>NW_024104953.1:0-2842789 GCF_003945595.2 Pipra filicauda | reverse complement strand
TTTTTTTTTTTTTTTTTTTTTTTTTTTTTTTTTTTTTCAGTATCTGTTTCTTGAGAGCAAGAGAGGTGTTGATTTGATCTCAAGTCACAAAGGCAACAAGCAGTACTCATACAGCTTGTATGTGTCAAACAGGAATCCAGGTTGGACCATCTCTGACAATGGAAATTAGGAGAGGAAAATTCTTTGCTCTTTGTGGTTACCAACATTTCAGCACAAATCCCTTCTGTGTTATACCACAGAAACATCATTCTACATATCCTACCAAAAGTCTCCATGACCAGAATACTCACCTGAAAACCGATTTCTGATAACCAGTGCAATTTATGTAACATAAACTTCTGCTGCAATATTTGGGACTTCATAAGCAAAAGGGGAAAAATACTGAATCACTTAGGAAATGATCCCAGCTCAGTGCAAGGGTCTCTTACTACAGATGAAATACTCTTTTTTCCAAGATGCTCTGGTCTGATCTTCTCACATGTCCTTTCCCGTCAGTATAAAGGGTCTCTACACCTTTCAGCCCATTTTCAGCACCACAGAGTTTGCAGATGACTGTGCCAAGAAGGCAAAAGAGAGTTCAGAGTGTTTACTCACAGTAGGTTCAATGTCCAGGTAAATGAAAGGACAACTTTCCAGCCGAAGTGGAACCCCCAGCAAGACCTGTATCAGCCTAAGGAATGGCATCACACACCTACAGCATTTGGACAGATGTAATCAGCAATATTTCTCTTCTTCCTTGAGTCAGTTCCATCATTAAAAATAACTCTGGGAGGCTGGCTGTTTCCTAAACTAATTCTCCAAAAGACTGAGCACAACAGATAGTTTGTTCACTCCCAAACACCAGCGTCAAGCAGAGGAAAGACAAACAGAGCAGTAACAATAGTTAAAACATCTTGGAGTAACTCCTGAGTTGAAAAATCAGGACAGACAAAAGTACCACAGATATTAATAGTGCTGAACCAAGCACTGGTAGAATCCAGCAAACCAATCATATCACCTGAGAAATACATTACTGTGCTTAGAATCCAAAACGTCTCTAAGTCACACAATTTATTGCCTCAAATCCCAATTATAAGACTCAATCAGCAGATGCTTCTCTGACACCGTGTAACGTGCACCGTAAGAGGCCTGAAATCTAAAAGCTTAAAATCAAATTACAATAATTTATCTGACTGCTTTGCAGAGACTGGAATTACATGTTATGTTATGCCAAATATTCCACATCTAAACCCCTTCATATTCTGAGGTGGAAAAAAAAAAAGGCAAAAGACAGTCAGTCACAAGCTTCTGCAACTCATTTCTGGAAAAAGAAAGAACTTCTTACTTTTTTAGTTTCAGTGTAACATTTTGTTCTAGATATACATATATATATATATATTTAATACAAGCTCATGCTAGCAAAAATCAGAACTAGGAAGCTGTTATAGATCTAAGAATGTCATACTAAGAGAGTTTTGGGTTTTTTCCCTCAGAAGCAAAAATTCCCCCTCAGCTCCAACTTCTTTTCCATCAGAATTTAATATCTGATCACATAACATTTTCCTAAGGAAAAAGCAGCCCTTCAGTCTTTCAAATTGCAAGCAGGCTTCCAGGCCACTGGAAAACCTGTTGACACTACTGCTGAAGAAAAGAAATAATTCACTTTTCCTGTCTAACGCAACCTAATCTGTTGAATTTCCATGCAAGGCATTCTGAAATTCAGCAAAATGGTTTCCATACAGATGCCAACACTGAAATGAGCGTTTGTGCCTCAAAATTGCACCTTCCATTATACTTAGGATGCACAGATTTGAAAGATCCTGCAGCCTGGTCCCAATAGGATCAGCCATTATACTTGTATTAACCCACTGCAGCATCTCCTTCCATCTGTAATTCAGTGCATTAGGTAATGAGCTCCGGCAATTTGCAAAATGTTTTTTAAAACTGCTCTAAATCACATCAGAGACTACAGACAAAACTGAGTAACCTGCTTATTATTTCACAAAGCATTTCCATAAAATTACGAGCCCAACAACCGTATCATAGCTTTGGTAAAAATAAAAAATGATGCGACCATAGAATAAAACCCAAGACCATTAAACTCTACTGCTTTTTTTTTTTTTCAGAGAGATTAACAAGAGCTACACAATTTAAAGCTACTTAAACACAACTGTCGCTGCATAAATAGTCAACATCACAGTTTCACACCGTTTACTATAATTTCTATATACAAAAGAGACATGATCCAATCTGCCCGGATTTGCCATTCCAAGGATTTGCCATTCCACAATGTCTAAAATGATCGTGAAAACAAAAAAGGGAAAAAAAAAAAAAAGAGCTAAAACTCTTTTATTTTGGGTTGGTTTGGTTTTTTTTTTTACAAAGCTGGGAAGAGTTCTGAGTTTCCAAAGCGTTTTCAAAGGAAGTCATCACACAGTGCTGCTTCCCACAAGGCCGTCTGGAAAAATCCCTGCCCTAGAGAAGAAGAGAGATCTCACTGCTGCCCGTGTCAATTGTCAGAGCACATAAACTCCCTGCCGCTGGATTTCAAAGCTGACACTTGTTTTGATGCCGAGGAGGCACCAGCAGTGCTCAGGGAAGGCACCAGCACTGCTCAGCCAGAGACTCCCGAGGATTTGCTGGCTCCATGCGCAGTCCCCCGGGATCCGGGCGGGTGCAGCAGCAGCAGAGCCACGGGACCAGCTCAGGGAAGGGCTTTTACAGCACCTCTGCCTGTGAAAAGGGCCACATACTCCATGTTCTACAGGCCTTCCCTTGGCATGGCTGCAGAAAAAGGGCGTCGAAGCCAAGACTCCCCTTGCACTCGGCTGCATCCAAGGAAAGCGAACGCTGGCGAGACATTTAAGAGTTTAAATCTGGAAAAACCTAGAGGTGGATGCAGCCTGAGCCTGCCTTCTGGGCCCCTGCCAGCACTCAAAACCTTCCTGCTCCCTGAATTCTCCTTTTCCCTGTCACTTTTTATAATACACAACCCAGCAGCCTTCCAGGAAATGTCCCTGCAGTCCCTTCAGCCACAGGCACGTTACCTGCAGGAACGAGACGCAACCTAAGGAGGGATTATACGGAATTTCTGTTCACAGTTATTTCTCCCTCACAGCATCAGGGATTTTTAGAAAGGTTGGAGTTACTCTTTGTAGCCCCAGTTTCTCTCTGATCAACCCTTCTCCTCTGTTACAGGGAATTTGTCCAACAGTGTTGTCACAGTACCACCGCAGGGCAAAGCTGAGCTGTCACTCTCACTCCCGGTTTCCGATCTCGGAGAGATGCAACCGATGGGACACTCGCAGCACACACCAGGAATTCTGCAATCATTTATGCCAGGGAACCACTTTTTAACAACGTTATAATGTTTTGAAAACTCCCTTTGTGCCAAGATCCTTCACACAGAACGCAAGTTCCTTTCTGACAGGCAAGAGCCCTGGTTTGTGTTCGTACCATAGATGTGCCTGAATTTCAGTGCTTTATAAGCCTCGCTAGGAAATGTCTGTTCATCTGTACTGCATGTACCTTTTTTTTTCCCCTTCTTGGAAATCACACTGGAGCTCATCTGCAGCAATGAAGGCACCCATCTGAATTCCTCCCCCCTCAGCCTCCTCAGCGCAGCTTTACAAGTTCCCACCTCGCATTTCCTCGATTCCAGGAGAAGGTGACAGTCTCTGCAATAACAACGTGCAAGCTAAAACTCTGTAACCTTCAACAAGTTCCTGAAACCTGCAACTGATACAGATTTCTCTGAGGAGTAAATACCAGCAGAAAACTGACTTTCAATTCAAATGCTCCTTCTCACCATGTTTTTGTTTGCAACGTTATTTCCAACATCAAGATTACGGCATCTGAAAGGCCTGAGGTACCTGACATTTTTGAGTGGTACTTGCCACTCCTTGGGAGAGGAAAATCATGAAAAATGGGGAAAAGAGAAGCCTAGTCTGGTGTTAACCTTCTTGCAACCAATCCTTTCAACTCAGCTCACTAATGTTTGGGGTAGAGTACAAGGTGCACAAAGAATATGATGAACCATCAGCAGCTCCTCCCTTCTCTCCCCTCTGTTCCCATCCAGGCCATACACAACTTCTTTTACAGAGGTGATTATTACTTTTCTCTTTAGTTCCACGTTTTCCATTCCTGAGCAAAGTTTTCCAATTCTGAAGGAGCTCCCCCTTCTCATCCAAAAAAAAAGGGAGGAAAACTTGATAGTTGGTGGATTCTGGAGCCTTTTGAAACATCTCATTTTACAGAAATATGTTATTTCCAACCAACCCATTCTTATTGTTCATTAGTACACAACCAGCTTTTTTATTGCAAAATAACACTTAGTGAGAAATAGTCCTTTTGCAGATCTCATTCTTTTGCTATTTTTCGCCCAGCTCGAATGCATACACACAATAAATAAGCTATAATTTTGGTTCTAAAACAGCTGTCATCTCTCATAAAAACTTGCTGCTCACAAGCAATGTTTGTTGCACATCCAATCCTATAAGGATATAATACCCCTAATTATGCTATTGTTATTAGGCAATCATAACAGATACCATATGGACTTTAAAGTGGCTCCGAGAACCATTTTTTAATAAATGTGACTCATTTTGCAAGAAAAATCCATGCCCCAAACTGCACTCTGTTGGTAACATACATAACTCACTCTGTTTGGGGTGGGTTTGTGCTGTATGTAGCGGGAGCAACAATACAACTCACAGCTTCTATTGAGATCTCACTTTCAAAGGCTCTCCAGACTCACTGCACATCATGTTTTTAATACAACAGTGACTGCGTGCCAGAATTCAATGCTCCTGCAAATATGCCAACTTGTAGCTACTTTCAAAATGAGCTACTCACTAGGAATTAGTGCCAGGGTAAATCAATGGCACATTCAGCTGGATGTCCCAGCTCTACAAAATGAATTATACGCTATATACAGTCCTTTTGTGCACGTCTGTCTTTTTTGCATCTTTATCAACGGAGGCTGAAAGGACTAGAAATGAAGTTCCAGAAGGCTGTCAATTATCCAGCCAAGGATTAGCAGAACAGGAAGCAATTTTGTCTACCTGCACGTTTGAATACTGCATCCACGTATCGGAATTAAATTCTACACTGTCTAAAACATTTCACCCATTCACAAAAAAAAAAAAAAAAGCCGCTTTCTTCAGATTGTTCCCCCTGTGACACACACACACAGAGCACTGGGATGCTCAGAGCTGCACCAGCAGCCTACTAATAGCTGAGGGGAAAGGAAAAAAAAAAAAAAAAGAAAGTCACTAAAATTGAGGGGATCAAAACTGAACTTCTGAATGCTCAGACCAGAACTCGCGACTTGCCAGCGGCAGCTGGTACGGACACAAGGAGGAACGGCAAACCAGGAGGTGGATCACACGTGCCTCTGCACATGGGACAGCTGGACCGGGAAAATGGGGGCCCTGGGGAGCTGGGAGAAGGAAGGGAAGATGCTGAAGCCAGATATCAGACCTGACTTTGGTCCCACCCCCTGTGGCAGCGGCCTCCCTGCTGGGGAAGGAGCAGATCATCAAACAGGGTAACCCTCTCATCCCCTTGGTTCTTCGATAAACCACAGTGTCCACACCTACTGTGGACTGGAGGGGTTATCCCCCCCACCTTTTTTTTCTTTCCAATGTTTCTCAATCATGACATGGAGTCCATTTCCTTTTTTTAAAAAAAAAAAGAGACACTTTACCAATCCACAGGGCTCTTATTGCCAATTCCAACAAGCCTGAGAGCTGTCCACTCTTACAGTCCACACCTCTGACCAAACAGCAGGTAAATTTTAAAAATAACTGAAGCTCATGGAGCTGTGTTTGTGATGGAGAGGGCAGCCTTCTCCACAAGGCTAAACATCAGTTTGCAGAAGATGTTTCAGCAGCCTGACTGGGTCCCATTTATAAAACCTTCTTATTCACTACCCTTTCATTCCGTTCTGACATTCAATCAATTTTCCATCCACATCTCAAACATGCCTTACGAGTTTTGTGCATTTGTACCACGTGTTAAGCATCTCCTCCTACAGAACCAGCCTCCTTTATCTACTCCAACCTCAGAGGAACATGTCTAATTTCACCTGACTTCCCCATTCAGAGATAGTATATCGTATTTATTTTCGTATGGATTATGCACAGTGCCTTAGGTGCTTATGCTGTGGGCATTTTATAAGTGTAAACTTGATTGATTGGTCACAAGACTGTTTTGGATGGCTGTAAAATGGATTTGGCCCCCAGCCACGGTTTGCCCAGCACAGATATACTGTAGGACTGAGATAACTCCAAGAATTCATAACACATATGGCTAAGAAATATTACGAACCCCCATTAGAACGGTCGGCATTACACAGGCACCGCCAAACATTTCTCAATGGCAGTGCATACTACAACACGTAAGAGAATTCTGGCTGGGTATTTATCAGGAGAGGAGCCTTATGAAAATGTGTTTTCAATAACTGGTGTGAAGTCAGCCCACTCTCTGCTGATTAGATGCAGTCTCAGTTCAGAAACAGCCTTATTCAGCAGAGTGGGAAGCAATCACTCGCCGTACACGGGCTTCAGTTGGGAGCTTCACGCTTTATGCTGAGCGACTAAATGCAGAAAAGATCCAAGATGACTGCATTAATTGCCACCTTCAACTTGAATGGCAGAAAGAAACCCAAAATCTAACTCCAAATCTCCACCTGGATTCTTTTTCCATGGCTTTTTCAAGAGCTGCTTCAAAAAGCCCCCTTTGTAAGATTAACTCGCTGAAGCAATGCTGTTCGATCGAGGGACAAAGGTACCACCATCCGCCACCACCAGCCATGGTTTTCATATAAACCAGACAAGCTTGATATCAAGACTTTTCTCACATACAGAATAGTATCTTCATACCATTTGACGCTTCCCTTTCAAGTTACTGACTTGAGTTTTCAGTTTTAATAGTTACAAGGGAGCCCTCGTGTAAGATGATGTTTCCACTCTCGAAATCTGATCTTTAAGACTATTAGTCTTGAGAGAAGAACTGGAGCATCTTCAAAGCAGTTAAGTCATCAGCATAACCACTTCACACACGAGATTAAAGCAAGATAAAACACTCTTATACTCCTCAAGCCATAACTTTCTAGGGCTCTAGAGTTTCCCAATATTGCACTAATAATGGAAAAGACTGCAGCCCCTACAGAAAACCTTGCAAGGGATCATCCACTATTCTATTACTGCACTACCTTCAAATAATATTCAAACCAATAAATTCCACTTTACACATGATTCTCTTTTTTTAATGTATTTGCATAATAACATCTGTAACATGTGGCAACATTACAGCTGCCTTGATATGTAGGGTCTGGGTTCTTACAAGCATTTGAGAAAGAATTTATTTTTAATCTTTATGGTTTGAATAATCCTCTCTATATTAACTCACACATACAACTTCACTGCTAGTATGAAGCAAAATACTTGATTCAGAGGAGGGCTGGGTGAGTATCTTCTCTTTGCAGAAGAAGCTTGGGTCCAACCACAAACAGCATGAAACTCTCTCATGAGCCTCTCAACTTTTGACGTAGTTATTTGACCAACCTCAACCAAGGACAAAGCAGCATTTGTCCAAGCATTTGTCCAAGCCAGAGACAGCCACCTCTTCCTAAAGTTTGAGTCAAGTCAGAGTGGAATCATGAATCTTATCTGCAGGAAAAGAGGTCAGATTTTTTTTCTCCCGTAATAAAACCTGAAATAATTTCCAGGTGATGTGTGCAAAAAGCTCCACTGGACACCACCAAAGCAGCACTGCTAAGGAAAAAACACCTCTTTCCCCTTCAAGACAGTCCTGCTGTTAACTTATGAATGTCCCTGCAGGCTGATTCACTGCAGCACCAAAGCATATGTTCACCTTTAAGCACACATATAGTCAGGACTGACGTCAGGGAATGAGGTCCATGGTAATGCTTTGCTGGATCAGGTCCTAGCCCACAGTTGGTTACCCACTTAATCTGCTGCTCATCATCTGTGTGCTCACAGGGCCCTGGAAGGTGGCACAGGAAAATAGGAAAAAAAGATACAGGGACAAGATGCACCTTTATGACAGTTCACTGAATCACTGAAAGCCAGGCTTCCCAACCACAGACAACAGTTAAATCAAAACAGTGCTTGGGGATCAATAAAACCAGATTGTCAAGATCATGCTGTTAACTGGCACCTGAACATAAACTAACACCATCCAGCCACCACAGTTCAGGCTGTCATTAAGGTTAAATTTCACTCCTTGGTCTGCAGAGCTTTTATGACTGTCTTCTTTTTAACTTCCTTAAATTAAGTTGATTTTTAAGACAATCCATTAAACTGTTAAAGTCAGAAAGCATGCTGCTCTCTCCTCAACAAAGAGCATCCTTTAGTGGTGTGGCAATGTCACTTCTCCAGCAGTTAAACAGGCATCATTTACACAAGCTTCAGCATCAGTGTGGGGGACAATGAAACCCTTCCAGGAAGTGGTAGGATTTTGTCTTTTCTATCTCAAGGGAAAGCCAGTGAGACGTGGGCCAACACAGTTATATGTCATTTACAAAATGAAACATGGCACTTGACAGGGAAAAAGATCTTCTAGGTAGGGTGCTTGCTAAGTAGGTCCCAGCTGTCAAAGCATCAAAGACATCACCTCTTCCTCCTGTCACTCAGAGTACTGGCAACCAAAGAGTTGCCATGCTAAGAGATATTACTGAGGTTTAGAAACAAAACCAACCCTGGAATCTCTTGGGTTCTGCACTACGAAAGAGTCCACCAAGGGGAGCACACGAAGGTTAACTTTCTTACTTGTGAAACTCAAAATAAGAAAATACTTTTAAAAAACTCAAATCAGATCTGTAGAATCATAGGGTTGTTTAAGTTGGAAAAGACCTCTAAGATTTCTCCAGTGAATTCCCCACTTAAGTGATCTTCAATAGCTTGGCAACTACCAGATCTCATAGAATCATGGAATGGTTTGGCTGCAAGGCACCCTAAAGACCATCTCGATCCAACCCCCCTGCCATGGGCAGGGATACCTTCCATTAGGCCAGGTTGCTCAGGGCCCCATCCAGCCTGGCCTTGAACACTTGCAGGGATGCTGCCTTTCCTTCCCCAGCCAAGCTACTCTCTGGCTCCTGCCAGACACCTCTCACAGCATGGATCTTACAGGCCTCAAAACGCTCTGCCTCCTTTCGAGAAAACATCTTCTCTAAGTCTTAAAACACACACTCTGATAGACCCAGCATGGTTAATGCAGTTAAATCCCATAGCCTGGAGGGAAGCAGCTGCCCAGGACCAGAGGAACAGCACCACAGTCTCTCTCCATTTAACTCCCTGTTCCCTTCAGCTCCTATGTTTGTTTTGGCCCAACACCCTCACCTTTGGAACAAGTACAGAGATCCTGTGAGCCCAGACTGGCTGCTCTGGCTTTGGCTTGCAGCTACAACTCAGATTTCTCTTTTAAACTTGGGCTAAAACCTGCCATCTTTTCAGGGAGCACAGAGGAAAATACATCAAAGTGTTCATGGTCTTCCAATAACTTTCCCGCTGTTTGCCCTGAAGGACTTGCCTGCTCCAAAACTGTCACGATTAACTTGGGCAAGGGGGAGAGTTGAAGACTGCAGAAGGATCTTAGGAGGAAGAAAAGCCATGATATGTCCCCAAGATGCTCCTGTGGGAGCACAGGAATAGTGTTCAAACAGTAGCAGGGGTGTAGCTCTGCTCCCAGTGCCGGTGCACGGGTGCTCAGCTCTGGGTTCCTCAGCTCCTCCAGGGAAACACACCCTCTTGGGACTCCAGGCAGCCCCTGCAAGGCAAATCCCTGGATGCCTTTGCTGGAACACAACCATGCTGCTCAACGCTGCCATTAAATTAGGAGCCAGTTTAGGATTTCAGTTCAGCTTTATCAGCGAGGTTGATGGACTGAGAAGAACTCGCACAAAGCCGCTGTCTCCAAGACATGGCACTTGTAAGATGGAGGGAATTTTACTGACAACACTGTTCCCGAGCCAACTGTGGTTTAGGTGAGCATTGCTTACTGTTGCTGTTTTCTCCTCTGGGATTATCAGAAAGCAAGTCACTCACCCCCTCTGATAAGCATTTTAATGACAGTATCCTAATCCTGCAGCCACTGTGATAGAGGAAGGAAACCCATTCCCAAAAAGCCATCTCCTAAGATAAGAAGGATATTTATATGGAAGTTTGCTGGCTTATAATAAAACATAAATATACTGGCAAAAGTATTTCCCAAATCAGGTCACTGAATACCAAAAGGGCGAGGAAAACAGGTTACCTGGGGAAGAAAACGCAAAAGGATATGGGAACAGAGGGCATAGAGGAACTGGTTGCAGGGACAGCACACAAGGATGTTTCTGCAGTGAAAGGTTTTCAAAACAACTGGTGGGACAAACAGTAACCAAGCTAATCCTTGGTACTGGCACACTGCCTATTTCGGGAGAGCAGCAGCTGGTGGATCTGACGTAAGTCTCTGCATCCAAAGCAGGAACTTACTGTAATGAAACCACAGCCCACATTGGAAAAGAGACTGTAAACTCGACAAAAAAAAAAAAAAAATCAGGATCTCAATACATTCTGTGCTACACTGAATTATTTCCGTGCAAGTAAAATTAATCACACAATGTCCCAATTAAGCTGATTCAAAAAAAAAAAAAAAAATCAAAACCAATCATTTGGACTGAGCCTGGTATTTAAAAATAAATAATTTTTTTAAAAAAGGGTGAGGATGAAGAAATTACAAACCTTGCATCTTCTTTGCTTTGAGAAGTACAAATCTAAGACCTTAAGTGGCATAAAAACACTGTTCCACAAGCCCGAGGCACTAGGCAGAACCACTTGGACTGGAAAAAATAGGCACATTAGTGAACCACCTAATTCAGGATCCAGTTACTCTTCCACCCCCATCAGAGCACTGCAGGAATGTCAGTCCCTTTATCCTGGACACCGTGAGAAAAGCACCTTCTGATAAAAAAAAGCATTCACACCTCTCTTTCCCCCTCCTCCTGGTCCTCCGAGGAGGGCCAGGTTCACGTGAGGCTCTGAGCCTCAGGAGATACCAGCCCTCGGCATTTCCCTGACCAACGGGTTTCCAGGATTATTTTTCCCTTTCTTTCAGTGAATATAAGGGGAGAGGGGGCGGGAAGGCTTTGAGGCACTCCCTTTTAATCTTTCTCTCAGTTGTTTGGTAGTAATTAGCATGGGAACAAATGACCATCTGCATAATGGCAGGAGTGGTCACGCCATGGCCCCTGAATCTCATTTCAGGAATTCCAGTCGCTGCACCTGCCAAGGGTAACTGAAGGTGTGGATTTCACAGACAAAAAAAAAAATTCTTAAAGGGTTTTTGGGTGAAGGGACAGGCTGAGAGGCACAGGAAGGGGTGAAGAGGGTTATATTTCATTTAGGGATGAGAGAAGAGGAAATCACCAGGTCATTAAATCACTTAATTTGCTCCATAAGCAAATGTGTGCATAAACACCAGTGTTCTGGTGTGTTATCTCTCATTGACCTTCAGTGTCAAATATGCTCAGATTAGAAAGAAAATGTTTTCTTTTGTCTTTACCAGCCAGCCTTGTAAAAACAGCTCCGGAGCCGAAAGTCAAGCTGTGTTCCTTTTTGTTCATGCATCGCCATAGGAATTGGTGATGGAAAACTTAATAGGAATTGTCACCGGAGTCAGCAGATACCGGCTCCCAATAATCATTGGCAGTGCCGTCAAGTAAGGCAGGGGTCGTTTTCCAGAGCAGAACTCCTGGAACAACCAGACTGTGCCTCCAGGGCTGCACGTGAAGCGAGAGCGCGGAGAGGGGCTGTGTGAGATTAGGGACTGAAGTGACTCAATTTCTTTTCTCCTGACTAGCAGATTTTAATGCAGCATACACACGTCATCCCCCTCACCTCCACCCCACCACTGTGCAGAGTTTGGTCACATTTGGAAGCTGGGATGAGCTGGGATGAGCTGTCTCCCTGCCAGCAGTTCCCTGCCTTCTCCCGCGCCAGCATCAGCGCTGGAAATGTGGCTCCAGAAACACAAAAAGTGCTGTGAAAATTTGAGCTGTTCTGATCAACCACTCCTGCTTCTTAACCCTTTGCTAAATCCCTCCCTGCACATTTCAGGGAGATGAACCTCAATCTGTGGAAGAGAACTTGGCTGAAACCAGATCAGCATCGCTCGATTCCACCTCCAGACTGTCTTGATTCCCGGTTCTGCTCAGTGCTCAAAATCTTCACAGATTTCTCTGTGTTTCTCTGAGTTCAACTCAGAAACTAAATCTGTTCTGCTTTCTTAAGATCTTTCATTTCCAGCATTTAATTCCCAGCTTTTAATGCATAGAAGGAACACTTATCTGAATAACTTCTCCGTTGCTTTTACAGACCGTGTCGCATTGATCCAGGGTTCCCCCACGCCACTGGCTTTGGGATCACCATCATCCAAAGAGAAAGTTTGCTGCAGAATGGCAGTACTCCTCAAAAGGGAGGTTCAAGAAGCATTAGAGATCCAGCCCAGACCCTTCTCCTCCCATGTGACACAATAACTGCCTCAGGTCTTGGGAAAATTTATGCAGCCACCAAAGCAGACTCTTCTTTCCATGGAGAAAAGGCAGTTGGATGTCTCCATTTAATTTCTGGAGTGCCTTACATACCACTTGTGTTATGCATCTCACATTTTGACTTCAGTAAGCTATTATCATCACGGAAAAACATTATAAATAATATGTTGAAAACAAACTTCGAAGTATAAATTATAATCACTGACTCAAAACCAGCTGCCTCCGAAGTTTGGAAGTCCCAGGCCACGGGGCCACCCCTTGTCTCTGCCCCCTGTCCTGTTAACTTTGTCTCCCACAAGTGTCAGCACAGGGAAAATGGTGAGATTCTTGGAATCTCACCAAGTTTATAGTTAATAAAGTTCTTTAGCACGGATGAAATTATTTCACATTACAGTCATTACAGAAATCTCGCATAACTTCTTGGCTTAATATTCACAGAATTTCAGCATTCTTTACACAGGCTTTGCTTTAATTATCTATAATGATTAACTCTACCATTTAAATGGAAATTTGAATCATTTCTGGCACTACGAGAAGGGAAGAAGCTTTACACTGATAGGATGCTGCAATAGGTCAATATAATAATGTGACACACTGGGCTAAAAGTTGTCATTATATTTTTCAAATATCTAAATCTTCCTTGGTTGATACGAGACGCATTGAAATAATAGCCTGTGTTTTCCCTCACACAAGCATTAGAAGCAGAGTTACCTGCCTGGTCTATACCTTGAGCTGGAAGATGCTTTAGAGGCTGGACACACCAGGGCACTTAAAAGTGTTCAGTATTTTGGACTTTCGTCCTCCTAAGGGAAGAACAGATTCCTAAATATTACTCTCAGTAATGGATGGCCTCCTTCTGTTGCTGTTTTTCAATCAAACAGTTTCTCTTCCAAGACATCTGCTGGGAAGGTTCCCTGGAAGGTAGCAGGACTGGTTGGGGATTTCATTTCTGCAGAGGGCTTTGAAGTCACTCATTTCTGAAATGGAAACCTGGGGACAAAACTTCCTTCGTAATGAAAAATTTGGAGTGAGGAAAAAGGGAGTACAGTGGGGATGTTTGGAAGGTGTTTAAGTGATCCTACTGCTTTTAAAGATGTTTTGCCTCATTCTGAAAAGCAAGAGCATGTCTCAAAGACCACAGAGATGTCCAACACGAAAAATAAAGTGTGCATGTGTGAAAGCACAGCAAAGAGACAGCGGGGTTTTGGCAGACACTTCTTCTGGACTTCCCGCTCCTTACCCTTGTCAGGGCCACTGCCACACACTTCCCACGGCAGTGGGAATTTCCCAGGGCACAGAAGAGCAGGAGCTCCACACACCATCACATCCCTCAGACTCATCCTTCCCCTGCCACGTGTCCCCGTCCCTGCTGAGTCAGTCAGAGCCAAGCTGGGCGTCCAGCAGCACAAATTTTCTGTGCTGTCACCAGCTGATGAGAAAGGGACTGGCCTGAGCGCCAGGAGATAATGTGCCAAGATGTTTTGCTGCTCCTGAAGCCAATCTGCAATTTTACAGCATGTTATCCGATTTTTACAGGAAGGCTTCTATTAAAACAGAAAAGTTTAAACTCCAGCCTAAAGTCTAAACTCCTGCACGTTCAGCAGAGGAATAGCTCAGACACAGGCACGTCGAGCCAACATTTCTTAAGCAGTTTATGAAACCATCCCCGAAATGTACACAGAAAGAAGTTTATAGCCTTTCAAACCATACTGTATTTCACCCCAATTTCACAGTTGTCCTCTTCCCGCAGTGTAATGGCCCGAGTTTCCGATCCAGCCCAAGGGTTTCTTTTTGTTTGGCACAGTAAAACCACGGGTTTCTCTGTAATAGGCCACTTAGGATCCGTATAGTGAGAGTATTTCCAAAAGCTCTGACATCCCTTCATTAAAATAGGCTGTGTCCCTGGTAGACTAAACGTTAGCTTGAGAAGTCTAAACAGATGCTGTACAAGAAATACATTTTTGCCGAGGCACATGGTGAAATAGCAGCACTGCTGAAACCAATTGATCCTGTGACACCACAGCGAGAAGATGCCGCAGCTGAGAAAAACGTCAGCTCCGTTTCGGCCCCAAACAAGTTATAACAGCAGCAACGTTGGCTCAGGGCATTTTTAAGGAATTAATAACCAGAGCCAGGGTTAGTAGCCTGAGGCAAAGTCAAGGATTAAGCACTCTGAGGATAAACACATACAGCAGCTTCAAGTAATGTACTTGACTTCGGTTTAATCATTTTGTTTCGCTTTCAAAAAAACTTATGATCTCCAGACAGAAAATATAATTCGTATCAGCAAAAGAATATACACATATACACACCACCCCCAGGCAAGAGCTGAAGAGATAAATGGAAACACTGTAAAAAGTAAACATTTTCCTCTTAGCAACGCAAGGAGAAAGCTTCCATTGGTTACAATTAAAACAAACAAGAACTCCAGAAAACAGGCAAATACTCCCAAAGAGGCTACAAGAGAGCTGAGAGGGACTTTTTGTAAGGACATGAAGCAACAGGATAAGGGGGAATGGCTTCACACTGAAAGGGAATAGGTTTAGAGTAGACATTAGTAAGAAATTCTTCCCTGTGAGGGTGGTGAGGCCCTGGCACAGGTTGCCCAGAGAAGCTGTGGCTGCCCCATCCCTGGAAGTGTCCAAGGCCAGGCTGGATGGGGCTCGGAGCAGCCTGGGCTAGGGGAAGGTGTCCCTGCCCACGGCAGGGGGGCTGGAACTGGATGCGTTTTAAGGTCCCTCACAACTCAAACCAGCCTGTGATTCTATAAAAAAATAACCAGATGATATTAATGACTGCATGCAAGAGAAAAGGCAGCTGAGGTGATCCCAATGCTCAACATGTTCCCCCAAGAAATACCCTGGACCAGTCTTCTACCACAGCCTTCACCACCCAGAACTGTTCACAAAAATGAGCTAACCTATCAAATTGTTTGTGATTCCTTTTTCTGCATGGCTAGCAAATAAAAAATCATTTGCTATTTCTGTTCAAAGGATTTCATACTCCTTTTCTCTAAAATAAATCAGCCCAATAAACCTCAGACTAATCTGGAAATGTGTAGTCAGAACAAGAATCAGATTTCACTAATAGGTAAATTAAAAGCATATTTAAGGCATTGCCATGAGCTCTAAGTTTGCAAGATAAGTTCCAGTAAAGGAATTAAACAATAAACCCAACACTTCAATTCATGATAAAAATATTTGCTTGCATGGTTCAAAGTCAGGAAAGAATAACCTTAAGACAATACACGTCAGCATCTTTTTGAGAAGGTCTAACCAGCCTCTACACTAACTCAGAGAGCCTGCACTTGTAAGGTTTACATTTATTTGTCTTTGCAGACCAAGAGGAGAAAGAAGGCTCTTCTACCTGGGTGACTTTTTAACACTTAACATCTAAACACAGGACATGGCATTTGCTCTCCTGTGGAAGGCTCTTTTTTTCTCTCTTTTTTTAGGTTTTGGGTTTTTTTAAGCAGGAAAAGGTCACCCTCTGACATCACTGGAGATGTTTAAAGGACACTGCAAAATTGTGATGCCACTTAAAATTACTTTAAGGTTCTTCTTCCAGTATTAAATACAGTACACAAAATTTACAGTCAGTAACTACGAAGATCTGGAGTTGAATCTTTCAGACAACACCTCTCATTTATTACACAGACAAAAAAATCTCTGCAGTCAGTTAAATATTAACACACAATGGAAGAGCTATTTATCTTTTTAATCTCTAATTTACATTGATATGCTGATAGAAATGCATTTATTATTATCAATTTACTGTTTGAAAACTATAAAAAGGTAGGGATTTTTCGACAGCTTTCCAATACTCAGGATGTAATCTGACCTCAGTGAAGTCAGAGGATGTTTTGTCATGGGCTGATTTAAGACCTCACTGTAAGCTTTTATTTGATCATTCTTTGTTCAGAAACATGACAGTTCCATCCTTAGAGATTTGTTTGATTGGAGTTCTTTCTAGTCAAAACGCTTCTCATGCGACCAGCACTTCTTGACTCGCCCCAAAAAGCCTGTCACTGCCTAGAACAGCATCATCCACCTCCCTGAGCACGAGCTTTACAGCAAGGGACTCAGGAGCTTTTGCTCCAAGTCCTTACAATATCTTCCTGTAGGCTCCAGGGGGACAACATCCCTGAAGGCCGAGACAGTGTTCACGCCTGAATGTCTCCCGGGGATGCCGGAAAGGTTAACATTTCGAGAGCACAACACTTTCATGTTGATGAAAGAAAACATGCAACGAGGGAAAGAAGGACAAAACTTACTGAAGACAAAATGGAAAACTCAAAAAAAAAAAAAAAAAAAAGTGACATAAAACTTTAAGAGGCCTTACAGTCTAACATGAAAAAAAAAAATCAGAGTATTTTACTAAAAGTTCTTTTTGACAATCGCTGGTGATGAAGCACGAATGGGTGCAATTCTGAGTGCTGAGATATGTTTTCATTGCCTCTTATAGAGGGTGTACTTCTGAATATTGAGCTATATTCTTGCAGTGCTTTTCCAGCTATAAATCCCACACTTAGTGCAGGGTTAGCCATTTGGTGAATTGCAAAAGCACGTAATAAAATGCATTTTATCATGTATATGTGACAGCTTGACTTGCTATTAAAGTATCTTCCAAATACTATCATGCTCTTGAAGAGCTCTAAAATAAACATCAAATCCCAACCACAAGTCAGAAACTCCTCCTGAACAATTGAGTATTCCCACAACTTTACCTCAATCTCAAGGCACAAGTATTCAGTCCAGCATTCCGAGGGAATTAGCTCATAAATTATCAGTGTCAGGTGCATCTTCTTTTTACCTCTGAGGAACAAGTGGCCATCTAATTTTTCACTCCTCAGACAAAACAGTTTCCATGCCATCAATCCACAAAGTTGATAATATTATGAAATAAAAAAAACAACACCCCAACAAACTTGTAACAGATTCAGGCTTCTACATGAAGTTTTATTTCTGCCTTTACTCCTGACTCAAAAACACAAGCCAGTCTCCCTGTTGCAAACACAGATTTTTCTGACAGCTCATGCCAGCAGTTCAGACGGTTGGGCCGCCTGAAAGAAAAGAGCAAAAAACCACAAACCGCCAAACAAACAAAAAACCCCATGTCTTCTCTTTGCAGGTCATCTGGTGTCTTCCCAGACACTTGAGCACTGGCCCCCAGGGGAAACAGCTTGGCTAAAACCAATCTTATTATTGCTATCCAGACCAAGCACAGTATTTCACAAGTACTTATTTTTAAATCTCGTCAACATTTGCATGGTCTTTGTGTCTGGAAATTCCAGAGCACCGTGCAGGAGCTGTCAGCTACCTTTGTGCAGTGCTGCATCCTTCCCTAGAACTCATAAAATACCCATTTTTAGTTAGACAACATAACTGTCACATCAAAATACACTCCATCATTTAAATCGTTACACGTCGCTCACCCCAAAATCTCTTTCCAAAGCGTATCTGGCACTGACTTTGTGACATTAAACAGAAGGAACTGCTGCCTGCTAAAAGCAGCATCCATAATTAAGCAGGCAGAGCATATGAAGTGTGGGATAATAACAGGAAGGTGGGATTTCAGTCACCTCAGGTAAGGTTTCCACGGGTTAATGCAACCAGCTCGCATTTAACTGTCAAAGCTTCCTATAGACAATGGGAAGGAATAAACGGTTTGAGACAGCAATTACTCTAACTTATCTTCAGTTCCTAATTTAATCAAGCTGAATCTCTTCCTGGGATTTATTCCTCTCCATTGAATGTAACAGAAACCTGAGAGGAGTGTAGCTCACATTTAGGTGTTTAAAGGTTAGACATGTAACAGGAAGTAGGATGGATCTTACCTTGAACTAACATGTTTCATCCTAAAGCAAGAGTTTGAGATTAGAGGTTTCCTCCAGAGCAAGCTCAAGGGATTTAAGAACTGTGGAAAAGCAGTTTCACGAAAACACATAGTGCATATTGCTAGAAAAAAAACAAGGTCTTGCTATAAGCACATGTACAGAGACGGCCTGGGCTTAAAAAATGAGTGTGGAGAAGCAGCATCGACAGCAGGACCAGGATCTGATCTGACAGCTGGTGGCTGTCATAGACAGGGCAGGCAGCAACATCACTTGGGCTGATGATCAGTGAACCCCCCCCCAAACCACTCAACCCCCAAAATTCTTGCAGGCAAGAAACCTGATGCAGTATTCCCGAGCCTCAATAGTCAGTGGTTCCATGAATAAAAAGGACATTATGTTTCTGGTCAGCTTAGCTGGAGTCCAACTAATCTTTCCCCCTGTAACAAAGAAGCCAAAATAGCAGATGCAGAACATGGAATGTCAAAGCATTTACCTGATTGCTCTGACAAGAAATGTCACACACCACACACAGTATAACTGGACTAGTAAGAAACACCCCAGTGGGTGTTTATCCACCTCTCCACGATGTCCTGGCACCTGCCATCTTAGATTCCCGTTAACTGGAAATTCCCAGTTGACTCAAGGCAAAACTTTGCATCATTTGGGCAGTGAAGTACTAGAAAAGGTGGCCCAGAAAGGTTGTAGAATCTCTGTCCTCAGGGCCACTAGAAGCTGGGCTGGACTCAACCCCGAGCAACCTGAACCTGCTTTGAACATGGGGTTGGACTGGAAGACTCCAGAATTCCATTTCGGCCCCGTGTGTTCTGTGTCTGTCCTTTCCATAAACAGCACCAGGGATTACAAAACCATCATCCATAGTCATTTACAGGAAGGCAATCCCAGTAATGCAGCATCCTGGCTTTGACAATTTTCACTCAGAGAGAAAAAACACCCTTTACCCTCAAATAAACATGTGGGAAAAATTTGCAAAACGATCACACTTTTGGCCAAAGTACCATTTTGATCATATTTTTGAAGGTGCGAACATCTTTTATTATGTGGTTTATAAACCTGAGTTTAGCACCTTTCCTCCTCCCCACCATCACACCACCCCCAGACAAAAAAAAGAGTCATCACTACACACGGATCAACCACAAACAAAATCATTTAGAGGAACACTGAAAATTCATCTTTTATCATCTGTGCCACCTAGCAACACACAGGGCTGGATCCAGCACGCTGGCAAATCTGAGGAGAGCATGAGCATCAGAACAGGAGGAGAGAGAAAACCTCCTTTCCCGTGACAAAGCTTCCACAGGCACAAGAGCTTCCCATTAATTTGGAAATACTGCCATGCTTACAACTGAACCCACGCTTTATTTTTAAATGGAATACTCGAGGTCTGAGTAAAGACAGAGTTTGGGGGGCGGGGGTTGTGTGTGTCGCTGATAATTTCACCTGTAAATCAAAACCGGGCCAGGTGTTTTTGAGACATGGAAAACTGCTGAACTTCAAAATGCATGTTAACAGACTGCACACAACTGACCACAGAACTGCAGCACATCTGGGATGGGCCCAAGGTCTCCTGCCCTCAGTGTTCTACCCTTGGAGAAAACCTATTTCTCTTTTGAAATTCATTTCATAGTTAAGTAGCATTACCTATACAAACAATGCATTTGACTTTCAGCTCAATAAATGGCCTGATGTATGTGATTTTAATTCTTTTTAAAAATTGCAAGATTAGTCGACTACAGTACTTTGAGAGTCAGTCTAAAAGAAATGAAGTACTAAACATCTATAATTTCAGTCAATAGTCTGGAAACTATTGTAGCTTTCCACATTTTAGGCATTCCTATTCATAATTCACCACTAGATACAACAAAAATAATACTTTATTTATAAGCTGCAGGTCAGGTTCTGTGATTTGTGTGTACAAAAAATTTAATTCAGGATACATCTCTGGGAAACTTTCAAAGACATCCTTCTCCTGCTTTTGTTTTTTCCCTAGGGAAAAAATTCAGTAAAACTCAGTTTATGAGATGGTCAAAGCTCATTTAAAAATTTGTCTGAACAGAGACACACACATTCATTGTGACAATATCCCCTTAATTTTCAACCAGCCTTTTCCCAACTGGGGTGTCTTTTATTTCTCCCTCTATCTTATCTTAGCTATTCTGGACAATGAGAACTTCATCATTCACCTTTGGACTGCTTCCTCTGATTTTAAAATATAACATCTTTTCTGCAGATTCTGGGTGGGGTTTTGTTGTTTTTTTTTTTTTTAATTAGACTTTAAAACCAGCAGCCTGCTTTTATCTTTGCATGTGGAGGGGGTTCCAGGAAGGAGATGAAAGGTTTGCCACTCACCAGGAAGAGGCAACACAGAGATCGGAACGTGAACGAGCGCGGGAGACGAGGCCAAAAAAATTGTAAAGAAAATCAGAGATGAATATGACTGAGGCAAAATAGAAGGAAACATGAAGACTGACAGCTGTCAAGAACTGAGTCACCTATTCAATCAACTGAGCAGCTCATCATGGGCAGGATAAGCTTCTCCAGAACACTCCATCAGCCTCCCCGGAATCCGAGCGAACGCAGCTCGGAGCTCGTCCTTACACAAAACCTCATCATTGCATTGTTTCTGCTTAAAATTCTGCACTGCAAAGCAACAATCAGCAGTGACTGGTGATCCGGGATAATTCGAAAATCCACGAGAACCAGACAAATCGTGGCTTCAATTCCCAAGCTGTCACACGGCGGCAATTACTGTGTCCAACGAGAGCTCAAACGATACACGCGGCACCTTGTCACCAAAATCAGGAGGAGTGTTTGTTCCTGCTCAAACAGGGGGAGAAAGCCAGCCAGATGTCTGTATAAAATTGCATTCTGCTGCAAGTTCCTGTCACAATTCCAAAGATGAAGCCGAACACGGGAGCTTTGCACAGGGTAGAAAGGCTGGGGGGTCAGCTCTGCCCAGTGAGGATTCAAGGGCTGCACGGAAAGCCCCTCCAAACACAGCTTCAGAGGAGAGGGGGAAACAATTCCATTTTTTAAATCTTCTTAAAAGTAGAATTACATTGTTAAGACTGTAATAGGAGATATGCACAGATTTGTCAAAAATATCTCAAATTTGTCACTTTTATTAAAACCAAGGAAACTTGGCCTGTTGCTTTTTGGTGCTTTGGGATTTGCAAATAATTTCACTTCAGCTTAGCAAGGTGTGATGACCAAGCAACTCCTGTTCAGGTTTTGCTTCCAACATACACAGCCTCAATATCTCCACTCCTGCACACTTCTAAATGCCCTTACACACCAAAAGAAGGGAATCTAAAAATCAGTAACATTCTTTCACTTTGGCTTTTCTATTGCTACTTCTATTAATCAACATTTGCTTAAGCACAGAGGAAAAAACATCTGTCCTTTGTTTAGGGAGCTGATTCTTAGATTTCAATTATCAACAGATCTGTGCTGGTTAAAGAATTTGAAGAGGGTTTTAATACAGTGAAGCAATAACACAAGTCATAAAGCAGAAAACCCGGCACTCTGCACTAGTTCATTTCAAAGTAAACATAGAAATTAAATGATTTCTCTCTAATGTCTCAGAGACTGCAAAAACAACGATAAAAGGGCAACTACTACAGTGATGTAAATGTTTTTATAGCATCCAATTAAGACACTGCAGTGTTGTTTTGCCTTTTAAGTTCTGTTCAATACTTTCTCAGTGTCTCGCATCCTTCCCCCTCTCACTTCTAGAGGAAAATTCTTATTAGCTTGTTGTAGCTCTTGACACAAGAACCTCCAGTTTCAGCTGAAGAATGAAGCTTTTCGAGAGAGGGCTTCAGTGGGGTATTTTCCATCCCCATCCCACCTCCAGACCATCTTCCTCTGAGGAGAGACGGGGGAAGAGACAACGCAGGCCAGCAAATCTCAGGGCTGTGGTTGATTTTCCTGGTGTTCCCAGTCCAAGAGATGGGATGCTACAGAGTTTTGGAGGCCAGCCCTGTGCAGTTCAGTGCCCATCACAGCATGGCAAGTGACTGCTGGGTTTGTATAAAGAATATCTGACTTTTATATGCTACTAGAGGAACACCCCAACTTTTCATTCTTCATAAAACAACCAAGTTGTGGCATTACACCCATAGTTTTTATTACTTAAGTCCCTTCTCACCATAACCACTCGCAGCCCTACTTTTTTATTTACCAGGCAGGGTTTTTTTTCCCCAGGATACACAAAACACTTCCCACAAAGGAAAATAATTTCCTTTTCTTTTCCTTAAATTCGTTCCATACACTTTTTTTTTTTTCTCAGCTCTTCAAACTAAGTATTATCCCCAAAGTACACAAGTTTACTTATCATCCATCATTTCAGCCTGATGCCCTGAAACAACATATATACTGATAAATCTCCATAAAATGCAAATGGCCAACTGATTCATCGACTGCCTGCATGGTTTTGTTCCTGATTTTTTAACCAGTTTCCAATACATTGTGCAGTGTCAAACAATACTTAACAGCAATTTATTTTTCAGGATGCTCGCTCCGTGTGATGCATACAAAAGGCTGGGATTCATCTGGAATATCCTACATTCATGCAAAACTTCTGTAACAAACTCAATAAGTAGGGTTGGTTTTTTTTTCCCAGCAATGCCTAATTATTTCAAGCTCATCACACTTGCTGCTCAAAGCTCCATTATCCTTTGCCTTCTTGGTTTTTCCTTCCCAAAAGCTGTTACATTGAGTTGGCTACTAAAGACAGTTTTCACCTGATAAAAACATTAAGGTTATTTTCTTCACTGTTCACCAAACCTGAAATGCTAATCCCTGTCGTTCCCTTTGCTTTCCTCCAACAGGATCAGCCGGGGATGTGGTTGTGAAGGTAACTCATAATTGCATGAAATGAACTAATTTCTTACCAAGCTGGTGATATTTTGTCACCCAAAGACGTCACTTACTACACTGAGTAATTGTTCCACCTGGCAAAGCCTTCTATGGGTGCACTGACAGGCCCTTCATCGCTTTCTAATTGCCTTTGCTCCCTTCTCGCCACAGGCTGATCAAACACAATCCCAATCTCAGGTTTTCCATAGCACTGGGCAAAGCACCTTTGCTCCTTCAGCTGGGAAATGAGGATGAGACCCCCCCACGTTCCTATATCCCGTATCTGTGTGTGCAGCACCTGCAGCCTTGCCTGTTCCTGAGCTGGCACTTGCATATTTGTGTTCTGCTTCAAAATCCTTTCCTTTTCTCCTTGAGTTTTGTTGTTTTGTTTTGCTTTTTCCCCCCTCCTTTGCATTAATTTGGTTTGCTTCTAAAATGGAACGTAACAGCTGGTTAGTAGTTCATAGCTCATTTATAGTTTATTCACCTTTTGTTGCTCTACATTTTAGCTCTCCTTATTTAAATGAGCATTATGTGCCGGGATTTTAGCATTAAATAAATGCTTTTTCTGCTCAGTTTCACCTCTTACGAGCTCCAAACCCATGAAATATGTTATAAACAAAGACCTACAACGGAACACAGAAAGAGGCGCTTAGAAATCCAGTTTGCCAGTGATGGATTAGGGATTTACATTCCCAAACTACCAAATACAGTGGTCTCCTTGACCACCCAGCTCCAGTGATTTATACACAGTGACAGATTAAGCAGTCTTCCTGGTTACATATCATTAGTGGAAATCAAAGTCCTGTCAGATATTGATGGTAATACCTTTCAAAGGTACATTACTGGCCAAGCTTTATGAGCAGCTCTCACATGAATTATTCAGAGAACAACAACGCTTAAAATATATGCATATATATACTCTGGGATCCTTGGACTGCATTCATCACTGATGATTTCAAAAGGAAGGGAAACATGCTC
Source organism: Pipra filicauda (assembly GCF_003945595.2). Classification (NCBI taxonomy): domain Eukaryota; kingdom Metazoa; phylum Chordata; class Aves; order Passeriformes; family Pipridae; genus Pipra; species Pipra filicauda. Next base: position 2,818,559 of record NW_024104953.1, on the reverse strand, counting down.
AAACTCAAGGCCAACCTGAACACGGAAGCAGCAAGTTCAGGCCATTCAATTTATAGATTTACTACTGTAAGTGCATTATGCTAAAGTGCGACGAGGTATCTCAACGGCAACAGCAAACCCTCCCAAAATATCTAAATTCCAGCATTCAATGAACACAACTCCTTCTCTTCATGTGCTGCAAACCTATCGGAATCACTGACCAAAATAAAAAAACCATACTTTTAAACTTCCATTTAAAGGCATGAAGTCATTCTGGGTTACGTTATCAATAAGCTATTGATTAAAACTAATCTATTATAGGCACAAAGTCATCCAGTGTTGCTGCTTATTTTAAAATCAAGGAGTGATGAAAGCAATTTTCATAGCCCATTTTAAACTTTCACTCAAAACATGTAGGTTAATGGAAGTTAATATAAACAGCACGGAACAGAAGGACTAAAATCTGATGAGGAACAATCAGAATAATTTGGCCTGCCAGCTGAAAGGATACACATGCACAACTAAATTGAACTTTGTTTATGCATTTTGAATTTCAAGCCTTCTCCAAGATGATTACCCTATCTCCAGTTCTATCAAGGGAAAAAACGCCTCCCTCTTTCTGAATCTGCTTCTAAACCAACTTTTTAAATATTGTTTTTACAGTACTGGGAATGTCACACTATTTAGCTCCTACTCTAAACATCTGCAAAGAAAATGTACCTACTGCCAGCTCCTGACTTTCCCTACAGCTGCCACTATTATTTTTATAGTCTCCAATTTGTTTTTGCCATTTTTTTTGGCGTAAGCAAGTTTAGGGGAAGCCCCTTTTTGTCTCTCCTCTCATGTACCTTTGAGAAAAGGGATCATAATTACAGTGGCCAAACCATTTGTGCGGTTGCAAGTTGTGCTCCCGGGCACTTCAAAGGAGTGAAGTGACCACCAAGAAATCTCAGATGCTTTACAAAAATGAGGATGTTTGCTACGAATGGAATTAAAATGAAACAATACCTGAGCAGAGGTGCAGAGTAAACGTAGGAAATAAAGAGAGGCCTCCACAAGCAGAGCCCTGCGTTGTGCTCGTGTTTATCCGAGGAGAGCTGCAGTACTTTCTCCCCTTGAGCGCTTGCTTCGTTTCTGTACACAAATTACATCCACTCTGCCAGACACCATTTATAATGGCAGACAATCAGATCAGACACGACACTCAAGGGTTTTTATAAACTTCACATTAAAAAAGCAGCATGTCAGTAGATTTGGCTACCACCGGTTTTCCCCCATCATTTAATTCCCATTTGTCTTAAATCAGTAAGTGGCTTAAAAGTCTCTGTACAGAGTCTCCCAAGTACCCACAAATACTCACAACTCACACAACAAGCCTCAAGTTTTTAGGAAATCACTTAGAAAAACCTGCTTTGGTGCCACTTTCAAAGTGCAGGGAATGTGCTTCACATTGGAAAAAAAAAAAAGTTTTCATTTCAAGCTTCACAAATAAATTTTTCCGAGGCGCGAAAATGGGGAAAACTTTAGTTCAAGGGGTTTATTTTGACACGGTGCTGAGGACACCAGTGGTTTGTTACATAAGGAGTAAGGGCTGATCGGCTTCACTGTCGTGAAAAAAAATCACAGTACTTGATAACACGGAGATATCAGAAGTTACTTAATTACCAGACACGAAAATTGTGCTTCAGAAGTAGACTAAAATTCACTGTGCTTGGGCAATTCCACTTCACACAGTAAGATTAGTATAAAACAAATTAAGCTGAGAAAATAATTATATCATTCAGCAATTTTTTAACAGCTCCTGCTCTGAGTCTTTGTGTTGAGCCTCCTCTTAACCACGTTTTTTTATTAAGAAAATGGATACCTAATCTAATAATACCCTAGACACAAGCGACTTCAGGAATTGTAAAAGTTAAAACTAGAAGAATCGTGTCTCCCATAAATCAGAGCTCCTCTATTAACATCGGGAAAGGACTGTGGAAATTTCCAGCCCTATCAACTGCTACCCTAAAAGAAACCAGACCTTTGAAGTGACTGGCACAGCCTGCCCTCAAGACCATCAGGAAAAAGAGTTATTTTCAGATAGGGAAAGATGTGGGCCATTGTGCTGGGTTTGTGTGGCCACGTTTTGGCAGTGGGGGGGATATGTGTGGTAAAACATGAATTAAAATCTAGCAGAACTCCCTATCAAATCAACAAATTTCTTTGACTTTTGTCATTATCTTGAAAGGATATAGCACATAAATTCACAGCCAGAGATCCCTAATGTGTTTTCTTTTTCTCTTCTAGTATTTGTTTTAACAAGTTTACAATTCTTTTATTATACCCCAACAGTCTGCATCCAGCAGAAAATCACTGTCCATCAGTTAGGGAGATGCTAACCCCTTTAACAAACTCTATCACTGGGACATGTAAACTAAGTCTTACCTTACTCTGTTTCAGTGTCACAGAATAATAACAGAATTTTAAACATAGTTCCTAAAAATACTGACAGGCTAGTGAAGCACAGGCTTCTAGAAATCAAGAGATATCAGGTTACGTTGTCAATGTCTAAATCAATCCACGTACAAAAGGACATAATGTTTATATTTTCCCCACATCATAAGTACATTTTGGGAGCTGGCCAGCTCTTAAAGTTTGGGGTGGGGTTTTTTTCCGTCTTTCTTAATTATGTGATTCTGTCAATCACATAAAATTCGTTCAAAATAATGACCACAAAGAAATAGCGTCAACAGTAATCACTGAATGATCACAGCCAAATCAAACTCCAGGAACAGTGTCTGACAACTCCCAGAGGACACAAGTGCCATCAGTTCAGAAACTGTCACATTAAGAAGTCCCTCAGTTGAGCAGTTCTACCAATAAAGAACTGAAAAGTGCACAGAGCTGTGAGGAAACAACTGCAAGAGTTTGTAGCAGCTGCTTTTTCACTTTGCACGGGAATATCTTTGTATTAAGAGGTAAATGCTGAAAACAGCTCTCCCTGTCCTGGAATGGCACCAGTACAAGGACAAGCAGCACCTCACTCATTTCCTACACAGTGCTCTGCCAACAGTTTACTACTCTCAGTGTGAATCCTTGGCAGTTCTGCCCCTGGTCTACTGCATTTAGACACCCTCTCCCCCTTGGGTTGTACACCACAGGCTCAGCCACAGCATTAATACATCCAGGTATGTCTCAAACATGGAGATATATATCTATATAGAGATATATTTATATCTATACATATCTCCTCCATTTTCTCAAGGCCAAGACAAACCCAGTTACTCTTTAGGAGAAATACTCTTCAAAAATATCAGTTCACTGCTTAAACTCGGCTGATACGTCAAAGTCTCCAAACCACTAATAAGATTGCAAGAGTTTACACAACAGAAGGCATCTTAGGGGTGATGGAATTGCAGCCTCCCAGTAGCTGAAGGGAGCCCACAGGAAAGATGGAGAGAGACTATTTACAAGAGCCTGGAGTGACAGGACAAGGGGGAATGGCTTCAAACTGAGAGTAGGTTTAGATTGGATATTAGGAAAAAATTCTTTACTGTGAGGGTGGTGAGGCCCTGGCACAGGTTGCCCAGAGAAGCTGTGGCTGCCCCATCCCTGGAAGTGTCCAAGGCCAGGTTGGATGGGGCTCCGAGCAACCTGGGCTAGTGGGAGGTGTCCCTGCCTGTGGCAGGGGGGTTGGAACCAGATGAGTTTTAAGGTCCCTTCCAACAAAACCATTCTATGATTCTATAAATGGAAGGAATCAAAACTTACTTCAGTTGGAAAAGTAGGTGCTAAAGCAGCAGGGTCTCACAGGGCAGGATGTGAGAGTATCAGTGAAACAATTTGGGCTGGGGGAGAAGGGCACTGCAAACACAAGAAATGGGGGACAGCACTTACCTCTCAAGTCCTACATTAGTGTTCTGAGGAAGAAAAGGAAACTTTACACTGGGCCAAGTCAGTGAGAGAGGGATGAAGAAACAGGATGTAATATATCCTACAAGGCTCAAAAAGTAATACCAGAAAATAAAGGAGCCTTTTCTTTCCCCTCACAGTAACAACAAAAAAATACTTAAACCTGATTAGAGTGGTCTATTCTTCATCAGTATTAGAATAAAGACAACATTGCATTCCTGGAACTTCAGATTAAAAGCAACAGAGTCTGTTAAATATCAAATATTAAGATAAAAAAGGTTTAAGAAAATGACCCAGAAAGCTAACAGTGCACCTTTCAGAGGCATAAGTAATGACTCTTAATTTTAAAGAACACAAATATTTGTTTGTTATTCCCCTGATACAGTGCAACAGAATAAGCTCTGACAAGTCAGCGTTTATTTTGCTGACCATCAGTTTTCCAAATTCTTCTCCTACAAATAATTCCAGTGGATTGAAAAGGGAATACTATATGGCTGTGCCAGTAGCAAGGAAAGGGTGTGACACATCCCCAGGTAACCACGGCCTTCCCAGGACTGACAATATTCCTCCATCCAGCAGCATCAGCACACTCCGTTGAAGAGAGGCTCTGACCCCACTCTACATCTAAATTAGTTTCATATCAACAGTTCCTACTTTCATGTTGTCAACCACCACAATGATGAATTGATAATGCATTTTGATGAAGGACAGAATATATATGTAATAAAAAAATATTGATTTTGCTTACATACTTCCTGATAAACTTTTGCATTGTTTTCATTCAGTTTGGAGGTTCACATGAGCTGCATTTCCATTCCAGGAATAAATTCATGGTTCACACAGATGGTGTTTCAAAATCGGGGTTTTGCCAAAGGTACTTGGATGTAGTGCACAGGAAAGTGCTTTGCTTGGGGTTGAGGGGGTTTTGGGTTTTTTTAAAGAACACTGACCTAGCGATGACGCAAAGTCTCATTTCCGTGCAACGTGCATCATTCTCTGAAAAGAGCGAAACAGTGCAGGTGTGTGAGAAGTAAGACCTTATAAAGGAGAAAGATTCTTGCTCATAAATTAATCACACAGCTGCTTGGTCTTGTTGAATTCTGACACAAACAGGCTACGTGAGAACCCCCAAGGCCTATTCCACGAAGAACCCATATAAGTCATCAAGAGAGCCATATCTCCTTTTTTAATTTAAGAAGTTTCATTAGCTAGAGGAAGAACCTAGACATGTTTCTAATGCCTGTGTGACTACTACATGTATGAAGAAGCTTTTATTAATACCTACCAGGAAGCAGGGATGTGAACCACAGGACTCTTGGCTTCCCCTCACCGCTGCGAAGGAGAGGTGAGGTCTTCCATCAGCAATGCTAATTTATTCCTCCAGCTCACCATTTTACATCCTCTTGGAGGTTTTTAACCACTGGACTGAGTCCTGGACAAAGGAATCAGGTGCCCAGAACGAAAGGCCTGGGGGAGCAGTGGCTATTTATCCACCCTTTGCAATATTCCCCTGACAGCGTGAGGCGAAGCCGGTGCCCACCGCCGCTGGATGCTGAAGGCGGGAAGGGCCTTTCCATCAGATGTCTCCAAGGATCCTGCTATTAGCAGGACTTAAGGGGGCCTTTGTCATCCCAAATATGCTCAGCTGCCTCACGGCACGGCGGAGCGGTGTAAGAACCATTTAAAGATGTGTCTGACATCATTAATCTATTTGCCCCCTGACCCGCCGGGCTGAACTGTAACTATGGCGACTAAAGCCTGACCTTACAACGCTGAGAAACTTTAAAGCTCAGTAGTATTTTGGGTCACATTGTTAGGCTGGACAAAGGAATAAAGGAGAAATGTGACAGTTTCCTGGGAATTAAGGTCAGCAGGTCAATTGCCCTGAAGCTTTATTGTTATATGATAAGCAAGAGAGGCTGAAATAATTTTTCAGCGATTAGAATTTGAAAAAAAAAAACAAAAAAACCCCAAAACAACAAAATCTACAGACAAGTCTTGTTGTCTGAACCAGAAAATTGGTCTCTGTAAAAGCAATATATAACCCATCACTGAGCAAAATTACTTAACAGCCATCCCTGTACCATTTACAGCACGAAGCCTGAAAAAAATGGGCAGTAGGTATCACTTTCATATCCTCAGATTGGGTTTATTGTTAATTCAGGCTCTTGGGGGCGTGTGAAAAGTATTTATTAATGTGTTTCTGGGATTGCATTTGCTAAAATTGCCAGTGTTTTCCATCCTCCCTTCTAAAATGATTCATGGAAGTAAGTGGGAATAAGCAGCCTGAATACCCTGATATGGAACATCTGTGTATAAAAGCAGCATATGTCTTGGGCTGAGAATAAATACAGTAGGGGAACTTGCCCTAACTAAATGCTATGACAAATACCAAATCCAAATATTTACAGTCTATAAAATTAGGCTTATTAACACTGTTTATACAATTGTGTGGTGTGAAGGAGTGTTCACTTTCATCATACGTCAGCAAAATTCACCGGCGTCTCCATTTTAAAGTCATTTATAATTCAATGAAATTAATTCTACATCAGAATTAACTCGTTTACAATCATATTTTTTAAGCCTAAAAGCTTTTCAAATTTGAGGCATTCCAACCCATATATATATGACCACAAATGTAACTTATAACAGCAGCTAAAAAGCAGATAGATCAAAATTAATCTAAGTTGTGCATTGATTTATATAATGTTGGGGGGTTTTAAATTTCTCACATCATTGCTGAAAAACTTCTGTAATGCAAAAGTGCAGCACAGAACACACATAACATGCCAGTGTAGCTGAGCAGATTACCCTCAAAAGTATGAAGTCTGTGAAGGGGGAAGTGTAGAAGGGAAAGTTTGTGAAGCAGTGTCTTTTTCACAGTAGGTAAAGTAAATATATATCAACACAGAGTTTTGGGGTTCTCCACAATTAGTATATTTTATTGAATTATCTAATAAATATCATGCCATGTGAAGTGGATGCTGCAAGAGTGGTGCTTGTTCATTAATAAAGATGAAGAAGTACCAGGCTCAAGCTTCCAAGACATTCTTGTGACTATTAAAGAACACAGAAGGAAAATTCCAGTCCTTTTTTGCTTTTCATTTTTTCTAGCCGTGTCTAAGGAACAGAATTCCACAAAACTGGCTTGAAAAGGTCTGCAGACTGCCAGCCTGGCAAGAAAGCATGGCAAAAATGATGCCAGAGTGGGGATGCTGTCAGTAAAGAATTCAAATGGCCTGTTGGTCGAGTGCAATCTGAAGGGATCAGTGCTGCAGCTGGATCCAACCTGGGCAAAAAATGTTAATGGCTCCAAAAGAGCCCTAGAAAAGCTCCAAAGAAGGGATTCAAAACCTGGAAAAAATCTGTTTCAGCATGGGCAAACACAGGAATGTAATTAATACACGTATCCAAGAGCAAGGCAAGAGTGATTTACCTGCAGCCATCAAAGCCCAGAATGTGTGGGAATTCTTATCAGTAGGTTACTTGTCTTGTGGAGAATGTCCAAAGCCACTGATGCCAACCAAATCACAGACTGGAGCAGGTTTTGAAAGTGAGGGCAGTTTGGGGGGGCAAGCATGCAACAGTTAATAGTTAAGATACAGAGCAGACTCTTCATTTCACCTTGGAAGGTGGGGTGCCCTTGGAAGCTGTGCCCGTGACAGCTGTGACACCAAAAAATGGTGTCGAGAGGTGATTTGGGCTCCGTTATACAAAAGGTCACACTACGTGTCATAAAGGCACACCAGGTTATTTTCATCCTCTCTCAACCTGACACAAAGCATTTAAGAGCCAAAAAGCGCTGGCTCTTAATAAACTACCCTTTTGAAATCACTATACTTTAACATTATTTAAAAAAATAATGATAAACTAACAAACTTGCCAACTTACTGTGCAAACACGCAGTTTGCTGAAGTTTGGCACAGAAGGGGGGCATTCCCAGGTGGAATGCTCCCATTACCCACTCACGAACAAATAATTACTCTGGTAGTCAAAAGAGACCCTGGAAAACCCTTAGAATCTCACCAGTTATTACCTCCCATACAAGTGAATCCCATCTGAAGCCACATATTGAAGCACTACTGAGTTGGCACAGAAATGGATAAAAGCCAGGAAATTCTAAGTTTAAGCTGACTCGCCATCCTTAGCACACCCCATTGTCCTTTATCCCTAAAATTTAATTAAACCCCAGACCTGACCAGTTGTAATAAGTAGTACAGAAAACTGATTATCGGAATTGCTTTCCTCCGACCGTCCATTGTGCTGCACTTCCTCTCTGCAAAACACAAAAGACTCTATGTACATTTTTCTTTCTCTGTGAAAAGAGAGCTGGAGGAAAAAAAAAAAGCAAAACAAAATCCAGTCTGAACTTTTATTTAGTTGCCAATTGTGCTGTGGAATGAAACTAAGCATTTTCTTTTAAAAGCTGATTCAAATTCAGTACTTAATCATGCCACAGCAGAGCAAGTGCAGCAACAAATTATGTTACAATTACATTAGAAATTCTTTTACAAGATTTTGTTTTCAGTCACTTCTAATCTTTCAATAGCTGCCGTTTCCAGGGTTGATATTTCCCTAACAACATTTGTGCCTGAAACTCGCTGCTCTGAGCAGAAACACTTGGAATGTAAGGAAAATATGTATGTGCACATGTGTGCAGAGCACAGGCAGGGAGAAAAGCAGTCACATTCGATTATACAAAAAGTTATAGAAGCCATAAAATATTTTCTTTATTCTTCTAAATGGTTTTTTTTCCTTATTCCAGCAGATTACTTACTCCTGCACTCCTAACCAATTTGTTTTCTCTGCTGCAATATACTATTACAAAGTAATTGTTTTAAAATTTTAAAAGGCGTGTGCTGTGAACTCCACTTCAAATAACAGGCCCAATACACAGGCCTCAAGTGCCTACATTAAAGCAGGCTCACCACTAACTATGTGTATGACTAAGCCATCCAGAAAGAGGTAAAAGAGCTGGCAGGCCACGGGACACACAGACTGAGAGCACAGGCTTTAAAAGTCCTCTTTGTCTGCAGTGCTCTCCCTCTTAACCCAGAAAAAGTCAGGTGATTTGAAGATATCAAACAACATCTGTTTTCTAAACAACACACTCATGCCTGCAAAATTTACAACACCCACTTTGGAGCCAACCCCGAAAAGACTCAGCCCAGCCTTCAAATCCAAAACCTGGGAGGAACCTTAATTAACAATTTCAAAAAGAGGCCTATAATCCAGGCAGCACAGCACTGCCACAGATGAAATAAAAACAATATCTGTAAAGCTATCTATGGCATTATACTCCAGATATTCAACAGAATTTGGAAGTCTTTGGGTTAAAACTGTTAAACTTGTAGAGCTTCAAAGAGCAGAGGTACAGTCCCTGGCAGGCCAGCGACAGGTCAGTGCCTGTTCCGGCGCTGCCTCATCGTTACTCCTGTAAATGACTCCTGGTTTGGCTCCATGGCTGCTCCGTTCCCATCCACCTCTGCCTTTTGCCACAAACACAACACAGCAACGTGTCTGCTCACCGAAATGAAATGTGAACCCATCCCGTGTCCTCCTGGCTCTCTGGCCCCACAAATGTGAACATGCTTTCCTAGCACACAGTACTCTAAAGATTGGGGTCCCATACCATAGGACAAAGTGCCCATTCCCAGGGTTTTTCCACAGCATTCCTGGGTTTACACAGTTGCAGTGATGTTTTCCCAGCAGTCACTCCAAAAGCAGCTAATGGTCAACATTAATAACTTCTCTTCATCTGTAAGAAGGGAATGAGCCCAAATCACCTTTGGATGAGAAGGCAGGTGGATTTCGTAGGATTAATCACAGAATTACAGAATATGCTGAGCTGGAAAGGACCCATCAGGATCATGGAGTCAAACTCCTGGCCCTGCACAGGATAGCCCAAGAATGTGCCTGAGAGCGTTGTCCAAACACTTCTTGAAGTCAGACAGGCTTGGTGCTGTGACCACTGCTCTGGGGAGCCTGTGCCAGCACCCAACCACCCTCTGGGTGAAGAACCTTTCCTAATATCCAACTTAAACCTCCTCTGACTCAGTTCCATGTCATTTCCTCGAGTCCTGTCACTGGTCCTGAGGGTGAAGAGATGGGTATCTGCCCTGTTTTCATCCCTACTGCTCAGGGGACTCCCAGACTAAGCACTGCACATTTCAGCAATGGTTACACGAGACTGTTCCTACTTGAAACCTGAAGTAACACAAGCACCACACATTGCAAGAGGGCAAAGGGTTGCTACAGTGGTGACAAAACGAACAGCTGCCACACAAATTTGATGAAAGTGCCAGTTTCCATGCCAATACCACAATCCTTTCAACGAGGCATTTGGCCAGAGTATTAAAATCCTCAAGACCATCGAGAAAAGAACAGAGTAATTCCCCAGTAACGGCCCCAGCACACTATGGCTTTTAAAAATACAGTAGATTCATCCTTACACGTTAGAGAAAGAGTCGAGTATTTCTGAGTTTCGGAAATTAAAAAGCAAAGAAGAAAACTGCCCTTGTGGTAATCTGACAGGGCGACACAAACCATAAGAAGTTTGACAGCTGCATATGCCAAACTCGCACGTTCACTGAGAACAAGTCTGTACGAGACCTCTGAGGCAGAAGTTCACAGATGCAGCGTCAAAGTCAGTTTTGAGCAGCGCTGGTGGGTGGAAAACCATAACTAGCAGGCAGCAGAGCTCTGCAGTTGTTTTGCAGGCAGCTCAGAATGGTGAAGTAAATAAACAAATAAGTGAAAGGGAGCCAGCAGCAATTTGTGATGTGCAGTGTGACTGGCTGTCATTCAGAGCTGGCTCGTCTGCTCTTCCAGCGGACGGGTTCTTCTTGAAACCATTCCATGCACACATACACAGAGAGCTTCCATTGAATCTGTGGAGACTAAATAGAGCACCTAATGAGGCTGAAAGCTCGACTTTTCACCTCTCTGCAAAGCATACCTGCACTACTGTTAAAGCTGACCACAACAGCCAACTTCAGCTCGCCGGACCCAACCACCAAAGCGCAGTGGAACAGGACGGTCCCGCAGGCACCAGCATTTGTCTGGCTCCATCATGAGCTGGATGGAAAAGCAGCACCAGCAAAATGTATTTTATTCTGGGAGGAAGCCTGCATTTCTGGCAGCTGAGCTAACCAGAGCACTGGCCAAACACAGGCTGCTGCAGAAGCGGAGCCGGGGCTGCCCTCTGCGGCAGCAGCCAGCCAGATGTATTGTGCAAACCCATTTTTAGATGATCTTGCCTGGAGTATCAGGGACCTGAACTCAATAACCTGAATCCCTTCTGTTCTGTGCTTCCAGGCTCCACTGTGTGCACAGAGCACAGAGCTGACCCAGCACAGGCCCAAAATGATTGTGGCTGAACAATCCCCAGCAATCACGACTTGTTCACTGAAGAATTTACAATTGCAATCAGAGCCTCTCTGCATCCCCTGGGAAAAATGATCAAGGAGAAATGAAACAGGCTTTGTTATATCCACGAACAATAACGTAAAATAACATCAACTAGAAATAAAGACAAATGCTAGGCAGGCTAACAACAAATGGAGTTTTCATTCCTCACTGGGGTTATTTTTAGATGCGTTCATATTTAAATATGAAGGTAATTTCCCAGTGCAGCTGTTAACAGCTCTTCCTGAGCTTCTCTTGGAGTTTGGGTGTTGCATCTGCTGGCATTTGCAAGGCAAACTTCTGGTTTTAGTGTTTTACAACTACAAAAGCAAATGTTTCAAGCATTACTTCCAAAAAATCATACTTTGCATCTCAGGGGGTACTACGGTCAATTTATTTGTAAGGAGTTTGAGGTTTTATGTACAAGACTCCGTTGCTGTTCTAACAAGCATCTTGTGAGGGTTTTAATCTAAGGAAAGGCACACTGAGGCCCAGATCAGGTGAGCAACACCTATAAATAATGTGCTAGTTTAGGCACTGCTGGTGGTTTGAGAAATGCATGATTTTAAAGAACCGTTGCTAAGGTCAAGAGCTGCTCCAGTTTTAATGAGAGACTAGCTCTGCTTCTCTCATTCAAATGAAGATTATTTTTTTTTGGTCAATAAAGGGAAATTAAATATTTCTCACACGTTACTGCATCTAAAAGCCTGCTTATGTGGAAAGAGATACATTAATGCTTTAGTTAGGACTATGGACACACCATACTTGATTCAGACCGTAGGTCCAGCTAGCCCTGTCACACCACCACAGAGTTTTTGCTTTCACAGCAACGTGCAAAACTGAGTTTTGCACCTCCAAGCTTTGTCATAATACCTGAAGATTAGAAATTGATTTATATTCTGGTTTTATAACCCATCTAGAGTACCAAGCAAAGAAATGAAAAGCCAAACCCCACCTAAGCGTGTATATCACTGATCTCTCTATCCCGTGGCACCACTCGCACTGTAGTGACTGTGCTACAGGCCTTGGGCTTTACCTGCTTGGTTGGCAGAGCTAGGCCTGCCTTTGACCTTCTCTCCAACACCTCTCCAAGAGAAATGAAGACAAAGCCTCTGGCATCGATGCCACAAGCCGTCAGCAGAGAGCTGTGGGTCTGAGGGTGGAGGAGCGGGTGGGAGAGTGACTGTGAAGCAGCTTTGAAAATCTTTTTTCCCCCATCAATGAATTGGACACAAAGCTACCGCAGTGCAGACCACTCTTAGGGGAGACAAAAACATGCTGAGCTCTGTATGTAAAAGGCAGGAGTTTGTTTCCCTTACCGTTGAGAGGAGAAACAAGGAGCTCAAAGAAAATAGGAGACCCTGATGAAATTGTTCATCTACTGCACAGCTGCCATACTCAACATTCCCATCCTGCCTTCTGCAACCTCTTACTCCTCTGAACCGCCCAGAGTCAGACTCTGTTCTTCACTAACAAAGCTGCTGTTGTCACCATCTCAGACAAGTCAACTCTCTTATGTGCTGCCCATCACGGACAGCCACATCCATCCCGAGGTCAGGTGAAATGCCTTTGTTTTCCTGAGTCACAGAGCTGAAGGTCTTTTACGGGTTCCTACAGGTTACTTCTCCTCGGGATTCCCAACGCTTTCCCCCAGGCCTTGGGATTGGCAGCAGCAATTAGTGTGTGTTCACAAAAGGCCAAAGAACAAAAACTTTGAGGAAGGAGATTAAAGATGGATTAAGGAAAGAAAAAAAAGAGAAAATGTAGAACACTGCTCCAGATACTAAGCTTGAAATGAATTTCAGATCCCATTTCCCATGAAAATTCAGCCTCTTACCACTTCAAGGAACTCCATCCTCAGTAGTAGCAAGGCATACCCACTAAATAATGCATGCCCATCACCTGTTCAAAGTAATTCCCAGGTCTCAGGCCTTCTCCTCACTTCCCTGCTTACCAGCGAGCTCTGGGCAGACACCTGGCAGGGGAGAGCTTCTCTCCACTCATCAGTGTTCCCAGTCATCCTCTCCAGGTGTTGCAACTGGGACACGGGTGTAAACTGGAGAGGGATCACTCTAGGAATACCCAGGAAACCCTCCAGCATGAATGTGCTCCTGAGACTCGAAGGAAACAGTACACCTTTGCTGAGCATTTCAGCGCTTTAGGAACGAGATCTCCTTTGCAGTCGAGGTAAACTCGACAAAATTTCACTGGTAAAAAGTAAAATCAGCATTAATAATGTATAACTAGGAAAAGCAAATGTTAGAGAACACACACATGCTTTTTTTTTTTTTCTGTTTAGCTTCAAGGATCTCTCCACAGCACATTCACCAGCAGATGCTGAAGACACGGCAGCTTCCACACCGACTCACGCAGACGGTGCTGCTGGGGTTGACTCTCCTACAAAGGCGACTTGCCTTCCCAACTGAGATAAAGTTTCTGCACGTGGGTCCTTGCCCTGAGTCAGAGTCCCATCAGATGTAACTACATGGCCAGGGAAACTTCAAAATTCCTGTTAACTCGCTTTTAATGACCATATCAACTCGTCACTTCCTGCCAACGCCATTAACTGCTGTTGAGCAAAGCCATTCCTGAAACGCCCTCTCTTGCTGAACAGATGAAGCCAGAATAATCACCCCTACTTAGGACTAAACAAATCTGTTCAGACGATGTAAACTTGGTCCTTTCTGAGAATAAACACTTTGGAGTTATTCATATATTCAACGCTGGCACAGTCTTTCGCAATTTCAGACCCAGGTATTACACAAGCAAATCAGCAAAGGCACAGACCCGGGCTCATGGCTGGATGTTAACACAGACTAGACACAAACAATCAGGGCGGTACATTTGGCCAAAACAGTGTGCTAAGGCTTTGATTTGCCTGCAAAGCAGGGGGTGTACATTTTTTTAGAGATTACAGAACACCACCTGATGCCTTCAGCAGTGCTACATCCCCACACACTTGCTTCGAGTTTACACAGAATGCTAAATATTCAAATTGGGAAACTCATGCATTATACAACTGCACAGAACTTGGCCACTGTAATTTTACCAGATTAGACCTAAGTGAAACCACTCACATAATAGGAGAAGGAAAGAAAACAGGAAACTCTGACATGTAAAAGCGGGGGAGCAAAGGAAAAGGACAATGAGGGAAAGCAGAGAGTTCAGCAGAAGCAGCTTCTCCCAGCAGATGATCAATGCACAAAGAGCTGGAATGTGAACGCTCCCGTGTGGGTTGATGTGCAGAGGAACAGCACATTGGGCATTGCAGGAGGAGGAGAGGAGCTGGGGAAGAGGCAGGGCGTGTGCAGAGAGCCTGGCAGAGACAGGCTGAGAACGCTGAGAGGGAAGACAGGGGTGGAAAATTCTCCGGGGCTATCAGGAAGAAAAAACAAAGAGTAAGGACCAGAAGAGCCATTTTCATGGCCTGAAAATACACTCGAGAGAAAGCATGTGATTTCCAAGCTTTCAGTGTAAACCTGTGAAGAACTGAGATCTATCAAAACTGCATATGGAAATGTAAGAAGAAACATGAATCTTCCCCATACTGTTGTCTGCTCAGGAGAGGCAAAGAGTTCCAACACCAATAGGCAAAACAGGAACATGGACAAAAAGGAGTTATCCACCCCAAGCCCCTTCTTAGCAAGCCTCAAATCACCACTTCCTTGCAGACCTCTCGATCCTTGAAGGCCGGCTCTGGGCAGCTGTTGCATAAGCAGCAATTAAAGCTCCAAGAAAGACCAAATTTGTACCAGAATTTCTCTTTTGTGTCATTTCAGAAGGTTTAGGTTTTTTATTTGTTTAAGTACGTCTGTACTACTGGAACCCTTTTTATAGAGGCAGGTGTAAAAACGCATTTACCACTTTGTTCGGCTCCGGGTATGGGCTGCATCCATAAAAACGTGAATTTGCAAATGTAAGAACTACCCCGAGGGCAGAACAGCAGTTTTTTTCTTTTCCTTTACAGGATTCCTCCTCGCACACACTACATGTTACTAACAATCTCAGTTAAGGTTTTCAAGGTTGTTTTGGTGGAACG
Organism: Pipra filicauda; assembly: GCF_003945595.2. Taxonomy (NCBI): domain Eukaryota; kingdom Metazoa; phylum Chordata; class Aves; order Passeriformes; family Pipridae; genus Pipra; species Pipra filicauda. The sequence continues at coordinate 2,803,240 of NW_024104953.1, read as the reverse complement.
CTATTTTTTCCTTCCTTTAACACACTTTCAAAGCCACGTCAAGCACACGGAAAGTCTATTCTGTTCTGACAGCACCGCTTACTTTGTCAAGTAAGCAAGGAAAAACTTCATGTTCCTCATAGGAGTTAGCTCTGCTTCTCCTAAAAGTGCTGTCGTGGTGGCTTCATGGTTTGACATCTAACAAATAGAGAGGATTGCCTTCTAAATACAAAAATCAACCCTAAGCATTAGGAGCAAATTTTCTTGGTATGAACTTCACATAGTCAGCTTTCTTTACCCATTTCAGTCTGTTCTGTAAATAATAAAAAATAAATACCTTACTCAAAGGCTTTGCAATTTCAAGTACCCCATTAAGTTACTTCATTTTGCTATCCATAGCACATGATCTCACAAGCAAAGCTGTTTATTTGCCTTAGGGAAAACAGAGATGTGGTTGCATCACGGGTGTTTCTGAGTTGACAAGGCTTTTTCCCCGGGGCCGTTTGGGAGAGTTGGAAAGAAGAACAGGGAGAAAGCAGGGAGAGAAGGGAGAGGAATGGCAGAAAATACAGGTGCAGTGGTCTAACCTCCTGGCCCTTACAGACAGACAAAATAACCACAATTACAACTATTATCTCTCACATTCTTCTAGCAGGGGAAAAGAAAGGAGCACTCTTGAGCCCACCTAATTTTAAAGGAGTATTTAGTTTTAGACTCTTCATACATTTTTAGCTCTACTAGCATGATTACATTCTCGTTTTTGTTGCATTTGATACAGAGCTGCTGCACCAACTTCGGCAAGGTACTCTACGTACATACGCAATGCTGAAAGCTGAATTTGACAGGCATTTATGTAGGGAAGGAATACATCCAGAATTGGATTCGAATTCTGAAATGGTTCAGATCACTTAAAGATTAAATTCTAATATAAAATGCAATATGCATTTGCTGAGAAACTGTACTTAGTCAATATCAGGAAACCTTACAGGACATGTATCATACCAAAGTTCGTATATTATAGTGTCCTCTTTCCTTAGATGTCTCTACAAATCAGCCAATACCCAGCTTGGATTTGGGACAGCTTGCTTTGAAAAATCAATATAACCTGATAAAAGCCTAAAGCTAAAACCCACTAACATTCATTTCAGCTTATTCCATTGAATATCAAACTATTACTCGCAGCTTTATCTGACAAAAATCTGTCCTTGGGAAGCTCAAAGAAGCGAGGCTCCAGTTTTGGTGCTTGAAGACAGTTCTCTCCCTCTGCACCGAGGGTGAGTGATCTCAGATCCAATTTCACTCCCCATCAGCGTGTTTGGTTTCTCATCATTTCATAAATGTCCTGCCCAGAAACGTTTCTGACTGCAAGTGGATCCACAGCAGGACAAAGTATATCCAAAACTCCGAGTCACAGTGAGAGTCATCCAGGTCAACCTTTGGCTGAGGGAGTTCCCAGAACTCTGATTCTTATCAGAACATCAGGAGGCTCAAGAAAAAGAAACAAGCATCATCATTATCACCTTGACCTAATAGCACCTTCCAAGTGTGTGTTATAAACTTGCATTAACATTCTGTGAAATGCATTATGTAGTGTGAGTACTCTGAATTTCCCACCGACACCTTCCAAACTCTCTCAGCCCATGAAGCGTTAACAAGATTGCCATGTCTTCTGAAAGGTAATTTCCCTATAGGTCTGACAAGAACTTTAATCTCAGTGTCATGAGCATTAATTAATTCTATAAACAAAATACAGGTAAAAGAATATTTTAACTTAGAAATTCAATTAAAATATCTCATTATATTCCTCGGCTTCAGCACGTCTGTGTTAAATATTCATATTTTTATTCCCAACATATGAGTAACTCCATCCGTATTAACAGAGTTTTCTCCGTTCTCCTGGAATTCGAGAGACCATGAATTTCTACATTTCAAGAAGAAGACAGAGAACGTGGTCAAGCTCTCCACGTACGACAGGGTTTTTTTTTGTGGAGAGTATTTTAAAGGCTACCCACGTCCTTAAGAGGTATATTTACGGAGTTTACATAAAAGAACGCAGTCAAAAAATCTGCTGCAACAGCATATTAAAGACCTTTTAGTGCTCCAGAGCAGCTGTGACCTGGTAAAATCTAATTATTTCTCACATGCCCTTTGGAATTCTCCAGGAATATGTACTGTAATTTCTAAATGATGCCATCAGCACTGGGCCGGCCTTGGAATTAAGCTGAGAGATAGACCACATACATCTTTTATGGGTATCCCACAGATCTGTGTTCAGGCTTAGCCACATGGCACAGCAACGTAACCCCGGAATCTGTTAACTAATACAACTAAGTCAGGCGTGAGAAATACCAAATACACAACGTTTTTGTAAAAACACTGCTATAATCTTTGAAGAATCTCGGTTTTAAAAAAAATCCCCAAGATATCTGCAGCATTTCAAATCAGCTTCTGTACTCGCACAGCTCGCTGTTCTGTCCCACATGGTAAGCCCCTGGCACACTGTAGTACCAGTCATACCCATGTCTGTATAATACATGTACATATGTACCCATAGCATGCATGTAATATATTATATATATATATATGCATTAAGATGTATATGCAACACAGCTGATTATACTGAGCTGGTCAGGGCACAGCTCAATGCCAGGACTATCAATACAGACAATTGTACCTTAACCTGAAGTCAATTTATTATTAGTTCTTACTCTCCTCAGGGAAAGATTAGAATTGAAGTGATGGAGAAAAAAAAATCCCTTTCCCTCCTCGTCAAGGAAAATCAATCCAGAATTATTTTTTTTCTAATTAGTTGAATAAAGATAGCAGGTATATAACATTTCAAACACCTAAATACCAAATACATCAAAAATTTATTAACATTCCTCTTGAGAAAGAATGAGGTTCGACACTTTCATTTGCTTTTGCCAGAAGTTAAACAACAGGAATTGAAGTATTCAAACTTTACACAGAAAGTGCAACTATGTGGCAATTTCCATAGAATTTGTGGAAGTCAAGCACTCTGTGAACTTAATGGAGCTTGGCCTTGTGTCTTCTGATAGCAGCATAAAGCACAACTGGACAATAACTGGGATCAGCGGAGACAGTTTTTGGGAGCCTCCCTTCCCCCAGCTCCTTGTGCTGGCCAATGCACTGGTCAAAACCACTCAGGAGGTGGCCAAGATCAGCTGTGCACTGGTGACAAAGAGAATAGGATGCTCATGAAGGCAGCGGCTGTGTGCCGTGAAGGAAATCCCGCTTTAATGGAAAATTTAAAGAAAACCCAATGGAAACATCAACTTCATTTGCCAAAGCCAACGCTACTCGTGTGCTGGTAAGCTGCAAATAACAAGAAACTAGGTTTTAGGAAAAAACACCTGGGGAAGGTGTTTTCTAGCTTGCCTTATGACCACCATAAATTTTTTGGCTGTGTTAGGAGGGCAGAAAATTTGTTTTCCAAGGAAAAATCTCTGAGGATGTCAGCCAGGTCCCAAGACCCTTCAACCTCAGTCCCGCTGGGCACCGTAAGATATGTCCTGGCAAGTGCCGTCCCAGGCTGAGCACGGAACCAGGCAGCTCTTATCCACTCGCTGATCCCAAACGGGATCAAACGCCCCGGGAAAACTTCCACATCCCAAAGCCACCACCTGCAACACCTCATGGGCAGGATGCCGGAGGAGAGAAAACACTCCCCGCCATCTGACTACAGGGGCTGAGGGAACGCACGAATTTATTTACATTTAATTATTTTATTTATTTATTTATTTTTAGTTATTTATTTCTCAATATTTTTCAACTCGTGAGCTGCATCGGTCCTTGGACCCAAAGCCCGGGGGAGGGCAGGGGGGACGAGGTGAGCCGGGGGTCACCTGCCCAAGGCCAACGCCGGGCACTGAAACGGGCGCCGGGGGACGAACTGGGGAGGGGATGAAGGGGCGCCGCCTCGCTCCCGCCACGGCCAGCGGCGGCAACACCACGAAAAAAAAGGGGGGAAAAATTAAAAAGGGGGCGAAAATAAAACTTAACGAAGGGTAAAGAACGAGCCCTGCCCCGAGCCCCCGCGCCTCTGAGGCGCCCTGCCCGCCCCCCCCCTCCCGCCTCGGCCCGGCCGTGCCGCCGCCTGTCGCGCCCCCTGGCGGCGGCCCCGCTCCCCTCCCCGCCCGGCCCCGCCCCCCCAGCCGGCGGCCCCGCCCCCCCGTGACGCGCGGCCCCGCCCCCGCGGCTCCGCCGCCGCGACTTGAGGGGCGCGCGCCCGGCTCCGTCCGCGGCCGCCCCGCCAAGAGCGCAGCGCCCGCGCCGCTCCAGCGCCCGCCCGGGACCCGCTCCCAGCACACGGCCCAGCACGGCACCGCCGCCCGCATCGCCCCTTGCCCGCGCCCCGTCCGCAGGTAAGCGCGGGATCACCGCTTTTTTCCCCCCTCCGCGAGAGCTGCGCGGGTTGCAGAGGAGGAGGGAGGAGGGAGGAGGAGGATGCGGCGGGACGGTGAGGCGGCGATGCTCCCGCATCCCACCAGCCGCTTCCCAGCGCTGCGGTGGGAGAGCCCGCCCGCCCTCCCGGCGGGGCGCGCAGGACCCGCGGGAGGCTCTGCCCGCACCTTTCCGGGGCGCTCCCCGAGCCGCGGGTGCGGTGCCCGCGCTGCCCCCGGGAGAAGGAGCCGCTCCCCGCGGGGGGACCCCCCAGGGCAGCGCCGGCTCCCCGCGCTGCGGGACCCCCGCGGTGCAGCGCGGATGGACCGGGGAAGCCTCCTGCCTGCACCCCGCATCTCTCCCCCGGCATGGAAACTTCCCCTTCCATCCCTCCTTCCGTGCATCCCTCCCTGCGTGCTGCATCTGTTTAGGAAAAAAAAAAAAAAGAAAAAAGCCCCTGCGCAGCGCTGTCGCCCCCCCCGCACCACAAAGTCTGCGGGCGAGGAGATGGGCAACAAAATGGTTGCACTGGAAGAATGAATGCAACAGGCCCCGATTCCCGCCCCGACGCCCCACTTTCTGTGGGAAAGAGAGCCGGCTGGTAATCCCCCTGCCGTTCCGCAGGTCCTCGCCTAGTTTTAATCAACTTTTCAGCTGTTTTCGGTGTATTAAGTGGTTGCCTGCCCTCGTAGGAGCGCAGCAAATTTCGTTTATAGATGGCTCGCAAATAAATAGTTCGCCTCTCACTGCTGTGCACGAATCATCTCTACGTGATTCTGACCCCAAAAACCATTTCGCGACTGCTGGATGTGTCAGAACCTTTGTTTTAACCCATTTCCTCGAACGCAATTAGGAGCTGCAACTTAGTTGCTCAGGCGAAGCCCGAGTATCCCTGCATTTCCCAGCGCAGCCGTCCTGCTTCCCAGCATCTGCCATAGCTCTCAGCATCCAGGCACAGCTTTGTGATTTTGGGGTTGGTTGGTTGGGTTGGTTTTTGTTGTTTTTTTTTTTTTCTTCTTGGTTGCTGCTCCGTTTCCAAGCTCATCCCCTCGGTGAATAAAAGCTCAGCTCTTGCACAGACAGCTGCCTCTCTGGCTCAGCCCTGCTCTTTGAGGTCGCCTCAATTTTAATCTCTCTGACCGCAAAGGGGTTTGAGCTCAGCCCTGGCACATCCAGGCAAAGTTGCGAGAGGAGTGTTGCAAACGCCAGGACCAGTGTCTGTGATTAACTAATTCGGGGAATGCTCTTAGCGACGGGTTGTTAATTTAAGCTGAAGGCAAGTCGCTCCCCTTCTGCAAGGGATCAGTTCTGGCCAGTTCACAGAGTACAGTGGAGTATTTTCTGCACCAGATTCACACCAAAATGCAGAATTACTTTACAATTAAATCTTAAATCCTGTGAAAGAGCACGGATGCAGCTGAATGCGTTTTCTCATTGCCTCTTAGGGAAAAAAAAAAAAAAAGATTCACGTTCTGCATTTCCATATAAATCGTTTATACTTTTTCTCTGCGTAGAAAGAAGAGGCTGAAAATGTTCAGACTTTTAAAAAACAGTTCATTATCCTGACCCCAATTTTCTTGTCTAAAATATACTGCCCAAAAAGATAGAAGCATCAATTATGCTCACTATCTATTGCCTGGGGATACAGCGTCTTAATGAACATTTCTTTGAATTAGACTGAAAAATGCATTTGTCAATTCAAGTGTACAAAGAAAAGAATTATTTGCTATAAAACAGAAAGATCAGTATGTGTTTTCCTTGTCAATATATGCCACGCATTAGGTCATACTTGAGAGGTTCCAGTGCCCTTCCCTCCCTCAAAAGAAAACCCACCCTCAAGTTTCCTTTAATTTATTCCAAAACCATACAATACAGCCCTCTTTAAGATCGGGTTTCAAATATTTCATAAACAAAAGGTATACCTGGGTTTACAGAAAGCCAATTATCTTAAAATATACTGAGGTTATTCTAATCCTTCTATTCATGCTGCTATCAAGCTTCTCTATTTTGCCATCCACATTTAATCACTTCTAAAAGCTGTATTTTTTCCTGCCTTCTGTGCTCCTCCGATACACCAGAAACAGTGACAGCCCTTGGCATATATTTAAAATGCTAATTCTCTTTTTTTTTTTTTCTGGTACATTTATACCATTTTAACTGGAGAACAACCAGATAAATACTGCAGTTAATACAATCAGCATGGGAAATTCTGTAAACTCTGTGAAAGAGTGATTTCTTCTTTTTTTTTTTTTTTTTTAATTCCCTCCTTTGGAGGCCGCCTCTGTTTTTCTCAACGGGAGACTTTGTTGTAATTAAAGCAGAGAAAACTGGACAGCAGCAAAAAACATCTGACTTGTGGCTCTTAAAAAGCACAGGTTTTGTAGCATGTACCACCCCCCAGTGGGCAAAAAACTCTGTAGTAAACTCGCAGCGAGCTTTAATCTCCAGAAATAAAGTGGATACACTTTACAGCAAGAACAAAATAAAGATGAGTTTCTGGCTTGTTGGGATTTTTTTTTTTTCTTTCCTTTCATTTTTTCTCTGTCACTAGTAGCTGGAAGTTGTCAGATATTGTGTAAGGATCGGTGACTAATCCAAGCAACTGCTGGAGTTGAGGAACTTTGCACTGCAGTTATTTGAAGTGGCTTCAGCTGGGAGATGGCCATCTTTGTCTCCTTCCAGCAGGAAACATGGATGCTAATGGCTAGTTAGCCCTCAAGTTTTTTTTTTTCCCTTCATCACTTCAAAGCACAGGAATGCACAGAAGAATTAATATGTGATTGCTTGCATTTATTTTTAATGAGCAGGCAAACACCACTCAGGGCAGGAATCTGGAAGAGTGTTCAGTAAATATATCATCACTAACTCTGCTCTGCCTTTCATGAGCTGTAAGAATCCAGACATTTTTTCCTAATTTTTTGAGGAGCAAATTGATAATTCGGGAGATGAGCAAACAGCTGTTTTAAAGGGGAAAGAAACAAAACTAGTGAAACTTCATCCAGTGTTTGAGTAACATTTTTACACGTCTGGGGTTCTGTGCCAGGAACTCCCTATCAGGTATAATTCTACCTAAACTTGTCAAGAGGGGGGAAAATAGATTTTTTTTTTCCCCTTGAAACAATGGCAGCATTTGTTCTCTATTCTTTTATTTAAAGCCTGGGCGAGTTACCTCAGCAGCAGCTCTCAAAAGAAAACCTAGAAGCCATAATTGACTAAACTCAAAGAGCACTAAAACACAAAACAGAAAGCCATTGCAAAAGACTCCCCCTCAAAGTGCTTTTTTAACACACAACCTTTGCAGCAGCAGAGTAGTCAAAACAAGAGAGTGAGTAGGAATAGAGTAATAGTCTGGGTCTTTTCAACCCAGCGTCTTCAAAACTGGGCAAGGTTTTAGAAGTAAACTTCAGAAGAGAACCACTCTTAGGTCATTTCCATCCTTTACAGCAAATACTGGTTTGGCTGATCTTAGGTGTGGAGTCAAGCTTTTACTCAGGATCCACTCCTAACTCAGATTCACTTGCGTTTGAGGGAAGATCACATAAAAATTTGCATTTTTTAAGACACTTGAGTTAGACCTAAGAAGACAAAAGCAGTATTATATTCCTACTGCACAAGAGAGGGGAGCAGATTTTTTGTAAGGAAATAAAACCTTCTCCAACAGGAAAAAAAAACAACAATTAACCAAATTTCACCAACAGGCAGAGACACAACCTGACTGCAGGGCTCACTCTCACTTTAACAAACTCCTCTGCATTCTTTACCCCTTGGAAAGACAGCTAGAGGACCTTCTGCTTGCCCAGCACCAAACAAAAGACTGGGGCACCTTCCTGAAATCTGATGATCGTGGAAATTGCAGCTCCTAGACAGGGTGCTTAGAAAGCATTTTGCTGTCACTGTCAACTAACCCTGGGTAATACACTTAAAGAAAACAAAGTATGGGCATTGTTTTAAGTCTGGATTAGCACTGGGGAACTTCTTTTAAAAAAGAAAACAAGTTGGTGGAGCTGTTTAAGCAGCAGCATGACCTTTGCAAGCACAACTGGCATTGAAGCAGTAGTGAGACTTCACAAGTATTTGAAAAAATAAGCACATTTTGTGTTTCTGATACATTTCAGATTCTAAACAAATACAGAGGCGACTCTGGAATAGAAGTGCACTGATTAAGCCAATTGTTTGGCTTATCAAGTATGTATATTCTAGTGGTGACTTTAAATTATATTTTTGTCATTTATAACCTAAAAAATACTGAGGGGTTTCCCTTCCCTCTGTTACTTTGATGGTCAGAAAGGAGCCACTGAACTACCAGAGTTCCTGCTGGAGAACACAGAGGTAGATTAGAAATTCAAATAAGCATTGTGTGACCTCGAGTGAGGCAGGTCTTGATTTTGTTCGCGTTTTATCACAGCTGGGAAAGAAAAGGTATCTTTGACATCATTTTTAGGGAAAAAAATCTCAACTTCTCAAATATACCAAAACTATTTATTTTGTTATGCCATTGCCTGCCTACGGGACAGGGAGTGCAGCTGGGCTCCAGACCTCAGTATAAATGCAGTGTTCTTCTTAGGTGCATTTTTCTTGTCTAGCACAAATTACTTTGAACATTTTAAAATGAGATGCCCCCCTGCTTGGCTGTGCCAAGGCGATAAGTCCACGTGCAAGGCTCACACATTACCACTATCTCTAGTACTTCCCGTGCTTTCACAGTCCCAGGAAAAGTAATTTAACCATGTGGTTCAGCAAAGTTCAGGAAAACATTCAACTCATCATAAAGATAAGCAAAGAAAAGCTGCTGTTCTGACGTTACTTTTGTTACCAAAAAAAGTGATTTTTGCATTTAAAAATTGATTTTAGCCCAGACTTTCTAAAACCTGCTCTGTTCAAAAGTAATGGCTCCTTTCAAAACCATGTGTCCATGAAGCCTCCCAGTCTGATGTTGCAGAAACCTGGACACAGTGTCTGTACCAGTGGGGGTCACTTTTCTTTTCATCCCGCCGGATCAGCTATAATGACTTGGTGTCAGGGAATATTTAGAGACAGCTCAAGAAGGGGAAAGTTGGAGCATGGCAGCAGGATTCCCTTCTTCTCTGTAGACAGATCACTGGAGCCTTTGATATGCAAAAACATTGTTTTCAGCTACAGCTCGAGCTATAAAAGGGAAGTGCAAGATATCAAACAATCAAGACCTGGAGAAAACTATTCTAAGTTTAGAAAAGGGAGTGGGGGGTATAGTCTTAATCCACATTTTTGAAACAGTGTCGTCTTCTCCAAAGAGACCTTTTCTTTTTTCTCTCCCTTGTTTTCATGTAATTTTGAGAGGAGGGATGAAAAAAATTCCAGGAACTTAATGAGCTTTAGTGCTTTCATTTTAATCCTCCACATTACTGCTATTATAATAGTGGCAATAAATGAAGAGATGACTATCAAATGGAGCACAGAGGAAACAGTTTATGTGCTAGAAAGGTAAAACAAATGAACTTACTTTCTGTGTGTGCATGGATCTATGTAATGTATGCATACTGGAGCCAACCTTTTACTTAATACTAACAAGTTTTTTACAGCTCAGAGTTCTAAAGGAAATTTATGATTTTAAGTACTTAAAAGTTACTGTAGCCTTCAAAGGCCTATTTAAGGAATTTATATTCCTGCTTCACAGTGCCCTTCCAGAAAATACCTTCTGTCACGACTTCACGTTTGTTCCTAAGAGATACCTTTTTTTTTTTCCCTACAGCTGTTAAGCAGCTGTTTATTTCAAAGTTTCAGGAACAGGGCCTGGACTTCTTTCCCCAAACACTTCAGTAATACAGCCCAAGAAAACCGGACCCTGGAAGAATACAGAGCTTTTTGTTCCATTTTGGAATGATTATATAATTTAGCCAAATTACATAAGTTACCAATAAACATGCATTCCCTTCTAGTCTAAAATGTGGCCACACAGATTGAGTTCTTGCCTTGGATAAAGCATATGTTAAAATATTTATGCCACAGCGGGGGTCTCTCGTTCTGAGCTCCTATTTTCATTGCACAACTGGCTGAAAACAAGGTGCAGAAAACAAAGCTCAGAGGAGCTGCAGCAGCAGAGAAAAAAGGCTTCTCCATTCCCTCGCTGGGCACTTACACCATCCCTGGAACGGGGGGCTTTTGTTTTTTAAATTATGTTAATGTTTTTTTCTGTGAAAAAGAGCAGCATAATTTCTACTTCAGTGATTTTGTATCACTGCACGTTTCCTGTTGCTGCAGGAGCAGTGACTGATCCGTTTGCATGATGGACCTGCCACAAATCGCAAAAGGCAGTTTTAAAAATTGAGTTTGGGTTGTTTGTGTTTGGGTTGAATATTTTATGAAGGACCAGAAGCTGCTCTAGTTTTGCTCCCAGGAAGAGCAGCTAAGCAAGGCTTACTCAGCACACTGCTCCTGACAAGCATTTCCAAGGATTGTGCTTTGGACAGACATGCAGTCACGAAAGGGAGAGAAGCAAGGAAACATCAGGGATTTTTTTTTTTTAAATTTCAGATTTAACCACTTTTGTTTCAAACATGCTACCTGCAGGCTCTTGGGGAACACAGACTGCTATCTCACTGATACTTTCTGCAGTAGTGATATGGAGTAGCCCAAGTTAAAAATCCCAGTTAAAAATAATTGGAGTTTTTAAGAAACACAATCAAACAAAAGAGATAATGTTTTTCTTATTTTCTGAAATTTTACAGACTAAACCCACATACGTATTTCTGTTGCCAAAGAGCTGATGCAGATGCCTGGCTAGTCCCCAGCTCAAAATCAGCATGGTGCAAAATGGGAAATATTCAAACAGTATTTTAGCAAAGACATGTCCCCTTTCAGCCAGGCCCTACTGAACAGTAATTAGCTCCCTTTACTTTTGAAACCAAGGAGAGGATCATCATCATCTCTCTCTATTTACCAGGAGCACAAAGCAAGCAACCAGTTCGGCCTCCTCCCAGGAGGCATCACTGGTCATCAGGTAGGAAACATCATTTCCAAATATTTTGTTACTCTCTGCCTTTATTTTCCTACTGAAACAAGGGAAAATATAGTTCCAGCAGAACGTGAGACTAAGCAGCAAAATGTTTCCTGAAAGAGCTCTGTGTATTTTGGGGAAATACCAATGTTTTGGGACAGCAAGGTGTCCAAGTCACGTGTTCAGGGGATGCAACTCTTAATTCTAGTGTCCACCGTGTCTAGTTGTTATTAATTCCAATTTTTTTGTTTTTAATTTTGCAGGAAATTAAAGAGTTCGAGGAAAGCTTTCCAAGGGGAGTTTTCTGGGAAGGAAACAGTTTTTGTATGTTTGGTTTTGTTTTTTCTTTTTAAATGAAGAAGACCATCTAATGTTTCTGTGGTAGAGTAACTTGCCTTCCTGCAGCACGAGAAGGAATTCTTTCCTACATTACAAATCTGGAGGAAGCGTTAAAATACAAGAGTCAGAAAATGGTTCTCCCAAAGAGGTGTGGATGTATTGGGATGTAGCTACTGTACAAAAGTCATACTTGGATGGTTCTGGATAGGAAAAAGGACCCTTCCCTGACCTCCTGAAGAGGCTGCCATCCCTCCAGCCTCAGCATAATGAATGGTTTCCATCACGGGGTGCTGAAGTCGCCTCCTCCGACTACTCTGCTGCACAGAAGAGTTTGTAAGAGTTACAAAGGAAGTAACTCCTGCTAAAGGCATTAAACCAAACAAAAGGGGCTCTTCATTCACAGACTTTACATGAGGACACACATAGAGGGAAGCTGAAGCTTTTCTACGCCCTGGCCTGGTGTGCTTATGTACCATGATAAATCTTGGTTGGAATGCTCATTGAGCGCCGTGCCAGGAGCCAGGGAACACACCCCACCAACAGGGACCATCTGAGTAAACACCTCCAAGGACAAAACTGCTCCATGGAGTAAACCCTGAGAGTGACTGGAGAGAAAGACATTCCTTTATTGGATATCCTCAAGCACAAAACTTACTCGTACCTTTAAATACGGTAGGATCAATATTCATTTATTTTCCTTTTCGTGCCTCGGAGAATAAAGTTCAATTAATATATGAACCCGCAAGAGGAAAGGTCATGACACTGCTTAATGCACAGGTCATCTTGCAGGAGTTCTCACAACCCTAATTACAATGGTAATTGAATTATGTTGTCTTAAAAGCTATAAAAATGCTAATTACCTGAGCTCAGTGTACAAACATACTACTAATGCAAAGTACAGTCTCAGTCTCAAGAGTTAATTTATATTATGCTACTAATAAGATGGGAAAACGTGGTTAAACCCGCCAAATAGTCTCTTATTAGCGTGCTGCTTAGTAAAGAAGACTTTTGAGAATGACAAATATTTAAACATGAAATTGAGCATGTAATGAAATCCTTCATCCAGTCAACTAGAGAGCCATAGCTCTACCAATTGTAACACTCGCCTTTCGAAACGCTCCTGCTTGAACACCAAGCAAAGGAGGCCACAGTGTTTGGGAGTTGCACAATGTGGTGTGGAGTACTCAGGAGGCCTTGGGAAAAGGTCTTTACTGGCCCCTCCTTATTTGTCTGCACATCATGCTTTGCCACTAGGGCTATTTTTGGACCTCCAAAATAGCTACCGCTGACTTGTGGGTTTGGTAAGGGTTTTATAGTTCACTTAAGGGCTCCTGGGGTAGTTAGCTGGCTTAGGAATTACTTCTTATCTTTCAGATATAGAATGATTTACTTGAACTCTGGTGTGACTTTAACTCTGTACTTATCTGGTATCTGAGAACAAAGATTGTATGCATGAAATGTGAAGGAATCCTTACAAAGAGCCTTCTTGCTTAAGCAAAACAACTCACAGATCAGACATACTCAATTGTATTATTTTCAGTCACTTTGCAGAATAACCTATTAAGTTAATTGTATTAGTACAAGATGTGGCAGAATTATTGATGTAAGGAAAAGAAAGCAAAATGTGTCTATGAGCTTGAATTTTGGTTTAATGCGTGTGTTTCAGATATCTTCTATAATGTTGAAGTTGAATTTTCATTGCAGTTTCTTCACTGATGATCTGGATAATTTTGTTTGTTTGGTTTTTTTAGATTTGTTGAAGATCAGAACTGTATACAAATCTCATCATTCCTGACCATGATTAGTGTAACCTGGAGCATCTTCCTAGTTTGGACTAAAATAGGGCTGTTACTTGACATGGCACCTTGTTCTGTTAGTGCCAAGCCATGCCCTTCAGTTTGTCGCTGTGATGTGGGTTTCATATATTGTAATGATCGCGATTTGACGTCTATTCCTACAGGAATCCCAGAGGATGCAACCACCCTCTTCCTTCAGAACAATCAAATAAATAATGCTGGGATTCCTTCAGAACTGAAGAACTTGCTTAGGGTGGAAAGAATATATTTATACCACAACAGCCTAGATGAATTCCCCACTAACCTCCCTAAGTATGTTAAGGAACTGCATTTGCAGGAGAATAATATAAGGACCATTACTTATGATTCACTTTCCAAAATTCCTTATCTGGAAGAACTGCATTTGGATGATAATTCGGTTTCCGCCGTTAGCATTGAGGATGGAGCTTTCCGGGACAACATCTATCTCAGACTTCTTTTCCTCTCTCGAAATCACCTCAGCACCATCCCCTGGGGTTTGCCTAAAACCATAGAAGAGCTACGCTTGGATGATAATCGCATTTCCACGATTTCTGAGCTGTCCCTTCAAGACCTTACAAATCTAAAACGCCTTGTTTTAGACGGAAATCTTCTAAACAATCATGGACTGGGAGACAAAGTCTTCATGAACCTAGTCAATCTCACAGAGCTGTCGCTGGTCCGCAATTCCCTCACAGCGGCGCCGGTAAATTTGCCGGGAACAAACCTAAGGAAGCTTTATCTCCAAGAGAACCACATCAACCGTGTGCCACCCAATGCTTTCTCTTACTTACGGCAGCTGTACCGACTGGACATGTCCAACAACAATCTCAGCAATTTACCTCAGGGTGTCTTTGATGACCTGGACAACATCACCCAGCTCTTCCTTCGCAACAACCCTTGGCACTGCGGGTGCAAAATGAAGTGGGTGCGGGACTGGTTGCAGTCGTTGCCTCTAAAAGTGAACGTGCGTGGACTGATGTGCCAGGCACCCGAAAAAGTGCGCGGGATGGCCATCAAGGACCTCAGCGCGGAGCTGTTTGATTGTAAGGACGATGGTGTGATCAGCACCATCCAGATCACCACCGCGGTCCCGAACACGCTGTACCCGGCCCAGGGCCACTGGCCGGTGTCTGTGACCAAACAACCCGACATCAAGACTCCCAACCTAAACAAAAACTACAGAACCACAGCGAGCCCGGTACGCAAAATCATCACCATCTTTGTGAAATCCGTCAGCACAGAGACCATCCACATCTCCTGGAAAGTTGCACTGCCAATGACTGCTCTGAGACTGAGCTGGCTCAAGATGGGCCACAGCCCTGCCTTTGGATCTATAACTGAGACCATAGTTACGGGCGACAGAAGCGACTATTTGCTGACGGCTCTGGAGCCGGAATCGCCGTACCGTGTGTGCATGGTTCCCATGGAAACCAGCAACATCTATCTCTCCGACGAAACGCCCGAGTGCATCGAGACCGAGACGGCTCCTCTCAAGATGTACAACCCCACCACCACCCTCAACCGGGAGCAGGAGAAAGAACCCTACAAAAACTCCAGCCTGCCCCTGGCCGCCATCATCGGCGGCGCGGTGGCGCTGGTGGCCATCGCGCTGCTGGCCCTGGTGTGCTGGTACGTGCACAGGAACGGCTCCCTGTTCTCCCGGAACTGCGCCTACAGCAAGGGACGCCGGAGAAAGGACGACTACGCCGAAGCGGGGACCAAGAAGGACAACTCCATCCTGGAAATCAGGGAGACTTCTTTCCAGATGATACCGATAACCAACGACCAAGTGTCCAAGGAGGAGTTTGTAATACACACCATCTTCCCGCCCAACGGCATGAACCTGTACAAGAACAGCCACAGTGAAAGCAGTAGTAACAGGAGCTACAGAGACAGTGGTATTCCAGATTCAGATCACTCACACTCATGATACTGAGGGGGACACGAAAGACTGCTTTGGGTTTTGTTGGTTTTTTTGGGTTTGTTTTGTTTTTTAAAGAAAAACGAGAAAAGACTGACTTAACAGTTGCTGTTCTACTGCAAAACACTGGATTAAAAGACTGACAAAGCAATGTACTGTACATTTGCCATATAATTTATATTTAAGAACTTTTTATTAAAAGTTTCAAATTTCAGGCTACTGCTGCGATTAATGTAGTGGGGATACCTGACCACAATTCTATATTTTAGTATTTTTTAGTAATTTGTACTGTATTTTCCTTGCTAATATTGAAGTTACAGACCATTTAACTTTTGTGTTCTACTGAGTAAGATGACTTGTTGACTGTGAAAGTGAATTTTCTTGCCGTGTTGAGCAGTCAGAACATTCATCTGAGATCCTTGTAAGTGTAAGCACAGGCCATTTTTCACTTTGGTATCAATAAAATAATGTTGAACCTGGCAAATCAGGAAGATCAAGAAGTGGTTGCAAAAACTCACAGAACTTTCAATGTTGGGTCTATTAAATCTGTAAACCACGACAATATTCAATAAACAAAAATGTGTGTAGTAATGGGCAATATCAGCTGTCTAGATATATCCATTCAACAATGGTGAAATCCAATTTAAAAGCAAATAATCCAATCGATGACATGCATGAGACTGAAGCTTTTGACACGTGTTAAGAAAAAAATTGATCCCTAGAAGAAAACAATCGAATTCCTAACAAGGAATTAAAAAAAAAAAAAAAAAAGGGAAAAAAAAAAGAGTGCTAGGCTCTACAAACCAAGGGGGTAGATAGAGTTTAGGGATAGATTTTTGGTTATCAAAGCCAATGGTCTGTGTATTACAGAGACAATAGTGATGGATGCTCACAGGCATTTGGGAGAAAAGGACGGGGAGAGAGACAACACTTTGAAACTGCTTTGAACAGAAAAAGGGCTGAAAGTGCAGTTTCACCAGAAGACAGAGCAGGATATAAACCAAGGCAATATAAGCAAGGTCTCAAAAACTGCAGTCCCAAAGGTGAGCAGACAGCTGGGGAATGCAGCTCTTCCAAAGCATATACAGGTCTGTGTCCAGTACACTGCCTTTACAGTCAGGAATACTGCCCATTACTGTCACAGTTTTCCAGAAATATCCTTGATAAGTCTGTATTTCTTTCTGCCTTCCTGCTGGACTATGAGCTATTTCATGTTGAAACCCCAAGCCACTCTTTGTTGCCATAATCACTCTTGTTTCTTCAACTAAAGAACCAAAGTGCTTTGTACGCCCTTTGGCCAGTCTTGTGTGTGCCTTGATCCAACGCTACCATGTATCAAGCTTTTAAAAACTTTAAGGGAAAAAAGGAAATAATAAAATACCCAGTTTTTCATACATAACTTACCTATGAAAAATACTGGTCTTATTCATGAATTAAGGTGAAAAACTAGTTCTGAATCACGCTGCACCTCTGCAGTGCACTGATAAGAAACCCACTCAGAAGTTACTGCTCTTCTGGTCATGAGCTTCACCTTTTTCTGTGTTCAGCTTGACAGCGTTACACTTGAAGGTCTTCTTTAGTATTAACTACTTGGAAAACGAGTTTTCACAACTGTGAACAGTGTGAATGATGGAAGGGAGGGAAGACATGGAGTTACAACCCTCTGAGATACAGTTCTTTTTTCAACAGAAACAGCAAATAAGGAGAAAAATACTTAATATTTCAGACAATATCTCAGATAAGAAGGAATGCACACCACATGCAATTCAACTGTAAGAGAATTTTAGCAGTGCTTGGCCTGTTTCCCTAAATGCAGTAAAGGATGGAGGATGACAAGAACAGTGACAAACACTGAGACTGATGTTTTCAGCCTGCAAATGATTCTCCTGCCAGGGATCCATCTAACTGCACAGACCCAACACTTCCAGTAACACACAGGTTTTTTCATGCTCATTTTCCAGATGTGCTCAGGGAAGCTGCTCTCCAAACTCCCTGTGCCACGGTACTGTTGCCTTCCAAAAAGCCTCCTGCAGTTTCTGAGCAGCTGGAGGAGCAGCACTGTGCTTCCCTGCTGACCTTACACAAACTATGCCTTCACATGGAACATGGGCTGGATCCATGGAGAGGGGCCCCCTAAACAAGGGTGTGCTCAGCTCAGTGCAATGCACCAGACGAGACTATTCCGCCCTGTTTTCCCATCCCAGCCTAGGGAAGGGCGAGAAAGCCAAGACTGAGCATGTGGAACCTCGTTATGGTCACGTGCAAAAGGATTCCCAGGCAAGGAGTGGGGAAGGAAAACAGCTCAGATGGACTGGAGGGACCTGTTCTCTGCCTAAGCAGCCATTTAGGGACCCCTCATATCTGAGACAGGTTTAATGGCTGGGGGTCACTGGCAACAGATACCAGTTCTTTGCCAGCAGTTCTCCAGTAACACAATTAAATAGGTTTCGCTGGCTTTTCAAACTATTTACATGGAAACGTCTCTCCCAGTTGGCTCCAAGTTGTGGAAAGGGTAAAACAACACTCAGTGAATACTCTCCCTTCTGAGGTACCTCAGGAACCTGGTCACGGTACCTGTGGTGATGTCATGCAAAGGTCATAAAGGGCTATAAAAAAGCTGGTTTTTGAGGAGATAATTGCATGAGAATCCTAAGCACAGTGACTTTCCATTCTGTCTGTGAGGCAGTAGGGTGCAAATCCAAAGCAACTTCAGTAAATCAGCCCAGTTGTTCCTGCTTCACCTTCCACCAGGAAGAGTGAAAACCTGGAAGGGGATCCTGTCCTCCAGAGGGAACCAGGTCAGGGAGCCACTCTCCTCCTACCACAAGTGATGTCAATGGAAAAAATGGCACATCCACGTGTACAAGACCTTCCTCGGGTTCCACAACAACCTTTACACAACACACGTAATATTAAGATTACTCTGGCAAGTGAAAGATCTGCTTTCAAGCTAAACTCTGTATTTTTTTCTTTGGATATTTATACAAGTTTCTGTTCTGCTCCATGTCATGCTCGTCTCCTCAAGACTCTGCTCCTTCCTGCAGTAGTTCTGCATGCAGTGCTCTCCAGCCCCAAACCCCCTCAGTTAGACAGGTACACGCGCTGGCAAATCCGATTACTACACTGAGCAGTTTACTCAACACATTCATCAAAATATCATTAATCCACATTAAATTTATCTCCATTTTCAAATTCCCTGTTATTTCAGTGTGCTGTTCAATATTTGTTGGTGGAGCAAGGAGGGGAGTTTTTTTCAGTGTTGCCTAAGCCTTTGTGCAGAGTTCACTTGGTCAGCACCCTCCACATTCAAATACTGTGCCGAGTATGTTTTACATTCTTCATTATCTTCTCTTTTTTTTATTTGTATTGCTATCCTGAATTGCTCATAGTTCTGTTTTAACCTGAAAGCTGCCTCCAAAAACACCCTGGTACTTTGGAATCCGTATTAATTTTGTCTCATCTTGGTACCTTCCACAACTAAATTTGCTTCATTTATAAGTTGTTATTTCCTAGCTTTCTACAAGAGCCTGATGGGCAACAACTGTTGGGGTTTTTTTGTTCGGGATTTTATTTGTTTTTTGGTTTTTTTTTTTTTCTTCTGGCTTTAACAGTACCAAATTCAAAGTATTATGGTCTTGGAACACAGTTTCCATTTCTCCTGCTGATGCAGTGGTGAGCATGCAAGCTATCTTGTGCCAATGCTGTACATATTGAATGTAGAGCAGCAAATGCAATAAAGCGAGAGCAAAAGTAATAAAGCCTTATTTGCTATTAAAATAATTTACTGGTGACATAACGCGCTAGAGCACGTCTAGAGACTTCTCTGCTGACTAAGAGGATGCAATCCTGCACGTTCACCTGCACCTGAAGTGGGATAAGATCTTCAGACATGAGCTGGCAGATGCCACCTGCCTGGATTTATCCAAACCACATTTGTTTGGGGATAGTCTTGGACGGAACCATAATTCACACGGATCCCCTCTGCTTTCAAAACACCTTCACCTTATTTCCAAATCCATATATTGTTTCAGCGTCACCCTGGGACAGACCTTTGTTTAATAAACTGTTTCTTTACTGATACCAGAACAACAAGAGCTTTGAGCCACAAGCCAGGACCTACCACCAGTGATTTATTTTTTTTAACAAAGCATAAAGTTACTCCATACCTGGGGAGTTTCTTCTTCCAAACTAGCCCAGAGTTTAGCCAGAAAGGAAAAGCTCATTGACTGACTTCAGAACAAGAAAATTTTAGCCTTTTTTTTCCTTTCTTTGCAAATGGATTTCATTTTGGGGGGTGGCAGAGTAAGAGTCCCACCCCTGTGATGAAATTAGAGCCCTTTCAAACACTGAAGGTATAACCACGACACGGTATCAGATTCTGGACACAGTTGCTTTAAAAGTTTTTTTCTTATGGTGAACATGAATGTTTGATTTCATTTTAATAGTTATTTCATCAAATCATTTCCTGCTCCTCTTAAAAAGTCCAGAAGAAAACACAGACCATGGATCTCACTAAAATGGTGGCTGAGCAGGTGCTCAAAACAAGCATCAACTCGTTCTATCAGCACGGGACATCAAGCACCACACTGACTGCATGGCAGCCTTTAAATGCTGGCTTAGGAACATCCTTGCCCTGGGGGGAAACCAAAACGCTTCAAAAACGGGTGTTAAATAATTCTCTGGAGTTTTGGTGGTCTCAGGCAAAGCTGTACAACTCAACATTTTGGCAAGTGAGTAAATGTCCCTCGTGCATGGACATCATAAATTCCCTGTGCCTGAAACCTGCAAGTCAGGATTTCAGGAGTGAATTACTCAACTGCAACTGCTTTTCAGAGCCTCTCTGTGTTTTCTTGGGATGAGAACGTAGTGGAGTCATGGTATAAAACCCCTCCAGATTACCCACATGAGCCAAAAACGTCTTTTTGAAATCTGAAGCTAGACCTTTCTAAGCTTAGCAAGAACACTCATAAATAAGTTATAAAAATAGAAGGGTCCTAATAGGGCTAATTAAATAATCTGACTTGTTCAAGCTGGTTGATAGTGTTCATATAGGCTGATGCTCTGTCCTGAACAGCCCTCTTAAGTCATCAAAAACAGGGAAGGGATCGTAGCCAAGTGCGAGCTCCCGGCCCCTCACTGAGCTTAAAGAATCTCTATCTATAGATGGAGCCCTGGAAGGTCTAACTGTTCAAACTCCAGGGGCTGCACCATGTTCTTTAATCATTAACTGGGGGAACATCATTTACAAAAGGATGAAATTATGCATATCATGCATAATTTAACTTTTTTTAATTTATGCAAAATATTTAAAAATTTATTTAGATCAGGACGGCACATCCGATTTATGTAACACCGACTTCCTCCAGTGGCCTTAGTCCCTGGTAAAAGCCTGCTTGGAAAATGGCTTTCCACATAAAAATTTCTGGGGTGTGGGACTTGATTTTATTTATTTTCATGGGGTTTTTCTTGTCTTTTTGATATTTTTTTTTTAATAAATAATTGTACTGCGAGTCTTTCTGTTTTCATGGGATTCAGAAGTGAACTGGTTGACAATTTTAAGTGAATGCCTCCAACACACATTTAAGGCAGGTGCTGGTGGGATAAAAGATCTCCCCACAAACTTCTCCTTTCCCATCTCACCTCACAGTAACACTTTCCAGGATTGTAACTTGAATTCCACTGCGGTAATGAAATGTTTTTTTCACCACTGTAAGACCCTATTCAGAATGGGGGACTTTTTAATTTTGGATGCACACAGGCAGCTGTATTTACATACCCAGGTATGGCTTAGAAGCAGAGTCTTTCAGGCTGGGTAACACAGCAAATGTAAGCCTTTGTCCAGCTCTGAGCCTGCTGCATTAACATAATTTCCTAAATTACTACAACAAGCAGCAGCAGCTCAAACGGGGAGTGAGAGAAACCCTCCTTACCTGACACATCATCTTCAGCCACCGACTGCTCTGTGTGTGTGAAACAGAGTTAATTTGGCTTCTTTAAGTGTTGTTTTTCCACAGATTCAATGATAAAGTCAAGAAATAACAGTTTAAAAAGAAAGGGAAACCCTTCTAACCCAGGAATGCTGATGTTCTGACAAAGCAGAGGATTTAAGAAGTGATGTTTTAACTTTTATCCAGAATTACATCCCAAATCCAACCCTATGCACTCCCTGATTGTGTGTATGATGTGCTCTCCCTTTACTCAAGCCACATTAAACAGAGACAAGTTACTTCCATTGCACTCCTCTGAAAGGAAATAAAATGAAACTATTTCCATTTTCTGCACAGTTGGAGACACGAGGTATGAATGTGGATGGTTACAGAACCTGTGGTATTTTGTTTGTTTACCTGGTTTCAATAACCTTCTCAAGAAACCTTCAGACACTTATTTCTGAAGCCTGTATAAATTACTGCCCATGAGGAACAAGAGCTCATTACCAGAAAGAAAGCCACGTACAGGGACTGCTAACCCAGTGAGTAAATACAATTTTAGGGCATTAGCTGATAACACAGAACCTCTGCCTAATGTCTTTAAGCAATTATTTTACATAAGAACTCCTTAATGGCATGTTACCTACTTCAGTCACTAAAAACCTTTTCATTTCTCCCCGATACAGAAATGACACACAGCACACTAAAGGAAAAATTAAATAAAAAAAAAAAAACACGACACAGTTTTTCAGGTCTTGGAAGTCCTTCTGGTGGCTGAAATTCAGCACTTTGCAGCCAAATGAAGTGAGGAAAATATTGCTGGGGGAGCTAAATTGCTGACCTCGTGCCATTTCCTTACATAACTGGGAAAAGGCAGGGATGGAACTGCCTGTAGGACCTCACCAGCTCAACCACCACTGTCTCAGACAGGCCCTCAGCTCTCCCAGTTATGTGGTGCTTTCCACTACAGGAAAATTTGTCAGTGCCTTGAAGGGCAAAGAAGGTTGAGCATTAGTAGGACAATCAACACCTCTAAGCTCTCTCTATTCTTTTTTTTGCCTTCCTCTTCCCCCCCTGCCCTTTTTAATTAAATAAAGCTCATTGAGAGAGTTTGTTCAGTAAACAGGACTGATGCAAAAAAACCAGGAGTGATATGTAAAAACCTTTACATTGCTGGTGGTACTTGTTGATACATAGTGGGATAAGTGCTGAACCCTCCTTAAGGAGTTTGCAATCAAACCCAAAATATTTAGCCTGGAAATCTCCACCGCTCCCTGAACTTACAAATACATTATGTTAAGGGTGAGGGAAAGAAGATAATCATGTATTCCTAAGAGGTTGCTCCCAGCACTGCTACTTCCTCCTGCTCCATACTTGAAGTTAGGAAGTCCAAATAAACGAGATCAGTTAAAGAGAATTTTAGGGGAGAGATGCAACACCACAAAATAACACTTCTGCTACTGAGAATTGAATTATACTGGAAGAAAGAGTAAGTGCTTTGTTTGTCATTGCTTATGTGTGTGTCAGGAAGTGCTCAGGTCTTGCATTATCTGCTGGCCTGGGGCCAGGGTTGCACTGCACTGATCCCTGCATTCCCTGGGTGCAGACAGACAGAAGCATTAAGAGGAGTCAAACGCACAAAAAAATATTTAATGGGACTGGTTTTGTCAAAAAAAAAAAAAAATTGTCCCGAATTTCTGGGGTTTGTCTAAAAAATGTTGTCCTCAACTCTGAAATCTATCACTATCCTAGGCTATTCTTAAAAAGAAAAAAAAAAAAAGTAATCTTTCAAGCCTGGAAGATTTAATGTAATGCCCAGTTTTACCTGTAAAATAAATTCAAAAGGTTTGGTCTATATATGAATTCATACACAATGATGAGCACACCTTAATTAAGCCCCTCCCTAGTATTTTTCAATTGTTATTCTGCACAGAAGTGAATGGCAGTTTGTGCAGCATCTTCCCATCTTCCCCATGTTGTCAACTGACTCCTTAGACATTTGTATCACTTTAGGCATTAAAATATTAAAAGCACAAAAAGTGGTTTGTCAGATTTCTTTTTAGGCTCTTGGAGAGGGAAAGGATGGAGAGACATTACACTAGGATGCTAATTAGGGAAAAAAGGGTGCTATAATATGCTGCAGGAAGATTCCTTGTTTTACTGAAAAAAGAGCCCCAACCTTCCCAAACTCAGCTATTTTGACAAAAGGATTCTATGGAGCTGCTCATGCAAGAAACACATCTTGTTCCCAAAGCAACCACATCACTTTGGGAAGGGAGGGAAGGGAGTCTGGCTTTGATATGGATTTGAAGGTGATATCCTGTGTCCCAAGAAGGAGCACCCTGCTGGTATGATCAGTATAGAGGTTTGATTCTCTAAATATCAACTTTAAACTCGATCCTGGCGTTGCTGCAAAATCAGAGGGCAAAGCAACCCAAGTCACAGGGACATCAAAAAAAACCCCAAAAACCAAACAAATCAAAAAACAACCCAACCCTGGGAAATCCTCCAAAAGCACCTATCAAAGTGATTTCAATGCAGTGATCCAGTACAAAGGATGTAAGCTCTCCTAATCCCACACTTTGAGCTCCTCCAGGCTCCAGCCACTGTTGCCATGGCCCAGCTGACGCCTCCTCCGAAGGACAGGAGTCCTGCTGCTCCCTCAGCGACCTGACAGCCCTGGGGTTTGGGTTTACACACTGCAAAACCAACTCAGGAGGGGAAGAGTGTGAACAGCACCCCCTGTTCCAGTCCAGGGGGTTTGTTTACCACGGGTTTTGCTGATCAGCACATTTCTGACAGGTACTGCATTTTCCCTGCCATGCTACTGGAATGTCTCACTGCCACGGTAAATACTGCTGGTTTATTTAAATAAAATAAAACAATTAGAGGTTACCCACTGTTGTCCTCCTGCTAATAAAGACTAACTTTATCCTCCAGTATAATCCCTCCAAATCAATTACAACACATTCAGCAAGTTGAAAGGATACTAGTGAAGTATTAACAAAAGCCTGGTTTGGATTATGCAAAAAAATTCTGCAGCAATTGACTGATGCAAAGATTTCAGTGGCAAAGTACTTTCAAGGGAGGAAAATAAATCTAGCTCTTGAAAATATTTCTTGTTCTGTTTTGCTCAGTAGTTCTAGGAAGACTTTAGGTCAAATCCCCACATCACCAACCTGTTCCTAAGGTTTGCAAATCAATCTGTGAGTCATGTGTAGTCTCCCAGTCATGTAGGGAAATCTCTACACCATAAGCTGGTGCTTGAAGATAATAAACAGGAAAATGTCTTAAAACAGCAGCAGCTCATGTCTGGGTACACTGGGGCTCATCACCATCAACTGATGAGCCCATCCAGGATGTGCCTGAGCCTTCCCAGGAATCAAGTGACATTCCTGAAGATAGGGAAATAACCATGCTGGGTGTCCATGGGTGGGTGCTGGAGACCTGCCAAGGCATCTTTTCATATCTTAGAACCTCCTAAAATGCCATTATGGGAGGGGAAAAAACATTTTTTCCCCTGATGAGATGAAGCTCCAGTAGGTGCTGTTACCTGTGCTGGGTCAGTCAGTGGACAGTCAATATTCCTTCCTTTGCAAAAAAAAATAAACATTGGGATAAACTTTCATCTGTCAGACAAGCCAGGCATTGATCATGTTTTCTAGTGCAGTCGTAGGAAGCTGCCTCTGACATCTCCCCCTGGGGCTTGATCAGACAAGGAAGGAAAAGTAGAGAATTTTAAAGATGCTGGAAACTGTCTGGTCTTTCAAAATGTCATCACTAATCTGCACATCACCCAGTAATCAAGTCAGAGGAACTGTACAAGTGCAAATTAGTGTCACTTATGTCCTGAAAACAAGTAAGAAAGAGGATCTCGAATAAGTATGCCCAAAAGCAACAGCAAATTTATTCTCCATGATCAGATGAGGGATTTATTGGAGTTTACTTCACCTCACACAATAAAAAAACCCCCACAAACATGAAGATATCTCTGTGACATTTAACATTTGGCTGAGCAGGTTAGTGCTGGATTAAAAGGATGCTACAGGCTCAATGGCAGTGAGGACAGGAAGGCAAGGAATGCTCCTCAGCTCACACAACACTGCCAAGATAGAAAGCCCAACTTCTGAAAGACCTAACTGATTTATTTTTTATTTTGGGGTCCATTAACAGAAAAATTAACAGGAGCACCAATGTTACTTTAGGACATCACACACCCTAACGACCAAACAGTGAATTTATGGGGAGTCACCACACCTAAAAGCAGTCCTGCCATCAAGACCAAGATCTCTCTCTTCCCAAGGAGGACGGGAGCCCACGGACAAGCAACCTCAGCACAGGGCTCGGAGAGCACATGGAAAACTGCCAACGTTTCCCTGAGCCACTGAAGCACAACAGGGAAGCGGCCGATTCCTACACGGGCATTAGGAAGTTGTCCAAGACCTTTAAACTCTTTTCCTTCTGGGAGCTGACCCAGATTTGACTATTCCTCTAATGGTAGAGCTGCTCTCTATTTCATACCCGTGGCACAGGATTATGTGCTGATGGTGCAGGTTCCCTGAGCACTGCAAAGTGCTGGGGGTATTTGTCGTTAAATCGACGGGTTTGCAGGAGTAATCGTTGTACCTGCCTGGAAAAAAAAGAACATTTCCTATGTGGTGAAAGGCAACGGTGATAATTGCAGGTATTTCACGTTAGAAGAAAACTAGCAGGAAGTTAAAAGGAAAAAAAAACACCACTCCTGCCCACCACACTGACCAACTTCCATATTCCAACTTGATTTTAAAAAACTGATAGTATTCTGTGTCCAGAAAGGCCTCTTTTTTAAAAAAAATGTGTTTCATAAGGCCTTTTTCTGAAGTATTCTTCCTTTATAATGACTTTTAAAAGTTCTTGTAATCAGCTTGAAAGAGACCAGTAATTCTTGGCTCAGCTGTAGCAGCAATAGAAGGAATCAGCACAACGTGCCAGAAGAATGTAAAATGTACTAACCAGATATGAAAACAGCTAAAAAATGCTGAAATCCATGCAAGTCCACGTCAGACTGTCTGTTCAACACTGCAAAACTTGTGATATTTACTCTGCCATTCAGGAATGTTCTTCACATGACACTAACCCTGAACATTCAAAAGCACATAATTATATACAGCCATAGTGCAAATGGGAAAATCTGCGCTCTGAATCCATCTATTCCCCATTTTCCTCAAAAGCATAATGTATAATAATAAATTATTTTTCCCTTTAAATTAAATTTCATCAGTCTTTGTCCTTTAGAATAGAGATACAAGCATATGGCCAGATATTTTTCTGTACCCAGCATCATCATTCTTATGGTAAAATTAATAGGTCTTCCAAGCAAATTTTGCTAAGTGGCCAAAACCCAAAAGTAAAGACCGAGCAAATTACAACATGAAGAATAATTTATTAAGCTACTTACATACATCTTCAGCTTCCCCTTATCTTTCTACAACTATCTCACAGCCACTTCCTATTTTTTTCAACTTTCCTAAAGCAGGTGCTTTTCGAGGCAGCACCACAACACTTGGTCCTAGGGACTGCATTTTAAATGACAAAGGCTAAAAAAGGCCCTGCTTAATCAAAGTTAGGTTGTGTTTTTTTTTAATCAGGAGATCAACTGTTTCACACATCTCCTGTTGGAAATAAGAGAACAAATCCTGGCAATACTTTCTATTCCCCACTCCTACTCTAAGCAACGTGTGACATTTATAACACGGTGTAAAAGCTCATTAATACCATACGCTGACCTATTAAAAAGGGTTATTGGCTTAACACAACGGGAGACACTCTCGTGGAAAACGGGCAAGGAAAAGAGAGGACGGCTCAAGATAAGCCATCTCTCCACAAACACTGGCTCAAAGGATGAGACCATTAAATGACGGTGTTAAAAGCGGCCAACGTTTTTCAGCCCCTCTCTGCTCATTTAAAAACTGGCTTAAAACCGCGGAATAAAAGCCCAGCGAACAGCCCGGTACATTTTAAAAGGCAATTCTCTCTCAAAGGGCTGATAGCAGGCAGGGAGTGGGAGAAAGGTTTATTTTAGTTGAGCTAATCTGACAGACTGGCACCTACTCAGAGGTGTTGGAAGAAGTCTGGCGCATCCACACACCCACCAAGAGCAGCAGTAAATCCTTCAGGAAGGCAGGGCTGCCTGTGCCTTACATTCGCTTTTAAATGCTTCCCCCAAGAAGCTTTGTTCCTTCTTTTCAAAGAAATCGTGTACAGCAAGCTCCCCAATAAATGTGCTCTGAGGAGATGCTTCCAACACTTGACCTTGGGGTTTGCCAACACTAGTTAAGGCTCAAGGCACCGTGCCCAGGGCGAAGGACCAAACGGGGTGAGAAATCCTGCCAGACAAAGTGGATTCCACATTCACACCCGATGCCTCCTCCTAAAACCATCCTTTAGCTTAAATAACTGTGGTTTGGTTGGGATTTTTTCTTCCATGTACTTTGAGAGCAATCCTATCTCCTCTCAGCTTACATTTTTCTGAAGCCAAGCTCTTCCAGGCTGCTGGTAAAAAGGCTGGCTGATCCTTCCACCATTATCCTAATTACCCTCCCCTGACCTGTGGATGTTTAAACTCATCTTCCTGAGTACAAGTAGGACACCTTCATTCTTTGCTGCTCCCAAATGATGAGGCTGAGCTTATAGAAGAAATTAATATCATCCGTCCTTAAGCACATGACATTCTCCTGAAACCAATTAACGGCAGAGGAAAGTGGTTCCTCTCGCACAATAAGCCAGTCCTCCCCCACCTTCCCAGTGCCTCTCGGCTTTGGAGTTGGCAAATTTATTTAGCATGCTTCTAATTCTTCTGTAAAGACTGCTAATGAAAATATTAAATAAGGCAGCATTTGATCTTTGAGGAACTCCAGCAGCACCTTCGGACAAACTCGCAGCGATAAAAGGTTATCGAGAACGACAGCACTGAAAGACTCCAGTCTTTAGAGGTATTTTAACCACCTTAAAAGCCCTTCTTGCAGGAGACAGGATTACTGTGATGCAATCAAATTATGCCCAATTATCTCAAGCATCTTGAGCATTTGTGCCAGCCACCCACCCTAAAGACAAACAGAAACTGAAACAGGACTGTTTGACACGCACAGATGCGGCACCTTCTTTTACTCAAACTAACCCAGAATGAAGGTCACCGGCATCATCTCTTGTTCTCCCAAGAGTTCCCTCTCATCCACATGGAGATGCTTTTTTAGCATCACAAAACAGCTTGCAGTGCACAGATCCCCTCTGATACCGCAATTAACTAATTTCCTATACTGAAATCTCTTATACGGCGAACAGCATTTTAATTAATTCTTTAAATGTATATTCCTCCAATAGGTTGAACCTTAATTAAAATTAGAAGTGCCTGATAGCATCTTCTTATCTGGTTGCAGATGCATTTTTTTAAAATTTGCGGTGATGATACAAAAACCACATTAAAAGGAACACATATTTCATTTTACATTTTTTCTGTTCAGCATAACACTAAGAAAATTAATTCAATCTGCATTTCCACTCACAGAATCTGTGTCCTGTTTCTGTAATAAATATTTTTGCTTTGTTTCAAACACAAATCCTACAAAACTGTTTTAAACTTTGCCCCGGGCACGTCTGCGACCACCAGAGATTTGCTGGTGCTTAATCTCATATTTCATTAGTTATTGCTTAATTAGAACCCCATTGGAAAGAAGTCGAATAAAAATGGACTGGTTAATTATCATGAGACATGAAAGAGGCAGAAAGTTCTTTGCAATCCAAGCTGCTCCTCAGCAAGTTTTTATCATGTTTATCATGATAAAACGTGGCTTTACCTCCTATCTCAATTCCAGCTCTTCAGTCAGCACATCTGCCTCTCCTCCTACATCCATCTTCACACACCTCCCCTGGCACCAGGGAACACCGCAGCTCCATGCAGCCCACCAGCACCACCACCGAACGCTTCGCGCTTTAGCACCCTCTTAAACCAAGGGACCAGCACAGCAACCAGAGGAAAAGCCCCAGGAATATCTTGCAGTTTGGGAAAAGCATGAGACCAAACGGGAGGCCTTTTCAAGCCTGCCAGGGTTTCTCACAGCTCTTAAGGCTCCTCCAGTACTAGCACTAAAATATTGATTAAAAAACCCAAAAAGGTTTATCTGGAGTCACTCTTAACTGCAGCCTCTTCCCTTCACAGCCACCCAATTAACAAAGCCAGCAAGTTTACAGTGCAAGCACAGAATGACCAGGTTTATCTATTACATGCACAACTAAACACCAAATGGTATCAGCACTTCCCCACATCCCTTGTTCAGGAATCATTTACACAAAAATGCCTAATTCCGTTCTGTTTCCAGGCTTGGGCATCTGAGTATAATTTTGGCTTCTCAACACATAACAAAATGTGCTCAAAACCTGCAATTTACTTTAGAAGCATTCCCAAATTTCAGTCCTGTCTGAAGCCACTCTCTGAGAGGCTTATGCATGAATTGTAAATTAAAGTGTTACTGCTCCATATTATGCAAATAGCCAAATTCTAGCATTGTAGCAGAAGCAATGAGCTTGTTATCCTGTCAGTCCCGCAAGCAGGCACCTTCTTAGCATATCACTTCCAAAACTGCTTGTGTGTTACCTTAACTGTACTAGTTCTGATACTAATGAAGGATTTACCACTGACTTAAATGAGATGAGAGTCACCCAACAACGAGCACTTCTGAAAAGCCAAATCTGTAACTTGGAATGCAAACAGTATCGTCATACTTAATAAAAATTCCCATAAGGACACCTCTGTTAACAAACACAAGGGAACTGAGCAACAGGAACATAAGACAGCAGATACCAGGCCCTTCCTTAAACAAGCATTACAAATGCATTCTCAAAGGGAACAAATAGTCTCACAATTAGTTTTGGTTAGATAAATTACACAGCTAAACAGTTGTATGTGAAAAATAAGAGTAGGTGCAACTGTCTTTAACTTGAGATCATATATATCCTGACAGTCATCCTTTATGGAAAATTATGCATATGGTGCGTGTGGGTGGACTGAAACCACACCGGGATGAGCGTTACCTCGCTGCCTCTCCGCCAGGCAGGCCAGGGTGGAGGGTTCAAAGGAGGCCGGGCGCTTGTCAGATCCATCAGCACGTATATCAGTTATCAGTATCAGCAGCACAAGTCACATGGATCCCATTAAATCCTACAAAGTTACCTCATCCCTGCTCAAGGAAGCGTTTCCAGACAGACGCTGCCTCCCACTCGCTCCCACTCGGATGGCAGGTGACCCGAGGACGGGCCGTGCCGGGGCACACCGGCTGGCAGTGCCACTCCGATCCCTCCACGCTGGGACACGGGACCCCCACCTCCCCCAGTCCTGCACAGCGAGGCTGATACCTGCTCCATGCAGGATGCGGCCCTGGAGACAGCACAGATGTGCCTTCTGCCCCAGACAGCGGGATTACAGATGTCCCACAGCACCAGGGACAAGGGCACAGCCCTAATCGTGCTGCCACTGCCGTACGGAGCCTCCCGGCCTGGCTGGAGAGCAAGGCACCAATCAGTCCAAGAACAGGGCTGGAAGCAAACAGGATTCTGAAAGCAGGAACACATCTGAGCCCCCAGTCCACCCTATTTTATTCCAGAGCAGTTTGTGTTACGTTCAATCCTCTTCCTTGCCTTACACTTTACAAAGAAACACTCAATTTTAATGCATTTCTTCCATCTTTCCCACTGCATTATGCCCCTTTCTTTACAACTTGCTTGAGAGCAGCTTCCCGTATCCGTGCATTTTGCTTCAGGAGAGAGGTTTCAAACACCTCTGTCGTGCTGGAAATGGGGAAGAGATAAGCTCTGGTATCTCAAGATACTAAAACACTGACAGTATTTGCACACTACAGCTGAAAACAACGTGCTGATGAAGCATCAAGTAGCGTTTCTGCCGGCAGACAGGAGCAGAAATAAAGCTCAGACACAAGGGAAGGAACTGATATGGAACTAGATAATTTTCCCAGCTATAAATTAGCTGTTCATCTCTCTAGCTGGTGCAGGGGGTTGCTCTAAAAGCTGCAAACAGGGGCTGCACAGCTGGCAGGGTTACACACCCTGGGCATGAACAAAGCAGCCGCCACCATCGTCAGAGGCACCATCAGAAATGATGTTGGGGGGGAGGGGGAAGGGTATTTGCCTATATTTTGTTTTCTGAAATCCTAACACAGGCACAGCTCCGGCCTGCAGTCTAAATGAGACCAGGGGAATGCTTCCTCTTAAAATGCATTGATGCTGCTCGAGTGAAAAGTTTGCTGCTGATGGGTTTTATGTGCGTCTAAGCTGAGCCCAGCGAGCTCAAGACAATCAAGCAATTCCACCGATTACCACTGCAGTAAAATAAGGCTTTTTGCTTCTCCCTAATTACATTCTCAGACAGCACAACAGACTTATGTATTCCCAGTACCCTGTAACTGACAGCAGTTATAATATTTAGTAATGAATTTGCAAATGTTAAAAAAAACCACCCAAAACAAACAGGAACAGCAAATACAGAACAAGAGGCTCCTGTCCCTGCTTCCAGAAACACTGTAGTAGCTGAGTCTACTTACACACCAGCATAAATCAACCAGGCACAATCCAATTTAAATATGAGTCCTGCAAGGCTTTTTCATTAGTGCCTAGTTTATGCTTTTGTCATCTTTTGACTAATTCTATTACATAATACTGAAAGATTTACTATATTACATTACAGCTCAGCTAGTCATAACAGAATTTTAAAAGTTAATTTTGTTCCTCTGTTTCAGAAGCTGGAGAGTATATTATGCCTTGCTGGTTTTCAATCAGTATATTTTTCAGAAATTCCTCTTTTGTTCTCTCTTCCCATTTTACATTAAGAAATACATGTCCTACATACTATTGCTGTTTTAAAAAGTAAATCTAAGGAAGCTCCCATCCTTGTGCTCACTACCTCCCAAAAAATTAGAGCTTTCATTTTTTTTAGTTTCTTCTCTATTTTGCCCCAACCTACTTTTTCAGGGTCCCTGGTCAAGCAGTAAGAGCTGAGCAGTTCAGCACCAGCCTCACAGAAAAAAAAACCATACAGGGCCACACTGCCTTCGCATTCCCCTTACTCAAAACAGCACAGATACTTCCATTGAGACTGGGGAGACACATTTACAGTCCATTTCTGAAGATGGGAACATAATTCTGGTGAGCCATTACCAGCAGGAGGATGCTTGGGAGCGAATCACCATGTGCCCCATCACAGACAGAGCTGCACAACAAGGGTTGTGCAACCCACTGCTGAACATTCCATGGGCACTTACCTCCATCTCACCCTTCAACTGGGTTTTTTGTGGTTTTATTCAAATTTCTCAGTTCCTCAGCAGCAACACACACAAAAGAGCCCAGCCAAGGTCCAAAAAGCTGCACACAGCAAAGGCTCCTGTGCCCACATCACCAAACTGGAGTCTTGCTTAGAAATTGAAGTCTAGTGTCCCAAATATTAATATAAAATTATTAACATAAATTAATATAAAAAGAGATTTCTGCCCAGAAGACTCTGTAATGTGCATTATGAGCAGAAGAACAGAATGAAACAGAACTAAAGGACGACAGCCATCATGACACAACACAGTGCACTTGCAGCTTGATGCAGGCAAGAAAAGCACATTAAAATAACCTAGAAGCCAAGTTACTGATAAAAATACCTTCTAGTGTGTGAATAATATACCTATTAATAAGGATTTTCTAGCCTTTGTATTTGTAACTCATTTCAAAAGGACCGCTCAGGGGGTGCTGTTGGTTCCAGACTAATTGCTCCCAGATCATGTCGGATTTTCCCACATTCAGGAACAAGTGTCACGCTGAACTTGGTCAGATCAAGGCATTTCCACCAGCTGCTTCAACACCACTTAGAGAAACTCATCTGGATGCAATTATGACTTTACTGCAGAGTTTTTGTTGGTTTTTTTAAACACTGAACCACAAAAATCACGTTCTTCATTCAATTCCCACTGCAGTAAATAGGGTGGTTTCCACAGACTTTGATGACTTTTGGATAAGGTCCCATAAAATGATGAAAAATAAGAACTCTTTGTCTACCAGGGAGAGAGGTTAATCTCTTATCCTTGGTGCCTGCACATCAAAGAACTCAGCAGTTGCTGCACACTAAGTCCAATATATATGGACATATAGTCATAGTTTAAAATGAAAAATACTTCTATAAAACACATCTCCAAGACAAAGGACTTGGATTGAGAAAGACTACTAAGCTCTTGTCAGTAAGGGAGCAAGTTATCAATTCAAAGAGATTATTCTTTAAGCTAGGGAAAAAAGCAAATTCACTAATTTCATTCATGGATTTTCTTTTAATTTCCCTACAATCAAGATATAGCAAACACTTATCTGAGTTGGGCTTACTTTTATATCTTCAATTTGTCACATACATATTTTATCTCCAGATGACATAGTTAAAGGCAAAAGCACTTAAATGCCACTAGAAATGGGGGAATCCATTTAACCCTCTTCCCAAGGTGTGAGTTAGTCGCCACACAAGGTTTTCAGCACAGTCCTCTTCAGGAGATAACTAATCCCAAGAAGGTCTTTGAAAGAAAATACTCGTTGTGCCTGAAAGGTCTCTACAGAAACCTCAGTTTCAAACTCAGACTCAAGCTGTGCCACTTTTGGTGGAGGTGTCTTTGCAACAGCCAGCCCCAACAAACAGAGACCACAGCGTGTGTAACAACCACAGCTGCACATTAAAAAAAATATATTTCTGCTTTGCTCAAGCAAAACCACGAGCAAAGTGACAAAGCTGTGGGTTTGCAGTAGCCATTAGCTAAGGGTGTCAATAATCTGCCCACTTCACAGCTTTGCTTTTGCCCTGAAATATCTGAAGCTGCTCCTGGGTTTTGTGTATAGCCACGATTATAGGAAAGCAGCTGCCTTAATGAGCCATGGAAAGAGAGCGGGAAGAAGAGGCTGGGGACGAGACCTTGTTCTGCCTTCTAAGAAGTTTCTTGGCCACTGTTTTCCCTCCTTGTCACACACTTAGTC
The DNA here is from genome assembly GCF_003945595.2 of Pipra filicauda. Classification (NCBI taxonomy): domain Eukaryota; kingdom Metazoa; phylum Chordata; class Aves; order Passeriformes; family Pipridae; genus Pipra; species Pipra filicauda. Next base: position 2,768,842 of record NW_024104953.1, on the reverse strand, counting down.
TCTGAAGTAAACACACATTTCACCTATTCACTCCTAATGAGTTGTACAACAACACTGCATTCTACCTTTTGTTAGAACTCTGCTGGCAGTGTTGGTTTTAACTTCGTGTTAAAAATGGAGACTAAGTAAGTTCAAACAAATATCCTTAGCAAAGCAGTTTTTCTTTGAAGTTTAAAAACCAACAAGTGAGAGAAGGTCCTTAGCAGCCTTTTAGTAAAACTAGAGTTCTGCCCACTTCTTTCATTAGTGATGGAACAATTCCCAGGCTGAAATACAAAATCCTGGCATTCTTCTCTGGCAGGCCAGCAAGGATGTGGCTGTTTCATTCCAAATATGACAATTAATGTTTTGCATATACTGCACAATCCTATATATAATTATTGGCTTTTATGTGGCTTGTTCAAATCAAGCCACAGTTAGCACTGACTGAAAGTTATCAGATTATGGAAAATTAGGTGATGGCTTTATTTCTTGTTAATAATTAACATCTTTCACTCTAAAAACCTGGAGATTGGTACCTGAAGCCTCTCCTCTCTACCTGTTCATCCAACCCTGGGAAAAATAAAAAGCACTTTTGCACACCCTAAACTTAAACTAGAGCCTAGAAACAGAACAGAAGAAAGACCAGTTGGACTTGCACAGACTGCACTGCAGGCTGGGAGGAGAACAAGGGAAGGAAAAGAGGAGCTGTATTTATAAATTCATATAAGCTGCTGGAAGATTATCCTAAAGGAAAGCTCCACCCTTCACCACCAGCAATTACTCAACCATCTTCAATAGCCATCTGTAGGATATGCTTTAATTTGTGGATCCCGAGTCTATTGTTTATCTGGAAATAATTGTAGAGATTAGGATGTATTGAAATGGATTTTTTATGATAGTTGGCAAGACTAATGATGTATTTACAGCAGCAAGTAATTTCCTACGTGTATTTCCTAAAAATGTTTCAGTGCTTGGGTTTTTTTTTTGGTGGGCACAGGACAGAATCACACAGGTACAATAATATTGGATGTGCAAACACCACAGGCAAATTTGTCAGGAAGCAAATGTTTTGAAATGTATCAAGTGAATAAAATGACATTAAAACAACAGATTTTAAGATATGGAAATGAGAAAATGCAAAATTGTTCAATATCCAAGGAAAGCATCAGTGTAGGAGAAGCCTTAATGCTGCAGCCACAACAGGCTTTATTTGCTTGTTTCTTTGCTGGCAGCACTGTAATAACATTGATGATGTTCAATATTATATCATTTTTTTCCCCCACCTGTGTATCATATCTGAAAAAAAACAACATAAGAAAGAGCAGAGGATGAAAACACATTCCACTGAAACAAAGAGAAGTTTACCTTTGAATTAATGAAAACAGTATTTCACTCCAAGCTGAAGTGATTTGCCCCAAGAGGCACCAGTTGGAAGCAGAGCTGCTGGTTCTAATCCACTCCCTCGACTCCTCTCCTCACTCACTCACTCCACCAGATCTCTTCCCTGCCTGTGTCTGTGCAGCACAAGACACATGTTCCAGCACAGATCAGCTCTGCTGCACTGTCAGTCATCTGCCCCCCTCTGAATTTACCCCAACGCTCCATGTAACTAAGGAATCACCACAGATTGCAGAGTCCAGAGCAGGAAATCAATACACACTGCAAAACATGCAGAAAATCCTTTGGCCTGACTGTGTTCGACTCAAACTGAGAACCCTTTCACAGATTTCTCAAGAATTCAGGTCTTCAGATTTCTCCCAACTGAGGCTTCAGCAGAATAAGAATCGACTCAGCCCAAATGCCCCACAGGAAATGTGTTGACAATACTGTGCAAATATCATCCCTTTCCCACCCAAATTTGCTCCCAGCAGTTTTCACTGCATTTGTCCCCAGAGCACACATGCTTTGCTGTGACTCAGTTATTTTACTTGTTAGTGGTTATCCAAAACAGACCAAATTCTGCTTGTGTTTCTCTCTGGATAAACAGCTCCAGCCACTGCAAGGAATTACTGATGGTAGAAATCAAGCAGAACTTGCCCCAGTTTCCTTAACTGGCTAGATTGAAAATCTGTCCAATTAATCCTCTTTTAAAAAAAAAAAATAACCTAGTAATGCACTGAAAGTTGTAGTTCCATTGCATGTGGCACTGAAAGCCTCCTGGCCACAGGTTGCCAAAGATCCTTTAAGGAATAGCACTGGGGGGTGGGTTTTGTCATCTGCTTTTGGTCACTGTGGGGAGGCCCTTTACTCATAGGTGGGTTTTTTGTATTTCTTTTTTGTAAGAATAATTGGGACTATTTATAGCTGTCTACCTTCAAGATAAATAAAGAACTGTCGTGAAAACTCCCACCAAAGGATAAAACTTACTGTTAAAGAATGCAATTTACTGCTAAGCATCAACTTATCTGCTAAGTCAACTGGAACAACAGCTTTGCAACACAGAAGTTGTGCAAAAACACAATAATCATCATCCCAAATGATTCATTTCCTGCATGAGATGGGGTCCAGTGTCCAAACATCCTCACTGATGTGAGAAAATCTTGTTTTCTGTCAGCAAGCAGAAGCTACAGAACAATTACCCTCCATTCCCTATAGCATCTGTTCTCCAAATTCTCTCAGGGGCTGCTTTACACTTGATCCTCAAAGGGTGTTTAGTTTTAGCCTCTTAAAAAAAAAAAGGCAAAGTGATAAACTGATAAAAAAAATCTTAAATAGGGAATGCAAGGAGCCCTGCACCTTCACACAGAAGATCGATTGAGCTGAGCAAACCCAACTAGAACAGACTGTCAGGGAAATAATAAAAGCTGGCAAGCTGCTCCTCGACTTCAGCTGCCCCTCGGTGACTCCAGAGTGTTTTCATCTTCCCTCAAGACAGCACCAGTTACACATCAATGCTTTTGAGTGCCAGCCTCATTAAAGCCCACGTTGGTACCAGCTCCTATAGCCAGAGCAAAATTAATATTCAAACTTCAGCTGAGAAGACTGTCACAGTTGCTCCACCAGAGTTTGCATACAAGGAAAACAAGTGTTACAGAACAGGAAAATCACATTAACTGGGTTCTCAAATTGCTGCTCTGAGCATTGCATACTAATACATTAATATTTGTTTTTAAAATAAGCATCTGCTGCTGGAAGAGAAGGTAAAAGCAGATGTCACCCAAAGCACCACAGCAGTTCAGGAAAAGGAAGGCTGCAGGTCACTGCCATCTGTCAGGTAAAGGGCATTAAAGCCAAACCTAGTCAGGGCAAGACTAAAAGAAAGATCTTTCACAAGTGACTGGACAGAAACAAAGTTGGAAACTGTTTCAGAAGCAAACTTTTGTGAAAGAATTTTAAATACTGATCAAAGCCAACTCTGGATTTCATAGAGCCAAGTGATTCTGAGTGCACGGGGAGAAAAGAGGTTTTCCTTGTTACTGGCAACCAAAAGACACTTGGCCACTGAAATCAGGCACTGGAGCCAGTTGGGAGTTAATTGATATTTTAAGGGTCTCCCATTCTCCCTCCTCCCTCACCCCTTGGGCTTTGCTGTGCCTCAGGCCCAGTGGCAGCACAAAGCCGTGCACAGAGGGTCCATGGCTGTAAGCTGATAAAAAGCTGCTAAGCCAACTGATGGCAAATCTGACCTTGCTAAACCGCTCAGCAGGAATTTAAGGAGATAAATATTATTATTTCAAGGAGCAGGGTTCTCATGGATACCCCATAAAACTTCAGGAATAGCAAACCACCACAGGGTGCAGCCGGCAGGAGAGGGATGTGTGTCTGTGAGATCAGTGACAGAGTTATTCAGAGGGAATAGGTACAGACAAAATATAAACCAACTTCTTCATATTTTTAATAACATGCCCAACGCTCCCAATTTCTCTGAGTAAAAAGCACTTCGAGATCATTGTGCTTCCTTCCTCCTAATGCTGCCCTTAACTGCATTATTACTTTTTGTGCCAAGGCTCATCCAGGTGCCGCTTCCATACCTGACACCACCTCCATCACGGAAGGTAAAGCTCAGAGCCAATATGAGGAGGGAAAAGCAATCCTATTTCCACACGAGATGATTCTGTTCCAGGCTGTGTTTACTTTAGAAGCCTCATTTTTAAATACATGAAATTACACAAGCAATAAAACAGTTCGCACAGAGCAGTGCTAAATTCTTCAGCACCACCTGTCCCAACTTTAGGACAGTACTATAATTCAGCCAAGTAAAAAATGACCTGATTCAGTTCTATTATAATACAGAGTCTTAAACCTTTTTTTATTTAATAAGGCATTTATGACTAAGTGGAACATGAGATGGCTATTTTGAATGATTCACATATACTAGTGTGTATTATTCAAAACAGTAATATTTTATCTAAAAACAGGTTTAAAATTCCACTCCAGAATCCTAAGCTAAACACTGAAATTTGCTCAATTTCCTCCTTGCAAGAAACACAATTTAGCTGCGGTTTCAATTTTATTTAAAAGCCATAATTAAATCTTCTGCAAGGCCAAAAGAAATTTATCACTTCAAGCAGCAGGACTGAGAATTTACCTGTCATCCCTAAAAGAATTGTTCCAGCACTCTGAATTCCATTATTGATAAAGCATGAAAGAGCTGTTTTTAATGACAAGCCACAGGGTCAGTAACCCATTACCACAGACACCACCATTGCCACCAAATGCCACTGGAGAGATGGAGAACGGCATGGAAATTGGAACTCTGGGACCGTACTCCTGGGAATTTCCAGTAGCACCAGTAAGTTTTGCGTTATTCTGAATCAATTCTATTTTTCCTAGGGACAATTTTGTATATAAACCCAGGCACAGAGCCGTAATTACGCTCTCCCAGGGAAGGAATGCTCTGTAACAGAGACAGATGGCTTCGGCTTACATGCTGCACTCCCCCTTTTTCCAAAGTTCTGCTGCAATCTTACTGTATGGGCTTTGTAACTTGCTTGTTTGCATCTGTTGTCATATTTCGTGGCTGCTGAACAGAAAAAAAAAAGTGTTGGTTTTGAGATGAGAGCAGATTTTGCCTATTTATCATCATAATTCCCTCAACCAGGATGAGGCTATTTCCTCATTAAGAAAAATTCCAAGTATAACACCGATTTGTTGCTCTGCAGTCAACAAAAGCAAAATGAAGCATTTTTAAAAAATGGAATAATGCCTCTGGATCAATAAAGGTCACAGCTACACTGGTAAACTACCTCCTACATGCGTTAGGTGGCCTTTTATCTCTTAATATGCTTGTCCATATTCACGGCTAATTGGAATGACTTGCTCTCAGCCACATAAAACAACCTTTTGCTACTGTATAAGAGCTGCAAGACTCAAGCTGAACATCAGGTTAGTCTTTCCCATAATGGTCCTGTTGTGTATCTGACCCTTAATTGCTTTAAAATAATCCCAGTTTATTTTGCATGTGCACTCCATGTATGTCATTTGTCTCCATAAGCCAGTTTTAATTTGCATTAACAACTGAAGTTCTGTCTTCTCCCTCTACCCAAAATTATGTGCTACTTTTCTTGATGCTAAAACAGAGAGTATTTTGAAATATGAAGTATTTTGTTGAAGCAAGTCCAGAGGAGGTCACAAAGATAATCAGAGGGCAAGGGGTGATAGCTTTAAACTGTCAGAGACGCACGATTAGATGGGATATTAGGACGGAATTCTTCCCTGTGAGAGTGGGAGACCCTGGCATGGGTTGCCCAGAGAAGCTGTGGCTGCCCCATCCCTGGAAGTGTTCATGGCCAGGCTGGATGGGGCTTGGAGCCACTTGGCCTCGTGGAAGGTGTCCCTGCCCACGGCAGGGGGTTGGAACCGGATGATCTTTAAGATCCCTTCCAACCCCAACCATTCCAGGATCTCCACCTCCCATCACATCTCAGAATAAGCTCCATGAAAAGTTTCAACTTAGACAAAGATAAATATTCTGGGGCCAGGAGAGGTGTCGAAAACCCACTGGGTGTAACCTGGGAGTGCACCAGGAGTGACTCCCAGGAGCTGCAGCAGGATTTCACCTTCTCCGAACAAGCACAGCAAATTCTGGCAGCCTGATGCCCTGGAAAAGCTACTCAGATACATCAATAACAGAAAAGACACCACTGCATACCATGCAAGGGAAATATCTCCTTAAGAACTGTAAAAGTCAAAAGGGATTGCAAAGAAAGAGGAAACCTTTGTTTTTACAGCAAGTCCCACAACAAGTGGGTATTAAAGTCACACCACAATATTCAGATTTGTAGTCAGCATTCCAGCCAGCAGGACACAAAGCAACTGAAGGGTTGCTGAATTACATGTGTGTCTTTCTCTCTCTACACACATAGCCATCTATATAAAAATGTTGCCAGTACTGCTGGAGTCCCACTTTGACAATTTTATTTTTAATCTCTTTCCACCTCACTCTCTCAAATTGAATAGAGGACATGTCAACTACCAGGCTTAATTTCTGTTCTCATTAGCTTCTACATTATGCAGATGTCAGGTCAGGAAGAACTGTATCAGATAACCAAAAATTAGTAATAATTAACCAATAGCAGTGCAGATTGCCTGAAGAGACCTATACCTTCCAAGTGGTAAATTATTTTTTAATTATCCCATTGAGATGGAGACTTCTAATTGCAAATACTCGAAGCAAGGAAAAAAATATACACTGGGGAAATCCCAGATTATTAGCAACTGTGCAACTTTCTACACAGGTTTTGCAAGTAATAACAGAGCTTTTCCAGTTAAAAAAAAAATACTAAAAATTCCTGGAACACTTCTTTGGTGATGCAGATAAGCCTGAAATTGAAGTGTATGAGGAGGATAATGGAATTGATAATTCAATTTTTAATGCCCAAACAATATTTTTTTTTAAGTCAACAAAATAAATTGAAGCCAGAGCTATTTAGAATGTGCAGATATAAGAAAATGAAACGGTTTTTGAGCAGCAGACATATTTTATAAGCTCAACATTAGATGACGTCAACACATACCTATTTATTTGGCACTTTAGGGGTACTTCATTTTTCCAATACAATTTTACAGATCCAGGATCACTCCTAAGCCCTTTAGCCCATCTTTCCATTACAGGGAGAAAAGGGAGAGATGTTATTTATTACCTGGGAACTTTGAGATTTTTGCCACTATGCCCAACCATGAGATTTAACAGCTTCTCACACGCCTAGAGAAAGGAACTAAAAAAGTCCCAAAATTACCACGGGATCTCCACCAGGACCACAGTAATCCACACTTTGGAAACCACAAAAATTAGAAGTATATATTGATGTCCTGAGCATCCTTTGAAGGTGTTGTATCATTAGATAATCCTTAATATTTTCCTTGCCCCCCCCCATAATACCATTCCTGGGTGGCTCGAGCAACATCACACCCTCAGCACATCGATTCCTGGGGCCCAAACACCCTGCAACAGGCATTTAATAAAAACCCTGCCTATAAAATTCCTAATGGCTCATTTGTCACTTCCCTGATTTCATAACAAGCATTACCAACCTCTCCCAGGATCACAGAAGCAGCGAGGTTGGTCCTAATGTGCTTCAGCCACAAACATTTCTATTAACGCGGCCCAGGCACACATTTGCTACCTAATCAGCCATCTGTCACCCACTGGAGAGCTCCCTCAAAGTTTGAAGGGTAGAGGAGAATATTTTGCACTAAAGGTAAAAAAATCCTCTTTTGTGGCTGCATTTATCTTTTTTTTTTTAAACCAATGTCTTTGCTGCTGGAAGTTGGAAGCAGTACCTCGGTGCAGAAGGCGCACAGATTTCCACTCTGTGGGTGCAAAATATAGTTTATAGGCCAAGTGAAATCCGTAGTCAGCATCCAGTGAACTGCTGGCCTTGCAAACAGTTGTACTGAAGGGGAGGAGAAGTCAAGTGTGTCTCCTCAGAGGGAGCCTCTGGGTGAGGCAGTAAATGTGTACAGATTAATAGCCTTGATTTTGGGCTCCCAGAGAGTTTGGGAGGACAGGAGTTTGTGAAGGAACGACAATGAGACATGGTAAGAAAGTTGGGTGAAAAGCTTTCTAAGTTATTTTAAATGTCACACACAAAGCCTGAAACAGCTGAAACAGCTGACAGTAAATCCCACACCTCCAAAACAATTTGGGATTTTTCTCTAAATCTGTAGACAACATTAGCAAAGCTCAGCCATTTTTGAGGTTGACAATAGGCAGGGCAGCACAGCTGCTACACCCATTTGGCAACTCTCCCACCCAAAAGTTATTATAATAAAAAAATAACCTCCAAAAGACACAAAGTTTTCAGTGAGGAGAAATAATCAGCAATTACTTTTTGCGGAATTTTTTAAAAACCACTCCACCATGCAGAGTTTCCCCTATCCCAGCTCAGTGCTACCCTTGCTTTCCAAACCTTCGTGCAGAAGAAGAACAAGGTCACTGCAAAGAAGCCACTACAGAGCAAAACCCCTCAGCACCATCAGGCCTGTTCTGGTCTGACGCTGCAAGTGTGACCAAATTTAGATCCAGGCCACCTCCCCAGCTTACCCCCCTCTCCTTCAGTGCTTATTTCCTCATTAGGCTATTAAAAGAGAAAAAACTACCAAGAATATGAGCCACATCTCTGACGTGACCTAAAACATCTGTAATTAATTGGCTATTCTGTGTGTTGTCCAACACGTTATTTCCCAAGGTCCTTTCAACTCCAATTTGTCCAGTTCCTGTGGCCAGAAAAGACCCCTGAAGTCAGTCTTTTTTTGTTTTTTTCATTGTCATTGCTGTTATTCCAGTTCAAACGTTGCCCCCAGAAAGCCTAGGAAAGAAAATTTGATTTCATCTGCATCGGATTTTTCCCCTTTTACATAAGCTTTAATGCAGCTCATAATGAGGCACCATTAGTTAAGGGGAAATTAAGGAAACAACAGGCCTCCAGATGAAGATTTTAAAGCCTGTGTCAGTGACACAAAGGGTTTTTGCCATGTTAACACATTTAATTGAGGAAAAAAGTGGCAGAAAACTGGCTAGAAACAGAGATGACCTCTTGTTCTGCTCCAATGTATCTGATATTTTGTGATCAGACTCCTGATATATTTAATATATTCCTGTGCTTTTTCTCCCCTTTCCCAAATAGAGATCAGGGAGGAAAAAAATACCTATAGATTCGGGGGGTTGTTGTTGCTATTGCTTTTAAAGGAAAACTAAGATGCTCTCTGCTGTCCTTTTAAAATGCAGAACTTCACTTGAAAACACAAACTTTCTGTCAAGGTGCACAGAAGATTAAAACATGCAGTAAAGTGCCAAAGGTCAGTGAGCCCATTTCAGAATAGGAAAGGCTCTACTTGTATTTATAAATATAAAAACAGAGTTATTCCCTCCAAATTTTCAAAAAATGTAAAGAAATTTCATCAGAGGAAGATATTTCTTTTCCATAGCATTTTAGGATTCAAATATTCAATAAACCCCTTTTGACAGAGTTTAAAATCATGTTCATCTAATGAATTCTTTACTCAGCACTACAGTTATCCTTTGAATTCACCAGTTCTATGAGGAAGCACTTCTCAGACTGCTTTGGACACATTATGGTATTGTCACTGCAGTAAATGCAACAAAACAGATTATTTTTTTTTCTGAACACAGACACTGCTGATCTGTAATTGCAAAGCTGCCTCTAAGGCTGCCACTTCACACCAAAAAAAAAAAAAAAAGGCTAAATGGACAATTATTTTAATGAGAATAAAATACTCCAGTGCAAATATACCCACAGCCTGCATTTGACAGAGAAGGGATCAAGTCTCTCTGAGAAGTCGTAATTTCCTATTAGGCTTGTGCCACTTGCATTGCTGCTGTGACACCAGACACCTTTCCCATTCAGAACTGTCATTTGAAAGAGTTATTTACAAAAATAATAATAATTTCATCCACTAGTTTTCCTGTTTCCTATTGCTCCTGCCCTGCTTGGACATAGTTTTTGCAGTTTACCATTGAAATAGAGAGCTGAGTCAAGGAGGAGAAGAAATAGCTGCCATTCTCCTTTCTTCCTGTCTAAGTTTTCTCCATTTTCAGTCCTTTTACATGGCTGCATTTCCCAATCAACTCATGACAAACACGCACCAAAACCAAACCACCTTTCAAAAGCTTAAGAGCTAAGCAAAGAAAGATCCCTCAGAAGAAAATAAACTGGAACCACAAAGGAATACAATTAGATACTTGTACTAATATTTACTCTTTTCTAAGGGTATCAAAGTGGTTAAAAGATGGACTGCAGATATACAGAGCACGTGGCCACTTCTTAAGGCCAAGGAAGTACCACTGGTGAAATCCCAAAGGCAGGAGACCAGGACTTGTGTCCTTCACTGGGGCCTGGGGAGGAGGTAAAACTGGGATGTGCTGAGGTCCCCAGACTGTTTTCAGCACACACATCATTAGAGCAAGTTCAAAAGAAACCACTGGGTATGTAGTTAAGCTACAATACAGTTGGAAGAGGCTCAAAAAGTGACTGGATAAATTGACAGCAATACTAGAACAAATACTAGAGCAGAGAGACCCCCTGTACTCGAGCAGCCTCTGAGCTCCTCATCAGAGGAGGATGAAAGCACTCCAAGAAAATATATCACTGCATCTCCACTGCTCAGCTTCCCACTGCAGCCAGTCCCTCTCACACCCTTATTAAGAACTGGAAGACTAAACCAAGGGAAACACCATATCTCAAGGTAAGGACTTGCCACCACAGAGCCAGCGAGCAACCCAAATCAAGGCTGGAAGAACGAATCCACTGGCCAGGACACAACAGTCAAGGAACAGCTTGTATGTGAACCTCTTCGTTTCTTTTACACCTTCCCATATCATTTGACTTCTTTCTGAACAGTCAGTTTTTCTAGTTTATAGTATCATAAAACCTGCCTTTCCCCCCTCCACCCCATTTCAAAGCCTTCCAAAAATCACTGGAGTCATCGGAGACCCACCTTGAAACTCTGCCTGGCACACCCTAAAACCTCTTTCTAAAACCATCATGCCCCTACAGCTTCTTTAGTAAAAAACAAAATCCCAAAACAAACAAACAAAAACCCAAACAAACAAACAAAAGGCCACAAACATTAATGGTAAATTCTAAATGCATCTCAACTTCCCTTTAATAGGTTTTCCAGAAAGATAAATGTTAATCATACAGTTTTCTGCCACATGTAAAACCCAGCCTGTCCCTCAGTGTCATTACCTTCAAAAATCTCAGAGGTTTATTTTCTTGAACGAAAAATCTATGATGAAAAACCACGAGGAAAATAAGGAAAAGAGAGAATAACAACTTTAAAACTTGATTACTTAGTGACAAATACATAAAATGCAGTAATTTCTACCCTATCTTAGAACAAGAGATAATAAAAAAGGAGCAGATTGTCTTCTCCTCAAGTTTTTGTTTTACCTATCTTCATATCCCCCTTTGTAAAATATATTTGTTGTAAAGTATATCACATTTTCTTATGTGGAGCATGTCTGGAGAAAGCTTCATCTGACAGATCGAGTGAGGGGCAGGGCAGGGCTCTCCACGTGGGGAAGCAGCAACAGCTCAGTCACAAGCCCTGAAGCTGAGCTGGTTTTTCCACAGTTGCAGAGGTTCCCGGGGAGGCTGGACTCAGTTTCTGCTCTTCCCCACTTTTCTTGGGAAGAAATCAGAGAAAGATTGGCTTTCCATGCCAGCTCTTAACACAGCTCCTCTGTAAGGCTGGAGGCAGGTGGAGCAGAGCAGCAGGGAACCAGAGCAAAACAAGAGCATTTGGAGCTGGAGAATCGAAAGCAGCATTGATACGCATGAGAGGATGTAAGTGCATCCAAGACGGATGGACAGAAAAGGAGCACAGCCCATGGTGAGAGGTTTAGCAAACACATATTTAGGGAAGGTTGCAGAATGTGAAATATAAATTGCCAGATTATAAAGAAACAGAGATGAAAAGTTTGATTAAAAGAACTTGGAAGGCAAGAAAATTGAAGAAGTCACTGACAGCGAAAAAGACCGTGAAGGGGAAAAAAGTATACAGCAAGACAAGAGGGGAAGTAGAGACAAATAGAAGATGGTTTAAGATAGAAAAAGAGGAGAAAAAACAAGGATTAGATACAAAATTTAAGAGTGTGCTTGTCAATCTGCTCAAATCAAACATTATCGTAAAAATTTATGCACTGCAATGGCAACCCCTAAGACCAGAGTCACAGCTCCAGAACTCTGTTAGAAGCTGAGATGTGACTTGGATGACCACAAGCCATGCTCCAAGAGTTAAAAATTCTTGTCCCAGTTACCTGCCAACTCTCCTCATGCAGTCTCTACCCAGTCACAGTCATCAGCCACCTGGTTATCGGGATATAATGGACAGAAATTCAACAAAACAAAACACTGGAGTAACTTTCCAAGAGAAGAACAAAATGCTTCACACCGAAACAGAACTGATCACTTCAACCCCAGTTGTAACTGGTGTGAGTCAGGGGCACACTCACACAGGTTGTCTGCCTTCAGCAGACAGTGGGAAAAGGTCCATAAAAGCTTCCAGGCTTTTCCTGTGCACATAGTAACACCACATCTGATACATGAGGGATGTAATGATTGTGTGGCAAAGCAGCAGTGAGGAAAATGATAGAGATGCCAGATGGTTTAATGTCAAACCCAACCACTTCCCTTAATTTGAGGGTTTGGGTTTTTCTTTCTCAAGAACTCCAGTGCCACAGGAGATTTTTTTGAGAATAACTCCAGAAACACAAACACGCAGTGGCTCAGCCTCACTCTTACATTATGTTTTCATCATCTGACATCTCTTGAGAACTTTCATTAAAAGCACTTTTTAATTTGTTACAAATCCCTCAAGCACAGCTCTACAAGGACATTTATTCTCACAGGTGAAGAGGTTTGGTCTGACTGCTGCTTCTCTCCCAGCAAACCCTCACTTGTAGATGCTGCTCAGGTCCTGTAGGTTACAGAGCAAACTACAATTTAAAAACTATACAGCTGAGAACAGACACTCGTGTTAGGAGGAGACTGGGAAGCCACAATTCAGGTTTACAAAGCAGCACCTGCCGTGGAGAGGCTGAAAACACCCCATGAAACTCAAAGTCATTTGAAACTAGGAAAAAGTCCATTTAAAACAGGTAAAATATTTTTTCACCCAGAGCTGGCTGGCAGCAGAGTCAGGCTGCAGCATCAGAGACAGCTCCCTTTTGCAAACTTCTCTCTTCACTTGCCAAAAAGAGCAACTAAGGAATTCAAGCTAAAAAGGCCTCCCTGCAATGGTGGGGGGGAAGAAAAAGCCGTCAGAGGTGTGGTTTGGATCCCACCTTGCACATCCAGAGCTCGCCACCTATCACCAGCTACGGCCCAGCAGAATCCTGTGAGAGCCATATGTCCCACCATATGTCCTGGGAACTGACCCACCTTCACTCCACAGCATTCCTGCTGCTGCAGCCGAGGCTCCTGGATCTACACCCTTGCACTGATCCACGAGGAATACCAGGATTTAAGCTCTAACTCCCTGTGCAGCAATAGAATTGGGTTTCTTTGGTGCTATTCAGCTTTCTGGCTTCCTGCATTTGTATTTCCTAGACGTAGCCTGGAGAACACAGAGCCAGGTTAACAGATGGGAGGGAATAAAATTGACAATCTTGGATCCATCTCTGCTAAATTGACAAGCCCATTCCTACAAACTAGGTATTATATACATCACACAGCCAGCAAATGAAGTGGGTGACTCCCTGAGCTACCTAACAAAGCCACCCAGAGAAAATTAGACACGTTATCTTGGAATGCCCCAGGGGCCGAAACAACGGCAAATTCATGAGCTTATTCATAACCACCAGTCTTATTTATAACCACCTATTTTACAGCATTACAGACACAAAAACCCTCAGATTTTTACAGTCTCAGTCAGTGCTTCTCACAGGTAATAAATCAGCTTCAGCAGTTTGGTAAAGGAGTTAATTCATAAAGCCACAAGTTCCCCTAACACATGAACACGCTGCAGCTGTTTTATATTCAGGGTTTTGTGTAATACTGTCAATTCTCCTCCACTTTGTTTCTTCTCCTTGTTCCCTCAGAAGAATAAAAGTAACTGTGAAGTGAAAAAAAAAAATAAAAAAGAAATCATTCCTTAACTACCTTGAGAAATATGTTGGCGTGACTATGAAAGCCAAGCAAGCTTGAGGGATACAGGGCCTTGAGATATAAAAGTTGGCACAGCTACTGAAACAGCCCAGAGACTCTCCTCAGGAGCATCTGAGAAAAGATGATTCCATGAAATTTGATGATATCAGAGGAAAAAAAAATAAATCTGGTGCAATAAGTATCAGAAATTTTCCTAAATGAATACAGAAAACAACTGATAAACTTCACCCTCAGAAAGGGAAATGGAAATTTTCATGCACGAACAGGAATGTGGCCCAGGGCCACAGCATGCTATTCCTGCACCTGCTATTCCCTCAGGAATTACAGAGCATTAAGAGAGAAATGAGAAATTCTGATGAATGACAAAATGTAAGAGTGAAAGAGCCTGGAAACGAGAAGAACAGACCATGAACTTCATAGCATTAAGCTTTTTAAAAATCTCATCTTCCTGCAAAACACACAATCCAGTATTCAGCAGATTTTTAATAACACACATTTTGTTACGTGATGATTTTTTTCTCCAGAAATCACTTGCACAAGCAGCAACTGTGTTCTTAAGCATAGAATTAAGAACTATTAGTGATGACATTATTTTGCTTTTAAGGAGTACAGTACAGAATCCATATTATTTCTGCATTTTCTAGTCCTCCTGACAGTCTTTGAGCACCATCCTCTAAAATTACTCCAAGGTAGGAAGGAGGAGATCCCAGCCAGGGCAGCTCAGGAGCCAAGAACAGCTGGTTTCCATCATGGTCTGGAAAATAGTTGTATCGAGAGATATTAGTCAGGCCTAAGAATCAACATTCTTTATTTTCCTCTGTTTGGGAGCAGATCCACCACACAAGAGCAGCAGCAATCAATATTAGTCCAAACCACAATGAGCCTTCACATTCAGAAGTTCAGCTGCATCCAGGGTCAAAAAGAGCACAAGAAAAGCAGGAGAAGAATATTTGAATAGTACAGTGATCCATGAAACTCAATTCAAGGCAGTAAATAACATCTGTGCCCAAGTGAGCTACAATATTTTATAAAACAATAGCAAATGGCTACACTTCTGATTGACAGAAAAGTATTATATCATACAACAGGCAAAGCTGTTGCCAAAGTCATCTTTTTGCCTAAGGAAAGGACTTTTTGATCATTCCACTAACTTCCAAGCTTGCTAAGCAACTTCATAGGCAGAGATTAAAGGTATTTAGTTGTATGTTTGGCAACAACTCAGTGAGTCAGTTTGGATTATAGAGACCTGGTTAACATCTTGCCAGGCTTACAAAGCAGGATCTACATCCTGGAATCAGCCAGGGCACAAAAATCTCTGTCCAAGCCACCAGCCAGGGGGGAAAATAAAAAGAAGGTGTAAAGCTGACATTTGAAGACACAGGGAGGGAAAGATTTACTCTGACATCTGGTATAAGAACATATTTACCTCAATGCACATCTGCATGTACACTCCAGACAAAAATTCCCAGACATTTTAGACCATCTTGCAGCAATGCATGGACCACAGTTCTACTGAATTTAGATTCAAGGCAGATGTTTGGATTATTACTCTTGGTCAGTGCCCATGGAAAGGGATGAAAAGCAGTCATTAAAAGATATCTGCTGACCCTCTTGTGCTGTATAAAGCATGGAATACCCAGGTTCCCTCTTGTTTTGTGACACAGTGAAACTGGAAAAAACCCTATTCTTCATGCCTGAGGGATCTTTCCTTTAAGTGAATAGCAGAACAGAAGCCTCAAGCAGGTTCAAACAATTTAGACAAGATCATTATTAAAACTTTTGCCATCTAATCAAGATCCAGATTTTACTAAGTTTTCATATAGAGCACCCTGAGAATGAATCCATTTGAACTCTGGCCATCTAAAGCTCAATTCAAGTTTGGTGACCACAGAAGCAAGAGGGAAAACCTCAAACAATCTCTATGATTTCCCCTCCTTCCTTCCTCTCCAAAAGCAAGGATTTTATATTCCCCATCAAACCCTGATTTTACCATTCTTTTGCACACCACAAACTGTTGACTGACCAGCTTTAAAAGCTTACAGAAAAAGATGACTTTATATATATATATATATATAAACCCCAAAACATTTGAAAGCAAAAAGCATACACACAGACAACATCTCATGTTTAAGAGTCCAGGATACATCAAACAAGCATAAATTCCAGGTGCTGTTACACAGGAAGGTATAAAACAGATAAAACAGTAATTCAGATAAAACTGCTGAGGAAGTTAAGATGTCACAGGTTTCCAGGGTGAGTTTTATAAAAAATATGTTTAAATTCATAAGGTAACTGATTTTTCTTAAACTTCTGTGTAAAGATTTGGCAACACTTTATAGAAGTGTTATAAAAATGCCTCACTTAATTGAGATCATCAGTGTGACCCCTCCCAGGGGGAAAGGAGCTGCTGGTGACTCTGGTACCCTACAGACACAGTAGGCAACAGCTCTGATTAGTCAAACCAATCGTTACTTACCCAACTAATAAACTCAAAAACAAACTTGCACTGTCTGTAATTCACTATGGAGTCCAAAAAAAATTTCATTATTTCAAGTTATTTCACCATTTTCAAGTTATTCACATTTATTTCAAAAAACACTGTCAGGTTTGTAAAAAATGCTGATACACAACTGCTGTGATCGATAATTAGAAGTGCAACCGAAGTTATGCGTGGTAGGAAAAGCTCCTCCTCTTCAAACGACCCAAGCCCTTGCAGCAATAGTCATTAACAAGAAAACAGCAATTACCGATTTATGTGCTACTCAGAACATGAACACTGCCATCACATAAACAATCCTCTGCAAGTTGCTGTTTTAATTTGTACTCGTTGCACTTTGTGCGAAAACGAACGTTCCAGTGACTTACTGCTTAAAAACACCAAATTCGGAAATTTATAGAGCAGAAGAGATAAAAATCAAACAAGTAACTGAGATTCGTACCCTAAATGTCATTCCTGGCTATGTATTTTTTTATATACACACTGACATATATGAATAATTCTAAGATAAACATTCCATGAGCTGCCATTTGTGTGTTGCTGGTTTAGCTCACCTTTCCTCTAAGAGTTTCATTTTACTCCATTTAGTTGTTTTATACAACTTTTTCATGCTAAACTCAGCTTTTAAGCTCTTGCACTGCAAGTGCAACATCACTCATTGCACAGTGCATTACATTTTTTTTTTTTTCCTAACTCAATTTCTTTCAGCAACTAACTTCTTCCCCTCGTTTATTTTTCAACTCCAGGAAGGCAATAATTCCATTATTTTCAGTACGGATTGATGCTTTATGTGAATTATCGTGCTGCTGGGCTGCGCCGGAGCACGGAGAGGAGTTCCAACCTGACACCGCCCGTCCCGGCTTGTTTGCTCCAGACTTGTAATTTCTTTCCTGGTTTTGAAAGGGAGGTTCCTAAATTTCAATACACTTTTGTAGCAGCTTGTTGCTTTTAATGATCAGGGCCATTCTGAAGCTGAGCTCGAACGGCGCCCTCAGGGCACCGTTCTGCAGGGAGGAGGAATTCACTGGTGCAGACACCGGCACACGCTGCCTCTCAGGCTCTATTTTTACAGGGCCATTAGAAACCTGCCACGTTTTGTCACATTCCCGAGATGTGACACTCCAGGGCTTTGCCAGCGCCTACCCTACGTGGGATTAGCCTGTCAAATCTTGTGAATACCTCGCTGAGTCTTCAGGGGTTTTGACAAAATGCAGCTCCAACTGCAGTCCCCTCCCCACCCCGCCCCCAGAAAGACACCCACTGCCTTCAACCTTCCTTGTACCTGTCTGTAAAAACTCCTAAAAACTCCGAGTTCAGGCAACGTGTTTCTTAAGAGAGAACAGAGAGTCATGTGTACCTGTAAGATTGGCTGGAATTGTGTCCACACAGCTCAAGCAGTTTGAACATTACACAGTCTTATCCCTTTCAAAGACCAGCACTGGACCCACCTATTCATGGACACTGAATGGATTCTCTTGGGGCTCCCAGCTGAAGCCGAGCACCATTAAGCTACTTCACTGTACCCCTGGAATAGCCCTGCCTCACCCACTTCTGGGAGAGTTGTCTTTCATTTTTTATTACTACTGTAATTTCTTCACTGCTATGAATCACCCTTTCTTTCCCTTACTGTTTTTGTTCCATAGGATTTGCTGGAACTTCTCTCTGGCACCAAGCAGTGCCAGCTTGCTTTTGTGCAACAACAATAAGACTACTTTCATATTTCTATTAAAATACAAACCAAACATTTTTATAACAAATATGATTTAGTCACCAACGCTTTTTCCTCACTCTCCCTTTTCTTTTTCTTTACAGAAATGACAAAAACACTCACTAGTGTTCCTGAAAGTTGAAACATCAGGTATCTGAGATGTTCCTCCTCTTTCCTTCTGTGAATTCTATCTGAAGAAAGTTCAGCAAAGAGAATTATTACCACAATTCCCTGGCTGGTAGTAGGACCACTGGGGACATCAGTAAGAGCGATCAGAGGAGGGGTTTTTTGCCAAAAAATACACAATATTTTGAAGTTTTTAAGTGCCACAATCACCACTGAAAGGCTCCGGCAGCTCCTGATGCTGCTGCTGCTGCTCGTGCTCATCCAGAGAAAAGCTGGCGGCTCTGAAAATCGTTTACTAACTTTGACACTTATTTGGCAACACAAGATACATAAAAGAAGAGAACTTGGTTTCATCACAGCTCTAGGAAACAAAATATCCAAACAAACCAGAATTCAAACTGAAAATTACCACAACTAAGTAAAATGCCACTAAAAGCAGCCAAAGGTGAACCAAGAGGCTAAAAAATTCCCATTTCACATCCAGTACCAAATCCCACGGACATCAGTGGTGGGTACACACATGGCAGCACGCTTCCATGATAATCCTGAAGCCCCAATTCCTGGTGCCCACTGAGTTTTGTCTTTGCTTTGTAACGCTGTGTTTGGCAGCTGTTGCAAACAAGCAAGAGTAGGTTAAGGAGAAGGAGCCCAGGAAAACCACTATCCAAATGTACTTCCAACAGTGAGAACTGAAGCTTCTCGTTTCCTTGGATAACCTTTTCCAGCTCCGGGATTTGGAAGTTTCCAGTTCTTCAAACAAGAGCTGCTTACACTTGGCAGGAGAGAAAAATAAAAACCAGCACCAGAAACCTCAGTCCTTTTGCAGCACTGAAGGAAAACTGAAGTTACATGGAGAATTTATTCCTCTTATTGGAGTTTGCAAGTGAGTACATTTGTTTAACAGTAAACTGAAAACTTAGAGATTATTTTTTTTTCTGCCTCATAACTGGCAGCTCCAATATAATCCTAACCATTGTAGCTGGAATTTACAGGTGGATTTTAGCTCTTAATAAACTGGAAATAGCATTAAGTCAGGGCTGCCAATTACCAGTGCACTGGGTAAACCACTATATGCAGAGCAAGAGAACTGAACTGGTGCCAGCTGAAGGATGGAAGATAAAAAGGTCCTATTTTCTCAGTGTTTTAACCTTCCCAGAAAAAGTACCTCCATTTTAACTACATCAAAAAAAGCTTTAGTTTCTTACATAGAAACAAAAAAGGTAAACATTAATTATACTGCTGTAAGTGCTTCCCTGTTCTGAACATTTACCTACTCAGATTTCGGGTTATAAAAACGGAGACATAAGTTTTTTGTTGCCTTTTAAGGAGCCACTGCAGCCCAATCTTTCATTCTTCAACACATTAGAGAAACATGTTGCTGTTCTCCTGCTTCCCCCCCCCCTTTTAAAGAATTTACATGCAAAAAATTGTCTCTTGCATTATTTCACTCGCATGGTAACATTAAGCATGAAGTATTTTAATGGAGAGAAGAATTTTTACACAGCCATTCACAGCACTAATATGCATGAATTAAGTTAAATCAATGGCAAAAAGATGTGCTAAAAGCACCCACCAGAACAGATAATTACTGAGGGTTTCTAGAGTGAGACTATTGTCCATTGCAAAAGTGTCTCAAATAGCAACTTCCATTTAAGAGGGAAGATAAGTTAAAATATCAGAAAGTACTTCTGGTCAGGAAAAAAGGAAGGGATATGCCTAAAAAAAGAGACGTGTCTTAAATGCAAGTTACTGGAAGCTCAATGAAGAACTGAAGTAATTTTAACTACCTGTATGTGGTATTTATAGGCCAAATACTTTCAAAATTCAATGCGTGACATTACAGAAATAGAACTCATTGAAGCACAAATCTTGCAAAAGTGAAGTCACTTTTGAAAAGTAAGAATGCCAGGAGACAGCCCAGGTACCTCCTGTCTGCCCTGAGCATCCTCAGCTGCTGCTTTACAGCTTCCAGGAACTCCAGCAGCAGGAACTGTTGCTACACCAGCCCGACAAATTACAGGGAAGACTCGCCCATGAGGTAAATGAAAGGAGTTGGGACTCCTCCCATCAGCTGTGCATATTCACTGCACTGCTCATGTGAGTGTCTGCAGTCCCTGACCCCAAGCCAGGCTGGATGGGGCTTGGAGCAGCCTGGGCCAGGGAAGGTGTCCCTGCCCGTGGCAGGGGGTTGGAACTGGATGGTCTTTAGAGTCCCTCACAATCCAAACCATTCTGTGATTTATCACTTTAGGAGCAGAACAAACTCCTACAGTGTCCTCAGGGCCCAAACAACAGCACAGAAGCATCTGGTTCTCCAGCCATCCCCTTTCTTCACTGTCTTTTACCTGACCGTGAAAAAAAAAGAAAAGAAAGAAGACAAATTCTGGGGGAAAAACACCAACTATCAGCATAGGTCAGAAAAGAGATCAAGTATAGGGGTTTTTTTAAGTGTTAGATAATGATGGAAACTATAATGAGTTTCCAACTAAGGCTGCACACCACAAATTCCACATTAATTCAGGCTTTTAGCAAAATACCCAAAATCCTACCACCTTATTTGATAGCACACATTGCTCAGCCACGGTCCAAAGTGAGAGCCTGGGATTTATTTGTTCACAGAGGTGTAGTTTACAATTCCATAGTTAATAGCTGAAAATATTTTCACCTGGCAATAAACCCAACATTTACTACAGGTCGTAGAATTGGGATCACAACATTTACTGCAGCTGTAGAACCGAAATTACACTCGGCTTTTGATCCTTGGGTGAAGGAGGAGTTTCCACACCCTGTGCAAGATGAGGAGGTCATCTCCTGCTTCCCAGCACTGCCATTCCCACTCCACAGTCCCAGGAAAACGGATGCAGTGAAGGCATTTTTGTAGCATTATGGCAACAGCAGCATTAGTTCTAATATGTGAAATATCACGTACCTACTTGAAGAGTATCTGTCATTTATATTCAGCTGACTCTTCAAGAATGTGGGGAAAAACAAACAAATTATACTATATATTTAATTTTTATATATAATAAATATATATTATATATTTGTATATATACATTTGTATATCTAGATAATAGATATACAAATTAAGCCTTTTCAGCTGGTCAAAAAGACAAATATAATGTCCAACTTGCCCTATGGCTTAACAGTTTTATCTTGCTCAAGAAGGAATATAGTGAGTTGTAAAATTTAAACCTCAAACACTTCACACAAAAAAATACGAAAAGTGAAGCAATTTTTGCTTTGTTTTACGCATCAAACTGGTATTAATTGATCAACATTCAAAAGGAACCCACTGCTGGTCAAATTCTGGCTCTAAATCCACTTATCTGGTGGCTTTTCTTCCTGCATAATAGATTCCATGATATTCCAAACAGCATTGGCTGCTCCATGAATTCTTTTAATCAAAAGGAAATAAAGATGTTATTTTTCAGCTTATTGTTTGCTTTTTACTCCGTGCTTGAAGAAAGGTAACAGAAAAGATGACAAAATCATTAAGCCCAATGCAAGCTACAAAATAAAAAAGACTTATGTCAGCTGATGAGTTTGAGCCCCTCTGTGACCATTCCATATCTGCTCAGCCAGGTTTACCTGGCCTACCTGAGAACACCAGCTGGATACTCAGAGAACATGTTGGGAAGCACCTTGTTAAGGTGTCCCAGTTCAAAGGCTGCCCATGTTCCTGAAAAAGTAGTCACCTAACCTGACATAAACAGGTAGGAACATCCACTCAAGCCCAGTCCAACCAACTGGAAGTAAAAGTCTGAAACGGGCAGTTGTTGCAAACGCCCATTAAAGGTGATGAAGAAGTGAAAGATGCTACATATAATGTATTTAGACTAAAACCAAGGTCTAAATTAGACATTTTCCACAGGTTAAACACTTTCTAAGACTCTCTATAGGGAATGAAGAGACTTCAGTAACTCCAAAAGAGCATCTATGGGGCACCTGCTTTAGGAAAGGCTGGATTGCTTTCGGAGATCTGCTCTTGCTCCACTGCCTAAGGAAGAAGCAGAGGGCCAGCATGGACAGTGGAAATGGAGGCAAATTCCATCCTCAGATGGAAGAAATCCAGAAGATACACATTATTACAAAAACACCATGCCTTTGGCTCATTGAAATCAAAAAGAAAACGAAGATGTTAAGTTGAAAAATGTCTTTCCAGCATGCAGGCAACAGAAATTCTGCTACTCTGTGTTTAAGATAACAAGGCTTTTCCTCAGAAATCAGAGTCAATCCCTGTCCATGGCAGGAGGGTTGGAAATAGATGAACTTTAGGGTCCCTTTGAACCCAAACCATTGTGTGATTCTCAAGAGCAGACTTGTAAGTGTGGACAAAGTGGACAAGAACTTGCAACACTTGCTCTCCCAACACCACTCACAATCTAAGTGCTCCCCCGTGACTTGCTGAACTGCAACTTTGTGCAATTACATGGGTATATTAAGTCTGAGAACTACAGGCCCGGAGCATCTTGTAGAAGAAAAAAAAATAAAAATCAATTCTGTTGTTACTTGGTTAGTTATGGCATGGTATAATTAGCCCAGCTCATTAAACTTAAGACAATGAATACAGAGCATCTTGTATAAACTTTACTGGCAATAGTACATATATAATTGGCATCTTGCTGAAAGGAGTAATAACTGCATCCATTTTCTTTTTGAAAGAATAAGCTTCACATTGCTTAATGCTAACAGAAATTAAGATTTCTACAGAAATTCACGTTTCTAGTCATTATTGCCTGAAACAGAAATCATACTAAAGGTGGGCTTTTACATCTCTGGCTGGAGTAACCCCATCCTGAAAAATCAAGTAAAGGTCATCAACTTCTTTTCTTCTCTAAACCTGCACACCAACATTCCCCTTCTGTCTGAGTTCTGCTAATCCCCCTCTCAGCCCCTTCTCCTCCTCACACACCCACCCACTGCTCATGGAGGGTTTTGTCCCCCTATTCACTCACAGCTTTTCAAAACTATCTACTCCTTACCAGGAGAAAAAGTAGTAAGAAATTACTCTCTGCTGTCATCACACTACTCCCCCACTACTTAAAAATTTCTCTATAGAGGTTCCTCCTCTCTGCTGTTTAAAATACACTTTTGAGAAAGGAGCTGCCTGCTACTGCAGCTCTGTGAGGAGAGGATTTCTAAGCACTTCCCCCTCACCTCCATTTCTCATTTTCAAATATACTCCTCCCTCTGAAAGTGAATAAAAAATGAGCATAAAGAGAGTGGCAAGTAACTGCCACAAGTCCCATGTTAGAGAGAAAGACCTGCTTCACAACAACTACCAAGATATTCTGGGTGGAAGAAGCCTTCCTTCCTTCGCTATTGATGATTTACTAAACGCTGGCTATAAATATTTTATTTTTTTTTTTTTTCAGAAATTGCAGCATAGAAAGCCCTGGTTATGGAGGGAGAACAGCAGTCTCAGATTTCCAGAGTTGGGAGTCCAACCAGTGATTTCAAGTGTCCCCAAAAGAACTGTGAAGTAACTAATAGGACTTCTGAAAAACAAATAAAACAAGCAGCATTCAGAAGAGTGGTTAGAGTTGCAAATGGGAATTGTTAGTTTATTAAAAATAAATTGCATCTTAGACATTAACAGTCTGTGTGTCCTATCATGCATAAAATTTCAATCCTGTTTTATTTGTCTCCCAGTTATATGAATTGTTTACAATATTCACTGATTACGGTTATATTAGAAAATAATAAAACAAGGAGTGTGAAAAACAAGTCCATTATTTAAACCTAATGTTTAATTTTGCTTTGCATCGATATTCAGCAATATCAATTGGGTGCAAATAGGTTTTGTGCTTCCTATTTAAGCAGCAAGAACAAAGAAACTTGATCAACAGCAGGAAAGGCGTAGGGCAATGGAGGGGCCACATTAAAAGTCATAAAGCATTTTTAAAAGCTTCATTAGATTTAGAAATGTATCAAAAAACTACCTCTTCTGCAAAAATCTATAAAACAACACAATCGGAATTACAAAGAGTGAGATTTCCAGTAAGGGGGGGAGAAGGATGGAATGTGAAACTTCCCTTTACAGTCCCAAGCCCGGCCCTTCTGGAAGCACAGCTGTGTCTGAGTGAAAGAGATAGGCAGCTCAACATCTTGGATCAGTAACATATGGCTTAGGGCAGGTACAAAGAGATTTACTTCCCATGTGATCCATTAAAATCTCCAGATACGTTTAAAGCTCACGCTGTGGAATTACAGTAATGGAACCGTCCTGGGACCTCGGAGCTCCAACCACAAGTGTCTTTTGTTAAGGAAACCTCCAAGGCTTGAATTTCCATTTAATATCAGCTTTCTACAAAAATACAGATAGCCTATCTAAAACATATGGACAAATATGTGTTTTAACATAAAGCTTTTTGGGAAATTATTTTTTTAATTAACCTTTTAAACATATCTCCAAGTGCTCCGCTTGTCCCATTGGGACAAGACTTCAGGAAAGAATTTCCTACTACTTTTGGGATTTGGGCACGACCTAAGTAGTTCCCAAGTCCTAATACCTAATACCCTACAAGTCCTAATACCTATTCTCTTAGAGTATTAAACATATGCAAATAAAATCACTTTGCCACACTAACTAAAGCAACAGCAACTAGATCATCTAAGGCTGATAATACTGCAAGGGATTATTTAAAGTATTTGCATATGGATAGAAAATGCAGATAACTTGTCCTATAAGTCTACAGTGTACTATAAAAGCAAAAGCTTGCTAAGATATGGAAAAGCAGAGTCTATCTAAATCTTTCATCTGAACAGAGTCAACACAAGGAATGAAAAGTTCTCCTGGAATGACTGTTAAAGATGCAGGCCAAGCATCTTACAATCCCATCAGCTGCTCTGGTTGCTGTCTCCTCTCATTGGACTGCTGAAATAGCAGCTCAGGTGCCTCTAACATAGGAATCTTAAAAACACATTAAAATACAAGTTTTCCAGCAAAAAAAACCCTCAACAAACCCCTGTTTTCATTTGCATCATATTTGCAAACTAAGCTGAGCCTTACTGTAACACAGGAGTGAGCTCAGCTGTATTTAGGCCAAGCTGACCAATCTGAAAGAGTGTGTGTGTATATATATATATATATATATATATACATACACACATATGTAAAACTTCTCCAAATCTCAGCATTGCCTTGTGTTGACATGGAAGGAAACAACTAAGGGAGTATTGTTTTACTTCCATGCAAGCTCGCCCTGAGCTCTCCCCAGATGTTACCTTCCTCAAGAGCCTCTGAAGAGACTTTCATTAAAACTTAACATCTGGGAAGAATTAAATCGGAGACAAGTAGTTAAGAAGGTACATTAATTAAACTATCAGTTGATTATAAACCTATCCCATAAATTCCATCAGCACTGCCCTGTTTCAAGACTCATTTCAGAACCTGGCGACTCACGAGAAGCCTGGAAAGTCACCTGGAAAGGGACACTGCCCCTGCTGAGGATACACAAAACTTCACTGCTGGTAAGCTCTATAAAGCCCAGGCTCATCTGCTGAACCAAGCCAGAGCTCAGTTCTGCAGCAGGTGAACTGATGAAGGAATCCCAAGTCTTGCATTTGAATTGCCTTCCTCGGAACGGCAGCGCTTCCTCGAAAATTTCATTCCATGAAGCAGTTTTGACTCTACTGCTATTATACACTCCAAAATTATGCATGTGTATGTTGAATAACTTGCTATTACAGGCAGAAAATGCAAATGCCCTCAGCCTTCCCGGCTGCTTTGGAGGCAGGAGCCGTGTGAGGTCGGGCCATCCCTTGGCTGGGAGCGCGTTGCATTTTCTCTCACATTAGCGAGTTCAGCTGCCGTGACTATTTTCTCTTCCCTGTCATCCAACTGACATTTTTGCTCTCTCAAATTTATTCCAGTTTCCAAACTGTAACTTCTCAGAAAGGAGGGGTTGTGCACTCTGGCTCTGTCACACCTGCAGCCCACCTTCACTCTCCTCCTCCCCTCATCCAGGGGGTGCCTCTCCGGGCTGTCACCCAGACAACCGCATATTTTAGGCACAGAACCACCGCAGCGATTTCCCAACGCTTGGAATTCAAAACGCAGGTGTTTTCTAAAGGATTTGGTTACTTGTATGAAACAGCTGAGGAACAAAGAGACAAACAGGACCTAACAGAGGGAAATTCATCACCGCCAAGGCAACGGGGAAGCTCACCCTGAGGCGCCGTACGGATGCAGCCCACCGAGCTCCGAGTCTCAGCTTCCAGCTGCTGACACACACCTGAAAGCCACAGTTTTGCTGTTATCAGCTAAGCAAACCTTACTTAAACAAAAGCTTTCCAGGAGCCCAGCAGGAGATTTCAAGGAGAATCGAGGAGTGCCTTTAGCTTCATTTTAATCAAGTTAAAATGGTTAAGCACGAAGCAGCTACAAGAAAAATTAATGTCATTACAAAAGACCAAGCTCTACCTCTATTCCCATCCCTCTTCATTACACTGCAATCTCAAACTGAAATCCAATCTTAGAGGAATGTTATCCTTTGTATTTACATTCCAAAACTACGCTGGCTGTATAAAAATGTATCACTTTATCACAGAAGGAAAAGAGACCAAGAGAAGAAAACTCTAGATCTGTGAGTGAGAACAAACCTGGTCCATACACAGCTATCAAACAAGCTCAATAAAATGCTGCTATATCAAAGTATTTAAGTCTGAAATGCCACCAGACACCTTCTTTAATATATTAGGATAAAACCATAGAATTGTTTGGGTTGGAAGGGACATTAAAGATCACCTGGTTCCAACCTCCCTGCCATGGACAGGGACACCCTCCACTAGCCCAGGCTGCTCCGAGCCCCATCCAACCTGGCCTTGAACACTTCCAGGGATGGAGCAGCCACAGCTTCTCTGGGCAACCTGTGCCAGGGCTTCACCACCCTCACAGGGAAGAACTTCTCTCTAATCTAAACCTGCTCTCTGTCAGTGTGAAGCCATTCCCCCTTGTCCTGTCACTCCAGGCCCTTGTAAATAGTCTCTCCCTGTGTTTCTGGTAACCCTTTCAGGCACTGGAAGGCTGCAATTAGGTCACCCCTAAGCCTTCTCTTTTCCAGGCTGGACAACCCCAATTCTTTCAGCCTTTCCCCAGAGGAGAGGAGCTCCATCCCTCTAATTAAGTTGGTAGCCTCTTCCTCAGTGGTTCCTGTCCAGCCTCTCACCCACCAGCACCCCCAAGTCCTTGCCAGGGCTGTTCTCAATCCCTTCATCCCAGCCTGGATTGACACCAGGAGTTGCCCAAATCCAGGTGCCAGTAACAACATTCCTGCTTCACATGAATAACCTTTTTTTCCCCCCCCTCCCCTCACATGGATTTTAATATCTTTGGAGAAGTGGAGAAACAAAAACTGAAGGAGAAAAGCAAGTGTTCCTGTCACCAGCGAGCTCTAAGGCTTTGCAGGAGGCTCACAAAGGAAAAACAAAGATGCCCATATGGCCGAAAGCACAGAGAACACCAGGAGAACAGATTCAGCGTAACTCGAGTCCCACACGTCTGGATTCAGATCATGCACAGCTTAAAAAGGCTGGGGATAAAAAAATAAAAAGAGTTACAGGGAATTAAAAGCAATTAAGAAGAGCCTGATACAAAGATAAGATTCAAGGAGCAGTCATTGTACCAGAAGCAAGTTTTAAATAATTCTTCAATTCAATAATGAGTTTAATGAATAAAAATGCCTACCATTTGTTTTCTTGCCTGTCAACTTCATTAGCAATCCAAGGGAAATTATTTATGCATATTCAAATTTCTTATTTGTACATATGGCATAATCGAATACATCCTTGAATTTGTTGGTAATTTCTCCTTCTCAAGGAAAACAATTTATTCAAAGTATCTGGCAATGATATTTCTATTACTAGCTGAGCATTCCTATTGTGAGGCAAGGAAAAAATAAGAGTTTCCAGCAGGAAGAACAGGAAATATTTCTGCAACTTTTAATAGTGACATAACAAAAGCACTACCTGGTGCTGCCTTTCTGCTCCTGTACACTGTAATGGCATCTTGATACCCTACTGAATTAGAGTTCTAAGAGAATGATCTTGCCTTGCCACAGAAATTTTCAAAAGGCAATTGTCATAACATATTGCTCTAAAGATGGTTTTAAATTATTCAGACATTTCTGTTGTTGTTTTCTTTCAAAAGCACCGAGAAGGCTGAATTTGAAAAGATTTGACTAAGAGAAGCCCAAGCATGTGTACTCACAAATCCTGTTCTCATTTGGAAATATAAATTCTTAATTAAGTCACATGAAACTTTGAAGAAGAAAGACTCCAAAATTATCGTTCCACCAAAATATCTCTGATTTTATGAAAGTGCATTGTTTAGACAGAAAACAAATTTGGGGCAGCCACCTTCCAGAGTAAGTGGCCAAACCCAGCCCCCTGCTTTCCCTAAAAAGAGGGAGAAAGATAAGGAGATCAGAGGTTTAAACCATATTTTTCCTTCATTTTAGTGCAGCAGCCTGCACTGGAAGGGAAGCAGGGAGCAGCCCTAGACAAAGAAATTTCTAAGAACTTCAGTGGATGCTCCTGCTACTACATTTCTCCTTGTCTGTCTCATTAATTTCTCCCCTACAAAGGACTTCTGCTTCCAAAACCCTGGCTACCTGTCTCACTTCCAGAGAAATCCCATTAATTATGACATTCAAGAATACCAAGGAATCATTCCAAGGAATTCTGCTGAGCTAAAGCTATCACCACCAACAGGAAGGTTATAAGGGACTTCAGGAAAACCTACAGTACTACCTTAGAGTTTTATTTTTTTAACAAAGTGACTGAAAGAAAAAAAAAAAAGAAAGGTAAGAAAGTTAAAGCGCACAAATTAATTCGTGCCTGGGCAGATCCAATCTTCTCCTTTACTTTTCCCCTTCTTTCCCCCCATGCTGAAAGTTCTATGCATAAAAACGAGTGTGACATCTGTCCTGAAGACTGGCACAAGACTGATCAAAAGCACAACACGGCCTGACACTGATATCCAAAGGAGCCTGCAGGGCTGGAAAGAAAGTGGACTTGGGGGAGCAGGGGACTACACTGAGCAAACTTATTTCCTCATGGAGTAAGTCAAGCTGTGGAGGTAAGAAAGAAAGAATGCTCCATTAAAACATGTCTCTTAAAAAATCAGATTAGACTTGCATTTCCTCAGGTGTCCTTATTACTGTGTATGTAACTATATATATATACACACACACAGAGTTAATGGCTCTAATACCATTAAACTGTTTATTCCATAGTTTAAACTGAAGAATTAGCCAGAAAGCCCTTTTTTCCTGCTGCAAGTGCCTGTGCAGCCCAGCTCTGCCTGTGGCTGGGGAAGCAGGAGCAGTGGTGACATCGCACGTGCTGTCACAGCAACCCATCGATCCACCAGACACCATCCGACCCATCTGAGCAGGAACACAAATACCAAGGGCATCTCTGAGCTGGCAGTGCTACTGTGCAAAGCCCAAAGCCAAAATAAGCCCTGAAATAACACATTCTGGCAGCTGAAACTGAATCAATTGCACGGCAAAAATCAGAAAAAGTTCCATTTACAAACATGTCAGGAGACAGGTTCTACAATCAGGTGGGCATAAAGGCAGCAAAGCCCAGCCTAAGCTCTCCTTAGGGCTCATCCTGCCAATCCCTCGAGTCTAAATTTCACCAGTTAACAGAAAGCAAATGATGGGGATGATGTTAAAGCCAAGTCCATGCTAAAAAACCTGCAAAATCCACTTTCTCAGCCACACTCTCTCCAAAGCCTCCTAAACAACACCTCTTCCCTTCACAAAGCAACAAATCCTGCCCATGTTTACTGAAACTCGTGTGGCAAACCCACTTTGATTTTATTTTTTTAAATACCAACAAGTGAGAGGTGCTGACTCCATCCCTCAGCCCACGGAACAGTTTGCAGAACACCAGCCTAAGGAATGAAATCCATGTGAAGCAGGGGGAGGGAGGATGAGATCAAACCTAAACCCCACCAAGCTAATTTTTTTTTTTTTTTTTTTAATATGGTCTCCAAAACTGTGTTTTAGCTCTTGCCATCATTAAATGCTGGTAGGAATTGTAGCACAGCCTGCCATGGCAGTACATGGGCTGTTGAGGTTATGTGTTTAAAGAGTTATTGGTTTAATTCAGCCACTTGCTTGCTATGTGCTACTTACTGGTGGTTTATGTATTTTAATTATTTTGGAGATTTCCAAGATCTCTACTTTGTAATAACCTTCTGTCACATTCTCAGCTATCAACACACTGAGAAAACAGCTCAGGTTTGGGGCAAATGTTACATAAAACACAGATAAAGGTAATTCAGGGGGTTACTGCCCAGCACAAAGACACTGCTGGTAAGAGACCAAAACACATTGCTCAGGTGGTTGAAACCATTCCCTGTCTTCTCCCTTCCAATCTTTTTTCTTTTTTTAGTGATAAAGATATTGCCATACTTCTGCCCTTATGTTCAGTTTTTTCCTGAAGCACCCAAGACTAGTTTCTTCAGACTTGTGCTTTCATAATCTGTTCTTAAAAATGACAAAAGCTTATATAATGAAAAGATTAAACCAAAAATAAAGTTACATAACTACAAAGAAGCAGACAGAACAGCTGAAGGGTGTAGTATTAATAGCCAAAAATCAGACCTCAGCTTAAGTTTTCCAGTAGTAACTGTGCAGGTTATAAAAATATATTCTAACCTTTAAGAAAAACAAGCACTGATGTAGATGACTTCAAAATGTTACAGAAAGCATGTTAGTTCTTGTCATATCGAGTTTTCTGATATGGAATGGTAAAGTCCAATCCATGTACAGCACACACGCATTTCCAAGAACACTGGTTTTCCACAGGCAGCCAACGTGGAAGAGTAGCTTTGGCCAAGGTGTTTGTGAAACCCACCTCCAGGCAAAGGACAAACCTCCATCGCTTCCAACACTTGCCAACACTGTACTGGTGAAGTTTCCCAAAGCCCTCAGGCATCATTTCCTATATGAATAATGAAGAAGGTTATTGAATCGTGGAGGAAAGCCACAAGCTGGGAGGTGGGCACCAGGCTGGTCACTGTGAGAAGTATGGATTGTACATTCATATATACCATGACTGAGCAAGATAAACTTTTTAAAAAGCACTTTGTCTTGAGCTTCATCCATAATGCATCCAAAGACCTTTTTCCAAAGAAGTGAGGGTTGCATACAGATGCATCTCCTTTTCAACTCCTAAAATAATGCACAATTATGGAGGGACTGGCTGCAGACTCCTCATAGTTTCGTGTAGTTTCATGTTCTAAAACCAAATGCTACACTTCCAAGCACACAATATACAAAGATCTTCAAGCACAAAAGAGGAAAAAAAAACATCAAGAATTGGATCAAAAGCCATGATGAATCAGGTCCTAAATTCTCAGAGATTATGGCAGACAATACACAATGCATGCACAGAGGCAGAGAGAGGGGAACCAGCTGGCAATTTGGAGAGCACAAACAAGATTTAAAGCTAGGTTTAATTCCATGCTGTATCCAGGAATATTTTAAGTCTCAAAGAAGTAAGTCTCTGCATTTCCCATGTGTTTCCCAAAAAACAACCACCCTCCTCCCTCCCCACTCCTTCACTCAGGGAGGCTGTGACCCTGCTCCATGAGTACCAGAGCCATAGGGGGAAAGCTGCCCAGGCACTTGGCAGAGAATTCTCCAAGTGTGTGTGTGTGCTAACCAGCCCTTGATAGAGGAGCAGCTTCCTATCAGCATGGGAAAAGCACACCTGGAGAGGAAGGGCCAAATGTTTTAAGAAAATTTAAAAAAAAAAAAGTATGCTAGCAGCACTTTTTTCCAAGGTTGTGTCTGGCACTACTGTAAAATGTATAAGTTATGACAGTATCTCCACATATTATCAAAGAAAAATTAGGGAGGTGCCTCTTTCAGTCATTCAAGGAATGAAGTATTTTTTAATCATTAAACTCCCTTTCCTGTAAGCACAGCCGGGGTAGGTCCAGGGCAGGTACTTCCAACACTGCTTGACACGGACCTTTGCAGTTCCTTTTGCAGGTCACCACATAAAATTTCTCCCACGCAACAGAACATACAACTGTTTTTCCTTCAGGAAAAACTTAAATCTGTTTCCTGGAGGTCCCCAGTGCTGCAGCACAAAGTAAGTTTTCAGTGCTTTTATCTTTCAAGTGGCTTTGCTCTGGAGAGATGTGGCTCTGCAGCAGGGGGGGGGGTGTGATTACTGACCACTCCTCATGGAAACAAGGAAAGGCGATCTGTGTTTAGCAAACAAAATCACTCAAGGTAACTTTTGTTCCTCTGGGAGTCCACAAGGTATCACGGGCACATCTCATCCACCATCAGCAACTCGGACAATGGAGAAAGAGGAGGAAGTTTCTGATGCACAACGAGGGCGTCTGCCCCCAACCCTCATTAAAAGTCAATGGGATTTCAGCTCCTCACTCTCATTACGGCTTTTGAAAGTCTCCCCTTTTGTCCTTCCACTGCAGACCACAGATGAAAGCAAAAGCTTTTCTGTCCAGACAGGCAGCAGCCACTTCAGTTACAGCTGAGTGGGGAGAGTTTCCCTCCTGCCTCAGCCTGGGGTTTTCCATTTGCAGGGTATTGATCAGGGATAGGCAATAACTGAATTCTGGCAGAGCCGGCAGGTGAGATCAATCCCTGGCCTCTCTCACCAGCTGCAAGCTGGAAGCTTTGAGGGTTTTTCATCATAAGGGGTAGATACTTATTTGTTCAAGTGCTGGTATGAAACATAAAGGGCACATTTAGTCTTTACCAGTGGTAAATAAAAAAATTCCCCCTTGTTTCTCGGTGTGAGATACTCAGTACTGACACCGAGGGACTCTGGGGTTAAACCCACCATGGATGTGTGCATAGTATCACCCAAATTATCTTCTGACATGCAAGTACTGAAAGTTCATTAATTCTACTGATTAAACAAGACATGTAACTTAAACATTACAGTTACTGTTCTGGCACTGTTTGAAGACCTGTCTCCTTTATATCACAGTTTAATCCTAAAATTCAAACAAAAAAAATTACAAAACCTCAGCATGCAGTTTCTGCTCCAAAGAATCTTATTTCCTACCTGGCACTGGTAGCCCTCAAAAAACTTTAAATAAACCCAAAGCAAACAAGAAAGGTATTACAAGCTTTAGTGACTTCATAAACAGATATTCACATTCATTTTAATTGTTCCATGACAAACAATAAAGAGCTGTTTTACAAAAGGAGATTTAGCAGCTTTTCCCACCAAATTTCTGCGTTAAAACAGGATTAAATAACTAGTAGGCAGCAGAAAGCAATCCCCATAAGCACACTGAAAAACAAGTCATCCAGGACAGCGTAACAAGCTAATCCATGACTTCTTTGATTTGTTTGCTTGTTCAGGGGCTTGTGGGTTTTAGTGATTAACATAAGGTTTCTAGGTATCATCAGCAACTCATAGCAGCAAGTGCAGTTTGCTGTGGTGTAGTTTTGAAAGGAAATTCGAAAAAATCTGGTAATCCACTGTGAACTTTGCAAGAAAATACTCCAGACTTATCTGTGCTGTGTGCACACAAACAACAAAGTACTTTCTCCTCCTATTCCATACTCGATAGAAATGCTGTGGTAAGAAACACGTGTGTGTGGCTGCACATCTCCATTTTAAATGGTTATTGCTTATTAATGCACCCAACAGCAAATCCCAACAGGTAACACATTCCAATCACTCAGTTACAGCAACTTGGATATTCCTGTTTCCAGGAATGCAGCACACCACTTCATGTCTTCAGCACTGCCCTGCTTGGGTTTAACTACTGAAGTGCTTATATATAATATATATGCCACTCCATGGCACCCCAAATAGCTCCATGTTGCTGAAATAATTGAACTGTCACTCATTACAAGGCAAAAAGAAAAAAGAAACATTTAGAGAAGGTGGGTTTGGCTTACAGCACTTATTCCTGCAAGAGAAAAATGGCTCTAGACACCAGTGCTATTGGAAAAATTTAATGCAGAAGCATTTCCTCCATACTTAATGAAAATTTAAACTTATTCCTGATGACAGGGGCAACGAGGGTAAATGAG
Source organism: Pipra filicauda (assembly GCF_003945595.2). Taxonomy (NCBI): domain Eukaryota; kingdom Metazoa; phylum Chordata; class Aves; order Passeriformes; family Pipridae; genus Pipra; species Pipra filicauda. Next base: position 2,734,405 of record NW_024104953.1, on the reverse strand, counting down.
TTTGTCCTGAAAAGCCTGAGCAGTTTGGTTTTTAAGTGTGAGAAACACCTACTCCATGTGACTATTAAGAAGAAGAAATGCCTCACCAGGCAAGACTAATGGGTTTTCTCCCTGGTGGGAGCAACAGGGGATGATGTCCAGGGAGAATATGTCAGCCTGGCAACTGCCTGCAGTCTCTTCCCTTTCCATTCCCCCTGCATCCACAACTGCTGCACTAAGGATGTTAAGAGCACACATTTATGTCCAGTCCTTTTACTGTCCATTTGTGACCTGTTGACTGTGAATCTGTCTAATCACAGAAAGATTTAGAGGCTGGGAAGAGAAGTTTAACATTGAAGCTCCGTGTGCTCTGAAACACATCCAGTCCTCCCTCCCACAGGGAGCAAGATGGCCAAAACACAGGAGTTTGGTAAAAGAACTGGTCAAGGAAACTTACAGCAGTAGCAGCAAACAATTTAAGATACATTTTGCATGAAGAAAGTTGGCATTTAGAGGTTGCTGCTCGACGCAGAGCTCAAGTTCCCTGTATCCATGAATATGGAATGGCACAGTATAGTTAAACAGTGCCTTCCTCCCGCAAAAGGGAAACACCCAACAGACCTGGAGGAGCTGTTGTGGCTGAGCAGCAGGTGACTCTCTCAGCAGGGTAACACCTAAAGGCAGCATCCAATCTAACATGAGCTCATTGTATAACTTGTTTTATTGTTAATAAACAGTTTTAAGATCTTTTCATCCAAACATGAAGCCCAGCGACTGCAGTTCTTCGCTTTTCTCAAAGCACCCAGCCCAGATATGTTTTTTTTCCCTTCTTAATAAAAAGGTGTTGTTAAGTTATTTTACCATCACAGATTGGCCACCCTGGAGTCATCTCCACGGAAGTTTCACAAACTGACATTCTGGTCAGACAGGTTGCCTTCCTCACAGTTTGAGGCAACAAATTGCTAAAGCCCAGCTCAGAGAGCACCTGCTGTAAGGACGAGCTCTCCCAGTCCCACAGGGTTCGTTAGTGTCGCCTCAGATTGTCCCTCCAGCCGGGTTAAATAAGTCTCCTCTGTGCAGTTGCTGCTGAGAACTTGTTGTGAACAGCTACAGACACAAGAATTACCTGTAAGGGTGAAGTCTACAACACCAAAAACTCACAGGAAAGGAAACAGTATTATTTCATAATTGTGCTGGGACTTTATTCCTGAAATTATACGCAGACGCTATAAAGTCAAAGCAAGTCTTACACAACCTGTTTGATCTCAGATGTTTACAATTTTCATATATGAAAAATATCTTGGCAACATGGTTAGTCACCATAAAAGTGCCTCTTTTCAACCTGCAATATCCACTAAGCTTTCTTACTTCCTAAGATTATTGTGCAAAGTCAGTTTAAACCAATGTCTTTAATGAAATATCACAGCTGAGACACCCAAAAGCACAGAAAGTCAACCGACTTCCAACCCCAGCTCCTGGTTTCAAGCTCATCTCCTCAATCCTTCTCATTATATTCACACTCAAAGGATATCAGTAGTAAAAAAAAAGAGATATATACACACATGGTATACCTGGAAGTAGCACTTCAAAGCTCTTCAGGTAAAATAAAACAGAAGAAATAAAAAGTTAAAAAAAATCCTAAAAAAAAAATTGCAACAGCAAATTATTCATTATTCCTGTAGGAATTTAGCCAAGTATGACACAAATGTCATGTTAAATCTACAGCAGAGGTTGGTGAAATTTTAAAGGTAAAAGCTTACTTACTAGCACTTATATATACAACTGGTATCAGACTCTACTCCCAATCTTCTGATTTTTTTCTCCCAAAGTACAAACAGATTTAGCTAAATACAAAAAAAAATTAAAATGAGGTTTTAAACGCTATCGACGTTATTTGTTTTTTTTTTTCTTTTAGGAGGGAAAACAGTTGGATTAATGAGTAAGGCAAAGAAATGCATTTCTAGATAGTTCTTCTGGCAAAAAACATAGATTTCACCCAGATATTGGCCAAGCATCATTCCTGAGCCCTACTACGGTACAAAGAAAACAAACAGTGCCTGAATTTTACAGCTCATCCATAAGAAAAGCATGAAAGTGTGACCTGCTTGGCTGTTTTTTCAACACATGTGTGTGTGCACATATGCACAGGTGCATAAGTGAAAACTTATGTCACAGAAAGCCAGAGCTGAGAATGGAAAATACCAAAACACATTTGCAAACTTTCCACCTCCAAACTGCAAAAGCGGCAGTGCAAAAATTCGGTCTTAACGTGCTGAGATCAAACCCTGAGTACATACAACTACCTCCACATCACTGTGCCTGAGATGGAGAAACAAAAGAACAACAAACAATAATCCCCAACTTCATTCTTTTTAACCATTTCTGATTTTTAGGAACACATGGATAATGCATCATCGTTATATACAGTGTTATTCCCGACACAGATTCTCACAAAAGCCTACTACTGACAGAAAGTATAAACTCCCCATTCTCCAAAAAGCCATAAGCATATTTTGATCTGATTGCATAACAGTATCTACTTGTTACATGGGTATCTTCATGATCAACAACTCCTCATTAAACAGAATTTGAGGTCAATTGTATCTGGCACGTGACATGTGAAAAATTTAGAATCATAGAACGGTTTGGGTTGGAAGGGACCTTAGAGATCATCCAGCTCCAATCCTGCCATGGACAGGGACACTTTCCACTAGACCAGGCTGCTCAGAGTTCCATCCAGCCTGGCCTTGGACACTTCCAGGGATAGGCCATCCACAGTTTCTCTGGGCAACCTGTGCCAGGGCCTCACCACCCTCACAGGGAAGAATTTTTTCCTAATATCTAATCTAAGCCTGCCCTCTTTCAGCTTGGATCCATTCCCCCTTGTCCTGTCACTACGCACTCTTGTAAGAAGTCCCTCTCCATCTTTCTTGTGGGTTCCCTTCAGGCACTGGAATATTTTAGAAAATCTAATATTTTCTCAGACTTCACATTCTAAGAACCCATATTTGTTCACCTGAGTCTCGTACAGCTGTTTTCAATATATACAATGACCCATAGCAGCTTTTCTGAATCAGAAAGTGTTAAAGCAGCCTCCTGAGGAAGTTTTTTCATAAGAATTCCTCCCCACAACTGAAATAAAATAACAAAGGAGAAGGCAGACATAGACAAAAAGACTTATAAGTACAGCTGGCAGATAGGTGACTCCATATTGTGACCAGGATACACCATTTGTGCTAAACTAGACATAAACAAAGGTAAATACGCACACAACAACTAGAAGGTTCTTGGAGCTCTCTTTGTTGTGAGACAGCTGCAAACACGTAGCTGTTGGAGTTACTGACTGAGGAAAAGATTCATTTATTTCAAGTAGCAGCTAAGCAACCTCTGACCACTCTAAGACCTGACAACTTTAATTAGTTTTAGCTTAAAACGGAACCAAACTTGGCTTTGGCCTCTCTCCAAATAATTTTATCCCAGACTGCTCTCTGTTGCTAGTGGAGCATTGCAGTATAATTACTTTAATCTCTTCATAGGCTTGTTCCATTTGCTAGCTTTCCAAGGAAATTTACAGCCTTAACATATAGCTCAAAAATAATAAAAAAAAAAAATATATTTCTCCTATTAGTGAAACAAAAATTAGTAAGAAGCCTCCATCCCTCACTGGCCTGTAAAGGGAACTTTTTATTTTCCAGAAGTCGCTGTGCCAAACCCATGTTCATCGTGTTCAATTAAAGACACAGGACACAACAGCTCTGTGCAGTGTATGCACAGGGGAAGCTGCTAAACCTGTTTGTAGGGTTGGGGTTTGGCTTTTTTCAGGTTTAGCCTGTATCACTCCAGACAAGAAAATGACCATCTGGTACAAATTCCAGATGTATCAGCAGCCGTAACTATTTCCAGATTAAATAATGTTATCTTGTTGCTATAAAACACCAACACCACTTAAAGATCCTGCTGCTCTGATCTGGCCACTTCACCCACACACTCCATGGAGAAAATGGCTGGACAACTTATTTCTGCAAAGTCAAAATTATCAGAGAGGGCAGGAAAGGGGGCCCTTTGGTATTTTCTCCTCGATGTCCTGATCCACACTCCTGTTTCCCACAGTTCTCTGCTGAATTTCCCAAGGTGGGAACGAGGCACGAGATGAATCCCGGAGCACGCAGAGCTATGAGGGAACCAAAGGGATGGCCCTGACTCTCATAACTGCAGGTAATCCTTCTGGGTATTAGGGGTGCTCAGGTGGGCTCTGCCCTAGTGTTGGATCATCTTCCAGCAGAGCTTTAAGCAACAATTCCCCATTTGTTTGACTCCTTGCAGAACTGGTACAGAAATGTAAACATAACAGGGTTTTTTCTTAGCAGGCCTTTGGGTCTGGGAAATCACGACTTGAAAAGTACACATTTACTCCCCTGGAACACAGGTTAACCTCACACTGCAGTTGGAAGGCAACTGTCCCTCGTTTCTGTCTGGAGCCTCCCAACTTTAGCCCTGTGCCTACAAAAACTCCCTGCACAGCTGAGCTTCCCTTCTCAAGGCAGAAACCTCACAGTTTGCCCGCAGAGGAGAATTGTCAACCGTGATCTTCATCCAAGGAGAAGAGACGACATTATGGATTTCCCACTATAATTCAGAGAGCAATTTTCATCGGAGGATGAACTTAATTAAAATAGGACAGGACAGCAGAAGTAATAAAAAACCTTTTAATTACATTTCTACAGTTTTGGATTTGTCCTCAAGCTAGACATCCAGACTGCCTCAGCCTTCACCAAAAATATGAAAGGAATTCAACTGTACAAAGTTTTCCTGACCAAGCAGAAAAGCACTGAATGTCAAAAAAAGAAAAAACATTACTACTTTCAATTTGTGCATCTCTATCAAAGAATAACTTGCAGGAACATGGCAAACAGACCACATTTATTCTAAAAAGGCAGAACTGAGACTTTTTGATAAAGAAAATGAATACATCTCCAAGCTCTCTATACACCACAGGCTTTCTTCCATACACAGCCCTGTGCAGCAGGTCTGCATTCTCCTCCCCACATTCACCACCACAAAGCTCCCCAAGCCCAGCTCCATAAACATTACCACACAGCACCTATAAACGATTTAATTAAACGCTGTTGATACCAACTCTTTATAAGCCATCAGCGTGGCAACCTCGCACGGGCTCCTCCGTCGGCAAAATAAAGGCGGCCGTGGGGACATTGTAGTGCTTAACAACACCATGTTCTCTCCTGGGGCACCCAGGTACCGAGCTAACGAGCCACCAGGTCATTCACTGCCAGGGGAGCAGGGTGGAACACAAAGGAAATAGCAGGGGAATTCGCTCAAGTTGCCCAGGCGACAGCAAAGCAACGCGATGAAAAATTCCCGGTCACCCAAGTGGCGGGGAAAGCGCTGGGGCAGCTCACACCAGCCCAGGGCTGGGGCTGCAGCACACTCTAGTGACCCGGAGCCTCCATGGTAAAACCTAAATAGATTCAACACAGTGCACCTCCAAAAAACCTGAAGAGCAGTGATTTGAACTCTGTCTCCATTTATAAAACATTTGATGCTTGTTAAGAGGCAAAGGATAGACCGGCGTTGGTCTGGGACCAGCACCCTTTTGCCCCTTCTGCCCTGTGAAGGGAACTGTGGTTTTTATACAGTTTGCTGCTTCTTTGGGTCAGATTTAAACACTGAAAATTAACCACTGAGGAGCTTTGCACCTTGTCTTACTGGCTGGGAGTTGATGTGCAGCAGACAGGAGTGTGGGACCTGCGTGCAGATGCCACAGTGGCACCTTGGCTCCAGGACACTCCTCCCCAAAACCCATCAGACTCCAGAGATCTCTGCACACCACGGCATTTTCTTTCACAGTTTCTAGTTTCATAACTGAAGATCAGCAGCTTTTCAACAGGTGGTTCAGCTGCTGTGACAAACAGTCAGTTTGCAACACCAAAAATAACTGAAAACATGGACAACTCTCCCTTCCCACCCCCCTGTAAGCATTTCACAGTTACCTTGCACAAACCGTCGTGAAAACTATGGCTATACAGTCACAAGCCAAATTGCTTCACTAAGGTTGGAAAAGTGAAAGAAATTCCACTCAATGCCTGACTTCCACACTTCCATGCACTTGCCCAATGGTTTGGCAGGTCTCTGGAGTTCAAGCCCACAGACCAATTGGGGCGAAGAGTTGTTCACTTTTATTGCTGAGCAGCTTTCCAAATTGCCGTATAATTACAGCCCCAACTCACAACACCTTGGTCAAGTGACCCTCTCCTACTCACACCTTCAGCACATCTAAACACTCCCCATCTTCTCATAAATTAAAAGCATCCATTTTTTCCACATCCAGTGGACTTGTTGACCAAACTTCACAATCTGGAGCTGTTGTCTTAGTCACTGAGTCCATGGAGTCACGAGATAAGCTTCAATAATTCAAACCCAAACCACTCCTTTTTGTCTCCATGTGCCCATCTGCATTTCAGTGCCGACTTCCTTCTCTTACTAATCTGCAGCATCTAAGTTTTATTTATCCCCTTTCTCTGTTTTCCCCTGCGTTTGCTGTGCCTTTGTTTCTCCTTTACTTGCTCCAAACTGTTCAGAAGTGCTTAATTTAAAGAAGCTTTTAGAACCATTCTGCCACATCTACAGTTGTTCTTGCTCTTAGTGCAAAGCATGAATCGTTGGTATATCCAAAGCCACGTACCTATGCATGAACTACAGTAACACACAATGTCTGACATTCTCCCCATAATGACTGCAGAACAATTACTGTTACACAAGACACATGGAATTGCACTTGGCACACCTGGCAGCACCACTTCAGTCGGGAATATATACTGCAAAAAAAAAAAATAATAATAAAAAAAAAATCATTCTGCAGAGTATAAGTTTCAGACTGTTAAGAACATCATGACTACAGCAAGTACTTACAATGGATCATTGTACTTACTAATGAACAAAGCCTGTTGAAACACTAAACTACATGATTATTGCTTAATTTCTAGATGTGGATACACCTCATTGCCTCCCTGTACAGACTGCACTTTGAAGCTGAAATAATGAACTATAGTGATTAGAGAGCAGCTTTTAAAGGGAACAAAACTTAGTGCCTTTTCATTAAATACCAGGAAGAAAAAAAAAAGAAAAACTTCAATGAGAAATAGTCCTTTAACACATCATTTTTCAAGACTTTTATATGTCCTTAAATTATGTATGAACAATCCTTCCCAAGTGAACGTGACTATGCCTGCACTAGAATTTAAGAACTTGGGCAGCTTTTTCCAGGTTCAAGTTTAAACTCAAATCTATCCAGAGACATGAGTGCCTTATTTAAAAATCAGCATTTTCATCAAACTTGCAAGCTATTATATAGGATGCAGGTATTAAGCATCAGAAAAATAATCTGTTGGCATCAAAAAGAGTCACTCTGAAAAGAAAATGTTTTAGACAAAGGAGAAGAAAGATGCTTTGGAAGTATCAGATTCAGATTTCTGATTCTTGAGATTAAACAATCGACCAATGTTGACAATGGAAATCCTACATCCATCAATAAATAAGCTTCTCCAAACAAGGTTTGTAAGAGAAAAAAAAAAAAAGAGTCACCAGTTGCACTGGTATAAAAAAATAGTAATAACAGTCCACAAACAATCTCTTCAAGCAGCTTCCTTGCCATTCCCTTCTCCCATCAGTTATCTTCACACAAGCATGCCTGTTAAATGGCAGGAAATCCAATAATGATACTCTACAGAAAAAGAAAAAAGCATTTAAAAGATGATATAATTGAAAGAAACTTGTGTAATACAAAAACAGCCCTTTCAGGTGTGCTCCACTGGAGTTGTATTGATACATTTACCTCAGTCTTGCTAACAACCAGCCCCCGGATACCTGGGCCAGTTGGTACCAAAGCTGAATTAAAAGCCTAGGGCTGTTGAGCAACTGATTTTATTTCCAGTTCATATGCACATTTTCTTTCTCACCTACTTCATACATTCATTATATGCACTGACAAGGGATCAGAATTCAGGATCGTAACTTAAAACTCCTCAGTCTCGCTAATTGTACAGGATTTATCTTCAGTATTTGCACAATGGCATTCAGGCTGCTGCTGGTTCAGCCTATTTCCTCAGCTGGTGTGGCAGAAACACCTCAAACTGCAGCTAAATTTATAAAATTTAAAATGAAGCAAAATACAAAGAGTGCAAATACACGCACACATGACATGTTGCAGTACAGACACTGAGAATTAAATACTAAGCTAAAAGTGTATAAACATCAACTAGAAAGAGCCCATGTCTGCAAAGCATAACAACCCCAAGCAAAAAAGCCTAAGCCAATTCATAAACTGATTTCACCACAACCAGAAAGCACCCAAAATTCCATTTCTGAATGTTAGATCATCCTCCATTTCACCAGACTAAGTTCACATTTGCAGCACTGTGTTCATGCCAGGACTGGAGAAAAATTAGACCCAAGGTAGAACAATTATAATTGCTAAATTATATATTTAGCAAGACTATGTAAGATAATGTTGTAAAAGAAAAAAAAGAATTAATTAAAAAGAAAAAAATTAAAGCAAAAGCAATATTTCTAGCAAGAGGAATGTTGCATTTGGTCCAGGAATTTAAAAAATAATCCCTACATCCAGGAGACCACGCTGGGAAAGAGAAAGCCTGCTTGGTTTGCACAGATCTAAAGTGTTTGTCCACTTTTCCTAAGGCCCTGGATCCTGAAACTATGTCCTTCCCACATTCCCACAAACAAGTCCTTCCATAGAGTTCCAGGGGCCTGAGCTCACAGTTGAATCCTTTCTTACAGAGAAGTGAGATGCTTTACCATCTCCTGCTCCAAAAATCAAGGCTTGCCCACACCTTGATTCCTCCTCCCACTAAACAAACAAACAGGGAAATAAATTCATGAGCGATAAGTCCAGTGAGGATGGCAATGCCGCTGATAAACCCGGTCCCCATTCCAAGGCAGGAACAGGTAATGATACACTTCAGTTTTCAATTTGATCAAAGCACAGGAGTGAGCTTTTCACTCCACATCTAAAAAAAGGAACATGTCCTAGCTTAGCTCCATCATGCCTGCACCAGCAAATTGACTTAATTGTCAGCAGGGAATTATGAAATCTGAAGTGACTCCAGCGGCGCTCCGGGGAGATTCCCGAGGCACGGAGTCTATAGCAGAGACACCAAAGAGCCATCCAGCTCACTGGCACCCCCGGGCACAGCACAACAGCCCTGGCTCTCTGAAAGAGGCCAACAAGGAACAGAGCAAAACCTGGCTTTCCTGGATGATCAGCACTGGCCCAAATAGAAACAAGTGGGTTTAAATACCAAAAGCACAGGCTGGAGGCTGGGATTTGAGACACTGATTTGTAGTTGTGAGGCTACACCCAGGAACAGCTCATGGGGGCCTTGCTAAGGAGAAGTTTTTGATTCTCCTCTTACATCTTTCTCCCCAAGGATAAGGGTGGAAAGGGAGGCTACAGCCATCACAAGCTGCTCTACTGGGTGTTAGCACTAGAGGACAGGAGAGGAAGGCAGGCAGCAGAGATATTGCTAAACTGTAATTTCTGGCTCAAATCCTGGTTTCAGCCTGATGATGCCAGCATGATGGAAGAGGAGAAGCCAGATGTAACTCAACCCCTGGGACAAAGGCACTAAAAAGAAAAGTAGGAAACCAGAACCTTTTGCTGTGTCTTTGATAAGAGTTATAGAGAAAAGAACTCCCACCTGCAAACACCCCTTGGCCTGTCTATCAGGGGATTCACTTGGAATTTAAGAAACTGTTTTTACTTTAATCTAATCTATTACTGGTGTTGGGGACTAGTCTGAACTAGAGCTGCAGCCTCTGAAGCTGTAAACTCCTGACCTAAAGAGCCTTTGGGCTCTAAGCCCTGCCAAAACTCCAAGTCTGGGCCTCCTAAGCAGGTTCCTTTTTACCAGAAAGGAGGGGGAAGGTAGAGAAATCACTCTTTGCAGTGGAACAGCCCTAATACTGATCACTCTGCTCCCTGAAATGCTGCTTTTGTCATCTAGTACTGGGGGAAAAAAGAAAAAAAAAAAAGAAAGAAAGAAAGAAACTATAATTAGCTGGACCATGGCTAAGGCTGGAACTGCTGGTTGGCAAAACTCTACTGGGACACAAGGCAAAAATCATCTGGCCTCCAGCACTCGGAGATTCCTTCATCCAAGGAATCAAAGGAAGACCTTGTCCTGGTCCACCCTTCCTCTAGGGTAGATTCAGTTGGGGTTTTTTTTAAGGCAATGGACAACTTGAAATGAAAATTGTTTCAGAACTTTACAAATAAGATCTTGTGAATAAATTCTGGATTTCTGCTAGTTTCTCTCATACGGTTCAGTGAACTCTGCAGGTAAAATGCACAATTATTCACTGACTGGCTATTCTGGAAGCCATTCTAAAGTTTGATTTTAATTTCAGAAAGAATAATACCAGGACTCGGATTTGCAGAAATTCAGAACTAGTCAATAGTGACCTGGACCACATTGCTCAGCACAATCACTTCAAAGGGGACTAAAACTAACAGGATAAAAACAGAGAGTTCCTCCGAAACAGCCTATACACCATAAATTCTTAATAATGTAAAGGGAATGGGCTGCCAGTTACTATTATCTGGCATATCAAGTCACTGGGAAGACTTACATTCCTCTATAACCTGGTTTCATAGAGTTGAAAGCAATAGCACCTTTCTTAAATAAAAAGTTATTTCACATGACACAAGAGTACTGTTCCCTTGAAAAAGCAATATGGTTCACACTTTAAATTTAAAAAGCATTTCTAACATGGATTTGCAATGCAAAACATTCTAAATACAAATCAAGTGTAGCTGACAGAACCATCTTTTTGAGGCAGCCTACAACGAGGCACACCAGATATTAACTATTTCTACTTATTACTCTACAGAAACCAGCTTTAAAGCATAAAACGAAGGTGCTACAGAGACATATTTAAGTGATTCACGTTGCACACCAGATTGAAGTTACTGCAGCACAGACATGCAAGTGATAAAAGAGAGAAAGAGCAATAATCCTAAAAAGTTTGCCAAATCGGTGTCTTTCCCACAAAATTCAACTACTCAGACACAATAGGCAATAAAAGCCCCAGGCACCAAGGCAGTGGTGAAACCATCTGAGAACAAGGGTCATTCCAACATCACTCCTACAAGAGCCAAAGCTTTGCTTTATGAGGCTGGGGGAGAAGCTGCAGAGCTCCAAAAACTTCTCTGCAAGCAGGAGGGCAGTATTAGGGACAGGGCACCCCAAGGAGGAAGGAATACAACCCCCCCCACGTCCCCTCCTGGCCATTCACAATCCAGGCAGGAGATACTAAAACGAGCCTCGAATGTTCCTGTCAGAGTGAATGGGATGTACGGGAGCAGCGGGAGCTCCTCACGCCCCGGTTGTGAGGAAAGCACGGGGCCTTGCAGCATCTTCACTGCTGGAATTAAAACAATTCCCAGACACGTCCAAAGCACTCTGAGCAATGGTATGTAAACATACAAGCGACTGTTCCTTGCACATGATGCAAACACCACTTGCCATTGTGCCTGGATTAACAAGCAAATGCCGCTTTCACAAGCCTTCCCCCCTGCTTTGATGTATATTTAGCTGCCATTGCTAATTTTTATGACTGTGACAGCAGGCCACACAAAGGGGTTTGGAGCCCAGATTTCTAAAGCCAAGCCCTACTCTTAATGCTAATTTCCAAGCGAGAGGCATTCTGAATTCCTAAAGAAAGCAACTTGTGGTTTTGCCACAGAAATGTTTTCCTTTTGTCAGAAAAGTCAGCTGCTAACAGCCATGGGTCAAAACAAAACCTAAACTGCATTTCACGGTCCATAATTATTTATGTAACAAGCAATGGAAACCGTATTTCAAGGGACTACATTTCTCAAAAAGCTTTCCCAAAACCCGCAGCAAACGGCAAAGCACTAGGCAAAACTGAAATCCTAAAAAAGGGTGGAAGACACAGCATCAGTCTTCTACTCAGAAGCTAAAAGAATCAAGGAAAACAAATTCCTCCTGCCCGAGGAGAAGGCAGGGGAGACAGACATGGTCAGCAGGGTCAGCCAGCTACTCAACAGTATTTTTGAACATCAACTCTCACCACCATTTTGGTGAGTATTTATCCCATTTTCTGCATCTAGTAAGTTAGGTAAGATAAACCTAAAGCTACTTTGCCCTAACCAAAGGAGATCTTCCCCTGTTCAATACTTAACTGCACATATTTAACGGGATTAAAACACATGGAAACACTGATTCCCTTGCTGACCTTATTGTACTGCTTACAGTGACTGAGATCATGATGATCCAACATCTGAACAAACCCAGGACAACCCAATGTGTTCATGGTTACAACACAAAGCCAGGAAAGAGCAAATGTACATCTGGACAGAGGAGTATGAGGGGCAATATTAACACTACAGGGATAATCTCAGCCTATCAGCTGATCTCTCACTGCCAAGATTCTCTTAGTATCGCAGAGAGAGGAGACTTCAAATAATTTCTTGAACTGGTTTAGGTTTTTTTAAAATGTGAAAGCTTGAAAAAACCCACAATGTTGCATGCCTGTCTTGACTGAGAACACACTGTTGCAACTATCAGCTTAGAAAAGCCCCAGTCCTTTAGATAATCCCCCACAAGTCCTGATTAAAAGTGGATTTAATATTATGAAACGAAGCATAATTGTTCAAGGCGACCTTGGGCGGTTTCTTACACCGTGAGCACACTCAGGACGACAGCTGCACTGTCAAATGCATGATAAGACAGGCTGATAGCAAGGTCCTTCCCAAATATTTCCCTCTCTGAAGTAAAACAGATGCTCCCAGCTCTTCCAGACCACGCCTGTCTCCTGCTCTATTTCAAACACACGGAATGAAATGGAGCCGGCATTTAATAAGCGCGGGCTGTATCGACAGCCCCTCCAACGAGCACGCCCGGAATACACGCATTTTGTTTCCTCTGCTTAAGCCATTACTGATTTTATGTCCAGGAAAATTAAGGTGTACGGGCCAAAAAAAGTGGCTCCGCGATAACAGGGGCACTATTGCCACCTGCTGTCGGAAAGCACTCTTGTCATCCCGGCTGAGGGAAGTCAGACTTCTAAGAAATCCAACTTTGCAGGTGTTTTGCCTTTACGCTGCTGGTTTTCTCTAGAAAGGGCACACTCAAAAAAGGTCCAGGGTAACCACGGCATGAAGGATCAATAATCACATTGGCTTCAGACACAGTAAACGGATTCAACAACAAATGCACAAAGAAATGAGAACATATTGGCCCAGGTAAAACAGTGTTCTGAAAGCATCAAAGCCGAAAATAGGCTGGCAAATAAATGCAGGTATCATAGACCTTCATGTTAGATTGGACCACTGAAATGTCTACCTTGCCATTTCACATCTGATTTGTACAAACAGACTATGCTGAATCCTGTCAGAGGAGAGAACTGGCCATTAACTTTGAGCCAGGTTATTTCCTAGAATCACAGAATGGTCTGTACTGGAAAGGACCTTCAAATATCAATTAGTTCAACCCCTCCCACCATGGGCAGGGACACCTTCCACTAGACCAGGTTGCTCAGAGCCCCATCCAACCTGACCTTGAATAATTCCAAGGATGGGTTATTCACAACTTCTCTAGGCAATCGAATATTAGATACTTAATGTTCCTGCACACTCATCTCATTCCACTCAGACTTCTACAGCAGCATGGAACAACAGGAAAAGCCTAAAAGCTTTGCTCTGAACCTCAACACACGGTGTGTCTGGTGACTCAGCCCGCAATCTGTTAGTTTAAGGGGCCTTTCAAGTGCACTGTTCCAGTGGAAAGTATATTTTCTTCTCTACTGCTTTTTTTATGGCTTCTCAGTAAGTCACTGAACGCTCACATCCCACTGCTTGAAATCATCACTTGATTATCATTAACATGAAGTGCCTCTCTGTCTGCAATGCCTGCCCATATGGCAGGCTGATGGGCAGAGCTCTCCTGGAGGCAATGCAAGGTTTAGGTCTCCATTCCACCATCCACTCCCTGCTCCTGGCACCACACCTGATGTGGCAGGTTGGCATCCAGGCCCCTGTCCGAGGCTCACAGCCCTCCAGAAGCCATCCCTGTGAGCTGCCCAGCACGGCTGTGAGCACACCGGTGAGCACAGCACCAGAAACATTTCCCCACAACTCATTTCCCCCTCCCAAAGCACCCCAGAACAAGGAACGAAGTTCATTCCTGCCATGTGTCTGCAGCCCTGCCAAGCCTTTCTCCTTTTTTTAATCCTTAGGTTTTGAGTTATATTAATTATACCTGAGCTACTTTCAAAGTGCATTGCAACCATCCTTTATGCAGTGCAGTTCTGAGTGAGCCTCTTCAGCCTTAAGCCTTGGCCACATCCTTGGAGCAAATGGTGTTTGACTGAGGCAGCAGCTCCAGTAATCCACGACTAAATTAAACCACACCTCTGGCTGCACTTCTCTTCCCTTTCATTCCCTTGATCACTGCCACTGTACACAGATTTTTAGTTTTTCATCCAAATGAGTATTACACTATAGGGAAGAACAGCACTGAAATGAAATTAGGCCAAAAGCAGAGGGCAGGTTTAACCACATCTACAGCTCACCAGCCATGCTTAAAGCACTTCCCACAGAAAGCAGCAATAAACTCACTCACTCACAGATGTCATGACTGAGAATGACCGATTCCCTCAACTATTAACATTGACTTTCCTGATGAATAAGTCAGGACTATATTTAAATTAGTCTGGGGCTTTACACACAAGTGTAATTGCACCAACTGTAAATTAACTTGAGAAACCTTTGATTAACACCACAGTCTGCTCGCAGTAAAGATGAAAACCAAATTAACAACAATTTGTTAGCAATATTGGTTCTATTCCTAGAGGAAATTACAACAGTGTAAGTTATATAGGCAGATGCCAGATGACTCCATACATGAGATTTCAATACAAGTTTTCAGTTTCCCTGTCTGTAAATTGGAAATTAAACATTTAAAGTACCTTTACAAAACATGCCACTGGACAGCAAATTCACTAAGAAGCTCCCAAGCATAAGAAACCATTTATACAGAAAAGAAAAGAACAAAAACCCCACAAAAATCAATGTTAATAGATGCAAACATCCCATGTCAAAATCCCATAAGCAACTTAAGGGCAGATTTTACATTTTGTTCATTCCGCTTTCAATAGCGGGAACATTTAACTTAAGGGACTTATTTTTATATTGAATTTTTGAATAGCAATTTCAAATGAGCTCCAGAGTAGGAACTACTGGTCACTGTAAAACAATAATGTGGAGAATAAGTATATACCCAGTGCTGGGTCAGGCTCAGCAACCGACTCAAATACCTTCATAATATTCAGACAGGCCACTTCTGAAGTAATTTCTACTCCAGAAGCCATAAGATGAAAATTCCGTGTGATAAATTAAGTTGCCAAATGAAATGGATTAGCAATCAGTGAAATTGCCTGATGTCAGATCTGTTCCAGATTAGAATCCATCCTTTTTCCCCACCTGTTCATTAAGCACCAAGTTCAAGGCAACGGCGGTGACTGATTGCGCATTAACAAGCTGTTTGTGTGGAAAGGCAGAGTTCAGCCACTATCTGCACCTACACACTCCTATAAGTAATTCCCTGATAATATATTCAGCTCCCAGTATCAATGCACAGCACTTCTACCCTGACATGTAATTTTGGACTTGAGAAAAATGGGATGCCTCATAAACAATCAGATTATAACTCAAGGTCAAGGCCGGGGAAAGAAGAGTCAGGAAGAAAATCTGTTGCTATCTCCAGTTAGGAAAAGTGGATAAGGATATTGCTATGACACTAAAATACTGAAACGCAGTTGTGAAGTCAAAAGCCTGAGGGAGGAAAGGCATATGTCATTAGGAAAGGTGGGACTTAAAATGAAAAGGGCTATTTCATCCTCTAAGTCGAGTCATGCAGAGGAGACTCACTGCAGAGAGGGAGGTGGTTTCCTGGAAGGAAACATCATCTTGAGGAGTGTGAGTTTCTAGACTAAATGCCAGCATTGGACTGGAAAAGGGACATAAAAAGCTGTCTACTTATCTTCTTCACTAAACCTTTTTGCTACTTAAGATTTTATTTCCCATTTGTTTTCTCATATAGAAAAGATACTCCCTTTAAACAGTGATACCCTCTCCCCAAATTTGGGAGTATTAGGGATGATCCCAGCACTCAAGTACAGTTTACAAGGAGCCATTCAGTTGCTGTAAATGTAGCAACCCTCTAACTGCAAACTTAGAAGCAATACTACAGACTTCTTACCAGAGAGAGCTCATTGAATACAACTGATCATCCTCCCTTTGCCCGAAAATTAAAGGTTTCTGTTCTCAGTATCAAACTTTTGTACAGATATCCAAGAATATTTTTCAAAGCTAAGAAGAAATGTCATTTTTTCTAGCGTTCTGCAAGTCATCCTCCTCCTCCTAATCAAATAAAAACAAGGGGAACCCTTTTCTGCCCCTCACCTAATCCATCTTGCCCCTGGTAAAAACTCCCTCACAAGCATATTAGTACACGTCTCCTTATCTTAGAACTGGGCATAAGATTTATTAACAAGCAGGAAGTGAATGAATACCTGAGGTCAGCGGTGAAAAACTGCTGCTTAAGGTATATCAAGTACACAGACATCCACGTCACACCCACCTGAAAATTCCACTCCTTCAAATGGTCACTGTATAGGATATAAACAGCAATGTGGTTTTCCCTATATTTATTAAAAATGCAGAGGAAGTTTACTCTTTATCTCTTAGTTGATGCTATAAATATTGCACAACCCATTTTTCAAACCTTACCGAGGTTTTTACTGCTTATTTTTATATCTGGGATTGTCAAAGGGACTAAATGACCCCTCTCTCCCTCTCCTAAACACAGACACACCCTCTGAGCTCAGTTCCCACAAGTTATTTGGAAGTTGGCTAATTGTGGTTATCTGGCTTCCAGGTGCTTGAAGCACTTCTGGCATCAGGATGAAGTGACATCCAGGAATAGTTAATTTGTTAAAAAGCCCAGTCATTTATGCAGGATTTATGCAGGAAGCACATGCCTCTAAGAGAGCCTGTTCCCATTCTTAGAGTGTAATAATGATAGAGCAGAAGAGGATATGGGAGTAAAAATAAGATTTTTGTACAAATCTTACCTGAATCCTCAAAAAAAAAGACAAAGGACATGACATAACAAGATACATTAGGCAAAACATCAACTTAAACTAATACCTGTCTGCAATGCAATCAGCAGCAAGGAAGTTCTAGGAAGCCATTCTGGAAGGAAAAGAGATTTACAGGGGTAGATAATTTACATTGATTTTAGCAAAGTGGCACATCAGCTGCTTTTTTCAGCTCCCTTCTCCCTCGCACTGCTTCTCAGATCTTCACTCTGATCCTGAATGATTTCCAAGCAGCTGTTTTGATGTGGTTCTTTTGACAATGAACAAAGACACAAACTTTCTTCTACTGTTTCCTTAGTTGCTCTCTTCTAGCATAAAATATATATAGGATATTTTTGGGAAGTAAGTACCATTCAGTTTGTCTGTTAAAAGTCTAGGAGAAAAGGGGATCTTTTTGTAGCAGGGTTCATCAGTGATATACTGATATTTAGCTACATAAGATCACGATTTATATCTCATTTCCTCCTCACAGGCAGCTATTTGAGAACATACATTCTTTTGGCAATACATTCGTATCCAAATCTGGAGACAATCTGAACCACCTGGAACCCTTCCACAGCTCCAAAATGTTCAAGATTATTCCCTTAATTTCAGGCATGTTTAGTTGTTCACGTAAGTCAACGTAAACATTCCAACTGTAAGTCTCTTCCTGTGGCCTTAATTTGGATATGACTTGCTCTATCTTAAACTATTTATTACAGAAGACAGAATTTCTAAGTTCAGAGAGAAAGTCTCAAAAGGGTCTCTTCCTTCCTTTCTTCCTAACCCAGGGCTTGAAACAGGTAGGAGGGAATCAGTCATTAACATGTGGGGTAGTCAAAAAGCATTAAATACAAAAAGAACCTGCACAGGTTTACCTCCAAAACTCCACTTCCTATTCCATGTTCAGGGGGCTGCATTTTATTGAACTTACACACAGAAGCTGGTACTGTGACCTTCTGCTTTATCTCTGAGGCTTGGATAACTTCCATTGCAGAAGGGAAAACAATGGGGTCGAGAAACACAGGTTTAGATACAATCTAAGAGATGCTCCAATTTCATTGAAACTGTTTGATTTAAAAGGAATCCCAGTGCAGCAAGTGGATGTTTGGACAAATAACACGGATCTTGAACCAAAACACCCTCCTCATGTAGCTTTTCCAGCTGTCCTCCACAGTTTAAAAGGTTTAACAGAAAAAAAATGTAACACTGAAACCAGGAGCAAATCAAAGGCTTACACTTAAAATTTAATTCCTGCTTTGACATACAGAGAGCATTTGATTTTTTTTCCAAGGCAACTGTAGGTTAGTGTTTTAATCTAAACTTATTACCACCTCATAGTAGTTAATACACTAAGCACTTAAGGAAATATAAAAGATTACAAGAGAGAGTCAGAAGAATCTCAAAAATCCACCCATACCAAAGCCCTGCCCTGGGACTGCTGCTCCATGTCAGCCTGATACACCAAAGCATCACTGTATAAATAAGGTCCTTTCAATAAGTATCTCTGCCAAAATCTAATCTGAATCTCTCATTGAGCCCAAATACAATTTAAAGAAGACAACACTAGAAACAACTTCTTCCTTTTTGCCAAAAGCCTTCTAAGATACTTTCAGAGTGTCGTGTCCCTCTTCAGGTTTTTCAGTCTCAGTTTGTATTGTTTTGAGTGGTCTTTAAACCTTTTCTCAAAATTGCACATTTAAGAGGCGTTGTTTTGATTCTATTTTTTATTTCTACTCAGAGATGCATTTCTCATCAGGATGGCAGGCAAGTTTACAGGCAGATAACGTCATTGGCAGTCTGGGATATTTCAAGCAAAAGGAATAAAACTCTTTTAAATAAAGAAAAGCAAAGTATTACTATTCCAAAGCTTATCTGAAACCAGCTCCAGCCTGTAATTCAAGGGAGGCCCATGAGCAAAGAGAAGTTAACTACAAATGGAGAGAAGTGTGCTAATATTGACTTACTGGAAAGCAATAAAGTAAGGAAGTCAGGGAGGGCACTACTGGAAAATCATCTTAAAAAAAGAACTAGGGAAAAATTAAAATAGTAAAGCTTCCAAGGCCTTGCCAACACAGAGAGGAGATCACATTACATGGATGCTACCATTTGTTTGTAATTTAGGAAGGCTTTTGTGCATCAGCAGGCTGGAAGATTAATTAAGAACTTTTACATGGGAATACCAGCCTCAGTACTTGCACTTTGAAAGGACTAAGGATTCTACCTGTGCTTCCCAAAACCCACCAGCAGATCTCCACTGTTCAAGTGGGGAGTCACACAGAGAGAAACAACATCTGACAACCCAGGAGTCTGTTCACAAACCTCTACACTGTGTGAGCAAACATTCCTGTGCTCTTTACAGACATGAGCCAGTGCCTCCACAAACAAAGCTTTTTACAAACATATCTATTTTTGTCAATACAGCCTTGGGAATCTCTGCACTTTACTGCATCACAGAGAAGATACTGCAACGTTTCCCTCCAACAAATGAATCCCACCAAAAATTAGTTCTTGAAAAATTCATCAGTGCCACACAAATACTAGGTGGGGAAAACATTTCCAGCCTCAGGACAAAACAACCACATTCTTTTTGGGGTGGTGAGTGCAGCCAAAGGTTGCAGAAGGTTTCCAAGGGGAAACCTTCCCACAGTCTTTCCAAAAAAAAAAAAACCCCAAATCAGCTTACTGTAACCTCATACACAAATCAACTAATTGCAGAGGCATTTCCCTCCTTTTGTCACAAGATGCTACACACAGTTCTTCACCTCACCTGCCCACATGGAGACAGTCACTGAGCAAGAAGAGGTACTAAAACAGTTACAACTCTGGAGGTCAGGACCAAAAACTTGAAAAACAGAATCTCCCAACACGAAAGCAACTACACAAACCACATAAAACAAAATCAGATTTCATGTCACACCTTGTTGTTAAGGTTTTCACCTTACCTAGCCCACAGATGGCTTGATTTATAAAAGCAGACTGGAATGTACTGCACCAGCTTGGTAAGAAAATTGAGCCTTCTACAATATGACGTGTGAAGTCCCAGCTACAAGTGAAGTCAAAAGATGGATATAATAAAATTTTTCACGGTGACCACGCTATTAAAGTTTCACAATAATCCCTGTCACAGTAAAGGCACACAGGATGAACAGGTGCAATATAAAGGAATCAGGGGAAGAGGTCTATTTTCCAACAGATTTCCACAGGATACACCAGTTTCAGGCAACTTTTCAGAGTTATCTCTTGCAGTGTGGAGCTATAAAGGATTTTCAAGCCATGACAATGCAAAATATTTCACCACCTACCAGCATTAACGATGGCATCGACCTCCAGCAGTGTAATGTCACCTCTATAGAGAGAAACTTTCTCACTCAGACTTTTCTTCCCCTGCACGTCTTCTTTAGTGCTTTCACCTACAAACAAAGCAAGCAGTAAAATCAGGTTACAAACGTGGGTCTGAGATCATTACTTACAAGCCCCAAGCAGGCAGCAGTCCAGTCACATATTGCTGTCACACTGCAGCAGCTTCCAGTTTCACCTCGAGAGGGCACCGATAACCCACAGAGAGAGCAGCACTGCCCTAAAAATCACTCTGCTTGCCTGTTGTTTCCAAATACAAAATAGTAGGAAGCACTGAATCCTTGCCCGCATACCATTTGATTACAAAACCGTATAAACAAGCATTTTCTGAAGTGAGATCCATCAAATTTTATTTCGTAATCACAAGGGAGCAAATTGCAACAACAAACTGAAGAATTAGTTAAGATAACCCTCCTACTAGAGCAATAATTTCTCCAAATGAGTACAAAAATATACAAGCACGTCATTTGCCAACAGCCCCAAAATTCAGAATGACCCCTGCAGACAAACAGTCAGGAGAAGAAAAGCCTGAAAAAAACCACCATCAAATTTAAAACTTGAAGCTTTGTCACCTTAAACTGCTCAACTAGAAGGAGGCAAGTGGTGAAGACACAACATACATCAGCCTTCAACAGACTTGTTAATAAATAATGTTACAATTAACAACTAAGGTCTGTTATTCTGGTAAACTCTTAAATTTTTGCATCACCAAATCATTTGCACCCTGCTCAGTCTATTGAGCAATTCAGTTACCTCCAACCCTTTTACAAATGCATTGCCCAAAGCTTCACCAAGTCTTGCACTGTTAGACATGCACATCATCAGCAACGAAATGAGGAGGGAAGATTATTAAATTGAGTATTCTTAACATTCCTTTCAGCAAAATTCTCAAGAGGCTCGAGTTCATCTACTGGTCAGAAATAGAACTCATTTGCTAAAGTGACAAAGTAGGAAGTAGTCTCAAATCTTCAGAACAAATAAATTTTGTTTGTAAGCAAAGAGTCCTCAATACTTAGTGAGAAGGTAGAAACAGTCCAAATAAATTTGCCTCTTTAGTCTTACCCTAAACTCCCATGAATTTGAGAATAACTGCTCAAATCTGCCGGCATTGCAAGCAACATCCCTGCCCTGGCACAGCCCCTCCTTGCTGAGCTCCTGGGGCTCGGACCCATTCCCAGTGGCGAGAGAGCAGCTGAGACAGCCACGTGCTCAGACCTTCTGGGCTCACGTTGGCATTCCCAGCCCTCTGGCAGACAGGAAACAGCCTTGTGACAACACAGTGCATTTGGTGTCAAGCCCCTCTCCCCGCCCCGTGCTCCCAGTGATGCCATCACCCTCACATTCCACCCTCTCGTTCCATTTCCCAGCCCTCCGAGCTCAGCTCAAGGTGCCGGTGGGGGATCGCAGCAGCACCGTGATGCTCCACACGGGGCTCTCCCTGCTCCTGGGGCTCTCCCTGCTCCAGGGGCTCTGTGCAGCATCGCCCCTCCCCGGCACCCCCGGCGCTGGCAGCCGTCCCATCAGGGTCTCGGCCGGGCTGGATGTGCCTGCCCAGGCCCTGCAGCAGCCGGGCGCTGGCGCTGGCACAGGCAGTGCCGGCCTGTGGCCCCTGAAGGTGCTCGGCTGTGGCTGCTTGGCCTCGTCCCTGCTGGTGGCCGCGCTTTGGCTTGGACGCCGCCTCTGGAGAAAAGCCAAGAGGCCACGGAGAGAGGTGAGGGATGGGGTCAGGCAGCTGGGATGGTGCCAGGACACACCACGGCCTGGGGCTGCGATGTGTAGGGTGAGGACTGACAGCCCCTGTGGAGAGCAAAGCCTGGGCAGGCACCGAGGGCTCTCTGCCTCTGCCCCAGCCCTGCACCCAAGGCCAGAGGCAGAGCTGGGCTCAGCCTCCTGCCTCCCAGGAGGAACCGAGGACTGGCTGAGCCACAAGGGCCACAAGACAGAGCCTGCCTGTGACCTGCTCCAGGCATCCTGCTGCCTGGGGCAGCCCAGCCAGGCCCCAGCTCCCCCAGAGCCCAAGCCCAGCCAGAGGGCTCTCAGGCCCCTCTGCCCCTTCCATCGTGCTCCCTGCCCTGCGTCTCCCAGGAGAAGGGCTGGACACCCTCGGCGTGGCCAAGGACCTGCTGCCTGGTGGAAGGTTCCCACCTCAGCGACGAGGGGATCGGCCGGCAGAGGGAAAACCCCGTGTCCCTCATGAACTACCTGAGGCACCTGCGCCGCCGCTGCCTGCTCCAGGACGTGCTCCAGAGGGGGGGGAACAAGAAAGACTTGGATGAAGAGGCAGCACTTTTCTCTGATTGAGGAAAGAATACCTGATCGGCAAATGGAGCAATATACTGCAAGATTTCTAATCCAGCCTTTTTTATTATTAAAATTATTTATGAAGTAAGGCAGCTTTTATTGTTTTAAGTTTAATCTTGCTAACAAGTTGACTGTAACTCCTATGAGAAAGTCAAGTCAATGGTCACTAAATCATCTTTGCATCCACACAAAGGATAGAGTTGATCCTGGTACATCCTTTCTAAAAATATATCTTTTGTTTCAGCTGTTTTTGAAGACACTATAAATGCTCCAGCTTCTTCTCTCTCCCCCTCTGCCTCAGCCTCAGGAATATATTAGAGTTGAAATTCTTCACCAGAAACAGTTGATCATTCATGTCCCATCCACACCTTTTTCCCTCTAAATCCACCCATCATCTTCTATCCCTTTGCCTATGCAACCCAATTTCATTTAGCTCTTCCTCCTGTCACCCTTTGGCCCCAACATCTGAGTCCACAGAGCCACAGCTTGAAGTAGGATGAGGTTGATTAGCTGAGCTCTTTACACCAAATACAGCAAATAAGCAGCCCTTGTCCTCAGCTTTACTTACAGCTCCTTCCAGCTCACCCCAAAGGAAAAGGGCCTTTAGGACTCACACGTGGGTAGAAAAACACATTAGATTTAGTCAACAAAAACTGTGCTCCAATAGAAAACGTGTTAAGTTCTTCCAAACTAAGAGGAAAAAAGGACTGTCAGAGCATCTCACTAGAGGGAGCTCCCAGCCAGGACATGAATATGCTCAGCTGGTGGAATGAACAAGGATGGCACAAACCTACAGCATCGGAAAATCAGCCCTGAAACTCAGTCACTGCTCAAATAGTCGAGGTTTTAAAGTCTAGTATAAAGTATCTTAATTTTTGAAACTGAGGTCTCAGGCATCCAATTACAGGAATCCCTGCAGCAATACCAAACAGCTTACAACCAGAGGGAGGAGAAAAACCTACAGCTGGAAGAGTTTCTGTTATAAAAACCCCTTATATTTGCATTTTAAAACTACTTGTTAATGAAAGCAGAGCACACACATAGTAAAAATAGATACCAAAGCCCCATAGTATAAAGCAATACCTATGGCACAATAAAATGAGAAAAAAAAAAATCCAAGAAAGAACAAGTAAAAAGGATTGATGGCAGCAAGGCTCAAAGGCTCACACTGTTATAATAAAAGTTTGTTAAACAACACAGATGACTTAACTTTTCCCCCCCTCTAGTTCATAAAAACAAGTAACAGACTGAATTGAAAGGAAAAAAACCTGAAAAATCGGAGAGTTTCATCATTTCTAGTCAGCTTTAGAATTCACAGCTGAAGGAAGTAAATTAATTTGAAGTTCAAAGAAGTCTGCCCACTCTCTCATCCCTACTACAACAGTTAATAGCAGAGATGTGTATCCCCACACAAGGAAGGCTATTCTAACAGGATCTGGAAAGAACACTGGAAAAAGAACCTGAGCAAGGGATAAGAGTCACAATGTGATTCCCAGGCAAGAGCCAGCCCTTCCACTCCTGAGAGAATCCTCAGCAAACACCGGACTGGGACACTGCTCCACTTTTCTTGGGTTACTTAAAAGAAACAGGAGTTGAGCAAGCTTTAGGAGTGCATCTGACCACAGGGGAATGTGCAGCAACAACTCTGCTACACACTCTGTGCCTTTTCCCTTCAGTGTCTTTTTTTTTTTAATTTAAAGCTTTGTTTTCACAGGTGTCCTGTACAGATTAAAAATGACAAGCTATTATCAATTACTAACCTCCCATCTAACACAGCTTTCTATTCCATTTGTTTCTGCACAGGCTTAAGAAATTTTAGAAAAGACAGATTGTAAGACCTGTTCTATTCCATGTCTGCTTCCACTCCTACTAAGCGTGGATGATTGTACAGGAAAGGCAATTGCTTATCTAAATCAAGATAAGCATTATTTCCATATGTTCCATCACCAGGGGGAAAGCATTCACAGATGCACTGTAGTACTTCAGATTTGTAGTACAGATTTGCTCTATCACTTCTTGGACTTAAACGAGATCAGAACCTGAGCACAAGGAGGAAACATCTGTTGCAGACAAATCACTTCCTACCCAGCCAAAAACGCAGCACAACATGCAAGTCAAAGGCACTTGATGATGAACACCAACACCTTCTCTCTGGCTGCACACTCTGCCAATATGGTGTGTTTCTGCTAATTACCAAGTGGCATAATTGGATTAGCCCAGGACTACAGCCAAGTACCAAACTCCCGAGGCAAACAGACACCACGAGCCACAGAACGGATGAGGTTGGGCGGCACCTCCGGAGATTGTCAAGTCCAACCTCCTCACTCAAAGCAGAGTCACCCAGAGCAAGTCACCCAGACCCAGTCCCAGACAAATTTTGAATATCTTCAAAGACAGAGACTCCACAACCTCTCCAAGCAACCTGTTCCAGTGTTCAGCCACCCTCACACTAAGTGTGTGGTTTTGTTTCTAATGCTCAGAGAGAATTTCCTCTTCCAACTGGTGCCTCCTGCCCTTTCCCTGTGCAGCACTAAGAAGAGTTTGGAACCATCTCCCTTACACCTTCCACTCTGTGTTTATAAACACTGATCAGATCCCATCTGGGATGACTTTTCTTCAGGCTAAATCTGACCATCTTCCAGGTCAGGAGGTCTTCGTGTCTCCCATTCAAGGTTTTTCAGGAAGTATGAAATATCCCCCATCTGAGGAACAAGGGGCTACAACACACCCCTCTACAATTCCTGCAAAAAGCCTAGAACTCACTCACTTGGGCCAAGTTCAGTGTAGTGATGTGGCCACCAGCAGCCCTCAAACAGGGCTGGAAGTATGAGCAGTGACGTTTTAGCCCCATGTTTGCATGGGAGTCACTGAAGACATTTACACATCACAGAGAGAAAGAGTGGGGTACCATGAGAACTGATCAAAGCAGCCAGTCAGACTGAACAACCCACACAGCGCTCATGCAAAATGCAATTTTCTTGTGTTACCAAGGTCTTGCCTAGTCCTTACAGCGTTATGTTCCAACCTTTCCCTCAGTCTATCCCACACGGCTCTCTATATCCCCAAAAGACAAAGTTGAGAGGCAAGAAAACCCTTTTAATCTGGGAGAAGAGGAACTAGAAAGAAAGGAGGAGTCTGCCTTTTTTCTAAAGTTTTTGTAAACCAAGAGAAGACTTGGTATGGAATGCAAAAGTACCGAAAACCCAAGTCTGAGAAAGGAGTAAAAACAAATGAGGAGAACAAGAACAGGAACACATTCTCAGCTCTAATTTGTGATGCAACCTGGTCTGCAGGGACATGCAATTGTCAACTCATAAATCAAAGTCTTCTCACTTCAGCAGCATGCACAGTGGCAGCAGAGACAAGACACAAGTAGGCTGAGGCCCTTGGGTATTTGTGTGTTTACTTGGAGAGTCAGCATCCAGCTGCTGTGGTTGCTTCTGCTGGCTTGGGATTTCATGATTTAGGGTCCGTAGGAATGGCTGCTGGTTTAGCTGTGACCCAGAAGGAGCTGTGCTTTGTGTACTTGAAGACACTCATTCAATCGCTGTCTTGTTTGGTCAGTTCTTTACATGAACCTTCAGAGGGCTCCCAGACTTTGCAATGATATATTGGGATAGAAACGCTGGCGGATGCTGCATTTGCTAAGTTCTTGCCCAAGTCTGATTATCAGTGCCTCACTGCCAGTGTTACCAAGAATTTCAATATGCAGATGGTTCTTCCCAAATAGCAGCCTGAGTTACACAGTATATGGCCAGCCAAGGTCACATGGAGGCAAGAATTGCACTGTCTAAGACTCACTTCCTACTTTATAACCTCCTTCTACTACTGAGAGTTTGTGATTAACAGTGGAAGCCCAAAAATGGAGAGACAAA
This sequence comes from Pipra filicauda, assembly GCF_003945595.2. Lineage (NCBI taxonomy): Eukaryota > Metazoa > Chordata > Aves > Passeriformes > Pipridae > Pipra > Pipra filicauda. Next base: position 2,707,694 of record NW_024104953.1, on the reverse strand, counting down.
CATATTACATTGCTTTAGACCCCTGTTCATTGCTCCATGAATATGTTGATACTTGTCTGTAAAGCTGGAAGACTACGGGTGATGTCACTTCACAGACAAGTCAGATCACCTTCACTGCAAGAGCTGTGCCTTGCAGAATCACAGCATTCCTACAACTATTCCTGGAGTGTTCAAACCCACCCACCATCTCTTGGGATAACTATGAGCCTCCATCCAAAACACACTACCAGCAGTGCAGCTTTAGAACCTGGGAAAAAAATGACTTTTCATGAACAGCCAGGTGTTTGGTCTTCAGCAGTACCTGTTTCATTTACCAAAACATGAAAACCCACATACAGCATTAAGCAGAATTAAAATAAGTTTATAGTGGGAAACCACAAATTCCTTAGATTTCATTCATTAGCTCACTAAGCAGTCAGACAATTTATATTCTACATTTTCTGCTTTTTTAATTCCCTACACCATTGCTAAGCAACAACTTCTCTAGCTGAGCATTACAGGCTTTTGTAGTACTTGCAGTGGAGCTCAGAAATAAAATGTTACTACCAGAAAACTATGCAAAACTACAGCAAAACCATCAGTAAACATTTCATGGCACTGTCATTCATGAGCCTCTCTGCATGAATGACAACTCTTTATCAGGTGGGAGTAGGAACTTTAGTACCAGAGGCAGGTAGGTAAGTTCTTATGCAAGTGCAAAAGATGTTTCCTACATGAAGACATCAGGCTTGGTGGTAACGTGCACCTTGCAGCATCTCCCTTTCCCTGCTCCCTGAGATACCACCTGTAATTTGCTACCCTAAGGAACAGCTGAACTTTGATTTAAACAGCAAGGGACAGAGGATACGTGCAATATTTGAAGAGAACTCTACCATTATTATCATTAGTCACACTTGCTTAATTTAAGGACTTGAAAAACGGAAATGAATACAAACTCACGAGCAGTTACAAACTCATTAGCAGTTAGTAGAAAGATTTAGCTCTATCTTCTTCTGCATGTCTACATAACACGCAATACATCAGTAGGTGAGCAGCAGAGGACCTTATTCACACAGAAAAGGTTACATTGAGCACATGGGAATAAACCCAGTGCAGGATGAACTTCAACCACAAGTCAAACCTGTGGGGCAAATGGAAAACACAGAACTCGGAACACCTTTACAGCCTAACTATCCATACCGAAAGAGACCATCAGAAAGGCCCACCACTGCATAAACGAGCCTCTGGAAAAGCAAAGGGTGGGATAAAGCAGGGAAATGTTGTAAAGCAAGACAGAGGTACGATCAGTTTTACCCTTTTTTAGCACCTGCATTAGAGATGGATCAAGTCCTTTGGAGAGGAGGCTCTAGAACAACCTTTTCTGACACAGTGTTTGACCACCAACTCCCAGAGATGCTCTCAGTGCAAAGGTGCTTGCAGAGAACCACTCTCAGAAATAAATGTATTGGCTACATCAGCACAAGGCTGAGAGGCTTCATTTTGCAAGATGTGCATTCTCTAGCATCCCATCTCCCAAAAAAAAACATCTGGAAGCTTTGGTAAAGACCCTTGTGACACACTTCTGCAGAAAGGCCAAGTCAACATGCAACAGCTGCAAGTCTCAGGACGTTTTCTGTGCACAAACATTATGCTTCCCTTTCACACCCCACACTGACGTGCAAAATAATTCTTAGTGAAATGGAGCCACACAGAAAAGAATCACACAGAAAAGGCTGTGCAAAATCCAAGTTTACCTTTCACCTGGATTGTTAAGCCTTCTCTACAGCACAGAAGAGCATTTTCTGGGCATCGTAACAAATGCATCTGCACACAGCGCTTCCTACAGGGATGAGGAATTCTGCCTCAACTGGGTTTTCCAAGAGAAAGCCACGTATCACTTCACAGAGCAAGTACTACCATTTAATGCTTGGACTCAATGACCTTAAAGGTCTTTTGCAACCTTAATGATTCTGTGATTCTTCCCCACAACCTACTCAGACGTCAGTTGGTTTGTTAGAGACATTTCTACGTGCTGAGCAGTTCAGCTCCAGCGAATCGAAAAAGGAAGACCAGGCTTATCCGGTTTCCAGTGATTGGGTTTTTAACACGTGCAATCAAGTGTCTAACTGTGCGTGAAGCAAACGCAACTATCCGTGAAAGTTGGTTAATATGATCCTAACAGAGCTCAGTGAGCTCAAACTGCACCAGTGATCCCCCAACCTCACCGAGGGAGGTAAAGCAGAATCTTTACCCAGTTTGAGCGTGAGGTTCGTTTTCAAACTCAACGCAAGACTCGGGTACCCAAAGAGCAGCAGCTGAGTAGCCCACCCTGTGTGATCATAATTATCATTAGTCCCAGGCAGCAAATCCCAGTTGAGGCAACAGCTCAGCACCTTCATAAATGTCTGTCACACTTAAGCTACAGCAAATTAAACCAATCCACACCAGTCTCTTATTGTCTTATCAAAAGAGGCTCCCATCTTCTGTAGGAGGACATCAGCTTTTTTCACCTACGCTTGAAAATATCCCAAAGTCACACAGCCAGACAACAAGTCTACGTAGTAAGCCATGACAAGGGTACAATTTAACAGCTTGATTTTGGACTCAACCTAATCACAGGCACATGGCTTCTAAGCAGGCTGGCACATTGGCTCACATCTGTCTGCACAGGACTGTGAGGACATATGCCACAATCCATCATAAATTATAGACTGGGGCATTAGCCAAGCCACCACACTGAGCAAAGCGGGATGACTTACTGAAACTGCCTCTGCAGAGCATTAATCTGGGGGTTTGATCTTGCAATCCCCCACACTCTGAAGAAGCTCATCCTTTATACGTAAAAAGGGGAGCGGAGAAAATGACGATCAAAGAGAAGACATGAGCCAAAGTCCATAACCTGTTACTTTTCCCCTGCATGTATTACACTATCTCGCTCAAAAAGCTACTATTATTCTGCTTTATCTTAGTAGTCTTGAACACCAGACGAGTCAGCCACCAAAATATTCCAGGCTGGAACCTACAGTTTTTCTCAGCCGTTCCTGAGGAACAGCACATCCCGACTCGCAGCATCAGTGCTGCTAAAGCCACCCTCCCTCACACCCTGAGCGAGCAGAGCCTGCCAGCTCACAGCACCCTGCATCATCTCCACTTTCTAACTCTGCTCAGTACTTCCCCAGGGACCTCTGCACAAAACTTCAGTGTGCAGAGATGTTCAGCAGCTGCAGAAAAAAAGGATTGTATCTCGTATTGCACGAGGCAGAAGTAAGTTTGGAAATTATTAATCTGGTCAAGACTCGTGTCACCAGTAATTAAACTTCGGAAATATTCTTTCTGGCAAAGACATGCCTGACTTCCCCTTGCACTTCCACCTGCTACTGCTCTCTGAAACCCACCGAGAGCTTGCAGAGCCTCAGTAAGGACACCAATTTATTGTTGAGAGCAGCATCCTTTCCTCCAGTTAACTCTTGCCCCTCAAGGAGCTGTCTGCCACTGCAGATAAGAGGGTTTTCTCAGCTGCCTTCAGAAGGGCCACAAAGTGATAACTCTATCCAGGACCTGTATGAGCTTATTGCTCTGTGGAAGTTAACTTGTCAAAAAAAAAAAAAAAATCACCAAGCATCAGCTTAAAGAGAAATCACTGCCTTAATTACAAAGACAAGTGCTATTACTTTCTTGGAAAGAGGATTAGCCACACTGGATTTTGTGTTTTTAATCTATGTAAACAGATCTGAACTTTTACTTTGTAATAATCATCTCACATTTGCTGAAAGATTTTTTTTAGTTCTTCCTCAAAACACTTTAAAAAAACCTGTAGCACGAGCATCACCTCTTTGACAGCTAATCCATCCTTAAAGGTTATATGCCTGCAGCTCACCAGGGAATTACAAAGTCAACTGATTATATATTCATTCTTTCTGTTTACTGTAGTTTTTCCCCACCCCTTGCACTAAACATACTCATTTATCCACTTATATCAGGGTTATCACTAATTAGGGAGGAATATTTGCCTCTAAAACCAAACCAACACACACACACACAGATTATTGCTCTCAAGCAATAAGTAAACTTGCATCTGAAGAAGACAGAAAAGTGTGTGGGGCCAGCAAATCCCATGGTCAGATTTGTACCACTCTGCAGCTCTGCATCTGTTCAGGACACGTCCCCAAAGGGCAGCCAAGAGCCTGGGTGAAGCAGAGCACACCCAGGGCTCTGGTTACTCCCTTAGATATGGGTTGCAGCCAAACAAAAACCACCTCAGCCTTAAAGTCACCCCACATCATGCACACGGACTCCTGGACACCTCCAGAACAGACTGAGAAGCTCCCAACATGGTTTGCTGTTGTTACCCCTCCAATTCCTTTGCTCCTTCCTTAATATATATGGGCAGAGAGCAGAAATGAGCAAACAGATTTACAGGCACTTCCACAAAAAGTACATCGTTTTCCAAGTATTCCAAATACTCCATTGCCATGATCTTCACACAATTCACACAAACCACAGCTGTTGCTCTTTGGGGGGTGCTCCCTCAGCTATTACACACAGCAATTAATAAGCAGAGATCTCCACATGCATCTCAGTGACACAGCTTTCTAACCTTTAACACACCAGTCTTGGAGAGACCTTGTGATAAGACACTCAGTGGGAGTAACAGTGGTATGACTACATGAAGAGTAAGGACAAAACCAAATACAGCAGGAGTTTAGGCAAAGCTGGAATTCACTCTCTGCCTCAAGTAACAGCAGAGATCCTGAATGGTGGCACACAAGTTATTGCTGTTTTCTGTGTGAGCTCAGCAGAAAAACTGCTGCACTGTGAACTTCACCAGACCAAGAGCTTCAGTAGCAAAAGCACCATTTTCTTTGACAGATAGAAAGCATCACACTGAGCTCTCTTGATTTACTTTCCTCCTTGTCACTCAGCTAAAAACGTGTTATAAAGACAGTTGCTAAAGTCACTGTAAGAAAAAAAAAAAAGAACACACTAAGTGCAAGCTGATGGACTTGGGTTCTTGCTGGGGGGATGGTCTTGAAACACACTGGTTTGACACAGCTTTTACAGACAACTCATTGTCATAACTTGCCCAACAATCAATCTTTATGTTCCAGTTGAGCACAATTTCTTCTTCTGTGTAAGTCACTGGAAATAATGAGTGGTTTAGAGAGATGTTATTTCTCACTTGCAGACATCCTGGCTGAATTTCACTGCACCTCAGTAGTGGTGTCACTTGCCAAGGTCAGTTTGATAATATTCACCTGGATTCCTATTTCCTGCAGGACAGATATCCACACCAAACAGGGCCACAAGCAGATATTATATTATATTACCTGTGCTTAGTTACCCATCTCAAGAAATGCTGGTCACGGCTCAGTATAACCACACATTTTCCTTCCACCACGAAGCATTTCGAGTGGCTCACCCTGATACTTTGTCTCTGTAATCTTGTGTCAACCCACTGTGAATATTTAGAAAGCTACACATTCACAGTGCAAAGATGCTTTTGTTAAATCCAAAGCAAATTATTATACATAAGCCCCTCAGTGTTAAAGTAGATTAATTTGAACACACTTTGAACCATATCATTTTCTTAAAAAAATAGCAGATTAAAAAGATACAGAAGCTGCCAAACCATCTAAACATATTTCAAGACTTGCTTAAAAAAAGAGGACTGCAGACCTTTTATTCATTACATCTTAAACAAAAATTAAAAACTTAGTTACTGTGTCCTTCCCTTTTAACTTCATCCAATCAAAATCAGGTCTTACCATTAGCAAAGATCTTTAAACCACCACCCGAATTTGCTGTTTTCTCGGCAACACTGCCATACAAATGAATTCCAGAGGCTGTGAGAATCAGCAGGACTCTCAGCTGCCTGGAGTTCAACTATATAAAATTTATTCCATTTTCTGAATTGCCCAATTAATGCAACAAAATGTTTTTCTACAAGTGGTACACAAAACTCAGCGAAAACAAAATTACCAAGACCCTGATTTTCTCAAAAAGCTTTCAAGAAAAAGTTTTCTGAAGTCATCTCTGCAGAGAATCTTTGGCAATTACTGTGTACCCAACAAAAAGCTAATATATGTATTTAACTTCTAAAACCACTCTAGCCATGAGTCTACATGGTGGTGTTTTAGTCACTGAGCAACATTAGCTCCTGTTGCTGTACAAAAGGAGTGCCCAGCATAAAGTGGTGGGTAATAAATATCATTGAAACAAAGGGATATAAATTCCAAAGCTTCAGAAAACAAGTCCATTATTCAGATGTTGTCAGGAAGGGACTCTGCTTCCAAGTACGTAAGAAAACAGATGAGATGCCTGCATTTGGTGCATCTGAAGGATAAGAAGTGGGAAGAATGATGGATTCCAGTGTATTCATACTATCCAGCCCTCTACAAGCTCATTCTTTGTTTGCAAAGAGGGTAACTGCTTATTTCTTTAATAAATGCAGTTAAAACAAAGAAAGCTTATGTTTACAGAACATAAAGAACAAAACTTTTGCCTTCCTACCATCCCCTGTGACATTAAAGAGGGACACTTTTCACTAAGTCTCCCTTTTCCTTCCACTGCTGTGTTACAACAGTTGATCTCCGAGACCCACTTGTGTCTCCTGGCACACCAAAAATCCAGGGATTCTGACAGCACAGGCCTTCTGGAAATACCCACACCAGCTTGCTTCCCTCAGCCCAGAGCAGTGGGCACCAGGCTTAGTCTCTGCATTCCACAGTGCACCACTCTCCTCCCATAAAGAAGAATTAACACAAACATGGACTGAATTCCATGCCAAAACACACACCAACTTAATTTCTTATGGCTACTTCTGTCCATATGAGGAGACCTGCAAAACAATGTGGGGTTTTGTTTTAGTCACAGAAGAGCATTTTAACACAGACACTGCTGCTTTCAACTCCCAAATGCTTTCAAACACCTTTGCTGCTGTAAGAGACAAAGCCCTTGTCAGCTGCCATTCAGAACTCCCCAGCTCTGCTCCTCAGAAAGCTTTACAGAGTTACACACCCCTCTGTTACTCAGTTACAAAGACCTCCAGCCTTGCCAAAACACAAACTTACTCCAAGTTTTACCAGTTTTCTTCAGAATTTAGTTCTGAACACAACTTCCCATCAAAGGGTGAAGCAGGAGGGGTGAGGAAAAACCCTTCTTCCACAAACTACGGTATGTTCTCCAAACGTGTCAACAAAGAGCAGTGAGGTTGGTTCCCTCCCAACATGAACCTTTTAAATCATTTCAGTTTGAGCAGTTCCACACAGAGACTTTTCAATAATCTTCTGTTAAACTTCCACGTGACAAAAACATGTGCCTACCTGGAATCTCCCAACACCCCCCAGCAAGTCATTCACACTTAAAAATGGGCACCATGAAGGTTTTATGTTGTTCCTAACAGCCAGGACACAAATCTGTGCAGTACTGAACTGTCTTAATCTCCAGCTGAGTACTGAGTATCTATAGGGACTATTGCCAGCCCAGATGCTCTGCCTTTCTCCTGCAGCTTCTTACTACAGCAGCTGATTGATTGCTCCTGCTTCACTTGATTTGTTCTTGGTTGCTTTCTTGATTTCTCCTCATCACTCTTCCTGAGCAGCCACTCCATGCTTTACTAATCAATCTGTCATTTTTTCACTGTTTGGAAGTAAATGGTAAAGAATTTTTTCCACATTCCCCATCAGTTGCTGTTTTGGTCTGACAAGTAACACAGAGGATTTTATTTTTTTCCTCTTCTTCAGTTTGCCAGTACAAGCAGCCACGTTTCAATAAAAGAAAATATGAGAAGTTGGGCATGGCACTGTCAAGTCATCACCAATTGCACCACACCTGGGGCCTCACTTCTCTCCAGAGCCTCACTCAGGCTGTACCTGTTGCCCTCTGTATGTCCCAGTACACAGAGCAGAAGTCCCCATCAGCAAGGCTGAAATTCTAGTTTTTCTGTCTTTCAGCTCAAAAAAATAGTTCTTGCAAACTCTCAATACCTTCCAGTGGGGTCAACACTTAAGGGAAGGTTGAAACACATGCAATAAGTCACATTAATACACGTATTTCTTCTAAGTGTATTGATCAGTTGGAATGTGGAAGCATTTCAGCAGCCCAGCCTTCCAGAAGTTCACTATTCCACATGGCTTATTTACAACAAATACATCAAAGACAACAAGTGACTACAGCTATTTCCTCCTAAATGTACTGTATAACAAAAGCTTCCAGTAGCAGAGAAGTGTTTCAGCACAACTTTTGCCTTCCAGCATTTTTTTTGCAGTGCACTGAGTACTAACAGAGAGAAGGCAAGAGCGGCTACAAGAAAATAAATTCACCACTGCCATGATTCAATACCCACATATTAGACAGTGACATTTTGCTTCTGTGAAGTCTAACACCAATCACAACGTAAATCCACACCTTGTCACCTTCAGCAGCCCAAGTAATACAAGACCTGAGAATTTCAGCACTTTATAGGGAATGTGAGAGTAGCTGCAATGAAAACATAGTTTGGGCTAGTAGGGATAAAGAGTCTCCCAGTTAAACCCCACGACATACTGCATATTCCCACATACCACAGGCCTCTGAAATGAACTCAGAGGAAGTCAGGTAACAGTTTTTGGTTTTATGCAGCCTTTGATTTCTAGATGGACAAGCTTCCTGATAAGATATCCTGATAAGATATAAAAGGGAGAAAGAGGTCTATAGGTACTGATGTAACTCAGCTAATCAGCAGCACTGAAGAGCTCAGCAACCTCTGACATATTTTCACTGCAAAAGTCATTCCAGGTGCTTTTAGGAGCAGACAAGAGCTTCAGCTGTTTATGACAAGGACATCTGCAGATCTGTCAGCTCCTCCAGATTGTGCTAAAATAAGTGCTACAGCCTTCCCATTTTATTAAAAACAGCTGATTAGCTCCAGGCCTCATGTCACCTGGATTATTTACCATAAAGACCACATTCACCTGCAGCCACAAGACAACTCCACACACCTGTTCACAGGCCAGTCTTTGCTCTTAGTGGTAACAAAAACGTCTGAAAACCAGTCCTATACCTGCAGAAGCAGGAAACACTTTAGGTCTCCTAGTTAAATGCTCCTCCAAAAAAAACCCACAGGCTTCAGCCAAATAGGATAACAAGGCACAGGAAGAAAAGAGGAGGAGGTAACCAGCTCAGAAGTCATCCCTATCCTTCCACGTCCTTGTGTGGATGAAAGGGAAGTAGACAAAGAACGAAGCACTGTTTCAGAATTACTTACAGAGGACAGAACTCTCTAAGGGAATAGGATTCTCATTTCTGGTCAGTCATCACCACAAGTATTTAGACAACTCTCCTGGTGATCACAACCACGATAAGGCTGCACGCACTTAGAGAGTGGGAGTTAATCCAGGCCAGGCTGATGTTCCTCAGCCTAAGAAAGCAGGCAGGACCAAAAGTAAGACAGGCTTCAAACCCAATCTCCTCCCGTTCCTGGACATTTAGAAAACAACATCGCTTGTGCACTTCCCCTCTGCTTTTCAGTCACCTACAACACTGTTTTGCCCAGATTCCCCAGATCATTATGCTCACTGAGTTGCAAAGACAAAGCTCCTTAGGCACAGCTGACTGGAGTATCTGGAAAGTAAGCCTCCTGCAGAGAACAGCTATTTTATATACTTAAGGGTTATTGACTCCACCTGAGGATACCTGCAGAGTTAGGGGACACCAGTGAGCCTTTAAGAAATTTTGTTGTTTTTTCTTTCCCCCTTCCCTCATTTTAGACTGTCCCTGCTCCTAACATGGGTTCTAAGTCTTGGCTTTCCTAAAAGTAACTTCAGATTGAGCAAACAGAGTGGTCTGCATTTCGAGACTTCCCCATTTTACTTACCATCACTTTCACTCTTGCTTTTTAAGTCTTCCATCCACGTTGGAATAGTTTTCAATGCAACGTAGTCCCCCGAGTACTCCTTGCGTCTTTCTTCCAAGGTCATCTTCAGCAGACGCTCTGTTTGGGTGGGGGGAAGAGACATGAAAAAAGTTGTGCAAACTTCCACATGAGCCAAGCAGTGACCAGTGCACTGCCCCTGGTGCACTGAAATGCCACGGGAGCAAACATTCTGTTACCTTCTAGGTGGTAAGAAAGGCGTGTTTAAGTCTCTGCAGAGACTTTCATTTGAATATTAATAGGACACACTTGTTACCACACTAAAACACAAAGGGATGGTTGGTTTTGTTTCCTCCTGAGAAAGTCACTATCTCTTTTTTCAGACATTTAGTGAAAGGTAAAGCCTCAAAGAGTGTACAACTACAATGGCTACTGCCAGCTTCACTCTTCTTCAGACCTTTCTATAAATGGACAGCAAGGAAAAAAAAAACACCCCAGTGACCAAACACTGCAAACACCCCCATGACCCAGCACTTGAGATGATTTTTGCAGCCACATCCTCATCTCCCTCCCCACATCAGTGATCATTATTAGCTCAGCACAAGTTGCAGAGCTTTTCCTCTCCCAAAAGGAAAGGGGGAAAAAACCCCAAAAAAACAGTAGAGCACACCATAACACCCATATGCTACTGAAGCTTCTGATCTGTTTTTAGAAGTGGCACTATTACTACTACAACCACACTAACAGTTTTTTTGACACTTTAATCACTAATAAATCCTCTTTGAAGACTCAAGAGTTTTTAGGAGTGGAGGGGAAGGCTAAACCCATGTTGTTTGCCTTTGTCATAAAGGGCTAGATGGAATTAAAAAGAATATTTTCTTCTCAAGTAGAAGAGGCGGTGAAAGAGTTGGACATGGAAACTGCTTCTGAGATGAAACAGTAAAAAAATAAGAAAGAAAATCACTTGCACTGTGGAGTTTTTCGCTGTGGTGGTTTTCTTTTTTTAAATAAAGTTTCCTAATGATGGAGGCTGCAATCAGCACAGTCTAATAACCAAAGGCAACTTTGGAGCACAGGCTCCTTTAACAAAATAAGTTCACTTTGCTGTTTTTGACAGCCCTACCAATTTATTCAGTTGACAAAAACATTTCTCTCTGTTATGCAGGCTGGGTATGCCTTAATTGGATATTTACATCTGCCAAAGTAGAACTGATGTGACCAGGGTCACCATCATGCACAACAGAGATGCACTTAAATCCGTTACCTGAGCTTCAAGCATAAAAAACTCCAAGTATTTGACGTGAACACTGGAAGTGCTACAGGAAGGCAGACCCAAGAGAGCGAGTGCCTCTGTGTGTCAGGTTTGAGGGATTGACAAGCAGAGCACTTCTGGGTGCCTTTTGCTGAAGAGGTGATAGAGCCAGTCCTGTGCCTTCAAAACACAAGTTGCTCTCTACAGAAAGGTTTTACAGAACTTTGCTCCCGTGAGTCAGCAGCGAGAACTTAAACTGAGACTTAATTATACACAAACCTCCCGGAAGACGCTCCCGACAGCCTTCGCTGCAAGTGCAGTTTTCTGCCTGCAGCAGAAACTTGGGAAGTTTGCAGGCAGCCCAGTCCTGTGTCTGAGGCTCTGAAATCAACTCCAGTCCTGCTCCTGCTCCGTTCCAGCTGTCCTCAAGCAAGACCTCCCCTGGGAGGATGTGGACCAACCCTTAATTACCAAGAAAGTAATTAAGACAAGCAAGTGTATTGTCAGTGGGTTTGAACTCAATATTTAGCAATTGGTGCTTTTTACTTTTCAAGAGGTGCTTCAGAACATAAAAGGCTGAGAGCAACTGCATTCAGAGCTTCATGGGAAGAGCAGAACCAGCAAGCACAGACAGCTTTGCAGGGGTTCAGGAGTACCTGTGAGAGGTGAAGGCAGTCCTAACCAAAGATTTGATTTCTGAAGTACAGTCTGGGTAGGAAGGAAAGAAGTTGGGCTTCTCTAATTTTCCTCTCTAGTAAAGAAGGTACTTGGCAAGTCCCACAGGGCTACAAGCTGAAGAGCAATGCCAGCAGTGAACAGAGAACTTTTTTCTGCCCTCATCATTCAAATACCCAGGCCCAGCACCATCAGCATCATGCTGGAAAGCAATTACTGGAGCAGAAGACTGGCAAACACTGTTCATTCACACTAGGCAAAGACACAGTGAGTTCTGGCCAGCCAGCACTCAGATCTGCTTCCTGGAGGGGAAAACCTCACCAGCAGTGGGGAGCTCTGGTTTGCATCCCTAAACATCACCTGATGGAGACCACCATCCTCACAGCTGACTGAGACAAGGAAAGCGTGTCAGCAGCTCTGGTTTCCAGCTTACCCTCCAGCCTCTCCACTCAGCCCTCCTCACCAAGGGTCCGGGTTTACTTGCCAGGCTATGAACTCACACAGACAGCAGCAGAGCTGGAAGAGACAAGTGGGAGTAACAGGAACACTCACCAGAGCCTGTCAGAAACCTCTCCCCATCTGTCCCCCAGCACAAAACCAGCGTTTTCTGAAGGTAACGCCATGCAGTTTTAAAGGAAAGTCAGTTATAGCTGACCCCACATAAACAATGCCTCAGAAGATTTACCTGTATCTTTGCTGAAAACTGAAACTTTTGTCCGGTAGAAATTTGTTGCCTTACTTTTTACTACAGAAACATGGACTGCAAGACAGTTTTGAAAGAAAAAAGCGTGGAACAAAAGTCACTTCATCTGAGAAGAAGTTGACAGGAGCAATTAACCTGCAGAGAGATCAGTTCGTTTGTGTTTTAACAATTTTTCCTTACGAATGTACACTTGATTTCCGCCACAGACAAGAAGCGTGAATCCTATCCATTGCACTGGTCTTCTGCCTTCTTAGCTTGAAACACACACAGAGTCACAGGGGTGACGGAAGAAAGAGAACGTAAAATATGAACCGCTGGTATTTTTTTCATCCTCTCCTCGTGTATTACTACACTATTTGTAAACACACCAGGCAAGAAGCTTTCCTCCTAGAAGATATAAATATCACACTTCCACTGGGTGATTATTTTTTTTTCTTAATTTCTACAGGATTGATATAAAGTACCAAAACAGCGAGGTCTGCGTCAAACGCTTGGCCCACACTTTTCATGCTCTGGAGTTTGACTTTGGGGATTTTTAAACTGAGAATACACGGGTGGGGGTCCTTAAAAAAAGATAAAAGGAGTAAATAGTTGGAATCGGGGAGGGGGGGGGGTGCTTTGACAGCCTCATACCCCGAACACTTCACCCCGGCTGACGGACACTAGAAGCTGAACTGAAGCACAGCACACCAGCAATTCAAATAAACCACATTTTGCCTCGGAAAACGAACGCGTTAAAAGGAGGAAAGGCACGTTTTGAGGGCATGTGCCCAACTTTCCGGCCTGGAACGCTCCCACAAGGTGACTCGGGGGCGGGAAGCCCTCAGGAGAGGGGCTGTTTACCGCCCGCCCGCCCTCGCTCCCCTCAGCCCCGGGGCTCCGCTCCTCACGGGTCCCACCGACCTGGGGGGGAACACCCCCCATTCCCGCACACCCGGGCTGCCGTGAGGCCGGCGGGGCGGGCAATTTTGGGGTGTTTCAGCCAGGAGACCCCAGGACAAGGGCGGAGAGCACTGACCACCCCCCCAAGCTTCCCCACCCCGTGCCCTCAGCCGCGGGAAGCGCTGCCGGACACCCCGCGGCGAGGCGGCGGCTCCGAGGGCGCCGGGACCGCCCCTCCTTCCCGGCTCAGCGTGGGGTTAAAGGCGGGAGAAGCGGGCCCGGCACCGGGAAGGGCGATAATACCTTTCTCCTCCCGCCAGAGCTTTTTCCGCTTGTTGCCGGGGTACATGGTGGTGTGGCTGGCGGCGGCTTTGAGCTGCAGGTTCCCCAGGCTCACGAGGGGGTGGAGGAGACGCCGCGCCAGAGCCAGAGCCGAGCGATACCGACGCCCCGCGCCGCCGCCGCCGCTCCCGCCGGGTCCGACTCCGGCTCCGCGCCCGCCGCACGGTGCCCGTCAGCCGGGTCACGCCTCGCTCTACCCCGACACCCCCGCAGCGCCCGCCCCGCTCCCCGCCGCCCGTTGGCTCCGGCACACGCCGCTCAGCAGCCGCCGCCGCCTCCTCCTCCCGCACCGGCCAGGAGGAGCCTGAGCGCGGCGGCGCCGGGTCCGGAGGATTTGGACGAGGGAGAAAAGGGGGTGTTGTGGTGGTGGTGGTGGTGGGGAGGGGGGACACAGCGCGGTAGGTGCTTGGTGCGACAGCTCCGCGCGGGGCTCGCTGTCCCCGCGGGGGGGAGGGAGCGGGCGGGCAGCCCCGTCCCGCCCCGCCGCCGCCCCCCGCCCGCCCCGTCCGCCCCTCTGCTTCCGGGTTGCGGCGGCTCCGGCCGTGCCCGGCACCGCGGGGCTGTTGCCGAGCGACGGCGGCGGCACCTGCAGGGACCCGGGACCCGGCGGGACCTGCCCCGCACGGCCCGACCCGGCCGCCCGCCGGCGCAGTCCCGGGGATCCCCCTGCGGCCCCGGAGCCTCCGGGACGCGGGGAACAGCAGCCCCGGCCGGTTCAAACGCAGGTGCTGGAGCCGCCGGGCTGAGGTTACCGGGAGCGGGTGTGTCCAGGGACACAACTGTCTGTCCTGAGAAGGGCAGCGGAGCCAGTGAAGGGGCCGGAGAACAGTCCGATGAGGAGCGGCTGAGGGAGCTGGGGGTGTTTAATCCCCCTCGGGGGTGACCCTGTTGCTCTCTGCGACTCCCTGACTGGAGGATGTAGCCAGGTGGGGGTCGATCTCGTCCCAGGCAACCAGCGACAGAACGAGAGGGCACAGTCTCAAGCTGTGCCATGGAAGGTTGAGGTTGGACATCGGGAAAAATTTCTTCACAGAAAGGGTGATTAGACATTGGAATGGACTGCCCGGGGAGGTGGTGGACCCACAGTTCCTGAAAGTGTTTAAGGAAAGACTACTTGGCACTCAGAACCACGGTCTAATAGTCCAGGTGGTGTTCGGTCATAGGTTGGACTTGATGATTTCGGAGGTCTTCCAACCTCATTGATTCTGTGAGTTGCTGGGATCTCTGGGATCTCTACCCCTCCCACCAACTCCTGCTGCAGCAAAGGCCAAGGTCCACCTGGGACCAAAGGTCGGGGACGGTACCTCAGCCCCTGTGCCACTTGCCCTTCTCCTGACCGAGTCATTTATTCCTTCACACAAACTTCCATGGACTAAATAAATAAATATAAAAGTTTCCCTGCAGCTGCAGTGATCCTCTTGGCTTCAGTTGCGTCCCTGTGGAGAGAAAGGCCCTTCCCTGTGCAGGTGAATGGATTCGGCCCTGGAGCACAGCAGGTACTTAATTTGTAGTGATGTACAAGTGATGAGGGGCTGGGGTGACAAAGGACATCTCACAGCCCTCAGTGCCTCATGGGGCTCATGATCCAACAGACCTTCACTGAGACAGAACAGTTCACGATGGGAGAGAGATATCTGGTTGAAGTCAATCACAGGGAGTGCACCTCTGTTCACATGGAAAATGGAATTTCAGCTAAATCATACAGAGAGTGTCTGATGTGCAGCACCTGCTCAAGAACTAACTTTTCTCTGGTGATACTCTCTTGTGCTTCACCTGTATCAAAGAAAGGTGAGGCACAGCGTAGCAACATTTTGACTTCTCGTACTTTCTGCTAAACAAAGACATTAGTATCTCTGCTATTACCATTAATTTTGGTACAATTCCTTACAGTAAAATCATTAGTCTTATCCCACTCATTGATGCAAGGAACCACTCAGTTTATCTTTTAACAAATAAGACTAAGAGTCCTCTTTACAAAGCCTATTTAAACACTAGTATTAGATCTTCCCCAAGGGGATGTTGTTATCTTTCATCTTTACCCGATTTCTTCACTTTGCCCAAGTAATGTGCTTTGGTAGCCCAAGCACAATTTTCTCATCTTGATAATAAAAATGAGAGAAGAACCAACAGGTTAAAAAAAAAAAAAAAACATAGTTTAAATCATGCTTGCTTCCATGGCGTGGAACAAATATTTGAATGCATATCCTAGATCATTGCATATTTACCAAGCTACTGAATATTCTAGTGTCCTGTGGGATCTGTTCCACATTCTATAAATCAATGTTTATTGGACTAGAAGGGGAGAGAGAGAGAACTTAACTCTTCCTGTGGAGGCCATCTGCACACATTCTGCAGGTTCATTTGTAAAAGCAGCTACAAGAGCCATAATTTTGGAAAGTGTCTAAAGAAAGTATGTACATATATAAAGGGGAAAAAAAATTATGAAGCCTGATGTTTACACCAGCATCAGAATGGAAGACAACATAAAAGGCAGGAATAAAACTTTATTCAACATAAAACCAGAAATGTTCAAATGTTACAACTTCCAGCAAGAAAATTATTGATGCATTTTATATTTTTTATCTCAGATGCTGGGGATACAATTGATCCCACCAAAGCAGTAAGATATCATGGTATTGACTGATATGAGGACGACCTGTCCTTCACTTCTTACACTTGTTGATTCTGGAGGCCTGAAGCCAGAAAAAATGATCAGCAGCATCACGTGTGGTGGGAAGATTTACCTAAAAAGCAGCATTTTAGTACCTGGGTGAAGAGCAATCAGGCTGCAAAAACTAGATTATCTTCTGAGAAAGCTGTACACGTGGCAGGCTAAAGCAATGCTCAGAAGAGCTTAAAAATGTTCTGCTGCAACAATGAGCATGAAAATGGGACCAGCAGGAAGTTTGTGTTTGTCTGATGAGCTGGGTTTATTTAGCCCATCCAAGGACTACTGAGCACACTGGGGACATTGTACAGAGGAAGACAGGAGAACTGGGAAATGTCCAAAATTAGCATTTAAGAGAGACATACCCTGGCAGAATACTAATAGTTGTAAAATGAACATTTAACATATGGATAAAGTAATGACTGGTTCAAGAGTTCCCATTAGAGATATAATAGGAAATGTAAATTAATATGAGAGCAAATACTACGCTATAGAAGTGAATAAATGTACCAAAGGAGAGCGGGAGGCTTGATCCAAACTGCTGGATCATCCAACCAAACCAGCATTAAGGCAGCTACGTGGAGCATTTGCACAGCTATCAAGCATCCTGACCAAAATAAAGGCAGTGGCACTGCAGATCCTGCCCACAGCAGAGCAAAGCTGAGCGGATCCAAGGCCCTGGAGGAGGCACGTGGTGGCCACAGGGTGAGCAGCGGCTCCCTGGGAATCAGCTGTGGTGTGGGATACATGGACACCAGGAGAGAGGGAGGAGAGAGCCAGTCTGAGACACAGATCTTAAGGAAAGGATCAAAATGTCAGCTGCTGGAGAAATGGAGAGGATGGGAATGGAAGTCGGTGGTTCCGGGTCTTGACTGTCTTAAAAACATTGGAAAAATTCTGTGCCAAAGAGGAAAAGGCACTCAGAGGTGGCAAACTGGTGCCACCTTCACAACCACAACACGGTGCAGGGTCAGGGCCAGCATTTGTGGATGACAAACAGCAAAATGGAGCAATTTTGTGAGAAAAGCCTTGATATTTAACAAGAATAACATTTATATGAAAATGACAGCAAGCAGCTCTTCTCATTATTTACAATGTAAAACAGTCATTTAGTTGTTATTTACACTGATTATTCAGTTATTCCTTGAATACAGTGAAAAGGGTAAAGGTGAAATTAAGATGTCTTAAAAGCATTTAAATATTTTGAATTTTCATATTATAAATATAAATTTTATTGATAATTTAAATGCAAACTTTAATTGCATTTTAATTTTAAATGCAAATCTGTATTTAGATTATTTCCTCAGTTTCTATCTCACTAAAAAAAAGAAAAAATTATGGACAGTTTTACACGTTAAGAGAAACTTCCTTCCTCGTGCATGTGATGGTATGTTTTTAAATGTATAATTTCTTTAGCCATTAAACAAAATTGACTTATTACACCAATAACAGAGTAACATAATAATTTAAAATGTGTTTTAAAATTATTTACATTTATAAAAATGTATTTAAACTGCCATTATTCTCTCAAACCTTGCCCGTGTAGCAAACTGTGTGCTATGGACAGCCCTGTTGATTTTGATAAGCCCTGTGCCGTGCACGTTTTCCACTGCAGGAAATTCAAAAGCAAACCTACAGCCCCTGTAAGGAACCATGGAGTCTCTCCTCCTGTCCATTCCTTTCACATGCTGAAACTGCTCCCAGTTCTCCTCCCAAGGCTTCCACGGTGTCGTTGGTGAGATGTCACCTTTTATTAGCAGGCTCGCTCTCGGATACTCTAATGCACATTGAAAACACAAAATGCACATCATCCATCTTTCATGTGACAGCTGCATCCCACCTTCCGAACTCCCAAGCTCCTGGCACACCTGGGGCAAGGCTCTGCTAATAAAATGATGCCGAGTGACAGGGGGAGAGGGAGTCAACTGGCTACAAGCATTTGATAAACTGTTACCTGCAATTTCTTGGGTTTGTTGCCTCGGGCAAACGCACTAAAGAGGAAACAAGTCACTGCAAGCCCCGTTTGTCCAGCTGGGTGAGTGGAGAGGAGGATGAAAGGCAATATACTCCTGTTACTTACAGCTTTATGATTTTAATCCATTTTGTCAGGGAAATACCTTTTGGTCCATTGAGTAATGTGATAAGCTATTCAAACAAAGGGAAGAATTAATGTTTCTGTACTGCTGCTATATTTGTTAATGTGATTCTATGATTCTACTATTTCATGAGTTATCAGATGCACAGTGTTTCAGTTTAACCACTAAGGTTATACTTGTATCTAGATACAGTCATTTTTTTATAGTAAATAAATAATATATTAAACACAGAAAACAAATAATTTGATACAATTATTCAAATTATCTGATGTATACATATTATTGACTCATGATAATTGAGACTTATTTTCTAATATTTTGATATAGACTTGTCTTATTTTGATTTGTTAGATAATTGCAAACTTTTAGAAGAGAAATCTGTAGATCCTTTGAAGTCAGACCTATTTTAAGTCAACTATTTTGGAAAACACTGTTCCAGCATAGTGGTATCCTAATACAGTTCAGTCTGGTGATGTAAATGAGTGGAGCATTTTCCCAAAACTTAATTACAGTTCAGAAGTATTGGATGTTATTATGTACCTGGTGTGAGACTGATGCTTGTTTTAATTACTGCAGTGGTTACTGTGGTCAAAATCCATGTTTGCAAAGGCAAAGGAGAAAGAGCTTTTCAGAGTTTCCAGAAGAACCCACAGACCTGAATTTTTATGTGCGGCAGAAAACACAGAAAAAAAGATAGGAATGTTCAACTTAGGCTCTTCTCTGGGATCAGCATCATATGGAAGAGATAAAAATAGAAGCTAAAAAAACCAGCAGTTGATCCAGACTGAAACTGTCTTCTGCTCCTGGAACTATTCCTGGCTCAGAGAGGAAAAGAGGGAGAAAAGAGAAGTGTCCCACCTTGGAGATGACTCAATGGAGAAGGGAGTGGAATGCCACACTGGCTCCCTGGTCCCAGGTGCCCGGGAGTTTGCCACACCTCAGGTGTTTATAGGTGTGACTGTGGGGCTCACACAAACCCTTTCAGGCCTCTGCCAGTGTCTGCTGGAAACAGAAGCCACCCCTTTCAGTCTCTGTCATTCTGTATGGGAATGAACTAAGATGCATTCCACAAAGCACTTGACAGAGAGGAAAACTTTTAGGTAGGAAATTACTTCTCAGTACGCCACTTGAAAATGTGGAATTCCTGCTCAGCTTACAGTGTCCTCGGCAAAAATTAGAGATTGAGAGCACAAACAGAATGAAACAGTCAAAGTGACCTCAATGCAGAGGAACAGAGTTAAAAAAAAAAAAAAAAGAAAAAAGCAGGACTTAACCATGTGCTCAAGCTTGAAGTAGATGAAAGTAACAGTGACATACTCGGTGACTGCTGAGAACTTGACCTCAGTGGGCTCTGCTCAACCTTCTCAGCAGCAGCAGAGTCACATCATCAAGTGGCTTTGCAAGGACAGAAGATAATTAAATGTGATCACATCAAGCAGAGCAAAGCACAGTGTAGTAGCAAAAATGCAGTAGTAGTAAAAATATTTCCTAATTATAAAATTCCTTAAATGATTGCTTCTTTTATTTCCAGGGAAACAAAAACCTGGCATTGGAAAGGTTCAAGCGGGCTGACCATAAAAAGAGGCAAACAGATGCATTTTCTTGTTTTGGTTCTTCCCTCATCCCTGCACACATCTACATCTATGCTTGGATTTGTATTTTGAGACTGCAAGGGGCAGAAGGTGAGAGATTTATTCCAACATGCTGTGCCAAATCCCCAGTACAGTGCCGAGCAACTGGGACTAGTCAGGCTGGGAATTAATTGGTTGCTAAAAACAATAAAAGATGGGAGTACTTTTACAAGACATCTAACATGCTGACTGTATAAAATTAGGCTGGAATGACATTAATAAAGAAAGCTCTCAAGTGTCAAGAATGAAAGAAGGTCAGACATTCTGCACTGAGGAAATCTAGATCTCACCAGAGGGGACATCCACTGTCGTTATTCTGTTTTGTCTTCACAACAACTTTGTAGCCAGACAGGAAAAAAAAAAAAAAAAACCAAGGGATATGCTCGAGAGTTGAAAGACTGAGTAGGGAGAGTAGATAAATGGTTAATAATAAAGAATTGGAAAGACAAGTCGAATTTTTAGAATCACATACAGTGAAAGCTGGTACAAAACAGTTATTGATGACAAGCGAGGTTATTTTGAATGTAAACGTCATACATCTTACTATTTTTGTTTGAACAGGTATCATGCATCACCAAAATCAGTGGAATTATACCACTACAAAACATATGTTTAGTTTATACATAACAAGAAATAACTGAATTAATTTTCCAAGCCCGCTTTTCCATCTCTCTCCTTTATTCAGTTATTTCGTTTGGTTTGGCTTTATGAAGGAATCCCGGACTCGCCGCGGCTCGAGGGCCCACAGGAGATCTCTAGTCCAAAGCAGGTGCTGAACACCTCCAGGGATAGCTGATCCACAGCCTCACCAGGGAACCTGTCCCAGCCTCTGCTGGATTTGCTGAAGTTTATCACCACCCTTCTTACACTTTCATCTAGAATTAAGGTTTAAAGAAATAGTCCAAGGGATTTCAGTTCAATGCACCGCTGTACCACAATTCCTAAAGCTGAACAAGGGGATCCCCACACGCTGTACCTTCCTTGCACTACATTCCCCCTGCCTGTTGCCTTGGATCTCATGTTGGGATTCCATGGCTTTTAGGCAAAGAACTGTATCTTTATACTTGTTTGGAGTCCAACCCCAAAAAAAGTCTGGGGTGGAGGGTGTCTCTTAACTTTGCTGAAGCAATGGCATGGTTATTTTCCAGGTGATTTTCTGGGTGATTTTACTTCACTCTTTTGTCTTCTCCTGCATTTTATTTGCCTCACCTAACATTTCATGTTGTTTATTGCTCTTCTTTCCATTAGTAGCACTCTGTATTTTTATCCCCTGTAAATACAACACATGCTCCTGCTCCTTTTCTTGTAATGCTTCCAGCACTGCACAAATATATCTACATTTTCCTTATCTTTTTCTTTCATCTTAATGCAATACATGCTGTATCCACCTCACTACTTTCCTCTCAACTAAGTTGTTCTAAATTGTTTGGTGTGAGGAGAGAACAGTACCAGGATAGAAAGAACTGCTTTACCTTTGATCACCTGGGTATCATAACACTGTGTGTATTGTTTTCAGTTTAATTATGTTGTATCACTTGGCAAAAATTAGTTCAAAATTTGAGAGTTCAGGTTCTATAGGAGATAAAATGAAAAATAATTTTATGGTTTTATATATAATAATACTCAGCCTTTAGCCTGGTAATTAAAATATCCTCTCCATCAACTGGAATTAATTGCTTTGTAAATGGCGTGTTACTGTAGCAGTGACATAGTATATGATGCACAAAAAAGCAGGAGTTTTACATCACAATTCTTACAAGATGTTTTAATTCTTTCATTTTTTTATAGTGCTCATCACCATTAGCTTTAATGCTTTACTTCATTACACTGTTTTTAGTTGCTAGTATGTTAACAGCTTTTCTTAATGTGCCCAAATCAGAAAGAGTAAATCTTTGTGTAAATCTTTTTATTAGTCATCCATAATCCACAAGTAATTCTTGACCTGTAGGAACCAGGTTTGTTTTTATTCCCCCTCTCAAGGTGGCCAATAATTGTATTAGGAGCTCTATTCTGCTCATACTGAACTCCCTCCAAAACTCTTCTTATTTTGACTGAGAGTGAATTATTTATTGTGGATACAAAACGTCCTTTAAGACAGTGAATCCAAATCCACGTACAAGGAGTAGTACAGTTAAAGCTGATATATAGCAAAGTCTCCAAATCACCCATTCCACGGAAAATGAAGACTTTCTGCCTGCTCATGCATAGCAGTCTGAGGGATAACTGGCTGGCTAAAACACCACTTAATTTATGGTTATTCATGTAGATGTTACAGCTCTGTGCTATGTCCTCTATGCTGCCTTTTGTTATAGGTTGGAAAATGAATTTATTCTTTTTCCCTATAGCAATCCCTTCCTGGGAGCTCTTTCAAGAAGTGGGCTGTAGTGTAGCTCATTACAATTTAATCTCTTATATTTTAATAAGTATCCTACAGGGTTATTAAGGTGTTAGAATTATCTCTAAAAAAAAAAAAAAAGAATGACATCATTAGTTAGCAAATTAAGAAAATTTGTCTCCCAAATACATTCTGTTTGAATAGAAACAAAACAATTTTATAAAAAATGAACCCTGTTACCAGTAACTTGTTCGTTTTCAGAAGCAGAAAATATTTTTTTTGAAAACCACAGAGAAATAATGTTTCAAAACAAGTAAATGCATTTCAAAGCATAATTGTATAATTTATCAGGATGAAGGTTTAGTCCCTCCAACACAGTCACATACTGTGTTGCACTGCCATTATAAATGGAGCCATTACTTCTCCTAATAAATTTGAAAAATTGCCTGAAGTACCAATATTTTTTACTAA
Organism: Pipra filicauda; assembly: GCF_003945595.2. Classification (NCBI taxonomy): domain Eukaryota; kingdom Metazoa; phylum Chordata; class Aves; order Passeriformes; family Pipridae; genus Pipra; species Pipra filicauda. Next base: position 2,684,810 of record NW_024104953.1, on the reverse strand, counting down.
CACCCAAACTGCATGCACCCAGTTATTTAAAGGTAGCATGGACAGGCAGCATTCCCACACATTCACTGCTAAGGGAACTTTTAGAGCCAGAGCACCGAGTGCCTCCCTGGGAGGCAGCTTTCTGGAGGCTCTGGCAGGCTGTGGTGGGGTCTGGAGCAGCCCAAAGGGATGCTGTGGAGCCCAGCAGGAGAGGAGCACCTGGAGGGATTGTCCACCGGGGGCCGTGGTGATGAGCAGTTCTGGTTACTCCCAGGGGCTCCCTGCAGGGACACGTGGTTCTTGCTGAGACTCAGAGGGTCACCATTCCAGCTGGACACTGAGGTGACACCTGGGCACACAGCAGACAGGAATAAGATCGGATGATGGTCTCTGAGACACCCACAGCTTTTATAAATGAGTAGTGAGAGACAATTCAAACAAGTTTGGAGAGCAGCTTCCACGGGGAAGGTGCTGAAGAAAGAAGCCCCTGCACTCCAGCTGCCTGCCTTTGCAATTTGGCTGCCCAACCCTGGCCACCACAGATGTCGAGGCCACGTGTTCCCAAGTGACTTGTCACCAGAAGCTGCAGGAGATGTCAGGTCTGCACCTCACAGAGCAGTGAAGTCCAGCCCCTGTGTCCTGTGCTCAGGGGGAGCAGGACCATCACCGGGATACATTGCCTGGCATTTGTCCCCAGGACCCAGAATTTAATTTGATGAACAGCCACCACCTCACAGAAATTGTTCTCCCTCCCCCAACCAAACATCCTGCTACAGATGGACTTACTGGTAATTTTCTGAGCCACAAATGTCTCTCGTAATCTCCCTGGCAGCTGATCATCACTACAGAACCAGGCAGCAGAATACACTTGACCACAGAGAACCTGAAATGAGTAGAGCAATTGAGAGCTAATTTTTAAGTCCTGAGTCCTAAAAACTGTTTCTTACAGTAAGTGTTCTCTCAAGCGATGGCTAAAAATTGCAATTTTCAATAAACTTAAAATATAATATCATTACTGTGGTAAAATATGTCATTATTACTGGAAAAATTAAATAGCAAGAGGCTGTTGTTATATATAACAGCATATACTGCCTTGTATCTTCCTGCTGATAAGGCAGGAAACTGCAAAGTACTTCCAAGATTGATGAATCAGTCCCGGTTCCTAAACTAGGAGTGAGGTGGAAATGGAAATTCACCACATACAGCCAGAGTTGCCCCACAATATTTGAGTACAAGTGCATTTTGCAAAGTGGTCATTAATTCTGGATCTGCTCATTTTTAGTATCCAAATCAATACCTCAGCATTGTGATTTGTGAAGATGGCACTTATTAAACGAGTTCCATTTCAAGTGCTAAGCTACAGCTGCGATGTATGTAACAAGTGCTTATCAAATATTTGCTTCCAGGTGCAATTATTTTAGCAGTAAATTTTTGAAATGTTATCTCACTTTATGCCCAAATCCAGTTGCATTCCAATGTTTTTATTGGAAATAAGCTATATCAAAGAAAGTCCTTATCTGTGAGCAGTAATATCATAGGCTGCTCTCCACAAGCTTTTTATTGCTAATCTTTCTCTGCTGGAGACTGGCGTGTATTTTGGATGAACTTTTTCTTGTGCTGATGCTTTGCATGTGGAGTAATAAAAAGGTTTATCAATTTACAATCCATCTGAAACCAGTGAGCATTTATGAAATAATTGACTTAGTTCTTTGGGCCTCGCTTCAGTTGCATTTGAAAACAATGTTAACTTTTCTGGATGGGTAAACAGCACAGTAAGAAATGCTGTGTTCATCATGAAGGGCTTCTGTAACAGCTTTCAGTGGACAAAATACCTATTCCAGTTTTTAAAAATGTTATCATTATAGACTGCCTCTGTAAAGGCAGCAAAACAATTTTATGATGATTTCTAGTTTTGACACTCATCTTATTTGCTGATAATCTCCCACATTTAACACCATTCTAAGAATTAGGTAACGTGAGATTGTTACCAAAAAATATTATTTAATCATAACAGATATAAAACCGCAAAACCCACACCTAGAATATACCTTCTCAGCCCTTAATAATAAAATGCTCCTCCTGACAAGCTAATTGGACAATTTAGAGAGTTCCTTGTACAAGGAAATTCAGCTACTCAGACAAAAAAAAAAAAAGAGACGTAAATTAGTCGTTCGTGTCATAGACTCAAGTCTGCAAAAGTTCAGTCTCTTCATGTTGCTCTAGTTCTACAAAATGGGGTAGAAATTGCCTCGGGGAAGAATCCAGGAGTAATGAGGTTAGTTCAAGTGGAGCTGACAGCACAACTCCCTATCAGGCCCCCTGCACTAAGTCATGTATCCAGATACAGCAGGAAAAATACACCTTAAACAATCACCAGATGAGCTGTAATTTACCTGTAGGTTCTACTTCTGTTTTTCTGGTTAAACACAGAGCTCAGGACAGCGTCAGAAGGTACACTCACAGTGTTTATGAGAAGTTAAAACACCAGATTAACATTGGAAGAAAAATATATGACCACATGTGCCTTAGCAGAGCTCTGCAGTAAGTTTGCACAGTTTTCCCCTTTCTGTAATAACAACAGAACTTAACTGCTTAACTTTAACATAATTTCTGTATGAAATATGGAAGAACACGATGCATTTTAGCTCACCCTGGCCATTGGATGGCAATATACATGTCAGATCTACAGTGGCACGAGGATAATTAATTGTGACATTGCCAAAGGGACACAACACTTTTGCTGATAAATTCTTTACATCCTTCCAAAGGGTCACAGTCAGTATTTCAGCTTTAGGCTGGTTTATTGCCTAGAGCAAATATGATTTTAATAGACTTACATGAGCTATGGAAAAGCTGATCTGGAATAGTTACGTGTTTCAAATGTGAAAAACGTTCCAGGGAAAATAGAGGAGCTGCTGTGCTTGAACTTCTTCATGCAAATAAAGTCCTACCTGAATACAAATTATGTGCATTTTTGAACAAGACTGCCAAGCTGAAAAAAAACAAAGCATATTAATATTATAATACCAAGTGAGATAGTTTGATAGAAATCATTTAAAACATGGATTAAGGGGGTCAGCAGAATGCAAATCAGAAGGAGGAAATGAAAAACCAGAAAATAGAAATCCTAGTAGTAGTAATTTAGCAAAAAATCAATCTAAATTTAAATTCACTGCAAAAATAGTTCTAACTTAGAAACACTAGTGAATTCTATTTTTTTTTTTCCTTTTAATTAATCCTCCACTGTCCTTCCAGCATGGACACAACAAGGCTGGTATCAAACTGTCTTTGTTAGCACAGCTGACTTTGCCTGATGAACCAATTCTAGCCTAAATGTTCATTTATGGATATAACTCAGCCAGCAGACTTTTTCATGAGTATTACCCAGCCTCATACAAGACTTGCCTCTGTGCCTTTCTTTCCATCCTTAATTGGCCATCACCCTCTCCATGCAGGCTCACATCCTGCTATCCAAATGAAGCACTGCAGTGATTCAGCAGGGAGAGCTACAGGTTTAAAACATTTGCATTTGACCTTTTTTTAAATTCCTAATGTAAGTAAACTGTATCAAACTGTCAAAACTGGTCTGATGTCAGAGCCTTGTTGGATTCTCCTGGTATGTTCCTGCATCTGAGCAGGATTAGAGAAGCCTGAAAAGGTTTTCAGTCCCAAAGGGCAGCTGCTGCAGACCACAGTGCCTTTCATGATGGTTGAACACTGCAGTCACAAATGCCATTTCAGAAGGGATGTCAAGTTCCAGCTGAAAAAGTTACACCCTGAAAGAGAAAACTAAAATGGGAACTACCTAAACACCAGAATCCAAATTCTGAAGAAATTATAATGGGGATGCTGCAATTTTATTTCTTCGAAGACTTTCCAGATTCTCCCTTTATAAAAAAAAGATGATTATAAAACTTTTCTTTGGGAAAAAAAAAGTACATCAAGGACAGCTCCAAACAGGAAGTAACAGTGAGAGACATGAACAAGATTTATATCAGTAGTCATGGACAGTATTTTGCTGGGTGGAGGGGGGTGGAAATTGTGTATGTGTTTCGTTGGAGTTTGTTTGTTTGCTTGTTTGTTTTAGAAGAAATATAGGGAAATCCAGAATTTAGGTTTCTTGGCTTAAAAAATAGCTTCAGCAGGATAAAAATGGAAGCAAAGTTTTTTCTTACAGGTCAAATTCCAGCAGTAATAAAACAAGGCTGTAGCTACTTCCACTGGATCTGGATATATCCCCAGGCTCTCCAAGAGGCTATACTGACTTACAGGGAATGAAACCTGGCATGGCCTTTGAGATGTGGGTAAATTAGGTCAGGCTAATGTGAAATACAATCAAGCAAACACTCAGAAAAAAAATATTTAAGTGATTGTGATGCCCATGGCACTGGGGCTGAATGAAACAATAATTTTTTGAGAATTTCAGTGAACTTTTATGTACTTTAATCAGGAATGTAAAACTGCTCAAAATATATAATGAATGATGTCACCAAAATGTGAGCAATGTTAGTGTTGGACAGAACAATCATCCCTAAGGAAAACAGCTTTCCCACTATACCTGTCATGCTTGTAAGGACTAGTTAAGTCGATGACAACAGAGTAGATCCCAGTTATTCTGTCAGATATTACACTTAGAAATAGTCTATCAGATTTGCTTACCCATTGAGACATGTGCTTTGGTTCCAGGTTTGTCAGTTCTAGAAACAATGCTGACTTGGGTGAAATCATCAGCGTGCACATGTGAGCAAATGCATCAGTCTGGGAGAAGAGCAGGCACCTCCCATGAGAACAATTTAAGCAAAAATAAAATAAAAAAGAGGAGCACAGGTGCAAAATTATTAATAGTTACAAATGGAATATGTAATTGTTTACTAAACAACCATTTCTCCTTTTAATTTTTGTTTTCTGCAAAAGCCAACAAATATTAAATGTCATTAAATACGACATTTCATCGGTAACACTGGAGTTCTGATATCTGTTATTATTACATTCCTAGTACTAATAAAACAGAATGTTTAAAAATATATATATAAAATACTTACTGAAGTGTCTTCTGCTAAACAGAGAATAGGCCACTGCTCCTGTTTATTGAAAGTCAACACACATAGTGTACATTTTCTTAATGATCACACAGTTTGCTGCTACCAATTATAACCTGGTTTTCTTCCACCAAAGGAGCCCAGATTCCTTTAGCTCATACAATATGTGAACATATTCGTGCCTCTCAAAAGCAGATAAGCTGAATTCTTAGATCTTTTATTTATGGGATGTCAGTCTTAACAAATGTGGCAAATACAGCTCAGTAGCTCACAGCAGCATAACAAGACTGTTTAAGCCCTATATATTAAGGATAAAAGAAGAAAATTTCAGTCACTGCTAATGTGAATGATGTAGGATATCTACAAATAAACAGATATGTGTATACTTCCAAAATAAAAACAGTTTTGAAAGAAATGGTGCATCGTTCCTTTTCTTCTCATATCCAGGACACACTGAATGAATTTCAAAGATTAAGAATGGAAGACATCTCCTCACAGCAAGTCAAGAGCCCAGGCTGTAAGTACCTGCTTTGCCCACATGCTGTTTGCCCTGTGAGACAATGGCACTGCAAAGCCTTTCTAAAGCAGATGTGTCTCAAAAATTTAAAGCACAATCTTCAACAAAGTGTCCCTTTCATCTGCTTTTTTACTTGTTACATCATGTCCACTCCAGATGTCCCTTGTATAATATTAGTGAACAGTTTAATGACATCAAAATGAGGATTGTCACCATGGAAATCGTGGTAAAAGGTCATTTCTGCCTCTCATTTCACACATATGGTATAGAAGATTTTTCATGCACGTTATCAAAGTAAGTCCTGTGTACGGGTGGGAATCTCTCTGCCTGCAGATCAGAGGTGGAGGACTGCATTTCCTAGTCTCATCTTCCTTAATATTGCCATAAAAGAGGACAATGGATCAGTCAGTAAATACAAGAGTTACACTTCATTTCTGGGTGCTCACATGACCTGCCTTCCCAGTTCAGCACGTAAATCCCATACAGGGTTAATTTTGAATTCTTGCTCTAAAGTGCTTCCATATGGTAAAATGTTTGAGCATTTGCTTAAACTTTTAATTGACTGTGAGCCCAATTCATCATTGTTCGCTTCATTTGCGTTTGGGAGTAGATTATTATTTTTTGAAAACCTTTCTGTAAAACACAGATTATAGATTGTTTGATGATCCAAAGGCAGTGACTCAGTGGGGGGAAGTGAGTACATCCAAATGAAGAAATAGTCACAGAGATAAAACAGAAAGATTTCTTAAACTCTTAAATGTTTGGCATATTTTAACTGTGAAATGCACAGACTTTAGATCTATATTATGGTCAATAGTGATTTTTCAGTGCTGTAGAAGGTGTCAGAGGGATTTGTGAGGCAAAGAAATTTTCTAAACTAGTGCTTTTAGAGGACTGAACCATCTAGACAAAATATTTTTTACCACCTGCTCAGAAATAAATTAAATATCTATAATTACCAAAGTGTATATTAACCACTAGCTAATTCTAAGAAGCTACCGGTGTTACATGAGCTCCAGCTAAGCCGAGCAACAAAGAGATTTTGTTTCCTCAGGAAAACATTCTTTTAAGGACAGAAAAGGGCAAAAACCAAAGGCAGACATTTGGAACAATATAACAAGTTACTTCCATTTTCATATGGGCCACTCCATTCCTAAATGCAGTGTAAAGATATACCAAGGCCAGCAGAGTTTGATTTTCTTTGCTGGCAAGAATTAGTTTGAAAATAAGATTGCCAACATTCTGGAAAACTGAGGTCCAAAGCAAAAATTGTGTTGGTTTGGGAATGGAATTCTACTTTTCTTAAACTCCTGGTTCTTCAAGTAACATCTGTAGAACTCAGCCTTGAAAGCTCTGCTAGAGCCAGACTAATTTGCAATTAGCTAAATCTAAACTCATCTGTTACATTTAAACTGAGACCCATCGGGAGTCCAATTACTGAGAGATGTGAGGTGCAAAAAGATGGGTTTCTACAAGTAAATCAGCAGCAAGGAAGTCCAGGGAAAATGTGGGGCTGCTCCTGAGTGGGATGGGGACCTGATGACAGAGGACACAGAAAGGAGCAAAGTAATTGATGCCTTCTCTTCAGGCTGACCTTCAGCAAAGAAAACTGCCACTCTCTTCTCAGGGGTATCCAGGCCAGGACAAGATGTATATTAAAACACAGGAAACTCAAGCTAAATGTAAGAAAATACTTATTTATGTGAAGGTGATCACTAGAACAGGTTGCCCAGAGAGGTTGTGGAGGCTCCATCCTTGGAAGTATTCCAAACCTGATGGGATGGGGTCCTGGGCAACCTGCTCTGGGAAACTGTGCCTTGTGACCTCCACAGATCCCACCCAGCCTCATCCACCTGGCAAAGCAAGCCAATTGCTTCTACTACAGAAGACAAAAGCCACAATCATGGTATTTTTCCCTTGATGTGATCTAATCTATCCTGAAGTACCCAAAAGAAATAAAAATCCCTTCTCTAAATTGATGGCTGGATTTTTCCAAGTGGTGTGTTGCCAGTGGAATTCTTCTGATTATTTCCAGCTGAGGTTGTGGGATTGCAGATGGAATTTTGTTACTTCCATTGTGATTGATAATAATATTGAAAAGTCTGTTTCTGTTAACTGTTATTTTCTGTTAACTATTTATTACTACAGCTGTTTCACTGTTATTAAAGTTATTAAATAGGGAACAAAATGTCTGTTACCTACGATAGGTGCTGTTTGCCTGCAGAACAGCCTGCAAACCCCATCATACTTACCTTGCCAGTGATGATAAAGGCATAACAAACAAAATCAGACATCTCGGCCATCTATTGATCCTGGAGGAAAGCAGAATACTGCCCTTCATTCTGCAGAATGGATGGTAACTTTCATAAGCTGTAGTGTTTTCTCAAAGTCTTAAAAATTGCTTTGTTTTTTTCTTAAACTTGCCCAATACATATTTTTTTTCTCTAGTCTGAAAAAGAGATGACTAAAAAGATGTGAAAAATCATAAGTGGTGTAGAGAAGTTGGAAAGAGACCAAGTATTCATTGCTTCTTCCAAAACAAAACCTGTGGGGGATCAAATTAAGTTATTAGGAGCTATGCTGGAAACAAATGGAAGTTTTCATGTAGCAGAGAGGAAGGAGATTTAAGGAACTACTTGCTAAAAAGTATGGTGAGTACCACAAACTTACAGGAGCACTAGGGGACACTGAACAGCTTCACAGAAAATAAAACCAGAGGGTTATTAAATACTCAGGCACTATAAACTAGATCAAGAAGTCTCTGAACTACTCAGCAGATGGAGGCCAGAAAGTATCCTGTGTACTTACCCCACACGAAACCTTTCAGAAATATTCCCTCTTCCTTTGAGTCTCCTCTTAAGGACAGGCAGAAATCTGCTCCCAAGGTGAAGAGTCCTCCCTCAGCAATGCAGGAAGAAACAAATAATTACAGAAAACAGGAAACAGAAGAGGTGGAAGATCAAAAAGTAAAGAAATAAAAAAAAACCCCAAACTCAAAATAAACCAGGAAGAAATCCAGACCACCCCTGACAGCACTTACTGATATCTTCCAATATACATGATCTGGTGAACACTGGACAGTGTCAAATGTCAAATGTCAAACACAGCATAAACCTCACACTAATTGTGATAATGAGATGTATCATTTTACAGTATTGTTGCAATAAGATAATGTCACTTTATGCAGTTATAGGAATGTGATTACCCAAATGATAAATGCTATTAATTTGTATCACATCAATGTCTGACTATTACAAGTTAAATAGCTCTATATAGATAAGATATATAATATATATATATATATATATATATATATATATATAAGATATATAATATATATATATAATATCTATAAGATATTATATATAACAATATAACATCTATAAGGTATTATACATGTCAATGAGGTTATATATTGAAATAAAGCTTTTGAAAACCAGTGACATTCAATTAGAATGCAGTTTAGGTAAAAACGAGCACAGCAATACCTGAATAAAATACATATATACTTACTAGATTTTATAGGTACCAATCCTTGACATAAGCATCTCCTTAAAGTAGTTGTAGGATTTAACACAACAAAACCAAAGGAAGAAATATGCAAGATAATGTTAAATTTTAATCCGTAAAAACACACACAAAAATAGGTGAAAACCTCATTTAGAACTTGAGGATGAAGGAAGGTAGACTGAGAATTTGAGAAGCAATTTGTACTTCTCTAGCAGCCATTCAGAACACAAAAATCTACTGAAGAATTCAAGATATAACGTGTGGTGGCATTTCCTCACTCATTAGAGAAAAATAAGCATCCAGCATTACTCTCAATAAGAATATAAGACATGTGCATTGAAATAATGTAGTACCCAGGGCACCTTCCTACAAAGAGCTGCTGTCTGATGCACAGGACTCTCTTTAGAAACAAGGTCTCCCAAAACACGCATTTTGTACCCAGAAATCAGGCTTCAGAACGACACATTTCTCACCAGAGGAATTACCATCTTCAGGTAGAATGGAGGAAAATGTTTCTTTGGGGTTTTTTTTCTCTTCTGCCCGATCTTCAGGCAGAATTTCCTTTACACCAAACACAACCATCTGATAGTTTCACATGAAGTTCAAGTTGGAAATGCATAGCCATCAAAATAAACAATCCTCTCCACCTCAGACCCTTTCCTTACCCCATGCCAACCTCTCCTTGCACTGGCACAAGGGTTGATGCAAGTGGAGAAAATGCTCAGGGTTGCCAGTGACCTGACAGTGTTTTACTGGTCCTTCTTCTGGTGGCTTTCTTTAGGTTTCTGCAGCTTTCAGTGTAAATCCAGCTCTGGCTTTATGCAAAGGGCTTTAGGAGTCCTGTCTCTCACCAGAGGTTTCCTGTAAGCCTGAATTAGACATTTTTTTCTCTACAAGTTAACTGCCAGGTCACCTTTTTTATTCCTTTAATGTTATTAACCCTGACCTGATGTTAATATTAATGTTACCAAGTAATAGTCATAGTAAGTTAAAACTAATGCTCTGAGAGTGTAGGAGGAAAAACAGAACTTGAGAGACTTCTGTTGCCAAAAAACTGTACTGTAGTTTGCTCACAGTGGGTGGAATAACAGCTCCTGGTGCTCAGGCCAGTGCTCTGCACTCTCTTAACTGCACACTCTGTAACTGCTCTTAAAGGCCTTGGGAAACATTCAAATTCAATTTGAACCCCTCAATTCTGATTTAGAGTCTCTCAATGCCAACAAAACAACAGCCATGGGAAATCTCAATGCAATGGGAATAGTAGCTCCTGATTTACTCTTCAGTGCTGATGGCCTTCTGCACACAATGGCACTGCAGCTGTGCTGCTCTGTGACATCTTGAGGGGAAAAGAAAGGACTTTATAAAAGCCAAGCTAAAAGCACTGTTTTAAATTTTATTTTTTGAAAGTGTATAAAGCTTTAATTAGCACAACTCAGCTGGAAAGCTTATAAATATTTGAATAGCAGTAAGATGTAGTTTACTTTTACATATATCTTGGCATAAATTGGGGTCACGTGTAATTATCCAGATGACAGTATCCACTTTGAGATCATTTTAAGAGGATCACATTTCGTGATCAGTGTTGGGAATAACTAATATTAATGAGTGCCACTGAACCTTTAATGTACTTTCTCTTTATTCTTTGAAAGGATTACTTATGTTCAGAGCTTCATTCATATTGGAATAGGCTGTTCCATGTCACTTTTTGTGACAAGTACTAGAGTTCTGTTTTATTCTGTGGTTCCAAAGATAATTGGCAATGTTTAACTAAATATTAAATATGATTCCCCATGAAGGTTTTAAACCTGAATTTTGAGTGTATAAATGTGAGAGATGTTTTGACTATTTTACTTGAAATGTTCTTACACTACACTGAAAACTATATTTAGCTGTTGAAGTCATAGGTTCATCTTTAACTGCTACCAAGGTCAAAATGTTTTTCTGGGGAAAAACACTAGCTATAACTCAGAAATAGAAAATAGTTTAACTTACCACAATGGAGTCTTTCTGTTTTGATCAAGAGTCTTAAATATCAAATATAATTTAGAAGAATTTTACTCTGAGTAAAACTCTTTTGTGCACTAATTATATGGGTTACAGACCTTCCCTTAAAAATACTGCATTATTCCCAGTTGCTGTTTTCTGGTGATTCATACCAGAGTCACTTCCCATTGCAACCCATTATCATTTAATGCACCTTCAACTCAGAGCCAGCCAGGATTACCAGTGGGAACTCCCCACTGGGGATCTCACTACAAAATCAGGTGCTCCAGATTCTATTCATTTCATTCATAACTATCAGGGGATGGGATCCTCCACCTTGTATGTCTGTTAACAGCTTCTTGGACGTTTCTCACTGTCTTGTTTAGTACAGACTAATATCTAGTTCAGCTTAGGGTAAAGTGTTTTAATTGATGTCTGATTTCAAGGGGGATCCCCAGACGTCAAATATTTACCTGTATAAACACGCTTGGTGTAAGACACAGAGGAAAGTAAATGTGAACTAAACTTGTCACCTTACTGTATTCCTGTTATGCCTTGACATTGTTCTTACCTAGGTTTTACATTTTGGTTGTATGAATTTCTTTGGGAAGAGTACTTTTTAAATTTGCTTCAGATCCCATGGCAACTATAGGATGAACAGAGTTTGCAGTTCCAACCAAGCACCAAACAATCTCAAATTTGGTATCCACCTGGCAGACAGACATTTGAAACAAATGCTTCGTGTAGAGGAACTATATCCTACATGGGACAACTTCCAACTTCTATTGAGGCAACACTTCTGTTCTTTAAAGTATTCTTCACAAAAATGTTCAAGAAGCATCAGCTGATCCAGCAGGAATTCACTGCACAAATGCTGAGATTTACATCATTGTCTAAAGAAACAATAAATTCACTGCAGACATGAACATCACTGTGTGTTACAGATCCCTTCTCCTCCTGCTTCTGTAACACCCTCACACACCCAACACTGCAGTGGAAGCCAGTCCAGTTCAGTAACTAGAAACTTATTTCAAATACTCAGTTAGATCAGAATTTCTGTATTTCTAAGCAATGATAATTGTTGAAATGAACAGTCAGGAACTACAAGCAACTTGGCAAGTTAACAACACTTCAAAACAGTAGGTAAATGCCATCCTACAGGAGTTGTTCACATCTCTTAGATGAAGACAGTTGAATTTGGAATTAAATTTATACTGAAGCATGAAGACAATCCATTTACCAATTTTGGCAGCTAGTGCTTTGCTTTTGACTCCAGTAGCTCCATAAGCCTTTGGTAAGCTCATTATGCATTGTCTGTTTTTCCTTCTTTTTTTCTGTTTCCCCAGAAAAAGGAAAGGATTGGCACACACAGTATGCTGCAACTTGTTGAATCCTGAGTTTAGGATGGAGGGTCTTGCACTGAGGAAGCATCTGTGCTGTGCTCCTTTGTCGTTTGGATTTAAAGAGCATATTCCTCAATGTTACTCCTGGGTACCGTGTCCTGGGAGTTCCAGACAGGTCCTGGTCTCATAACACTTGGCTGTAGGTTCTGGTGCTGTCACACACATGTATTCCTATTGCATCCATACCAATACTTCAGTTACAAACCTCTACTCCAGGAAGTATTATTGATTTCATTCCAGTCTGTTGGAAGCAGACAGTTTACATCAGTAGCTCCCATCTAGGTCTTCACTGCAAAACCACCACTTCCTACAATATGGAGAGTAATTTCTGATAGAGACACCAAATTCCAGGACAGAACTTCTCCTCTTCCAGGCCTATATTATTAGCTAAAGAGTTGTCCTCTTCATTGTGGCTTCCAATGCTTAACTGTGACTCTAGATTCCATTGGAATCTTATCCAGGATTGATTAATTTAAAAAAATTTTCCTGTTTGTTTAATTTCCTGTCACAGTAACCATGGTGATAAGCTGTGCAGGAATTAACAGAATAATTTGAAATATATTGAATAGATAATGTCACCCCATGTCCATTGTAATGTGTGACATCCTTCAGATATTAACTCAGAACCATGTTACTGTTGAGGTCCAGAGGACTTCCATAAATACTACTAAAGGAATTGATCCAGCTCCCAGCTTTAGCAGGAGGCATCTGCTACCACTTAAAGTGCAGTATTTCACTTTTCTGGCCCAGCTCCAAAGTTCAGCATCACATATGGGCAAGTCCCAGAGCTTTCTATTTATTTATTTAAGAGGAGAATTAAAGCCCAGAACTAGAGCATTATCCACGGTTATTAGCAATGCACTTGTGCTGAAAAGGTTTTAAGGATTTATTCAGCAGTACCAGGAGCAGCTCTATAGGCTGCTTCTCCATTTTATGTTCTTTGCATTACTGTGCAGTGTGGGTTTTCTGTAATACTATTGTGCTATTTGCATTCACTCAAGTAGGTGACTGTGGTGAATTTCAAAGATAAAATGCTTCAAGGAACATACATATGCCGCGCTATATTTGGAATGAAAAATGAGGAAAAGAGTTTGCAAACAAGAATATAAGTAAGCTGGATATATCATAAACAGAATACAGGAAAAATCATTCTTTAATCATAGGCAGCAAGACATCATTATCTTGGAGTTAAGGTTGCTAAGCAACTTAGCTGGTACAAAACCTACAGCACAGAAACCTTACTGTTAATGAACTCTTAAGTGTGGTAAATGTCCAAAGTAACAGGGATTAAACTGATAACATTATATTTCATATACTCCCTTATCTGTACAAGCCAGGCAAGTCATAGTCTCATTCCCATTTTTCATTCTGGTAATTTTTCATTTTATTGAGCCCTTTATGACCGTGCAATAATATGGTATAGAAAATGTAGTCTAAAGGACAACGTGCACAATGGACACTAGAATAAATACCAAGGGATGGCAGAATTTTCAAGACATATTTTCCATTAAAACACAGACTATGGAAAGTGTCTTACCTGAAGACATCTTGTATGCTGCTCCTTACTTCATTCATAAAAATCCAATAGCTGTAGAACTGAAGGATCTTTTAGGAATTTTGGTCTTTAGGTCTAAATGCTATTTGTCAGTCCAGGTCCATCAGTTAATTTGTCTTTAAGACAAAACTTCTGGAAACTGTTAGCAGAAAGATAAAACAAGTAGGTAACAGTAAATCCCCTTTCAAACACTGTGGGCACACTGAATGTGTCACAGTAATTACAAATGGCCCTCCTGGTATTTACTAAATAAGCCTTTGATGTGAAAAAGATGTTGAACACGCCAAAATCATGACTAGAGTTCATCATGTAGCTCTTATTTATAAGAAAATAAGTCAGGATATGTGAAGCACAGAACAGGAGTAGAGGACAGAGGAGACCACACTAAAATTTTTATTTTTCCCAGAAGAGGCAAAAGCTGAAATCCTCCTCATTCCCGTCAAAACAAAATCCTACAATTTCAGGAACTATCTCCCTGGCTTCTTTCAGCATTGCCCACATCCCTGTGCGCTGAGTTTGTCTGGAGCTGACAGTGGTGTCCCCAGAGATTGAATGTGACCCCTCAGTCATTGTGGGGTTGAGCTCCTCTCTGTGACCAAGCTGCTAAAACAACCCTAAAACCACCATCCCCCGTCCTGGAGCAGAGCTGGGTGGGCTGTGGGCGGACACAGCCTTTCCTGGTACAAAGTGCTCCTCCTGCTTCTGTTCCTTACCTGTATTCCAGATTATTATTATTATTGTAAGTCTTTGTGGGGAAAAAAAAGCAAATTCAAGACAGTGTTATCTAATGAAGGCCATGTCTCAAGCAAAGAATTCTGAAAATTCAAACAATGGCACTGTCAACTTCAAAATTCAATTGCTTTACCTGATGAAATAAGATTTATTGGGTCATTGTTCAGCTTCTTGGGCACTCTATTCTGTAGTTCAGACTAAGGGGATAAGTGTAATAAAAGTTAGAATAAATGCATCTAAAGGTGATTCAGAACTTGAGTTAAACAACTCTATTTCCCATATGCCTTTGAACCATCAAAGCTGCAACAGCCCTTACACTAACACTGTCTCTTAACTGAAGGGCTGCAATTACTTATAAAATATGAACTGTGTAACCCTTCAGATTATTTTTTCTGGATCCTTGTTGCCTCAATACTCATCCCAAGGGCTTTTAATCTCAAGCATTTTTCCTCAGCTGCTCCGCTGACCATAAAGCATCACAGCCAGACAGGGAGGGGAAGACATTAAACACCCAGTGAAAGATTTCTGCTGACTTCGGTAAACATTAGATCAAGCAAATAACCATGCATCAAACTCTGCCTCGATTAATGGGCTTCAGAGAAACATATTTCATAAGCAAAGCTCACACAAAGAAAACATTCATCCTTGTTTCTCTGAACTTTTTGTGGATGGAGCATGGAGTTAGAGCACCGTGGCACTGATCTTTTCTGTTGGTTATCAGCACGTGACCATGAGCAGGAGAATTATTACACCAATTTCTCACATAGGAGCCACAGAAGAAGTTGAATAACCAACTGTCCAGGGAGTATGGGCTGTCTTTATAAAACCTGGAAGAGAATACAGATCTCCAGCATCCCCACTCAATGTCTAAGCCAACAGATCAGTTTTACCAACACTGGGACAGCTCTGCCTTTAATGGGTATCAGCTGCCTGGCCTCTATCACCTATGCTCTTAAACCAGCTTTGAATAACTTGTTCTGACTGTCCTGGCAGGCTCTGCCTCGGGCAGTTGGAGCTTCCAGATTTCTTTGGCATGAGTCTACCTTTCACTGGATGACACCCACTTGAAGTCCATCTTTCTTCTTTTACTCCTGTGCTCTAAAGGGAAGGTTGTCAATCTCTTGTGACATTACTCACTCCAGTGTAGGAAGTTGGGTTCATTTGGACTAAGAACTCTGCAAACCCATGAGTGGGAATAATTTGTGTAATAATAGCTGTAGATTGTTCTCCGAGGATTTTTTTCTTCTTCAGTACCGTTTATAAACACTACTTATAACCAAACTCATGGTTCCACCTTATTTTAGAGCTCTTTAATATAATGGCTTTCCTGTTTTGCTCTCTCTGGGCTCAGGGAAGGGAAGGAAAACGCGAGAAGGAGAAAAGAGAGCCATCATTCTGATAGCTCTGCAGTAATGAATAGTTATTGCTCTTTCCAGACTCCTTAGGTAAATGACCCATCTAGTGATTACCACATCCCTGGAGTGACTGAACTTGTGATCCATGTGTGGTCTCCCCTCAAGGGCACCTGTTTAACTTCCAGGCAGCAGCAGTTATCTCCCTCTGATCAGACCCTGTTCCTTCTCATCCTCAGCAGGGTATTGACCTGAAGCCTCCTTGTAAATCCTGGCGATCGCTCTCCGCTGTTCCGAGTGCAGTCCAGCAGCTGCAGAACGCTCCCCTCAGAGGGGAACAGAAAAGCAGCTGATAATGCCTCACTTTGCAGTGCAAAATAAGAAGTTTTAAGGACAAAAGCACTAGGGAAAAAGCGGATAAGTGACTGTAAATGACTCGTATAGATGATAATCAAACAGAGACTCCCATCAACTTTACCCACTCCTGGACTGAGCAAGGATTTTTTTCCCAAAGGGTGTGGGGTAAGGCTCTCTCCACTCACTTTCCCTTTTTTTCCCTTCCTTCTTAAGATGGAAGAAACAAGTATTTGAGGCTGAAATGAATCCACCCGAGTACTCTGGCAGGATCTGTTCTCTTCTCCACGAAGTTTGCACTTCAAAGGAGTGAGATGCCACACCTGGCACAGTTTGGTACCCACCTCGTGACTGCATCCCACTGCAGAGGAGTGGATGCAAACTGCGTTGGACGGCACCAAGCAGAGAGAAGGAACGTGCTGGCCCAGCACCATTCGCCTCCCTTCCCTTGGCCCTACAGACCATATCTGCTCATTCCACTTTTTGTGTGACAGCTTTTTTATCAGTAAAACCATTTCACTCGCCTTTGTTTCGTTCGATGCACCCCACAGAGGGACCCCTGGGGTTCATCCTCCCAGAGCTCTGACACTGGACACCTTTTCCCACTTGGCTGTGACTCTCTGTCACACGTATTAGGGATTCGTGTCAGCTCGTGATTTCGCTTTCTACAAGCACCCTGTCTTGCTGTAGCAGGAACAAGAAGGCTTATATAACAATAATTCCCTGTTCCTCAGCTGCTCCACGCTCCCATAGCATCTCACATGGCAAGACTCCTTTTGAAACTTCTCCCTGGCAGCCTGCTCTGGTCTCCCGCAGAGAACCTGAAAAATAACATTTCTTTCCCCATAATGTTCCTTTGCAACACTTCCTGTAGTTTTACAGCAGACAAGATTAAAAAGAAACAAAACTCCATGACCAGCAGGGAGTTCTGCACCGGGTGACAATTTGAGGTGCAATTGTGCAATAAGGGATTGTTAGGGTGGCAGTTTGTTACAGCTTTGCAAGGAACAGTGTGTGTCAATGCAGTTATATTTAGAGACTGTCACTCAACTGTGAAACCTCCACTGCCTTGGTCAGAAGTCTCCCCAGTGCTTCAGTATGTTTTTCCTTTATGTTTAACTCGCATTTCAGAGTCAAACTGTGGAAGAGAAGTTCTATTTCTTCCTTATTTAATACCCCAGCAATTTCTTTGAAACCGTACAGGGGGTTTGGTTTTGGTTTCTTGCTCTGAACTTTCCCTCTTGTGCAGGATGGTAGGCTGCAAATGGTACATGAATTAGAGACTTATCTTTCCTCTTCATCCATTTTAAAGGCTCTGAAGAACTCTATATTCCTGACAAAAAAAATACATTAATACATAAAATGAACATCAATTCAATCAAAACTATTACAAAAAATTAACTCTGAGATATAATTTTTATCTCTAGAATTATCTCTAGGAATAATTATCTCTATTTTAAATATGGTAAAGTATTATTTCCTTGGGTACACAAAGAAGCTTTGCTATAATATCTGCAGGAGCTGCTGTAGATTTTTATCCTTCTAATCTCATAATCATCATTAATGTTTTTAATTCCAGATTGTAGCTGGAAAAAAGCTTGGGATACACAGCAAAAATTACATACCCCAGATTCTGTATCAGTTTCCATTGGCTTGATTTGTGGGTTCCCAGCCCTTGTGATGTGCATTTCTGAGCCATTGCCACCAGCCCAGTTCTCAGTAGCCTACACCGGAAATACCAAAGATATTGAGATCAAAAACATTTTTATTCTAAACTCCATACAAAACTTAAGGTTTTGAGGTGTTTTTCTGGTTTTGTTGTTTTGGTTTTTTTTTTTAATGAAAAATATGACTTAAACAGAGGAGGAGCCTGGATTTGACAACCAGCCAATTAACTCTTTTCAAGAGAATTCCCAAAATGTGCCTATGAAATCTTTACTAAATCAAACAGGTATACCTATTCCTGAAAAATATTTCTGGTTTCAGTAGCTGAGACATATTTTAAGGAAAAAAAAAAAACACTTTACCAGATACAGCTTGATGCATTTTGTGCCCCTGTAGACTCGCATCTCAAATTCCAGCTGCGTGCTAGTGCTTCAAGCCAAGAAATGAACCCGACTGCACAGCTTTGCAGCTGTAATGGCTTCATATTTGATGATATTTACAACCTGTTTAGTCTTGCAAAGCACAAGAGGACTATGTTTAGGATTTTTTAGAAACCAAGCTGAGCCAGCAGAGCTGTGGCTCACAAGACCTGTGCTGCTTCCCTGATGTTACAAGCAAAACCTGCTCAGCCCTTGGAGTTACGAGTTCCCCAAATACTTTATCCTTTCCAAGTGGCTGTACCCTACATTAACTGCAAGAGTAGGTGTTAAGTTTTATCATACAATTTGAAACCATACTACTGCAATTTATTTAACTGAGCTGGCTAAGCTTCCTGTGGGAACTGGTGCCAAGTTCTGTGCTGCAGGTGGGTAGGACAGGAGCAGTGCTGACCCCAATACTGCAGTATTAACTAAAAGTTTCCCTAATTCACAGGATTATGCTATAGCCACGTTGTACTTCAAGTCAGAAATTGTTACTTTTAACTCTGTTTCTGAAGTATAGTGAGCTTCATAAGAAATTCTGTTTGTAATGGCTGAAACCATATTTTGCCATTTGAAGTTAATATAATCAGTTTGAGTTTTCTTATGTTATTCTGGTTTTGCCGAAGAAGATTTCATCCTTAATGCGTCATCAGTAGAACATCCAGTTTACAGGAGTCGTGGTAAAATTAAACTACATTATTTTGCGAGCCAATAGTCTTGAAATACATCAGTATAGCAACAGCAAACACAGAGCTCACAGAAACACCCTACATTTTGGTAAATATGATCATTATTTCTCACTTCTTGTTGCCCTTATACCTGCAGCCACATGAAGGGTGAACTGCTGATTATTTCCACTCCAAGTCCTGGCACTGACTTTTTCCAGGTACTGTTATTTTTTTACTGAACCATCCAATAATTACTAAGAGGAGAGATGAAGACCAATATTTTCTTGTGCATGTTTATTCCAACATGCTTATGCAGTTTCATTAATTTTAACAGAACCTGGCTGGTTTGATATCTCTGCTTTACTATATAGTGTTCTTTCATCTTGAGGTCTTACATTTTATAAACAACTGGTGTCAGGTTAAAAAGATGGAAGATACACAGAAGTGAAGCCTTTAACAACTAAGTTATGTGTTGGGTAACGGAGGGTTTGGGGGGGACTCAAATATTTTGTTAAAATTGCTTGGGGGTCTGGGGCAAAAAGGGAGCAGCACAAAAGGCAGCAGTGGTTTGGGAGTTTATGGGGATGTGTTTCAGCCCTCTGCTCTAACGGTGTTTCCTGATTTTTGCTCAAGGTAGGCAAAAATACATACATGGAGAACCTGTGTTATTTTCTAAGTCATTAGGGTCTGTGTTTTGGGCACAGAAAATCAAAGGAACCAAGTGTTACTGGAAGAGATTAAACCATTGGTTTCAACTGGATCCACTCAGATACATGGTGTGCACTAACTAGACTAGTTTAAGGTGAAACTAAACTGCAAGTGCACTTCAAACCATTCATGGGTATCTAGTTCACAGAATGAGATCTTAACTAGGCTGATGTAAACCCACCCCTCACGCTTTTTAAAACCCATACAGTACCTTCAGCCTGCTTGTTTCTCAGATCCACATCCACTGCTCCACACCAGACACAGCCCACAGAACTGAAAAGCTCAGAAAAGAGCAGACTGGATTTTCAGACTTCTCAGGGTGCAAGCTGGTTCTTGTACTCGTTTTCACTGTGCCCAGAAAAAAAAGTCTCCAATCTAGATCCTAATATTGCAATAGTTATCAAACCTAGAAATATGTCAAAAAGATAACAGGCTGCAAATCTGGAATTGAAGCAGGTTCTAGGCCTCCAAGAAAAGGGGGACTGAGGCTGCCAGACAGAATGAAACCAGGAGAAAGCTCCTTCCTGCTTCAGAGCTGTAGGAAAAGCAATTCAATCAGAAGGTGTCTCTTCCCTTCCTGCCCCCACTGCGAGAAGGAACAATTCTGACTTACTAGGTCAGCATAGTCTGCAAGGCTTTGCAAAATAACAAAGATGCAAGTACTTTCCTGTGCCTAAGGCTTGCCCTCTCTCTTAAAAAGACATAAATACAAATCATACACACATAAATATATATATTCATTAATTTTATACTTTACTGAGCACTTTCAGAGATGCTATAACAGCTGGGCAGAGCAGGGAACGTATTTTCAGCAATATTTTTTTGTAAAACACTGTTTCATGTTTTCCACATAAAGCAATGCATCTCTCATACATACCAATGCACTGCAACAAATATTTCTGATGATTGGTTTGTCTGGTTTGAGCAGAGTTAACCTGACCTTGTTCTTTGGAGAGAATTCTTTTCAGCTGAGATATCTAACTCTTCTCATATGACCTCAAATGCAGCCACTTTCTACCTCCCACACTGAACTGTGGCTCTTTTGTCATCACAAGTCTGTTGAGTGGAACTGCACGTGCAACAATGACTTTTTGCAAGAAATCAGATTAAGAAGCTAATCAGGGAAAGCCATTTTGGTGTGTTTTAATACTTTTGAAACAAAGTGAAAATGGAGAATATATCAAGCTCATTTCAGCTTAAGGGGGTAAGCATAAAACTGTCTTTACAGAAAGCTTTCTACTCTTTCAGAAAGACAGTCAAAATAGGGCATGCTAATAATATGGCATTTGGGAAAAGGTATGTATTATTTTAAGGCTAATTTGATAAATTGCCATCATTAAGACCTTGATAATGGTTAGGTCTAATGCAGCTGCTTAGGTATATAATAATAGTATGATGCCTGCTCTTTGGGGTTTTCTCAAGAAAATGCTGTAGTTTGACTCAAGCACTGGTGGCAGAATGGGCTGGTTGTCACCACATCTCAACCTGGGGGACAGAATTCAGCTCTTAGGAAACATGTAATTGGTGACTTGGTTTGAAACCTAAGCAATTAGAATTAGTATTACCCAAAGAAACCTCTCTAGGATACAGATTGAGATAATTAATAACACACATTTACTTTATACTTAAATCATACCTGCACCAAACTCAGAGCGAAGCAGGAGGCAAACACAGAGCTCAATTCCAGAGACACAGGACCAAGTTCCACCGAGCATTTTGATTCCACTGGGCTCAGTGGGGACCACTGAGTTTATATTCCCCCAAATTTAAGCATTTATGGGGCACTTGGATCAGGAGTGTGGCTGCCTTGCCCTGCCTTATGGGCAATAAAGGCAGAGAGGTGCTTTTAGAGATGATGCAAGTCTTAGGTGGGGATCAAAACCCTGGAAGAACTAATCCCTCCCTTATTTCTAGACTCTTAACTGAGGTTAAATGGGTTCAATTTAGGACTCTGCAAGCTCATATAAAGAAAAGTTTGGATCCATAATGCTTGTCTTGATCAAATTTTAAAACATGCAAGAGAATTTTTACAAGTAATTTTCATAGATGGATTTGACCCCAAGTAGCCACTGGAAATAGAAATGCTGTTTTATTATCAGGCAAAGTAAATACTTACCAAATTAATACACAAGCCCCTAGCAGATTTACATTTTTTCTCTTTTCCCTGAGCTCTATTAATATTTAAGTTTGCTGGTGTCCAAATGACCCAACAGAAATTTTTGAAGGAAGTCATTATTACCCAGAGCACAAAAGGATAAAATAGTCCAAAAATTAGCCTTCTTTGAATGGAATTTAAGTGAGAAAGAACGGAGCACATTTCATCTTGATATTTCTGATTCTACAACACATCAATAAGAAGATATATTTATTATAGTGACCAACATTTCTGGGGAAAAAAAAATATCAGCATCAGAATAGCTCTTTTGTCTTTAAAGATTTCATGATGGCAGCTGAAAAGGTGTCATTTGTTTTTAATATAATATTTAATCCACAATTAATTACGAAAGGAAACCATGTAATCCACTAAATGAGATGGAGTTAAAAATAGCAAAAAGAGGTACTAAAATGCATAATGAATTTTGGCAGCTGCTTATATTTGGGGAAATAATAAATTCTATCCAAGAAACGAAGAATTGAAAAGGGGAAGCAAATTCTCATTGTGTGCCTGAAGTCTGAAGGGCTGTTCACCAGGGCACCAACAATCTTCAGAGCCAATAGCTCAAGATCTCATTAAACCATACAATACTTTATGCATATTAAAACACTAAGGTCTGGCTCATTGCTTAGATGTGCTGCAAAAGTGTAAAATCCCTCTTAGTTCTACTGCTACTTTCCTGTCCAGCTTTACCAAAGTGCTTTTGAACTGGAAAGCTGCTCTGAGAACTTCTGTACTGCCTATTTTCCTTCTCAGATTGGGGAAATCAATCCACATTTGATTTGGTCCCCAAAATTGTAGTTATTCTGTCATCAAAGGATTCTATAATCAGTTAACATGTGCTATAAAGCCTTAAGCATGTTAAAAATGATGGGCAGACAGCAGGTTTTCACATCCTCAGGTTGCACAATACTTCTCATCATATGTGAATATTCTTTGCATCAAAAATTATCTACTGTGTACAGTCTGTATATCTACAGTCAGTAAAAGTGTATAAAAATAAAGTTGTCTTTATCTAAAGGAGTCTCTTCTAGAAAAAAAATGTCATCTTCCTCCCTCTAAAAAATTGAAAGAAATGAAGAAATAAAAATTGAGGGAAACAGGTAAAAAGGTGTTCAATATACAGTACTTAGTTCAATTAAATGTTATTTAAAGAATAAGCAGTTCTAAAGACTTTTACTTGATTCTTCATCCAAGTGTGTTAAAACATAATTTGATCACTATCCACCCTTGGGTATGTGTTGACCCCGAAGGGCTGCAGTCCATAACCAGTTCAACAGCTGGAAGCTCCAGATCCAAGGTTGGAAGTAAAGTTCACCTTTCTAAAAAATGAAAATAATTAACCATTGCAAATAAGGCCTGTGGTAGCTTCTCTGGCATTTGAGCTCTCAAATAAAGATTAAATGTCTTTTGCTCCTTTACTGAAGCCACCAAGGCTTCTCCTGTATTCCAAAAGATGTCCCCAAGAGGTGACGCCCCAAAGACAGATAATGAGCCCCTAAAGGAGTCAAGCCCAAGCCCAGGCATGAAAAGCTTTACCAATCAACATGAAAAAACCAAGATACTTTCAAGCCAACAGGACTGGAGCCTTCAAAAATTAATGGACTGCATCATATGAAGCTGCCAACACGAAGCAAACAGAGATCCTTAAGTACATCCTCCCCTGTACCCATAAATCAATCTGTAATAACAACTCCTACTGCTGCACTGAACTTTTCCTTCCAGATACTTACTTGGAAAACAGAAACATGTCTCCTCATGTGTCCATTAAAAACAATCAGTGTTGTTGATGCCTTCTCAGGTGATTTAATCCCTGTGTGTGTTCTTACCTTTCTTTAACAATTTGTATGACGCCTTTCCTCATTTTTATTCACTTATTAGCACAGCAAGCAGTTACTTGGGGAAGGGGAAGAAAAGAAAAATAACCTCAGGCCGATGGGATGGAAAAAGCTTAAAAAAAGAAGGCAAGAGGCGGACTTGCTTGGTCTCAGAGCAGTTGCCATGGCACTGCATCTGACTTGTCTACAGATTCACTCTCTGGCAGGTAGCAGCAGGCACAGGAGTTAGTTTTCATCCTCTCTAGGAGAGGAAATTTATTTTCCCCTCACCTCTTGGGCACTAAAACTCAACCTTGTTCACAGTGCCAAGAAATACCGAGCTGACCCTGAATTCCACGTGCAATAGGAGTTCAGCCTACACCACTCCCCACACTGACTCCTCTCATTTTCAGCCTCTCACCTTCACCACTAAACCTGCCCCAGTGAACCTCTCTCCAAAACTTTTGCAATGTTTTGCATAGCAAAGTAATTCCTGTTGTTCCACTAGTTTTAATCTTTTCAAATCTACAACATACCTCTTCCTTTCTTCAGCGAAATTTGACTTATCCAAATGACCAGGAAGACACTGAAAAAGTTCAAATATTATCTTCAGAATAATTTTAAAAATATTTTCAGTGATTGCACTTGTCAAACTATATAATGTCAAAGAAGTCCTCCTTCTACAACTTAACCTCACTGAATAAGCTGATAAAAAGACAGATTTCCTGCAGCCTCAAGGGAAGCTCTTTGGGTGCACTTTGTCTCTTTCACCTAAATGGCATCACCTATTCTCAGTATTTCCAACAGTCATTTCTGCCTTTGAGTGATTTAAATCTCTGCTGGCTGTACTCCCAGCTCCCATTTTTAGCACCAGAATCAAAGTATGCCTTGTCACCTCTTAACAGAAAAAATAAAGTTTCAAGTTTGTCAGATCTTCCCCCTCTGTCAAACTTGTTCTTCTCTTCCATCATCAGAACACTCAAACCTATTTCTCCTTTAGCTAAGCTAAATCCTCTCTGCTTTTCTTTCCCGTTATTCTATAAACCTGTTTTCCTCTCTCTCTGATCCCAAAACCATAGTAGATAGCTTTGACATTACCCCTTTTCCTGCTTGTCGCCTCAAGTTCTTTGGTTTATTGGGAATACAGCTGCCAACCACCCCACCCTCAGCACCTGCTTTTGCCATTCCTTTATCTGTGACATCACATTTAGGCTTTTCGTTTTCAGCTTCAGAAGTCTCCAACTCTTACCTGAACTGCTGTCTCGGGCTTTAGCTTGGCCTGTGGTGCCCTCTGAGCTCTCCACTCTGAATATGCTGTGTTTTCAGAGTGTTTTCTGTCAATACTCTGGGCAATCACATGGAAGCAATACAGCCTCCCTGCCACAGCTGCAAACATCATTAGCTCAACAATACTTTATATTTTTGGTAACAAGGAGATGAAGCAAAACTGCTGTCTTGAGTCAGGTGCCAAAACAAGGGCTCCGTCCCTCTACTTTCCAACTGGACACAGAACTATAACAAATGTGCTGCTCTGAACTGCTTTCATTCCATTTGAGAAAATAAAAATCTCAGAAACTTTCAAGCCACTTTGCAACCTTAGCACTTCAGGGCCTGAGCAACAAGGGGCAAACAGAAACTATGATTAAGATTTGTTCTTTAATTCTTTGTGCCTCCTGCCCTTCCTTTGCAGAGGCTGCCTCATCAGGAGCCTGCTGCCTCAAACTGGAACTTGCAGCCCTGTAACTACCTCAGGCTGTTTAGAACAATGACATTATTTATATACTGGATGCTTTGCAGTACACCTTTCATTCCTTTTCAGAGCAGCATATGATTATAATTGCCAGTAACAAATACAGCACAGGAAAATACTGATTGCAGTAACTTGGCAATCCAGATGTCAGAGTTCCAGACCTGTCCCAGCCAGGCTGTGTGACCCACTGTCAGATTCCACATGCAACTAATTCCTGCACAAGCAATAAAAATACCTGAGCTCAAGCCAGCTACAAGGCTTATCTCCATGTCTAACCACACTTCAGTTCTGCAGCCTCACATCTTCACTTTATACCTTTCTCTTCCTTACATTTTTCAGTGAATTTGCTTTAGTCAGACCGAGGCACTTCTTGCATTTACCTTCCACGAGTACTCAAACAATTGAGTTCTCCTGACATAAATGCCTGTGGAGAAGGAATGAATGTCAAGGTCTTAAGCCAAAGCATTTGTGTCAACCTAACATATGATTCAATGCAGAGATGATGTGCATTCTGTCACTCAGTAAATGGAAAGAAACACACCATTGTGATTTATGATTGAGCACCTCTGAGCAACACAGCTTGGAAATGAAAAACTAGCAGAGAGTTCTCTGCAGGGTAAAAAGGGGAAGGCAGGGCATGAAAAGGGGAAATGGAAAAATACATCTGGAATCTAAGTTATTAAATAAGGTTAACGAAAAATATGGTACTGTTCTTGTAAAAATCTTGAGCTGGTAATACCTTTTGGTCTCTCATTAGTTTTGAGCATGAATGTCAATATAGAAGTTGTGAGCCATCTTTCTTTCCTGAGTTTCTTTCCATTGTCTTTGCTATTCCAGTTCCTGGTGAAAGAAGCAGATCTGCACAGTTATCACTCATGTTCCTCCACTACAACTGTACCTTTCCAAATTACATTTCTATTCCATCACAAACCTCATTCTCCTCCCGTCAATTTATACTGCATTGTTGAGTAAACTTTACCAGAACAGGGATTTTCATACCTTGTTTTATAAATATTTATGCCTTTGGAGAAAAGAGTTAAATATAGGTAGTGACATACAGTTAATTCTATTTCCAGAGCTGGACGAGCTGCAAAACAGCTTAATGCAAGTGACAATAACTGCAAATATAGACAAAAACAGAGTAATCACATCAGTATTTTTTACGCAAAATATATTATAAAAAATGAAATGTGCATATTTTACTAAGATGCAAACTATATATGGCCCATAAAATGCTGATTTTAATGTCCTCATTACTGTTAAATGATTTCCTTCTCGTGCACCATTTGGTAAAAACAGTCAGTTAATGGCACTATATTGGAGTTTAAATTACGATATTTTTTTTTAAATTAAGTATGTTCAGAAAATCTGTTCTGTAAGAGCACTGCTGAAAACATGATTACTAGAAAAACACTAGGATGAGAAGTGTCTTTCCCCAGCAGTATCTCTGTAATATTGCATTCCCATTCTCACTTGAAAGTGAAACCTGTGTACAGGATTTAGTAACTTTTCTCTATTTTATTTTCAGTTTCTCTGTTATGCAAGAGAAGGCAAGAGGAAGACAACACTGACAGATATTTCAACAGCTATTTATTCATTGCAGAAGTGCTCTGCTTCCAATAGATGGTGAAAACCTGTGCTGGGGGAAAAAAAAAAAAAATCACAGAAGAGAAAAATCAAGCACTGGAGACTGCAATGCAAATATTCTTACAAACAATTATGTTTTTTCACTTACCCAGCCTTGCAGCCAACTGCTAAACTTGCCCAGATGTCCATTTTTCACATGTAAAAATTCTTGGGAAACAGGGCTTTGCTTTATCTTACATTTAGCCCTATTTTGTCAATCCCCAAGCATTTTATAGAGAAATACACGTTATAATTTCCACTTTAATAAGATCAGAGTCATAGAACAGTTTGAGTTGAAAGGGTGCTTTAAGGGCCATCCAGCCCAGCCTCCCTGCAGTGGGCAGGGACAACTTCACCTGGATCAGGCTGCTCAGAGTCCCATCCAACCTGACTGAACATTTTCAGGCATGGGAACTTTGTCATTATTTTATTTTCTTTTGCCTGCAGAGGTGAGGGCAGCCCTGAAGTGCTGCTGGGGCTGGGGGGCAGCAGAGTCACAAAAACCAGACCCCTCCTGCACTGCCTGGGAATAACTTTATTCCTATGATCAGGATTAAGTGAGGCTGCTCTCACATTCTGAGTCAAGCACAAATTCCTGCACAGACCAACACAACATTTTACTTCTTACCAGTTCTACTGCCAAAATATCCTAATCATAGAATCAGATCTTTACTCTTCAGCTACTGGTGAAGAGAGATGCACTGATTTACTGGGTAAGATATGAACACACTCCCTCAAGAGATTTATTTAAAACTTTGTCCTACCTTTTCTGTGGCTCTCTCTGAACAAGAGACCTGAGAACACTTCTCCTGCATAAGAACTTCTATTTTAGCAAAGTACAGCTCAGTTTGAAGGAGCCCAGCAATGGACTTGACTTTTCTTCCCACACTGTGGGGCTCATATTGAGTTCAGGAACTTGAAAAAAATAATCAAAAATGTTTTTAATGCCCGATTTTAAATACTATTTCTTGAATAAACTAAAGTTAGAAATTCCAAAGAATTAACATTCTTTGAATGTTAACAATTGAACACAATTGTTAATCCAAGATCAGTATGAAGATCCAACATTATGTACTCCAAAAAGTCAAAGATATTTCTATAGTGTAGGCAAATGATATATTTTAATAAAATAATTTACATTGCCCTGAGTTAAAGCCTAGAAATGTAAAGATACGCCTTTTAATGGCCCTACAAACAAGTAAATTGAACACACTGCCTGCTTTTTTTTGGCACAGAGGACACACAGTGGCCCATCAGCCCCCAGAGCAGCCCAGGAGCAGCCAGGATATTCCATTTGCTCAGTTATAAGGCAAAAGAGGAAGGCAGGCAAGTGTGCTGCACAAAATTGTCAGACAGGGAAAAGTGTGGTAGGCATAAATCCCTAAGGAACTCCGTGTTCTAATGCACAAGAAATAACTAGTTACTTTCACAGTCACAGTTATCATTCTATTCATTGTACTTATTAGAATGATAGAATAAAAGTACCTTCAAAATGGATGCACTCCTGAAGTAATTAAAGTGTTTTCATGACCCACAGGTTTGTTACAGAGAAAAGTCTTTTAAATTTATCTCTTTCCAGTAATGCCAGCTGGCATGGAGAGGTGAAATCAAAAATTCATCGTGGAAACATACTTTGAAGAACTTGGTTCTAATCTTCCAGCCTCAGGGTTTGTTTTTTTGTTTGTTTATTCACTCTCTAGGGAACAGGCAAAGCAGAAGAAACTTCACATTTTACTGTGTTTTCATGGCCTTAATTTTCACCACTTCGGTCTCAGCAGGTCACTGCAGCTTCACTATGAACTTCTCAGTTTTCTGTACTGCATGAAAATATGGTCACAAAGAGGATTTCCCATCACAAACAAATCAGCTGCACAAGGGAGGGAGAATTGTCCTTTGGATTCCATCAGCTAGAACTTCTAAAGTGCAACCAACCACACAACTGCTGGCCCCTCTGTGCCAGGCTGGACAGTCTCTCTATCAGCTGTGGGACTCCAGCACCCCTTCCTCTCTCAATACAATGTTAAATCACATTTTATTATCTTTAGCATGTGTGTGTACATTCTACACTTAGAAGAACTGATCCAGCTATTCTTATGAGGCTGTACACACAGAACCGGCCACATCCTCACATATTAAAAGTCTAAATTTATAGTCATAACAATGTATTAAAAAAGTAAAAAACCTTAGTGCTACCTCAGATCAAAAAAATTCTCTTATTGAAGGAACTTTCAACCCCACTGGCATACCTGTTTGAGCCAATACTTTAAAAACTCCTTGTACTGAACAGATTAGATTGATATTTTACAGTAATGCCTTCTGCCAGGGAAGCATCCAATGGGAGCCAGCTACTATATGGATTCTAACACAGCTTGCCAAATTTTACTAGTGTTTTCAATGTCCACACGAGAAATTGCCCATTAAATTTATAGACCAATTTTATGCTAACTGTACTCATTACAGTCTGTGAGGAAACTAGGTAATTGGGTTGTTGTACTTCTATCTTTAGAAATAAATTAGAATTCCTGCTTAGTTAGAATAATTTAAAATGTCTGACTGTGCCTGTTCAAAGCATCCATTAACAAATGCTGGCTTCTCCTCGACTTCCCACTGCATTAAACAGGCCATTTCTGTACACAAGACAAAGCAGCTAATCAACTGGAAGTTGAAAATAAATATGCAGGGAGCAGGCACACAAACCACAGTGTTAAAATACATTTGCCTTATGCCAAGATTCATTTGTAAATTCATCAAGTGTTACACTTACGAAGTCATGTTGATATGTTTTCAAGATGGTTAACTGCTCGAAAACAAATAATATTTACAGTGCAGTTAAATGGACTTATTCAGCAATACTCAAAGGCACAAACTGAACCAGTGGGTGTACAGAAGCATTTGTGTTGCTGCAGCACTCAGGGCTGTGCTCTGGTGAAAGGTGGCCCTGCCCACGGCAGGGGGGTTGGAACCAGATAAACTTTAAGGTCCCCTCCACCCCAAACAATTCTAGGAGTCTGTGATCTGACCCTCAGATCCTTTTACAGCAAAAGGGCTCTGATTTCAATTCTCAAGATTTCTAAGATTATGCACAGTCTTTATGTGACTGTTGCAGTACAATAAAGCCAAGCTGAACAGCAGAAAATGCCAGAAAGGAGTGCAGAGACTGAGTAATTTCTTATTTGCGAAGATATGCTAATCCTCTGCAGGGAATCACTTCCCTGCACTCAGGAAGCCTTTGGGTTCATAAACCTGAATCCTTTCCCAAAGAGGAACAATTAAGTCCACTCCAAACATATCTCAGAGGCTAATAAATAATCATACTACTACCTTCTAATTCCATACCTCTGGGATAGCTAACCACAGAGTTATAAATTAAATTCTATCTTCTAAGGGATGATAAACTTTTAGCTACCAGCCAAAGTTACCGTGCTGTAAAATGTAAGAAGTTACCATGTAAAATGTAAAAAATTACCACATAAAATGCAAAAGTTACCATGCTGTAAAATGCCCTGAATAGGGATGCAATCATCCAATCCATTCAGTCTTCAAAGTTTCACTTTCCACACAATAAAGATTCAGCGAGTGACGACGAAAAAAAAACACAACTAAAAAACCCAAACCAAAACTGTGAGTTCCTACTTGGAAAGCTCACAAACATAAACAAAAGAACAGATGTTTGAGTTTGTTTTGTGAAAGGTGGTAATGGAAGATCAGTCATCCATGCATCAAACAAGTGCTCTACTGACTCAACAGCACTGTGACAGCAGCACAGCTCCTCCTGAGAATGCCTCCAGAGTCGAATCCTGGCGGCAAAATCATCTGAGGAATGCTTTGTTTAAGATGTGATTAACAAAACCTCTTGGCAGTAGCTTTGCTATCTTTTGGAATTCCAGAAGTAATTGTAGGTAAAAGAAATTCCCAGACAAAAAAAAAATCAGGCATGGACAGAATCCATGTGTGCTAAGTGTTAAGTGGACACTGAGTTATGACTTTGGCTTCTATTTTGAACCTGGCTACCTATGAAGTTCAGCATTCATTAACCAACTAAATCTTGCTACAGCTGCTGCCCCAGAACAGCAATATCACTCTCACATTGGGCATTCTGCTGTTGAGTCAGGAAATATACTGCCTGGGAATATAATCATCAAATTTAAAGTGCTACTTGATGGGAATTACATTTTTAGTTTAAAAAGTGAAAGTGACTCCGATATTAGGAAATAACAGCCAGAGTTCTGTGACAGATACAAGTTCTGCATCAAATTAAAGCAGTCAGTAGTTCTAGAACTGGAATAAAGTAACAGATCTTCACAAAAATAAAATAGAATACATAGTAGAAAAGAAGTGGGAGACTTCAAAACATCCCTTAAGCAGTTTTTGAAAAGAAATGATGCTCCTGGCACCTGGATGCTACAGAAGGACATAATTTGTAGAGATGAGATGATGGAGGAGCTAAAAAACGGGTGTTACATAAAACCATCAGTGGCTCAGTTCAGGGAGAAAACAATACCAGGGAGAAAAAATTCCATTATCATCAAAAACTTCAATTTACTCATTATTAAACCTGTTACCCAGCAGATTCCCTCAGTAAATTGTTCATTTTGTATAGTATTTCCATGGAATATGTAATATTTTAATATTAGGGTGCTTTACCTTAGAAGTAAAGAATTTAAGCTTAGAGATTCAAACCATTTCAATTAATGCATAGACTAAATAAAGAGTCACTTTTTTTAGGTTGTTGGTTTTGGCTAAAAAGGTGGTATTTTATATACAGGATCATAGAATGGTTTGGGTTGAGAGGGATGTTAAAGCTCATCTTGTTCCAACCCCCTGCCACGGGCAGGGACATCTTCCACTATCCCAGGTTGCTCCAAGCCCCATCCAACCTGGCCTTGAACACTTCCAGGAATGGGGTATCCACAGCTTCTCTGGGCAACCTGTGCCAGGGCTTCACCACCCTCACAGGGAAGAATTTCTTCCTATCTAACCTAAACTTGCCCTCTGTCAGTTTAAAGCCACCGCCCCTTGTCCTGTCACTCCATGCTCTTGTAAAAAGTCCCTCACCAGCTCTCTTGTAGCCCCTTTAGGTACTGGAAGGCTGCCAAAATATCCAGCTGAAATGTATCCAATTCTGGTCTATCACAAACACTTTGAGGCCAAATAAAACTCCCCAGTATTCATAATTCACTGCTTCAAAATAAGGTTCCAAACAGGAACAATTTTTCCAAGAAGGACTTTGTCTCTTCCTTTATCAATGTACCTTGTACCCCAAGGAA
This sequence comes from Pipra filicauda, assembly GCF_003945595.2. Classification (NCBI taxonomy): domain Eukaryota; kingdom Metazoa; phylum Chordata; class Aves; order Passeriformes; family Pipridae; genus Pipra; species Pipra filicauda. The sequence goes on along the minus strand of NW_024104953.1, from coordinate 2,652,308 downwards.
CAGCTGCAGATCACGGGGGAAATCCACATGGACTACACCTTGGTAAAAATTCCTGGACATCAGCTGCCACGATAGAAACAAGAGTGAAATGCAGGTGAACAGAACACCCCAAACCAAGAGGCTGTTTGCTCAAAATCTGGTAAGACTGTCTGAAAATGAAGACATGAAACAGTAACCAGGCAGTTACCAAGAGACCTCAGGTGGGAAAGAAGAATCAGCTTAAAAATCAAGTGTAAAAAGCACTAACACTTCTAACAGTGAGACGAGAGCAGTGAAAACCTGGTCTGACCCCAGGAAGGTGCTCCCTGGCACCTCAAGCTCTGCTGAGGCCTGAGGGAGAATCCTCCCCTGCATGCCTGGCACGGGCTGGGAGCACAGGGAGCAACAGGGACAGGCTGCTCCTGGGGTGTCACCTCCTGTTAGAGGGACAGAGGGGAGCGCAGACCTGCAAACTCAGGGTGGGGAGCTGCTGTAGGAGAGTGTTCAGGTATCTGAAGATTTTGTAAGGGTCTAGCAGTCATTAATCTGTGCTATTGCTCCTATTAATCCTGCATGTATAGTTCATGGACTAACAGTTAATTACAAGCCATCAATAAATCACCCACAACTTCAATTCTAACTTGATTTAAGCCACGAGTTGTTTACCCCTACAAGCAACACAGACACTCCCTTCAGTGTCTTCTGCTTCACACTGATCTGTGGCCTTCAGCTAAACTTAACTGTCTCAGATTTTCTATTTTTCTTTTTTTATTCTCTTTTTCCTTCACCTGAGGGCCCCCAAGGTATTAAGGAAATCAACCCACGAGGTACACAGGTCACATGTGCTTCAGTTCTCAGACTGATTCCAATCAAAGTACTGCAAAAATTGCACTCCCCCAAAAGTAATGGCTCCAAAACCTGGGCCAAAAATAGGTCATGTCTTTGAAAAGTAGATATTAAATTCTTGGGTTAGACAAATGAAAATTTAAGAAGTTTAACATATATGCTAGCTTTCTTAAACAAGATGCTCTAACGAATTTATTCCACTAGATCAGGTTTTTGCTCCAGGAAATTCCAATTAAACACCATATGAAAGCTTGGCATGTTTCTCTCCCTCCAACTGACAGAGTTCAGTGTTAGCTCTTGGTTTTTCTGGAAAACATTAAAAGAGTGTCATTCATATTTCTTTTTTAAGCAGAGTAAAAAAAACACAGTTAAATTTAATTCTGTATGCTTCACTTCTGTACTTCTGCTGATGACATTTTTATAAATTAGAGGTAATGAAGGATCCTTTCCCATGTTTTAACTTCACGAATTCTCAGTCTTTTGAGAGCATAGAAGATAGGGATGAGATTCTAAACAGACTTGCATAAAACTACAAGACCTGTCAGTGTATAATCAAAGACACAGCCCAAGCAGATTCACTGATCTGTGACTCAGACCCTGAAATAAAATACTAATATTCATTAAGTGTACACATGCTTCTTCTAAACTTATTTTTCTTTAGGGGCTCCTAACTTTTGATTAGTCAAAACAATTCTTTTTTCATTATTCTGTAGTCAGGAGGAAAACATTCAGTATTGTGTATAAAGATTTTTCAAATTAACTAAGCTTACAAGAGACGTTATGTCACCTTAGCAACTACTTTTTAGAAGTTACTTACTCTGCAAAAGCTGACTCTGAACATGCACTTAGAGTTTAAAATAATTTCTAGGCTAGCAACTGGCAACCACATTCTTCTTCATTACAATTTTAGAAAGCCATAAAGACTTAAATCTGAAAAAGAGAATTAAAAGGAAACAGAGCCTTATGTGACAAAAACAGCTTTTCATAGTAAAACAAGTGTTTTCAAAGTATTTCATTCAAGGGACTAGTGGAAACCAGAGCAACCTAGAATTTCAAGAACAAATACTACAGGAAAAAAAACCCATAATTGCAGTTAAAAATTCATTTAAAAGGCAGTTATTTAAACACAGTTAGCCAGGGAAATAACACCTTACCTGCCAGTTACACATCCCCCAATTCCAGCCAACACTGCCCCAATACCATATTTATTACTCCTCACTTCTGCTACTCCCCAGCCTTTTTCCAAATTAATGGAATATCTAAATTTTTCTTCCCCAAGTGCTAGGAGGCAAACCACTCATCTATTTCTGTTCAGAAGGTACAATTCCCCATTACTTTGCTGTTTACATATTCCATCCCTGAAATATGGGATCAAAGAACTGGAAATCCTTCCTTTTCTCCTTAACTCAACTGAGCACAGTAGGAGCCCTTCTCCAATTAACATTTACCCAGCACATTCCACCTCCTCATTCCCTCAACACATCTGAGTCACAACCAGCTCCTCAAGTGACTGGAAATTAACCTAGTAAAGCAAAAAAAATGTCTAGAGTTATATTAATTTGGCACAGAACTTCACAGAAACCTTCATCTGGGAAACTGGAGAGAATCCCCCAGAAATAAGGGAATTTTATTTAAGCTGGGGAAGATCTGTGGAGAGATGCAGTATCTGGTATTGAATCCACTGATGTATTAAAAAAAAAAAAAAAAAAAAAAAAAAAAAAAAAAAAAAAAAAAAAAAAAAAAAAAAAGAAAAGAGGCTTTCTCAGAAATAAGTTCTTGTTTTAGATTTATTCTTCAGAGGGCCATAAAGGTTATCAGACCATTTACAGCCTCTCCCCCTTTTTCCAGGAGGGTTGCTCTTCTTTTATAAGGAAAACTAAAGATGAACTCGTTCCCCTTGAATAATTATGGATTAGGCTTGTAAGCAAATGCAGGACAAAATATTCCTGCCCTCCTTATTATGATGTTTTGTACCTTTATTTCTTGTTCAGAGTGAAAGCCTGGTAGACAAAATAACCCCCCAAATTAGGACCTTACAGATAGGAAGGTTTCTGCCTACCTGGCCTGTTGGGTTTGTGCCACACAAGTCCTCTCAAACTCCACCTGCTGGATAACCTTTAAAAAAGACTAGGGAAAAAAAAGCTTTAAAAAGGCTTAAAAACCCCTTTTGTTCCACCAGCATTGATAAAACTGATTGAACTGTGTATTTGATAATATATTCTTCATCCTTTTCTTTTCTACCAATCTCTATCTGTGCTAAAGTCACATGGAATCTCTGGGCAGATATTTTTTCTAAACTCCTCATGTTAATGGGCCATATTTTTCACTAATATCAATTTTTCATAATGTGTTTATAGACAGGAAAAGTTATAGTTCAATGTCACAGCTAAGGAGATAATTATACTTCTTGTTTTCAGCCTCTAACACAGAGAAGTAGAAAGTAATGTGCAAACATAATTTAAAATTAATATCTACATATAAAGTATCACCTTTAATTATTCAAATCTCAAACACTTCAGACAGTAACTTTTTACCCATAATTTCCAACCAACAAAAGTCACAATAATCTAGATATTTTTATTTGCTGATGTTTTATCTTATGGGTATCTTATAAATACACCTGTCATCATTCTACTTTTACAATATGCCATTCTTTATTATGATCTATCATCCTTGAGGAATAATTAAAAAATAAGGGAGGTTGAGATTCACCCAAGACTTGCAAATCATACCTGGAGTAGTCTGTGATACAGAAATGCTGGAAGAGATGTTATTTTTGAAAACAGTAATTTAATCACAAGTTGGGAGAGCATGTATTCATTTAGAAAACTGCTCAAATATTTCCCCAGAAACAAAAAATAAACACCATGATGATGCTGTGGCAGAGGCAGTAAAAAGCCATAAAACCCTGCTGTGTGAACATTATTATCATTTCAGAATGTCATCACTACATAAGTACAAGTGAAAACCATCTGCAATGAGAAGTTTTATAGAAGCTTCCAGACAATCATTATTTCTGGTGAACAACTATTTTTTTCCTCTTGAAATAAGTCCTTCTATTTTTGCCAGATCTCCAAATGAAACTGTTGCAGAACCTCTCTGGGCTGGCTTTGCCTAAGGGGAAAAAAAAAAAAAAAAAAGGAAGTAAAAAATAAATATATATAGGTCTAATTTCAAGTCAAAGTGTTTTCTAGAAAGCTTTTAAAGCATCACTTATTTAAAAAGTCAAACAGAAAAGAGTTCAGTGTCACACTACCTGTGATTCATGGTATTTCCAGCCAATCATGTAGTAGATCTGAAAGGTGGCAGGTACTGAACCATCACTATTTCCATACATTTCTGTTGGGGAAGGAAAGGAGACAGGAAAGGTACCCAGAACATCAGGTTTAGGAAACACTTCGTTCTCAGAACATCAGAACTGAGTGTGACATATTCATCATAATGACTCCTGGTGAAAGATTTGGGACAATAAAAATATCTCACGCCGGTGCATCAACACAGTTCAAACCCTGTCATTATAATTAAGGTTAAAAATAGCTTATGATAATGGTATTTTGTTCTATTCCAAAGTGTTTGGGGTTTTGGGGGTTTTTTGTGGGATCTTTTTTTAAACAAAGCTCAGAGAAAAAGACATAGAAAAGAAGTTCTTGAAGTCATTTCAGGTGAAGTCATTACCTCTCAAACACTGACCTCGGTATATTGCAGCAGCTGCCAACATTGTCTCCCTGTGCAGCAGAGGTTTTCTATTCCAAGAGCAATTACTCTCCCCCATACCTAAAAATATGTTTTAGCTTTAAGAAAAAGAAGATATAGCACATGCCATGAGTTAAGTGTCATGCACTAAGGACAGATTTTTACTAAACCACAATAAGTACAGAATCCTCTGCACTTCACTGGAAGAGAGCACATACCACAAACAATTTGGTGAGTTTCTTACCTGTAAGAATCCAGAACTTTTAATTCTCATGCTTTGCAATTTACAGTTTGCATTGCTAGGAATGATTTCAAATTATACTTCTGCAGCCTGAGTCTTGAAACATTTAGGCTTTCTAGTATAACTTATTTTAAGAATGAGTACAAAATTCAGACACATCACCATATTTACACATACATCTTAGGATGTATTACTATCCTAAGAGATTTTCAATAAGAAAAAAGCCAACTATTCTAATCTCCTTAATCACTTATAGCATCTGAATGTTCCTGATGAGGATAAGTGTCATTTTCATTAAGGAATTTCTCCAAACAGCAGCTGATCCAGATAAGAAATGCCCTGCTTTGTTCTGTAACAACTGACTGCATGTGAGCAATTGCTTTACAATCCATGACAAGTGCAATCAGAATATTAACAAAATTGTTACTCAGTTCTTTGCTGAATACCCTGATAATCAGGTTCACAGGAAGAGTTAATATGTGGGACACAGGCTCCTGTCTCCCTTTCAGGGATTTCTCCACCTTCCCCTGAACAGGCTCATTCCAAACGGGAATTCAAGCGAAGCAGAAAATTTGTAGCAGGCCATGAAGTAGCAAACCTTTGACTTCTGCTTCCCAACACAAATCTGCTGAGAAGCACAATCTCCTGACTCACTGGAGAGCAGGAAAAAAGTAATGTTCCCACTGTTATAGTAATTTATTATTTATTTATATTGTCGTAAGAAAGAATTTTTTTATGATGAGGGTGTTAAGGAACTGGCACAGGTTTCACAGAGAGGTGGTAATGCCCCATATCTGAAAACATTCAGGGCCAGGTTGGACAAGGCTCTGAGCAACCTGATCTAGTTCAAGATGCCCCTGCTCACTGCAGGGGGCTTGTACTAGGTGGCCTTTAAAGATCCCTTCCAACCCAAATGATCTGGAGTTAAGAAACACACAGTGAAACTCTTCTGTGCCTGCCCTAGTGATACAGAAAACATTTATGTTTCCACAAAGAATATACTTGCCTTGCAAGTCTTCCATGACCTCAAACAATCCTGGGTAGTTGACTTGGATTTCATCAGTATCCTGCAAGAATTGAGAAGCTCAGTTTTAGAGCACATCAAGCTAAACCAGCAGCATTATGCCAACCTTCAGAGCTGTTAATGGACTATTCCCTGCCCATGGCAGAGGGGTTGGAGCTGATCATCTTTAAAGGTCCCTTCCAACCCAAACCATTCTATGATTCTATTCATCTGCCTCTTCTGCTCAAACAAGGTATTTCTCAGAAGAACATAGTGCCTTAACATTTCTAAAAGGTTTTGCTTAGTAGCCCAAATACAACCAAATTTTAATCGAAATGCCACTATTTTCTTGCTTTCACAAGAAACAGCAAGTGTCTAAAGCCTTTTCAAGCAGATCTAACATTCTCTGACATTTCTCCGAGAAGACCATCCAAATTCTACTGGGCCACAAGCCAAAGACACACTTCAGTTGGTCCCATTAATCACCACAAAGCCACGAACAGCAGCAGCCCAAGCCACTTCAGAAGCTTATTCAGCAAAGGTGCACGACACACAGAAGGAAGCAGCACGTTACTAACACATTAGCAAACAGTGATTTTTATATCCCAGCAGCTCCGGACTGTTCAGTTGTTTGTGATTACCACAGTCAGGGTGTTGAAGCCAGCTCTGGACAGCAGGTGTCCCAAGTCAGCGACAGCAGTGAAGGGCGACACGTGAGGGGCAAACCCGCCTTCCCTCTCCAGCTCTGCCAGCTGCAAAGAGCAGCGCAGCTCGTACAGGGTGTCCCCCCCAAACATGGCTCCAATGAACACCCCATCCGGCTTGAGAACGTGGTGGATCTGCAGCACAGAAATAAAAACGGGGTTGGGCATTACGTAATTAAGAAGCTCTTGGGAGTTTGCTTTTTAGTGAACTCCAAAGCAGTCGTGTTAATAGTTGTTTTAACAGAGCTTTAACACTGAGTGCATTCTGCCACGGCTCCTGGTAACAACGCAAACAAACAATCTGTCTGAAAAAGGACTGTTTTTTCTTAAGAAATACTAAATCTCCAAAAATTACACTGAAAGTCAGGAAACCTAAGAAGGAACTTTGGAAATCGGGGGTAAAACTATTTTCAGTGGGATACTCCTAAACCAATATCCTCAATCAGTTTACTCCTGAAAACGGGGTAGATTAAGACAGATTCTGCTTGCTTTTACTTTGTCAGATGAGAGCAGCAAAAGCACTTTTTAATGCCTTGATTTAAGGAGGCCTTAATTTCCAGCAGTGATCTTTCCACTTCTGAGAGACAACAGAGTAATGCAGCTTTTATTATGCCTACCCCTACTTATTTTTAACTGGCCAGAACAGCAACATCACAACTCAAACACCAAACTGCTTTCTTGTCTCCTAATCCTAGTGACAAGGCCACTAAATTCACACTTCTTTTCCTAAGAATTGGCAGTGATCCCTGGTTTAGATATCCAGAAGAGCCTTATTAGATAATCAGGCTAACAAGGGTGTTTCTTCTAAAACTTCCAGCACTTTAAAAGAAAAATATTTTCAATTGTTTTTTAATTAAGTATTAATCAAGCTACTTTTCCTACGCTAGCAAAAAAGCCTTTAATAGACAGGTAAGAATATTAAGCAGTTAAAGGCAGCTTCCATTAGTTAAAGCCAGTGGTACCAGCACAGGAAATGAGCATCCATGATGAAAGTTGGCCAAGAAACCCAGTTCTCCCCCTGTGTGGGGCATTATATTGTATTTACTGTGGGAGTAAAAATGTTTGACACTCTCTAGAACACTTAAATTCCAGTGAAAATTATATATTTCTTTCCAAGTATTTTTCTTTCAAGTACTGAAAGCATTCCAATTTATTATTTCCATAACAGCAGGGTATTCCTATTCCTGCCAACAGGTGAAGGAATAGCACTGGAATGACTGATTAATTTGAAATAAATGAAAAAAAAACCCAACAAACTGGTTAAAATACTTCTTGCTCCAAGGTTTTGATCTGACTGAAGTTTAAACCTGCTGTAAAGAGATGAACTAATCCAAAATAAGATTTTTTTTTTTCAGAAACAGTTTTGGTTTTCTCTCCTCAACCAATATTTGCTTGACTTCAAAATGAAAAAGCCTTTCTCTGTGTTGCCTCAGGTGACACTAGTTACCATGATCACAGCTGTTGAGAATTCAAAATATTATATAAACATGTTTCAGTTATTTATTCCAAATTGATTTGAGGCAGTAAATTAGTAGCAATATCAAGTGATGCTCCTCAAGCTGCCAAGAATATTGCAAAAAATACTTGTGTGCAATGTGAGCTATTTCTGTGCCTCTTATTTAAAGAAAATCTGGAAATATGGAGTGCTCTCAATGCAAGTGATGGTTTATAGTATTAAAAAACAGCTTCTTACCTCTTTAAAAGCTTTAGGAAGGTCATTCACCCAATGCAAACTGAAATAACAGAAGCATACATTTTCTAATCATATATTTAATAAAATTTAGGGAATGCACCTAACTGCTTCATTAACTAAGTTCCAGGAGCCAAAGCCACAAATTAGTTTCTCAAGCTGCAACAGTTCTGAAATACCTGCCTAAAAGTAGTATTAAACAAAACCAAAAGTTGGTAAAAATAGGGATTTTTTTTCCTTTTAGGTTTTTTGCTAAATTGAGAAGATTCCAGTCCTGGAGACTAGTTTGTCAAAATAAAGGGAAGAGAGAAGCCACAAATGTTTTAAGGAAAACAAACCAACTAGGAAGAAGCACCAGAAGTTTTTTCTAATGCAGGCTCATATTAACTATTCAAGTACATTCCCTACTGCCCTTTAATGGACTATTAATCTATTTTGGCTTTATTTTCTTTAAGCTACTCTGAAAAGAATGCTACTTAACATTTTTAACAAAGCAAAAATAAATAAATAAATGAATGATTAATGCATACCTTAAGCTGCTAACAACAAGGTCAAATGTGTTTTCTTTGAAAGGAAGGAATTCCTCATCAGCTACAACCTTGACCGTGGGGATTTCAGTTTCTACAGCATTTTTCTAATGTTGGGTTAGAAGAAAAACAACACCAGAAGCTCACTTCTTCTGCTTTCCTGTATTACAGAACTGAAGCACGTTAATGGCCTTCAAAAAGCTGCTTACCAAAGCATTCTCTGCCACATCAACTTGAACAAGTTTTTCAACTGTTTCCTGAAACAAAATTTTAAAAGTCTATTAAGTATTTAAATTGTTTCCTAAGTGGACATAAGTCACTTTTTTGGAATGTTTGCAGCAATCTATTACAACTTAGAAAGCGTCCTTTTGTCTTTTGATAAAAGCTTTATATAAAGCAGAAAGCATTTCTCCCCACCCAGCATGGCACTTATTCCCAGGGAGAGCAGGTGAGGCAGAAGGGGTAACAGAAAACACACTCTGGATTTTCAGGCCTAAGTTTAGCTAAATATAAACCATATATATATAAATATAAATAGCCTAGGAAGCACCTTTAGTTACAGCACGGGTCGTGAAAGCAAAACTGTGCATGGCTTAAAAGTTTTCATAATTATGCTTCTCTTTAACAACTGTCAAATAGATTGATCAAAAAACATGTATATTCCTACTCAAAACTAAAAGTCATATAATGGAGAGTTTCCCTTGCACTGTCATTTGTCAGGTTTTCACTGGCAATAAATTAAGAATGGCCCACAAAACACACAGCTTTGGACTATAACTACGGGTGTGAAAGGGAGAGGGGAGGAAGATTTACCTCAAGATCCAGGAGATTAAGTTATAACTGAGCCCTATTTGAAAATGGAGGGATGCATATGAATTCACTTTAAACACTTTCAGTGAAGAGCCAGTACCTTGGTTAAATGCTGAGCTATATAACCTCGTCCAGAGCCAACGTCCAAAGCCAGAGGAAATGTTCTGAAGGACAAGATCAGCAAAGCAAAACACAATCAGGACATAAGAACATTTTATGTTTTAGACTAAGTTAAGTTTCACCTGCTAATTCCTAAAGGCCTCCTGAAACTCGACCCTCGGAGTGTCCTCCTGTGGGACCAGTGGTTCTCACCTGGTGATGTCAAACACCCTGTCTGCGATCCTGCCGCCGACCTGGGGGGAGAGCTCGTGGTCAGTCAGGATCAATTAGGCTGGAAAAGATCTGAGACCATCGAGTCCAACCTATGACCCAACACCATCTTGTCAACCAGACCCTGGCACCGAGTACCACGTCCAGTGTTTCCTTTAACACCTCCAGGGACGGGGACTCCATCACCTCCCTGGGCAGCCCCTTCCAATCTCTAATCACCCTTTCTGTGGAGAAATTCTTCCCGATGTCCAACCCTAACCTCTCCTGGCACAGATTGAGACTGTGCCCTCTCAATTTGTCACCAGTTCCCCGGGAGCAGAGCCGAACTTCCCCCCGGCTCCACTCTCCTGTCAGGGAGTTGTAGCGAGCGAGAAGGTCACCCCTGAGCCTCCTTTTCTCCAGGCTGAACACCCCCAGCTCCCTCAGCCGCTCCTCATCAGACTTGTGCTCCGCACCCACCACCAGCCCCTCACTGTCGCCCCCGAACCGAGCGTCCCAGCACCGGGCACAGCCCCGGAGCTGCCCCGCCCGCCCCGCACCTCCTCCCGCAGGTAATCGCACTTGGCGGGCTCGGCCTGCAGCGCCGCCCAGTTCTTCTGCTTCCGCTTCAGCCGCCGGTCGAAGGGGCTCAGCGCACCCGAGGTCGCAGCGGGAGGAGAAGGCGGAGAAGCGGCCAGAGCCCTCCGCGGCGGGGCACAAAGCCGCCCGCACCATCCCGCCCTCAGCACCGGGCGGGACAAGCCCCTCATGGCCCGGCTTCGCGCCGCCCCCCGCGCATGCGCCCCGGTTGGGCGCCGTGTCCCGCCGCGGCTGCCGTAGCGCCGCCGGAAGTGGAGGTGAAGCGGCGGCGTGGTGGGAACGGGGAGCGGCGGGGCTGGACCGGGCCGGGCAAGGTGGGTGCGAGCGGGGCCGCTCTGGGGCTCCTGCGGGGGCTGTGTTTGCTGCTGGGGTTGGGGAAGGAACGGCAGGGGGAGTGGGGGTTGCCGCAGCTGCGGGAGGCACCGGGCAGAGTGCAGAGGTCTGTTCGTGAGTCTGGTGGGGAGTCACCAAGGACTGTGTGTGCAGCCAGCGCGGTGTATTTGTTGTATTCCCTCATCACAGAATCACAGAATGGTTTGGGTTGGAAGGGATCTTAAAGATCATCCAGTTCCAATCTCCTGCCGTGGGCAGGGTCATCTTCTCCTAGACCAGATTGCTCCCAGCCCCATCCAACCTGGCCTTGAACACTTCCAGGGACGGGACATCCACAGCTTCTCCAGGGAACCTGTGCCAGGGCCTCACCACCCTCACAGTAAAGAACTTTCTCCTAATCTCTAATCTAAACCTACATTCTGTCAGTGTGAAGCCGTTCCTCCCTGTCTTGTCATTCCACAGTCTTATAAATAGTCTATCTTTCTTGTCGGCTCCCTTCAGGTACCGGAAGGCAGCAATTAGGTCACTGTACGCCGTCTCTTTTCCAGGCTCAACAATCCCAATTCTCTCAGCCTTTCCCCATAGCAGAGGTGCTCCATCCCTCTGATCATCTGGCCTCCTCTGAACTCGCTCCAGCAGCTCCATGTCCTTCCTGTGCTGGGGACCCCAGAGCTGGAGGCAGCACTGCAGGTGGGGTCTCACCTGAGCGGAGCAGAGGGATAGAGTCCCCCCCTCACCTGCTGCCCACACTGCTTTGGATGCAGCCCAGGACACCACTCCCAAGGAAGGAAAAAAAGATAGTAGTTACAGGTGTGACTCATTTAAATCTGCTGCTGCAGCAAAGCCATCATGGTGCTGGGTTCCATCCACAAGGGCATCACCAGACGAGATAACGAACCATCGCCTCACTCGGTGCTTGTCAGGCCACACCTGGAATTCTGAGTTCAGTTTTTGTCCCTGCCGTACCAAAAAGATGTGGACAGGCTGCAGATGGTCCAGAGAAAGGCCACAAGGATGACCAAAGGATTGGGAAGGTGCCATGTGAGGATAGGCTGAGAGAGGTGGGTTTGTTCAATCTTGACAAAAAAGGCTCAGAGGAGACGTTATCCCCGTGTTCCAGTATTTAAAGGATGGCTGCAGAGAACATGAAGACTCTCTTTTTACATGGAGTCACATGCAAAAGACAAGGGGTAACGGATACAAGTTACTCCTGGGGAGATTCCATTTAGATACCACAGGAAAATTTTCCTCAATGACAAGAGTGAGCCCTTGGAATAATCTCCGTAGGGGAGTGGTGGATTCCCCAACAGTGGACACCTGTAAGATTTGGCTGGACAGGGTGCTGGAACATCTTGTCTACACTGAGCTTTTCCAAGAAAGGTTGGACCAGATGATCCTTGAGGTGCCTCCCAACCTGGTGGTCTGTGATGCCATGAAATTGCCATATGTGCCTTTGGAAAGAACTTTTTAGGTATAGGTTAGAAATCCAACTTTGCTTAGTCCTTTAATTTTTATTTTTTTTCAGTTACATATCTGAACCTTTGACAATTGGGGTTTTTTTAAATCGTAACTGTTTGGTTTGTTTTCATGTTGTAGATGTCCAAGTCAAAAATGTCATCCCAAGAGGAAATCCTGAGCGATGGGCGGTTCAGCTGCGTCGCCAGGGATCCCAGGTTTTGGGAGATGCCCGAAAAAGAGCGGAAAGTCAAGATTGACAAACGATTCCGAGCCATGTTTCATGACAAGAAGTTTAAGCTGAGATACACAGTGGATAAAAGAGGCCGCCCTGTTAACTTTTCCTCCACGGAGAACCTCAGGAAGTTTTATGCCTTGTCGGAATCTGACTCTGATGTTTCAGAGAGTGAAGAGCACGCTGAAAAGCCAAAAAAGCAAAAAAAGAAAAGAAAAGGTAAAGGACAGACAGATTCTGCAAAGCCACCTGCTGGTGGTCTCCCAAAGGACAACAAAATAAACAAACAAGGGGTGGAGCAAACATGTGAAGTGGAGACGAAACTAAATGACCTTAAAAAGGAGGGAAAAAAAAGCAAATCTAAACTCAACTTGAAGGAGGACTCAAAGAAAACTGCAGTGGAAGTTGATCCCTCTCAGGGAAACAAAAGCCTTTTACCCAAAGGGGGAAACAAGCAAGGAGATGCATCAGGAGAAAGATCGATTTCAAATCAGAAGCAGCAAAAGTCTTCACAAGCAAGAAGTACTGAATCAGTGAAAGCTCCCAGGAGGGACCATTCTCTGGGAGGGAAACTAAAAGAACCAGGTTAGTTGTTCAAATAACAAGTAGAATTCATCTGTGTTTGCTTGGATGCTGGTGCTATCCATGGAAGATCTTTTGCAAGATCAGTTGTAAAAAAGCTGCCTGAGTCAGGTTCAGTGTTGCTGAAGGATTGGAGTTGATCAGCTCTGTATAGAATCAGTGCTGATTTTTCAGTAAGATTGTGAACATCCCTGTCCTTTGAATTGCTGGAGTTGAAATTTTTGGTCAGTTAGAAAAGTAAAATGTCCAATAGCTTATAAACTACTGTATTTATCAAACCAAACAGCAAATACGTGGTCTGATACTGTGAAGGCTTCAGCACATCACAGTCTGTTGACTGAAAGTGTAAAGATGACAGGATTGAGCCACTAATATTAGAGGGGATGAGAAAGGTGTCCTGAAGAAAAACTTTCTTTAGGTTGCTTATGCATGTCTATAGCCTACGTTATTGAAATCTGATTTTTGCATGTTAATTCTATACATATAAATAAAAGAGCAGGATATTTCATTAGAATTGAGATTGATAATGCAATTGTGGGCCTAAAGAGCAGTTAAATCAGATTAGACCAAACAAGGCAAACAGAAGAGGCAACACTGATGTTTTATGTTATTTGCACTTCCCTGGTGTAATTAATTCCTCCATCGTTACACCTTTCAGGGGTCCTGTAAATATCCTTTAGGGAAACCTGAAGTTTTCCTTATGCAATTCCACCATAAATATAGGTATCTAATGTTTATCTCTCTGTGCACAGACATCTGTGATCAAAGTGTAAAAAGGAAAAGCCAATTAGAGGAAGAAACTTCTGCAAGTGAAGATGCAGAATCGGGAGAAGAGGAGCCAGAAGATGACGATGGGGAAACAGGCGAGGAAGAGGAGCCAGAAGAAGATGGAGAAACAGGTGAAGAAGACAGTGATTCAGAAGATGATGAAGAAAGTGATAGTGGGCCTGATCTAGCTAGAGGCATAGGGAATATTGAAACCAGCTCAGAGGATGAGGAGGATTTAAATGACCTGTTTCCAAAGGAGCCGGAGATCGAGCATTCCTGGCGCGAGCTGGATAAAGATGCCCCTCGTGGAGATGAGGTAACAATACTTTCCACGTGACAAGTTGCTACGTGACAAGCTCAGAAATGTCATGAGTTCATTACAGACCTTCATCTGTGGAACAGCTTGGGGGAGTATTTTTCATTAAGGTTTTTCATCCTTTTAGTTACAGAATGCAAGGGATGATGAAATCAGGACTGAGATTGTGGTTTTCACTGGTGTCTCCCCTTCCCTCTGAGCAGACTCACCTAGACATAAGCTGTCTGTAAGGGGAAAAAACAAACAGAATTGAGCTTTTCAGAAATTCCAGAATTTAAATAGTACTGGTTTTGTTCACTGGTGGGTTTTTTCACTTTTTGTTGTATATTTAGTTATTTAACTTGCACTTTAAGAAATTAAGACATCATTAGATAGTGAAGGAAAGCTTTACAATTAGCACAATTAGTGTCTAAGAAATGACAGTACTCTTGTGCTATCACAATACCTTGATATTAGTTGCTATTGTGACTAACAATGTAAGATGATAACAAAATCCTAACTGTTGATGTTGCCACTGCAACATCTGAGGAAAATGCTTATTTTATTTTTTTCAGCAAAGTTTATTGCTGACTTTGATTTTTACCAGGGAGCTCTGCTAGAGAATTGTGTATTCCCCATAAAAGTCAGGAATTAAACCTATGAACTTTATGTCCTTTTTTTTTTTTTCCAGATCACCAGTAGATTGGCAGTTTGTAATATGGACTGGGATAGGCTGAAGGCTAAGGATTTGCTGGCTCTATTTACTTCTTTCACGCCCAAAGGAGGAACAGTGTTTTCTGTTAAGGTAAGATCTGATTTCTAAAAGGAGTACTAGCTATTACTGTAAAAAAAAAATAAGAAAAATACAAAATAAGACAGTTCTGTGGAGAACCTAAAGAGAGATTAACATGTTAAATGAGAAACTGTGTTGCAATTTCAAGTTGTTGTGTTAGAAATAAATGTGCTGCTTTTCAGCAATGGGCATGTATTTGGTAGAGTTAGAGGCCAAAGCCATTGATTTCTCCTGTTTATTAGCTTGGCTCTAAGTGCTGTTTTTCTGAGACTAATAGTGAAGTTCTCAACATTTCCTTGGTTTAAGTTTAATTTTCGGTGTTTTTATGATAAATAACCCAACCTTAAACCTGGCTATTTCTAAATGCCTTCCAACCCTCTTACCATTGCACAAAACTTATTTTTTTTTCACCACTTCTAAGTTATTAATAAATTGGTGGGCTTCTGGTCAATTAAGTTATATTTTTCCATTGTTAGTGTCTGCCTCCATCTTTCTGGGAAATGTTAGTCAAGATACCCCTTTCTGAAAAGGATCACAGTGAAATGAACAAAGTCAGGGTTCCTGTTCTTCATCTGTCTCAAAATATACTCATTCCTAGCAGGCAGTTTGGTTATTCTGCTGTCTTTTCCATACATTAAAATTAGGAGGGTATTATGGAATTGATCCTTTTACTGATTTTAAATAAAAAAACATAAAGTCTAAAAGCCTGGTGAGTCATTTTTTCCTAGTTATTGCCCATTACATCACTACAGTTAAAAATTTTGTTTTGTGTTTCTTGTATGTGTAGATTTATCCTTCAGAGTTTGGAAAAGAGAGATTGAAAGAGGAAGAACAAAAAGGACCTGTGGAACTGTTTGAGCTTCCAGAGAATACCACAGAGGAGGATGGGTATTTATATCTTCAAATGAGAGATACAACATGTTTAATTCTCAGTGAAAATCCCAATTAAGTTTCCAGAAGTTTGTATGTGGAAGTACCCTGTGGACACCTCAATTTTTTAAGTTTTTCAAGTGATGTTTTACAACTGGCCCTGGTTCTTTTCAGTGCATTTCATAAATGCATTATGATGAAACTTGAGAAGATTTGCTTGTTGATGAGTGAGTTCAACATTCATATAATGTAGCTCATTGGAGTAATCAATGAAATGAATGAGAGCTTAACACAGCGTCTCTCCTCTACAAATTCATGCAGTAAACTCCCTTTGGTGCTCACTGTCAAAATTCTTATCTGTCCATCAACAGGGACCTAAACTTGGGCCAAGAATTCCCAGATGGAGATTTCTTGAGTGCTTTAAGCAGCAGTCCTGGCTTACTAGGGCTTAACTTAACCCATTGTCGAGGCATGTCTTTTTTTGCCTTTTTGGGGTTTTTTTTTAGCTTTTGTTAAAGGTTTTGCTTTTATATTTTTCCAGAATTTCCAGATGTTTGGCAGTCTGGCTGGGACCATATTTATATAATACATCCTGCTGGACTGCCCTGCATTTAGAAAATCTGGATTCTTCTAAAATAAGGGAAGATCCCTTTGGAGAAAGTTCCTAGTGCATCAGAGGACACTTGATAAAACTAAATAGAAACTGGTGGAACTTCGTGCTGTTTAATATTTAATCTCATCACAAGATTGAGAGAGTGTTTGATTGGTGCATGTTTTTAATAAATGTTTTAATTTTCGAATTAAAATATTTTGCAGATGAGGAGTTGTTAAAGCCAGCTCACCTGACCGTGGTGTTTTCTCCACTTTCGCAGGATTTATAGGGAAAAACTGCGGGAATATCAGTTTAAACGACTGAAATACTTCTATGCAGTTGTAGAATGTGATTCTCCTGAAACAGCCAATAAAATTTATGAGGAATGTGATGGACTGGAATTTGAAAGTAGCTGTTCTTTCATAGACCTGAGGTAACTCCACTGGGGACGTTTTTACATGTTGGGCCAGAGAGGGAGAATTAAAGGCAGTTTAAAATAATTTGGAGTAAATTATATTTACTTTATTCTGTAACCAAAATGAGATATGAAGATAAATTGGGCATCCAGTGGGTTGTTGAGTTTCCCTTTGGTTGTTTTTAGTTCTTTTTGACCACCGGAATAAGGGAAGTTTGAGAGCATCTCTGCACAGAGAGAGATTATTTTCAGAGAAGACAGATAAAATGTCCTGGTTGCATCTTCAAACTTTTGGTACAACTAAGTAAAGGGATAGGATTTAGAAAAGAAAACAGCAACACAGTGTTGCTTTTTTCTTTTTTCTTTCCCCACGGGTCCAGAAGTGGCATTTTGTCAGGATTGCTTCCCACGGGGCAAGAATATTGCTGCTGTTGTCAGGAAGCTGCAATAGATATGTTGGCCCCTGTGGATGAGCTGGAAGCTCTAATATTTCAGAAGTCACGTTCGGAGAAGAAAGGATTCTAAATTATTATTTGCTTCATTGTTAGTATTTCCTTTTGTTGCAAAAAAAGCTTTTCAGTCTGAGCAGAAAAGTTACTAAATCATAAAAGGTTGTGACAGAAGCCATTTGTCTTTTGGGACCCGTGTTGTGGGCACTCTTGGAAGTCAGTGGAAGTTAAATTTTTTGCTTTGAATCATTTTCTAGAGGAGCTTAATTCATTTGCTTTGAACCATTTTGGAGAAGATGATCTTTGCCAAGTGAACATGTAACTTTTCATCATTTTAAACATAGAAATGTAATGTTTTACAACAGACACAGCTGTTTGAAATTCTCCAGTGATTTTCTTAATCTTCTGCTTTGTTAAATTTTAATCTCACATAGTGTAGAAACGTTTTTGGTTTTTTAAACCAAGTTCTTCAATTGTTACCCATGACTTTGGTCTTTTTAACATTTTTTTCCCCTACTAATTATAATTTTGAAGATGTACCAGGCTTTCCTAAAATGTTTTGAATTTCTTTATCTGTTTCCAAATTCCATTTTACTAACTTTTTAACTTTTAACATTAAGCTTCCTGCAAAGATGACTCTTAAAACAAAGAAAACCACCCAAAAAAACCCTGCCTCTGGCCCTGTTTAGACCAGACTGAAAATTGATTTACTTCCCAAAAAGGGTGTGTTACACACAGAAAACCTGTGGAATAGCTGTGCAGAAGCCGGGCAGTTCATCTTACACCTCTGGAACATTCATCCATTTTGTTCCCATTTCAGGCTTACCTGCTTTTTATTTTAGCACATTCTTTCATGCTGATGTACCATACTCGTGAGAATCTTAGGCTATGAAATTTCCCAGTGTATTTGAAGAATAACATGTTCTATTTGCCCTTAAGATTTATTCCAGATAATGTTACATTTGATGATAAGCCGAAAGATGAAGCCTCAGAAGTGAATGTAGCTGCTTATAAGCCAAAGTACTTCACATCTGCTGCTATGGGGACATCAAAGGTACCTTTACAGTGGTTTTGTAATGTTTTTCTAATGTGTTTAGCTTTGCTGTCAGCTTGGAAATTATGTTTGTAGGGGGGAAAAGATTACTGACTATCTCCACTGTTTCAAAATAAAGTCATCAAACGCATTAAAAGATCTGAACGTGTTACAGACCCGCAAGTTGCAGCCCTGTTCTGGATTAGTTTAAAAGAGATTGGGATTCTCTGCTACAAATTAAATACCGTGTTTTAACCCAGTAGAAGTCGTACATGAAATGGCTTTGGTTTTTTTTTCCACAGTTAAACCTTCCAATTTGCCTAAAATGGGTGTTTGTGTGTAAGTCAATAAGGGCCTTTCTGGTGGTAGTCCCAGGCCTCAGCAGTTGCTTCCCCTCCTTGTAGCGATTCAGCCCTGCTCTGTCTCACTGCCAGCCAACACTTCCATCTGGCCGTGAAGGGAGCCAGACTGGGGAAGTGATTAGTTGAGAAATAAGTACTTTCTGCTGGATCATTTTTCACTCTCATCTGTTCCATGCTCTGGCTGAGGGTGCAGTTTTACAAACGCTTTCATTGTCCCCACTGCGATTCCCTACGTGATTCCAGGAGTGAGTTGCTGCTGGAAGAGGAAAAGAGAGGAGTTGGTGGCTGCTTCAACACCAGTATCTGCTGCCACAAAGGAATGTGGCTTGCAGAGGTTTTGTGTTGTGTGACCTGCTGTTACAGAACTCTTCAGTGCATGAGGAGATTTTTTATGTAGCTCAAACTCCTTGAAACTCACTGTAAAATAAATTCCAAAAAGTTATAAATAAATTTATTTTAGCAAATGGTTATTATAGCTAATTATTGTAGAGAGCTTACTAACAGGGTTATATTGCTGGTATCAAATTATTTTCCCTAAAATCCAGTGTTACAATGTTTAGCTTTAGTCTTCCAGCTTCCACAACTGGCATTCTTGTTTTTAAGGTAGATATCACATGGGACGAGACAGATCATGAACGAGTCACATCACTCAGCAGAACTTTTAACAAAGAGGAGCTTCTTGACATGGATTTTCAAGCCTATTTGGCTTCATCAAGTGAAGAAGAGGAAGAAGAGCAGCAAGGTACTTTGGTAATAGATGTTGTCCGCAGAGTCATTATCTCCAGTGTTTTGAACAGGAGTTATTTAAATATTTCAATTCCGTGTCTACAGAAAATGCTTTGAATGTCATCTTTTACAAGGACAATTTTATGCTTGTTTTGTAAAAGCTGTGGTCAGGTTCTGCTATGAGAATAACCTGCCTTTCCTCTAGAGCTAAACAGCTCTGAAACTGGTGTGTGCTTATGTTTTGTGTGTGTGACCTAAAGGTGGAGGGAAACGAGGGGGAGCATGTTGACATTTTTTCTTCTCTCTTTTCAATTAGTAAACAATTAGCTTGATGACAGAACATTGACAAATGCTAAACTTTTTTTGGAAGATTCATATGTTAGGCCCCTTACCATGGAAGCTGTAGAGTTTTTTAAATTTCCTGGACCTTGACATTCTTTTTTTCTCTATTTCTTTCTGTTTGTTTGAGTTAAATACACTTTTCCAGTGTTCTTTATACATGACGGGAAAACACATATGTGAGTTTTTAAAATGGTATCTCTAAAGCCACCATTGATACTCATTATGCAAACCCAATTCTGATTCTCCAAGTAAACAGTATCACTGGTGTGACCCCAAAATTGTGTCATTATTTTTGGAGACAAAGTATGTTAACTGAATTTGGACTTTCAGCTTACTTAGAAGATTGTTAATAAGAGTTTGACTTAAGTGTTGTCACCCTGGCTTTGAAACAGCTCTCTGGTTTTCATTTGTCTACTGCAGAATCTCTTTATTTGGTGTATTAATGTTTGATTAAGCCCAGTATAACAATTATAGTTTGAGGGATTTCAAGTAGCAAGATCACATGATCTAAATCATGGCCTGTTTTCTTTATTGTTGATATGGTAAATCTGTTAGAGTTGTTTTTCATCATGCATTTGAATTATTTATGTAGAGAATGTGGTAGCCATTCTGTTCATTTGGTGCTGAATGAATGAAGATCTGTTGCCTTTCTGTGAAGTCTGAGTAACACTGATCAAAAATGACCAAATAGTAGGTGATTTGGAGTGATCCTAATGACTGAACCCCTGAGTAGCTCCTTTCTGAATAGGAGCTTGAAACTCTAAGCATAAAATAATTTTCTTGCTTTTTTTATTTCTCCTCCTACCCCCCTTTTTTTTTTTTCAGGGTACCTTGACATCTCTTTGTCAAGTTTGGCAATACCTACTTTAATCTCTTCATTTCTGAGATAAAATTATAGAACCATAGAACTTGTGAGTGCGTCCTTTTCAGAGGAAGAGTTCTGTTTTGAAATGTCAAGTGGTTAATGACTAAATGAATCTTTCAAATGCTTTTTGATTCACTTCTTAAGAATACAAAGAGTATTTCATCCAACTTTGGAAGGTACATAAATCTTCTGTGTTTGGTGCACCAATGTGTAAATCCCTGATTTAACTTGCTTGTTTTCATTCTAAAATTCATCATGCTTTTATTAATATATATAGCCTAAATTACAAGGCAAATAAAACTTCATTAAGCCTTAATCAGGTCTTTCAAGCAGAGTTAAAATTGATTTATGCTGCATTAAAGCAGGTTGTTGCAATCAGAGATGAGCTTGGAGCATGGAAAAGAACATTACAGATTTTTCTGGTTATGGAGTTGGGAAATCATCTGGCAGCAAACTCAGCTTGGCAATATCTTGGCAGGGTTAATGTCTATTTGTTTCTCATCTTCTCATGCATAAAAATTCATTTACAAACTGTACCTTTGTGAACTTTGGGGATCATACAAGATGATCATGATGTTAAAAAATAGCATCTGTGATAGGACAGTGATGAAAGCAAATATCCATGTAAGCAATACTTCAGAACCTTTAAAGAGTAAAATTCCACTGCTGGGAAGGAAAAAAAAAAATTGACCTTAGAGTAATCTTATCACACTAATAAATTCTAAACCTGGAAATGTCTGGATTCTAATGAGGTTTTGAGAAGTAAGTTATTAATAGAGGAATTATGTTGTCATGTCTTTAATGTGTTCCTGAGGTTTTATCCATGCAGTTATGTGATACAAAACAGGATCCCATCTGTCAGGATTCCATCCAGCAGAATTCTGTGGCACTATGCACAAATGGGAAAAATCAATGTCAGCTGCGTGAATGGACATGTAGGAGTGTGATAAGGAAGGAAAAAATGTCCTGGACTTTTATTCATACTCTTTAAACTTATCAAAATGCTTTATTTACAAACGGGGTTTTGTTGGCCTGTTCTAATCTGGCGGGTTTTTTATGGAATTTTTCAGCTTTTAAAATGTGCATCGTGACTGTTAGTGTTACTGTTATACAACAGTTTTGTAATGGCAAGTATTTCAGTGACCTGGAATGTCGTGGTTCATAGCACAGTGTCTCCTTTACATTGCTCCTGAATTTTCTGTCACTCGGGTGCCTTTGTTCCAGTCAGGAATTGTTTGTGGCATTCACCAAATCCAGCCCATAATTGCTATTTTGACCACGAGCACCAGTGCCTTAGTGTATGGCATTTAAAATATGCTTCAAATTAAGCATTATGGGATTCATGTCTCAGCTTTTCATCTGTTCTTTTTTGTTTAAATTTTGGCAAGAGCAACATCTTTTCTGCTGTTCTGCTTTGCACAGCACACAGATACTGGAACAGACTATATGATAAAATACCTATATAGGTGTATTTTTAATTAGCTGATCCTGATGGTATGATCATCCAATCACAGAATATCCTGAGTTGGAAAGGACGTAACATTAGTGCTTAATGTTAAATGAAATCAGACCATTGATTAAATCTTGTTACAATTCTGAAATCTATTTGGTCCAATAACTCTGACAACATAGAGAGATTTAAATGCATATACAGCATTTTATCAGATGACAGTACAGCCTTCCTTTCTCTCTTAATAATGAGCACTCTTCACATGTGTTTATATTTGCTAGAACTATTACAGAAGGCTAAGACATGGAAGGTGACAGAAGTAGAACATGCAATTATTTAATATTGTCTCTGGAAAGAAGAAGCAAGAGGATTCAGCAGTTTATGAGCTGGAATTCCATGGGAATTTCAGAATAGAAATACCACAAAATGATTATTTTCTTTCTGTGAATTACCAGACACTTGATAGAACTGATGCAGGTATTGAATACTTTTCCAAAACATATTTGCAGGAGCTGTTGTGTTGGGTTTGGTTTTTAATTAAAGGTGTGACAACAGTCACCTGGTTTGCAAAGGGAGTTTTAAGAACTGCATCCAGTGCACACCACTCAAGTGGTTACACTACAAACCTGAAGGAAAATGCAAAAAAACCTAAAAAAAGCCATCATTTTACGCTTGCCATTCATTTACTGTTACCTGTCTGTTTGCATTCTCTTCTTCCAGTATCTTTTCTCCCTGAAAAATATCTTAGGAAAAGACATTGACTCTGATGTGCTTTAAATAAGCTTCTTTTGATTACCTTGAATTGTAAATTTTTCTTTTTCTTATTCTCATTGGGATGAACTACTGGGATTTGCACAACTTCTTGTTGAGGGAGTGCTGAGAATGTGGGAAAGTGGGGTTAAATCCCAGGTTTTTTGTCACTATTTTCTGGTGTAAGACTAAGGTCAGCACATTTAATTTTTCGTGTCATGCTGTAATACAGTGCAATAACCTCTACCTTGGGTTTGCTTCTTGACTGCTGGAGTAGAGAGCTTTATATTTGTAATTCTGTGGGTCTACATGCATTGTAGGAGAGTTGTGTTGTTGGTTTTTTTTCTTTCTATCTGTCTGAATTTGAGTAACTACCCTGGATAGGATTGAACCATTTAGTGCATTTTTATGGTGTGGCCCATCAGAATCCAAATCAGTAGCTGAATTTTCTGCTGTGCCATGAAGTCATGAGGGGGAGTTTTATCTTTCCATCTTTAAAAGAAACTCAGCTTTGCAGGAGACCTCTTGTCAAATGTTGTATTTGCCATAAATTTTCTAATCTTCTTTGTTTCTAAGGCTGTTTAAAAAATAAAAGGAATCAATCTGCTCAGCTATTGTAAGATAATCTTCTTAAACTTAGAATACAATCTTTTCACAATCCTATGATTGCAAGAATGTGCTCTCAGCTGCCAATCACCAATTTAATATGTCGAACCTCTGCATTTGGTTATAGTTTTTATTAATTTCAACTCTTAAAAACAAACATGTCCCCACACATTGTTGTATTGGAGTGTTTCTGACCAGCCTCACGATTTTAACTTCGTCCTTCTTAAATCTTTTAGCACTTCTGTTAGTACTTTCCTTTGAAAACAATAAGAATATACTTGCATTTTATACTCTTAAATTTCATCAGCTTTTGCTTTTTTTCTCCTTCCCAGTTTGATTGTGTTTCTCTTGCAGTGCAGCTGTTAATGCACCAGAACTTTTTGTTTTGTTGGTGTGTTTTGTTCAAAAAGCCTTTGAACAAGCTGTTGGCAGAAAGCATCGCTGCCTCAATATCCAGCAGAAAGTGGTTCCTGATGTTGTGCAACACAGTGTGATGCTTGAAAGCTACTGACAAGGTTATTTGAACTCTGAACAAACTTTGAGGACATACTCAGCTCACTTTCCTTTCCTGCAGCTGTTGTCAAATGTGCTTTGTTTGCCTACAGAATGAAAAGCTCTTACGGTTCCTTTGAAGGCCGTGTTGAGCATTTGTTTTAAAAGTTAGTTTTGACAAAAGAACTGCAAGTTTTATCTAAATGAGAAAGAATGACAATGTGCATTGCCATTTAAATATTTAAATATCTCCTGGCAAAACCAGTGGTAAATAGGAAGCCGGGTTCTAGGGAGCCTTTCTTAGCTTAAGGATTTCTTCAGTGCCCATCCAGCTCTCGCTTCACAGGACACCAGGAGGAAGAAACAACAAAATGGCTTATTTTTCTTCTCATCTTCAAAACAGAGTTGGCTTTTGCTTTTCGTGTGAGCAGATGCTTCCCTCTTAGATCTCAGCTTCTGGTGAGGACAGTGCAGCTGAGTGTCCCCATGTGCCGGGCGGGAGATGAGCCAGCGGGGACGGAGCCTGGCCTGGCTGGACAGAGAGCTTTGGCTGCAACTTGGGAAAGAAAGGGGGGTTTATGAACTTTGGGAGGCTGCTCAGGGGGATTACACAAGGTTGTGTGAGGTTATTCAGGGAGAAAATTAGAAGGGCAAAGCCCAGCTAGAACTTAACCTGTGAAATACAAAAAAAATTGTTTCTATAAATACATTAGCAGCAAGAGGAGAGCTGAGGAGAAACTCCATCCTTTGTTGGATGCAGGGGGAAGCATAGTGACAAAGGATGAGGAAAAGGCTTAATTAAATACTTAAATGCCTTCTTTGCCTCAGTAAGACTAGTTGTTCTCTGGGAGCTGGAAGACAGGGAGCAGAATGAATCCCAAGGGGAAATGGTCAGTGATCTGCTCCACCACTTAGACACACGCAAGTCTATGGGGCCAGGTGGGATCCACTCACCTGAGGGTGCTGAGGGACCTGGCAGATGTGCTTGCTTAGCCACTTCCCATTGTTTTTCAGCAATCCTGGATAACTGGGGAGTTGACTGGAAGTTAGCAAGTGTAATTCCCTTCTACAGTAATGGCTGGAAGGAAGATCCAGGGAACTACAGGCCTGTCATCCTGACCTTGCTGCTGGGGAAGGTCATGGAGCAGATCAGCTTGAGTGCCATCACATGGCTTGTACAGGACAACCAGAGGATCAGGCCCAGTCAGCATAGGCTTGGGAAAGGAAGGTCCTGCTTGACTAATCTTTTATGACATGGTGGATGAGGGAAAGGTGGTGGATATTGGAACAAGGTGCCCAGGGAAGTCGCTGAGTCCCCATCCCTGGAGGTATTTTAAATCCATGTAGATGTGGCACCTGGGGACAAGGTTTAGTGGTGGGCAGTGCTGGGTTAATGGTTGGACTCAATGATCTTAAAGGTCTTTTCCAACCTAAATGATTCTCTGATTCTATGAACAGTAAATATTTCTGCTTCCGGCCCACAACCAGCTTTGTGCAGTGATGGGATGTGGAAAAGAACAGTGTCACACATCACTTTTAGCCAAAAACCAGACTTGCAATCTGATATGTCTTTCTAGACACCACTTGTGCTGTCCCTGCAGTTCAGTACTGTAGGAAGCACAGCTTAATGCTGAACCAGAAGAAAAGCAGCCTATCCCAAACCTAGTTTTCTACAGTTCAAGGATCTGCAGCATCTTTAAAGCCTATTCTCTCTCAAATATTTGTTAAAAGCTTATTGTAAGTCACATTTTCTTTGTGTTTAACTAGGAAAAAAAAAAGGAAAAAAAAGCCTTCTTTCCATCTTGTGTCATTTGTTAATTCAGCAAGTCACTGAAGGTGAAGGCATTGAATAATTATCTCTGTTACAGAATCTTTCAAAGTTTGCTTTTTTAAACGTAGGATTCTGTTTTCAAAATGCTTTACAGCATTGTTTTTTGAGATTTAGGTACTGCCCTGCTGTAAGGGAGTCTGAAACTAATAATTTTAAAATACAGTAAAGGATGCTGTGTCCAATCAGGGATTTGCTGAACGAATTTTCTTTTGTCTTTTCAGATACTATTTTTATTTCATTTAAGAAGGTGTTTCTAAATGTGAACTTCAGTTGCTCACTTGTTTGAGGCTGCCTGTGATAGTTTTCCTCTCTCTTTCTAGATGGTGATGTAGTTAATGAAATGGAAGACGACAAACCGAGGAAAAGCCAAAAAGATGATGAAGAGCAAATTGCCAAGTACAGAGAACTTTTGCAAAGTATCCAAGAAAAAGAGAAAAAACAGGAAGAGAAGGATATAGGAATGGAGATTAAATGGGTTCCAGGTAAGTTTTATTTTTTTTCCTGCCTTGGAGGATATGCAGTATTGGCCTGCTAACAGGGATATAGTGTAAGGTGCTGAATTTATAGTAGGAGAAACAAACCTTTTTTTCCCATAAATTGAAATCCAGATTGTTTAGAAAGAGGCAAATAAAAGAAATAATATGACTGAACTCAGTTCCTCAGCTCTAAGTTTCTTTTTGTAGCTTTCTTTTAATCCAGGTTTTTTTCTTTTGTATTTGCTTTTTCATTCATCACTTTATAGACTTTTTAAAATAGAATTCACATGTTTGCCATGAAATCATGAAACATACCTATGCTTTTAAAAAGGAAAACCAGTATGATTTGTTAACATGCCATAAAATTAGAGGAGAATGGTTTGAAAGTCTTGCTTGCATTATGATAAAGATTTGGGGGAACGTAGAAGGGAGAAGTCTGGCCTTCCAGTGAGACTGCTCTGGGAGAAGGAAGGTTACCAGGAAGAGAAGTTGAGGGATAGTGACATACAGATTGTCATCTGGAAACTAAAACAAAGGTAACTTCACCATGTGGCATCCCAGCAGAACTCACTCTGAGATCCAAAAGTCAGTTCTTTTTTCCTTTATGTTGATAAAACATTCAAATTGATTCTCCTGTGTTGTTTTTGGCTGGGTGCTTTCCATGAGGTGTATGAGCCAGGGTAACAGTTCCCTACATCCACAAAGGGATCTCTGGGGCATTTCCTCCTTGATGCTGGCTCAGAACTCATTCTGAATGCCTGAACCAGCCCTGGCACTGGGTATGTCTCTTTGCAAACTTAATTTTGTTTGCTAAAAAGGCAGAACTACTCTGGAAAAGGAGAAAAAAATCTGGATCTTTTCCGCTGAGTCAGATGTGCAAATGGAAGCATTTGGTGAATGTTCAGAGGGTTAAACAATGCAGCCCAAAGACTAGGGAAGTATGACATTCCCTTTTTGGGAGCAGCAAGGTGCTGCATCGGCTCAGCAGGTGCAGGCTATGGCAGGACACAGCCTCATCTGTTACTATAAATACAGAGACCAGAGATGGATCAGAATTCAGGCCCTTCACCACTGTGGGTTAATTCCAGATAGGAATTATGTCACTCACCCTAATATTATCCTGAGTTCACTTAGATAACTTCTGTTGAATATAAATGCTCACTTCTTAAATATTCTGGTCTGTAGTGGTTCACTGAGATGGATTGAACTGAACAGAACAGTTTTATTCCTATTTCTTTATAAGAAGGTCTGTATCTGAAAGGGTACACTGGCATT
This sequence comes from Pipra filicauda, assembly GCF_003945595.2. NCBI lineage: Eukaryota > Metazoa > Chordata > Aves > Passeriformes > Pipridae > Pipra > Pipra filicauda. The sequence goes on along the minus strand of NW_024104953.1, from coordinate 2,624,911 downwards.
AAAAATAATTGTATGCTTTCAATTAATATAATTGAAATATATGATTCCAGTAATTTCTGGCATGAATTATTCCAAAACCTTTTAGAAGAAGCTGTATCATGGGCGACAGGACAAGTGTTTGCTGACACAGAGTTGTACTCCATCTGTCCACAGCGTGTCAGTACTTGCATTTGTGGTGTTGTTTGCTCAGTAGTTAATTCATCCTGTCACTGGACATTCAAGACCAAAGAGTTCCCATACATAGAATCTGTTATAGGATTTTTACAAGTATTTGTTACTTGGCGGAAACCACAGTCAAACTAATTACTGCTAGGAATGTGTTCTGCAATTATATATCTTTTTATTTATACATAGTTTAAAGCTACCATCTTTTGTGTTGGTTTGGGGTTGTTTTTTGTTTGTTTTACTTGCTGTCTTCTGAAGAATCTTGCAACTTGTATGAAAGAGGTTCTGTAAATTAAAAAAAGTCTAAGCAACTTAATGTGGTGACATAGTCAGGAATCTGGAGCAAACCATTCATTTTAGAAGAACAAAAATTGGTTTAGTCTTTAGTCTCTCTTTAGTGTCTCCTGCCCAGTGAAAGCAAGAAGTTTTGTTAGAGGCTTTCCCTCTTAACTCTGTGCCTTGCATGTTACAATTAAATTAATTCACATTCAGTAGAAATGGGGTGTTGACTGTAGTGGAGATGGAATCCAGTTCTCTAATCCATGGGCTCCATGTTTCTTTGCAATGGAACTTGACTTCAGAAAATTGGATTTGTCCCATACTACATCTAGTCCAACTCCTTCCTTACTGCACCTTCTTGGGGGGCTCCTGGGACTTCTGCTATGTCATCTCTTTTGAGAGATGGTAAAAAAAACCCAAACAAACCAAACCACCCCCCCATCCTAATAAATTTGACTGACTTTGTCCAAATTCAGCTGGATGTCCGTGTCCTGGGTCAGGTTTGTTCATATGATACTGGGTTTAATGTGCATGGGTGCACAATGAAGTTTACATTGCTGGTTTGTAGTATTTCACATTAATTTAGCAACTCTGATTTTGCAGTATGTCATTGTTTCCTCATTTCTTGCCCTGAAAAAAATTAGTTGATGATCCAAGAGCAGAGGTTCTGGAAGTCATAGAAGAGCTCACTTGCCTTTGCTAGAGACTGTTCACCTCCTCGAGGTCAGCAATGCCCCTTCTGGGTATTAGCCCCTGCAATGTGGTTTTGTCCAAAACACAAGTCCTGAAAGTGAAGACCAGTGTTTTAACTTGGCTTTTGAGTCAAAAGTTCAGCTGTTACTGACTTCAGGCAGCATTTGGAGAGCAGGTCCTGCACACCTCAAAGGGATACTTTTATATATATATTTATGGTGGAGCACAGTCAGCACACACTGAACAGTAGTTTATAGCTCTGGCAATATCTACATAGTCAGAGCTGTGTTTCCTTATGGGAGGTACATTAGTTGCTATGTTATTTTTTTCTTGAACAAATGTGCTTCTTTAAATTCCAAAACAATTTAATTATGTTCAATTGGAGCGTCCTGAGCATTCAAAAATAGCTTTTGTTGTAATCTCTTAAGGCTCCTTAATTTTTTTCAGAACTAGTTTACGTCTGTTGAAATATTTTTATTATCAAGCTCTGCTTTAATGTGCTTGACTTACTGCAAAATCTTTTTCCTGCCCAAATGTTTAATACACAGAAGAATTACAACAGTTAAATCTAGGAAGTTTTTCAATTGAAAGGCAGAGATCTGAATTAATTTAAAAAATTGAGTTTTGGCACAGATATTTACACATGGTTATAGAAAGCATACTTCGTGAATGATTCAGTTATTCTTGAATCATAATAGTTTTAAATAAACCACAGTGCCAGCAAAAATAAATTAGATGTAGTTCCAACTCTCTTTGGTCTGTTTCTTCTAGGCACAAAATCAGTGTTATATTTAAGCATCCATCTGTTTTCTTAATCATATCTGATTTAAGCAACAATTACTATGAATCCTTATCCAGCTCCCAGAGCTCCCTTTAGAAAGTGAAGAGGGAGAAGACCACAACTGCATTTCTTGAAGATATTCAGCCAAGTTTTGTTTTGTTTTGTTTTGTTTTTATTTGACTTAAAAATTCTTCCTTTGGGAAGAAGGAGATGTCAATATTTAGCTGGGCTTAAAGGAAAATTTCAGATTTGTTTTTGTCAGAAACAGAATAGAAAGCATTCATGTCTCTGTAAAGTGCACAGTAAAGCCCAACTGTGTGTTGTTAGAGATTATGTAGAGCACAGAAAAGCTCCTATGGAATGTATATCTCCACCTGGATCACTGTTTGGACTTAACATTTTGTCTTTGGGGGTGACAAATTCTAACATTAACAGAGCATTTACCTGCCATTCCTTTTACCCACCAGCAACAAGATGGTTCTTTATTCTGGTGAGACATTACATGCAAGATGAACTCGCTCATTTAGAATTTCCTGAGAACAGAGATTTATCTTTTTAGCCTCTAATAAGTGTGACACATGCAGGCTGTTAAACTTGCACAAGTTTTCCAAACTAAGTGTTTAGAGAAGTAAAAGTTCTGGCTTGCCCACCCTCCTTCACTTTCCCATCAGGGTGACAAGAGTGTACTTAGTTTTTTTAAGTATTTGTCACACTTTTAATCCTTTAGCTCAAGAGTGATTTAGTTGCATGCTAATAAAGATGACCTTTTCCTCTCTTTCCTTTCTTTGTGAAGATTAAATGAAACCAGTGTGATTCATTTATTCTAAAAAAAAAAATTAAATATATTGATAAGGGTATAAATTAGCCCTTTCTATGGCCAGCTAATAACTCTACCTAAAGTAGACAATTCCTTTCCCCTTCTGCAATCAAAATCCTTTTGACCACTTAAATACACTCTTATTCCCGGGAAGTGGTCTGGACAGTAGTTTCTAAGCCATTCTAATCTGTGGAGAAACTCGAATGCCTTTCATGAGACTGCCAAATACCACAAGAAAGGGCTGGATTTTCCTCCAAGTCCTTCAGTGCCAGATGGATCAAATGATTCCATTTTCCAGGCAAATAAATCAGAAATATTGTAACCTCCTTTGAGATGTCTCTCAGGGGTCTCTCTTTCTCTGGAGATGCGACATATACTTTTTAATTCTGCATTTACTACCTTCAGAGAGGATCTGCAAGGTTGGTACCTGACCAGTAATTTTTTCCATAAATGTACTCCAAAGTAGTATCCAAAGTCGTAGTAGTTCAGTTTCTGGGAAGCTGATGACTCTGCTTTCATTGACTTTGGAGATAACAATGTTTGTTCTTGTTGTATGAGAGGGTTTCTTAATGGCACGTTTTTAGTGAACCTATGCAATATCCTTCCTTTATTGTGGCTCTGATTCGTTTGCTGGTTTAGCACCAGATTTTTGTGGCTGTAACACTTTTCCACTTACTGTTAATTCTGTCATCTCTCCAGGATAATAGAAGGATCCTTTATCTTGTTTTTGCTCCACTCTTTCCTTCCTATGATTCTGTGGTTTAATATGATTTTAGATCTTGTCCACACTTCGTATTTCAGATGCGTTGTAACCAGCTCTCCAGGCTGGGAATTGTTTTTGGAGTGTGGACAAGCACCGGGACAGGGATTGGTGTTTGCAGTTTTCCAGAAAAACGTTCTGCCTGCCCTTCTGTGGAAGGGCAGGACTGTCCATGAAAGTGCCCATTTTTTCCATTATGATCCCTGTTTTCAGCTCTTCCATATGGAGGAGAGCTGGAAGGAATGAGGAGGAGCAGTGACTGGCAAATTGAGAAACCTGAGAAAGAATGGGATCTAGTCTAGGACATCTGGAGAGGTCCCAGTATGATTCCTGAGCAGTAAAACTGGAATGAGGGGCGGGAGAGTAGGATGTGGTCAGGTGAGGGCTGGACTGGGGTGGCAAGAAGGGGTTGCTGAAGGGAGAAAATCAGAACAAGTAGAATTGGGGAAGAGATGGCAAATAGCAGACTTGGAGGACAAAGCAGAAACACGATTCCTCCAAACTCCCAAGATATTTCAGTCATTTCCCAGGAGAGGATGTTACCTGTGGGATATCTGACTGCTTTGTTACAGAAGCTGAAAAAAAAAGAAGTATGTAGTGAAGGAAGCAAGGAATTGCAGGTAGGAGAAAAATCCTTTATTGCTCAGTTATTACCTCCTGCCAGGGAAGTGGATTCTGGTCCTGCCACTGAATTCTGCTCCAGTGCAGAAGTCAGTTCATCTCTTTCCATCAAGGAATTTTGCTCTTGCAAGTGCCCATCCTGTGAGGAAGGGGCTGAAAGTGCATAAGCTGCATCTGAAATCAGTGTTTGTCCTCATAACATCCAAGTGCTGTGTGATGTAATGACTTTTGAAAAAGCATTCCTGAAGTGTATCGAGTTTTTCAGAAATCTGTCTGGTGATAGAATGGTACTTTTCTCCTTCTGTCTTTCAGTTCACACAGCTGCTAAATACACAAACTACTTTTACTCACTTGGTGTGCTAATCAAGTAAGAGGATGGTTTATTTCTCTTGCTGCTTTTTCCTTTTCTTTTTGTTTTACAAATTTGGTGTTTTTTTGATCTTGAGTTATTACAGTTTGAACTGGCAACTAGTGATAACAGAAAACACTCTTTCAACTATTTATTTTTTTGGTTTTTTGAGAGGCTGATGTGTTTCAAGTGATCTGTGCCCTTAACCTCATCTTCTTGTTAATAAATACTTTAAAAAACAAAAGCAAGCTGTTTAACTGAAGCATTGAATCTAAATCTAGATTTGCTGTCATACCAGGAACCTACTGTTTTTTTTATTTTAGATAATTTTCTGTTGTTAAAGCAGACTAGTACTAAGTAGCCTTAAATGACTAGATAACTTTAAAATACTTTGTCTAGTTTAACTAAAAAACTGTAATGTCATGACATTAGTACACAATGCAAGAAATTTGGGGGATTTATTCACAGTTTTTCTGAGCCTTCTAGCTGTGTATTTATTTTTATTTTAAATTTATTCAAATAATATCTTACTGTTCTCATTTATAATGATGAACAAAAAATACACTGGTCAGCAGAGATCCTGCAGCATTATCACAATATTGTCACAGAGGCAAAGTTTCAGAAACTAATTCAGAATCTTAACTAATTAGAGTGTGGTACATTAAACACAATGGCTCTGTGTATGCCTGTTGTTATTTTTCTTGTGTTACTCAAAAAGTGGCATCTGTGGACTGCACAGTCTAATGTGGGGAGAGGAGACCTTTCCTGGGAGCAGCAAGAATGTTGGGAATCAGGTATCACATAAGGAAGCTCTTCTTCTGACTCTTGTACAGTTTTTACTGAAGGAATGTTTTATTTGGAAAAACACATCCTGTAAAGTGATCTTCTTTATAAAGATGTTGTTTTAAGCAATATTTACGTTGTTTTTATGGACTTGTTAAAGAAAAACTAGATTATTCTTTTACGAAGGAGAAAACGGTTGATTAAAAAAAATTCAGATTCATCTCATTTCTGTAGTTTACTATGGAGTGTTTTTTTTTTTTCTAGGCCTCAAAGAAACTGCTGAAGAAATGGTCAAAAACAGGTTGGAAGGAAAGGATAACCTGACTCCATGGCAAAAATATCTAGAGAAGAAGAAAGAAAAAAGAATGCTTAAAAAAAAGAGAAAGGTAATGTTTACATTGGCCACTTTTTGTTTGTTTTCTTAAATTGCTGATATTGTTTGTTTTGGATAAACTAAGTAGAAGATTGTATAGCTGCTATTTTAAGGTTAAAATATGCGGTAGTTACTCGTGTGGAAAGACTGGGATACCTCATCAAACTTAGAGAGCAAATGATATTCAGGATACTACTGACCATACATATGTTACACAAAACTTCATTTATCTACTTGTGCTGCTTTAAAGAGAAATTATTCATAATAACAGTTGGCTTTAATTTGCATTTGGAATGCATTAGGAGGGGTCTTTTTGCTACTGTGTGCAAAGCTGTGATGAGAATGATAATTGTAGTTTTGGAAATGTTGGGGCTAAAATAATACAGGATTGTTTGCCAAAGCTGGCAAAGAATTAATAGCCACAAAGAACTATTCCATTTTCAATTTGCAAGAGCAAATTTGGTAAACAGCTTTGTGTGTAAATAACAAAACAGTCCTGTACTAATGTGAAAATTGCTGTTGCTTCATCTTCTCACATATGGAAAGTAATGGTGAAGCAGCTGACTCCTGTGGCAGTGATGTGCAGGAATAGGCAGATAACTGAAATATTTGTGCCTGTGCTTGAAAAAAGGCGTGTGGCATACAGAATTTAGCTTCCCTAACTTCTTAAATTACTCTGAATATAACTCATTGCAGAATAATGTTACTGAGAGTAATCTCTACACCTTGACTTCCAATTACTTTTCACTGGCATTTGATGAGTAACTTCTTCAACCTCATGGGTGTTCTGAATAAAGTAGCTCTGTTAGGTAGCAGAGCAACTTTTTCTGGCGTAATACTCTTGTTCAGTCAGATAAATTAAGTCAAGGGGCACATAAAATCTGATATTTTAAATCCAAGCTCAGTCTTTTTGAAATTCGGACCACAAAATGAAGCTCCTTGTTCAAGTATTTGCCCAAGTAGAAAATCTGTGGAACACAAAGGGAGGATATAACAGTGCTGTGATCCTGTAATTTGCTGGAGTGGTTGGCTGGTACATCACAGTTTGGGGGTACACTTAATAAAAAGCTTTAAACGTGTGAAACAGGTTTTAAATTGTTGATCTGTCTTTATAGCAGTTTTTAGTGTATTCCAGTTTTATGATGTTCCATGTACAGTATTTCAGTTTTCATCTTCACAGTTAGTAACAGAGGGAACATCTAATTCCAGTGAAACTTAAATGGTTGTTCATATGTTGATTGAAATAATATTTGTGCTTTGTTACAGGCCACTGCTGAGAGAGAAGAGAGTGAAGATGAACTTCCACCTGATGTTGATCTCAACGACCCGTATTTTGCTGAAGAATTAGAGAAAACAGGTGGGTCAAGACAGGTGACTTGGGGAATAAATCTGCCCTTTCTTTAAATGCTGAGCTTTCAGAACAAAGCCAGCCTGGAGTAAATGCACAGACAGAATATTCAGAATTAAATGAAGTAGGTGTCATTTGCCTGAAATTGCTGTTCTTGTAAAATGATGCCTGTTTTGATATGTGGAATGGTAGGGAATGTCCTGTCAGCTTTCAGCAGATACCATTAGTTAGCCAGTTTCTGGGGCTGGATGTTAAAAACAAGCTGCTCCCCTAAATATTCCAGAGGAGAGAACTCCATTGCTTTTAAAGTCTGTATCCTTTTACAGAGGAAGAGCCAGATATATATGAGTCCCTTCGAAATGTGGGTCAGTTACAAAAACATCAAACTTTTTTGCATTATAAACAAAGTTGTCTTTCAGAAGAAATCATTTTTCTTCCAGGCTGATACACATTTTCTCTTGTGTACTCTTGGCTGCATAGAAACACAAACAGTGAAATGCAGTATTTTAGGAAATAACTTGCTCACATTAGATTTCGAGGACACCTTTTTTACAAGCTCTTCAGTCAGATGTCTAAATTAACTTTTGCTGTGATAACAGCAAATTTATTTCATGTGATTTTACTGGTTAAAATCAGTATTGGTGAGTTCCTGGCATTCCGTGGTTTTGGGAACCAAAACCTAAAGGTGGTTCATACTAAAGTCCATTAAAAGAAGAAAAAAAGACAGAAGAAAACAAACAAAAAGAAGATAGCAATAGATTTACAAATATTACCAGTGTATTGGTTTGATGGGTGGGGTTCAGCAGAGCAGTGCAAATCCAAATTCCATTTAAAAAGTGTAAATCACTTTTAATTTGATACCAGCCAGCACAGGCTTCTGACCTGATTGTTTGATATTTGTGTTAGGGGAAAGTAAATAATTAAAAAGCAAAACCTGAATGACTCTGTGCTTATGTGTAGGTTTTAATAGTCTGAAGTACAGAACAGTAGGGCAAGTCCTGCCCATGTCTTAGAAAAAACAATCTATGGTGTCATGTAATGCTGTTTTCTGCCATGGTGAGTTGTTTACAGGTTCTGAAATAACTCATTCTAAAGATACCATTCCTACCACCAAATTTTTTAGTTTTTCTTCAGTAGCAAGGTTACCTAGGTACTCTCATGCTAATATTTGACGTTTCAACATATTATACAAAATCTCTGATAAAATGTTTCCTTCTGTTTTATGTGAGAAGTTCTTTGTGCCCTGGAGGGGCTCAGTAGTGAATGGTTGTATCTGCACATCCTTAAACCTTCTTGTCCATAATCTGGGGAATAGACTTTAATGTTTGTGGAGTCTGTGAGGATAATAAAATAGACATAAAGGTTAAGAAAAGTGAAGCTTTTGTCTGCAAGATTACTGATAATCTGCTGAGATACAGGAGAAAACCAGAACATGGTTAGCCCTGGAGAGGTTTTAAAGGGAGGGGACAGTGGTCGGCTGCAAGCCAGGAGATGTTTTAATGGTAATTACACTGTACAACTTTGGCTTTCACCAAGTTTACCCAGAACAACTTCTGTCTCACAGCTGGGGTTGCTTTTAAGCACAGCTAACTTATGCAGTGGGGGAAAATGGGTTACAATCATCTTTGAACTTCAGTGGAACTCCACCAACTTTGTATGTAGGGTACAGGCAGCAATAACTCGAATGGTCATCATTTTTCATAAGCCATACACAATTCCCTTCAACTGACTGTCAGATTATCTTGGATTATGCTGAAAAAGCATGTGACAGGGGATGTTTGCAGCCTCCTGGGGAGCAGTGCAGGAGCTAAGGATGCAGCAGTGCTGTTAGGGTTTTGCAGGGCTGCATTTGCTCCCGTGCTGGATTCACTAATTGGCTGTAGCATGCAAAGGGCACAACACCTTTGAGTGCTACGAAAGGAGAACTGGAAATTATGGGAAGTCTACTCAAGCATAAATTCCTCAGGTATGTCTTTGTTCCTGGTAACTGTTTGTAATGCAGGCAGTGATTGTTACACTATGGGGGTGCTTCATCTTGGGAGAGGCCAGGTAGAGTGAATTCTTCATTCCTGCTGTGCCCAAAGGATGGCTGTGCAGGGTGCAGGTGTGTGCACATCAGCCCTCCTGAAATTCATGATACTGCTTGCTTTGCACAGTTTTTTCATGTGTTTTTTTAATAGTACCATGGGCTAAAATGTCAGATGCTGCATATATATGAGCCTTGATGTTGCATTCCAGAAGCTTGATTCTAGTTTTATGTTGTCAAGAAAAAAAAAAATCATTTGTCACTTCCATTTTACATTGATGCCCATAGTGTTTCAAAAAGCATTGGAAAACTTGGATTTGGCTTGGCCAGTTTCAGTCTCGCTGCATTGGTTTCTGTGGGGTCTCATAAAAGGTTCATGGGAGACAGAATGACTCTTGTAGCTTAAACTGTTGGAAAATTAATAGCTGAATAGTGCAATTGCTTATTAACACGAGAGCAATGTCCTGATTTTGGAGATCACTGAATAGTTTCAGAACACTTCAGACTATTAAATGTAATTTCTGTTGATCCTTCTTTGAGGAAAAGGTCTTTAAACATTATTGTAACTCCTCTAGGTTCCAAACCATTTGATGCCTTCTCATGATCTCATTTATGATATATGTAGGAACTGATGGCTTTTTAAAGCTGGAAGGGAGCTGTAGGACTGCAGGGACATTAGAGGTTAACAACAAAATCTCAGTATAGCTGTAGAACCTGTACTTGGAAGATAAAGTAGATGAAAAGACTCATTTACTGTGTGTCTTTGTGAGGCTTTTGAGACTGACTCTCAAGCTTCTGAGTAAGGCAGATAAGAGGTCTTGTGAGAGGGGTTTTAGATTTGGGGTCAGCCTCTGTACTGAAGTCTCAGAACTATGATTAGCTTTTGCTGTCAGCACTGGAAGGTTGTTGATGTGCAAAGTGAACGTTGCAAACGAAATCCTTGAGCTGAGAAAGAGCCAAGTTGCAGATTGAGGGGGGGATTCCAGCAAGGACTGGAAGCTTTTCCTACTGGCTGGTAGCAGCTCCCAGCTGGTTCTGCATAACACTGGGGTGTCTGCTGCTGTAGGGGGAACAAACCTGATGAAAAGATGGCAGTGGGAATGAGGTGCTAGGAAAAATCTGAGGGTTTGCAATCAGTTTGCCATAAGTGGGCAAAAAGTGTGTGTGTGGGGGTGTCTTCCAGAATGTATGTGGGAAGAGGGACTGCTGAAGGAGTGTATTGAAAAGACAGAAAATGATCCATTTGGGAATTCTGAAACCAAACTTTTCAATATGGTGCAAATTTTTGAGTGCTAAGAGTGATTTTTAGGTCCAAAGATGGTTTTATTGGCTGCACAGCGTCATAATAAGAAATAAGGGTTCTATTAATTTATTTATTTTCTTGGAGGAGAGCTCAGTTTGATACCAGCTCCTGGTTCAGCCCCACCTGCAGCCACAGAAAACGTTGAAGGCATAAAGATAACCTGTGTTCACTTCTGTGATTCCACATGTAGTGAAAGATGAGGGAAGGTGACTTGAGGGGCCTTTCCTTGAGGGATGTGTGGAAAGACAGAGGTTTACTGATTTAACTTCTCATATAATTGTCTCTGATTTGTATTTCTGTGCCCTGTTTCCTTTTCCCTAGTTTAGCCGCATCTGGGAAGATAAAAAAGATTCCACAGTTGTTGAAGTCTTACAGAAGACATTTATTTCTCCCTTCTACACATTAACTTAAATTGTGTAGTTAAATTGTGTAGTTTAAGTAACAATATTATTTCTAAATCTGATTTTCTTGCATGTTTTTTGGAACTACTATATCAAGAACAGTTTTTAAGCTGATGACATTGCGCATCAGGATAGTTTATTTTTTGGTGGTGGCAGTTTGCTTCTTCTGGAGATCCATTTCCAGCTTGGAATCCACGTAGAAATAGTCAAGAGAATAGTCAAGGCAGAAAAAAATCTTCCTCAAAAAATGTGTTCTGTTCCAGAGTATCCTCAGTGATATAACTTGACGTGTTTCTGGCATGTCTGTATTTCTAGTCTGAGTACAAACCTGGCTTAGCAAAATGAAGCCAAGTATCTTCCTTAAGAGTACCCCCAGTGGGCTGCAGTGAATTGCCTGGGAATGTAATTCCAAGCTCAGAGGTCAGAGTATGTGGTTCAGGTCAGGAAACCAAACCTTCTGCTTCTCCTGCTCCTTCTTGATCAAGATCTCCAGGCATTCCAAAGAGAATAATTTGATGCTGTAGGATTTATAAATGGGTCTGTTTTCATTAGTTTATGTTTGACTCATGTCTTATGCTGTTGCTGTTCATTATGTCTGTCTAATCATGTCTGTCTAATCAGTATCTAAATGCTGAGAGAGTAGGAGAGCTTCATCAGAACAATATTCAGGCTGAACAGAGTCAATTATATCTTAATTCCCACGATAAAACACCCTGGGAGTGGTGTGATGTCATATGTTTGCCTGCACTGTTGTGATACCTCTCTCTACTGCTCTATGAAAAATACAGTAAATCCATCTTTCATAACTGTTCTTTTTTTTTTGTTGACTTGTTTATGCCATTTGAATATTGCTGCTCCTTCCATTGAACAAATATTCGGTGTATTTTTATTGCTTTAACTCTGCTTGTTTTTTATTAACTTTTCAGCATTTTTCCACACCTTGCAGTGTTGACTGCAAGAAAATGGGATGTACTTAAGGGTTCTAACCATAGGTAAATTATACCCTCATTCAAAAGCTTATATAAATGTGAGTATGTCCTCTATTTGCACTTAGATCTAAAGAAGAAGCCACAATCAGTAGAAAGTACCTCAGAAGATGAAGATGAAGTTGAAAAACAGAAGGTAGAGTGGTTTAAAATGTTAAGAATGACAGATGTTGCATTGCCTGAATTCTGCAAATATTTGGTGTGTGTTTGTGAGTGCACAGGATGGCAATGGCATAAAAGTGTATAATTTTAATAAAACTGCATAATGTTTACAAAACTGTATAATTTTAATAGTGAGAGCTTTTAAAACAGAAACTACCCAAAGAAAAGTTTGTTGGGCAGTGCTGAACCATTACGTTTTAACATCAGCATTGTATGAAACATTTGTGTGTTCAAACCTGTAGATTTTTAACCTTGAAGATTGAGTTGTTTGCTGTTCATTCTTTCTCAGAACAAGTTAACTAAATAAATGTATTAAATCCAGATATGTTAATTTTTATTTTGGTATAGAAATCTCAATATGAAACTGTATCCATTAGCAACTTATAAATTATGGTGTACAATTTTCAAATTAGAGTATTAGTTTTATTATATATTAATCACACTAATTATAATAATATAAATGTATAATAAAAACATTGTGTTATTCATATTATATTATTATATATGAAATTATTTTTGCATCCAATAAAAAGGAAATATTTTAGGTTAATTTATATCTAATAAAAAGGAAATACACCTCAAAATGTTAAAAGAATGTTGTTATGGATGAAATAATACTGCCCTGACAACCCTATTTCAGCTCTTAGATATAAATGTACACTCATGCAGGCTTTATTAACAAGATGCTGTATTTTTCATAGAAAACCTAATTTCATTGTGTACATGGACCTTCTTGTTTTGTGACAGGCTGAAATGGCCCTGCTGATGATGGATGATGAGGATGACACCAGAAAACACTTTAATTATAAAAAGATTGTAGAACAACAGAATCTGAGCAAGAAGAAAAAGAAACTTCTTATGAAAAGGAAAGAATTACTAGAAGATGACTTCCAGGTAATGGAGTACTCTTGATTTTGTGGCTGGAACAGTTCCAGGGATGACAAACAGTCCCGTGAGCTGTGACTCCTTAAACAGCTCGTATTTCATTGGGTTTAAAAGCTTTGCTACCACGGGAAAAGGTTACCTAAAATAAATGCTCCCTTTCTGCCCTCAGGTAAATGTTGCTGACACAAGATTCCAAGCCATGTTTACTTCTCCCCTGTTTAATTTGGATCCTTCGGATCCAAACTTCAAGAAGACAAAGGCAGTAGAAAAGATCCTGGAAGAGAAAGCTCGCCGAAGAGAAGAAAAGGAGCAGGATCTTAAGGAGGCAAACAAGGGCCAGGAGAACAAGGTGGCAAAGAAAGGAGAAGTTGCTAAGAAAGCCATAGATCCTGCCTTGTCAATGCTCATAAAGTCTGTCAAAAATAAAACTGAAGAGTTTCAGGCAAGGAAAAAGCAGAAATTCAAATAACTGAACTTTGGTTTTACTTGGACTTTACTTTAGTCTCAGCTCTTCTAACTGGTGACACCTACTGAAGTTACTGCAGCCTGCTCTGACTCCTGTCCACCTAAAATTTCCCCAACAGTCACTTAATTATGGTGGTGAGTTTTAAAGTAATTAGAGTAATAATCACACTGTTCCTCTGCCACAACAATTACTGTTTTGTACTACTATTGGAAAGCTACACCTTGAAAACACATAGGTTTTGGGGCAGTTAGTTTTGTATCATGTCATCTCTTAAAAATAACAGAAGTGCTGAAGATGGCTACAAAAAGTAGCCCTAATTATGGCTGTATTTATAAATAATAAAAACACTTCTGCAGAGGCTTATTGCTGAGACTGAGTGATCTTAAAGTTTTTAATTCCACAGAGATCTGTAAAGAATACCTGTCTTGAGAAAGAAGGAAGTAATATGACTACAAATTGAAGAAATTTTGTATACAAGTTTTTTGTATATTTTTAAAAGATTATATACATGCTTTTTTAATTTCTTCCTTAAAGACTTCCTGGGTAATAGAACTAATTAATGGAAATACTGCCATTTAGAAGTGTTTCATTAATATACATTGGAAATAAATGGTTTAAATTGGCCCAAAGGAATTTTGGGCATTAGCTGTGTTTTCTTCTTCTGCGCCTCCATCAAATTATGCCAAAATTAAACTTTTTGCTATTAATATTACATTCCCATGATTATGGTTGCATATAGAGAAAGACTTTCAACATTGCACGTGTAAAAAAAATCCAAGGCAGATCTAGATGATACAATTTTTAGAAACCATATTGTTTGTTGGTGATGAAGGTGTCAGTGGAGCAGGGAAAATACAATAGGTAGAAAATGATTGCTGTTCCCTGGAATGTGGCTGTTGATTTGTCTTAAGGTTTGGGTTGAGTTGGGATGTGGGGTTTTTTTTAAGGGCTTGCTGTATCAGCTCTAATGGAAATAAAACATTGCATCAAAAAATGACTGGAAACTTTAGAAAGGAGCTGAAAGGTAATTTGCAGTTTGAAAGAAGTATTGTTAATTTCCAAAATGTTCTGCAAATTTAAACAGAGGTTAAAATTATAGGTAGTGAAAACTAGTGTTTATAGCAAGTAAATTTATCTCACTACATAAAGGATATTACAGAGTTAGATTTAGCCCATGAGGGGCTGTATAGTGCCCAAAATGGCTGAAGGAATTAAGGAACACAATATGGAAATACAGGTGGAGATGGGATTTTACAAGAATGCTTTGCAGCAATGTACCTGAGGAATATTTGCAGACCTCAACTGTTTTAAATGCAACTGCTCTTCGTAAACATTTGAACATCTTCAGATTAATTTTGGTTTAATACTGGGTCCACAGATAGTCTGCCATAACTTTGTTTAATAATTTGTATGGAAAACGAATTTGGTGGGGGATGAAAGCAACAAACTGCACTGACTCCTTAATCCTCTAATTCTTTTTGGCTCAGTGTTTTTATAACTTCACAGGAAATCAACGTGTGGCACTGGTGGATCTCTGCTCCTCCAGAATGCCCAGATAGGCTGAGTGACTCACTGGTACAAAACTCCAGCAGAACTTCTGTGCTCCTGCCATCCTCTGTCCTTGATGCTTCACTTGGCTGGAGGACTAATTTGAAAAAAAAAATGGTTATAAAACTAAAAAGTCACAAACTGTGAGAACTCTTTATTGAAATTAGATAGTTTAGGTTGTGTTGTGTCTTCTCTTCACATGTACATGTGCTGGCCACCTTCTTTCTTCCAGTTAGGAAGCCTGGCCTCTACCTGGAAGTCATAGCAAGACAAAATGCACAGAAAGGATGAAGGAAGATTTGACAGTGATTTTAACTATTGGTTGAAAAAACTATTTTGTCATGTGGTCATGTGTATTGACCTGAAATGCTTAATGTACAATCATTTTATCTAATCACGTGTCCTTGTTGGTTGGTTCTCAAGTTGCCAAGTCCTGGCAAGGCATCATGGTTGGGAAGAACTGCAGGCTCTGTCCCAGTATGCATCTTAGATGGGAATTTTTTGGTCTGTTTATAAGATGATTATCTCTGAATCCTCTTTTTCCTTTCCCCCCTTGCAATTCATATCCCTTGGTGTAAACAAAACAAATTATGTTTTTGGCCGTCTCATCCTTTTAAAACATGAAAATAGGGTCTAGAAGTTCTAGCTTCTTAACTTTATATTTGATTTTATTTTTCCCTCTCACTAAATGTCATGTAACCAGCAAAAGTGATGGCAGTGAAATAACACATTAAAACCCAAGACTCTTAAAAGTGAGACAGAACTAATTTTTCTAGCAACTTAGGGAGGTCTGGTATAAAGCAGTTTGTCTCCAAGTTGGGAGCCAGCAGAGCTCATGCTATAAGTCTAAGCCAGGCATTTAAAGCTCTAATATTACAAGTGAAAATCACAAGAGGGTTTATTTAAAAACCAAGAAAGATCAGACAACCAGAGATGAAGAACCACGTATGTTTTCAATTACTCCTTCTCAAAATTAAATGTATTACTTCCAATTAATAGCAAGTTGGCTCTTTGTTCTTTTCATATTTTGGTGGTGTCCAAAAATAATAGTAAGTTGTGCCATCACGTACTTTTTTAGCAAACCAACCAACCAACCAACCAAAATACTGTGGGTTTTCTAAATAAAGTCTGAGAAACCTATGTTATACATGATATATATTTAAAAGTATTAGAGTAATTAGGTTGTTTTGCACTTGTCTTAAATCATGAGTTAAATGCCTCAGTCTCAGTTTTGTAGCTGTGATGGGAACAACAACACTGGTACTTCTGATGGCACAGTAATTTTCATTATTTCCTAGAATACTTTAAAAACTGCAACTTTCTAAAAGTAAAAATGGACCTTTTCATGCAGAGGACTATGTTACTGCATCCCTGTAAAAACCAAGGCAAGGTGGCAGAAAGGTGTATTGTGTATTTTTTCTGTCCCTAACATAAAATATGATAAATGGGAGTATTTTTGGGTTCTGGATCCACTCTAGATTAATGTCATTTAAAGTCATTATTACTTTCTATCCCCCTCATCACTAGTGTATGACTAATCCCCACTCAGGACTGTTCCAGCTCTGTATTTCAGCCATGCAAGACTGTGAGTTTTAAACAACATTGCTTGTAGCCTCCAGTGAGCCCACTGGCAAACCCTGCTCCTCTCCAGAGACACCCAATCCAAAGGCTGGTTGCCACATTTTCATGGGCAAATGCTCCTGGATTGTGTCCCGTGATCTTGGCACTGCACAAATCCCTTGGCTTTGCCCTGAAATCCTGCCCGGTGCACTTAGACCTTTCTTTCCCTTTTAATATTTCTGGGACAAGGAAGGAGGGAAAGGACAACTGAGGCAGACAGTGTCTGCAGGGATTTCCAATGGCACGAGTGAAAGATGGACATTTTAAGTCTGAACAGAAAAACTGCCCACTGCAGTCAACAATGTGTGTGTGTGTCTGAGCCACCTCTGGCAGTTTGTCCGTGGCAAATATAAATCTGAACAGAAATGGTTACCAAAAGGACTAAGAACAGCCAAGTGACTGGTTTAGGGTGGCTGTGATTGCTACAGGGGATTAAGATTAAAATAATTTCTGTGGAATGCAAACCCCTCAAGCATAAGATACTTCCCTTCCTGGTTCTCCTGTCTGCTTTTCCCCTTAGGTCAGAGCCTGGGCACTCAATTAGGTGCATGAGCTGCCTTGGGCTTAGGAGGATTTTGGGACAGGCTGATCTTTTCCTTATAGAGTTCTGAGCAGCATCAGCAGGGAGAGAGCCTGAGAGGCTATGCAGTGATGAGCAATGCCTCTGGTGTTGGGCAAGAGTTGATGCGAAGGGTGTCCTTACAGCCAGAGAGGGGAAAGAAGGTCCATAATTCCTGAACCAACCAGAAGTTACAGCAATTTTTTCACATATTTCTCATTTGGTGAATTTTAGAGTTTTGTATGAGGAAACAAAAGTGCCTAGGAACCAAAACGATGTCAGCACAGTACATGTGAAAGATGATTTTGCCACAGACTAACTGCCTTATTTTGCTGTGAGTTAAATGTTTTGAAAGACAAAATGTTCAAAATGCAGGAGAAGGGTAACAGTAACGAACTTAGTCATGTATTAAGAGATGTAGTTTAGAAGTGCAAATTTTGTCCTAAAATAAACCTGCATTGATTTTTGTACTGATCTCAACCTCACCAAAATGTGAATTCGCTGATAGAGCTCATGAGCTTGTCTGAGGGATGACAGTGGAATTTTTTTCCCCTTATTTCACATCTTGAAGATCAGAACTTCCCCAGTAAGCGAATAATTTCTGCCAATTTTTCTTAAAGCTTCACAGTCAACTTAGGAATCCTGGAGTCTCTCTGTTGCAATTGGACCAGTATCACAGAATTTGAAGAGGAGGATGTTGTGAAAACTGCCCTACTGAAACTGTATCATACCTTGAGTGCAATAAAACAACTCTGGCTTGGACTAAATCATTACCCACGGAGAGCTGCAGAAAGCAACCATGCAGGTCAAACCCCATAAAAATAATGGAATGATCAAACCCGTGTAGAAAGCCCAGTTCAGGAGTTACTTAGTCACCAGCTTGGCCTGTTTGGCCAAAATACGTATTTTAAAGTTGTCAGCTTTAAACCTGCACCCTGCTTTGTGTGGGCATGAAGAGGAATGATCTCTGACAACCACTTTTGTGCGAGTCCTGGCTTCCTGATTTGCTGTAGCAGTTGATGGGAGGTGACTGTCCTGCTGCAGTGGCCACTACGTACCCAGCACTCACAGAACTCACTTTTTAAGGAATAAAGACAAAACCTCGCAGGGATTTGCTACTAGTGGTTATTTTGGCAACAACTGGTGAGTGCATATTTGAAGTTTCATTTCTCAAAAGTCCCATGTCTTATGATTTGGCCCCCATGTAGTCAGAACCCTGAAAGCTGGCCGACAGATCGCAATCACACCGAGTCAGATCTGTTTGGGATGCCATGGAACAAGCGTTGGAAACAACCGTGTGTGGGCGTTGAGCAGCCGGGAGTGCCTGGAATGCTACACAGACAGGTCCAGGATGCTGGAGTATTTTCCTCATGTGAAGTGCCTCATTATCTGGAAAAGACATTAAGTAAAATTTACAAACGTAAAAATTGGCTAGAAGTCAAAGGAGGGGCCTCTTCATATGCAGAGGAAACAACAAGCATTCCTGGAGGAGAATTGCAGGCTTATTTATGCTACCTGCAAAGATCAGCCAGTCTTTCAGGGGGATTAATGATGTGGTATTTGAATGGATTGATTCCAGCCTTCAGTTCCTATTCTTCTTGTACGTGCAATCATTCAGATAACAGTTCCTGTTTGTATTTATTTGTTCATCCAGCTTCTTTTTCTGTTGACTGAAGAAATGAGCCAAAAGTTCCTAAATTAAACTGGAATGACTGATATAGAGCTGTGTTTCTATGTGCTTGCCTTTTTTCTTTTCCACGTGGCCACTTCCCAGACAAATTCTTCATTAAAGCATTAAAATGTCTTGAATTGATTGTTTAAGGATGTCTCTTATCTGGGTTAAAAGGAATAGGAAAGGGATGTGAGTCTTCTCCTCTTCTACTGCCTTTCCCCAACATCTCTGCCCTTTAGCAGGTGTCCAAAAGCACTGAAAGCTCCCAAACCAAATGTTCACCTATTTCTTGCCTGTAACATCTTTTGTAAAGCCTCACTGAAGTCTCTGGACTTCAACAGCCACTTTTATCCAAAATAAATTAAAGCAGAAGATAAGCTTTTTATCAAATTAGGAAGTAAACCCAGTAGAGGCTGCTTCAAAGAAATCTAAGATAATCAACAAGAAATAGAACAAAAACAAAACCAGGCATTAAAACACAGCTGGAA
Source organism: Pipra filicauda (assembly GCF_003945595.2). Classification (NCBI taxonomy): domain Eukaryota; kingdom Metazoa; phylum Chordata; class Aves; order Passeriformes; family Pipridae; genus Pipra; species Pipra filicauda. Next base: position 2,605,826 of record NW_024104953.1, on the reverse strand, counting down.
TCTTTGTAAAAGGAATAAAGAAAGCTTTTCACGTCAAACCTGTATGCTGAGGAATGATTTACAGAATGAGATCACATTTTTATTGGATTAGCACCACAAATCTAGAGAAGAGCAAGGACCAGAAGATAGGAAAAAAACCAATAAATGTTTGGCCAGTTTGGAAACTGTCACTGACAGCAAGGGACAAGTTAAGTAAAGGCATCAAAAAACAAGTGAAAACAGATATTTGGATTTGAAATCCAGCTCTCCTGGAGAACAGCATTGGACCAAACACTGATAAGGTTTTTGCTTTCCTCCCTAAAGGAAGAAGGGCTCCATGATCAGGCTGTCCATCCATCAGCCTGACAGCCCTATCTTCATAATTTGAACCTGCTGCCAACTTCCAGGAGGTTTGACAGAAGGGTCAAGTGAAAATATGCATAGCTGAGAGTCAGCCACATGCTGTGCTGCCTCTCAGCTGACAGATGGAGAGCTGGACAGTGAAAGGGAAAATGGGGAGTGGAAGGTGCACAGGACCTTACACAGGACAGAGAGATGAATACACAAGGTCACGTCAAAGCTGCTTTGGTAGTGGCCAGTGTTGTCAAAGAAAGGCTGAAGCCAGAAGGCAAATGCGTTGCAACATTTCCACAACACCCACCTTTCCCTCCCCTTGCAAATCAGACTGTCCTAGCTCAAATGTATCTACTGACATATGAGAGGCAGAAAAAAAAGTACTTTGTGGAACCTTTGTTGGTTCACTCCAGCATCACTGTCAAGAATAACCAGGATTTTAATGAGGAAAAAAGTTGGCAACAGAGCAACTCGCAACTGGGATTTGGACCTCGCGTTAAAATCTGTGAAAGGAGGCCAAAGATTTTCTAAGGGTTTGTGGACTTCACATGATTTCCTTGTAGTTTTATCCAACAGAAGAGGAAGCACCTGGTAATGTGGAAGACAAAAGCCGCTCTCCACAAGCCACATAGTTTTGTACGCCAAAAACTTGTGTTGAAAAAGACTTGCATTTGTTCCTGACAATTTTTTGCATCGCTAAAAAAAATCTAAGGCTGTCTCTTTGGGGAAAAAAAAAAAAAGTCAATAATGCAAAAGTTAATGGAAGCACATTTTTATTGGGGGGGGAAAAAGCCATAGAAGGAGTTTCGGTGATTATAAGGCAGGCCAGGAAGGAGGCTTCAGAATTCCTGGGGAAGATCCTATGGAGGAAGACTAGGATGTGGTGGAGATGAAGTAAAATTTAGGGGTGAAAAGATTCCAGGTGTCCCTGTCCACGGCAGTGGGGGTGGAACTGGATAATCTTTAAAGTCCCTTCCAACCCAAAGCATTATCTGATTTTTTATTCGTTTCTTGCCAGGTCAGTGCTCAAGTTCCTGTTATTAATATACAATACAACCTGTGCACAAAACGGTGGCCACAGGCTGAAGTGTGTTCACCGCAAACACGAGAGCAAAAGGTGCTTGTCTTAGGCGGTGATGGCGGCAAGAAGTGTAAGCAAATTTGTTAGCAGATATTAGTAACTGTGAAATGTATTTTGGGCGGTGATGGACAGCCGTGCCGGGGGAAGCAGGACCCGTGAGGGCCGTGAGGGCGGCGCCATGAGGGGGCCGCGCGCGGGCTCCCCGGTGACGTCACGGGCCCGGCGGCGGGAGCGCCCCGGGGCCCGCCCGGCTCCGGCCTCGCTGCAAAACCCGAAACCGCTTAGAAACAAACTCCCCCCCGTGTCGCTGGTGCTGAGATACAGACACGGGAGTGTTGGCTCTGCCCGCCCCTGGCCTCCGATCGCTCCGTGGCCGCTCCGTGAGGGGCTTCGGGCACTGCTCGGCTCGGCCCTGTGGGAGCTGCGAGCGGCTGAGCAGCCTCGTCTTTGTTTTTCCCGGAGCACTTGTTTAATATTCAAAGTTGTTGTTTGTTTGTTTGTTTGTTTGTTTTCACTGCAATAAGTGCTTTGGGCTTATTTGGTAAAATCACAGAATCGTAAAATGGTCTGGGTTGGACAGAATGTTAAAGCTCAGCCAGTCCAACCCCCCTGCCGTGGGCAGGGACACCTTCCACTAGACCAGGTTTCTCCAAGCCCCATCCAGCCTGGCCTTGGATGCTTCCAGAGATGGGGCATCCACAGCTTCTCCAGGGAACCTGTGCCAGGGCCTCACTACCCTCACAGCAAAGAACTTCCTCCTAATCTCTAATCTAACTCTACTTTCTGTCAGTGTGAAGCCGTTCACCTTGCCCTGTCACTCCAGGCCCTTGTAAATAGTCTCTCTCCATCTCTCTTGTCAGCTCCCTTCAGGTACTGGAAGGCAGCAATTAAGTCACCCCAAAGCCTTCTCTTTTCCAGGTTCAACAATCCCAATTCTCTCAGCCTTTCCCCATAGCAGAGGTGCTCCATCCTTCTAATCAACTCGGTGACCTCCTCTGGACTCACTCCAGCAGATCCATGTTCTTCCTGGAGGCAGCACTGCAGGTGGGGTCTCACCAGAGCAGAGGAGTAGAATCCCCCCCTCCCCTGCTGCCCACACTGCTTTGGATGCAGCCCAGGACACAGTTGGTTTCTGGGCTGCATGTGCACATTGCCAGCTCATGTCCAGCCTCTCACCCACCAGCACCCCCAATTTCTTAAATCATTTTGGCTCATGTTCTTCAGGAGGCAGACTAGTATGTATTTCTCCACTGTGTCTGTAGCTGTACACATGTAGAACAGTGACCTCTGTAACAAGGAGGGACGAGATCCAGAGTGAAGAAAGTATTACAGGCAAGAAGGAGAACTGATAAATCTTAGAAGCAGCTTGAAAGGGAAGGGATGGGTCCAATGTGATCTTACAAAGTGGAAGCAGCAGTTTTTTGAATGAAATGTAAATGGACATGAATATTTTAAGATGGAAGTGGTTTGACAAAATTGATGTACAGAAAGTGTTATGAAATTATTGAGATAGGTTGACTATATGTTCTCTGGTAAAAATAAACACATCCTGAGACCCAAGTATATGCAAAGGCCTAATTAGGATTATCAGTGTGCAGCTTATGCTGCTCGTTAGTGTTTAAGTGGCATCTCTATGTTCTTTTTCAAAAGTGATGACAGGGTGAGACAGAGCAGCTGCGACAGCCACCTGCTCAAACCTTCTGGCCTTGCCGTGAACTTCCCAGCCCACTGGCTGACTGGAAATGGCCTTGTGACATCACAGCATATTTGGTGTCACCTCTGTGCTCTCTCTGATGCCACCACCCTCTCATGCCACCCTCACATTCCATTTCCCAGCCCTCTGGCTGCCAGGCAATGGACTTAAGACATCACAGTGTGCGAGGAACAACAACTGAGGCCACCACCCTCCTACTGCACAGACCCTGTGGGTGCCGCTGGTGACACCTGAGCTCAGCTCAAGGTGCTGGTGGGGGATCGCAGCAGCACCGTGATGCTCCACACGGGGCTCTCCCTGCTCCTGGGGCTCTCCCTGCTCCAGGGGCTCTGTGCAGCATCGCCCCTCCCCGGCACCCCCGGCGCTGGCAGCCGTCCCATCAGGGTCTCGGCCGGGCTGGATGTGCCTGCCCAGGCCCTGCAGCAGCCGGGCGCTGGCGCTGGCACAGGCAGTGCCGGCCTGTGGCCCCTGAAGGTGCTCGGCTGTGGCTGCTTGGCCTCGTCCCTGCTGGTGGCCGCGCTTTGGCTTGGACGCCGCCTCTGGAGAAAAGCCAAGAGGCCACGGAGAGAGGTGAGGGATGGGGTCAGGCAGCTGGGATGGTGCCAGGACACACCACGGCCTGGGGCTGCGATGTGTAGGGTGAGGACTGACAGCCCCTGTGGAGAGCAAAGCCTGGGCAGGCACCGAGGGCTCTCTGCCTCTGCCCCAGCCCTGCACCCAAGGCCAGAGGCAGAGCTGGGCTCAGCCTCCTTCCTCCCAGGAGGAACCGAGGACTGGCTGAGCCACAAGGGCCACAAGACAGAGCCTGCCTGTGACCTGCTCCAGGCATCCTGCTGCCTGGGGCAGCCCAGCCAGGCCCCAGCTCCCCCAGAGCCCAAGCCCAGCCAGAGGGCTCTCAGGCCCCTCTGCCCCTTCCATCGTGCTCCCTGCCCTGCGTCTCCCAGGAGAAGGGCTGGACACCCTCGGCGTGGCCAAGGACCTGCTGCCTGGTGGAAGGTTCCCACCTCAGCGACGAGGGGATCGGCCGGCAGAGGGAAAACCCCGTGTCCCTCATGAACTACCTGAGGCACCTGCGCTGCCGCTGCCTGCTCCAGGACGTGCTCCAGAGGGGAGGGAACAAGAAAGACTTGGATGAAGAGACAGCACTTTTCTCTGATTGAGGAAAGAACACCTGATGGGCAAATGGAGCAATATACTGCATGATACATTTATTATTTATTATTTATAATTATTAAAAAATTTATGAAAAAGATAGTTTTTGTAAGTAGTGAATGAAATCGTTGTCAGAGAAGTAGCACAGAAATTTAATTTGCAAAAATTCCCTTCAAAGATGTAGTTTGGCTGAAGCACAGGTGATTTCCTGACAGCTTGTTTGCAGAGAACAATTAATAACTGTCCACTGTTGCAGGAACTAGTGTAACAACTACATGCTGGGCTCACTTCTAGGGAAACAAAAATGGGGAAGAGTCGAAATCAGCTTCATCTAGAGGAGTCAGGATAATATTTTATATAAAATATATCCTATCACTTCTCAGTGAAAGGAAACCTCTTTAGTGAATTCTGCAAGAAGAGCAACCTTGTCTTGATATTATTCAACTCTAAAAGGTTGAGCTTTACAAATGAAAATTTGAGATGTCAGTTAAGATAAATGTACTCTACAATATAAGTAAATTCTAAGGACATTTGGAGTCATTTCAAGGAAGTGATGGAAGGAGCAGGAGCCAGAGGTGTGAAGGCACTTTGGGAACTGTGGTCAGTGTGCACTGGGATACTTAAGTGTCTCACTGGGTCCCAGGACTGATGGTAATGATCATCTGAGAAGGTATCAGGGAAATGGGGTTCAGATACATCTGCCCTTTATCCTGGGAAGGCGGCCTCAGGAAATGATGCTGAGTCTCCTTTACAGCAAATTATCATAAATCAATAGGAATTTAGGATTTCTCTGGCAGCACACAATACTCAAATGCCCATTGAAGCAGGAAGATGGAAAATACCTGATAGTTGTGAGAATTTCCTGACAGGTCTACTATGAAATATATTTGTTTGCAATCAATAAGTTTAGCTTTGAGCAGCTATCAGAAGTCATATGTGTGTATACAGCAGGAAACATATATATATGTTTAGTGCACACTGATGTGATATGTATGTAAAATGACATGGTATATATGTATATTGCGTATTTATGTATGTATATATTGCATATTGTATGATACAGGTTATGATATATATTGCATATTTACGTTGCTTGATATAAATGATGATATATATGCATACTGTTATTATATATATGTGCATTTATATATGTATATTACATATTGATATAAGTAAATTGCATATAAATATGTATAGTTTGATACATATTGATATGACATATGTATATTGATACATATGTATATTGATACATATGTATATTGATAAAATATGTGGACATGGATATGATGTATATGGGTATTGATATATGCAGATATTGATATATGCAGATATTGATATATATGTATATTGGTATGGTGCATAAGTATATTGATATATATGCGTATTGGTATGATATTTATGGATATTGGTATTATATACATGGATATTGATATACACGTATATTGTTTTGGGACGCACCGTAGAAAAACCGGAGGCCGCTTTCCACCTCCCTGAGGCACAAAACACCCCTGTGGGGCCGGGCTGGTGTGTCCGGAGGCTGATCCCGGTACTCGCCGCCGCTGACGGAGCGAGGGCGGCCGCGGGCCCGGCCCCATTCCCGCGCTGCCGGGCCCCGCCCTCGCCGCGCCATTCGCCCCCCGGGACGCCGATCAGCGGGGCCGCCCTTTCCGGCCGCCGGGCGCGGCTCGCCCAATGGTGGCGGGGCAGGGGCGGGCCGCCTCATGCTCACCGGGGCAACGAGCGGACGGATGGCGGCGGCGCAGGGTGAGTGAGTGAGCGAGCGAGCGAACGCAGGGACGCGGGGCCGCCCCGACCCGCCCCGCCGCTCCCGCCGCTCCCGCCGCTCCCGCCTCCCCCGGCGCGGCCTCTCCCGCGCGCCCTCCCCGCGGGGCCCCGCGCGCCGGGCACGGGCCGCGGCGCGAGGCGGCCGCGGGCTCGGGCTCGCGCTCGGGCGGTCCGCGCGCCGGCAGCTGCGGGGGCTGCCCCGAGTGACGTCACAGCCGCGGGCCCGCGTGACGTCACGAGCCGGGCGGCGGGATCGGGATGGGGGACGCGGGAGCGCGGGATCTGCCCGGCCCGGAGCTCCCCTCGCCCCGTGCCCGCGGCACCCTGCGGCCTCGGGGGGACACCCGCGGGGGTCTGTGTTTGGGATCCAAAGTTACTTCTGCAGTGCCACAGGGGCCTTGGGGTGCTTTGGTAAAATCTCCTTGGTTCACGTTCTTCGGGAGGCGGACCAGTGTGTGTTCCTCCAGCGCTTCTGTAGTGGGCGGGTGTAGAGCAGGGAGCGGTGTCATACGGAGTGGTGAAAGTGTGACAGCCAGGATGGAGCAGCGATAAATCCTAGAAGGAGCTTGAAAGGCATAGGATGGGTCCAACTGATAAATCCTAGAGGGAGCTTGAAAGGCATAGGATGGGTCCAACTGATAAATCCTAGAGGGAGCTTGAAAGGCATAGGATGGGTCCAACTGATAAATCCTAGAGGGAGCTTGAAAGGCATAGGATGGGTCCAACTGATAAATCCTAGAGGGAGCTTGAAAGGGAAAGGATGGGTCCAACTGATAAATCCTAGAGGGAGCTTGAAAGGGAAAGGATGGGTCCAACTGATAAATCCTAGAGGGAGCTTGAAAGGGAAAGGATGGGTCCAACTGATAAATCCTGGAGGGAGCTTGAAAGGGAAAGGATGGGTCCAACTGATAAATCCTAGAGGGAGCTTGAAGGGGAAAGGATGGGTCCAACAGGACCTCACAAAGTGGAAGCAGCAGTTTTTTGAATGAAATGTAAATGGGCATGAAGAATATTTTGAGATGGAAGTGGTTTGACAAAATCGGGGTGACGTGCAGGAAGTGTTACGGGCTGAAGGGAATTACTGAGATAGGTTGGCTATATGTCATCTGGTAAAAATAGGCACATCATCAGACTCACGTTGGAAAGGCTCAAACCTCTCTTTCAGTAGTTCTTTCTGAAGTTACTTGTGTGAAATTAATCTCTTAAAATCAGTGTCTAATTAGAGTTTTCAGCCTGCAGTTCTGCTGTTAGTAACTTTGGGTGATGTCTGCCTTTTCAAACCCGTAATTATTACTTACCTTACCACCACACTGTTTCTCCCATTTTTGCTCCAGTGTAAATTCCTTACTTGTTCCTGTCACTTTACTGAAGTCTGTGCCAAAGAGAAAGAAGTTTGTAGGAAACAGACTTATTGCCTGTAGCAATGGTTGCTGAAGCTTCCTTCACTATTATTAGCAAAAAGGAAGTAAATACAGTGATTAGTACTTTCATTTTAGCACTGAGGTTTATACAGGAGACCATTACAATTGGATGTAGTCCATAAATGCTTTTTTTCTCTCTGTAGAGTCTATATATTATAGTGGTCTTCAATTTTGTATCAGTTCATATATAATTATAACAATAAGTTCTTATTTAATCCTGAAATGTAAATTTATGAATGTATGAAGGTACTTATGTATGTTTAGCATTTAAGAAGAAGTGAGGGTAAATAAATAACTTCCTCCAAAGCTGTGCTAATTCTTGTTATCAAAAGGATAGTTGTGGTAAACCAGCCTGTTTGTTCTGTGCCAGTGCTAAACATTGTTTGCATAGTTTTGGTTCTTTAAATGGGGTGGTGTTTAATTACTGGAGGAAGCTGTAGAGCATTTGCAAAGTCAGTGGTTTAAGTCTCATGCATTAAAACATCTCATTTTTTCCACTCCTGTTCACTTTCCAGTGTTCTTGGGTTACAAAGCCCTTTTCAAGGTGGTAGGGTGATGCACATCATACTGGAATATAAAGTTATAGAGTCAGAGTGGCTTGGACTGGAAGGGACCCTAAAGTTCATCTAATTCTTAATATATAACATATTTTAGTATGTTTTAGAGATTTTCTTCCTTCATGCATTAACACTGCATGCATTTTCACTCCCTGAATTAATTCAACATGTAGAATATCCCTGTTGTTTTTTTTTTACCTGCTGAACTAGACAAATGGTTTTGTGTCAGGATTAACATGTATTAGGCGGTAGGGAAGAGGAGCAGTAAATACAGTGAGTTTGTTTGGTGACTTATGATAAATACATCATTCTGCATTTTAACTTTTTTGTTTGAGGTACTAGGAAATGCTGACAATGTTTCAATTAGCTTTCTATAAACATTACATTCTGTAAACATCTCAAGGGTGAAGATCAAAACCAAATAGAGTTAATAAATTGTTTGAGCTTGACTTAAGCATGTTGTGGTTCACTAGTAATCACGGTGGCTCTACTTACCTGTGCAAACATTGTTTCACTGTTTTAGGCTTATTTGGCTTTGTTTTAGAAACACTTTGCCATTAAAAAAAGTTAATTTCTCTTTTTTTTTTCCTGCTGCAAATTAGTGAGGAATTATAAAAGTATAGAAGGAGTTCATTATAGGAATAAACAGCTATTCCCTGCAAAAGAAAGAAAAAGGTGTGGCATTTTAAAGGGTTGCTCATGTGCTAGTTAGACATGATGGGAGGAGAAATAAGTTGTATTGTTGATTAAAAGGACACCATGGAAAGCAAAACTTATATTAACAGTTCCTTACAGTGTCTAGGAAGATTACTAGGTTCACGTTATATCATAGCAAAAAGGTTGATTTGAGCTTGAAACATGGAGTTGGATTATTTTAAGTTTCATTAATACTTTTAGCTAGGGAAGAGGCAGAACTTCTTTCAAGAGCCACGCTCTGTGTTTCAAACCTCTCCTCCAGAAGCTCTTTTTGAGGCTATTTGTGTGAAATCCATCTCCTGAAATCAGTTTCTAACATACGCGCGTGATTTGCTTTTAGGATGATTCCCCTCCAGAGTTTATTTCTGCGTGGAAGTGTGCTCCTTCCCGATAGAAGATGGTGATCCCAATGTATGATCATGGAGAAGGGGATAAGCTCAGTAGAAGTGTTACCTTCCAAGTCATCTCAGGTTACAGCTGTAAAAGTGGTGGTCAAAGAGCCCGAAGCAAAGCAAACCCAAAGAGGGAAACGAGTGGGATTTGTGCTTGTCCATGCAGGTAAGATGTGGAAGCAGAACAGCTGGAATGAAAACAGTGCATACTTTGATATCAAACTAAATATCAGCACAGATTTTATAGTATCTTTGGACTACTGATGTGTTCATGAAGTGACATTAACTTTGTGTGCAAGTCTGGGAGTGGAGAGTTCAGTTGGAAGTTGCATGGGAGACTGTTAACCAAAATGTGGCTATTTGGGTGTTCTGAGTAGTATTTTTTTTTTTCTCCTTGACGAAGAAAATCCCCGAATTTAAATGGTTATAAAACATCAAATTCTGCAGTTGTCTGCTAAGTATGGGAAGCCTACAAAGTGGAAGAGATCTTTCAGTGTGTTTCTTTACCCTATGGAAGGGTCAAACATAGCTGTTTCATTAAAGTTCTTGTTTCTTGTCTAACTTGTCCATGAGGATAATCTGCTTAAGGCTTTCTGCAACCTCTTTAGGCTGTTCACTTTGTTTTGCCCTTTTGAAATTTTTCTTTCAAGTCCAATTTTTGATTTTATTTAATTTTTGATCATATTTAAATGAGTTACTATTTATTATTTCCACATGTGATGCAGTGGTCCTCTACTCATATCTGATGCAAAAATGATGTGTTAGTGTGTCTTGCTCCTAATTTCTGATATGTTCTTTCTTAAATACTATTAACATAAAAATACTAGTAATGCTTACATCTGTATATTTGTTTTTACCGTATGTGTGATGACATGAGGTGAAACTGAGCAAGGTAATGCCTAAATTATTTGAAAAACCAACATGCTACTTGCTTTATAAAATTATTAAGGTTAAAAAAACCCCCAAACCCCTCAATTTTATTCTGAGTTGATATTTGATGACCCTAGTATTCTATTTTAAGAGCAGATAGAAGTGTTCAATATATTGTACATTACTGGTAGTTTTAATTTAATAGAGTTTCTCAAAACTAATGTTTCTAATAGTGAGAAAAGTGAAGCCGAGATAAATGCAAGCACATCTTTAAGTTCAAAAACCAGTAAAACAGAAGTAGAATTTCAAGATCAGTGTGCAGTCATGGCAGTTGTTTTTTTGATGCTGCATTTAGTCAAATAGTGGGTTTTTCAGGTATGGAATTAGGGGCAGTGGCTACAAAATAGGGCAGAATGATTTGATGCAATGGAATAGACATGAAGACTCAAAATTAGATGAAAAATTTGTATGATCTCTACTTCAAGCAACTCCCCTGGTTCTAAAGCAGGAGCAACAGGCTCTAAAAAATGTGGAATGAACATGAGAAGATGAGCAGAATGATAATTGCAAACTTGCACATCAGTGGTGAAAGGAAAATTGGACTTTAACATAAAATCAAGGGTTCTAAGTAAAATAAAAAAGTAAATAAAAAAGCTGTGCCGGAAATACTCCAAGAATGAGTGATACTGAAATCTCGTGCAAAGTGTTTATAGGAAGAGGTTGTTTGATGCTGTGATTTATACCTATGTGTTTCTGGATATATGCTGTGTTTTACTGGGTGTGCTTGAGTCAGTGTTGGAATGCATAAAGTTGTCAATCATTGGTACAAAAGGGAAATGCCAATGTAATCCAGAATAAGGAAGGCTGTACCTGCCTGTGTGAACTGTAAGGCTGCAGTTTGACAGGTAATTTAACAGTTTTATCTTCTTCCTTAACTGTAGGTGCAGGTTATCATTCCGAATCCAAAGCTAAAGAGTACAAGCATGTGTGCAAAAGAGCCTGTCAGAAGGTATGTCCTACAGCTTCCTGCAGTATTCCTGAGCCTCTAGTAATTCTGGAGCTAAGTATGGTATCTGTGCTTGGATTTCATCCATGTCCACTCTTTTTTGGAATTTATTTAAACTCCAGCATCCAGGTTGCTCCATAAATGCAGGAGTTCCTAGAATTACTTTCTTCTTGATAGCTCTTAACATCTTAATAGGAAAGGAGGTAGAAACAGGAAAAACAAAACAAAAAAATATCAAAGCTGGAAAGGGAGAAATGACAAGATTTCCATTTCCATTGAAGCCAATATTTTTTAATCTCTTCCAAGAATTTAGGTTTGGAGCTGGCAAAGCCCTGTGTACTACGTGTTGAATGAGTAGCTGGAAGACCTCTCTCCAAAATTTTTAATGTCTTTTGCTTTCTCCAGGGAGCAGGAGCTGGGAGCTTGGCAGACTCTTTAGAAGAGTCTCAGAACTGGCCTCTGATAATTATCACTTTGTATTACAGTTCTGTTGCTCAATCCTAATACCAATCTAATTTTGTAATGGGAAGCCTCACAAATCACCCAGACATAGCACTGGCTTCGTTGAAGTTGTGCATTAGCCCTGGTGAAAGTCATTTTCCAGCTAATTATGTGACAAAATGCTGTTGAATTTAAGTGTAATTTGAAATTCTGTGTGGCTCCTTAAGCTGAGTAGCCAACATAAATAATTTCTGTGAAGAACAAACAGTTGCAGGTCTTGCAGCTGAAGATGAAGCCACAGTTGTTTCCTGGGGTTCCCTGAGGGAACTTGACTGTCATGTCTTGTCCAAAATGGATCTTAAAATACTATTAGAAGTTCATTGTTGTGTGTGTCTGTAATTTGAAGATAACATTGTCTTATTTGATTCATTCGTGTGTTTTGGCTTTCAGATGAGCTTGTTAATTTTCTTCAGTTTGACTGTAATTGCAATAAATGGTACTAGGAATTTTTGTTGAACCTTGGAAGGAAAATTTGAAACTTGTTGGCTGAAGCATCAAGTGTTTGAGGACTTATATGTAATATAAAAAGTTATTTTCGTATAAATTTGACCATGCAGGAGTCTGCTACTAAATGCAGTGTCTCAGTGTCAGGGTAGTACAATCCAACTTTCAGATCTGCCCTCACGTGGTTCATACTGACTTATTTCCAGTGCCTCTTGTTTTTATGCCCTCTTAACGTTTTAAGCTAATTTGGTGAAGATTTCGTTTTGTACAAGACTGGGAAAATGTAAGGCTCAGTCACAGAAAATTAGAATTCCTTAATCATCAACTGAAAATTCTGTTTTACAGGCAATTGAAAAGCTCCAGGCTGGTGCTCTTGCCACAGATGCAGTGACTGCAGCACTTATAGAATTAGAGGTATGAATTTCTGACTAGTAGTAAATAAGTCCCATGGGTGCATTACCAGATTTTTCTGTAGGAAGGTGTTAAGTGGGAAATTTACTGAGATTTCCACTTTTATGCTGCACTAATTTTATATTTTGCTTTTCCACTCTGTTTTGGAGTAAATGTATTTAAATAATTTCTAAAAATGAAAACTGAATAAAAGTTGTCTAGTTGGTGCAATTTGATTGTCATCTTAGATAGTCTTTACTCTTTAAAAATAAATGCAGTTATTAAAGAATTGTTTAACACTTTGTAGGGAACTTTATTTCTGACTTACTGAGCTACAGATGGACAGTTCTGGCTCTGCTTCTTAGAAAGGGAAGAAAAATCATCCTACTGGTTCTGATTTTAATGACAAAATATGTGCAGAGGAATAGGACAAGTAATGCTTTTATTTCAAAATGGCACTTGTTAATTAAGATAGAAAGTCTTGATGAGCAGCTGTATGGGAGGTTTTTGGCAAAGTGTCTTTTTGGAGTGGTGAGATTTTTATGGCATCTGACTTCAGTGAAGGTCCCAGTGAAATAATGTGGAAGTGAGTAAAGCTAAACATTTCTGGGATATAAATAGGGCAGTTTGGTTATTGTCCCAGGTCCACTAATCCCTCAGGACAGTAATGATGGAAACAGGTATTCCTCTTCTGTAAGCAGTAATTGCTTCTTCCCCTCCAACTTTATTAGCAAAGGAGGAAGGCAAGGTAAGTGTTGTGCTGTAAAAATAATTTCCTGGGTTTGGAATTCCTGGTAGTATTCCAAGAGGATTAGCAGTGGATTTGCTTACACATGTGTTGGGAAAGTGTTCACGAGTGTCCTCGGTGGGGCTGGTGTGAGGCAGGCAGTGAGTACACACTTCAGTATGTGTTAGACATGCTGCCTGGGAGCCAGGGCTGCAGTCACACTGTTCCCTTGGCAAGGTTCTTGGCTTTCAGCACCACTGCTGGTCTGCACTGAGCTCTTCAAACCCACTTTCATGTGTTATCTCACACATTAGAATATAACCCAGGGAAAACAGGGATATCTCCAGTGGAATTATTTCCAGTGCACTTCCCTAAGCTGACTGAGGCTGCTGTTCCTCCACAAGGCTGTTTTGTGTGTCGGCTCCCTCAGTGGAAAACAAAAATAAAAACTCACTTTGGGTTGTGATTTTTATCGTGTTCCTGAGCTACACAGAAGAAAACATATTTTAAGAAGCTTAACCCAACAGTTCTGTATCTCTTTGCAGCTGTGCCTGGGGTAAATATTTGATCTGTTTTTGTTATCCCCAGGAGACTTTTCTTTTACTTTAGTAGATTTAAATACTCTGAAGTAACATCTGTGGAAGAAGTTACGGCTTTAAGATGAAATTAAAAACTTTTTATGAAATTACTGCAATCAGAAACCTTTTTCTCCTTATCTGTCTTGTTGCTATTGTTCTGATGCCTGCCATAATTCCAGTTTCTGGTTTTATAATTGTCTTTGGTAGTACTTTTATATATGCTGTTGTACAAGCCCTATTTTTTTTCCTTTTTAAAGTTAAATGTTATTTTGTTCAGGTTGTATTGCTGTCATTAATGTAATTATTTGCTTTCATTTATTTGTTGATTTATATAACCTTTTAATTGGGGGTTGTTCTGTCTGTTACTGGAATAGAGAATATTGGGTTTGGGATTTGGGCTTCTTTTAGGTTAAAGTATGTGACTATGCAGTTACATCGAGGAAAAATCAAATTTATACTCAAAACACTGTGATTTGCAGTGGCAGTCTTTTGGATCTGGTATGGGAAACTTCTAAATGAGCAGCTTCCAAAATATGTAAAGGTTTGTATCTACTCACCTCATTCTGAACATCACCTCCAGACATCTCTTGTCGTTTCTGGAGCTGCATCTTCTGATTTAGTTCTGGTGTTTGTTCTGTTGCTCTGTGGAAAACAAGACAACAAAGCAAACAGAATAGTTTTTCCCATCAACTACAAAATTTTATTGGTAAGAATGTATGTTTATGTTGATGAGCTATCACACCCTTTTGTTTGTGCTTTAGCATTTTAAGTTGGTAAACACATAACAAAAAATCTGCATGAAACAGTGTTTGTTTACTTGTGTCCCTGTAATACAGATGAAGATACAGAACAACAGAAGTTTGCATAACCTGATAACAGATCCCATTGTAAAGCACTGTGTGTAACTTCTTGATATTTTGGTTTCTGTAGAACACATTGCTGTGACTTTATCTGAAATATTTAATCACTTTTACAGTTCTCTCGGGCTTTGAATGCTGTATTCCAAAAATGTGTGGTCTTTGCAAGGCACAAATCTCTTTTTGTGGAAGTCTCACAGAAGATGAATTTCTTTCCTCAGTTCCGCTCAATTACACAACCCCCATTACACAGAATCTCAGCTAATCCAAGAGGCATCACTTCAAAGACTTGTTGGGGCTCAAGATTTGCTCTTGATCTTTTATGAGCAAGCTGACAGTTTGCTTGTGGTATGCTGTCTGTGTTTTGTTTTATTTTTCAGGCTCTAAGTGGAGAAGGAACAGCCTGTCTTTGTTGGACTGTGTGAATCTCAAGTGAGGGGGTTTTCTGTGATTGAGATAATATTGGTGATAGTATTGGTGATAGTTTACTAGAGAAAAGGTGCATTTCTTTTGCAAAGTAACAAGACTGACCCAGAATACTGTTAAAATGACTGGGCTGTTCTTCATAAGCATCAGCTGCATTTGATAAGTTGATTAAAGGCTGTTCATGTTTTCCAGTTTGTGAACACTGCCATTGCAAAGAAACAATTGAACGTTTTACCTCTTTCAGTTTTTGGTAATAAAAAGGGTCTGGACAAGGTACTTCTTGAGACTCATCATTTACACCATGTGCTTCTACAAAGATATTATTGCAGTACCATTGATTTCTGCACTCTTGCTGTCAGCCACCATAGAAGTCTGAGTTTCTCTTGAAACACAGAGGGATTATTTGGGCAGCTTTTTGGGGGGGAAGGTTGAGGTCTCCCTCCACACACCCTGCTTGAAACTTGCTGTTTTCAGCAAAACCACGTGCTGATTTGCCTGTATGTGTGGTTGTGAGAAAAATGTCCAAATCCAAGCTTTTCTTTGACTATTGAGCACTTCACAAAGTACTGATCAGGTACTGGAGACAGGAACTGACGAAGATTTCAAATTGTTTCCTAAATTTAGTCTAATCCTTGATTAATATATGTGTAGATCACTTGTTTTTTTTACCTGACTTCACTAGAATGTTCTTTATGAACATCATTTAAATTGGAAATTAATATGATCTGTGGGGAAAACGGGTGTCACATTTTGGGTTTCTGTCTCCTTGCTGCTGAAATTGCTCAGTTTATTTTGCCTTTTTTTTGTTATTGTGGATCAGTGCAAAGGTTATTCTGTACCTGTTATATTCAAGCAGAGGGTTTGTGTGACTGTAAGCAAGATTTTGCAACAAAGGAACTTGTTTGGTGCTTTATTTATTATTTTTCTAGTGCTTAAGATTTCTGAGTATATAATCTTAGTCCCAAGGACTTCTGTTTCAAGAAGCAGCCTTGTTGCATTAAGGCAGCTACCAAAGATGAACTTTTAATGGGTAATCAACTGGAAGTTGTTAATACTGGCTAAAAGCAATACTGTGATGTTTTGCAGCAGAGTGACTGACAGTAATCTGTGACAAAAGTGTCCTTTTAAAAGCATTTTAGCTGGTGTAATTGAAAGGGACGTGGCTCATCCATGTAGAATATTGATTGTTGGCACTAAACTCCCACAGCAAAATAAATTTTCAAGTTCTACTGTACAAAAATAAATACCTGTAGACTTTGAATTTGCTTTTAAAGTCGCAAATAAGCCATGGACAAAACTGTATCAAAGATGGATGGAATGTTCTTTAAAATCCATTGAAAGCAGAGCATTTTAACTATTTGCTGAGATATAAGTGTTAGAGTTGATTAACTTCTTTGAGCATTCCAGCTTTGACTGCAGCTAGAAACGCCAAGATCCCTGTGTTTGCTGCCAGAACATTTATAAATGGGTCTCGAAGTAAAAAGGATTCTAAAAATAAAAACAATACCCTCAGTAGCTTGAGTTTTTGCAAGATGGGTAACTTGGGAAAATGAAACTCCTGTTTCACATCCTAAAGCTTCCTGTTACCTCCTTTGCTACAGCTTTACATGGTAAGTTAGAGATACTTCAGTGGTGGAATAATTGCCACGTAGTTTAGTATTTTTCAAATAATTAAAGGCTTATATTTTGTTAAAATGCTTTGAATAGTTATTTGTTTGCCTCTTCTTTCCTCCTCTTCTGTGGTAGCAGGGCTTGCTGTTAACATGCAAAGCTGATGCTTGGTTTGCTTACTCTTCTTTTTCAGCCTCCTTGGAAATACAAAGGCTGATCACTGCTTGTGGTTTGAAATAAAAAAGTATATTCCTGAAGATACCTTTTGTATTAAACCTTTTTCTCCTCTCCCATCCTCCCTCTTCTTGGACACATGCTTTAGTTGGTTCTTCCCGATTTTATGGTAGTCAGTTCTTGCACTGCTGCATTTTTCTGTCTGAGGGTATGAAGAGAATTCTTCAGGTAGCTCAGTTTGTTTCTTCCCTCTTTGAAAGCCTTCATGCTTCTCTTTTAATGTTTCTGCATTCCTTGAAGGTTTTGAATTTTCATTTCAAAATACACCTTAATTTTCATAAGTTCATAAGTTGTATTCCTCCATTTGTATATCAGAGTCTTGAAATCTTTTGGTCAGACTTTGCAGAGATTCATATTTTCAAAAAGAGATTTGTATTTTTGTGGTGTATTTCATGTCCTTGCCTATTCATAGCAGTAGGTGTGAATTTGTTTCCATTTTTTATAAAGTTTTTTTCCTACCTCGTTTCAAAGGCTTTTATCTCACCTCAGAGACACTCAGGTAGATATCAGAAATTCCATGGGTTCACACCCAGTTCCTGCACTTTTAAAGCTGTTTTCAGATTGCCTTTCAGATGTGTGAAGTTAGACCACCTTCCTCTGGGCAATTCTGAGACTGTCTTGAGTGCAGTCTGATTGTAAAGCTAAGTGAAACTCCACAGAAATTTTGAACAGGTGCTTGGAATTTGGTCTTTGTTTCTTTTCACTGGAGAAGTTACTCATGTTGTGACTGATTGTACTGGTAAGATTCCTTCTGAGTCCTAATATGAGAGTTATGCCACCAAAGAGACATCTCAGTTCGATGTAGAATTGTTATTTATTAAACATTCTGTAGTATTCTGGTAAATATTCTGTAGAGAGAAACAGATGGCATTCCTTTTGTCTTGAGATCCTCTGAGTAAAGTATCTCTTGGTTTTGTGCCAGTGAAGGTGCTGTGCCAAGGTGTCAAAGCACATCTAGATCTTGAGACATAAAAGGAACTAGTACCATTCCATATCCTGTATTTTTTCCCTCCTCTCTTTTGATTATTACCTTTATCAGCTGGTAGAGAGCTTTGTGTCTTGACTGCAGAAGATTCTGGACCTGTATTTAAACTTCTCCTCTCATGGGTCCTTCTTATGCCCCTTATTTGTCCATGACATCTGCTCTAAAATAACAGCTGTCTCTGCTTTGTGGCGAATCTGTGGAGCACAAAGTTCTTCCCCTTGCTGATGTTCTTGAGTATAACACCCTGAGTGAATGTCTTTGGAACAGAACATTAGGGATTTGTCTCCAGGCTCACAGGTCTTTGCACTCTGATTACCCCGGGGCCAGGAACTTGGACAAGCATTGTTCATCCTGAGCATTCCTGGTTTTGCTGTATCCTCCAAGTACCATTCACCATTCACTTTCAATTCCTTCCATCACTTCTCTGCTCCTTTTTTCCTAAACTTCACCAACTTAATTTTCTTCGTACTTGTAGAGCCTGGGGAGCAATGAAGTCAGTTAAGCCAGTGGCTACTCGGAGTTTTCTGCCTTTTCTAGGCCATCTTTTTTTTTTTTAAAAACATATTCTCCCCCTCCCTTCCCCTTTTAGGGAAAGTTATTTGTGCCACGCTTAACTGCAAATGTTTCGTTATCCTAAAATCTTTTCAAATTTATTCATTTGCTGTGAGGCTTTGCTGTCAAAATGAGCAACAGAATGAATATATGCAGTGAACTGGAAGAACTGTTGTGGATTAAAATAGGATGGGGTAAAGTGGAATAAAATCTTATGCTGCTTCAGAAGGAAAAAGCAGAAAATAAAGGAGTTTCATGATTATGTATTATCTATTATGTACTCATGATTCTTCAGGAAGGTAGCATTTTAGTGACTCAAACGCTAAGAAATCTTAAAATGTCTCTGTAAATTAGAGTCAGCGTCTTGCAAAACAGATTTTGAATTTACTCACTACTTGCTCATTTGAAAGTTAACAAAGGCTAGCTGACATCAGATTTATTTTTCATTTCTGTGCGCTCCTCTCTCTTTTGTTCCTTTGAATTTGTTGCAAATCAGTATGTACAAAACCAAACCAGTTCCCTTAACACTTAAGACAGAACTTTGAGCTGTTTCCAATAATTTGTTTCCTGATTCAGCCTTTATTACGTGTACTGTAGAAGTATGACCATCTCATTTCACTGACATGTTCACTTGTGGTCTAGACAACTCTTTGTCACATCAGGTTTTTACACTGGTTGTAATTTAAACAAGTGAAAACTGAAAGCCTGCACATCTCTCTGAAGTTGTACTGTTTGGCTGTTTTCTTTGTCCTGTATTCCTTTTGTGCTTGCATCTAGAAAGAGGGGATTATATTGAGCTGGGGGATTATATTGAGCTGGCAGTGAGACTTTTGAAGTGTACCACTTGGAAATTTTGTGGTTTTAAAGTCATGGGGATGCTCTGATGAAATGGGTGGGTGAAAATGGGGTGTAATTCTAGCATGCAAAACTTTTATTGTTTGAGAACCTTGGGTTTGTTAAAAGCCACAGAAGGTGCTAATAAAAGAGGAGTTAGGTTTATGATGCTGCTGAATGTTGTTCCGTACTTGCCATGAAATAAATCTTGGTTTTTAGTCGAGAAACTTCCAGACCACAGTAGTGACTGTCCTTATGCTGATGGTCAAATAGGAATTTTAGAGAGTGGTTTGTTAGTGATGCCATTTCTTCACTTCTACTTGCAGAGCTGCAGTCATAGGTTAACATGTTCAGAAAAAGTACAGTTCTGTTTTGCAGCAGTGTCATACCTGGGAGGCTGAAAGGTACACTGTGGTCTGTGCAGTGATTATTAGATTAATTCATTCATTAATTAATTAAATATTGAACGATTGTAAGGCTTTTGCTTGAATAGAAATGATCATAAATTGTTGGGTGACTGGTTTTTATATTAGTGTTATCATACCCTATAGAGGGTGAGAGGTATCCATTGCAGTGATTTCAGATGCTCTGTTCAAAGTGCCCTTGTTTTTGTTGTGGAAGATCAAACTGCTAAAATAAGAAAATGCCCTGCACCATGACCAGGGTTTTCGGATCAATTATACAGAGGTTTTGATCAATCTAGTCTGTTATGGATGTGGCCTTACAATGTTTTGTTCTTATTTTTAGGATTCTCCTTTCACAAACGCAGGATTGGGATCTAACCTAAACCTTCTGGGTGAGATAGAATGTGATGCCAGTATAATGGATGGAAAGTCATTAAATTTTGGAGCAGTTGGAGCACTGAGTGGTATGTTAACTATGTATTATAAAGCTAAATACTGATTTAGGTGCAAAGATCAGTTTTGTTCTTTTTTGTTACTGTTTTGAAGGAGGGGACACATGGTAAATTTTACCCTGTTTAAATAAATTCTAGCCTTTTAGAAAATGGAGAGGCATTCCTGCCCCCTAAAATGCTGATTCGTGTTAATTTGCTTTATGTAACATGTTGGCTTATTAGTTCACTGAGAATCCTTTGGTGCAGAACAGTTATATGATACCACACAATATTCACAAGGGGGCTGAGTTTGCTGAGATGAATTTGTAGAACGATAACTTCATAATAAAATTCAATTGTTAAAAAATATTACAGGCATTTAAATTAGGCTTTGTATTTGTTTTTGTTCTCAGCCTTCTCAAAGAAGTTACTGGTATATAATTCAATCATTTATTTGCATATGGGACTTATTTAATCTGAGAACTAGTGTGTTTCTCTTTTTTTGTCTAGTTTTAGCTTTCAGTACAAAACAAATATAGATATACAGTCCCAAATAGGGATTGTTGAGGTTTTGTTGAAGTACATGAACAGTCTTAGCTGTTACTTTTGAATAGCTTTTCTGACAAGTTTTCAAGCTTTGTTCTTTATCCTAGAATAGTTCTAAACTGTGGTAATAGCTTCCTCATGTAGATATAAATCTAAAATAAATAGTAAAATTAAGTGTTTCAAGACCTGTTTGTTAAAAAATGTATCCTTCCAACCATGGGGAAGGAGGAAATGAGGGAGTGAGAGAAAGCTAAGCCTGAATCCTATAATCCCTGTTCTGGCCCGATAGGTCCAAATGCAAACTCTTTCCATCTTGAAAAATTAATGCCCATAAAACATCTTTAGCCTTTAGAATACAATAGATTTAACTTGAGATTTCTGTGGTGGGAGATCACTCCTACAATTTCAGTGTGGTTCTTTCTTTTTTTTTTAAATAAATGTGGGGGAGGTGTTGACTGGAAGGCTTTGTCACTACTGACAGGATGTGAGGGAAAAACTGAGAAGGTAGTTACTACATTGAAACATAACATAAGGTGTCTCTTAATGGCTTGACAAACCCTTGGAAATTAAAAGAATCTGACTTCCATTGCCAAAATGAACACTGCAGTGCTCTGTGGAAAAATATTTTAATGTTTTGTTCCCATTTTTTGCTAACTTTTCAGGAATCAAGAATCCAGTTTCGGTTGCAAATAGATTGTTATGTGAAGGGCAGAAGGGAAAACTCTCTGCTGGCAGAATTCCACCTTGGTAATTGCTTTGTTCTGCTTGACTTTTCTTTGGTCTTTGGTCTCCATGCATGCCATATTTGAAGGTTTTATCTTACCAGCCTTTGAAAAGGAGATAAGCTTTGTGCTCTGATCTTGAAATATCTGGTGCGCTCGATGAAGTCCTGGGTAGAAGGATGTATTGGGAATAGATGGCAACATCAACTTTGTGATAGTTTCTGTCTGTGTGATTATTTCTAGTTGTAATACTCAATCCTTACATTTGCTACTGTAGCATTTTGAAAAATCCCAAAACACATCAAGGTTAAAGGGCAATTTTACTGCCTTTGCCTCTGTGTACCTTTAAAAAAAGCAACAAGGTTTTTAACAAGTATAAAAAATAGTCCTACTTTGCTGCCTTTGTGGCTTTATTTTGTGGCTGTAGTGTGGAAATGTGCACTGTTTAGTAACTTTCTCTTATTTTAAAGATAGATTTAATAGTATTTACAACAAAAATGAAAACAAGCACTCTCTTACTGAAATGGGTGTGATACTTAGATGGAAGAGGGAACTATTAAATGCATTGTAACTTTAAATATTATTGCATCATTTTGGAAAGAATGCAAGAAATGTCAGAACTGATTATTCTTAAAACCATCTTATTCTCATTAGCAGTTTAAATTGACAGGTAGAGAACTTGAATAATTCATTCATATTAATTGACTGCTATTGTCTGTCACCTGTGGCAGAACTTGCTGCCTTTTTTCTAACTAATGGTCAGTATTTGCAGAAGTATTAAACCAGAATTTTGGTATTTTAAAATATATATATTTAGATTCACAAATTTTGCTTTCCTTACTGTGTTATTCTGTAAAATTAGCAAAGTAGTTCATAGCTGGGTGGTATAGTATTCCAGTTTAAACAGTGAGGAAGAGCAGGATTTCAGTGTTCTGTTGTGCTGCAAAGGAAGTTCACAGATCAAAACCAGCCAGCTTGAAACCAAACCTTTAACAGACAGATTTTGCATTTAAAACTCTTTTCTTTAATGGAGAAAGCAGAGAGTAACTACAGAGAGGTTTACTAAGAAATAGGAACTTTAATTTCAATTGCTATTAGCTCATTTCTTTGTCTGTCAGAAGAAACTGAGGCTTACCTGAATTAGATTAGAGTGTCAAATGGGGTGGTTTTTTTGGTGTTCCAGAACTAGTACTGAAGTCACTACAGGAGCAAGCACTTGGGATTGTTTTGCCTGTAACATCGCAGCATTCTAGAATTATTGTGAGGAAGAGCACTTGGGCATTTTAGCATGTTCACTGTGACTTCATGACCTCGTTTATGCTGCTATAGTTTTAAAAATAACTGAATGGAAAAAAACCTACACCCTCTTGCCCTCAAAGAACAAAACTAAATCTTTCAAAGACTGTGCAAGGTCTTGGCTATCAAATACTCTCAAAGACAGAGGAACTCAAAATCTCAAAGTCAGAGATGAGCTGTACTTGGAGCCAACACATGCAGTTTATTGGTGCACCTGGGTTACCTAAGAAATATTTTCATTTCCTTTTTCCCACCCTGGATTTTTGAATGCATATTTTGGTAGAGCAAATTTGTTACCCTGGAAACGATCAGTCCAAGTGGGGATGTGATGGGTTGTGCTTTGGGCTTGCTTTGTACACACAGGGTGTCCCAAGTTCAGGTGACAGAGCTCGTGGTCACTGATGGTGGTGGCTGTGGATGATTTCGTGCCTCGCCTTTGTTGCTTTTGGGACTGAGGTGCATTCCTGCACAAGCTGGGAACACATATAGCTCAATGACAAGAGAACAGCCATGTTTGGGCATTCCTAGCAAGTGTCAGGAGTTTAGTAACTGCTTTTTATTTGTGAAGATGTGCAATTTTCATCTTCTTTGTCATCGGCAAATAGTGTACTGGGGAGTATTCCAGACACTGTTTGTTAAAGAGACCTGTGGTAGAGACTGTTCCTATAGTATGATATAAGCTGGCTTAATGTTTTCTGGACAGAATGTTTGGCACATGACCACACAAGAAAAATTCAGGAGCTGTGAGATTAGTAAAAGTGGGATTATGGAGGTTTTTCTCTATAAAAGAACACATGAAGTCAGTTTGCTTGGCCTGCTTGTACCTGTCCAGGGTCTGTTCTTATAGTGAGTTCAAAACCAATTCAAAGTGGTGTATTTCTAATTTTCAGTAGAAGAAATTCTGATGAGTGTGAATTGATTTATTCAGAGATGGCAAGGAGTGATTAAGTGTCTGAACTGATGTATCCAGTTTGCTGTAAATTGCTGTGTAGAGTGTGTCCTTCTGGATCAGTCTCTAGTTGTGTTGTTTGAAACACAGAATTCCACTACCCAAATTAGAATTTAAAAAGTTTAGAGTATCCCTGAATGCATGAGTGCATTTCTTGAAACCTCTAAGGTCCTTACATCTTACTGCCTTGTTTTATTCTGCTCAGCATTGGCAGGATTTTCTCTCATGCAGGAACAGAAAATACTCATAAATCTTACGTATTCTGCTGTAAGATATTCCTGTTTGTTGTATAACTTTACCAAAGAAAGCACTATTTTAATAGCATAGTGACAAACTGGATGAATCTTTGGCAGTGATCTTTAGTCACTTTATAATGGATTAGATGTTTTGTAGTAATAAGCTTGAAGATTTTCTACTTCTTACACTGAAACCTTGACCTTTCTAAGGAAAAAAGGCTTATTTACATCTGCTTGCTGTTAAATGTAGATTTGTAAGATTTGCAGGATAGCACAAACACACCTAAATGTGTCCTTTCTTAGAACTCCTTAGTACTACTGACATCAAGTCCATGCCCATATTCCTTTTTCAGTATTAATATTAACCCATATGGGAAAGAATTTCTCCTTAGTTTTTTGTTTGTTTGTTTTGGTTTTGGTTTTTTTTCCATTTAAATATACAAGGATTTGTAATTGCTTCAATTTTACCGTATTTTGTGCAGAATATATAAACTATGTAACTTGTAGGGCTGTGCACAGTCAAGGAAGTGCCTGGAGTGAAGGAAGACTTGCACCCCCTTTTATCTCTGTTCTGTATTTCTTCAGAGCAAATTCTTCTTTGTATCAATTATTTCAGAGTGATTTGCTGCATTTTATAATAAAACATAACAAAGCGAATTTGTTACATCCAGGATTGCCTTGACCACCTTTAATGAACCAAACCACCTTCTGTTTAGCTTGGTGTGACCTGTCTCCCTACAGCCCCTATTAAATGGTCCTGTTTGGAGCAAACAGCACCAGGAAAACCAAGTTCTTGGAGAAAATTCTCTGAAAAGACCATTTTAGAGACCTTCACTTGCATTTTCATGGTCTAGCATGCCTGGAACTGGAAGGCATGTGCAAGCACTGGCTCCTTGCTGGGAGGATGTTTTCATCTTCTGTGTGTTCTGTAACAACTACAGACTACTCTGATATATTTGCAAGAAAGATCTTTATATCTTATTTGTGCAGAACCAGCTCTCAGAGTAGCAGAGAACAAACCCATTCATGCTTTGTTTATGTTTTTTGGTTTTTTCCCCCCCTTTGGAAAATTGTATTTTGAATTAGCCTAAAGGCTTTTGAAACTCAGGGTGGTTTTGACTGCTTTCTAAAGGGCTTTATTCCCTCTTCTCCCTCGCCCCCAATAAATTAAGCTTGTCTGTACATTTATTTTTATGTACAGGCAACAAAGCACTGAGATTCTGATGTTATTTGTCCTGTAAACAGTTTATTTTAACTTTTCTATGATTACAATGTCTTTTCAAGACATCTGAATAGCTGAAAAAAAGTGGATGATCTCTGTGGTGTTATGGAGCCTTAGTTAGTTTTCTGCTTCAACTAATCTAACTGTTCTTTGGGACCAGAAGTGCAAATCTTAAGATGTACCCATCTTAAAGAAGGAAAGGAATCTAGGAATTAAGGACTGAAATGTGAACAAAGTAAAAGTCATATCACTTAAATTATGAGACATTCTTGGGTGCTTTTTTGCACTCTCATGATTACTAGTGACTTTTTCTGTGTTTTTAAGTATTAAAAAGGCAGTTGTGAGACTGTTTGTAAAACACAATGTTTCTGAGTGAGCTGTGCTATTCAAGTTACCACATATAAAACTCCTAATGTTTGAGCTTGATGCTTTCTCTACTTAACCTTCCTGTCTGTGTAAATTGTTTTGAACTGCAAGTGCTTATTTACTTCCCAAGAATGTATTGTTGAGAGAAAACTTTAAAGACCAAAACCACCTTCTTTTAGTCAATGAAGAATACCACTTAATTAGGTTTGGCTACAGTTTGCATTTTTCTCTTATGTTGATGAAAGTGCCAGGTTGTTTTTTGAGCACTCACCTAATAGGAGATACTTGAGTTCTCCCAAGGTACCCAATAACTTATGCTACAGTATCTTGCAACAAGAATAATTCTTATCTGGAGCTGCACTATCAATGGTAAGAAATATGCATTTAATAAATTCAAATTCTCATCTGGATAAACCTTTTTTGAGACTTTTGTATGGAAAGACTGGACACACCTCTTGTGTTGGTTAAATCATAGAAAGATAGAAAGTACCATCTTAAAATACTACATACTGGAAGCTGCAGGTGTCAGATACAGCACTGTCAAGAAAACTTCCAGCAGTGTTAATGTCAACAAATTTGCTGTATGAATAATGGTCTCAGAAGCTGTAGAACTACATGGTCCCAGGGACTGTTTTTTTCGTTAGTCTGGTATTTCTGTAAACTTTTCTAATTGCTGTAAATCCTCAGTCTTTACTTCTCATGTCCATTAAGCAGTTGTGTTATTCTTAACTTCATAGCCCGCTTTTGAAAAAAGATTGGAAATAATTGTCCTTTATTGTGTTACACAGTGTCTTTCTGGCACTGCCTGGTTTCCAGCTCCTACATCCCCTTTTCAGGCAATAAGATGAATTTCTTTAAGGGCAAGCAACAGAGATAATTGAGGCTTGCTTTTTTTTCCCCTCTCCCTAAGAATTCCATGTCTGTGTTTTGCTCTCACTCATTGTCACAGCAGTGTGTGCTTTCTCACTACTCTAAAGTGTTCAGTAGTGATTAGAAAAAAAACTTCTCAGATGGTTGGGGTTTTTTTACAAGTATATTAAAAATTCAGTAGGCTAGCTTCATTTGCAAATGCTTGATAAAAACTCCATGAAATAGGCCTTAGTCCTTCTAAATAAGCTTAATTTTTAGCCTGTGTTGTACTTCTTGAAATACTTCTTGATATTCCTGTTACACTGGCTGACTTTTCCCAAAGTACCATTCTCACCTCATTCATCCCATGTTCTTGGTCTTCAGGATCTTGCTAAGTTGTTACAGAGAGCAAGAGTCTTAGACAGGCTTGGTCCTGTTTTAGCTGCAGTTGAAAGCTTGTGCTATTTGGTAATGAATTTCAAATTTAATAGCACTTGTTTTTATCCAGTAATAAACCCAATGTCAGAGCTGCATAGTCATTATGAAAATACATAAGGTTGCCAAGTGTAATTGTAGCTGACAGTTCTATGAAACATAGCTTACAATTTAAAAATGACCAAACCAAATAGGAAAAATAATTGCAAGAAAAGGGGGATTTTGTTATATGGCTTTGTTTAAACTCCCTCTTCTGTGTCTCCTAGCTTTTTAGTTGGTGAAGGAGCTTACAGATGGGCAGTTGATCACGGGATACCCGCATGTCCTCCAGGTATCATGGCTACAAGTGAGTAAACTGGTGGTGTCAGTAGGAAGAACAGGACAGAGTAATTTTAGATGGTGCCTCAGCTTTTGTGGTGCACATCCATTCACTGTTCCTAACATTCCACTAGCTTTATGATGTTATGGTATATAAGGGTGGTTTAAGTTTACTAATTTAAGTATCTAAATAGAAAAAACTTTGAACTGTTACTTCAGCTGCATTTTAGCAACATATAATTGAAGTGAATCTGTGATTCTAGAACTAAATCCAATGATGGACCTATTTTTTTACCAAAATGTAGGTTCTTTAACAGCTCAGTCCTGCAGGTCTCCAGTTGTGATCCATCTTGGATCCTAAAAGCACCAGATAGCCATGTATCACAATTGGGCAGGTGCCAGTTTGACTCTCAGATTCTGTAGTTACACCCATCTCTGAGTCTTTGTCCAGAACTGCTCTGGTCTAAACAGGCTGTCAAATTAATTTGCCTTTTTTTTTTTTAACCTAGATAGGCCTCACTATATGATGGAATAACCCAGCCCAGAAAACAGACTTGAATTGTGCTGTATATTAGTAGTAGTCTCTTAGGAGAGCTTTTTGTCTTAAAATAAAAGAAGTGATTATACACCATCTATAAACTAGGCTACAAATCAGTGCACTTACCCATGGAAAGGAGGATGTGGCTCCCCTTCCTTCCCTTCTCCAGCCCCCCTGCCTTTTGGAAAGTGCTGTTACTACTCTGTAGTTTGTTGCAGGGGTGAATGTGCCCTGTGCTGCCTGTTGAGGTTATGCAGGAAAAATCAGAGGCCATTACCCAAAGGAGGAGGACACAGAAGATTACAGAATGTTTCTTTATTTTACAGTAAACACTATTACTACTTAAAACAGTTGACTAGTCCCTAAGTCAGAGACTGAAGCCCAGAACTCCCATTAAGCCTTTTTTTGGGTCTAATTCTAAATGTAGATAAATATCTAGAAATTGCAGTTCAGAGCTGCTAATACTCAATGCTTAAGTGTAACCCCTGAAACAGTGGCACTGTTTTCCTTGATCATGCCAGTTTTCATACATATTCATGGTACATTTCATTTTGAACAGAAAGGTTTCATTTCTGGCTCCACATGACTGAAACTTTTGCCCTATCCATGTGCTGTCCAAAACAGCATTTGCAGAACAACTGTTGGGATCAGCTAAGCAGAACATCTTTATTTCTATGGCTTTAGAAAAAGTAAAAATACTTAAAGCTTTGGGATCTTTGTGTTTGTTTTTTTTTTTTTTTTACTTTGTAGGAAAGTAGTATAGGAGATGCTTTAGAAAGGAGATCTCCTAACTAATTCTGTTTGCATGCACAAGTCTCCATTGTTTCTAGTACCAATGTGTTTCTGTTGTGACAGAGATGATTAGGTTGTGACATTAATTGCCAGATGATGCCTCTCCTAGTTAAAATGTACCCTGGTCAGAGCAAATCTACCTGTTGCACCTTAAAAATAACAGTGACTACTGCTACTTTGGTTTGCCTGATCCAGACTATGAATTTTTGTTGGAGAAACATTAGAAGAATAACCAAGCTCCAAAATACCACTTTTTTTTTTTGTCTACTCAGTGCATTCAGCATACTTCTATTTAACAAAACAATTTGCATCAGAACAGTTGAAACAACTAGGACTGACACGTTAATTTTGCAGTATAATCGTTAATGGTAGTGTTTCTTGTTTCTTTTCTTTTGAAAAAACAACAGAGCAGCAAGAAAGAGCAAACAGAAACGTGAAAAATCATTTGTAGAAAATGTTATGATGGTTTTCATCCCAATCCTTAGCAAAACTAGTTTTGTGTCACATTGACCTCTGGTCAGTGGGACTGGAAAGTAATCATGTGTGACAACATGGGATTGTCAGAGCTGAAAAATTGGAAACTCTCTCACAGGTTACATGTAAGAAAGCTAAAGATTTATCCAGTGTGACCATGGAAGGGATGGTTAGATACCTTAAGAAACAATTAAAGAGAATGTTGTTTCCAAGCAACCACGAAGAGATGTCATCTGAAGCGAGCTGTTGTGTTAAATAATGTAACAAACTTCAAATGAAGGGAGACCTTTCGATTGTGCTTGCTACAATTGCTGGGGTAGAGTTTGCATGGAGAACTGGGGGTAAATTAACTGGAAATTCCGTGACTGATGAATAGCTCTGTCAAAGAAGAGCTGAACTAATTGCCAAACACCAGAAGAATACGTGTAATAACTGAATTACAAAGAAACCACACCCAACCCCCCAAAACCCAAATCCAGATTTAGACGTGTTCTTATAGTAGGTATTAACAGGAGGAACTAGGAGCATGTTTTGGCTCCTCTGCACGTGGAAAATATATTCTTGAAGTTGTGTTATCCTGTCTCCCTTTTCCCAGACCTGAGATGGGAAGAGCAATGTTCCACATGCTGTAAAGCTGGGACTGGGGGTCGTTTTGCAGGGATGGGGCTCACCCTGTTGTCAGTAACAAAGAAAGTGGCAGGATTAGCTTTGCCATCACGCTCCATAATTCCCTCAGAACTATCATCAAAGTATCTCAGCACCAAACTGAAGCATGTTTTAAACCACTTTACTTGTTGAACTACGTCAAGGTTATGTCAAGGCTCACCTGCTTTGTCTTCTCCAGTTTGCCAAGTATGTGAGGAAATGGGATTTCTACCGTCTGTAGGAATCTGGTGGCTTTCCGGTGCACGGAGTGGGTGGTTTAAAATAAAACAACACCTGAAATGTGATCTGCCTGTATTGCCCACAGCCTGCAAGGAAGCTGAATTTATTAATTCCTGCCTATACTAGAGCCTGATGCCTGCCAATACAGAGCCCATACTGGCTTATCCCAGTGCTTTGTTACCCTGTGCTAGTGAGACTGGTTTGAAAGTGTAATCTAAGTGCTAAGAGTGGAATTACAATTTAGAAATTCTAAATGACTGCATAATGCAATCTCTTACAAATATTAAAAATACACTTTAAATATGCAACATTTGAGGTACATCTTCAGCTGCCAATATCTGTGCCTGCACTAGTAATAACCAAAACACTTATCTGAAATTGTCTGTTCAGCCAGTAGTAGATGCTAATTAATTGATTTGATGAATTTAATGTGGTGTAAGACAGCATCTTTTAGTGCTTACAATGTTAAGTGTTTGGAGGGAGAGAGAAGGAAGGCAACTACTCATGCAGCAAACTTGGAACTGTGGAGGTGAGTGTAAGCACTTCAGTAAATTGTTATGTAAGAACAAAAATAGCTGCAGTGGATCCACGTGATTGGATAACTGGAATCCAAGAGTAGCCACAAATTATGCTTAAGGAAGAATGTAAGAACAGAGCAAATATATACTTCACTTCTTCTATCCCTTATGTTATCCCAGACTCTAAATTCCTGACTCCTGAGTGATTCTGGCATACGTGGAGGCAAACAGTGGCATTTTCTGCCATGAGATTGTTGCTTCCTCTTGAACCTGTATTAGTTTCAGTACCTGCAAAAAAACTAATTCTCATTACTTTAAGACTTGATGAATAAAAGCTGCAGCTTTATTGTCAGGTTTCTACTCCAAATCCTTCTTTGGTCAAGTCCTCTTATTACCTTGAATAACTTAATGTCCCCAGTAAAGTCACATCTTGTTGAACAGAGTCAGTGCTACTGTCGGCTGGTTTGGAATTCCACTCGTAACAGGCCCTTTACACTCATACTTTGTTTTCATTTTTTAACCAATTGTGTGCATGCAAGGAAATTCCCTTTTATCTTATGGCTCTTGGATTCTTTAATTTAGGGAGAGCCCTTTCTAGATAAGTGTCATGCAGACTGTTATACTTCTAGTGACACCCTATATCTCCCAACCCCCCAGTATTGCCTGTCTATCCTCCAAACCCCCAAAACTTCCCCCACTCCCAGTTCTCTCCTCACTTCATCATTACTGCATTAAGAAAACCATTTGCCATATTACTGGAACTGTGCTATGGGGTCCAGTCAGTGCCTCAGGGCAGGGGCTCACACCATGTTTTGTTCTGTTGTTTTTAGGGGGAGAATGGAAGTGATCTGGAGAGAACCTCAAGGGTTTAGGGGGATTTGATTAGGAAGCTTGATTAATCTGAATACATGATGTAAATCCTCCCTGGATTTGTACATAATATTGTAGTTTCACTTACCAATCTGAACAGCCAAGTGCAACCAAGAGAATGGCTGTAAGTTACCCAGGAAAAAAGTTGGGCCAAAATACCTAGAAGATGCTTTGAATGAAAATTTCCATGGTGCAGGAAAGGTTTCTTCCAGAAAGTACTAAGAAATGGTTTGTCCAGCACCAGTTTACCCTGAGTTCTTGTTATGAAGTACAGATCTATAGAGCAGTGCTCTGAGAGAGGTAGCTTATTTTTTTTAATATGCTTTTGATGACAAGTGCCTTTTTTTCCCATTCATGTTGCAGTCTCTGTCGAAGTGTGACAACATGGGAAGTAGCACTAGTAGTCTTTTAGTCCCAACACAAGCCTAAGTGGTGTTAATTTGTCATTTAAAATAGCTTTGTTAAAATGAAATTTATTTTCATCTGCCTGTTTTCATTTGTGCCATTTATTTTAGCAACTGCTCAACAGAATTCTTCACAGGATCATTTGAATTCCTGTGGGTTAACTAATTTGCTAGTATATTCCTTTTTAATTTTCTTCTCTCCAATAGTTGCATTCTCTTTTAATATGGAATAGAAAGATAAAATGCAGAAAGCTTTCTGGCTCTTTCAGTTGACTCTAAGAACTGTCTGCCAGGGGGTGCTATATGATTGGTCTGCACTTTAAAGATTCAAAAATATTCGTAGACTTTTCTTAGTATTTTCAATTTACAGTTTGCTTTTAAACAAGGACTGCTGAACTGCGTACAGGTTGCGTAATAATTTTTAATGACTGTAATAGAAACCTTGGATATGGTGTTTGTGTTCCCAGTGTAACCAGGAACGTTTGAGTATCATCCTGAACTTGATTTGCAGTTTAGAGGTGCTAGAAATTTGTATTTGCTACTTCTATATTTGGAACTTAATTGTTCACTTAAATATTTTCTGAGTCTTTAATGTAGCCTGAAAATATGGAAGGGAATAGATGTGGTAAAAAAAGCATGGAGATTTTAAGGAAACATGGGCTTTTTCCTGAAAATGTTTTGCATTAACTTTGGGCAAGAAATGATAGTGTGTTATAATAAACAGCCTGTCAGCTACAGGCTGTTTAAAGTACACAGGGCTAGAATTAATTAGTAGATGTGTATCAATAGTACCATTATTTAAAGAAAAATAGTGCCTTAGTCTTGCATTTTTTTCTGTATGTACAATTCGGTAGTTTCAAGGACTTCATGAGTAGAACAAGTCTGATTTTCTCTCTAATAATTTTTCTCTTACCTCTGTTCTCTGGATCATTTCTGATGGGCTTTGAAAGGTGACTAAGAAGAAGTTCTGAAAAGCTGTGTAGAATGGGGAGTACAGTTGTCTTTCATTTACTTAGTCACTGTATCATTATCTCATAGAACTGTCAAGATTTTTGATTAAATTTTTATTTGTATGTAGTGTAACAGTAAAAAGAGTTAAGGGAATGATCAGAGTGCCAGCAGCATTAGTACAAGAAATGAGTAGATGATGTGCAAGTTTTATATCAATCAGGTGGCACACAGATGACATCTCTGACCTGACTCAGAGACTAATGATCTGTTTCTTTTTCTTCCACTGACCTGCTTGGTGAAAATTATTTTCTCATCTCTTTCTGTTATGTGGTGATAACGTTGAAAAAAGCCTGTGAAAAAGCTGCATTTATTATCTAGCCGTGCTAGTTTAGGAGATGAACCTTGTGCTAATTAACTGTGTAATGAAGGCCTTGTAGCCCTTTCTCATCAGGGTACCCAGGAATACAAAAACCTTTTGATAATGGGAACATCTGTAACAGTCTTAGCTTTGAGCACAATGTGCCTGGGAGATTTTTCTTCTGCATTTACAGATAATACATCATATTCTCAAGTGCACATTCTGACAACACATCCCGTAATACCAACCTCTCCTGCAGGCCAGGGGTGTTGAGCAGGAGCTACTTCCACCTGTTCTGTGCTCAGCCACTGAACATTCTCCACAGGGAGAGAATGTGGAGGACTGGGAAGGTGTTTTCAGGTCCTTGGTGATTATTCATTCGTTCTTAAAGAATCACCTCATGCTGCATTGCAGGGACATGTGATAAGTGCCATAAATGTGAGACTGAGGTGCTGAGCTTTTAATAATACTTTTATTTAATAATATTTTAATAGTTTGGTTAACAATGTTTAGTTCTCTTGTCAGCTGTTAAGTCTTTAATCTGAATGAGGCCTGGGCATGGCACTTTAAGATGAGCAGACAGTTATTTTGTAAAGCTATGGGATTTTTTGTCCTTTTTTTTTCTTCTTTCTCTCCTAGCAGCTCTGAAGTAGTTTTCTTTATGCCAGTAGGTGCAAAAATGAGGGAGCAGGACAGAATAGCTGGTTGTATTCTGTGACTCCCAAAACTCATCTCTTCTAAGCATGAGTTTGAGCATCCATGCTGTTACTGGGTAGGGATTACTGCCAGGGGTTTTTATCTGAAAGCACTTACTTGATTTGCAACTGAACTTTTAAATTCTTGAGCACAATCAAAGAATGTTTTACTAAATACCTTTCCATAGATTTCCAACAACAGTACCTCTGGGCTGTGAGTCAGTAATTTTTCAAACTAAAATTCCATCTGCTCCCTTACCTCTCTTTGTGACTTCCTCCCCAGTCAGTAATCTCTGCCTCTCTTACTTCCCTTTCTCCTTGGCCCCAGGTAACATCAGGCTGATGTAGCTATATTGCATTTGCTTTAGGAAAACATGCCTGTCTTCATCACTGTGTTGTGTCCCTTTCCTCTTCTCAAGCTTGGAATATGCTGTCTTGTTGGAGAAGGTGAGAGTGGTTTCTATACTGTCATTAAGGACAAGTGAAATTTCGTAGCGTCCTTGCACCACAAAGTTGAGGTTTTGTTTTAGATTTAATGTGAATTATGAACTCAAACTGTGTGTAGGAATTTTCCTTCTCTGTGTACTACTTAATTTCAAAATAAATTTGCAGTGGGTTATTTTTCCATGTTGTGTGTGCATTGTCAACTAAGCATATTTGAATCCTGGATTGTATTTTAGTCCATGAAATGTTTTTTATTGAACTTAAAACCCCATAATATATTCTCTGTCAAGGACCAAACTTAGAGGATGTTTTCAGAAAACTCTAATTTCATCTTTCATTTGTTTAGTTTGATGCTCACTTGGGTTTTTCAGTTTCTTTTGTCACTAGTAGAGCAAGACAAAGCAACCAGAGTGCTGCTTATTTTAGTGGCCTTTATAGTGGTTTTACATAGGTAGAACATCACAAACACGGGAATAAACTGAGGGTAGGCAGCCTTTCACTTGCTTTGGTCTTTATTCCCTTATTCTGGAGAGAAAAATTCAAATTTAAGATTCAAGACATTTTATTTTTAACTGAGGTTGGGCATAACTATGTCAGAGGAAAAAATTGTTCAGTTTTGATTTATAAACTGCTCCTTTATTTCACAGTTTTTGGGGCACTTTAGAGGTATTAGCTGGTTTATCCTGCGAAGAGGAATTAATAATTACTGGTAGTAATTATTTTCTTTTTAATATCAAAAGGCCGTTACTCATCAGTCCTTGCTAAAACAAAATCTTCACCTTTCAGATGAAAGTTAATCCTAATAACTATCCTGAAGCTGAATGTAGTGTGAGCACAAGAATTTCCCTTCTAGGGGATGTCTGACTGGATTGACTTTCCCTCACAGGGTGGAAAGGTCTGATAAACTGAATAAAAGTGAAGAGTATGAATTAATACATTATTTGTTTAAACCTGAGATTGGTCAAATACTGGAGCAGAGACCCGGAGGAGTCGTGAAATCTCTTATCTCTGAAGATACTCAAACTTGACAGGTTTTTATGCAGTCCTTTTAAACTGGATTTGTTTTCTTGGGGCGAGATTGGACTAAACAACCTCATAAAATCTCTTCCAACCTACATCATTGTATGTTACCAGAAAACTTTCTTCATCTTGCCTGTCTGACCAAGATAGATAAACTTCCTTGTTAATAGTGACCTGGTTTCTGCCCTATATTTCCCAACTTATTGATACCAGTTTGAATTAACAATACACGTTAAGAAGTTGCTGTTCACAATTAGATCCTCCAAAGCAAATCTTCAGGATGTTTTTTGTTGTGGAAAAACAGAATCTTAAAGCTCAAGGTAAACTCTGAAAATTAATTGCTTAGCAAAGGACTGAGGATTTAAGTGAGTGAAACAGGATAAATACTCCAAGGAGTAGTTGGAGTGGAGTTGCTAAGAGGCCTTATAGCAGCACTGTGCAGCTGGAAGAGCAGCTTGGAACTAGTCCATGTCTCCTCTACATTTTGAACTGGGGAACATGCAAATACTGCAGAAGGTTTCAGGACACTGCTAATATTGGGTTCTGGAGTGCAAGGAAAGCTGCTCATGTTCAGGTTTGCCTGTCTGGGCTCCTGCACCCTCCTGTTTGTTTTGCCTCTCCAGATACACCTTTTTTATGACTTGGCAGGAGGCAGTGCCAGCAGCAGGTAACAGGCTTAGGCATATTTTTCCCGGTGTAATACCTGCTTTTGAGGAGGACCAAGGCCACACACCATTCCTACTCACCCACACTGTGGCTCTGCCCACAGGTATTTGCTGTGCTTGGTGAACTCACGTCAACTTAGAAGTTCTCCTGTTTAAAAAATCTGTTAAAAACAATGTCCTGGCTTGGTTTATTTGGGAAGCTTCTGTTTAACAAGTTCTCGATTCTGTGTGAGGCCTGTTATTTATTTCTCCCCACTCCCAATTAGTCCTTGACTAAAATGATTCTTTACCTGCTCCCCCTTATCAAGTGTTTGGGTTTTACCTCTTGGACCTCATTTCAAATGTAGAAATGTGTTGTCTAAAGTAGCTGCATTAATCAGCTCTGTATATTAGAACAAGTTCCTTTCTTGGTGATGGCAGATTAATATGTGTTTGCAGTTTTAAGAAACTGGTATTCATTAGGTTTTTGGAGAGAAATGCCAGCTTTCTCATTACTTTTAGGTTATGTACTTGAATAACTGTGGGTAGTTTAAGGTCCAGTTTTATATACTTAAAAACAGGTTTAAAGGAGAGTTCACTAGGTGAATTTGGCACCTGCATGGAGAAGTTTCAAAGAAGTAAAATGTTCACTGTCTGTTACTTTGAGAATTGTAAATGAAAGCTTTGTGTTCTGCTGGCTCTGCAATATTGACTTTATTCCTAGACTGTTCATGCAGCTGTTCCAGTCTTCTGAATAATAGTGATGTAGCTATATTCAGAATTTCATTTAAAATGCCATTTTTTGAAGTTTAAGTAGAAAACCTTCCTTGTGTAAGTCACAAATTCAAATTACTCTGCTCTCCCAATAGCTTGATTTGGTGTGATTAAACAAGTGACAAAAGACATTTTTCCCCCATCTCTTTACATTTTACAGAGGATGTTAAAACAATCTGTACATAATATAGAGTCAAAACTAATTTAAACTAAACGTATCAATATATGCAATTTTTTCATGAACTGAAACTTCTAAAATGGGAACATGTCATTTTGGTCTCCTAAGCATAACAATTTTATTTTTCACTCCACTTTAGAGAACACTTCCTTTCTGAATGTGGGACTTAGATGTGGAAAATACATGTTTGCCTTTTCAAGACCTAGGTGGTCTTTAGACTGTGTTGGATTATGGAACATAAAACTATTGCTAGACTATTGTGTGGCTTTAAATATATATGGGTAAGCATACACATATGCAATTAAGGTAATAAAATAGTAGCCTAAGTTTATGGATATCAGAATGAGCTCACATGGTATCTATTTACTTGTCAGCAGTCAAAAACAATAATTTTAACACAAGCCACTTATTCTGTTCCTTTCTGTGCAGTGCTGCTGCTTTGCCAAACAGAGAGATTTAGACCAGTACAGCTTCCATGTGTGTTTCTGCGAGATATTTTATTCATCACTGTTGCTCAACAATAGTAGAGCTTCTTAACTTAGGAAAAGATGTAAACATTTTGTACTGAAAATTAAATACTTAGTTGTTGGCTTTTTTATTGATGCTTTTTGCGTCAGTGAAGAAGTGGGGGATATGTCCTTCAAAATGTCAACTTATCAGTATTTGCTTAAATTAAGTAAATTTTACTTAGTTATTGCTTTTGAACTATTTTTATAGGGTTTAGTTTAGCAGCTTTTAAGAGGAACAAGAGGAAGCTGGAGTTGGCCGAAAAGGTGGAAACAGATCTCATTCAACTAAAGAAAAGAAGACAATCAAATGAAAAGGTTAGCTCCTGTTTCACATTCTGTTGTGTCATCCTAAACTTACAGCTGACTGCTAATAAATTTGTCATATATGATAAGTAAGATTAAGGTAGCCTCAGAAGCCACTTCTCCTTGGCCATCCCAGTGTTTAGATGATACAGTGATAACTTATTGCAGTTGAAACTTTCTGCCTTGCTATTTTGAAAACCAAACCGTCACTTTGTACCTTTGTTTATGCTAAGAAAAATACTTTTGCTCCTTTTGAACTGGAAATATGACAAATGTAAACACAAACGGATAATTATTTACCAAAACGTTTTCTTTAGCTTGGGATCTCTGTCACTGTTTCCCACTTTTTAATGTTTCCTGAGCGCGCTGCATTATGGAACTGGAATTGGTGAAATTTGAAATATCAGGTAGGTAAACATGTGCATCTGTGCATGCATCTAGCATTGACCTGGCCCATATTACTTGTGCTACAAAACTACCAGGATTCCCTCTGTTCCCCTCCTAGTTTGAATGTAGAGCCTTTGTTACCTGTGAGAGTGTCAGTCACAGTATTTGTGTTAAATGAGTATAGCTCATTAAATTAAATGCCTGTGCTTTATTTGGGGCCTGTGGGCTTTTCAGATTGGCCACTTTGATAAGCTGTCTGACCAGTGTGTAGGTATAAATAATGTATAAATCCCAGAGAATTGACAAAAAGCTGTATTCTCTGTAGTCCGTGCGAGTGCAAACTAGTGATAAATTCAGCAGTTTTCTTCTGTGTTCTTAGACTAGAAGTCTTCCCTAGCATGGTGCTAATTTTTTGATTTTCAAGGAGATAAGACCTGTAAAGAAAGTTAAGGATTGCAGGGGGTGGGGGAAGTTAGTTATTTGTTTGGAATCTTCCCTGTTTACTTCACACACCTCTTTGAGAAACTAAATGTTGAAGTGTAGCTGAGGGAGGAGGGGTCTCTGTACAGTATCCATGTTCATGTAATAAGGGGCAAGTCAATGCTTGAAACAAATGCCAATGCATGAGCTTACCAACCTGCAATTTGAAATTTCAAGGGCTCCAGAGTCCTGTGCAGCACTTGTGGGAGATCCCCAAAGGCCAGTGGTGGTAGGTAAAGGAGATTATCAAATAGAGCTCTCTACTCGCTGGTAAGTAATCCAGTAACACCACACACTGGGTTTGTCAGCTTGCTGGGCACATGCTGTCTGTTTTCCCCTTCAGAAAATCAAATTAACAGCAACAACAAAAAAAATAGAATAATTCTCTCCAAGCTAGTGGAAAAAGGTCATTTAGCAAGGATGAGGCACGTGATTTGTCGTCCCAAAACTCACACTGCCAAAGCTGAACTCTTCAGAAAAGGTTTAAAAAGAATTAATTTAGAACCATTTAAATATTTGAATAATTAAAAGTCAATCTTCTTGTCAAAGCTAGCCTTTAATTGATAGATAGTCATGTAACTTTTTTATTTGCTGTTCCTCTCTGGAGCTGCAGAATGTCCTTTTCAGCAGGAGTTCAGGGCTGTTTTATTATCTAGTTTGACTCTGTGCTGCAGCTGAGCTTATGTCCCTCTGTTACCAGTACTGCAAGCTGGGAGAAGAGCAAGGTAGAAAGGATGTTAACAAAGGTGAAGTTGAAAGGAGATCATAACAAAAAGGCTGGTGTGGAGAGGTAGTGTTGCAGACCAAAAAGACTGAAATTACTTGGAAGTTTTAGCTGCTGTTAAATGTCACCAGCTAAAAAAGAAAATACACTTTTAAAAATTAGTTTTCAATAAAACTCTCTCTCATTCAAGAAGAATGAGAGACTATTTAAATTTGTCAAAGCTTGTATGGAAAAACTTGGCAGTGTAAATTACTAAAGGACTTTTATTTCCTGACTAAATGGAATTTTCTCTTTGCTCTGTTTTTCATTGTTGACCCAATGCAGGGTTTGCAGGGGGTTTGTATGATTGCACACAGGAAGATCCAGTAATAACTTCACCATTTTGAAGGTGTAAAAATTTAGACTTCAAGTTGTAGAGTCTTACTCATTTACACAGTTAAGAAATAATTTTTGTGTGTGAATTAACTAAACAAACTCATAGGGGGAATGACTATGATGTGTTCATTCAGCCAGATGCCATTCTCGAGTTCTTCTCCCCAAGCACCAGTAAATACCAGAAGTAAATGTTTGTCTTCTTACTCTGAGCCTGTCTTTTACCAGAGGAAATTGTCATTGAAAAAAACTTAGAAGAGTTTGGCTAAGAGCCCTAATTTTATTTTGCCTTCTACTATTACAAACTTCTTTTACAGCTCTGCTGAAGTTACTTGTAAGAGGAGTTGTCCTCTCCTTTATTTCAATAAGTGGCACTAAGAACTTCCAGTACACATGATTTTTTTGGTATAGATTAGTGTTTATAAGTTAGTATTTTATAGGCAAGTTATTTAACTCCATAAATAACATTATTTAGTTTGAGTTTTAATAAAACTGGTTTGGTTTTTATCTTGTTTAACGTATATAACCAAGTATTTGTACCCCAGTTTGAATTATATGAATGGAATCAACAGTTTCATGGTCTTCAGCTACTGTATTAAGACTGAATATATTTAGAAAATGTTTATGTGCAGGTAATAGTAAGTGTAGCAATCAACTATGGCAGTCCTACTCTGTCTTATTTAATGTTGCATTTTGAACAGGAATTTGAATTTTATATATTTCCTATTCCTTAAAAAAAGAAAGAAATTTTCCATCCCACATTCGTGCTGAAATGGCCTTTGATAATAATACTTCATAGACTTCAGAAGTACACTTCAAAATCCATTTAATATGGGAAAAGAAACCTGAATACTTTTCATTCATTCTAGTGAAAACAAAACCAAACCAAAACAACAGAACTCATTTCTGGAAATATGGCATGAAATAATTCCCTCATCTTGCGTGTGGAAGTCAGACAAAATGTTCTCTTTATACACCAAACTACTGTTAAGCTGGGAAGGCTGGGGTTGTTCATAGAGCTTTGTATGATTAGATGATTGGGTAATAGCATATAGATGTTAATTACTTCAATCTGATTAATTTGTTATTTTGTCAGTTATACTCATAGATAAGTTTTGATGGTAATTGTTCTGGAATTCTGTGAGAAAAGGCCCTGGGTGTAGAATCTTCTAGTGGGCACTGGGTAGAGCTCTCCTAAATCGTTAATTCCTTCCTTAGGGGCTTTTATAATGATGACTGTTTATGGGGTTTTTATGTGCAGGAAAAGGGAAGGATGAGATTTCCAAAACACTTGACAGAACTCTACATTTGTGCAGATGAACATCTTCCTGCTTTGAATCCATGTTCTTAGCAAAGTTTGAGTATTTGGACCATGGTTTCATGAAATTAACTTCCTTTACTGTCACAAGGTGCAAATTAATTAAGTAATGTGAGGTCTTACTTTGCACATTGACCTTTGGTTGTTTCCATGCAAAATATTAACTACATAATAGATGATTTTTATATTGCAATACTACATCATTAAACCCCCCCAAACTGCTTTTGCAGTGGACCTGCTTGTATAAATTATTAACTGAGGTCAGATATGGAATTCATTAGCAGATATCACCAAGTAATAATCAAGTTTCCTTAGAGAACTCAAAAAATTCTTAAATCTAAGGTGCTAAATTAATAAATCAAATACATAAAAAGATAAGGGCAAGCAAACTGGGTCTTATTTAATCCCTGTTGGACCCATGTAAAGTTTGGGCTTATTTTAGTCTTCGTGAATTGTGTTTAACATACTTGTTTTGATTATCCTGATACTGGCTTGACAGGATTATGTATTCTTCAACATCCTTATGGTCTGAAGAGATGAAATGTGTGACACTGAAAGTCTTCTCACCAGGTGTATTCTTCCTGGAACTCCTCAGGCACGTGATGCCTTTTTGTGTGGAGATACACAGGAAGTTCCTTTGTTAAATTGTGACAAACTCTTCATTTACTGGTTCAGAAGTCATAGGGTTGTCAGTACAGTTTACATATGTATTAGATTTTTAGTCCTAAACTATAGAATTGATTTGTGATGTTACTTGTAAGTGTGTCAAGTCAGTAATGTTGAAATGGGAGCAAACAGAGTAAGTCTAGAATAGATCTGACAGTGTATTTTTCCCATGGGATATGGAGTAGAACTGGTCCCCACTGGTTTTCAGTTTGCTGAGCAAGGATAAATATAACATCATCTGTATATCAGTGAATCTTTTTCTGAACACACAAAAAAAACCCTGACAAAGTTATGTTACTGAGAAGGAAAATATGGAATTCCTTTGCTTGACTGATGCAGATTTACTTCAGAGGGTTGTGTGGGCCAACACAACCTTCCCTTAAAAATGCTTCCCTTAGAAAAGGTTTCCGACCTCCTTAGTTGCCCCATTTAAAAATAAAATAAGCCAAAGCAAGCAAATTACCACTGAATTGATGGCACATACTGATGGGAAATAGATCTTCTTTGAAATGAAATAACGGTGAAGAAAGTTTCCATCTAGCATATACTTGTAAATGCTTGTGGATTTTTGATTAAAATATCTTTTTAAGGAAGAAATTAGTAATGGAGGTACTGAAGGCAAATATTTTGTCTGTGAGAGCTAAGGCAGAAGATGGATGGCAGATTGAGCAGATACTTTTACACATGAGGCAAAGAAGGCTGCAAACATTTTTTTCCTAGGCTGTCAGATGATATGAAAAACTTACTGATCATCCTTCTGAGATGTATTTCTGTTCATTATAGAAGCCCTAAATGTTTGATTTTAATAGGAATTAAGATTGCACAGGTGGCCTTAATTCTGGTATTTCCTAACTTTGACAGGCTTGATTTTGATATCTGTAGTTGTCTATTAATCAAGTTTCTCGTTGAGGGTATAACTTCCTTTGATAAAAGGGGGCAGGGGAGGGACAACAAAACCTGTATCATATTAGTAGTTCTTCTCTATGTAGAAATTATAGGAGAATTCACATAGGGAAAAGCTTTGTCCAGTCTGATCTTGAAAACCTCTCAAGGATGGGAGTCTGCACCTCCAGTGAGCAGCCTGCTCTGCTGCTTAAGAACTTTTGAATCCACTGATAAGTATTGTTCAGACTGGGTTCATGTTACCTCAGTTAGACCATGTCTGCAAGTCTGGAGAGCTGAGAAATACAGTTGCACACGAGATGTTAGGGAGGGGTTGCTTAATTTTCATTCATCTTTTCAATCAAGGGGGCATGCTCTTTCCTTATCCCCTTTGTTCCAGTCCTCAAAACTCCTTTTGCCTCTCCTTGTCCTAGTTTTTTCCTTCCTCTGCTTTTTAACTTGCTCTTCTTCCCAGTGCCAGTTAAGACCCTGGGTCTATAACTTCTCACCCCTCTTCTTTTAAGGAGTTTCTCTGCTATGCTGTTGAGACATCCATCTGCTTGTTTTAATATTGAGTATGGTCAGTGCCAACTTCTGAGAGTAGAACTTGCTAAGGAAGATCTAGATGTAGGTGCAGAGAAAAAACTTACTGTTACTCTGGATGAAAGCTGGGGATGACACTCAGGAGTTCCAGTTGCTTGAAAGATACTGTAGTGCTGCACTGCATATTTTTCCTTTTAAGACTGACAAAGTATTAACTCAAGTGTTTTCTCTTCAGTGTGGCCAGAGTATCATCAGTGTAGGAGTCCTAAAAATTCTTCTTGATAAGTGACATTGGAAATTCTAATTGATAATGAGAACTTACTAATTTGAAGTTGAGTAGTTGGGTGTATTTTTTTTTCTTCCTCCCTCTGGATCCTAGTGCAAAAAATTCACATTTATATGAAAAGCTTAATATCCTTTGTCAAGTAAATTTATATAAGAGGCTTGAGGCTTGTGCAGCAGCAGTGTGCACCTTTGGAGTATGTGATGGATGATGGATGAGTTTTGTTCATTGGTTTTATTTTCTGTACACTGCATGCTGTGTGTGTGGTTGGGCATGAAGTCAGGGTGCCTTGCCCTGGGTTCTGCAGAGAGGGGAATCCAGGGAAAACCCAGGCAGAGTGGGGAAAACTGCTCCTTCTTTAAGAGTGACTGAACATGGTGTACTGAGGAAGAGGGGAAGGGCACAAAGATCCAAGGGGAAAGAGCAGAAGTGTTTGTGGAACAGCAGACGGAGAGCTTGAGTCAGGAATGAATGCTGGAAGACCCCTGCTCCTAGGGGGGGAGATCTACCTCAGAAATGATGGTAAAGGACACTTTTTTAATGAGCAAAAGTTAAATTGTTTCACCCACTAAAGATTCCTGAACTGAGAAAAAAATCTTGGTGAAAGAATCTGACCCAGGGGAGATTTTTTCTCAAGGCTTCTGTTTATTGTTTCACTCAGAATATCAGAATTTTCTCTTTACATGGTAAACTGCTTCTTGATTTTGTTTTGGTTTTTCTTGCTGTTGTTTTGTGTGTTTGTTTTTTTAATCATACATCTTTAAAGATCAGAGCCTCTGAAAATTCCATCTTGAAGCTTTTGGGAAAGGCCTTTTGATATGAGATCTTTGGAATAAGTTGCTGAATCACTTCTTAGCGGACAAGTGGCCACCACTAAAAAAAAGAGTATTTTTGGCACTTTTGTGAGTAAAGGCAGGTGATTTAAGCATTGGATGAGTTCTGAGATGGTTATTACGTTCTTGTTACCTTCTTTTTCTTTGGGTCCTGTCTGAGGCAAGAGAGCATTTTATGAAGATTTATGGCAGCACAGCGGGTACAATGTGCATGAAAACAAATCCATTTTGTTGCTAGGCCTGTGATTGGTTTTGTCTACTGTACTTTGCACACTCCTAAGTATCATCTGCCTCTAATATACTGTTTTTACTAGTTGTTCCTGTTTGTGTGTCCTGCAGGAGAACGACTCAGGAACGTTGGATACAGTTGGCGCAGTTGTTGTTGACCAAGAAGGGAATGTTGCTGCTGCTGTCTCCAGTGGAGGTTTAGCACTGAAGCATCCTGGAAGAGTTGGTCAGGTGATTATTAGGCAATATTTTAGTTGGTAT
The DNA here is from genome assembly GCF_003945595.2 of Pipra filicauda. Classification (NCBI taxonomy): domain Eukaryota; kingdom Metazoa; phylum Chordata; class Aves; order Passeriformes; family Pipridae; genus Pipra; species Pipra filicauda. The sequence continues at coordinate 2,561,572 of NW_024104953.1, read as the reverse complement.
TGGCCATTCAGTGACAGCAAACTGTTGTTCTCCACTGAAGGCATTTTCACTTCACTGAAATGCAGTTTTTGTTCTTAGTGTCCTCCATCAGTGTAGTAAAACATTGATGGGTAAGAGGATGTTCTGTAGTGAGTTACCTTTTGCCAGAGATATTAATAAGTTAATTTCTTGGGCTTAAATACCTCCTTAATACCACAAATAGTCTCTTAAATGCTTAAGAGTCTTAAAATAAGATTTCCCTCAATATTTAGGAAAGATGTCCTAATTTATTTTTATATGATCTTGTGAATTGGTGGAAGTGACAAAGGCATTAACACAGAAGGTATTTGTGATGTGCTACTTTTACTTATTATTATGTTTATAAATAATTTCTATTTCTATTTATTATTAATGTTATTAATATTTATGATACTTATATTTCTTGTGTGTCACCTTACTGTTATTAGGTGAGGGAATTTTGAGGTGCATCAAAAATGTTATCCTCTGTAGCTGCATAGCTGTATTTTTGGTTAACTTTTGCCACTGCCCTAAAAGCAGTTTTCTGTTGAAATGTATTTAAGAGTTTTTGGGGTTTTTGGAATAGCAGAGTGAAAGAGATTCTATATGAACAGGGATATCTGTACCCTCCTTTTCTGGTAAGTTAGGTTAAAATACCATAGGTCTGTGACAAACACTCAGATCTGAAGAAGAGTAAAAGAGGATGTAGCAAAAGGGATTGGAATTGCAATACAATGATGATGTTCTTTCTTATTTTTTGTATTAATAGATTTTTCTTGGGTTTCTTTTTTTGTTGTTGTTGGTTTGAGATTTTTTGTTGATTTTTTTTTTTTTTTAAGGAAAGGGAACAAACCACAAATCTTGCATACTTAAAATTTATGAACAATGCACTTCTTTCCTTAGGCAGCTCTTTATGGTTGTGGCTGCTGGGCTGAAAATACAGGAGCTCATACCCCTTACTCCACTGCTGTGAGTACTTCAGGTATTTACTACTTTTATAAATATTTAACAAAGTTGCTATCTTTCCATAATGTAATTAATTTGCAAATTCCAAATAAATTATTTCTGTGAATGGTGGATTCAAATATCAACATTATTTCCAGACTATGTTCCACATTTGTATCATTCATTTGCATATAAATATATGTCAGTACTGTCTTTAAATCCAAGATGTGCTGTATTTATATATTTAGGAACCTTTCCTGTGAAGAAACCCAATATTGTGTTAAATGCAGAATTCTTCTGTGAAGCCTTCTGTAAGATAATTTGAGAGTCCTTTGGATACAGAAATGCTACAAACAGCATTTTTCCCTCCAAAATACGTAATTCCTATTTCCAGTGAATATTTAAATGAATTTGTTCATCTCTCTTTTCTTTTTAAAAGGAAAGTGAAAAGGTAAAACCAAATTATTAGAATAAGGGTCAGAGTTATCAGCTTGCAGTACAGGGAGAGGTGAAGGAAATCTGCAGAGTTCAGATTTAGGTGATGTCAGTGGCATCCCATGGGCATTGCAGAGTTGGTCCTGATACAGAAATAGTGGGGGCAGCAAGGTATCAGGGTGTAGAATTAAAATTTGAGAGGCTCAAGAGCATCAGAAATATCCTATGTTGCTTTTGGAGTCTTAGACCTTTCTAATTTCCCCTGCATTTACACCTCTTGCACTATTGAAAATTTGTGTAGGTGTTCACCCTTAAGTTCAATGTCAGTCATAGCAAATATCCTTCTTAGTACTGACTCAGGGGAAAGTTCTGCTGAACACAGAAGTGTCAGAAGATGATTTTACTCAAGGAATTGATTTTACTGTAATACTGATTTTAGTTTAATAAATGCTTACCTATGTATGGAAATATATCTGAATATTGGGGACCCTATTAATTGGAGAGTATAAGTCCAGTACTAGAGATTTTTTGTAGAAAAGCTGAGAAGGACACCTTTATTTAGTTTTTTTTAAGCTCTTCTTTACAAAGTCAGCTGGATTTGAAGTCTGTGCAAGTACTGATGCACTTGGAGGAGATGTCTGGGTTTAATGATGGCCTTAAATAGAAGCCTCCTCCCTTTTTGCTGGTACCAGTTTTATATGGTGGTAAATACTTTAATGTTATACTATTTATAACTATCACACACATATATATGTATGTTTATTTGGTTCACATCTTCTAGCTCCCATGACATGACCCTGATCCCAGTCCCAGTTAATTGAAGTGGCCTGCTGGTGCTCTATGAAGCGTGGCCATCTGTTTATTCCCTGATTTGAAATTCAGACTAGTGGTGTTTAATTAAACTCTTGTTTCTGGTTTTCCTTTAAAGTAAATGTGTGTATGTCTGTGAGAGAGAGAGAGAGAGAGAGAGATAGAAATGTTTACAGGAAGTGAGAACTCCTCTGTAATCAATACCATTCTTTTTTCCATTTTCAGAAGCTCATAATGTTTTATTTTATAATGTACTTTATGTTTAGTGCAGTTTTAAAATATATTGATGCCTGACTCTTGTTTAAAATATGAACATCCAACAATGTGAACCATGAATTTAATTAAGGAGTAAAGGGATGGAAAAATTAAGTTATAGGAAAAGTTGAAAGAATGAAACTTAGTACTTGGCTGGATCATAAGAGGAGTTGGGAACGGGGCATAAACATCTGCAAATATTCAGGTGAAACTGCCATGGCTCAGCAAGAAAATGATACATTAACATACATCATTGTTAAATGATATTTTTAGAAAATAAAGGTACTGTCTAAAGTCTAGAAGATGCTTTGATTTGGAAAGCTCCAGGGTTGACAGTGCTTCCTTGGAGAAGATCACCACTGGTGTAGCTCAAATCAGACTAGACTCTATTTGTAATATGGTTATACCCCTCTCATTAGGTTTCTAAATGAGTTTTATGTGGATGTATATTTTTAAAAAAAGGCAACAAATGAAACTTGCATGTTATGTATAAGTAAAAACTCTGTTTTCTCTGTGCACGTTCATTTCATGTGCCATTTTATGCACATTTACACCTGTATGTAAAAGCATTTAAAATGTGCACATAAAGTAACAGAAATTTACAATCATTTTGGATTTCTATGGGTTTCTCAATGTGATATTGTTTTAATTTCCCATGTCTCTTCCTTTTAATTTATCTTTAAGTGGTAAATTTGGCACAAATCTTTTTCTCCAAGTAATTCTTTTTTTATGCTCAAAGTTATTACTAGATCTTAAACCAAATAATTTAACTTCAGTATTCTTTGGGAAATAAAAATTTTCACATTTTGTGTTGGTTTAGACTTTTTAAACTGTTTTTAGTGATAGATGTGGATAGAAATTCAGTCTTTGAGAGTTAGTTATATCAGGCTCTATAATCAATCATGGAAAGGATGTTCTTTGATGTTAGTTTGCTACAAACAGTTTTTAAGGGACAGGTTTTGTAAGCTGTTTTGATTCCTTACTTATGAAATTACTCATGTCTTTAGGTCTGGAAGGTCAGCAAGAGATTGAACAGTCTGGGGAAAACTTGTGGTGAAAGGAGAGTTTGGACTAGTAATTCGAAGGAGTACAAACTCTTGCACATGGAAATCCATGTGGAATGGACACACTGGGTCGAACCAGAGCTCTAGGTAGTTTGGTGGCCTGTTTCAGATATAGAGGGTGTTTGCAGGTCTCCAAGGAAAAGTACAGGACTGGGAAAAGCACCTCCACTGCATTATCCAAGCTTCTAGCAGTATGTGATACTGGGAGTTTAGAAGCTGGAGATATACTTGTTTTTGACAGGTCAGGGTGACTTCTCAAGATTTCTCATTTCTTTTTGTTCTTAAAAGAACAGTTATTTAAGAAACAACTTGCAGTTATTTAAATTTTGCTGGGAATGTTTTTCTTATTCTGTGGTGGTTTACCTTTGTAGAAGCTTTCTTGGAGAAGGAAAAGTGTTAGTTTAAATGCCACAGTAAAAACACAGTAGGGTTTATTCTTGAATTTTTATTAATTTTGTTCTAAAATCCTTCTGTTGAAGCTTCAGTTGGAGACATGTCTTTCAGTACCTGCCTCATTAAAAAAGGAGGGAGGAGGGAGAAGACATTGCCATACAACTACTTCATTTAAAGTACTTCCAAGTTCCTGTAACTTTCTTTCAGTGGTTGTGTATTATTTGAAGACATTTTGGATCTTCTGCTGGCCCTGTGGCTGCTGGCAGGCTTCTGCTTCTGCCTCTTCAGGCAGGATTTGCTATTAGTTCTTATGCCTTTTAGCAAGTTGTTTCTTGAATATTTTTGGCTATTTTTGTCATGATTTTATATTGAATGTGCCAAAGGTGGTGGTTCTGAACTTGTTTGGGCATGACTTCAACTTCTTGAACGGTAATTTTATACCTCGAACAGTCACTTGGCCTTGTTGTTTAACCACACTGTCTTAGGTTTTATTTTTTTTGGCTTTTCAAAAGTTACTTCAAGGTTTATAAAATACAGGATATTGTAAAACTCATATTTTATGGTTATAGTTTAACAGGGCCTGGGACAGCTGAAGTCAAAAGATGAAGACTTTCTAAAGACAGGATGGGGGAGATGGTAGAACATAGGAATGAATATAAAGGGCCTGAAATTCAAGGTTTATTCTGTAACTCTCAGTCTAAAATCAGTCTCTGTGCAAACAAGTAAAATCTTTCTGATTTCTTTCTATCAACTTTTGGAGAGATTTTGACATACAAACTCTGGATTATATAAAAATTAATATTTTTTTTAGGAAAAAAATGACTGTGGGACTTTATTGGCACCCGAAGGATAAGCATTACAAGTATTCTCTAAGTGTCTCGAAACCAGTATTAAAATACAAGAAATCCAGAGAATTTTGCAGTATCTTGGCATAGCCAAGATACCTGAGAAGTCTTAACTGTGACATCTAACAGCATAATACAAGTGCCATTCCATGCAAGAATGATGGTAGAGACTGAGTGAAAGCTTCTTAAATGAATGAGCATGACCAGTGGCCTTTATTTAGTGTAAATGTAAGTAAGAGCTGAACTGGTTTTTGGATCAGCGTGTAGGAGAAGCCAAATCTCTGGTGCCTAAAAGCTTTTACATGCATGTGTGCACACAGACACAAACAAAACAGCCTGCCCTTTAAGCACCCCCACCACCTCCCCAAAAAAAGAGGCCAAACCCACACTTCTAAGGCCACTTGGAACTCTTTAGTGGCTGTTTTTTGTTGGTATATGAATGTAAACACAGGAAGATGGGTATTATTTGGAGGGAAAACATTTGTGAACAAAACCCAACCGCAGGAGAAACAATAGTCCGTTTTTTTGGCTGTACTTTAAGAAAACATTTCCTATTTTTTCCTGAACATAATAGGAATCAAAGGCTTTGTGCATATTCTTCTCATTCAAAACAATATCAAGTGTGACATTGAATCTCCTCCCCAGTTGGAATATCCGTGATGGTTGTGAATATTCATCCACTAACTGTGCCAAAAGTAATACTACTGGGGTAAGAGTCTGTGTCTTTCCTGAGAGATAAGTTGAAAAGTCATAGTTCTGTCTGGATATACAGTACCTTAACTAGAAATACAAAGATAAATACCAAAGTTACAGTAACAGCTAATGCATGAGGCTTTGAAAGGCATCTATAGGTGGAATTTTTGAGTGGAAGTGTGGAGACTGATGTGTTGCATTTCTTTTTCTAGCTTTGCAACAGTAGGTAGTAAAAATGTACTTATCCATTCCTCGTGTGTGGGGATGTGCTTTGTGTCTAGGCATCAGTCATTAAAGCCAGCAAACCTTTAATATTGCATTTCTGAAGGCAGACGTAAGGTCTTGCATTAGTTACAAAATGCAGAAATTCTATGACACAAGCTGCAAAGTCTCCAGCTTCTATTAAAATCCATTTGAGGAGAATATTTGATACAAGAAAGGCATGTAGGATGTCCTAGGAAGAATTTAAATAGGACTTAATCATGGTTTATAACCCTAAAGAAGAAGGATTGAAGTCTTGTAATATATTGAGCTCATTCAGCAGGACTGAGCCCAAAGTTGTGTTTTATTGAGAAGGTAGCAGGGATATCAGATTTATGGAGATTTACTTATGAGGTGTGGTTGAAGATTCAGTCTGGGAAAAGTCTTTCAGTGATGCCTTGCTCTTCTCCACTGCCCAGAGCCTGTTCCTGACTGAATCAGACACAGGTAACAGCAGTGTATATACATGTATAGACTTCATTTATTCTCTGTAAAGAAGGATAATGTGCCCAGCTCCCTTAACAGTGTCTTGTGTTGGTGAATTCACCCAGATCCTAAAAGACTGTTAAGGTCTTTGATCAAAAGCAGTGGCCTCTGTTCTGATAAAGGCATTTTAGAGTTTACATCAAAATAGTTTAAAAACTGTGTTAGATATACATATGTATATATGATGCATCATTCCTGAGGGAAAAATAGCACACTTTGTGTTGTGAGGAAGCACAGAATCATTTAGCTTGGAAGGAACCTCTGGAGATCTAGTGAAGCCCTCTCCTCAAGGAGGGTTCTCTTGGTTTTGAAATCCACATCAATAAGGAAATAAGTATATTCACTCTTCCTTCTCCCACCTTTTCCTGCTCAGACTTCTTGTTTTTGTTCATATCTCTTCTTTTTTCCAGTCCACTGCGTGTCTCGTGGTTGCTTTTGCAGGTAAAACGGAACAGGTAATGTGGGATAGGATGGAATGGGAATGACATCTGTGGAGAGATGGCCTGTGCTCATGAGAATGGTTGTTGAGCTATGGTCACAGCCAACATTTTGATCTCCTTATGGAAGCCACTGATCTGTAGATTCTTACTTGAAAACGCGTTCTTGACACAAACCACAGTGATGTGGAAATTCACAGAGTAAACATTTTTCAGGGAAGCTTCAATGCAGATGAGTGGACTTGTAATGCAGATACACGGCTCTGTCATCTCCGGGTGTTGAGGGCAGTTGTGGGTGTACAAGGATCCTGTGGTGGATACCTGGCCAGGTGTTGTTTTGTAGAATCATAGACTGGTTTGTGTTGAAGGGGACCTTAAAGACCATCTTGTTCCAGCCCCCCTGCTATGGGCAGGGACTACTTACACAAGACCAGAGCCCCATCCAGCTTGCCCTTGAACACTTCCAGGATTGGACCATCCTCAGCTTCTCTGGGCAACCTGTGCCAGTGAATTACATTTATGATGTAATTATAAATCTTGCTTCAACCTCACATGTGTCATTAGGCCTGAGATAACACACAAGTGCAGCATTGTGTGTCTGGCCTGTGTCCTTCTGAGTCCACGCTCCAAATGCCCAGAGGAATTTCACATGCAAACCTTGTATCCTGAACAGATTGTTTGAGCTACGCTGTGTGAGATGGATATTATGATACAGTTGATCTCTTTGTAGAAATATGTATTATCTCTCAAAATCAGTCTGGTCCTGTAAGGTTTGGGGAATAATAGGTAACCTAATGCATCACAGATGAAGCAGCTGCATATGGAGAAGAGTTATGTCATTGTTCCCATGAACCAGAGGGTAGAGGAAGAAGAGGTCTATCTCCAGACAGATCAGTATTTACCTCTGAAGCCTTTGTGTCCAGATGCCTTTCAGAGGCTTCAGTGCTGTAGCATGTGGTGTCTGAACTAACTCACCACCACCATGAGGCTGGGAAAAGGGAAAGGATGCAAGAGGCAGAGATGATTTGTGGGAATGGTAGCGTTGAGAAGCAGTCAGTTGAACACAGTGGTCAGTGCTGAGGGGTTTGTCCTCAAAATTATCAGTGGTTGTTTGAATTGCCTTTGGAAGAGCCGTTGGGAAGCAGGACTGGATGGATGCAATAATCAAAGAGGGCTTATTGCCTCTTGAAACTTTAATTGGGCTTGAAATAGGTGCAGGGATATAAATTGAATTGGAGACAGGGGCAAACCGAACTCTCTTTTTATGTCTTAAACACTTCTCTGTGATTGGGAGTAAATGAATATATTGAAGTAACTAACGCATAAGCTACTGTCTTGCTTCTTTCCTCTAAGTTTTATATGACAAAAGTGATGTAGTTTCAAGAGATGTAGTATTTTTAGCAAGAGATCAGTAGCAGCAAAGCTTCTCAAGGCAGGCAAAGTAAAAAAGTGTTGCTTTTCTCTTTTCAGTTTGACTGAAATGAGTCCTTCAAAATACGTTAAATGTAAAGAAGAATGTTAAAAGCACGTCCTTTTTAAGGAACCCAAGTTTTTTTCTTCATTCTAACCTCCCTTGGAGGTACATCAGAAATTCTCATTAATAATTCAAACAAATAGCTTTATTATAAAGCTACCTGCCATTTCCCACTATTTAGAAGTAAAGGATTCATGCATTTGGCATATTGTACATCTTTAACCGTTTTTTTTCTCATGTGTAAAATTGTAGAAAAGCTGAATGAGTTGTTCTTCAGAGTGATTTTAGTTTATTTTGCCTATATTAAAAACTTAGAGACATAGTAAGTGTTTTCCCACCTTTCCTTAGAGAAGATACTTTATAGACAGTTTGTCTGGATGTTGAATTTGTCTTTTGTTATCTTTGAAACTTACCCAAATTTACTAAAGTTTCAAACTTTTGGAAGATTTCCATTGCATATTCTTAGTAGGTAAATCATCTAAGGATATTCTGTCTGCAGCAGGAATGTGCTCCATTGATCCCTGTAGGATCAATGCTTTAGGAATTGGACAGGACTTTGTTTGCAGGTGTTCTTCCTGGCAGCAGGTCAGTAAGTTAAAAATTTCCCCTGCTAGTATGAAGACAAGATACAGCAGCTGATAGGAGTACAAAAAGCTGAAAGTTATGCAACTTTAATTTAATACTGCAGTGCATTCTGTTAGACTGGCCATTTTATGTCTTTTCTGAATTATACATTAAATTTTTATTTTAATATGTAACTAACTGCATCAGTATCTTGCCAGACAGATATTTTTATTGTACTCTATTTTGTTTTTTAAAATTGCTGACTTGCAAGTCATTAGTCAGCTCTTTCTAGAGATGTTGGAAATGATATAAAATACAGTTTCACCGTGTTTCCATTAGGCATAACTAGAAATTATTCAGGAAATAAAGCAGCAATAGTACTTCTTGTTAGCTGACACTTAAGGTACTACCACTGAACTGAAAATAACAATATCAAAGCTGAAACAACAGGACCATGTTCAGACTCTGCTGTATAGATAATACAATACAGATAACCTGTAACTTGTAGCTTCTGAAAAGAGAAGACTCATACTTTGGCATTGGAGTAAACCAGATTAATTTTTCCATTCTTGGCTGTGAGTAATGCAAGTTTCCATTTTACACTCCTTTAAACCAAGTTCCAGCACTTTGTGTGGAGGTACTGTGTGTTTCACTAGCTAGACCGGGGCTCCAGCAGCTTGTCAGAGCTCCATAAGCTCCCTGCTTATGGCTCGCAGAAAGCAGCTACATTTTCATTTCTCCTTCCATTCAACAGGAGCCTCTTTCATGTCTGCAAATTGGAAACGCGTGTTTTTCAGTGTGCTGCATGTATGTGTGTGTGCCCTCTGGCACACCTGCTTCTAATTTCCTGACTTGAAAGCATCTCCCATCAAAAGGAGCAGAAAAACAATTTCTCTCTGACACGCTGCTCGGAGGCCCTTGCTCTGCACAAGACCGTCCTTCCCTTTGCCATCTTGGTCCCACTGGAGGGACATTATAGGATGCAGAGCACACATTGTATGGGATGTTCAGCTTGTGTTGTGCTGGGTTCTTTCTCCTCTTGTTGTGGTTATTTCAAGCATTAGAAATCTACTTGAGAAGTCACTATGCTGAGGGGAAAGCAGTGATTTAGTTTCTTGAATGAAGCTCAAATGAAGGACTGATGTCTATGGCAAGTTAAGGTTTGGATGAAGTATGAACTGTTAGTTACTGTTTGGTACAGAAAGATTGAAATGTAAACATTATAACTCAGATTTTTTGACCTTACCTTTAGATTAGTCTGTATTTTAAAATAGTATCAAATAGCTGAAAATTGAAGATGTTAACAATCTTAAAAAATAAAAACCTCGCAAAAACAAAACAACTAGTAATTTGGTTGTTGTGGAAGCTGTGCAAAGGCAAACTAGCAAGTTAATTAGCTATTAAAAAATTGCTTAGGAAGAAAAAAATACAAAATTTTAAGTTTTAGCTTAAATGTCTTGTCTGTTTTCTCAGTTCAGCACTGACATTTTCACAACCAGCTGCAGCACATACCCCTCCAATGCTATGCTGTTGAATTAACATTGGCTTCGTTTACCACCAAGCTCAACAGAATGAAACCTTCAGAAAGACTTAAAGCTGAAAACCCATTATATACATTTAGATAAACACTAATTGAAATGCATAGAATGGGCCTGACCCTGCAGCACAGTGGCTGGTGGTTTTCTGTATGATCTTCAAGTAGTTTTCAGGCAGGGGTAGGAGCTTCTGGTTGAAGACGGGTTGTTTGGGATCTTTATGATGCGTTTTGTTTGTTTGTGGTTTTTGTTTGTTTGTAAAATTCTGGTTCTCACCAAGTGTGTCGGTTTGACTGCAAAATAAATGTGTTGTGGTTGTCAAGCCTTGTCATTCTTTCCTTCCCTTGCCATAGACCTCTGAAGCTTTAGGAATCTGTTTAATTCTTTCCCTTTCACGTAGGAGGCTAGAAACTTGCATCAAAATACCTGTCTTTGCATGTATGTGTGTATGTATTTATTTTTCATAGAATCAGAGAATGGTTTGGGTTGTGAGCGACCCTAAAGCTTGTCTAGTTCCAACCCCCCTGCCGTGGGCAGGGACACCTCCCACTAGATCAGGTTGCTCAAAACCCCATCCAGCCTGGCCTTGAACACTTCCAGGGATGGGGCATCCACAGCTTCTCTGGGCAACCTGTGCCAGGGCCTCACCACAGCAAAGAATTTTGTCCTATCGCTAATGTAAATCTACTCTCCTTCGGTTTAAAACCATTCCCCTTGTCCTCTTATTGCACCACTCATCACTGGAGTCTGCTTGGACATCAAGCCATGGACTGCAGCATCCAGCCAATTCCTTATCCATCAAGCAGTCCATCCATCAGATCCATGTCTCTCCAACGTAGAGACGAGGGTGTTGTATGGGATGCCTTCAAATGTTTTGCACAAGTCCAGGCAGATGACACCAGTTGCTCCTCCCTAACCCACCACAACTGTAACCCCATTGTAGAAGGCCACCGAGTATGTCAGGCATGATTTATCAAAATAAACTATATAGACTATACATTTCCTGTAGAAACATTGCCCCCTTTGCCAGTAGTGATCCCAGAGGAGGGCAGTTAATTATACTTAGTCCTGTAAACATGGACAGCAGCAGTTCCAACAGTAGTATTTTTGTCATTGGAGGGGTTATGAATAGGAAACATGGTGTTTGCAAAATATGACTGTGTTAGGAAAATAATTTGTTTGCTATATGAAACAGTTATTTCAGTGAGAAGCACTAATTTAACCCAGTAAATTTTTCCAGCTAGTCATCTCCATTTGAGTCACTCGTGTGTGAAGTCTTAGGGAAGTGCTGGTCTGTCATTGCAAAATATTTGTCTCTGAAATATAATGAGCTTCAGGTTACCAAAGAAGTCATCCTTGTAACTGGGAGAGGATAGTAAAATGATTTAAACTCTGTTTACAGGAAAGTTACTAAAACAAATATATTTGAGTCTTTAATGTAGAATTGAAAAATTCTTAGTGGGAGTCCCTGTTGTTTTGGGTTTAGTTTTATTCAGTGAAAAAACCGCCAAGTATATAAACACGTGCAGTTAAATGTAGTATAATGTGAGGTAGTTAAGCAAATGAACCAGATTTACATTTTCATCAGCTTGTGTGCATGATTTGGAAATGTGTTTAAGTAGCTTTCACTGCAGTTGGTGCTCTTGGGTCGTGTTAATGCAAGTTTTTCGGAAGTTGGCTAATGTGGTGGTTAGATTACAAGTGACTAGAACTATAAATTTGAACCCACAGCTTTATATTGTAAGATATAAATCAGTTTTGATTCCTGTACTAATGTGTACGTTCATTTTGTGTCTAGTCCTAGTATTATCTCCAGTGTTGTAGGCTACAGAGACAGATAGATCTGCTAAACCTGCAAGACAGTTTGGTTCTGACTTGAGATAATAGAAAGGGTAATTCCATTGGAATAATTAGGGTAATTCTTTTTCTCAGCCTTTATCTGGTCAAAGTATGTAAAACACTGCTTAGTTGTTTTGGTTTTTTTTCTTTTTCTTGTTCAAAAATAGATGTTCCTACATCAAAAACTGCAGTAACAAATTTTTCTTTTCCAAAAGGGGGAATTATTTTCCTTAGTTATCTGTCCCTGCAGATTGCCAGCATGTGATGTGTTGAAAGATTTTTGCATACACTGCCAGCAGCAGTCGTCTGTAAGTTTGCTGCCTTATAAGTTGACATAAGTATGACATAAAGAAATGACTTTGTCTGTGGGGATGTAGAGATGTGTGATGTGTTAGTAGAACTGCAAAGCTGCTTTCTTTGTGGTTGATCCTGGATCACATCAGTGGGCTGCAGCTGTTCTTAACCCAGATTAAGTTTTCTCTCTCTGAATGTTTTTTTGGAGCAGACTTGATGTTATGGGAACTCTTCAATAAAGTCATTCTCTTGGGGGATAAATAACATTCTACGTCATGCTAAAAAATGGCTATTGTCTTTTTGATGCCAGTTTAGGAAATACTTTAAAATTGTGAAGTAGTAACATCTGTTTTTATTACTTGATGCATAGGACACGCATAGGCTCACTCTCATTTCTGTGTCTCATTTGTTTGATTCCCATTCTCAGTCCTGTGCTTCTTGCCTCATATAGGGTATAAGTGTTATATATAGAGATATTAACAGGTCCTTTTCAAGAAAAAAATCAACTTGCTCAGTTTTTGCTGGAGCACACGCTTATTTAGTTTTGTTCTTCACAGCAAAACTTTGTAGTGATTAAAGTTTCTTAGTTCAAAAAAAGTGATATCCAGGTTGTGATCTATGGGTAAAATGCATCTTGTGGCTTCCCCCTCCCCCTCCATGTTCTTTGCCTGGAATAAGTAGTAGATAACTCTCAATTTTATTGTGGACAGAAGCTTTTGAGCGTGAGTGTCATGAGGCAGTGAATGGACAGGCTGTAAGCAGCTGCTGAGGATGCTCTATTGCAGGAGCCTCTTGAAGATTATCTCCCCACCAGGACCCTTCTCTTGTCTCTCGATGCTCTCAATGAAAACACTTTTCCCCTTGTGCTCTCGAGAACTGCCTCCCTTGGCTGTGTAATTGTTGTAGTATTTCAGCTCTTTCCTTTTCCTCTGTAGCTGCTTTTACTCAATCTGTTTGCTATACAGAGGATTTTTTTGTCTTTCTGTTGTGCCAAGTGTATGTAGATTCAGTGCCAAAGTGCCCCACTTCAAACAATTCAGTTGAGCTGAATTGTATTAATCAGGAGACACAGGAGAATATAACTGAAGACTAAGGTATTATTTTGATGATTGAACGTAGCAAGATTTTGGGACACATGCACACAATTTTTCATCAGTCTGATCCCCGATCTAATGGATCCATAATGCTCCTGAGGGTTTTTTGTTGGTTTTTTTTCCTAATTTTGGAAATTAGGAGTGAGTGGGGTAATTTTTTTGTTTTCCTTTTGTATTAGCAATTTTTGAAGAACAGTGTTTGTAAACTTACTGTGCATTCAAGGGGGAGGGTATAATTGTGTGACAAGTAAACAGAAAGAGAGGGTTTTTTTTGAGTAGCTTGCCATGTTAATTAAGGTTTAAAAGTGGTGAGAAGAACAAGAAACCAATCTATGAGTAGCTCCAAGACACAGCACTAGACCTGCCAACGTGGTTTTGTGCCGTGTTGTGCCCAGACCAGTCCGTGCTCTAAACTCAGCATGTTGGGAAGCACAATGAGACACTCAACAGGCTGCACTGGGGCCACTTTGGCTTGGGTTTACTTATTACATTTTTCTTTATGCCACATCTAGGCTGGCTTCAGTCAGTGTCTCAGAGTTCTCTCTGTTCTGGGCTTGTTAGTGCTTCCAGTAAAGTGAATGTTATCCGTGGAGATTGAGCTGCCTTTGTCTGAAGCCAGCCTAGGCCTGATGTCCTACTGGCTCCAGCTCCCTGCCATGTGGAAGCAACTAGATTGTTTCCAGCCATAAATTGTTTCTGGAAGCTGAGTAGGTGTATTTATGTAATTCTGTACCTGAGCTAATAAGTCCAACTGGATTATACATATATTTTTTTTAAGGAACCAGCACAGTGCTTGCATCACCATGTCATGTTTAATGAGAAATGAGAAATACGCTAGAAATATTTACATATAATTGGGAATTCATTGTATTTGATTTCTCTATGTATTCTGGTGTCTAATGCAGTTTTAGGCCCGGATATACTCTGAAGTTACAAATCTGATCAAACTGTTGTCACCCAAATTAGATAATTTGAAATCATTGTTACATTGTAGCTGTACATTAGTTGTGTTTCTCCTTCTTTCCTAACTGGATAACACAGTTTAACTGGCTCTTGCTTAGCCCTTTTCCAGCTGCTTTGTCTGCTTCCTTGCCATTGAGGAAAAATGTCAACAAACTGGAGGCATAATTAGTATAATGACCTTTGTCTATATGCAGAAGGTATCACCAGAGGGTTTTCCTGTCCAAAAAAAATGTTGATCCAATAAACATGCACGGTACCATTTGGCCTCATCGTGTCCCAAAGCACAGCACAGGAATGGAAAAGAGTGTAGGAGAAAAAATAGCAGGTGTGAAAGTGTTCCTGCAGAATAAGAGTAGCAGTAATGACCTGCTTGTCTTCATCCTCAGTAGGTTTCAGGTGATACAGAAAGCACTGAGGCAATGAGTGGTTGTTTGCAGAAGCTTTTTAGTTTCTTAAACCTCTAAAAATTACAGGAATTTATATCAGTAGTGCAGTGAGCAGGCACTCTGGCAGAAAAAGGATGGGTGAATTCATGTATTCCTTTGCTGACAAAAGGCTAGATCATGTGGACTAAGTGGAAGATTCTGTCGTGCAGAAGGAGTTAGTGTGGCGTTCACTGAAGATGTTCTTGGTTTGAAGACTTGCATGCAGGGATCATTGCTGGGAGAATGATGAGTAAGTGGATTCTGTCTGGATAAAGGTGACAAGTCAGAGAAAGTCTCACTGTACCCTTTTTATTTTATGAATTTGTGCAGTAGAAATTTCAGGAGAGTTGTGAGAAAAACGGTGGAATTTTCATGTGACTCAGTGCCACGCTTTTTTTAAAAAATAAAAAAAAATATGGCAGAAGCTCGTCATATGCATTGCTGTGAAGAAAACGTCCTTATTTTTGGTAATTACAGCCAGATTAATGTAATGATATAAATTAATGACAGAGTTTCTTCATAGTGACACCTATATTTTGACTATTCCCAATCTTAATGTGTTTTTAGGTTGTGGAGAGCACCTTGTCCGAACCATACTGGCCAGAGAATGTTCATGTGCTTTGCAAACAGAAGATGCCCACCAAGCTCTCCTAGAGACTATGCAAAACAAGTTTATTGGTAAGTATATGGTCCTCATTGCCTGAAAGTTGCCCAACATTGTTTAAAATGCAAGTAACACTATTAAACAAAATTAAGACGCTTATTTTTATGATTTCTGTTAAAGTCTTGTGTTGCAGTTGGCTTGGGATTTAGTGTTGTGTTACATCTGAAAAATGTTAAACTACAGAAGAATATTTTAGGAAATCTAAAGGAAAACCCTTGGAAATATCTCAATTGTTATGTGAGTCATAGAATACCCGGAGAGGTTTGAAGAAAGAATTTCCTGCCTGAATCATGGGGCTGTGGTGTACAATTGCATATTTTAGAATTGGTGGTTTTAGGAGCATTAGTAAAAATTATTCATCATGTTAACCCTTTTAAAAATAGCAGACCTCAAAACCATCTCATGTTCTAATTAAGTGCTTTAAACAGACAGATTCTGATTTGCTATCTACATGATGAGATTAATTTCTTGCAAAAGTGAAGTAGACTCCATTCAAAACCCAATTTTTTCCTTGATTAGAGAGAATTGCACAATCTGTGTTTAACTTCTTGTGAATATAGATCTTTTTTTCTTTCTTCAAGCTGTAATCCAAATACAAATTCGTCATTTTCATGTGTCATTTGTCATGTGTCATTTTCAAATATCCATACAAGCTTGAACTTTTGAAAACAGCCTAGATTCCAAGGAGGCTTCTGGCATATATGTTGATTTGCACTGTCTTTATAGCCCTTAAAATTTTTGAAGCTTTAGAGTCCGCAGACAATTTTCACCTTCAAAATTTCTTGCAGACAACACAGTACTTCTTGTACACTGTGTTGCCAAAGCTCATTTTTATGGTATTTTAATTAGAGCTGAAAGAGGGACACGTGCACACCTTTTTGGGTCCCAGGGACTGATGCCCTTGGTCTTGGCAAGCAATGCATTGCAGTTTCTTTATTTATGTTTATAATGTTGAATCCATGTTAAACTGTGCTTCTGACAACATTACATTTGACTGAGGGAAATCATCCTCACATTGGAAGGCTACACTTTATATTTTATGTTATATTGTATATATATGTCTGTATATATATAGTATATATATTATATTGTATTTATATATCCATTTCTAGGTGCTGTAAGAATGCAGAAAAACCTTAGTGTGTGTTGCCCAAAAAGATCCTAATCCAAGCAGCAAAAATTTAACTTTTTATATTTAATCACTCATTCCAGTGCACAATGGCACAAAATCAGGAATTTGTATACCCAAGAGAAACCTTTAGTAAGGAAACTTGTGATAACTTTGCTACTTTTTGTAGGTATTCTATGGAACTGGCCTAACTTCAGGCAAGTCAGATCTTTAGTCCACACTCTCAAAATTTATTGTGCTGTTTGTGGTAAGAGTACTTAAAAGCAAGCACTAACTGTACATATCTTTATAAAATTTCATATTAGTACATACACACAAAAAATGGAAAGCAACTGATGAAGTAATTCATAGAAACTGGCTGATTAAAAAACCAAAAAAAATCAAACTTTTTAGTTGAGGTGCCTTCTTTAAGTTGGTTTTCTCTGTTCTTTTTGGTAACAGTGAGCAAAAATGCAATTCTTCGTTTGCTGTTTAATGCAAACATGTTTTGCCACCAGTTTGCATAGCAGATGTTTTCATTTTAAATGTTAACTGGCTACTATGTGATATATACATTGTATTCTTTACTGGAAATGTAAAAATATTTCTGTTGGAGATAAGAACATATTAAATGTTGCTGAAGTTTTTGTTATACCTGAAGCTATCAGTTGCAGAGAAAGAGGAGCTGCACAGACAGATACCAGGCTAACAGTGTGATGTCTTATTGCCTTGGGAAAACAGACTTATCCAAACAAAAGAAGGGAAAGTGAAAAGAATGAGAGACAGGATCAAATTAGTGGTTTTCATGATAAGAAAATTTGAAAAAGCTGCTTTGTAATTCCTTTTTCAAGTTTCATATTTTAATTAGGGACAGACCTGGCTTGTATTTTTAGAAACTTATCGCTGCAAGCTTTGGTTGCCTGACAGCAGGAATGTGTAGTATCTGCTCAGTTGTACTTTGGGGCAGTGCTGATGTGGGAAAAAAGAAAGATGCAGCCAGCTGTGGTCTCTGTGAAGGTGAAGTGCTTGGATGCTGCGTTTTGATTAGAAAGCATAAAATCTACTTTGCCCTCCGCTGTCCTGTGAATGAAAACTGATGGAGGAAGACTTCAAAATCCAGATATATCTTACTGTTTACATGTGACATAGTACTGAGTTTGTAGCCAGTAGTGTAATTTTGGGGGATCTTGGCAATTCTGAAGATTCATAGGCAAACTCAGGAAGTGTGGGTTGGACGAGTGGACAGTGAGGTGGATTGAGAGCTGGCTGAGTGGCACATCCCAGAGGGCTGTGATCAGTGGCACAGAGTCCAGTTGGAGGCCTGTCAGTAGTGGTGTCCCCCAGGATTCTGTACTGGGCCCAGTACTGTTTAAGTTGTTCTTTAATGACATGAATGAGGGGGTAGATGCCTCCTCAGCACGTTCACTGCTGACACAAAGGTGGGAGGAGTGGCTGATACCCCAGAGGGCTGTGCTGCCCTTCAGAAGGACCTCGCAGGTTGCAGGGATGGGCAGAGAAGAACTGTCTGAAATGCAGCAAAGGCAAATGCAGGGTCCTGCACTTGGGGAGGAATAACCCCAAGCACCAGGACAGGCTGGGAGTGATCTGCTGGAAAGCAGCTCTGCAGAGAAAGACTTGGGGATCCTGGTGGACAACAAGCTGTCCATGAGCCAGCAGTGTGTCCTGAGGGCCAAGAAAGCCAATGGTGTCCTTGGGGGGTGTTAGGAAGAGCGTTGCCAGTAGGTGGACAGAGGTGATCCTGCCCCTCTGCTCAGCCCTAGTGAGGCACATCTGAAGGGCTGTGTCCAGTTCTGGGCACCTCAGTACAAGAGAGACAGGGAGCTCCTGAAACAGGTCCAGTGGAGGGCAAGGAGGATGACTGGGGGACTGGAGCCATCTCTCTTAGGAAGAAGGGCTGAGGGAGCTGGGGCTGTTCAGCCTTGAGAAGAGACGACTGAGAGGGGACCTCATCACTGTGTATAAATGTCTAAAGGGGGTGTGCCAAGAGAATGGAGCCAGGCTCTGCTCGGTGGTGCCAACCACTGGAACAGGAGGCAGTGGGCAGGAACTGATGCACAGGAAGTTCCACCTGAACATGAGGAAGAACTTCTTTACTGTGTGAGTGACAGATTGCCCAGAGAGATTGTGGAATCTTCCCTCGCTGGAGATACTCCAGAATCGTCTGGAGGCAATTCTGTGCCATGTGCTCTAAGATAACCTTGCCTGAGCAGGGAGGTGAGACCAGATGACCCACTATGGTTCCTTCCAACCTGACCCATTCTGTGATTCTGTGAGAGCAAAGTTATGTCTGGCAAATACAGTGAAAGGGTTGAAAATGTGCATTGTGCTTCAAACAATAGGCTTATACTAAACAGGATTTTTTTTCCTGTGAATTTTCATAGACAAAGTGCTGGTTGATAGCTCAGGGTCTGTGGTGTGATGCAGGATTTCTTAATGTTGTGAAACAATAGGATCAAGTGGGCTGATAGACTCCTTACTGGTTGCATGGATTCTTCTCTTGCCTTCCTTAAAGCCCTGTTTTGTGATCCTGTCAAACTTTCACCAGAATTATAAGGGACCAAGGCTGAAAAAAACTCAGCCTATAACAAAGCTGAGCTAGAATGTTTTGTTAGAAATCAAAATGTGCCTTACTTGTATCAGAGGGATGAACAGCTGATTTTGGCAGTTGCCACCAGATTGGTGCTTCCTGTTTACAGAACTCTCCGAGTCTCTGCGGAGCCCTGGGAATCCTTCCAGCTTGGGAATGCCTGGCTTAAGCAGTGAGTGCTGCTTAAACAGCAGGTGATGAGCAAACTCATGTCAGATGTACTTCTCTCATCCTTTCTCAGAGCCAGCTTACTATGGATAATGCACAACTGATGGTTGAATTGGAGGTGAGAGAAATTAAATTTAGATTTTTTGTAAAGCAAACGGGCTCCGTATCTTTAGTCAAAGAGCACAAAAGGCTTGGTTCTCAGTTGAAGAATGGTGTTCTGTAAACACAAATACCTTCCAAACAGGAGAACAGAGGATTTGGTTACTCATCATTCCTTTCAAATGCAGCCAAGTTTGCAGAATGTAGACTTAGAGTAAATGTTTGTGTCATCTCACTGGTGGGAAATCTGGGCTTTTAACAATGGCAGTGTTACCAATTGTGCTTTAAAGCTTCTTATAAGGTATTAGGAAATAATGAGCTGAAAGAAATAGTTAGAACCTGATATTTTTTCTTTCCTTAATGGAAATATGCCTCTCTATTCTTGTATTTTTAAATTGTGTTTCAGTTGACAAACAAGCAAAGTCTGCAGAAAGGTAATAGCAGAAGGATAACACTGAAACTTTCTTTTTAGAAATTTAGCGTCAAATTCTTCTCTTCTGAGCAGGAGTTTGGAGAGTTAGGAATCATAGAATACGAATTTCCTGATTATTAGTTATGCTTGTTGGGAGGAAAAAGCCTCAAACTTTAACAGTTACAAGACTGCCAGTGACTGGCATTGCACAGTGTTATTGTTACTTTATATTTTGGTGCTGCATCACTCCAAGCCTTGTAGTATCCTTTGTGGTTTTGTAACAGAGGAAGCAAGTTATGGAAGGGCTTTTATGCTTCTCCGTGACACAGAGGAGAAGATTTGAGAAGAGAATGAGGTGATCCTGAAGTTTCACATAACCTATTTTATTTCACAAGTTTGTATTTGATGGTAGACAGAATCTGCCATCTGCATTATTGTACAATCTTCATTATCTGTACAGTCAAACCATCTAGAAACTTAACACAACATGGTGATGTTACACAAGGGTTTGTCTAGGTCCTGCCTGTGCTTCTCTGTGTCAGGAGCATTGGGGTTTTATTGGTCGGTGGTATCCTCTAGTATTTAATTTAATTATTTAACCCTGTGAAGTTTTAAAGTGCAGGTACTTTCACTTGCAGCTTCTTTAAAAATTCTAAATAGATGTTTTAACTTACTGTGAAATATAAAAACCTCTGCTTTCAGGCAGCTTGTGCTTAAACATTTAGCAAATAATGGTGCATGAAATTAAAAGCAGGCTTCGTTTAGTGCTTCTTATATTCCTCTAATGTTTATTTCAGTTGTTATCTTGGAGTCTAGGGGGATAGAAAGCAGAAGCAGAGTGGCAAACAGCTTCACTTTCAGCACATTTTGTACACAAAGCCTACAAAGTGTAGGTGATCTATAGATTGTTGTCCTGATAAAGTCTAAATTTCCCTCATGCTGTAGCACAAGGAGGTTTAGAACTGTTTAGCTGTTAAAACTGGGGGATGCTGAAGCACTTAATTGGTTACACCACCCCACAGTCAGTGTTGAGACCAAAGTCTTAAGCCTTTGAAAGCTCATGTAAACAACGGAGCTGGTAATGGTTTCTCTGCTGTGGAAGAGTATGAATGGAAAACATCTGATGAGCAGCTGGTTCATCCTTCAGCTGGGGCAGTGTAAATAAAACACTTCTCTCACAGCTTGGTGTCGAACCTGTGCTAGAGTGGATCAGTGCAGTAGCTACAAATGGGGAAAAAAGGCACAGGATCTGAGGGGAACCACTCACATGGGTCGCCTGCTCTGGAGGAAGCAATGGGAGAGAGGTGTAATGGAGAAGAGATGTCAAAGAAAAAGTGTTTTTCACTTGTAGCTGTAGTTCCTCCAGAGCAAGGGTGAATGTTGAACCCATTATTTGCTTTAACACTCCTGAAATCTTTAAGTTCTATTCTCCTGGTCAGCAGCTGAACCTGGGTCGTGGTGTTCAGTTCTGGTGGCTCTTGCAGAACTTGATGGGATCAGTGAACGTGGAGTTGCTCTGAAGACTGTTTGCTTCTTTTTAAGAGACCATTACTGCATATTAATGAAGTACAAAATATGTAAACAAAAACTTTTTAATGCTTTCTATATGTCAGGTAGCAATAACAGAAGAGTTGAGCTTTGAAGGAGGGAACTATATTCTGTAAAATACAGTTTTGTGACTGGGGGAGGTGAGGATTAAGCCAAAACTAGTGAAATATGGATTTTGTTTGGTTTTTCCTACCCCTTTCATCTGATATGGCATTATTAGTTAGTGCTGCAGTTGAAATTCTACTCTGGATTTTTCGTGCCACATTCCTCAGTGGTATGCCAGTGTAACTGGGAAAGGAACAATGGCTTTCATGAGAGTTAAAAGGGTATTAAAAGCCCCAGGTTTTTGTAGTGTTGCCATTAGCACGCTATTAGATCAAAGATTTGTCTAGCAGTTCTATTTTATTGCAGTGGAAAACAATATTTTTGGCTAGCAGGCATATTTTGATTTTTATTTTACTGAATTTTTAATTTGTACAGCAAGATCTATCATTCTGAAGAGTACAGGGAGAACAAAAATGGTGTAGGAGCGTGGGAGCCAGATCACTTTTTCCTCCTAATGAGAAACCATTCTGCCTTTAATATACCTGGCAGTATTTCAGTTGCACCTTTTCTCGTCCTCTAGAAATACTAATTAAATGGAAGGTATATGAAAAAATGTCATTACCTATATTGTTATTTTTTACAGAAGTCTGCACTATTATTTCTTTTTCTCAATGGGTTGACTGTAGCAAAATGAGTTTTAGACCTAAATTAATGAAATATGTTCTTAACCTTTGAATTCACAGTGTTTTGAGAACACTCAGGTTAGTTCCTATGTACAGTGGATAGATTCTGTGTAGAAATAAAGTATAATACTGCTTTTGTGTTGTTATTTTTACAGATTTAATGATGGATGCATTGCATTCAGCTGTCTGGAATTTTGCTTACCATAGACCTCCTAATATGCACTGTATTGCTGTGTTAACATACACTCGTCAGCATAATTGTAATCCTCAGTAATAAGTTTGCATATCTAGAAAGATCTTTGTTTTAAAAAGTTAATATATTTGAATCCCTCTTTTAACGTTTTTGAAAAATGGCTTTAATTGGAAAATAAAATACTTTCTCTGTTTTAAAGAATGTGCTGTTCAGTGTGTATTTAATTTGGCTTAGAGGCTGATTTTTAAGAGAGGGGAAACAGTCTGAATTTACTATAATGTAGAATACTGTAATATTATTACTCTAGTCAAGTGGATTTTACTGACACTGTTCTGAGATTGACTCCCCAAAATTTCACCAGTGAATTGGAGACAACACACTCTGTTGTTGCTGATTTTGTACTGAGATGGTTTAGCTGATCTGTTCTTTTTTCAGACTTTCCCCACCTGTTCATTCTGCAGGTGATGATAAAATGGTGTAGAAGACCCAAAGGGCAGCACTGCTGTGTTTTTGTCTGTAGGAGAGATAATGCATCCCATCATCTTTGCTTTGTTTGCATAACACAAACTGTTAAGAAATCTGGTTCAATATTCCGTTCAAATGACCCACTGCAAGTCACTTCAAACCATTTTACCCATCTCCATCTCACCCCAGTATTACTGGTAAGGTCAGTTCTTACTGAGTTAGTGCAGCATGACCTGGTTTCATGTGTCATAACCAACATTTGCCCTTACTCCAAGGGCCCAACTTGTGTCATTCCTAAAGAAGTCAGTGTCTTACTCATCTGGTGTGTTTTATGAGTGCTGAAGTTAAAACTTTTGTCCCACTTTTAACATGGGCAGTGCTATTAAATTACTCCTCTTCTGGAGTTTTCTAGTTGAAATAACAGTAGGGTGACAGTGTACTTCAGCTGAATTAATACAGCTAGTTTTTCTAGCTTTTGAGTGTTTAGCATGGATTTCAAAGCCTTTGGCTTTTTTGGACCAATAATAAAGCTTTCATGGCGCATAATCATTGAAGGAAGTCTTGGTTCAGAAAAAACTGTGTACATATTTAGGGCAATACAGTGCCCACCATGTTTAATGTCAAAAAATAAATGCTATTTAGGCTGACAGAACTGGGGTTCTCCTGGCAGTTGTTGTGCATGCAGAGGTAGAGCATCTCTTTGGATGAACCTGTAAGCTCAAGACTTTGTCTAATGTGCTTGAAGCTCCAGTTTTAAATTATTTATTTAAACCCACTTTTTAAAATAAGTCTCACAAAACACATGCTTTGAGTGATTGCTGGGTTTTTTTATTCTGTGTTTCACTGAAGGTGAATGTTTTGCTCTTGCACCAAAATCCCTGTAAAAATGAAAGAATTCTGATAACAATGTAGCGCTACGTATTTTCCTTCAGACCCTCTGAATGGAAAGAAATATACTGCCGAGTCTTCTCTTAAGGTTTAAAAAGAGCATGTGCAAGTTATTCAGATTAGTGAAAATTTGTGATGATGGCACATAGTTGATAAAATACTGGAAAAATATGTGATTGGCTTATTTACAAGCTTTTCTTTCATTTGTTCTTTTCAGAGGGTGGGAGAAAGAAACCCCTTAAAAAAATGGCTAACCAAATGCAAGCATTTCTAGAAGAAGACTTCAGTGGCACCAAGTCTATAATCAGTAGTTGCTGTCTGGTTTTGTGTGCATTCATTCAGTTTTAGTGTTTTACCGTGGCCTTAGATATGTACTGTGTTTGCTGGCTGTGTTCTGCTGAAGTAGAACATTTTTAACGATTCTAACTTAAAAGATGATTAGTATTTTTCACTACAACCTTGAAAGCATCTTTCTCAGCCCTTGAAAGAGGAGGAGAAGTTGCTTATTGAAAAACAAACCAAACCTTTTTAGGCTAAGAGCCTAAATTATTTGTGCAGTAGAGTGTAAAATTAGGTCTGCAGACCAAGTTTGGGTTAAGACACTGTCTTTGAAGTACCTGAGTTTCTGAAGTAAAGATTAAAGAATACATGTCCCCTATGAAGAAAACCACTTTTATTTTTTTTTTTTAATTCATTTGCTTGCAGAAATCATGTTATATCAGCCAGCACTTGGTTGGTGCAGTGAAAGTATAAGAGATATCATTAGCACCTTGGAAAGCATGGAGTGAAAGGTTTTGATTTGGGTGGTAAAACTCTTTACAGGTTCCCAGGCCTCACCCTTATATTTTAACCAGACATATTTTCCTCTTTTGTTATCTATTCTCTTATCACGGCCTGGATTCTTGGTTCACAGGGGTTTGGTCACAGTCCTGAATGAGTAATACAGGAGGTCTGACTGGTACCTAATAATAGTTCTTGTACAAAGCAAGTGCTGCTTTAAAGATAATATCTGTTTGTATTAGATCAAATAAGACATTACTTGTAATTTTATTATTTATTTATTATTTTCCTGAAGTGTGGGCTTCTGTTGTAATGACCACCTTTATCACTTGTGAATGTGGCTGCTCTTATGTTGAGAGAAAAGACGATAAAGGTTTAGTTTTCCTTATGGCAAAGCTTGAAGTTGGTTTTTATTGGGCTGTTTTGCTGTTGTTATTTGCATTAAAGGAGTAATTTTAATCATACAAATAGCTGTGGGCAAGTTAAAGGAGTCTGATGAGAAGATCTGCTCTAAAGTTCTTGTGGCCAGCAAATTACAGTGTCTGTGCACTAGGCATGGTATACTAATTTATTTAAAAGAAAGTAATCAAAAAGAATTGTATGAAATGCCTGTTGCAATTGTATGCTCAATTTTGAATCACAGTGTATTGCAAATGTGTGACAAGGATCTCAATGGGCTTAAGTGTAAGAACTTGATTAGTTTTGTTGCTCAAGACATTTTAAGTTGTTTATAAATTACACCATTGTTTCCACGTTCAAAACTATAGGAATCTTATTTCAAATTACAAACCAGAGAAAGAATAATTAGACTTGATTCAGCTAACTTGAAAAATTTCCCAGCTTCTGATAGATGTTTTGTATTGTACGTCTTAAATTAACAACAGAAAAGCCACTCTAAAAAGTAGGATATGTTTTGGCTTTCTGCTCATATTCATAAAACAGGAAGGAAGGCACTACAGCATTTTGATGGTGTCTCTGTACAAAGGGCTTTAAATTGGGGGGAAATGAATAAACTGTAAAAATGACACAGATTTGCTTGATATTTTCCACATGTGGCCATCTTTATATTAATTTTAGTACAGAAAGAACTAAATACTGAGTTAATTTTTTTTCAAGTTGACACTCTGTTTTTCATTGTTACACCTTCCTTGATCCATGAAAAAATGGGTTTGCCCTCACAAATGCAATTTCCAACGTGTTTGTTTTATTCTGTGTAGCTCTTTTACCTTTTTTTTTGATTACTGGTAGATTAGTAGATTAAAATTTAGAAAATCATTCATTAGAAACAAATAATTCTCCCCACCACTTTTGCCCAGGTTCCCCTTTTCTAGCCAATGAAGATGGTGTGCTCGGAGGGGTGATAGTCCTTCGGTCTTGCAGGTGTTCAGCAGAGCCTGAATCATCCCAGGAAAAACCAACTTTACTAGGTAAGAAATCCTCCTTCATCTTTCCCTGAGCTAGGTGCTAACTCAGAGTGAAAGGTGAAGTAAAAACTGCCTTTGCACATTCACCAGTGTTTTAAAGCCACAGAGAAAACAAAAAGGAATTGAATTGGAAATGATAAAAATCTGGACAGTGAAATAGGGAACAAACAAGGCTAATCTTACTAAAACCATGGAAAAGAGTGTTCTTTCTGACTTGTTATTTCTAAGCAGAGTTGTGATCCAGAGTGTTCTGTAGGATCCTTCTAAAACCATGGCACAGAAATGAGTTGCTTGTGGCAAGGTAGGATATGTTCCTCATAGGAAAAGTTGCATTTTTAGCTGGGGGTAATACATATGACTGCTTAGTGCTTCTCGGTGGTTTAAAGGCTTTCTTAAAAGTCCCTCGTTCCTCATTTTGCAGGACAAAATGTGAACATTTGGAGGATACACTCAAAATTTGGAAGGGAAGTTGTTTTATGGTTAAAAATCCTTTGTAATGCCCAGGAAAACCTGCTCAGATAAGTCACAGTTTACTGTTTGCATTTGCACCCACCAGGAGTGTTTGCTGCTCATATTGGGATCAGCAGGAAACTGTACTTTGCCTCCACCAGTATCTATGTGGTTAAAAAGGGCTTTATAACCCTTCAGCCCTGTTTCTGTCCTGGAAATGCAACCCTCATCTCCCTCAGTGCTTTACAGCAGAACAAGTGTATTACAGAACACTGCCATGTGGTTTGTCTGGGAGAAACACCTAAAAAACACCAAAGGCTGCACGTTATGAGCAGAGCTGGGTAGAAATACAACCCAGAGGCAGTAAAACCTCTTTAGGGGAAGGAATTTGGGACTGAATTACTTCAGGCTGACACTTGTGCCATCTCCTTTCCTGTGGTGCTCCTCAGATGTGGGCATGTGTGTCTGGTCATGCTGTTGGGTCACATCGACCTGTCTAATATATATTTGTGTTCTGTAACCAGAATTTCAGTGTTTTTCCTTTGTATAATACTCTGCTTTATTATTATTTACCCAACTGTGACATCAATCTAGTGGAAAAGCATCTGCAACATAAATTCTGCCATTAAAAAAGAGTTAAGAAAATGAAAATACAAGTTTAAGTCAGAACAAGATCAACTTAACCTTCAGTTTCTTACGTTTGGAAGTGAGAGAATTTTTTTCTATTCATTTAATGTTCGTCATTCACGTAAGAAAATGTGTTCTATTAATGGAGCTTTGGCATTTTTTCCTCAAAAATTAATGAAGAAAATCCCCATACGTGGTACATCATAAGTAAAGACTATTTATCCATTGATTCTTCATTTTCTTTCCACTGAAATAAGATTCAGGTAAACTGTATCACAGTATTTTTTCTGTACCACAGACATTTCCTGAGTTAATGCACAACTAAACATATGTAGTATTTGTGTTGCTTGTACTGAAAAGAAGTTGGTCAATACTAAAAAATTTAGTGTACAGAATAAGGAAATCTCATGTCTTTGTTACAGGGATCATATTTTTTATTTCTTTTTTTTTTAATATTGAAACAAATTGCAAGGAAATGATTTATTAAATGGTTGAAAATATACTTACCTGAAGACATTTCACACGTAATTTATAATTTTCATTGTAGTTCCACTGCTTGTAATAGCTAACAATAACCATGGCTCATACAGGATACCTTTGGTGGATAATAGAGAAGGAGAAAATTATTAAAATTGTAGAATACTATATCTAGAGTTATCAAAGGCAGACCCATTCCTCATCTTCTCAAAACTGAATGATAAGATTAAATTTGTCTCCAAAAAATAAATGCTTTCACTGGCAGTTGACCCTTCAGGGTGTCAGGGAGAGGTTGGCCCCACTGAATGCCCTTCCACTGCACAAAATATGTTTCCCTGTCTGAAAGCTTTTGACTAACCTTTGGTGATGCCAGCCCTGAATCTATTACGGGGGAGCAAAGCCCAAACCTCAGTGAAGTTCATTTTTCTTTTATGATGGTATCTACATATCTGTCAGAATCTTCAAGTCTAAACTTTGATCCCCCACTGGGGGTTAATTGCTATGCAAGGAGAAGTGGTTCAAAGCCAGGAGTGTGCTCAGCACACTGTGACCTTCCCCAGCCATCTTAAAGGAACATGAGGAATAGGAAGGAGTAAGAGTTTTAAACCCATCTAATGATGCTTTTTGCAGTCACTCTCAAAAGAAGTATGTGGAAATGTCTGTTCATGACATCCTGTGTGATTCGTGTAAGACACTCTTGTAATCCAGAGGAGGAATTTATATTTCAGTGCATTTTTTAAACCTTTTACAGAATTCTGGGTAATGCCCTGAATTCTGATCAACTGTTCTCTCTTTTTCCCCCTTCCAAATTATGTACTTAATGAACACAGAGAAAAATGACCAAGAAAACCGTGTGGCAATTTATAAAGCTTCCAGTGACTGAGAGCTGAACGTATGAATAATGTGCTTTTACTCTGAATTTGTGTTGCAGCCGAGTAGGAGTATGTGTCTGTGAAAAGATAACTGTGTATGTGTCAGGGAATTAAAGATCACTGGAATGGACTGTTAAATAATTGATAAATCAGGCCGCTTTCAGACTTCTGGACAACACCTCACTGCATTAACAGGCATTAACAACACATGTGAGCAGTGATTCATTATCACTGCAAACACAACAGTTGGTCTTTAACCAACAGTTTGTTAATTTATATCCTAAATTAGCTATGAGTGCAGTCCCAGAGACCTGAGGCTGTATGGCTGGTGCTGGAGGTCCACGTGATCAGATCTGAGAGTGCTTTGATGGGGAAGACAAAATCAAAATGATCTTGTTTCTTCTCCATCTTTCTTTTCCTCTCTTACCTTTGGTGCTCCTTAAGCTCTCCACAAAGGAAGGGGGTGATTGCATGTGCTGTTGTACTTCAGGATACTTTTGGATCCAGGTCTTGCTCTAATTTTGCCAGGAATCTTTCTTACTTATTGTGTAGTGTTGCTCTGCTTCCCTCAGATGCCTCTCCTGCTTTTTCTGCAGGATAGTTTGGCTTTCACCAGATGTCTTTCCTGCCTGCTTTATACCTTCAGCTCCCATATTGCAGGCTTGACTACTTCTGCATGTTTTCCTGTATCTTACTTGTGCAGCTAAACCACAAATCTCCATTTAGCCATTGGTAGTTATATACTGTGTGTATATTTATGCTCAGTTCTGTGAAAAAAAAAGCTTGTAACTGGCTGTTCTGTTCACAGTGTGTCAATTCTACAGAATCCTTGTAGGCCATCTGGGTTTCTGCTGGTTTGGTGTGCTTTTGTCTGGGTTCAAGGCAAGCAAATGAAAATTGTATCAGCTTTTACTTTGCGGTTGGAACAGGCACCTATTTTAGAAATTAGTCCTATCTTTTAACTGCAGTTTCTCATCTTGGAGGCTCCAGATCGTTGAAGTAACGTTCTCATTCTGGGTATTAGTTCTGCAGTGTGTGACTGCGGATAGTGGAGGAAAATCTGGTTTGTTTGATAGCTGTTTCTTATGAGATTGAATTATTCTGGTAAGTAGTTTTCATTCTTCAAGTCTGCTTTTTGTCCTTTCCCAAGAGATATTTTAAGCTGTATTTGTTCCTCAAGATTCCAATCTTGTTAAATTACGTCTTATATTTTAATCCAAGGCATTTTTTGTGAATTCTTTCATTTTCCTTTATAGTGGAGTTTCTGTGGAGCCATACAACAGAGAGCATGTGTGTAGGATATATGTCTGCACAGGACGGCAAAGCTAAGGTAAGCTATGAGGAATAGGTTTTAATAGATTAGAAAGAGTGCAGAAACTAAGGAGAATTTGAATTAATAATAATGAGATATATAAGAAATTTCTATCTTTAATAGAGTGGAAAAAGTAATGGGTGCATAAGCAGTTAAATGTATCAATTGATTGGGCATTTCTAATTCCTTTTTTTTTAATTGCAGCAGGTAACAACCCTATGCTAACATATGTTTTATTCAGGATAAGGTGTCACAAACACATGTCCATTCCCTCTGCTGACAGTAATTGTATTTGAATAACTTTATCCAGCTTGATTCAGTTTTACTGGCTATTTAGGGTGGTACTGTATTTTTCTGTGGGCATGTCTTCCTTCAGATAAAGCAATTGCACCATCCCATCAAGGAAGTTGTAAAACAAACTTCAAACAATTCCCAGAATAGCCTCTATGATAAATAATGTGGATATTAGCATCCATGTTTTCAGTTTCTTGGGGCCTGATAATTTATTTTTAACGAAGGAAATAATATGTTAAACTTGAATTTAGCAATGGAAGCTGGAAAATTCCTTAACATCAAGATCAAGGAGTAGGGATTAAGTAAGTGGATAAGCCATCTATTCCTGGAAATGGAGCATTGAAGGGAGAAAAAGGTACTGCAGTGTAGAAAGTAGAGCATTTGGGAGAGGTGTTTGGACAATGAGAATGGAGGTGGAGGAAGCTGCAAGCAAAGGCAGAATCATAGTTTCTGTAGACATTTATACATGTGCAGCCATAATCATTCAAGACTGAGAATGAAGAGTTCAGAACTTGTTAGAGGAAGGGGGAATGAGCTGGAAGAAGTATCTGCTGAAGAAGAAAGTTTAGTCATCAGCCATGGAGGGGGAGAGAACTACAAAACCCCAGCCCTTCTCTCTCTCTCTCTCTTATTTTTCTTTTTTTTTCCCCCTCTATTTTCTGTGTTTAATTTGAGAGATAAATATGAAGGAGTATGCAAGCAAGGTAATCAAAGAATGTACAAAAGCAGGAAGTCTACATCAGATATTTTAAACAACAAAAAATGGTGTAACACACTGTTTGAAGGACTGGGAATGTATGAGTTCATCCTCCTGGAGTAAAATATGTAGGAAAAAAAGCTAAGAATGCCCCATAAAGACAAAGATAACAAGCAGCTGGTGAAGGAAGTGCTGGTAGAGGTGTTAGTGAAGTATTTGCATTCATAACTTATGTACAGTTCTTTCCAGATAACTATTCATGGAAGAGAGTGTGATTTTACTTCTTTTCTTAATATTTATTTCAGATTTATTTGAAAAAAGCCCAAACTGAAGCTTAAAGTTCAGATTGAGCTGAGAGAAACTAAAGCAAGCTCAGCTGTGGATGTTCTAGTATTGGCTAGTTGGTTTTAAAATCATTGTCTTGTGTTTGCAGTTAAAGAAGAACCGTGAGATGTTAAATGTTTCCAGTGTGCACACCTGCCTCTGGCTTACACTGTGAGGCTCAAAATGTTATTTTTTCTTCCTGGTAGTGTCTGTCTAATTAATAACCAAATGCTGAATATGAAATCTGTCTGGTAATGAGTACTAGCATGACAGTGCCATGCCCAGAGATGTTTCCCTACTCACAGTTGCAACATTTGACATCTGGTGTGCATTGTTTTCATACTGCTGGTAAATTCTCCAGCTGGTAATCCTGATTGTGCTGACAGACACAGCTGCTCTTCTTGGTTCACTTTTAAATTACGTTTTTGACCTTCATTGAAGAGTTAATCCTCCTCCCTTTCTTCCTCCTTTGAGTCTGTGGCCACAAATGCTTTCCAGAGAAAAACCACAAACGCTTTTGCTGCTGACTTCTATTGATCAAAAAAAGTCTTCTGTCATAAAAGCTGGAATTTTGTTCTGCTACAGCTAGGACTAAGTTATAGATGGAAAACTGGGCTTGAAATAGAACACAATGTATTGCAAGTGAAAAAAAAAAATCTGTTCTTTCATAGAGTAACTGTTTTGGTACAGTTAATTTTGAGTGCTTGCCATGAAAGAATAATGGGATAAGAATCCATAAAAGTATAAAATATCACTTGTTTATGAGGATCATAACAAAATGATCAGGCAGCAACTTGTAAGGAAACGTTTGCTTTCCTGTTTTTCTAGGGTGGTAAAGAGCTTCAGGTTTTATTTCTTTCATCAGTCTAGGACTTGAGTTTTATTCTTAAGTTGAGGGGTTGTCACAGTGGCTGATTTTGGACTGGTTTAATTTAATGCACATGAAAACAAAAGCAAGACTTTTAGAAAGTGAGAAGGTTTTTTAGTGTCTACTGCTATTAATTAGACTAATATTAGAATCTTAATTATATAAAGGGGTACATACTAAGGACAAAAGTATCCTGCTTTATAGTGTGGTTCTTTGGGTATGGGAGGTTAATGTAATTCATAATAGAACCCAGCAAGTGGTGGTTCTCAACCCCAGATGGAGACTGTGGAGATGCAGGATGCCTTTCTTACAAGACAAATACTTACAAGCTGGATACCAGCTCACCTGCAGACACTGGTGTGCTCAAGATGTGGAGACACACTCGGCCAATTAACTCTCAGCAACTCCTCAAAAGAACAGAGGGACAGGAAAGTGGAATGGGAGACTTGAAGTGGTTTGTACATCCTGACCTGCTGGTGCTTCTGGATTTTAACACCGTGAGCTCTCCCAAGTACTGATTTGGAAGTATCCTCGCAACAGGGGTTTGTTTCCTCCCAGTTTAGGGAAGACTGGGTTCTGCAGCTGGGCAGTCACCTACAACCCAGGCAGCCTGAATGATAACTCACCAGCATCAAATGGCTGAGCCTGCAGTTTCCACTATTTCTTTGGAAAGCCAGTTGCTTGGAAAAGTCACCATTCCCCGTTGGATTAAAATGCTTGGGTTGAATGTTACTTTAAAAATCCCATGGAGACTTGCCAGATGAACTAAGTTTGCACCTTTTTGCTGACACAGTCACCTCTCGTTGCATGGCTTATTATTTTTCCTTGATGCTGGAAGCATTTCAGCTCCTCCACCACTGATAACTCTGGCAGTGTCATCTTTATCACCTGCATAGTGGATGTCCCGTTGGCTTTCCTCAGATTTTCATGCCCTTGAGCCCTTACATCACTGCCACAAGCAGCTGATCAAGGCATGTCCTTGCTGGTTCAGCTGGATTCTTTTGTTCTTGTCATCCCTCTTGGCACAACCAGCTTCATAATCACTCGGTGCCAGGGTTTGCCATGTAATTTGGGAAGAAATAATCCCTTGAACTCACCATAATGTGATTTTAAATGTAAATAGGGAATGGGAAGGAAGGAGTATTAGTGGGTAGGTTGCATAAGTTAATTGACTCTTCTTGGTGACATAGTCTTCATGTCTTATTGTTCCTTGTCTGCTGCCCAGTGGAGGATGCTGCAAAGGAAAATAAGTCCTTCAGTCTCAAATGACAGTGCAATGTGTGCCTGCAATGTGAGTTCTCATGCCACCTGCATCTCTTGGACCTTCTGCCCATGGGTGGGCAGCCTTTTTTTTTATTTAATGTAGTGTATCTCTGCATAACCCAGCAGGAGCCCTTTTAGCTCAGACAGGGTCTGCACAGTATTTGTTTGCTCGAGTCCTGCAATATTCTGTGTGCAGAAAGTCTAAGTGACCAGGATACTTATTTTTTCCTGGATCTCACAAGTGTCTTGCCATGGTGATTGAGAGTAGTGGCTCTCTGTGTGGTGGCTGATATTTTTGCTTGAAAATAGGCACTTCCGCAGTGTTTTCTTTAGCATTTGAAGTCAGAGTGCTTTTTTTCCAGTAAAAGGTCCAATCTCAATACCAGCAAAGTGCAGGTATTTGAAATAATTTGTCAACTCACTATCTTTCTTAATATACATAACTTTGCTCTATGGTCTGTGTATAAGTGATGCAAACTTTTGCAATTATTTTAAACGTTGCAATACTTTTGAGATATCCTTGTAGTTCAACCTCATAGGTTTTAGTTTTTCTAACAGCTAGATGACCTAGACAGTGAATTTCTGAAAATCTAGTTGCAATATTGAACGTAATCCAATCCAGTTGCCAGTTTAAATCTCTCTCTGGCAGATACACAGTTCTTACAGCATGAATTGCTAAGCTTTATGTTATGGCAGGTTTTAATAATGCAAAGCTACATGTGCCATGCTTTCCATTTTCTAATGAGCCAAATTCAAGTTACTTTGCAGGACATGGTGTAACAGTAGTGGAGAGTGTTGCATTTTGCTGTGTTTGAAAACATCCATCAGCAGCGGATGCTGTCCACACCAGATGTTGTGGTTGCCATATGCAAACAGAAACTTTTATCTTTGACAGTTCATTTCACTTTCCAGTATGAGGAAACATGGTGGACAGGGAGACCATTTCCAATTCATTTTTCCTGTGGAGATGTCAGGTGTTGTCATCAGATTTATTCAGCTTTACTGATGCTGAAGAATTTAGCACGAGTCCTTCCCTCTGTGTTTGAGGTGATACATGTGACAAACACTGGTTTCAGGATGAGCTTCTGTATTTTGCTTTGTGACTGAAAGGTCTGTGAAAAGCCCTTTGTCAGGAGAAGAGCAGTTATCCAGTGCTAGTTGGGTGAAGAAACACATCTTGGAAGAATCCTAATTCTAATTTGAAAATGAGTGGAAAAATTTACTGAGCCTGTTTGGTGAACAGAAATACGAAGTCAAATAATTCAGTCATTCATTTCAGACTACAGAGACAGTCTTTTAACTTCATGAGACAGGAAAATATATGTCACTGTTATACCTAATTTTCCTTAATCTGCACTCTTGTCTGGAGACTGGGGAATCAGTCAGAAATTTTTGTTTGAAAAGAACTCTGTGCATACAGTGGAGCATCCAGTTCTCTCATAAAAATAAGGTTTTTCTATTTATTGGAAATAACCTTCAGTGCTGAGATGCCAGTTAAAATGTTTGGCTCGTAGACCTTGGTGGAAATTCTGGGCTCTGAGATGAGAAGATAGGTTCAGTTTTTTGGGTTCAGTTCTTGCATAAAACCAGTAGTTCTAGAACTGTCCTTGTATCTGGCTGACGTGTTTTAGAATGGAGCAGGGGAGGTGGGATTGTATATCCAGCTATGCAAATATTAGTGCAATAGCCTGACTTGGCACCTGCAGTTCAGGATGGTACAGATCACATTTGAAGACACATAGCAGTATTTTAGAACACCTCTACAAAACCCTGGGACACTGAGCTGAACAGACGATGGGTTGGTTTGTGGCTTTAGACTGTCTTAATACATGTATAAGTGATTTGGTTGGATATATAAATAGTTTATAGTAATGTATTTAACACAGAGAACGAGTCTGAGCTTGGAAAACCATTAACTTCATGAGCAACCTGTGTGTAGAATCAGTATTTTCAGTGCCTGACAGCCAGAAACGCCCCATCAGTGTGTCTTTCTTTCTGTCATTTGCCAAGAAGGACAATATTCTGGAGCCTCTCTTTTTATTTTTTCCCCTTTATTTCTTTATTGAGATTTCACCAAAGGAGTTGCACATGGGATATTGAGATAGCAGCAGTTTCCAGTGTTTTGCAGGGCACCTTCTCCTGTCACACTACAGGTGTACACACAAACTAGGTTGGAGAGGAGCTTCCCAGGAGACAGAGCAGCAGAGCTGCTGCCAAAATGGGCTGTTACTGCTTAGAAAATAAATTGAGAATGTATGGCCAGATGGTTCTCATGGTGGAAGAGTGTACCCAGCTAGAAAGCTCCAGATTTCTAAAGAATATGGTGATACTCTTTTTTTAAGGAGCAGAGTTGTAGAAAGCAATTTCCTTAAGGATATGATGTCCTTGGTCTTTCATTATTTCATCTCAATAGTGTAATGAATGGAAAAAGTTTGTTTTATAAATTATTCTGTCTAAAGCACATCCTGAGCATGTAATAAGAGAGCTAAACACATGAAATACTCCCTAGATTTGCTTAAGAACTGAATGTGCTGCCATCTGGTAGTTGTACTCTGTCCTCTTGGCAGTGTTTGATTGACTTCAGCTTTCTCATGTAGCACTGTCTGTCTTTTGCTTGAATTTTATATTCATTTTGCACTGTATTTATGCTTTTAATGAAAGAAAACCACCCAAAGTTGTTGTGACAAACTAATATTTTATGTGAATAAAAGGAGGAGACTAGATCTTTTTTTAAAAAAATATCTTTTTGATATTAGTTGATCTCAAGGTTGTTTCAGAATCCTTGTATATGAGACATGAAGTAAGTCTTGGCACAACTTGTAGTATTTATTTATTTAAAAAAAAAAGGGTACACAAAAAATATGTAACTGGAAAAGTAGATCAAATGTTCACGATGAAAAGATGAAAACATGTAGCAGTTAACATCTATTCCAGGGCAGAAAGACCTCTTAGTTTTGGACTTGAAGGGTCATGGGAACTTTGCAGTGTTGCATCAAAAGGCACTGAGAGAGAGTAACATTCCAGGGTCTGCAGCACTTGGGTTTGGTGACTCCATGATTTTGGTTTGGTTAGGAGGGAAAGAGCGAAGCACCGTGAGTTTGGAAGGCAAGTACACGGAGCAAGAATCAGTGTCTGAAGGTTGGTGAGCTTGTTTGTGCTTTATGGAGGGTTGGGAAGCAAAATCAAATGTTTCATCCAGCATTTGCCTTCTTTTCCTTTGGAACTGTAGGCACGAGGTTCCTTCTTTAAGCTGCAGCAAAAATCTGGGATGAATGACTGGTGACCCAGCTGTTGGTACCTCAGCTCCTACTGCCCCTCACCAACCTCACTTTTCTCTGGGAAAGCAAATCAAATCAGAATATTCTTGGGGCAGTAAAACCTGTTTGTGGAGCTGAAGGTATGGATGGCCCCGTCATTCCTAATCTACCTTTCCGTGGCGTATCGTTTCCTCAAAGAGAGGCTTCCCTGAACCTGAGTGGAGGATTAATTTAGGAAAACCATTTATTTTCCTTTTTTGGTGCTCCCAGGCACAATTTCTTCCAGGTGTGGGTCAATTCAACTTGTAAAGCTGACACACTAATCGAGTTCAATTAAAACCTTTCCACTGTTGTTCTTTTTTGTTTGCTTTTTTATTTTTATGTTTTTAAAATCTAAACTTAATTGACTATACAATCTGGACTCAATGTAAAATATGATGTTGGGATATAAAAATGTAACAAACTGTACAAATAAGCTCTGTGGTTAATTTAAAAATATTAACCACTCTTCTTTGATGTTTCTTTTTGTTTACTGAAGTTTGTTCTTATGGTTAAGAACAAGGGAGATATAATTGTAAGAATTCACTCGGGAGTTTTCTGAAGTTGTCTTGACATGGCAGTGTTATCCTTTCAAATTACTTATTAAGTAACATATTTTAAACACTATCATCTTAGATCTGCCTCTTTTTTGTTCTACATAAGGCAGCCATGGGTGAAAGTAATAAAAAGTAGTCAGTGTAAACCAGCATCTGTATTTACTCCATTGCATAAAGTATGCAAAGAAACAGGATGCAAGTAAAGGCTTTGAGAAAGGTTCTGTTAGATGTGGTTGGGTGTTTCTGTAAATGCAAGTGTACAGATGCTGGTGTATGGTGGTTTGGGGTCTTTTGTGTGGGAAACGTGTTTTTCCTTTTGTAGGAAATGGGGTTTTGTATAGGAGTTGTGTTTTGGACAGCTATTTAAGCAGAACTGCTTGCTAATGCATTGATAGATAGTGACTGCCTGCTTATCCCCTCTTATGTATTTTCCTTTCCTTGCTCAGAAACTTACTAGGATTAACTTATTGGTTTGCTTTAATTGCAGTATCTCACTAAACAAATGGGTAGCATTCTTCCTCTGAGGAAACTTGATAGTGTGCCCATCAAACATTGCTGCTTTTTATACTGTCATCCTGTCCCACTTCTCATTTAGAAATATTCACAGACCTGGAAACATATCTTGGATATGTCAGTCATAAAAATAAACAATACCCTTCTTCCACTTGATTTTCTTCCTTTTTTTTCTCCCTTTAAATTTATGAAATAACATTTACAGAAAATTGTCAGTTACATTTTGGGGGAAAGAAGTCTTTTCTTCTTGTAGTGGTAAATCACAGTTGTAACTGAAATTGTTCTGAAAGTAGGAAGATGTTCATATATCAAGCAGAAAGGCCAGAGATCAAAGTTTTAGCAGTAAAATAAAAACATTAAAATGTTTTTAATTAAGTCTCACTGTGTAATTTAACTGAAAACAAGACCACCTAAGAGCAGACACCAGGATACCCTTATCAAGAAAGGAATTAAAAGAAGCTGCCTCTGAGACACAAAGTGCCTCTTCAATGCAATGAACTGTGGTTACAGTTTTAAATCACTTTCTACTCATTAGTAAGTTATTCTTACTGAACTCTTCCATCTATGCTTCTTGTCAGAAGCCATTGCCTCATTGCAAAGTACACGTTTTGCAATATTTAAATCTTTTAAATGGGATAATGTGTGTACAAACACTTAAATATGTGGTGGGCTGCACTTCCAGGAAGCTGTAATTTCTAAATGCCAGCAACTTCTCTGCTGTGAGCTTTATACCACAGTAGGAATCATTTCTAGTTCCTAATTTAATGTAACATGAGCAGTTTTCACAGTGTAAAAGCATTTGCAAGGGGGATAAAAACTCATTACTTTTAACCATGAGTCAAAGTACCTTTTCATAGGTGGGTGCTTTTGCCCCTCAGTAATAAAACTCACTGAGTTACAACTGAGTTTTAAGCTGAAGTTTTGTGTACACAGACACACGTGCCCACTTTCTGGCTAAAATGCTCCAGAGCCATCTCAAAGGCTTTTAAAATTTCTCCATGAAAAAAAGATGCCTATTGGCAGAAACACAATTGTTTTCTGGGTTGATTCATTTGATAGTTGGTAACAGGAAGTATTTGGAGGTTTTGAGGAGGACAAGTAGGTATTTTATGCAGGGAAGTTTCCTCTTTCCATCCTGATCATTGCAGTTGCCTTATGCTCTGAAGTGTTAGTTTATTTAGTTTGTGTCCAAGGTTTCTGTTAGGCATATTTCTGTACTAAACTCTTCTGAATCTCCCTAAGGAACAAACTTATAAACCATTAAATGCCAGAATTATTCTTTTGTGTTCATTATAGATACTCCTTTCTACTTTCAGTGCACTGGGTCATCCAGTTTACCTCTTCTACGCATCTGTCATGGTCCTTTTTTGTGTATGTTAAACATTAATGCAAAGAGAATAGAAAAGCAAACTCAGTTGTTTGCAGCTTTTCAAGTTGCTTCGTAGTTTGTCCTCAGACTTCAGTGATGGAAGAGCTTAATTATTCAATACTTATTACTTTGCCCTGCATAATTTTGCCTCTTCTCAGTCATTAATACTCTCTTGACTTTTCCACAGACTCACATTTCAAGGCTTCCTCCCGGAGCTGTGGCAGGACAGTCCGTGGCAATAGAAGGAGGAGTTTGCAGGCTGGAGAGTCCAGAGAGCAGCTGATTCCTCACTTCATTGCAAAGAATGTGAATGACTTTTTGTACAATAAGGGGTTGGTTTTTGTGTTTTAACAGATGTTGGAAATTCTGCTCTTGTTTTATACTCCGTATTGCAACCACGTGCACCATAACTTGAGACAAGTGCTGCTGTAGTTTATGTTCTCACTCTGTGAATGGGGGTGTGTGCATGTTCATTTTTTCCCCTAATAAAATAGGAACTCTCCCCAGTTGTGCACAGATCATGTATGATCAACAACTGTGTTTTCATTGGTTTATGTTTGAAAAATAACCGAAAGTATAAAAAAAAATAATTATTTAATTTCAAGATACGGTCACAATTGTCATACATGTTCTGAGTTTAAAAGTTACAGGCCTTTGAAGTGGCTCTGTAATTATGCAAAAAAATGATTATGGTTTCTAAGTTTTTAGTGGTTTAAGGAAATCCGGAGTAGTTTAACCATGAGTTGGTTTTTTTTTCCTCCCCAATAAGGAGGATTTTTTTTTCTGTTCAAAGAAGTGGTTTCAGTGAAACAAACTAGAGCAAAATTAAGGCTCAAATTGTTTTTTTTTAAAATAGTCTTATAGGTCATATCTCTTGTTCCCAAACTAAGATGTTAATAGCTCCAAGCTGTATGTATTACAAAAAGCTATATGAAGATAATGTGTAATGCAGTCTTTATGTATAATGGAATATTACAGTGTAAATAAGAAAACAAAGTTTATGGAAAGATTGGATATTATTCTTCGCTTCTGTTTTAAATCTATTTTTAAGAGAGGTACAGAAATGAACATATTACTGGATGCGAAGTGCAATGTGTATTCAGTGGCTGCTGGGAGGGCTGGTACTGAGCTTTGGTGTTGGGTAAAGCAACTTCCTCAAGTCCAGCCCACAGCATGGGTATTTATATAACTGTGTGTAATATGTATGTACTGTGCATAAATTTACTGTAACTCTTTTGATACCTTCGACAAAACTGCAGTTTTAAAACAATATAATCCTTGTCTGCCTCGTGAAGCGTTGGCAGCTGAAATGGTGTTTGCCACGAGTCCTGAAAGTGAGTTCTGACGTACAGCCTTCCACTGAAGTCCTTTTTCCTTCACAGCACTGGCAGCAATAGAAGACTTTTGTAATTCATTCATTGTCCTGATAAGTATGCCAAAGAGAAGTTAAAATAGTTCATCTTTTTCCCTGGTGGATATTTGATAATTCTGTTTTCAGAAATAGTGGATGAATAGATATTCCGACTGTATTCGCTTAACTGGGCATTGTACTTGCCTGATTTGTAATGTTGTGCCTGCCTATAACAGACATACTTGACTCATGAAATGGTTATATTGATTGTAGAACCAATCTTTCATGGAAAAGAATAAATTTTTTTTAATAGCCTGAGTTCATTTTCACTGTTATACTACAGCATACATCGAGATGCTGTCACCTCTGTGTGGTTTTTTAATTGTGACATCAAAGTTGTCCTGTAGTTGAAGATATTTTGATACAGTTCTGTAAATAATACAAAACAGGGGCTTTCCAGGTTGCAGGGGAAATGCACCAGTCTTGAAATAGTTTGTGCTGAAGTAACCAGACTGGATCCTCAGCGATACACTTGTGGGGTGATAAAATGAACTGTCCCACAGCACTTCAGAAATGTTGAAGCAAAGAATCTGTGCTGTCACAGCCATTAAAACTGCTCTGACAGGCAGCATTTAATGATTGTGTGGGCACTTCATGGTGTGGTGAGTGAAAAATTGAAGATTATATTTGTACATACCCACATTTGAAAGTGGCCTTGTTATTGGAAAAGCTAAAGGAACAGTGTTAGCGTGTTTTCCTGATAAAAGTGCTATTCCATCATGATGTCATAGAGACTTTGGTGTGAATTTACTTTTTCATGAAGTAAGTGTGACAGAATGGCTTACAAAATGTAAATGTGCAAATTGTTTCTTCCTCTTACTTGCTTAATATCTCTTTATGGAGATTTGGATTCCAGCATAGGAGTTTTATTTTTGTGTTTTGCTTTTACTTTGCTTTTGCATCTATATAATACTACAATCAGTTGGGGGTTTTTCTGGGGGGGGAGTTGTGTTTGTTTTTTTATTTTGTTTTGGGGGTTTTGTTTTTATTTCTTTGTTTGGTTTT
Organism: Pipra filicauda; assembly: GCF_003945595.2. NCBI lineage: Eukaryota > Metazoa > Chordata > Aves > Passeriformes > Pipridae > Pipra > Pipra filicauda. The sequence continues at coordinate 2,520,343 of NW_024104953.1, read as the reverse complement.
TCGTTTTGGGATTTTTTGGTGAAAAAAGCCAGGCTTCTTCAGGAAGCTACTTAGGAATTAGTTGTTTGAAATTGAGCAGTTTACCTTTTCATTGTCCAACTTTTTCTCCTGTTTAGGTAGAAGAGAAATGGAAAAAAAAGGATTATCTTATCTTGAGAATCCCAGGCAAGGTGCAGAACATAAGCTAGGTGCAGAGCTGACTTTCTACCTAAGGCACTTATGAAAAGGAAACTGTCTTAGAACATGTAAATATTGGTATCAATTATTGTGAAGATGGGAATTTCCTATCATTCACTCCTACTTAAACCAGTGAAAGGTCTTAATTATGGGTCTAATTCTGCTCCTAGTTCTATTTTGATCTTAAAAGAGGCTTATGAAAAGGAAATGTTGAGGATGGACACTGCAATGACATGGTCTGTAAACTCCTGTATGTGATGAGTAACCATTGCCACTGGCGTAAGCAGATACAGCCCAAGAGGAAATTACACACTTGACAGCAAGAGCTGGCTAAAATTATAAAGGAAGGGCCAGCAGATGAAATGCATATAAATACAAACAAATTGAATACTGTTGGTTTTATACTCAAACACACAATTACGTGTCCTGGAGTATTTTGTAACAGACAGGTTGGTGCCACAGTAGTCAAGTCTTCAGACATAATAAATTTTGCTGCTTAAAGCTTGTAATAGCCTAAACTAAACCTGACATAGAACCCATTTTGTGTCTTCCTTTGCTCCTGGACCTTAACAGCATGGCCCTGCAGTGTGTGACTTCAGAGGGCTGCCGTTGAGCAAGTCATGGAAAAGAGGCTTGTTGCACTGAAACCGTTTAGGGGTGATGGGAATTCCATTTTGTGTATTCTCTGCTTGTAAATTAACCTCTGGAAACAGTGATCTATGAGAGATTTGACTGAGGAGGAGGAGGGGGCCTGATTTAAGGAGACTGCAGCCATTCAGCTGCATGGAAGATGCTGTGAAAAGGAGAAGGAAGCCTAAGAGGAAATAAAGCTGGTAATAAATCCAGGGTAATTAGCAAGGTTGGGGTGACTGCTGTTGTTACTTAAAATGTAAGTTAAAAGCAGAGTATAGAAACAAACATCAAAAATACTGGTGATAATGGCATTGGAGGTGCAGCATTTCAGTGATGTGGTGATGGTGCAACTGGATGGTCTTTGTGGCTCAGTTTTGAGCAGAATGATGCAGGGTTAGATGGGAAGCTCTCAAGTATGTATTTACACATTTTTAAAAATGGAAACTTGGAATTTCACTATGATTTCTGTGATACACTAAGACTTCCAGTCATTCAGTGGTAGCAGGATTTATCTGTTTGAAGACAGTGAATTGTATGGCCAGGTTTTATAGTGTTATGTGTGCAAAGAACTGAACACCACCTACAGTCCATGTGCAGCCCTATTTCAAAAGCATCTCCTCGGGCTCAAAAGGTTTGCCATTCTAACAGCATTGGGGTTCCATGTAATTCTGGCTGGCTGCAATCCCACTCTAATTCAGTAGAGAGCCACCTTTCAGGTTAAAATATGACTTAGGAAAAGAAGCTGGTTTTCAGGTGAGGGCTTATGAGAGACATGGAGAGTTGAAGCCTCCATGGAGTGTCAGCAGAGCATTTTGTAGATGCCTTGCAGGTGGACTGAGAATGGCCAGAGTTCAGATCTGCTGGAAATGCTGAGAACCTGTAACTTGCAGGAGATTATCTTGAGATTTTATGTGGAAGCTTTTGGCAAAGGACGACTTTAGTGGGTCTGAAGACAGCACTACTGATGAATAAAACTTTTTTCTTTTTACTCATTTTTTACAGGATAACTTGTGGGAGGTTGTGCTGCATATTAGCCCTGTGCTTGATTATTCACTCCGTTGCAAGATAACACAGACATAAGGAGCACTTGTACACTTTTATTGGTTTAGATCCTAGTGACACAGCATTTATCTTCCACATGACCTGGGGGATAAATCCCCATAAAGACCATTAGCATAATTTAATTGTTATTTCAATACAATAAATGTCTGTCTTGTTACCCACTCCCTGCCTAATGAACCAAATCAAATATGTTGGCGAGCACGTGAGCAGCAGATAGAGTGAGACCTGCTTTCCTATGGCTTTGGGTCTTAACCATCACAACCTCCTTTAACTGAGAAGTCTCAGTGAAACTCATTTATATTGCTGTAAATATCTACATAGGCAAACCAAAAATAAAAAGCTCATCTTTCTAATCAAAAAGCCTTTCAAAGTTGTTCCGTGCAGTTTTCAGGAAGCAAAGTGTTTGAGGTGAGATCCCACCCCCAGTGAGGTCACTTGGCGCTCGGCCGGCGGCTTCAGTGGAGCCAGGATGTCACCCTTGGAGGTATTAGAGGACTCAGAATTATTAGTCCCTTAATGACAACGCTGGAGGCTTCGGAAATGAGGTGGTGTTGAGATGTTTTGGTGACTCATACTTATTTTTTTGGATTATCTGGGAATATCTGGTGGGTGTGCAGGACTCAAACAAGCCAAGTGGAAGAATCAAACCGCAAACTCCTCTGGGCAAATAATCTGCTGCAGCCAAGCAGTGACTGCTCCAAAAGGAGCTCTTCACTAGCCAAGGGCTGTCAGCATTGTTTTAAAATTTACAGAGTTTTCCTAAAGTTGATAATTTCTGCAGGCCTGGTTTCACTTCAGGTGCATGTGTGTGAATTGTATCAACAAATACCATCACAGCACAATCCTGGGCAAGGATTCCCTTTTGCTGTAGTACAGCTTGCCTGTGGCAAAACCAGTGTCCAGGGTTAAGTGCCAGTAAGCCACAAACCCAGCCTGAACTGTAACACCGTCTGTATGTATTGCACCTGTGATAGAAATCCTATTGAACATAGGTTTTAGAAGTATTTCCTTAAAATGTGAGTTGTGTCTGACTGATACCTCCAGGCAGTGTGACGCAGTGTGGGACATCTCCCGGCTCCACTGCCCATTGGCTTGAGGAGATTCAATTTAAAATTGAGATCAAATTGTCCATATTTTAAAATGTTGCTTCTTTTTGCAGCTAAGAGTAATCTATTTTATCTCTGGTACTGTACTGTGGGCAGGTGTCGAGGTGTGGACTGTGAGGAGAGGGGTGAGCAACGAGGAGTGAGAAAAACAAAATATGAGAAACAGCCCTGCCAGCCCCTCTTACAGGAGAGGGTGGAGGATTTGGGGCTAAGGGGGTAATGTTGAGCCTGGGAAAGAGGATGTGGGGGAAGGTGGTGTTTTAATTTGCCTTTGTCTGTCACTATCCAAACCTGTTTTAACTGGCTATAAATCAAATTAGTTTTCCCCAAGTTGAGTATGTTTTGCCAGTGATGGCACTTGGCAGGAGATCTCCCCTTTGTAACCTCAACCCATTAATTTTTCATCCTAATTTACGCCCCCCCCCCCCCCCCCCCCCCCAAATCCCCACTGTCCTTTTGAGGAGGAGAAGGGAGAGAGTGGCTGGGTGGGCACTGCAAGCTGGCCAAGGCCAATGCACTGCCAGTATCAGCTGCAAGTGCACCCACAATTCCCTTCAGGACTAAATCCGAAAGAAAAACATTGCAGGGGATACTCTTCTGGTAGCTTGGTTTTCTCTTGGGCCAGTGGACTGATTTTTTGTGCCCAACTGCATGATAACTTAAAGGAAACATGGGACTGCACAGCTGGAAAAGGTGTTGGGAAGACAGGATAACCTGCTTTTAGCTGAGGTTAAATCAGGTATAAAATGAAACTGCCCCCCTCATTGCACTCATGTGATTCTTCATCATGTTGGATGTTGGTCTTACAGCTTCCAGTGCATCCCTGCAAGTAACTGCTAACAATTCACCATGGATGTTGTAGGGAAAATACCACTATGTTTATGGAATTCCATTTGTGATTTTACGGGAATCGGTCCTAGTGCAGTGCAGTTCTTGATCTGATGAAGGTACGATTTCTAAAGTTTGGAGGCAACAAACTCCTCTGGGGAGATAAGAGCAGGCTGAGGCTTGAGTTAATTAATGGTCAACGTTGTGCCATGACGGCCTTTGAAACCAATTGTCTGTCTGTGGAGGTTGTTTCAAACCTCATGTTTATTGTATTAATGTGTAATGTAATGTCCGTGAAAGAAAGTTTTCTCCAACCAAAAGGCAATGCCATGGCACAGCAGGAAGTGCTGTATGATAGATGATTTGCAAACTGTTACAGTTGGAGAACTGCAGTCCAATTTATTCCTCAAGGAAAAGGATGAATGGTTAGAGAAAGCATAATTTTGAGTGTCTTCTTTGTACATCAAAAGAATAGTTATTCCCAAGTAATTTTCGAGAAGTTTGACCAATATAAAGGAGGTAGCTGAATTAGAAGAGAACTCAAAAATAAGGAAACATCCAACTATAAATGATGAACAGAAACTCAGCATAAAGTTCACCATTAAAAGCAATCTACAAGGGATAGAAGGCAACTGAATTATCCTGTTGTCCAAAATGTGACTCAGACAGAGTTTTAAGTTCAGGTATGAGCTAATGCTGTTTTCTTCCTTTGGTACTTTTCTACTTTACTTGTTTTGAGTTTTGAAACCAAGATGCCTTTTCTTTTGCCTTGCTAAAGTATTCACAATTTAGGTATCTCTAAAGTCACAAATTCATTTAAATAAGAGAGACTTCAAAGACTACATTTTAATGTGGGTTATTGTTTATTTTTTTAGGAATAATGGTGGCCAGGCTAGCTAGTAAGAGTGATCACCTATTCATTTGGAGATCCTAGATGCAGGTTTTTCAGGCCAGTGTACTCCTGGATTATATGTGCATGTGCTGTCTTTATTCATGTCCATCTTTATGTTCTGTTCTCTCCCCTCTTCTCTCTTCCTCTTTCTTTTCTCATCCTTTAACACCATCACTTGTTTCAGTTCGATCTTCCCAGTGAAATGAATGTATGTGGCTACAAAGAATAAGGAAATACATTAAGTTCCTGAATTGAAATGAGACTAATGAGTCCCTCGAGGATCCATGCCCAAGAAAGCCTTCACACAGGACCTTTTTTCCAGTTAGGGCTAAAATGTAGGTTGCTGTGAGCTCCAGCTGGTACAAATCTGGAAGAAACCAGGAATTGTTTGATCCAGTGATTACAGAACAGCTTGATTCACAAATAAGAACCTTCCAGCTTGGTGCAAAAGTTTTGGGGTTTTATTTCCATTTATTTTCACCAGCTTATTTGCCTTTTTTATTTCTCAGAGTTTTCACAACTGGTAAAGATCACCTACACAATAATACAGTGCCAGGCTTACACTGAATATCACCTGAAGAAAGCAGTGCATCCCTGCTGGCACCAGGGGAACTGGTGAAGGGGACAAAAGGATCCATACCTGCTTTCTGTACTGGTGAGTTTATTTTTTCTGTCCTGCAAATTCTCCATCAAAGATGTTGCTCCTTGCAGTCCTTTTGCAAAGAACAATGCAGGTAATTTTGACATGAGAAATCCTGTATCCATAACATAAAAGTAGATACAGTGGCTTTTTGGAACTAGTCTTAGAAAGACCACATAAGGTTTTGCTGCTTCTTTGCTGAAACCTTTCATGTGGCTGGAAGGAAGATACAAGCCCTTTTCCCTGCCTTGAAACCAATAAATTCTTCTTACCTGAAAATAACAGAGGCTAAAGTCTTTCAAATGAAAGCTGACATCTCCTCATCTGAAATATTCTAATTATTTCTATTTCACAGGCAGATAGGCTGCAAAACCTTGTTTGTGTTAGTATGTACCAAGAAGGATACCAAGTACATTTTGTTTCAGTCCATCTTGCCAGGAAAATAAATGCAGTAACAGTTGACAGTGGACTTTTCCTCCCAGCTCGTTCCCTGGTGAAACAGTGCAGCTCTTGAATTCATTGTCCTGTTGACACTGTCCTGCTGTTGACACCTTCCTTTTTCCTGCCCTCCTGATAGGCTGCTGCTCCTGCATCCCTGCTTTCCTGGTTGCTGGGGACCTATGGAGGCTTCATACTGCATTTGTGGCCTCGGGTTAGGGAAGAGGGTTGAGGACTTTGATCTGACTCCGGGGAGATGGTGGGTGGAAGCTCTGTGACATGCCTGTGTGTCCAGGCTTTGAAGTCTGGGATTAGGCTGAGGGGAAGGAAGAAGTCCTGCATCAAGTCCTGCACGATATATCCTTTTGATGTGATGCTCTGGTGAGTGATGATGTGAGTCCAGCTCAGGACTGTGAGGCTCCAGCGTCTGCTGAAGGGCTGTGATGAGCCCTTTCTCTCCTCTGGGGCAGAACATCCTCACATGCAGGGATGGAGAAATCCTGGGATTCTCCCATTCTGGCCTATAGCTTTGTTGACAGACTTATTTTTCACTTTAGCATAGTAAATAGAGTTTGTATCCTCCTTGGAGATGATTCATCTCTCATTATGCTTACTAATTAGAATTCCATGCTCGGCCGCTGCGTCCTCCGTGCTCTGCCAAAGCGAGCGGTCTCCGCTCTGCACAGCTCCATCTGTTGGCACCGCGTTGCCACATCGGGAAAAGGCTAAAAAAAAAAAATAATTCCCGCCCCCAAATCCATCAGCAACAAGAACAGCCTTTCTGCTTGGACTATAAAGGAGATGATGGGCATGGGGCACCATTTTCCGGGCTCCGAAACCAGTGGGGAAAACTCCTGCATCCCTGGAGTCCCTTGCAAATTAAGCATCCTCCAAAATCAAGAGTGCCACGTGCCTGCTGAACCTGCTGCAGATCTGGGCAGTGATGAGGAGGGAAACACACACCTTGTGTCCCCACACCGTTTCCTTTCGTTTTTCAGCCCAAACTTGCCGCACGGGGCGCAGCAGCAGCCGCCTGGCAAGGGCTGAGTGTTGGCTATTCTTGCTGGAAGCAGAAGAGGTGGCGGTGGCTGGCAATGTGGAATGGCCGTAGGAGCTCATGGGCCCTGCCCGTGCACACAGACAGGGAGGGGCTGCAGGAGCAGCTGGATCGTCAGACGTGGAAAGAGGCAGGAGCCATTCCCGCACAGCTGTCCGACTGGGAGCAGCTCCGTTCCTCTGAGCAGCAGAGCCAGGAGCTGGTGTGCCCTGTGCTGGGGCAGGCCCGGCCCCGTGGGATCTCCCTGAGGGCTGTGCTCAGAAACCAGGGGCCAAGGACGGCGTGGGGATTGCTGGGGATGGAGCAGTGCTGTGGGTGGCTTGGGAGTTGCCGTGGATGAACACGTGCGGTGGAGATCGTAGGGGTGAAGGTGGCAAGGAAGCCATGTGGGCGAAGTTTTTTACAATTTGAGGGTGGTGAAACACTGGCACAGGTTGTCCAGAGAAGCTGTGGATGCCCCATCCCTGGAAACATTCAAGCTCAGACTGGATGGGGCTCTGACCAACCTGGTCTGGTTGAAGGTGTCCCTGCTCACTGTAGGGGGATTGGACTAGATGACCTGTAAAGGTCCCTTCCAACCCAAACCGTTCCATGACTCTACGATTCCAAGTGCACGGAGGTTGCTCTGGAATAAGCGTGGCAGGTGGCACGGCGGTTGCTATGTCGGACCTGGCCACAGGAGGGTACCACAGACAGTGACACGGTTTCAGCGTTGGAACCAACACATGTAGGAAGTAATATCACATCTTGCGACTCCATACCCCCTTCTGCCCCGCCGCGACAAGTTTGGGAGTGAAAGTATCCGAGCTGGGCAGAGCATCAGCCTGTTGTGCCTCCGTATATAAATCCTCTGCGGTGTTTTCTCCCCTGGCTGTTGGGAATCCACCTACAGGATTAAGCCTTCGTGTTGTTCTGGAGGTGAGAGCCAGGAGCTGTGGTTGCTCTGTGACTGCCTGGCACACCATCCGTAGGGAGCAAGGCTGCTTCCTAAACCCTGCCTTCCTAAAGACACCGAGAATAAAGCGGTCTGTGCAAGAACTGTGTTGCTTGGGGAGTTTGAAATTCAACACATCTCTCTGTTTTCAAGGACTTAAAGCCCACTGCTGAGTGCCAGTACATTCAGTCATCTCCCTGGCGGCTCCAGACATGCTGGGCTCAGCTCCGTGGCTGTGTTTGAGCAGCTGCATGGATTGCACTAGGCAGGAATGAGACTGGCATCGACCAGGGTGGCTTCAGCTGCCTGTAATAGTCCAAAAGCTGGAACAATTTAAAAAATGAAGGTTACAAACTTGCTCACAAGCAAATAGTTTTCCCTTGTATGGTTTGTATGAGTCTCTGCTTCCCAAATCCGCCTTCCTGGAAGTGTTGTCTTCTCCCTGCTGCTTGTGGTGTAGGTATGCTTACAGAGCATCCAGTGCTTGACATGAAACATTGGATGTTTTCAGTATTGATACCTCTTATATGTGGTCTGGCCCTAATGCAAGAAGGAGACTTTATTAATTTTATTATTTATATTATATATTTATATTATATATTTGTATATATATATATATATTTTCTATCCTATTTTCTATATATATTCTATATATATTTTATCTAAATATTTATTTATTCTTTAATGCTGCTTATTATTCATTTTTAAAGTATCTTCTTTAAGGGACATCAGATGTACAGAATATCAGTATTCTTTATGATGAGAGTAAATATTCTGATTTTTTGATAGAGGCCTTTTCCCCCTCCATAAAAGGTGAAAGCAATCTGCCAGCTAAATAAATGCAAACATTTTGTTTCTCATGCTCTCTAATGCGGCATGCAATATGATCCAGCCTCATTTGTGAAGGAACAGTTCTAGTTACACAGATGAAAAATTATACTTAAAAGGCAAAACCAAACAAAACTGTGTAGCTTGTTTGCTTATCTTCAGCTGTGATTGTCCTTTGGAGACTGAAGCCTGGCCCAGAGCTGACATAACACAAGATAGATTGCTTCCATGGACTTCAGTGGGAGTTTGGATTGGACGATGGGAGGTTGCAAAACTATAAATGTCTCTCAGAAGGACTTGAGTATAACTTACTCATGATGGAAAAAGTGGGATATGAACACTGCGGCGCTTGCTTCAGTTTCCCAGATTTCTCTGGGAAAGGTGTATCTAGTGAGTCATGTTGATGATGGCCACTCCCAGAGGAGGATGGGCAAGCAGGATTTTAGGTTTCCCCACCAAGGAGAACACCTCCATGTGCTCTGTTATCACGGAATCATAGAATGATTTGGTTTGGAAGGGATCTTTAAAGCTCATCTAGTCTGACCCCTCTGCAGTGAGTGGAGACATCTTCTATTAGATCAGGTTGCTTAAAGCCCCATCCAACCTGACCTTGAATGTTTCCAAGGATGGGGCATCCACAGCTTCTCTGGGCAACCTGTGCCAGTGCCTCACCACCTTCATTGTAAAAAATTTCTTCCTTGTGTCTAATCTAAATAAACCCTCCTTCAGTTTAAAACCATTATCCCCTGTCCTATCATAGCAGGCTCTACTACAAAGTTTGTCCCTCTCTTTCTCAGAACTTCTCTTCAGGTACTGGAAGGTGCTAAAAGGTCTCCCTGGAACCTTATCTTTTCCAGGCTGAACAATCCCAATTCTCTCAGCCTGTCCCCATAGGAGAGGTGCTTCAGCCTTCTGATCATCTTTACATCCTCCTGTCCAACAAGTCTATATCATTCCTTGTGTTGAGGATCCCAGAGCTGGATACAACACTCCAGGTAGGGTTTCACCAGTGAAAAGCAGAGGGGCAGAATCACCTTCTTTGACCTGCTGCCCACAGTGCTGCCCTCTGGCACGGTGTGAGTTGCCCTGGATGGAGTGTGGGTACAGCCATCCCGGGAAGAACAGCAGCCCTCAGCAGAAATCCTTCCTGAGCTTTTCAAGGCAGATGGGATCTGGCAATGGCAGATCATCCACTGAGATCCAGCAAGGGCAGACAGAGAAAACTGAACAGAAGTTAGCTTGGTGCCCCAAGAATAACCTCCTGGGATTTTTTTATATGTCTTGTCACAGAACTGGGGCAGAGAAAGCACCTGTGTCCCACAAACAGCCCCAAATTCTGCCTCTTTGCTGAGCTGTCCCAACCAATTTGCAGCAGCCTTGAGATGACTTCACAGTTTGAAGCAAAGCTACTATCAGGGCTTGGGAAATGTGAGAGAGCCTGACTTGGGTTATGGAAAACCTACTAGGCAAAAGTATGAAAAGCTTGCTGGTAAATCATTTACAAGAAAATATCTTGCTCAGCATGGGGTTTGCAATGAGGGGGTCATATTTAATGGCCTGCTTCAAATGTTATTATAAATCACTGCTTCCTCACCAGCTAAATCACAGCTGCCTCATACTCTCTGTGCTCTCCCCTAGAAATGTCCCTGACTCATGAACATGCTGGAGTTTGGAGCCACGTGGTGCCATGGGATGGTAGGAAGTGCAGGAAACGTGAGGGGCTGTCAGGCATCCCAGGGGTTGATGCCCATCCCTGGCTCGGCCGTGCAGCTCCCGTGTTTGCGTAGGACTGTCAGCCTCCACAAAATGCAGGACTTTTGGGAGCTTTTTGGCAGATCACTAAACTCAAGTAACCCAAATAAACCCGTGTCCCTGGTGCAGGAGCAGGAACAGTGTTCAGGAGGATAAAGAAGGTGAGTGCTTGGCTTTGGTTGAATAATGAGTTATGCAGGGAAACATTTTTCAAACTCCTCAATAGGCCCACCTGGGCAGGCAGCAGAGCTTCCCAATGGAACCACTCCAGGCAAAACCTCCTAGTCCTCCTCAGGTTAGGCACAATCTGCAGCCAGTTAGAGGTGCAGGAGTGATGGTACCCACGAGTGCATGGCCAGAGGAATGTCTGTGCATGGGACGGGGGGGGGGGGGGGGGGGGGGGGGGGGGAGGGAAGCTCCCTCCCCTTGGAAAACAAACATCGTGCCCCTGCAAACATGAGGGAATGAGAGTCCCACATCTATTTCTTGACTGTGGATCCACTTTGTGATGGAAGGAGGCTATGGGCTGATTTCATCTGTTTATTTTACACAGAGAAGGGGGGAGAAAAACCTCAGGATGTCAACAAAAAACAGTTTGTTGCTTTTCTTCTACTTTTAGATCATGACTTAAAAAAGATACATCCCTCTGCATGGCATACTCTTTATCCTTGTTGCCTGTGTGAGAATCTCAGTCAGCAGTACTGTAGGTCATTCACAGAGATTTTATGGTAACAGTATGCCAGTGAAAGCAGTTATTTCTTTGGATGGGTGTATTTAATACAATGATGCTTTTACGCTTTAAAAAATCTGAATAAAGAGCTTTAATCTCTTAAGTCCACAGTAAATATAAAAAGCAAAGACAAAGTGTATTTAAGGCATTAATCTTTCTTAACAGAACTGTCTTAGCCAGGGAGAAGAAACAGGCCTTGGGATCAACCTTCAAAGTAAATGCACAGTCTTGGATTTGGGGTGAAGATGGAGTAAGAAGGTGTGGAATATTGTGTGAGTGGGAAAACAAACTCTTCAGCAGAATCACAACAACCATAAATATAGCTGTAAGATTGCCCAGGGACTTACCCTGGCTGGGCTGTCCTGTTCCCCACGCAGAAACCAAGGCTGGTGTTTGCCAAGTCTATGTACATTGTGGTGTGTTTTCCTCAGTCTCCTTTTTTCCCCTCCTTTATGCATGAGTAAGGTTTTAATTTTAGCAGAAATTCTGGTAGGCTTTTTGTGGGCAGGTTGGAGGAAGGAGCTGAAGGCTGGCATTTTTATTTCTCCATATGAATGCAGGGAGGTTTGTCTGAGCTCAGCTGGCAAGGCCACCGTCAGAGAGGTGGCACAAGACTGATTTGCATTTAACTTCCCAGGGAAGTTATTGAGAAGAGAATATTCGGAGTCACCGTGCGTGGGCAGGCACAGAACTTACACCATTCATACAGGGTGGTCTGTGGATTGTACACTGGTTCGTTGATAAAATTCAGCCAGGTTTGTCTGACTGTGCCCATGGTTGGACAGGAGGACTCCCAGCTCCAGCTCCATGCAAGCAACACTTGTTAAGAAGTATGAAACTGTGCTAATACATTTTGCTGCTCTGATGGGCCTACGTCTGCCTGGATTGTAGAGGAATCTCACTGACCAGAGTAATTCATCCAGAGGCCGAATTTCCTTCATGTTGTGCTGCTTCAGTACTAATGCAAGTGGGATGATCTTTGGATGGGTTTAACCCCAGCAAAACAGGTAACTAAGCTGATCTCACCAGTCCAAATAAGGACCTCAGACACCTGTATCAGTGTCTGGTGTGAAAGCAGAGAGAAAATAGCACAGGGTTTCTCTTGACTCCTACACCATTGACGTATGCAGGAGTCCAAGACACCCCTGCCCACTCTGTTTGTTTGTTTGTTCAGCCCTTGTAACCCCTGTTTACTCACCAACACAAGGGACACTGGCTCATTTGGCAGCCTCTACTGACAGCTTAAGGCTCACCACCCTGTACTAATTCTGTGGTGTTAAAAATACACATTTTTCCAAGTGAGGAATAGCAGCAAGCAAATACAGGGAATGGCTCTTCTCTAGTTCACAGCATGTTTGCTTTGTCCCACACCTTTGTTTTGGGAGATGCTGTTTTCGTGGAAAATGAGTACACAGAGTAAGAGGTAAATAAGTCTAAGTCAGCTCTTTCTAAGTATATTTTCTGGGGATTATCATGTTGGCTGAAAAACAGGCTGCTTCTCACAGCCAAAAATGTGAGCTGAAAATGAGTTCAAGAACCATTGATTATGAGGTGAGTGGTGGCCTTTCACTTGAGATTGGCCACAGTGCTGTAGGATGACTATTACTGGTCAGACACTTCCTGAAATGCTCAACAAGTCCCAGAGAGTGCTGTCAGGAGCTAAAATTACCAACATTTCTGTGGGGTTTTAAAAGTAATTCTTACTCTGTTCCATCAGCCACTGAATCAGTGGTGACCAATATTTTTCCCTATATTGGTACAAGTGGAAATAACCAGAAGAATAGTCAATGAGCTATTTATAAACACATGCTGCAATGCACACTCATCTGCTCCTGGTGAGAGGGTCTGGCCATCAGCAAAAACATGAGGTCTTAGAGGAGAAAATGGCTTTGTGTTTCATTTTGTACTTTGAGTATTTGACTTAATGCTGTTCCAACATCTATGGACTGCAGAAAGTTTAATCATCAAGCACTGATCTCCTATTTTCAGGTGATGTCTGCTCTATTGGTATGGTGGTCTTGTAACACTTAAAAATACTTGGGAATATTTAGTAATTTTTTTAATGAAAACAAATATTACTTTCAGTGGGAATAGACAACCCTTTGTGCTGTCTGAAGCTGCAACACTAAATTAATGCTGTATTTGCACTCCTCTCTCTGATTTGTCTTAGACAGTCATTTTATTTGGCATCCTTGTTGGGTAGTTCACTATATATCCATCTTTAAAAGTAACTTTTTTATCCATTCATGTAGGAATTGGTTAAACCAGGTAGACATTGCCATCATGTTGATAAAGAAACAGTGTCAGTTCCTGGCCATGGCTGGGATCTCTAAGTGGGGGATCTGGCTAGTGAGGGCCCTGCTGTGCTCTCATGTTTGTGCACACTCAGATTTATCGAAGAGCAAATAAAAGTGCCTTTTGGCCTCCAGCATATCATGTTCTGGTGATCAGTATGTGGTTGTGTTTGAGTTTGGGATGAATAACCACCTAGAGCAACTCGCTCCTCTCACTGAAGAATTTTGTTTCCAACCCCAGGTGTGTCTCTGCCTGAATTCACCCAAAATGGGCTTAGGGTGCCTTTTGGTCTCCAGGTTGTGGTATCTTCTCATGATGAGGTGGAGAGGCATGGATGGCCACTGCGGTTTGCTACAGGAGCTGGAGTAGAAAGTGTTATCTTGTGTCTACAGGTCCATAGTCAGGACTGCCTGCTATCTCTGCTTTTGGGGAATACAGCATCAACCAAAGCAGTTGTGACCAAAAACCACAACTAGGTCCCTCTGTCTCAGTCTCCCTCAGCGGGGACTTGGGGCTGAGACTGATTGCTTTGTGAGCCCACTAAGCATGTATGCACACAAGTAAATTATCTGGTGATCCAGATGCCCTCCTCCAGACAGCTCGCTGAAAAAATGACTTCATAAAGGAAAGATGTATTTTTCATGTCTGGCTCTCCAACATTGTTTTTCAGTTGCATGGTGCTTTCTGTAATTAGCAACAAAAATTCAGGCACAAGAATATAGTGTGTGTTTGTTCCACGAAGAGCTGAGACCATTTTGAAATTTTGGAAAAAAAAAAAAAAAAAAAAAAAAAAAAAAAGCTCATTTAATACCAGCCCAGCTATTTATACCTCTTGCACAAACTTAAACATAACAAAAAGTGCAACATAACTCATGAAGCAAAGGAGTGTCTCTGCCAAATGTAATATTTGTGTTTGGAAACGTGGTCTATATTGTATGAAGCAGTAGCTTTCTAACTGCCTCCAAGGTTTCTTTTGGCTGATGTTTATCCAAACAGTCTTGCTCTTCATTCATTTTAATGGCTGAAAGGGAGCTGAGTGTTTTTACACGGTGAGACTGGCACAGCTCAGCCCCTGCTCCTTCAGCTGGCGCCGGATGCCTCCTCCATGGTCCCGGGAGATCCCGGCCACGGGATGATGTGCACAGCCCCTGTGCTGCCACTCCTCCACTGCATCCCAACACTTTACACTTGGATGTCTCTTCTCTCTTCTTCTACCTTTGGTTTTGCCCTATGTGTCCTGCAGATCCAGCACGATGGGAACAAGTCACGGCACCCTTGTCTAAAGGAGGCGCTGCCCTTTGCTGTCACAGCCATGGATGACTTGAGCAGAACCACTGGATGTGAGAGAAGCACCGGTGCCATCAGGAGGTCTGGAATTGGGAAACATCCATGGGCTCCTGATCAGAAGGTGACAGTGGTCAGGTAGAGAGTGGGAAATGTGTTCTCCTTGCTTTTTAACTACCTGATTTTGTAAAATCTGGGCGTTCCTTACCTCATATGTGAGGCTGATGTCCTTGTCAGTCTTTTCCCCCTCTAGAAGAGATTAACAAATATTCCCAGCTCTTTATTACCCTCTTTAAATTCTCTCTTAAAAGTAATAATTATAAGTAATTATAATAATTATTAATACTACTTATCATCATCAAATCCAATAGAGGTCTTGTCTGGACTACCAGACTGCATTTAAGCCACATCCTTTGGGCAAGCTGAATTAATTTAGGGACAGATGAAATTAAGCACACACCTAAACAACTTCAAGCTTTCCAAATCCATGCCCTGAAGAGCCCAAGACATCGGGGTGATTTCAAGGGGACTCTAGAACACAAACTAACAAAGCTTTTGGGAACGATGCATTCAGGAATGAGACACAATTGCTGCACAAAGCAGTGGGAGCAGGGAAGACGCAAGTCATTCAAATGTGAATCGAAGAGGAATATTAGTAATGGAAACTTAGGAATAAACAAAGACCAAGCCATGTTTTTCTCTCTGCTTTTGCCATCTGTCAGTTATGCAGCACGTTACCGTTGGCCTCGCTGGTCCGGACACTATCACAGCAGCCATTTCTTCATATGGATGAGCTGTTCCTGAAAAATGCAGTTGGCACAGACCACTCTTATTTTTCACACAAGGAATGCAGGTCTTCCTGTTCCACATATTTTTCTTCAATGAGCGTAGTTATTGTTGTCACTGGGAGGAAAATCCTCCGTCTGTCTGCTAAAATACTTGAGAGGGGGAGATAAAGCATGAAATCTTTTTGTTGTGGCTGAGGATTTCCTCTGCAAGGCTCCACTTCAGTGATTCACGGCTCTTTTCCAGAAGAAGTGCAAAGCTGGGATGAGTATTACTTAGGATTTGCAGTCCTGGGCTAAATCCATGGCTGGTGTAAGTCAGATATTCTCCAGCACCTATGAGGGAGATTTAGGCTGGATTAGTGATCAGAGCTCCATTAGGTGCCACATCCTCATTCTGCTCCAGGCTCAGGGATGTGCCCTCATGCTGCCTTGGGAGGGCTGCTGGGTGCTGTTGGTGTTGAGGGGCATTGCCAGGCACGGGTACACCATTTGTGCCATCCTCTTTGGAATTTCCATGGCAAAGCTCAAGGCATTACCTGGAAAACTCTCTTCAAAAGCCGCCTGCCAATCCATATCACAGCGTGGAATCTGCTTCTGTATTTTTTCTCTTTTAGTGCAAGAAAACTATGCAACTGATGGAATACTAACAAATTTTGGCAGGGTTGAAGCAAAAAACACAGAGGCAAGTGTTCTGATTTTTCTCTAAAGTTAGAGCTATTGTTCATCTGGGCAATTTCTGTGTATGAAATGAAGGCAGAGATCTGTGTTTTGAGGGAGAGCCACAGTGTGGATAAGTGCAAAGGAATTCTGCCACAGCTTCACCATGAATTATATGTTGTCTGAAGGATTTAACAATATCACAAAGTTCATCGAGAACAGGAACACTCATTTTCCTATCTTTTCCTGCCAGCAAAATGAACAAGCGATTTAGCTTCCTTAAAGAAATTCCACCCGGTAGCTGTGCCAGCTCTGTCTTCCTCATGTTCGTGTGCGTTTGCTTTGTTCCTGAGTCCCAGATGGATCTCTGAAAATGGCACAGGGTTGCCAAAACGCATCTGAAGACACATATCATCAGTATGCACAAATTGTAAAGAATGCAGCCCCTGGAGCGACGGGTGATTTCATCAAAAGTGACTTTCCAGCTACGCTGAAACCTTTCATGTCTCTTGTGCAATCTGCAATGCTAAAGCAAACAATTCCAGTGCCAGATTGTCATAAGGATCTGAATACTTCAGCTTATTAAAGGGCCACGATCTTATCAAATCACAGAAGATATGAAGTCTCAAAGAAGATTAAGTTGCTATAAATACACCCAGGTAGATATAATTGATTTCTCTCCCCTACAGATAAAACCCCAAAACACCCAAACACTTTTAAAGCCCTCAGGGATTTTTAATTAAAGCACCAAGGTCTACTTGCCAAACCTTTGGTTTTCTGGAGCCCTTGAGCTACACTTTTTGATGCTGTGCTTCTGGTGCTGTCCAGGGAGTTTTTTCAATGTTTCACCTGGGAAGGAGTGAGGAGATTTGGGATTTTTGATGGAGCCATATAGTGTTATTGCCTATTTTTTTTTGGTTTGGATGTGGCAGCCTCTATAGTGTTAGGTTATGAAAATAAAAAAAATTAACAGAGGAAAATGGATTCTGGGTGAGTTATGGATAGTTTTCCAAAGGGTGTGTTGGCACCAGGGAGATGTGCTCTGAGGTACGCACTGAACCTGGAACAAGTGCAGGACTGTGTTGGAGCTGGGGTGCACTGGGACAGAAATGTATCCACAAAAGTGTACCCTGACAGAGAAACCCCTGTGGGATTGGGCACCACATTTTGTGGAAAGTGAGAAGAAATGAGGAACATTGCTTCTGAGGACAAGAGTAAGGGCTTGGAGTAGTGACAACCTCCAGCTCCATTGAGGATGTCTGCAAGGAGAGAGGGAAGGCTTTGCTCTCTGTTTCTGTCTGTTAGAAAAGGGTACATGGCCTTGGAAGCAGAAAGGGAGGAATCTTACTGGTGAGGAAGATGACTTCCTCAGGTGTGGAGTAAAACCTCCATCAGCAGAAACTTCTCAATATATATGGAACAAATCTGCTAGAAACAGGGTTTGACCTGCTTTAAGGCAGGACAAAGCACCAGACCTCCTTGTGAGGGCCACTGGAGCGCAGTTTTCCTCTCATTAGCAGCACTACCACAGCCACTGACCCCTGTCGTGGTGCCATTTTCTAGTGTAGTGTCTGGAAGAAGGCAACATCTCAACACAGGGATTTGGATATGGTGCCTGCATTTTTCCCCTCTCTGTCCTTTTCCAGGCTTTGGGAACAAATCTTAAATGCTCATCAAGCTTCAAGACAACAAATTAAGTAGGTCACGTCATAACTTTGCCAGCCTATTTATTTTAAAAGAGTAAACCAGTGATGAATTCCATACAGCCTGTGTCTTTCAGTAAAGGCACCATCTCCTCTCCAACTCAATTTACAATGTTAGAAGGTCGATATTTTCATGGCACTTCTCTTCGACTTAAAAGGAGATTTTTATGAAGACACTTCAGTCACTTTCTTTCTTCTATGTTTTTTCTAAATAAATTAGGAAGGTTTTTTGTGTTCAAAGGCAGTGCTTATGTTCTGGTTGGAAACTTCTTTTTCTTTTTTTTTTCCCCTTGCTGAGGATTTCAGCTGGATCAGCTTCCTGAATTGAATTGCTGAATTAACACCAGGGCGAACGCAGAGGCTGGCAGGAGAAAGGCAGTGAGCACATCTGGCTGGAGGCAGGGGGTAAGGAAAAGAGACAGTCAGAGTGAGGAGAACAAAGGGAATCCAACCCCTGGTCGCTCTCCTTAGGGTCTACCTACCCCACCAAAGGCACTCACAGCCGTGGGGTGGAAACTCATGAGCGATGGCAACATAAAGGCACAGCTGTCCCTGGAGCCGATTTTAAACTGTAGCCTTTGTTTTCCTTCCAGATCCTGTGGGGATACGAGCAGGTTCCTCTCTGAGGTCAAGACATCTCTGCCACAGCAGCAGCAGCAGCAGCACCTGCAGGTGTTTGCTCCCCCTTTCCTCTCCCCTGGTGCTGCTCCGTGGACATCCTTGTTTTTCCCAAGCATGAGCCAGCCGATCAGGGCCGGTGCAGAGGAGAGGCAGGATCCCGTGCTGGCGAGTGGCCGCCTGTCCTGCTGCAGCTCCCCTGGTCGGGCAGGTGTTTAATCCCAGTGAAGGTTTTGGAGTCTGCTGAGCAGAAGGGTCAGGAAAACGCTGCCCAGCTGGAGCCAGGACATGCTGCAGCCCTTGCTTCCGTACGCTCCGCATCCCGCTGTCAGAGCTGTCTGCAGGCTGCGCGCCGCGAAGGTGTCCTGTGCCAGGAGCTTCTATTGGGGGAGCTTTAGGGACACTCACCCTTCTTCTCTTCCCTTTCCCATTTCCCAACTTATCTTTTAAAAGGGGGCTCAGGGGACAGACTGTCTGCCTGAGCCCTGTCTGGCACCAGGTGGGTAGTGATGGATGAGGATATGCCCCAGCCTGTCCCCATGCCCCAACCTGTGCCCATCCAAAGACCGTTGCCAGACCCCAGCAATCCCCCATGAGGGCAGTGCATGTCCTGTGTGCTTTCATCATTTGTGTGCTTACACAACTGGCTTTGTGACTCACCCTTCTGGCTTCTGCAGTTGCGTTTAATGAACTGAAGGCTGAGGTTTCGCCCCACAGAGAACAAAGCCCTCCTGGATGCAGGAGCTGTATCATCCATGAGCAGCACATTCCCGAGAGCTGCTGAGAGCAAATGCCTGCACCGGCTGTGTCCACCCCATTCCCTGCTCTTTGAGGCACAGAGGATTTGTCTGTGTGCTGCTCTGAGGTGTGGACAGTGTTTAATATGGGCACAGGCTTTTTTCTGCCTCACACAACCTGGTGGCTGCTCAGTTTCTGTCTAAACTAGTGGTGGATATAAGACACAATCACTGAAATCTTAGGAAATACCAGCATTAAAACCACTTATGTTTCAGTGATCTTCCATAGTAGTGCTTAAGCCTCAAGAAGTAAGATGGATACCTATAGGAAAAGAGATTTACAGTCATGTCCCAGTTTTGCCACAGCCCTTCCTCTCTGACTTTACCCAGGTTAATTCTCTTGATACCATGAGTTTCCCAAAAAATCATGAGGATAATATTAATTTTCATGATTTAAAACTGCAGGGAAATTAGGTAGTGAATATTTGTTGAGCTGAGATCTCCAACAAGGACTACAGAGGTTTTGCAATGTGGCATAGAAATGTTCTGAGTATGGAGATCATTGCAAACCCTGCTGCCCAAGCCTTCCTGTCCCACCCAAGGGCGTGCAGGGCCTGACTGTGGCTCATAAGAAACATCAATAGATCATTGATTTTGGGTTTAACATAAAGAGAAAGGCTGTGCTAGTGGAAAGGCCCCAGCTCCATTTTGTCTGGAAATCCTGCCCGTGCTGGAGGGTGTGATTTGGTGAGCTTGGTTGTATTCCGTCAAAGGTTGGACTTATGGTCTTAGAGGTCTTTTCCAACCTTAATGATTCTAGGATTCTATGAATGCTCTCAGGAAGGGCTTTGCTCTACGGGTATAGTTAAGCTATAGCAGCTTGTAGCCTCCTAAAGCCCTTTGGTGAGTGCCAGTACCCTGATGGATTTGAATTACTGGTGCCTATGGCTGTAGGCAAGTTCCTCTGCATTGAAGCATTAAAAGCTTCACCCATATGTATTGGTGTGGGATCCCCAAAAACCAGCAGAGCCTTCCTGTCTGCTCAGGCTTTGAGCTCTTTTTCTACAGCGCTGGTTACAACTGGCTTTTGCAGTGGGGCTGCTTGTCCTTGGGAACTGAAGTGGGACCCTCAAATGGTCCCAGTTAGCTATGGTCTGGTTAGCGGTGGTGCCAGGAGAGCTGATGCTGTTTCATTCCCAGGGAGAATATGGAGTACTGCAAAATGTGCAATGTTCCTTTGGCCTTTTCCTGGGCTTTCCCTCCCTCAATGAACCCATCTCACCTTTCTTTCTGAATTTTTTTCATTACCAGGGCATAATGCAGTGTGGACATGCAGGTTAGGAGCTCTAGCTCCAGGCGAAGGGGACTTGTGGGTTGACAGCAGACATCTGCCCAAGGAGGGCACAGGACCAGATATTGCTTTGGTTTTGTTATAGGGCTCCTCTGTGACCACCAACAGCTCTGGAAACTGCCCTCTGTTTCCAGTTCATTGCTTCCTAAACCATTTGCTTTGCAAAACTATTGCAGAGTTTGATTCACAAAAGTGCTCTGAGGCCTTGGGTGTGAAATATTATGACAAAAGAAGGCATTCCAGCTCTTTATTGCATCGCACATTTTAAATCATGGAAAATTGGACTAAAATACAGTAAATTTAGCATAAAAAGGACTGCTTTCCAATTGCCTGTCAGGATCCCTTCAGCCTCATAACTGTTTTCGTGTGAAGAAATGAGTGTAATGCCTGTTGATAGTTGTTTGTTCCCTTGTTGTCTGGAAGTTGCTGGAAGCAATTTACAAGTTACTCTTGCTTAACGTCTAGGAAGAGAAGAGGATGGAAAAATGTTTACTTGTTTCTTCTTGGTAAAGAGTTGATTCCCGAAACAACAGGCTGGGGTGATTTGAGACTTGCCATTGGCTTTGGAGGGTGAAGGCTCTGGCCCTTTGTGTCCCCACCGCTTGGCATGGGAGGCAATGAGCAGAAATGTGAGTGTCAGGCCCAAGTTCCCATTGTTGCCTTTGTGTTTGTGCCATTCCCATTAAGGAGAAGGTTATTGTGGAGAGAGATGTTATCTGAAGGACGGGATCATTTACTATTTGATACCACAAAATCTCTGTGTTGGCACAGAGATTTTTCCCTCCAGTGTGTGGTACAGTCACACTCATCCCACCCGCTCTCACTCTGGCTGTGCCACTGTCCCTTTACTGCCAAACCCAGCATTTTGCTCACCTTGTGCAAATCTGAAGACAACATTTTCAAACATTTTTATCAACCGGGGTTTGGTTTTGCATGTTATCTTTGCATGTGCATGTCTCTTCATTGGCTGACCAGGTTGGATGGGGCCAACCTGGTCTGGGGGTGCCATCCCTGCCCATGGCAGGGGGATTGGAATTAGATCATCTCTAAAGTCCTTTCCAACCCAAACCATCTTATGACTCTATGACTGAGGAATGGCATTTGGAGCTGCAGCTCAATGACAGAGTTTCTGAGGGCTTTTTAAACCACATGCTCCCTTCACAACCTGCCCAGGGATGACAACTAATACTGTGGGGAAGATGTGATCATCTCCCGGGGACTGCACAGCTCCCACAGCACTGAAAGCATCACAATTTGTTCTTTTTGACTTCCTGCAGACGGTCTAATTATACGAAAAAAGCATCGCCCTCCATTTGGTCAGAAGATGTATTCTGAGCTAAGTTTACCTAATGCTTTCCTGATTTGTGTGGTTTTTGCTCTTTTTTTCTCCCCCCTTAAGCTGGACAACAATGTGATCTTAGTCCAGCAATCAAACATGAAAGAGAGCCCATATGTATAAAGTACCCTCCTCATGCTGGAACTTATCCAAAACAGACAAATTGTCTTCATACAGGAGGTCTGGATTTGCCTCTTTCCAATTAAAAAAAAATGAAAAATCCGGCATGAGAAGTGTCTTGGGATAAATCAGGGCAATGCAGTGCCCATTGTCAGTGGTACTGAGCTGTGCTGCCAGACCTGAGAGCTCAGGGATGAAGTGAAACCATTGCCACGTGCAACTGTGTTTGTGCAAAGCTGACGCAGGGAAGTTTAGCGGTAGGAGGGGGGCTGTCACTTGTCCCCTGTGCCCCAGGGTGAGCACCAAACATATTGGATTAACGTCTCTCAGAGAAGGCTTTCAAACCTTTTCACTGAAGTCCACACTCGGCTTGACCTGAAAATCTCGGCCAGTGGGTAGGAAGGCTGGGAGTGTTGGCACAAAGAAGGGCCTGGCAGCTCTTGGCAGTTTTGGGGGTGCAGTGATGTGGTGGATGTTATTGAGCTGTTGGGGAGTGATAGTGCTACTGCTACCCTTCTATGTTTTTGCTGCCAGACAATGAACCTCTCAAGGCCAGGCTGGATGAAGCTCTGAGCAGCCTGTTCTGATGGAAGGTGTCCGTGCCCATGGGATGGTGTGTGGAACTGGATGATCTTTAAGGTCCCTTCCAACCCAAACCATTCTATGACTCTATGGTTTCTGTGACATCTATGATTCTATGACTCCCTGGAAGGCTCTGGCCTTGAAGAGGTTGGAGAGCAGCTGTGCACCTGCTGAACGTGATGGAAAACTTTGCAGAAGGCAAATCTGTGGGAGAAACACATGGATATTCTCGGGAGGAAAAATCTCACTGTCTCTATCAAATTTGCTGTTCCCTATTCAAGCTCTGTTTAAACATGCTTTGGCAGCTCACAGTAGAACTACCAGGTGGAGTAGATAGTCCTGTGGGACTCCCTGGCCTTGCAGATCTCCTCTTCTAAAGCCAGAGTTATCTGGTCTCACCTCCTTTCTAAGGTTTGTTTGCAGACCAAACAGCCCCCAACAGTGACTTAGACTTCAAAGCTGGGCTCTCTTTCCATGTGGCCCTCTGGTGTGGGTGAGCCCAGCTCCCTGTGTGGCTGCCTCGGTGCCGTTTCCATCCCAGGGCTGAGATTTGGATTGGCAGTGCTGGATCTTGCATATATTTGGCTCTTAAAGTATGTAGCTCCTGGGGCTTCCCACCTTCCTGCTCCCCATCAGCACTGGTGACCCTCAGAGATGGAGCAAGCTGCTGCTTTCCCTTTGGCTCAGGGACTGGGGACAGTCCCTCTCTCTAAAAACAACTCTGCATTTCCAACCAGGCCACCCAACCCCACAGGGATGGATGCGGTTGTGTTTGAGGCTGAGTCAGCTTCCCCCCCCCCATCTCCAGCCTCTGCAACCCTGGTGGCTTCGTGCCTCCTGTCTGTGTGCTAGGAAGGTGAGACCAGGTCTCCCTTTCCTTGTGGGAAGAGAATCCCAAGCCAATGCTCCGTTGTGCCATCGGTGGTGCTGGGAGGGGGCAAAACCACTGTCCTGGGTGGTTGATTTGGGGGTGAGGGGAAGGGGGTTGACCATTTGAGCAAAAGCCACACTAAATTACAGGAGTGCTGGCGGCTGTGCCACTATGGGCAAGGGCAAAACATAGTTATTTGTCAAGGTTAACCACTGCCATCGGCCTCTAGCGGGCAGCTAAAAGCTGTGGTGCAGCCACCGCTGTGCCGCGGCCTCTGTGAGCGTGTGGCCAGTGTGTGCTTTATTCAGGAAAACAGGCTCAGGAATGTTTCCTCCCCTTTACACCTACCGGCTCTTCCCTTCAATTTGGCTTTTCTGTTGTTGTGTACGTAGTGGTGATTAAACACGTGGTGAAATAGTTGGGGAATGGGTCTGCGAGTGGATGGCCAGGCAAGGGAAGTCCTTAGCCTGCTGGGGATGTAGATGCTGTGGGTTTTTTTTGCTCAATTCCTTTTCAAGATTTGCTTTGTTCCTTCTGACTTGTCCCTCTCCGAGACCATCCTCCTTCAGGATATGATTACCCACATGCTGATTTAAATTTTAATCATCCTTAATGAGGCCACTTTGCAACTCAGGGCAATCTTCTTTCCTCCCCAAAATGACCAGAGGTTTTTCCATTCCTGTTACTGCATCCTTTCAACCCAGAGAGACTCCTCCTGTTTCCACACTCTTTTTCTGGCTGTTTGCCAGAGGGGCTGTAAGATGAGGGCTGAGTAGGAGAACTGATGCCCTGAATTCAGGGCATTCAAAGACAGTGGCACACCTTGCCGTGTCTCCAAGCTGTCACTTGCTGGATGCTCTGGAATAGCCAGGACAATTGCACATGAGATGGAGCTGTGCTGTTGGGTGTACAAAGCCAGGCTGTGCCATGGTTTGGAGCTGCTCCCTATTGACTGCCTGATGGTAAAGGCTGCCAGGCACAGCAGGACACAGGAAGCCAGGTGTCTGCGTGGTCCCAGTACCTTTTCCGTCTCCTTACCTGACTCAAGGAGCCCTACTCCAGCAGGCAGAGATTTTCCAAGGCCAGCTGTGCTCTGGCTCTGTGTTTTGTGGCTGAGCAACATCCACTCAAGAGCTGCCCCTGGGAAGTGGGGAAGGGGGATGGCTGCAGCTGGGATTTGGGGACAAAGAAATGGCCTAAGCACAGCAAATGAGTTAAGCTGTGCAGAGGCAGGAGCCAGCATGGAAGATGGTGCCTGGAGTGGCAGCTTGTTCCCAAGCCTTCTCTGCTCCCCAAACTTTCTGACTCACATCCTGCATCTACCACCATGGTGTGCAGATGCTGTCCCTTGCTTCAGGCATGTTTCAGATTCATACCAGAGCCCTCCTGAAATCCAGAGTGAAACACTGTTCCACTCTAAGTGAAGCGTTGGTTAGGCCCATCATAAACAGTAAGCTCTGACATTTAACACATGTAATACTGTTTGCCCAGTTTTAAAAAGGAAATATTATCTAAGGACTCCTCTGAAGACTAGAGCCACCCACACTTAGTTGTGTTAGGTTTGGCCAGTTTGCCCCGTGTAATATTGCTATCACTTCCAGAACATAACATGCTGAACCCCTTATAAACTGTGCCATGTACTGAATGAAAACCTTCTCTGTATGTTTGAAAATCCCCCCTGCCCCCAGATCCTTCTCATGATAGAGAATAAATAAAGGAAAAATTTATAACTCCCTGAACTGATAGAAAATTAGCACAGTCATAAAAGGCGTCTGTGGCTGCAGCAGTGCAGCTGAAAAGGAAAAATGAATAAACCTGCCACTCAGAAAGTAAAAGGCAGAGCTGAAGAATGACTGCTGCCATTTCAGCCTCCTGGCCCTTCTCCCTCTGTGCAAGTGCAAAAATAGCCTCATCCCCCTGTGTAGGCAGCAAGGAAGTTCTGTGCTGTGGGACCCTTCCTGCAGACACCGCTGTACAGCGCATGACTGGAGGATATCCTAAATTAATTTACATAGAATTATAAATATATGCATGTGTGTGTATTTGGTATGAAATATGAAACCAGCGATTTCTTAGCCAACCCCTTAATTTGTCTGAAACAGCGCAGGCATAATGGAAACTGCCCACACATTTTTCCATTAAAAGTTACAAAGGGAAGGGAGGGGGGAAACTGGTGATAGAAAAACACATGCTTGTCTCAGCTGGCACAGAAATGCCACGCAGCCAGGCGGCAACACGCACTCGCTCCAGTTTCCTGGGAAAAGTGTCATCTTAATTCCGGTGCTTGCTGGTGGTCTTCCTGCTGATGCCCTCCCTCCTCAGCACGCTGGGGTTTGTGTTTCTGGAGGGGAGGGACATGGCTGTGCTGAGGCCTGTGCAGGTGCACGCAGTGAGCACAAAGAAATCCGAGCTTGTTCGTATCCGTTCTGCAGGTTTCCTCTTCTGGATTAAAAAGAGCCTTGCCATGACACTGCCCCTGATGTGGTATCTGATGGTTGTGTGGGTGACTTGGAGTCTGCAGAGTAGCTGTGCCTGGATGGGTTATGAACAGGTTCCCTGCCCTGCCAGTGTCTTGTCCCTGCTAGGAATGGTATGCTCCAGGTTTCTGCATAGTCTGTCAAGCCTGAAGGTGAGTAACTTTCTCCAGGGAGAGATGAATACTGCTGAGAGTAAGCCAGGGTGCTGTGTAAGCCACACTGGCTGCTGGGCAGGTCTAGGGGTGCCCAGATGGAGAACACAGGAAGGGAAGTAAGGGAAGGCCTTGGGGAGCACGAGCAGCTCCTCAGCAGCAGCTGCCAGGGCCATCACCCCGCACTCCCTCGGTGCCTTGGTGCTCACCACCACAGGTAAGAGACTGTGGCATTAAGGCTCTTTGTGTCGTGGTAGGGGCAGATTCTTGAACGGGAAAAGGCAACTTTCCCCCTTTCCTGCCTTGGACTGGTCTGACCCCACCCAGCTGGAAGTGTCAGGTGCATCGGTGACTCACTGCAACCACCCCAACCACCTCAGCACAGAACTGCTGTGTCTGGAACAGGCAGCCCTACAAGCTCACCAGCATTTTTCCAAGGAATGCCTTGTGTTGACAGTGCTAACCAGTTTGCACAGCGGGAGGGGGGAAGTGCAGCTGGTAACTAGTGCAGGGCTGTGGGGATTTGGGGGTGTGTGTATGGTTCTGGTTTTCGCTATATTGTCCTATAACCCATGTGCATCACTGCGGGTTATGGCAGTGGAATTTTGCTGCTCAGCAGCTGTCCAGGCAATGTGAAGCCAGGCCCACTCATCTTTTTAACCATCAAAGGTACGATTCAATCCATTTATGGCTGCCTTGGGGCACTGCTCCACACATCTTTCACAGCAGCTGTGCCAGCTTAAGACGTTCCCACCAACTCAACTCTAAGGCCATGCCGTAATCTGTATCTGCTGATTGATTGGGGGTTAAAAATAAATTGGATGACTTGACTGCTTCCTTGTTTCAGTTTCCCTGTTCAGTTCTGCTTGTTTCAATCCCCCTCATATCTTTGGTTGAGTGTTCCAGTATGCCTGTTCTGTGGTAGTTTGGAAACATAACAGCATCTTCTCCTAAACACTGTGTCTGTAAGCCACAAACCCTTCCTCAGGTCTAGTTCTAATATGAACAGCTCTATATTTAAGAAACTGAGCAAATTTTGGCCATGGTAAACTCCAGCACCTTGCTGAGGTCTACTACACAAAGTCATTCTAGGTACAATTTTGATCGTTGGAAAGGAGATAAAGAAAATAGAAAAGAAAAAAAAGCAGCCCAGCCCTGAATGGATCGTAATTTATTATAAAGTAGGACAGACTTCGTTTTTAATAAATACCATTGCTTAAGGTTGCAGAAGTGCGGATATTCTAGATCTGTGCTCCAGAATGCATCCTATGAAACACCTGGTAGGTCCTATCAGAGATTATTAGGCTGCCTCAGAGTTTCCAGCCTTGGCAAATTACAAGCGGTAAGACTTCGTGCGTCATTTCATTTATTAGACTAATTTTTCCTCTTCCCTGACACTTTTTGTGTTATGTTCTGTGTTAACAGTGTAGTAGCATTTCTCAATACCACCATAATTTACTAATCCACAAAGTGCAGGGATGTGTTTTATATTTCAAGAATTGTGATTGTCCTCTCATCTCCCTCCCAGAGAAACCTGAGAATGTTGTTCCCCCACACTCCTAAGTGAAGTAAGAAGAAGAGCTTTCTCCCCCATGTTGCAGATACCTGTCTTCCCTATGAAGTGACTGATCCTGGAGTTCCTTGTGCCTTTCATCCATCTGCTGTCAATTTAACCGCTCCGCTTGCTGGTGGCGCCTTCTTATGACCTTGCAAGAATTTACAAAATCTGGTTTCTATAAAAATTAAGGGGTGATCCCCATGTTTACCCTCTTGCTCAACTAACCATGTTTTGTTACTACCAGCTTGTGGTAGAACACATCCACGTCTCCCCCCACCTCCGACTCAAGCCTGTGTCGGGAAGCTCGGATGACTTGGCCGAGGTTTCCAGCTGCTGAGGTTGCCTCAGCAGATCAGCTGAGGTTGCAGATGTGCAGTAGCTTTGCTTAGAGGCCCAGGCTGCTTTTAAATCCCCTGATTTGGACTACCTGGGCAGACCAACACAAGCCTGACCCTGCCCAGACTCGGCAGGGTTGTTGTGCCTGTGTTAGTGCTGGGGGCACCCCCTGCCTGTAAGTGGGGTTGCAATCAACCAGACCCGAAATGCCAACAGAGCCAAAGATCTACAGCATCTCATAGAATCCTGCAATGGTTTGGGTTGGAAGGGACCTTAAATATCATCTATGCGTGTCTGTATGTAGCAGAAGGAATTGTCTTGAATCTTTCAGCTCAGGCTGACTGCGACGCCGGTCAGCTTTGCTGCTGTGTGAGGTTCCACATGCAGGGCACACGTGTGTCAGACCACATATCCCCAAAACAGGCATTCCTCTGGTAACACTGAGCCTTAGTTTTCCAAATGAAGACACTGACTTGCAGCAAGGCAGTCTTTTGCAGGATGGAACTGTAAGTATTTATTTACCCATGGTGTAATTTTTATCTTTCATAAGAATGCAGGGATGAGCTGCTTAATGACAGGATTATGTATGTATGTACTTTATAAAAATTTGGAATTAAAACCTTTGCCTAACAACAGTCATGTTCTTGGCAATCAAGTTCCATCTACAGAAACCTTTCATGTTAGAGACATATCTCACATGTGAGTTATTGTTACAATTCAATAAATACTTTACAAAAATAACGCTAGCTTTTTAAAAAAATTAAGACATTTTAACTCACCAATACTTCCTCCCAGAGAGCTTCCTTAAAGAATAGCTACTTCTGTAGGACACTGTGCACTCAGCATAAGAAAAATGGGGAGAAAGGGCTGGTTGCATGCTTTATCCCAGGGAAATTCAACATATGGATTCCACTTTTCCTGTCCTTTAAAAAAATAAACTTCTTTATTTTCTTAAAAGAAAGAAACAAGCAGATCCAAACATTCTTCATATTAAAAACTGGGAAGGAGCTGTGATTTTTTTTTCCTTTGACATGGATTACTTCTCTGGCCTCACTCCTCCAAAGACTCACAGCGTGCTCAGTTTAGAGGTAGCTGCCCTGAAGATCTGCTCCCCAGCATAAGATGGAAACCCTGACAGCTGCAGCTCCATATCTGAGATGGCTCCAAGAGTGGGTTGTTTGTGACTCCACTGCATCGAGACCTTTTCTGGCCTATAGGAAAACCACAGCTACATCTTCCTGCAAGCCTACCCCAGATGGACTGCAAAGACCTGAGCTGGAAGGTAACAGGAAGAATTCCAAGAAAAAATCTCCAGGAATTCTCTGTATTCACTTTTGACTATTACCCTTCCAAAAAAAATTCTTCCCTTCTTAGATATGACTAGTCATGAAATCAATTATAGAGAAAATTGATGGCGTAGGTGCATTAATCTTGTAAACCATTCCCATATGGAAGAGTACATTCTTCAATCCTATTGTTTATAACAACTTTTAAATATGTGCCTCCTCAGCTGGGGCCTTGGGGCCTGACGGTGAAGGCAGCTGCCCACCCCCCAGCTCCCCATTATGTTACAGTTGGGAAATAAAATGAAATGCACATTATTACATGAATGTTATTGCAGTATAAAATCCTACCAGGACAAGATTTATGTATGTCTGTATGTAAAAATAGGTGTGTGTGAGATAGAGAGATATGTGTTTATAAATTACACACACTGTGAAAAATACTTATGTATTATATTACAACTATGTACATTCATTAGAAAGGATCTGATCAACCCCTGTCAAGGAGCCAATGCAGCAGCCACCACCAGTTCTTTGGCATCCAGGAAACGAATGCTACTTTGTGTCTGAATTTTCTGAGGAGGAAAACCTTCTCAGTATTCCCTTGCTTCTTGAAATTGCTTGTAGTAGTCCTCATCTGAGGGGTTTTCTGTGCACTTCTGCCCATTGTTGGGAGGCCGGGCCTCGTTGTAGCGGCTCCAGTCCCCTTTGCATATGATCCAAGGCAGAATGTCCACTTTGTAATGGAGTTCTGCTGAGAATTCAATGCTGATCAGGTTTGGTGTGCCCGCCCCCTTCCCTCTGGTGATCAGCTGCATGTTGTCATCATAGCAGCAGTGCTGTGCTGCCAGTGTTGTGCTTTCCAGAGAGAGCATGGAGCGGATGCAGTATCGTGCCGTGGGCTTATAGATCTCCAGTTTTTCCTTCGGACCACTTGCATCTTTCCAGCGAAAGTTTTTCCTCTTAAGGCGATCATAGATCTCAGCAGTGCTGTAAGCAACTTCTCTGGGGTAGGAGCACGGGCAGCTGGGGAGATCATTGACCACTTTGTGCATATATTTCTTCAGGAACTCGCTCTTGCAGCTCATCCATCTTTCACAGCTATCAGTATCTGGTTAAGGGCAGGAAATGGAAACTTAAGATACATTATGCAGCATCCCAGTTGGTGTGATCAGTGATAACAAATGAGTAAAGCCTAACTGTTCAGCACCAGTGCTTTGCTTTAGAAAGAATGGGCAGCCACAGTTTGCTGCCCTGCCTGCAGTGTGTTAATGTGCTGTCTTGTCAGATAAAGAAATCACACCTGTGACTGACTTTAGGGCCTCAGGCAATGCTAGTCTGGAGTTACAGTGCAGAACCAGGCCACTCAGAATCTGTGACATTTCTTCTACCTGGCAATTTCTAATTAAGCTGGTGATATCCCCAGGCAGCACAAGAGACACTATTCTGGGTTTAGAAGCAAAAGAAACAGGGAAATCACAGTGATTTGGTGCCACTCAGAAGACACTCACCTAGTACGTGTCAGATGTTGAAGGATCAAGTTTCTCATGACAATGAAGATTCCAAGATGGCAAACACGGCCTGTATTACTTTTCCTGAAGTTTGTTTTAATCTCTAATTCAGTCTTTTTTTTTTTTTTTAAACTAACAAATACTTTTTTCTATTTGGTCTCCATTCCCCCAAAGGGGCATTTCAAGCATCTGTAGTTCAAACACGGAGACTGACATCTTAGCTGGCAAATGCGGCCAAAAGTGATTCAGATTCTAAAAGGGCATATGTGACATAAGATCAGAGTGGCTGTACATTACGAGGATTCAATGGCACCAGAGCCACGACATATAGCTGAGATTAAAGAGATTTATAGACCAGTAGCATATTTAATGCTAGCACTTTATTATTTTGCAAGAGTCTTGGGAGAATCCAGTTAAACATCTCCTACATAAGACATTATTTAAGGTGTCTATATCATGCCATGGGCTGTCAAAACCCCCCTGCATATCTCGCTCCACACTTATTTAACATGACTCTGCAGTAGAGAAACTAACTGGGACCTAAAACTCTTACAGCAAACATTCTTGCAAAATATTTACTTAGTGATCTGTGTCCTGTTTTTCTATCTCCTTAAAGAGTCCTGTCCTGGCTGTCATTAACTATTGTGCTCTGACACCATGGGAGGGAGGTGCTGGGTTACACTATTTATTCAATTAGTCCAGCATCCAGTGTCTCTGAGTGGCCACACTATGGATTCATTGGAGGGATGAAATCAGAACATTACAGAGGTTGGGCTGAGTTTTAGACACATCAGAACCAACCCATGCACTATAAAATTGCAGCAGCAGCACACACAGCTATAAAAGCTATGCATGCTCATAAAAGTCATTGCCTTTTTTTTTATGTAACAGCTGTATCTAAAATGCTTTTATAGTGTCTTCCATTCAAGGCTATTTCAGCAAAATGCTAAAGAGTGTTTGATTTTTTTTTCCCCCTCTATTAGTGTGGAGCCTTACAGCTCTCTTCTGAATTAGGACAGAGAATAACCATTTTATTAAGAAAGAAGTACAGGAATTTGCTAAGACTTAAGAAGAGAAAGATTCTATGACTGAAGCAAACTAAGGTTCAGGTCATAAATATAAGCAAGACAATAAATAGCTGTTATTACTGACATTTTTAATGGTAAGCTCAATATCTTGGTCCCAAGAAAAAACTAAGGAAGTCTCTTATCTGTTATTGAAAGATTGACTAGGCTGCTTACCAACTTCAAACAGTTTGGTGGCATTGAAGTCTTCACTCCCTGCAAGCAAGCTCACCTCCGTGGCAGCTGTCCGGAAGGTGTCTTCAATCCCTAAGACAAACACGTGTTAGAGGTGCTGGCATTTTCCTATTAAAACACAATGGAATCAGCTGCCTCCTCGCCATCCCCTCCTTCCTCAGGCTCTGCAAGGTGCTTTTGTCTGGCAGGGAAGCAATCTGAAAGTTGCTGCTGGATGGAGTGTTCCTTTAAAAGCATAAGGACTGAGGAGTCTGTGGTGTTAGGAAGGTAAAACAGAGATATCCACCTGGAGACAGGTGGATAAGTTCATCTCTGTAAGCGGGCAACCATTTTTCAGGAATTACAAGGAGGAATGATGCTGTTACAAGATGACTGGTGATTGTCGGCCTCTCCCAGTGCCAGGGAGTTGAAAGGTGTGAGCAGATGAAACTAAACTCTTCAAGCAATTCCATCCTCACCCCTTATAGCTACCTAATAAAATATCAGGATCTTAATATATCAGGATGTTCCAGCAACCTCCAGTTAAGTGTTTGCTATCAGTAGAGAGACAGAGAGATTGCCAGAAAAATGTATTAATTGATCTTGCCAAAGTAAACATCCTTTTGTTGCTGCTTTAGTCCAGCCTGTAGGACAGCCTAATGTTTCCCTAATGTTTCTGTGCCATGTAGCCTTAAAACAAATATCTCCCCAAAGAAGCATGTGAACAGGTTTGGGTTATTTTTTTTTTCCTCTCCATTGAATTAAAGACCTCTAAAGAGAGCAGAAAGATCTTTAATATATGATAAATATATGGTTAATAATGAAGTCTATTCACCATCCATCTCCTTGCCAATGAACTTTCTCCTGATCTCCTGAACTGGGGCATAATACTGGCTTGCAAAGCTTCAAAACAGCCTCAGGCCACTTTTCAATAAAATTATCATAGGGTTTTGCCTTAACTGCAGCACTAGATGCAGAATAATAGATACCCAAGAACCCATTACAAGGCAGTAATTCACTGCTGGAATTATAAACAGCAGAAGCTGAGCTTTGCCCTTGTAATTTTAAAAATGTCAGCACAGCCTCAAAGAGTGAATATATTTTTCTTGCTGATCGTTGGAGGTCTGTTATATGACATAAATATTCTTTCAAGTTTGCCACTGTTTGATGCTAGCTGGTAATAAATACTGGAGAATATAACTGGGGGCTACATGCTTTCTTCTGGTATTAACCCCTTATTATTGAGGTTTTAGGATGTATGAAGAGCATCCAGAAACAATTTTCTCCTGAACTGCCTAGCAGCCATCGCCTTGCAATGGAGACACACATCTATCTGTGAGTGAGAAACTTCTCTCTAACTCTCTCACCAAGTCTGCTAAGTCTCCTCTCCAGCACTTCTGACATTTTACTTCTGACATTTCCCATTAAAAAAGGCCTGACCTCCAGTTTAAGAATTTCTGCCTTTCTGAGTCATAAAGTAAACTTGGTGTAATGCAAACAACCATGGCTTGCTTTCACTGCTCTCTGATCTTGGGAAGTAATGAACTTGCACCCATCCCATGTGTTGTGGCAGCTACTGCATGACAAACTGGTCTAAATCCAAACACACAGCACCATTTAAAGAACATCACGGGAAAGTTTTCCATAGCAGCTTTAAATTTTTATGATGTAGGTTTGAGCGCTCAGCCCTGCTTTTGCCAAAGTGAAGACCGTGGGATAGTAAGGACACTTTAAATGTCAATGCGTGTGGATGGGTAAGAGCCATATATTCTGAATATATTCAAGCCAAAACTATACATTCCTTCATCCCTGCTCATCATGCAGGCATTCCCATTCACTGCACAGCAAAACAGGAGCTCGCTGAAGTAACAGCACAGCTGCTGTGAAATTCTGAAACGAATACAAATTTGTTTTAAGAGAGTAGATGACATCCTTTGGAATAAAAAATGCCTGTGCGCAAAATGACCTAAAGAAAGCCTGTACTTGTCTTTTAAGTCCCAGGGGATAGTGGACTGCATCTACCAGCATATTATTACTATGAAAGGACCTGCCATTTCATAAATGGCGTTGAAAACCAGCGTGCCTTTTCCCACTGGAACTCTTACCTTGCCAGGGAACAAACAGGCCCTGGTCTTTGTGTCCAGGAGCTCTGAGATCACCTCTCCCCACTCCCCCTGACAGCAGTTCACGTGAACACGAGCACACCTGGGCAGTTGGGCCTGTCACAGGTCCGGGACTCGGTGGCTGTGCAGGCGTATCCGCAGGACCGCGTCCGCTTCTGGTTCCCGCTCCCGCAGGTGACGCTGCAAAGGGACCACGGGCTCCAGTCGCCCTCACCGTCAATATAATCTGTGCAAGAACAAAGATGAGGAAGGAAATGAAGAAACAAAAATCCTCCTGCCCAAAAACTACTGTGTAGTGTTTTTTATTACGAAGGCAAAACAAGAATGGGTTCCAGATGTCTCTACCTGAAGCTTGGGCTGAACGCCAGGCGCAAGCCTGCTGTTTAAATGGTTTTCACACTTGATGCTCCTCAGGGAAATGCATGCAACATTATTTGAAAAAATATTTCCTTTCTCTCTTGACCTTTTGTCAGCTGAGAATCCTCAGCTGCAAAGCTGGGTCTTGAACTAACAGTCTATTCACATAATTTTCTTGCATATAGGAATATGTTTTCTGACCACAGCCTAATCAGGCATGGGATAAATTAAGTTTTCTTTTTTATCTTTTCAAAACACACAGAAATAGCACAACAGTACTCACTTAATTAATTTTTAGGGCAAGATGCGTGTTGGGCTATGGGAAGCTGGAGGTCATGCGTGAAAATTGCAATTTTGCTTTTCAGTCCTTTGAACAGGGAACAGATATTTCAGGAATACTGCTATGAGTACAGGGAACCACATACACATTTTGCACTGAGAATGACATGCAATTTGTAGTGTTTCACGTGAATTATTAAATAACATCAAATCTAACTGTTTAAGCAAATCGAACTCTTTATTAGCAGGCACCTTTCTGAAAATGAAACATGACTTCATTTTCTTCTGGTAGAAAGCCAAAGGCACAGGATACCAAGTCTGCAC
The DNA here is from genome assembly GCF_003945595.2 of Pipra filicauda. Lineage (NCBI taxonomy): Eukaryota > Metazoa > Chordata > Aves > Passeriformes > Pipridae > Pipra > Pipra filicauda. Next base: position 2,485,286 of record NW_024104953.1, on the reverse strand, counting down.
CACCACAGCTCGGTGCCCCTGTAAGTATCTAAACCTCTCAGCACTTAGTCTCCTCTGTTTGCTGTTGCACATCCCACCTGGTGGAGGCCACCAAACAGAGCCCATGAACAGATCCCAGTTGTCTTGCCTCCCTTAGCTGAGGGAGGAACATTTGGCTTAATGGTTACCTCTGTGACCCACAGGAGATATTTAACTGCCCTGTGATCATAACTTGTGGCTGTAGCTCCTTTGGGTTAGCAAAGCAAAATCTGGTTCAGTGGCTTTGAGCCGGCCCTGCTCCACAGCTATAGGTGAGAGTACCTAAGCTACACCAGACCCAGGGACAGATCCCTGCCTTCCCTGGCCTCTGTGCTACACGTCATTCCCGCTCCCCCAACAGCCCTGCTGTCTGTGGGCTTCCTGAGCTGGTTAGTAGAACATGTAACTTGATTTGTACCATATGTAATGACTGACGACAACTCTGTGGGGTGCTATTAAACATTTATTGCCAGGAGTATGGGAAGGTTATATATCTCACTCGTAGCAAGCTGCCTGAGATGTGAGTTCCCCGTGGCAGAGACCTTATGTGTTTCTCCTCCTTTTCTTACATGGCTGACAACTGGGAAGCCACCACACTGGAATCAGTGTCCACGGTGTGATGAGGACCATGGTCAGCATCGATGTGTAAGACCCATGGTTCTGGGATTTGCCAACAGGTAGGCACTACAACAGTCTGAAAAGGCATCAGATGTCTTAGGAAAATGTGATCTGCCCTCTATGCCTGGCTCTTCTCTCCTGTCCAGGTCTTTTCCAACTCTGAGTTTTTTCTCCCTGTGGCTGGCAAGGAATAGGGCAGGTGAGCAGGTGCAGTGCCTGTCAAAGAGGTTTGGAGGCCCAGGAAGGGCAAGCAGAGTGTGCAGGGATTTTTGGTAGGGCAGGAGCAGGGAGACAGAGCCATGAAAGGGGTGATGAGCAGGTCAGTGGGAGGAATGAGCTTCAAAGCCCCACAGGGGCAGGATCTGCTGCTACATCCTCCTGGACAAGGCCAATGGCATGTGGCATTTTAGGTTAGTCAGAAGGCCAGGAGCTTTTCCAATTAATAGGATGGTGTGCAGCAGAGAGCTCTAGGAAAAGTTTTAGACCTATCTACCTAGTGTTTCCACTGCATTATGAAACACATTATTGAATATATCACATTAGATTTTCAGCTGGAGCTCATCCTGTTCTTCCTATTTTTGTATTTGTAATTCTTACTATTTTTTTTCCTACCACAATTACTTGTGAAAGCAATTTTATTTAACTTAAATGAATAACTACCTAAGATGTGAATTCTTGGCAATAAACCCATCCCACAAATAAATGTAGGTGCAAAATGAAGGGATAGACTTCAATCTTCTGGCCACAGAATTTAATACATATGTATGTGTTTAAAGAGACCATTCCAAAAAAAAGGCTCTTCTGATTGTTAAGGCTCTAGGACTTAAAGTTAACCAAATCACGGGAAAAATAAGACTGAATCAGTGCATGACAGCCACGCTGGAGAACACAAAAGTGCCAGGGTAAAAGCACTGTGGTTTGGAAACTTCGTTCTGACTAAAAGTTGCCTGTATTTGCATTCAACTTAAATCCAAGGGGCTCTGAGCTTCCTGTGAGCACAGTTTAGCTCACCTCCCTTGAGTCATTCCCATGTGGATGGTTACAGCCCATCAGGGCAGTGAATAGCTGTAGCTCCTCTCTGTTTCTAGTTTCTGCAACTGTTTCATACAACAAGCTGAAAACAATTGTTTTTGCTGTGACACATCTGGAAGAGAATTACACACGCAAATACACAATGTTCCTGCTGCATATGCCACTCCCCACACATGCACCAACATAATTCATCTTATTTGTGTATCCACCAAATACTACCACGTTTTAGATCTTGCTTATTTATCCAATAGTTGTATTTTGGTTCCCAAACCACCGCACGATTCTAAATTTGTACTTACCCTTACTCTAAAAATAAATACGAAACCTTGTTTCCTTTGCTTCCAAAAAAAAGCACACTTTGGACTAAAAAAAGGCCCTCTTCTGGGATAACTGGTATGATTTGCAAGATTATAGACTTACTAGTGGAATGCAGCTACCACAGTACAGCTTGTGCATCTGCACAGATTTGTATTGAAAAGCTGATGAACAAAAGCCACATGGTGAAAAATTCTATTTTGCTTGGCCTGCTCTCAGCGATGCCTCACCATTCTCATTTCCCCCAAGCTTGTTTTTACAATCCCAAGGTGCCCATGAGAGGCCTGGAACGCAAACTCACCATACTCTGGCTGCTCCTTGGACTCGAATGTCCGGTGACCGGGTGCATGACCATCCCACCCACCGAGAGGGTTTAGGAAGTTGCTGTCCTCAGTAGTGCTGTCATACTTGTAGTCCTGGTCACCACTGCTCATGCGAGTCAAGGTGGAGGACCTCTGCCACCAGCTCCTCCAGTCAGGTGATGGGACTGGCCAGCTGGGCTTGCTGCTCTCCTTCTGCAGATCCTTGTCTGTCTCGGTGTCGGGGCCATCCACCACTTCAATGGTAACCTGTGGGGTTCAAAACAGGCCAGCCTGGCTGTCAGTACCTCCTCCTGGTCAGTGGGAAACTTTCTATACAGCAAAGACAAATGCCTGGTGCTGCCTTGCAGAGGGGCTGCGCGACACCGTCGGGTTCACATGTTTTGAGCCATCTGGGGATTACTGAGCCCAGAGATATGCGGCGGCTGAGTGGTTCCTTCTGCTACCTCTGCTGAATCAGACCTTGGAACAAAGGCTAGGAAAAATCCTGCACAAAATAATAACCCATGCTGTGCTTAAACCTTTGCAGAAGAGTTTTCTGCCTTATGGGGAAAAGATGTTTAGAGCTGAACATACACGAGCAGGAAAAAGAAAACCAAATCTGTACTCTAATTATGCTGAGCCTGAATTTGAGGAAAGCATGAAGCACACGAGAGTGCAGAGCCCATTCCGAGGACTTGGACTGACTCAAGACGGGGCTAAGTAAGCCCAGGAGTGTGAAGGTGAAGATGCAGAGCCCAGGGTATCTCGGGGTTTGCATCTGTCTTGCCCTCTGGCAGCAGCCCAGCTGTTACCGCTACATGAAACCACACTCTGAGGCAATGATGGGAGTCAGCAGCTCCTTTGACCATCAACTTGCTGCAAAGCCCTATGAAGTAGGTCCTTTTTTCATGCTGGAGAGTATAATGACCTGTTATGGTCAACCTGTTTATGGTTTCTACAGAAGTCCAGAGCCAAAATTCAAAGTTTGCTGCCCCATTCCCTCACAGACATCATGAATGTAAATATGATTCTGTGTAGGAGAAACACTTGATTGTTGCTTTTCTGTGCTGAACAATGTGTAATTGTGAAATTCTTGGATGAACACTATGTGTGCACATAGGTGGCTATTTAAGTAGAAGCAGGGACTAGCCATCGGAAACCTTGGCCACAGATAACTAATAAAATGCTCTGATGTTTCATGCTAACGTGGTTCAGGGATTACGTTGGACTGGCTAAACAATGAGAAATGGCTATCAATATGTCTGTCAAGTTGAATAGAGGCATTCTCAATGTTTTATAGGTTTGCAAAGCAGTCTTTCAAAATCACGTTGTAAAAACCCAGAAAAAAACAGAATAACATACTATTATGCTAAAAAAGTCATTTAAGTGGCTCTGTGGATGTGCACCGTGGTTAAAAAGTTAGTTTTATACAATTCTTATTAGTAACATCCCAAGACACTCACAAGAAAAAGAAAGAAAAGGTCACAGCCACCTGAAATCTCCAGAGGAGTGTGACAGGAATCAAGGCAGAAGTGCTGCCGTATCTTTGTAGCTGCAGGCACAGACAATGCCCACATATCCTTTTTTTGGAGAAAGGAGATTTTGAACCTATTTCACGCTTTGCATTTGACCACAGATAAAGCCATTGAAATGAAACAACTTTGAGGATACTATGAAGGTCCACTGGGAGACAGGGCAAGAGCAAGGGAAAGTGCAGTTGTCAGCCTAATAGCATCTTTACACAAGAGGGATTTCACTCCCAGGCTACACATGGAATTGGAATGATTACTTCATTAAACCTCAGTTTCTACAGACCAAGAATTAAAATGGATTTCATAATTTTGAAAACATCGGGGTTAGTTCAGGGATTCAAAATTGCTGCATCTATCCAAGCAAAACAGAGTTTTCACAATAAGTGAAAGGAAATCACGTTACTGAGCGGCAAACACTGCACTGCTGGCCAGTAGTGGGGCTTTGCTGCTCCCCACCTGAAAATTAGCACGACTCCAGTACTTTGGTAGCAAGTATTTTTAAGACCACACCAACTCTGTAAGCAATGACTCAGCAAAGTGGAAAGACCAAACAAAACGAAAAACCCAAACCAAACCCTCTGATAAAAACCAATGATAATCATTCCATTTGCTCTGCTAATCTGCAGTTGTGTGACAGTCAGTCAGCATGAACTCGCATTATTTCAGCCTGAATAACCATAGGGATTTGATTTTAAATACTAATTAACGATGCCAAGTCAGTTTAAGGAAAAGAGGGTTTGTAGGGACAGAGGAACTCCTGTAGAGTTTGGTGCTAACACTGGTGAGGAAAGGCAGGTGGAACACACACTTCCAGCATCGTCAGACCTCATCAGACCTTCAACTGCACTGCCACTGGTTTACTTTCAAGACATACCTGTGCAATCAGATATCCCTTTCAGTCTGTTTTTACCATTAAGGAAGCTTATCACAAAGGCCTTTAAAAGGAGTTTTCCAACATACAGACTATTTAAAAACCCCAAAATAGCAAAAGTAAAATGCAATGTGGTAGCCTGACACAGACCTGTGTCCCTCTCTCTGCTGCTTTAAGTTTTGGTTACCAAGGTGTTTGCTTAATATGTAGCATAAAAACCATGGAGTGAAAGAAACTCTATAAAGAATCCTGGGATTGTCTGGACTGCCACTGTCAGAAATGAGGAGGCAGCTTCAGTCAGCTCTGTTGCAGATTTTGCAGGGACTTGGCTGTGCTCTGCCCAGTTCCGTTTAACTTTATGGACCTTCCAGAGGCAGGGAGGAAATCAGTGCCTAATCCTAGTAATCCCTCCATCACAGGACCTGAAAGTTAGGGCAGAGGTGTGAGAAGAGGCTGCTGCTTCAGGCAAACAATTGCTCCTCTATCCCAGTGTAAAATTTGGAAAAAATCAGCATTCATTGAATTCTTCCTAGTACTTAGGGATAGACTTAACACCATTAGTCCATGGCTGTACATATATATATATATACACACACATACTTGTACATATACACGGTCCTCAAACATGGAACTTGTTTGATCAGTTTCTATACTGGAGGCTGTTTACATGAAGGAAAAAAGAAATCAGATCTAGAACCAGAATCATAAAAAGCAGGCATTTAGAGCAGCTCTGGAAGAGTTTTCACGCTCTATAGCTATTCCAACAAAAACATGTCCCTCTTAAAAATTAAAAAATAGATCTGGTTTAGTATTTCTGTCTTGGAGCCGGTTTCAAAGACTGATTTCTTCTTTCAGTGATTATCAAAACTGTAAAGATTTTATTTTCCCTCAAGCTTCCCAAAATGTCTGTGGTAACACAGTTCTTGTATAAATCCACAATCATCCCCAGAAGTATTCAAACCTAAAATGAAGCCACTTCGTTTATGGTTTGTATAAGCTATGAATTAAGGACATTCCTCTAAAAACTGTTAAAAGCAATTGGTGTAGGTATGTTAAAACAACAAATTTGCAGTCAATTTCTAATGAAACAAGTGTATCAAGCACAGATGTCTTCAGATACCAACATCCAATTTTCTCCTGGCCAAAAATATACAGAAGATAAATATTATCCCCGCCTGTTGGAGTGCACAAAGAGTTCTGTGTTCTTCATCCTGTTTACTGAGACAATGTTTTTGAATTCACTTTACTGGTGTAAACACTGCTCTAAGCAACTGGAAGATTATGTTTCAAGAAAAACTACATTTACAATATTGTGCAAGCAGTGGATCCTATGATATTTCTGTCCTTTGTTTCTTTTGTGCAATTGATGCATATTCTTAATGCAGAACTTGCCATTCTGTAAAGATGAATCTGTGCAAGTCAGCAATGAGGTAACTATAATAGGAGAATAGAAATGAGTTCATTGTAAGAGACTACAATGGTAAAATTAACATTACACCACTTAACAACTTCAATTAAAATGCTATCAGTAATGATACCAATTTACTTTTGATTGTCTCATGTCACTTAGGACAGTTTTCTGGACTTGATGGAAAGTGAAGGACCCTCAAAATCTGCTAGGAGCAAAAAGGACAAAGTGACTCAAACCCCGAAATTTATATTTTACTGCTGTCAATCCTATTTGTAATCTCTGATGGGCCAAACTGAACTCCAGAGAGCTCTGCACTGCACTCTGCAGTGAGCTCCTGTTACATACACCATGACATTAAGAAAACTGCACAGAGGTAGTAACAGTTAAACCACTTTCAATACCAATTTCTGGTAATCTCTCCAGCTTGCCAGATGACTAGCTAGATCCTGAAGGCTACATCAGTGCTTCCAGTGCTTTTATTATTAAACCTTACAGAAATCACAAGAAACAAGCACTACTGGAGCCTTCCAGTTCTCCCTGTGCTAAATTAGAGATGAGACTTACTGGTCAGATACTATTGAGTCTTTTGTGATAATACCAAGAGGGTGTTGCTTTCTAATGCAGTGAAACCAGCAGCTTCAAATGACAAATATAAAATGACATTTAAAAACACATCTATTAGATGTGTGAAAAGTGACACACGGTATAGGTGGAGGTGAGGGAAATGGCCATGGGGAAGAGTTAATTTGAAATCTGCAGTTCTTTTTTAAAAGCAGATCATAAAGCCTTATTTGTAGCTGTGTATGTTCCCAAAGTGGGTGGTTCTGGGTGGATGTTTTTTTAAGAGAAGGTAGCAACTGGAGATATTGAAGAGAGAAAATAGGTAACAAATAGATAACAGATAGATAACAAATTGATAACAAACAGGTAACAAATAGGTAACAGATAACAAAGCTAATACAGCAACACTGGAGTGGCATGACTAGTGGCTATAGCCACAGGCTTCATGCAAAATTATAAAGATGACACATCACCAAGCAGGCAGCACTAACTTCTGGCTTCAAATCACTCCTATGAATTACTACCAATCCTGTGACTCAAAGCAAGGATAAAAATCCCAACAGATTTAATCATACACTGATTTACTTCAGTTTTCCAGGGCACATCAACATGGTTTTAGACAGGAATCCTGTCTGTTTCTGTGCAGGTTTCACTTGGAACTTGTCACCTCATCCAAAATGTTTAACACATCCATCGCAACTGGAGCTCACCCAGCTGTGTTTCAGGTCTATTGGTCACGAGGCTTGACCAAGATTCAAGTTCTCTGAAGAGCATTAATACCAACCAAATGCCCTCATTGCCCAGAGAGGTTGTGGACTCCCCATCCTTGGAGGTGTGACCAGGCTGGAGGGGGCTCTGAATAAACTGATCTAGTGGAAGGTGTCCCTGCCCATGGAAGGGTGGTTGGAACTAGATCTTTAAGGTCCTTTCTAACCCCAAACCATTCCATGGTTCTGTGAGTTTTCCCTTTTCTGCTCATTCATCATGGTGTTGAGCACTGCTAGGGAAGCAGCAAAGCAGTGGGACAACAGAGAGCAGCACACTACCTGCACCTGTTACAGCCCACAAGCCTGGGAAACCAGCAGTAAAAAGAAAAAGAGAGGGACAAGAACAAAAGTTCACTTGCAAGTTGAAACACCTGGCTCCAAAAAGAGGGTCGGCTGCAAAGAGCAGATGTTGTAGAAGGCTGGTTGGAACAGACAAGAGAAACCCATCAGAAATGGAAAGTAGGCAGGTTCCTGTACACCTCCCATGTGACATCATTCTGCTACTCAGGGGTAAAAACAGTTCCTTCTCTGAATAATAACCCTGCCCAATTACAAGGTCTGCGTAGGCATCCCTTGGCTGGTTCGTCAAATGAGTGCAAACCAAGACAAAAGGGATCTTCCACTCGAGAAAGGAGATCTGAAGAAAATGCGTAATTACTTTTTGTAATCACATTCTCATCCAGAGGTCTTCCAGGCACTGACAGAGTTGTTAAAATGACAAAAAAGAAGCAAACAAAATACCCCAAACCAAAGAGCCAGGCTTTGCTCAACAGCAGCTACTGCGGTTACTCTCAAACAATCAGTGTGGAAGCAACGCTAAAGCCTAAAATGCCACTTGAAAAGATGGGAGATTTTACAAGGCTAGAACACCACAGGAAGGCCAGTAAGTGTTGTCCTGGTCTTGCATGCAAAGAATCAAGTTGCATTTGAATTACTGCAGCTCTGGCTGTTGTTTCTGAGGGTTTTCTAGTCTGCTCTACTTATATTTGATTATTTATCATCTGATAAATACAGCAGTACCTGGGGCGCATGGTAGCTTTCTGAATTCCTGTGATGGTGTTCTGATATTCACCACTTCTCCCCTGAAAGAAGACACACCAGGGCATCATACAGCAAGTGCCATCTCACAGGAACCAGATAAGGAACGGCCACAAAGACAACTCACTGGAGTACCTTTTCCACCTGCTTTATCGTCTGAATTTTATGTCTCTTCCTTAGATATTTAAAATTTCCAGGTACAAGTTCCTTCAAAAAAATGTTATTTTTGGTCTAGGAAAGTTTATACCCCAGGAGAAGGGAAAAGAGGCTATGAGTTTTTGAAAAGAAAATGTGGCAATTGTGCTCTTAACACATAGGCTTTTTTTTTTCTCCTTTCCAACCTCACGGTCCCAGGAGGACTTTTAAATCAACATCCCCAGGAATGTAACTTCCATAGTCTGAAGCCATTGTGCAAAAAGACAAATGAACATCTATTCTGCTCTCACCTGCCAAACAGCTGATGAGAAATTTGCAAGTCAACAAGTGTCACTATTTCTGTTCAGGTCAATATGGTAAAGAGCAAGAGTTCACTATAACCCTATTTTTCTAAAAGAATAGGCCACCTTTTATGGCCTTTAGGCAAAGAAATAAACTTTCTCTGACTCTGCAAGGAATTGATGGGAGTTTTATTTCCATGAGGCTTGACCTACTGCAGGACTGTCAACCAGGAACTTAAAGAACTTTTGTATATCCCTATTTACACACCTAAGTAAGCAGAATAAATGCAGAGCAAATACAATGCAGGACTTAGGGAGTCTGTTTCTGAAAGAGCTCATCCTTGTGCACAAGAGCTCTGAGATCAATGTTGCCCAATGTTTTCCAGTTTACAGGACTAGTCTTCCCAATTCTCAGAGTCCAGCAAAACTGCTGACATAGTTGCTGACACATTTCCAAGAACAGGTGGTGGAAAAAGAGGTCATAGCAGCAGCAGTTACTACAAAGACAAGCCAGGGAACTGTTTCCATCTCTTTTATCTATTCCCTGGGTCTAAACATCGTGTGCTGTCACCAATCAGAGAAGGTTTTTGTTTCTTCCTGTCCTTCTCTGTGGTTTACATACCGTTCAAATAATGATGTACATTATTTACCTCATGCCACAATCTGTGGCCCTTATAGATTCCCAACCGTACCTTCCTAAGGCTTTCTGAAAGGGTTTTCCTACCTAGTGTGAGAGATCTATTCAGTCACCACACGTTGAACATGTTTCCTACCTTGGCCCCTCAAGTATTAGACTCACACCTGACCCAAATCTGTGAGGCTTCTAAATGTTGCAAGTCATCTGTGGTGAGTGCAATGGAGTGACAACGTGAAGGCAGCTTGTTCTCATCCAATCACAGAATCATGGAATGGTTTGGGTTGGAAGAGACCTTAAGGGTCATCTTGTTCCAACCCCTTGACATGGGCAGGGGCACCTCCCACCAGAACAGATTGCTCAAAGCCCCATCCAAGCTGGCTTCGAACACTTGCAGTGATGGGGCATCCACAGCTTCCCTGGCCAACCTGTGCCAGGGCCTCACCACCCTCACAGTAAAGAAATTCTTCCTAAAACTAAGCTAAACTTACCCTCTGTCAGTTTAAAGCTATTCCCCCTTGTCCTATGACTACATGTCCTTGTAAAAAGTCCCTCTCCAGCTCTCTTGTAGCCCCTTTAGGTACTGGAAGAGGCTCTAAGGTCTCCCTTCTCTTCTCTAGGCTCAGCAGCCCCAGCTCTCCCAGCCTGTCCTCACAGGAGAGGTGCTCCAGCCCTCTGAGCATGTTGGCCTCTCACCAGTAGATCTTTACATACATACTTCTTAGACATATCAAAAGCATGGTAATTTTGTGGGCTGGGGGACTATAAGAAGCCAGGAATTAATTTAACCAGAAAACCAGACCTATTAGTGTATTGTTTGTATAAGCACATCTTAGGCAGAACAACATTTGAATTTATTGTTTTGGTTAAAAAGGACTGCTTATTAATGCCAATTTTGCTTTAAGGCTCTGAATTAAAAACAAATCACTCATTTTTTCCTCTTTCCAATCCTTGAAGTTTCAAGATGTAAGTGGCTTGTAAGAGGCTGTTCCAAACCCAAGAACAGTTTGAGGAATAACATATAACAAAGTTTCTTGCACACAACCTTTATTTTTACTCCAAGCAGCTGCTGCAGAAATTAACTCTAAATCTTGGTTCCATCCAGCACTTTTGAGCTGAGACTAAAAGACTTATTCTCTTACAACCTTTGGAGATGATTCCATTTTATAATAGCATACTAAAAGAGGATCTGTTCGCAAACAAATTTTACAACAGTAAATTGAAGATAGAAATTAAAATACCCATTTATTATCAATGAAGATAATATGCTCCAAAATGGCAATCCCAAAGATGGGCTTAATATCATCAACAGGTCTGCACTGATCCCCACATTCATGCAATCAACAGTATCCAAGGAGAAATTCAGAAAAAAATTGAAATATGTGCAATTACTTAGAGACAAAAAGTATATAGTAGACATGTTTTATATATACATTATATTTTATATACAATGCTATGCTACATAATATTAAATTATACCGTATACATTCTCTCTTGGTGCTATTGGTAGAGGCAGATTGTTCTGACTGCGTGTCATGGAAGCCAGGCTGGAAGTTGTCTTGGTTTAGTAAAATAACTTTGTGCAAGACACAAAAATGGTCAGATATTAACATGAATTTGTACCTGAATGTTGGGGTTCTGCCCATTGATGTCTGCTTTTGATAGGTCGGGGAAGTTTGGGAGATCCAGGAGGAAAGATCTGGGTCCATCTCTTTGCAGGGATGTGTGGCCGTTTTCCTGCCGGAATCGCTGTTTAGGGAATGGCCGGTGGGCAGCCTGGAGATCGGGGTATTCCCTGTGGTCCTCGGGGTTCAGGGTGAAGCTGTCTTCAGGAGAATGGTCATCTGCACTCAGTGTGTTCTGGGGAAGAAAAGCAACACATTATAACAACAACTGAGAGAGCGTCGGTCCTGCCAGTGCCCCCATCCATCTGCTGGCTGCAGCCTTGCAGCACCCAGACCCACTGCTCACTACTGGGACAGAAATCTCTGACCATCTGACACGATATAAAACTGAGTCATCCTTGGAGGTTTAGCTGTTCCAGGTTCCTGAACCATTCCAGCCTTGGTGTGAGCACCCACACGTTGCCACAAACACCAGACTTAACACGAACGTAGAAACGTGAAGCTCTGAAGTGACCCCTGGGAAATCAAACTGTATCCCCTTAAATGAGTCCCTAAAAATGGTGAAAGGTATCCTTCTTATAAATCATTTTGAGTTTGCTTTGTTCCAAAGTGAAGCAAAAACACTGACTGCTCAGTCTGTGTTGAAATTTATGGTATTAAAAGATCCTACCGCTGAGCTGGCAACCTCCCCTTCCCTCCCCTCAGTCTGCAGCAACTTCCATCTCGTCGCCTGTGTTCCTCACCCAATTCCTCTGGTCTTGAACATCTGAACCTTCCTTCCTCTGGGATCTCATTTTCATGTTTGCCTAATGGTGGGATTGAATTTCACCAAGCTGTGGGTCAGCGGTTAATGCTTTTGTTATTGTTGAGCGTACTTTGGTGTTTTGTAGTACATTACAGCAGGCTGCCCCCGCACCAGTAGCACTGCTGCCACTGCCTTTGACCTCACCAAGGAGACACATTTAGTATCAAAACACTGCCTCCCCGGGTTAGGACTGGCCTGGGGACTCGGGGGAAAAAAACAGCAGAGAAGTCCAATGTTCTTATGGCTACAAAAGAAAAGCACGAGGCAGACTCAGCGCAGGTTTTGGTTTTGACTCAGCTGAAAAGTTTCAGGCTTGAGGTCTTAGTATGACTGCCTGGGGAGTTTTTATTTTCAGTTCATAAAGAGACAGCAAGCATGGAGAGGGTAAATGTTAAAGACCTATCTTTTAAAACAAGCACAATTAAAGTGGAATGGCCACATGTGGTTCTGGCTCTACTGAAGCATATTTTTGCCAGCATTTCTGGTTAAATGCAATCTCCATCCAGCTCTCCTGGTTCAAATTAAGCCATAGCATACCTTTAGCTAAGCTTTCAGACAGATAACAGCTCCAATGCCTTTTATTTTGTGTTTATTTGCTTAGAAGGTTCTAAATTGACCTTTAAAGAGACTTTACAATATAATCTGTGCACATTACAGGAAAATATTCAGTGAGTTAAATAAACTAAGATTTAAGAGTTAATCTGGGACTAAGTGAGACTGTCTCAAGCAACAACAAAGGTGGTTCTCCTCTCCCCTTCTCGCTGCACTCCATTTGTGGAGTCCAAAAATCAGATTCAGCAGAATTAATGTTGTCTTGGTATTGTCATACCCAAAAGGTATATATCTGTCTACAGCACAGATGCATAAACATTGTTCTGAATCAGTGTATGTGTGCAGTGCTAAAAATGTATGTGCTCCTGACAATATGCATTATTTGGGGTCTAAAACATAGACCCTTCTCTTTTCTGAACATCAGGAAGGACTTTCAGATGCCTTTGGTGGCTCACCTATTACTCAATATAAAGCAGATCACACGGCAGCGAGCTCTGGGAAACAAAATTGAGAGTCACTAAGACAACTTTAGGTTCCTTACTCATATGTGCTTTAACTTCACAGTTTTCAAATAGAATTTAACCATAAACTTCGTGGTGGCTTCTCAGTTATGTCTGACTAACAACAAGGTGTGATTGTGCTGTTATTAAATTACTTCAGTCAGGAACCAAAAAAAAATGTGGTACTTAACTACTTTTAGTGGGATATCATGCCCATAATCTTACCTTTATTAAAAATAAAGTAAGGTTTTATTAAAAAATAATAAAATTCTCACATACAATTTCATACTTTCCCTATTTGCTTGCCACTTGATTCTCCACATTAACATACCATGCAGCTAGAGCTGGTTGAAGACTTAAAGACCTGTATTTAATTCCCTGATAAGACTTGCTGTGTGATCCTGACAGGTCATGGTCTGTCTGTGCCTCGGTGGGGATAACAGCACTTCCCTTCCTCACTGTGATGTTTGCGGGGAGCTCAGCAACTACAATAATAAGGGCTATATAAAAAGTTTTTAATAGTGTCAGACAGATGGAATATCACATGGAGTTAGTTAGGAAATTGTCATGGTGAAGTAATGACATCAGGCTGATCGGGCCCACTACCAAGCTGCTTGGGGCAGGGACTGTCATTAATTAAAGTCTGAACGAGATGGGTTTTAATGTTAAAAAAAAAAATAGAGGGAGGACAAGATAACTGCTCTATCCCAAAGGCTGCTGCAGGGAAGGGAGGATGGACCACTCTGCTTGCTCAGGGTGGACACGACCCAAAGACCCCAGCTGATCGTTGGGTGCACATTTCTAACGTCAGCGACAGACGAGCTCCAGAGCAGCCTTTGAGAAGGACATGGAGCTTGGCTTTAAGAGAAGGGCTGACTAATGCCTGGCAGGAATGACACAGGTTAACCAGTGTGTGCTCTGCCTAAAGGCAGTGTTATCTCTTGCAGTCCCTTTTGCACTAGGACAAGCCCAAGCTATTCCTCCTTGGGGCTCCTGTGTCGTATTGCAACACAGGCAAAGGGGAATGCTCAATATGCGTGATCATTCCAGTTATCTGCTCATAGTACCAGGAGCAAAAGGCCATTTCTAAAATGAGAGAGACTGCCCATTTTTTAGGTAGATACTTCTTGGTGTAGTGTAGTGTCTAAGTTGATTTGCAGTAATACTAGAAATGTATATTTCTGGTGAAAGGATAAAAGTGAGCTTGAACTGCATGTGAAGAGAAGAATATGCTCACTCTGTTCTACTGCATTAGCTCAGCAAAGGCTCTTCCAAGACCCATCTAGCAGGAAAAAGTGTGTCCTTACTGCAGTGCCGGCATCCTTTCTGAAGAAAACAGGGGTTGTGTTCCAAAGCTAATAGATGAAATTTAATTTAGGTTTTTGGGTTTTAAGGGGAATATTCTTCTCTTCTTATTTCTACGTTATTTCCCATGTTTATATTTCACACTATTTATTTTTAGGTGTACACCATTTGTATTCCTGATGCTTTTTGGAAAGCAGGGTTGCTTGCCTTCCTTTAAAAGCTATGTCACTTCATTCTGAACTACTGACTCAGTTTCTTTGAAGTTATGACATTTCTAATTCAGGCACATTGGTTTCTTACTCAAATGATGCATCCGCTCTAAATATTTTAAGATAAAACATTTTCTTTCCTTCATTTAACGGGATTATTCACAACTTCTAAACTTTCCATTAAGATGATTTTAAGAGGTTACTCATGCTGGCTGTCAGTTACAGTTCTGCAGCCCCATGGGATCAGACAATTATAGAGGTTCCTAATACAAAAACAACTTAGGATTTTTGAATGTTCCAAGTGTGGACAGTATATAAGAGCAGGAACATATTATCCATAGTTGTTTGACAAGGCAATGAATTAAATCCTTCAGAGAAAATCTGCCATACTCTTTGTGTTACAGAATAACACACCTTGCAACACCCATCACTGAAAAAGGGAGGGCACTAGGTCAGTGCATATCAGTGCCTTTGTGTCTATCTATAAACCATGGAAGAAGAGCAATTCACAGGGATTTTGTGAAGATAATTTTACATGTTGGTGATCCAGGAGGGACTTGCACCATGGCATCCATCACTGGCATCATGGTTTAAGGCACCAAGAGACAATGCAGGAGAAATGTTCTGCCTGATACTGCAGTTTAACTCTTCAGTAATCAAATGGGTATTTTAACTCCCCCCTTGGCTTTCACATTTTGTTTCTCCCTCTGTCATGATAGACATGAGCTGCAGGGAACTGTACTCTTCTCTTCCCCGCAGAGAAACTAAGCAGAAATGGGAACTTGTAAAAATACCAAACTAGGGGGAAAGGGAATTTTTCTGCAATTTTAGCAAGCAAGGAATTCTTTCTTCCTTATTTTAATCCCATCTCCAGTTCTGGAAAAACAACCGAGACAGAGAATAAGCAAGAAATGACTGTAGCTACAGAAAATATTCTGAAGCAGCTGCTCTTTCTCTGTCCTTCATATTTGTTACCTTCCTTCATTCTCTCCCCACTTGCCAAACTAAGGGCGCATTTGCAAGTACTACTAATTATGGAGTTGAAAGAATTTGGGAAAACTGATGCAACTTATATGCTAACAGCTCCCAGACAGCAAGGGAATCTATTACTAAATCCCTGCTGCAGCTACATTGCTTTTTTTATTTCTTGTATACTCCTTTGAAATATCTTGTAAAATGATCTTGACAAGAGGTTTTGAACTGAAACCCGACGGTCTGCCAGTGCACTTTCATGATGCACCTGTACAGCATCTTCAACCACCAGCAACAAGGAACATTTATTTATTAGGAAACTTCACAGACGCTATAAAAGATTATATTGCTATGAGAGACAAAATGAGGCCTGGGGCCTTCACAGAAAACCATTACAGCCATTAGGACTGGTTTCATTTCCCACCTGCCTAAACAGATTGTTTTCATTTTGAAGGCTGTCGTGTGTTTCCAGGTTAGTGCTAAATGATCACTTTAAAATTAACCAGCCTGGGGAGGCCGAGTAACACACTGGGACACTACATGAGACTTCCACCTCCACAGATCCAGGATCTGTAATGAACTTGGGTGATCTAATTCCTGGTTTGTTTGGTTTTTTGGTTTTTTT
This sequence comes from Pipra filicauda, assembly GCF_003945595.2. Lineage (NCBI taxonomy): Eukaryota > Metazoa > Chordata > Aves > Passeriformes > Pipridae > Pipra > Pipra filicauda. The sequence continues at coordinate 2,469,157 of NW_024104953.1, read as the reverse complement.
TTGGTTTATCATGAGTATAAATAGCACAGGACCTACCAGGATGAGGTATGAGGACAGTGTTAGAGGAGCAGGCAGTGATGTTAAAAGCTGAGAAGAATTATCAGAGATACACAGAGAAAGATTTCTCTTATGATTAATACCATATACAGTCCAGGCAGTCAGACAGAAGTCAGACCAGAGGGGTGTCACATCAACCACTCAGCTATCTCATTTTTCCTTAAAATGTGCTTGCCCCTCACTCATATAAGGCAATGAAGTGAAAGGCCTTATTTATCTTTAGAGAACTGCATAGACTAATTGTTTCAATAATTAATAGCACATTTTAGATAATCACTGTTCATAAATAATTTAAACCAGACTACACTGGCTTGCATGCACACAATTGCTTTCACTAAGGGGCTCTAAAACAGAGCATCTGCTTTAAACTGTGCAAATAGAAGATGAATAACTGGTTACAGTTGGTAGTAGTAGTAGTAGTAATAATAATAATAATAATAATAATAATAATAATAATAATAATAATGTCCTGTTAATCATGGTCTAGTTTTGAACAATTCTCTATTTAGTCCAGCAAAATCTGTAAAATGACAGTGTATCCAGTTTAAACTTGCAGTACATCTGCCTTTGTGAGTAATTGGCCATGGAAAGACCAAGCCCAGTCATCCCAGAGCACACTGCTATGAGACACATTAGCTTTGGTGGCTCTTGAAGTGATTTTGTTTCTGAGGAGAACAGGATGGAGTCACAAATACTGCTGCACTTAAGACAGCAGAAATTCAGGGTAGACACGTTGATCCGCAGTCACTGTTGGAGCAGCAGTCCACAGTGAGGCAGTGAGGGGCTTGGGATGCCCCAGGACACACCCAGTCCACCACAGCTGGGTTTCTGCCATATGATCAAATAGCTCTCAGGAGCTGCATCCAGCAGAACTAGAATCTCAAAGCATCTGGGTACATTTATGGCAGAATCACAGCTTTTGAATTTTAGGGGTTTCACACTAAAAACTTCCAGCCCTCACAGCTACACAGAAAATCCTGAGCACTGGATGTGCAGCCAGGATGTGCGTTACGACTGCAGAGGCTGTAGTGTTGAAGCCCCCTCTCATCCAAGGTCTAGGAATTCCCAGGCAGCTCTTCCGAGGCATGTGGTCAACACTAAGTCAGGACCCTCCGTGGTGGAGGAAAAGGCTTGAATTGCCTTGTTGGACCTTCTGAACTGATCCATCCCAAGTGCCACACCATTCCTCCCCCACTGAGCCTGCTTACTGACTTGCAGTCCCCAAGCTTTGGTCCATCCCTCATTCAGACTCTGCCTGGGAGTTCCTCTCACCAAGCTCCCTGTCTCCTCCACACCGCTAATAAACAGCGGGTCCACATCTGAACTGCTCTGGCAGACCATATTTTTTCCTCCAAGTTTAAGGAGAAAACCAACCATAGTGTACTCAGATCTGGCAACCTTTTGCTACATGTTGTGGACACACATTTCACATCACAGCTCTTTTTTCTGCTCTGTTGTTTGCTTGTATTTCATGTTTTCATTCAGCTGGAAAATACAAACAGTATGGTTCAGCTTGGAGGTGAAGAACTGCCAGTTTGTATAAACACTTTGATAATAGAGACTTGGTGGTGATTACAGCTCAATGTCTGCTGGAAAAAACAGAGGCCCTTTAGTAAATTTTTAATGTAGTACACACTGGTGCTTTGTTCTTCAGCAGATACTCAGCCATCCAGGGGACAGCCAAGCACACAGAATTAAATTGTGTAGGGCTTTGACAGATGTTCAGTGCCAAGTTTTGCTTGTAGTTAACAGATATTTTCAGTTGCCTTAGCTGGTGGTAAACATTTAGTTGTTCTTCACGACTCTGAAGATCTTCCCTGTAATCACTGCCTGGCCTGAGCTCTCTACACCGGACACATTGATTTAGTGGCTGAACAGGCAAATGTACAACTGAAGAGTAGCTCAACTATTCCACTCCAATAACCCGTGGTGCCAAAATGCAAATTCTTTGAAAGTTCTAATTCTTTTTAGGCTTTATTAAACACTTGCATAAAATCAGTAGTATAATAAAGCTTTAAGTAGAATTCGTTTATACCCTGGCTGAATTTAATTGAACTAGTCTAATCTCACCCATCATTTGAAATCTGTATAATAATTTACACATCAAGTTCCAACAGAATGGCAAAATCTGCCATAAGCTGCAATTAAAACCGCAAAGGAAATCCAGAATACTAATACTTTTTGTACACAACTCTTTGGTGAGGCTTTGCAGGCCAGCACACACCAAATCAGTGTAAATGAAAGAGAACAAACATACATCTGAAATTATTTTCCTGGGTTTTAAACGATGTTCTTTTGCAAGTTTTTTCACTAAATCACTGCGGCTAGGATTTCACTAGGTGAACCAGCTTTAATAAACGAAGTTTTCATCTCTCCCTAGCTGAAACAGTAACCTTACTTGAAGCCTTTTCCATTTCCAAAGTTGCCTTCAGCTTGTTAGTTTCCAAGAAACAGCTATTCCCGGCCTCCGTGTCTCCCTCTCATATGCCACTGAATATCCACCCTATGCTTTCAAAAGTGTCTGTGACTCTGGCTGTGTTAACTGGCAGATGTTTTTAGAGACTAGAAAGTGTTTAGTCCCTGTGGACTAAGAGTTACATGATGACTTCATCACATAAGCAAAAGCTAATAACGGGAAAGCAAGAAAGCAGACAAGTGTTATATTCCAAAAACACGATGTTTCCTGTGCTTCTGGCAGTTACTTCTGTGCCTGAAAAAAGGCAAATCCCTTGAGTCTCGATGCTCAAAACACACACCCCCCCCATCGAATTGCTGCAAGATAATTTACTCAACGCTCCCTTAGCTGCCTTCCCCACCAATACGCACTTTCCTTGGGATGGAAAGTGAGAGGGTGAAGGCAGAGGAAAGGCAGTGTTCGTTTACCTTCAATATTTGTGCTCCAACTCCGTGCCTCACAACACTCACTGCACCCAGGAGTCTGCAGCTGAACAGCAGCAGAAATCTGACCGGCAGCCTCAGGACTGCTCACCTCTGCTCCTGCAGTGAAATATTCTTTCAAGTGTACAGTTTTACCCTCTCCATTTAAATAGAAAACTTTGGAGAGTGATACATGAGCAACTGGAAGTCATTAAGCATAAATGGCATCTGCACACGCAGTGCAATACTTGCCTTGGTTTTGTATCAAGCCACCGGCAGTGGACATTGTGCCCTCTCTCTACATCTCCCTGAACTGCCCGAGTGACACATCAGGAAACCAGAGGAAGCAGATACACAGGAGAAAGGCCTCCCTCCAGTGACATGATGGGGAAGAAGAGCGAGTGATTAGACAGGCAGCACACCGTGGCAAGACAATGTGAAGACCCTTCTCTGTCTAGGAGGGGAGAAAGGATTTGCCCTGGAGAGAAGTGTGGGCTTTCTGTATTATGAATTCTATGCATGTATATATAAATTTTCTTAGAACAGTAAGGGAGAGGGCTATTTCCTAGAGCTGATTAAAGAAGCATGACTCGATTTTCAATTTCAAACGACTCGGGGGGCATTCCAATCGACTGCAGACAGGAAATGAATACCATACATGCACTGAACAAGGCAGATGCTTTTGAATCTGACACTTACGTGAAATGAAAATATCTTCATTTCTGTCTCCCCTCCGCCCCATGATCACTAGTTAGTTCTGAGCTATTTTTAGGATAAATGGTTTTATTTTTCAAACTTGTTATAATCTTAGCATGTGCCTGAAGCCACCCAGACGCCACTGACAATAAACTGCATGGAGCAGGCCAAATGCATCTTTAGATTAGTCCCAGCAGCCTGACACAGCAGCAAGGTAGGAGAGGAAAGATAAGCAGTTCAGGTTTGAGATATCCTCACCTCCTCTGGTGAGGCACAGAGATGGTGAACATGCCAGATCCCAGGGAGGGAGAACAGCTCTGTACAAAGAGAGATCCCAAAGCACATACAGGAGAAGCACTGTAGAGCAGGTTGGAAGAGCAATTCCTTTTAGGCTGTGCCATGGAACTCACTTCCAGCTATTTAACTCTGATAGAGTGTATTTTCTCCTCATACAGCTCTTACAAGCAACTGCAAAAATTGTCATGGGAGTATTATGGTGTTTATAACCTGACTACAATGTAATTGTGGCTCCTTTCATCAATGGCAGCAGTGCATATCAGGGAATTGGTATATGCAGCTCTTTTTTCCCTCTTAGTCCATGTGTGTGCAAACACATGATTTCAGCTGCATACTCATCTTGTATTTTATTGTGGGAATACTTAAATAGGATAAAGAAAAAAAAATCAGAGAGGTGGTATTAATCTGGCCCTTACTCTGATGTTATGCAGATAATTAGTTCATTTTATCTTGATGTTAAGACAGTCAGAGTCTAAGAACATGAAAAAATGATCCTCTTAGGAGACAGACAGGAGAAGAAGAAAGAGGGATGGGTAGGTGAGAAAGGCAGCTCTGATCTACATTATTCGCAAAGCCATGAATGCCAGATCAAAGAAGAGCAGGAATCAAATTCACTGCCACTGAAGGATTTCAGCAGCTTTTTCAGAGCTATTGATCTCTCAAGGGCAAACCCTTTTAAACACTAGGTGATGCCTCTAACTAGCCAGAACTCCCACCTTATACCGGCTGAGCCTTACGTGGTTTGCTTTCATCAGCTGGGGAAAGCAGAAACAGCTCAGACACTGCTGTATCTGGGTTCGATGAAGGAGACGTAGAGCAGAGCACACAAATAGCACGTGTGCGTTTTCTGCACCAGATGTTCCCTTTCTAATGGCCATCATGGTAGATGTTAACTAAAAAAAACAATTCCTCACTGACGAGCTGTGCCTTTGGTGACCAAAAATTACCGTGGCTGAGGACAGAACACTGTCACCTTGGTGAGAGCTCTGGGCAGGGTCTGTTTGCTCAGTGTTGACTTACTGATAAAAGTGACCTCATATTTTTTGTGGGATGAAGGTGGGATAAGACATCTAAGGAGCTAGTGCAGCTCAGCTGGCAAGCAGTGACTCGTTCATGAGTTTGGACTCACAGGTCTAACCTGAACACCCAGAAGGCACATGATCCAACCCTAAATCAAGTACTGCACTGTCAAATGAACTACAGACTGGCTTCCCCCCTACACCCCTTCCCTTCCTTAGGTCAGGTGTCTTTGGAGTCTGGTAGACAAGATTCCAGGTGTTTTTGCCTTGTTGGGACACTTCAGGATCATGCCTTAAGCAAGAGCCACTGGAATTGGGTGCAGTAAAGCAATTTCACCTGATGCATCCCTGGATGATTTCCTGAGAGCTGCCTCTGGGCTTCTGATATGGGTCCCCTTGCAGCAGGCTCGTTGCTGCTGCCATCACTGCATCCCTGGGAACACTCCACTCATCCTGCCTTCCATATCTGCTACACTACACACATGGCTGCAACAGCACATGATGGGTTATTCTGCCCTTTCCAAGCTCTGCTCACAATGCAAAGCCTACCTGCTCCCACCAGCATTCAGAGCAATTTGGTACCTTAAACATTTTCAGGAAGTGGATGAGCATTTTCCTCCTGCATGTTTGGTTCGGGAGGTAGTGCTGCTACCATTTAAATGCATATCAGAAGCTCCAGGACTCTATCAGGCTAAACAGCTCATTTGAAACCTTTGGCACTGTTGTTCTGGCACGCCTGAAGACACAGGCACAGTGTGGCTGCCCTAGGTCCCTTTTAAGGTATATATTCAAAATGTTAGACATATGCATATCCACCCCTCTATTCTTTCCTAATAAAAGCTTGGACTCTAAAGCACAAGGTGAGGAATAGATACTCCACTGGCCAGCTGCAGCAAGCCTTTCATAAAGAACACAACAATCAACCCCTATAATGGAAAACGATACTCCAGAAGCTCTGTCCTGACAAACATCTGTTTCCCTATTGTAGGAAGGAATAAGAACATAGGAAAAGTTAAATGCTGAATGCCTAAACAGACTGAATTAAGAAGAGATGGTAGGAGTAATGATGGATGAATTGTAAACCACCTGCAAATGCTAGAATTGCCGCACTCTTTCTGCAGACCATTATATGCAGTCTATACTGCAAACCTCCAATAGACAAGACTGTGCTCTATAAAAATCATGATGAATGCAGGGTTGTTTTTATATTATAGAGGTCCTAATCCTCCTCCTCCTCTGTCTTTGCTCTATTGTTACAACATCAAAGACCAACTGCTGGCCCAGATACAGTCAATATGAAAAGGGCGACCAGCAAATTTACTGCTTGACTTCATTCCCTTTAAATGGAATAGGCACCATGGCCCTTTTTCAAAGTCCAATCACAGACATATATCTTTTTTATTGGACATCATGTACAATAAAGTGAAGCTGTAACTTGGAAAAAAAAATAGAACACCTTCAAAAAATCCCATGAGGTGAACATTCCTTTATAAAAATATCACTGTGGTTACATGTTTAGAAAAACCCCGGGCACTCCTCAGGGCAAAAGGCAGGGGCTGGCTAGGTTATAGTTTAGCTAAGATGCAGACCCATGCCTAATACTGAGCTGGTTTCAAAAAAACCCAAACCCAACCAACTAATAAAAAGTGATATATTTAATTCAGAATGCCAGTGTCATTCAAATAAACTGAAATGGCAGCATTCATGTCACAAGAATCGTTAACTGCTTTGCTACAGCCTGCTCTGTGCAGTGAACCTTTACAGACTTCTTCAGTCCAGAGAATCTTAAAATCAGCAGCACAAAATGCCAATATACACATGGCATCTTAAAAACTCCAGTCTGATTACTGAGGTAACTTCCAGAGACGCTCTCAGAGATGAGAGCTGTAGCTGTAGACATTAAGTCAGGGACAGTTTTATTGCTGTTGTATTGCTAAATAATTTCTGGCTATGAAATTAAATAGTGTATAAGCAACTCAAATAATGTAGGTGGTGAGTATAGTGTAGCATTACAGAATCCACGTTAAGTAGCTATGGTTTTTATTTTTTTATGTTTGTTTTAAACTACTTAAATTATTAATCCTTTTTGTTTCTTTGGGTAACTTGTGCAAAGAGACATTAGTAAATATCTGGTTACTAGTGTTATATCTAGACCAATCCCATACAGATTTTAAAATCCTGCACTGATGTATGTATGTGGCAGGTAAAAACAGGCAAATTTATGTTTTGTTACACCCATAGTAAACTTCAGCAGCTGGTTCCAGTGGAGTAATTATAGTTTCCTCACGGCAAACACTGCTGCTGCTGGGTTACTTCTAAGGCAATAAAGATACCAAAGCTGTGTAACTAATTTTTGAAGCACTAGCTTAAAAAAAGATAGCCATCTTATCATTAGGTCCTCTTCACTGCTCTGTCTGTTACAATATGCTCTGTCTTCAGTCACCTCCTCTTTCCATCACATCCTACAGCAAAGCTCGTCTGGCGCAAGAGCCTCACCTCCTACTCAGCATTCCTGGCACACAGGAAAAAAAGTGTTTCAATGACAATATTCAGTTGTTCAATAACTGAGTGCCCAACTCAATGGGAATGCAAAGGCAAGATGCCCAAAGGAAGCTTTGTGGAAGTTAAACCTGGCCCACGGACAACATGGACTCAGTAAGTGCTCCCTAGAAAGGGAGGAACCCACTTTTGGGGCACACTATTTGGGTGGTTTTTATAGATACTTACACCGTACTAAATGGTTTGAGTACTCAAGTACTGATCCCAACAGCCATGCAGGCAAAGAGGAAATGTTAAATTCCCAAGGAAGAGCAACTATTGTGGAATAAACAGGCCAGGTTTTTCTAGTGGGTATGAAACTAACACTGAAACATAAGAGATGGGAATCAATTCATGCAGTTGGAAGAAAGCCGCACGCCAAAGCCCAGCTTGCCTTTAGGCATAGGGGTCCCCTGTAGTATGTGCATATCAGTTCTGTAGAAAAACTGAGCTGTGAAAGATTCATATTCAAGAGGATCTTGGGTATGCAGCCAGCACAAGGCACTGATTTTGTGGAAGTCAGTGGAGCAAGATCAATTTAAACACGCTGAGATCGCAGGTCTAGCGCAGCGGCGTAAAAGTCAAGGGATGTTTGAGCTTCTCCTTTCAACATACTCTAACTCCACCAAGAGTGCTGAGAGAAAGATTTCACCTCTGATTTTCCTCTCTCATCTTTAGGAACACCTCCATAACATTAAAAGCTTGGAGGTGAACAACTCCAGGCCCGCTTTCATCTTGCTGACTGCTAGAAGAGAGGAATAGAAAAGATATGACCCACAGCCATGAGTTCTCCAAGCACTGAAAAACAAGGACAAAAGGATAAAGGAACTGCTTACCAGTACCGCCCACACCAGCTCCTCTAACCAAGCATTACAGTGCCACACAACCGACCGCTGTGGTGAGCCATCCCTTATTACAATAATAAGTTACATTTTACTTTGTTTTCTTTCTTTTTCTGGTATTTCAAATCAAAAGTACATGGAAATACCAACACTGGAAACATTCTGCTCTTGCTGATGTATCAATGAGCTCACTACGCTACTTCTTGGAAATGTTATTCATCTCTACTATGAATTCAGCCTGGCATTTACTGTCTTCAAAACTTGTAAAATAGGCACAATGGTCTTAAAGTGAAACATTAATAACCACTGCATCATTTAAGGCTTCCTTCTGCCTCTTACTAAAGCACTTTGTATTTTTCTCTTTAAAGTTACGCTCCATTATTCACTTGTGACAGTGCCTACAGCCTCCGTTCAGGCTGGAGACCCTTTTTACACTACACATCGTTCACAAGCTACACCACAAGGCTGGAATCTCAACCTCAATAAGCCAGGGTTGAGATTTTAAAAATAAAATAAGAAAAAGACCCACTCCCACTGAAAAATAACACTTTTAAAAAGTCATCCTTTATGAAGAACATTATTCAGTCAATCCAAAGAGCTGTTAATTAGTGTAGTCTTAAAGCAGATAGCAAGATAAGAATGGTAACAAAAGGGCAAAACAACCACTAACCAACACGTTGAACAGAAAAAAAATTACCCAGCACAACTGGGTAATACCACATTTGCAAGGAGGACTGGCAAAAACACACAGAAGAGCACAAAGCAACCAACTTTGACAGCTAAACCTGCCAAGTCTAGTCTATCACTATACTTTCAGGATGCAAGCACAAAGAAAAACTAAATTGCTTCAATTTTTGAGGTTTATGCTTGTGTAAGGAAACAATTGTCTGCATATATATTTGAAGTATGAGTGCATTTCAAGATTTTAAAGTGGCACAGAAAAATGTTAGCACAAGAAAAGCATGGCAAAATAACTTCCTACCGTTACTTGCATTCTGTGCACCTTTACATAACGAAAGAAAACAAATGAGAAATCCTAAAGCATGAATATTTACAAACCTGTGCATCTTAAAAAAAGAGGCTTTCAAACTGATTTTTCCTTCCCACCGGAATACATGCCAATGACTCGGTTTTCCGAAGTCATGTCTATCTCTGTCCCATATGATTTTAGAAAGCTTTTCAAACATGCCTAGGGTATGTATTAAGTGGCATCATCTGCATCATTATCAATACCACTGACTTCTGCACTTCACTTTCTGTGAAGTTTTCAGATGTGTGACACAACGCAGCCGGAGTTCTCACCTAATCAATCATTCTTTCACCGTTCCTTGTTTTCTTTGAAGATCTTTTCCACCGTCTTGGGACAGTTCAGCATTGATTACTAATACGCAGGTGTCGTAGATATGAGTAGAGACAAAAGAACAATGCTGAATTCAAACCATGGTTCCCGATTTATATTCGACACAACCTGGATTGGTTAAACAGATGTCTCCCCAGCAAAGGAATTCCACAGCAGGGCAAGGTGTGGAAAAGCTTAGTATGCTGAACCTTTAAGTACTGGGGCTCAGTTACCTATTAGCAGGTCATAAGGTGTATGTTAAAAATCATGAGGGAGTACACAGTGACCAGCACCAGACAGCACAAAGATGATGAAATTGTTGGGGTCATAAAAACAACCAGCAGAGCTTCAGCTCTAGGCTTCCTGTCTTCTGTGGACAGCTGGAATCAGGAGAGGAAAGATCTGGGAAATTTGACTGAACCTAAGGGTTGACAACCGAAGCTGGAGGAGATTGTGCCAATCACGTAAGAGCAAAGGGTCAGCAGCAGCGTGGTTGTATCACTGTTATAGCTGTGATGGACCAACGGTGTCATTCTGTGGAGAATAAACTTCCCTACACAATCAACAAAGACCACAAAATAAAAGCTACTCCAGAACTAGTGCTGACTGTCCCAGTTAGATGAACCAATGTGGAAAGTACCAACCCAGCTCCATCCAGGACCTCTCTGTACCCATGCCTGGCCTCTCCACTCTCATTGTCATCAAGGGTGATCCTTACAGCTTTCCTGGGTTACTTTCCCAGGGACCAGTCTCAAACCCAGCACTCCTTGCATTGCCATAAGTCAGCCCTCTGGCCACCATAGGGCTCAGAATCCCTGTTAGCAGCTTCCCTTTAACCACTCCCTTCACACACAGGTAAGGATGGACTGAGAAGAGAAAGGCAAAAGGAGGAATGTCTCTGGGATCTCTCCTTGTAGTAGTCACTGTGGTTTGTGGCTGGCTCGAGGCCCATGGGAATGGACATGAGAACACCATGATGGCCCAGAATTTAGAATTTAGAACAACGCCCACTCTGCTTTTTTTTCACACAAATAGCCCAATACTATAAAGGGAAATGATCCTAAATCTTGCTCAAATCATAAAATCTGTATACTCCTCTTCAGTATAAAGCACTGGGAAAAATCTTCTCTGAGCTGTAGTTACAGAGACAAAATTGAGAGGCACCCTGTGATTTAATGCCAGGTATTTATCAGTGGTGACCCAAGATGAACAGTAACTGTTAGCTGTTGAGCTGAAGAGATGCTCAGCAAAATATGCCTCATCCAAACATCTTGGTCAAATTTAATGCAGGAAGTTCCTTTTGTACCTGCCTAACATTGCTCCTTGCAGCCATAACTAAATACAATATTCCTGGATCCCTGTTCTGAATTATTGCAGTAGTCTAAGATACTAGAAAGCTCGTCAGATCCTACCCTGAAGGTGTGGTAGCCCTTTTCCACCAAAGATGCTTTAGTTTGCTAGGAAATTAATTAAAGTGATAGGTATGAAGTTTAATTAATACTTTCTGGAGTTTTCCTGGAGCTAAGCTGGAAAGGTGAAAGAATCTCTCCTGGGAGCAATGGATGCCAGAAAATGGTGCTCTGCTCAGTGCAGCAACCTCAGTCCTTCATCCTTGTTTCCCGTTTTATCCTTTGCTTCCATGCATGCAGCAGCAGCACACGTAAGCTAATGACTCTTCCCTCCCCCTCGATCCTGGAACAAGCCACAGCCCACTAGCAAAACCACTAAAGAGCACACATAATTCTCTCCCCTGGGAGATGAGAGAATGAACTGCACATGGTCTAAGTCATTCCTAAAGCTTAGTGCACAACTGGAGGAACATATGCCAAAGGGTGAGCTTTAGCTAAGAGCCTGCACAGCAAAGCCTGCTGAGACCAGGCAGGTTTTACTGTCCCTGCCAAAAAGCATGGAACAGGATCTTCTGCCATGAGGAACCACCTCACCAAAAGAGATTTTGGGTTGCAGAGGATCAGTCTGCCTCATTCACAAGCCACCTGCTCTGAAAGTTATTCATATGAACTGCTCTTAAGGCAGAAAAGGATTTAGTGTTCGTATTAAACACACGATGTACATCCACTTATTGGCATCTCACATAGGCTAAGGCCAGTCTGGAAAACGGGAATGCAGAACGTGGAGTCGACAGTTTTTCAAGGACGACTTAGACGATCGGTTCCTATTAGAACTAACCAAATGTAAAGCTCCAGAGCTCAAATAAGCTTTAAAAAAACTCAGTCTAAAACTCTCCCAAAGTAAACAGCTTGAGTCCTACTTAACTGAGGAAGCCAGAAAGCTGAAATATGCCACTGTATCCGACTGGAGATCGTTTTGCAAATTGCCTGAGTGTAGAGCAAGGGTCAGCAAGAATGCACAGGTCCTGAAAAGAGTGAAGTGCACCCCAACAAAGGCAGCAGACAGCACACACCATTGCTGAGCCTCTCATGACGTTGAGCTGTGGACCTTCAGAGAAAATTTAAGAGCTCAGCTCCGTAAAGGGCTCCTCACGAGCCTTGGAGAGCGACTCCTGTGCAACCATTTGTAAGCAGCAGAATGTGTTTCTCCTGGTAGGGCTCAGGGAACGTTTCTGACACGCTGTAATTGCTAACATGCTCATTGAGGAGGGGGGCAAGGACAGGAGAAGGGCGATTAAAGGGAAAAATCTGTTTTCAGCACTGTGCTCCTTTTCGAATTATGTTCTCTTACATGGCTCCAGTTTTAAGCACAATTACCGAGCTTCAGGCTAATGTAATACTGCTGCAAGGACCGCAGTGGAGAGTCTGACTTCATGTGCTATGGCATATATTGTTGGTGGCTCTGTTACTGCATTTTACAAGGTCATTTTTCTTGGTGTGGGAACGCTGTTTTTCTTGGTGTGCAAGGCCTGCTATGGAAAAATTAGAAGTGAGGGGAATAAACTTCTCGATGAAATATTTTCTCTCAGAATGAAAGGACAGATTTTAGAGCATCGTAAAGTATTACAAATGTCTTCCAAAATTTATGTTCAAGTCTTCCCTTCATTTTAGAACTATGTAAAAAGACAAAAACATACCAAAGCAGCGCTTTTCCATCTCTTAATACAACTTCACTTGCTCTTCTTCAGAAGCAAAAGTTTGTACTTCCTTAATTCACAAATATACTCCACAACAGATTCTGGATGCTAATTAAATTAGACCTAGAAATCTCACCAGAAAAAGCCCAAAATCTCCTCCCTCTCCAAATCTCCTTTTTTTTCGTTGTTTGTTGTTTTTTTTTTTTCCTTTGGAAGAGACGGAAGAAAGGGAATAAAATCTGATTGAGAAACACAAGGTTGATTCCCTCTCATAACTCAAGACTGTGAGATATTTTACAGCTCCAATCTGGATTTCCCATCTTGTGTTAGTTTACACTACCACAACCCAATTCTAACAGCAGGCCCAGCAACCATTTCTGCAGCAGTGAACTGAGGGAGCCTGTGCCTGTATCTCACCCATCCCAAAGAGGACCAGAGGAGTACATTAGGATTTTCTCCTCAGCACTGCTCCATTGCAACAAGACACAGTGACACAAGACAATCCCAGACATCTGGGATCTCTGGAGACACACACAGAGCAGGGAAGGGCACCAAAAGGAAAAATCAGAGTGAGGAAGAAACAATTTGTTTAATTTTAGGATTGAAGGGATTTTTTTCTGTATTTCTTTCATCTATCAGTTTAATTAATTGCAGGGGTCAACACGATTGAAAGACCAAAAGAAATCAAAACCTATCCTCCAAAATCCTTCCTTCATTTGAAGGACCAAGGGATGGGAGAAACAGCAGCTCTTCCTCCCTTAATGAATCAGACTTCAAAATGCTTACAGGTCTATATTTTAAACTATTTAAATCTTCAACAATATTTTAAGATTACTAAGGATTCCTCCTGAATCTGTTTTATGTAAAAACGACCCAATTCTGACCACTTCATTTGTGCAAATTGACTGCCTAAGCCCCCCAAAATACCATGTATTGATAATTGAGGGGCTTTTGATACAAATTTGCCATGTCAAAAGACATCTATAAACAGTTGCTGCAAAGATTACTCTTTCATGAGAAGTGACCTAATCGCTTCTTCCGATCTTTTCTCTCCACAGACCTACTAAGACAGAAAAAACCTGAGAGATTTCTAAGTGCTTTTGTCGACAAGTCTGGGGTTGTGCAGTTTTGTTTTCCACACTGATTCTCTAGCTTGGAGTGCAGGGCACTAGGATTTTGCGTTTCACTTCAGCATGTGCCACGATACAGCCCCAAATCCCACCAAAATCAGGAGATCCCAGTGCAAACTTGCCATCAAGATCTATATTATGATGCTCTGAATGGAAGTATCTGCCTGTCAAGAGTGCAACTTCCTAAAGCAGGTTACAAGATTTTCCAGCTCGTAATAGAATCCATGGAAGTCACGAAAGCAAAAAAATTGATAGGCTTCCATCTGTTTAACCGATTGCTCTAATCAATATCCTTTCCCCCCGTAATGTCTTGTGCAGACACACTCTCTCAAATGCATAACTGCAGAATCAATTCAGTTGGGAAGTATATAAAAATTTCAATTCTACAAATGGCAAAACACAATGAAAATATGAACTGTTAAAGCTATCATGATGCTTAAAGGCACAGAGTTGATTAAAGTAATCTGTAAAAAAAATCACTGGACAGAAAAAATTCTTGAAGTCAATAATTAAGAGATATTCACGAGACAACCGACTACAATGACAATAATCCAGGATAATTATCTGAGGATGACTTTCCTCTTGGTTCACCCTAACCTTACAACAGTGCTCTAAATGGAGCTCCTTGGGGAAATGGCATCACCCGGAGTCCCCACCTGCCCAGATGTTTCCCTCATTATGTTACAAGCCTGTCAAGAAAAGGCAAATTCAGGGTTATTCTAATGATAGCAAACACCTCATAAAAAACCTCTCCAAATTTACTTTTCCAAGGAACATCATGTCAAAAGGCATTTTGAGTGCCCATGAAGAAAGAAAGCATCATTTATAAAACATTATGACCAAAACTCTTGCAGATATTAAAAGAAAAAAATCTTGGAATGTCGAGCTGGTGATAAAACTGTGGCTCAAAAGAGAGACAGGTGGGGCCTTACCCAAAGTGCTGAGCACTCCCAAGCAGGACTCCCACCAAGTCCAGCAGGAGATATTCTGAGTTAAGAACTGACTCCAGTTTGTGACTGGGATGCTGAGTCTGCAGATCTGGGTTCCCTCCTGCAGCTGGTGGGTTCACTTTGTGCAAACAGAGTGACCAGTACAGCCTGGTCTCTCCTTAATTCTCCTTGTGCCTTATGGAAATGTGCCCTGCTGGGACCATGATCCTTTTCAGGATGATAGAGCAGTTTACGTAAATTTGTGGTGATAATAATTATACATTTTCTGTCAACTTGGTGGTTGAGTTTTCTTTAACACTTGGATGCAGGGTAAAAAAAGTTGGTCAGGGCCCATGCAGCTGACGGGAGATTTACAAGCTTTGCCTGGGGAGGTTGATGATTCTATGGCTTTGATCACTGCCTCCAACCATTACAAATGAATGGCAATGTGTGATACTGAATAAAAAAGTATCACCTGCGAAAATAAGGAAACAGAATAAAAAAAGTCCTTTACCTCTGCTGGACATAATACACCGTCGGGTTGCATGGGATCAGAAGACTGGAATGGGCTGGGTCACAAGCACCTGTGACCCTAAGTTTCTCAGCTATTTCAGGACTAAATGTCAACCCGTCTCTCGATGCTTTCCAAGGAAAGCCACACGATTTCTTCTGGTATTTCCCATCACCATACACTTGTGTGTTCCCCTCTCGCTCTGGGGAATGCTGTGCCCTCACAAAGAGGTGCCCTGCGTGGGATATGCCTCCATCCCTCGCTTGCCCCAGAAGCGCTCCCCAAGTGTCGTCGTCCCTGCAACCCACCTGCGACACAGCGGTGACACGCGTAGGAGCCGACCCGACGCCTCTAGTGCGGCGTCGAACCGCGGCTCGGGGAGCTTTGCCCTCGACAGTGTAAAGGCAAGGAAGGCAGAGGACACTCAGGAAAGCCCTGGGGCGGGGGAACCCTGGGGGTCGGGACAGCGCGGCTGGAGGGGGCAGGAGGAGGGGGCAGGAGGAGGAGGAGGCGGCAGCGGCCGGGGCAGGTGCACGGCGGCGGCTCCCGACAGCCCGGCCGGCCCCGCGCCCCGTCCGCCCCCGACGGCCCCGGGGGATGCGGGTGTGTGTTGGGGGAGGCGGGGCGGCACTCACCTGCCGCTGGCTGTGGTTGCCGGCGCCCGTGGGGGCGTGGGGCTCCCCGCCGCCGCGCAGCACGGTGATGTGCAGGGTGAGCAGGAGCAGCCCCAGCAGCAGCAGCAGCTCGGCCGCCAGCCGCACCATCCTCTTGAGCCGGGCGGCTTTAGGGCCCCGCGGCGGCGGCCGCGGAGGAGGCGGAGGCGGAGGAGGAGCCGCGGCGGCCGCCGCCGCAGCCGCCACCGGGGCCGCCGCCGCCGGAGCGGCCCCGGCCGCGGCCCCGGGAGCCGCAGGACGGGCGGCGGGGACCGCGGCGCTCTCGGCGTCGGCGGGGCGGGCGGCGGGCGCGGGGCAGCGGCGGCAGCAGCAGCAGCAGCAGCGGGGGCCGCCGCCCCACGGCGGAGCCACGTCGGGGCGGGACGGCGCGGCGGCCGCCAGAGTCCCGGCGATGCCCGGCGGCGGGCGGCAGGTACCCGCGGCGGGGCCGCGGGCCGGCGGCGTCTCTGCGGGCGGCCCTGCAAGAGCCCAGAGGCACCGCGGGCCGTCGGAGCGAGGGAGCGGGCGGCCGAGCCCCCGCCGCCTCGGGGAGCCGCGGCCGGCGCGGAGCAGCGGGGCTCGGCGGCCGGCGGGGAGACGCTGCGAGGACGGGGGGAGCCGGCAGCGTGTGTGCGAGGGAGAGGGAGGAGGGAGGGAGGGCGAAGCGGGGGGGCCGGGGACGAGTCTCACATGGCGGGGAAGCCGGGACGCTCCGAGGGGAGGAGAGAGCTCGGGGCTATCGCCTCCCTCCGCGCGCGGGGATGGGGGTGGCCCCTGGACCAGCTTCTTCCCCCCCTCCCGCCGCCGTGTCCTCGCCCGCCCCGCCGCTCCCCCCTCCCCTCGCGACGCCCGTCGAGGCGTCGCCCTGCCCTGCCCTGCCCGCCCCGCCGGGCCCGCACTGTCCCGCGTCCCCCCGGCGGGGGTGGCACCGCTACCCCCGCCCGCTCGCAGACCTCGACGGGGCGGCTGCAGCTCCCCTGGGGGAAAGAGGGGCAGATCGCTGCTTCCGGACCCCCTTCCTCCTCCTCCTCCTCCTCCTCTCTACCTCCTGGCTCGGCCGTGGGAAATGGAATGGGGGCGCGGAGGGCGAGGGGCTGCAAAAAGCTTCAGCTGCCCGCTGTCCTCCCGGGGAGCTGGATACCTGGCTCCATCTCTCCTCTCTCTTCCCTCCAGTGCCCTAGGGCTGGCAGGGGCAGCGCCGCACTCTCTCCTGCCACCGTGCGTGCGTGTTTGCAAGCGGCCGCCGCGCCTCCTGGCTCCTGCTGCTGCTGCTGCTGCTTCCAGACCCACTTTCTCGCCCCCTCGCTCTGTGTCGGGAGAGGTATGTGTCGGATGCTTTTATACTGCCCTGCCTCCCTCCCCTGCTGTCCTCTCCCCTTGCTCCCCCCCTTTCCTTTCTCCCTTTCTGCAGCTCATGCTCCAGCCTAGCGTGTCCCCCCCTACACCCTGCTCCCCTCCTCCCTGTGCCGACCTGCCCCTCTGCAAGCCCTGCTTTGCCAGGACACCCCACTGCTGCACCCACACCCCTGTCCCACAGACGGCTGCACCTTGTGTCCCGACTGCCACCACTGCTCCCCTGGGACAGAGCTGCACTGAAGCGACACATCCCCTTCAGTGGTCTGTGTGTCCCTGGTAGGACTCGGGCCACTGGGGTTTGACATTCCTCACTCTTATTTCCCTTCCTCTTGCTTGCTGGCTGCCTCAGTGCCATGGAGAAAAAATTCTCTCTTAGATGGGAGGCCCCCAAATTTAAAAGTAACGTGGATTTGAAAATACGTGAAAGTCAGGCTTGGATTATCACTTGCTGTAAGTCAGTATCTTTGCATCCAGTTTGAGGGAACTTAGACCTCTTTCTGAGTGCTCAAGATACAACTCAGTGTAACAAGAACAAATACAGCTCAAATCAGTTTGAAGCATAAATAAAGTCACCTATCAAATGACGGGAGTTTTGGAATCTTTGTCGTCATTCTTCACAATTGGGAAGGTTATGTATAAGAATGAGGATACAAGCAATCATGGCCCGTGTGAGCGTGTCAGAGCTGGGAGGCTGAATTGGTACCAAAAGGTTCAAATGGGGAAAAAGTATTCCAAAACATTTTCAGCCTGAGACCAATGTACTCAGCAGGGTTCCTGCAATGTGAGGGTGAGATGTTCTTCCAGCGTACGGTGCCAGCTGGGACTGAGGTGATCATGGGAGCCTCAGCCCACAGTGTGCCCGACCTGGAAAGCTGGCACATTTGGGGCATGAGGAGAGTTAGAGCTCGTGGGAGGTTTCTTGCATGTTTTGGTGCATCTGAAGGCTGTGGTCATGAATGAGTTGGAATGATGTCCCATACCCTTCCAGTCAGATGGTTTTCCCTTCCAGTGATAACCACTGTCCGTGAATATGCAGGAATCAGGCAGGAATACGGTTAAAATAATTGCACTGGCGTATTGTTCAAGATGTGACCAAAAGCCACAAACCCCAAACCTTCAGATTTAAGGATTTTTAATCCACAAACATGTTCTGTGATAGCACTGCAGTAGGAACAGTCAGCTCAGGGGATCGTGCGGGGTAGGGACTTCCATGGGGCTGCCCTGAGCACGTCAGAGTGAGGTACAACCCCTCCATCTCATGAAATCACTCGTTGATAAATACCCAGTATCACACTGATACTCTTGGTTATGCAGCAAATCATCCAGACCTATTCCATATTACATAAAGCCATAACAGCCTGTGGGACTGTCATGTGGCTTTTAAAAAATGTGGTGCTTTTTTTTTTTTTTTTTAACCCAAACATTCCTTGGGCTAATCAAAATACTGAGAAGATAAAAACACTGATGTGCTTCAGCTGTCATCGCGCGGCCTGGGCTCTCCTCCTGCCACCATTGCTGTGATCCTGGTGCCAGGCATGGCAGCGAGCACAAAATGGGGTGGTTACGGAGGCAGTGAAGAGGCACAAGTGTCCCCCAGGTTTGCCAAAGCCTGGCTGTACCTAGTGGCTGTCAGTGGATCCCGGCTGCTGAAGGAAAGTGGAAACTTGGCATGTGAGATCTGTATTTCAGAGCTTAGTAGTACAAATCGACAGCCAGAGTGAGACTGAAGGCTCGTAATGCGAAACAGTCCGAGTGACAGCCTGGTGGAAAACACACACATGGATCTGCTGCCGAGCTCTGGGTAACGCAAGTTCTCCCTCGCCTTATGAAACTGAACCAAGAGACATCTTTAATCCAGATGAGATGGGCCCGAGCTGGTGCGCATTTCCTCGTGGCACATTCGTGCATTAAGCTGTTGTGCAAAGCCAGAGAGGGGCAGAGCGATGCAGCCACTGGCACCGAGAAACTGAAGCCTCTTCCCGCTGGAAGAAGTTGGTGTGAAAGTGGGGCTTGGGATAATGCCTGTGTGGCTGTGCTGGGGGTGACTGGGCAGTGTGCACACTGATGGGGGTGACTGCACAGTGTGCACACACGTGCACCAGAGATGCCCATTTAAATTCACAAACACTGTTAAATCAGCAGATGATTTCATCGGTGAATCCAGAAGGCTGAATCGCAGCCTGGAGGGAAATGGGTTTAAAGGCAAAGGGGGAAGATCTCTTTTCCTGGCTGGGTGAACACTTGCTCCAGCAGCCACCATCTAGTCCCTGGAAAATGAAGTCAGGGTTCATCCGGGAAAGGAAATCCATCAGTAGTGGGATGCTGCTCCTGGGATATGGTTCCGGGCACTCAGCAGGGAGGTGGGTCTGACAGTGGTGCCGGAGTAAGAGAGGTGTGTTCCTTTGATAGCTCCTTCCCTGTGAAGGTACACAGCTCGCACCTCACTCCTCCACCTCCATCTTTTACCTTCCACTTCCCTTTGGTGATAAAGGCAGACTCAGCTCCTGTGCACTCACAGTTCCTCACCAGTGCCAGGGGAAACACACCGGGAAGAGCCCAAGCTCTTCAAAACAGAGTTAGTCGCACACCTTTATGCAGCACTTGTGACACGATGAGTGTGGTACATGGTCAGGCAGTGTAGCTCAGCTGATGTGAGAGGAGTCAGTAAGCTGTGGTAGCTCACCTGGTGTCCTGCCTCTCCCCAAGCTTCCCAAGTTCTCATTGCACAGCTTCCAGAGGGGGTTGTGGCTGTCCATGTTGCAGCCTCCACTATGTGGGGAGGATTGTCTCACAGGGAGATGTTTCAGGGGTCTGTTGGCTCCAGTCATGACACTGCCAGATGAAAGTCCCCGTAGTCTCCCCTACACCAGCCTGTTAACAAAAATGCCCAGCAGTTGTCCACAGCCACTGTGCCACCTTCAGTGTTCCAGGCCAGTGTTCCAGTGTCCAGGGCTGAATTTGTGATGTCCTGCTGGTGGTGTTCCTGTCTCCTGCCATGGCCATCGTGTCTGAACACCCCATGTGCTCTCCACCACGCTGCCCAGGGCCAACCCCTCTGCATCACTGGTGCAGGCACCTACACTTGGTGCTAGGAGTCCTGAAAAAACAGAATATTGCCTAACTGAGACACAGCACATTACAGAGGCTGGGTGGTCCTAGTGACTGAAATGAACAGTAGATCGATTGTACCTGGTCAAGTGTGAAAAATCCTCACTTTGGATGAGTGCCACCAGGTGACAACCTTCCAGGCCAGCATGAGAATAGCTGGATAAGGAGTGGAGAGAGAAAAAAAAAAATCAGTATGATATAATATAAAACAACATAACTCACTTTATATGCTTTATCTCAGAAGTGAGGAGGACACAGAGGTGGGAGCACCACTGGGTTTTATGTCAGAGTATCACTTGGGTCCTATGCCCCAGCTTTCCCAGCAGTTAAAAAGTGCTTACCTGCTTGTCCACTTTACCCCTTTCCTGTCCATCCTGGCATTGCTCCAGGATTGTGGAGGCATCCTGTCTGTAAGATCTGACAGCTTTTCAGAGCAGCATTGCTGGTAGAGCCCCATCTGCCCTCCTCAGCCTGCGCCCACTCCCAGGATGCCGTCGTTTCATCTTTAAGCCTGGGGGTTGCTTTAAAATTATCAGGGATGAAAACCTGGCTCCACTGAAGTCCTTGGCAAAGCTCCCATTGACTTCAGAGGAGCCAGGATTTCACCCTAAGACGCTTTGTAGATTATTGGTGAATGGAAAGCATACGTCTGGCTTCTTGAGGGTTATTATTGTTGGTGGTGACCTCTGCTCTGGCAAGCATTGAGCAAGGCTGGGTTGAGACAGATGGCTAAAGCTTTCCCTGCCACTTCCCCTGCTTCCTCACAGGGGCTTTGCTTTACGGCTCATCATCTCGGATGCTGCTTATCAAGGAATACCTTCCCGTCGCCTGCCAGTGGAATTTAATGCCTGTTTGCCCACATTCCCCTTCCCCCAACGCCAGCAGATCAGCAGATAGGAGACAGAATGGCTGATTAGCTTCTAGCTCCAACCTCTTAGCTATAAGCTGCAAATGCACACACAAGGGTCTTCGTAAAAAAAAAAAATAAGAGGGAAAAAAAAAAAGAATAACATTCCCCTGCGGGCAACCTAAGTCTTTCTGTGACTCATGGTTCCTTTATCTCAATAAATTACAACTTGAATAGTAGTCACCCTCTTTTTAAAAGAACTGATTAGCTTAGAGTTCTCCATTTTCCTGCTTCTTCTAATGCTTTCCTTCTCATCTACCTATTTTGCCACCAGCTGGGGTCAAGATTTCTGAATTCTGCGGTGCCTCATGTGACAGGCTGGAAATTCATCAGCCACTTTATTAAAATTTGCAGCAAAAGGGGAAATGTATAACGAGTCTGAATTATGGGATATGGAAATGGAGAAAACTGTCCAGCCCAGTTTCCCAACTGTTAGGTGTTTTTTTTTTTTAAATACCAAATTCTGTTTATTTTACACTCTGCCACATTTTCACTTTTCAATATGCTGTACATTTTTGTACTGATGATGTGGAACTGCAGTGTAGCATTTGCCAAGATGTGGCAGTAGGGGACTGTGGGAATCAGCATGCCGGGCAGTGCTTTTCCAAAGTGCCCAAAGAGCCTGAATTCCGCTGACTTTCACAAGAGCTTGCCACAAGGCAATTTTTGCCTCTTTAGAGAAATGCAGTGAAACCAGCAACCCCCTTCCCTCTGAACACAGTTCAGGCACTGCAGAAGTGCCTGAATTGGCATAGTGGACCCAAGTGTTCAAGAGTAAAAGCTCGGTCCCCTGATTGAGTCACCTTGTTCAGTGAGTCACAGCACATCAGCTGAGGCTTTCCCGGTGGTTTTCCAGCAGCAGTGCCAGGCATGTGGCAGAACTGGCCCCCCAGCCCAGAGCAGGGAGGCAGCCCCCTGTTTTGGCAGCAGTGAACCATTAAATTGGCTCATCCACTGAACCAACTCAGCCAAATTTGTCATTAAATTGAAATTATTACATATAATAACAAATAACGTGGCAGCTCACCCTGTGTGTACCTACACAGGCAGTGGGTTCTGAAGGGAAAGTGCTTTACAGGAACACTGGTGGGAGCCAAGAGCAGAATGAGGAGGTGATCCTGGCCCAGCTGATGGCTGAAAAAGTTGTAAATCACCCTAAGGGGTTGTGTGGCTGAGGTTTGAGTTGCCTGATCACTTCTGACAGGTCTTGCACTGTGTTCAGCAGTGTAGCAGAGGAGCAGCCAGCCTTTCTAATAGTGAAAAAAAAAAATAGACAAACACAGCAGTTCACACCTTCCACAACTATGGTTTTCAACCCTTCACCTCCCCAGGGAAAATATCACATTACTGACTTGCAATTGGCTATTTTTCAAGACTACTTTTGTGACTCTGGAGATCAGAAGCTTAAATAAATAAATAAATAAATAAAAACAATAATAATAGAACCAGAAAGCCAGCTGAGGCTGAAGGACAGCTCTGCAGCAGGAAAGGGAAAGGAGGATCTCATAGCAACTGCTATGATGGTGGGTGAGATGAAGGGCTGCCTCCTAAAGGAAACATTGCCAGAAAGCCTTCATTCCCACAGGTGAAGAAAACAGAGCTCATTTATTGGTGGCTTCAGATGATATCACCTGAATTCACTTAGGTGATTTAACACAGCTGTAGCACAGCCTGTGCAAGGTGACTAGAACTGCAACTGTGTTGCTGCCCTGGCACAGGCAAGGATCTGCCTGGTCTAGTTATGCCTCCTGGACAGGGGATTTGGGGATTTTATTTTGTTGGGTTTACTCAGTGGGTTCCTCTGCTTGATAGTTGACACTTTGTATTTCCTAACATCTCTGTGTAGTGCTTTGTCAGGTCAAAATTATGCCACATCAATGAAACATTCCGTTTTGAAACCTGCATATTCTAATGCCTCTCATGCTCAAGTGCTGAATTTACACTGAGGTTTCTCAGCTCAACTTTGAGCCAGTGCTTTAGTAATCAAATAGTATTAATGATAAACATCCCCTTCTATAAAGCAAATGTTTCCAGATAAACACTGCACACCACAAACTGACGCAAGTGGAAAAATGCCACAATCCTGTCATTAAAGAAGGACTTTGTTCAACAAAGGTGGCAGAAACATGAAGAGTGAGGGCAGCTTTTTTCCCCTGCCATTTGCCTCTTTCTCTTTCCCCAGATCTGAGCCTGATGACAAATGCTATATTCCCTGCAGAGACATCTGAATGATCGGCAACAGGTCTTTTAAAACATCCATGTTTTCTGAGATGCAGGGAAAAAGCTCTTAGGGGAAGGAAATCTTTGTTCTGTAGGGATTGTGACAACGAGCTCAGCAAAGGCATTTCTGTTACACAGACATTTGGCTGTAAGGAAACAGTAAGAACAGTTACTACCGCAGGTGAAGAAATCATTTAAATTAGCACGTGTCCCTTAAAATTTTTTTTTTTTTTAAGCTGCTGAGGTCTAAATTAATTTCTCCTGGACTAAGGATGGTCGTTTGGATTAGATACTTCTTCTACCAGGTTGGTTTTTGTTCCTCCCGTAGGGCAGCATTTTGCCTGCGATAGCAAACAGTGAGGGACTCCCTGGGGAATGCCCCAGCTAGTAGAGGACAGGAATAACTTGAAATATGCCTTTAAAGGAGGGTGACATTATGTCAAATAAGGCAACAGAGAAAGAAAACAGAGATTCTGGGGCCTCTCATCTAAAGTATTCAATTCTAAGAAAATCGTTCTCTGCTACCCAAGTTCAAGTGTGCTGTCTGGCAAACAAATGTGCACATTGCTGGTGCTCTCAGGCGCAGTTTGGATAGCAACAGCTTCACCTACTGTCCACGGTGGGATGTAAAAGTCTGAGTGGATCTGGGTGACATGGTCAGAGCACAGAGAGAAGCTTCAGAAAGGTGCTCTGACTCCTGGAGTGTGCTAGTAAATAGCGGGCACGGAGCACAGACACCCACCGGGCACTGGGGAAATCACACAAACGTCTCTCCTGCTCCTGCCAGAAGCAGAACTTGTGGACAAAGTGCTGCAGACACACGTCTGGGCCGGCTGGAAGCTCCTCTCTGCACAGCTGTGCTGGCTTTACAGCCACCTCTGGAGAGAGGGAGGGACGGCGGAGAAGGGATTGAACGTGCAGCACCTCGGTGCCTGCGGCTGAGGACATCGCTAAGATCAAAGCACGTGTTCATTCAGGGCAGCTGACCTGTCTGTGGAAGATTTTCGCTCCTCTAGTACCCTGAAGACAACAGCAAGTGTGAAACAAAACTGCTCCGAAAAAGCAATACCTGGAGCTCCACCTTGCTGCATGAGACAGTTATTTGCTGCTAGTGAACAACTAAGAGTTTTCTTCCCTCTTTATTCGTAACATCCTCGCACAGTAAGAACTGGCTTCAGGAGGAGGTGCCACCCTACACAAATCCTCCCGGGAGGCTTTAGAAAGACTGGTACAAAAAAGGGGGGGCGTGAGTCACTGTAAACAGCACAGCCCCATCTGACCAAGCCTTGTTAAATAACATTGTTCATTTTATGCAGTTATATCATGTAACAGTTTATACATTTCCAGTGCATTTTCTTATACATAATGTCATTCTTTCAAAATGTGTGATGTGTGGGCTTATTGTTGCTTATTGAAGCTGCTGGCAGTGGTTTTTTTCTGGAAAGCCAACCAGTCTGACCAGCTGGCAGGGCAGTCAGGCCAGCCCCTTGCAGTCTTAGTTCCAGTCACCTTTTCACAAGATTAAAAACTCAGAGGCAGTTTCTAGCCCCAGATCCACAAAGCAGGTGGTTGATAAGATTGTTGGCTCAAGAAAATAGGAACTTTGTGGCTGGGCCCGCTATAAAAGGAAATTCTTTTCCATGATTTACAAATAAATGAACTTCAGTGGAGGCAGGATCAGACCCTGTGTATGAAGAACTCTTTTTACTGTATATGGAGACAGTAGAGAGATCTTTTTTAAACAAGAAACAACTTCAAACAGAATGAGAAATAGAGAGAAGGGATGGGGGGGGGGAGTAAATTAACCCTTTTTTGACTTCTGGTACTTAACCTCAAGTAGCTTTTTCATAGATCCCCGGAGGAGTTTTTCTGTAAAATACTACAATTTACAAGTAGGTTTAACTACAACGTGTTGCTTTTCAACCACAGAGAGACAGGAAAAGATCCAATTGACACCTGCTTCAGACAACAAATGGGACACAAAAGATGAAACTCATTTCAAAGGGTCTATTTGTTTGTCCCTTGTCATGGATTAAACCAGAGGGGCCACTATTTCGGGATGGATTCTGCTCCTATTCCAGTCAACGGAAAAAAAAAAAAGCCTGTTTGTGCGAATAAGGCAGAACCGGCCCCTTGGCGAGGAAACGAGTTGGTCGTTGCTGAAGTTTTACTGACAATTCTGTAGTAAGCGGGGATATAGTACTTCTGAAATGCTCGATTTGCAAGCCAGATGTTTGAAATATGAATATTCACACTTGCAGAACTTTAAACAGACCGATGAAAGTTTACTGAAAAACAATTGGGAATACAGGAATTTTTTTTAAGAATGCAAGGCACCACAGTACGTTTTAGAAATAGGTTTTCAATTATTTGATTCAAGTCTAACTTAATTTAGAAAATTCTTCCTGTCTAAAGCAATTTCTTCCTGTCTAAAGCAATTTGTGTGTGTATGCGTAAGAAGAGAGAAAAATTGCTGAAATTATGCTTTTCAGAAATTCAAACCCAATGAAAAAAACACGACTACTTCATTGCCAGTAGTTTCATTAAAGGACATAACGAGACGCCGAAGCAAAAACTCCAAATATCAATATCCTTAACAGTTTGTGTGCAGGGGTTGTGTTTGCAGACACGTGCCCCTCTTTGCACTTTCTGTTTCGGGCCCGGCGTCCCCCTCCCTGGGTGTGGGTGAGGTCGGGAGCTGCTCAGCTCCAACCCAGCTCTGTCTGCCCAAAGGAGAAGGAAAAAAACCCCAAAACCCTGACATGAACGTTTTGGCAGCTCTTTGTTTCAAAGAGAACAGAACTTTATCTACCGCTTGCTGTCCTTCGGTTTCTCATGGATGTGTCGGTGGACGGGGTTTCCAAATCCCTGTCCCTGCGAAGCAGCAAACCAGATTTTGTCCTCGGATACCTGTCTTTAATCCCCTGGAGCTGTGCTGAGTTTGGTCCACACATTAACTTTTGCTTGTGTATTTAATCACTCGGGGGGTGTGGGGTGTGGTAGTTCGAGCCTGGACTGTTATCTGCTGTTCTGCTCTTGTGATTAATCTCACAATCGTTTTTTTTTTCTTTTCTTAAAGCCTTCAAACTTCAAGCTACATAAGTGGGATATTTATTTAAACTTGCATTGCTGATGCTGACACGTATAGAGGAAACAATGAAGTCCAAGAGCCTCCAAAGCAGAAGGCAAACCCCGGTAGCCGCAGATTTTAACTCTCACCTCCTCAGCCCTGAACGCTCTGGCCTCAAAGCTGCATTTGGGAGTCTCACCCATGGTGGCATTTGCTGCTGCAGAACACCCAGAGTTTGGAGGCCACCACAGTCAGAGGAGGCTGCAGAAAGTGGACTGTGTAGACAACGGAGGAGCAGCCAAATCCATAACTGGTGTGTCCAACACACGCAGGAGAAGGTGGTGATGGTGCACAGGGAAGTGCTAACTATGAATTTCCTGCCTTTTGTAGCCCCTTCCAACAGCGCTAAAATGCCATTAAGAAATAATTTTGTGCTAAATGCTAGGTTTTAGCATCCGTTTACTGAGGTGCTTGAAATCTGATTTCTGCCCTTTTAACTCCCGATGGTTCCTCGAGGCTAAAGGACACACGGGTTTTGCAGTCAGTTTAACTCTTCTAATTTGAAAACAGTACAACTTAAATACTGGGGTGTAACTGCCCCCTTTCTGCAGGTAGGGATGATGCAAACATAAAGCGTGTTCCAATTTGCGGGAATGATCTATATGAGTATAAAGCACCTTTAGCTGTTAACTCACCTCCGTTAGGGTTTTCATTAATTTAACGGTTTCAATTAAAAAAATCATACCTCCTGACTGAAATAGATAAAAACAATCTGTGTGTAAATAGATTATATAAAAGGACTGGAAGGCATGGTAATTCCTGCTTAGTAATGCAATTGGAGACACTAGGGCTGAAGAGATCATTTGGATGTGTGTGAAATTCAAGCTGCTGATTGTAGATGCATTAGATAACAAAAAATAGCAATGGTTAAGGGTGCTGAGCCTGAATCCTGCCCCAAGAATGCCAAGAAAAGTCAGCCATGTTATAATTAATAACTAATAAATAAACTAATTTAAAGTGGACAGCATTTAGCATTGGGTGGGGGAATGAATATGTAAATGTTTAAATTGGTTTGCCTCCTTCTTGTGATCATCAAGCCTACAGTATCTTTACAAATGGCAGCTTTCATTCTGGTTCTAGAAAACACATGGCAATCCTCTCGGAAGCAGATCGTCTCGGAAGCAGTCAGACTACAAACAGTTCTGGTTTGTGTAGTGCAGTGGTTATATCTATAATGACATCTACTTAATGTAGAAATCAGTACCAAGTCAAATAGTTGATACAATCCTTAAAGAAATAGAGGACTTGCAAGCTTAACATGAAAAGAGAGATGATACCTCTCCAGTCCACTGGCATTCTTCGACTGTTCCAGCCAAACACCAGACAAAGCTTACCTGGCCTTGCAGAAAGACTCCTGCCTGAGGTGATTAAATGAACTGAGCAATCGTGGTTGAAAGGGGAAAACTCTGCCACTGACTGAAAATTATTTAAACAATAAGTATTAAAAAAGTAGAATAATTAATTCATCTACATGTGTGTCTATTCATCTATCTATCCATAAAAACCTGAGATGTGATTGTTACATTTAGCAGGTAACACAAAATGATAAAGCTAAACGGAGCTGAAGGAAAATCGGAACAAACTCCATTCCAAGTAGACAATGCAACAATGAAGAAAGTCCAAGCAGAAAAATGTAGCGGAAATGATGTTGCAAAAATACTCCCATGCACTGCTTGATGCTCAGGGAAACCTCCTAACCTGGGTGCCAGCATGAATGATCAGCAGTTTGTGACAGAGCTGGGAAGAGCTCAGAAGAAAAAGCTGTGAAGGATGGGGAGAAAACAATGCTGAAAATATCCTCTTGCTGTCATTTCAGTTAGTATCTTAAGTGGTAACTCTATATCAAAACTAGAAACAAAGAGATAAAATCCACAGGACAAGTGGGGCCAAGGGAACTTTCCCGTGTGAGAAGGGGCCTAGACAGACCAAAAGGAAGGAAGGGAGCACACACACTCGTGGGCAGAATAAGGTCTACTAAATAGCAACTGGTTTGCACAAAGGGGAATGATCTCTTCCATCCTATCGGACAGAGACAACACAGCATCTTTAATTGACATCACTTCTGAAAGCAAAAAGGACCATGCTTTTTTATAAATAATACCCAGCACTGTAGAAATGAGTTGTGGGATTCAGACAGGAAAGTGCTGAAACCAGAAGAATAAAGAATTTCTCTGTAAACCTAAGCATTTTTACAAGACCAAAATCTCTTCCCCAGATAGCATAATATTAGCAGGATCAGTGGTGTTCCATCTAGTTTTTCATGTGGACTCTTGCATTTTTTTCCAGTAGGCACATGGATCCCTGTGCAGTTCCTGAGCCTACTGACATTGCTTTTGCTTTTCTCAGCTGCCTGTTGCTGCCCCACAGATTCATAAACTGCCGCCTGAAAGTCTCCTTTCTAAAGGATTTCAGCCCTGAGAGCTCAGGACACAGTCATCTCAAGACCAATTAAAAAAAAACAACTAGTGATGGGAATGGAAAGATTCTCCATTGGACTTAATTATCTAGGGCAAGGAGAAAACATCCCTTTCATCCAGGAATTGCATAATTGTTTATTATGGGCTACAGTCTCTGCTTTAAAATGAATGACAAAACTCATATTGAATTAAATGGAAGGAGGATTTGACCCATGAGGGCTCAGACATTTTGAAGCATCTGATTTGCTGATCACTGACAAAAAAGAACCTGGCAAAAACAGTTCAGTACTTAGACAATATACTTGCAACGTTTGATAAGCCTCTCTCTCCCCCCAAAAACCCAAACCAAACAAGAAACCTTGGCTGATTCTGCTGTCTTCATAGTGTATGTGTGAATTTATGAGAGAAACTAAGTTTGCCTATTGCCCAAGTGGAAGTCCAGGCCATACAGAGCAAATAAACTTTGCATGTAATTTGGGGGTTTCCTTAGGCCCAGGAATGTGTTCATTTGTATCTTATAAAGTAGAGGTAGAGCATAGGAAATCCAGAAATAATCAACACTCAAAAGACTGGTCAAGGCTATCATTACAAATAAAGAAACCAGGCTAAGAGACCAGTCGTAGTCCATGTTAGGCTGACAAACTGGATTTTAAATTAAGTTTTAGCTGGAATGAGTTTCTGAAGTTATTTTTAGCCTCAGCCATGTGAGAAGCACATGGCTCCATAAATACATTCATTCCCCTCAAGAATAAGTTAACGGGGGTGGGGTGTGTGGAAGGAAACAACCTAAACAATTCATTTAAAGTTAATAACCCAGTCGAGAATTTTATGGCTTTGTTTTTGAAATATTTGTCATAAAAGTGATTCATTTTTGCACTAACATGCATTCACAGACCAACAGTGAATGGGACAGTAGAGTGATGGGAGGATCTAAATGGGCCTTTCTTAGCCTACAGCATCCATCCCCCCCCCACCCCGAGCTCACAAGAGCATTTGGGTGCAGCTGTGGTGGGCTCTGGCTCTGAAACACCCCACAAAGGAACCTGCCCTTTCCTCTGCTCTCACAGAAAGGGCTTGGGGAGAGTCAGCCTGCATGAAACCCTCCAGGCATCTTTTTGGAAAACTGCACACAAGGAAAAAAGTAAAGAACAGAACAGTCACGCAATAATGTTCATTGTCCCCAAATATACAGGGAGGGACTCGCTGAATGCCCCAAACACATTTAGTCTTCCAGTGGAAGAGGGCTCTTCCAAGAGAAAGGACTTGTGCAACAGAGATCTAGTCTGTTTTCCCAGTTACATCAGCAGATCTTACAGAAAGGCAGTAACTCCTCTACAAACCTCCTCTCTCCTCTGGGTGGAGATAAAGATGACAAAGGACTAGTGCAATTAAAGTGTATCATTATGTCCTCAGTCTGCAAGCGTTTCAGTCAGGAGATGCTCCTCAGCTTTAGAAAACAAAACAAAACAAAAAAAAAAAAAGGGAAAAAAATAAAAAGGAGAGATAAATGGGCCTATGGAGCTTGTTTATTCTGGTTCATCCCCTGACCCAAGAGGTCACAGGCCAGTTGCTTTGGTGTTGCAGCTCCCCGGGTCTGAAGGTTGATGAGCATATTCAATCCTGGTAGGAGAGCAGACACACAGGGCTTGGCTGCTTCTGCAAGACAGAGGCATTTGAGGTTTTCTGTGAAGCTGAAAGAGGCACCAAATTGCTGACGTGAAGGTAAATTTGGCACCCTGTCTGGAGGTGACCTTCTGAGGGGTCTCCAGGACCATCTGTGGCCAGTGGGGTCATGAAACAAGGGCAGCTGGAGCTCTGTGCTGGTGAAGGGCCTGGAGGACCTTAGCTGGCCACTCCAGTTTTGCAGCTTTATTGTTTATTTTTGTTGTGCTGGCTGGGAGGTGTAAGGATTTTTCCCTCATTTTTCACGACTGCTTTGTTACATTGGATTTCCTCTGGCAGATGATCCACATAAAGGTTAAAATAAATGCAGTTCTATAAAAGCAACAAAAGGGACTTCATTGGGTGAAATGGCAATGAACTGTAGTTTTTGGCATGCTGAAGCCTGGGTTTCACCTCTCTGCTCTGTATGTCCATGTGTGTATCTCTGACTATGGACTTGATTTCCTTAAACTCTACAGAGGAGTTTATCTTTGGTTACTTCTACTGTGGACTACTGGCTTTGCCCCTTTTCAACTCACAGATCAAAGATGCTATGTAAAAACAGTGCAATTATGACTAAAATAAACACTTTAAACTCTGTGATTTCATCCAGTTTTTTTCTCCTAGGTTTGTATTAACACTCGTGTGACTCAATCAGCATTGGTAGCAATAAAATACACACGATAATCCCCTGCTGATCCATCATTTGTACCCAGAAGACTCAAGTTGTGCAACTCGTAGTTTATTTCCTTTTTCTAGCCCCTGTCAAAAGTACATGCCCTTATGAAGTGTACATGTGATACTTAGTAATCAAAAGAACAGCTAATTAATTACATCCCACCTCCTCATATGGAGAATGGATCTAAACTAGCATCTAAAACACAATGTGTTCGCTTTAAATAGCCAAATGCTGAGGGACCAGAGTGATCTGTGGGGAATTTTTGGCACCATATGAAGATTCTTTCAGCCCTCGAATCCCCCACCCTTGAATTCTGTGGTGGGTTAGTAGGGAAAGGATATAAAAATGTGGAATTTTTTTTAAAGGCTTTTCTCTTTGTTTTCTATTCTCCTTGGCTGCGCTCTTATATTTTTAATACCGTATAATAGTAAGGAACAAGGAGGGTCATTCAAAAATATTTTTTAATCTTTATTAGAAACAGATTTTTTTTTTTTTTTTGCCTTTTGCTGCTGCCGGACCACATTTACCTACAAAGTCCTAAAATGGTTGAAAGAACTGCAACCACAGCTTCTACTTAGGGGTTTTGAGGGGTGCCCACACAAGTCTGAATGACTGCTGGCAGTGGAGAATACCAGGCTCTCACCAAGTTTTTACGTGCTGCTGACCACTTCAGTACCAAGGCATTTCCCAGGGGTCCAAAATTAGATACCAGAATTGCTCTTTTGCTTCTGAAACAAAAGAGATGCTTTGCTTAGCCCTGACTTTTTCCACTTAGCCCCCCTTTCATTAAGGCATATTTAACTTTAATTCACCATGATGGCACAGTGGGATGAATTTAAGGGTTTTGGTGAATGAGGAAGGGACTGCTCATGTATTAATAGCCATGAAGTGCCACAGCAGCAAGAGATGAAGGAAACACTTGGTCTCAGCTGTGATGGGAGTTAGTTCTCTTGCTTCCAAGAGTACATGGACAACTGGGCTTTTTTATGGCTTTATATATACTTGCACTTTCAGACTTAATTCTGTCTGCACCAGAAAAGGAACTCTAAATGTCTGAGGAAGGCTTCTGTAAGGAATAAGAAAGGCATAGGGAATATGAGGTTTTAGAACAGAAGGTTTCATAATTCAGAAGTATTAAGGCTGCCCCAGCCTATTCCAGTAGTGGGGATGGATGCCTATATTTGCTTTTCCTTCATCCCACATGCTGTACAATCCCAGCATTTATTGCCATTGGCAGAAATGAACAATAAAGCCTCCTATCACTGGAATTAATGGATTTCTTCCACCTGTGGGCATTTCTATGTCCTGCCCAGTTTGTAAAGCATAATCCATTCCCCCAGCTTCCATGCCATGGAGAAGATCTCTCATTTCTATATAAAAGAAGTTAAACTTGCTGCTAATAGTTATTAAGACTGATTAGATGATCCCAGTGCCTCATTTATGCACACAGGCACAGCTACTGGGAATTGAATTGCTGACATCACCTCCTATACTATTTGGAATGTAACATCAGACTATTAGGAACATTAATATGAACTAGCAGTCATATTTAAAAACAAGTAAACAACAATTAAAAAACCTCATAAAAATTAGAAACATAATTTTAAAAGGAGGAGAATGTAAATGTTTACATAAAAAAATGTTGACATACAAAAAAAAAAGCAATATAAAAAGAGTGGCCATTTGCCTTGTGTAACGCATGAAGATGTCTGGGCTTCTCCATTCTTATTTTTGACTTTTAAAAAAATTCTCAGATCATTAGAGAAAAAATAATCATTAAAAAAGCGTAGCCATTTTAAAATCCCAGGAAACATCCTTATTAGACCGTATGTATCCCACCTCATGCTCTTTGATGTAGTTACAATGGAATTTTTTTTTTCTTCATAAAGAATGGGGGAAAGGCAACTCCAGTAAATACTGTGTACCTACAAAAATAAATGGATAAACATCATGTCACTCTGAGTTATCTTGGGAAAAACATCCAGCAGAAAATACAGCAACATCACAGACATGCAGACCAAGTATCTTAAACCAGGCAAAGTATCTATTATTGCTTGTTTTTATCTTTCTCTAAAGGGAAGCTATGTTTGACCTCTAAGGAAGGTCAACAACTTAATTATTGTACTCGAGACAAAGCTACTCTGTGCACAGGAAATGAAAGCTAAAGAGAAGCACTTTGAAAAGAAAGACGTTTTACTCTCTTAAATAAATGAGACCTGCAAAATTCAATATTGTTTTCATCCTGACCAAGCCTTCTGGCTGGATGCTAAGTGATGTTCATCGGGTAAAGACAGGAAATCCAGGAGCCTTCCTGCCTTTGCAACACAAGTAGCAGGGCAAAGCAGCTTGGAAGACAGTAAAAGAAAAAAAGGCTGTACAGGGAGGGCTCTCACAATCATACTTCGTTAGAAAGCCAAATCCACTTGCTTGAGGAATGAACACCTTGAGGCATTTTGATTAAAAAAAAAAACCCATTCACTTCTTATTTTAGAACACTGCTTAGAAGAGGATAGCTTGGATCTTCTGAGGAGATGCAGTTGGAAGAACAAGGAAGAAGAAGAGCAGTTCGGCTCTGTGACGTGCCACCTTCTGACAGAGTACCTAACACTACAGTTAATCCAAATACACCCAAACAGAAAGAAAAACAAACAAACAAACAAATGGATGTGTCACCATCAAACTATAAGCACTGTGCTCTGGTGCTGAGTTTTATAACTAATACTGCTCTGCCAGCTTGTACCTCAGTTTTCACTTTACTGCCATATGTTGGAGCTATGGGAGGTTTGACTGATCTTTAAAAATGCTGTGCTGTTATTTGGGTCTGAGCTGACTGGTGCTGATCAGCCCAGAAGGAAGGACAGCCTGTAGCTCACTGAAAGCAAGGAAGAGCACAGCAGGAATGTGGAGCATTAGGTTTATGGAGAGAATCCAGCTTCACCCAAAAGCTCAGAAAAGGGATGCTATTCACCAGCGTTGGAAAGCCATAAATCTTTAACTGGAGTGGTCTGGCAAAGGGTAAATCACCAGCCACAAGCCTTTTCCAGAGAAAACATGCCATTTCCAGTGAATAATGCAAAGACTGCAGCCCTGCTCTGGGGGGGGGAGGTGTCCAGTTTACCATCAATGTCCAGATAAAAACAATCTTGGAGTGTTCCTAGTCAGAAGAACATGGACAAGCGTTTGTGTGTGTGCTATCTCTTTCTAGAGCTTAACAATAACAAACTTTGTGCCCATAATCAAGAACCTCCACAGAAGTGGCTGGATTGTCACCAGTGCAGCGTTGCAGCTTCTCCTGTGGTTAATGGGAATTGCCAGCAGAGCACACTGTGACAGCCAGGCTGCTTCTGGACTAAAGACCAGATCTCCCACCACCCAGCACTGTAGCATGGCCCATTCCCACCCTGGGGCACAGCCAAGAACTGCTGCACACCAACACCCCTGGTCCTCCCTCTCAGGCTCTGAAATACCAAATACCTCCCTGGTGTTGTATGGAGGAGGGTAAGAAGTCCAAAAGGGTGAGGAAATCCCTTCTGGCTCCCTACCTGACATATATCCCCACCTGTGGGGCTGGCTGCTGCTGCTCATTTTTGGCAGCTTACCTGCTCACTGATGACTTAACTGGATGATGTTTTTTAAGAGCACCCCAGGGATTTACAGCTCATGTTACATTTTAAGTCACAAAGAACTTAGGAGCCTGCATTTATAGTAATGCAAGTGGCAAATCAATAAGGTAGGGGACCTGTGGAAAAATCAATAGCAGTCATGCAATGGGAAGCTATCTTAAGCCCAACTCACAAGGAAAATTATGTTAGTTTGCACGGATAACTTAATACTGGCATTTCTTACCATTTGAGTACCTGACAAATTTTTTCTTACCTGAAAGGAAGGACAATACGAACCACTCTGTCTTGAAGGGTTTATGAGCTTTAAGAATGCCAGAGTGACCTTTTCCAATCCAACATCATCATTTATCCAACAGATCTTTTCAGATGTTTTGAACTCTCTGATTTCCACAGGGCCTTGTTTCTTCTCTTAAAATTGTCAGAGCTGTCCTAAAACTAGACCCCTTCCATGTAATTGGTGTGTGTGATACCTGACAACACTCAGAGATGCAGGATATTCACTACTGATGATAAGGCTTTTCAGAGGGAGAAGAAACAACTAAGTTTTGAGTTCAAACATTCTGCCTTTCTCCAACTTGTGGAAAAAAGGGGAAAAATTGTCCTAAGCAGGCAAACTTTTTCAGGAGTTTGTGCAGTGGCTGAGCACAGAGTGGTCTGGCTAATGAGAACAACCGATTATGCAGATTTAACACAAACACATTTTAGGATGGCTAGGATTGGATTCAGTCTGTCCCCATACACGTACTGACAAAGCCCACAGCCTGCATCTGGGCCAAGGCTTTCACAGTCACTGGTTCCAGGATGTAAACTGTCATCTGCAGTCTTTGTTCTCAAATGTCCTCAAAAACCTTGCATTTTGCTGGTTTAAAACACATGTTCAGAGGACTTTGCTTTACTGAGTGTTGCAATTTGCCTCATAGACTTGACCTGTCTTGTTTATTTACCACTATGGCATATCTGCAACTTTTCCAGCAGCTGGTTTATTTATTTTTTCCTTTCAAATCCTTCATAACAATAATGAATAGCTTGGGGGCAAGAACAAATCATTGCAGGACCTTGATAGAAATACTCTCATGATTTATCAATTTGCTCACTTAATACGTGTAACATTTTAGGTAGTGACGTTTAAAAACTATTTTGTACCACCATTTTTGTTATCAAAACTATGCTAACTGGTGTCATTCATGTCACCATCTCTTTAGCTCAATGTGAACTATTTTGTGCCTCTGATTTCCCTGCAGTTGTCTCAGAACTGACATCAGGTTCACTGGCCTATAATTACTTGGGGAGGCTGGGAGAAGGGAGTCACCTCCTTCATCCTTCTAAAATAATGAAGCATTTGTCAAGTTCTAGGTGTCTGGAATTTCCCCAGTAACTTATGAGGTAAGGAGGTCCCCAAGAGATGCTGATATAAAGTAAAAACTGCTATAAGCAAGAGACAAAAATGTCACCCTTGAGGCTTGGAAACGCTGTTGTAACACTTCGATTCAACCAGATCAGGATGGAAATGGATAATATTTGTTCCTGTGGGTTAGTAGCCTGTCCTGCATTTGATTCTGATGTATTCATCAGCCTTAAAAGTACACTCAATTTCTGCAATTTATGTCCATCTAGAATCTCCAGTGTCAAATTACTGAGTGGTGCTGACTCCAGCAGCAGCATGATGTGGCTGGATTACCAAGCACTGCCTGCTTTCCACCTGCTACAGTAAATTTCCTGCATTCACACTGAACTGTACCCCAGCCTGCAAACAGCAGCACAACTGACCTAAACTGCAGGATTTTATGAGACTTCCTAAAGTAGGTAGTTTTACCTGGTTTTGAGTTTCATTAGGGAAGCTTTGCTCCAGATTCCACCATTTTTAAGGGTAACAGAGCATCACCATGCCTGCTAAAAATGGGAGGCAAGGATTCATCCTTCAGGAGAACATCACTGCCTGGAGACATCACTAGGAGACAGTGTTTGACAGCAGACATGTTTTTCTAGTTCTTCTGATTTTTTTCTCAACCTAATTTTAAAGACCTAGAAAGGCTTTTCCCTACTTGTCTCCTGTTTTGCACTTGTGTATTTTAAGGTTCTGCATACATGGAACCATTTTAATGGGACAGCAGAGTTGCACTGAAGTCCCAGAGTGCCTCTGACAGATGAAGAGATGGCAAAAAAAGTGAGTAGTAGCCAGCAGATACAGCCCTGAGGAACAGCATGAGGTATGCCCTCCAGTACATGCAGTTATGTCCAGTTGACATTTCTCCTACATGCACTAGAGAGATATTTATGCTACTGCAAATTATGCCTGTCTTTGACATTAAAACATCTGAAATCAGATCCTAAACTCTGAGGAAAAAGGGTACTTAAACACTGATACAAAATTAAGAGAAATCCAGCAAGAAAGGCCTCTTTGTCTAATGATCTGCTTTAAGAGACCCCCTACAGACTTTCAGAAGACACATAGATTCAGCTACTTTCCCTCTTTCTTGTGGGGGGAACCCCCCAAAAAAACCACCACCACCACCAAAACCCAAAAAAACCTCAGCTAGGAGTGAGAGATCCCTTGTCTTTCTTTTTTTTTGTTGTTGTTAGGGTACCTTCTATCTGTTTGTTCAGGATATTATTTTCCTTTCATCAAGAAGTATGGTTTTCTCAGATACACTGTTTACATGGGCACAGGGTCAATCTCTGTGCATTTTCTTCCACCCCTACACATGCAAAATTGTACAATCACAGAACAGCTTTCACCACAACTTTTAGGGCTGATCCAGTATCAGCATTTCTCTTTCAAGAATAACTCCCACTCTCAACACCACAGAGGTGGTGGTCTTGATTCTTCATTAAACATCCAGAGGGCCAGATACCCTGCTGGAGTGTGTTAGGGTAGAGGATGCTGAGCTCAGAGAGAAAGAGCTCCTTTAGAACTCCTCCAAAGTTCCTTGCAGTTCTTGTGGAATTTGAAGGTTGGTTGCCCCAGATGAAGCTTCAAATGCACCTACAGAGACAGATTCCTAAGGCTGAGAGGCTTCATTTTCACATCTATTTCTTTAAACAAGGTCAAAGTCTTAAACTGATGCCCTTCCACAATCAGGAGCACTCCTGTTCAGTGATTATTCCATTAAAATATCAAATTGATCAAAAGGTCTGGTGAACAAGAGTATGTGAGATGTCCCTGTCATTTAGAGAGGGATGGAGAGTTCCAGCTGTAGGCTTCGTGCCTTAAGGTCTGCTATAGAGTTCCTTCTAATCCTTATATGGCATTTCAGGACATTTCACTGATGTTCCTCAAAATTTCAATAAAAAGATTGGACTGAACAGTGATGCAATAATTCAGTCAGACCACTCTGGCTCTTGCCATTTCTGCAAAGATTTCACTCAACACAAATTTGGGAGCACCAGGTATGACATGAGTGTAATCCATAGCCGGCCTCTCCCTCAAAAATGATAACACTGGAGTCCCAACTGCACTTTCCCTCAGGTACATTATTCAGACCAGGAGTAGGAACCAACTGTAATAACTGCCTGGTTCAGCTAATTTTACTTTTATCACATCTCACACCTTCTCTGACCTAACTGGGTGCAAGCTGTAAGCAAAAATATGCTGGCTCCCTGTTGCAGTATTAATTCTGCAAGCTGTACAGGCATTATTTCAAAAAGATGGAAACCTGCTAAAAAGAACGTCTTCTCTCTCAATTAATAACAAAGGGTGGAATTTAACATTATCTTGATGCATTTGCTGCCAGAAGAGTATCTTCTAAAGTATAAAAAGCCACTGAAAATTGATGTGTTTCATTGACACCTTGTCTGTACATTGTCCATACAGACAAGGGCAAATGCACCAGTTTCTGTCCTTAGCCTGTGTCTTGGGCTGCAGCAAACAAGCACTGCAATTTATACCAGACACTGAAGAATATGAATATTTTCTTCACTACTCAGCTCCAGGAAAAGATAATTATTATAAGCAAAACCAGATGAAAATCTGAGAATATTTTATGATCCACTTTCATTTTAAAAAAAGAAGAAAAAAAAAAGAAAAAAGTCTATTAGCCTCAGAACAATGGGGCCAAATTCACACTTGGGGTAACATCACTGACATCAGTAGAGCACTGCAATTAATTTGGCCCATGGGATCTACTTGAAAATATAACATACTGTCACAAGGATGACAGCCAAATTCTGTGGAGAAAATCTTTCTATACTGACTAATTTGGCCTTAAAAAGACATCCCAGCTGTACAAGCAGTAATCCACTGGGCTGGATCTTCAAGTGCAACTCTGCTTAATTCTGTACAATAAAGCTGAGTTATAAACACCTGAGAATTTGGCCAACTGCCTTTTCCAGACCAAATGAGAGATCACAGTGTCAATACTATTTGGTACCAGAATGGTGCTTACGTGACATTCAGAAAAACAAAGAGAAAGAGACTGGGAGGTAGAATTCAAGAACAACCAGGTAGCCAAAGATCTGAGTGAAATACTGATATCCCTTGCTAATCCCTTCTTATCCTATCTCCTCTCTCTCCCACCAAGCAGTCTCCTGAAGCACGTTAAGCTGCAGGGAGAATCAGAACAAAAAGCAGAAGGCTTTTTTGCTGTTTCTGTCGTCATTTATTTATTTTTAAACAGAAAACTCTTGTCCCTTGCAGTGATGACGTTTTAATGAATCCATCAATCACTGCAAACTCCAAACTAGAATCCTACATAAAAGAGACCTATTTGTAATACGTGACCTAAGCCCATACCTAATGAAATTAGTTCTCAGGGAGACAATGTAGGTCTTTCATTGCTGTCTCCATGGAATCGTAGATGATTAAGCTGGACAGGGCCTTGTGGGTCCTCAAATCCAATCCTGTACACCTAGCATCACTTTATCCTTGCCTTGTTCCCTGGAGTGTGTTATCTAATCCTTTGCTGACTGATTGTGACCCACCTTACAACTTCTCTTCCATGGGCAAATCTTCATTGTGTGTTGCCTAAGCAAGGTCTTGATTGCCCCTGTAGGTCTTCAGTTCCCCTGCATCAAACATTTTCAGGGTGTTTGGATCCATGCTATCTCCTCATCCCCTGATTATTTTAAGTCTTCCAACACTGTCTTTTGATTTTCTTGATTTCTTGCTCATTGGCAGCCCATGCTGCATCACACCTCTGCCACCACGTTGGGTTCCTCAGAACACATTCATAGTCAAATCTTTGACTATATTTTGCTGCTCCCATATGCAGTAAATCCCCCAACTTCACTAAACCCTGCCTCAGTTCTTTGCTTCTCTCCTCGTGGCTAACAAACCCATTACAATTTGCTTTCATTACTATTTCTCTCAGGTTGGTGTTTCAGAGCTCTCACTTAATGCTTTCTTACCACAGCATTGCTTTTCTTTGCCACTCATCCTGTACCTACAGCACCTGAGCTTATTTCTTATCCCAGATGGAGAGGATTACTTAACTCCTGGGCTCAAGAGCATCCTCCCTGCCAACTCCTCTTCCTCAACATCCACCCCCAGTGACACCACTAAGATGCAAATCCCCAAGACAATCTTCAAAATAAAATCATACTTAGGGAAGACCCTGACTTCACATTCAAAGCTCTCCACTCATTGCTGACTATTGTTTTGGCTGCTGGTAATTTAAATTTATGCAGATGATATAAACATATTCAGTGTGCTGCATCCATGGACAAATTCAGGGGACAAGTATTGCTGCTGGCTTCAGAAGTATCAGAGAAAGCAGTTGCTGCTCCCTCGTGGTCATCAGCATCATCCCTGTTCTGAAAGTTACCATCCCCTAAACTTTGCAGTAATTTACAATCCTTTATCTCCCATCTGTCTACAGAGATGCTTTTTTCTATAGTCTTGTTTAAGTCAAAGCAAAACAGGGTAATAGAGAGTTATTACTGAAATGTCTTTAATCTAGCCATGTCAGCAGCCTCATGGGATGGCTTGACAAGACAGATCAGGGCACGGTTACAAACAGCAGTTTCTAAAGCAACTGGGTAGTCCTGAACTCAGTGATTCCTCTCTGTCTTTTCCCACTTCCTTTTCTACCACTTAGTAAAGTGTTTTCACTGACTACATGTCCTGTCAGTACTGTCTGGCATGACTGTGAAGCGGTTTTAAAACTTAGGTGGCCCCTTGATTTTTGAAGAACAGATAGAGACCAGAACACTTATGTTGTATACAATACAGAAATCAAAGCTTAGATGCTATCACACAGCTGACCTCCTTCTGTGCTCACCATGGATGGCATCACACAGCAAATCCGCAATTAAAAAGTGAATGGCAATTCCAAAACCTTTAGAAAAAAATTATCTTCATGTACTGGGACCAGCACAGAATGCTTTGTTGTCAGCATGCCTTTCTTCTTTTGGGGTCCATTGTCCTTTGCTATAATCACTACCAAGATATTTCTTTCCCCATCTGTTAAAACCCAGCATGAAAATCAGACAGGGCTCTTGCACCCTTTTCTCACTATTTTACATGTGAAAGCTGGCTTTCCTCACTGTAAATTCTAGTCCTGGAAGACAAGGATCACAAAGGGCCAAACGGAGACCGCCCTCAGAGAAGGATCTGCTTTAGCTGCCTGTCTCTCAGCAGCTTCCTTCACAGAGCTAGTGCTGAGGAGATATATCACTTTTATTACCTTATCATTCTCCATAGGGACTGCAAGAGTTCTGTGGAAAAAAAATCCAGGGCACTTTTTAACTTAAAGCATTGTCCTCTCTCTGTTGGGGTTGTTCTTGACCTGTTTCCACAATATCACTTGTCCTGAATGGAAGACAATCCTTATTTCCATCTGCTTTTCTTATTTCTTTGCTCCTGGTTTACATCTAGCATTCCTAGTTATGGAAGAACAGGGAATCTCTCTG
This sequence comes from Pipra filicauda, assembly GCF_003945595.2. Classification (NCBI taxonomy): domain Eukaryota; kingdom Metazoa; phylum Chordata; class Aves; order Passeriformes; family Pipridae; genus Pipra; species Pipra filicauda. The sequence goes on along the minus strand of NW_024104953.1, from coordinate 2,427,275 downwards.
CTTTTTGGCTCCACATTGTTCCTCCCTTGTTCTAAACCATCAAGGAACCTGTCTGCTGTCATGGACACCCCTGTCATACTGGTGTAGTGGGATCTCTTCTCCTTCTTGCCTGAAAATCAGTCTGCCTTTTATTTCCCCCTTCTTTCCCCCCTGTGGAGTCTCAATCCTGCCTGTCTCCACTGTCTTGTCATGTTGTCTTTGGGGGGTAGTTTCCCTTCCTTTCTTCTTTGCCTCTGAATTGTCTTTCATCTGCTGTTGAATAAATTTGTTGCTCAAGCTTCATCTCTCCTGCACTAGCTAATTTCATCCTCTCTCTTGCCCTTGGACAGGGTTGTCCCTTGGATATCCCATTCCACCTTTTTCTTCTCAAGACCAGCTTCTTATTCAAGCACTGTGCTCTAGCATTGCTTTTGCTGTCTCCTTAGGATCACATCTTTGAATTCCCCCCTGAATTTCAAGTTACCTCCACCTTCCTCTTTAGTGCTTGTATCATTTCCTCCATGACTGTGGTCAAATTATGTTTCATACCTGTGTATGAAACACCATTTTGTGCCACACTGCACTGATGTGCAATGGGAAATTATGCAATCATCCATCTTCTTTGGAACCTTTTCATCTTTTGTTCCTTTCAAATTATTCTTCAGAAGAGCCTAACAGAGTTAGGTACCAAAATTTCACCAATCCTTGCTAGGTGCATTGGTTTATAACACATGTTAAGAGAAATGGGAGACTATCACAAGTTGTTAAGCAATAAAAATCCCTGCAACATAATCTGTTGTGGTTGGACATTTTATTGAAATCCTGGATAGTCATTTGCAAAAAAGCTGACATGCAGGGTTTGGATTTAATCTTCACATTTCCACTCAAACTGTGGCATTGTTTGAACACAACAGCTTTGGGATCCTGGCAAAAGAGTAAAACTGTCCGAGCTGTTCCACTCTGGTTTGAATTATCTTCTTTTTATTTATTTATTTCTAGCTTTGAAGTCTGTGTACTTTAAAAATCAATGAACATCATATTAACAAGCAGACACTAATTACATTTTAACAAACTGGAAAGGCTTGGCTACAAATCTTTGAAAAGATAGATTCACATTTTAAAAAGCTTTCTAATCCAACTGGCATCATTGTAGTAAGACACTGACAAAGCCTGCACAGAATGGAAACGTTAAAGGAATCTGTTTTCCAGAATTTTTTTTCTATGATTTATAATTAGTCTTCATCATTGTACTGTCTCATACACTAAGTCTGGTAAACAGAATAGTCATGACTTTTACAGGATTAATGGAGACATTCTGAGATATAGAAATTAAAAGACCACTCAGATAATAACAACACTTCACTCTTTTGTAGCTCTTCTCATCAGTTCAACTTATTGTTTTACAAACAAATCAGAATCACTATCAGAGTGCTACAGAGGGATAAAAATGAGGCAAGAAATGCTAATGTATGTCATCTGTAATTACTCAGCAGAACAGAGGCAGATCAGAACTGGGTCTCTTGTATCCAGTTCAGAGCTCTAATTCACGGGTTACAGTGGTTCACTGAGCAGTTTTTAAAACATGGGTATTAGAGTGTGCAGTGGGATTCAGAGAGTTTGTATTAGGATGATCTGCACACCAGGAAATGCTACAAGTGTAAATAGACGGTCCTGGAACTATAAAAAAATATCATGCCTCTTCAGACCACTGTCTGAGAGTAGCTGTGTCCTTGGTGTGAGGGTTGTTAGAAAAGCAGCTCCCACATGAAAGTAGGATCCCCAGCAATGCACGAAACAGTTTCTGTACAGAGCAGAGAGCCAAGACATCACGAGGTTTGTGTGGTAACAACAAGGGGAGAGTAGGACACAAGGAGGATACTTGTGTCAGAGCAGGCTCCAGGAAACACACAGGAGAAACTATGCTTTTGAAATGTCCCCACCGATTTCACCACTTCTGTGCTATTCCAGAACAGCTGCTTGAGAGGTAAACAGATGAGGAACCCACTTCAGACAAGAAGTGATCTGCAGCACAGCAAAGCCCCTGTGCCAAGAAACACTTACTCACTGCTGTGCCATGGATCATGTGAGGTCATATCAGACCCCAACAGGCTCAGCTGTCCTCTTCATGCTGTGCTCTGAAGAGAGAGATCTGTCTCTGGCAAGACAGATCTGCTGCTTGCAGTGCTGGGAGGGGAAATACAGATACCAAAGACAAGAGCAACAAACTTGATGGCACTTCATGGAATGAGAGATCAGTTCTGAGCTCCAGGAACTGGAGGATACATAATATGTTGGCCCACTCACCGGATACCAGAGTCAGTTCATGCTCACAGCAAATTCTTTGAGACAATTTCAGTGGAAGTGAGAGGAAAGGACCATTGCTCCATGACACAGACATCAACATTTCTCTATCTGTTACTACAGGTACTTGACTTACTTGTGAGAACTGATTTTCTAGACTTCCTACAGTGTCCTGCTTTCATGGCCACATCTTCTGGTTGAGCTGAAGTGCCAGAAACTCATCTGCTGGAGCGACCTACGGCCCATGTCCTTCTGTATCTGCAAAGGAGAGGACAGCCTGTCATGCCTGTCCTGGAGCCACATCAGGTACACCTGGCAGAGAAGCACAGGCAGTTGTCACCATACCACAGCCACTCCCAGAGGTGGCATCCCAGCAGTGATGCCCAATGAGAGCATCCCAACCATCAGTGATGCTGTGCACGCTTGTCACTAGAATGATCTCTGAACAATTTTCAGCATGAGCACAGTTCGTTACAGATGGTGGCTCAAGCATCACTGTAACCTTGGCTACCCCTGCAGCAAAAGCTGTGGAACTTGAGTATACTGATAACAATTAAAACATCTGGAAGTGACTCTCCAAAAAGGTTCTATGAATAGAGTACCAAGTATCAGGGTCATCTGCCATGGCACCTCATCTACCCTTGCTTCTCTTTGTAAAAAAACAGGAGTAACACATGAGGTGCAATAGCTCTCTTTGCCTACCTTGAAATCACTATTTTGATGTTAAAGACCACGTTTTCCACTTTTCCACCCACCTGGTTAAACGGATTTGACAACTCCTGTAACGCTTGCACCAAAAAATTCTTTCCACACAACTGGATCTAATCTAAGTCTCTGAGTCCACTATGTCTCTCCATCTCCTGTGCCTCTACATTACCCTTTTAACATGATTAGCACATGATAAAAATGGATTTATCAGTGCTCTCTTATGTCACTTGTCAGTGACATGCTATGTATGTGGAAAGAAACACACTCCCCTCTTCAGTAAGTGCTGAGCAACCACCCTGATTCAGACCCCAGACTCCTGTTCTGATGGTGCTTAATAGTTAATTTTGTGTGGTCATATGGGTGGTGGTTTTGGGACCATCTTGACAGGTCTGAAGCTTTGCCTCCCAAATGGATAAAGTGAGTCCTCATTATCTTGTGACTGATCCGCAGTGAGCACAAACAACACTGGATGTGTGAGTAAATGAGGGAAACACCTAGATACTGTTTTTCAAGGCATCTGGAGGCTCAAATGTTCAGCTGCCAATACCCGCAAGACATCTGCCATTTCTCAGCTGGTGGTGTGGTTTCTTTAAAATTTAGTCCTGATTTGTGTTTTAATTTGAAGAACAATTAAACTTTATGCACAAATAAAAGGCAGATCATATACTGGAGAATCTCTATTGGATTTCTAAGCAGGCTAGAAAGTACATAAACACCTTTAGCACAGACTGCTTTTCTTACATCACTACTTTATTCCCTGTCAGGACATAGAAAAACGTGATACACCTTCAACCAAACACACTTTGAAAAATAAAATAAAATTAAAAAAAAAATCTGAAATCCTACCTTAAATAAATCCACTCCATATCTTGGTCCCCTGTGAAGAGGCAGCTGTGAAACAGTCCAGAGACAAGAGTGTTCAAACCCCTCTGAAATAAATGCAGGCAGCTCACCTCACGCTGACAGGTTCCTCTCACGGTTGTACTGGCCTTAAAATAACAGTATTGACTTCAAAGCAAGACTTAACCTGGTCTACACTTGCACAAATGACAGAACAAGCCCATTCTTGGCTCAACAGCTCGGGCAGTTCAGATTCCGTTCAGCGCAGAAATTTTGCACCTTCAGGAGGAAATTTTTATTTGAAAAGGAAAGATTAATGTCTGCAGGAGCTGATGAGGATACCAGGAAAAGCAGGCAGTGAGGCAATGCCAAAAAGCCAACTGTTGCACTTCAGGTCCTCTGCAGCTGCCAGTCTGCTTTCCCTGAAACAATACAAAGACACAGGAGCAGTGGAGGGGGGAACCACCTTGACAAGTTTGATAAGCTCAGGAAATTGAGACTTTCTAAAAGATGAGGTGGGATAAAGGTACAGGAAAGGGCAAACAATTCAGATACTCTGTCAAACAGAAACTCTTGAGTCCTCCCATATCATAAAGGTCAATCAAGATTTTATGTAAGATAATGAAATGCAGCTTGACAATAAAAAGTTAGTGTAGTTATACCTGTGTTTCCACTGGATTAAAACATGACAACTTGGCCTTTTTTTATTTATTGAAGGCAATTCTTCTTCAAAACCTTCTAAAGCAATTACAGGGAGCTGTATTTCCCAAGAATGTGCATGCCTGAAGATGGAGCACATTCTAGGAAATATGTGTTCCTTATGCTAGAGGTGTTAATTGCCTAATAGATACTCTATCAGTTTTTCTCTTAAACTAGCTAGAATAGAGTTTCCAAATGCTGGTCAACTCTAAATCTACTAAAAGTGATGTAAACCAGGAAAAAGTCCATGCTGGTGAAAACCAAGCAACAGACCATAACTAAGCCTCATGGGGAAAATCTAAAAGACTGAAGTTCCCACGAGTTTTATTACTGCACCAGTGGAACAGGGATTTCTCCCTAAATGTTCCCCAGCCCAGGGATAGTCAGCCTGTACTTTCTCTAATGTGTAAGGGATGGAAGAAATCAGAAGAAGGCACATAATAAATCAACTGACAGTCTCTGAAAAATAGCTGTCCTGTCTCCTTAATATGAGTGAGAGTAATGTTCTGAGGGCAGGAAGAATTCAGCTTTAGGCTGAAAACATTCCCTTAAAGGGGTACAAAAAGTGATCACTCTGTAGTTTAATCAATCTCAGGCCTCTCTTTGAGGGAAAAAGCGTGTTGCCTGCAACAACACGTGTAATAATGTTTGCTGAAATATAAACTATGGCCCTATACCACAAGATGGCAGGTCAGAAGTCAACTGAGGATCTGGCCACAGATGTTCAGTAATAGAGATCAAAAAGCAATAGATCAAGTTCAGTACTTCTCCTTCAGGAGCAGGTTGCAGAAATTTCGCATCCCACCTCCTTCACAGTTTAAGTGCACTCACTCTGCATGTAACAAAGCTGTACATCACAAGTTGCCAGGTTACTCAAAGTTCATGTTTCCTAATTTCTCCTCGTCCTGTGCTTGAGTATTTAATTATTTATACAGTGAGTTTGCTCTTATCCACAAACACAGCTCCCCTGAACCTCTGCAGTGTTTTTCAAGTCCGTCCACCAAAGTGAAGAATCATATGACACACCATTTAGTCCTCCCCCAGCCCTTGATATATGTTTCCTAAAGCCGACACTTGATATTATGGAATGTGTTGTAATCAATTCTTAAAGTTATAGCACCACTGGATTTTTATTAACTAGCACAACAACAACAACAAAAATCCAACAAAAATGGGCCCTCATAATCAGTCAGCCTGGTTATATCCTGAAAGCTGCTTTAACAAGCAGGGAGTAATATAGTGTAATTGGTACTCCACAATTTAATTGTTCTGTTCTTAAATCTAATATTGCAGCTGTGGGTTAAGTTTACACCACAGCTTTCAAGAGAACATGAAAGTGTGGTACATCTGTGCAACAGAAAGCTAAACATCTCTCATCTGATGTGTTTACAATGACATTTGATAGCGTGGAATTGTTTGGAGTTCATTCTTAAAGCTGCAGAACTGCTTTTCAATGCTGCAAAGAAAAAAAGGGAAAAGCCTCCAATCTCCTTCCAGCAACTCAGCCCACACAGGCCTGAGGATAATGCTGCTGTGGCATTGCAGGGAAACTGTTGGCTTTAACAACTCCTTCAGGTGGCTTTGAGCACTGTCACTCAGGCAGGGGACAAGGGGACAAGCACATCTTCCCCCTCAGATGATACAACAATTATTTGAAAAACAAACGACTCAGAAAAACTGGACAAATAAAACAACCCCTGACATGCATAAAACAGACAAGAATATTTCAAGAAATGTTATTACATGGATGACTTAAGCACACATAGAAATGATGGAGTTTTCTGTTTAACAGGTGGCAGAACTGCTCATGGTATTGAACTTCACATTCTGTATAACTAACAGCTTCAGCATTATGTACTTGTTAGTGAATTTATTAGGCCCATAAGTAGTTCAAGAAACTTAGGAATGGGCCCATAAATGTCATCTGCAGTTTGTGAACTGCAAGTATCTGACTGTTTTGATCAAGGTTTTTACGGGAAAGTTAAATGGTTATTAAAATTATTTACTACTGCTCCACAAAAAGGGAGCAAGCCCTGCCGAAGAACTTACATTGGGAGAAGATGGGATAGGTTGTAGGTCAAATGTGTTGGCACAAAAGCATTTCTGTTCATGTCTAAGCCCAAATTTCTGTACAATCCAAAGCTTAGAGTGCATTTCAGCAGCTGAGAAAAGGTCTGTGGATGGGTGGAGGCATTCTCCCTTTCCCATAATCTGCCATCAGAAACACATGATCTGATCAGGCTACTTCTCTTGTTCTCAGCATTAATCTTTTTCTAACATTTTCTGTCCTTGGAGAAATGCATGATAGTGCAACTTAGTAAAAGAGATCACTTTCTGCTCATTCCTCTGTAGCATTCCATACTGAGGTCTTGATTTATGCTCTTTAACAGATAGAAGTCAGTCTCACTGATGAAGCTCAGCTATATTACACTGGAATCTATTAATTTTTTTTTAAACTTTATTATTTCAGTCACAATTAAGACTATCTGGAGCCTCTCCATAAAAAGGGGCCATACCAAAAGCTGTACGCTAGCAACTCGAAAAATGGATGCATTCATCCTGCATCAAAAATACCGTAAGAAGCACAGATCTCCTGGGGAGGCAAATCTGTATCAATATTTCAGTCTCTTGAATACAGAAAATTGATACAACAAGATGCAACAGCCGAACTTCCCCTCCTTTCAATTAACTGAGAAATAAAAATTGTCCTTAGAAGGGAAGAAATGCGTTCGTGTTTTTCAGTTTTCGGGTTTTCCGCCCTTTCATAGCATCATAATGTTCTCTTCAGAGGTGGAAAACTTAATCTTCAAGTTCAAGCCTAGTTTCTTCATACAGTTCAGGATGAGATGACTTGGAATACCGGGAATATTTCAGTTGTAGATAATCACCCAATTCATCCAGAGCATTCAAAACCTGTAAGACCATTTTACTTTGTCAGTTCTCTTGGAAAAGAAATGAAGTTCTAGTAACCTCTATTTTACAGCAGAACAAGATTATAAAAAACATCAGTTAAAGAAAGTTTAAAGGACAAATGGGTGATTTTTGCATTCATCCCACTGTAGCGAACATCAGTGCAGTCACAGATGCACAACAGCATCTGTGAGAACAGAATTTACTCCTTCAGTAGGTTATGGTTTGTTAGTAAGTACATTAATTGAACACAGATGAAAAAAATTACTTTTTCTAAAAACACAGAGATATAACAACCCAGACAAAAAGTTATCTTTGCTTGTGCAAAATAAATGTGTAAGGCTATGCTTCAATATTTGCCTATAGCTCCCAAGGACTGGAGTTGCTAATGCAATTTCTCAGCTAGGACTCAGCCCACAGTCAACATAAATAGCCTGAATAGTTTAAGATGATTTTAGTGCATTCCATTATCTTAGACTAATATCACAGGCACAATTAATATTATTATTAAGTAATACTGTAATGCAATTTGCTGAGCTGTCCCCCCAGCTCTCAGTAGATTCAAAAAATAGATAAGGAACTTTGTACCACAGAGAGGCAGCTCAGTGTTTTGCAGCATCTGACCCACATTCAAGATCAGTCAACTTTTTGGCATCAAGAAAGAAAACAGCAATTTTGATTTTGAGCCTGTTTCTGTTAAGCCACTAAAACGAGCTCATGAACAAAAAAGAAGTAATTTAGTAATGGTTTATGCAGAGAGATAGCTTCCAGGTCATTAAGGAAGTTATTTTTGGGAGCTTGCCCTTTCATGGATCTTTCCTCTTTAGTTCCAGGCTGAGATTCAAAAGAAATTTTGCCAAAGGGAAATGTTTTCATTGTGCTCGTTACCTGTTGTTACCCTGGGTTTAGGCATGTTCACAAAGCATTTGTCTTAAAAGCTTTCCATCTGCAAGTAATTCAGCTCAGGGCATTTCCATGGACTGTAAGGACATTTAGAGAATGCCACGAGTACTGCAGCAGAAACACAGCATGTTCAGTGACAACTGTGGAGCATTTCAGACCTCCAGTGGTACCAGGAAGCAGCAATGTCCAGGTAATGAACATGAAATGATGGCCCAAAAATGTACTGGGCCTGACATTTGGGAGCGAGGGGAGAGGAAGAAAATCAAAGCAGTGACCTCAAGAGATTAATCTCCAGATCAAGGTCATCGCCTATTAGTAGTTACTTAAGCCAAAATCCACACAGCACAACACCCAAAGCTGACAGTGACCAACACGATAGCTATGCCCTGTCCTATGAAATATTGTCTTTATGGTATTGTACCTTGCTAATAACTACTGCACCTTTAAAAGCAGAAGGAATTTTATGCTGCACACATGCAAGGCAGATTTTTTGATGTTGTTTGAGAGCAATCTACACTGATGTGGGAGCTGGTCAGCAGGGCAGGGCTCCAGCCTCCAGATCCATGTGCATCTCAGGATGCAAACACAGAGCCAGGAACTCTCTGCAGGCACAGGTGCTTGTCTGCATGAAGAAGTGGCATTTTTAACTCAAATGCCTTCCACCTTCACAGATTTTTTGCTTTGACCATCAAACTTGTGCAAAGAGAGGAAAAAGAAAGCCTGAAATTTGCCGTTAAGCCTCTTGTGGTGGCTTATTCTGAGAATGAAAGAACGTATCTCAAGCCAGGCCAGAAACACCTTCGGCAAGAAAGGGAGATGGAAAATCTCAAAGAGTTTATTTTAAACACATTTCTGACTGTGTTGGAACGGAGGTTTTTACGATGGCAGTCTCAACATACTCCTAACTGTATTGCTGATATCAGAGAAAGATACAGAACTGAGACAGGCCAGACAGCATCAATTAAACTTAATTAGGTTCAAACAGTTCCAAATACTGCTTGCAATTTCCACCTGTACCCCCAGGGCTGTCCCATATACTTTCAATTCAAGAAACACGTGAAGATAACAGCTATGGAAAACTTGATTTTCAATTATTTCCATATCGTTTCGGGTTTCCTACTCTGATAGTTCTGACCTAGCATTTAACTTTTGTCTTGCTGTGCTCTTCATGTAGCTCTTTATTAGTGATGACAGATTTGGTCACTAGTAGAAATAGAAGAACGTAACAAGTTAACTGTCCCATAATTTATTTTAAAAAAGTAAAATATATAAGGCTCCAATGCCTTTAAAGATCAAGTGACAAGGCCAGAAAAACAAATGTAAAAATGAATTATTGAGTTTCAAAGTAACAGAGGCACAGCTTCTCCCCAACCTCCTTTGCATCTGAAGTTAATTTTGGCAGGACATCTGCTGTGCTTACCGTGTCTAACATCTCCCGTGTATGTGCAGCTGACACACAAAACCGAGCCCTGGATTCTGTGATAGGAGTAGCTGGAAACCCAACCACGACCACCCCGATATTTCTTTCTAACATGCGTCTTGCAAAAGCCCTAAGGAGAGAAGAAGAAAAAAAACCATAAAAGTAAATTATCTCCAATAACTGACACAGAGAGAAAACATCCATGTATAATAATGATATTGTATATAATATAGGTATAATAGGTAAAATCCTGTCTTCAAGTGAAGCAGATGGTAATATTCCCATTGATTTCCTTAAGAGCCAGAATTTTACCAGTAGGACTGAGAATCTTTGCTGCTTAGCAGCTCATGAAGCACAGTGGGTGTCAAATACTAGAAGTGTGATGGCAGAGAGGGCACTGCAGGATAGACACACTATTCATTTATGACACTGGAAGGTTTTGAGTGCATATCAAAATGTAGGCATTCACAGCCCCTAAGCATGGAAGAGGTTGGGCTTCTGGAAGGCATGAGAGATTGGTTCCTGCACATCAACAGGCATAAAACAATCTGTGTCATGGTTTATCTGCTCTTACAATTACTCTGCCAGTTAAGAAGCTTTTTTTGTGGTGTGTATGAGACCTGGAGCACACAGTCATGCTAAGTCCTTGCAAATACTCCCCACAGCTCAACCCTTACATTATGCTACCACTGACTCCTGGTCTGGGTGTCCAAGTCAGTGCACAAATGCTGCTTGAGAGGAACTGAGTGGTAAAACACACAAAGACCACTCAAAGATCAGAGGGGGGAAAAGAACATCCATCCAAACCAATTCATACATCAAAGGCAATGTGTCTCCTTTAATGATTACAAATTAAAAAAAATATAAAAGAAATCCAAATTAAAAATGTTACCAAATGCATTATTCCAGACCACGTTAAAAAAGGATAAGAGAAAAATCTTAACATTCTGAACACTGGAACAACTCAATATTAAGTCTAGGGCCAAACTTAAAAGAGAACAGAACTAAATGATGAATTGAACAGTGCATGTTTTCTCAGGAAGTATCTACCACACAGAGCTACATTTTCCAAAGTGTACACCAAATAACCTATGAGCCTGAATAATGTTGGTTTTGCCAACAGGTTTCTTTCAGTACTTACCCTATTTTACCAGGCATATAAAGGAGCAAGGGGACAACAGGCGAATCATCATTGCCATAAATAATAAAGCCCATTTCATGCAGTTTTCGTCTGAAGTACCTTGTGTTTTTCTCCAGCTGGCGCACTCTTTGGAGCCCTGAAATGAGCCAGTCAGGAGAACAGTCAGTGCAAAGATCATAACTGGAATAGGCAAAAAACAGGGCTGTGGGTAACAGTGTGGCTGAAAGGTACATGTTGCTATTTGACTGAAAAGAAAAACATGGAATGAGCTAGAGGTAACTACATTGATTATTTTGGCATTGTGGGATGGACGACTAATACTCCTGTACTTGTGAGGTAAACCAGTCCCTATAGAGAAGTAGTCATATGTCTCTGTGGACACAAGACATGCAAGTAGAATATGTTCTTTCTCAATGGATTATAAGGTGAATAACCAATGTCTACAGAAGCCAGTATCTTTTCTCATTAACAATATTCCACAGGGGTCCTCTTATATCTTAGCTAATTCTGCATGTTTGTTTGTTTGGTTGTTTTTTTATTCTGTGACTGTAATAAAGCTTAAAGCATAAAATACCGCATTTTGGCTCAGCTCATGCTGATGCTTTTGTTGCAATTTTTTCTGGATAGAGGAAAAGCACATGATTAAGTTTGTTATTATACAAGACCTGATCTTCTGCACATTACCAACATGCAGCGTAAGTCCAGTTACTCTAATATGCATTTACATATGCAATCCCTTACTGAGTCCTGCTCAGTTTCTCTGTCCTCTTCTCTTGGTACTATTATCTTGATACCATCATATGACAACAGACTTTAGTCATTCAAGACTTTAAGACACAGGATTTGTTCTCTGCATTGTCCCCGACCTCATTCAGTCATGGATCCATGGATGTGACCCCCAGCAAAACTAACAGGAGAGTTGAAAACAATTATTTTTAATGAAGGAAAAAGATAAGAAACAGCAGAGAAAAAAACGTGCTTGAAAAGACATCTCAGCCTTTTCTTTTGCAGTGCCACTAAGGAGGTGGTTTCTGACAAATGTAATTGCTTCCCAACCCATTGCATAAAGAGCCACTCTCTACATTATTGTAAGTAGGAGATATAGTATGTCCTTTCACCACTCCCCCTGCATTATATTTCATCGGTGAGCTGACACACGTGCTGTTTTTCCAGTGCTGTGAGGTGCTGACAGGGATGGTGCCACCTCCCCTATACCCACGTGGCTCCCCAGTGCCAGCCCTGGGTTCACAAAGACACACGGCCAATAGAGCCAGGTCTGTCACTTGGCCAGAAACAAAACTGCCCAACCACTGTTAAACAGACCAGGTCTCTCAACCTGATTGCTGTGCAGCAGCTTGTGTCTGCCCAGCAGAGGTGGCAGGAATGTGTGGTCAGATCGGGATTTAGCAGGACACAGTTACAGTTTTAGCTTTCATATTCCTGCCGTTCATCAGCCCATACTTTCAATATCACCTATATTGTGTCACTAGACATGAGCACTGAAACCTTCAGTACAACTCATTTCCTCTCTTCCCTTTGCTCTTAAGACGCCTTTGCACAGACGAATTACATTTTCACTCTCCATTTACTTTTTCATTTTACTTTACTTTTCGTTTGCTTCATTCTTCATTTACTACCTACTGCTGTCACCCTTCTCTGACTGGATGCCTGTTTCCTAATTTCCCATCTTGCTTTGTGTAACCACAGTGGCCAGTTAGGCATTTGTAGCTGCTACATGCCACCTTTGGCAGATTTGTCCTCAGACCACATTCTGCCCCTGCCTGGCTTTTCTTCCTTTTCCTTCTTGGCTGAGGTGGGGGATCACCACAGCTACATAAACCTCTTCTCCATTAATCATTTCTTGTGTAGGTTTGAAGAAGATCTACTGCTTCATCTGTTCTGTATCCTCCCAAGTCAAGGTTCTGTCAATGTTCTGGCTGGGAAATTTATAGGGAAACTGGGACCTGCTTCACAGTGATCGGTGTTTTGCTTGAGCAAATTAAAAGATCTCATAAAACCAGTGCATTTGTAACTTTATGCACAAAACTGCCCATGCAGACAACCTGTTAGTTACAGTCTCAGTCATTCAGATTAAAGCATGCAGTGGAAGAGATCTGCTGGGTTAGAAAAGGCCACAAATAGTTTAACCATCTCTCTAATGCTGCTAAAACAAAAACAGCTGTGTCAGAGCAAGGAAAACAAATGAAACACAAAAGCATCCTACTACAAAGCTTTCCAGTCACTAATAAAAACAATAGTCTGTGGTATTTCCAAAAATATTTTTGGTGTAGTAGATCTCAAGAAACAGGAGGAAATATTGAGGAGGAGGAGGAGGGGAAGGGAGATGATGGCAAGGAAAGGGAGTTAGACAACTGCAGGATAATGTGGCTGAAGTCTAAAGAGAGACTTTTCCCCTTGTTAGAATTTGTAAAGATATTATTAGCACCTCCTCAACGCCCAAATTACAAGGAGGAGGGCGAGGGAGTGACCTGAACTGGGGGCTCAAAACCACTGCTGTTCCTTGCTATCTTCGCAGCCCCTGAGCTAGTTTCCAACCTCCCAGTTGGAGAGCATTTGAAACTACTAGATTTTCAATTAGGGAAAGTTTTCACAAATGCAGATGTTCTTGGCGAGTGCAGTTCAGGACTTGCTGCCTTCTCCTTTCTATTCAGCTGTTTACCACAAAGCTGGAAACACAGTGTCAGCCACGCAAGATTCCGGGCTGTTCCCTATTTATCAAACCATATGCGCAGGGCACTGAGCTCATCAGTTTGTCTCTACTTATTTTCAGTATCAGAAATTTAGATTCCAAAGAAGGGGAATACAGCAAAGGAAACATTAGAGCTGAAAGAGGAGGCTTAGGCAACCTCCCCAAGGTCAAACACCTCTTCCTTTTCCAGTCTTCCCTGCCTGATTCTATATCCTCAACCAGTTTGTGGTGGGAGGGATCCCCTTCGAGGCTCCCGGCGGAGCTTGTTTCAAGCCAGCCAGTGTTGATGCAAAAGAACCACTTGAATTTTTTAGCAACATCCCAGAATGCTAATTTTATTTGCAGGGATGCATTAAAGAGCCAAATAAAAGATCAGAGCGCTCACATATATCTGGAGGGGAAAAAAGCACATTAGGAGACGATTGCTACACACATTGTATTTGTGGGTGGGTGGCTGGGAGGAACCTGTTTCTTTACCAAGTGTCAACACTTTCCTTTCTCATGTTCAGTTTTGTGGTCAAAGACCACAGACACACATCATATACACAGCCATCTTATATGCTGTCCCGATAAGAGCAATAAAAACCCTAAAGTTCGTAGCTGTATTTCAGCTCTTTTTCATCCCTTTATGGGACCTTCCAATGTCAGATAAGGAGGCAGATGTGAGCAAAATGTTTTTATTTTTTTTTCATATTGGCCCAATTTTCCCCCTACACTGCAGATTAAGAGTGGTGAATTCAGTGTAGAATCAGATCTTAATCCAAATTCACTGTGGTATGTTTAACCAAAGACACTGCTTTTAAAAAGTATTTTCTTTGATTCCTAAGGCTGTGATCTTGCATACTTTATTATTTACTGAGGAAGAATCTGCAGAGCAGACCCTTGAGCTAAAAGGATATGCTGCAACTATGTGAGTGTAAGAATTTACCTGTATGGCACTAATCAGAGGATCAGGTGCCTAGACAGTAAATGTATGTGTTAAAAAATTCTTAGTTTGCAAAATCCTCGAGGATTTACAGTCTATGCAAAGAGCTTATAGCACAGCATGCAGAATATCCAGAAAGTTATATTTCATAAAATATGTGAACCACAACACAGCATATGTTTGGAGAAAACAGCCTGGACAGGGAAAACCAACCCTTCACTAGTTCACACTAAGCCCACTAGTGCTCCAGAGTTTTAAGCTAAGGCAGAGAATGACCTTATTAAAGCCTCTACATATTCTTAGTTGAATTAAGAAGGGACAGAAAAAGAAAAGAATGAATGATAAATGATTCTCAAATTTCCCAAGTTATCTTTACACTGCTTGGAACATACACAGCCAGCTTATTGGGATTGAAGTACAGGATTAATTACCTGGATGGTACAAGAAAACCAGAATTTACTGCATCAGCAATCCACCTACTGCTGGCAAATTTCAAGTTTACGTTTGTTGCGCCACTTTAAAAATATTTAGTTTGCTGTGAAGTCCTAAGGTGTTGGCAATTCTGGGGAAAATGCTGATTATATTTTTATTTGACACACATCATTGCATACCGCTGGCTTTCCCTCATTAATTTCTGCAGGCTTTTAGAAAGCTTTCTAGCTCAAAATTAATATGGTTTGGCTGAAGGAAAAATACAAAGAGAGGGCAAGAGAGACAGAAATAATAAAAGATAGTGGCTTGCTCATAATTTCTTTGAAGCAACAACCTTTTTAAGAGAGCCACTTTGAGTAACAGACTCAGTAGAAGTTTTGTCACATGCTCTCAGGGAGGAGCTGCTCTGGCATCTGACAGCAGGAAGGTATCCTGACTATTCATCTTGGGATGGCTTTACCTGGCACAGCTCCAGCACTTCAACAGAGCTCTGCTGTTTATGCCAGCTGAGGACCTTATCCTGGCAGCGAAAGAGGCAGTAAAACTATCAGCTCTCTGAAACAAAAAAGTTTGTTTTCCTCCTCCAGAGATGTCTGCTTTTCCCTCCTGCAAGATGTTAATAAAGCAGAGAAACTGGCTGTGTTCAATTCCTGCACAAACATTCTACCTTTGAACTCTTCCTGTAGGCTTCTACCCTTGGAAATTCTGACTCGGTATATTGAAAACAGCAATAAGCAACCTGCAGCCTTTCATATCAAGATCTCAGGTGTATTTTAATTGAAGGAGAGTTATTTTTCCTGAACCCATTCCAGGAAAGATAATCCCAGGCTGTAGTGGTTTTTGGCACGCGGTGGCCTCTTCAAGACCCAAATGCACCTGCTTTAATCTTCTCCAGCTGTTGTTTCATAGGGTCTTTCTAGATAATTAGTTACACAATCAAACTTTTACATACTGGTGTCAGTGTTCCTTGGGTGGAAAACTCTACTCCCTGCCCTCCTCTACTAACAACTAGATAGTAAAAAGCAAACTTTCATAGGCTGAAAAAAAACCCTGGAAAACAATAGCTCTTCCCCACTAAACTATTGCAGATGGACAGATTTTAATTTTTTTCCCTCTGGTTCCATTATAAGAGTAACACACATGTACCTCCATGTGCACTAAATCACAAATAGAATGCTATAAAACTGGGGTGCCTAAAGGAAATATGTTCTCAGATAAAACAATCTTCATAAAAAACAACTTTGCTATGAACCGGGGAGAAGTGAAGACATTTTCTTCTGCAGTCCAATGCTAACTAGAAATCTAGTAATTTCAACTTAATTCAGCTGCTAAATAAGCCCTTAAGGACTTACTCAGTCCAATTTTAACTGTGAACTTCTGAAAAACACTTTTCAGAGCAGATTAAGGGGAGAAAAAGCGCCAATTTCAGTTGAAGCAGAAAGGAGAAAAATTGTACAGATGTTGTAATTTTACCCTCTTTTCTCAAATGACTCAGCTCTGCCTACACAGCACCTTATCTATATTCATATCTATAGTGTAAGCATTCAGCATCCTGCACAAAAGCAGGGACAGGGCAGCCAGCCTTGGTTGAGCCTTATTTACTCCCAGCCCAGGTTATTAATCACAAAGCGGGTCTGTCCCGCAGCTGAAAACCAGCCAGCGCACAATGCGCTCCATCTGCATCCCATTAGGTGTTCCTGAAGTACCAGGGATCTAAGTGCTGTTAGAAGAGGCACTGCTCTCTCTCCTTTGTGCTGCCCAGGCTGAGAACAGCGCTGGATTCCTTGGGCGCTGCAGCATCTGGAACAGAGGAGGGATCCTCATGCTCTCTCCTGGCAGCAAAGATATCCTGACAAAGGGACTCCGTTGTGGAGCTGCACGTTGCTGTCCCTGGGGAAAGCTTTCCTCGCTGGGGAACAGGCTACAGGTCACATCCAAGTCTGATCACATCCCTCCACTGTTGTATTTGGGGATACAGGGGACAGCTATCCCTGGGTAGGGTCTGCTAGAGGACTACAAGACTGGTTTAAATTTGAATATGGATAAAGTGACTTTGAATGAGGTAGAATCCGATCAACCCTCAGCGATCTTGCAAATCACTGCAAACACTATTAGTCCAAAGCCCTTGCTTGTTCAGATCAACTGACCATCCATGGATACATTTGGCTTCCTGTGGGAGGTGGATCACATGGCAGGTGGCTCACTGGAACAGCATGTCTTACTCATTTTGAGTCAAGATGTCAGAATTTAGCTCTGTTTCATCACCCACTGCTGGGAAAACATCTGTGATGTTCAGCTTAGACAAATAATATTTGTGACAGCATATTATCATCATTAGCATCTTCACTGTTGTCGTGACTGGGAGCCCTGGTCATGGAGCCAATGCTGTGCAAATAGGGAATAAATTTGCTTTAGGGCTTTAAATGTAACCACATACTGGGAACATTCTGTTTGATAAGGGCCCAAGAGAAGCAAAAAATGAGAATTTGAAAAACCTAGGCTTTAGCGTGACCGATTCTGCAGGCTGTTTAGAGCAGGTTCAAGGGGTCCATCGCTAAATCACCTGCAGATTTAAAGCTCACAGCAACAGTTTCACGATCAGTCCAGTCTGGCACAGATTTATTTTGCTGCAAAAGGGATCGTTCCTCTCGGCTCCAGCTGCTCAAGTCCTGGCACTGGGATTCATGTAGCCATATGGCAGGTTGGCTCAGGGAACCAGCTGGGCTGTAGGCAAACCATTTGTGGGAGGGTTGGTTATTTTTCAGCTAGATCAGTTCTCTGATTCATGGCTGTATCAACACTAATGCTGGTGAAGGGAGAAGGGGCAGGAGTAAGGGGGATAGGCAGAGGGAGAAAAAAACAGAGGACAAGACTGCTCTTCCTTGCATCAGGGCTGCTTTATGCCAGATTGTAGAGATGTGGAACCAAGGTTTCTGCATTTACAAAGCACCCTGACAAAGCAAAGCTAATTTTTTTCAAAGGACTGTTGAGCACATATAGCAGAGGAAAATGCTGGAAACTGCTTTTAAGGTGCTGATCTTTCAGTTGCAAAAAAAATCTAAGGCAGACAGAAATGTTTTAAAAAGGAACTTGTAAAAACAATTTTTTTGATGCCAAGCTGAAACAGAAAGCAGTGTTCTGCCACTTCTCACAATGTGAACGAGCTCAAATGCAAGAACGCAGAGTTTGTTAAAAACAAAAATGAAAACTAGTCGTTGCAAAAAGATAAACCAATCAGCACAAATGGCAAAGGAAATTAACACTTTAAAGAAACGCTTTAAATCTAAACTATCTCATGAATTATCTTTTAACACAACAAATCTTTTAACAGTAGATTCCAGAGGACAGGGTTTCACATTTTTCAGCATCCCATAAAAACATATGAAAAATGCCCACTGTTGTTGGTGAATTATTGTTTGCCATGCTTTAAACAGAAAAATGATGCCTTTGCAAATGCTGCAATTTGCTTTTTACACCACTATAATCTATTATTAGTCATCAAGAAAATTGCTTTGGATTTTCTAACAGTCTTAACTCTGTCTGCCTAGTGGTTCTACTTTTTACCTATCAAATTTAAATGTAAAAATATGTTTTTGGTATTCTCATGCAGAAAGGGGGGAAAAAAGAGGTCTGAGGTCACAGCTGGAGGGGTTGTGTTGCATGCAAGCAAGGGTACTTCAAAATTTGTGCAGAGTCCAAACACCCTGAGTCAACTGCAGTCTCATCACGGGGATAAAACCACTAAGGCAGCAGCTGAATTTCCTGAGGTATCTCCAGTGGTGTAATGAGAAGCCATGAGGAGAACACATAAAGAATATCTATATTATGAATTTTAAAGAATAAATGCCATGGGAACTTCTGCTCCCCATATTTCCTAATAAATGAGCAGAGACACATTTGAGATGAAAAGGCCACTAAGGCTTAAGAGGGATAAAATGATTTTTTTTTTTTTAAATAGACTATATGAACTGAACTGTGGAGCTTCTTGCCTTATGACATTCCTAATGGAAATACAGCTGCCAGGAGTTCATACACTTTAGAACAACTCTATTATAGGAGCTATGATGGTATCTATGACATTATGTTACTAAGAACAAATGTGTCTTGTTCTACAAGCCATTGATTTTCAGAGTCCTGTAAAGCATGGCACTGGATAACACCAGAACTTGTACTCTACTAAAAATTTGATTTCACATGAAAATGGAAATACATTTGCTTTTTTTTGTAGTCAACTTCTGACTCTTTTGATATAAGTCACTCAAGAAACAAAGCATTTGGTCATAGTAACCTCAACCTATTCCTCCTTCCCAGGCAGGATCAACAGTGTATATCAGTTTTGAGGGAGCTAGTACCTTCTTCTTATTCAGCATTTCTTGTTCCTCAGTTTCTCAATTCATCACAGAAAACATGACAAAACAAGGAAACTATAAAAGCTGGCTGTGGGCTCTGCAGTATCCTCCCAGTTACACTGCTGTGACATTAATATCTCACAACTAACACAAATACTGATATGGGACATCCCCACATATTTGTGCATTGTAGCCTGACACAGGCACCTGCTGTGGATAATTTCCAGCTGAACAGTATAAGTTTCACAGAATTACTTTTAAAGTGTTAACCTGTTCTTTCCCTGTAATGAAGATGTACCCCTTGTGTCTATAAACATCTGTTCGTATCCTGCAGTCAGGCATCCAGTATATTGATCTTATCCTAGAAATGCACATCACCATTCCTCTTCCAAATGAATAACCATATTTTAGTAATTGAAAATAAAGGAAGAAAATATGGAAGATCAATCAGCTGAATATACACTAGGATAAACACAAGAGTATTACTGCACTTCTGGCCTCTGGCTTGACCTACTATATAATTCCGCCTGTTCTACTCTCTTCTAGATCACCTGCTTGCTCAACAAATTAGTGGAGAATAACTAGCAAGAAAATGAAGGGAATGTAAGAGCCTCATATCTGGAAAAATATAAAATACTGTGTGAAGGACTAAAAAATAAAGATTTTTTTGGAGCAGCAATTTAAATCACCAAACAGCCTTCCTTCTCTTAGTTTTCTAATTATCTGCTGAGGAGTCAGTCATGAAGTTCAGATATAAGAACATGCTTATGTGTTACGATGTTTGTCATCCCCTTATTTCATCCTCTTTTCAAAAAGCATCCTCTAGTTCACATGGAACTTTCTAGCAAATTCTAATTTCACTCTTCTGCAAAGCATTTCCAGTAGTTTTTTCAAGGCCCCCTCCCCTACAGAAATGACCTCTGGAGGACAAGCCATCAGTGGACATCTCCTTATAAAGTATTCCCTAAATCATCCTGTGGGAAGAGAATGTAAATAGAGATAAATTGTAAAATAAACTCTTTCTATGAATTCAACAGGCTTCCAGAGAACAAATGGTCTGTCGCACCCTGCGTACCACTTGAAACTTTTCTGTCAGGTGTCTCTGCTACAGAGCTCACTCCCTCACAACAATGACTTATGTGCAGGATTCACCATTTTCTATGTCAGCAGACTAAAAGAACTCTGCCAAGGTCACTGTTGTCCTTGGCATAAAAAATATTTAAGAAGAGACAGTGCTTTCTCCCTTCTGTTCTCCCCTCCTTTCTAAGCCACCACCTTCCTCTCTCTGGTGCCAAAGCAGCATTGTAATGTGGTCCAGCACAGCATTTTTTCCTGTGTTTTGGGTTGTGGGGTTTTTTTGTAGTCCACAAGACAGCCTAATGAAGGGAGGCCCACATGAAAGAAAACCCAATGGACTAAAATAATGGGTCTGGCTCAGAAGGACAAGACACATTTTTACACATCATAGCCAGTTTGCTAGCCTTTGTGCAATGCTCTAAAGTTGTGATATATGATTTATTCATTTGTTTTTCTACTCATTTGCATTTCACATTACAAGACACTTTTTAAAAAACTGACAAAGCACTAATTTATTTCATAAAGGATATGCAGAAGACTTATTAAGCTCTTATTCTGTGCAGAAAGACAAACATTGTGTCATTAAACAACTCTGCTTCTGGAAGAGAGAATGCTTCAAACTCTCAGCCCTAAGACAGACACGCACATCTTAAAAGACTCTGCCTTGAACCAAGTTGTCCTATTATCCTGCACTGAACTGCATGCAGAATCACGCTAGTTGAAGAGCATTTGTAACAGACTTTGAAGGCCTGGAAATGCTCTGCATGTTTCATGTTTTACACACAGCAGCATCTCCGAGTGCCTGAAGTCTGGAAGTCTTGGGAAGGCTCGGTGTCAGACCGCCCTCTCACGGCAAGCGCCAGGGCAGAGAGCAGCCCCGAGGTGGAAGAAAGATGTCAGAGCTGGTCTCTTATATTGAACAGGATGTAGGCATCAGCATATGCAAGCCTGACCTTTCAAATTTCAAGCAGTTGCTCCACTCTTGACTTCTCTGCCAAAACAACAAAAGCATCGCTTGCTCATCGTCTGCACATCGCGCTGCAGTTTTGCTGTTGCACTCAGCAGAATTTGGCACTGGCACTGGATTCCCTATCCCTCCTTCTGTACTCTGGGGGATTGTAAATTCTGGCCTCATTGAAGTGCTGTGATAAATGTCTTAATATCTTCACGTCTATTGTGGTTTGAAACTGCCCTCTAGGGCTGTGCAACAGAATAGTGTAAAGCAGTATCTCACCTGCTCTCATCTACCCTTTTCTTCCCCATTCCCTCCTTACCCCAGTCAAATCTATCAGGGAGGACTAATACAGAATTAATTCTGCTAGCCTCAGACAAAGAGAAAATAGCACAGCACGGTGCTGCTGGACCAGTATAAGAGAGACTGCAATTCAGAGCAGAATCTGTGTCTTTAGCTGCATGTTACACAATAATTTGACTCAAAGGAATTCCTGAAAAAACTATACAAATTCAAAAACCATCAGTTTTTCTCCATGTTGGGGTTTAAGTCCTAGAATACCAAATCCATATCAGCATCACTTTGAAACAGTGGCAGATAGCTATGTCACACAGCTGTTTTGTTGCTTGCTGTATAGAAAGCAGGTTACACAGAGGATTGGACAGCAGCTGCATCTACAACTTCAGGAGAGGAATAGAAATAAACCTGGTTTTTCATAAAGACACCAAGCAACCAATTCTTCAGGGACAAAACGTACTTCAGAACTAGCTTCTGGACACCATAATTGATATCTGAGCGAGGTAGGAATTATTACAATCATCTCCTCATACTGTCATTTAACATACAATACCTGTTCTGAAAGGCTGCACCATGCTTGTGTTGCTTGCCATTTTGAAGGTCCAAACTTACAAAGAAGCTAAACTGACAGCACCTAGCCCAGAAATGAAGGCATGTCCTTATGAACCCTCCCACAAAGTCAGATAATATACTCAAAGGGAAATTCATGTATTTCTATTCCTTGCTGCAAAACGGGACAGGCTGGCAACTATTGATCCAGAATTCCAAAATATTTCCATCCCTGCTGCATGTGGATGAGCATGGAAAAAGAAATAGAATTGATAGCACTTAAAAGTATGGTGATTTAGATATTAATTTTGCAGTAAGAATGATTTCCTTTGCATTGCATTACCACACTACTTTGCTGCTGGATGACACGTTGCACGTGCTCGCACCCAGGAGGTGCTTTGGAAGCAACTGGAGTAAACGAAGTGAAAGTAGGTGGCTTACCTTGTGTTGTCCCATCTAGTCCCATGAGACATTTCATTGCCCTGATGATTTGCTCTGCTACGGGTGGACACATGGATGTGGCGTACACAGCACTGTGAGAATGAGTTCGTAAAAAGTCCACAAGGCCCTTACACAAGCAAAACAAAGCATGAATGAGCTTGGAGCTGGCCAAACAGCAGGTCTCCCTCTTAACTACTGCAGGAGTGGGAATATGCAAAAGGAAGAGGACGTTTCACCAGCTATTGGTTTGCTTTCTTGGCTGCCACTGTTAATACATGGCCTGAAGAAACATCAGGCAGGTGCAAATACTTTACCATGTAAGTGGGGCAGTTATAGCTGCAACAGAAGTCTGGAAGAGAATAATGTTTACTTCTGTGCTAAGACTTATTACAAAGCAGCCAAAATAATTTCAAGAACAATGAACAGCTGCACTTAAAATAATGCTGCTCAGTTCCTCTCTGAGAATGAAGCAAAGCCTACATGACTTCAGACTAGTTTCTCTGCCTCATGATCTAATTCAGGAAAAGCACCTTACTGGGATCTATCTTTGTCTATTAGCACAAAAATTTTCAAATGAAACTTTCTATCAGTGTGGCAGGGATAGCCATGTTAGAGTTGGTATAGTTGCTTTAACATTTCCTTGTACAACTAAGAGCACAATCTGTGCTCCTAGAAAAAGCACTGATGTACTCTAGGCATATCTAAAGCATCCGTAACTCTCCTGAATCCAGGGATCTGATAGGCAATCAGATCTTATTAAGATCATCATTGTTGCAACAGCTTATACCTCCTAGTGCATAATATCAGAGTAGTGGTTACCGTGCTAAAAGTTGAATTCATGTTACTGAGAAAGGGATGATGCTTGAAAATTGGACTATGGTAAAACAAAAAAAATCAGAAAAAAAACCAACCCAAAGGGGATTAGACAAATTACTGCCAAAAGAGCTGTATGAGTTTATGCAGTAACTCCAATGGTAAGGATAAAGACTTACCTAACCTTACACAGGCTATGCATGGCTATATTGCAACTGTACTCCTAAGGGTTTGGTTAAATAGCTGAGAAGGCTTCTGTGCTCCAGCTGATGCAGAATAAACAGTGCCACCCTGAGTTTTTGGCTGCAGAAATGAATGTAAGTGGGTGAATGGGTGAGCAGGCTTCTGAGGTTCAGAAGCCTGAGGCAAAGCTTACTGACACACACAGGCGTGAAAAGAACGACCTGTTTTCATTTAAAGTAACTTCCAAGGATTAGAGCATGAATTACTTCAGACTACTTTTCACAGGTCTAGCCTTTCTATACTTTTTAGTTACATCAGCTACACTGTCTTTGGTGAGAGTTCAGCCTTCAGATATAAATTCAGGAAGCCGAAGAAACAAAGCAAATTGACTCTTGATGTATTATGACACCCGCTTTTAAGATCTCCAGGGGCAAATCCAAAAAGACAGTAAGAAATATACAGTTTATACTTTCTTATAGCGCTTTTATTCTACTGTAGGGCTACCCTTATTAATGTTATCCTGACAACAACCATATGGGCTGTGTAAACAGGCTTCCCACTCATTTAGCAGACTCCTTAAAAAATACATTCAGCAGGATCTGAAAAGGGCAAATAATCAGCAGCCACTTGATCTCTCTGTCAAGCAACAAAACCGATGACATTTCACAATGGTGCTGATTATGCTTTCTCTTCTACACCCCCAGTTAAAGCAAACTCAGCTTTACTTTTGTTGACATCTGTTGTTGGCAAGAGATTGTTTTGTTAATGTACGCGGAGCAACTGAGGACACACAATTTACTATTGCAAAAGGCCCTCAGTAATCCTTTGTCCATTCTTCTAAAAAATGCAGCTGTGTCAATCCACAACTGTTTAGGAATTTTATTATCAGTGGATGAAACTGTGGTTTTAATCTCTCAATATTGCCCCACACATTGTTTACAAATGCGAAACAAAGTAATGAGCAATCCGCATGCAAATTAATGTAGGGAAGTATATTTAGCCAACCACAACGTGTCCAAATATTTCCAAGACAAACAACAATCATTAGGGTGGCACAAAAAATACCCAGCTCAAGCAAATTACATAATGTGAACATGAGACAAAAAGAAGAAAGTCTGACTGCTTGATGTGCGTTTGGGATCCAGGCAAAAGTGGTACTAAACTCTAGAACAGTGTTCATGTAAAGCAGTCTGTGTGAAAAGATACTGAAATGTATCATACCTAGTAAGAAGGTACTTCCCATCCCCTTGATGTTAAATTGTTTATGCTTTCCTTTTACCTTTTTGCCAGCTATATATCCTCCAGCTGCACCAAAGCTCTTCGTGAACGTTCCCATTAATACATCAACATCATCAGGGCTCATCCCGAAGTACTCCACGACTCCTCGGCCCGTTGCTCCCACTGCACCGATGCTGTGAGCTTCGTCCAAGTAGAGGTAGGCTTTGTATTTGTTCTTCAAGGAGACTATCTCTGGCAGGCGCACAATGGACCCTTCCATGCTGCAGGTGGAGAGAATCAGGGATGAACAACAACTCCTGCACTCTTTCTCTTTAAGATATTGGCAGAACATATAGTCATTAATTGCCTTATTCCATGAAACACCTTCTGGAACCTCAATTTTTTCTTACAGTTCAAAGAGAACTTGCAACCCTTTCCCGTTTGCAGGTGAGTATAAAAAAGTCAAAGGTAAGTTTTAGGATTCGAACAATCCAAACCAGTCACAAAGTCTTTGAACATTTGCAAATTGTCAGCATGCCAAAAAAGAGAAGGAAATGTATAAAGAAAGGGGGAGATACTCACCCAAACCAGCACATTACAATTCATCAGTATAAACCAAATATTATAATGCATTATAAAGAACTGCTATAACTCACTCTGGTTCTTGCTTACTTCATCAACAGCTACTGTGCCAATATTTGGGCATAATAGCTCTAGAGAAAATTCCTCTGGTGCAGGGGAGCTGGGTCCAACATACACAGGAGATGGACCACATGAAACCCACAGCTGGTGCCATAATTTTAAGTAGCCACAGTCTTCAGAGTGAACAGAAATCAGGGGTTAGAACAGGCAGCTCAAATCCACTTGGCCAATTGTTGCTCCCAGTATGTACTTTTTAGGAATGTGGCCTGCTACCTAGTAATCAAAAGGAAAAAAGTTTCCATTCCTTTTCTTTTTACTTTCTTACAGCCATACATGAAAGGGAAATATTCTGAACCTGCACTGGAACAGGCTGCCCAGAGAAGCTGTGGATGCCCCATCTCTGGGGGGCATCTCTGGTTCAAGGCCAGATTGGACAGGGCTTTGAACAACCTGGTCCAGTGGGAGATATCTCTGCACGTGGAAAGAGGGTTGGAACTAGATGATCTTTCAGGTCCCTTCCAACCCAAACCATTCTATGATTAGTGGCATATTGAGATTTGCAGAAATGAGAAAAGATGACAAATCTTTTGTACTATTGGCAGCCATGTCAGTAAGTGAGAAGGCACAGAGGAGGTGTACAGCAAAATGAAAGCCCAGGGAGATAAATAAGAAATGCTCTCTGACCTCATAAAGATGACATATCCCATAGTAATGCTGTGAAGACTTATGTCTTGAAAACCTTTGTGAGATGACTACAGCTACGCTTGGATATGCTCAGATGCACTCAGTATTCATGTTCATGAGTTTAACATGTTCTCTTCCACCAGCTCTAGCAAGCTGGTCTTTAAATGCTAAAAACTTCCTATCAAACACAAAATCAGTGTGCTGTGTGCCAGGAAAACCAGTGCTCTGTGGCTACAGCCCACAGCTAAGGTGTATCCACTTGCAAATGCAATGAGCTTCAGGTGAGCAGAAACATGAGTTTGTTCCCAAGTAGCAAGTATAAAGGAGCAGTGCAATCAATAATGTCTTGGAAACTTTTAGATCCTGGACCAGTGGCTTTCACAGGCTGTTTTATTGCCACTCTAGTTGCACTGTGTGTCTGGAAGTTTGGAACCACAAAAGTAGCAGGATGTGCTTTTAGAACTCAGGAAATTTCTGACCGTTTTAGTCCTTCTTCATCCTTTGGTCTCTTGAGTCAGCTTGGAAACTGTTTGGTCTCCAGTTTTGAAGGAGACCTGCCCATAGGCAAGTCTCCATTAGTTTAACAGCACGAGGGAGTAGTCATGGACCAGGGTTGCCTGTGCTGTTCATAATGGGAGGTTCAGAGAGCCTGGCTGCCTGTGCCTGGAGGCATAATTTTGGCTGTAGGTGACTGCTTGCAAATCTTGCCCTTCTGTCTTGCCCAGCCATAAAAGAGGCAACTGTGGGGCTGTATATTGGCACCATGATTCCTTGCAGCAAAGAAGGGTGGGCTTGTACTGCAATCTCCTGAAGACTGGGCTTTCTCACTTTTCCCAAATGACACTTGGCAGCTGAGGAAGAAGCAACTCGAACCACCACAGCTATTTTCCTAATGAATACAAGGGCAGAGCCCACAGTCCTCACATAGCCCAGAGTCAAAGCATTAGTCAGCTAAAAACTACCCTGAGCCACTGGATGTGCTTGGACCTGCTGTGTTTGGCAGCTCTCAGCTGTGTCTGGTCAGTCTGCAGGGTGGATGTGTGGACAGAGTGCCAAGTAGCACCTCTGCAGAGGGAAGCAAACAGCCATCCCACCCTCCACCTTCCAGCAAAGCTTGGGCAGACCAGCTAGGCAGAGAAGGACAATAACAGTTTTCCCACATGTATATGGACATCATTAGGCTTAGTGGCTCATGGAGATTCAGCATTTAACTTCAAAAAGATGAGAGTAAAACTGGTAAATCAAAAATGTTGCATATTTGTGGAATGGGAACAAAGTTGTGCTGAATCCCAGAATACATGGAGCTGGTTCATGGCTGTTGCAAGATTTAACCATTAAGATTTAATGAAAACTTTTCTTACTCATATGAGTAGGAGATTTCTCTTGGAACTCTAAGCAAAACAAGGCACTTGTATTCAGTTTCAGAGTTGATTTACTGCTCTGGAAAGATGCTGGCTGACATAAATGTTATAACAGTTCACAGAGATCCCAACATGGCCTTGAAGTGTCCATGGATAAAGTGCTACTGGATTCATGCCTGCATTCTGTGCTGCCATTCAAACAGGCCTCAGCCCTCCTGATGGAAAGGACGATCTGTTTTGCTGCCTGCTCTGCTCTTGGTCTCTCTTTTGACCCTGGCAGATGGTTATTGATATGCAAAACTGTTTAGAACTGCTTCAAGATAAAACTCACTTCACAAAATCCCTTGGGAAGCCCAAACGGAGTTTACTGAATTCTTCAGTAAATATTGATGTCAACTCAGCTTAAACCAGAGAGCCAGAAGTGAAGTGTAATGGTTCTGTCGCAATCTGATTGTGTCACTCAGCTTTTTGTACAAACAGCTATTGTGTACAAACCTATGGATCTGTTTCCAGATCTGCTCAAGCACCCAAGACACATCAAAAAACCTGGATGCAAATGAACATAAACTGGCTCTGCCTAAGCCAGATGTTCTCATTATGACACCCTGTTTTGTAGCAAAATTTCTTAGCTTGGTGGTAGGGATGAAAAGTTTCTAGATTGCAGCTGGCTCTTGTCACCCTTGTTTGGTGGACAGGCACAAACACTTGAGTTAGTACACACTCAGTTTGAACCTACTTCCAGACATGAGAAGATAATCCCAAGTTTTGGGAACACTGAAGTTTGAAACTTGATTCAATCCCTATCAGGCCACCGACATTCTTTCTGATGCAGCTGATGAACTGTGGAGTAGGTGCTTTGAGAGACAGGAGGTGTGCACTTGTGATGGTCACTCCATTTGGAACAGAGGCTTCAACTTGACAGGATGTTTTTTTGTCCAGGTAATTTTGAAACTTCTTGGGAAAAGAGCTGCTACCATAGTTCCAATTTAATTTTTTTTTTCTGTCATGAAAACTAATTTACTGATACTCAGCCTGTTATCTACTTCATAACTGCCTCATTCAGCGTCTCTAAACATGCCCCATAGTACCGCTATGTTTTCAACACTTGAAAAGTTTATCTGTTCCCCTTTCAGGCTGGTTTGTAATTGGGAAAATCCCTCCTTTCCTGGCCTGTTACTCCCAATTTTAACAGTTCATTCCATTTTAACAGTTACTGTAGGCACTGTTTTCTTACATAAACGTCGTACATTCACACAACAATCTCTGTTTTGTAGTTTAGAGCAATAATTTTAAGGAAACTTTCCAACTCTGCCCTCAAATACAACTCCATACACTGAAATGATAGAAATGTTAACCTTCAGTGTTGGTCCCTGGCCAAAGACATTAAATGCTACCTCATTCTTTTCTGGAAGTTCCAGTCACTTAATCCCAGGAAATAAGAAATAACCCTGATAAATTTCCTACACTATTGGCATTGAATCCCAAGGAAACTTCTAACGCACATGAAAAGGCACTGGACAATATCTAACTGATCAGAGCTATTTTCTTAGCTGGAAGGGAAAATACCCAAATTAAATTAAAAGCAGGGAAAAAACAAATGAAAAACAATCTGTTTTGATCAGTTTCTGATGCCCCATAACTCCTGCCCTGGGCCTTGGCCTATCTGACTCCTAAGTAAATAGGCATGGAAGAGAGCAGAAGCCTACCACGGACCATGTAAGAACACAGTAACTGATTAATCCAGAACTGGAAATGGGAGAAGCCAAGGAAAACATTAGCTGGAATTCAAATAATAAAAATGTGATTTAGCAAGTCAGCTTAACTTGTGCCTTGGTCACTGCCAAAAGTTGTTCATGTTTTTTGTGCTGAAGATTGATGGTGAGATGGTCTCCCTCAGTTTGGAACTCAAAGGGAATAGATTTGCTCCTAGGCTAGTCCAAGTTAAGGACCAGCTTTCACTAGTAGTTATATTTACTTCTGATGAGTTTTTTTTTTCCTTTCTAAGATAATAGAGACATTTAAAGGCAAACAAACATATACTTATTGCTATTGGTTTGACATGAAGCTTGAATTCTTCCCAAGTTGAGGGGCCAATTCTGCCTTCAGTTGTAACCAAGCAAAATCTGTGGCTTATGGTTTCAAACACCAAGTCTGATTTCCAGAAATGCTCGTGTTGGCTAACAATGACCCTTTTTAAATTTTGCCAGTCCAGGCAAATAAGTCCAGGCTTATGCACAGTGTAAACACTTTAACATACTCCTAATGGAAACAGAAGGCAAATTTCTTTCCATACCATAAACGTCACCATACTAAGACTATGGTGTCCCATATAACAATATTTCTTTGAAGATGGAAAGCTTAGTGTTTTCTTTTGCATCTCTGGAAAAAGCGTTTCTGTAAAAATTTGCCAAGCCAAACTTGCAAATCAAGATATTTTAACTTGGAGAATGGCTTTGACCAAGTTATTTAAATTCCGTATTAGCTGTCCCTGAAGCATAACTTAAATCCTTTATGGAAAAAAAAAAAAAAGCAGTATTAACTATTGTAAGAAGAATACATTAACTACACTCTACCTCCTCTTAAACCCTCTTGACGAATGTTAATTTGTCATCTGGCAAACCTTCAAGAAAACCTAACATTAGCCAATATGGGGCTGGAAAATTTTAGTCTTTCAACAAGTGTGGGCCAAGAAAGGAAAGAACATGCACACAAAAAGAGTATTTCTAATATGTCTTTCTCCAGCTATTTTTTTTTTTTTTTTGCCTATGAAATGTTCTTAGCTACTGACTGGATTAGACTACCCGGGCTGTGAGCCTGTTCCCAGCAGTGCCCAGGGCTGGCAGTGGTGGCAGGGACATGGCACGGTGGGGTGTGGTGGCACTGGCCCTGCAGCCAGAGCAGACTTGCTTTACAACCAAACCACACTCTGCAATTTCTGATCTGCTTGGACTATGGAAACAACTAATGAAGCAACCAACTCAGCTATTGCTAGGGCTGGTTTCCAACGAGAGACTATCAGAGAGCTGAGCATTGGTTTTCTTCTACTTTATGCCTGTCAGAAGCATAGACACTCAGGGCACAAGTGGTCTTAATATTATTTAGCCTTTATGGAGCTGAAGGAACTTTATGCTTCCTTTTCAGTGAGGTACTCTGAGCTTTAACATGTTTTTATTTTGCATTCCAACAGAAGGTTCTTTGATCTTTGGAAAATGAAATCTCCTTTTGAAACCAACTGCAAAACTAGAGGAAAAGAAAACTCTACATCAAACCTAAATCTGAAAATATATATAATATTTACTATATTATGGTTAATATAGTAAATATCTGACAGTGGGTTTGTCCTACTGCTTGGAATGATCTATGCTTCTGTGACACCAATCTACCTTCATGTTCTCTCGTGGTCAATATTCAGGGTAAAGGATTTAAAAGCGAACAAAGCTCAGCAGCTGGAGGTTTTTCTGCCAGCCATGTGACCAGTGGGGATATTTGTCAGTAAAATGTTGGAGGTCCACTTAATTTCTGCATGATCAAAGCCCTTAAATCTGAGCTTTCTTTTAGTAGTGCCAAGTGATGTTTATTTGCAGTTTTGCTCTGTTTATTCTGGTTGAAAGGACACATTCAGCCTGCTTTGGATCAGCTGATCTGCTGCTGACCTGTTTCAGATCTGACTGACAGGTGTTTAGATAAGGACTGATTTGGTCTCTTTGCAGATGGAAAATGTTCGGTGGAAAGAAAGCACTGACAACTATGAAGTTGTGATGACATGAGATTGTAAGAGATTTCTTACAAAAAAAGCTAACTGGCTCAACTGAGCCAGCATTTTACAGTAAAACGGCATAAGCGACTGCCCATCCAGCCTGGCTGTATTTCAGCAACACAGGATATGATCCCTACATATAAAGTTTAATGCTGCTTTTATAAACCATGTCATGTCCTGTGAATGAGAGCTTCTAGTTTCCTTCTCTTTGGGGCAGGTGTTGCTACTTCCCAAATTACCCTTCTCCTGCTCCTCCCCTCCTGTCATCACTGCAGCAGCCTTGCCTAGATACCTGAAAACCTTCTTACTGTACAAACACTGCTTCTTGAGCCCTTCCCTCCTCTTCATGATCTCTGCCTTTCCCTTCTCCAACTTACCTACCAGTGGCTTCCCCTCCACGCCATCCACGAGCCCCATGGCTGCCTTCCCAGTAACGCTCTCCTGACTGGAGAGGTTGGAGAAAACAGCCTAGGATGGTGAGTCTGGCTGGTGCCACTGCTTTGCTGCTCAACTATAGTGACTGTTTGTCTCTGACTGGGTGTAAACTGCACCACAAGAGTGAACCAGAGCTACCTGACTAGGATGCCCTATAATTGCATGGTGTTATTGATGCCAGTATTATCTGATGGATTCTCAAAGGTGCCTCTCATTCGAATTCCTCCAGGGACTAGGACTACATGGAATACCACCAAATAATTCTTTAAAAGCCAGTCTTTTAATTGTTTTTCTATTAAAGTGTGAGTCTGTTAGATCCAGCACTAATTACCAGAAAGGTGCTGATACACTTAGCCTAAGTTTAGTTTGGGATTTTAGATTCTAGCAGCTGGGTAAGAACTGGGCACACAGAGCTTAACTAATTCAGTGTAGTTGTCTGTTGATCTGTCCATGCATAACAACTCTAGAAAACTCAATTTACTCACTTAGCAGAACTCACCTACTATAGCTCCATGAATTTTATCACATCTGTGACAACAAACACCAGTTGATCCGTCTTGCTCTCAATACATCTCCCACTCCACTGTGATTTGCTAAATCAAGATTCAGAACACCCCACTGGAGCTACAGGATCCAGGGTTCAGGCTGATATAATGGAAATTAACGTATTTATGAGATCACAGAACATTATTGTAACTTCCAATCTCATTAAGATTTCCCTCAGATACTTAAAGTCAGTGTTCCCTTCACTCAATATATCATTCTGTCCTCAGAAATGACAGGACACTCATCTTTCTAAAACACACACATACCTGTAAATCCCCTCCACGAGGATGATAATTTTTCTCCATGCTCTGTGGGTGCGAGGCTGCCCATATATTATTGCATCCCTCAGCAACTTCTCGAGGCTCTGCATATCTTTATTTAAAAATAAGAAAAAGGAAGAAGGAAAAACATTAACAAAGATTTTTCTAAAGGACTTTTCGATTTTCTACTGGGTGCTATTTTTCCTATACAGAAAAAGACAACATTAAAAAAGAAGAATTTGTCCTAAAGATAAACTTGCTTTATTAATAGGCAAGACCCAACAATTGATTTAATTAAATACAGTCTAGTGACTAGGAGAGTTACAAAAAACTTCCAGTTATGCAACTTATCTGGGAAACTGATATTTATTTTTAAAGGCAAAAGGGAATCACTTTGCTTAAGTACTGAGGCTAGTTGCCAGCAGTTCTCTGTAGGGGTTGCTGATGCTTTTAGTGTCTCAGGGCTTCTGAATAGTGAGGTTTTGGTTGCTTTCCAATGACAGGCCCATGAGTAACATGCATTGCTTCAGCAAAGGTTTGGACAAGGCTGCATGAAGCTCATCAGGGTGGCAGGAAGAGAAGTCTTGTCCTTCTCAAGAAGGAAACTGAGTAAAAGATTGCTGGTGAGAGAGGGGGAGGCAAGTGGATACAAGCACATGACATGGATACACTGATTCGGTGCCAAAATGCTTGGCACTGGTGGGACTTTAATACAAGGAGGCCTGGAACAATGTTAGACACTTAGCTGCTTTCTTAAGGGCTGAGTGTGGGTGATCTCATACAATTCTTGAAGGAAAGCCATTGAAGTTTTGAAAAACAGGGAAGAAGCAAGAAAAAAACATCACAGGAATAAGGGTCAGGCCAAATGTGACTCTCTGCAGAGCTGTAATCTAACCAGCATTCCGGTGTCTCCACATGAATGAACACTCTCCAAAATGAATTATTCTGGTACTTTTCAGGAATCTGGATTGACATTTCAAAATGTTTTCAAAGAACACTTTACTGAGTCTTGTAAGGAACACTACAGTTCAGCTCAAACTGTGGGTTGAAAAAATCAGTAGCATTTTTTTGTGATATAACCCCATTTATTTCAGTAACACATCTTAACACAGTTGTTATAACCTTCTAAAATAGTACTAAGTTAATCTGTAGAATGCAATTGTCCCAGGTGAAGGAAATATAGCTTAGAAATATTAATATTGATCTACACTTTGGTTTTGGCCTGACTGGATGGGGCCATTCGCACACCAACTGTGTGCATCATGAATAACCTGTGACCTGAGAGATGACAAGGTTATGACTTTAACCCTTCCATCCCGATGCCTCACCTCTTGCTGGCAACGTACTGATGTCAGTGAAAGATAAAGGTCTCATCAACACCTCTGCCACTCTGCACCTTCCAGTGTAACGTCCTGATCTAGCAAGTCCTTGCTGTACTTTACAAAGCAGAGAACATCAGCTGCCCCTTATCTCAGTGGTGCAATCACTTGTACAGCTCAGTGAACTCCGAGATGGAAATGGTGTTAGGAACGATGCAATGCAGACAGCAAAATTTCCACTAGATGGCAATCAAGGAAATAAAAGTTCCTTGATGCTTTACAAGGGAAAGTTATAACCCAGCTCAGCATTTGCAGCTGCTCATGTTCTCTTTTGTTTGGAGTAGATAACATTTAGAAATCCTTTCAAGTTCTGAGCATTAAAGGGCTCCCCCGGAATAATGGAATGGTCACTCACAGTAAAATTTGGATGCCCCTTTTTCTCCACTGAATTATTCTCTACTGATGTCTCTGTCATCTAAATCCTTTTGGGACCTTTGAAACCCTCTTCTGAAACACACAGGGTCTTTCCGTTCAGTGTTTTGTCTATATGTCCATCCAGATTGGTCCTAGACTTCAGCAAAGTCATTTTGCCTCTGAGCTAAAAGCATGGCTTGAAGATGCAGTTGTTTTAACACACATTCACATGGGAAAAAAAAAAGAAACGAGGAGATAGAGAGAAGTGAAATGTCAATAACTCTGTTTAAAAAATACATGGATGTGAATAGATCCTCTGTCCAAACTACCACGGTACACGAGGGCATAGACAGGGGGGAACCTCTCTGAGGGATGAGCTTGACTGACTTTACATGTAACACAGGCCAGCTGGAATACAGGCTAAGAACATGTCTGTTTGCAGGATCAGGGCTATCTCAGTTTCTTTTTGATGTTTCATTCTGAAAAACATGTATGGGTGACCCTTTCTGAGGCCAGAACAGTGAACATGATTTGTTCAGGTGCAAATGAGTTTTACTGACCTTTTAACTCTGTGCTTGTAGTGCCTCATTTGGAAAGTGGAAATAGGGAGGAGGAGAAAATCTGGAACCTTTAATATTCCCCACAACAGGCTGCTTCTGCTCTTCAAAGTGAAGACACAGTGCTCTATGTGCTTTCCAGAAAGTGGGATATACTGAATGGCCGGAAAAATAAGAGTGCAACCCCAGGTGACTTTCAGACATCAAATTATTTACCCATTAAATATAGTTAGACTGAGAAACACTGGGACATTGAGATGATCAGATGATTGCACGAGTCCGTCTTGAATAACCAGTTACAGGGAAAATAACTGTCCTTCCTGCTTTGACCATCACCAGACCAGGGTTTCCAGTGGCAATGGCAAACAACTGCTCACCAGCATAGGAGTGGGTGGTAAGAATTCCTCTTGATCAGTTACTCAAAGCACAAATCTATCAATGTCTCACTTTCCACCTTTTACCTATGGCATATTGTCTTGATATGGAGGATAAAGTTTCCTAAGAGGGGACAGTGGATCTGTCAGTGCATCAGTGGACTTGCATAATCCTTGTATGGGATTTTTCAGAGTTACTTCAACAGAAGTACCAAGAACACAAAGTGTCAGTGGGCTGAAGCGAGTCTGGACCTGGGCAGTGTGTCATGCTGCCTCCAGTGCAGGTGGGACACCGGGCTCCTGGAAGGGCCCCTGCCCTCTCCCAGGCACGCTCAGGGAGACACGGTGTCTCCACCTCTCATCCTTGCACTGCAATGCTGGGGATGTCATCACCGTTCCTCTGCGTGGGCTGGAAATCTCCCACATGATGTCAGCTGAATCCTGCTTAATTAAAATAAACAGGCTACTACTACTCTTGTCACATTCTTT
Source organism: Pipra filicauda (assembly GCF_003945595.2). Lineage (NCBI taxonomy): Eukaryota > Metazoa > Chordata > Aves > Passeriformes > Pipridae > Pipra > Pipra filicauda. Next base: position 2,391,590 of record NW_024104953.1, on the reverse strand, counting down.
CTTTCACTTTGTGTTTGTAAATCTGATTTTCAGTTTCTCCCATTCTGCACTCTCATTCAAGTTCCTACAGACTCTGCGGCGACACAGGAATCTCTGCGTTTGGAATGGGCTGGTGGGAGTGGTGACCACTACAGTCACATAACAGTCCGAGATTCCCCTGCCTGCCCCTCAACAAACACAGATGTCTGTGAAAGCAAAGGGCACTCACTCAGGAAAGCTCCCTGTTCACACTCAAGTCAGACATGGCTTTCTCAAATCAGAGAAGGCAAATGCAGACACAGCGTGGTCGGAGCAGGATATTCCGGTCTCCTCGCTGAGGCAGCGTCTGTATGTGTCACAGGGAAAGACACGCCAAACTGGATTAGGCTGCAGTCCACCTATCTGCTGCAATAATCTTGTCTCTGACAGTGGCCAGAGGCTCCAGGGAGGACAAAACTTTAGTAGGTAATGTGCCTTTCATCCTGCTCTATAATAGCTATAAGCTGTCCTCACTTCAGAAATTCAAGGGCCACTTACACCTTTGGAAAAAAAAGAAAAAATTAAGGAACTATCCTGGATTAAGCCACTGCAAACTCTTCGGGTTTTGCAACCAAAGAGATATTTTGCTAATTTTTACATATTTATTTGTCTCTTTCATTTTCCCCTACTTTATTTGCTTGCTTGCTTAAAAGCATGCACTTGAGAGTTTTCCACTATTTTTCCCCCCATCTTCTTTCCTTCTTTTTAGCTAGACAATACATTTGCACTGAAAAGTTAGGGCCTTCTGCCCTCTTAAATTTCCTTCAGTAGTAACTACAGCTCCTTCAGGTAACTGTGTCCTCATGGCATTCGTATCTGAACTCCAAAGCAATAATTGGACTGAGGAGACTGAGAAATGCCAGAGTTGGACTAACATAAATTCACAAATGTTGCCCAAAGCAGGAAACCATATTTTGAATGGAAACCTGAACAGCTCACGCTTGCATGACACACTTCTGTCATCAACTACCTGCTCTGTGAGAACCCATAAAACCCCTTAGTACTTCCACAACACTGAAAAGGTGCATAAGGAGGAATTAAGAATCTACAACCCTAATTCCTGTTTCAGATGTGGATTAAAGCAGCAGATTAGATGCTGGATTTTCACCTAATCAAGGTGTTTGGTTGTGCCTTGTAATTGCCTGCCCTTCTCACAGGATCACTTGTTCTGATTGCTTGGTGAAGTGCCCTTGCAATGAAGAGAACTGGGAATACTTTTTCCCACATGGCCTGATTTCTGTGCCCAGTAACAACATTCCCACAGACTCTTCATGGAATAGCAAATCTAAACCTGCAAACGGGACTGCAGTCGATGCAGACATGGGGAAAATGTAGTGGAATTAGAAAGAACAAACTATTCCTAAGCCTTGTACAGTGCCCTCTTACAGAAGCTGATAAGAACAGAACTCATTTGGATGTAGTTAGTCCATAACACCCTCATCTGTCCACTGAAGGAACACCTGGTACCAGTATAAGACCCAGAATTGCTGCAACAGAGACCCCTTGACAAAATCACAAGCTGATTAATGGCTAAATATTTGGTTTTGCTTTTCAGGTTTTATTGGAAGGGTCAAGGGATTTTGGCTAATATTTAACCAAGATAAAGGTCAGAGGTCCTGTAAAAGGGCTTTTAAATATAAGAATCTCTCCCTGAGCCAGGAAATAAAAACATCTGAGTTTAGCCCCCATATAGCTTGAAGGACCCTCTTGCCTGTCACTTGGAGACAAGGTAGGAGAGACTCCCTGGAGCCCAGGGCTGGTGAGGATAACATCAGACACACCTTCTGGCACATAAACTAAGCAAAGCCAGGCCCCTACCGCTACAGAGGTGGGGAGATGTTTTAGCCTCTCACCTTCTCCCACTGCATACTAGTTGCTGGACCATGCTGCTGCCTGTGTTCCCAGTGCAGGAATGCAACTCTGTCCTAGCTTCTTAAAAAAATCACTGCCTGGAAAATGGTAACTTGAATGGTGATGACACCACAGCAGAAAGACAAAAGGCAGATGCTCTATGGGCAGGTCCGAAAAACATTAGACCACTAAAACACCACTACATACATTTAGGACTACTGAGGTCCTAAAATAAAATTTTTTAAAAAAATTTAAATCCCCTAGATCAGTTCATCAGCACAAGGGCTCCAGGGAGCTGAGCTTTGCTGCTTGCTTCTGCAAAAACTCACAAATCCCTGCAAGAGAAAAAGTCCCTAAAAGGCCTAAACCCCTGTGCCATACTGGTAATAACCTTGGCAGGGTGAAAACTAGAGACAGAGCTAATGAGAGCCCACGGGAAGGGAATGTCCTGTTCAGTAGTTTTTTAGTTATGGGGCTGAAATGAAATATTCTCTTAAATCTCTCTCACATAGATGATCTGTAGGTGTGTGCCTGTGCATTTCTCTCAGCCCAGACCTGTAAATTCCTGTCTGTTTACAAGGAAGGGATTGTTCACTGGCAGGCAGGATGCAGGGCACATTCCTACGTCCAAATACAAACAGACTTATAGGTCCACAGCACATTTTTGTTCTATTATTCATTTTCAGGCTTGGAAACCTTCTCATACACCTGTGCAATGTTTTTGTCAAAATGGATGCCTTTTATTTTACTAGGAGAGGCATAGAGGTTTAAATATTTTGCCTGTTCTAGACAAACTATTCAGATATTTTATGAAAAGTGTCATGTCTAAGATAGCTACCCGCTTACTGAAATGAAATTTCATTAACTTTTGTAAGAATAATAATTACATTGTATTTAATTAAGGTAATAGGTAGAGATTATTTCTTGTCTTACTCATGAAATAATTATTTATTAATAATAAAAGTGTAATTATTTACTTTTGAATGATGAAAAATCAATCCAGTATTAAAAATTATATGCTTTGAAATAAAATCCCACCGTTTTACAGAATTAGACACAGTATAGCCTTTGAAAGATGAAGATGCTTCAGTAGTAAGTTTAAAATAGTAGATTTTACCCTCTTTTCTGTGAAATATTTTTATCATAGAACAAAGTTTCCTGTAATTTTTCTTTGAAAAATAGTTTTTCCATAAGAGGGGGGAAAGGAGAGAGATCTGCAAGCTTGTTAGAAAGGGAGGTTACTAGCACACAATCTCTGCATTTTTTTTTGTATTATATTCAAGAAGCAGCTAGTTCAGAAAATATATCATTGCTTCACTAAATTGTTACATAATTATTCCCCCCCATTTACAATAACTGCAACAAACATTCACACCTCACCCTTCTCCCAGTGTCTCTTCTACACCCACGCAACCAAGGAAGTCGGAGCCAAAGTAAATATGTTCCAGGCAGTTTTATCAAGGGCATTACACAGCAGTTCAAGAGCCTGATGAAAGCAATAAGGAGCATGGAATAAAGGCTGATTTCCCAAGCTGCATTCTCAAAGCAAGAAGGGAACTTCCAAATCTGCTCCCTGATCTGAGTTTATTTCGATGCTCCTGCACAGAAAGCATGTCTCAGGCACTAGTGGTGGTACTGACTGGCATCTCTTGCTTTGTCTTTAGTGTAGGATAAAACAGAGTGAGAGTGAGTGTGTTTCTGTACCGTGCTGGAGAATTGTTCCAGCTGCTCATCAAAGGGCTCCCTCCATGCCTTTGACACAGTAACTCCCTCCAGTTGATGCCCGGGGCCAGACTCTTTAAAGGGTCATTAATTTCTGTATATTAAATGACATACATCAATCCCTTGCCCTTAGAAAGAAGAGGTGGAGGGTATTGCCTTTTTTAACTAGAACAGGGGAGGGTTTTCAAAAGTAACAAAAAGGATGATGCTGAAATTAATGCTTCTTAGAGATCTGCAAGTGGTAACTCAAGGTGCAAAGTCTCCTATTCATGCACAGAGCCAATACAGCAGAAGGAACTTTGCCTTCACACCAAACAGTGTCACATGGAGAATGGTTCAATTCCACTGTTCATAAGCATGACAACGACAGTAGTAACATACTCTGACAATTTGGGTATGCCTGGATAAATGCTATGTATCCACACATTAGCAAGAAGGATAATCTGGGAGGATAAGCAACACAGCTCTGATCTAACAAAACAAGCATCTGTCTAACTGAAAAGAACCCTCCCAACCCAAGCTGGAAGTTTGGTTACTTATGTCCTTAATTTGCTGTACTGACTGGTATTAAACTATTCCCTGGCAGATCCACAGAGAACAAGGTTGTCTGCTTCATTTTGTGCATCCTACAAAGGCAGTCCTGTTGGATTACACCTTCCACTGCTATCTGCCCCAATACACACCCTATTTCCTCCAAAGCAAAAGGCACAGACATACATCTCTGCACATGTGATTTTAGAAGTTGTTGGTGATCTGTAACCTCTGGATATGATTAAGGAAATATTAAAAGAAAGAACTTTCTAACTACAGAACTAACAAACAGACACAGTGGGCTGAGAGAAAGTGTGTAAGCTTCTCCACATGAAGTGCTCTCTAAATGCAGCTTAGGTTCAGACTGGATGGGTTTCCACTGAGGTTTGCTGAGACCCTTAAAGGAACTGTCTACATTTTCCAGTGCTGGATTAATGCTTTTTGGATAGCTTACTATTATTTTTAGGTTCACACATTATTCAAAAGAGCATCAGCTTTAATTTATCATAAGCACAAGCAGAGGCTGCTTAGGTATCAGGTTCTGGGGAGGGGAATGAAATAGTGAGGGATGGTTAGAGACCAAATTCCTTAGAGTGAGGATAACAGCTCCAGGTGATGTCTTCATAGTTGACAGTAATACACTCCTCAAACTGGAATGTTCTTTGAAATGCTGTGGAAGTGACCCAAGCCAGCTGGGCTGCACGCAACATGGATGGGTGGAGAGACCGAGAACATTTGGATTTGGGTAGTGAGAGGTCATCCTGCAAGATGTGATGCAAACCTATTTTGAATGGAATAAGGTTTTGAATAACAAAAGAAAAAAAGCCCCACAAAACTGGTACAAAAACCATGCTTAGTGTATCCAGATTTGTGGAAGTGAACCAAGCTGGGTTTTGCTACAGGTTAATCTAAGAATAATTACTTTTGTAAAAATATTTGTGTTCAGGTGACCTTTAATTCTTGAATGATCTTCAGAAATTGTTTCTTGCCCAAATTATGAATAGATATTAATTATAACAACATCTTACATTATAATTATAGTGTATTTTTCCTTCCACCTCATCCTTAGGCCTTCTACAACATACGCATTTTTGCTCCCCTTGGGGCTGAACACAACACTTAATGAAGAGAAGGGACTGTATTAGCTATTTACAAAGGTAATCAGATCTCTCTTCTTATTCCTCACCACTTCTCTAGCTTCTAAACCTCTGTTGCAATCACTGCCTGGTGGCAGCAGTGAGGATGGAAAGGGGAATTGCAATGGGGAACAGTGGAAAAGAACAACTCGTCATCAAAGCAGTCCCAATGTCTCTGACAGTAACCACAGCAGCATTAACTAAATAAAACTTAAAAAGCATGAGCATTTTAGAAGATAACTATATGATTGCAAAGTTAATGCATGATTTCTATACTAAAATTCTAGTTCAGAGAATATTTGAGATGATGCTTTTGATACAACCATCTACATCTTTGGTATTAGATCCCTGGAAATTCAGAATAACTGCTTCAAAGTAATGCCATGTGAATGGAACTCTGGTTGCACTGAACTTGCTGGAAACAGAGGCATGTTTTTGCAAGTGTGTTTTTACTGCCTGAGCTATAATGACAATAACGATAAACCCTTTATGACACCACGCAGTCATTCAGAATGTCAAAAAGACAGCAACGAGATTAAGACGACACTGAATTATGAAATTAAGGTCCAACCTGATGACACAAATCATACGCAATAGTAATTATAGTATTGCACTCTTAATTTTTCCCATCAGAAATCACTCATAACATTCAACAGTTAATCTTTCTGCCTGAGAACTGACAGCAAAGTAAGCACTGAAAGAAAGCATTCTTGCCTTTGAGGTGTGAACAATTCTGTCTCTACAGTTTTCCAACTTCAATACTCACTATTATGCTTGAAGATTCTAATAGTGGCACCAGAAAGCCTCGCACCAAGAACGAGAGAAGTGTGGTTCAACTCATCACTTAAAATGAGGCAGCCCTGTGGAGAAGGAGCACAATAAGTACCTGCACGAACTGGGAGGCTGCTGACACGTGTGCATGTGTGTGTCAGCACAAACACACATCTGTGATAAAGAACTGCACCAGTTAAGCTGTAAGTATTAAACATGAACTGGATTTTCTGCCACTTTTCTGAAGTGCCAGGGTGCACCGCAAAGGCAGGCAGAAACTGTGGGGTCAGATTCTCAGGCACATTCTCAGGTGGTTCGCAGGATCAAATTTCTCCTGTAACTGAAAAGTAGCAAATAACCCTACTGAAGGTTGACTGTTTTATAGTAAAATCCAGAGATGTCGCTTCCTCTATCGCCTCTCTACAGTCTATTTTGAGTTGTAAGGAAAATGCAGCCACCTCCCCATATATAAAGTGTATGACAGTAGTAGTGTAAGGAGGAGTAATAAAAAAAAAAAAAAAGGCTGGACTGACATCAGCACTTTCCACTGCAGAAATGAGATCAGGAGAGACTGTAAGTCCCACCTCCATTAAGATGTGAGTGAAGTTTAGGCACTAGGAGGAGCCTTTCTCTGGTAAATGCATTTACAGTTGACCTGGAGTATACTTTTTATTAATTAACTCAGTTGAAAACTCATTTTGTTTTTAGAAACTAAAATAGAAATGCAGGAGAAGTAAATTTGTATATTACATTAACAGGACTCATAGCTGAAATTCAGGCCTGAACCCTAATTTAGCTCTGCTTTCTATTAAACATCTTGTGCTGTGGTTTCATTACCCAAAGGGCAACACAACATTAAGTAAATACTTATTTTGGAATCATGGATTAGGCCTAGGTTGAGAGATACTCACACAGTCTGCCTGGAGACTGGTATGAAGCACTAATAGTAAGTGTATATGCATCTTGACAAGAAAATGTAGCTGCTAGGCTTAATTATAGAGGAAAACACAGGGAAAAAATCTCCCAAACATAGGGCAGTTACACAATATCTGTAATATATAATAATATTATATAATAATACACACTGAATTGTTAAATATATATATCATACATCCAGTAATATCTTTATTTGTGCCACTTTTATATAAATATCCCATGTCTGACAGAAGCTTGAGTCTCCACATAAGGCCAGGTAAGTGAGGGAAAATTATTAAAAGCAAGGGACAAGTATCTTAAGCTATTATGTATGTCTGCAATTCCATAAATTTACCTTTGCAATTTCATAAATTTGCTTTTGTTAATTCTCGGTATCTGTTCCCTTTGAAAGTGCTGGATAACTTCTCCAGCACCACTGCAGACTGAAGTTCGTGTTCTGAGTAGCTGAAGCAGCTCTCCCTGCCCAACACTTGTATACACATATTTCAGAAATCTCTTGGAAAAGCTGCATTCATCTTCAACAGTGAGTGAAGAAGTGTCTTCACCTTTATGCTGCTGTTTCAGAAGTTTTGATCATTGTGAATTCATTCTGTTCCACACTTCGATGAACTAAGGAGGAGCTCCCAGCTTTCCCAGCACAGCGTCTCTGCTTGTGATGTCCAGGACTGACAGGATGATGGATATTCATGCCTTTGTGTTAGTTACCCCAAATCAGAGATGAAGTCCCTTCAGCACCAAATAAGAACCCAACTTCTATAATATGGTCATGACTTTAGACTTGCGTTTGCTGCCAGCTTTCTTGGCAGAGCTGGCTGGAGCTCTGTTCATCAGGAATGGTAAAGCACTGTGCTTTTTGTTTCCTGAAAGTGTTGTATAAACTATCCCAATAGTCATCTGTCACCACAGGCAGCTGGGCAATATCTCTGCCAGCAGCCCAAATACTTTCTCCCACAACACCTGGTCAAGGGATACAACGTTCGCTTACTTTTTAGGGAGAAGCAACTTCATCAAGAGGAGCTAAACAGCCATATCCCTGATCCTTAAATAAGTATTAGATATGTGTGATAGCAACACTCAGCACTAGCAAAAGTGGTGAAGGAGCATATTTAAGGTCACAAGGTCATCAGCCTTGTGACTCACACATTCCTGATACCAAGCTTTGTTCCTCGATCAAGCCTTTCCACTCAGTGAGCGCCCAGAATTCTGTAACAGGAGTTAAAACAATCAATAAACGATTGTTCTACGTGTTCCTTTAGGAAGTCCTCACCTTTCCAACAAGGGCTGGAATATTCATCGAGTTAGTTGCAAAGCCCATGCCAAACACCATGGAATCTTCAACACCAAGGAACGTGGCCACAAGTTTTTCTAGTTCTACATGCTTGTCTAGGGTGCCTGCAGAAATAAGCACAGGGAATATTAAATCTCATTAAACTGTGAAAGTTTTAAGGCACAAAACGTACAAAAGAACAGGCTAGAAGTGTGTTATTAAGCTATATGACATTAAATTCTAATGAAGGTTTTTCATTTGTATCCTGTGCATGTGGGGTAATGCAAGAAAAAGCAAGGGTGCAAACCAGCTGTGACTAATACTAATAAATACTGCAGCTGTTAAGGCAGCAAAGCAGCTGCTGTGGCAAGAAGCTTCCCTTTTCTGTAACAACTTTTGACATAGTTTATTCTGAAGATTAATTTTTTGCCTTTTTCTCTCCCTTGCAAAGAGGACAAAAATACCTCCTTTTTTGTAGGAAATGTGGGGAAAACATTTTAGGCGTTCTTAAATTCTCTCTGGATGTGAAAATAAAAACCAGGGACAAGATTCTTCCATTTTTTGTTGAGTGCCTACATATGTATACAAAATCTTTAATTAGGATTTTACATGGATAGACAAACAAAAGTGTTCTCCATATTTTTCTGCTTTGGAAGGTAAAAGCTATTCCACTCTCCATAACTGATGATAACTCTCCCCTTTCCTTCCTCTCAGCAATGAACATAAATGATAAGGCAACACTAGAGAGCCTTCTTTATTGCATGTTAATTATCTAATATTAGTGCCTGAAGTCTCCAAGCAAATAAGGTGCTCCAACTACCCAGCAAAGGCAGTATCCTTCCTGCCCAACTCACAGCGAAGGAGGACAAAATAAAAAACGCAACAAACAAAAGAGCGGTGTTAAGAGACTGAGATAACAAATAGCTTTGAACAGTAAGGAATCATCTCAACTTGCCAGCTCTCTAGTCTTTGGTTGCCTGGCTGTGCATTGCAGGTACCAAGGCAGAAGGAACTCTTACAGGATGATCTGTGGGGAAGAAAAGAGAGTGGCGTGTGGATTCTGACTGAGCATTTCCCCTGTGAGTAAGGCTGTAATCAGGGAACAGAAGAAAAAAATTAGGCAAGTGAATACCTTACCTCACTTGCACTGCACAAACTGCTGTCACAATAATATAGGCAAAGTGAAGTACAATTGATGGGACAAGAAAGCTGTGTTCACTGTGATGGACAAAGGGAGATGAATGGAGGAACACAGAAGCTTGGCTGGAGCGTCTCAACAAGAATGATGAGTCAGGAAGATGATCTTACCTTCATCATGGAGGAGAGCTCATTAAAAAAGTCAAATATAAATGGCAGAAGAACAGTTTCAGCAACAACACTAAGAGGGTAGAGTGAAGTAGTGTTTTCATTATTTTTTCTCATTAAATATCTAACGTAGGAATGACATTCACTTGGAAAAGAATGTGCAAAGTATCTATCACGCAGCCAGGTAACACTCCAACAGCCAGGAGATGAGGAGCAAGGGTCATATGGCTTCTGGAAAAACCTTTACATGGCCAGTAAAGAACATATTTTGCACAGAGCCCGCCTGGGTTCTGCCAGACCTGAGCTAACTCTGGCAGAGCTTTGAGAGTGTCTCTGCACTCCTTGTACCACACTGACTGTACATGGAGCTGGGCTGTCTCTGTGCTCTGAGAAGTTAGGCAATGTGACACAGAAAATCTGGCTCTGCAGAGCCTCCAGCAGATGTGAGCTGACCCTGCATGAAGCTCTTTGAGGATGGCTAATTTTTGAATTTGTAGATTCCAAGATACACTTGGATACATGCTGGCTCTGCACACAGCCACCATTTAGTGGCCAAGCTTCATGAAATACAAAACTACAGAGTGCTTCAGAGCTGAGCTGCTCACTGGAAATGTGGGTGAGAATCTATGTCTTAACTTGTAAGCCCGGCCCAGGTCTCAGAGTGTACTTCTATGGCTAGTTCTATATTTTCTGCAAATTTGCCCCATCTAGTCTTCAACCTGATTACAGCACTCATGGACAACTGAGTTCCAGCATGACCATCTGCCTCAGTGTTCCCTGCAGATGTTATTTTGTCACTTGAGGGATATCAGCACACAAAAAGTTGATGAAGTCTGAAACGGAAGTTTGAAGCAAACCACACTGTGGTCACAGCTGGAATTAGAAGGAGGATTGTGAAAGCACGAGAGACGAGCAGTGTGTGCTTTGCAAGGGAGGCATTTTAAGGCATGACAAAATTGTCCCTGACTTTTCCAGGGATAAATCTGACGCTACTGGGGTGGAGTTAAATTGCTTTTTGGGGTTGCATCATATGTTTTCTGTTTTTACAAACAAGAAAAGCCTGACTCAATACAGATTGTTCTGTTAAAGCATCTATTAGATGACCCACAAAAGAACAGCACATTTTGGACCTATTTTTATTGATTTTGTGATTATGAAACATTCTGAAAGTGACCGATCCCTACTTATTATTTACTAATCCCAAGACTGAATAGAGATGATATTGTACATTGCTATTGCCTACAAATCCTGGAATAAAAACTGGAATCAGTTTGCAAAACAAAAACCTGAATGACACAGGTTTGCAAAATGAGCCCTGGTTTTGAATTACCTTAATTGTCATGGCAATAGTGCAGGTGGGAGATGAGATGCTGCAGAAGCAAAACAACACACACCAGTACTGACACTGGGAAGTCCATGACAGCTGTATACACCGAGCAGAGGTGATAAAGCATGTCAGCTTGCATTTTGCCAGGTTTAAAGTAAATGGGCTATTTATTTAATAAATGAGGCATTTATTTAATCATTTATTTAATCTCCAGTATAGGTTAGTCCTTGGACACTGTAAATGGCATCAATTATATCACTTCTCTCCACTGGAGGAAACAAGGGGGCAGAAACGCTCTGCTGGGATGAGGCTTGTTCCACTAGCATTCCCAGCCAGTCACAGCAACCCCTGCAACAAGCATAAACAGCACGACCAGACCAGATGCAAATTTGATCCAAAGGAACTGGCACAAGCTGAAACAACTCACCATCAACATCTCAAGCTACATAAGAAAGGCAGTAATTACACTGCTCTTCCTTAAATACAGCCTTAGAGGTGTCAAGTGAGGTTATCATGGCCCTTAAAATGTCTTGTCTTGTGCTAGATTCAAGACCACCATCATGTTCTGATGAATGAAGTGATACACTAGATACATTTTTATTAATACATTGTACACACAGATAGCTTCTACACTTGCCCCATGCACGGACATCAGAAATTTCTCCCATCCTTCACCTGTTCTGATTTTTATGCCAACTACAGCTTGGTTTGATCCACCAAATGAGGATACAACTAAATAATGTACACCAACCTCCTGGGAAAGATTTAAGACAAAGAAAAAAGAGAAAGGTACCTGTGTCTTTAGGAGACAAAATGAAATAATTTGAAAGTTTTTTCTCACTACTGAACAGGTGAATGCACTACGGTACAGCAGGAGTTACTGTGACCCAAGACTGTATAGGCATTAAGATCAAAGATCTTATCAGAAGTGGACTTTCACAATGGTAGCCACCTCCACAGATTCCCACACTTCTCTTCCCAAAGCAAATCCCCTCCTTTTCAAAATCTGATGACCCAGTTCCCTCCATTAACTTGTCACTGCACTCTGGTGACAGGGAACATGAAGCACACTGTGTTCTGACAGGCTTTTGTCATCGGCTTACCCATACTCTTGGGTTCAAAGTCACTGTCAGTCTACTAGACAGATAAAGCTTGAAAATGCACTTCCCATGGTCCACAGTCATTGTTTAGCTCTGACACTTTCAGCCTGGACAAGGTGGTTTGTGCCACTGGTTAGTCTGCCCAATACAGTCTTTCAGGTTCTTATGCACTAGTGACACGGACTGGTTAAACTGCCAACACTGGCAACAGGATCCTGTAACAGAATTTTATGTTTGGAATCCTGAGACCCAAAGAAGACAGGAAAATCCCTGCTTGCCTCAAGTTAAAACAAAAGTTGGAGGAGTAAACTGATATAAGCAACAAGTCACTGAAAGAAAAAGGAACAGCTGGGAATCCTGTGCATCCCTGATGTGACTCACCCAGGTGAATAAGAGCCATTATGCTATGAAAATGAAGGTTTGTCAGAGGCACCCTTAGGAGGGTGGGGAACAGAACAAAACACCTGAACTTCCTTGTCACAGTTGAAACTTAAGGTCACAAACTCACCCTGCTAGAACATTTGTCAGAGACGAAAAAATAGTATCACTGAAACGCATACATGCTTTTACAGAAGCAAGGCTGGATGAGCTATTTATAGAAGGATGAAGAAACAGAAGATGTAGAAATGGTATTATTTCTTTACACCATGCTTACAGAGTGGACGATGCAAATGCTATCAACAGAGCCCACTACCAGAGCAAAGCCTAAACTTGTAGAACGAGACATTGGCAAGAGAGAGAGAGAATGATACTGTAGTGTTATGTAGTTGCCTCATTTAACACTGCATGTGCATAAGACAGCCCCAAAATAGGCAGCTTTTGAGGAATCATTTGATAGAAAGGAAATACTCAAGTTTTCTTAACATTTTTACCAGCTAATAGGGCTTTCATACCATAAAGATGCTGTGGGTGTTATAGATCTAATGATATACCTGTGTAATTTACTGATTCTCAGAAAAAAAAGTAGATTCATTTTAACAAAACCTTCAGTTTAGTTGAGATCTTTCTGGTTTTGTTTCTTTTTTTCATTTTAGAAAAACACAAAGTTAACAAAACTTACATTTAAATCCAACTTCTTCATGCCAAAGCCTGGATGGTAGTACCTTAAGTATCTAAATATTTGCATAGATAACATCATATATAGGAGATATTTTAGGTTTTAAACAAGTCATACAACCCTTAAGTTATTCTGGACACCTTCAATTCCACCTGCCAGAAGGTGGACGATCCAGAGCTTAATCTTGCTTTGCAAAGCATACTTTTGCAATGGTGAAACACCAGGAACAAACCTGACCCTTTGATCATAAATTGGATAAGTTATTTATGAGAGGGTAGGCGCAAAAGGGAAAACGATGTTAGTAGGAAATGACAAAAGAAAATTCCTCTCGTGTTTCCTAATTTATACCACACTCCACCAGAAAGTAGCCAAGGTTATGAAATATATATATACACACACACATAAATTCTCATTTATGTGGCTGTATTTTTCCTGAAGCTCCTACTTGGAAACTGTAAATTATGGGAATATTAGTTTTTTATCTCTTTCTCTTAACTGAAAAATGGACCATTTATTTGTGTTTGTTCAGTATTGAGTTTAAAACAAGCAAGCCCTAACTAAAGCTTTGAAGTGACATAAAAGAAAGAATGAAGAAATATATATTTTTGCCTTCTTGAAATGCTCCTAGAAATTTATACTAGGCCTTAAAACCCAACAGAAGAAAGTGAAGGGGTCAGAGCTACTTTTGTAGTTTAAAATGTTGGCACAGATTTTCAGATCTGCCTTTTGGAAATCAGATCACAATCAAACAAAAAACCCCCACCTCTAACGAACAAAAAGCCCTACAACTGAGCGCAAGTCAGGTGTTAAAGGGTGATCTCCTAACCATGCCCTCCAGAGTGAATCACCCTGCAAGTGTTCTGTGCAGGCTCCATCTTGTCTTTTGGTCCAAGGCATAATCACAGGAGAAGGATTTCAAAAGGCAGGAATCCTGCTTGGCTGCTTAAGAAGCACTAATGATACATTTGCTCCAGTTACTCACGTAGATCATCTCCATAAGGAATAATGGGGAGTTAGATAAATAGAGCATTGGAACTACCAGCTGTCCATGTGACAGTCCTGTCACCAGCCCGGTGCTAAGCCTAGGAGTGTTCAGGGCATGGTAATCTGCCTTATCTTAAAAGAAGTGTAACTTAAATGATTTTATTATCATCTGCAAGCAGCAACCAGGAGACTAATTTGCTTGTTTGTCAATAATTTTCAGTTATGTTGTTTAGAAAAGGCTGACTGTAAACACAGAATGACAGGACGGGCTCAGACAAAAGGCTTGTGAGTCTGTCTCCAACAGTAGCCAGCTCCCACTCCAGCCATTAAAATACATTGATTTGCATGGAAAAAAAGGACTTCACATTCAAGCTGTCATTCTTTCATTATTTTTCTACTATATAGAGGGAATATATGCTACATCATATTTATTTAGATTCCTATTTGCCAGCATTTTTTATTAAGCTAAAAAATAACACTTTTGAAAGGCAGATTAAAATACAAAAAATGTGGTACAGAGATTTTTTGGGGGTAATTACAATAAATACCCTAACGTTCCAAGCACTCCAGTTACTCGAATAGCTGGTGTCCAGTTACTTATGGAATGAATCATAGAATGGTTTGGGTTGGAAGGGACCTTAAATACCACTTAGTTCCAACCGCCCTGCCATGGGCAAGGACACCTTCCACTAGATCAGGTTGCTCCAAGCCCCATCCTTGAACACTTCCAGGGATGGGGCAGCCACAGCTTCTCTGGGCAAACTGTGCCAGTGCCTCACCACCCTCATAGTGAGCAATTTCTTCCTAAAATCTAATCTAAACCTGTCCTCTGTCAGTTTAAAGACATTCCCTCTTATTCTATGACTCCATGCCCTTGTAAAAAGCCCCTCTCCAGCTCTCTTGTAGCCACCTTTAGGTACTGGATAGCTACTTAAATCCTTCAACATTTAAGAATTATTGATTCAGACCCAAGGTCTATTTCTGAAAAACAAAACTTCAAGAAACTAATCAGGACATGAAAAATGTACAATGTACAGTGAACTAGCCAAAGGGGAAAAAATAAAGATTGACCTTTTCTGCACCTACAGGAGAAACTGCTGCTGACAAAAGTTGTTTTAATTTAAATAACACTCATGGTCAATTTTATCAGATATAGGTGCAGATCTCGCTGTATCCTCCCATGGCATCTCATACAGTTAATGCAGCATCTTCTCCGCTGGCTTTGATAAGTTTAACCTCCCCAGTCTCAGATGTGCTCAGAATACTCTTACCATTCCAGGTGAATGGTCCTATCCTTCCTCCCAGCCTGCCCCTCTGACCCAGAGGACCTTTCTCTGTTCTACATCTCCAGCTGCTCTGAAATTTTCTGAACGGTCTTATTTATGCTTAAATTTTTGCCACCAAGATCCTTCAGGGACTACTGTCATGCCACATACCACACAGAACTGAAAAGTATTTCCCCTCTAAGCAGACCCATTATCACTGGGTTTTGCCTTCTGCCTACCATCTGCAAACAACCACTTTCACACATTCACCCAAGCTACTGCTCGTAGAAGACATGCCCCAGGTTTATGTGCATCTTTTTCTTGTTGATTTAAGTATCTTCCCTTAATACCTTTCTAATCTTAGTGTACTTAGAAACACTGAAAACAGCCAGGTTACTGCTTCATTAGTTCCTTATGTGCTACCTTTGTTGTAAATACTGCCCAGCTTCATAACAATACAAGTATGTGTGTGTTCCTAGTTCAAGTCAAATTTGTATGATGATTTGCTAGTCAACAGGTTCACTATTAACAATTGTCCAGCAATGGTTATAGGCATGTAATTAATAATATAAATTCATATTAAACAACTAATTACATTAAATAATGCTAAACAACTAGTACTAAATGTACCATACACACAAAAAAAGGTCCCTTTTGCTCGTAATCCTTCATCTGACAGTTGTCTTGTATTGATGTCTGATGTGTTGATTAGGGTAGAACGAAAGCAGGACAGACATATATAGTAGTATCCCAGCTTCTGAATAACTGCAGCTTAAGGACATCCTGAATCAGACAACATTGTGTGTTTTTCTAATTTCTATCAGTGATCTCTCCTCTGCATGTGGCCAGTGTCCCTTGGAATGCAAGGGAGTGTAAAGTTCTGGCATCTGCAGCTTCCTTTGCAAAGAGTTCCTTGGGTCTGCCAGCCTCCAGTGTGGAGAGCTGCCTCCTGGATTTAGGTGGAAGCCTTCTACCAACTTCATACAACACCCTGTAGATCTGGCAGTGGCAGAGGCAATGAACAGTGAACCCTGACCTCTCTTCATGCCACACATAATTTTGAAGATTTCTATAATTTCTCCCTTCAGGCACTTTCTGAGGCAGATGACAGGCATTTCTGACAGCTGAGGACAGCAAGCTCAGTAGTTCTTCACCCAGAAGCTGTTTGAGGCCTTTGATGATCCTTTTGGCCCTTCTCTTGCACTTTCCAGTTCTGCTAAATATTTTTGATCAGAACTACAGAGAGTACTCAAGACAACAGCAAACAGCAGCTTTATGCAGCATACTAAGGCTCTGTGGTTGGCTTTCTGTTCACTTCCTAATAATTCCTAGTGTTTGATTTGCTTTCTGACCACTGAACAACAAGCTAATGCTTTTACAGAACTACTACCTATAGCTCCAAGATCTTGCTCCTAAGGGGTAATAGCTAGCTTGGTCTTAAAAAAGGAAAATATTTTTCTTTTCACATTCAAAATCCCACAAAAGCCTCAGAAACATGTCTAAAATGACACTGTTTACTAAGGAAGTGATTTCTTATTATCATTTAAAAAGAGTATGGAATTAAAAATGGAGTGAAAAGCTTTTAATCTTTTTAGGGAGGACAAATCTAGGAATGTCAGCCACTGTTTTTATCAGTTTTAACCATGTTTAAACATCCACGTTAACTTATTCTGAGAGCAAACTACCCACAACAACATTCTGATATGACAGCATTCACAGCCACTCCACAGCCCACACAATTATAAGAGGAGGAGTGTAGGCAGAAGAGCACAAAGAACAGTTTCACTATCATGTATTCTTTCAAACATCACTCAAATCACTTTCATTTGTGTCTTCTTTGTTTTGCCCTCCCTCTGAAATCTTCTGAAAGTAGTGGAATGATCCTTCTCAAAGAGAGATGTTGGTAAAACTCAAACATGCCAGCCACTTAAATGCACACAAGCAGAACAGTGCTTTCAAAGTCATGTAGCTTGAAAATATAAATATGTTCAAGTGCTCTCTTGAATTAAGACCCCACAGGCAATTTACAGCCTTGGTTCCTGCAGCTCACTGCAGTTTTACTTCAAACCACTTGAGCTCAGCCACACAATAACAACAAAAGTTTTGAAATGTGATCTACCCAGAAACAAACCCAGTCTGTTCTATTTATCCAGGATGGAGATGAAAAATGCTAGTTAAAACAGGTAAGACCTTTCTTACAGAGCCTTTCCAACTCACTTGAAAGTATATGTGTACGTATATTTAACTCAGAATTTTTCAAATCTGTTTGACTGTGATGAGAGCAGAGCTGAGGCAGTACAAGAGGGTAAAGGAGGAAGGAAAGAGGGTATCCACGCTATGAGGCTATTTTCCTTAGGTTGTTTATACAGGTCTTGGTGACAGACAGGCTCCAACAAAAGCCAGGGCCAATGAAAGAAAAATCTTTTAATAAGTTAATTTTTTTTTTTGAGAACAAGTCAAGGTTACACAAGTCTTCCATTAAAAAAATTCTGCAAAAGCTAAAGAATAAGTAACACCAGTCATAATCTGAGATGTACTGAAACGTTCTTAGACAAAATCCAAGAGCAAAAAGACAGAAAGAAAGCTTCCTTCAATACCGTAGATGACTAGAAATGGTGACCACTTTCAAGCATGCAATTCAGGTTAAATAATATATTGCAGTCACCAGATGGGTCACCTACAAAAGGAAAGTAGGGTCAATCTGTCAACTCTCTCTGAGTGGTGTCGCTGACATAGTTATTATTGGCAAATCAAAGCATGTTGACAAGATAAGAAGCAGGTGGCAAGGTTCGTGTTATTGTTTCATCTGGAAATGAGACACTAATAGAAACTCAAAATACAGTATTTTTTTTCATAACATTTCCGGAGGAACAGAGTTTACTTCGAGAGATAAAAACTGAAATTATTTCAGGTTGCTGGATTAGGATAAAAGGTCTATAAAAGACTTCTCTATTCTGACAAGCCTACCCTTTTTTTTTTTTTTTAATTAACTCCTAAGAAAGATAAAATCTGAAGAGAAACCACCCCTTGCATTTCTATGGCTTGAAATTCTCTCCAAAATGTAAGCTGATTGTACCATTAGGAATGCACGGCTTTGTGTAAAAATATAAAGTTGAAGGTAACACTACATGCAGCTCACAAACTAAAAAAGCAGAGAAATCATAAAGGACATATAAAGCAAAAAAGTCAGATAGAGCCTTCCTGAGTTTATTCCTTAAAGGCACAGCAGAAATTTCTATTTTGTGCCAATAATGTCGCATAAAAAATTTCAATATGCTCTTAGAACATGGGATTAAAAAAAATTACGTAAAAGATAATTTTCTTTATCTGAAACATCTGTGTGTGGTAACAGATATAAATCTGTGATGCAACTGATTTGCCCTAGAACAGTTCTTGAAGTCTCCGTGTGGTTTTTACTTCTCTTAAAAAATAAGCCCGTTACTTCCATCATTAAAAATCCCAGGCATTTAGTTTTGCTTTTCCAAAAATCAGTATTATTTTTCCTTTTGAAAAAATATCCTCATGTGATAACAAATAAAACACAGCATCCCTTTTAATTGCGAAACAAGTAATTGCTGATGCGATTCCTTCAAGATAACTGTAAAAAAAAAAGGCATATAATTACAGAAACCTTGGTAAACAAGGTTTACCTGGAGTAAACATCCAGCTGTTTACTCACCCATTTCTTGTCTGGTACTGCAGACTCCCGTCCCATACTTTTCTAACTCTATGGTCACAGTTTTCAAAGCATTAACATCTGTTTCTGCGAAGCCGAGGTAGTTATAAGAACCCATATTGATTACATTCTTGATAGTCCTTCCTGTAAACCTAGAATTAAAGCAAATTTTAAACAATAGTGCAACTTCCCCTCCAACAACAAGTGAAAAGAAAAAAATCCCAAAATTTTTCCACCAAATTTTGTTCTATTTGGGAACTTATAGTCCTCTAACAACCCAAAGGTTTTTTACAGCCTTTCTCTTTTTTCTGGCTAAATACTCTTTCCTGGTCAGAATGTTTTCTAGAAGCCAAGCTGTAGATGGCAATATAGTGGTTATTAGGTGAAAGGCTGCTTTTGTGGATTTAAAGAAATAAACCAACCTAAAACTTCATTTAAGGAACAACTTTGAGACGCTAATTTTTCAAGCAAAATGTCAACAGCTTCCACAAAGTCTTCAGTGTTCTCATACAGACAGAGAAATTAAACATGATGAAAATGTTGTGGGAAACACTAAGATACATTCTCACTAAACTGAAAAATAGCCAACCTACACATTGTCTACGCTCTGAATTCCCACAGCTGTTTAATTCAGTTGTGATACACTGAAATCTTCAAGCTGTAATCTGCTTAAAACCCGCTCCCAAAGACTCACTGTGAAAGCAAGAATCCACATTCACGCAATGCAAGAGATTGTGATTTAAATCCTAACCATGGGACACAAGAAATTTTGTTGTAATATTCTGAGTAAAGGTCTATCGTTAGAAATGAAGCATCAGCAGTTTTACTTGTGCTGACACAGCCAAACAAACCCATTTGTGATTGACTTGGAAATCCATACTGCGTTTCCAAACAATTCCAGAGGAAAAGGGTCAGATTGTCAGCAACTTGCAGATGTACCAGGAGTATTCTTTTGAAGCTGAGAGGTGCAGAGTGTAAGATGACTCACCTAAATGTCCAGTTGTAATCATCTGTAACACGTTCCATGAGGTCAAACTGTGGCCCAGGGACACTGCAAATTGGCCGGTTCCAGTTATCCCGTATTCTCATATAGAGGTTTCTGGTGTAAAAGTTCTCAAAATCTTGATAAAGTGGCACAAAATCCTGGTTTGAAAACATGCACAGGGTTATGTTGCTGGGAAAATGTCTGCTTCTGTACCCAAGTCATTCCCATTAACAAGGAAAAAAGGATTCATTAGTAAATAGAGAGCTGTAACAGTCACATATTCCTATGTCACACACAACTCCAAAAATCAAGTATCTTACTTTAATTCTTTTGAAACACAGTGTTGGATTTTTTAAGTGGTGGAGTTTTTTGTTGGTTTTTGTTTGTCTGCTTGTGTTTTTAGATTGGGTTCTTTTTTTTCTATGAGGAGGTGTCAACTGCTTGTTTTTTTTTAAATGGTCAACAAGTTGGTTTAACTCTCCATTTGTATCTTGAAAGTTGGAAATGGAAAAATTAAAGATTCTTTCACTTGGAGAAACCAACTGCTTCAAATTCAGCATCTTGCTATGTGTGGAGCAGACTGAAAACTAAGATAAACAACTCATTACATTTCAAGAAATGCTGGATACATTAGATAAAAGCTACTGCAGTGTAAGTGATCTGGGCATTGCTGGCCTAGACTAGACATGCAAACAGCCAGTTAATACAACTGGTTTGGTTGACAATTTCTATTTATGGATTTTACTTGGAAATTAAATTTAAAAAATGTAAGGTATCTAAACAAAGTTTTATATGAAACAGGAATATATCCATGTTGGACACTGGATACAATAAACTGCTAAAATAACACGGCACATAGTTGACATACACAGGAGAATTAAATGAAGATGTAATCCATGCTGAAGGACAAGAAAATTTAACTGGCACAACTGGCATCAACAAGTGGTCAAACCATGCAGTGAATTGAAAATGATATTCATTAAGCTGTGTGTTCAGCTTTGGAAAGATAAATCAGGAAACAATTTCAGAATTTTATTTGTAAGGGGAACAGTAACACTATTCCCATTTTCCCTTCATTTTGCCAGGTGTTACTGTAAATGATGACTCAAACTGCACAGAGAAAGAGGAGCAACCAAAAATTCTAAACAAAGTTGGAAGGCACTTGAGCTTGCTAAGGTGCAAGTTTCACTTAGAACTATGTGGGATGAAAAAATTTCTAAGTCAGGACTTGCAAGAATTCAGGCTACATTCACTTTGTGCCAGGACATGATTCCCGAGTGCTCTGTGAGCAGCAGTTCAGGAAACATAAGCCAGCAATTACAAAAATCACTGCCTGTGGATGTGAAGGCAGCCAGGTGGGACAAAGGAAGATCGGGGTTTAAGAGGTTTGACAAGATGATATATTTAACAATAAGGCATTCCTGAGTTTTCTTGTGTCGTGGATCAACTTAAGTGCACCTCTATTTCGCTGAGAGTATTATAACACTCTTGGAACAACATGAACATCTCTCTGGGTAAAAATCATGATTTTACCTATATATACAGGTACATAAGAGTACAGGTGCATATAACTCTACTGCAGTGTGAGTCATTCCCCTCATCCTTATGCAATGCTCTCTGAGATGAAAGGTGTATTCCTTGTTAGTTCGACAGGTTGCTGTAAATCACTTGCAAGCAGGGGAAAACTCAGCTGTGGATACATAACGTCTTTTTCATACATACTTTTTGTTGTTCTCTCTCTTCAGCAATGTTACGTTTTTCTAGTCCCCAGGCTCTCATAAAATCTCGCAGGTAGCCAAATATTGTTCCCACTGCAAAACCCACGACAGTAAAAACTGCAACATACATTGGTGCCTGTTCAAAGTGCTCAATAAATGTCTTTTTGTAGAGAGTTCCGTTTGACACGCCATTCTTCTGAAAATACAGAACAGAAACTTGTGATTAATACATTTCATCTATTCAAAGCTTACACCTTAGACCTGGAGGCAAATCATCTTCTCTAATTAGCAGAGACATTCAGACCTCACACTGTACCAGCTGAAGAGAACCTTTAACACTGCAGTTGCTACTGACCACTACAAATATCTTCCATTTTCTCACCTCTCCACCAATGTCCTCAATTGCAGGTGTCTCCAACACCACTCCCTTGTCTATTTTGAAACACGTGAAACTTATGAAGGATTGGCAATGTATTATTGTGTAATTGGACAATTATTTCAAAGGTGATTAAAGGGAAACCACAATACTCTGTCTTGCAAGGCAGAGCAATAAAAAGGGAAGGGCAGAATTAAAAACTCACCTACACTGTTCCTGACTGCTTCTGGAAGTCTTGTGCAACCCATTGCAGCAACTAACCTATATACAACAAAATTCAGCCTAAAATAGGGCAGCTTTACCATGATGTTCCTCAGATCTGAGGAAGTATCCAAAACCATTACAATACCAGCCTTCCATTTCTGTTCTGATTTCACAAATGCTTTTAATCCCATTTTCAGTGATATCTCCCTCTTTTAAGGGTACTTAAAAACAAAATAAAGAAGAGTAAAAGAAAAGAAAACAAAACAAAACAAAAGATAAAAAAGGAAGAGACACACAGACACCCTTGATTGTTGGAATTAGTGAGCCCATTGTAAGCAAATTCTAAATATTGACAACAGTGTATGGACAAAATATTTTGTCATGAAAATATTCTAAAATTTTAATTCTCAAATTAAAGAAGCTAAGTTTTCCAGTTGCAGTCTTCTCAAACCAACTCATATTGAGTTGGCTCATCAGCTTATTCTTTGAAAGAGAGGTAACTCCCTTATTTCTGCAAAAATACAGTTACTGTCTAGTAACATCCAACCTGCCAATTCAAAAATAACAAAACATAATCCAGAAAAAATAGTTCCCTCTGTTTAACCAAAAAAAAAAAAAAATAGTAAAAAAATCCAGGAGTAAATAGATTTTTGAGAATATTCTATAGCAAACTACCCACATACACACCAAACCCCTACTTAACACTAACCATTCCTCCTTTCTTCTTTTTTGAGGGATGAACTAAAAAAAGTAGATTGTCTAGGTACATAATGTAGCAAGCTGAAATAGAATATTCATATTAAAAACAACTGTCAATTCAGTATACTTGTAAGATAGAGTATTATGGATCCTCATATTGCATTAAAATGTCTTCATCTTCAAAGGATTTTGATTTCGGTTTTATGTTGCTGTCCAATTCTGGATTCATGAAGATTTTTTGGGAGAGAGAGAAATAAAAAAAAATTAAAAAAAAGAAAAAATAGAAAAAGAAAAAAAAGGAGGGAAAAAAGGGGTGTTGGGCACAAGAGAGAATATAAAGCCTTTGGAGGAAACTCAAAAAGGAAAAAAAGTGCTGGTAGGGCTGAACAGAACCCCATTTAGACTTTGGAAAGACTTATTGCAATGCAAGAGAAGGAATGCAGGGCTGGCTCTCCCCATGTGAGGGTAGACCTTTGAAGTAATGTTACACATGCACTCCTACCTCAAGCAAATTGCTCTTTTAGGGCAACCTATTTACCATGAAAAACATTTTATGAGGATGAGTTAAATACATGGTCAAGTCAAATTTCACAAGAGTCACAACAGCTTTGTGCACACAGCGATCAGATAAAGTAAATATTTCAGGATTAAGGATTAAGCTCAGTCATATTACCTTACATCTGCCACAAGCTAAGAGGATATTTATGTCACCTATGGAAATTCAATTGGCATTGTAGCTTGATGTGCTTGATTCAACTGGCATCAAGATGTGATGACACCTGAGCCCAGAGGAGAGAATGATGTTGTTTCTGTTTATCAATTTTATTAAGAAACACTTTATTGCTGTATATCTTATTGGCAAAGGAACAGGGGAGCTCATATCAAACTTGTGCACTGCAACACTCTTCTTCCACAATAAAACTCTCCTGTTGTGGAATTCTTATTTCAGCTGCTGCCATTTTATACAGTCAGTATGACATACATATTTAAACTTGCTATCACCTGCTATCCTCAATACAAACATCTAGTAGTAAATGACATCCATGGTAATAAAGTACTAAGAATGCACAGTAGGATGTGATCCACATTCTCCAGTCTATGAATGATGAAAACCAAGAGTCTTCAAACAGCCCAAGGTTGGGAGAACAAATTCAAAAAATACAGTGACATTTTGTCTAAAAACTTAAGCGAGGAAACCAAAGGGTATTTCCTCCATTCTTAGAGTTCCACAAAAAAGTAGAGAAAGAGTCTCATATTAGGAATAAGCAAAACAAGTGGATTTGCTGCTTTTAGAAAGTGGCAGTGGGGGTGTTTTTGTGCAGCAATTAAAATCCAAGCACAGGGTAGGGGTGACTGACTGAACATCATAAGGAAGTTCAGCACTTCCAGCCAGCCTAAACAGTCAGAGGATGAATGGTTAGTTGGCATTTTGTGCTACATTACTGTTGACTTTTTATATGTTATCATAAAGTTTAATTGGAGAAGAAAGAGGTGGATTTGGAGACTGCATTTAAAGCATGTGGACAGTGAAGATAGATGTTATTCAGGTGTTGCTGGCACTGAAATAAAATACAGCAGATTTCCTCCAAATGCCTGAAACGATTCAAAGATCATTAGTTACACTATTACACATCAGGTTCTTTGCTGACCTGTGCTCTCCAAGTATATTATTATCTATAATAACATCTGCAGTAGACAGTACACTTTCCAGCTCCATATCTTCAACTGTAGCAATTGATTAAGTAAGGATTCTAAAAAAAAATATATTCTTCCAATTTCCAGCAATTGCTGGCTTTGAGATTTTATAGGTCAGATTGTGCTATCATGTTTAATAGTCATCAGGGGATAATTATGAATGTGTTCTTCATTTTTGAACCTACAAATGCTGGGAAAATGAATTGCAACTTTTGCTAATTGATTTAATCTGTAGAAAATGTGTTTTCTTTTATATAATAATAAAAAATAATACCTGATAGTGTCACGACAATTTACTTTGACCATTGTTATCCCTTCAGCTTTCCTATTCAGCCAATTACACAACTCATAATTTTCTGTACTTAAATAAATTCTGCCTCTCCACTTGTGCCTTCCCAAACTAGAATAATCTTAATCTGTATAATTCTCGTCCAGTCTCCCTGTCCTAGCATGGATTTAAATCCAAAAAGAACAAATAAAAAAATTGATATTTTAAAAATTTCTCTTCACTCTGCAAAGTTCAATAAAACCTTTTTGAGATGCAGAGGAAGTGAATTAAAATTGCATACACACTTGAGGACACAATATGGATTTATACATCTGCAAATACCGCTTTATCTTCTTTTCTGTTGCTTTTTAAAGACTCTTAACATTCTGTTTGCCTTCTTTCCACAGTTCACAGTTTCACAACATCTCTTATGATTACATATATCCTTTCTCAGTTGCAAAAATACCTTATTTAGAGCACACTGCTATTTGTGCATTCTTAGGACCATTTTCCCCTCCAATTAAGTAATTGTTTTTTATTTAGTGACCTGCAACTTTGTCTACTGCTTTATCAACATTACACACTACCAATGAGAAAGTTCTGTCGTGTTTTTCTTGTTTAGGCCTGTTTTTTTACTAACCTGAAGAATTCTGTATTGTCAACATAATATTTTGTCACCTATTTCTCCTCATCTATTTTTCCAGACCATTGGTGAAAACAGGAGAGAGCACAGGTCCAGTAAGTGATCCCTGGGGGACTCTGTTCCCTGCATCTCCCAGATCACCTTTTCAAAAATCATTTATTTGTAACCCCCAATTTCTCTGGCAAAAAGGCCAAGTTAAGCAGCAGCCCAGTTACTCAGCAATTTCATGTTTGGCTTCCTTTAAAAATCTTGAGGAAATACCCTTTGCATACCCTAATCCACATTTTATTGGCTTGTTTTAAAAATTCTGCTGGCATCCCATATCAAACCAGTTTCTCAGTAGCCTGTCACCAGTTTCTCAGTAGCCTGTCATAGAGTAAGAATGTTTTCCAAGCAGGGAATCTCTGGGTGCAGCATAAAGAGACCCAAATGCAGGAAGGCTATAGATGAAATTCAATCAAATGGATGTTTTGCCACGGAATTTGACAAATACAGGATTTCATTGACTTCTTGGAAGCCAAAAGCACAATCAGGGTATGCAACTTTGGTGTGTTGAGTCTCTGCTTAACTGGTTTCCCATAAGACACTGCAACAAGGGAATTTCTGGGCAAGATTTTGATGCCAAGGAAGTCAACAGGAGTGATGCCAACGCAGCAAAGTCAGCCTGAAGTGCAGCACCTCTTAGATTCCCATGTGCTGTAGCTACCCAAAGTATTTTGAAACTCTCTCATAATAAAGAACTCTTTCCTAAATGCTTTCAATTTTTTAAAATGGAGAAATTAACTCTGACAACAAATCTAACAGTGCTATTGGAATGGTCACCAGTATAAAATACTGAATATAATGGACATGCAATCTTGATTGAAATAGCTTGCTCTAACAATAATGTAAGATAATCTTGAAGTCTATTAAGCAATATCATTTTAAGAAATAGTTACAAAATATATTTACATTGGCAAAGAATAATAATAGGATAGCTATGCAATAGCACGAACAATACTTAAACATTTGTTCACGCTACCCTTACAGTTAGGAGATACTTTTTCATTGCATTTAGGTCCTGCAGCCTCTGGAATTGTGCTATTTGGCATGAGCCAGATTTGCATCAAGAGGAGAGTGAAGAATTGAACAGCACAGACATAGTGTACAGTACCAAACCTGTCTGCTGGCCCAGATTAATTTACCAGTAAAGAGGTAATCACTTATGCTGGCACAAGTTATGAGTAAACCTATGTGAATGGAGTTGCATCAAGGAAACTGAGACCCAAGAACTTGTGTTTTTATGCAAATCTTTCTGTAGAGACAACAAGCTCTAAAGAAGCCCAGAAATCCCAATCTGCTTTTTGAAACCTCTCCTTAATTAAATATTTTTCAGCTATTATGTCCACTTCCAACATAGCAGCAGTAGGTGCTGTCAGGTATCTCCTTGAAATAAAACTACTGGGAGAACAATAAAGTCTTTGTCTTTGAATGTAAGTGCCCTGTGAGGAATAAAATCTGATCCAGAAGCAGATGAAATTTTATTTTATGCATATTTCTGGATCAGATTTTATCAAGTTGTTGCATGCAACCTATTAAAAAACAATGCAAGCTGACTGATCTACTTAATGCTTCCCAGACAGATATGAAGAGATAAGTGTTGAAAACTGTGAACTAAGTGACAGCTCAATATCTACCAGACTTCAAGATGACAATGAAAATCTTGAGCAAATTAGGACAGTGCATTCCTACAGCAAAAAGCTGATGGGAGAACAGACATGACCACTGATGCAACATCTGATTGATTGCAGATGGTTTGGTTCTAAACAGATGTTTCCTCCCCAGCAGTTGAAGAAAAGCATCTGGGGTAGGATCCTAAATGGAGATGATTTTAGATGTCCTAGGACGTGTGAGACAGTCACATGGAGAAGAATATAAATATCTACATAAATAATGACATAAATAAATGACAGGATCTTTAGAGGTCTGTAACCTTCTGGAGCAGAAGATGAAGATGGGGTACTACAGGGTTCCATTTCAGCCATGAGAAAGATATGGTCCAGCTGAATCCCACTCAGGTCTTCCCACTGGACAGTCACAGCTTGAAGTGTCTGGTATGCAATTCTGTGCCATAATTACTGTATTTTCCCCCAAATCACCTAGACATCCATTAGACACTGGAGTATGGCTGTATGCAGTTCCCAGGAGAACAAAAAAAAAAAAGGAAACTGAAATTATGAAAATCAGAAGTTCCCTATAATGAATATACTATGAACACAAATGTAGATTACTTCACAAATTTCCTAGCAATGATATCCTTCACTTTAAGCGTGTGGTTTCTTTTCTGGAGCAACACATTTCAGATCTCACAGGCTCAGGTTTCTAAACCATAAACCAAAAATGGCTACATGGGGAATTCATAGGTTACTGAGCTATACAGACAAGACTTATATTAAAAATAGTTCTGAAATTTCTAAGTCTAGAAGGTGCTAAAATGAAGGTCACAGCCTCTTGCAACGTCACAAAGCCACGAGAAAGTATAACCTTCATACAACACAAACTATAAGTAACAACCAAGCCAAAAAAACTTTAGTTCTTATCAGTATGTATGCAGAATCCTTGTTTAGAATGATTATTGATTTTACTGAAGTTTCAAGAAAAAAAAGATATACCTGGTAGTAAAACAATCTATAAGGACTAACAGTAAAAATCTCCAAGACTGTCCAGAAGATTTGGGAAACATAAGACACCTTCAAAATAACCTAGGAATCCATACACTCTTGAACTTGTCAGAGATTTAGAATTTAACAATTTGGAAACTCTGAAGAGTTTGCTCCCTGTAAAGAGTATTAAATCCTGCTTGTTTTGTTCTGCTGCTTTAGGTTTGTATGAAAACTGGGTCTTCACCATCCTTTTCACAACAAATGGCTTTTGATTTGTTAATCAGCTGTCATCTAATTACTGACTAAAAACATGCAGCCTCTCTTCAAGACAGCATACTACCAGCAAACACCGCAAAGGTATGAAAAGACAGGATCCTCACCTTCCAGACTTGCATAATCTTTTCAGCTGAACACAAGTTAAACTCCAACATATTCATCTTGCAATAATCCTTTCAGCCCCAAATAACCAAGTCCCACAATGCTGACTATGACACTAATACTATGGAAATACAGATGTGAATGACAAATGCATTAGAAATACAATGTGAAATAGAAAACATTGTTATGTAATTAGGAAAGCAATACACATACCATATAATTTTCAGACTAACCCTTTACTCTGATGCTGAAATAATACTTTTGAGTGTAACATGGCAGGTTGGGAGGATACAGAAGACTTACTCATAAATAATGTTCAGGAATAACATTCAGCAGTGGCAAGAGTTCCAAACAAGATGAAATATGAACTCAGAAAGTACACATTTCATTGTCTTAGTTTTGTACATTTTTATGTAGATATTTATATTCATTCAAGAAGTCTCTTAACCTGGTATATCAAAACTTCTAGCCCTGCACACAATACAAGAAACAAGCGCCCCAGCATCAATTAGTGTTTAATTGCAACTATTAAGTAAAATGTCTAGTGTGTACAATTTTTGTAGAACCTATAAAAAAATCAGCACATCTTTTTATCTGGTATGAATTTAGTCCAGCAAGTAGAACTGCACGTTGCAGAATGGTCACACTACAGTATTTCTCAAAAGAAAAGCCACATACAACTCTTTACAGCACAGATTCAGGACAAATGAGAGTAGCAAATGCAATTTGATGATGGGAAGAAAAATCTTAGAAAACACTATTTTGAACTTCAAATATTAGAAATTGCAATATAAACCATTATAACTACTATCCAATACCAAGTGACTAAGGCACTTACATCAAACAGTACATTGGAGATAAAAAAACCTGTGTAGTAAATTCTTTTCCAAATGGCTTTACATCTATATATTGCAAGTAACAATAAGAAACACTAGAAAGAAAAAGGAATATGTTTGCCTTATACAACTATTATTCTGCCATTACTCCCAGAAACTTCCAAATGACTCAGCTTAATGTAACTAGGAAGGCATGAGGAGAAAGATGGAGTTTAATAATTTCAAATTATTAGAGACAAAGCAATGAAGTTCAGTACCCAGAGAGGTACTTACAAACACCAGAAGGTCTTTCCAAACCTTACAGCAATTACAGGATAGAAAGCCAGGCACGCTGGATCAGAGAGAGAAGAACTGCGTGAAATGCTTTGGTTACAGCAATCCCAACATAGTTCGTGGTGTCAAGTTGCAGAGAGTGTTTGCTATGATTTCCAAAGCTACAGGATTCACACTGCCTGGCTGTGAGAACCAGAATATCTCCCGATCATTCAAATCCTATGGCTTTGGCTTTAAAAATAAACAAACAAACAAGATGAAGATGAAGTGGTAACACTTCAAAGGCTGCCGGTTTCTGCACATCACTGGCGATGATCTACTAATACAGGAAACTTCTTCCAGAAGTGCTGTAGCATTTAGAAATTCATCCCATGGATCTCACATACATTTTTGATAAGAAACTAATATTTGTGGAGATCAAGACTGCAACTGTATGGAAAGATACTTGAGATGTTCTAACCAGACTGTTAGTGCTTTTGCCCAGTGTGGATTCTGAATTAATATCTACAGGAAGCAATCCACCAGCTCAATTTTCTTCATAGTGACTTTGCAAAGAACAGTAGAAAATGCTTTAACTAGCCATCAAATTCCCTTGTGAAGAAAATGCTATATCTTCTGCACAAACTTGCATAATCCTCATTGGATCCCAGACCTCTTCCCATTATATGACACAACAGCTTCAAACAGGGCCAGGATTTTGCACAGGTGACAAACAGAAAAAGTTTAGCAATGAGACAAACATTCCCTGTCAGAATGGATGTGGCCATGGATCCTGGATGCCAAAAACATTACAAGCTTAAATCTTAATGTGCTAAACCCTCAGAAGCAGTCTCAGGCCATCCTAGGTTCCTGAGATGACAGCACTAGTTTGGATAAACTTCCAGAAGGCATAATACATTCCTTTTTAAAGGAACACAAATGTAATTTAGTTTTCCCACTTCCTACCTGAAAGTTGAATATAATTAGAGTAATTTGCGCATTATTCTAATTATTCTGAGAGCTATGTACACATTAAGTTGAAACTGTGTGCCCTCCATTACTGCAAGGAGTAACATATATTTCAGAAAGGTGACGAAAGAGAAAGTCATTGCCAATTTTGTTCATGCAATCAGAGTTTAGTTGGATTTATGCTACCTCCTCCAAGGTAATTAACTACTTTAAAATGATATTTAAATAGAGATATCTTGGCATACCACAGATGGAGAGGAAAGAGAGAGAGAAAAAATTCCATAATAAAACCCCTTGACAATTTAATGATGAGGAAAGCAGAATTTCTCCAGAATAGCTGAGAAAGTGGCAATCAGATTTGTGTTGCTAATGTGACAGGTAGGGGAACTAAAAACTCAGTAGGAAGACGACCATCTGGGGAGAAAAGGTCCATCTCTGAGCTAGGATATGAATTCAGCACCAAAAAAGAATCTGAGGGTGAAAAAAAATCAGAATAAGTTCATTTATTGCACAGCAGATAGGTTTGTAGGACAGAAGATTTCGAGGAAGATGAGGGAGACAGCCATCCTATGAACATGTCAAGAAAATTAATAGCTTGACACCTTCAGACACAATAGAAGCTGTCTTAAGCAAGAAGACACAAATTCACTCAGCCAGTCATTGGGCAACGTGGCAGCAGTGACCATGGCATAATTAAAGTCAGATGCCCTTTACCAAAGCCAGCATCACAACTGTGATCAAATCAGTGCACCATTTAATTTAACAACATGACAAGAGCTGCAACTCACCCATCATCAAATTATCTTGAGAGAATAACAAAGTTTACAGAGTAACCCAGATTCACCAATTTCTTCCCTAATGCAGAAAAGTTACATAGTTTAATCAATGACAAACACTTGTTTTTTTCACCTAAAAATCTACAGAAACAGTACTATCAATTTCTAGTTATTTTTTGGTTTGAAAAATACTAAGAAAAGGCAGTTTCAATCCATTATGATTGAGTAACGCCCACCTCTATACCTGTGAGGAACTCACAGGTGGACTTTTCCAGGTACCACAGTTCTGCAAGAGGCCATCTCTTCCCACTGATTTCAATTTCTGCCTTGTACAACTGGAAGAAGATCATCTGAGATTTTATGACTTCCTAATGGCTATTTAATTGTAATGATATTAATTATTTTTTTATTACATTGGCTAATTCAGTCTTAGAGCTCAAACCAAAATAGTTGTAGTTTACTCAAATTGCTTGAAGATCTATAAAAAAGAACCAAGAAATAAATTGGTGCATGATTTTTTTTAGTATATCATACATTAAAATGCTCTTTATAAGTAGTTCCAATAATCATGTAAATCATATCACTGGACATGCAAATGGCTGATTTTCTCTAACCTGAACCTTCTGTAACTATCAGATTTGCAGAAACACCCTTAAAATAAATGCTCTCCTAAGGTTTTATAGCAGATATAGCAAAAAGGAAAGTCCTCACCTCACCATGTACTAATTTTCCCCGGCGGATCCAAATCTACCTAGAGGAAAACACTAGAGTCTGTGGTTCTTGGCTGAAAAGACAGAGGTTAGGGAAAGGAACACACCAGAAATTCAAGAGACAAAAATCAAGTGTAAAAATACTGGGGGAAAGGGGTGACTCAAGTATGTCTTGTTGCTTCAGCAAAGGAAGACACCTTTTCAAATGCACAGCAAGAAGCAAAAAGTCACTTGAATTGCCTTTGGATTGGATAAGTTTTAACCTGTT
Organism: Pipra filicauda; assembly: GCF_003945595.2. NCBI lineage: Eukaryota > Metazoa > Chordata > Aves > Passeriformes > Pipridae > Pipra > Pipra filicauda. The sequence continues at coordinate 2,359,225 of NW_024104953.1, read as the reverse complement.
TCCTAAGAAAGCAACAGCCTGTGCCCTCGTGTGACCCCTTTGTGTGCAAGAACCCCTCTATTAGGTTTTGAGCTCACAGACCAATTTCAATCAAATCTGATGAGGCCTTCAAGATACAAAATTTCCTGAAAGCTTCAGGAAAATGTGACCTTGATAGTGCAAAGGGATCCAAATCCCTGAACTAGAGGACAGATGGCAGTAACCTGGCTCTTTAGTCATTCCTGAAGTGAATTACACAAGCACAAGTATAATAATCCATGAACCAGCACCTATTTAGGTCTGAAAAAGGTTGAGCACATTCTGTCTCTTGGGGTGGACATCTTCTACCACCTCATGGAAAAAAATGATTGTGGACATTCCTAGAGCCTTCGTCTTACCTCCAATATTATTTCTTCCCTCATTGCTGTGGGGCAAATTAGAAGACAATACTCAAAACATTGCTGCACTTCAGAAGTAATTTCAGTAGACATTAGGGTATCTTAACTCAAAGTTTTGATTTATACTGATCATAAAATGGCAGAAATCAAGGGCCTTTGGAAAAGCATGAAATGAAACAGCAGGATAACAGATTTCATGAGAGCACAACTGTATTCAGAAGTAGCAGGCAATTCTACAGGAAGCAATATTAAAGGTAAAAGGAGTTAGAAAAAACCCCAGCCATTCTTTTAAGAAACTAATTTTAAGGGCAAAAGGACAAACCACTCCAGAGCTACTAAGCAGGGTGCAGGTTCTCAGCTGAAGTTCTCCATCCAGCTTCAGGCACTGCTTTTTGAGAAAGAAGAGATGAACCAAATGGAGAGAGCTGGAAAAAGAAGCATAAAGCCAGGTCAAGTAAGTTATGAGGAAAGAATGGAAGAATTTCAATTGTCTCTTCTAAAGAGAAGAGAAAATCCTAGTGATTGGCAGCCTCTGAGTCTTCAAACATGTAAAAGGTAACTGCAAGAGGAAGAGAGTAATCTATGCTCTGATAAGCATCAGTAGGCTTAAATCACAGCCAAAGTGATCTAAATCAGACATTAGAAAGAACTTTCTAATTGATAAATTCAGTTGAACGTGAAGCTAGAGCAATGGAGGTGTTCAAGACGGACATGAACAAACCTCTGGCAGGGACATTTTATGCATAGTCAAAGCTAATATTGTCCAGCAGAAAATAGCAGAAAGCAGTGATGTCAGTTTTTACGAAATCCCAAAACAGAATGGCACAGCTTATGGGCTAAGAAGGCTCCAGAACAGCTTTCAGGATATTCCAGCATAAAACTAACCCTGGATAAAACTGCTTCTGCCTTGTTGTACAGAAATGGACTAGATGACAACCCAAAATACTTTTAAGCCTCATGACCTATTTTGCCATTTACCTAATGTTCAGAAACCTCAGCATGACATGAAATGTGGAACAGAAAGAAACAAGAACTTCTACAAAAGCAAGAACTGTGAAAATATCTGATACACGTTTTCACAGGGTGAAACACAAGCAGCTGGAGAGAAGCTCTGAATCATGGATGCTGGAAGAAGCAAGGAGGGGTATACAGAGTTTATGCTTAAAATTTAAATAAAATTAATATTACTCTGCTGATATTTGAAGAACTTAAATCTGTTCAGCACACTTTACATATCTGGGAATGAACTTCTGCCTAATAAAGACCATATAGACTTTCCCCCCTCTTTTGTGGCCAAACAAACCACCTGTGTTATCTTTATCCCATTAACATCTTTACCACCATTCTAGTGTATCAATCCTTTGAAAGATATGATATTTGGTACACTTATCTGTGCCTGTGCTCCTAAATTTGGGAAGTACTGAGATGGAGCAACAGTACTTGGCAAAGCAAACACCGGGCAGGGCCACCTAGAAGGGATGTGCTGAAGCTCTGATCAACAACACGCTCTCCTGAGCTACCTGACATCTTTCAGGAGTGACAGAGGATGCCCAGACACCAATGCTACTTCTTGTCAACAAAAGCCAAAAGGAAGGCTCACCCTCTCTAAAAGGGAACACAGTTTTAAAGCCCATTAAAATGCAAAGATCTTAAAATACCAGTAAAATAGTCTCCTACTTGGAAAAAAATAAGTTGCTCTTTAAACTTCGCATGATAAGCAAGTGACAGTGAAACTTCACATAGAAGATAAATAAACCTTTTTCAGAAGACCTCATGTTTCACCTTTACCCTTCCACATCTGCAAAGAAAAAAAGGAAAAAATACAAACCTGAGCATGAGATAAAGGTTGTGTCCTTCTATAAAGGCTGCTACAAATATATTTGTGCAATGAGGTAAATGATAAGCAATGACAAAAGATGCAGGTGTATCTCTCAAGTGCAATGGAGAGAGGTCTCAAATTTGTTCTGACAACTTTAGTTCATGCAGTAATTCTCCTGAGAGGGTGAACTACATACTTACATCCTACCCTCTAGCAGAGAAAAATATTATTTATGTCTAAGGAATGTCCACATGTGCAAAATAATATGATCTCACATGTCCCATGGTAGAAATCAGTTAATAAAGAATGAATAAAGTTCAGTTACAATACAGAAAAAAATCAAACAACAAACTACCTGAGGTCTCCTGCTCCTAAACTCCTCACAAAATCTGTCTAAGGAGACACTCCTGTAGGTAAGTATTTCGATGTTTCAGACACATTGCTGTACAGTGAATTCTGAAACAACACTAGTGTACTCTGATAACTCCTTATTTAAATTCTTTCCCCTTCCACAGGGAAGGAAGCTCTGCACTCCCCTCATTCTCAATATGAAATTAATCACCCTAAACTGAATTAAGATATTTTATGTGCCTAACTTGACAGCTCCCTTATGGACTAATGGAAAACGTTAGCCTGTGTAAAAACTCAGTTGATACGAAATCAAGAATCACCAGAGGGACACGCAGAATAACCATCATAATTCAAGAATATGCCCCTTTGGGGACCAAGTTCATACCAGAGAGTATGGTTGCCTCTTTTTTCCCCACTTTTTTTTTTTTTTTCTTTGTTTTCATGGATCAAAGCTAATGTCTTAAAGCATAGCAGCTGCTAGGAAACAGGAAGCGTAGTAAAATACTATTTGCAGTGCCTACATCTGCATTTTTTCCTGCATTCTGCTTAGGAGGAAGGAAGTGGAAGCCCTCAGAACAAAACTCAGGTAAAGCTGCCCCAAGACAGAATCCAGGGTCTGTCAGTGGGGGAATACAGCTGAGGCACTGTGAGCTCCAAACAAAACACAGCTCAGTACTCAGGAAACACAGCTATGGCCATCGGCACAAGGCTGGACAGAAACTTCCAAAAAAATATGAATTTTGCTTTCAGAAAAACAGAATTGTCAGCTGCAAAGCTAAACTACGTAATTAGCTTGGGTTACCTGTTTAAATAATTGCTTGAATAGGGGAGGACCTGATAGTTCCAGCAGTGTCTCTGACTCTTCCCTTTAACCAGCAGTGCTTCCACCCCAGGCTGGCAGGAGATCACACATTATTCCCTGCGCTGCCAAGCTACACTCCTTATTCCACAGTCAGTCAGTCCGTGTGGCAGGTGCTTCTGCAGTGCCTGAAGGCAAGGTCCTGCCTCAGTGACGTGCAGGGGCTCCTGGCTCCCAGCCTGAACAGGAGCTGGCAGGTTTGGGAGCCACTGCCTGATGCTGCTTTATGAATGCAGGATATCTTGGCAGTACCTTCCCTCTGCAAGAGGCAGTGGCTCTGGAATCCAGGTCAGCTCAGTCAGAGGAATGGTCTGGCTTGAGCCTTGCCCACATTCACACAGAAAAAGATGGCAATTCATATCTCCATCCTGCTCTAGAGTCTAATTCCTGAAGTGCACTATGAGCTCTGGCTTTAAGTCAAGGTAAGAGAGAAATGAGTAAAAGGTTTTTCCTTTTGGATGAAGGTGGGTTAAGGCAGTTCAGACCAAGCCAAGAGCTCAGTGCAGCTGTGGCCACTGGAGCTGTTGTGTGGAAGTGATACAGAAATGTACAGTGAAAGGCTCTGGCCTCCCTGAGGGACCTCGAAAGGTACCAAGAAAAGGTTATGCCCAATTCGGGAGAGTCAGAGAAACGCACGCACAGAGATTATGTCACCTCATGTCAAATATTGTAAAACGCAGGTTCTGTTTGGGTAGTTTACTCACAGGTCTGCTTTGCCCAATGCATTTGTGCTTCATTTTCACATAATCTCTATAAGAAAGAGCATGGGGTAAAATCCAGTACCCTCTATTATTTGTTAATGAACAAAACATGCCTAAAGAATTGAAAATGCAACTGTCAGACAGTGCAGTGGTGAGTGAAGATATACAGGAAGGTATAGAAAAGAAAGATAATTATGCTTAAGGCTCTGGAATGCAATGTCAAGTCTTTAAAGTATCCTCACTCAGGTGCATTGCACCATGTAGATTATTTGCATTAAAACAGAACATAACCTCTAGGGGAATAAATCCATGCCAGGAATGGAAAATATTTGACACAGGCATTCCTGCACTGTCAGGAGAAAAGATCACAGACCACAGAATTTTGAAATATTTTTATTTTCTGTGGGAGCCGTTCCAAAAATCTGACCGCTTAGTTTGCAAGGCAGAGTGGAATTATTTCTAAATTCTATATATGTCCATATATATGTGTCTCCATAGTGAATTAGAATTAAGTGCTACCAACTTTCTTCCTACTGCATTACAAATCTCAGTAGAATAATGTGGAAGCCTTGCATTCCTACACAAAAACCTGCAACTCTATCCTCATTTCCTAAGATCCATCTCAGTCCCACACACAGCCCTCAAATCTGCTCTTGGTATCTTAAGAGATGCGCTGCAGAGACCGCATTTCCCCAGAAATACTACAGTTCAATTTTGGAACCGGAAAGAAAATTGTAAAAAAGTTAAATATTGAAGAATGAAGAATGTATGACAAAATGGATTAAAGCACTCTTACATGCTCAGACAAACAGAATGAGTGTGTTGCAAGCAGTTACAAAAGAGGATGTGCTGGAATTCTTGTAATTGGGAGTATGGAAACAAGCTGGCATTAGCAGCCACTGCTGCTTCTGTTTTAACTGAATGCTCAGTCAACACTGGAGTATTTCATTTCAGAGTGATAGTCAATACACATGCTGGTTGTGAAACAATTCGTGTTTCTGCAGCTATCCACTTGTCAGTCTTATTTCTTTGCTATTTACGAAAAGAGAAAGGAACTAAAAAAGATAACTCCCCTTGAGACTGCAGTTGCTTACAGGTCTACATGTTCCCCTGCTTGTGCCATTCCTTCCCTTTGGTTCTGTTCCGTCATCCCGGCTGAGATCACCTGCCACAGATTCAACCCATCCACCTTTCACCTCTTGGCTTTCCCTCTCTGCCCTCCGGCCACGCCGGCACCCCCAGCGCTCGGCACTTCCCTGACCTAGTTCTCACAGCGCATTTTGCTCCCTGGGGCGGCTCCACCTCACTCCACCCCAGCACCACCACACTGCTGAACGCTGCTGAAAGCAGCTCCTCCTCCTCGGGCCAACCGAGCGAGCCGGACTCTCCGGTCCAACCACTGCTTTATCTCGCTCCCTCGTTTCCACCCGGACCGGCCGACTGTCACTCGGGAGAGAGCTCTTTGTGCCTTCATTGACTAGCACAGATTTTACTGACTTGGGCTGGAAGGTGAGGAGGAGTTACAGAAGTTCAACCATGATTCCCTGTCCCTGATACTGACACCGGAATAATTACAAATTGTTCAATGCATGTACGTCTCGTTCCCAAGGATGTTTTTCTCGTAACCGATGTGAAAGTGAGACCTAAAGCAAACTGTTTGTTTACAGTTGTAACCTTCTTGGCTCACAACATAAGCAGCTTTATATCTAGCTGATGAGCACCCTTCATATGGAAACTAACCAGTATTAGGTAAATTAGATATTAGGTAGTTTGAGAACTAATTTTCCTATTGCAAAAGTGACCACTATCCATACACAAGGACCTGTTTCTGGAAGCTTTGGGGACATCCTTCCCTTTCAAAGCCCTGCACGTGTATGCATTTTTATCCCCCCCAACCTCCCCATTCAATATTCTTTTCAAAACACTGCATCTTTCAGTGTCCTGGTAATGCTCTTACCTAATCAACTGTTAAAACACTCTTGATTATGAGCTCTGCTAAATCTTACACGTTGAACAATATGGGCTGAAAAAAGAGCCAAAATCAAAACCTTCTATTCAGTTTTGCAACGATCTGTCAGAAAATGTGACTAGATAAAGCACAGGTATGTCTGCTTGGTTTAATCATGGCTAAATGAAGTTAATAAAGAAACAACACTCCATCAGCTGCTTCAAGTTAAGAAAAACCTTTTTTTCCAATAGCATAGAATGTAATACAAGTTCATTTACCTCTACAAGAAGTCTCAAGAAATCATGTCAGAAGATTTATCATCAGACTTCATAATGCTGTTTATCATCATAATCTCATAGATAAAGCTGCTTCCTATTCCAAGAAGGTATACTTGGCAAGTATGATTTACTACACAGGATCAATGCCCACCTCTCAAACCTCTGCTGAAATGCTGCATTGCAAACTCTGTGTGAATCTGGTGGAAAATTCCTCTTTTTTTTTTTTTTTTTTTTTTTGCCACACAGCTGAGTGGGCATTTAGCACAGCCCCACACTGTGCAGCAGTGATTAAATGCAGCCTTGAAATGTTAGCCATAAGCCAGGAAGATGTACAAGGCTTGAAAAAAGAAAGAGGAATAAGCAGCAAACAGTGGAGCCTGCAACCAAATTATTGTCAGTCAACCATGGTAGGTAGTTACTGAGAAGTGTCACAGTGCAGAGATGTTTTAATTAGCTTCTCCAGCAAAAAGTCATTCAAAGTAACAAGAAAACTAAAGAACCCTCAAACCATCCTCTGCTAGTCTTTTCAGGCTATGTTTTAAAGCCACAAGCCTTTCTTGAATATCTCCTCAAGAGATGTTTACTCTTTCCACACTATTCAAGTAATTCTATGGACAGCCCTGAAAACCAAAATATTCTCATTAAGATCACGTAAATCTCAAGGTAGAAGCAGTCAAAGCCCTCTAAAATGCTTCACCATCAACCTCCAGCCTGAGCTTACGGAAATCATCTGTCATAGAGTGAGAGGTTTGCATTTCTGTCTTTAAGCCGACGTTCTGAAATACAGCTCCCACTGGAATGCTGGTGCTGAGCAGGTGAGATCCTTGATCAACAGGAGGTGAACTGAAATTACACAGCCTTTGTGAAAAGGGTAAACACCAGCCACATGAACATGATGAGTTTGAAACTGCTCACCTTCGGACCAGTCTGTTCTGAAGATGAAGAACTGATGCCTGATTGAATTAGAGTGGAATCACAGCAAAACAGTAACATTTAACGTGAATTCAAGTTGCATCTGTAGGTAGATCGACAGAAATGTCCCACAAGAAATGAGACCAAGACACAATTTTCCATCTGACTTAGTAGCATCAACTAGAACAGGAGATAGGGAACTGCTTTACACAACACTGATGGCAAATCACTGATATTTGAAAAAGTGGGAAGACTTTGATAAAAATCCCTGTGAAAAAACGTACCCTTAATAGACAGTGATTCTATGTGTACCAAGTATTTTACAAGGAGAGAACAAAAAAATAATGCCTTTATCTCAGCAAGTTTACAGACTAAATAAATTCCAGAGAAATACAATGATAAGATAGGCACCATGCAGAAATGAATGAGAGCAGCAGTAAAGAGAGCACTGTGAGCTCTGGGAATAACAAATTCTGGGTTTTTATGCATGTCTCATGTTGGCTGACTTTAGTGTCAAATAAAGGAATGCACTGACAGAAACTTCCTTCTTTTTTTGGGACATAGATCAAATCTCCTTTCTTCTGCACACTCTCCAGGGCACTGGAGGAATGAGTTCTCACTGCAACTTCTCTTTCGGTAGGGAATGTGCAGGGCCTTTCTCCTGTGCCCAGCTGCTTACTTAAGGAAAGAGTGGATGATATGCCTTTGTTAAATTGGGCTGAAAATGGCTGACTAGTTCACAGGTTGTTGAGGAGTTGACAGACAGTATTACTAAATAAGTCTTGTTTCTCTAGGAAACAATGCCAAAACCAGCCAAGATTGTCCAGTGCTGCCATGCTGAAAGCACAAACTATGTAGATGGGTCTTTTTGCCCTTATACAACACTTCCCTTCCCCAATCACATACATTTTTGACACCTATAAAGTGTTCAGAGGGAATAAAAGCAAGCATGCCTACCTGATATTTTAAGAATCTGCACAACTTGCCATTGAATGAAATTTTGTTTCCTGCAGGCTGTTAACACCTTTATAACAAAATCACAGGATTACATGTGGTTTCTCAGCAGGTGCATACTGAAACAGTCAAAAAGGCCAAACTCTCTGATAATGATACTGAAAAAATAGATTAAAAACATTCACTTATATATATATATATATCCCTGCGATTCTCAGCCCACATGCAAGAATTCAAAAAGTCTTCAGTTACACTGAATCACAGATATAAAAACCTGCTAATAATAATACCTTATCTCTGCAAATTGTAAAGTATTTTCTACCTATTGACGGGTAAAGCTGATTTTTACCTTCTAATTTGCTTGACCTGATTAGGCTGAGGTGTAAGCATAAGGAAGTCAACACAAGATTTTCAAAAGCATAAATTAATTGATTGATGCTTTGGGTTGAGAATGAGAGGGAAGCTGACAGGGCTCCATTTTTGATCTGTCATGCTTGGTAATGCTGTCTTGTTTATTACCAGCAGTGTCTGTTGACTTTCACTCTTGCATAACCTCCAGATATGGATCTCGAAAGCAAAACTCAGTGACTCCTTTACCAAATCAAAGAGGTGATGGCAGGCCTCCATTTATAGAAAAAGACAATAAAAAGATTTCCCTCATCCCAACAGAAATTTAGTAAGAGCCCAGATGCTAATGAAGTGCAGGGAAGAGCTTATTGGAAATGTACAGGTGAACCTGCGTGCTTGGGAAGGCACTGCACATGGAGGGAGAAGGAATGATCTTGCAAACATTACTTTATGCTGCAAACTGCTGCTGTAACAAGACCTCTGCTAGATTTCTACACTGAGGGGCCTGCTCAGCTTTCCATCCTTACAATCGACACACGGAAAAAGAACAGCCTCCTTGCAGCCCTTCTGGATCCTGCATATCTTTGGCTCAGGACAGTCCTTGTGTGCCTAATTTTATTTCTTTACCTTTTGCTGGTGAGCAAGAGATGTGAGGAGGCCAATTAATTCCTTTTCAGCAATGGAATAAATTACATCTCTCCTGGGACAAAAGGTTTAACCCAAGGTGGAACTGAATTTTATGAAAGCTGCTCCTCAGTTCCCATGGCACAAAGTCTCCTGTCTCAGGACACAAACTCATAATTATTTTGCCAAGTTTTACTAGTGCACACAGCCTATCCAACATTTCTCACTACTGCATGTCAACATATGAGTCACATTAATATCCATCTGAAAATAAACACAGATTATGGAATTGATACGCTTTGAAAACAGATTTTAAGAAAAAGCAATTAGACATAGCATATATCAACAGCATACCTGTCATGGAATGAAAACCAAAAATGTTTAACTTTTTTCTTTAGAAGGTGTAGGTTTTGGAAAACACCCATTTTTTGTTTTGGAATCTGTTCTTCCTGCTTGGTCATGGGTAAGAAATAGATTTAAGAAACAAAGGTTCTGAGTTCAACTTGAAGAGACACCGCTAAAAAATGTACTGAGAACCAAAAAGTAATAATAGACAAGTTTCACCTACTTCCCAGATTATTTGAAAGTAATCCTTTATTTCCTAATCGGGGATGAAACTGGACTGTACACACAGAGAAATGAGAATCTGCTTTGTAACACCCCTTATGTTTTCACCCACAGATGCAGCACTCCAATACTTAGAGGCTTATAAAAATCTCACTTTGGTTCTTTTGTAACCTAATGCAAGCGAAAAGGAACCAAGGACGACGGCCTGTAGGTGAAGGTGATTGTGATTAGAAGGGAGGAAAAGGGCTGGAGATTGCATCAAAACAGTTGTAATAGGGTTTCGTTTCCTTTCTGATCAAAATAAAACAATCAAAAGGCATGAAGATTTCCTGCTTCGAGATTAACACACCCTGATATCTGCTAGAACCTCCCAGTTAATCTTATCACCCACACATGCAAACAACAATGCTGTTTATATACCAATGATGCAAGGAAGAAATTGCACAGGAGAGCATTGCCTTACATACAGAAGAGACGTCAAGAGACATGCAGACACACATTTTTGTGCCAGAGACAAAGCAAAATGTTCCCTTTTAGCATGACTGATGTCAAGAGATTGCTGAAAGTTCAAAAGCTCAAACTCAGGAACTTGCGCGGATATGATCTTAAAAAGCAGGGGAAACATTGATTTTTCAAATACTTTCTTTACCATGAAATGCCTTCAACAAATCTCGTTTGCTTTGAATTGTTTTGTAGTTTGGTGTTGGGATCTGTGTAGCACCTGAAGCTTTGAGGTTGATCAGCAGGTGGTCTCAGCAGGAGATACATTTGATAGGATCACAAGGCTGGGAATCTTTCAGAGGACAACAAGGTACAATGTGATAAGCAGAGGTGGTCCTAAATTTATTACTCAAGTTATATTCCCTGATCTCCAAGGTTCCCATCTGAATCACTACAGTCACTGACACATGGCTGCTAGGACTGGGTGGAAATACCTGTATCCTGCCCTCTCCAGGCAGTAGCTTGGGTGATCTCCCCCACAACACTGTGCATAAACACCTGACTGCAGCTTAGTTTCACCTGCAGGAAGTACAACTTGGTGACCACAGAGGGAGAAATGTTCCTTTCAGAAGACACACAAAGTTTTGTGGAAACGCAAAGAACGGACAGGAAATTGAAACACTGGGGCAGATGGAGGCATTCTCCTGCAGAACAGCCCCAGGAAGCTCAAGAATGTACAAACTGGCTGCTGTGAGTCCAGGTGTAGGCTGACAGCTTTGGACTGTGAGATTAGCCAGGCTGAAGTCTTGGATAGCTACATGTGAGTCATAGAGAGAGATGTATGGCAGCTCTTCAGACCATATGAATCAGCAGCAGGGAAGCAAAAACTGAAATGGAAATTCCTGGAGGAAGCAGAGTGCAACATGATGTCAGCTGAAATGGCTATGAGTCTCAGCTCTGCATCACAAATTTGTCCTTCCATATTCCTGTTGCTGAGTGAATAAATCCTCATTTCTTGGTAAGCTGAGGGAGAAAACCAGATTTTTTGGAAGAAGGGGAAATGACAGAGTGCATGCCTGTGTTTAACCAAATGCAGGAAGGAAAGGATAAAGCTGAATGATTTCCAAAAAGACTTAGATGATCAGTAAAACAGATAAAGCTTTGCTGTGTTACGTCTATGCTGGATGTTCTTCTAGAAATCCAAAATATCTTAGGAGGTAGAAAAACATCTGGGTAAATGTTACTTTGTGCTGAAGACATGGGTGTATCTAGATGGCATCTACTCTGGAAATTCACCTCTTCACCTCACATTTTTATACTAAAGATATCTCACAGAGTGCTTTAGTTATCTGCCTGAATTAATGTGTTTTAAAGAGCAAAATACTCCAGCTCCTCTTCAGGCTGGCACACCATACTGCTGGTTCCTGCTGCCTGCTCTTCCCCTTAAATGACCTTTTCCTTCCCAGTTCAACATCCATCCCACTTTGACAGCTCTCTCAGGCAATAGCCTCACAAAATTTCTGGCTTGGCTACTTTCTGCAAGTATTTTCTGTGGAAAAATTAGCTGCCATGAATGGCAGAAATTCTCTGGCTGAGCCACTGGTCATTTTAGGGACATTTAATTTCCTGCTTCGCTGGTTAATGCCACAGTCCTAGCCACAACAAAAGTTAATTTTTTTTAAAAATAAATTAAAAAATAATCATGAGAAGTTCATATGTCTATTGGTAGAAGGAACAGATCTACATATCATGATAAACTAAGGGATCTTTACGGTTGTCTAGTACCCTATAAACTAGGATTTGAACCACTACTGCACACAAACAGCAAGCTGAGAGGCAGCACAATCCTACCCATTTTTCTGGTGAAAATTCAAGTTTTACAGAAACTGTGGGAATATAACAGAAGATTGTTGAGGAGAATTATAAACATGCCCGGCCAACCTGCAGCTGAGGTGTAGAAAGACACATAAATCATACTGATTGTTGCTTAGCTTCGTGTGTTGGATAAATAGAATGCCAGTGTTTCAATTATATATAGATTATAGGCACTCTATTGAGCACACTTGAGATTCCTGCCCTGCTGTGGGAAAGCTTGAAGCACCTGGGAGAACCCTGGAAATACAGATGAAAACAGAAGGTCTGGTAATCCTCTAGCAAGGACCAAGTATGAACCAGGGTCTGTGGTGTCCCTGCTCATGTGTCTCTGCCCACGTGCTGCTTCAGGGACCCACCAGTTTGACAAGGTAATGCAAATAAATTTACTCTTTGCATTTCATCCATGGTTCCGTGGTCATTCTTGCATCCTGCATGTGCCACCTCACACAGGGACCCAGAGAGTTCCTAAACAGCCATTATCTTACCATTCTGCTCATTGTCCTTCATGACCTTGCTTCTGCAATGGAACACAACCAGCTATGTCCCTTGTCCCTAGCTGACACAGCAGGTAGAAAATGTGTGTTACCTTTCTGGTTTCTGAAAGCCTGACAGCCACTTAGAGCTTGCAAAGGTAATTAATTCTCATGCTGAAGGGACATAAGTAGCCAGGCAATGGGACTAGCCATTCCATTGCTTTCTTTTACTAATTACCTCTATTGAGCAAGAACAAGCTGCTTGCCAGGTAATTACCCACAGAAGCCCCACTGGGGTTCTGTCCATTTTTAGATCACTGGTTCTGACTCATCACAGAAATGCTGCCACCTCGCACTGAAGGGTCACAGACCCAGTTAAGACTGGATGGGCCCTCAGCTGATCTCTGGTTCATCCTCGTGTTCAAAGGCAGGTCAACACCAAATTCCCAGCAGGGTGCTCAGGGTTTTGCCCACCTGGGCCCTGAAAGACTCCACACGCCCCATTGCTGTTACCTGCATCTTGACGCCTGCTTCCCCTCCCCATATATGAAACCTCTCCAACCTGCAGGCAAAGTATGAACCATTAACCACTGCCCTTTGAGCCCAGTTATTAACCCATATAGTAGTCTACCCATCGAGACCGTAACATCCCCAGTAGCACACGAAGGTTTTATTGCTAAAGTCAGGGTAGATGACACCATCAGTCACCTCTCATTCACAAATCTAGTCACTTCATCATTGAAGACAGTCAGTCAAACATTATTTATCTTTGGTCCATCTGTGCTTGCTGCACCCAGTCTCCTTCCTCTCTCTGATCCCAGACACAACTCTTGCTAGAAATATCTTTTGAAGACAGGTGCAACATTTGCCTTAAGTTATCAGTGATTTTTGATAACCAGAACCTTTCAAAGATAGTAGTGTGTGATATGACTGTGACATCAGCCAGCACGCTTGGGTGCTTCCCTCCTGATCTCATGCACTTGTATGGGCTGAGATTTCTCAAGAGATCCATGACTCAGTCTTCTTCCACTACTGGTAGTCTGACAACACAGAGGCTTGGAAGACTTCAGTGGTGAAAACTGAGGCGAAGAAAGCATGGAGCACACCTTATCTGCATCTGCAGTCACTTAGTCATCCACCCCATCCAGCAATGGGACACTATTTCCATGTTTATTCATCTACTACTAACATAGCAGTAAAAGGTCTTCTTGCTTCCCTTGATGTCCCATGCAAATGTTGACTCCAGGAAAGCTTTGGCTTTCCTAATGCCAGCCCTACATGCCCCTGCAATGTTTCAAATCTCCTCTTTCATAGCCCATTCCTGTTCCTACCTCTTGTATGTCGCCTTTTTTTCATTTTGCACTGGAGCTCAATCATGGGTTGTCTGCTTTTATCTGCTTAGCTAAGCCAGTCTCCCAATACATGTACTTGTTTTCATGAGTAGAAGGACGAGCTGTTACTAAGAGGAGGTTGTCCCTAAAGACCCGACATGCTAAATCTTTCAAGCCGAAGTAAATCACTATATGTTATTTTTATCAGGGCTTAAACTTCCAAAATTTAATTACATGAATTTAGAGATTTCCAAGTGTGAACAGGGCTAACTGGAAACTTAGGTATTGAGCTATGTGAAAAATCTCAGCCTTGCATGTAAAGTCTCATGCAACACACTTAGAGCATTGCTACAAGAGTCAGTGACTGTTACATGTGCCTGCACACTGGTGACATTTCGGGTTGCAGAAGTGTTTCCTGCTTCCATTGCATTGAGCTCATCACATAGCAGGGCAGATGACAGAAACAAGGGTGTGGATCCGAGACCTGTGATTATTAGCTGAGAGTGCAGGTGCAAAGCAACACATTTCTGGGGCTCGAAACCAAGGAGAAAAGAAGGCAGGGACTGAGGATGAGGAGGTCATTCATATCTGTGGTGCAGCTGAAGCTACAGGTGTACTAATTGGTAGAGAATCTGCCTGAAAACCAAGTCTCAATTTTTTTTTGCCTGTTGTCACTACAGCTATGAAACCCAGAGGGCTTATGGGGATTGCCCCTTCCAGGAACACATGCACAATGGGACAGGTCCAAAAGCCTTAGCTGCCACAGGTGAAACAGGTTGGGCACAATAAAGTTCCCTTTCAGTTGCTTTTAGCCAAACCCACACCAAAACGTGAAGATACTTCAGAAAAAGGTTCTTATGTTGGCAGATCATTATGGCTGCACAACTGAGGCTGCAAACAGTTGGAAAAGCTATAACCTGATCAGGCTTAACCCTCTCTCCTTACTCGTCCCTTATTAATAATCTTTATTGCATGACTCTGATTGGGGGAATTAGTTTATTTTTGTTCCTGCAGGACTCATTAACATTTATATTGAGTTTGCAGCCAAAATGCCCCATTTACACTGGCTTCTGCAAAAACATATGAAGTGCTGTCTATATTTGTGAGAGGACAGAGCAAAGAAATTACAGGTGGCCTTTACGACACGTAAGAAAATTACTGAGAACAGTTGCATGGCATATTCCTTTCATGACTCTCCTGTTAGACAATCAATGTTTTCTTTAAGATCTTAATTAGGGAATAAATGACATTGTAGGGCAGAAAGGCGTGCAAGAAAACTGAGGGAGCCAAAAGCATGGAAGGGACTGAGACTGGATGCTGGAATATTCAATCAATAGTGGAGTAGAACAGTTAGAAGGAGCTTCAGGTGGCACAGGACAGAGAGTAAATATAAACATCTTCTGAGTTGTACAGGCCCCAAACAGAGACCATCACATTTTTGGTCCATCACCTAAGTGGAACAGAAGTTACTGGGTTTGACCTCACCCCAGGCTTTTTTTTGCTTTCAGAAAGGAGCTTGAAAGCCCTGAAAAAGGCTGCAAGTTTCTTACAAGCCATTGCCATTCTGAGTGCAGAACAGCAAAATAATGAATTTGCGAATAACTTTATAATGTCTTGGAGGCTAAGGCATCCAAGGAAATGATCTAGCAAAGAAATAAAATTGTTGCATGTGTTCTATAGGGAAAAAAGTTTCCACTGGACAAATACATTTGTCATTTTAAAACTCCAATGTCCCCTATAATTGGCACCCAGTCAACAGCAATACAACAGCAAAGAAACCATCTCTAGGAAAAAATTTTCTCCTGGTCAATACAGTTATATAAATAAGTATGTTAGTTATTGAACTGTGCTTTGGCTAAAGGCAAGTTCAGGCTATGGGTTCTGGAAGAACACAAAGCATTTGACTGTGTTAGAAGCACTAACAAAGTGTAAGACACAGTACATGACCCACCTCCCGAAGCTTAGGTCTTACTGTGGCCCAGCTTCCAAAGAATGCCAGGATTCAGCAAGGCTGAAGGGACGTGGTTAAGCCTGATGTCCCTTAGTACATGACAGTCAGTGCTATCAGCTAGAATTGAGTGAGTCAGACTTAAAATAATCACAGAAGCTATTCAAGCAAGTAGTCCCACCCCAAAGCAGTTTATCACTTCCCAAAAGCAACAACTTCTCTTCCAGTAGGATGCTTCACCGCTTCTTTATCACTCAGCTGCCTGCTTTCTGTCCTTGGTATGCCACATAGCCTAGAAGCAAAGAGCTTCCCTACTCCCCCACATTTGATCATCCCTAATTACCTTTCCCAACCCATTAAACAAAATCCTTTCTTTAGAAACCTGGGGGGTTTTGTGGTATCAGAATTGCTTCTCTACTTCTGTCATGCATGCGCAGACACACAAAATGTTCTTACATCATTAAGATGCAAAACACATTGTTCCTGAGCCAGTGTTTTCAAAAGCAGTGTTTCCAAAGCCAGCATTTCTTGAAGCCAGTGCTTCCTGTGGGTTCCCTGGGAAAAAAAGGGTTTATGTAGCTGACTTCTGCAAAGCCTGATGTTCCAGTCAGTCAGTTGTGTGCAACTATTGCTACATAATCTTGGCTTAGAAGCCTTCACTGTGCCATTCTCTCACTGCAGCCTCTGCACCAGGTGCCTCTCTCAAACCATGTTTCCCTCCTCCCCTCCTTGTAAAGCAACACAGCTGTAACTAACCCTAAGAGTTTCAGAACTGCCACGAGTCTCAAGTTCTAGAACCAGCAGCATCCAGTCACATCCCCCGAATATCCTAGCACTATATTTCTCCTATATAAAGAGTTCAATGGTCAATTAATTTACTGAATAGCAGTAAAGGACATATGTGTGTGTGTGTGTTGAAGTGTTACGGGAAATCAGGGCAAGGTGGATAAGGAGCAGAAGAGGCAGGAGGGAGGAGAACGACTGGAATTATGAGAAACCTGAGTCTGGGTGTTGTGCAGGCTTCCTTGTGCACCCAGCTGCCATATTCCCTGCTCCTCAGATCCCAGCTGTAAAGTGGGAGCACATCTCAGTGAGGACTTGCAAATACAAATGCACCAGAAGACTGTGTGGAGTTGCACACCTCCAGCAGCAAGGCATGTAAACAGAGCAGGGAGGAAGGAACAGTATCTGTTCCTGTAAAATAGCATATAAGCACTGAGCAGGGTGAGGCAGCTGGGGCGGGGAAACAGACCAGACAGGAATGGGGAGATTCCTACCAGGAATGAGATTCCTGGTTCATGCAGCACTCTTGTCTGTTATTGTTTCCTACTTTCCCAATCTGTGTTTGAAGCGAGAAAGGGGAAATGGTACGTAACTTGAAACACAGTGCTAGACCCAGACTTACCAAATATGCCTTTGACAAGCCTCCTGAACTTTCTAAGGCTTCATTTCCTCACCACTTCCTCAGCCAGGGATGGTATTTACTAGTGGCTCAGTGCTACTTTCACACATCCCACAGCAGGGTAAAACACCTTCTCCTTCAACCATACAGTGCTTGTAAGACTTCACTAATCTAGCAGGGGCATCTACTAATTCCTTCTTTTCTTTGCCACTGCTTTCAGGCCAATATTAATTTCCTTCTCTGTAATATTATTCTTTACTTCTCTAGCTGTTTACTTTACTTCGCTTTCCTATTAAGGAGGAAATCCTAATTAATCCCCTCCTGGGAGTCTACTGCTTTCAAAATCACTCATTTGCAGCAAGTTAATAGTAACTGAATAGCAAAGCTTAGTCCTTGAAATTTGTCACTCAAATGGAAAGTAAAGATTTAGAACATCATTGAAGCAAATAGCTAATGTATAAAGCAACGGGAAGGTAGATGTGACATGTAAAAATATGCTGGATTAGGTTTCTGGAAGCAAATCCAAGAAAGGCCTTTTTCAATCATTGCACAAACTTTTTTGCTTTCCTCATCCAGCACAAGCCAATGATTGGGAAACACTCATACCAAGGGAGACACCTAAAGCCAGACAATCATTAAGCATGACACTGGGCGTGCCTTCATTACAGTGCTGAGGCGTGTGAGAGCCCCATTTAGAGAAAGATAGAAGATAGCAGTTTATTTGTAAAACAGCGGAGCCCTCACCACAGTGCTTGTCTAGAGCTTCCAACTGGCATGGTCAGGTGAGCACTAAGGCTCCAAAAGCAACCTCCTCCATCCCCCTCTCACCATCACACCATGCTGCAAAGCCAGCCCTTTTCTAGTCACTACAAGGCTTTCTACTAATGATCACATCAAGATCCAGAATTGGGACACTGCAAGACAGACTGTGAGTTCCCAGTCAGAGCAGGTATTGCAGAAAGACAACCTCTAAGATTTGGGCTCAACAAAGTTGATTTTGTGGTTCATTCTTTAGGATGCTACATGCCAACCGTCCCACAAAATGCTCACATAAGTGAGAAGTGCTGCTTCAAAGGGAACAGCTTCAGAAAACAGCAAGCAAACTGCCTTGGATTTTAAGCAGTACAGGGCTGGAGAGCAGGCATCAGGTAAGTGCAAGCATGAGCTAAACCAACCTTGTAGTAATGTAAACATCAAGAAAAGGCAGCTTTCCCTGCCTACGTTTTGTTATTCTTGTTCAGCAACATGTTCAGCAACAAATCACACTTTAATCCACACACACTTTAAGTTGACAAAACAGCTTTCCACTAATGATTAATACATTGCAAAGTCAACTCCACCACCAGTTCAGCTTTAGAAGGAAGCTACTACATTTCAGCGTGCAGGTGTTTCTTGTGTTTGATAGGAACTACAGGCTTAGTCCATGGAACCAACAGTATTTGCATGAGCATTTGCAATTCTCTGCAGTTTAGAAGGATAGACAAAAGCAGTGTTAGGTCCCATGATTACAAACTTACACAAACTTAATCCATACATCCTGTTCAATGGAGACTAAGACTGCTGTAAACCTAGCTTAATAAACAATGTTGCAACTACCTATTTGTTTTCAGTGTTGAGGCAATTAGCATAAACAGTCAAACCTTACCTTCATTCCTTTAGTAATTCCATTTTTCTTATAGATTCCACTTTTTAAGAGGTTGTTCTGTTTCTGATGATGATGATGTAGGTGCCCATTGCAGACAGCACTGGGATTAGCCATCTGTTTAAATTAGTCAGATTCTCAGTTCTTAAGGGTGTCTCAGGTCTTTCTACTGTAAAAAAGACAGTGGGATGAGAAGATAAAGTTCTTGGTTAAGGCCTGAAAGGTATCCAACTGGTCCGTCAGGATTTTCCAGGATGAGAGGAGGAACTATCTTTTGCAATATCTTCGAAACGTAAAACTTTCTTTCATACACCTTCAGCTCCAGTGAGCTAGAATGCCAAATACATAGCAGAGGTGTGCTCCTAAAATCTCTGAAAAATACTGCTCATTGCTGGCTATTGCACGAACACGGCTCCTGTGAGTCAACAAGGCTGCTGCAGCTATCAAGAAGTGGGTGGATTCAGAGGCGGAGACACTTAAAGATACATCACCTCCTAAATACCTCCCAGTGGAGAAACATCATGTTTCTCTTCTCCGAATTACACTCAACGTTCCTTTATTCCATTTAAACTAACAAAATGTTTTCAGATTTAAACAGAGTAATCTTTAAAATTACAGGGTTCGTCTTGCTGAGATGAAAAAAGTAGAATTGCTCTGAGTAGAACAGAAAGACTTTTTTCCCTTTTTTGAAAAATATCTTGTAGAGGTGACGTGATAGATTATTATCTTAATAATGACATTATTAACTCTGCAAGGAAATGGAAAACACTTTGATATTAAGATGAAAATTTATCTAGAGCTAGAAACATTATGTTTGGCTCCATCCTACAGACACGTGCACAGGTATTCACCTGAGTGAACTGTCCCTTTAAACTCAGTTTAGCCAGTAGCTGGATAAATGGCATGCTATTATAATTAACAAGAAATGGAGTTTTATAAAGTTGATTAATTTAGTTTTAAAACAAGTCAGGCTTTAATCACATGTGAAACTACTAAGGGGGACTACCATACATCTTTTAAGACAAAAGTTTATTTATTGTGGAAATACATATATTGTCTTTGCTGAACCAAATTCTCATGTTTAAGATTTTAGTGATGAAGCATAAAGGTAGAGGCATCTCTGGTAGCATTTAATAGAATCCCTTCCTTTCAAAATTAAAATTAGTGTGGAGACAGATTAAAGGAAAGCTGTATAATAATATCAATTTTGAAAAACAATTAGGATGAAAGGCTGGGAAAATAGAAATATTGAAGTACTTTAATTAGAAAAAATTACTGTGCCATCTTGGCAATGAAATGTAAGCGATTTGTAGAAAAAACAGCCTACAACTTGAGTATGTGGAAAATGCAGGAGATTAAATGTTAAATGAAGCACTGTTAAAGTACACAGGGAAACACTGTTGGTTTTGTAAACTTGTCTTAGACACCTATTAAATTGTTAAAATATATTTTCTTCTTCAAAGTGATTTGCAAAGTGAGAGTTTTCAATGTGCTGGAAAGCTTTTGCTTCCTGCTTAAGAGAGATCTAAACTGATCTGTCTTTAAAAGAAATATCTGTATATGCTTCCTTCTCCATTTCACCTCATTTCATACCATCCAGAGATTTCCACTAAAGAACTGCAGAAACCCTCCAGGATATATTATAGAGTAGCACAATTTAAAAAGCAGTCCATCCATAACTAGACTTGATTGTTTTATCATTGGAAAGAACTTAGTATTTCAGTTAATAAGACTGGAAGTAGTAGTTTGGGTCAAGAAAATATTCCCTTAACTGACTAAAATGACACAGAAACAGAAGAACACCAAAAACATTTTGCTTCACAATTACACCAGATTCAGCATCAGAATTCAGATTTCCTTGGTTTTGTCTTTTTGGTGCTTTTCCTAGGCAAGAATGCCTCATTTCTGTGTGAATCAGTCTTGTTTAGGCTTCATTAAGGCATCTGTAAGGATAACTCTATTTCAAATGAGCGACTGGCCATACATTTCAAATGAATCGTGAATATGTAGTGACAAAATAAATTGTTGGTCATAAAGGGCTAAGAGCTCATATCTGCAAGGAAAAGATGAGACTGAGATGAAGATAAGCCAGAAGTAGGCAGGAAGAATGGTTAGTAATACTTCCCTGTATACCTGTAACCTGTGGCATGCTGACAAATGGAACAAGGTAACATAAGGCATTCGCTCTGCACCTGGCAACCCCTTCCCACCATGCTTTCTCATTTGGCAATTATGTCCTTGATTGCCACAGCAAATCAAATATCTGTAAAAAATGCCCTCTGCTCAGGCAGTTACTTCACCCTGTTGTGAAAAAGGTAGGACAGGAACACTTACCAGAGTTGGTCCCGTGGCCCAGCTGGAACTTCTGCCAGGTGTGCTTCCCAACAGGCTCCACACCTTCCAGGGCACAAAGCGATATAATTAACATCTCATATGCCTCTTATATTTTTTTCCAATTAGGTTCATGAGGGAGGTGGAATCTCCAATGAGATAACAGTTCAGATAATGCAAATTCTGTTGCCAGTCCCAGGCTCTAGATCTGCCCTTGTTATCTATTTCAAGGCCCATGAAATACCAGTGACCTTACATGAATAAAATAGTGAATTAAATACGTTATATTAATTCTAGTTTTCAATGTCTAGAACATTTCAGATCACAAACAAATAGCACTTAAAAAAAAAGAAACTGCATTTAAATATGAATTTAAATGAGCAATTAAAAAAAGCTCAGAGAAGAGCTGTCCTTTGAGTATCTGTTAACCATGGTCTAAAAGCCAGTGCTCACAAAACAAATACCACTAGAGGCTGAGTAAAATTCTTGTCCTGATTCCATTCAGAGCAAAAGACTTATAGAAGGGACAAGTCTGGCCAAATACACAGAAAGGATCTGTAAACAGAATGTGGTATTTCTCCTGGAAAAAAAAAATAAATTGGATTTTGCCCTTCAGAACTCCATCTTACTCAAAGCCATGTATTACTCAGATTTCTATATACATATCTATCATTCTACTGGTTACCTGCACCTAAATCTATCCCTCAAACATACGAGAGTCTATGCTGCCTGGACCCTGGAGGAAGGACTCAATAATTGTGTGCTTTGCAACACCAAAACCACCACTAGCAATACCCTGTTTATTTTTACCATTCTGGGAAGTGGATGGGAAAAAAATTGCTATGCCGACTGTACAAGAACTGTGTGTATTTAACTGCAGAGGACACCAATCCTACTAAGATTATATGTGCCCTTCTCTCTAGTGGCTTGGGCACTGGTTCCCCTTCATACATTGGCAAGAAGATGGTGAATTTTTAAGGTTACTAGCAGACCACACACCATGTTCTACAAAGATGCTAGTAAAGTTTGCAAGACGTGACTACAATCACTATAAATCCGTAGGAAAACCACCAATGAATTCCCAGGTTCTAGGTTTTACTCCTTGCTTTGTCATTATCCTGTTAATGCCATTGGATTTTCACCAACTCACCTCTTGAAAACAGGATAAAAGGGTTTAAATCCTTTGTAAATGCTCTGAGACAAATTGCTGAGGAGCATGGTGCAAAAGTGAAGAAAAATATACGCAGTTAATTAACCAAGGTTTAACAACAGGGCAGAGAGAAAAGGGAGGTGTAGGGCTCTGTCTAAGCAGCCTCCCAGTGTTCAAAGAAAATCACTTTTCTGCTATTGCACCCCCATTGTTACAAAAAAGGACAGGATAAAAGGCTGAACTCTGCTGATGCACTCAAGAAGTGGGGACAAAAACATCTAACCTGCCATTAGACTTCTGGCCCAGTCAGACATGTAGGGTAATCGGAGTGGCCACAATGTCCCCATTTATAATGGCAGTACTGGATTACCTACCAATAAAAAAAGTAAATGTTGCAAGAACGCAAGAGAGCTCATCCCCAGAAAGCTGTCATGTCATAAGCCAGAATGATTTTGCAGGATTCCTACTCATCTCAGAGTACAGTTAGTTATGGCACAGTTGTGAAACGGTCTTGCAATCTCATTGCAAGATTGTGATAATTTCAGTTCATGACAGATGCACATTTAAATGCCACATGAAACAATAAGGATTTATACAAAGACATCAGGTAGCTTCATGCTTGTTTTCAGTAGACAGACAGCAAAGTCAAACAGAAGCTGAAAAAACTGGGAGCCTGAGTCTTTTCCTTTGTTAAAAGTCAAGATTCTAATGATGTTTAAATAGGCAGCAGAGCATGCTCCAGTAGTGGAGTACACAGTAAAAAATCCTTCTGGCTCTCCCAGTCACTTCTCTCACAACAGAAATCCACTTTATAAATTCTGTGTACCACTGAAGACTTATTTTTATATTTAATATATGTGGACACATGGATGTCAGAGGCAACTCCTGCCTCGGATATGTAAACGACTTCGACATAACAACACCAGTGAGTCTGAAATAAATGAACTAACAGGGAGACACCACAACAACAAAGCAACACAAGCAACAGCAAGTACCAGCCACCAGCTGGTCAGTCATCCCCATGGATGTCTTTTGAGACTCATCCACATTTCACCAGCACTGGCTAGAGGCTAAATTTCCTAAATGTTCACATGGAATACCCGCTAATCCATGTTTGCTTCTTTAAACCCTCTCTTGCCAATACGTATGCGGGAATAAGTAGGGATATGCCACTACACCTGTGAAACTGCACCTCAGTGCTGACAGATCCCCTCAAGTGCCCTTGCACAACTTGAAGGATGTACAAAATGCTTGGATATTGGTCAGGGAATAATCTAGAGCGCCTCAGAACTGTGGCACGGGTGGATGCACGCAACCAGCATTGCAACAGGGAGGGCATGGCACAACAGGCAGGGCTCCTCTGTGTCTGGCAGGTCCATCACCTGCAGAGCCCTGGGGCTGGCCTGGTTGGCTCCTGCCACCTCTGCACCTTCATATTCTTTCACGATGTGCAGTAGGATGACAGGACAATGGAAAGCCATAAGCACATAAAGATACCGTCACCCTGGTTTCTTAAGCAATATTACCAGAACCAGTTCTCTCAGTGTATCCAGATGTCAGTAAGCTGTGAGTACTCATAACATCAGGGATTTGTTGGGATTTTTTATCTGATATATATATGATTGATATATGATACACATATCTGATTAGGAATCTGTACTTAACCCCGGAACGTTTGTAGCACCTTGACTTCCTTAGAAGGATTAAGACTTTACAAATTGCAAAACCGATACAGTTCTGTCCTCATTTTATGATAAAAAAATAAAATATATCTGACTAGAATGTCATAATTAGACAAAACCAACAGCAATACAAAAATGGCACCAAGACCAAAAGAATGACAGTAAGTCTGCTGCAAAAATCCAACATTAAACACAAATAAAAGCCTTTGCTCTAGCTTCTTCCAATTACAAGTATCATGCCATTACTACATTCTTATCTGGAAATTTATGATTGAGTTGAATCTGCAATTCTTACTCCTTAAATAAAAAACTCAGTCAGGTAGTAGACCCAGTGAAGTCAGTAGAACTACTCAGCCAAGCCAAGCCAAAGGCTAAAAAAAACTTTACAAGCATCAGGTAGAGGCAATAATCTCTTTCTTGGGACATTTTAGTCCTGACCTCTTTCAGCAGTGATGTGATCTCCATAGCTGTCCAAGGCAGATTTCAGTCTACTTTTCTGAGACCTCCTGCCAGTCAGGCTAATTTGCTTGCTGAGCTCCATAATTTGCAAGAAGCCAGTGTGGTATTGTCACTGTTTCCAGTTGTTGACGTGATGAATGGAGCAGAGACAACTCTGTGCCATCTGTTCCTTCTCTGTGTCATCACCACATCGATTCAGACAAGTGGTTCTTAGCTACAGGCATCTGGAACATTAAGATAACCGATACTTAACCAGGTAGAAAAATCACCTTAGTGTTACTAATAAAACTGAACAAAACATACGTGGCTTTAACCTGTGTTTAATGATGAAATTTCAGGCTCTGAACAGGAAATTACAAAGTGATTCCACACAAAAGTTAGAACTTATTGCTTATTGTTCTTGGAATGTAATTGTTAAGTGCTTCCAGGAGCAGGAGATTTACACAGGCCCAGATGAGAGTTAATAATGCTACTCAGTTAGGGGAAAAAAAAAAAGTATTGCAAAATACTCCATTTTTTAATCTAACAAGCGGTTCCGTTTTGCAATTCTTACTCATTCAGTGACCCAATGAGGTCAATACTCATCCAAGTAGTAGTTATGCTTCAAAACCTTTTTATTAGCATTACTAAACATAGGTAAATGATACAGGGGATTATTTGCCTTCCCCATTGCCAGTGAACAAATAATTTCAAGGCATTACACAGAATTAGATTATTGTGTTAAATGTGACTCCATACATGGGCTCTCTGTAGTCTCATTTCCTGTTGTCATTGCCTATAGTTTTGTTATTGATCATTTCAGTTCTGTCCATCCTAGGGAAATACAGGTCAAGAGGAAAAAAAAAAACAACAAACCAAAATCCCAAAACCTGTACTTATTGCCATTTATTATGGTAAAGAACTGATAGCTGGGTTGCCTTATAAAAACTAAAAAATTTTTCATTCAGTTGCCTCGTACTATTTTACTATGGTTGACATTAGTTATTTTTAGCCTACCCTGTCAAACCGATGGAAGAAACCAAAATATTGTTCACTCTACCTACTTACTACAAATATTCAAAAGCTTTTCCAGATCCATTTTTTTGCTATTTTCACTTGTGCAGAATTTATTTTGACTATTGTGAGTTTTGCCCCTTCTTGGCAGACTTAGCTGCAGTTCTTTCTCAGTTCCATGCCTCGCTCAAGTCAATGGGGCTCTGAAGAGGCACCAAGGGTCAGACAGGAGGCTGAAAGGGTGAGTGAGTGTTTAAAAATTCATCACAGAAATTGTTGCCAAATACAGGAAGGGCAACATTACAAAATTATTCCAAGAATTTTTGAAATTTACAGAGTTCTGAGACAGGTGGTTTTGAACTTGGTTTAAGACTTATATTTAAACACGTTATACAATTTTCAAAACAAAATAAAATGTTATTCCTTACTTGGAGTAATTTGTATTTAAGAATTAGCGTACAAGTCTGAAACAACCTAGATTTGTTACAGAAGATTTAGGAACACACTCAGGTATTCCAAAAACACTGCCATGTTTCAAGAGCCAGGTGTCCAAGAGTTCAGCTCAAAGCTGTTGCATATAGTATAGAACAAAATCATTTGAAGGTTTCCCAGAGCAACGGGTCCTATTCAACACATTAGTTTCAGTCACAAGATTTTCATTAAACTCACTCATGTTTAGGATTGGAGTCTTTCAACTCTCATGCCAAGACATCAGAAAACTAAAGCTTCTTTTCTGTGGTGTTTGTTCATTTTTGTATTTCATGTAATCTCTAATTTTAATATTACACAAGGTAAGTTTGTCAGACCTCAGTAAAGAACTGGAATCAAATGTCACTTTTTTCCAGTCTCTGCAGTTCTTTTTCGAAACAAATCCTTATGTCAAACAAAGCTGCATATCACTGGAGAAGGGCAGGCAAGTCGGGCCTTAGAGTACTTTTAGGCAGGTCTCATTCCACTCTCCAGCTATTCATCCCTTAGCCTGGGAGGTGACTATTCCAGCTACATTTAGCAGCCTACTGCCCTCAGTGGATTTCAAAGCAACCTTTTCTGTACAGGAGACTGTAACCCAGGATAGAGGGCTGATTTTTCAACACTGCTAAAATTTCAAGCCATTAAGTGATCAGCTACAACTTGCTCTGAGTTTAGTGCATGTCCTTCATTTCCAGCACTTTCATTGTAGCTAACAGACATTTGGAACAGTCTTTTTACCTGGAGTAGCTCTTTCCTTCACCTGTTATGCACTGAGCTGGCAAGCAGCAGCTGATGTCAGAGATTTTTACTGCAGCATTAATGTTTCTTTTCATAAGGTTTCCTTCTCTTCCTTTTCTCTGCTAAATGGAACAGAGATGAGTCAAGACTTGTGACTGAGACAGGCAAAAACTAAATACTCAGCAGGAAAGGCTCTGCCAAGGTTTCCAGCACCTGAGCTGGTTCCCTCCTATGCTCATCCACAGGACAGACCTATTCCTGGTACCACCCCGGTCCCTTGGACTATGCCACATGGCTGGATCCCCCACTCCAGCCTCCCTGCAGTGCCATGCACTCACCATGGGAAAGGCAGTGCTGGTGGAAGGTCTTCATTTGGCTCAGGTGATGGTCCAGAGCTTCAGCTTGTCCCCTTTGCTGTGGGGCCTGGCTGTTGTACACCCACCAATCTGTAGAGGATAGAGGAGCAAGACCCCCAGCAGGGTGGGGAGACGCTTAATAGACTCTGTTTCCACAGAAAACAGGTGTATAGAGGAAAGGAGTGGAGCAAAGTTTGAGAACTGTTGGAAGAACTTCTCGAAAATGAGGTTTACTATTGTACTTCTGTGAAAGAAATACCAGGAAAAAGCCCTTACTCCTCCTTTCCTTCCCTTCCCACAGCAACTGCCATGCTTCAAACTCCAACATTTGTCAGTTCTAGCAGCCAATTTAGGATGTGCTACCCTTTGTCACAGAAGAATTCCAGAATTCTGATACTGCTTTTACCCTTTTAAATCACTGTGAAGTTACATCTTTACCAATAGACTTCCGAGGCCGGGATATACCACTAATCATGAGATTCAAGATTAGAATCATTAAATTCAAGACTAGTACAGTTTTCCTGAGACAGTTTGGCACTTTACTAGTCTGAAGCCTGATGCTCTATTAGTGATTTGAGTTTGACTAAAGGATATCTCAAGAATATTCTCTGACATAACCAGAATTGCTCAACAATGGAAAATGTAATACTTTTGCAACACGTTCAGTATCACCCAGATCCGTATTTTGATGTTTAAGACAGAGGGACAAACACACACACACACACACACACACAATCAGCAGTTCTGTGTAAAAACAATATCTAGAGAGGAAATCAAAAAATCCTGTGATTACTCTGCAGTGAGTCATGGCCTTCTCCTTAAGAAGACCCATGTGCTTTCACAGGGCTCTGCTGACTCCAGGCACTCTGTCCAGATTAAGATTTATACCTGGATCTATCTAGGCCTAATTTAAATTCACTTGTATTCTTACAAACTTAATTCTTACTGAAACTTGATAAGAAAGTTAGATATTCACCCTGACATCAAGCACAAGAAATTTCAGACCAAACCCACCTTCCACATGATGCTTAGGGCAATACTTTAATTAACTTCAGGAAGCAGTATAATTAAAGATAAATCCAAAATGTCCTATAGTATAGAACAGCAAGAAAATCAACCACATATTTCCTTTTTTATACTTAATTAGAATTGTGAGTGGACTTCACAAGAACTCAAACCACTGTTCGCTATCATGACCTTTTGGTTACAAGGAACACCTTTAACTTAAGTCTTTTTAACAAACTAGTCACTCCCAGAACACCACAGCTTTTCTTGCAAACATCCCTGCCTTCCTGCAGGTCCATGTGTACTTTGGGTATTTCCAGTCAAATCAATACACCTGTTCACAGTGTAAAGGTAAGGCTGAGAATAATAATTTATAAGATACAGCAAAATTCCTGGCAACTCTTGTAACATTTCTCAAATCATGATCATTAAATGTGATTACAGTTTGGATTCCAGGGAATCTTCTTTCCAAGGTTGTCATGGCCTTCCTAAGACCTCACAGACTATCTCTGTCACTCAGCATCACTTTCAGTAAAATCCAAGTTGTTTTGCAATACTGTAATGGTGCAGGAGACAGCTAATTATTACTGAGTGAACACCACTAAAAAGCAAAGACTTTTAGGTTAACAGTAGCTGATGTGGCAACAAAAATCAGGATTCTGCCTTATTCAGTCTTTGTTTACACCTCACAGCATCTGTGATAACGTTTGATCTGTATTTTGTCAGATACTGGTATTTCCCAAATCATTCACCAGGACTATGAAGGTTTTCTAGTCAGTTCGATGCTGGTTCTCTTATTATGTGTTTCCTGGAGTCACATTTGAGCTGGATAGTGGGAGAGGATTCGCTTCCCACACTCAGTACTGCCAACTGGCACAGCTTTATCATGAGTGTAATGGCATTTAATGCTTTCTCCCGTAGCCCCAGCTCCTGGAGCAATGGGACTTTGTGAGATCAGCTTCATACTTTTCTTTTTTTTTTAATGACAGTAGAGGAGCACTTGAGTTGGTGCTTTTTTGTCTTTTCATATGGTCCTCTACAGCCACTAAGACAACAACATGGTATCTAAATGAAAGCTGAGACTTGCAGATGATAAATGGCTGTGGGAACCAGGCTTCAAGATAAACAACCAATATAGTGAGATCCATGCTGAACCTGAAGCCTTGGCGATTCTGGCTGTGCAGCATTTTGTAATATTTATTGTCCTCCGAGACAGAGTTTCAGTGTTTCTTCCAATAAAATCAAGTTAATAAATTGCATTTTTAATTTTCAACTGACCTTCTACACTCAAATTTTATTTTCATAGCTTAGTTACAGATAAGAAGCAGTTCACATTATTATTTCTGCTGTCCAGGGAATGAAAAATCATATTTCATAGAATTTTTCTATGTTTCAATATTTCTTTTGGGTCAAACCCAAAACCGTTTAGAAAGTTTTTTTCCTAAACATTTAAATTTATTCTAATAACCCTTTTTTTTTTCTTCTAGAGGGCAAAGATCCCATAACTGGTAGACCATTTTCATAGTGGGAGACAGAAGTTCAAATCCATTCTCTGCCAGATTCATAACAGAGATTCTCAGCCCCTTTCTGCAGCAGGGACATAGACCACTAGATTCACTGTCTTTCTTTCACTCTCCCACCTTATAGACAAATAAAATTTTATTCATGTTCCTTTAGGGCAACATTTTCAGTGAAACAGATGTAGAAGGATATAGATATAAGTATTGGTTTGGGGAAATAAATTCAGATCTTCCTGAACCTTTTTTTCCTGAGAGCTTTGTTACACTTTCGATTTTTAGTGGTTTATAGCATAGGTTTGGGGTTTTTTTTATATAAATACAGCATATTGTAAAATCAGTTATAAATCCACAGAATGTAGCCTTCAAACCTTTATGTTCTCTAACTGAAGACTATTTAGATATTTTTTCAGAGTGCACTTGGCTGTGACCCATTAATACAGGACTCAAATAAGCCACTGAAAAAAACACATTGCAAGGTGGAGGCTTCTTTGCTGTAGCTGTCCTGGGGCTCCCTCTTAGCAGCTTGTTTCATAATCAGTAGGGTTAATGTCAAACAGATCTCAAGGAGGCACAGGCATTAACCAAAATCTGGAAGAGCACTTGGTATAGCTATTCCACCCACTCCAGTCCTTCAGCAATTGCTGAGTTACACTTCCAAAACTAGAACAAACATTAAGTGGTGCTTTTCCTGCTACACTGTTTTGTGTAGCTTCTTACTCTTCCAAAACATCTTCTTTCCTAGTAAGATGTCCTAGACATGAAGGATCATTGTCATGTTTAGCAAAAACTTGCTGTGTAAAATTGGAGGAATAAAGGACCTTAAAGCTGCTTGGATGAACGAACTTGCACTGACCTCTGATGGCTGTGCATGTGTATGAAACACAGTCCTGCAGTTATTTGTGCTTCCTTAGGAGCACCAGTGCTCTAATTAAAGTGATGTTAACATGATAAGACAAAACCTCTTTTGAGATGGAAACCAAAGAACTTATAAAGGAGTCCTGGTATTATTTTTACTTTGCATCACCATTCTCTTTGGCAAGCACAGTGAAAATGTGTTCACAATAGAAGTTATTTTTGATGGAATGCCTGTCTTTCTGTATTCCAGCTGTTTGGAAATTTCCCAAGAGGGTTTTCTTAAAACACCTGTCCACCTTATTTCTTCTTTATAAATGATTTTATAGGGTGGAAAATGCATGAAGCATGAAAAAACTACTGTCACAATTTTCACGGCTGCTGAATTCACAATACACTACAGAAGACTCAGTTCCAAGGCTGCTAAGTTGGGAGAAGCACATGAACTTAACTCACTGCCAGTATGGTAGAAACTGTCTTGTGATCTTTGGAACGGGCTTGCTTGGGCCACCAAAAAGTTTTTGAGGCAGGGGGAGAAGCCAACTCGAGGGCTTGTCCCTGAGGCAAGCTCTGAGAATCTCTAGAGCTTTAGCCACTAGTCTCAGAGCAGCAACTTCCAGCCTCATATATGGAACTATCACTCAATGAATACACCAAGCATGAGGGAAGCCCTTTGTGATAATATCTTATCACTTCTGCCTGTGTTACCTTGAATAGCCAGACAGGTTCATGCAAGTGTAGTAGGGGAGGTGATTTGAACTCTTCTACTGGTGGCACCAAGAACTTGTTAGAGTGCTCAGAGCCAACACTGAACCACTTGAAGCATCATACTTGAATATTGACCTGTGACCAGGTCACTTCTTTGCTTCATCTCAGCTCCACATTCAATTCCCCAGTACACACTCTCTACATCACAGAAGAAAACGGGAGCCCTCTCACTTTCTCATGTTGGGTTAAATGTGGATGTTAAGTGAACATTTCCTCCTGCCAGTTGGGTTTTCATAGAAGATACACCAGTAATATTTAAAATTAAAAGAGGAATAAAATGCAACTCTTGAAAATTCTTAGGTCTTAAAATTGAGACTGAAATAATTCAGTTTGAAAGAAAGATTGCCATTTGTTTTGGTGGGCTCTGAATCAGGTTCTTGGAGCTCAGAAGCACAGATGGGAACATGAAACCAGTTACAGAATTTCCATCTTGTTGCATGGCCTGACTTTTCATCATTTTATTTTGTCCTACTTTGGAGAAAAATTCATAATCTTGAAATACTGAAATGATAATTTAACATTAAAACTGAAAATATAGCATAATAGTCTGTCAAAATAAAAGGAAATGAAAAAGACAATGTGAAAATGCAAGCAAAATCAATTCATGGATTTTTTTTTTATTGAAACATTTGCAAACATATCTGTCAACAGTATAGTTGGGATGGAAATAGTCCTGCAAGAAATTATTTTGATGAAACTACATTTTTCCAAAGTAAATGTAAAGGTAGCAGTCTTGGCACAGCAATCCTGACTGCCAAAGACATTTCCAAAAAGCCTTTCCTGAATTACAGAGGTTCAGTTCTTCTGAAAGGAGGGGGTAAGGAGGGTTTTATGCCAACTTCTTGTTGATAACACAAGGCCATTAAGGGATATTTCAGTGTTTGGTTTAAATTAGAGGAGCCTCATTGCTGCACTGTATATGAAGCCAAGGGAGTTTAAAGGTTGAACATGCCAGACAGGATCTGAACCCTTCTGAAAAGCCTTTGCAATCACAGCTGTCTGGAACCTGATACTAAACAAAGCACTTGTACTCAAAAGCACCTTCAGCTTAAAGTGGTCATTGAGGAAAAAACCAAACAACCAACCATTGAGGAAAAACTCCCAGCAAAGTCACAGTATCCCCTCTACACCCATTTCCACAAAACCTTTGGTCAAGGCTTTTTATGCTGCCAGGGAAGTGGGCTTTGTCAAAATTAAGAGATGCATCAGAGACTCTCAGAGCACACTGTAATGTCACTAGTTGTGACCTTCAAATACAAGCAGGTGTGATTCTATGTAAGTGAGATTAGACTAAAGTGGCCATGAAAGGTCATGCTTTTATCTTACACTACTATGATGAGCTATAAAATGAGTGAGAGTCCAGCACAGCACTCGGGGAAGTCTAAAACTGACAGGAGAGGTACTCATTTGCAGGTGAAGAAGTAGAACACTGTGACTGACACAAGACACAATTCCTTTTGCCAGAGACTGGTTGAAAAGTTGTGCCCTGGTGGTACCTGCAGACCTGCTGCTGCACAGACAGTGCAGAAAGCCTTGAACTATAGCCTACTCTCACAGAGACACACGACAACATCCAAAAATATACCCACTGAATTTCTTACTTGGCTTGGATTGTGCCAGTTGGATGGTGGGTTAATGTTCAGTGTTGTGATTTAAGACTAGAAAGTCAAGTGTATATCTTCAATTACTGGAGTGTCCTTAAACTGAGAGTAGAATTAAAAAAAGATTACTAAACATTATTGGGTCAAGTAATTGCTTGATCAAATGACTTTTACAGCAAACTGTACAGAACGTGCAATTCACAGTTCATTTTCTGGGATAATCACATAATAAGCAGGAAAATTGGCCAATTTATCAAAAACTATTATTATTTTGTTTGATTAGGCTTGAGAGCATTATGCTAAATACAGCTTCTCCTCACTTGAATTTTGGTTTCTGAACTGCCACTGGTAGCACAGGTGAATACTATTGCAAGAGTGGCTTTGAGCAAAACCATACCTAAAACTCTTTGAATTAAGAGGATAAATTTTGTTTTACTTAAAGGGAGGAAGTAAAACTAAATTGACACCTAGTGGAAGATTTTACAGACTGCTGAGGCAGTAAGCCTCCAATCTATATTGGAAAGGACTGGACACTTGCCAGCTTCTTTAATCTCTTTAGTAAATAGAGCAATCTTGCTGGTAATATATTTTCTAGAAATATGTGAGTATTTGAGCTGAAATATTCATGAGCTTTTTTGACCTTAAAGTTATGATCAGCCTTTGTAACATTATAAAGTGAGACTATATGCTGGAAAGTACCTAAAATGACCCAGTATAACTTCTTTAATAGTATAGTCAGGAAATACTGGGCGCAGTGGGAATGAAAGAATTTTATTTTTTTTTTTTACATTGATATACAGACTTTTTGCTATTGTACAGTGAAAAGAAGAAGTTAAGTGGCACAGCAATAGGGTCAGAATCCTGACCTATTAATTCACGTTTAACAGAGAAAAGAACCAATTAAATAAGAATTGTGGGAAATGGAGTTTGCCAGTTTAAGTGCAGAGAAGTCACAAAATCTCAGGCTGCCACTCTGAGGTGGAAGGATAAATTGTGCAGAGATACCAAATACTGGTCCTAAGTTAATTACATCTCCTTCAGTGGAGAGCAGGTGACAGTGGCACAGCTGGAAAAGCACTTTAGAAGTAGCTAAATCTGAGCAGTTACATCCTGGAAGGAGAACAGAAAAATGCCACACAAGAGAATCAAATTGAAATATGTAATGGAGTAAAAACCAGGAGAGAAAGGAACATTGCTTGCCTATGGGAAGGGACAAACTACTTCCCAGATAGGAATTTTACCATCAGCATTGTGATCTCCATATCAGCAGAGCTTTAGAATGCTGCAGTTAAAACAAATCATTCATTGCTCAGGACACCCTGAGTTTAGCTGGGGTAATTAGCACACAGAAGGCTGTTCAAGTATTTAAAAAAAAAAGAATTAAAAAGACAAAATGAAAAAAAGAAAAAAAGACAGCAATGTCAGAGCACTTCAGTGTCACTGTGAGATAAGCCAACCTTAGGCAGATGTACAGCACTGATCTTGTAAACTAAAGTGTCTCGCCTTCACAATGTTTTATCTCAGGAAAACAAAGGTGTATTAGTTACCCTGAGGGAAAAAAAAAAAAAAGCTGCTCCAGCCCTGATGAAGACAAGTAGTCAGTTTAATTTATTGTAAGGTAAGCAGAAAGGCTGTGCCTAGATAAGAACGCAGCATTGGCCTCCCAGACTTAGCCAGAGGCAAGCACCTGAAGTGTCACCTTCCCCTTCGTATTTGTAGTGACACAATCCACATCTGTTAGCTTGCTCTAACAAGCTCATCTGTCTTGAACAACAAAGGCAAAACCTTCTTCTATCTTAGTTTTGAGGTCAAAGGCAAAACTTACAGAAGGTTATTAACAGAATCAAACAGATTCAGAATTACTGGGAAACTGTTCTGTTCTATTTAAAAAATTGGTTTGTTTTTGCTTCCAAATTTTTAGGGGTTTTTCTTTTGCTTTCAGTAACACAATGCACCTATCATCATCTTTTGTTGAAGCTGTTTTACTTTTTCCTTGCCTTCAACACACACCAATACACCAATTCCCATATCCCACTCCAGATTTCTTCTGAAAATGAAGTTATTTATACAGGATAAAAGTTGTACCTTCCTCTGACATTAAGGATCAGTCACTTCTTCCCCAGGAGCTTCTGGAAGTGAACACCCCCAAGGAGTAACAGTCAGCAATTTCAAAACCAGGTCATTTAACTTAAAGGGAAAAATCCAGACTTTATAGATTAAAATGGAGGCAAAGCCATAAAATTCATATTAAACATAACATAAAATCAGGACCAGTCTAGACCTTTTTTGTTACAATTTGCTGATGAAGCAAGAGTAAAACCTTACCTAGGAGAAAGGCCAGCTTCTCAAAACTAGCACACAATCTGTCAGGCTTCTCCTCTGAAACTGTGTAACCGTTTTCTTCCATCCTTTCAGGGGCTCTGTGTTCAGGCAAGAGGACTCTTTATTAGCAAGTGGCATATCAGGATTACTCCTACTCTAATAGTTGCATACACAGAGACTGGAATGCCTTTCCAACTGAATTGTTCACTGAGTTTGAACCGAGACCACTGGATTTACCTCCTGTACACATTTGAGAACATTTTTGTGCATTAAGGGTATATGGTCATATCAAAGAGTAATTCTGATCCTCTGCTAGTAGCTAGAGAATTTATAATTAATAAATTCTCCCTATACAATTTGAAAACTCTCAGTAAGTTACAACCTGAGTGGCAGGCTTTCAGCCCACAGTAGGATCTGTAGGGATGGTAACAAACTGGCCTATCCCTTATCCTTCCAACTCTATCAGTTCAGAACTAGCTGAACCTCATTTAAAACAGAATATTAATCTATTGATAATAAAATGTGGGATAAATGCATCACAACCACAGGCTGTCACAATCTAAGCCAAATTATTGGAGGGGGACGTGGGGGGTGGGAAACAGCACAGGAATTGGCAATATGAGACATGACTATCCCATGGAATGAAGTGGTCAAATGCTTGGTGTTTGCAAACAACTTGCATATCTCCACAAAAGCAATCACGTGTCAAATATTCACAATATTTGTGGATGCCTGCCACAAAATGCAGCAAACAAATCATTATTGCAGTTCAACCAGGACAGCCTTCTGCTCCATTATTTGGCATAACCAATTATTTGGGTACCCTTCTTATGGTTCAGACCCCCTTGCTCCTCTGCCTTTACCTTTGACAACCACTGGTTGTTTTCCATTCTTGTGACTTCACTGACCTGCAAAAGAACATGTGAAAGAACTTAAAGGCAGAGAAAAAAACAAAATTAATTTACACTCATTTAAAATTACATTAGAATTAACAAGTGACCTTTTATTTCACTCTAATTTTTAATTGAAATTCAATCTATCTGTACTCAGAGGAACATATAAGGCGTGATTTTCAACACTGGTTCCATTTTTTTTCTAGCTTTAAATGGAATTGGCCTCATCAGGGACAAAAAAACCCCAACAAAACAAAGCAAGCCAGGGACCTCTCAAAAACTGCACAGTTTGTGCCAGATAAGAACACTGATAAAATTTCCATTGAAATTGCTGTGGTTTGGAGCTTAATCCTCAGCACCAGCATGTAGCTGTACTGGCCAGAGAGGGCTGCAATATGTGAGAGGCTCACAAAATCCCTGCCCAAACACACAGCACCATGGTACCATATCAAGAGCTCTCCTTTGTGTTATTGTCACCTGAAAGAGAGATAACATGTGCTCAAGCATTACTCTGAAGACTGTGGTACGAGGGAGAGCCAGTATATCCACTATCTTGTCTCTATCTGATAAAAAGATCTGGAGGCAGACAGCAGGGTGAAGTTATCTCCTTTGTGTTGGGGATTAAGCCTATCTAAATGGTCCCAGATCTAGGAGAGGTACAAAATCAGTTCAAAATAGAAGCCTGGGAGAGTATCTGAGATGGGAAAGAAGATATGCTGGCTCAGACCCTCAGCATGAATGGCAATGATACATGATGATAGTCTTGTTTAGCTGGATCAGGAGATCTGGGCAACCAAAGGCCCAATTATTAATTGAATCACTTAATGATCTGTATGATGGAAAACATCTTAACAATAGTCCACAATCTACCAAATATAAAGATCCAAACTATCTAATTCAAACCTTACACTCACTCCAACTATTTAAAGATGAATGATTGTGATCTTCACTCATATGTTCTTTACAATGCAGACCTGAAGGTGTTCACACAAGTCCAGGGACAAGCAAGTCTCCTGTACTGCACTGTCACAACATGTTGAGATCAGCTGCACATTTGCTCTCCCCAAGCAGAGGATCAGTGCTGAACCCACCACCTTTGATGGCAGCTGGCCACAGTGGTCTGCAGCACAGAATTGTTACTTGGGAAAAGATGCAGAAACCCCCTGTACACCCAGGAACCTGCTGATGACAAAGCCTTGCCTGAATCCCAGATGTCTGCACCACTCCCAGGACCCATTTTCACATGCATACATTTACTTCTTAGTGGACTTAAGCTCAGCCTGAATTTAAACTGTCCACAAGCACCATCTGCCCTCACCAAGAGCACAGTACTTGTTCCTGTCCGGGGTTCCAGCAGCCCACCCTGGGACCTGGAAACAAGCAGGTTGCTGCACAAGCCAACAGATGGCTGTCTTGCATTTCTTTCCATTGACAATCATATTTGCTACAGAGAAACAACTGTTCTCTTGAATCTATTTCCCATCAGGATTCTACACGATTTCACAAAAAGAAAGAATAAGAAATTATCTAAACTGTTCCACCTTGAATATGGAGAAAATTTTAACTATGACACAAGTGCTGCACTGTTTAAATATGTGACTGCTGTACTAAATATTCATTTTTTTTCTCATTAGGCCTCATTAATTTCTATACCAGATTTTTTCTGCTTTTATTTAAACCTTTTTAGTCTAGGTACATTCAGCAGAATTAAAACAATAAATGCACATGGATATAATTATCATGCAGCATAACTACACAAGAGTACCTGGTCCACACTACCTAGGAAATCAGAAAAATGACCCTTTAGAATCTCTAAGTCAGTAGTTACTTATACACACTAAGCAGACTTGGCTGAATACTACAAAAAAATAGTGAATAATTTTGTCATAAGCACTGTCAGCTCATTCAGTTGTTATTTGTGGCTTATTATTAACAACCGCATATGTGTATCTGCATGACAAACGTTTTTAGCCCCGAAGATGTTTATGAATCCTAAGTACTTCACAAATAGTCAGTGAATAATTATCCATGCTGGAAAGTAATATTGCAAGTCATTATGGGTTAGATCTTTTCAGTGATTTTCTCATTTTAACAGACTAAATTTTCTAACCATAGTGTAGAGACAGAGGACTTGCTTAAGCAGACAAATCAAATGCCTAAAAAGAAATAACAGATTCTGAAAGAACTAGTAGCAGGAGATAGTTCCTAAAAAAAAAAAAACCAAAGCCTTTTTAATAATTGCTTTTTTTTTTAAGTGAAAAGAGTTAGAAGAATTTTTGAGCAATTAACACATTCATAGAAAACCTGATCAGTTCAGAAATAGGAGAAAAGGAAAAAAAGATTAATCGGTTCCGTAGCTCATCAAGAATAATTTTGAACACTTCTAGTCCTTAACAGACTTAAAGATTTACAATTAATCGCCATTGTCAGAGTGAAATCCCCTCTATTCTTTAAGATTTAAAATAAAATAGACTTCATTCTGGACAAATTCATTGTTCAAAAGACATAATAAGCACCACTTGAAAGAGGGTATAGTTCAGATTAGCAGATAGAAGAGCTAAAGCTACAGATGTTTGCATGGATACCAATTTTAACTCAATTTTGTCTCTATTCACTTCTGTGGTTGGCATTCCCCAGAGGACATGCATGTCAGATATATACCAGCAAATATTCCTGTAGTGGTCACTTGAAAACGAGCAATTTCTTTTCTACCATCCTCTGTCTGCAGAAAACTTCATGGAAGAATCCCCTTTTTTAAATGCTTTAGCCAAAAGCAATAATATTTTGGATTTGTGACACATTCTTGAAACTTCATGGAATTTGCACTCCTTTATATGCAGGAGTCAAAAAAAGGCTGGTTTCTCCTCTTA
Source organism: Pipra filicauda (assembly GCF_003945595.2). Taxonomy (NCBI): domain Eukaryota; kingdom Metazoa; phylum Chordata; class Aves; order Passeriformes; family Pipridae; genus Pipra; species Pipra filicauda. The sequence continues at coordinate 2,320,364 of NW_024104953.1, read as the reverse complement.
CGAAATATAGGAAATACAATATGAAATGTAGACTTTAGGACTCTCTTCCAGGAAGAGAAATAAGGACAGAAGACAGTATGATAGCATTTTGTCATTAAAATGCTTATAGTTTTGTTGCCCAGATTATTTGACCAAACCTGAAATCCAGTTAGGGGTTGTAATTCCATTTACACAAATTTATTCTTTTTCAGAAAGCAGACTGCCTAGATTAAAACTCTTTTTTAAATAAGCATTTCTGTTGGAAAAGACCACAAACAATCCACACAGAAAAACAGTTTCAAATTCACTATTCTAGAATGAAACCTAGAATTCTGATAAAAATATGGCTCAGCCATTAACAGAACAGAAATGCTATCACATGACTGACATGCCAAATAAATTATTACCTCCTCTGAACAGATGTCAAAAAGAATTTATAGCTCAAAGTTACTCAGGTAATCATCCTAAACAAATATGCTTGGAAAAACACCGCTGCTAATTTCACAAGAGAAAGGAAAAATAAAACTTATCAAATGTAATTTCTGCTGTTACTTACCTTAACACATCAATCCTCTGTACACAGCTGCTCACAAAACCGTGCTACCAGATGAAAGAGAGTGACGGTGATTAAGAGATATGCAAAAGGTTTCTTTTCTGTGATAACAGAAAAAATAAAATATCTACAGTTACTTACTCTGGGGAGAGTTCACATGGTATCAAACCCTCATCTTGCGTGGAATCTGTCACCAGAGTCCAATCTCCCCAAGTTGCCGAAGATTATTAAGATGGTGATCGGTACATTCACATGCTGGTGAACAAGAACAGGCAGAAGATCAGGGACACGACACTGATTACAGTCGTGATATTCCTGAGGTCCTTTTTGTTCCATCCACCCTGACACTTCAACCTGCAACAACGTTTGGAAACTGGAGAGTGAATAAGGAACTCTCATTTCTTCTGCAAATAAAGACAATCTTGCCTTCATTGTGATGCCTGGGTGTATTTTTTGAAAGCATATACTGCACAGCAGGTTTTTAATCTGGAACAATCAATGGGCAAAATTTTTTGTGTAGCACTAGAAAAAAATCCCGGTGGCCAGGTTTTTACTGGAAAACTATGTAGCCCACATATATTAAAAGGCAGTATATTTGTTTCTGGTCCAGTAGTTGACACAGCTCACAGTCTGAGGGCAAGTTTTATAGTTTACGTAAGTCCTTGCACAATAGGGACTCACCAAACAAATACCACCACAGTCTCAGCAGAGAACCAATCTTTTTTCAGACTCTCAGCAACTCTTCAAATCCGTGGTCTCACTATCTTGCATACAGCAGGCCTCCTTCTTGTAGGACTTTATTTATTTGAAGAGATGACTGTATTCCATTGCCAAGATGCTGGGAATTGTCCAGACTGCTGAGTTCTGCTGAAGCTGTGTGAGCTCTTCACAGACACTCATCTCCATATGTGGCTGATACAGTGATGGACAGTCTCTCCTCAGGAGCAGGCTGTCACCCACAGAGGAACCATCACAGCCAGAGCTCCTTAACATATGCCAAGGTTACCTTGGCATCTACATGAAACTTAAAATCCCTACCAGCAAAAATAACTTGTGGCATTGGCTGTGGACAAGAATGACATTCTGCAAGTCTTCCCTGTAAGCGCATTGGAGAGGGCACTGTAGAGAGGGGCACTATGGAGTGTTGCCAGGACTCCTATCAATACAAGTACTTGTTCATTCCAGTGTTGATGGACATTATCAACAGCTCCTTATAAGCAGGCTGCATTTCATATTTACAGCTAATACATTCATAATGGAGTTATCAAACCTTTTCTTGTTACTTTAATCTGCTTTCAGATTTAACTAAAACTTAGGATTCTGCCCTGCAGTCTCCACCCCTTCTTTTATCAAATTCCCTGCTACTTCAGAATATTTTACTTTTTATGTTTCTGAGTTGAAGCTTGTGAGGTCTGCTGATCTGGCAAGTGAACAGACCAGAACTGGACTTCTAGATATGGACAGGACATCTCATGCTATTGCAAAGTCTTTAAGACAGTGCTCCTCATACCTTTAGTGTCAAGCTCTTGAGTTTCTGCAGTTGCTCACAGTTCTGCCCAAGAATTAGGCATTAGGAAAATTCCTATCAGAAAATTTTTAGAGTTTCTGATGTAGGGGATGATGCTCAGACTGCATTCCTTGACCTCCTTGTCAGGACGTAGCATCTTCAGCAGCCCACTGTCACTGGAGCTGACTTAAAAGGCACAAGAGGGGCAACTGTGCTTTGCCCTCATTTCTGCAGTTATTCTTTATGTTCATTTTAGGAGTGTTGATAATATTAGGTTGCTATGAACAGACTTTTTTCTACATGAGTTTATGCTTGGCTATTTCAGATTCACTGGCAAACCACAGGAATCCCATTCCTAGACACAGTGTGTTCTTGGAAGATTGTTATGGTGCCCACAATCCAACTGGTCTTCAGAAATACCTAAATGGTTGCATTAATATTTGTCTTTTGTTACTATAATGCACTTAATAACAGCATATGTCTTTTAAAAATATTATAATCTTTCTCCATCCAGCCACTTACTGGAAAATTTATGAATTAACATTCTTAGTTTTCTGACTGAGACAGGTCCTTAAATCTACGAGGCATGGTTCATATTCAGCCTAAGAACAGTAAGAGTCAAAATTATCCCCACAGAAGCATTGCTCATACTAAATGAACTTGCTGAAATAAAATAAAAAAATGTTTCCAGAAGGTAGAAATGCCACGGTCCTCATCACAACTGGCATCCTTTAATCCCTTTTAGAAGAGATCTGATTAAAATTAAAGCTAGAGATATCCCCAGCTAGAAGCTGAGACACATTGCTGGAGAAGCTTACTCACTAAATCAATATTAAATCAGCAGTTTCTTGTCTTGTAATGGTTGACTGTGTACTCTACTTATTCTAAAGTCAGTGATAAAGTACTTATTGACTACGATGGAGCAAAACTGACTGGACTATGGTGCTGCCCTTTAGGAAACACCACTCATAGGTAATAATACAACAAGGAACTAGAACAAAGAAGATCTAGATTCATCTCATAGCTCTTCCCTGTGAGTGAAACAAAAAGCCATGTCATTCCTCTGTACCAGAGCCGCCAGATCAAAACCAGAGCAAAGAAATTTTCCATTCCTTCATTTCTTGTCTTAGTCTAAAAGAGAGAGAGAATATTGATCCTCATCTCTTGCTATCCTGAACATAACACTTGTAGCAACATAGAATCGTAGAATGGTTTGGGTTGGAAGGGACCTCAAAGCTCATCTAGTTCCAATCTCCCTGCCATAAGGCAGGGACACCTTCCACTAGACCAGGTTGGTCCAAGCCCCATCCAGCCTGGTCTTGAACGCTTCCAGGGATGGGGCAGCCACAACTTCTCTGGGCAACCTGTGCCAGTGCCTCACCACCCTCACAGTAAAGAATTTCTTCCTTATATCTAACCTAAATTTCCCTTCTTTAAGTCTGAAGCCATTACTCTGCATCCTGTCACTACAGCTCCTGGTGGAGTCCCTCTACGCAGCTCCCTTGTAGGGCCCCTTCAGATACTGGAAGGCTGCTCTGAGGTGTCCACACAGCCTTCTTTTCTCCAGGCCAAACAGCCCCAAATTTCTCAGCCTGTCAACAGCATAATCATGAAATGCTCTTGTATGCACTGAACCCTGTGGGCACAAGCCTAAAACTGCTGAGACTGGTACCAAGAGCTCTTTGAGCTCACGCTCACCTATTGGACATGTGGCTCTGGGAGCCACCTTCTCCTGTGCAGCTGCACAGAAACCCCTCATTTAAACACCTATAAAGCAGAAGCAGCTGAGGTAAAACTTTGAACACACCAATGTAGTTTTCCAAGAAACGAGCTCCGGTATCTCCTCTCTGTGCTGCAGCACCGGTGTTTCCTTTGCCACAGACAGGACATCGCTCATCTCTCTCTCCCCCCAAGTACAGATGTCTTACAAGTCAATTCTGTGGTTAATGCAAGTTGACAAAAGGAGGTTTATATACTGTGCAACAATACCCACTGCCACTCACTGGAGCAGAAGATACTTCAAGGGCAGCCTTCTCCTCTGTGACACAACTACTGCTTCCCAAACAGCGCAGATGACTCGCAGCAGTAACTCTGCTTTCTGCTCCCAGTCCCCCAGGTACACTGTTAACTCCCCCCTTGTGGCAGATGTGCAGGTTAATCGGTATCTCAGCCTGCAGTGGTCCAGCTAATTTAAACACACACTCTGTGGAGAGTAGAGAGCCTGAAGGAAGTGGGAGGGGAAAGCTGGTAGGCTTTGAAGGAAGAACAGCCTGCTAATTTCTGCAAAAACCGAGCAAGAGACAGATAAAACTAAATTAGCGATCTATTAAACATAAATTAATGACATCTGCAAATGAAACGATATCTAAAATAATCACTCTAATAGCAGGATCTCTGGTGAGCATTAATGCTTAATTTTTTCTTGTATTTGATGAAGGCATCTATTAATTAAAAATATTTATACAAGGTAGAGGCTTGACAAGAATATTCTGTGCAGCTGTTCTTAAGGGAGCTGCTTCTGTTAATCAGCTATTTCAGAAGAAAATACCTCTAGTCTATGCAAAGAAGGCAAGATTGTACTTCAATAAATCATATTTAAGGCCTGTGGTTTCTAAATATCCTCTGTGGCTAGAATTAGATGAAGTAGGCTGCTTTCTACAGATCATATAATACACTTTCCATTGTTTAGTTAGCTTGTACTGAAAAGAAACCCTCATTTTATCCTCCCCCTCTTTTACCCCCCTTTTATTGTTAACCTTTTATTGAATTGTTGAACATCCAAGTACAAAAGCAGATGATATGATATGCATGAATGTATTGTACAAATGGGGAGGACAAAGTTAAACCACGCATTCAATAGCAAGTATGAAAATATTATCAGACATTGAGGCAGAGACAAACCAAGACTGTGTGTCATTAATGAGACTATTCAAAGTAATTTTGATGGAGTTACAATTCTATTGTCATCCAGGACTGAGAAAGAATCACTTATCATTTGAAAAAAGAATTGTTAATCATTATGCAGTTCTCTGGGGCACTAACTCTTTCAGGATTTTGTTCTTTGTCTCCCATGCCCTCCTTTTTTCCATTCTTTTCCCCCCTCTCATCTTTCCACTGTGAAAACAGAGAGGATTAGAAGTTGTCCTGACACATTTCATTGTAAGGTTGCTAGTTTTGTCTTTCAGCATTTATTAGTTTGAATTCTGTATGAGGCACCTGTTGGCTGATGAGAATAAATCAACAGGAAGGTCACAAATGGGTTTGTATTGTACTCTTGCCTTTTTAAGCCTGTTGAGAACTCACTACTTTGCTATGCAGGAATAAATGCTGGAGAGAAGGCCAACCACGCTGTTCAACACTATTTCATTGTGTGAACTGTGTAGGTTCCTTGAACAGAAGTTAAGATTAAAATCCTGTTGCTAATATTGTCACAATTAACTCAGGCCAGTGAGGGCAGGAGTCTCAGTTCATGACACCAGTTAAGTAAGTCATAGTTAAACTGCTCTACCACAGCTCTTGGGATGTTGCATGAGAAGAAACGAGCACTGCAAAAAGGCACTCGGAGAAATAAACAGGGAAGGTGATGTATGGATGCAGCTTTCTGAAAGCTCTGATAAAAAGGCTTGCCTGTGCAGTCCATCATGCTTGCTAAGTCAAGGATGGGTGGCATAAGAGCAAGTGATGAATGTGTTAAATTGCTAAAACGTGGATAAGGGGAACAGCCTGGGACTCTGACAATGATTGCTTTTGCTTATGCTACTGCTATGATAAACACTGTGGCCAGTCATGTGGGAACAACAGAGTAACTGCTGCAGGCCCCCCTCCCTTTTTAATCCAAGAGACAGAGCTGAAGTGAACTCTGGAGTAAGGCTCTCTCTTTTAGAGAAAGGGAAATAAAATAAAATTAATTTTAACACATGACTTGATATATATTATGGCTCATGAGAATGTCCAGTTCCCCATGCCCTTTACAAACTGCAGTGGGCTTTACAAGGAGACCTGTTCCCCAGCAACACTGCCCATTTCTTTCACTACAGTATATCCATAAGAACATGGCCTGAGGAACGGAATACAAATTCCCTCTTTTTAGATAGGGAGGGAAAGAGATGTAACCCTCCCAAACCCAAAAGCCTTTCTCACCTGGCAGTCAGCTCCACAGGCAGCTCCACTGCCCCATCCCAAGAAGATGCACCATTCCCATGAAAGGAGAATTCAGCACTGATGAGGCCAGAAAGGGGGAGCAAGGGTTACTGTGCTCCATTCCCTGTCCCAAGCCTTGCTTATGCACTTTGATTGAACATGAGGAAAGTCCTAGATACTTAGCTGAGTTCTGAATTGCCCAGAAAAAAAATATTCTTTCTCCTGTGTGACCCCCAGAATCTTTATTTTTTAAAATATTATATTTTCTCTATTATTAAAGATATATGTTATGGATACATCCACAACATTTTACATCTGTGGCCAGTTATAGCTCCTTTTCTTTTCCTTAGTAAAAGATACATTTACACATTCAGATTTGTATTGTTTTTAATCAGATTGGGTGTTTAATTAAATATTTCTTTTTCTCATACACTTTTTTTCACTGATCCCTACAGCTTGGAATGCCAATGCCAAAGTCAAAGCACAGCCAGAACATCCTTTCATGTGCTAAGTGAAAGCATTAAGAGTTGGAAGTTAAATTCATTCATGGCAAAACTTCCACTGGTTTCAGTGAATGTTGGAGTTTTCCAGGTTATTTCAATATACGAAGAGACAAATGTTATAATGCAATCTACTGTACTTTTGCTTAACTTTAAGGAACATTCAAATGAGAAGTAATTATAAACAACAGGGAAAAAATTGCTCCATTTCTAACGAAGAAGAACAGTTTCAAGTGTTGGTAAATTAGGTTCTTTTTTCCATAAATACAGTGATTTTCCAATTCCAATTCCATTTCTGAATCCAGACTCAGATGCTGTATGTATTGGCATGGTAGAAATACATATTTTCAGCTTTAAGAAATTATTCCAGTAATAATCAAGTAAGAACTCTCAAACTTTCAGCATTTACCCATCATTAACGTACAGCATGAATTGGCCTCTTCCCCCGACACTTCATTCAACAATAAATTCTGATGACACCAACCCATTGAGCTGCAAAGCAGAATAGACAATAGAAGACCAAAAAGAATCATCAATCTGTCTCTAAGTGTTGAACTGGCATTATTAATGTTTTTTTTTGGTTCCATCCATGTGCACCATGCTGCACAAGACACGCAGTGCCAGCTCACCAGCTCACATAATTTGTCGTCTTTCTGACAAAGTTAATGGATCTATGTAAGTTTACCCCCCAGGTGAGAATGTGAGCCAACATTCAGACATGACATTGCTTTGATAAACTTGCAATATGAAGAAGACGGTGGCATGACAGGCAAAAGCCTCGTTGTGCAGGCAGAAACGAAGACAACTGCAGTCTGTCAGCACAGGTGAAAGAAGAGGGGCTGAAGAACAGAATAATAGTGATAAGTACCAGAATTTTATTTCATTACCCAGAGAAGATGTGAGGCTTCTTGCTGGCCATTTTACAATTCTTTCACTTGACTTGTTTACTGATGGAAATGTTTGCCAAGGAACTTTGGAAAAATAGTGACATATGAACAATCTGTTGCGGCATATTGTAGTGGTGGTGTTTGCGCTGCTATAGTTACTAAGCTTTTAGCATTTTTGTAATTTGTCTTGAAAAAGCTGGAACTTGGCATGAAGTTTTTGGGTGCCTCTATGCTCAAGTCAGATGGTTTTGGTATTTTTTGTTACATTTCTCTATGTGAAGAAAAGCCTGAAGATATGCTGTGTCAAGGAAAAGGAAAAAGTGGGCTCAGCTGAAGAAAGAAGCAGAAGGTGGGAAAAGAACCAAATGCATTGCAAGATTAGGAGAAACAGGTGCAAGCTTCTTTTCAAGGTGAGAAGAATATTTACAGGATACTCACAGGTCTTATATAACTGCAAAATTAATCAGGTTAAGCAAAAAAGGCCTTGGGATTTTTTGCTTTCATTTGGTTTCTGAGCTGACCTGTAAGGTAGATTTTCATTGCATGGTAAACGTAGACCAGAACCTCATGTTCAAGTACTTGAACTGTCTTGTGGCTCTGCTGAGGTGGGACACAGAGCTACTAAACCTAAAATGTGGCAGAACAAGCAGAACAGATTCTTCTAACAGGAGAATTTTGTTAGAACGAAGTCTAGAGAGGAACTGAAGAACAGGGAAAGAGCAAAAATGAAACAAAACCCAAATAAAATTGTTGGGAATTAATCAAAAAATAAGGAGAATTAAACACCATATAAAAATCAGTTGTGTGGTCAAAGTACAGGTGGGGACCCTTCCCATCACTTCCTAGGGCTCTGTGTATGGGTAGCTCCCCATTACTGCTAAATGCATATGAAATACTAATTTTCTGTCAGAAGAATAAGACTCTGTCCTCCCCCTCCCTGAACCACAGCCCACGTAGAAAATCCTGTGCTCCTGCCAGGAGTCATCCTAAACACACAGAAAATCTTACCTGACACATGTTAGATTAATAAGGCATTAAGGTAGTGTTATGGAAGTCTTCACTGCTTGAATATCGTGTCTTATCACAATTCTGCAACAATTTTCTTGACACTTTGAACTTTCCAGAGGTTTTTCTAAGTGAGAAGGAGGCTGAAAAAGAAGTATTACAGTGCTGTTGATGAAACTGTTAACATCATGCTTGTTCTGTACCTCTCGGGGAAGAAAATATATAGAGAATTCTGTTTGCTTTTAGCATTTTGCCTTTCATTGTAGTTTAACAAGTGGATGCATAGAGAAGTTCATTACAGCAGCCTTAAAACTAGTCAAAAAATTTTAAAAATTACACAGTGTATGTTTAACCAGCAGAACTGATTACTTAAGGAGAATGTAGCTAGAGGTTTGGTGTGATTAAGTGGGATAAGACATGCATATGTATCATGAGGCATAACCTATCAACATTTGTATGGAAAGAGTAATATTCTTTATTACATTACCTGAAATATTTATCCATATCTACATATAAATTATGATGAGATATCAATGCACGTATTAGAAACAATTATGAACCAAAAAAACAATGGCTAGCCCAGACCTCACTGAAGGTTATTAGAAAGAAAATTCCCTTCTGGGAAGTTTATTCCACAATATATCTTCTAATTTACTCTTCAGGAGCTCACAGCAGCCACAGTTGCATATTGGATATGGTCCTCCAGTACTATCTTGCAACATGACTACTGTGTTTTCTGATGTTCTCCACATCAGTCTCTGTCCTGCTGTCTCATACCATGAAACACAAATTACCCATAAAAATGATAATTCTCTTATTAGTTTTAAAGGTCAAATCAAATGATGTGGAAAATATGCAGTGGTGTGACATATAATTTACATAATTGCCACAAAAACACGGCATTAAAGCTGTGTGAAAAAAAATAATCAAAAAAAAAATCAAGCTTCACTTTAGGAAAAGCTGCCTGATTTGCAGTGAGAGAAAAGGGAGGCTGCACCACCAAGACAGGAACACCAGCAACCCAGTGATCTCCACCCCATTCAGATCTGAATTTACCTATTTTTCCCACCCTTTCCCCCCAAACGTACACACACACACTGAAAAAGGGAAAATGAGAGAGATTTCCCACTAATCCTGGATTTTAAACTGATTTGTTTCTAGATGTGAAACGTAACTTCCAAAGTCTTTACATAAGCACGCTACCCTTGAGTGAGGGGGTGGACACAAAAATGATATTCCCAGTCCTACCTGAGATGCCAAATGGGGACATGCACTGGAGCTAACGAGGTGAGAGCAGGGTCAGTGCTGGGGCCAGTCCCTGCCCATCCCCTTTGCAGATGTTGCTTTTCCCTGCCTTTGGCTCTCAAGTCAAGCAGGTCAAGGACTTCTTTGGCTTTTGGATGAAGGTGCTGTCAACACTCCCCTTCTCTTCCAGGGCTTGCCATAGTAGACATGGTTTGTGATCCTGTTTCTCCTCAGGACACAGTTCATGTGGGAATAAGCAGAGGCTTCAAATGCATGGGGTGCAACAGCCCAGCTAATATGGTTGTATTGGGAGGAATGAAACTCAGCTTATAGCTTAACAGCGACTTCCTAAAAGTGTTCACTTATAAAAAACAGACCCTCGATAAACATAGTTTGAATCCATTAAAGAAAAGCCAAACCCAAAACCACCACACAAAATCCAAGCTATTTAAAAGTAAACTTTGGATTATTTCTAATGCCCTGATACTACTTGATTACTTAAACTGATTAACAAGATGGCTGCCTTTGACTCACAATTTTAGAGGCAATTTATTCAGGAATTAGACAACTCAAAAAACTGGTAATAAGCTTGACATCTGCCCATTTTTCTTATACTTTAGGGTCATCCCTCTCCTCTGCCTGCCTGGCACACCAGGCATTATATCAGGCTTTCTGCTTGGCATCTCTGGCAGCTGACAAAACAACGCTTATTTCTGAGATGACTCCAGCAAGTTGTCCCTCATTGTGTCAGTGAAGTATTAACCCCAACTACATACTTGGTTACTATGACTCATTTTATTAGTATAACCTCTTGTGCTCTTGTATCTTAATTTATGTGCACTGTATTGATGATGAATACATTCATTCTGCTTCTTTTTAAAAATTAAATAATGCAAAGACAGCCTTAGTCTACTTTGATTAATTAAGGTTGATCTTACCTTAAAATAATTAAGCTGACAATAGGTGTCAACACATTAGAAAAATGGAGTATGATGATGAGGAAAAGGTGGCTTATTACATTATGTCTACATTTTGGATTTATAACTCAGTTCATTTCATATCATATATATTTATCATCCAGGTTCTTAATAGAACTTTTTAATCAGCAGAAGAGAGAGAGATCGCTTATTCATTTGACAGATTACAAATTAATAAAAATGCAATGAATGACCAAATTCAAATGGTCTTTCACACCAGAAATCTTTCTGCTTCTGAAGTGCAAAGCTCTGTTATGAAACAGAAGAGCTGAAATTTTTTTAGCTATCAACGGGCATTCATCTAATTCACTGCATATATTAAAGGAATCCCCACAAGGTATCTATTCAAGGTCAAGTTATTTTACATTTCCATAATATTAAAAAGAGGAAAAAAAGTAATACAATGACACACTGAAAGAGGGCATTAGGTAATTAGGTAAGGAACATTTGTGATCTGGGCATTCAGAAAGCTTTAAATTAATTTTAGAAGTGAGCAATACTGCATAATTCTTTTTTTTCTGATCAGACTGACATCAACCTCAAAATACAGCTGAGTTGAATTATACTAATGTCATGACAAAAGTCAGTTTGAAAATGGCTATCAGAGACACCAAAGGTGGAAAAAAATTCAAGCAACACTGATCAATCCCTGGAATATCCCTACAGTTCTGATATATTACTAGAAATTCATACATATAATAACTGTGTGAATTTCCTTTTTTCTAAGCCTTCACAACATTACATATATGTTGATGTGTATTAAACCTCAGGAATTAAACATATTTTTATAAAAATAAATTTATAAAAACCCAAGTACTACATATTCCAATGCCTAATTTTTACTACTCCATCCCTCCTCAACCCTAGCCTTTTGTTTTACCTGCCTACTTCCTTTACCTTGTCTCTGACAGCAGAGTTGAAGGGTGAGAGCTGTCACCCTTGTTTGTACAATACCCAGCACAACCAGGCCTGTAGATGTTATAATAATAATAATAATAATAATAATAATAATAATAATAATAATAATAATAATAAATCACAGCCTGAAGGAACTGCTCAGACAAGGGAAATATTCCTTGTCATGGAACAGTTGGATCTTTAGTGGTATCTGGGCAAACTTTCCTGCACTGACCATGAACACACAGACACAGTTTTGGAGGGCCTGTGCTGGAAATGAGGAACTCAGCAGTTCAGCTATTATTTTGCACAGTACTGTCTGAATTTAAATACATCCATTTTCTTGGTTTTGAGAAAAATGATATTTATAATTATTAACTTTCTATTAACAAGAGGTTTCTCAGACATGGAGGCCGATTTACAGACTTTTACCCACAGATAGTGGGTGTAAATTAGTCACATTTTTTAAAATACATGTTATAACTCTGAAATGGCATAAAGTGGCTTTAGTATGAGTCTTGATCACAGTATCCTTCATTAATTGTGAAAATTAACTGCATCTGATGTGGATCCAGCCCAGCAAAAGAATAGGAGGCGCAGGCAAGAGATCTTCCCATGGCTGGTCCTTGGGGACAGAGCTGCATCCAAGAATTGGCAAGACTGATCCTGTCACCTTACAGTCAATCTTGGTAAGTGACACAATTAAGGAACTGATCCTAGCTTCCATAACCTGATTTTTCTCACTATTAAGGGGGTCACAAAGATCAGCAGAAGGCACATTATAAGGTCAAATAGTGGCCTTTGGTTTCTACTGTGATTATGAACAATTAGACATCTAAAATTTTATTCCCATTGGCTGTTTTTCTTCTCCAGTATGTGCTGTTCATTATTCTGGACTGTAGGACTTCAAGGGCAGAAATTGTCTTTGTGTGCTGTGCCAAACAACACAGCCCTAATCCTTGTTAGGGATTATTAAATACTACTGCAAAAATAAGAATTACATGAACTTCTGGACAACAGAAGAAGAGATGGAAAACTGTGAGGTCCAACTTTAGATTTGTGAAGGTAACATGATACAGGTTCAGAGCATCACAGCAATAACAAATGACTGAGGGGTCTGTCTGGGAGTTCTCATTCACAGCCATGCACTGCAGGTAGCTCTGCAAGCCCAGTTGAAAGCAGTACAAATTTCACGCTTATTCTCACTTTCTTCTTTGTGTTTTCGAGACAAATCGTGTGGGAAGTCATAAACTTGAGAGAGAAGACACATTTAAAATAAGTAAAAGTTGTGGCTTCAAACAGTTGGAAATAGTTACATTTCTACCAACTCTCAAGATCAGGCAAGATTTATTTTTCATTTGTAGCTTGGTTCAGTATGGGAGCACACGAACACTGTAATCTGTCTGTCATATAATAGCTCCAGACTGGATTTAGATGAGTGAAAAAGACATTTCTGAGAAATATCAGATGAGAAAACAAACGGAGAGACGGCGACAAACCTATGGTGAAAAATGGGAAGATTATGTACACATCAGCTTATACAGCACTACTGATTGCTGCCCTCAGATCAGAACAAGATTTTACCTGAAAAGCTAATATTGAGCAAAGAGAAAGAAAAAACATTAAAAAGTTGTAAACTTCTTTCACCACATTTTGTTAAGGATCAGACTTTCCACACTGAAATAACCACCACTGGCTGATCACAACTAACGTCAGTGTTTTCTCAGTAACAGCAAAAAACACAGTACTAGTCTAAGCCTGCCAATTTTGTACAAACAAAATTATTAAAACTGTTATGTGGATGCATAATCTATCTTTTTAAAGACAGTATTTTAAAGCTGTTTTCTCCATTGCTGTACATCTTTATTTATGCAGTGTTCCTCTGCATTATAGAGGCTACCAAGAGGGAACCTGGTAATTTCCCTCCAAGGCTGACGGGCCAGCAGAAATGCAGTTCTCCTTGCCCCTCTTAAAGTTCAGTTGCCCACATCAAACTCAGTTATGATCTCCTCCCCCTGGGCCCCCATTTCCTGCATGACTGCAGGCAACCAAGTAGTTTCCAACATGATGAGCTCTTGTGTTCATATGCCATAAGTTCTCATGGCGAGAATGTTTGGGATTTCTGGAATAATGGTCTGCTATATCTGCAGGGTGACTCTTCCCACTCTGAGACAGTGGGAGTAAGGAGCCTACACTGGGATTTGAGGTTGTAACAGGTGGGGATTCCCTTTAGCTCTAGATTTGATTTGGATGAGTGAAAAAGATTTTTCTGAGAAATGTCAGGTGAGAAAACACACCAGAAATGTAGACGAAAAACCCGGCTGCTGTTACCCAACTAATGAATTGTTCCTAAATGAACATTTCAATGTGGACATACTGAATTTAGGTCTGAGGAAGAGCAGGGATCTCAATAGCCATGGATCCTCCTGAAAAGCAGCAACCAAGTGCTCCTAAATACAAATTCCCTACTCAGCCATCATCACTGCTGACACTCAGTATCATCATTTGGAGGCTCTGAGTGTAATACTGGTGTTACTTGAACTGGTTTCAATGGTGCAACAGCAGTGATTTGTCTCCCTAAGGCTGGTCTCGACAGTAGCTGCTGAGACACCAGAGTCAGGCCAAGAAAAACATAATTATGGATTATTCTGACAGCCAGTCTGTCAGCAAATTATTGCCTAACCTAAACTACACATGGCCCATTCCCAGAAAATGAGTAAGACTCAAAGCAGATCATAACCAAATATATTCCAGTGCAAGAAAAGCCAATTTACTGACCCTTCAACCACCTGCAGAACACACATGTTGTAACTTTACTTATGCTAGAACAGACTGACAGCAGGGAGGAGGAGGAGAACCTTCAAATCTGGCATAAACTGTAGCTCATCTCTCGGGTTTCAACTCCTTATCTAGAAGATAAGGAGTGAGTCCTGAAGTGAGCTTTGTGAGATGTTTATCTTCTGAGGGCAATGTTGTATTTAAAATTTTTTTGCAACTAAGCCCCTTGGTGGTTTAGAATCATTACATTTTTTTTCTCTTTTTATTCAACCCAAAAGTTCCCAGACTAAGCCAATGAACGGAATGGAGCCCTGTGAAGAATATTCACAGCCATATATCAAGAGCTGTTGTCTAGATTTTTCCAAGAGGTTTGGAAGCATCTCCTTCAAACAAGCTCTGTGTGAACCAAAGTACAAATGAATAGGGAATGTAGATCAAAGGACACCACGCTGATTTGGGGGGGTTTCATCATGCACTCACTAGGGTTAACATGGGAGACTGTTCTGAGCCTTCTGTCACTATGTTTTATGAGCAAGCTGCAGCAGGACTTCTGTCAGCAGAAGTTAAATGTACCAAGTGAGGGCAGTATATCATCTGCACAAGAACTTGCTTAGAAATGGAGCGTACGTTTGCTCGGTAACATTTTTTCAGCCAACTAACTTTTCTTCCTCATCAGAATTTTTTTTTTTCCAGCAGATTTTTCCAGCCTGTTACAGAATGGATGTTATGACACACAAACAAAATCCAGTCTGCTCTTGCCTGTACAGAACAGAATATTGTTCTCTGGCTTAGCCTTTCAGTGATCACCAAGCAGAGTAGCAAATTATTGCTGCAGGAGGTCTGAAGCAATTTATGCAATATTTTTCTCATGAAGACCTACTGTTATTTCTCAGCAGTCACAATAGAAAAATATATATTGAATACCTTATTGCTTTTTAGCATTCATGGAGTTTTGTGACAAACATGTTGCCAAATGCAGTAGCCAGATGGAGGAGAGGCAACTGCAGCTCCATGTTCCCAGGTTCAGTGAGTGGTGAGTCTTGGCTTCCATTCCTAATATGTACCCATAAAAACACAGCTGACATGCCAAAAACAAATATATGCATGGACACATGGCCAGGTACAGGGGTCATTGCAGGTAGAAACACTGAGCACTCACACAAACAGCAACAGCCTCCTCATTTTCCTCTCTGGTTGAGCAGCATAAAAGCCTGTTAGTGGAAAATACACTCACACACACATTTATAAACATATATATCTACACATATATAAACATATATATCTAAATACACCAAGTAACTGGTCTCAGACACTCAGTCTATCCAACAGCTTGCCCACAATCCTTGCTCTCCCCAGCTGCAAGCACCTCAGGACCAGCAGCCCCACCCCAGCTGCTGCTCCACAAACACTCTTGCCTGCACACTAGACATCCCTCCAGTAACTGGTCTTAAGCACTCAGCCTATCCAGTATCTTTCCCTGGACCCTTTCATCTCCATTTGCCTCATGCAGAGAGACACACATGCAAATGGATCCCACTTAGTCCACCCCCCCAGGCTTACAGATCTTATGGTCTCCCTAGTCTTGGGACTAGTGGAACCCTACCATAGCCAACTTGTGAGCCAAATCTGGTCTCACTGTTATCTGGCCCAGACTCATAGCTGCCTTGATATCTTGCTCCCAGATATTCTACTCAGTGGTAGTCCATTTTTTCTATTTCTCCATGCTTGTTCCTTCCCAAAGCATCTCGATATCTCTCCTTTCCTTTCCTTTGTCTCCTCCTCTAAGTCAATAAATCCAACAATCAGATTCAAGACTGCCCAGTGCTCCATTTTTCCTGTAGGAGGCATCCCACAGCTCCTCAGAGGCACAGTGAATTAAGAAGTTATATTGTACTGTAGAAACACAAATACATGTAGTGCTCAGCAATACATTTTCTATGCAACCAATTTAATCTACAAGTTAATACAAAATGTTTCTGTTCTGCAGTCTGATTTTGCTGTTGCGTGCTAATGCTTTCTGGCTGTAAGATTTATACAGAACTACAAAGGTATCTGAAATCAGTGTATTTCCATACTTCTGTGTGATATTCTTAAAAAAGAAGCAATTATTTTGCCGTGCTCTAACTTATAGAACAGATGAGTTCTATCTATCTATAGATATATGTTCTATCATTTATAGAACATAGATATTTCTGCATATATGTAAACAAAAGTACACACAAACACAACCGAACCTTGAAGACCTTTGGATCATTTGAAGCTGCCAGTTTATGAGGTGCTAAATCTCAGGGAGTACCAGTGTGCCAGTTTTGTGGCTGATTGTACAGAAAAGGCTAATTCCAAACTCGAATCCTGTAGTTTCCATGCAGATCTGCTCCTTTTCAACCACTTTCTGATGATGGTCCCACCCTGTGGGCCACCAAAGGATAGGAATTCACAGAGCAGCATGCATCCTTCTTTCTTATTTCCATGTTTTTTTAAATATACATGGCAGCCTGCACATACCTTTCTGGGAAGGCCTTCATTTCTGGGGATTCCTGCATCAGTCCTCTTTAATACAGTTGGGATCTGTGTACTGTTTTGAAACAAATCTCCAAATTGTCCTTACATGCTTTACTTTCCCCATGACATAGGGTTGTCTCAAAGTGCATGAATTGGATCCCTGTAGGATATACTAGACTGGAAGATGATATCCAAGAAAGCATCCAATGCACCCATCACAGCAAGCTTTGCACTTGCACTGCAGCATTTTTTGAGTACCACTGGCATCAAGCTTTTTTCTGATCTCATGCTTTTCAAATAAAACTAAAAAATAGTTATGCCATTTCTTTTTTCATAGTAGCTAGTATATTGTGCTTCAAAACACAGGCAGAGTCAGTCTAGACAAGTAAGACTGCTACATAGGCACTACCATTACATAGAACACAAAAGGAAAAGGAAGGAAGTAGATAATACCTGCTGCATTTTAGATGGGCTGCCTAAACTAGAAGTGACATCTAGGACAAAGAAGGAATAGACAGCATTTTCTAAAAAGAACAGTGTGTGAAATTAAGACTGCACAGCATCAGGAAGAAGCTGAGAACCTTCAACTCCTGTAAGGCTAACACACAAAGCTGTCCTGCCACAGAAACTAAGCACCTCTGAGAGCTTCTCAACAGAGAAGTGACTCACCATCAACTTCTCTTTACCAGAATCAGAAAGAGATGCCAGATATACTGGGCCACGTCCTGGTGAAGGTCAGGTGGTGACCCATGTGAACTCTGATGATACACCTCAGAGGAGAAGACAGTTTGTGGAAAAGAGCAGCAGCTTCAAAGCAGAGAAAAGCAGCTGCAAGAAGTGGCAAGGAAAGGAAGAGTTCAGACCTTCTATGGTGTGTAACAGTGTTGACACAAGAAAGAGAGATAAGTAAAGACTGAAAACCAAAATGACATTTTTAAAGGTCTGCCCAGGTACTCTTGACATTGAAGTAAATCAGTGGAGATTCACCCTGCTTGAAAGTGCAGACATGGACCCCAAACTTGGCATTAAAAGCATGTTAGCATTGTTCTGATATTTTTGTCTGGCCTATGTCTGAGAGCACAGGTGGGAGAGGGGCAGCATGTACACTAAATATCAAAGGGGAATCTGGAGAAGTGGTGGAAAAGCAGGGTTAGGAAAGGCAGTGTACTGCAGATCAGGGCGCAAACATCTCTTTCCTCCTCTTAGAAAGGACCTTTCTCTGGGTCCATTTGAGCAGCCAGCTATTCCCCAGCGTGAGGCAAAGATTTACACAGAGAGAGTGGGCTCAGTATCATTCAGCCAGGCTGAGTTGCAGTTCTGGCTGTAATTTGGGCATCTGTTGAAAGGCTCTTTGGCACTGTAACATGCGACCCAATTGTGGGACTTAGAACACTTGGCATGTCACTCTGTGTTAGCAAATGCTCTATCCTTGGACAAATTCTGAGTGTGATGGACTTGGCACTCAGGATGGACACCAAGAGTCATGGATAGACACAGAAATGACTGGCCTGATTTTCACAACTACGGAGCACTCAGTGCTCTAAAAGTTCAGGGGATTAAGTGTTAAAGTTTTGGTTCAGTCTGTTGTAAAGAAAACAGATGTAAATTTGTATTCATCTGATCATTTCAGAAGTTTGAGACGGCTTAGTACGATTATAATTTGCACCCATATCTTCTTTGAAGACAAGGGATGAATCATCTGCAAAATTAGTTGCAGATGGAGGCTCAGGTCTTGGGAGGCTTGAAAGATTCCAGGCTGTTTGGAAAGGTTTCAATTTGCATCCACAGTCAGTTCAAAATGAAAGATGAACCAAACCAGCTTATACACATTGCAATAGACTGTGAGCATCTCCTTTGTCTGTTCCCTGGAGGAAACTTCTGGCTTAATAAAAGACTGCTAAAAAGAAGAATAATATTTCTTTTCATATATTTTCCCCACATTGTAAAAATCTCTTTATTGTTTTCCTGTACTGCTGTTGTATGCCTGCCATAATGGAACAGCCTAATGCAAAAAGAAATATTATACAATCTGAACACAAACATAATGGGTATCAAAAAAAATCCCTGGCAACAGGCAGAAGTTAAACAAACAAACACAAAAATTATCTTGCCTAGGCATAGCATTTCTATTAAAGAAAGCAAAGAGATGAAGTGCCTTTGTGTTTTAAAGCAAGAAATTTCTATATATACTCATATATATTCAACTCTATTTTGTTGTACATTTTTTGTTACAAAAACATTTGTGATTTTGGAGCATGAGCATCTACCTCTGCTGTGTCCTGGACAGAAACCTTTGCTACTCAAAACTGTCACAAAGGTATGGAGAGGAAGAAATGGAGTTAACCAAACTGGAAGTTGGAGTTTCTGCTGACCAACACAATCACTCAAACACAATCTTGCAAGAAAGATTTAAAGATATTTCATGTTAATGCTTCAGATTGCACGACAAAATTAAGCCTACATGGTACAGTGCTTAGAAGTGAAATTAAGGAGTTGAGATGTAGAGCCATCAAAAGTAAAGAAACAATACCTACCACCAGTACTAGTAGATTTGGTGGTGTTGTTTTGTTTTAAAATCTGATCATGTCAAACAATATTAAGGAAACTTGATGGCTTTTTGTCTTCCCTTTTACTTATTTAGACCGAACAACGAATGAACTGGTTTTGACAACAGTTCTGAGGACAAGCTGATGAGGAACAAGCTGTAAATCATGCAGGGATTTTTAATTAAAAAAAACAGATGTTGAAAAACAGAAAAGCAATCACTGAATTGGAAGTTCCAAACTAATAAGGAACCACAAACATTAAAAATGTTACTAGCACACACACCTGTATCTCCCAACAGTTTAGACAGGAATAATAGTATCAAATCTGGAATTTTCCAAGTGTTGCTAAGATATCCACACCCCTTTTTGTAACAACCTCTGGCAAACAAATGTTAGGATCTTTTGCTCTCACCTCATCTGGGTGGCTGTCAGCTTCCTATTGTTCCTGCTAAATATTTTATATATTTCTTTCACATATATAAAATAATACAGAAATATACACATATATATTCCTGAAACCTATGAATTTTTTAATTTCCACCCCCCAGGCCATAACAGACGTGTACTCTGCTGGCTTTGCAAGCATGACATCCCTCAACGCTAACTTGAAATGAAAGAGATTAAATTGTACATGATTATGGTATCATTTCTAAACATGTCAGGGCTCTAGGCACTTAGCTATATGAATCTTCTGGAATATTCAGATATGCCCTTTTCAAAACATACTGGAGAATAATGCTAATTAAACACATTTTTCTTTGGGCAGTAAAACAGTCCCATATTTCTTAATTGGCACATGTATTTCTCGCAATAATCCACTTGACACAGCACAAGTTTTGTGAGCTGAAGATGTTCTTTGTCCCCATTTTTCAGTATTTCTTCTGTTATTTTTGGTTATTTTAGCTGATATTATGGAATTTATTTCTGGTAGGCAGGACGGTATGGGAACTAACTAATCAAGCCCCAGAGATGTCTATCAACACTTGGATATCTTAACCACGTCTCTACATAAAAACGACTTTTCCAACCATGGCTGAGCCACTGTGTCCAACATAAGTCCTGTGGAAAAAAGATCCCTTGCTGGATCAGCTAATGAGAACTGAAAATTCACACTAACAAGGCTTCTGCTAAATTGGGAAGTTCATTCACACCAGTCACATTTGTTTAAATTTCTAAAACACACAAAAGACTCTGTAATGCAGTCACTACCACAAGAAAGCTGTAGAAGAGTGAATGCATGTTCAAGAAAGAGTAGATAGAGCTAATAAACAGCAAACACAAGGAGAGTTGTGCTGGAATGCTAATGCCAGTTCAGAGGGAATCACCTTTTTAATAGTACCAGCACGAGTATCTGTGTTCATGCATTTTTCATCAGCGGAATGGGAGTTAGAGTAATCCTGAATCCTGCTGTGACACCACAGGGCAGAAGTTCTCATGCCTTTAAGGGAACATCCACACCAGAGAGTGTCTGGTGTGAATGGTACATGTCTTCTGTGTCTGGTACATTAGGATGTAGAACTAGTGACACACATGACCATTTCATAAAGCTCTACAATGCATACATGAGGACTCTGGTCTGTGCAGCAGTCCTTCTAGAGAGAAAATTTTATGGTTCAAGTTAGGAAATACATCAAGATGTGTCCTGAAGCCTTGCTGATGGCTTTTACCAATAAATGGCTCCAGTATAATGTGATTTATTCTGATCAACACTCTGATAAATACAGGTGCCATGAAATCATCTCAGAACAGCCAGTCCCTTAAGTAAAAAGGGTCCAAGCTACATTTTTTGCTTAGTCAGGCTTCTATTTGGCACTGAATTTCTGTAAGTCTGTGCATTTTTAATACATCAAAATGAAAGTCTTATCCTTCCTACCTCATGAAAATCGATGTGTAAGTGTATTATACTGTCCATTGGACAATAATTGGTGCTGCCTTCTGGAAGCACAGTGCTGACTATTATGGAAAACAACAGAGTATTGCTCTATCTCAGCAAGTCACCTACGATGGGTTTTGCTTAATAGTGCTTGATCAGTGTCCAAGAACCTATTACTTAGTTTCTATTCCAAATCCATAGCCAAGCTGATTGCAGATAGAGATCCAAAGACTAGGAATGCATTCTTTGGAAATGCTGGCCAGGTGACTGGAACAGCAAAGACATATTAGCTGTAGCCTCCATTCCTTTTGGGTTATTATGCATGCTTTTCTGGCAGGGCTAAATTCCCTTCCTTTTCAGCATCCAGGATTTTCAGTGGGGTTATTGGAGCAGAAACCTGCACAGCACTGTGCTTAGGGTAAAAAAATAGCACTCCAGACTAATCTAGTACAATAGCACAAGCAAAGTAGTACCATTACAGTGTCATAGAATGGCTGAAGGGGACTGAGTTTATCTTAACCCAGGTAAAATTAAAGTAATGCTACAAGTGAGCTGCAAGTGATGATGACCAGGTGCCAAGTACAATGCAAAAGGGAAGCCAGAATAGGAAAATGTCAAAAAATTGATGATTCTATAATGTATTTCTTATGGTAACTGGGGGTTTATCTTACTCTTGTCATTTACACCTCAGTCATGTCACCCAGAAGCTGTTGTTAAGTTGATGCAGGGCCATGTTGGCACAGGACAGCAAAAAATATTTGAAATGTTGCTATAAAGACACAGGAATAAGGTTCATTGAGCAAATATCACAACATCCCTTTAATACGGAGACCTTTAGATGCCTCCTGGAAATATCCAAGCATGTGCCAAGATTCAGAACAGTTGGGATTAGGTTTCCTTTAAGACTGCTTCATCTAAGACCAAGCAATCACGTAGAGGCAGCCAAAAGAGTATTCTAGTCAGAAATCCACTGCTTTCTGTGGGCAACCACGACAGGGACTTGTCACCTCTATTCATAATAGTCAGAACCTAACAAGTGGGTCCTTGAGGATGGAAGTGGGTCCACCAGCAGAAAGAACTATGGTTGATTGATCCATGAAGGATGGATGGAGGGAAGGTTGTTCATGAAAACAGTCTATTCAGGAAATTCTACTGGAAACACCTATACATTGGTATTTGAGTCACTGGAGAGTTTAATCCAAATTGGTATCTATCTGCCTAGATTTTAATTTTTTGCATGGATTATTTGAACAGGCTGAGTGATCCCTGTGTACCATAAGAAGAACTAGGAATAAAGTGAAGGAAAGGAGTTACTCCCAGTATGAGAGCAGCTCAATGAACAGGAGCTACTTGTAGTACCATGGCATCCTTCTTGCTTAAGCAATGACATATGAATCTAATCTATTTGGAGGCTCTACAAAGGTAGCCTTGTGATAGCTCTGACCCAAGAACCATACTGTAGATCCCAAAGATGCAGGGGGACTGGGCAAAGACAGGGCTAAGTGGAGGGCCAAAGTGAATGTTTCCCTTATTCCTGCCCACCCCTGACTTGCTCACTGCTCTCCACAAAGCAAGTAGTTTCCTCTTTTCCTCTGCAGAAGCAGGTGATATGGTAGAGAAGATATCAGGAATAACAAGCAATTCTCCAGGATAACTAGTAAACCCCTACAGAATATATAATCCTTTCAGAAGAACTCTTCTGGAAATACTGTAAAAATATCTGTTTATTTATTGTGGGATTGGGGGGCACAGATCATAAGCTTCCTATCAGTCAGGAACAGTCAATATGAACAAGCTTTAATTTGCTCTGAGACCTGGAGGAAAAAAATAAATTCCTTTCATTCAGGGCACTAACACATCATCTATGCACACAATGTGTTTTTGCTTATGAAGTATTAATGTTAATATGATTTCACCCCTGAGTAAATAGGATAGTAGATCTATTTCTATACATGTGCTTTTAAGAACCGGTTTGAAGGAGCTAGTTTTAGTCCATCCATTGAATAATAAAGTAAACCCCAAATGAGGAGGAAAAAAAAATACCAAGAGCTCAAATTCAGAGTTAATCCTTTCAAGCTCCATAAATCTTCAGAGTCTGTCAAGGCATATGCAAGACATACCTGTATCTGAGCAGCAAAGATTAAGGTCTAAGATCAATATGTGTAATCAAAGCGTGGTTCATTTTTTCCCGCTTTCTCAAATGATGGCTAATAAGACCTGGGAAGAATTGAAAATAGCTCTGCAAAAAGCAAACAAACTCCAGAGATACAATCTGTTCAAGTAAGAGACTGGTTAAACATGTTACCATTTGGTAGCAGGCACTGGAACGTTTCCAGTTCTCTGCAACTTGTGGAAAAAATTAAGAATAATTAAGAAGCTGATACTGGTATTAGCTAGGTACATATGCATGCTAGACACCAGATTAGTGTTAATTAGGTCAGAAGCACCTCGTGGGGAATGTGTGTGTCTGTGTGTCTCTGTGTGTGTGTGTGTGTAGGGGGAAGGCTTGGGAGCTGAGGCGGTGTCATGTCCCTCATGGCAGCCCCCGGAACCTACACGGGGAAGCCCCGGAGCAGCTGCCGGTCACAAAGAGCCCGGGAAAACTATAACACTCCACAGCTCCTGGAGCCCCTAACCCAGCTCAGATTGGCAGGGACAGCAGGAACACTGCCCCTCACCCTGGCCTGGAAGCCCAGAGTGGCCAGTGGGACAGAGACCCTGCCTGGGGGGTTGGCCATAGGGACTGGAGCAGATAAAACCATAGGTATATGTTTGCCTCGTGTCACAGCCCTGCCATTTGGATGTGTGGGAGCTGGTCTGCCACAAAGTTTCAGTGGCAGCTGTATGATCTGCCTCTCCCTCTTTCTCCTTCTCTCTTCTTGCTCCCTCTGCTTCTCTTTCTTTGCTCCTTTCTGGATGATTTGGGTGGCTTGGAGCTGGAGGGACTGGATTTTGACTTAAGTGTTGTGGGTAGATTGGATCTTAAGTGTTGGGGATTAATATGTGCTGTATTGGTATTGCAGCGGAACATTTTATCTAGCTTGCGTAGCGCCCTTTTTGAACCTTTGACAAGTGCCCTGATTTTCTCCCCTAAATTCCTAAAGACACCCCTTGGGAACAAGTCCACACCCCTTGGGAACAAGTCCATGGCTTATTCTCTTGACACTATCTCGAGGTATTAAAGAACCCTATATCTCTACTTTAAAGTAAAACTCCTAGCTGAGCCCGTGAGCTTGCAGCTCCCAGGGCTGGAGTGTTACAATGCACAAGGAAAACAACACAGGGCCTGATCTGGAACTCTCTGGAGACACAGGGTAGTAGTGATTTAGACTCAGAAAGCAAAGAGCTTCTTTTACAATTTCCTCCTATATTTGACCCCAACTGTGTCAGAAGCATTGTCTTCTGCCAGAAAGGCATCCAAGTTTTGTAATTTTTCCATGGATAATTCCATCCAAGGTGGATGGAATGAGAGAGACGCAATGTATCACACAGAAAGTGACAAGTTTGCACAACCATGTGTGTGAGAATAACAAAGCAGAGCTCCCTGTCTACACTGCCAGCCTTTAGAGCCCAACACACACCTCCAGAGAGCACCACGGCGGTGCCAGGCTGTAACAGCTCCGAACGCTCAACTTGAGCAAAGCTTTCCAAGAGTGAAGTTCAATGCTTAAAACAGGTGCCAAGTTCTTGGGTACTGATGCACAAAAAAGACCCAGTGTCTGTTAAAGTTAAGAACTTGTTAGAGAGCACCATAAAGAGCTTGATGAAAGAGTCTGGGCTGTAGCAGCGACAAACAGATAAAATTACATTATGCCAGAAGGATAAGCATTAGTTGAGTAATGGCCACATGAGTCTAACTATGTCCCAACATCTATAAGGTTCCAAGAATTAATATCTAAAAATGGGGAAGAAGAGTTAATTAAACAATAAGCTTGAAAAGGGACAGATTTCCCATGCCACGTTTTCCCAGTTTTGTCTTTAGCAATAAAACCAGGAGAGCTGTAGAGTGCAACTAACTGCCTAAACCACAAGAAACTCTAGAGCAGCTGCAATCTAACAAAAAATGCTTGTTGTTTTAAAAATAACTATTAAAAATAAGTTTTTCAACGTTTGCAAAGCTACGTTTTGAAGGTAAACCTATTAATTTATTCTTCATCTCGTCTAGTGAGAAATCTGACATTAAGTAACCTGACATGCATGATGCAGTCTGTACTTTTGTGGGTGGCAAATCTGTTCACTGACAAACTTCTAGAAAACCTGTCACACAGCAGGCTCTGGAGGTCCCAGAAAGCAGCAGGACAATCTGCTACAGACCTGCCTGGGCCTGAGCTCTAGGTGGGTAACACACATGACCATATTGCAGAGTGTCGTTCTCTCTTGGCAAGCAGGGGCTCAGCATCTTTGGCAAATGGCAAGAAAGCAGGGAAGAAAATTAGAGGTCATGAGGAGCACCATCAAAATGGACTTATTGGCAAATGCCTGTTGCAAGACAAATAACTATAGAGAGGCAGGAGATTCAGAAACACCTGCGTTCACCAACTGTCTTGCCAATCATCACAAACTGTCCATTTCCATGCCTGCAGTTCTGCATCAGAACCCTTTCTCATATATCACTCTTTAAAATATTGAGCATTTTATTAGTGATATGTGCCACAAAATATGAAGTCAAACCATACAACTTAATTATATAAAAATAGGCCTGTTTTAGTTTGAAGAAAAAACTGGAATAAAACCAGGTTTAGTTTTCCTATCGAAGCTCCCTTTTTTCTGTGTCAATCAGTTTTGGCTAGAAACTACTTAAAACCTACCTCTGGGTTACAAGCAGTTGATCAAAACTATAAAAAACAAGGCATCAGTAGAATTATCAGCTAAATGATCAAAACCGTGTACTTACAAGTTTACATGAAACGTAGGAAAGTTCTCATAGTCTAAGGAACAATGTAAAGGTTTCACCACAAGAAAAGAAAAAGAAATACTCTGTGTATCTTAGGCTGTCTGCACAATTTAGATTGAGTACTGAAGGTAATCCATCCTAAACTACTATGAAGCAGTGATGACAACATCCATCATTTTTTTAACTGTAAGTAATGACAGGATGTCTGGTTCTGTGTGGGAAACAGGAATTTTTGTTCTTCAAAAGCCACAAAGATTTGGAGCATGACTTCAGTCCAAACTGGAGAGGAAAATGCAAAAATTGCATCAAAAGTATCTAACAGGGACATTTAAAAAGGTTGGTTTAGTTCTTTAGACATTCGGGTTATTTTGGTTTTTATTTCTTTTACGGTGCAAAAACACTACAGTGGAATTGAATCTAAGACACCAAAATCCCAAATCTGGACAAATGGCAGCATCAACAATAAAATTATAAGCTTTAAGCAGACCAAAATATTTAATTTGGAAAAAATACAACTATGTGATTTTCAAAAATTGCTGTTTTCAGAAACATCTCCTCCTCATCTTTCTTCCTGAAAAACCCCACCTGTCAATTTTGAAATGCATTTTGCTTTGGATAGAATTCCAAGAAAATTACTCCCTCAGCATTTCCCCAGTTATCTGTATTTCGGAGGACTTACAGTAACCGACAGATAAAGTACCTCAGGTTTCACAGGAGACTGAAACACCTACAGAGCATAAGGAACCTGCAACCCCTTCTGCCTTGAAAGTCTTATAAGAGTCACGTTTCTTCACCACATCAAGACAGCCAGTCCCTGTCCATTCCCCTTCCTACCACTGCCAACCTGCAACAAAGCCTGTAAAGTGGGAGAAAACAGAATTAGTGGCAAATTTCCTTTTGATCCTGTTCTTCTGAGGCATATTCTTCATTTACACAGTGGCAGAGCTACTGCTGCAGCAGCACAGAAGGCAGAAGCAGAGACTTTGCTCCTACCTGCATGAAGCACTGCTTGACTTCATTTGCTCTTTCATTATTCCAAGCTCATGCAGAAGAAAGTTTATCTCCTCCCCTCCTCTCCCAAGAGGCTTATTTGTTCATCAGGCATTTATTAAAAAAAAAAAAAAAAGCTCTGCTAATTTCCATGCACATTGTAGCGAAAAATAGATGTTTTTTATAGATTTATTTAATTCACAGATGCTATTTTAATTGGTCTCCCATGCAATTGTCTCTCACTGGGAATCTGGATGGCTCTGGGGAATTGGCAGCGACTTTCAGAGCTTTTCCAGGTCAGTGATTCAGATGTAACCAGAGTCACTGGTGGCTGAGAATTAATCTGGAGAAAACTATTTGATGGCCTGCGTGAAATAAAGTAATGATTTCAGTCCAGTTGTGGTTTGATAGATTACCAGCAAAACCAATCAGTGCTTTTATGGGCCTTTTTGGAAAAGGAGCCAGAAAATTAGCTTCTGCAAATTGTCTTGCACATTAGGGCGAAGGCAGCCATTGGACTTGCAAGCATGAAGCCTTTATTATCACTGCACCCTTTTCAAGGTTAATTATGAAGATTTCACGTTTTTTTTTCCAAATTCTGTCACTTCAGGATTCTGGGGACTATTTGCCATGCTCTGCTTTAGATTAGGACTAGAATCTCTTTCAGCTTCATCTATTGTCCAGGGAGGAAAGAAAGGAGAGAGAAGAGAGGGAAGGAGATGTTTGTCCTGCAGAGCCTAACACAGAGCCTAACTCAGAGAATTTGGAGTATCTCTCAGCAGTGACAAGAGAGACTGCCTTGGGCACGTGACCTTTAAAAGGATAAAATTTGCTTTTGTAACCTTCTCCCTCATGTCCCTGCAAACACACTGCAAGCTTTAGGCTGGACTGCCAGAAAACGTGTCAGACCACTGGACTAGGATAAAAACACCTTAGCACAGCAAGTAAAGACTTTATCCCTCATTACATTTTTGATCCAGTAAAACCTAACTGGACATTTTGCTTACAATTTCTGGCAAAAATAAACAGTTATCCACCTCACACTCCTGTTTGATTAGCACATGCTTGTTTTCTAAACTCTCATTCATCATACTGACAAGGTTTCCTCAGGGACTGGCTTTTGAAACAGCAGCACCATTAAAAGACATAGCTTAGGTCATGCTTCTCTTTTTCCCACAAAAAGGAAAAGGTACAAAGCAAACTTACATCTATAGGGAAATACTGTCCTCATAGACCACAAGATCCTGCAGTCTTCAAGGAATACATGCACTGATGCAGTTAAAATTAATGTATAGAACGGAAGATACATATGTTCTTCAAATTCTTATATAACCTTTTCCATTATCTCATTAATTCCCATTAAACAAAACCAACCAAATAAGAACAAACCAAAACCCAAAAAAGCAGGCAAGGAGGTTAGTTTCTTCCCAGTTACTTTGTCTGACTCTCAATGGTGCCCCAACACAGGGATATTTGGGTTGTTTTCCTTGTGAGGTTTGTAATGAATTGCCTCTGGTAACAAACTAATGAGGTTGTCAGAAGCCACAACAAAACAGTTCTGCAATTTACAGGAGCAGGATAGGATCTATTCAAAATATATAAAAAGGTACACGGAATTCAGCTTTCCTCAGTGTCATGCAGAGAAGAATCAGGCACAAACAGAAGAAAAGGCACAAACATCTTTGTTTCGTATCTTGTAAGGAAAAGGGCAGAATGAGAAATGAAAAATTTCCCAGGAGAAAGAAGAAAAGATGCAGAAAGAAACCTAATGACCCATTTTGCCCATGGCCATGGAATTGGGAAGCAATACACAGCTAAAGCCTAGTTAGTAAGTACTTGTCTGATTTTAAGAAAAAGAGATTCTCCCTTTCTTGTCATAACTTACTCAAGAGTGCTTTGTGCCAGGAAAGAAAAATATTCTATGCCTAAAAAGATTTCTTCTCTGCTTCGCATACTGTGGAGATCTGGAGTTAAGAAGTTCAAATTCTATTTACAGTTTATAGCACCCATGAGAAGTTAAGAAATTCAAACTCACTAGAAAAAGGGAAAAACCAAACTTCTGTTACTTCACACTTCAAGGCAGGGGATGCTGAGCTACCTTCTGTGCAACAGAGACAGCTGATTTTCTACCTTTTCTTCCCTCCTGCTATTCAATGGTCAATTTGCAGTCCGCTTTATTAACTTCTGAAAGTGTCAATGGCTGGGAACAGCTGTTTGAAATCCATGGCAGTCCCCAATTCCATAGAAGAATTTAAATAGGTAAACTGCTGTGCAGTAATCCAGAAATTAGTAGGTGTAATACATCATCTACTATAGCTCTTGGTTCAGTGCCAAAAGGCAGTCAGGCTGCACAGGAGGCTGCACACCACAGAGCCTTCTGACAGCACAGCTCTGGAAACCTGGGAGACGGTCCCCAGGCTTCAGGGATCTGACTGAGCAGAGAAAAAAGCAGCAGAAAAGGGCAATTGCTCTGTCAAGGGGTCATTCTAATTACCAAGAATGAAGTACCAAAGGTAGATAATTCCCAGTCACAGCAACTGGTGTAATATTGATAACCAGGATGCAGTAAGATCATGAGCTGGTGAAAATTATCATGCATCAGATAACAGTACAGTTATTTAAGCAAACAGAGTATCCAGACTTCTTTTATTAACCTAGTGAACAGCATTTATGCCTTGTTACTCTTCTATGGAATCACATCTGATAGCAAAAGAATTCTGTGCCAAGGTACACATACACTCAGTTCTCAATCCACACTTATCCTGAAGTGTAGAGGAACTTCTGGTCAAATGCGTGTCAGTTCTGGCTCACTGAAGCTGTCTGTTTGCTCCTGGGGAGACTAGATGTAAGGCATGCAGGTGTCAGAGGGCACAGAGTTATCCACAGTGTACCTAGGGAGCCCTAGAGTAGCATATGGCAAAATACTCCAAGAGCAGAGGGATCAGGTCAATAGAAATTGAGTTCTGAAAGCAGACCAGGGAAAAGAAGGCAGGACTGAGGCAACACTTGTCCCAGACACCTCAGCAGTGTGATTTGCAAGTGGAGACAGCTTATTTCAAGTCTGTGGTACCCATTCCTGCCCTCTCCCTTCTCCAAGCTCCCCGATGCTCCCTGGCTCAGCTGCTGCAGCTCATAGATAGCCCTCTTACCGGGGTAACAGGCACTGCTTTACCCTCTCTCCCTATACCAGATGACCATACAAAGCAGTTCAACAGTTCCCACACAAGATACTGAGTCAATCCAACAAGGCAGACAGCTATGGGGTAGAATTCCTAGCAGTCACCAAAATGTTAGCAGTGCTTGCTGGCAAACAGGATACACTAGATACTCTACAATTAGCAGAGTGCCAGAAGCACACACACCACTGAATGAGAGGAATCTATAGGCTGCAAATATAGGGGAACAAGTAGTTCTTATTCCACAACTGAGCTGCCCCTCAAAGCCAATTTGGGAGCTGAGAATTCAGCTGAGACCCCAAAAGGCTTGGGAGTTTCACCAGCACCAGGCCATGGCCAGAACTAGGGCTGAGCAAAAAACAGCCCAGGCGGTTTCTGGTGCTGCTTTACTGTGTGACCCTAAGCAGCAGCTCAGGTCATCCAGCATTCAGCTGGGAAGAGGCACTGGACCTGGGGATTTGTTGCTGCATCTTACACAGCAATGGTCTTCAGAGCTATTGACTTCCACTTACACAAACCCAGCAGCCCCACAGTTAACCAGGACAGAGCAGTGGAAAGGATAACTTATCTCCAGCTCCATGAGTTTTCAGTGGGCTGTAGCCAAACATAAACTTTGTAGAACGAATGCTGTTCTCAAGGAGAGGTGGAGCCAGTAAGGAAGGAATAGATTCAAGTTCACACCCACTGAAAGAAAAAGACCATAGTAATGGCAGGAATTGGGGTTACTGAGTAATTTAAGTAATTATGCACTTGCCTGACTGCTTCTCTACAATTTCTGCCAAGTATTCACTTTCTGGCTGGAAGAAGCATTAGGCTGAATTTCCTAATAGGGAGTGGAGAGCACAGGGAAGATGGAATAAAAGAAATTAAGAGTTCAGTTATCAGCCCATGAGGGTAAAGGAATTATGTAGTTACTTGCTGCTTTTCATAGTGTACCTGTGCACAAGGAGAAATTCTGATTGGTCTCTCTTGGAAGAAAAGTATGTGCTAAGGTGTGCACTGGCCTATATATGTACACATATAAAATTTGAAGACTCAGGTCTGCCTCACATCAATGTGCTCATGTACCATTTTAAGATACGCAGTGTGTGTGTCACTATGACCTACCTATCTGTTGCACAAGATCTGCTTTACTGTGTGTGACTTTGGGGACTTAACCAAATGCTCTTGACAAGTAGAGGCACCAAATATATGGAGAGCAACATTTAGTCAGCAGGAATTTAAAGGATATTGAGCTACTCAGGTAATTTGATTTATATTTTTAATACTATAAAGTATTAAGCTATGCTTTAAAGAACCTGTTTGTGCTGTGTCTTTATGCCACCACATCTGTGCTCTTTCCAAGAACTGGGAAACAGGCTGTTGCTGAACTTCCTTAGCCTTCACTGAGGAGAGCGCTGTGTTCACAGAAGAAATTTCAAGTGTCACCTGGAAAAGCTCAGTGCCTGACAGGGTTACGTCCCTGCAGTAGTGACTTCTTAAGCTGCAATTTGAAAAAGTGACCACTTCCAGGAACAGAGCTAGTTCTTAAATATTGATTTGAAACACTGCTACTAATGTCTTACAGAGGCTAACAGAGGCCATTCTGGTGAAATACTTTTCTGTGTTTCTAGTGCTTTCTTGTATTGTTTTGCAAGGTATTGAAGTATTCCCTGTAAAAATAAGGAGTGCTATATAAGTAAGCTTTTGAGATTACAGATATTTCAAATGCTCATTTTTATGCTTACATGCATGACAAGCTCTTGACTTCTTTCTTGGCAAGAGGGTAGAAGTTGACTTTAACTTGAGACGGGGACAAAGCCAACCTCTAGCTGTCTGCTGTAACTGCTGTGCTGAGAATCAGTGTGTATTTAACTTGCAATAAAAAAATCCTGGCCAAAACCTCTGTTTCCTATAATGGCTGAGACAGCAGTGAGGTGAAGGAACTCAGTTTTAGCCCTTGACTTTAAAGTTTCTTATGAGTGTCAGGGGAAAAATTGATTCAGCTTTCCTGTATTTGATTATGCTCATGGTCAAGCACAACCTTAACTTCTAAGGATCCCTTGTAACAGTGGGAAAGAGGTGAGTACTTCCAGAGGGGATTTTGCCCTATAATAGGGTGGAATACGTCATTCTCTGGGAGTGTTTACCTCTCTGTGTAAATCAGTTTAAACCAGCTCCTGACCTTAGGGTTGCTAAAACTAAGCAAAATGAATATCACGCTATGTTTTCACACTCCTCATACAGACCATCCTTTGGTGGAAAACGAACAGCTACAATCACTTGACGTGGTGAGACAACCTCAGATCGTGGTCACAACTGCTAAATATCTCAGTTCTGATATAAATTACGGGAAATTTCTCATGGGTCAGCAGCTTAAGAGAATTTTAAACACTTGTGGGGTATAGATTCTAGTAGGTATAAATTTGAAAACTTGTAAATCATGCTTGTAAAATACTTAGCGGGTTTGTTGTTGTTTGGTTGGTTGGGTTTTTTCATAGCTCATTCAATCCTCTGTAAGCTACTTAAATTTTCTCCTAATTTAAAGTGCATGCAAGCTCAGTTTAATTATCCTTGTTGCTCTTCATTTAAAGGAAGCATTACTCAAAGTGTGAATACTTTCAGGGTAGCTAAAACAATTTGGGGCAGCAACACCACCCAGCACAGAGTTTACAGTTAATTCTTTGGGAAAACATTCATCTAAGAAAACTAAAGGCATTGCACAGATGAAGCACACAGATATTCTAGGGACAGATGTTCCTTGTACTACAGGGTATCCGAGGAGGCTGTTGTTAGCTAAGGATAACAGGCATCATTTTTACTATTTCAGGAGAAAGTAATGAATATTTTACATTTGGAAATGTGCCTGAGTGACACACAAGAAGACCAACACGAGTCCCAGCAGAGAGGAAAAATTAAATGTGAACAGATGGGCTAATTCAGCATTTTCAAGGAGTGAAATTCAAACGTGAAAGAAACCTAGCCAGCTACACATGACAAGGCCTGTCTCAGTTCAATCTTCAAGCTATAATGGCAGGCTCTTGATTTTTTTTCCCCCCCCCCCCCCCAATCAAATTAATCTTCTTCAGGAAACTGGCATTTCAGTGGGTTTGATGCAGTCAAATAATCTTCCCACTCCTGGGGATTCAGCTTCAAATCAAAATTCAGTGTACCAGTCACTAGACTTGTTGCTCTCAGTCTATTCAAGAAAAACCAAGCCCATCTGCACAATTTGCTATTTACGTGTGCCAACATCATCTGGTTGGAAAAGGTCAGGGCAGAAGAAAAAGTTTTCACAGGTCAGCCTTGAAGTGCCCTTCCAAAGGCACATGCAGATACCAAGATACTGAACCAAATCTTTTCAACATTGCCAGCAAAAGCTGGTGACCCACTACTTTTCTGAGCACTACTTTTGGATAAACTATTAAAAATGCTTAACTGAAAACAAAGAAAAGGAGCAAGAACACCCACCAAGCTCACTCTCACTTACCAAAGTCCCCAGCCATACAAACCTCAATTATTTGTAACTCACCAGTAGCACAGTGAACCATAGCAGGTGGGTCATGGCACTGAACAGTAAGAATATGGAAAAAATATGTGATTTCTTTGATTTAGGGTTTTTTTATGGGAATAATGGTTTGGGTTTTCTTAAGATGGGAAAAAAAAAAAGTTCTGGGAAACCTGAAGCACCTTGCTATTTCTCCTTGAGATGAATAAGAAAGTAAAAAAAAAAACCAAACAAGTCGTGAAAGAAACCTTTTAACTGTTATGACTTGTAATATTTTGAAAGTTCTTATAATTTAAAAACTCAGTAGCTGTTTTTTAGATAACAAATTGGCTTAGTCACCCTCAAATAGATAGTAATTCTTCTGTTAAGTTTTTAGTTCTCTTAAAAACACAAAACACTGAATTTTGAGACAGAACAATTTTTTTTCTTCCAGCTTTCAGCAGCATGACTGAACTAAAACCTACAGGTATTTCCACAACAAGTTTTTCTTGAGGAAAGTCAAGTGGGCAATGAAAGAAAGGAATAATGTGCAGTAGAGGGAGCAACATTTGAAGGTTGTGACAGAACTCATCATTAAACTTAGATTATCTGAATTCCAGCAAGCACCTTGGAGCTCACTGCCTTTTCAGCAGGATAAATTAATTCTAAATGTCATATCACTGTATTTCATCTGAAGGTGATAATCTATTCATATGGGCCCTGTTGCCATTATGGAGTATTAACAGCCTAGAAAGGTGAAGGATCCATATATGTTTACCCATAATGTAGTTGTTAATTATTTATATCTCTTTCCAGCCATACATTTGGTACTTCTTCCTTTGGTTTGGATCGCGTATGGAACCAAAACAGTTTCCACACAGATTGTTTCCCTCACAGCTGCTGAAATGCTGACTCCCAGCTGCTGGAATAATACTGAGATTAGCAAACTATTGGTGGGCAGGCTGAGGGCAGCTCAGTCTATAGAGAGGAAAATTGTTCAAGAACCCTCTTCTTTATACTGTGGTCTGCAATGCCCAGTGCCAAAGGCAGTTAGGGATCCTATTTACTTTCCTCACTCCAGCTCCATCTAACAGCTACTGGAAGAAATTTTTAACTGACTAGAAACAGAAATCTGTGATAAATGACCTATGTGGGAGAGTAATCTGTGTTCTAGGTTCTGTCATTCAACAACATGTGTATGCAAGTTTATGATCTTTAAGAAAAAGAAAGTGAACTGTGTTTGAAGCTAAAGGGAGCAGAGAACCTGGTGAGCTGCTCTGCTGAGCTTCTTCTTATCCTACTTGTATGTAAAGTAGATAAATTTCACCAAAATGTCATTCTTTCACAGTGATTTTCCCTGATACACTGAGGAGTGAAGCTGAACTCCTTCCAAGAAAATAAAGATATTGTTATTTCAAGGGATAAAGAAATAAATCTGGGAACTATTGGCAACACTACAGACATATAACTAAACTGTTGAGCATAACATAAATACATGAAATAAAAAAATGTGAGGCAGAACAGGAAGGTTTACCTGCACTAGGAAATGCAAAACATATAAGAGAACCAGAACTAGACTGTAGCAGTAATGTAATTACCTTTATTGTGAAGTGCATCCCAGTCTAGCAACTGCATTGTAATTCTTGCCAATAAAATTTAAATTGAATCACAGAAGATGAGACATTAGCTAAAGACTAAATCAAAGTATTATACATGGGGAAAATGCCACAGTAATATCACATAAATTTGGTCAAATATCTTTGGTCAGAGAGCTCTGTAGGATCACACTGTGGCTTTACCCAGCTCAAGCCCTCCATTTCAGAGTGACAGAACCAGTCCTAGAGAGTTGCCATTTTAGCTGCATGAATAGAGCCACAAACCACCACCATCCACAAGCCTACAGCACCTTGGAAATCTGGAAATACAGAAAAAAGGAAAAAGCACTAAAAGTAAAAAAAAAAACCACCACAAAACCATTATACATCTAACCATTATTTAAGATAATTTACCTATAGATTGGTTTTCAGGCAAGAAATGCAAAGGAAATCAAAGCACAAGTATTTGCTGTTTAGATGAGCAGTCTTTAAAGTTCTCTCTGGTCTTCCCCTTGTAAACTGTCCTATGTTGCTGGAGCCTGTGATACAGCACTTATCCAACAAGGGCAAGCTCCTTTCTTAGATGGCCTGCAGAGCACAGAAGGTTTCACTAGAGCAGGGATGGAGGGAATTTTTCTCCAGAGAAGCTTCAAATTGGCTCAAGTCAGGTTATTACAACTTAGCAACAACACAGACTTTTGGAGTTCTGTGTAAGCCAGGGAGGGGACAAACCCTGCAAAAGCATTCCCTGGCTCTGCTTTTTTCCCTACCAAAATCCCATTTCTTCAGCCCTTGCTCACTGCACCACAATTCCATCTTTCTCCCCCACATCTGCCCTTGGCTGTTCTGTTCATGGTTTCCTAGAGGAAACATGGCTGAGCAGAATAAAAGAAGAGAGGAGAATGAACAACACACCCTTCTACTACTATATTAATCTCTAAAGAAAGGAGACACCAAGTGAGATGGATTGGTTAAAATAAATTTTGACTTAGCTTTCAAAACCAGGAGCACTTACGCTTTCAGTAACCTTTCAGTTCTATTGATTTAGGTCTGCTTATCTTAGATCCCCCTCTTTCACCGATCACATTATAAAACTGCTTCTGCTGACAAGAGTTCTGTTTATCTTTAATAAAATATTGGTAAGTGGAAAATTAAAAGGTGGAAAATGGGTAAGAGCATACCCTTCCTTTGTTGGAGCCCTGCAGTAATTGTATTTGCTCATGTTAATTATGATTATGTAGCAATGAGTGTGGCTGCAAGATAAATTTGCTTTGCAAGCAAGGCAGTAAATACAGAATGGAGGTCTATAGTCAGGGTAGGACAATATCTGTCCACAGGTAAAGTGGCCTCAGGTATCCTATTCAGACAGGTGGCCTTAGCTTTCACTAAACTTTACTGCTGCAAATAAGAATTTAAGATTGGTTATTGCTCAGTAGACTTAATTGAAAGAGGTTGCATTTCTGTTGTGTTGATCTACATGTTTCTTTAGAAACAGCAGTATAGGGAAAAAAAAACAAGTCTGAAAATTATGACTACACAGATATTACTCTTCCACAAATTGAAAAGGAAGCAATTGCCTGTTTTTCTCATACTGTTCATTAGTCTTCTGTCCCATACATTATGAATTAAAGGCATCCTGAAGATTAAGAAAAGAGTCAGAAGATCTGATCAGTGCCTGTGCACAGAGATAACTTACACCAGAGGGGTCATTAACTAAGGCTTAGGCAAGGTTTAGCACAACTGATGGTGTAAACAGAAAGACAAACACCACCTACCTTAGGGTAAAAGGTATTTAGCTGGGACAAAGGAGAGCCGAGTTTTAAGTCTGAATCAGGCTGTGAAGTGTCATGAATGGAGGTTTGGCACCTCCATGGTGCAGTGATCACACAATTAATCACGGTTAATTCTTAATCCTGAACAGTTTTGCAGTATTGATCTGATAAGCTTACCTGAAAATGTCTGGGGTTTGATGAGCAGGCAGATAAAGTCTATAATGAGGAATTATTTGATTTGTCCAAAAATACTTTTAGCTTACTGTGCATGGAAGGGCAGAAGGGATCTGATTTTACCTAATACAAAGGAAAAACCCTTACAGTGATAAGCAAAAGTAAAAATTGCTAAATTTTATTTAAATAAATATTAGTTCTAAATGGAGCACTTCATTACAGCTCTAAACTCCTAACTTTATTAAGGACAATCTTAAAAAAAGCTAATTCAGATAAAATAAACCCAGGCATTATTTTGAAAACAAAAAATAAGCCACAAACTATTTTTGACACTATTTTTGACACTGTTTTATACTTTTTTTTTTTACTTGCTTCCTTCCCTAAAATAAAGAGACGAGTGGAGTAAGAATTACATTTGGCTCTTTAAGAAGTTCTGATCAAAAATGTCCCATACCATTAATTTGCTTTGTTCTACTCACTGCCACCTTTCATTGGGCTGTACAGAAACTCCTGCTGCCTGGGACATACTAGCTACATTCACTCAGATATTTATGCTTTCATTAAGAACATATCACTACAGCTATATTTTCAACCATATTACTAGCAAAGTAGGTAAAGATAAATCAGTAGAGCTATAAAACCCAAGGGAGTTAAAATTGCTAAGCCCACAAATAGTAGATTACACTCCCTAAAATCACAATCAAACATCTCTGTGCTCCTGATTTCAACCAGTCCTGTTCCAGCTGTGCTCATTACTCACTATTCATCACTGGTTCCTTTTTCTGAAGATTTTAGGGACTGAAATTCTTACACTGGTATTTATAACATTCAGAAGGAATACTAAGGAGAACAGTTCCTTAACAGTGTGTCCTGAGCACTGTTAGGCCAAAATCTATGTAATGAAGCATTTCTTCCTGCACATTATCCTGTTAATACATTATCGAAGATAACAGCGAAAAAAATTTCAAAGCTCCAGAGTTTCTAATCACTGAACATAACTTCCTAATATCCTAGATCCTGATCAATAATCTTCTATATTGCTTCCAAAGTAGACTTCATCACACCTATCCACAGGTGAACTGAAAGAACTACTGCATGAATCCTTTGGCTCAGATCTATGAGGGACACACAATCCAACCTAGGTTCTAATAAACCTGTACAAAGCACAGTGAGACTTTAACACCTAAAAATGGATTAATAAGCCAGCACACTGGAGGAGGAAGAGGTTGCTGGTAGCTGCCTAAGCCATCTAATAAACTGAAAAAGAAATGAATGTTTACAATTCAATGGCATTGTTCTCCCTGCACCCAAGCCTGATGTACTCAGATGTAGCCTGAAGATGATGTTGGACAGGGACTCACAGATCCTTTTTGCACTTAACTGCTCCAGCCAGCCCTTTCTCTCTTTTAAGCAGCATTCACTGTGCTGCACTGAGATTTTGTGAGAGCAATGCTGTGTTTACTTCTACCCCTTCCATCTCCACATCTGCAGGTGACTCTGACCACCTGGGTCTAAGCTGAAATGGGGCCTGACCTTGGCAAACAAGAAATGTAAGTTTGAACCTCTTTCAGCTGAAGAGGTTATTGATCCAGGCCTCCTAACTCATGATCCCCAAGAGTACTTATCTGATATTATACCCAAGGTGGGTGACCTGTCCTTTACCCCAAGCCCTCTTTTTTTTTTTTTTTTGGAAGGAAACACCAACAATCTTTGCCCTCCTTATGGAATTCAGCACCCCACAATTCCACCATCACTTTATGGGGATAGAAGGACAACTAACTTTGTGACTATCAAACTAGTTTGAATGCAAGATATTTAATCTGGCCACACTGCCTGTGGATTTTTACAGTCTTCAAATTTAGGTACAAACCACAGCAGGAAATCATATTTCTATCATTCACTATCATAACCAATGCACTTTTTTTAAAAAATCAGTTTAATCTATTAGAACAAACAAACCCAAACCAAATTGCAGACCTACAAAATCTTATTTCTGACTCTCTGCTGGATTTGAAATTTCCTTACAGAAAATTAGACTGATGGATACCAGCCATTAATCCTTCTCAGCACAGAAAGTACTTTTCTTATATTGTCATGAAAAAATCAAACATAATCTTTAAAAGAAGGAAGGACTTGAATAACAATCTGCTGTCAATCAGTCACGGGCATTAAGGAACAGCAGCAGCTACTCCTCCCTGTGCTTGAACTCTGTCCACTGGACATCTTCCTCCAGATTGACAGATCTTTACTGGGTAATTTACTATTGGAAACTAATGGCTGTACAGCAGCCCTTCACTTCTGTTTTTGGATTGTCTGATCCAGGACAGTGTATTATGGCAAAATAATGATAAACATGAAGTAACTGGTCAGGAAGGACCAGCTCTTTAAGCATTTTCATATGTTGTCATAACACGTGGAAAAGAGCAGAGGGACTAACCTAGTGGCAAACAAGAGCTCTCTCCTCAGTGTTTCTGAACATGCTGAGTTTGAAGAGATGGTGAAGTTTGTTGAGTGCTTTCAGATGGATGTTATAACCAGTCACAGTCTAGAATAAGAAAGGCTTTGTGACAGCAGAATCTTGAGAAAAAGACAAGGATCACCAATTTATTACGATCATTCGGTTGTAATTCAGAGTTCCATGAAAGGACTTCAGGAAGAATTCAGTAATCCCTCATTCACCAGGACTCCTGTGAGCCTGGGTATTGCTTATATATCGTGCAATATGAGTGAAAAATCTATGATTCATCATAAAACAGGCCTGGAAGCAATCTCTGCTCTTTGAGTGATTAAAAATGTAGCAGGATAACAGAATGAGCAAGCTTCTGCCAGGAATAAGAGTCTTGTTAATCATGTCTCTGGGCAGAGGATGCATCAAACGACCTTCTGAGGCCTTGATGATCATGTTTCCTACGGCAAAAGTGACCATTTTCTGACCTGGCCAGCAAACAAAGGAAATTCATGCTTTCCCCTCTCAATTCTCTTTCAGGCAGAGCAGAAAGAGATGCTGCTCTTTAGATAAATATACTTGGAGAAACTGCTCCTGTACACAGAGTTTGCCATCTAGAGAGAGCTGAGGTTAGGAAGAAGGAAGTATTACCTTCCCCATTTTGTAGACTGCCTGTTAGATGGAAAAAACAGAAGCCTTAGGGAGGAAAAAATTTAATCTCTTATTTACAGCCAAAGCCTTGATACCCTCTTGACCCTACCTGCCTGAAGGTAGGCTCTGGCTTAAATGCATTCTTGAATCAGGAGCTGACAGAACAAATGACTCATTTAACTCAAGGGAATCTGTGGTACAGCCAGAATTGGAAACTATGTACACAAGTTGTTGGGCTGTGAATCAGTGACAAATTTATCCTTTGCCTCTCTGTAGTTCTGCAACAGGGAAACACTTGATGTTTATTTGATTTAACACAAGCCATGCTAAATACTGTGTCTAAAATGGAACATTTAAACTTGCATGGGGAAGAGGAGGCAGAGGAAAGGGCTGGGAGGGAGAAGAATTAGGGATGACATTTTATGTCTTTTAAAAGTCTGACCTTTTGGAAATATCACTGTGTACATTTTAAATATTAATAAAGGCAGTAGCTGTTAGGAGGCACAGGGTTGTTGTTGGGGGGTGACCTTTTATTGAAGTAAAAGAAAATTGACAGTTTTATTAGCCACAGAATACTGCAAACAGAAGCTACAGAAAGAAAAGCAAGCACAAAAGCTGTCACTGTAATTAGCTACATTCTGCAAATTAATCTGAGGATGGGGCTGTGTCTAAACATTGCTGCAGGTCCATCTGTATCTTAACCCAGACTTACCAGACAGCTTCAGAGTAAAAAAGAATAGCATTTCCCATTTCAGTTCTTTAAAGAGATGATGTTCCCAGAGAAAACAACCATGATATTGGGATCTTCAGGATCACTTTTGTGGGCCACTACATGCACCTCCCTCAGTAGCTCCGAGAAAGGCTGGGTGAGAATCCTTTTTCAAGCACCTCCAACAGAAAGACTAGAACAAGGATCAGACAGCTACTACCTCTGACATCTTTGCTTCTCAGGACTAATTAATTACAAT
The DNA here is from genome assembly GCF_003945595.2 of Pipra filicauda. Lineage (NCBI taxonomy): Eukaryota > Metazoa > Chordata > Aves > Passeriformes > Pipridae > Pipra > Pipra filicauda. Next base: position 2,278,843 of record NW_024104953.1, on the reverse strand, counting down.
ATCCTTGTTCAAATTACCTAGACTTACTCAGACTAGAACTTTGATGCTACGTGACTAGGAAAGGAGCAATTGCTCTGCTGCTTCATTCCAAACCATTTGGGTTTTTATTAGAAGTAAGCTGAATTAACTTCTTGTCTTCATTTTGCTGGTAGTAATCTCAGGGGTTCAGCTGCCTGTGATCCAAGGCCAGCTGATGCAGCACAGCTGTGTAACCTTGACTCAAGACTTCTGAGAAAATTGCTAAGTTGTGAGAATGAGCTGTGAAAAACAAACAGAGTAGACCTGTCCAAGATAAGAAAAGTAAAATTGTAGGCAAAGGTAAGATTGTTCAGATAGCAGAGTTAGAAGCTCAAGGACTTGAGAGAAAAAAGAAAACCAACAAAAACCACGGACATGAAAATGCATAAAGCCCTGCAGGGAAAAAAAAAAAAAAAAAAAACACAAAAAAAAAAACCACAAAAAAAGACTTGGAAGTTGATGGTACATCATCAAGGAACTCTGTTCCAAAGCAGAACAGGTCATTCCTTCCCCACCTGACTCATGACTGCTTAGCCACTTTTATCCAGGCAAAGATAACAAGTTTATGAAGAGTTGATTCAGACTGTTCAACTCTAGTGGGAATGAGGGGTCAGAGAAGGAAAGAAAAAGAAGGAAAGAAAGGAGAGCCCTTGCTTGTCCTTCAGATATCCTTTACTGACAAACAAGGTGCTACATAGCATTTTTGCACTTCACTACCACTTACTTAATGTGATAAGGTCTTTCATGCATTTCACCTCCACTCAGTGTCTTTTTCTTTGTAACTTATGTTATAGTTCACACCACAGAAAAAGCTGGGTTTATACACTATGCCTAGTGTAGCCACAGAGGGCAAAATCTGCCCTCCTTTAGGTCTCACTCTGTGTAAGACATTTCAATGCATAGGATTTAGAGCTGATGTGCACCCATCCCATAAAGCTGAAGCTGCTCTTGAACACAGTCTCATTGCTAAGGCTAGTGGGAATGAGGAAGAAAGAAATGGCAAGCAGTGTGGGATACACTCTAGAGGGAAACAAGTCAGTCTTACCTTCACCCTGCTCTGGTGAGACCCCACCTGCTGTGCTGCATCCAGCTCTGGGATCCCCAGCATAGGAAGGACATGGACCTGTTGGAGCGAGTCCAGAGGAGGCCATCATGTTGATTAGAGGGATGGAGCACCTCTCCTACGAGGAAAGGCTGAGAGAATTGGGATTGTTCAGCCTGGAGAAGAGAAGGCTTCAGGCTGAACTAACTGTGATGTTCCAGTAACTTAAGAGAGCCCACGAAAAAGATGGAGAGAGAATTATGTTCTTTAGCTGGTAAAACACAGGCTACATTTGTTTGTAAAAACAGGCAGGATGGGAAAAGGTAAGCCTAAAACAAATATTTATTCTGAATGTCAGAATTTAATCAGTTAATTCACACAGAGACATCAATGTGAGCTCAAGAACAAGCTAAAAATATGGTCAGGAAGTCATGGGTAAATCAAATAGGAGAGAAAAGACAGTGAAGTAATTGTAAGGAGATTTACAAGTCTATTGCCTGGAAAAATATTCCAGGTAAGCTACTATTTTTTACTTTAAAGTACAGCAAGGTACTTTGGACACAAAGCATGTTAACAGTAACACAGAGCTTGCATCTACCCTCTTACTGTTTAGTTCTATTTAGAGGTGCTCGATTTCTCCTTTCTCTTTGTATTGACAAAGTTTAGGATGCCTTGAGGGCACTGTTGTATTACAATGTTATGGAACACCAGGAAAGAGAGACAAGTCACTCCACTGAAAGTGAGGGCACAACTAGTCCATCCCAAGGAAAGCACATCCCACTGAAATGCAGCTCTTCAGCAGCACACAGAAGGTCACACAGCCCTCTGGGACAAAAGCTTCAACTGAGAGCAGAATTAATGATTGTGATGCATTTTGACGTCAATGGAAACCATTCCTTTTGACTTTAGACTGTAGATATATCACCCCTTCCTCCTCACACCCCCACCAGAATCAACACCTGAACTATCTAGAATGTGAAGGTTATCACAGCATCGATGTATCTCATATAAAAGAAAAAAAATGGATTATAAAAATTCTAATTGCCAGCTAGAAGTCAATATGTCATTTTGTGGTTGTATCACTAAACTTCTGCTGAATAAAATCTCTCAAGGCAGAATAGTAAATATTCAAAAAGTTACCAAATTTGCAAAGCTCCAATGTGAATGTCAGAGTTATTTAGGGATGTAAGGGAAACACAGACTAAAAAGGAAACTGCTACTCTACGTTTTGCAACAACAGGAATGAAAACCTCTGCAAAAATAAATTGCTAGAATGAGTTTCCTGGATTAACTTATGGAACCTCAAAAAGAAAGATGCCTCATCCTCAGAGGTCTTGAAGACACTGAATAGGCTGGGGAGCATCCTTTCGCAGAAGGGATTAAACTTCTTTGAAATGATTGAACTGTAGCTGTTCCGAATCAACAAAAATCACAGTTTGTCAGTAACTAAAACTCATAACTCTGAGCTATGGACAGTGAATCATCTCTTCTGAGCACCTTTCATACCACTCTATATATTTATACTAAAGTAACAATAGCAAAACACAAAGTAATGTTCTTTGATACTGCATTTTCCCTTGCTATCCGGAAAATGATTCAGTTTTGTGGTTTCCTGTCAGAGAGATGCAGAGAATGACCAGAGGACAGAAGTATAATGGGTAAATCAATTTTTCTCCTTTGCTTTCAAGAAATATTTTGCTTTTCCCCAATTCCTGGCATTTGTAGCTGTCTTGAAGTTGAAAAGCAGGTTTCTGCTGTACCACAGCCTAAGGAAACTCCTTGGTGTACATGAAAAGCGAGTTACTCTCCAGGGAAATGGCTAAGAGATTTCAGCTTTTTGTCCAGAGATCTGAAGAGATGAAACATCAAATAGCTACGAAACATTCAGATACAGCAAAGAGTAAGAAAGCCTTATACCCAGTCTATGAGCATTACCTTTTTTAATGCACTCCTGTCTACAAAATCACTTCCTGTTACTTTACTCATGGCTGTGCAGAGACCCTGCACTAGTCCTATACACCACTAAACCTTCCAAATTACTTAGATGACCCAAAGTCAGACAATTTTACTTCTGGGATGCTCAGCAGCCGGTATAAATCAGAACTAGAATGTCAATCAAAGGGAAAGCCTGGACCAAAACACATCATCCATTGAAACTACACCTAGGATACCTAAGACCACAATTATCTGCTGAAACAAGATATTCTTTTGGAAAAAGTAATAAAACTGGTACATATTTGCATATCTAGTTGTGTCTTTGCAGCTCAGTATACCAGAAGGCAAATTAGGGCAAAGATCTGGGTGGGGTTTTTATCTTCTCAGGGTACAAAAAGAAAGCTTATTTTCTTTAAAAAGCTAGTATTAAAATAGATTTGCACCATAATTTTTTCACATTGCTGTTTCAGCTAAAAAATATTATCTGGTCTCAACAGAAGTCTTCATATTTGAATTATACATCTTTTTCTTTTTGAACTGCAAGGAAGTTACATGATACCAAACCACTGTCACGGGGGACAGAAGAAAGCAATCCAGATAAACAGGAAGAGAGCAGAAAGCCTGGAGATGAGAGAAAGGGAAGGATAAGTCTTTTTTACTAGTTTTAAAGAAATCACACAGTTAATATTTACAGAGCATGTTACATCTGGTGGAATGTGCAGGTGTTTTGGCACAGCCTGGAGATACCAGAAATATCCAGGCCAAGATTTTCAAGTCAACATTGGTGTTTTAATCAACAGTCTGTTCTGTCTTTGCACATACATTTCCTGAGGGTGTTTCCTGCCTCTACCAGAACATGGCGCAAGCAGCTCGTGCTTGCACCAGAGACAGGAGTGGGAAAAGGCATTTTAAGCATATGGTAGGATGGGTTGGCTCCATGACAAATAAACTGTATGTTGTCAGCTAAAGGCGAGGAGGAAGAAGAAACAGAGAGAAGATGCTCAGGTCTGTTGGCTCACAAAGTTATGGCCAGCTGTTACCAGTCAAAGTTTATTTATTTATTTAACAGGACATTTTCTGCAATTCTGTGCGCAGTGAAAACAAGCCTTAAATCCCCAGAGCTTTCTCATAGTGCCTTTCATTATCATGAAAATGACAAGTCCTGGCCAGAGAGAACGTGAACAGTTTCTTCTCTCCTAAAAAATCAGTCTCCACTGAGGTTAAGAGGCTCTGCAATACCCAGCAGAACTACCAGACAACTCATTTTCTTGTCTTTCAGCATTAGACCTGATTCCTTTCATTTTCTGTAGTCATTTTATGGAGCACCACCACGTACAAGGATTACTGCTTAAATCACAGTTCACTCTGATTTAGTAGAAGAAAGATAGTTCAGTGACTTGGGCTACAGATTTTCTATATGATTGAGGTATCGAGCATCTGGAGCCCTCATTTATCTTCATTTTTCTTTAAGACAGCAGCAGGCACACCTCAGCTAGGTCTATAATTCTTTGGGACTCCTCTTATATCCGACAAAGAGAAGGCTGAACTGACTTAAGGTAGTGGTCTCCCCCCCAACAAGTCTGAAAACTGACTTTGATATATTTAAAGTTAAATGAGCGGCTGAAGCTTCAGCTCTCAGGTTATAACAGTACTCTCCCAACTCTGAGGATATTACTTTAGAAATCACAATGCATTCGGACACCATGGTCTTACAGAAATGTTGATGATGGTAAAACAAGCCTTATAAATACCATTCAGCATCATCTAGACCTGCTGAAACTTTGTGCTTGTTTGCAGATATCCTACTTTGGAAAACTCTTGAGAAGGACGACCCTGGAACAATGTAGCTCCTTTTGACTGAAAGCTGTCAGACAAATGCACCAGTTTTACTCATGCAGTGATTTAAATTTCTACATAGATAGAATTCTCATTGAAAGACTGTTGCAGCCAGTCTCTTATGGCATCTTGGCAGCTTTAATTTCAAATATCGCAGTTGTGGGTTTGTTACTCGTAGATGTGTGTGGCTCAACTGGAGAGAGTGCAGAGAAGAGTCAGAAAAACATTCAGAGACCTAGAAAACATAAGCTAGAGAACTGGATTTGATGACCCTCAAGAAAAAAAGTGGCAGGACTTTTCAAGCACTGAAGGGGCAGGACTCCAGACTGCTGGATCAGAGAAGAAGGAAGAGAGGAATTATAACAGAGAAGATTCCTTTCCAAAGTCCAAGATGCACGTTCCTCTTATCAACTCATTCAGAAACATATTCTTCTTTTTCTTCCTCATTCTTCCACTATAAAATTACATAAATCCTTCATTACATCAGCTTTTGTATTTGACTGAAAGCATTTTTATTGTGTCACAGATGTAATTGCAGAGATAGTTACAAACTCAAACCTTCATGTCCAGTGAATATACTGAGAAATTAAATTTTCATAGAGAGCAAGAAGCAATTTCAAGCCGAGTTTCAGTAAGGAGTGCTATAATGGGAAGCCTTTTCAAAGGTAGTTTGGAGGTTCTCATCATTTTCCTTAATTCAAGAATGGATTAAATAAGACTGAAAAAATAAAATCACCTCTCTCAAGTCTATTTCAAATATTTGAAGGTTAGTTGTCAGTGTTTCCTACATATACATTTCTCTTTGGGAGCCTAAGATGTTGTTTGTAGCTCCGTTTTTTTCCTATACATCTGCTTTCTTGCACCACCTTCAACATGTGCCATTGAAACATAAAATTAATCTTCTTGCTGGAAAGTCAAAGAAATGCGGAGTAGGAAAAAGATAACAAAAAGGCTTTTTTACTTTCTCTCCAGAGCTACTTGATGGTGTTTTCAAAGCAATATTGCCAGGAACGGATTAAAAACAAGCTGCAAGTTCATGGAGAGTCATTTGTATAAAGATGTAACAAGGGGAAAATCCGAATTAAGCAAGTTCATTTTTTCCTGCTAGATAAGGAGGCTGGAGGGCATCACTCTGCAATCCTGTGCAATCCCAAAGGCACAAACTTCAAACCAGCTAACTCCTGTGCACAATGCTTACCGAGTGAATTAAGAACTGTCTAGAGGCTTCATGTATAAACCTGAAATCAGCTGTTACAAGGAACAGTATTTCACTTCAGTATAAATAAAACATACATCTGGATTTCTGCTGAACTCTTTGTTCACACTCCTACGCTATGATTGTTCCCAAGCAGTCTTCTCTTCTCCCAGGAGGTGTAAGAAAGTAGCTTAGCTAAGCCAAACAACAAACAGTTTATTTTATAAAAAGACTGGCTGGCTGATTCTCTGGCTAAATACTTTATCTTTGTGGTCTACTAGATCAGAGGGTGGAGGAAACACTTGCAAATAATCCTAAGGACAGGACTGCATGCACATAGAACCGATACACTGACACAGCCCAGGCTTTGGGAATGGATGTTTGGCTCCCAGTTCAATAACAGAGTTGTTAATTTGTTAATACATGCCCAGGTGGTGTATTCCAGGCAGCTGCAAATGAGTGGGTACTGAACAGACTGAAACTCGAGCTAGTGCAGAGCTGCTCTCCTGAAAGAACACCTACTGGAAGGTATGGGAACATGCATTTGGATTTGGCTTCTGTGGCCAACGTGGGTCATTAAACAAAACACGCATCTGCCACTGACACATGGGTATTTTCCCTCCCCTCCTAGAGCCCTATGTCACCCTTTAAAAAAACAGGAAAATACCTTTGCAAACTTTTTGGTCTCTTTGGGCAGTAAACATTATAAATACGTCCTGCAATTAGTCATAGTCTAATTGCACCTATCCATCAGGTTCCAGTTTTAGTTGCCACACAAATGGCAACATAGTAATTATTAACACTTCTGCCAAACCAGATTTCCGGAGCCTTTATTTACACGAGTGCTATAGTTCCCAAAATTCTCTGTTCCTGCTCTCTGACAGAGTGCTGCATTTGGAAATCATGAGTGGGAGTTTAAAATAGGTTCAGCATACAGCTCACACTGTTCCCATCTCTGACATCCATATGTGGTTTGGACAATCTGGAGCTTTCTTTGAAAGGCCTCTCTCTGCCTATTTTGCAAAATAAAGTTCTCCATTTGCTGCTATTAGGATCTGCAAGTTGCAGCACTTTAAGATGAACGTGATAAACAATGATGTTTATAAAACACTCTGATGGCTAAATAGACACATACAGGATCAAATATTTGCCACACAAGCAATCAAACAAATTGATAAACATGGAGAAAGTGATTATAGAACTATAACTGTTCTATTATTAACCAGCAATCTGCATATCTGCCTCCAATTAATTCCTAGAAAGGAGATGCGAGTCAGTTGAAACTTAATTACTGGCATAACACTTTGTTGATTAGAAATGCAGTAACAGTCATTGCTTCTACTCCATTTATACAAGGCCCATAATAACAAGCCAAAGGATGTCAGTCAGTCACTGCTTTCCTGCCAGGAGTTTCTGCTGCAGCAACAGCTCCCGGTGTAAATGCACTCCCTCCTCCACCCATGTCACTCAGCTCGGTAATTGCCTTGCCACTCACATAAAGAAAACAATTTCCGGCTTTGATGGGATTTTGTGGGCGATGGGAAACTGCTCCTGCAATCTCTGCAGGTAGGTATGAGGTGGGTTACTTTGGTGGATCACAACACAAAACTAATCTTTAAGGAAGCAGGTGGAAAGTGAGAGAGATTTGTAGGCTGGTAGGTGCTGGGGAAATGTTGCTGCTCGAGTGATTAACAAAAGGGAGGTAGGTGTTAGATGAGGTGGAACTGAGACAAGAAGAAGAAAGCAGAAGCATAGGGAAGAAAGTTGCATTGCCATTTTCAACATCTCTCAGTTCAGCACATCTTTCGGAAGCTCTTATAAAACCACATACACTTATTTTGTATGTAGCTGACCAGCAGCCTAATTTCAGCTTGCTTCATATTTGGGCCCCCCCATGAGCTACACCCTCATCACCATCATTCCATCGTTCCCAGCCTGAGGCTGCAGATGCAAAGAGTTTTCCTTTCAGAATTTTTCTCACTTCACAACCTCATTCCCAGGATGAGGTCACTCAGTTTTAGACATTTCGTTCTCCTTCTCACCTGAGGTGAGACCAGAGTCTGGCTTCAGGTTCCCCTGAGGCCCCTCCCAAGCTTCCCATGCACTCACATGACTCTGCATGATCCCAGCTTGACTTAATAGGACATAGGCAAGGAAAAGGCTCTGGGAAGGTAAACAACAGCTAACCTTGTCTGCTTCCTGTCACAGCCAGCACCTGCAGCAACCTCCAGCTGCCTCCTTACCCACCATGTGCATTTATTCCAAGGTTTTCATGGACAGGTATGAGAAACGTATAGTTTCTCTCTCTCTCTCTCTCTCTTAGTATGATTCAAAATTGAATCAGAAATACAGTTTGTGGGTAGCAAGTTGAGGACAGAGCAAATGGAAAGATTTACAGAGAAGTGCCTATAGAACATGAACTCATTTCAAGACTCCTTTTGGATGGAAAGCCATAAGAAGAGGGTAAGGAGGCTTAAAATTAAAGGAAAAACATAACCATCACAGTTTTAGTCAGAAAACCTCTCTAGTGTTATAGCTCAAATCTGCCCTTGAATGCATAAGGGACAGAATGAGACAGCCATGCTGTCCATGAATAGACACAACACTTTGCTTTTACACTCTCAATGGAGCCAGAGTGAACTATTATGTACAATTCATGCAAATTATTCTAATTAACACATTTTTGCACCAGAAAAATAAAGCTCCACCTTACTGGAGTCCCAGAACCCAAGGACACCAGAAATACCAAGGATCTCTGTCAGAGTTACTGGAGAGTCTGACCTCCAGACATTCCAACAGAGGACTTGTTATAATGTCTGATAGGAAAAACATACTGAACAAAAGCATCTATTTCAGTTGCTCACAATGAAGCTTTGGGTTTATTTCCTACCTACTGCTTTAACGTTCAATATTGCTATCCCAAGATCCTCTGACAGGACTGAAATTAACTGTCTTCAGTATGCTTCTTTATTTCTGAGTGCACTCCTGAGAGAGATGAATCATCATGAGATGAATCTTAAATGCACCAGGCTCCTCATCTCTTCATAGCACTGTCTATATCTTAACCACACACCTTTAGCAAGTAAAAGTATATTAAGTTAATGGATAAAAGCCCTTTCATTCTTAGCCCAAATGGTTCTACTTCAATTGCAGTATATTTCATCACAGCAATATTAAGATACCTTCAAAACTGCTCTTGCAGTTCAAAGAGGTAAAAAGACTATTTGCTTCAGGTTGACACCAAATTTGATCTTTTGAGTGATTACAGGACTTTTCCATACAGGAAAACTTGGCTGCACACAAACCATGCCCTTAGGGAAACTAAAGCTCACTGGTTCTCTCTCTACACCAAAAAAAGAATGGTAACCTTTCTTACCTTCAGAAGAGGCATAACAGCTCCTGGTGTAGGTCTTCAGAAGTGTCCAGAAACCCCAAAACTGCCAGGATTTACACTCTTGAGAATTATAAAATAGGAAAAAGAAGTAATATTTAAGTTTGGTTTTTTTTTCAAACAACATAGAATAAAGTTCTTAACAGTATTATTCTCTCATGTTTTTATGTTTTTGATATTTGGAAAAAAAATCCAAAACTAAACCCAAACAAACAAAACCAATCAACCAAACAAAAAAAACCCCCTCCTTGGCAGGTAGCCTGGCTTTGTATTGATCACTTCTTGTTCTTCACATATGGTGAAATGTTATTTTTAGTGCTGACGACACACTAAATGAAGAAAGAGGTACACACGGGGTATATCCAATGTTTTGCTTTCCTGTAAATGAGATCACCAGCAGTACCCCAGAGAGGATGTGTGCCCTGTTTTCGGTATTTCATATTTCTTTAGCATAGCATTTCTGAAAACTAAAAAATAAGCATAAAATCTCTAAGCTTAAAATACAAGCTAGGCAAAGCCATTTCACAAAATACAAGGAACTGTCGAGGCAGAGTTTAAAGCACAGTCACAAATTTAGGACAGTTTCCTGCACCTTTTTTTCAGAGTTTTCAATAACTCTCTTCAGGTTTTCCCAGCTGTCTGTTATTTTCCTCATATTTATTTTTCCTTCCAATCAAAAGCCACATTCCTGTTTTCTTATTTGAAAACTGAAAAAGGAATAAATTCTGTAGAATCACTTTGCAGACAGATAAGAAACTGCTGTGTATTTTAAAGAGAAAGCTTCACATTCAGTACATTGAAAAACAGAATGAATTGTACACATCACTTCTGGAAAAAGCAGAAGAGGCTTCCAAGCATATTTTTCAAGCTGTAGGGATTTATCCAGTATCTATTTGCTCTGAATGAACCTGTAAAAACCCACAAAACAACAACAACCATAGCTGATAAGTAGCATCAGTGTAATGTTCTGCAAGACCTACCTCGTACACTTTTGATTTCACTCTGCATACTCTTTATTGTGCTTGTGCCTTTCAAGTGCACAAAATAGGGCAAGATCTACTCGGGAAAATAACACCTTTGGAAGGAAATTATAAAACCCACATCCAAACCCTTCACACTTCCATCAGAAAAAGCAAACCATAGGGTTCAGCCCAAAACCGAAACGAGGGCATTTAAAAAACAGAAAGGAAAGAAACTCTACCATTAGCATAACAAAAAAAGGCAGCAACAAGTAAAAACAGTGATTACCTCGGGAGCTTTAGCCTGCACTTCACTAACTGTTTAACCTTTGCTGCTTCTTCTGAACTCAGTTAATCTCCCCTTCATGCTTCTTCCTGTTCCTGAGGTCCCTATTTGCTAATCACCTGTGTCTCCAGAGCAGGTTGGCTAATTTGGCTCTGATAGCTATTAGTCGCCAGGCAACACCCGGCAGCAGCTTTCACACAAGTGTCTGTATTTACTCATTCATCCTTTCCCTTGTCTGGGGGGAAGATCATAAAGTCAGCGTGCTGCAGACATGAACAGAAGGAAGAACCTCAGACAGGAGAAGAGAGGCCATCTCTCACACTTAATTAATATAACATTTATGAATATTCGTACGAGGAACACTTAGGTCAAGATGGAGAAGGGTATTTTGGAGAGAAGAAACAAATGCAGCTTCTGATTAGCTCTGTAAAGATACACATGAAAGCTGTTAGAACTGGGACTGATTGTACGAAATGGTGTTCCATGAGTCCCAAAAGCCATTCTTAAAGCAACATAACACAAATCCTGGGATATCTCTGTTTGGCAGAACAAACCTTAAAATGATCAGTGTGTAGCAATGTGGCTTGCATGGTCACTGCAGAAATGTCATGAAGCCAAAAGACGTAAATGTTGTTCAAGTAGACTTATGGGATTAACAAAACATTACATAAATGCTTCTAAATTCAATTCAGCTCACCTTCTAAAGGGAACAGGAAAAGCTCAGCCCTCCAGAGACCCTCTTCACAAAGCAGAGCTGTCATGCTTCATGTTAAAGATGTCCCACTAAGACTTGTGTGAACATAAAACCCCCATGCTAAGGCTGCAGGGAAGCAGGAGACCCTAAGTGAGCAAAGACACAGAGAGGTCTTTGAAGCTTTGTTTGCATTCAACAGCAATAACAAAACCCTTGAGTATCAGAGTTTATGGAAACAGCAGGATGACAACCTACTCAGAAAGCCAGTCCCAAGGAGGGGGAATCTGGCTGAATTGGCCCCTTGACTTTGATAGCTGAAAGGAAAAACCCTAAGTGACAGCTAGAACAAGAGGTTGTTGTTAGAGTCACTGTAGGTTTCTGAAATGTTTGGGGACCTCTTTTGCTGTGCCTGTAAGTGGTTCTAAGGGAGTAATCAAGAGATCAATCCTTTGTTGCTACACAAGCAATTTGCTTTCTTGAGTTTATGTTCTTATTTGAACTTGCTGCCTCTGTGTGGCCCAGTGGTGGCTCTGAGGTGTGTAGTTCCTCCAGAGGACAACGATATCCAGTAAAAGAAGATCCCACAAAGAATCTGCAGAATGTCCCATCACGAAGACCGAGTGCTCTGAAGACTGGTGTTATCAAGATACAGGACACAGAAAAAAAAGTATATTCTGACAGATACTTTTCAGTGGCCTGCAAGTAGAGGAAGAGAGAGAAGAGATGGTTTATGACATGAGGGAATCCCACAGTGTCACAGAACCTAGGGATCCATAAGCTTATAAGAAAACATGACTTTGATCCAGCAACCCAAGTTTCAAGGAATATTTGTATATTCTCTAATCTCTAGCTCTTCAGGCTGCATTGGCAGTACTCTGTGTGTGTTGGTTTAAAGAGCTGCCTGATTATTAGCAGCTGTACCTGATTATGTGCCAATTAATACAAGAGCTCCCACAGAGTTAATATGAAGGTTTTCCTTTCCTTTGCTGTTCATTTTTATCTATGACTTTGAGAAAAATCTATTAATCACGCCATGCATGTTCTCCCTCTGTTAATACAGTCATTTATTATGCTTATTAGGCTGTTATAAATCCCAGGGAACTTTGACAGATCTTACTATTTTTGATAGGGGATTTATAAGAAACAGTTGGCAAATGGCTTGTAGGAACCAAATGTCCTGTCTCGAAACTACACGCCCCCAGAAGCACCAGCCACTTGTGTCTCATTCTCCACTGTGCCACTCAAAATGCCCCTCGGTCTCTCTGGGTTCCTCCATGTCCATCCTGGTGGACACTAATAACCACAGAGGCACATAATTGTGCTGACTGGGAACTGAATCCAGAGACAGATGGATCAGCTGCAGGGAGGGAAGGCCTAGGGTTGTCTCCAGGTCACAGAAGAGGACCAGAAGCTGCAATCCTTGGCAGGGCAGGACACCCTGGCACCAGAACCAGGCAGCCACCACGGCCACCTCCAATAAGGTTTCAGGAGACACATCCTGCACACCCTAGCAGCTCCCTGCTCCTGCCTCAAAACAAACTCAAACCCTTTGGCTGCAGTTTTTCAAAAGCTCCCCAAAAAGGCCTCTGATCTTGAGCTGTCTTAGCTTGGGTCAGTCTGCTGCTTTTGAAAACTCTTCTTATTGTCTGTAGTGTACTTTGTATAAAACAATAATGTATAAATATTCTGGGAATTAATGCTCTCTATCTCATAGTGACTGCATAATACAATGAGAAATATCACCTAGAAATAACCACTGATTTACAATTGTAAACTATTTATTCTCAGCCAGCTGTCTTGTGATAGGAGCTGCTCCGTATTTAGAAGCATTTCTCTGTGTCTTCTCTCAGTTTGGGGGACTTTTATGGTGTCTTTTGCAAAGGTCTTTTACCAGGGCAGTGATTTGCAGTTCACATAAGCCACCAGGCTCCTGCATTATGACCTTATGTTATAGATAATACAATTTACGATGCTGAATACAGCATGGTTCTGTGAAATAGGATGGAAAGTTTTGCTGGCCTATGACGTTGATTTGCTTCTCTTGAAGCATAAATAAGTTTATTTTGTCATCTCCTAAAGATCAGCCATACCCTCTGCAGCACACCCCCCCTCCAGTGTATTTGCTGTTAATCCCAGGGTTATTAATCTGTTTTGTCATAGCAGCCATGGCTCAGAACCTGAGCAGAAAAAAGCAAGTGTTAAACTTAATGCCCGTCGAGCAAGATGTTTGTTTTTACATGTGACACACCCATGGTTGGCTGTTTCCAAATGTGGCATTAGTCAATGAAGTATAAAATACAGCCAGACTACACAAATCAAAAATAATAACGTTTTTGCAAGATGCACTGTCCCTACAACTGAATATATTAGTGTTATTAATAAAACCTCACATTAATGCAAAGCTGTGCTGTCACCTGCCACAGAACAACCATGTGTATGAATCCACTGGTTATTACATTACAAGGATGCCTGGAGCCTTATGCTGACATTAAGTGAAGCAAGTATGGGATTTAATGCATTTAACTAAGTGAAAAAAAAATTTAAAAAATCATACCTTTAATTTAATATATGCACGTTCTTCACCGTGGCAATTACCCACAAGTCCACAAAGAAGAGGCAGGGCTTCAGGCGATCAGAGAGTTTATTCAGGATTATTCTTACGGATGATAGCACTTTGTGGTTTCCAAAACAAGCTTGTTCATTACATTGCTTTCTGCTAACTGAATTTCTGCAAGACACCCCTTTCAGGTATTTCTGAGGGCATCTTTGAACCATGAAAAATACCAGAAAACCAACACAAGACTGATTTCAGCTTCATAGAATAAGCAAATATGCAAAAAGTGCATTTTGTTCTGACACTGTATGCAGTCCTTTAATCAAGGAAAACATTTGCTCAACCAGGAATGAATGAAAGGAAGTTGAAGGGGAAAAAATGACCTGTTCAGAATTATTAACCTAATTTTCCACCTTAATTTTTAAGACAAAGTAAAAATAAACAATCATCACCTCGTATAAGTCTGTGGACTCAGTTACTCCCACTTAAACAGGGTTGCAGAAGTTGATGCTACTGGAAATTCATGCCTGTTGGGTTTATCTGCATCTGTAGCCTTCCAGAGATCTGTTCCAGGTTTCTCAATAAGCTGTGCACCCTGGGGTGCTGAGGGCATCCAAATGCTCCAGCTGGATCATCCTCAGCCATTAGCAAATAGACCCTTTGTCAGCACAGGCCAAGACCCAGTTTCAGGCCACCGTGTTGCTAACACACAAGGTGTCTGAAATGTTGAGCTGAAGTAAAAAGTTTAAAAACTTAAGAATACAATGGCCCCTCTTTTTTTTTTTTTTTTTTTTTTTTTGTCTCAAAACCTTAAGCAGTAAGGAATTCGGCCCCTTACTCTGTCATTCTAATGTAAGTTCTGTGTTTCTTGAGGTAGCTGGTCAAGACAGCTGATTTCCAGGGGCCATGTCAGCAGTTTATCTTACTTTATTGTGCACTATGCTAAGAAAAGTTTTGACTTAGTTGCTTATACACAGAAAGACTGAATTTAAATTTTAACTATTTTGGTTTAAAAATATCATTTGTCTTATGAAATAAGGCTAAAAGGTGAAGCTTCATAACTAAACATATTAAAATTACATTAGAGTATCATTCTAAGCAAATAACACTAAAGTCTGTACTGCAAATTAAGAGGTAAGGCTAAAAGTGGCCTGCTCCACCAAAGCTTAATATCTGCTACTGATGATACAAAAGCTACATGAGCAAAAACTATTGTCAAGGAAGCAAAACTCCCTTTTTTTCAGTGTGAGCCCTATGTGGGTTTTTGTGCTTTCACATGTTTCTGTTAAAGTCTTTATTAATTAAATTATAAAATTATATAACAGCAGCTCAGTCATTTTAAGAAGCACCTGTAAAATAAGTCAAAGACTGCCCTTGAATACTACAAACTTTACCAGGCTACACCATAACAAGTCAAAATACAAAAAAAAAAAAGGTGTAGTCAATTATATGTTGTCATAAACTTGTTACATTTATAGTGGTGACATAGAGCTAGATTCAGAAAAACCATACTGTAAAAGTTGTCATCATAATAAATATGTGGCGTTTGAATCAGATAAGATCCATACAGCATGACAGAAGAGTTGAGGAGTTCCACAGCCTGCCAGATTAATATCCCAGGCTCAAGTGGGATAAGGAAGTTGGTCAACAGCATCAGAAACATCACATTTGTTAAGCATATTTGCCACCACAATCTCATTGCCACTGGCTTTTCCTGTGTAGTTGTGTAAAACTCATAAAACTGTCCTTAAGTATTGACCCATTTTATTTGCCTAGTTATCCTCCTGACTCATTTTATCCTAAAATAATCAAGAATGTGTTTACCTGGCAAAACATTTCCTCAAACATTTTCTAACTGGCTAGTTAAAGATCAATGTTGAAAAGTTTGTTTTCTTCATTTCAACTCTAAGTAAGGGTTTGTTTATTCAGAAAAGACACGCAGAAAGGTTTGGTCTTATCTAGAAAGCGAGTTTGTCAAAGATTGTGCTTTTTGAAATTGTACCTGGAAGTTGTAATGGTTCCAGAGTGTTCCACTGAAATACACTTATGCTGCGAAAGAGATTCTCTGAATGAGAAGCTCTGCTCTTTCAAAAACATTTGGATTTCATTTAGGAAGTGAGATCAAAATATTTTTGCCTCGGGTTAAGTAAACTGGTACTGCAATATTTGGTTTGTGAGATAAAGTCAAAATATTAGCATCATTAAAGTGGTAACATGCAACTCTCTGGCAAAACACCTCAGCCTGCAGAGGAACTACACTTCCCACAGGTCACTGCAACGATTCAGTAATGTAAGCCAGGATGAAATATTTCAGTGTGGCTCTGCAAACAGAAATTAATTTTTATGTGAAAAACGTTAAATCACTACAGGTTAAAGACCTGAAAGGTTGTATTTGGACATTCCCTTCTGAAGGATTTTTTAAAACTTTGCTTCTGGATTTAAGTTTAACTTCTGTTATATTTTAAAGGAGATTTATTTGCAAATGCTATAATCTTCAAGAGGCAAATAAATTCTAATTTTTATAGGATTTCTAGTATCTGAATATGTTTATCATAATCCAATGAACTAAACTAGCTTAAACATAAGGTCCACTGGTTTTTCTGTCCCTAATACATATTCACAAGACTTTAACAAACTTGAAGGAATTAAGTGCGATGTTTTGTTGCCAGAGAAAAAAAAATAAATCTGCCCATTGCTTTACCTGGCAAGAGTCTTCCAGTTTCTAAATAACATTGTATTCTGCAAAAGCTTCACAGCCTAGTATTTATTTACATTTCATGGGGGGTACGTGACCAGAAAGGCAAACGAGTTGCTCTCGCTTCAGTGTCCTCACTGGGGTGAGAGGGGTTGTTCCGCCAGCACTTTGAACTTCCTTTTTGGCAGATAAAGGACCCTGCTAATAAAAATAACATAATCAGAGAAATGGTTAAGGCCTGTTCTTAGGCTGTGCGAGAAGTTTTATTGAGCACCTCAGTGCTGTGATCACCCAGGGAAAGCAGGGAGACGGAATAACTCCGGTCACTCCCAGACTGCCGCACCCAACACCTCAGTAAAAGCATGAGCTGTCACCTGCGATTTCTTAGTTATTGAACACTAGGAAAACCCATACCACACAAAAATAGCAAAACCTGCTATTTTAGCACATGAGGGTACAACGCAAACAGGTGGTGAAGACTCTGGAGAGGGCGAGGCACCATGAGAAGGTGTGAGGGGAGCCAGTGGCCCCTCAGGACATGGCGGCTCCCCCTTCCCTGCCTCTGCGGTCCCTGATTCATTCCCACTGCCAGCTCCAATACCCCAGGGGCAACGGCAGGAGTCAAAATACCTCAGAGAACTGGCAAAACCCTCCTCCTGGGCTGAGACCATGGCAGTCCTATGGAGAAGACGCAGCCTCAGGCTGTGGTGGGAACGCCAGGGCCCCAGAAGAGCGTGAGGAGATTTAGCTCTCTGACCTGGGGCACCCCGGTAAGTGCAGCGCAGCCACGGCCCGAAGAAGTGGCTTTATAAACACCCTCTTGAATCGGGGGTTTTGAAATTTAGGGCATCACAAGGAAAAAATTGGAACAGAAACAGCTGCTCAGGCCCATCATCCCTGTTACACTGGGAAACACCTCACGTTCCCCCATAGACACCGGATCCAGTCCAAGGGTAGCTCAGAGTCCTGTGCTGGGCCTGCCCACAAAGTGGAATTGATGTGGTTTAATCCAAAAAGACATAGTTTTGATTTTAAGGGAGGTCAGTTGGGTTTCATTCCAACCCTTCTGTAGATGTTCTGATCCAGAATGGAAGCTGGCATTATTTATTTTACCTCATTCCACTCTGCTTCACTTTCCTAGCTACAGCCATTGAAATTCAGAATAAAAGTGTGGAAAATTATAACTGATAGCAATAAAGAATAGAGCAGAGGTAGATACATTCTACAGATTTCTTCTATAACTTCTGGGGGTTCCTTTTCTTTTTAATTTTATTTTTTAATACCATTTCAACATTTCATTTCCCTCCCTCCCAATGCATCTTTCCCTATTACTCATCTCTAAGCTTTGCCACTCTGGTTTTTACCCTCCCCACTCCAGCATGCTCAATGGTCCAAAAGGATTTCTACCTGTTTTCACACTGCAGTATCACTGGTACCAGTGACAGCCTCATCATTTACCCTGCACTGAAAGATGGGAAAAGTTCAGTCCCTGGGTAAGCTTTCTGGCTCCTCACTCTAATAACTAGTGCCAGCAACACAATAAAATTTTATATCATTTTTATTGGATCCCTCCTAAAGAATTATAGGCAGAGCGCTGGCTTGCAGAGCAGATGTGTGAAGTTGCAGACAGAACTGCATCTGTTTCCTTTTGCCACAAATTGTTTTGTATAGATCCCTGTTGACTAGGAAATTTAACATACTGTCGCTGTACATCACATGTGTAATAAAATCATTGTTAAACAAACGCATTATCTCCTTCTACTCTCCTCCACTTATTTCTAATAACAAACTGACTTTACTTCCTCTAAATCTCCTTCCTTCTCATTCCCCAAAATCGATTTTTCTTCTAGGCCCAGTTTTCCCAGGAGCTGGGCTAGCTCCCGAAGTTTGATGCTGGCTTTCATAGCAGTCCTGGGAGTACAGTGAAGGTGGGGAAATATCAGTAAGAATCTGCTGCCTTCCACTAAATAAAAAACATATTTGTCACTATATTTCTTGTGTTTCTTGGTGGGGCTTTTTTTTGTTTTTTGATTTTTAAAAACTCAAAACCTGTTGTGTATGAGCAGAGGAGAAATAAGTCACTGACCAGATCCAAAAAAGGAATTGAAAAGAAAAGCTGTCTCAGAGCTGCAGAAAGTTGCCAGCAGTGTTTAATCTCCAGGCTGGGGTGATGCCCTGGTTTGGCTGTATGTGCTTTGCAACCTCAACCTTTCCTGGATCCAGCCAGTTTTCAGGCTGTGGAATAAACCAGCTCCCAGTTGCTGCTTAACACAGAAAACAAAGACATCTGAGAGCTCAGTGCCATTCACAGGCAAAATCAAGCTTATTTTCTCATATTCCCAGCAGAAGGAAAATGATATGATAATGTAACATAAATCCTCCAAGGTAACATATATATCTTTGGGAAATAGGTGTTTTCTGAGGGATGGGGCCACACCAGCTACAGTAGCTACTCTGCTTCTTGGCATATGGCTACACAGCAGGGTCTGTGTCTTGGAAAGCAGAAAGCCAGACTCTGCCTGCACCATCTCACACAGATATGGTGCAAAACCCTACAGGACTGCTCAGGACCACGGCTGTACATCATTCCCAAAAACAGCATCCCCTCCTGCCATCTTCACGGAGAGGCACTGCTGTACCAGTCAAATATTTGGGTACAGTGCCAAGTTGGGAATGCAGCTGACACAGACAATAATGAGGGGGAGCTGATGGGATTATGACTGAAAATCACATCAGTAATAAAAACTACAGAAGGAGTCACAAGCCCTTTAAGGGGCTCTGCCTTATTTGCATTTTCTTATGTTGCTTGGAAAACTTAATGAAGTTTATCTTCTGTCATTAAGTTAAACTAGCTCTGTGGTAGTGCTGTCAGAGCTTCACTAATTAAAAGTCAGCCTCCAAGTGCTTAAAGCTTGTCTACACTTGAAAATTAATTCGGTTTGAGGTAGCATATAAATTTAAATTGCAGCAGCCATATTCCACCTAAATTAAGATATTTATTTTGTAAGAAGGTTTCCTTTGAACTTGGCTCAAATTGAAACTGATAGAGCAGCTGCTTCTTTACCCCATCCTGAACCAAGAGATCTGTGCATAAGAAAGGATTCAGGGATATCTCTTGCTAAGTATCCCCATGCATAGACAAGACTTGGGATGGCTGACGGACAGCACTTTCTTTTCTGAGTGCTTCTCTCTGCCTTGTGCCTTACCAGCTGAGCTAAGGCTACAAACTATGTGCTAAGCTAAATTGATATATAATTATCAAATTTGTAAGGACCTGTAGTGCTCAAGCAAGGCTGCTGCTACAGTACAAAGCCTAAATATGAGAAATTAAATCTGGACTAAAATCTCTCTAAGAAAATAAAATCTTTTTATGTACAAGCAAGTTTGGAATAGAGCAAAAAGACTGCACATAAAAAAAATAATCCCAAATGTTCATTGTAGGAATACAATTATCAACCAATTTAAGAAATGGGTAGAAAATGAACATGAGGGGAATATATAAAATAAAATTCTTTTACCATCAGGGATGTTTTTCCAATTACATTCTAAGAGACCACAATAACCAAGTCATTTGGAAACATCAGGGTACCTGAAGAGCACAAAGCAAAGTTTTCAGTCTTCCTTTCTTTCATATCCTGCTCTCCCAGATGCATGTCTAAGACTGCATGTTTCCCCAGTGCTTGCCAGCAGAATAGAAACAGCACTTAACAACGTCGGTGCCAGGGAAACACATCCAAGACAAGAACTAGGGAGGACGTGGAGCAACATAACATGCACAGCTTGACCCTTGTCATAGGATCTGGATGATGTTCACAGGGTAGAATGATGCAGAAGTTTTGGAGAATGTTGAAGGAAAATGGAGAGCTATGTCTAGCAAAAAGTGTTCTTCATGTGAAAAGAAACAATTTGGCAGTCCTTGCAAGGGTGTCTGACCATTCTGCTTCATTTTTCTGACCAGGTAAAAATAACAGCATTTTCCCCCTTCTACATGGAAGGGAAAATTATGTGCACAGTGTGAATGGAAATGGACTTTACTTGCTGTTCAATACAAAACAATTTAATCATCATCTACTCTACAAAATTGCAGTCCAATTTCCTACTTGGCCACTACCTATTTTTGGTGGGAGTCCTCCAGCATCTTTTGTTAGATTTCTGCAGTGGATTCCCCCTGAGCCGTTGGCTGATGGTTCCAGCAATGCCACCTTCCTTTGACACAAGTGGGAACCTCTGCTCTGGAGGGGACACTGGTAAAACAAGAGCTACCCTCCACCTGATAATTATTTTCTCCCAAGTAATAAGAGATAGCCTCAAATTGCTCCAGGGGATGTTTAGATTGGATATTAGGAAAAATTTCTTCACTGAAAGGGTGTCAAGCACTGAAACAGGACACCCAGGGAAGTGGCTGAGTCACCACCCCTGGAGGTATTTAATAGATGTGTAGACATGGTGCTTTAGGGATGTGGTTTAGTGGTGGGCTTGAAAGTGCTGGGTTTATGGTTGGACACAATGATCTTAGAGGTATATTCTGACCTAAATGATTCTATGATTATGGTTCAATAATCCCAAAGAGAGATTTTGAACGCTAATAAACAAAGCCCTAGAAACACCACCATAACACAACCTTCACATATTCCATTATTTTCTTTTGTTCTGTCTCTACCTTCATTTTCTTATGTTTTTCTCAAATAAAATGTTTATTACCTTGGGTAGTCTTGTATGGACAGTGCCTGGGATGACCCTGGCACTGACACTGCAGGACCGCTGGACCTCCAGGAAACGATATCATCCTCTTGTGAAGGTAGGAAATCTCAGGTGGTTGTTGTCCTTACTCAAAATACAGCCACAAAAGTTTCCCATGTCATGAAATTAATTGGTGGGGGGAGGAACACCAAATACTATTGCCCTGAGGAAAACATTCAGGAGGACTCCTACATATGGCAGTACATTTGTGGGTACACATATGTGCAATTCCATGTGCAAACACTCACACAGAACAGGACCACACAGTTGCTTTCCAGCATAACCTGAAGGACAATATAGGATGCAACTGGCAATGGTCATCCAGCTGGGATGAGGTGTTCCTCCCGCTGGTATCCAACCGCTCGCTTGAAAATGAAACGCTTGGCAACAGAAATGCTCCACAGCTGGAAACCACGAACAAGTCAAAGCAAATAAACAATCCCAAAATGAGGTTTAAAGCAGAGAATAAAAATCAAACGTCATTTGAAAATGTACTAAAATTGGCTGGTGTCTAAGGGAGCGTTTAGTGGCTCAGCACTTCTCTGCTGCACTTCAGAAATTAAGGAGAGAAACAGAGAAACAGTCTCAGATGTAGCAATAAATAATGGACACTTTCAACACATAATTTGCATTTGAATTAACTAGGCTGGCTAAATTAATTCATCCATTATGAAAGGAGAATTTTACTGTCTATATTTTCAGGCTCCCTACTGTGCTAAGTTAAATGGGCACTGAGGCAAGGACTACCGGCTTCATAGAAATCGCTACTAAATAAGTTTCCTCTCAATTATTATCTAGTTCACACAGTTTGGAAGCCTGATGCCGATAAAAACAATTGTCACAGGGTCTTGCCTTTTCTCCACTGTTTGTGCTGCTGAAGGTGAACAGCAATGGCAGCACTTTAGGGTTATATAGGCCTCATTCAGAGGTTTTTTCTTGAAACATTTTTCCAGGCCTTCCTCCCCAGAAGGGCTAAATCATATAACCAAGGTTATTTTGCATTCAACACCAATTTAAATGTTTGGGAGGCCGAGGGGTGATTTCCTTGCAACACTATATGAATTCCTCCCTTGAGAAAATTTGAGATAACCTTAAAATATATAGTTGATGCAATATATGACAATACATCATTAATTATATAGCCTATAGCATCAAGAACTAACTGGAGGAAGACATAAGCTTGGGGACTTATGGAGTAATCAATATATTACACTATTCTTAATAATGCATTAACATTGTGTTTACAACTATAGACAAGTTACATTTTTCACGAGCTGCACCATCAGGATTTTCAAAACCATGCTCAAAAATGCCAAAAGCATGTGACGAAAGGGAAAAGAGAACTATTGTCATCTCCTCTTTGCAAACAAAGAGTGGCAGAGAAGGAAATCAGTTTGTAATTCAAGCCATGTCCAGGGGAAGGTCACATCCCTCTGCCCACACCACGTCAGGAAAGATAGACCACAGCAAACTCAAAGGCCACCGCAGGCTTCCCAAGGGATACACTGTGGGCTGAGGGAGAGGATCTGAGCAGCGAGGTTTTGACGGGAGCACAGTTCACCAGCAAAACCTATTTAAATTACTGACACTTTTCCCAGTGTCTGGAGAAAACTTGTTCTGCTCGGGGAACAGGAACAAGCAAGTGATGGACGGGCACCTGGCAGCACTGCCCTTTGCTAGCGAAGCTTTTAACACCTTCTCTGGAGTCAGAAGCTGTATCTGGTAGCTCAGTTCACATGGTTGGGTCAGGACAGGATGGATTTTGGCAGAACAGGGATAGTCTCCCAGAACAACTACATTGCAAAGTAGGAGGTGTGCCCGTAGCTCCCACTTTTCCAAGCTTTGTGCCCCATACCCTGGTCTACCTCCTTCCTTTCTCCAGGGAAACAACGGATTCCAGCATCACTTTTTGTTTTTCCCCCTAATTTTCTCATAACGGAAAAAAAAAAATGACGGCAGTCCTTGCTGTGCCAGAGTATTACTCCATCAGCCCACAGGGTTTCCTCACTCCACATGGACCATAACAGCAATGTGAGGAGGAAGAAGGAAGAAAACAGGAAGGCGATAAATTCATGCTGCACTCCTTGCAATGGGACTATGATCCGCCATCTGGAGAGCTCTGGCACCAAGAGCAAAGAGTTAGAAACATTTAAGCTCTTTCTTTAGATTGCCATGATGAAACAAGCTGCACGAGTCAATGCCTACTAAAAGCACCCAAATGTTTTCCACTCTCCTTCCTCACTGTCTATCGATTTCTTCCATGCAGAGAGCAAACTACATTGCAGCAGAAAACTGCATTGTTACAGAGAGTCCAAAGGGACTGTCTCCTTCCCTGTCTGCTTACAACACTGAGAAGATGGAACCAGGCTTTGTGACAGTCTGTCCGTGCTGCCAGTGGCACCACAGATAATAAAGAGGATACTGTGTATACACTTTTTTCAGCATTAAACATAAGAGGCAAGAGGTGTTGTCCTGTAAGTCACATCCTTCAAGATCTAAATCCATTTACAGAATTGCTGGGGTTTCTTCCCTTGCTCTTAGTTCCAGAGAAGATTAAAAAATTTACATCTAAACAGAATGAATTTGAAGACCGTAACAGGATGAGACTTAAAATATTGATTTTCTTATTAGTGGGATGTTACAGCACAAAGCATCCACTGCTTGCAGAGCAAGGGTAGACAGACATCCTCTAGAGCACCCAACACCCTGGAACCTTATAGGATAACTTTTAAAAGCATCCACTAAACAAGGAGCATAGAAATCACCTGGATGAACACAGTTAAGCTGCTTGAAGTGATTGGCAAATGATTGACTCCTGCAAGGGCCGCCTTTAAACCAAGAGCGAACTCTGACAGCACTTGGGAGGAAAAGGGAGGGAGCAGATTCCCACTAAAGGGAGTGTCGCCTTCCCAGCTGGAGGCTGATGGTGATAAAAGGGATGTTCAGACACATCATAGCTAGAAGTCCGAGTTTTTAAATTTTTGTGAGCTGATACAAATCAGAGAGCCTTTAGGGAAGCGTTCAAGTACCGGGCAATGCAATATCAAAGATAAGAACGACTGAAAGTATCTTGCAAATCACAATTATGAGGACAGGCTTTCTCCAAGATTCATTCTGATTTTCAATGGATCGATATAAAGGATATATTAAATATTATTTATGCACCCGTTGAGCCTTCTAATCGAGGGCAGAAATCCTGCCTTTCCTAAGCTGACGTGAATAAGGTAGTTTCCTTCCATACCAGAAGCGTTTCAGAAAATTAATTCTGTATCTCTGAAAAGGTCATTTATTCAAGGAAGAGTGACAGGTGCCATAAACTTACTTGTATGTCACTTGTATGTCAGTTCAACTCAACTGAACACAAAGCAAATCAATTCAGCCTGGTCAAGTATAATTACCTGCTGGAGCAGGATACATTGCCTTGCATTTATTATTAACAATGCTTCAGAAGCACTAAATTCAACAGCAATTTTGATTCTTATGAGGTTGTACGCTGTTCTTCCTTCCCAAGTGCTTTCTTCTCCTGGAGTTTACAACATGATTCTTACAGTATAATAATTTTAATAGTATTTGTACTCTGTCAGCAATTAATTTCCAGTTATGCATGAACAAATTATGAGGTCCAGATAGATTAACAGGATTAAATTTTAGTTGGAGGGGAAAAAGGCTGTGTGTTTCTAGGAGCTGGAAGCCTGTCTATGCTCACAGGACTTGAATTTGGGGGCTTATCTCCTCTTTCTTACCATTGCCTTGAAATATTTTCTTTTAGTATAGATAGAATACACACATTCTGGGTGAATTGTTTCTGGAGCTCTGATCACCTGTGGTTATAAAAACCCTCAGCACTCACTGCTATGCTCTAAGTGTCATTTCAAGGACATAAAAGTTGCACCACAACAATTTATGGGTGAATAAATTGACGATGAATAAATCTTTGCTTTTCAAATAAGTTTTTGTTTGTCATTCTTTCATTAAAGAAATTAATAGAAAATTAAATATACTTCCCATTAAACTATGTGCTATACCAGAGGCTCATTAATGTTATTGTAGATTTCTCACCACTTTCTGGTATGATATTGTTTGGAGAATACTGGATGTTTTAATCCAGATGTTTTTTAATCTCTTAGATAAAATGAGAACAATGAATGCTTGTAAACAGGATATGCATTCAATCTAAAAGTCAATTCAATAAATATTTATGGATTTATATTATGTTTATAAAACTCTGAGACAAAAGAGAAAAGTTTTAGATTATAAAATGGTTGATGGCAATAAGTCAAAAACTTCAGCCAAATTAGGCTAATATTGTCAACACACACACAGCAGTCCATCACAAAGTTAGGAAGGAACTGATCTTTGAAGGAAAATTCAGAACATCCCTGTAAAGGCAAAGTGCCTCCTAGCCTACAGCACAATTGTGTGCTTACACAGTGATGCTTATGTCACTTTTATTTCTGTATGTCATGGCAAAAGTGCTCTGCTATAATAAAATTAAAATTAAATTATGATTTAATAAGAAAAAAATTATTAGAAACAAAGATAAATCACAAAGACAGAAACATTACACAACACAGCCAACAAATTAAGAAGGCTGACCTCACTGGACTCATTGCTAAACCACCCAGCAGGCAAATTTGACAGCATGGATCAGACTACAATTTCCCTGAAGCCCTTCCAGAGCATCAGAAACTACCAGAATTCCCACAGAGTTCTCTAATCACAAAGCTTTCCTGGATGCTATTCAGCATAAGATGTGTTTAAGGAACAAAGAATGTAATTCTATACATTGCAGAACACCATTTGTCTTATTTTGTAAGGTCCCTGCTGAAGTCCTGGCTCTGAGGTAGCGCAGTCAAAATCAATTCACACCTCCATTCATCGTGCCTCAGGGATGAATGGATGCAGTCCGTGTGTCACATCCATAAGAGCCACTTCCATTATTCTCCAATGCCCCCAAAACAAGTATAATTCAGTTGATTTTCTCTGTGCTTCCGAGAAGGTTACAAGGGACAAAGCTGGGCAAAATGAGAGAGCAGCACCCTCCCTCCTGGTAGAGCTCCAAAGGCAGGAGGAGCGGGGAGAAGCTTCAGTCAACAGAGGATGCTCATCCACAGGGGTCCCTGGAGCCTGCAAAGATCTGTCTTCCTAAAACTCTGGCTACTGCAACACCAAAGGAATGTTCTTTTAGTTTTTCAGTCTTTATCCTGCACTTATATATTTTTATAATTTAATTGGCATAATGTTCTTCAGAAACCACTTTCTTATTTTACTCACCATTAGATGCTCCTAAACTATGAAGACCTCTTACATCACCCCAGGATCCTCCTATTTTTACCATTTTACTGAAAACAATGAGCATTTTCATTAATGTAATTCTACCACCAGAACTAATGTGTTCACCAGAAAAAAAAAGAAAATCAAGCTATGGGGAAAACAACACTAGATTATTTTTATTTTTCTGTAAAAATATCAATAGTATCTAAATAAAACACTATCTATCAGGAGTATCTAAATAAAATACTTCATTCCAAAGCCTGGACTTGAAAATATTTTATTATTTTTTTTTTTTTAAGTTTAATACTACTGCTCTTTGGGGGATAAACCCCCAACCAAACACAACTTGCTCTCCCAAATCATGTTGTTTCACTGTTTAGATCTCAGCACTTACTTCATATGTGACAAAACACTATTATTCTTCTGATTTGCATGTCATCAGAATACGAATAAATTCACTCAGACCTAATAGACTGCATGTAAAAGGACTACATGTTCCCAAATATTCTGCTTATTCAGTCACATTATAAAAATAGAAGAGAAAGCAATTGCCTGCCTTTCACACAATTTTATGTAAGCTGCTATAAAATTTCCAAAGCTTTTTAAATAAAGCAAGCATTTCATACATATAGTGAGCAACAGGAAGCAGAAATATCATTGACCTGGGAATGCACAGACTGAAAAATTTCATCAGAACAACAGTATGGACTTCGTGAACTATTTCTGTGATGGATTCTTTTAGCTGTTCAGTGCCAGGATCGACAAGGCTTAAGGGATTTCACCATCTAGAGGTAGACTTACTCTCATATACCTTGAACTCAGTTAAAACAAGCTCAAAAAATTTAGATCACGTCATTTCAGGTGTTATCACATCAGCTGAAGACAACAGTGGCCTCCGATTTAGCTTCTTCCTTTAAAAGCAGCTTTATGCTGTGGCCGAGGTTTTGGTCTGGTAAGCACCTATGGATTTAGTCTTTTCAAGCTTTGTGACCTGAGTTAGAAACCATGCTATTCCTCAAGATGCAATGTTGGGTTTCCTACTGCCCTTCTGAAAACATAATTCATGCAGGAAAGAAATGCCTTAGAATTGCTAAGGAAAAAAACCAAACACTTATGGCTCATCAGGCACACAGGCTGATACCCCTGATGTTTAATTCCCATCTCCCTGTTCTCCCTTTGTGAAATCAGCACCTTCACACTCTCAAATTAAATTAGACCTGATAATCTCCTAGTCTGACACTGAAGACAGCACAAATGCTCCAGGCTCAGGATGGCCCTCTCCTGCTGAGGAGAAGACTCAGAGAAGCATATGGAGGGTGCACTGGTGTTGTGAGCCAAAACTCAGCCTCCTCATTTTCCATATTTGTTTCCAAGCTTTTCCTAATCTCTATTTCTGCAAATATTTTTTTTCCCCAACAGAAACTCCAGCTTGGAGGATGTGTGAAAAGATGATATAACATTTCACAGGTGTTAGCAAAATAATTTTACAGATGACATTGGTAAAAAACAGAAATGGTTCTTTGATGTTTTGATGAGCTCCTATCTCCATATTTTTCCAGTAGCAGTAGGGCTCTCATTATTTCTGTAGCACCCATCTGGATTTTAAAAACACTGAGTTAAACTATAATTTTTTAAAGAAAAAAAGAAATTTATAGCCTGAGCTCTAGTAACAAGTCAGGTGCTGTCATCCAAACCACAGAGAGGGGAAGAAAGAGGTGCTACCACAGGGACATTAGGTACAAATGTCCCAAAACAACTTGCATTCTTCAGACATGGATGAGACTAGGGCCAAGTTCACAATTACTTACATATTTTGCATTGAGTCATAATTAGCTGCAATATATATACACTTCACTTGAAACCAGCTATGAATAGATGAGTGCCAGGGACTGCCATCTGCTCCCTAAGCCATAATTAACTGCCTGATTACGAAATACATATATATTTATCTAATTAGTTTTAATAGCCCTGCTTTAGCTGGCACTGCTCCAAAAATAAGGTGAAGAGGTGTGTCCTACTACTTGACAGGGAGAGGCTGGAGATGTGAACAGTTCCCACAGGGAGCTGCCCCAGAGGCCAGCGTGGCTCCAGTGAGGGGGTCAAGAAGGGGCACCCAAAACAGGGAGCTGCTGCCCACCAGAAAGTTTCACAGGACAACATGCAGAGCATTGCTAAGCCAGGCCCTCTTTGCCTGTGCCAGGGTGGGGCACGATGCAAAGCTTGTTTTGAGTCTCAGAAGAAACTCGTGGTGCTGTGGATGACAGTGAGATGTGAGAATCCAGGGCAGTGGGTGCACAGACAGGCACAGCTGTGCCCCACCACGAGGGGACATGAACCAAACACTGCTTCTTGAAGCAATTAGAGATCATGATTATTTGAGCCCATACAATTCTTCTGGCAACATTGTCCAGAAAGACCTTCTATGGAGGTTGGGATGCTTCACTAATTTATTCAGGATAAAAAGAAATATCCCTTAATATAAATTTTTTCCCACTTCTGTTTGCAGCATAACCAGTGTTGCATCTGTTAATTTCTGGGTGAGCAGCATTAAGGCTTTGCCACAAGGCTGATTTTGTCATAAATTCCATGTTTTGATTGCAGACTCCAGTGCTTCCTGGAGCATAAATGGATTTAGGGACAGATTTTAAAAGTATTTCAGATGCCACAGGGTACATTTGACATCGATTTCCAGGGAAGCTGGGAATTCAAATGCATCAAAACCCAGTTATTCAGCCCAGCTCCACTGAATCACTCACCGAGTTTCCAAGGGCTGCAGACTACCTGAATTTTGACTTCAGATTAGGAAGCCCTGCCATTTTGGTAAACATGGATAGTCTACTCTTGGAAAGTCTCCACAGAAGGAACAGAAAAGTTGGCCTGCAGTTTCCCCACCCCTCTTTACTGCTTTATGATTTTACAGGACCTATCTGTCAGATTCTCTCCTGCACACCAACAGCTCACATTATTTACACCTCTGGATGTCTGGTATCTCCCTATTTTAAAGCCTTTGCTCCCTTATGGAAGCAGTCAGGTCCATCCATGGGTTAGGAAATTAATGGGAAGCCCCCACAAGGTGCACTACTAGGGCTCAGGGCTTCTCTGTGCATATACCATAAGCTGGAGTCTATTCCCACAGGGGAATAGTCATACATTGCAGCAAGCTGCTGTAGGAGCTTGCAGGCTTTCCATAGCATTCCCTGACCACAGCTGGGATTCCTGCTCTGCTCATTCCTCAGAGATTACAGCTGCTTTTGCACCACCATGCTGATGCCACCGGGACCCATCACCTGCTCCCATGTCATTTATACAAGAGAAAAGTCTGTCATCCCAGGCAATGCTTTTTACCAAATCCATCATCAAAAGCCTGGCAAATGAAGTGTGACAGACTCATTCTCACTTAATGCCAGGTGACAGCAGTGACGCTGATGTGACTGTCCCACAGCAGAGCAGGTACATTAACTTAGTGACACATCCACCTAACTCTGTTCTTCAGCTTTTTCCCTCTCCACCACTCCCCCAAGGGATAACTAGCTGTGGATGCCATTTCTTCCAGCCTGCAGGGTTAAAAAAAAAAAAAAAAAATATATATATATATCCTCAGAAGTCTCTTTATTTCAGCAGCTGGGCTGAGATCCCCTGAGCCCCAGAGAGCTGTGTCTTTGCACGTTGGTGAAGGCAGAAAAACTCTGACTGCAGTTCCCTCGTGTTTCTGGGAGCTGAAGGCCCCTTGCAGGTCTGGATGAAGTATTATTGCTCCAGCACTGTGATTACATGCTGCACAAAGCTGCTATATTGCAAGTGACGAGTAGGAGGAGAAGGAGATCACAGCTCTTTTTTGGAGGAAATGAAGGAATGTAATTTTTCAAATGGAACCAATAAAATGAGACATCTCCCCTTAGAGCCAGTTTCTTGAACGCTGCTCACAGCCTCTCTGAGCCTCACAGCAAGACAACAGCTGCTTGAATAGCAGAATACAGATTTCTGCTCTTCCAGTAAATAACGTGGAACAAGCTTAATTTGCACCTCTCCTACAGAATCCACCAGCAGTTGGCCACGCAAGATGGTTTTATCCCACAAGATTAAGACATTTAGCAAGCTAAAAAAAAAAATTAATTACAGAAAATACACTCCATCACCCTGGGCCTTTGTCTCTGCTGAGATACACATGGGACTCCTTTCCTTTGGCTGTAAACATCCTGTTCCCCATTCTTACCGTTGTTCACAAAATTAGGATCCCATTCAGTAAGACCATTAGGTAAAGCAACTTTACTGCTCTATTACTGCTTCTGCCAGTCCCTACCCCTGACTCCTGATGGCCTCTTTCCAGAAAAGTGCTTATGTATATCCCTCTGTAGCCAAGGGAACATCCTCTTTGTGGCTTCCTGGGAATGTCTCACACACTGGGATTCACAAATGCACTGTTAAATCAGGGCCTACCACTTATGTGTCCAATTAACAGCATTGGGCTCCTTAATTACAAGCAAACCCAAGCAGATATTGTATGCCATTCACTGGAGCAATTTTGCAGGTTCTGTGACAACATTTATCACAATTGTCTTAAAAATACATATATATATATATGTATACAAATACACATATACATAAATTGTGAAAAACAACTTCCTTTTTCAGAAACATTTCTCTGGCCCCACAGCATCAGAGGTTACAGTTTATCAGGATAAAGGGTACTGGAGTCTCACCCTGTACTTGGTGTTAGAGAGGGATGTTCAAGTGACAGGACCACTCTTCACAATCATCTTGAATAAAATGGAAGCAAACACCTCAGATGGAAGAGGAAGGACAACTTTCCCCTCTGTTAATTTACATTTTATCATAGATTTCAATTATGCTGGCTACTGAAGCGTGTAGGATTCACATGGTTCTTGCTGCTGCCTCTACAAACAAGCAGAGCCAAAGCTGTGTGTTCCCATGATCCCAACAAAATGCTCAGGCTCCCTCTGCATGCCCTGGCATTGAGTTGCTTTCCTTTGTCTACCAGAGTAGATGGAGTGCTCTTCTCTTCACCTGCTCATTTTACCGTGTGATTTGGGAACAACCATCTGCCTTAGGAAGCCACGTTACCTTCAGAAAAGCCAGAAATTCCTCAGAGTGCCGACCAAAGTTAAGCATTTCTGTTTGCCTCTTTCAAAACAGATCTGAGCATACATTTACTTAGGGGGAAAACCCAACCCTCCATCTCTACACATACCTCAAATGCCCAAATAAATGCCCTCCTCCCTGATGAGGCTTTTTATTATAAAGCACCTCTAAGTTTCATTTTCACATTTTCCAGGCTTCTCTAAATGAAAAAGACCAGTGAGGGTAGAAACAGTGACATTTAGATGACCAGAGTAACAACAAGCTAACAGTACATTAATTACTACAAACTATGAGCTTTGCCATGCTCAGAAAGACCCTGCTGTGAGGGCAAGAGCAAACACCATTTCCCCTCTTGTTTGCTGCAGGACAGCACCGCTGCATTGAGCAAATGCCATCACACACCCCTGCCCTGCAATGATTTTCAATTGCCTTTTTGTCACCTCCTTAATCCAGAAGCTGGCTTCTTGACAGTGGGCAATGAGGGTCTAAGGGCCTTCAGAGAGCTCTCCTAACAAGGATCTTTCCTTAGTCAAAAAATCTGATGACAGCGTGATGCTTTTACCTGTCGACATCCCTGACACCAACCACTTTTCTCATTGATCGAGCACTTCTCCAGCAAGACTTAACCTGGGGCTAAGCAGCTCTGATCTATGTACAGGGGGCACTGCAAGAAGGCTTAGTAAAAATCAGAAGATACCGAATAAGTTTGGTGCAGTATTTTATCCCTAAATCTATGAATGAGCCACATTGAAAGCTGAGACATTCTCTGGAGCAAAACCAGTAAACCAAGGCAGGTTCAGTCACTTGAAGCTGTGTGGACACGAGGGCATCACACAAAATGCTACAAACAGCAGAGTCTTGTTGGGAAGCTGTGCTTGTTCCTAAAACTCTGGGATAAAGTCTAAAACTAGGAATGACAGATGAAAATTAATTGCCCTTCCTCCACAGTCACAAAAAGCTCCCTCTTGCACAAGGGAAACACCTGGTGAGTACAGCAGCTCCAGTGCTGTCAAACCTCAGCACTGCATGAATCTCTTTCAGACCCTTTTTAAGTGGCTCAAGGCTCTGTAGGAGGAAGGGAAAAGCGTATTTGATGGCTGGGGCAGAGAGGCTGGCGAGAAGACATGTGCCCTACTGCTGAGCAATTCCATCAGTGCTGCCACAGCGATAAAATGGGTAGCACAGCAGCAAGAATTAGCTGAGATTTGTGTCTGTAGCAAGTGAAAACCTTTGCCTGAAGAGGAAGATTGGGCCCAATGTAAAGGGGACTCTATTTTGTAGAATTGCAGCTCTGAGCTTTTCTTCCCTCTTCAATTGGCCTCCCTCTGTGCTGCTCCAACCATGTGCTTCCATGCTTGGCTATTATTAATCCTGTAAAGCTGTTAGGAACCCATTCACATGGGAAACACATCATCAGCAGCATCTAAACTTAGGAACTTGAGGTAAAACCAAACCAAAACCGAATAAGAATGTTAGAAAAAAAATCCAGCCAAATTCAAAAGGCAAAATACTCCCTTTAGCCAGCTCCATGCACATCTAATTAAGAGCTATTTAGCTGAAAGGTCTGGATTTTGTATTTTCACTGTCCCATAAAAGATAAAAAAAACCCCAGAGCATGGAGCCTCAGCACTAGGTGAGTGACAGCCTGGGAGAAGTCACCTTCATTCTCGAGGCCAGTTACCCTCTTTTTCAAAGGGAGGGGAAGTTCTGACATCTTTTGAAGGACAGAACATGCTGCAGAAATGACCTTCCTATTCACAGTAGAAAGCAGGCCAAGGCAGACACATATACCTTTGGTCCCCTGAGGTTTTCCTTCATAACAATGGAAATGAAGGGTTTTTACTCAAACAGGTTTCTTTTAACAGTTTCATCTGCAGACAGCCAAAGGACTTTACTAATTCTGTCAAAAAGCACCATTCACCCAGGCTTGTCTGTTTATCGAGTTTCTATCCAATTACACACACTCCTTTCAGAAATGAAGTTATTGCAGCTATCCATCCCAAAAATATGATACCAGCTCTCAACAACTTCTGTTTTATATTTATGCTTGGACCATTGCAACTTGCTTAGCCTAAATTCTGGTTTAATGAAAACTGCTAATAGCTCCCCAGGTACAGCTGACAAAGTGATGAGCAAAACCTCCCTCCACAACAGTAACAAAGAATTTTGCTAAGCTGTGAACATCAAGGGAGGGCTTTTAATACAAGTATTTGAACAATATTAAAGGCCAAGGTCTTTCTCAAATACCTTCACCAAGTCAGGAGGTACAGGATTCATTCCCTTCCTGCTCAAAGAGGGTGTCTGTGCGTCACATGGGCAGGTTGTATATTTTAAAAGTCAGGGTCCCTTTTGTTCTTAGATAATAAAATTTGTTTCTTTAGACTAGTTATTATTAAAACAAGTTCTCCATAGAATTTGAACAGGGCTGGAGACAATTTCAGGAAAAGCATAGCATTCATGTTGGGTGTAGAAAGAGCACAGAGTGTAAAGCAGCCTTCTGCACTATGTTATCTCCTCATCAAATCTATAAACCAAGGGACTGTATTTTAGAAAAGAATTGTTTGAGAAACGGTTACACCTCAGGAAACTCAGCTGTGTTACTCAGAAAGTTTCAGGTCCTTTCCCAGAGTGGATTTTGTGCAGAAATCCTGCTGTTTTACACACAAAAAAAGGTCATATTAGTAAAAACGGACAAAACTCTCTTAAGAATACCAAGCACTTAGTCTTTGAAATAGTAGAAGGGGAGAGATTCCTCGTTCCTGTTGATCAGTTGTCCTTCCTATCCCAAAACTCAGCTGACCCCAGCTCATGGCATTGCTGTAGGGGCAGCCACAGGATTTGACACACTGAGAGTGCTGGGGCCTCCTTGTCCTTCCCAGCAGAGATAACCTGGTGGTCTCAAGATCTAGTGGGAATTTTCCCAGTCACATGGGTTTCTCCTCTGAAAAACTTCACTCAACACACATAACCTCTGGGAAATAATCATGGAATTTATTTTACTGGAGTCACTTTAATCTTAACATCAAAAAAACCTGATGGAGTAAAAAATGCTACAATAAATTGAAACCACAGTGAGTTTTGCCTTTGCAAACCCTCTTCATTTTCATCTTTCTTTGCCTTCCTTCAGGGCAAAAGAGAAGGTCAACATCTGTGAATTTCTTCAAGGAGAGAAATTCTTTTCTCAGTCCTCTTTTAATGCCATCATATTGCCAAAGCCACAGGTTAAATGAGTTCAGTGACCTGTCTAATCACAAGGTATAACTTACAGAAGGAACGACTATTCCACACTGCATCCATAAATGCAGAACCTGATTCCTCTCTGCTACCAAGACAAGTAGCATTCCATGTCTTTTCCTGCCCATGAAATGGCTACATTCTCTGATTCCCACAGAGGTGGCAGCCAGTCTTCCTCCCAAACCTCGTGCAAAGGTGAAGGCACCATCCCTTTGGATGTGGAGAGGTACAACTCTAAAATGCCCCTTGCCAGCCTGCACCAGCTCTGTCACCATAGCTCAAGTTTCCTGGCTTGGCCCTAATAACAGCTTGTCCAAAGTGCCCACAGAAGCCACTTTCTCCCAGTACAAAAATGCTTCCCATGATATATTTAGAAAGTTGCAGGTCAAAAGCACAAGATAGGTAAGACTTGGACACAACATAGTCTCCAGTCTAGAAAGCCCTGGCTTGCCAGGAGCATGGAAAGCACACACCATTGCACGCACCTTGCTTCTCCCACTACTTCTGAATGCAGTGTCAGGCATGGAAGAAAGGTGGAAAAAATAAAGAAGGTGGGGGAAAGCAGTTATTTTGGGAAGGACAGCTTACATTTTCCCTAGGGTCATTCAGCAGCACGTGCTGTTCACTGGGAACAGCTTTGCCAGAAGACAGCTGAGCCAGCTCCTAAACACTGCTTTTTATTTCTGAAGTGGCCCTCATGAGCCAGGACAGCTGTACAGTTAATTTTCCTACATAAACCATTCCCATGTGCATACATATGAAACTGCCCTGCAGTTGGAGCAAGTAGCTGTGATTTACCACTGTCCCTCAGAGGGCAAAGGCTGGCACAGGCAGAGAGAGCAACCAGCTCATCCAATGTGGGCAAGGGACACTGAGCCCAGGCTATAAACAGCTCCCAAATACCCTAAGGCTGGACTGCTTGAAACCTCAGTTGTGGAGGATGGTATCTTAAACTGCTTCCAAAAGAAAAGACCCCACTCAGTGCTGAAATCCAGCACAAAGCATCTCTGGGCTTCATCCAGTCATGATGTGCGAGTCCAACCAGGCCATGTATTTCTGCCCATATGCTCACAGTTGGGATCAAATCCTTATCTGAGAAAAGCATTTCTGGGTCCTTTCTGGCCTTTCAGAAAGCATCAGCTCACATTGCCTCTGCAGTTGGGGAGTGCTGGCAGAGGCAGGCACATCTTTGCTCTCCTCAGCTTGCAGCAAGGCAGATCAAGGGACTCAAAACCTCACACAGAGGTTTTGTAGTCTGTGTCTGGCAGGACTGGAGTCAAAATCAGCCTTTCACTTGTAAAATTAGATCTGCCTGCAATGTTATCAAGCATTAAGTCACCTGAAGAAAGGATGCAGGTGTGGTCACATACCTCTTCTATACATGCACAGACCCAAAATGTTTGTTTTCACATAGAAATGGCAAAGGCAAGACAGATTTGTTAATTCCCATTCTTTTAAACCGTTTTGA
This sequence comes from Pipra filicauda, assembly GCF_003945595.2. Lineage (NCBI taxonomy): Eukaryota > Metazoa > Chordata > Aves > Passeriformes > Pipridae > Pipra > Pipra filicauda. Next base: position 2,242,422 of record NW_024104953.1, on the reverse strand, counting down.
AGACCAGAATGAAGCCCTACTCTTCCTTTAAGGGACAAACACACCACCTCCCCAAGCACTTGCACCAAGCTGCAGCCCTCTGGTGATGAGGACTGGGAATTGCCCCACTGGGGTGGGTGCCCTGTTGTGGTTTCTGTTCACAGCACAGAAGCACCACCCACGAACAATCCCCCTTTAAACAGTCCTAAGGTCACTAAAGCAACATCTACAAAGAAAATGCAACACCAGAAAGATGGTTGGCCCAGATGAGTTTAACCTACTCTAAAGCAACAGTCTGTAACTTTATCACTCCTTGCTGATAACATGCCAGCAAGGACATGCCACCACTCCCATCATCTGCCTCAGTTTTCCCCCTCCAGGCACAGTAGGATGAGGCAATACCACTGCTCCCTGTGTTTCCATCTTCTGTGTTTGCTCTCAGCCTGCTTCCCCTCCTCATCCAGGCAAGAGGAAAGTAAATAGCTCTTACAATTAGTTTACTAAACAGACAGGAGGTGCTCTCTCATCCTTATCTTGATCTTTGGAGATATCTTTGTCTGACATCTCCAAAGACCTCAGCCTGAGGCAAACTCTGGGCATGGAAAATGCCAGGTCTCCATGTCTGCTTGGAGAGCCATAAAGAGCAGTGAAGTCCCAGGCAGAGACAGGTAACTCCCACATAAGTCAAGTAATATCAAGTTTAGCTACATCTTACATGAATAATAAATATGGGAAGGAAATTTGCTTGTTTGACCAAATGTTGTCATTTTGCAGTTTGTCTAAGAGTACCAAATTGAATTTGAAAATGCTATCACGAGAAAGATTAAAAAAAATTAAAAATTGTGTAAATATAGCCTTGGGGGCTATTTTAATTTTCCCTGGGCCAGCTTGCTCACTCCTCAGAGTCAATGTAGATCAAAAGAATAATTTATAAGCTTTAATGAGAATATTGATTTGTAAGGTTCCTCCTATTCGTGTGAGTAGGGAGGGATGTGACAAGGGAAGGAGCTCTGCGGGCTGTAGCCAGAGCCTTGTTGGAGACTATAAACCTTCTCAGGGCACAGAGAGCCCGTGCTGGGATGGGGAAGGTGCACAATGCAGCAGTGTCACCTCTCACAGGCCCTGCTCCCAGCAAGGATTGACACCAGTGTTTCCAAACAACTCACTGTCTAATTTGTACTTATGCAAAAGAGCCGTCCCATAACACAAATCATCGAGCAATTAACATGCAACATTTCAGCACGACTCTCCTTTGCTTGTTGTTGAACTACCTTCAATGCCATTAATGAGAGCTAATTAAATCAATCAAGTCACCACCGCACTCCAACACGACTGTAGCTACTGAGCCGGTATGGGATTGGGAGCGTTTTCCCAGGCACTGTAAATATCAAGCTGCACATTTATCACGCTGTCCTTCCAGCCGTACATCTGTTCTCACTGCTGCGCCTTCCATTCATCATATGGTGTCACTGTCCCTACCCCCAACACATCTAGGTGTCAATTAATTCTTCTCTGTGTGGCTCAAGTGCATCCTACTGAATAATCTCTATCCTAACATCCGTCCACAAGCTGTTCTCACCGGGGGAGCAGCAATGCTCAGCCACGTCCCCCAAATTACTGTGACCAGAACCTCTCTGTTTCTATATTGAGAGTTATTAAAACCTCAAACCACCTCCACACACTCGGATATTTTTCAGGGGAAGTAATGGAAGTTTGGACTTCCTCCTCTCCCCCGGGCTTGAAAAGATATTTGCAGTGCAATTCACCGAAATAAACTTTTCTGACAAGTGTTTCCAGGAAAACCCTCTGAGTGGGTAAATGCTGTGGACCTTCAAAATGCTTTCTATAACTGATGAACATTCAAATAACAAATTTATCTCAACATTTGCAGTATTAGGCAATGGCATTTCTGCTATACCAGCAGCCCATGTGCCTACCCACCATTACCATGACCGTGCAGGAGGATAAGAGTCTTTTTCTAAACAGAAGCATCGTCTCTCATTATATTACAACATTTGGTCTCTATTTATGTTTCTGCTCTGTCTGGCTAACTCTCCTTTTTATTTACAAATCAGCTATATTAATGTGCTTTAATTTCAACACTGGGTGTTTATTTAAGAGATGAATCAGTTGGCAAAGGGGAAAAAAAACCCCCACTCTAACAGGAAGCAGCACCAGCTCTGACACCATATATACATTGGTCTTTGCTCAATAGTTTGTGGGTTTTTGACTTCACAAACATACCTGGAGGCATTTGTCATGTTTTAATTATAAAAATACTGCCTCGCAGTTTAGAGAGGGAACAAGTAACTAATGCATTAATTGCTTGTGCAGCCCTTGGCCACCACGGAGAAGAGAGATGGGGCAAAGACTCTGCGTGTGTCCATCCCAGAGAGAAGGATATGGAGGAAATGCACAGGAGTGCACACAAAAGCAGGGTCCCTGGGAAGGACCACACTGAGAATGTGGGTGGAATCCCACCCCAAAACAGCAAACAAAAGCAACCAAAAAAAGAACACCTCATTAGAAGTAGCGACACAGAGTCACAAGCCAGAAAGTTCAGCAATGGGTGAATTTACAGGTGGCTTTACCCTGACTCTGCAGCCACCCGAGGAGTAACCAGCATATAAACAACCCTTGTGCCTTGATTTTTCCAAACTTGGTGCCTTGGTGAAAAAGCAGAGTAATGCTCCAAAGAAACTGCCTTACACTCAGGCTGAACAGGGGATCCCTTCTTATCCCTCTGTCCAAAAGGCTTTCAGAGCCTTGTCTGAGCCAAAGACACACCAGGAATAATAATTTGGATCATTATTATTAATTATTATAGCTGTATGTGAGATCCCAGCAGAGGTGATTGCCTGGGGATCCCTTTTCACCCACCATCCAGCTGTAAAAGGACCCAAGAGATTAAATTAAGGTGTTCTGTGGTAGAATAGATAACAGTGCATCATCAGGAGTAGCCATAACAAAAACAAGCAGCATTTTTAGTCTCTGTCACCTCTCTGCGTACAAAAAACACGAGGTTTTTGTTTTTCTTTCCATCCCCCAAACCATATTTCTTCTACCACTGAGCAGAGAAAGTTAAAGGTATTGCAGAGGAGACAAGCAGGGCACGTCCTTGCTTTAGCATTACCATCCACAGAGCAGCAGCTAAGCCTGCCCTAGGAAAACACTCAGGAGAGCTGACCATGAAACAGAAAAGTCTCCAAGAAAAGGTGGAAACCCCAATATAGTCGCAATATTTGATTATTCTGGTTTTTGCATGATGCTGACACTCTTCTCCTGGTGTCTGAAATTTTTTTCTTTTTTTGCCAAACCCACATTTCCTATCATGAAAGTCACATGGGGAACAAAATCTCACCCCTTGTGGTGATGACCACAGAGACATGATGTGCAAAAACCAAGTCCCACATAAGTGCTACATCTCAGAGAAGGTTCAGTCCTGACCCCACCACATCAATTTGTTTTTCAAGCCCCTAATACAAACTCCCTCTGAGTCTGTGTCCTGCTGCAGCAATTTTAAGGCCGTGACAGGCTTGTTCATCAAATAAATACATTTGACTGCACAGGTCTGTCCAAATTCAGGGATGATCAATGAAATTCTTCCCTTAGAGGAAGGAGTCTGATGAAATTCTTGGTTTAATACCCCAACATAATTTCGTTGAGTAAATTCACGTGACTAAAAGCATTCTGTCACTTGAAGGCATTTCATCAGGCACATACACAGAATTCTGGTGACAAAGTGATTTTTGTCAACAAAATACTGCCTGGCACACGTACAGAAGTTTGTTTAGCAGTGAGTGAGTACACAGCAAAGGCAGGAATCAGATCCTGAAGATTATGCCGTTATAAAAAGGCAAGAAGGAGAGAGAAATTATCTGTTTGGTGCCAGACTGTGGGAAGTAGTTTACATGAAAGGAAAAGGAGTTTACAAGGCAGCATCAGTTTCCTATGGGCCTTTACCGTCAGCATAAATCAAATCACCAGCACAAAGCCACGGTCACATCGCACGGGCGTTTCACTTCCTACTCCACTTTTGATCCTACAGTCGGTAGATCTGTTTAATGTGTTAATTGCAAACTCCTCTGGTCTTTATCCAACATTTTTTCTGTTTATTGGTGTGTCTGGCAAAAGAAACACGTGCATGAGAAAATGAAATTATTTTGCCTTTTGCGTAGCATCACGCCTTCATCTAGTCTGCTTTGAAAAAGCACCAGCGGTTGAACTTCAGCCCCAAGTCTGAAAACCTGTGGATATTGCAAGTAAAATCTCCCTCAGCCCAGTGTATGGGACATGGAATGGTTAGGATTGGAAGGGACCATTAAAGGCCATCTAGTCCAACCCCCTTCCAACAGGCAGTGACCAGGTTGCTCAGAGCTCTGTTCAGCTTGACCTAAAATGTTTCCAGGGATGGGGCATCTAACAGCAAACAGGCTGAAGGTCTGTGGCCAGGGGCAGATGGAGAGCTGGGTGCTATATTAAGTAATTCAGGAATACAGGCAAAAGAAGAAAAGCAGAGAAAGAAGATACAGCTGCTCCATTCTAAGGAAGCAGAGCTGCAAGGGGCAACACATGCAGGAGCAAGGAAAGGAGTTTCCTACAGCAAAAACAGAGCACACACCAATACAAACACACAAAAAGGAGGAGTGAAGTTAACAGCAGAGAACAGAGCTGTTAAACATCATCTGTCCTCGGAGATGCTGGCAGGCAGAGGAAGGAGGAAACCTCAGAGCAGCTTTATTTATTTGGTGGAAGTGCTTTTGATTTCCCAGCCATGCAAGAGCAGCAGCAGGAACCCCCAGCTGGGGAGGGACCGTGCAGTGCATGCTGGTGTTTGCACACCCATGTGAGGGGGAAGCAGCTCATCCTGAGCTTTAAGGGTGGTACCAGAAACACTTTTCTTTCCTGCTCCCTGAGGTCAACGGAGCACCTAGGGAAAGCCTTCCAGAGTGCTGAGGAGCGAGAAAACACCCTTTAATAGTTCTCAAAACCTTGTTTCTGACATGAGAGGACATTGAGGTGTCTACAGGAATTAGGAGCTGAGTTTTGCCTGCCCCCTGAGGCTTGCTGTGCCCCCAGCACTTGCCATTTCCTCCTGTGCCTCGCAGGGCCATAGAGCAGTTGTGGAGTCACTGACCCATCTTTTCCAGCACATCCTCTCTCCCCTTCAGTTACCCTGTGAGGTTCTTCACTGCTACAGTAATTTTGAAGCCTTTGAGCTGTACTTAGGAGTTTACAAGGGGAGTTGAAATCTTCCAATAGGAGGAGGTTAACCAAAAAGCCCTCATTTTCAGGGTTTACATACCTGGGTAATTATCGCCTAGGAAAGAAATTAGATTAGTCTCAACCTTCTCCCTCTGCAGTAGCACTTCAGCTGAAGCCATAATAAAGAAAAATCTCACAAACTAGCCACTGGCAACCAGAGTCATTTGTCTGCTATTGATCCACAGCGTGATTTAATAGGGTAGAAAAGCAGGTACAGGTCCCTCTCTAGGCTAGGGAAGCCCTTGCTGAAGTCTCATCTCATCCTTTTGGGCTCTGCTGGCCCTATCTTGCTTCCATGCCACCCTCAGGGGTCCCCAGCTTGGGCCCTGCACATGCATTTCACCTCCAGGTGCCCTGGGAGGGTGGCTACTCCCTGAGAGTCAGTGCTACTCATGAGAGAAGAACGTCCCCAGGATTTGTAAGAAGAGAAAACTGTTCAGTTCTGTCCTCAGTTGCTGAACCCAAGAGCCTGCAGGTTTAATTTCAGTCTGTCACAAACCAGGAAGAGATTTAACATCCATCAGGCAATTTTTGCAGACTCTCACACCCAAACGTTTGCCTTGGAAAAGGGCTTGCTCTCACTCAGCTTTGCTGACACTTGCATCTCTACACCAGTAATTGAAAGCTGCAGCCTCACTGCAAAATACCTTGAAATTTACGGCTATTGTCATCAACAGGAACTGTGAAATCAAAACCCAAGACCCTTCCCTCCCTCAGTTTTTCCATCCACAGCCCCAGCTCTGCCTAAATCATGCAAAAGCTGTAAAAAGGAGCCGCACGCACCAACCCATAAATCCCAGCTGACCTGTCTCCCCAGCTTAATGCCAAGTGATAAAGATGCCCCCGAGTTTATATGGCTGCCAGTCCCCCCCTCCCCTTGTTGATCATATACATAAATAAACCCACAATGATCTCATTTGAGTCCCTTAACCAGCAAAAGCGAGTGCTGAGAGCCCCAGCCAATGTAGCTGGAGTGGCTCACAGTGATTTTTGATTGAAGCTGACTATTAGTGGTTACAATTAAGATGCCGTTTCAGTTTAAAGATGAATTGGCCATGCAGGGACAAATTGTGAATGCTTATTGCTGCCATGCTGAGGCAGGTAATCAGGGAATGAAGCTGTAATTGTGGCACCTCTTGTTTTGCTCCTGCTGGAGCGCAGAACGCAAGATTCAATTTAACAAACAATTTGCCACACGGCTCATCCCTGCTGGGTGGGAAAGCAAAGCATGCTGGTGAGGCTTCCATTGAGTTCTGCTCCTTTTTAAACCTGTTACAAGCAAAACTGGCACCTGCTTTAACCTTTGCACTGAAGCAGAAAGGAAGAGGAGAAGCCCAGGAGTATCGCTGATGCTGTATTTGAGAGTGTATCTTGGGCTTCATCCAGAGATTAAAAAAAAGAAACCCCACACAGTGGAAAGTATTATCATTTTTTTGGTGCCTTTTGGGTCTTTCTGAGCTTCTCTGAAAAAAACAAAGGGCAGTTGGGCCAACACATTGGATGTGGGCAAGTGGGGAGGGATTTATAAATGCCTCGAGTCGCTCTCCTGCTGCAGGAGATCCAAGCTACAGCCTCTGGGGTGATCTTTAAGCAAACTTTTTCCTCCCAAGGGAAGGAAGGATGAACTGAAGCACCAGGTAGGTATAGCTTTAGCAGCTCCTCAGCAGCCTGCCTCTGTCCTGCTAAAAAAGGAGGGGCGAGGAGATGCTCTGCAGGTCCCAAGGGTTTGGCATTCCATGGACCCCAAGGAGATGTTACCACCAGAGATGTCCTCGAGCAGACTCACAAAGCAGAACTATTGTTTCTGAAAGCAGAGCTTTCTTCACTTCATTTACCTCTGTTTGAAATCCACCCTTGCATACAAGCACTGCCTCAGAGTTTCTAGTCCAGATTTGGCTTCTCCAACACGGCCAACTCCATGGAAGTGTTACCGCCACCTGTCACACACCCTTTCTGCTTCACTGCCATTAGTGATTCATAGTCAAGCAAGTCACTTATTTTAAACCCCAAATCTCAGGGATTTTATTTTGTTTCTTTAAGGCTAAACATGCACTTACAGGTTTTGGAATCTGAGCCAACCAGGATCAGTTGCTCTTGTTACTTTAGGATGTAGACATTGGTACCTCCTTTTTGGTCAAAGAGAGGACAAAGAAAAGTGTCTTCTAATTACTAGTCTGACCTAGCTCAAAAGATGAGGACATCAGCTGTCACAGAGAGGTCCCTCTTTTTATCAGTTTGTGTTTGTAAGTGGCTCCATTTCTCCCCCTCAGAAACATACAGGAATGAGAGAAATCAGAGAGCACAGAGGAATGCCCAGTGGTTGGTCACCACAGAGTGTCCAACAGAAACCTTACAGGAAAAAAAACCAAACAAAAGCAAAACAAAAAACCAAAGACAGAGCATCTTCTGTTTTTTTTTCCCCAAAGTACTGCTGGTCATGGTCTTCAGAGAAGACATTTTCTTGCCTACAAGCAGAATATGGGACCCAAATTTAGTGTTTGGAGAGCTGTGTGCTGTGACAAAGCAGGAAGCAGAGAAGCATGAATGTTTTGTAACCTGTACATCAGCAGTGATGGGTATTTGAGGGAGGATGAGGATGTTTTTCTTTAAAGGGAAGGCTCCTCTCAAATACCTCCCAGCCACCAGCCAGCCTGGCCTTATTGCAGAGCTTTCCCTTGCCCAAATGTCTTGCAAGAGACCAAGCACTAGCCAAGGTGTGACATCCATTACAGGGCATCCATTCTGATGCAAAATGATGCCTTTTTGTTAACCCTTATTAAATAACCACCATTGCACCATGAAGTTTAGCTTGTTGCCCTGTTACAAAGCAGAGGAAGAAAAAACCAAATCGAACACTTAAGTAGCTCTGTCACCTCTCCCAGCTGATTAATAACACATTAATAACACACTCTTTCAGAAAAATTATCTACAGGTTTCCATTTAAAGGAGCAGAGAATGAACAGCAAAGCAGTGCTTGGACCCACCCCAGTGCATATATTGATTGTAAAGCCTTTGGACTGGTCAATGAGTGTTTCAGGTGTGCTGATTTTGGTGTGAAGGCTGCACCTTGAGGTAGCCCCACAGCTCGAGCCTTCAGGAAAAAGAATACTGCAGGAAGGGCTTCTGGATCTATTTAGGAAAGGAAGAGCAGGTGCTTGGTTTGTAACCCCTGCCTGCATCTTGACAGCAGGACCTGCTCCCTGGGCAAAGCTTGGGAACCGTGAGTTTAAATCACCAGGATGGAAGGGGACAGACATGGCAATTCATAGTATCTCCTTCGGGCTGCCCCAAATGCAGGTGCATCTTACAAGAAAAAGAGCTGTATGTGACCCCAAAGATACCATCTTTTATGCCCCAAGGTGACTAGAGACAGCCACCGCAGACACCTTTCCTTTCCGACACAGGCAGGTCGTGTTAACTGCTCTGCTGTACAGCCGGGCAGGGAAATGAGGCAGAGCAAGGTCGAGCGCCTCACCTTGCAATTGCTCACATGAATACTTAATCTCTCCCCTGTGAGCAGTCTCACCAGCTTCAATACATCTGTAGATATTTAATCAAGGAGAGAAAAGATCTCTAACCCACTGTCTGTCTCTGAGGGAATCTGGGGGGGGTGGGAGACAGAGAGCACAGTCCCTCACCTTAGCCAACCCCGTTTGCACCAGCCTTCTACAGCACAACTCTAGAATCAAGCCCAACATAAACATCATCACCACAGTGTTTTTAGTTATACAAAGCCCTAGCAGAGGCAAGTCTTTCTAGTTTTAACACACAGAAGGTTACACTCACGTTTCCTGGCAAACCAGCCCCAAGCACAGCAGTTAACATTCTCCAACCCAACAAACCATCAAAAAAAAAAAACCCTCAAAACAACTCCACAGAATAAAAAGCACAAAAGAACTTACTACTTCAGGCTTGCTCCCTGCAACATGGGTGAGTCTTCAGGCTAGACAAAGATACCCCCCTCCCACACAGGAAAAAAACCCCATAGCCATCCCAGCCCACCACCTGAGGCCACTTAGGTCACATAACAAGGCAGATCAGGCAGCCCTGAGTTCATCCCCAGCTTTCCCCAGCCTTGGCCAGTTGCTGGTCAAGGGATTTGGGAGCTCCTCCTCATCAGTGAGCAGGAGCAAACACTTGTGCAGTCTTGAGAGATGCCAGCCCAAAGGAGCCATTGTTTCTGAAAGCAGCAGGTGCCTCTCTAAGGTTGCAACACCCGTGCTGCCCCTGCAAGACATGGAGGGACCCCCAGGGCTGAGCCTCCAAAAGGCTGGTGAGAATCACTAAAAATGGAATTTGTGCCCTGGTTGGAGCTGAGGAAAAGCGCTTCCCAAGTCAATCTGCTCAAGTTTCTCCTGTCATGGAAACACGACCCCTGTGGAATCCTAATTCACTGGTTTTAACTTCTTGGGGCAGGGGACAAAGTTATACAGAAAATGCTGTCTACAGACATCTCTATTTGGAAACAAAGACATATGTTACTGCACCAAATTGACTCAGCTAAAGGAGATGGAAATTAGACCATTTAAAAGCAGAGAGCTCTCACGTATTGTTTCAGCAGAATCATCTCTTTTACATAGCCAGGCAAGGGGCTCATTTTGGGGGAAAACAAACGCATCTTTTACGATTATGGCCATTCAAAGCTGTTTCTTGCATTCTAAATTGTCACACATGAAGGATCAATTGCGTCCTCAGATGATGATTTAATTAAAAACTCCTCCTTTCTTCAAGTCGAGATCTGCAAAACCTCTCGGAATGGCTGATGGATGATTTGCCATTACCTTGCCTGCTTTCTTTTTAATAATTTTTTCCCCAGAATTTTAATTGCTGCCATTTGAGGATTATTGATTACCTGTAATTGCTCCTTTTCTCAGGCATCTCCCTAGTTATCTCCAGCTAAGTGATCTCTGTAAAAGACAAAAGCAGAGTGCTTCAGAACTGTAATGGCTTTCCTTGGCTGTTAATGAAAATACAGACATCTTGATAACTATGTGTGTTCCACTCCTGTGTCTGGACGCTGCATTGGCTTGAACTTTGGAAGGGGATCAGCCTGAAAATTTATTTTCCTTAAGAAAAGACACTAAAAGCACCAAACCCCCTTTTTATACTCCAGTCACATTACACAGAAACTAGACCAATGAACTCTTTACAGCACAGGACTAGTGTGTGTCCTGAGTGCAAAGAGAAATTCCCCTCTGCCTTCCAGAACAGGCAAAGGGAAGAAGGTTATTCCTCTTCCTGTTTCTTTGCATTTCAGGTACATTTGAGTTCATGTGTTTCAAAATACAGGGTCAAATATGCTGTTGATCCTCCAGGGAGGATCAACTGCAACAAGCATAAAGCTGCCCTTTGCTGCAGGTTTAAGGTGACGTTTTCATTTCAGTCAGAGGATTACGATCTCAAACTACAGTAAAAGATCCTGTTAGAGTTGATCTGATAATTCTGGTGTACCTTAGTATAAAGTGATTAAATAAAGAAACCCACCCTGCATCATTAATTCCAGAGCAATTATTTTTGGAAACTGATCATCAGCTAAGTGGGAGTTCATTACCAGATTTTGTCTGAAAATAAGTTTTAGATAGTGAGTGGCTGCCCACAAGTCTTAAATAACACAAATTATGAAACACAGTAGTAGAAATTTGAGAAACTATTTCCTTTAAGTTTTTTCCCAGGGATGTCTGTGCCCTGACACTGACCTGCTGGACCACTGTGCCATGGAAAGGCCTCTCATCCATGGACTGCATGAGCATCCCTTAGGAAAACTGGAGACAAGAAGCTGCAGCATTCGGAGGTTGTGGAAGTTTTGGTTCCCTGCACCCCGCAATGGGCTCCCTGATCCAGCAAACCTTTCCGTGGTATAACCAGGTGGCAGACCACTTGTAGAGGATACTGCTGGAAATGTAAATTAAAGTGTAGCAGGGAGACATGAAGGGAATCTTGAATATCTGATCTGGTTGGAAAAGACAGCTTGGGTAGGCAGCTAATTGGGAGCCTTGGGAAACAGCTTCCCCGGCTGCACGCAGCGAGCAGCTCAGGGAGAAAGGAGCTACAGGTTCCTGCATGAAGGAGCTGACTGTTAAATTGAGTATAGTACTGGTGGTAAATGCATTTCATCACCAAATTATAGATCTATAAAAAAATACAGCACAGGAAAAGAAAAAGAAAGTGCGTGTCAAGCTTTCTGTGCCTTTTTTCACTTTTCTAGGGAAAATTTTCTTCCAGTGCACTGGCAAAGACAGCACAGGTGGGAATGTTTTCACTTAATAAATGTCAGTAGACTAAAGCAATTAATTTTCTTGTGTTTTGTTCAATGAAAGAAATTAAATACTGAGACTTATTTAGTAAAAATGATGGTCAGGAAAATGGTCCTGTTTTCTGACAATGTGATTTTTCTTTAATACACATGGAAACAATTCTTATAGTTCTACATTTTGAGGAAGATTCATTGATTCTGTAGAAAAATATTAAGATTAATAATTAATTTTCTGAGGTGACTTTCATTATTAAATCTCTGCAGTGAGCAGTGGACACTCTTCAGGCATGTGCTGGGAACTTCAGCTGCCTTTACTCTTAAGTTTTTCTTTCCCACAAAGCAAGACTGACATGAAAACAAGGGAAAACAGATCATGAAAGGAATCAAGAGATTCTTCTGAGTAGATAAGTCAATCTAAAGAGTTGGACCATCCAATCAATGCAAGTCATGCATTTAAGAACTGCAGGGACTTAAAGAAATAAGCAGGGACAGATCTCAGTTCTTTTGATAACGAAACAACTTTTGGAAAGTTAGAGCAAAATGTGGCATAGCAATAGAGAGGCAAAGAGAAGGGCAAAGAGAAAGCTGGAAGGAAGCAACGTAGGATTTCACAATGAACTCTATCTTGAAGGGTCCAATTGTATGAAGTTTCTTGCAGTGCTTTGGCAAGTCCTCTTTTCTCTTGTTGTCATCAAAATATGTTTCCATGGATTGTTTTTCATGTGATTCCAACTCAAAATTTTGGCCTGAAACCTGCTCCTCTGGAAGGCAATGGCATTTTTACTTTTGGTTTCAGTCAGGCCAGTGTTGGGCTGATGGTGAAGTGGATGGACACTGTAAAGGTGTATTGTGGACACCTGCTTATCGACAGCAGGGAAGATAAAAGTCACTCCTGTGACTGCCCTTAGGGACTTTGGGGAACTTAAGCTGGTCCTACAATCAGGGACAAGGGAAGGGCTTATTCACATTGTCTTGTGCCCAAATTAAGAGGCAGATACAAACAGGGTGGTTGTCTGTGTCTTCTCCCAAGTAACAAGTGATAAGACAAGAGGAAAAGGCTTCAAGTTGCACCAAGGAAGGTTTAGATTGGATATTAGGAAAAATTTATTCACATAAATGGTTGTCAAGCATGGGAACAGGCTGCCGAGGGAAGGTGTGGAGTCCCCATCCCTGGAGGTATTTAAAAGCCATGTAGGTGTGGCACTTGGGGGCAAGGTTTAGTGGAGGGCAGTGCTGGGTTAATGGTTGGACTCGATGATCTTCAAAGTCTTTTCCAAACTAAATGATTCTGTGATTATATAAGTAAGAGGTGATGCAGAGTACTACCTCTGCAAAGCTGGCTGCATTAAACAGGCATCTATATTTGATGTATAAAGTTAGATGATGTGAACACCCACCTGAGCGTGAAACCCGTCCCTGGCGTAACGCACTCACGGCAAGGGCATAGGTTTGACCATCTGACTAAGCAATGTGAGAGCACATTCACTGCTAACTGGGGTAATACATCAAACCTTGACTGGTTTCACTGACATCACGGGAAAAAAATTGTCTTGTGGGAAGGGAGAGCAGCCACTAGGTGGGATAACAGCCTAGCAGGCAACGTGCCTGCACCCAGCCTCGGGCCAACATGGCTCACGAGGGTTCCTCAAGTAAAGCCCTGCAGCTACATGTCAAACCTGCCTTGATCAGGGAGCAGGTTTAGGAGACCACAACATCTCTTGAAATATTCATACGTGTTCCCTGTAATTGCTCTGCTCACATTCAAGTGTTTTTATAGCTTGACTATTGCATAGTTCCACAACTGAACTCGCCACATTTGGGAACAACTTAACCAGGGCTGTTTCAGAGCTCTTGCACAAACTGTAATACTGTAGTAAAGGAAATGGGCAAAAGACTTGAAATTTAAAGGGTCTGGCTTAATTTGCATCAGAAGGAATTTGACCTGGAGATTTCTGTGCTATGTTTTATGGAGTAAGAAAAAAAAAGTGATAATTCCATTTTAATATTTACAACACATCTTTCATGCATCTTTAATGGCATTGTTTATAAAAAATGCATTAACAGTTCTGTTTTGCTTCAGGCAGGGGGGATCCTTTATAGGATAGACAGCTTAATTTGGATCTTAACAATGAAAATGTTCCACCTGTGTTCCGTGAATTAATGTATCTGGGAGACAAACTCCAGAACAAAGATGTAGAGCGGGAGTTTGGCTTTTGCTTATGAATATTCTTAAGGAGAAAGGAAGAGTTTTTTTTCTCCTTACAGTTTAAAGTAGCTCAGAAAGCTCCCCAAAAGGGCAGGAGAGAAGTCCTGCTAAGTAGGGCATGTAGTGATACAACAAGGGGGAATGGCTTCAAACAAATAGAGGACAGGGTTAGATTAGATGTTATGAAGGAATTCTTCCTTTTGAGTGTGGTGAAGCACTGGAACAGGTTGCCCAGAGTACCTATGGCTGCCCCATCCCTGGAAGTGTCCAAGGCCAGCCTGGATGGAGCTCTAAGCACCCTGGTCTAGTGCAAGGTGTCCCTGTTCATGGCAGGGGTTTGGAACTGGATGGTCTTTAAGGTCCCTTTCAAACCAAACCATTCTATGATATAGATAAAATAAGGCTGAATAAACATCACCATCTTTCACATACACACAGTGTTAGTTTTCCTTTTTTTTTTTTTTTTTAATGTGGAATTGTTGCACTCCTCTTATTTCTCTTTGCACAAGTACGCCTCTTATAAGAAGGTAGGGATTGGGTTGTCCCAAACCCACTTGCAGACCAAATTATTGATTCCCATCACATCTAGTCTCTCCCAGGAGCCTCTGTGACACTGCAAACCTTGCTTCCAATGATAGGTTGTCATAGAGAAAAACTCCATATTGGCAATTATAGCCCCAATCTGAAAAGGCTTTATATAGAGGCTTTCACTTGACTTTGTCAGGTAGCAGAGAGTGATTTCTGCAGGTAAACAATTTAGTGATAAGTTGGGCATATATGTATGTAATATATATTTCTGTATACGTGGTATTTTAAAAAGAGTGAAGATGCTCATTTGGAAGGAGGAGGCTTAAAGCGCCTCTTACATGAGTTAAGGGTCAGGAATATGTAGTCCTAAAGCAAATGTAGGAGTAAAATATTAATGAACCCCAGGCAAATTTCAAAATTGAAGTACAATACCAAGACTAGCACGTTTCTTCCATCCACAGTCCTCTTCTGCAAAATTAGTCTGAGGATATAGGTTTGTTTAAGAAGTCAAGTTGACGTGAATAGAACCAAATTAGGGATGAAAAATATTTTTGGGCATCATAGCAATGATTTCCCTTCCAATGAGAGCCTCACCTGCCTCTGAAACAGTAATAGTGAAGATTATGGATCAACATGGAAAGAATATTGTGGATGATCCAATGTACCTTTCAGTCTGCAGAAGAATGAATTTGATTTCATAGCATTTTCGAAAGGATTTAGAAGTACAAAACTAAATCAGAATTATTTTTATGTATGAAGTGATAAAGATGGGAAATACCCTGCTGATCCTGGATTGCCAACGTCCTAGAAAACAACCCCCTATTAACAATTTTCAAATACACAGCCACGACAAGCTAAAACGCAACAGGAAGGAATCATCATCACATTTCAGAAACTGCTGCTGGCACTGGTTGCTGTAATTTCTCACTTGGAACAATCAGGCATTATAAGGGAGCTTGTCCTTCAGATAGTACCAGCTCTGTCTCTTACACTGTGACAAGTCAGGCTCAGCTAAAAATAACAACCAGCAAGGAAAAGAAAATAGACACATTCCGTGCCACCCTTTAAAGAGTCCTTTGCCCCCTGTCATTTCAGCTGAAAATCCACACAGAGCAGGCACCACGAAGGGGCTCCACGTCTCCAGGCTCACATGGGCTTGTCATTAAAAGAAATGCTGCAGCTGCTGCTGAGCTATGGACACAGCTCAGACTTTCTGTGCCTCCCCCTCAGCACGGCTTCTGCTCCTCCTTCCACATTGCACCTCATTTTCTTACGCGATCTATTCGAGGTGCTCAGGTGGAGAGCTCAGGATCCCTTTGGTTTTAGGAGATCTAACAGCAAAGTGTGGCAGGGAGACCCTTTGACAGGCTGAGAAGTGACTTGTAGGTCTCACAGGAAATCAGCCTCTGCCATGAGACCTGAGCCCTGTTTTTTGGCATCGTGCTCACACCATGACTGCATCTATTACTCCTCCCCGGGCACAGAAAGAGATGTCAGTCACATGGCTAAAGGACAGAGGAGAGCCATGGGAATGAGAGCCCTCTGGAGTGGCACGGTTTCATGCTGTTTCTTTAATTTTTTGTCTGGCAAGTGAAATATATTTCACCAGAAGGTGGGAAAGGACTTGGAACAAAATTGATCTTGGCTGAGCAAACATTTGACAACGTTCTGTGGGAAACAACCATCTGTCTTGGGAGATATCAACTCCAGGAGATATTGATGGCACTAAAAATATCTGCCTTAGTCCACAGTCCCACAGCATGCAGTGTTCAAGCATGGAGAGCCCCAGTTCTTCAGCAGTAAACCTTTTTATTTATTTTTATTTTTGGAACATTGACTTACCAGGTGTGGAGTGAAAAGCTCTGGTTTGTTCAAGATGCAGCCACACAAGTTTTTGATGCTTAGGCTGAGTGGAAACTACAGAGGAGCTGCAGAGAGATAATTAATATGGATTAAATGGAAAAAGGGCTTTGTGCTCTGCTTCACAAGTACAGACCGTACACAGAGATGGATGTCTCTATCTCAGAAGAGCTTCCTGGAGCAGTTTGGCAGCCTGGTTTCTTCTGAGATACATGAGAGGAGAAGGGGAAAAAAAAGTAATCTTTGAAAGAAACTTTGAAGACGTACCATGAATTCAAAACAGCTCTTTACTCCTCGCTGACTAAGAGGCTAATGGATTTTTGAAACTGAGAAACAGTCCCCAACTCATTAAACATTAAGATTTAGACCATTTCACCTTTCATGTGTGAATAAAAATCAAGACAATCCAAAGTTTTACCAGGGAAAAGTGAAGTCTAAATTCATGGATGTTCTGTACAGAAGTTAGCACATCCAGTTTCACAGCTGCAATTTTCCAGTCTCCTGCTGCCCAGGCAGGTGCTTTTCCATGGGCCTGTGAAGTAAGTGATAGTTATTTTTACTACAAACTGGAGATCTTACTGCAGGACATATACCTCTTGGAAAAGGCAGTCTCTTGGCCGTCAGGAGTCTCTGTGGGGTATCAGAGGTGAGAGGATTACAGGACAAAGCCTTGACCTGTTGTCCCACACCTGCTCCAGCATCTCTCTCTCTCTCTCTCTCCATCTATGATCAGTGCAAACTCCCTGTCAGAGCCACATCAACGTCCACATCTTCTCACGAGAGCCCCAGCTGCAGAAAGGACAAAATACTCATTGCACAGGACCAATCTGCATTTTGCTGTTTTGAGCCCTACCCCGTTATATTTCCATTTCCTGGGATATTCATTAGGGTTTTTTTTTTTCCTTATTTTCCAGTGGTTTTCTCATTTTGAGGAGGGTTTTTTCAGTTGTGTTTGGGTTTGGTTTATGGTTGTTGCCCAGGAGAGCCAATAACAAGTGCCATACACTTGTGCCAAGAGCAAGAACAAATGATCCTTCCTGCTGACATGTCCCTGCCACCAGTGAATCCCAGAGCTGGATCCATTTTTTCAGTCTTTAGTCTCTGCCAAAGAGGACTTCTGTGGCCAACATGACAATCCCATGGGACTCTGAGCAGCATGTCTTGCAGAAGAATGACTGTTCAGCACAGCCAAATGATCAAAAGGCAGGGATATGAAAAAGGGGTAGGCTCACCAGAGCATAACTTTCTGACATGATGAAGGCAGCTAAGGTAAGCTAGACCAATCATACTTGAATAATAACCAAAAAAACCCCAAATCAATGCATGTTCAAGGCCTATGGCTGAACCTTTCTCAAAAACTGACTCAGATGATATAAAAGAGAGCAAGAAATAATATCAAACCCAATCAGATACTTCACTGATGAAGGTGGAAGATGCAATGACTGCTTCATCCAGATACACTCAGGTGGACAAAGGAAAGGGGGTGTCCCAGCAGAACAGGGTCAGATGATACAGAAGAGGAGTATTTCCATTTCTGGAATAGTTTAGGGAAAAAAAAATCCAGATTAAAATGCTTTAGAAAACAGTTGCTTTATGGAACAGTCAATACTATATATGTGGGGGGAAAGGGAGTAAGGGTTCATTTCCTGGGCAACTGGGGCAGACCAGAGCACCCTGGGGAATCAGAGAGATACTGGATCACAGCTAAGAAAGAAGGGAAAACACTTGAGAGAGGAAGGCAAGCAGGAGAAGGGTTTCCTCCCTGCATATAGAGCAAGAGAAGGAGCTGAGACAGAAGGCTGATAGGATGCACACTTTTTAATGATTTTTTTTTTTAAGTTGGGATTGTTTGCATGACAGCTCTGAAATAGGACAAAGTACAGAGAAGGGCAATGCTGCATAATGTGATTGAGAAAAGGGAACTGTTCAGCTTTTTCATTTAAATGCATGAAAATCTCTGTGAGGTCTGTGTGTGTTGAGGGGAGGGGTATGAATTTAAAAAAAAAATTATGCTGAAGTAAACGATGACTCCGACGAGAGAACAAACTCAATGTGAAGGCTCCTAAGCACAGCTGAAATTAGGAATTGTGCTAATAGTCCCAGGCTGTGTTTCAGGATGCTGAGTGGGACACTGACTCAACAAACACGTCAGCAAGACAGATTTTAACACCAGAAAAACTCTGTAGCTCTTCAGAAGTGTTCTGCTGTGGTCACAGGGACCTGGCTGCAGGGATGGGCTGGATGCTACTGCTGTGGCACAAACCTGCCTATCTGCAGGGAGCTCCTAAACCCACTGAGGTGGGTGTCCGTGGATGGTGACATAAGTGCCTTTGTAAGAGTCACATCCTCCTGATCCTCTCTGCCTCTCCCATCCCACTCTTTTTCCCTGGTACAGCATTGCCCTGCAAGGGAAGGATGCAGACTGGTAAATTTGCCTCACGAGGAAAAAGAGAAATGGAAAAACCAATAGATTCAGGCCTGGACATACCCACGGAGGGGCAAGCACCCTAGAGTGAAAGAACTTGGAGGTTTGGTGGTGGGAGGAAGAGCACATGCTTGGCTTCCTGCTTAGTGGTGACACAAAGTCCTCAATCTGTCACACACTGCCGGGGACGGCTCCCACCCACGCTCTGGCTGCCTCCCTCCACACTTCACTGAGCACGGGCCATCTGTGTGCTAAAGGCCACCTTTGAGGGTGACAAATAGGAAGAAATACTTGAGAGTCACTGGACTGCTGTTCAACACCAGAGGATGTTGGAGGTGCCTTACCAACAGGAGATCTTGCTGGCTTTGTATCATCCTTCCAAGATGTCCAAAGCCAAACAGGTTTCCTTTTAGCATCGGAGGGAAGATAGTCCAAACTCACAAAGCACAGGCTGGCCTGAAAACTAAGGAAATGAAAATCACAGAATTATAGAATGGCTTGGGCTGGAGGAGATCTTCAAGAACATCTAGTTCCAAACCCCTGCCATGGCAGGGACACCTTCCACTAGACCAGGTTGCTCAGAGCTCCATCCAATCTGGCCTTGAACACTTACAGGGATGGAACAGCCACAGCTTCTCTGGGCAACTTGTGCCAGTGCCTCGCCACCCTCACATAAAGAATTTTTTCCTGATATCTAATACTTAGATTGCTTCTTATTCCCAGATCTCCAAAATCCAAATCCAGATTAAGCCAGTCAATGTAAAAAACTGTGAATGGTCACTAATAATACATAGATTTCAATCATTGAGGTCAAACCAAAGCATTTCTACCACATCATCAAATACATTTTATCTGTGCACTCTTTATTGAGTAATGATTTGTTGTTTCAGGGTGTACCCTGAAACATGTAGCTTACTAATTAACTCATAGCCACCTGGGATGGGAATTAGCACAACAAAACCTGGAGCAAATCCATAAGACTGATTATGGGATGTACATACTTGAATCACTAAAAACAGGCCGTCTCAACAGTTTTGACCCATATTAAGGAGGAAACATGCATTTTAAGTTGAGTGCCAGGAGGCTGCCCAGTGCTAACAAGTGTGAGAAAACAGGCTCTGGTTGTGCAGGCTCAAGGTCCCTGGCCTTCAAGTCAGAGGATCTGCCTTTCAGTGTCATATCAAAGAGCTGGAACCAGAGCAAGCACTGAAACTCTTTTATCCTACGGAAGAATGGCTGCTCAGTGTTGTCCTTCAAAGTTATCCTGCCAACAGATCAGGGACTGGAGGTTTTGTGGTGAAGAATTACAGATCTGCGTGGGACCATGGTACAGAAACCAAAGGAAAGGCAGGCTAAATTTGAGTGAAAGACTTCATGCTCTGTGTGCACGTGAAAAGGGGCTACTAAGCTGATACGAAGGCTTCTGATACGGCACCTGCTGGGTTTAAGGCTCTCAGGGTTTTAGGACTTACTGCCTTGCCTCTTTTGCTTCCATGAAGAATTACAATGACTGGGCACTACTCGTGCAGCTCCACGCTGCTCATTTGCTGCTGATCAGTGACTTTAATCCTGTTGGAAATGCAGAGGTGGAATCACAAAGGATGAGATGTTTCCTATGAGCACTTAAGTTCCTTCATGCCTACTACAGGGCTTTGCCTAAAATCAGTGACAATCTGCCCACTTCTACACCTAATTGTCATAAACATGTGAAAAGAGAATGCAGCATAGTCAGCAATTATCCCTTCATTATGCCAATGTGCTTCTGATAGCATAATTATGATCAGCAGACATGTCCTTCTCCTCTCATCATTTCTGTTTGCAAATTTAGCTTCTTTTTCTGCTAATAAGGATTAAGAAAAAAAAAAAGAAACAAACAACATTAAACACCACCTTTTGAAGCCTGAGCCTGTCTACACAGCAGTCGGTGACAAAAGATCCCCTCACCTGCAACCAGACTCTGCAGCAGCCAAGAGCACCAGAAATAACAGGTATGTGTTTTGAAAGAAAACTTGGTGCCCATCACAGGCAGCTCAGAGTTTGCACATCATCAAGGGCCGACTTTTGTTAGGATTAGTTAACCAGCAATTTCTTTCCCCATTGACTTTTAACCATTTACTGTTTACAGTGCAGCCTAGGAAGCTCTGCAACAGACACTAAAGCTTTTAGGAGAGGCAGCAGGAGTCACTCCACAGGAGGAAGTTAAAGCTTAGCCTGTGCCCTTCAGCTGGAAATCATAAAGCATCCCTGGAAACATTTAGCTGAGCCCTGAGATGGAAGACAGAAAACAAGAGGGCACCTTTCCTGCTCCCTGTGGACAAGGCTGCCAGCTGCCAACCTTCACTTGTTTGTTACAGGCAATGTAAATTCAGATATTTTTTCTAATCTTGTGGTAGGTTTGATCCCGAATCCTGCTTGTGCCTGCATAGCCTTTATATTCACTCCTGTCTCTCCTCTTCTCCCTGTCTCCAAGGATTTCCTGCCCTTGGGACTCTTCCTCATTTCACTATCTAAAAATGTTCATGTTCTTCCTCATAACAGTGCTGATACAATTTTCTGTCCTATCACCTCCAGCTAGCCAGTCGTTGCATGCTTTTTGAGAAATAAAAATAAATGAAGTTCAAGATGTTAATTAAACTTATGATCCTGAGGAAATATTTGCTTTGGATATTGCACAGAGAATTTAGGAAGCTGAGATCTCCCAGTTTTAGGAAGCAGGGACATGTTTTACCCAGTATGAAGCCTTTTGTTGCAGAATTGATCTGAAAATGCTGGTCTGAAGTCTGGACTATTTATTCCAGAACTAGTGAGTCCTGGCAGCTGTGCCTGAGATTTTGAAGAGGACAAAGGATGCTTGTAATCTGTGTCCATCTTATTTAGTAAGGCAGCTCAGGGCTTAGGAATGAGCCCAGACGAATTTGTGCAATATGCCATTCTACAGCACAGCAAAGCCAGTGGCTGGCTGTCTCTTCTGGGGGACCAAGCAGTGATTCCTGTGCCAGAGAGCGATGATGTTGCTCTTGGAGGTGAGAACAGCCATGTGTCCTCTTGCTTGTGGTCAGAGGACTGGCCACCTCTCATGCCAAGCAAAGGCAAATACCACAGTGGTTTAACATCCGCTCTGTTAAAGCTCCTAATTCCCCTGGAAAATTGAGTCGATTTTCAGGACAATTAAACTATTTGTGCATTCATCCAATCTGTTTGATGCTGTTAAATTCCAATGCAAAATGAGTCTGTTTTGGAACAGCAGCATTGGTAATAGACAGCACAGCTCCTGTAATGAGATCCTCTCATCTCTTTTATGAGTTAACAGTGAGCAATCACAACAGTCAGCAATGCAGACAAAGTCTAACTCCTGACAGCTGACCTGGCAGAAGGGGATGGAGGCTGCACATCAGAGTTGAAGTTCTAGGCTCCCTCAAAGCTGAAGTCCACCCCTTCCTGCATGAGGACCAGCAGTCCAAAAATAATGTGTCATCTGCAGCCAGAAAAATCTCACTTTGGACAATCACTGGATGGAGTGTGAATCCAAGCCCAAAGCTCTCACACAGAATTTCTAGAAGTAACTCTTCTGCTCATCCCCTGCCATAGAAGGGGATGTTGCAGCATTCCAAGAGGCAGTCCCTGACTTCTGGCTGGACTCCCGCCAGCTGCAACTTCACTTGCTGTGATCTAGCAAAGAGCACAACTGCTCTTGGCTTTCAGTGAAGTCCAGCTCTGCTTCTCTCCCACAAAAAAATTCCCAGTATGATCAGCAATTCCTCCAAATTAGTGCGAGAAAAGTGAACAACACCCCTCCTCCAAACATTCCTGCATGCCACTCTAGAAGTACTACCAGTAGTAGAAGTACTACGACTGTTTCTTCCATCTTGTCTTTTCTCATTGAAATGCGAATTTCAATTGAAATGCATTTTTCTTAAAAAAAAAAAAAATAAAAAATTAAACCCCATCTCATGCAGAGAAACCTGACCAAAACTAGCCATGCCACTGTACATGCATTTTCCCTGGAGGGGATGATGGAAAAGGAAACAAAACATGGCAGATGTTCCTTGGGGCGTTTCATGTGCTGCTGGAAGGGGCTCAGATCCTATTGTGATGGGAGCTCAGAAGTCTACAGTGCAGAAGCCAGACACTTCAAGATGAGCTTTTTTGTGTTGTTCTGTTTTGAAACACTTCCAGATGATGTGTTGCAGAAAAAATTTAGGCAAGAATAGATTTTCCTAAGCAGGATGGAACGATAAAACATTACATTTTGTGATATAAGCTGAAATTGCACTACCTGAAAAGGCAATACCTCATATGAAACACTATCAAAATAATTTGATTTTTTCATCAAAATGTGGAGAAGATGAAGAACACTACAACAAAATTTCTTCAGATGGAGATACAGGCTGTTTTGCATAAAGAGATCTTCGGAAATCACAAGTTGTCTTCATCTTTACCAATAATTTTGAATTAACTAAGTAACTGCCTCAGCATGTTTCTAAACCACAGTGAGAGACATGGTTAAATTCTCAGATGTATTAAAAATACCCTGAGTGAATGAAAAGAAAAAAAAAACCCAGCTCACAGTTTGTACATGTTGCTTTATATAATCATTTGACTTTAGGATGCTGGAATTTGTTTTATCAGAATTTGACACTATCTGCTTGACTCAAACACACACAAAATGTAATAAAACCACCAAAAATGACATGCCTGTGAGCTTCAAAGCAGCACAAAGCTTGACTATTTTAACGCATTTTTTTACTCTTAAAGGAACTGCTCACCCATTGATTCCGCCCGTTCATCCAGGATCACCCTGTCACTGCTGCTCAGAGCTGTAATTTTTTTTATTCTTTTACTGCATTTCTCTCTGCGCAGTAAAAGACAAAAAGTTTCATGGCTTCTGCTTAAGGCTTCAGAGGTACCTCGTGGTCTTTGTCGAGCTCATTACGAGCTCATTAAAAATGCAAGATGCCAATGAGGGAGCAGTAGCTTGTCTGCCAGCCCAGCTCTGCCAAGGTGAGGAGCATTTGCGGGAGAGAAGAATTCTCTCCCAAGGAAAGTGGTGACAGAAACTGCTCCACACTTCTGGACTCGTGGTTTTGATTCAAGGACAACCGACGGCACAACCGACGTATGTCTGACTTGCCAGTCGGGGCTGTGAAGTCCCCAGGGAGAGAGTTCTCACCCTGGGAGGTGGGCAGGGGCTGTCTGGTTAAAAAAACACAGCACAACAAACTCCTGGGCAAACGTGGAGCCACATCCAACCCGTGATGGGAATATCCTGAGACTGTGCCTGGCACAGCAGGGACATGACCAGAGTGGGCATCCCTGCAATAATAACCCTGAAATCCCATTCCTGTTGCAGCAACATATCCCAGTATAATTCCAGAACAGACAACATTCAGTGCCAAAACAAGTCACCAAAGCCCAGGATGTTACTTAGATACAAAACCATTTTTTAAAAATTTGCTCATTATGCATCTTCTCTTTCTGAAGCCTTTAGATTTTGAATGTTCCAGCTTTTCTCTGGAAGCAAGGAGGCAAGAAAACTTTCCCTTTTCCCCTTTCTCTTTCTTTTACTGAAGGAAGTGTGCCTTCTCCCCAAGTCATATGTTGCATAAGATACTTTGGAAATTGTATAAGATATTTTGGAAATCAGCAAGCAGATCTGCAGTATTATTCAGGTTCCTTCTTCATGTTGAATTTAAGATTACAGGGATCCAGACATAATTTTATTAAAAAAAATAAAAATAAAAGGAGCAGAGATAAGCAGTCAAAATTAGCATGCAAAGTGGAAGCTGTATTTTTCCTGGGCAAATATTTCTACAGAAAAGAAGCAGAAGCAGTACTCTTAATAAAACAGCTTTTCCTTTTAATCAAAGACTATTAAAACAAAAAGCTCTTTGAAAAAAAATCCGCACTAAATATATCTGACAAAATATCTGAGTCTTTATTCTTTCCCTGCCATTTTTTTTCCCTTTAAGGGAATTCTTTCTTTTTCTATTCCTTTGTTGTCACATTTTTTGGAGGACACTTGTGTTGTTTCTTTCAATATACTTCAGGTAACCTGGCAGCACATGAATTGTAAATCAAATTAAGGTCCAGGTAGGTGACATGAAGGGCTAGAAAAATTACTGCAAATCCAGAGAAGATTTGGAGAGAAGCTGGAGTCAGAGCTGGTGCCTGGGGGCAGCTCTGTGGGGTCTTTACCAGTCCCCTACTTGACATGGGGTCAGGTTTGTCACTCCCTGCATCATGAGCACCCTGTCATCCATCCAGGGCCTCCTCACTCTGTTTGGAGGGAAGAGCAGCACATATCCTTATGCCAATTCAGCAGGAGCAGCTCCTTATCATAAGAGTTGTTAAAATAATCATTTTTGTATCTGTTCTCTCAAGACCAAATATAGTTTAGGAATACACAGCGAGGACAGATAGATCTGAAGGTGTGTGGAAGCATCAGCTTCTTGGTCTGCACTGCCCAAATATTGGACTGGAGAGGATGAACACATCAGGAGCAAAATGTAACAAAAAAGCTTTTTTTTTTTCTCCTCCTGTCCGTGCTGCTTTCCCAAGTACCAGGAGAGGGGGAATGCATTAAAGAGACTCTGTTGTACCAAGTGTCACGTGGCATCATTAAATTTCAGATGTGCCAGCAGATAATTTAGATAAAGACCAAGGGCACAAGGACACACAAGTGTTATCAGCCATGACTCCAAGGACAACAGGTTGTTACCACAATTTCCTAAGAGGCTGCAGCTGTGAACTCCAAACTCCCTTTTTCTTTTATTTTCTTCTCCCTCCCACTCAGCAACCTTCAAAAAACGGAGTTCAAGTCTCTTTTAAGTTGATATGCTACAAAGGAACCAAAAGAAAGCCTCAAGGGGAAGATATTGGCTTTAGCTATTTGATCCAGGTTTTTACACTGCTATTCTATGCCCAATTCTGAGAAAAATAAATCCCTTTATCCTCTGATTCCCTACCTAATCAAAACTAGGCTATTTTATCCAAATATCCAAGTTACTTAACACCCACACTGATTTCAGCCCCTGGAGAGTCAGATCTGAGAGATTTTCCTTGGAGGACTAGTCAGAAAGGAGAGTAATTCTGCTGCTGCCGCTGTTCCAAAGCTCTGTCTTAGTCATAAAATGCTACCTTCCCATCAGGAAAGCAAATGATGCAACAGCATGAGGAGAGACCATAGGGATACAGGCACCTAAACCCCATGGACAGAGATATTGGGCTGTGGACACACAGAGTTTTCCATGGCTCACACAAAGAGAAAATCTTAAAAAGGTTTCAAGGTTCTACCACTTCCACAGGGTTGATACTGAAAAAGGTAGGGAGAAGGAAGGGAGGGTTATCAGCAGAAGAAAATACCACTAAAGATCCCTCTCTTGAGGAAAGGAAGCTTTACAAAAGGCTGCAGGACACCCATTTAGTATCTCAGTTTTCCTAGAGATTTGCAGCAGGAGCTTGTCACTTCTTAAAATTTCCCTTTAAAATACAATCTATTGGACAGGCAGGAAAATCCAAACACTGCATCTCTTCCAGGGATCACCATTACACAGAGTAAAGAATTATTAATGAATGGATAAATCAAAAGCTACAACTTGTTTTTCTTTTGCAGGTGTCAACTCTGCAGCCGGGGAAGCTGATTCTGGAATACAAATGAAGAGCACCTTCTGTAGATACCTAGTAAGCCATGAAGAAACATCCCTTTGACTCCCAAAATCATGCAGGTGAAACCCAGCCATCATTATCCAGCTGGGTCCCTTGCAGCAGCACAGAAGAAGAGGGTGGATTTCAAAATGCTTTCAGCTCCAAGATGAAGCTGTTCACACAGAAGCCGATTTGGAGGATTCACTGTGCAAATGAAATACTGTGTCTGGATTTTGTTTCTCTGCTTTCTAATGACTTTTTTCTAAAAATATATTTCTAACGCTTCCTCACATGCTGCTCTGTTTTACCCTTTACTAAAAGGAAAACACACTGTGCAGAAGTTCAACCCAACCTTCAACCCAACACAAAGTCCAACACTATTCTTAAACTCATCCCTGCAAAATCAAATACTCATGACATCAGATGTAGCTCAATCTACCCTACCAGCACAGATCCTGCTACAGCCAGTATAAACTTCCAAGAGAAGCCTTAAACCAGACCACTGGTCTCCATGAATTCCAGATTAAGGTCCAGATTAACCTTATCCTGAGCCCTGCCTTCACTCTTACAGCTCTCAATACGCAGAAAATGAAATGTATCGTTGCCAATCCCCCACACAGGCTCTGCACTGAACAGAGCTCACCTACTTCTGCTTTCCCTTCAGTCTTCACTTATATCCTACCCTCATCTTTGCTTCAGTACATCAAGGTTAAGTGCAATGTGTTCCCACTGGCAAGCCAACTCCTGAGGAACACCAACCTATCTTTACATACTGACAACAAATGAAGCAGAAAGAATGGATTTTTTTCCTTTTCTTTTGCTGCAGAGCATCCCAGAAGACCTTGTGGCCCACGATGATGAAGATGGCCCATGAATGCCCAGAGATGACGTTGCATTGCCATCCCCTGTTGCTGTTACTCATGCTTTAGTAAAGGGAGGCAGCACCCTGAGATTTTCTCTAAACAGAGATACAAAGATAAATGTAGTACTTCAAAGAACAGAACTGGTGCTACAGAAAACCATCAATTACTGGATTATGATTTGCTTTGGAGCTTTGCTGGCCAAGCCTTCTATGAAGGCATCAATACTTTGGTTTTTCTCTTTTTTAATTTTGGGTGCATGTTTTTAGTTGGCTGGGGTTTTATTGTTTGTTTGTTTATTAAAAGGCCACACAGCTCTGCCTTCTATTTTCTTACCTGAAATTTGTTTTAAAGGAATTATCCCCTTTTTGCCCTTAGTTGACCTCAAAGGAATGAGAAGATTCTGATAGTATAATGAAAAATTTTGTCAGTCAAAACACTGACTATTGGTCAATTTGTAAGCAAAAATGCAGCAGGCCTGTTTTGAGAGTCATTCTTCTGGGTTTGCTCAGTTTCAGCTGGTTATTTATACTTCCAGGGCTCTATCCAGAGCTCTGAGCATCATGGTAGTTGTTGCTAAGCCCAAGACATTTTGGATCTGGCACGCTTTGCTCCAAAAGACTTGCAAATCCATCCATGCAGCTGCTAACCTGCCCCAGGTGCTGCAGCTGCATACAGCCTTGGAACAGCTCCAAAGTCTGCCAGGAAAATAGATAAGGACATTTTGGAGTATCTGCATAAATGAGGGGGAAACCTCAGATGATCTCAAACAAAGAACAATCAGACCTGGGGATGGTTGCAGGAAGTGATGCTCAGTTTCCTGCTATCCTGCATCTCCTTTATTTCTGTAACAGCCTCTGCTCTATCATTTCCAAGCTGGGAATTAAATTGTAAGGCTGGAAAATTATTCAACGTTCTCCACTTCCCTCACTGCACTTACACAGAGACACAAGCACAGCAGCTCCAGCCAGGAGAGTTGGACACCTGAGAGAGGAAAGTCTGTTTTCTCAGGGGGAGTAAATCATGGATCAGCGGCCAGGCTAACTCTGAGCAGGACAATGTGCTCTGGAACTGCTGGTTGCTCTGAGCCCAACCCTCTGCCCTGACAGTTCATGAAGCAGCAACTTATAGTGACTTTTGCAAAAGCAGCAGCATTTCAGGCCAAAAAGAGGTCAGCCAAAAGATGAGGGATTCCTTGCCTTCCTGCAAACACACTCAGCTTGAGAAGGAAACTAAGTCACTGCTTGCAAATTCTGCAGCCAGCCCAGGGATGCATCCAGCAGCCTTCTGGTCTGGATCACCACAACCTCAGAGTGACCTCCCTTGTTTTTGGCAGTGCTAACAATGTCTTTGTCAAACACTAAGCTAAAAATATCCTTCAGCACCTGCAACTGCATCCTTTCATTTCTCAGTCATTTATTTTTGCATGCATAGACAAAAGGAAACAAACCCAACAGAGGAAACAAAAGCATTACTAAAGGTGATTACAAAGGAATCTTAGCTAATGAGCTCATAGCACACCTTGTTTTCTCTGTTTGGCATCTCATTCATACATCAGATCCTTTTTGCTTTAAAACACCACCAACAGTTTCCTAAGTTCATGTTATGTACTGCTGTGCATCTCCTGGAAGGTGCTTTTTACCCCAGCAGCAGAATCACCACTGAGGTTGCTGTGGAAAACCAGCTGTTCTACTGGTGAGGAAAAGAAAGTGCTGGTTATATATATATATATACATATGTATAAAAGTAATTACTCAGAGAACAAACAAATGCCAGAGCAAGGTGAAAACCTGAAGTAGCTTTATCCAGTGTAATGCAGCCAACCCCCCTTTCTACAGTTAATGGAGATTAACTTATATTAATATTCGAATTTATTATTTTTTCCAGGAGCTAGTCTTCTAAAATGCAAATGGTACTTTCATTCACATTGGAGTACAGGTCAAGAGAGAGGATTCTGCCAAATAATCTTTTTATCCCAATAAAGGCCACTCCAGAGTTTTCAAGACACTCAACTTTCCAGCCAACTACTTAGGTGACCTTTCTGAAACTTTTACTTGAACAGGTGGCTGCTGTGCTGTTCTTAACTCCTATCCCATGGCCTCGAGGCACCAAAACCAAGTGAGAATTTCAGAGCACACCCAACTGGGAGAAGGAGGTCAAGTGAGAAGACAGGTGGGTGATAGATAAAAGAGAAATGCTGGGAAGAGAAAAGAGACTTTTCATAGCTCTACCAGAAGGTTAGAAGAGCGTCTAAAGATTCTGAAGCAACTGGTGTTACCAGATTAGGGTTTTGTTTTTTTTTAATTAGTATTCATGACCAAGACAAAGCAGAATTTTGCACATCATTAAATTAAAGGTATGATTACTTTTAAATTTTTCTATTGCTTAGAAAATATTTGCAATTATTTTCATTAGCTCATTCCTGGCTGTCACAAGTCCCTTCTGATGGATGTGCCTATTTAAAGGCTGCATCCAAATACTACCATACACAGCTTATTCCATGAAATCTTCCATATAAACTTCCCAGTTTGCTGTGGACTATCTGACATGCAAAACCAAACTCACAACCTTCACAAACTGACAGGCACATCCTCACTAAAGTTACCTGAAAAGTTGATTTTTATCTTCCTACTGGCTGTTGTTTCTCACTGTAGAATAAATGATGCCTCAGCTTCTTAAAAAAACAGATGTATCTCTGATACTGTTCCCATAAAATTTAACCATTAAAGTAGGAAATAATTTATTAAACCAAAGTTTCACAGTCTTGTTACTTCATTATAGTTTTGCCTCAGCACCATACAGCCACTAAGGTATTTCTCATCACTACATAATTTTCAGGCTACTTCTCCCAATTTCATAGATGACAACACAGAAAGCTGAAGAGCTTAAATAGCTGCATAAATCCCTGGGCACTTATGTCCCACAAAAAGTCTGTGGCTGACTCAGAAATCAAATATCATCCCTGCTAAATCCCTCTTCCTCCCAGCCTGATGTGTGGTGAGGACACACAGAATCATAAATTGTTAGGGTTGGAAGGGACCTCTGGAGATCCAGTCCAACCCCCCTGCCAAGGTAGGGTCACCTGGAGCAGGTGACACAGGAACACATCCAGGGGGGTTTGGAATGTCTCCAGAGAGGGAGACTCCACAACCTCCCTGGGCAGCTGTTCCAGTGCTCTGCCACCCCCAGTGAAAAGTTCTTCCTCATGTTGAGGTGGAACCCCTTGTGTTATGTTTTATGGCCATAAACTAACCATAACCCGAAGGTATGTCCATCTGTCTGCTCACAGACATTTATCCCCTTTCCCTTTTCTGAGCACACCAAACAACCACAAATCAATGGTCCATTTATAACCCATTTCTGGGGTCAGAAATGCAAAGTTCAGACCTTTCATGTTTCAGACAGAGAGGGAACACAGACATGAGCAAGCCAACATGTACACATCTGGAGAGAATGTGCAATAATGCACTCCCAGAACCAGAGGAAGAACATGCCCACAACCATATGTACTAGATGCAACTTCCAAATCTGTCCATCCTGCTGCTTGTGTTTGCATAGATGTTTGTTCAGGGACACAGGGGCTGTTTTATGGAAGAAGGGACACAGCTGTGAACCTCCAGGATGCCCTGAATGGTTTGTCCACAGCTCACAAGAAGTAGGCAGAGTATCCCAGTCGTGGAAACTCTTACAGTGTGGTTTATAGAGAGGTCACTTGTGTGGCACAAAAGAGGGCTCAGCCCTCGTTCTCTAAGTGGCCTTGGGTTCACCTCCTTGCCCTGACTATTCCAGAGAGCACCATGCCCTTGAGTCCTCTGCCCTGCACAGAACAAGACCCCTTCTGGCGTTACCAAAGGCCAATACTGACAAAATTCACTCTAGCCAAACTAAGATTTCTTTGTTTTCTCATTCTCCAGTAACAGTTTCCGCTTCCCACCCCATGTGGGAAGCTCTCCAGGTGCTCTCCTCTCCAGCTCTTCAAGCTTTGCAGCTACAAGGACAAAACTTCCAAAACATTTCCCTGCATGTCTTTCCACTGGTCTTAAATGCTAATGTCCTGTATAACCCTGCTGTGTGCCAGGGGACCCTTTACATTATTTAAAGGCTGTCAGTCAGGTGTGAACCTTTCCATTGATTTACCATTCACTTCTCATCCTCTCCTGGATGCATCAGGCAGCTGCAACCTGAGACTGGTATTGAAGAATAACAATTCCATTTGTTTGAACCTGACTTAGAGCTGCTCACTTTTGCAGCCCACATAATTCTCCTGACTGTGGTTTGTGTGACATTAATGACAAAATAAATAATTCAGCATGGTTTTCACCCAAACGTAGCCCTGTCAGACTAATATACAATCTTTGCTAGCTTATTTAACAAAACAAGCCACTGAACGGTACTTTTAAAGGTTGAAACTCTCATTTTAATGGAATTTGGTGGCAAAACTCCCCTGAGATTCGATGGTAACTAACAGGCACAATCTTCCTGCTCCTGTTCCTGCCTTCCCATTTAGCCCTTGCATTCATGCTCTGCACCCACCCAGCAGGGGGGTAAGAAGGGAAGCCTTCTTACCCAGCACATCTTAGGCTGGCTTTTTATGAAGCTGCACTTAGCTTGAAGGGACTGTAAACTGAAGCTGAACAGCACTGGGGATGTCTGCACAGGGTAATTAGGAGAAAAGAGAACACTTACTTCACAAATGAGACCTGGCAGTGAGGCTTTGGGAATGAAACCACTCCTGTTTCTGGCTCTCAGGCTGGTAGGTTTAGTGATGAACCGAGCCACTCCAAGCATTTGAGGAAGCACTTTAACAAGATCATAATTTAAAAAAAGAAAAAAAGAAAAAAGACAGAAAGAAATTTTTTTTTTTTACATTTATAACAGTATTTCCAGTAACTTCAACAAGGCCAGGATGTGCCTCTGA
The DNA here is from genome assembly GCF_003945595.2 of Pipra filicauda. NCBI lineage: Eukaryota > Metazoa > Chordata > Aves > Passeriformes > Pipridae > Pipra > Pipra filicauda. The sequence continues at coordinate 2,210,484 of NW_024104953.1, read as the reverse complement.
ATACTCACTCCCCCAGTCCTTCTATGGGGTATTTTTTCCTCATTTCTCATACACTCATTCCTACTTGCCCTGTGCTCATTAATGCTGTCCCTGAGCTGCTGTGCTAAAATGGTGTCAATAGCTGTAAAATTCCTGCATAAAGGAACACTTCCACCAAGCAAAACCTTGCATCTTTCCCTTAAAGCAGTGCTGCTTTCCCTTAGAAGTGTGTTGGCTCCAAAATGATCTCAGTGTTGCACTGGGATCAAGACCCTTATTTTCTCGTGACTTTATGTTCAACTCCTCTTCTTTTTTTTTCCCAGGCAAACCACTTAGTTTGTCTGTTAGCAACACATTCAGAGACAGCAAATACCTCATGCCAAATTATTCTCCCCTGGAGCAAGGTCAATTTGATATTCAGATTGGCTTTTCATTCATCCCGAGTCTGCAAAGTGATTTTTGCTTTCTTTCAGTTTTGGTTTACCTAAACTATGGGTATCTGATTTTTGATTTTGCAGAACTGAACTGACTAGACAGCTGTCCAGGATGGTTTTTATCTCATGCCCAGAGAGTCATTTTTTCCTGTTATGCAATTGCAGTTGTTGTTTGCAAAGATCACAGTGTGCATTAGTTAGCTGATGAAATAAAGCCTAATGAATTCTCATGGAGAGAGAAGTCAATAAAGCTTGTCATTTCAAAAATCAAGAATGGCTCATTTCCTTCAAAATAAGATAACAATGAATAGATGAAACAGATACATTTCAAAGTATATTCCAAGTAAAACTACTAATGGTTTGCTTGGAGCTGGAAGTTATGCTCCAGGAAATGGATGTATCTGGCTCCAAAAGCAACTGTGATTGAGAGGAGTGAGAGACAAGCAAGGTATCCCTTTGGGTTTTCCTCCCCAACTATAACACACCAACCAGGAAGCTTCTCACAGCTCAGCTCAGGTCCCTTGGCAGCCCACAATTCCCTTGGGAATTTCTTCACAGCCCCACTCCACTATGCTTTAGCCTCTTCCCTGTTCCCCCAGCATGAAACCAAAAAATAACCATAACTTAACCATATAGCAACTCCTGTATCATCTTGCAAAGGGACACGTCCAAAAAACACTGGCTCCTTTATAGAAATAGCCTGATTTAAAGTCCTGATTGGCTAAACAATGAGTTTAGTTGAGAAGCCATTGATTTATTAAGACAAAACCTAGAGTTTAACATAAAAAGTCTTACTTCAGAATGACATTAAGGTTACCTGCTCAGTGCAGACTTTAGTCACATCAGTGACACCAGCACAACCAGGAATGAGCAGGCAGAGAGGCAGAGGGTCTCAGAAAATTTTCCTTAAAATACTCAACTTTGTTGTTTAAGTCACTTTAGTCCAACGGCATTAACAGAGTGAAATGTAAGTACCAAAATGGAAGATAACTTATTAAGTGAGATGCAGATCAAGCAGTGGGAGAAAGCACTACTCCGTTCCTTCAGTGAGTTCATTTACTGAAGCTAAAAACCTCAAGCAAATGCCAAATTTATAAGGTACACACAGTTAACTTATTCACATCCTCCTCTTTGCAAACAAGCTCACAAAATTCTGGGGTTCAAAGCTCATTTTTCTTCATATTGCTCTAAAACAACCAAACTCACAAACTGGATTGAGACTCATAAGTGAGGTTGTTGTGAAGCAGATGACAATGTCTGATGCAGCAATGGTCATAATCTAGGTCTGCAAAATGTTCCATATCCAGAGGAAACTGGCATCCCAGAAATATCAGACTTAGCTGCCCAGCTCTATCTCTGGTAACCACTACCCTACACATTTAAGCTCAGAGCAAGCATCCTTGAATTTCAGGGTTGGAGCCTGTGCTGCCTGTCCTAGCTCCATGCATCCTTCCCACAGGGCAAATATACCAGCCCAGTGTCTCAGCTGGAGAAGGAGGCAAAACTTATATGGACACTGTGACAATATCAGCACTGGTCTCATAACATGTCATATATGGAAGCAAAAATCAAAGTTGTCTTTTTGTTTAAGTGATCCAAGAAATACACTGCATCCAGCAGAGAACACCTGATGGCACAGCAGAGCTCTTGCAGAGGGTTCTATTCCTGCCTATACATGTGTTTTGCAGCCTGATTTGCTCAGTACCAGCTTTAGTTTGACTGTTCATTTAGTTTGAATTGCATGCAATACTTAGGGAAGCATACGTGGGATTGACACGAATACAAATGAATTACTTAGGTCTGCAGTTATGACAATGACACCAGGAAATGAGTTCTCAGGGGCTTTAAAAGAGGAGAAAAAGAAAATAAAAAAAAAAAAAGAAAGAAAAAAAGAAAGAAAAGAAAATCACTGTTGCCTTTTATTTGAGTTCCTGATATTTTCAGCTTCTGAAAACATTACCTCAGTCAACTCTCTGCACTAAATTTTTTTATGATAGGAATAAAGTTCTTTTCATTACAAATAAAAAAGCATACTCCCCAGCATAGCGGCCCTGCTATCATATCTAAGGCACCTCCCAGGGTAGAGCTATCCCAGATTAGAGAATTCTCACTGGAACCAGAGGCTGGATTGCACTTTTCATTTCCATGCACCACGGCAGACAGGAGCAGCTGGTGGGATCCTTCGGAAGCGATGCTGTGCTGGTAAGTGGCTTCACTGCACTCAGCAACACAGCAATTCCCAGTGACCCCATAAATTGCAGCCTAGGAAACACTGACTAGTGCCTGGTCTCGTTTATCACAGACTGTAGGAGCTGTTGACTTCCTCCTGTGCCTCATTCCTCCTGAGGAAAGGGCCATGACAAAGGGAGGGAAAGGTGGAGCTCACTGCAGGCGCCAGCTCCTCACAGCAGTGACTATTTTGCTCCTGTAAAACAATTGCTGAAGGCTGAAATCTGCTGTGCCTTAAGCCTGACAGTGAGAAGTGTTTTGTTGCTTTCCTCCCAGCTCTTCCACCCAGCTGGGACATCAGCAACCCACATTTTCCTCTTCATGCCTTGCTTACCCTCACCCCTCAGCTTTGTGGCTGGGGAGGATAGTAATGACTCCTTTCAAGCCCTTGTGCCGGATTGATCACAAAGATCAAGGTGAGTCAGTGATCTCCTGGAAAGGTTTGAGAAGATGCTCTTTAAAACCAGCATCCCTGGCACCAGCTGAGCAATGAAAAGCTCAAAAGCCAACCCACAGCTCCTGTCCTGCAGTGCTGCCGTGGCAAGCAGGGCACAGCCTCCACGCTCTCCAGCAGAGTCAGAAGTCTTGCTGCCAAACCCACGCACAGCCTCCTCCCACAACTCCGAGATACTCCCGGTGGTTTTGTCAGCACAGCAGAATAGAAGCATGAATATACACAGATACTGTCAAGGACAGCAAAGAGCAATCAGCACAGCCAGCACTGCTCTAAATGCTGTCAGAATATTTATAACCTGAGTGTTCTGCCCAGGGAGCTGCAGCCTAATTTAGGCTCCTGTTTCCTGCTTGCTTTCCTCTTCCCAAACACATGATAGTTTTCTATCATTAATCTCCAGAGTCTCATACTTCCAGTGTCCTGAACTTTTATTTCACCTTTCCTGGCAACACTCACAGGATCAGGCCCATGACAAAGAATAAATCATTCCCAGGTGTCTGTGCACACACTTGAACAAGATTAGTAAAAGTGGCTTCACACAACAGGCTACTCAGTCCCAGCTGTATCCTCACATCTTGGTTTCAGAGTGACTCCTTTCAGATTCATTCCTACTCTTCCAGTCATTTTCACCAGACCAGAAGTCAGTCCTGCTCAGCACAAGGGATTGTGCTGCTCCTTTTATCCTCAAGCTCAACCACTGCAGTTCTGTGCACTGGTGCAGATATCAAATGCAGGGGGATTTTAGAAAATTAACTGGCAGCCACGAGGAAGGATTTTTCCTTCCAAAATCATAACCAGATTTGAAGCAATGTGAAAGTCCCGACAGGAGCAGGCACAGAGGTGAAGAAGTTCACAGCTCCTACCACAGTCGTTTCACTGGATGGAGTTTCTGCCCCAGTTACCACAGGGTGAGGGAGGGAAGGACACACAGCCTGACCACCCACTCCTGCCTCTGGCACCTTACTCAGCCTGGGTGAAGGATGCCCCCAAAAATGGCCCACATCCCCAATACAGCCTCTGACCTCCTAACTCTGTGGCCTCTGTGCATTTTCAGACTCACGTCCCCTTCAGAGGGTCTTTTCATACTCTGCCTTTGCCACAGCCTCAAGAAATATTGTGCCTGCAAGACCCTAAAAGATGAGATTGCTGGACTTCTCTCAGCTTGCACTTGAAGACGAGCACAGCTCATTTCCTAGGCACAGGAGGAAATGTCTTCCTTGCCTTCAACCAGTCGTGCACATCACACAGAGGAACAGCAGATTAAGGACTTCACCAGTAATTGCTATTAATGCTAATGGGAAATGTATCTATTTGAAAGATGCACTTTTAGACAGATGTGCACTGAACAGAGGTAACTGAAATGCTGCAGGATGGCATTTTGTTCATGGAAAAAAACCCCCAGAGCTTACTGACTGAAACCACTGACCCTCATTGGCATTGGAATGGGAAAAATTATCAAAATGTTTTCAGTTTGTAATTCAAATTATAATCAAGCCCAAACAAAAGGTATTGAAAATCCCTCAACACTACCAACAAAAATCAAGGACTTTTGCTAACTAACAAATAATTCAATTACTCACCCGGCACTAATGTGAGGGCAGAGACCCGGAGCGTTCCCTGCCATTGGCGCGGGGAAGAGGTAGGTGGGTAATTCCATTAGCACCGTGCAAGTCCCTTCACATAAATCTTTGTGGCATTAATGAGGAAACGAGGCATCAATAATACAAGAAGTTTGGTTCCTTAGATCCACTTCTGGATCTCCAGCAAGAGCAACCCAGGTTTCCCCACCTCTGCCAGAGCACAGTTTGCGCATCCCTAAATCTTCACATGGGCTCAGGATTTGGGCTCCACTGCAGCGGTTTGCGGGCATCACTGTGGCCCCGAAAGAAGGGAAATGTAAACCCTTGCAAGTAACAAGAAACACAAGTGCCATTTCCTCAGCGTTCACAAATTTGGATGCCCCTTAAAAGCTGTGTATTAAATGACACGGCAGAGGAAGAGAAGGGGTTAACCATTCAAGAGTGAGCAGATTTGCTCGGTGCAGCAAAGGCACAAAGCACTTGACTCTGTAACATCCTCACCAAGTAATTGTGTGAAGGCTCTCGGTGTCGCGGCTATTGTTTCATCTCCTTATCGGCACGGCACACTGCCGCCGGCTCCGAGGCTCTTCCCAGAGAGGGCTCCCCCCGGAATGGTCGGCATGTTCACACACACACAGAGCCCCATTATGATGAAAGTGCTCCCAGCCCCTGCCCATCTTCCTGCCCGCTTTTTTTGCAGACTCGCACGATGAGGAGCAAAGAAACAGGTTTTGCTTTTAAGTTAGAAAAGTAGTGCTGCTGCAGGGGGAAAAAAAAAAAATAAAGGAAAAAGGAAAAAACCTGGCTGCTATTCTGGTGGTGTTTCTTCCTGGGAAAGCTTGGTCTCCTGGCCTGCTAGACCTAGAGATAGGACCTGTCATATAAACAGTTCATGTTTCCCAGCAGCTGCTGCTACGTAATCACACAAAACTTGTTTATAATTGAAATCATAAGTTATTTCAAATATTGGTCTTATTTAAAAAAGACCACCTTTCTCCAAAGCCCAAAAGGAGGAAAATAGCAACTACCTGGAGGACAGACACCCACTTGACTGAAATTTCTGTGTGGCAAGGCCACAGCGACCACCTGCCATGGGAAGACAGGAGCTCAGTGGACTGCAGCTGGAAGAAAGGACAGGGACTTGCTTGAGTGCCTTTTCAGCCAGGGCTAATGGAAGAGGAACACAGAACCCTGCACAGCTTTCTCTTCTTCAACACCTGGAAGGATCTTATTTTCCTAATTCCGAAGGGAAAGAATTGATTTGAAATTTTGTGGTGGGTTTATGAGCTTTTGGCTTTACCATGCACTTTTTTTTTTTTTTAGGTACTGGAGGAGAAAACAGTCCAAAATAACAAGTTTTGTTCTTGATGGCTCTTCCTTCTGGCCTACGAATGCTCCTTACTCATGACTTTCACAATTTCAAATGAACTTCTCCTTGTGCTTCAACCCTTCAGGAGCACATCAAGGGAAGATACAACTGGACACATGGATCACAAACCCATCACATTATCAATATACCAGCACTCTTCTGCCAGGCTGCTCTTTCTAAACTTTGATGCTCTTCTCATTACAGGATGCAAAATCAGGTAACAGAGGCAAATCTCTCTTCCCTTCTGACCAAATCCTAAACTCTTTCCTGCTGGTTAGGTATGAGTCTACATCCCAACCCAGCAGACACAACCTCTCCCATGTTGTGCTACAATCACTGCACTAAGCAGTTTGGGGGGTAGAGACATACCATTAATGTTTATTTTTGCCTTCCCAACACTGCCCCTTCTTGGGAAGAAAAGCTTTGCAATAACCTTGAGCTTTGCAGGAGTCACAGAAGATCCGAGTGAAGCTTTCAAGGTCCATCTTTCCATCTCCCAGCCAGGCCCTCACACACCTGGATTAACAAAAGTGCTCATCCTGCAATTATAGGGCCTTGCCCTGACACAGGCAACGTGCCAGGTTTGTGGCTGCATCTGTCCTGCCCCAGCTTGGCTAAAGACTTGGCTAGATCTGGTTTGAGCAGTGCTGTGCCTCTCAGTAAACATCCAGAGCTTTGCTAAAACAGGAGCTGGAGGACCTCATGCCACCAGAGAGCCTACTCTGCCAAAATATTTTTCCCCTTGGGCTTTACAAACCATTTTGCAACTGTGTTGGCAGCTCAGGAATTTAATTGCAAGTCTCATGATATTGGGTGGTGGTTTTAATGAAAACTCTGGCTCCTGGGGAATTCAGGAGTCTCAGGGATCATATAAAACCAATTAAGTCCTCTAATTGCAGCAGCAACCTGAGAACACCCAGCAAGAGAGTCCTGAAGGATGGAATCTGAAGGTAAATAAAAAGACCCTCTTCCTTCCCTGTGCAATTTTTATACAAGAAAATGCTCTCAGGATTTTCAAACAAATGACATGGGAGGTCGAAGTCCTACGTAACAAAGCTTCAGTTTAGAAATATTAATATTACTATAGAATGGGCTGGCAGGGAGAGAAGATAACAATTGCTTTAAGCACTAGTAATGACTTATTTTTATTATACTAATAATAAGATTAAAGCACTTTCACTGTAGCTTGGAAGGGATAAAACACATACCTTGACAGCAGCCATTGGAAATAGGGTAACACCAGGCAGTTTAACAGCCAGGCAGAATTACCATTTGCATCCCTTTGACATTGATATATCACCAGGCTGTGAATTCAGCAGGATTCAGGGATTACAGGGCAGCTCTGGAGTGTCTGGAATAGAAGAAAAACACACATGAAGTTTTAAAGGAAACTAGAGCACTGTGAGTTATGTCAAGTTTAGGTCTGAAAATCAGTATCCCACCCTTTCCTAAATCTTGGAACCCAGGAGCCAGTAAGGAATAAAGCCTGCGGTATTTATGATTTAATGGAAAGGATATGTCTGTGTTCACAAATCCAGCTGGCTTGCAGAGGAAGGGAATAAGGATGGCCAGAGTCTCATATTCTAGCTGTAAATGATGATTCTTTCCTCCCATTATTTTCTGGTTATTAAATTTAAGTTGAAAAAGCAGTTTTCCTTATGTTTACACACCCACACTGTTAATTGGAAGTATAACGATGTCTGTTTATGGCCAGGAGTGCTACCCCTGTTTGGGAGAAACAGGTTATTGTGCAAAATTCATGTAATTGGTTTCCATAGCCCAAAGCAAATCAGGAATAATTTCTTATAGCAGAGGAGCAGATTTATCCTGAAGTGTCCCTTGAAATTTCTCATTCAAAGGCTGATGGCTCTAATGACTGCCTTCAAATTGCTATCAGTAAAAGTCTAAGCAAAAATGAAATTCAGTGTGCAATTTGGCAAACAGCTGTGCGCTCACAGCCTTCAGCGACTAATCTAATCTGGGCTTTAATTTCTCTTTGTGCAGATTTGTAACATATACAGGCTTGAGTTTAATAAGGCCATTAGCACAAGTAGATTTGCTCAGGCCCACGAGTGCTTGCAGGATGAGATCCTGCCTACAGTGGGCTGGCACCAGGCCAGCCCCATCCCTAACTGGTGTCATACAGGCACAGAAGGCAACTTGGATTTTCCCCTTTCCCAGCAGGTCTCTTACTGACCCCTGTAGTAAAAACTTGAAACCAAATGACCCCAGCACAGCTCTATGCACAGACACAAACCTCAGATCCCATCTCAGCCTGGTCTATGCCCGGATAGATGCACTGACCTGCTCCTGAAGCCTTGGGAGAGTCTCCTTTTGCAAAGCAATCAGCATTTGCACCCATCTCTTCCCTGCTGACCCAGAGCCAACAGGACAGTGCAGGAGTGAGTGAATTACCTGCTATTTCATTCCCTCTTCGCTTGCAGATGAGCTTCCTGCATTCAGAGTGAGGGACTGCCTCTGATTAAATTGAATCAAATGTCTGTGTTTACGAGACGTTTTGACCGACAAATCATTTTCTCCTGTCAGACTGAGATATGACAATGATGATAACTCAAATTTTTGGAGTCAAATGGCTTTGGAAAGCTTTCCTGCCATCACAGTCCGTGAATGTCAATGGGTTTAGCTAAGTGCAGTGAAGACTGATGGCAGCCCTTCCTGCATCTCCTTTTCCCACCAGAGCTCTATGTAAAGCTGCCTGGCAGGTCTGCCCCAAGACGTGATCAAAGAAGAGACTCTACTTTATTTATGATTTGCACGATATTGAATTTATCTTTGCTTTCCCCATTAAAAACGGGTTGCAAAAGATACTGCTATGAGTTAAACACTGAATTAATTTCCTTCTGAAAAGAGAAATCTCCCTGGAATACTGAGGTGTCTAAACAACTGAAATATGTTTCCAGAGTAAGTAATGACACTACTATTAAAAGAAAATTCAGAACATCATTAAAAGCCGTAACACCCTATTATAGAACTACAACTCATTGAAGTAAATGAATGAATACAAATCCTGACTTTGACTCTTGTTTTTCAACCACTTGTTTCTGGGAAAGGAGCCCCAAAATTCCTCTGGTACCCTTGTGGGAAAGCCCAGGAGCTTTTCACTGCTCTTTCATTTAGCCTGCACCATCCATAGAAAGCTTTGAGCTACATTTTGAAGCCTTGCTTTGCAAACATAAAAGAACTGGTTGTTTTTGCTGTGTCAACCCCTTGGTCCATCTTTAAAATCCAGAGAGTTTGGCAGCCACGTTTAGCATAAAGCAACAAAACAGGTAAAGAGAGCTCAGACACTGTATGTCAAATTACCATCCATCACCTTTGCCTTCCTATCTCTAGAAGTGAGGCTGAACTGCCTCCTTCCTTAGCTCCCTCTCCATTTATTTTCTTTCCATGGGGATACCACAAGGAAATGGTGAAGAAAGCAGAAAGGGAAAAGGAAAAAAGGCACAGCACAGGTCACACCTCTGCTTGGGGCCCTTTCACTCCTCTGCGTGGAAGGAAGAGGAAGGGGGAGAAAGGGGAAGAAAAACCTGGGAAATAGCACGAGGCCGAATAACAGACTGGGAAAAAATACAGCAGCTGGATTTGCTGGGTGAGAGAGGAATACAAGAGCAGATTGAAAACTAGCCCCAAAAGAGCAGATCCTGGAGGAATTTAATGGAAGCTAAATATTGATAAGAAAACAGTTTAAGTAAAGCAACAGGGTAAACAGGAAAAACAACACAGATAATTCTCCATATTAAAAAAATACAACATTTTTGTGGAAGTAAAGTAGCAAAGATTGTTGACAAAAGCAATTTCAACTAGGAATAATGGTCACTGAAACCCCTGGAAGCTTTTACATTGTCTTAAATATACACTGTACCAGACCCCCAGCCTCTGAGCAAATAATTGTGGGATGAACCAGGTGTGCAAGCAGCTATGGGGTGCTCTTATGTGGTCTTTAATAATGCAAAAATAATCCACAAAGTAGAATTTAAGATGCATCATTCATGCCTAGTAATCAACATGTTTATTCATGGAAAGAAAATTGGTTCGAACCTACACTGTGGTCAGGAAATTAAGAGCTGGAATCAATGACTATCCAAACAACAAGACTTGATGCAGGGATGGAAAACCTTAGAGAAGTCCAGGTATCTGGATCTGTCCAGGACTTCAGTGACAAGGGAGGCATTTTGCTTATGTTCTATCTCCAGCACGTCTGTGCAAAGTGGGCACCTGACAGATGAGCTACTTGGCGACTGTTCAAGAGTCAGGAACAACTGATCAAATTTTAAAGAGTTTGGGCAGCTGAAGGACCAGTGCTCTGCTGGATTGGTGAAGGCTGGAAACGTGCAGGAAGCACTGTCACTATCCAATAGCCACCAGTTAGCAAAACACCCCTGCTTTGGTTTAACTGTGTGCAAGCAAAACCTTTCAGGTGAGTCACCTTTCTTAGGTAACTTTCTATCTCAGGTCAGCAGGAGTTTTTTCTCACCCCATCACAACACCTGTCCTCCTCTGCAGCAAGAAGGGCCTGGGACAAGGGGACTTGCCAAACAAAAGGTTTATGCTAGGGGAGAAACTCGATCATTTTTATTGCAGACTAAAGAAGATGAAAAGATTTTCTATGGCTGGGGAATTCACCACTGTACCCTGTTGTCACACAGCAGTTTTCCCCCCTCCTATGTTATCCCACCACTGCTGATGGGCTCAGCCCTGGCCCGTGTGGGTCTGTCCTGGAGCCACCTGGAATTGGCTCTAGAGGATAAAGGGGAAGCTTCCGGGCAGCTTCTTACAGAAACCACCTCTGTAATCTTCCCACTACCAAAACCTTGCCATGCAAACCCATTACATGGACCAAGTAGCTGGGAGAGCCCCAACAACAGCTGCCACTGCCACCCTGCTCCCCTCCCCTCAGTGCCATACACTTCACTGCCAGCTCTTGAGAGAGTTTTGGGGGTACATGATACCCCCCCAGCACAAAAAAAACAAAATAGAAGTCAGATTCCAGGCTGAAAGTTTTCCATCATTGCTGTTAGAGTCTCACTGTTTAAAAAAAATACAGAAAGATCTTGTCTGTTGTGATATTTCACAAACAACAAATACATTTGTGATGATACGGGAAGAGACACCCCCAAGTGCTTCCAGAGCCAGGGAGATTATTTATAGACTCTTCCATGGTCTGTGGGACCTTAGCCCTCATTAAGGTCAAGCCCAATTACCTTACAAATAATTTAACCTCTACCCGCAGCTCCTTGACTCTGAACTGATAGATTATGCAGCCATTAATCAGCTCCAGGTCTGGCCTCTGCTTTTGACATTCAGAAGGTAAACTTACTTCATGCTGGTCCTCTTACTGAGTTTCTCAGATAGATTCATACTCAGAAAGAGAAAAAAAAAATCTAATTCCCTACTAAGCACTGATGCTTCCTGAAAGACTGAACACACCTTTTAATAACTTTGTTTGTAATGCACTAATTTCATTTTGCCTCTTCCCAAGGAGGCAGATTTCATTTTGATGGGCTGGACAACACGAGAGATAATTTATCACTGCACGTCTGGGTCTGTACTTAGTTGCAGAGCCATAAATTTGGGAGACAGCTCAGTAACTGATCTTCAGTTAATTTCCTGGAAAGTCTGAAAACTTTGTTCCGAGTGATCGCTGACAAAGATATAATAACAATAAAGCGACCCAAGATGGCCAAACCCAATTTAATAGTTTCCATAAAGATAATTTTTATCAGTGCTCTGTAGGACTTCATTTGCTGCTACAATAGCATTCCCCACATATAACCAGTGAAAATTCTGCTTTTATGTCCTGATCAGATTTGTTTGGCCTGGACTCCTGTAGCTATGTTTAGCTCTCAGATGCATGTCTTTAATAAGAAATAACTGCATATCCAGGGGCTGAACTTCACCCAGCGAGGATGTTCAGCGAGGTTTAATTTTGAGAGATGATCAAAGGCCATGGCCTTATAACTCAGTGCCTGCTCCAGCTCCCAACAGATGGTGGGTATACACTTGATATAAAGCTCTGACTTTCCATTACTGTCACAAGGCAGGCTGCAGAACCACCCTTTCTTCATTTGTCTTAATTAAAAATATATCTTCTGGCTCATGAAAAAAAAGAAAACTGCTTTTCATAAGTGATTAATGACCCTGCAGATATAGTCAATAGCCTTCCAGGGGCCTTTCTGCCCAAAGTCTTGCTTCAATTGCTGCCCTTTATATTAAAAAGTGTTGTGATTTCTACATTAAACCTAAAGGATTGGACACGAATAAAGAAAGAGGATTTAGGTATTTTAGGCATGTCCAGCTTTCTACGGGACATATGGAAAAACATTTTATAGATATGTCATGTAATGGATTAAAGCGTTTTACATGAAAAACTCTAACAATAGTATTTCAGCTTCTCATTTCTGAACAAACATGTCTTGTTCTGTTTGACTTCAAGAAATCAAAATGCAAGTGAGATTATTAATTCCAGCTGTTTCCTTTTCATGGGAAATTTTCATAATAAGTGAAACATTATCATTTGCTTCTTGCCCTACCCCAATTAGTCTTTTCCTTATTAGATGCAGCTCTAGCCTCATGAGATCCTTATTGTCTTCTAAAAATACATCTCACCCAATTCACTGTGGGGAAAACTTCAGGCTTTTAAAGCTAAAAACAGAAGACAAAGTACAACAAAAAAACAAGAGCTAGAAGAAAAAAGTTTGATATTCTGGGTTTTTTTGTTTGGGTTTGTTGTAGGATTTTTTTTAGTTTATTTGTTTGTTTTTAAATGCCACCCTTGCCATTCCTGGGGAGAACTGAAGTACATAGCTTGTTTTATGGCTGGGTACTGGTGTTTTTGACTACTTTGGCTACTTTCATTTAATCTTACATCACTTGAATGCTCAGCAGCTGAAACAGCCACAGCTCCAGAAGCTCTACAGCCATGTGTGTATATTATATATCCAGATCTGTCTATATGTGCCAATACATATGTCCAAGTTTCTACTATCTGTGTGCAAGAGAGAAGTAGATTTTCAAGACCTTAGCAGGCAGCATGAGGGACGTATTTCCAGAGGAGGTCCACTCTGGTTGGAGAAACTCCATAACCAATGGATTTTTATTGTTGTCAGCACTCAGCAACACTTTCTGGGATGGCTATGGCCAGACTGTCAAAGCTGTTTAGCACCCAAAATACTCAGCTGGCCTAGAAGCCCTGCTGCTAATTTTAGTGGCTAAATGAGAGCTGACCTCAATCATGCGAGGGAGCTCTCTGGAAAAGTCTGGCCACAAAGCTTTCATCTAAACTGACTGCTCCTCAGGCAAGCAGTAAATATCTTCTGACATTGTCCTCCTACTTTTGTGCCCTAACATATGCACTCTGCTTATTTATAGAACCTGTGAGCTTCATGTACATCAGGCTGAATCCCTCGGGTCGAAAGTGGCGCTTGGGTTTGCGCAGTGCGGCCAACGGTTCCTTCCAGCCTCCAGGAGCAGGGACTTGCTCTGCTCTCCTGCCACACAAGGGAGGGCAACAGCACCCAGTGAACCCAGTTAAGATTTGAGATTATTTCTGGAAGCAGTAACAACTAAGAAGAATAAGAGTAGGAGGGAAGAAGCTGATGAGCAGAGCTGGTGAGCTCCAGGCCCACCATGCAGGAAGGGGAGCAGAGGGAACATCCCACTCCCCAGCAGTGGAAGCCATCCTCCAGCTACCTGCAAGGATTGCTTAATTTGAAAAGGTCCTGCCTTGCTGGAGAGCTAGGTGATGACAGGGTGGAACAGCAGAGCCTATATCCAAAATATAGGATATTTCATGTTGGAGACACAGCCTTAAGTCCTACTGCCTTTTACAGTCAAATAAAGTTCCACCAATGCTCAAACAGTACAAACCCAACAACCACCAAATGAAAAACACACACAGCACAAACAATTTTGCCCAGTTTGGTTTAGGGGTACTAACTAATAAATCAGCAGAAATTTAAGTTTACTATTTACCTATGAATCTATATTTACTGTTTTACCATTTACTTATAAACCTAAGTTTACCATTACAGTTAGAGATTAGTAAAATAATGGTTCTTTTAGAGTTACTTGTCATTTCTTTTTATATTCTATGTGCAGTAACATAAATTAACACAGACAAAATCCACATCAGTGCATCAGCCTCCAAGTAAGGTTGGACACAGTACTTCTTGCAGGTGCAAACAGTTGAGCTGAAGTGTTCAACTACAGAAAACAGAAACAATCATCATGCAACTATCCCTCTTCATCAAATGTAGGCAGGCAAGAAAATTCCCTTTGTCTAAGGCCACAGTGCATTCTGGTGGGCACTGAGCTCTCAGGCAGCTCAGTCATCACATAAATAAGCCCTAATTGGCATTCCCAAATGTTTTGAAATCGGATTGCCTGCTGCTGGCACTCCAAAAGGTACACCCCTGGAGATACCAGGAAAAAAAAAAATAATCAAAGATCACTTGCAATTAGATGCAACAAACCCATACACGACTGGTGTGTGTCAGGGGTAAAAATAGCAACAGCCCAAATGGCAAATGCCTTTTGGTTTGTCAGGAATTGAATGTGTAGCAACCAAGTGAGTGGTTATTACAGCCTCTGATCAGCAAAGCAGACAATCATTTGCCTTGTTATCGTGCTGCCTGCCCATGTGAACAGCATCAAACAACTATTAAAAGACACCCCGCTCACCCCAGAAGGGAGCTCTGGTGATGAGTATCCGAAAACCTCCTCGTTAACAAGCTAACCTTTGAGACTGGTGAGAAGGCAAGGAAGCATTTACCAGCCACTCCATCCATAATTATGGAAAAGAAAATCGTAGCTCATTTTCTATCCCAGGGTGGGGAGAGATAAACAAGGCAGGCATGGTTCACACCATGCCTGTGGCAAACAGCCCTTCCAGGGCAGCTCTCAGCCATGGGCAACAGCTGCCAAAAAGGCAATTATCCATGGAGCTGCTCTCCTGGGGCTGTTCATACAGGGATGACGTATATTTGGAAACTCCCCCAAAGCCCTTCTGCTGGTAATGGGAAGTTCTGTGGTACACAACCCTCAGGGACCCCAAAACACCCTGGTAAAAAGCAGCCTGAAAGGCCACACACGTGGGTGGGCAGTGGTATCATGTGTCAGGGCTGAAGCACTCAAACATCATGATTTTTCTTCCCTGGAATTGTGAGGTTTCCCCAAGGCCTTTCAAACACATAGGGATGGGGACTTCACTTTAAGCAGAATATCCGATAGCAATTGAATTCCCTATTTTTCATATTTTTCCCGCCTGTGTCATCCAAGAGGCCTTAAAAACCTAATTATGCTTCAGGATACAGCCACTCTACTTTTTTATGGGTGTAAATCCTGTTCCCATTTACAGCCTAACTTCTTTTTGTCTCCAGCCTCATTGCAAGAAGGAAAGGCACACCTGAGCCTGCACCAGGCTCCCTGGGGGTTGCCATCCCACTCAGGCTCAGCCTTTGCATCAAACCACCAGTTATCTTTTCAATTAATTGTAGGTATCATAGTGGCTGACAGGACAACCTTACTACCAAGGGATAATTTAATATGACTAAACCATAATCAAAAGTGTTAATAACCTCAAAATTTAATCTGTGCAGAAGTAGGATTTATAAAAGGGAAAGGACGACCAAGGCTAAGATGAATAATGTTAGTTGTAATATTACAGCTAGTTGTAATAGTATAATTAGTTGTGATATCCAGAAATAAAAATTACACTGCTTTGAGTTCCAGGCCTTGTGCCAAAAAGGAGCCGTTAGTCACAGAGCTGAGGAACAGTTACACAGTCCATTATCTCATAAACCACAGGGCGCAGAAATGAATCCTGCATGTCACAGGAAAATTGAGACTCTGCATTTTCAGCAAGACGTGGCTTTTCATTTTAGCCCTTAAACCAGATCCTTTCCCATTATTGGAATGATGTGCTTTCCCATTTCCACATTGGAATGTGTTTGGAGACAGGTATCCTTGGAAGCCCTCCTGGCTGAGCTTCACTTTTCCTTTGGGCAGGGCCCCAACTTCTCCCTCCAGGTCAGGCTGTGGCAGATAAAGCTCACCCCTGGCATCCCCACCTGCTCCCTTCCTCCACCCTCACCACAGTCTGGTGGAGAAAAAAAAAGTCCCAAGCCAAACCATGCTGTTAAACCTTAGCCTTTTCCTGCTTTTTCCTTGCAGGGCAAGGATGCCAGGTGATGGTTTGGCTGCCTCCATCAACAGGTGCTTCTTCCTCATGGGGTCATGCAGCCCCTGCTGCTCCCTGGCTCAGTGTTCAGGGCCAAATGCCTTAATCACAGAAAGACAGAATGGTTTGGGTTGGAACAGAGCTTAAAGATCATGTCATTCCAACGCCCCTGCCATGGGCAGGAACACCTTCCACTAGACCAGGTTGCTCAGAGCTCCATTGAATCTAATCCCATCTAATCTAGTAAAACACTTCTAAACCCAGCATGCAGAAGGCAGCAATAGAGCTGGTATTCAGCATTATGACGAGTGAGAAGAAGCTGTACAAAAGTAAAAAGTGATGTGACCAAAAATCACCTTTTTTTTTAAATTATGAGCAGACAGTTTGTACCATCTCATTGTTACTCACTTGCATGAGAGACACAGAAGCAACTGCTTAAGCTGGCAGGCGTTTCTTTTTAAAATTACTTTGAATTACTTCCATATTATAAAAGTTATTTTAAAACAATTTCCTGCTTTTTAGGTAGCAATAAAGAAATTAAATGCTTTTTCAGGTTGTGCCTATCCAATTCTCTTTCATTTCCTACTACATACTTTCTTTTCTTCCTCTTCTGTCAGTGCCAAAAAGAAAAAATGTAGGGCCTGTAAAGGAGGAAAATTGGGAAAGAAAAGATAACTCTCTCTAGGGAAAACAGGCAGGAAGAAGACAATAGAAGTTGTGACTTTTTTTTTTTAAGGGGAAATCACCTGGATTTGAAACAACTGTAACTTTTGTCCTCTTCTTACACACATATCCCTTTTCCTCCTTGTCCTGGCTGACTTGCACCTCCTGACAGGCACGTAGGTGCTTGTTTTGCTGCCCAGGGCTGTTGCTCCGCAGGATGGAATTGCCAGGAACAACAGTCCCAGGAGATGTTTTGTGTAGAGATAAAATGAGAACCAAACTGGGTTTGGTTCCTCTGCTGCCCCTTCCCTCACACACACACTCTCCTTATGCTGCAGTCATGCTCCTGCTTTATCCTCGGCGTGTTATATATTAGGAAAGACACTCCTTAATACATCTGGGGAAGTGCTTCCCCGCACACACACAGGAGCCCTGGCTCAGAGGCAATTAAACACTCCAGGCTGCACATGCTCACACAATTACCTTTTGTGACTGTCACTAAATAAACGCTGCACTGAGCCAACAAATCTTACAATGGCCTCATTTTTCTAGCAATGATGCCTCAGGCGAGGCCAGTGTGGCCCAGAAAGGAAAAAGGTTAACTTTTGCTGAAATTCCCTAATCCTGCTTATCTGCTTCTTCTCCCTAAACATCTGCCAGCTTCAGACACCTGTTACAAATACCAGTTTGTCTTGCAGTGGTTCCTGGAGTCTATCAGCAACCCGAGCAATTAGTATTGTCAGCAAATCATTTATTAACTAGACTATTCAGTTTCAGCTAACCTAAGACTAACTGTGTATTTAATTCCTGACTAGCAGGATCAAATCAATCAAAAAAAAAAAAAGTCCATGGGTAAATATCAAAGATCAATAGGTAATAAATTAAAACTTTAATTAAAACCTTATCTGAATGCTAACAAAACGACAAACAATAGAGATTATTTCATATCACGTCATTTTGATTATTTTCATGCTTTCTCCTCAGTTCAACCCTGGAGTTACTCAAGTACATGGTGAAAAGGTTGGAGTACATTTTTTGGCATCATATTAGAACCTCTCTTCTTCCCCACCTGTCAGAGACCCTTTACAGGCAGTTCAATGCCACTTTGAGGGTGAAGAATGACCTCACCAAAGTGGTATTTTTCTGCACATTTTCCCCTGTGAATTTGGAGCTGCAGCCACTGACCTTACTGGCAAGAAGACAATTTTACTGCTGGTTGTTGTGTGAGCAGAAGCATCAAGCTATTAAAGAGGGAGCAGGAGCTGGTTCCCTCGTGTGTGTCATCAGCAGAGGTAAATAACATCTCTGCATCTCTGCTGTGCAAACCAGAGAGTAATTAGGGGGAACTGCTCAGGCCATTAAATTGACGAGCTGATATCTGTTCCAGCCCTTGGAGATTCAAGCCCTGTGTTGTACCCAACCCCTGCTACCAGCTTTTACACTGTTAGGCCGACAAGGACGTGAGACAAAGAAAGCTAAAGCACTATGGCTAAATTTTAAACTATGCTCAGGTACACCACATTCAACAAGATCAAGGCCAAATAGATACATCAATAAGTTAAACTCTATTGAGGTCAAGAATGAAAAGAACAAACAATAAATCAGCTTTAGCAGATCATTTCATCCACACTTGGTACGATCCATTGGGCAGATTTCACTGGCAGGGAAGTCACAGGCTCAGTCTGCAGGATGTCTGCAAACACTATCAACTTCAGATCCTGCCAAGAAACCTGAAACACCAGAACTGTCTTCCCTAGACATGCCAGCCAGGCACTGCTGCCCTGCTCACAAGCACCAAGCAAACACACCTGCAACAAAGAGGAGACCTTAGTGGTGAGCGTGGACAGGAAAAGAATGGACTTCAGAAGTTCCTGTTGACTCTCAAACACTCCTGCTCCCTGCCCTACACCCTATTTATGCCATCACCTGCCAGTCACTTCCTTTTGGCCATTCCCCTCACCTGAGGGCTCCTTTCCCCACCCGAATCATGTTTTTTGTATTAGCTCCTTAATCACCAGGAAAGTGCCTTGGTGCTGAGTCTGCACAGAGAGATGGCAACCCTAAGTGCAAATATTTCTAAATTCAAAAAGCATCTTTACATTCAAATGCAGAACTGTACCCCTGCCACCCATGTGCCTTGATGGGACTGTACTTTATCTACTGCCTTGTGCTATTCCATTGGTGCAAATAAGTATCAGCTTGGTTTCAGTAACTGAGCTTCTTAAAAAATCCAGCCAACTCCCCCCCCCCCCCAAAAACAAACAAACAAACAAACAATTTAGCTGCTGGTTTAGTACAAAGCTTTAAATCAGCAGCTTATTTTTGGAAAAAAACCTAAAATAAGTGACCAACCTACAAGCACAGTACAATGAGAGCTTTCACTGTGCTGAAGTGTCCTAACCCCATCCTTTGCTTTTGGGACTAACAATAAGGCAAGCAATTTTATTTCATGCAAACGCACAAGATATCCCAGCTCTTTGAGCATCCCCTGCTTTTTCCCATCTAGATCCTGGATCTGATGCTTCTCACTGTGCCAGCCTGCAGCCAGATAGGAGCCAGCCCATGCCTCCCTTTTTTCATGCTGACTCCCACTGCACTGGGCTGGAAACTGCCAACAGAGCAAAGGAGGGAGGACAGAGGCGTCAGCATTGTCTGCACATCTGTCCCACTGCCCAGCTCTCAGCTGCAGGTGAGGCTGAAGCCAAAAGACCTAATGAAGCAGAGAAGAACAACTACACTGCTGACACAAAAGGCATGGCAGGCTTTCATCTTCTGAGAGGTTAAAAATAAACAGTTTAGCTTTCAGCGAAGTGGTCTGATTAGAGGCAAAGAAAACTACACTGATTTCCATGGAAATGGAATATTTTGTTGCTGCTACTTGATCTTGTTGAAATGTATTAAGGACACAAAAGAGTGCAATTTCAATATCTGGAGAGTGCTAGTATGCTTTAAAATTTTAAATTCAATTGATTTCTTTTAAAAGAAAGCTGGCTGATTTTAGTTTCTTAATTAGTTCATTACCGCTGCAAATGGAGCATGTTCTTATAAGCTTGTTGCAGGATATTATAGAAATACAGAAACAGCTGCAACCCACAACAGAAGAGATACACATACAGGCAATATCTGTACATAAAATTCAGTGACTTAAGATCCTCTAGGTCCTCTATCTCCTCTCTAAAAACAGTTCTTTGACTCATAACTCTTGCTAAATTTAAAGCCATTACAAAACAGATACTAGTTTCTGTGGAAAAAGGATCAATCCCTAATTTTTTTCTTATTTTTCTTTTTTAAAGTGTAGGAATACTTCATAGGAATAAGACCTGCCTACACATGCTCTGGAAGCAAAATAACTCGATTGGTTTGAGTTCTCATCTCATTACTGTGGTACCTATCTCCATAGGGAGGTTTCTTTCAAATGAACAGCGTCCTATTTCAGTTTAACCCAGATAGTAACAAAATAATCACTCAAAATGGGGCACCACTGCCCTGACCTTCACTGTGACAAATACTAAATACAGGTGTGAAGGGAAGGCTGCTTTGCTGCTGTGGCTGTTCTCTTTATAGACACGCCCCAGGGTAGGATCCTCTCCAACATTTCGACACACACCGATGGGACCCTGCCACAGCATGGCCCAACTGAAATTTTCTATCAAACCAATGTTAAAAAATACCCCAAATCTTTGTTCTTAGTTAAAATAACACGTTGTGATGATAACAAGAAAAACAAGTTTCCGTTTATCCTCCCGTTTCCTCACAGTGAAATTTCAACAGAAACAATAAACCCTTTAGGTTTTCATTTTGACAGCGTGACATTTTTTTGACAGAAATTTTATCTTACTGTAATTTTAGGTGACAGGGCAACTTGAGCTTCTAACCAAAAGGCTGCTGGATTTTTATCTGTATATCATGTTTCTTCACATGCTTGCAGCTGGCACGTGCTCTTGTTCCAGTAGTGATGACCCAGGAAAGAAACTGGAGCCAGGAAAGATTTGCCCACAAACCACCACAGCCTGATTTAGGACAGCTTTCCACTGCAGACTAGTCACATTAGATATTGATCAGTATAAATTAGCATTGATACTGTGGCTCAAGGGGCTTTGCTTTTCTTTTATTCTTCTCATGTAATGGCCTCATGAAACCAATCCTATGCTTTTCTTTGTGTTATGCTGAAGACCATGTTTGGCTAAGGCTTACTATACATTTAATATGAAATATTACCCATGAATACATTCAGGAGTGGACCCACAAGAAATGCAGGTGCTGAAATACCTAATTCCCAGTGCCTGCTAATTTTCACAGCCCCGACCCAAGTGTTGGAGCTCTTTATTGAATGTACAGGGAAAACCACAGAAGACAGAAGAAATGGCAGTTACAAAGTAAGAAACACTGAGGAGAAGAGTGGGACATAAGTCTCATTCCTGGATGTAATTAGGTGGCTGTGGCTCATGAGAAATCAGAGCCTATTAACAGAGGAGCCTGGAGAGTACAGGTGATGGGGGAATTGTTGGCAAACAATGACCTGGGTAAGAGTGTTACATACCCCATTATGGCCATTACAGAATTCTTCCTTTTTGCCATTTCTCTTCTGCTCACAGACACTTTTTGCTGTTTCCTGATGATTCTCTCTGCTCAAACAGGCTAATATTACACTTTGATAGGCTGGCTCAGCTAAAAGCTCCTCAGGGTTCGGTGCTTGCAGCCACATGGATTCGCTGTGCAAACTTAATTGTAGTAAGAACTGGATTTAAGAGCAGCAGATCAATGCCCTGGAGAGTTGTTAGGGTGAAATACAGAGACCTCATCCACAGATAAAAGGAAGAATACCATGCAATAATGACAGAAAAGGCACTCATCAGCTATATTTTCACCCATTGTGCTGTGTCTGACAAAAAAAAATATGGTGTATTCAGTTCACCACTTTAGTAATTTTGCTTTTAACAATATCTGACTTTGTATTCAATCAGCAGACCCTACTATGTGAAGCAATTTTTTGGACACCCAGTGGTTTGACTGCATACACAGCCTTCTGTTCCTGGCCAAATACATCTCTGCTTCACTGCCTGCAAGGGAGATCACCCGAGGAGAGCAGAGCAGAGCAGAGCCTGCCAGCCCCACACTTTCCCCAAACAAAGCACTGGGTTTGCATCAGCAACTTTTACATCTAGACCTCCTTCATGGATCATTTTCCCCTTTATATCACCTGCACAGACATGATGCCTTTTACCTGCCTAGCTTGGGCTTTGCTGTACCTCGTGCTACCAACTTTGTGCAGCTGAGTGAGTTGGTGGTTCCGGGGCATTTTTTCCTGTTGCAGTTGGACATTTCACAGTTCCCATCAAGCTGAAGGCCACTGCCATTTGGATGGTGCCAAACAGGATCCTCCCTGTAAATTTAAAAAGATAATGGGGAAAACTGTAATGAGGCATTTAGGCACAGCCCTCGGCACACATGGACAGACGGAACAGCAAAGCAGCTCTTTGCTATGTGGGTTTTTTAAAAAAGCTAAAACCCTCTTGAAATAAGCCCATGCTTATTTCTTGCAAAGTAATGATAATTGATTCAGAACTCCTTGAAATGAATTCAAGCTCAATAAAGGTCATGGCCTGAGGAAGAGCTGTACCTTTGCTGTGCAGGGGAATGTTTAGGAGCCTGTGAAAGCCCTGGCTCTGCAGGTGGGAGGTTAATTTCCAACAGCCTGATTCAGCAATAAAGCAATAAATACAAAATCCTCCTCAGACCTTTCAGACACGAGCACTTGAGAGGCACTGAGAACAGATTAGCACCCTTCATTATGGGCTCTTTTTTTATCAGAAACCTTAAATCCCACTGGTTTGTCTGAATCACTCTCCACTTCTGACGACAGCCATGTGTAGCACAGATCAATTTACGTATTTCTTTAGTGTAGCTGGGGACCAGCAGGCTGTAGTTAAAAGTGTGGCACAGGTTTTGGGGGTGTTCATTCACAGGCAGCACCATCAGCATCCCACGGCAGGCCTAGTTTGCAGCTGCCCTGCTCTCTCCTTCCTACCCCTGAGGCAGGAAGGGCTGAGCAACAGATGACTCTCCTGGGACACTGGCATTCCCTGCCTTTTCTCCAAGCATAGGGGAGGCAGCAGGAAAAGGGCTTCTCTTCACTAGAGAACAATATCTGTCCCTTCTACCATTGTTGCTTTTAGCTGACTCTTCCAAAAGCTGGAGTGAAACTTGGCTTCCTATTTCTTACCGTTCTCACAGAAGGAAAGCTACAAATAAGTAGTATTTAGGTCAGCAGAATCACATTTATAAGCCATAAATCAAATCCAACAGACCTTGAACGCTTATTTGTAGCTTATAGACCACAGCTTTAAACGTCCTGTGAATCCTGAACTGCTGGATTTTGTTTCTGCAGTGTTTAGAAGGCAAATCAACAAACTCTGCTGTCCCCAGAGGGGTCTGTCATCTGCCATGGTGATGTGCTGACACACTCAGCAGCAAACAGCACATGCAGCATTTTGTTCACAAAATCCCAGCTTTTTGTCAAATAAAACCATATTAGGCAGATGACAGCAGCGAGTTGCTGCTGTATTCCCTGTGTGCAGGACTTCTGGTCTTCTGTATGTAAGACTGGCTTTGTTCCTTACATCCCTGTTTTGTCCTCCTTACACACAGGCATTTTACTTCACTGTGTTACCCTTTCCTTTGATTCCCTCCATTCTCTCATGTGATGCTTTGTGTCACTCAAGAAGACAAAGTTTGGTGAGTATCTTTTCAGTCAGGGAAAGGACTTCCCCTTCCTGCACCTCATCAGATTTTCAAAACAGAAATAAAATGATTTTCTGTACGACTACAACATAGTCCCCACACGTGGGAAATAGCAACTCCCAGGAAAAAAAAGAAGGAGAAACTGGTGATGTTCCCTTAAAAGGCGGTGAAATGTTTGCCCTTTGGTTAACAGAGCAGGAAATGGGTTTGAAACACATTAGTGGTGTATCCAGTAAAGTAAACTTTCCAGTATACAAATGCTTACATTCAGGAGTAAATATCCAAAAACTGCACTGTGCTCACATGCATCACATTTTGCATAGTCAACATGTTGCTATTTGAAGTAAGGCAAACATGACCCGTAGATCTTTCCTTTTCGTGTCCTGTTTCCCCTCCTGCACAGCACTATTTATCTGTGGGTTCCTGTCCGTGCAGGCAGCTTGGCACTTTAAAGAGAACAGTAATTGCTCCTTCAATGAAAGAGGCGGGGGGAAAGGGCACCCTGCCTCTTGTTTGCACAATTCTCTCCCTTTAAATGGAAAAGAATTATGAGATGTGATAAGGAGAGGGACGGTGAGCCACGGCTGATGCGGCTCTTCTGACGCAGTGAAGCTGCGCTGCTGTGCCTGTGTGAGCCACCCCCAGCCCTTCCTGTCTGCTGACTTTACATGGATAATGTCACCGCTGGTTTTACATGGATGATGTCACTGATGGCTACTCCGTGTGGGAAAGCAACACAGCTCTGGGTGCAGGCCGGTGAGGCCACGATTCCCCCCTCACTGCAGCAACAGTTCCTTGCTTTTCCAGCTGATTATTTACTGTTACAGGGAAGGACAGGGATGGTTCTTACAGAGTCTCACAGGAGAGCTTTCCTGTGTCTGCCTGACAATCAAAAGAGGGATTTGTAGCTGCCTGGGGTTCATTAGGATCTTGTGCTGTGGGGACAAGCAGCCTGGCTGAGCTACAGATAAGAGCAACGTGTTTATTTAACAGTCTGTGACTTGAAAGCTCTCAGCCTGTTGAGAAAGGGCAAGCGCACTTCCAGCACTCACTGCAGGCAGGAGCAAGATCCCCTTCAGAGGCACATGGGAAAGAGGAAAGTTTTGTTCCTGGGAGGTACCTGGAAATTTTACAAAGCCTCCCTGCTCTACACTGCCTAAAATATTCATGAGACCCATGGGGATCAAGTAACAGAGACACCATGTGATGGAGAGACAGAGAGATGACAGGTGATACCCTGCTGCCAGGCAGGGCAGGCAGAGGAAAAAACCACTGAAAAATCCACACCCTCTCCAAATGAACACCTATGGAAAATGGACAGTTCAGTCCTTGCAGCCATTCTGATGCTGAAATGCACCAGTGGGCTCAGAAATTATGAGCCTGTCTGGGGACCCTATTCCCCTCACCCATCTCACCAGCAACTTAAAAGAATGTAAAAAAATAAAGCCCTGCTGTGGTCTGTGGGATAACATACAGGATAATAGTAAAATGGCCCAGCTGCAGATGGTAATAATAAGAAAGGGCAATATCCCCCCCATTTTTCTGTAAGACTGCTTGTGGCTCACCAGCTGGGGAGCTGCAGGGGTTTGGGAGAGCAGAAAGTGGTTCCCCAAGGATCACACATGAAGCCACTGCACCTGCCTCCTTGGAAAAGAAGAGTGGATTTTTATCACACGGAGTTATAGGTGATTTTTTTTCCCCTTCATGTAGAATTTGGGCTCTTGCCTTAATAAATTACTGCTCTTCCTGATAATACATCCAATAGAAGTTACACTGGATCTTTCACTGACAGTATCAGGTCAAAGTTGTCTCACTGTGTTTCTGCTCTGAAAAATCTTCTGTTATCAGCAAAGTAGACACCAACCTCTCAAAGGAAGCTTCTGAGGAGTCCTACATCCCTCAAGGGGCAGCTGGAAAAGTGGGCTTGGAAAAGCTCCATTTTTAGGCATTGCAGATAACCTGGCTGAGCTATGGTGGAGGCTGCAGTTAAGGGGGGCTGGTGATATGTGAGAGGCAGGTTGTGGAGCACACACTGAAATACCGACTCTGCTGGCTGTAATTGCATAAGCAGCTTCTCAAAAGCTTGGGGAGAAATATCCCGGGGAAATTGACTGTCTGAGGTTAGGGAGATAATAAGTGTTTTCAGAAATCAGCACCACTGCCAGAAAATAAAGTGGAAAACCTCCCCCATGGAAACTAGAGAAGGAAGAGTCAGGAATGCTGGAGCAGAGAGAAATAAAGTGATGAGAAAGCTGCATAAATGGTAGGGGAAGACTCTTTTCATAAAACAATCTGTTGTGGGGAACGTGAAAATTAAGTTGGCTCTTAGAAGAGAGGAATCCCACCCAAAGCTGCTTTTCTGAGGAAGGGGATTATCTTGGCTTGGTTCCCTACTGTTTAAAAAACACACGGGGGAATTTAATTAAGCAATGCTACTTTCCTAATTGTTGAGGCTATTCTCAGAGGCTCCCAAGACTTTCCAGGCTCTGCAGTGTCGGTCTGGAGCAGGGATTTCTCAATTAACAGTGAGATATGGCAAGCAGTGAGGTCTGGGACTCAGTGCCCTGGTCAAATAGCAACTCCGTCAGTTTATGAAACATTGACGTAATTCTGCTGAGATGGAGCCAGACGAGGGATTTATTTTGCCTGTTCTGTTCCTGCAGATTCACATGGAGTTTTCCATAGGGTATGAGCACAGTCTGTGCTTGCTCTGGGCCACAAGCCCTCCTGTGGTGCT
This sequence comes from Pipra filicauda, assembly GCF_003945595.2. NCBI lineage: Eukaryota > Metazoa > Chordata > Aves > Passeriformes > Pipridae > Pipra > Pipra filicauda. Next base: position 2,184,100 of record NW_024104953.1, on the reverse strand, counting down.
GCTGTGTGCTCTGCTCTGCAGGGACCACATTTCACAGGCTATGTGTCCCTTACATCTCATTCTAAAAGTGGGAGGGTACACTCAACCAGTTCATAGGTTAACAGCTTTCTGCTCCTCTGATGGAAAACCCCACTGTATTAATTATTAAAACTAGCTTGATCCAACTGTAGGTTTAACAATCTGTTCAGAATCTCCAAAAAGCTGATGTTTGGGGCACCACTAGTCTGTTCCTGGGACTTGCAATTGCACATCTCAATACATAAAACACATCTGATTTTTCACAGGTGTGACTTCGAATTTAAGAAAAAAAAAAAAGCTGACAAAGTGCTCAGAACTTCCAGGGCTTGCAAAACAGTCCAGCCTTGAAATTACAGAAAGAAGGGGAAACAAAAAACAATTAAACTCCCTTCAGCTTCAATGCAAACGTTTGCATTTTTCTACTCAGAAGTTCAGCCAAGCAAGCAGCACAAAATGACCTCGGATCTGAGATGAGCAAATAATATAGTATTCCTATGGCAATATGCAAGCCTTCCTCTCCTTTCCCTGCTCCCTAGCTTTGACTGCTCTTCTGACTCCAGATATTTCGTTTTTCCACAGAATCCTCAACTTCTGGACTCCAGATAGGAAACAAGATGTTCATGTCAGGGATTTTGTCTCATCTGGTGCTTTCTGCCACAGCATTGACTCTCCTTGGGCAGTGCCTGGGGGACAAGGCTAAGCATGGAGATATCCAACCACTGACCAAGTGGGGTAAGCAGGATATTCGTGTTCAGGCACTGACATTGAGGGAGGCTGTTACCCAATTCACATCACAGCAATGTGACACAGAGGCACCTGAACTCAAAAGCAAACTCAGAGCAGAGGAGAGGTCCCTGGGGTTTATCTGCCAGCTGATGCTCAAGTATAACATGTCTCAGAGGTCAGAGCTTCGGCCAAGTGGGGCTGGTGGGATCACATGGGACATGCTCTGAATGTCTCCACTTCCACCACTGCTACTGCTCAGCCCTTGTGCTCAGAGACAGAAACACTGACAGTGCCCACCAGGGGCTCTGGCTTTAATACACTCTCACTAGTGGGTATCTTTATTTTTGTAATCCTTACTGAGCCCTCCTCTACTTCCTCCCTCCTCCAAAATGACCCAGCAACCTGAGGCTACCATTTGGAATTGAAATTTCTGCTTTAACAGTAGACTTGTTTCAAGATAAAAAGGTATGCAGAGTGTTAAACAGCTACAGGTATCACTGCAAGCCCTTCTGATAACAACAGATTCAGACCAGTGTATCATGTCTTGCACACACACCTATATTAACAGCTTGGATCTCTTCTGGGATTTGGCAGAAATCTAAAGTTATATTAATGTCTTTTTCTTGCCTCCTCGATAGAAAAAAAACACCAACTACCTTTAAAGCAAGGTCCTAAGCTGTCATGAATTCTTACTAGACATGCTGTAATTGCTATTCCAAAAGGAGCAAAGTGCAGAGACAACAACTGCAGAAATAGAAAAGTGAAGCTGTTTTGGAGATTTAAAGCAACCAATACCTGTGTTGTGTCCTCTCCCTTCCAGATGGCTCATGTCTGAATGGCTTTCTGCTGTTATTTTTTTGGTGTGTTTTTTTTTTTTACTCGATCTGAGTGATTCATTGATTTTTTTGTGGCATGACGTGATGAAATCTGAACTGACGTTACATTTCACTAATGTACAGCTCCCTTGAGCCAATATCAATTTTGTCTACGATGGCTTTGCAAGGGCAGAGGTCAGCTGAGGGACTTTCCCCTTAGCTCTGCCACAACTTCTTGAGTTTTCAAGACATTAATAAATAAATCAGACACTCACATTTCAAGCAAGGAGCCCGATTCGGAAGATAATCTGCTGACCCATGAAAAGCAATTTTTACCTCAATGATACTTCAATCAAAACTGATCAAGGATGACCTGACCTGGTCCTTGAATATGAGTGGATATAAAATCTGTCGAGTGTGCACTGGTGGTTTTCCAGAGTTTGGAAGTGCACTGCAGCCCATACACATGCAACTCCTACCCTGTGGCTACATTCATTCAACCATTGCCACTGCCTTTTGCTTCGTTTGGGTTTGGGTGTCCCCAAGAACAGAGCCTGCCACAGGCCATGGGGAACACCCTTTCCAGCACAATGATCTGCCATATGGACACACTTTAGGGGGACACCATATCCCACAGGGTCTATCTCAGCTGGCTGACCCTCCTCAGTAACCCTCTATGCTTCCTGGGGTGACCTGCAGAATTAGGGTCACGGTCTTTGTTCCCTTTTGGACTCCTTCTCCCTTTTGGACTCCTCCTCTTTTGGGATCACCTGGGAGAGAGTTGGCTGCTGTGACAAACCCTCCCAGGCCCAGAGAGGCAGGCTGTGCTTTCCAGAACCCACTCAGGAGAGCCCTCCCTGGGGCACTTCTGGTACATTAATGTTACCACAGGACCAGGCTACACTGTCAGCTCATTGGCAACTGAAAGCAACTTCCTTGGAAGGATGTCAGCCCAGGACCAAAACCCACAAAGAAGTTTCCACAAGTTGTTTGGATGAATTTATCAGCATCTGCAGCAATGTGAATTTGAACTCGTTTGTCTGATGGACTAGGTAGAAAAACCTTCTCGTTTTACAAATACAGACTAATATGTGAAAATCTCTAATTACTGTTACTGTTATGTTTTACTGAGTCTATCTGGGCTCCCACACTTCCCTGTAGGCTTAGTTGAGCCCACCCAAATTCTATTATTTGAGGTGGTTTTCCCACACAGCATCTGCCAGATCATCCCTAATAATGCACAAGGGCATCAGCTTGACAGTCATTCCCTTTTTCTTCTCACTTTTTTGGCTCAGAGAATGATGCAAAGCAAGCAGAAGCCTCCTTGCTTCTGCCTCTGATGAAGCAGAAATCATCCTCTGGAGGAAGGGCTCAAGAGCAGTTTTAAGTCAGGGCAGGGGGAAATGCAGATGAGCTCTTTGGCTTGGCTGTCACCAGTGCCATCAACCCCCTGTAAATCTCCCCCTTCCTTTGCAGCTGACAGCTCCTTCCCACCACCCCTCTATATTTATACTGGGTTAAATCAGTGTGTGCAGGAAGCACATCAAGGACTTGCAAGTACTTACAGATGCAAAATACTGCATTTCATGTTGAGAGTGACCAAAGGTGGCCCCAGAAGGGCCAGCCTGGGGCAGGGTAGGGAGTCATCCTGTCCTGCTTTCTGCCCTAAAACCACGAGGCTGGAACCTCCAGCTAATCAACACATTTTCCACCAGGGCCATGAGGTCCAGAAAAGGCTGTTGGTCCAGCAAGATACTACAGGACAGTGTAAAGGAACATCAGGTCCAGGAATCATCCTTTATGTGGCCAATACTCTTAGTCTCCTTGCATCACTCTCCCCCAGGTGAGTCCAAGAAGATGGAGTGTGTGCTACACTGAAAATCCCTTGGCCTTCTCAGGGAGAATGCTCAGCAGAGATACTCAGAAATACTCCTGTGAGGACAGATGGGGTGAAAACACTTGTCCTTGGCCACCTCCAAGTTTGAGAAATTAAAAATATAAAAATTAAGTCCTCAAGAGTAGAGAGAAAACTCCACACAATAAAGTCTTCATTTTCCCAGTTTCTTCCCTCCTCCTCTCTAATTACTCAGCTCTAAAATGTCATGGAAACAATTTTTTTCTTTTTTTTTACTTTTTTTCCACAGCCATACTTACTCGGTAATACTTCAGCTTCAAATGTCTTATCTTAAAAAGAAGAATGGAGCAGTGGGACTGACCTTGACCCGAAGCTTAAACTATCCTAAATTTAAATGTCAGTTCTCTAACAGACCCAAAGCACATCACTCAGGCTCTGGGAAGTTAAAAGGAAAAACCTGTAACTTTCTACTTCTCTTGCAAACTGTGAGGATTAAGATGCTAAGGGATTATGAGTTCCTCAGTTCTTTAGTAATGTCTTTCTTCATCAGCAAGATCTGGCAAGATTAGGTGATTAATTTACTTGCTGATGTGAGAAATGTTCAAGTTCAGAGGATTTTTCTTGTCCTTACCTGAACTCTCCCTGAAGAGGAATTTTTCAACTGAGTAACAATTGACTCAATACCAAGTTATAGGTCTCAAGGGAAGGATATTTGGGGTTTTAATTCTCAATAGTCACATCTAATTCCTCAGTGAACGATGCCACGACACCAAAAGAAGGAAATTGGTTATTTAGACGGAAAAAAAGCTTAAGATTTGTCATAAAGAACAGCTGAAAAAGGTGGGGAAAAAAGCCAACGTAAAATATAAATAGAGTAGATACATAAAGTAGAAACAAACCCTGCAGCTGAGAAAAGGGAAGGAAAAAAACCCTCAGAAAGTCACAGATCTGTGGGATTCATTTCTCTGATAGATTTTCTGCTTCCATCCACTGCAATTAATTTTGGGTCAGATGGTTTGCATCAGGCTTATTGCTCTTGATGCCCCAGAGTCCTGAGTTATAAGGCTGGGTAACCATCTTCAGCCCTCGTGAGGCTTTAGCAGAGTCATGAGAGCCCTCCTTGGGAAAGCAGCGTGGTTTTCATCACCAGCTTGACTGGTTCCAATCTGCAGAGATTACTTAAAATCAGAGAGGTGGAACCTCTCAGGGGTTTCTTGACAGCCTCTTCCAAACTCCAGCATTGTTCAGCTGGAGAAAACTTACTTTATTGGTTTTTTTTAAATGGAATTTCCCATGGAAAGTCTAACTGCAGGTAACATCCCGAAAGTCATGGAGGACGTTTGAAATATCTTTCTCCCACGCCATGTTCGAGCATCTGCACTGAGCAGGAAACTAATGGCCCTTCTTGAATAATAGCTCCTCTAGAGGGGAAGTAATTAGTCATACTCTCTAATATTGCAAATGTAATAACTTTGATAAGAAATCGAGTATAGAAATATTGCTCCAAAGCTGTTCTGTGTAATATCCCAAGGTACTGAACTGGCTCTAGCTTTTTACCCCATGTTTAATGGATGAACTGTCTGCAAATACCACCAAGGAGGCAGCAGCTACTTTGCTGTGTGGCTGACAGTGCTCCATGGGACACAGAAGGACAATGGCAGAGGTGGCCACTTTCTGTGTGCACCCACATCCCTGCTGCTACTCTCTTCTCCAGCATTGCTCACAGCATCTTTTTCAAGCATATTCCTGAAAAGTGCCTCCAAATTAATTTTACCCAATGCAGGTAAAACTTATGAAAGTACTGCAGTGATGTCGTGAGGCCAGCACTAATTTCCCAAACAGATTTGGGCCGGCATCCAAGAGGATATTTAGATGCCAAACACCCATTTGTTGGAAGCCACAGGCCAGGATCTTGGTGCCTGAGGCTGCGAGTGCTCACAAGGATCACAGACGTGGGCTCAGTGTCACCGGGATGTTCTCAGCAGGCACAGTGACGCAGTTGGGTGGGTGAGCTGCTCTCATAAGAAACCCAGGGCCATTCTGCATTATTCCTCTCTGAACAAGACTTCCATCCCATCCCAAATGCTCACTCTGCAACGATGAATCACACTCCTGCTCCGTTGCTATTGTTGCCAGAGCTCGTTTCCCCTATTGTTCTTCTGTAGATTTGGGGAATTCATTCAGAAATGAAATTCAGCTCTATACAAAGGCCTTGGCAAACCTAAATGCTGTTGAAGAGAGCATGGGGGATGACAACCCTTTCCTAAAAAGAGGGAATTTCACTGTAACTTCTTCTGGCTGATTTTCATAATTCCTTTTGAAGAAAGCTCTTTAGAAACACAGTCTCTGTGCTTTACTCCACCTTAATTATAAAAAAACCCATGCAAACCTTTTTATTTATTGCCTCCTTTTCCTCGCTTATTTTTCTCTAATTGTTAATAATTTTAATTAACACCAGAATTTCTCAGCAGCACATCATCTCCTTTTTCATTACAAGTGTTAATTGCAGGCTCAAATGAAAGGTGAAGAAGAAATTGAGGTAAACATCAAAAGAAGCACAACACTGTTGGAGGTGCAGAAGAACAATTACTTGCAAACTTGTCTTATTATGGCTTTGGTTGATTTATGAGAAAGTTTTAAAAACACTTTTTTATATCCTCCTACCTGTATATATTTTTTAAAACAATATGAACGTATCAAGAGATTTTCTTCTTTTCCAAAGAAATACTTTTGGCTCAGATGTATCTTGTTCAGAACAGCTCACAGTTAGATCTGAAGTGCATTCAGAACCTAAAATCTGGTGTGCATTTCCTCCTGAAGCCCTTGGCACCCTGTTGGGTTCAGATGGGATTTGTCCAGCCATGGGGATGCAGAAAGGCACTTTCCCCTCCCTGCCTGCCAGAGAGCATGGGAAGGATGGTCAAAGGTCAAAGGCAGGTAAAGATATATCTTTAGAGAACTAAGAAAACAGAGACCTGGTAGATGGTAAGATGTCCCTTTTCTGCCCAGCACTGACCCATGAAGCACAGGAAACAAAAGGTGCTCCCAGACAGCTCCAAGTGATTTCTCAACACAGGGATGAAATGCAGCACAAACTGTCACTTCCAAGGCCACTGTCCTTACTTCCACACAGCTCCTTGGAAAAACCTGAGTTTCCTTCTGAGGCCTAGGCCACCTCAAACATCCACCCAGCCTTTAGCACTTGGAATGTTCACTTGTGTTAGAGAAATGTTCCTGCACTGCAAATTCACACTTAGGCTACAGATAAAGGACATGTCACTTTAGGTCCCTCTTTGTCACTGAATGTTCCCTAAAAAAACTTAATTGCTTATCATTTTGTAGGTTAAGTTTCTTAATAACTAGTATTTATTCTCTGTTCCTTCTGGTTTTGGTTTGTTTTTTGGTTTTTGGGGTTTTTTTTACATCTTGGTTTGTGTTATTCAATATCAGTATCAACTTGCTTTTTGGTAAGTTTTTGGACTCATTAATGAAGGCTTTTCATTAAAAAACGTACCCAAAGACTAAGGCTATTTCTCTCCTGCCCCTCTTCCATCCAACACAACTCTCCACCCTAAAGAGAAACAGTGCAATAATTTCCCTCAGGAAAGGTTCACTTGGTTTAACCACAATATTTCACAAGCCTTTCCAATTTAAACCTTCAGAAAGAGCCTCAGGAGGGACACTGCTGCCTGCAGCCTCCATGCTTCATTTTCCTCAAGTCCTTGTCTGCCCATTAGAGTTCACTTCATATTGGCCTGGTCCCTGATTACCCTTCATGATCACACCCACTCCTTTCCCCCCACAGTTCAAGTATGACACAGATGCCTTATGTCCCCCAGCTCATTCACCATCTCCTTCAACCAGTAAAGAACACACCAAAATCAGACTTTTGGAATTTTTTTTTGGAATGGGCAAGGAGGGTCTGTACCAGATCAGGTGTTTGAGGCACAGCCTGGCAGCTCCAACAGCCACTCAGAGCACAATGATGGCATTGCCTGTTTTGCTCACCCTCACTTCATTCTAGTTTTTGGCTACTCAAGCTTTCTATTTCATTGCTTCCCCTATTTCCCTGCCAACTTTCCTCAATTCCCAGCACTTGTTCTCTCTCTCAACTCTTGCGTACTCCCCTGTGAAAAGCCACTCTCCTCTCTTGTGGATTTTCTTCTTCTTCAGGGTTTATTTTCTGTTTTCCCTTTCTAATTTCCATTTTTCTAAAAGGAAGTAAGACCTGCTCTGCTTTAATTACTGCTCCAGTTAGCATCCTCCAGCCTTCTTCCAACCCCTTTCATTTTCACTGCTTCCTCCCAGTGGAACTGGCCCACTCAATTTTATAATTCCCTAAAATTTACTTTCTTAAATGTAGTGCTGTGTGCATAATTCATCCATAAATTGAATTTGTTTCCTACTGGGATAATCAAACAATCTTATGTAGCATTTTTTTTCAGACCTCTTGTTATTCTTTCCTTCCAGGTAATTATAGAAAAAAAGATACATATTTGGGACAGGAAAGCAGGACACAGCACATCATGCTTCAAATCCATATTTCCCTCTCTTTACTGAGACTTCCCTCTCTTCCCAAAACCAAATACTGTTCATTTGATCCAGCAGGGCTGCAATTTCTAGGCAAGATGAAGTGGACATTGTTTTACAGTAAAATGTAAGTTTGTAAGAGCGTGAACTGATGTAAATCAGATCAGATCTATTGTCTTTAGAGAAAGAGCATCATATTCTAGCAAAACTCCCAAATTTTTAAAGGACCTCTGGAGCTGCGCACATATAACACAGCTGAGACACAGGACTATCTTTAAATCTGTTGGGTTTCTTTGTTTTGTTTTTCTTTCTCTTAAAATTGTGAGCTCGCTGACTTAAACACTTTATTTTTTGAGCCATTAATAGCATGGTGTCTAATTTAGAAGCAAAGCTAACACACAAGAAAATCAGGCAGCACAGATGACAAAATTATCACACCTTCCCTGGTACTGGCAAGCAGAATGAGGGCTGAAGGCTTGCACATGTGGCTTACTTGCATTAGTGTGAAAACTAATGTGCTTTGGGGGGAAAAAAAAACCCCGTATTTTATTATTCAAATCTTATTCCTTTTTCATGTCAATTTATGACACGACATCCATTTTTGTGAGACTTTCCTGTCAGGAGGGGAACGTGCTCACATGTATCTTCAATATGGGTTTATTTGTCAAATTATCGCAGGACAAACAGCGATGAATAACATCCATACAAATGTGTTGCTTTTATATGTGCTTACTTCACAGGGAGCGAGAAAAAGAGAGAAAACCAACCCAAACAGAAAATACACAGAGCATGACTATTTGTAACGTATATGCAAAGAGTTTCACGCAGCAGAGACATATCCCCGGGCTCCTTGCTGCTCCTGTAATACAAATAAGAAATATATAAAGTGCCTCATAAACCAGCTTGTTGGATTTCATTGCAAGAAATCCATCAGCCGTCATATTACCATGCAAATCCTCTTATTGCATTGTCTGACAACAGCAATTCAAATAAAATAAAATTTAAAAAAAAAAAAAAAAAGGCAAGCCAAAGAAACTTAACAACCTGGGAATAAATTCTCTCTTTCCTACGTGCCACCAGCTCCCATTAACAGGAGTAGGAATTTCTCTGCAGGGGCTTGTCAAGGTGAGAATGGACTGCCCACCCTTCTCCCTTGCTCAGGCTGAGTGCTGAATTGCTGTATATATATTTTTTTTCCCCCTGAGAGATCAAAGAAGGAAGCTAGGAATAAAAGATATTTTAAAAACCCCAAGCAACAACCCAAAAATCAAGACAGTTCCATAAAAGAAAGGTACGGAATTATGTGTCTTCTTGCTCTTTGACGGCCTCCTGGATTAGTGAGACAAAGTACCCTCACTTTTCTATGCCCTGCAGCTCTCAAAAGGTGCCCATCAGCACCACATCTGGGCAGCAGGGCAGAGTTGCAGCTTGTGAGTGGAATATGCTAGAAAATTATATTCATTCTTTTTCATGGAAAATGTAATTTCCCCAAAAATGTAATTTCCGGATGAAAAACTGCAAGCCCTTTCCTTCAGCACAAACTTTCCTGAAACAGATTTCTTCCAAATTCTGTATTTAAATCAGAATCAGTCAACTCCACGTAGCTACAGAAATAAAGGCTGGTTTTGGTCTTTTTTCCCTCTTTTATCCTGAAGCTTTTATAACAGCAAAGAATGCCTGTGAACATTAAACCCCATCACTTAAATATTGCATAAAACACCAACCCTAGAGGTCCTCTGACTTTTTCTAAAAAAAAGTCACTTTATTTTTTCATGTTTTAGTGTTTTCCTGTGCTCTGCAACTACTTGAGAGACCCAACAGAATATGCACAAAATTCAGTCTAAAGAAAGAAGCTTTTAATTTCACTTAATCTCATTGTTCAAAGTGACAGAAAGAGTCGATCCCATACTACTTTCCCCTTTTCGTACCATAAAAGCAGCTAAAATGTGGGGTTAGTTTCCAGAAATACGGCTTCTGGTGCTAAGTGGCACCATCAATTATAATTGGAAACAATGATTTTGGGAACCCACAAACACTATGGGAAATACCCACTAGCTGCACTGACAGGCTGTTTTTAAATGCTTTGCTCCAAGCAGGTTTTGTGTAGATCTCCCTGCTACTAATAGTATCTCACACCTTGTAGGATCTCTCGTGTATCTTCACTGCAGTGCTTAAAGTCAGGGGAGCAATCTTCTCCCCTTTTGCAAAGACCAAAGGGAAGTGTGCCAGCAGCTACCTTCTTCACCCTTTGGACAAATCCTACAAGGAATTTAGCCACCAAAAGCAGAGATTCCTCTGTTTCTCGAAACTCTGGTCTCCACCATCAGGAGAGAAATCACAGACTGAGCTTGGCTGTGGGGTGTCACACAACCCCTCACCACCTCCTCCTGCAGCCAGCCCTGGCCACAGATGCAGGGAAGAGCTGTGTGTCCTGTTCCCTGGGGGCTCAGCCACTGGCATCAATCTTTCTACAGAGACCATCTCCACCTGAGCAAGACCAGGAGGAGAACCAACCCTAGCAAAAGTTGGTGGTCTTCATATGATCCAACCCAAACAAGCCCGTGTCAGCTGCCACCTCACCAACCACCACCTTGGCAGCTTCCCTCCCTTCATGTGATCAAAAAAAGCAGCACTCCCCTGCTCCTTCCCAGCTGATCCCCTGCATGTACAGTCTGTTAATATTTAATATTTGACAATTCCTGCAGATCTATATAAACAAGAAGGAGCTTTTTAATCAACGGTGCTGAATAAGAAAAAACAAAACCCAACAAAACTAGAGGAAAAATGTCTTGCTGCCCCTCTTGAGTGCCTGTAGAGCTGCAGATCATACAGGGAGGCTTGGCTGCCAAGTGCATTGCAGGGTCGAGCTGTACTTGGAATTTATCCTTTCAGGAGCGATGAGAAGATAAAAGACAAAGTTAAAGTGTGGCAGAAGAGATAAGAAAGTTAAATGGGGCATAAACAGATCTGATGCTACATTTGACCTATGGGGGAAGGGGAGAGTTGGATATACTGTGCTGTACATCTTCCAGGAGACAAATGAATGGGTGATTGGAAACTTATTCATATACTTCATAGGCTTCTGCCATTCACTGAATGGGAGGTAATAAACTTTATTGGATTTCATATTTTGTGGAAATGACTCTTTCATAGCTTTGTCCCCTTAATGGGTACTCATTTAGGAAAGTAATATATAGGTTTTATTGCATCAAAAGGAATAAAGGATTTTAAATGAATCTTAATGCTCTCTCAAAGTCCTAGAATCAGGGACTTCAAGCTAAATTCACAGTTAGAACCAGAATCTTTCATAAGCTTTTTAATGTGCAGAAGAAAAACTTTGGGGATAGAAGTATTTTATTTTAACAAGCCTTAAGTCTCATTTCTTTTTTTATTTTCACATATAGCCTCTTTCATCTCACCTCAGTTTTCCTTGTGTTCAAGTGTCTCTTAAACCTCCTTACTCTCCTCCTCCCTTCCCCCCACTCCCCTTGCCTTCTGGACACTATACATGTTCCCTCAACAAACATAAGTTTTCTTCTCCTCCTGGTTCAGAGTTGACTCTCTGGAGCTTTCTGCTTGTATATTTTTATGTACTGTTTTCCCCCACAGGCCTTTTATTAACACATCTGGGAATCATAAAATAAGAGATTCTCATTTTCTGGTATTATTGTTCCTAAACAAAGGAAATGCCATAAAAGCAAGGAAAACCTTCTTGCTCCCCTGCTTTCTGAGGCTCACAACTAACTACCCTGGAGCAAGTCAAACTGACAATCTCAGATGACTTCCCACAGATCTAAAGTCAGGAGCTGCTCTAATACTGCTGACTGCAAAGGCACTCCTGGCATCCAGCATTTATTTGCTTGCTTGTTACAAACAATCTCACTTTTCATATCTATATTTTACATAGGCAGCTACTTTCTGCACATCCATCCCTGCCATGCCTGGGAACTTGGGAAAGACCAGGTATCCAACATGGATGCACCTGCTCCAGACAGTGTCTACTCCTCTTTACTCTCTTGTTTCCCCTTTCTAACCTGATGCCATTTGCAGATCATTCCCCGTTCCTTCTGCAAGTTTTCCTGCAGAAAATTCAGTCATGATGACAACAGCTCCAGCTTCCTCATATGCACACACCCCTAACCTCTGGGAGCAGATTATGGAAGATCAATCAGCCAGTACTACTGAGACGTATCATCCAGGATAATGCACAGTTGAGGAAAGAACAGTCTTTCCATTAATTTCAATTTCTCAGCCCTGGAGTGTAATCTTAAAATACAAGTATGACATGAATTAATCAGAGGTGAGCGTACCCAGCTCCTTGTAGGACTGGGACTGGCTGTAGAAAAACCTTTGAACGCGCACAACATCCCTGGGATTTAATCCCACAAAATGGCATTTTTCTGTTTTAAGACACAGGCAAACCACCAAGAGCAATTTGGTTAGCAAGGGGTAGCCAGTCACCATCTGTTAGATGAGCCCTATCTGCTAACCGAGCTGCTCTTTGAGCTCACTCCAATTGTGGAATTAAAACAACTTTGCTTAAACCACTGTAAAACAAGTTCACAGCACTCACCTCTCCCTGCACACACAAACTTCACAGCTGGTTTAAATGGCTCACATAAGCAGTGAGCAGTCAGCCTCCAGCTCAGTGATGGAACCGCTGATTTCTGTTCTTATTCAAATCTTTTAATTCCAATTCAGTAATAAACTTCCCTTTCAATGACTCAAGGAATGATTTGCTTTGTCTCACATATCTCACATCTAAAGAAGCTTTGACAAGGAGCATACCTAGAGTTTCTTAGATAAATATATAATAAATCTAATGTTGTCAAGCATGGTGGCATTTTTATTTTATTTTCAAAGAGAATTTAATCTAACTTCCCAGGGGATTCTTCTCTTGTGTCATAACAAAGTCTGGCTTGTAATGGATTTCCCATTTTTCCTTCTATCTTGAATAATGACAAAATTGCTGCACAGAGAAGCAGCGTTCTATAATATGTCACAAAACACGAGAGGGAAGTGACAGTCGTCTTTGAAAGGCTGGGCTCAGCCCAAGCCCCAATTTCTAGAATCACAGGCACTAAATTATTTAATATGGCCCCACAATCAGTTTCCAGCCAGACTTGGAGCACAGGGAAAGTCCATATGTAAAGTAAAAAAAAAAAAAAAATAAAGGCCCCACAACAAAAAAAACCCATGAGGGGAAAATAATAAAAATAAACAAATCAATAAGTAGCACTTAAGGGCCAAACATTGCACTGATGAAATATTGATATAAAGCAGTCAAGAATCTGGTTCATACATATCCATCTCTACATGTCATTCTAAATAAAGAACTTTTAATATTAAATTTATGGCAAGTAATAAGATGTAATGGAATTCACATATCCTTTGGGGGAAAAGGCTTCTATTACATTGCATTATAAACCCTTATGTATCAAAGGACTAAAAGCCCCTACTCTCTTCAAGGCCATAACTTTCTTCAACAAATTCTAGAATCCTTTCATTGCTATTGAGCATCCTCATAAAAGACTAATATTTTCTACTGTGCTTTGGATGATTCTCCTTTGCTAGCTTGAAAATTGCATTGGACCTTTCTGGCAGGAAGAAGAGCCGGTGCTCAGTGTACACAGTTATATTTGCTACTGAAAAAAAAAAAAATTAAAGCCATTTTTTCCAGGATGTTTTACATTGCAGATCTTGGGTGATAAGTTGAGTGCAGCAATTAGCAGGGGAGCAACCTTGACCTTACAGGTTGTGTTCTGTAACATTTATTGTAATGCAAAGCCATCATGGGAACCTGGAGGTGAGCAGGAGGGTCACATCCTGCTCATATTTCACAATGGGATTACACAAATGCTGATTTGCTGTGTTGGCCGTACCCTCCAACAGCACAGACCTTTTATTTAAGAGAGGTCATTCCCTATCAAGTCTGGTCAAGACCTGAGGTCCCTCACATGTCACTCCCAGTGGCTGCTGCCTTTTCTCCCTGCTTCCTGCAGATGATACCCGGGGCAGCTGATCCCAAAGCACTCCGCAAGGAGGCTGGGATCATTATTTCCTTTCAACATGTGAAGAGGCTGAGCCACAAGTAGATGATTTGCCCAAACTCTGCCATGTATTGGTGACTAAGGGAGAAGCAGAACTGAAGTCCCTCAAAGACTCAGACATCTGCCCCAAAATCCATAGGGAAAGTGATAGAGACTTTCTCCAGTGGCTCTGACGAGTCTTAAACATCCAGCTTTAAAAATTTCCAGCCCGTGCATCCCATGAATCCATTCTTATTTCCTCCTTAAGTTGGCTGTGGCTCCCATTGCACAGCTCCCCTGTCTTCTCTCTCCTCCACACATTTCAGTCCTACCAACCCAGCACATAAGCTCGGGGGCTCTGTGGGGTGACCCCTCTTTGCAGGCCGGCAGGACAGAGGCTCCCACCAGATGTTCTTCGTGTGGTGGATGGTGCCGAGGCTCAGCAGCTTCACGGCTGAGCTGCTCCTGCTGCCATCGCAGTGAGCAGGAGAGGGAGTTGTGTAATTGTCCTGAAAGCCTGCCAAGCAGCTCGTTTGCAGAATTAAATAGTCTGCAGCATAATTAACACAGGGAAAACTGTATGGCCTTTTGTTACTTGCCACGCAGGGTAGCTCATTTCCTCATCCTAACATGACAGGAGGAATGGGATCATGCGGACGGGTCAACCGCCAAATGCACCTGGACCTCTGCCCTGCTCCATGGCTCCTGCTGTTCAGGAGTGTTTGTGTTGCTTGTAGGGATGCACAAAGTCTGGGCAGATAACTCTTGGGGCTCTAAAATGAAAAGGAGGATCTGGGATTGCAAAGCTGACCACTGCAAGACCCAACTTGACCAGAACTAGGTGCCATCATCCTGATTTAAGAGCCCAGCCCTTATCTCCATATCTCCACCATATCTCCCGAGATCCTTCCTCTTCAAGCACCACTGACCCATCAATAACAACCACCCTGGGCCAAATTTAGATACTTTCAGCTTTCAATATCTCCTCTTGTGATGTTTGTGGCAGATTTTTGTTCTGTAACAAGGAGCACTGAGTCCTATTGAAAATCCATCCATCAAAATTGGTTTCTTGCTCCCAGCTGCTACAAGATCTGACATAAAAGGTAAGAGGGATGTTTCCCCAGCCCTTGGTGAGTGCTAGGTCACTCTCTGAGCTCTGTAGAGGAGGGTTATTGGGAGGAGGAGTGGTGAGAGCTGGTGTTATGGAAAAGGCCCCTTGCCAATGTGTTTGCAGTCCACAACAGTGCTGTGAACAGAACAGTTTGTCTTCATACAACCAACCTCACGTTCACCATGACATGGTAAATTCTTTACTTTTTCCAGCTCTTACTCTTGTATGTCCCAAATGGTTGCTTATCTCTCTTTTCCACCCCTTTGCTGGGAAGCCAGTCCCAGCCACGGTCCTGGGCCAGCACAGCAGCCAGAACAAGCTCCTCTTGCCAGGGTCTGCTGGAGGATGATGTGTGAGGGGTTTCAAGCCCCCCTCCTCCAATCCTTCCCCACCCCCACACACCACTTTCTCTTTTTATTTTTGAGAGGCTGGAATATCACAGGATAAAGAGATTGCAGCTGTGTTGGGGGAAAAAACACCGTCACGCCTCAGCAATTTATGGACAATTTCCCATTAATAAGAGATAATGGAGTGCAGTTCAATGGATTTGCAATTGTGCACTCGCTCTTTGAGGTTATGGAGGGGAATCTGGCAGCAGTTTGTTCCTCTCAGAAATGGCATTACCGTGATTTTTTATGTCTCATTGTACACAGGGATTTTTGGGAACTTTGAAATGGTTTAACAGTCTATTAAGAAAAACATGGGTGCATTGAATTATTGAAATGACCTCAAAATGACCTGTTACTGCAAGGGAAACATCAGATACAAATTAAATGTGGGATCTCATCTCTCACCTGCACACGCTGAGTGGGCTGACGCAGTAGGGAGGAGCAGGTCTGTTGGGTTTTGGGAATATGAGGCCCAGTTCAACTCTGCTTGCACAGGAGACAAGGGAAAACCATGATGGGATGCTGCAGAGCATGTGTTTGCATGCACATTTCATAGCAGATCAGCTTGCCTGACTTCCATACCTCCCACACAAGCTTTAGAGATCACAGGCTCTCACTGCACTATCACCATGATGGTCTGAAGTCACACTGCCAGTTTACACTGCAAATCAACGCAGGAACAACAAGAGACTCACCTCCTGCAGGAACACAGAGTTCTTAGGGGTGAGAAACATTGGTATGCAGAGCCACAAACTAATCAGTTTGTACAGGAGTTCTCCCGTGCCTTGTCACCAATTGCTTGATTCATTGTTCACAGACCCATAGAACCAGGGACCAATGCTGCCAAATAAACCTGCTCACCCATGGAAGAGGCTATTCCTCTTCAGAGTTCCTCTGCACTTGCATTCACAGTCCTGGAGAGTCACATTGGTTAATGGTGCAGACAGTTCCTCTCGATTTCAATTTGTTGTCCTCCACTATAATTGACTCTCTCTTAATACCTGATGAGCAAGGGCAGCCAGAAGTGCACCTTCCCTGTTACTCATATTCCTACACACACCCTGTGACACATCTCCTGCTTAAAAGTGACTTTTCCATCACTAAGGCTAAAGACAAGCAGAAAATTTCCATTTGAAATTCACATCTCCAGATCCTCTCTCACTCTGTAGTACTGAGCTATTTTGGAGATAATATAGGCTGAGCTCCCAATGAAGATGTATCACCAGTGATGTTACAAGGATGTGATTATACCTTATGTTTTCTTCTAGTCTCTCACTGTACTAACATTTTGTTTGCGGCAGCTCCATGATTGCTAAAGCATTTCAAGCATCACTCTGAAGTGACAGCCCTGAAGTGCAAGACCCTTTTTTCATACATACTGATAAAGCACTTGCTTACGGAAACAAGAGTGCATCACAGAGAAAGTTACTGCCCAAAAGAAATGAGCTCCTGCTTTTCCTCCAGCCTGGACTAATTGCATTGACAGATTCCAGCTCACCCATTACATTTTTAATGAACTGTAAGAAATGAGCTTCAAGTCACAAGCTTTTATAGTGAATCTAAATTTTGTCAACGTTTCAGGCCAGTTTTTAGCAAATTCTTAGGAGTTGATTACTGATTTCTAGGAAGAAAAAAAGTAATTAAAAAAAAGTATATATAAGGGGGCAGAAAAGTCATGGGTAGACCAGTACTGAGGAACTGCACCAATTCTCTACAGAATTTCCTTAAGAAATAAATCAAACAACCAAAGCAGCACTGTTACAGATCCAGGTATAAGCAGAGCTGCATAAATTCAGCACACATTCATGTAAAACTTCTAATTTGAAATCTTTTCTCAAAGCTCAGGTCAGATTCTCTTCACAACTTCCCAACAGGATCCAAGCTCACAGCACAGGCTGAAATTAGTCACATTTGACGTGGTTTCCAGTTTCAGTGCAGGTCTCTCACAGTTACAGGCTTTTCCCAAGGATGCAGATTATGGGCTATACCACAAACGCCCACCTGCACCTCCTGTGACATCTATCCTTAAAAATGAAAACACAACACTTTCCTAGAAAGAAATACTACTTTTCACTGGAAAAGTTAGTGACCACCAATATGTCCATTTTCTCCAAACTGGCAAGTTCTCCTCATGTTTACTCCTACCTCCAGAGACCAAGGCAGGTCTGTCCAGCCACTCAGGGGGAGACAGATCAAGTCTTAGAAAGCTGGAATTTTCAAAGCGCACAGACAGAGGAAAACATTATTATCTGTCATGGATCAAACAGAGCAGTTTGGGGATCTACCCCAGGGCTCCTCTTTCACTTTGGAGAACTGAACCCTGTACCAGCCTTTCTCCCAGCCAGCCAGCCACCAGCCCAGCCCAACCTTTCCTCATGGAGAAGGGACATTTGGGAGTAGACTGGGACTCTAGGGCTCCCCAGTAATGCAGATGCAACAGCCCTGATTCTTTCTGATCTAAAATTACCTACCATGTACCAGAGCACAAAATTAAACCCAGACAGGTTGAAGTTCACTGGGGTAAAAGACATGTTTTGCATTCCATAACATATCCAATAACATCTCATCTACTTTAACTATCACCAGAATTTCAGGAGGCATCTATTTAGATTTTTAAATAGCTCAGTTGAAAAACAACCCTCTTAATGAAAAACAATAGCAAATTACTCAGTTATCGCTAATCTCATGCACAGAAGCAATTATTTCCCAACTGAGGCTTTTATTTAAAAAAATAATCATATAGATTATTTTGGAAAGATGACAAGTCTCCTTCTTGACCTCCCTTTCTCTCGTTGTGTTTTAATTTCCATAAACATGACATTAAAAACTGAAAGAATCACTTTAAAGAAACAATTACTCCATCAGCAAAACCTGACAGTGCAGAATTCAATGGCACCACAGAGATCATCTTGGTGAGAAAAGATAGTTTTTTCCCTTTTACTGGCATTAAAACACCTCCTGCTTTTAACAGGATTGCAGTTCAGATTTATGTTTAGAACCCTTTAATAATTTAACATGTGTAAATATCATCATTTTTAGATGCACGGCAGCAGAGAGTGAAGGAATAAAAATCCCACACTGAGCACCTTGACAGGGCTGTTCAACCCAGGGAAGGAAGGGAGGAAGACTTGCACAAGATCTTGCCACGTTGAGAAGCAAAAAGGGAGACACCTTCCTATTATCATGCCGAGTCTGTCTCTGGGAGCTTTTGTTCCATTAAAAACTTGTTAATTGCTGCCTTAGTAACAAAGGAACAACATGCTGTGGTGGGACTATTAGGAGTCTACATGGCTGGTTCACCCTTGGAAAGGCAGAGTGGTTTAATTGGCTGTGTGTTCTCAGAAGATGCAATAAAGCCAGATAATCAATTGGTGTCAACAGCTAATAATGGAGGTTCTTTATAAAATGGAAAAGAAAGCCCAAACCCTACTTAATCAAAAGCTATAGCATCTGGGGCTACAAAAAAATGAGCTGGATTTGGAATTTAAGAAGTATTTGTGCACAGTCAAAAAGAAAACGTTGAGAATTTGAAGAGGCCATCATCACTTCATGTGTCTGATGAGGCTATGCCTTCAGTTCACCAGAAAGGAGCTCTGCAGACTCAGATTATAAGTCAGAACACCCAGTGATCTATTACATCAGCTGGCTAGTAAATAATTCCCTTACTACAGCAATGCAAGAACTGAAATGCTTCTTCAGTCCTCCTGGGCAAACCAGAGGTTTCCTGTTTCTCTTTTACCTAATGCAATATATTCATGCTCATTCTCCAGAACTGCTACTTGGTTTTGCCTTTGATCTCCTTAGGGAACAGCATACAACGTACTCCAACCCAAGAATTAGTTTTATGGCATAGTTTTATGGAAAGAGATTAAATGCTTAGTATGGCTAGTTTGCATAAGGACTGAAGTCTCCAGAGGTTTCCTCATAAACATTCAGCTCTGATATCCCAATGGTATCAACTCCAAATGGTACATACCAAGACTGGTTTCCAGTTTGCTATGAAAATAGAGGGGGGAGGAATAATGGAAGGAATAAAAACTCAAGTACGTGAGAATAATTTGTTACAGTGTCTTTCTAAAAAATATTTTGGATCAATGCTTTAAAAGCAACCAACAGGCTTTTCTGCAAGAGTCAGCAGACAGATCTCATGGCCTTTACCCCACCCTCATAGGAAGCATCCTCAAACAGAGAGCTGTCAGATGGACTCAGAATTAATCCTCATCTTAAACAAATACCCTTTGTTTACTGACAAGGGGACTCTTTTCTTGTCTGTGTACACTCACCAGTGTTTGGCACGAAGCAGAGAAGCACAAAGGGATAAAGATGACCACAAGGACCATTCTCTTCCCAGAGCACGGACCCTTTGTGCAAAGTAAATGCCAACTGTGACAGCAGTGTGATCACAGCTTGCTTGTGAACCCCCTTCTTCCCCTCCTGGAGCCCTTGGGGTTCAAAGGCAAGCTGCAATACAGGTGGCTTTAGCTGGTTTTATCTGGAGAGACCCTGGCAGGACCAAAGGCACTTTCCTATGAAAAGGAGTCCAGGTCTTGGGTTGGAAGACAAGGGCAGATCAGCAGGCTACAGATTTACCCTGTGGACCTCAGGCCTGGCACTTTCCCTGCATTACTAAAGGGAAGGAACATTTTCTGTTTGTGTCCTCTTATTAATTCAAATCAGTAATGAAGTTGGGAGCATCAAAAGGTTTTAGTGGTGTGCGGGATTAGACCAGGCTTAGATAACTGAATAAATGAACTGACTTAATTAGCTCTCCTGAAACAAATTATTATACAGTGCTCATTTCCAACTCTCATATGAACCCAAAAGAGTTCTAGAAATACATTAATTCCTTGAATAATAAATCTTATATTTTTGCATACCTACTGCAATTATGATGGATAATGAGATTTTAATTAATCAGACCCAGATTTTGTAATGCTTTTGAAGAATGTAGATCCATTAGGGACCTATTTATTTGGTAAATCTTGGAGGGGAGATAAAAAGAGCAGAAGTCAACAGGAATAACAACAAAAAATTCTGTGTTAAACAAACTTATATCTAACAGGCTTCTTAACAACATCCATCCTGCAAACATCCCTGTCTTGAATATGAACTCAAATCCTGGGCAAAGTATTAACTTCAGTACCTCTCTAAAGGCAAAACACAGTTATTGGACATGATGCCACATGGAATACATTCTTGGTTTTACGCTATTAAGATTTTTTTCTTACCTAAAAATGCTTTAAATTTTAAATTCTTTACATTCTTTAAATTTTAAATTCTTTAAATTCTTTCTAATTTAAATGCTCTTTGTACAAAGGTTATTTTCTCGCTCATATATTCTATGCTTCCAGGTACTTCTGAGTGAGAGCCACTCGTTATTATTAACATGGCAAAGCAGCCATTAAACCTTGCTCTTGTATTTTTCCTTTTTTTCCAACCCCTTCTGAGGAGATAGCTAAAGATCTCTCTCATGGAAAGGTAGCGTCATTGCAGTTGTCATTAATTATAGATCAGTTCATAATATGACTGAGAGCATGAAGATTGTAGGGGGTCTCGTTAACATGAGATTAAAATTCTCTTGAAGTGTAATTATTTTGCAAGAGAGTCTTGGGCTGGATTTATGACAATGTATTGCATTTCTGCACTTACTGCACTGACAGGAGAGATTTTGTTCATCACAGGGAGAGTATCAATGCACACCACTTCCCTTGGAGAAACCCCAGCACTTGGAAGGAAAAACGTGAAGAAGGGACTTCAAATTCTAATTACAGATTTCTAACAGGTCCCCTTTCTTCTCAGCTCCTTTTTTGATAAAAGGAAAGTTGTCGCTGGAGAGCACTGAGAAAGTCAAGAGAACAACACCCTGGCAGGGCAAGGTCAACTCTTGCACATGTTTGGAATGGGGAATAAAGGTAGTGCTTCCACTTTAAACAAAACTGAATTTTAAGTCTCAGTGTGAAACAGAGACTTCATTTTTTTTCCCCTTTTCAGTGAACCTCACTGGATTTGACATGGTAAATAGTTTTGGTTTTCCCTTCCCTTCCTCCCCCTTAAAAGAACTCTGAACCATTTCCTCTGAAAAGCCACTTTTCCTTGAAAAAATAAGCTGAAAAGAATTATTTTTTATTAAACCAAGCAACTGGCAGTAGCATATTCAGGCTTCTTTTCCCTCTGTTTGAACTGTTAATCTTTGCACTGAGGAAGGGGAATCCTCACAGAGCAGGGAGGGGGGTAGCAGACCCCTGCAGGGTGGCAGTAATATGGTCCTAAAGTCAGTATTTACAGAAGCAGTTAGGTGCAGAAGTCCCTCTGGCTTGAGGAATTAGGAAAATAGGTACTTCAACCTCGACAGGATTTTCCAATCTGCATATTTGGGCTCTTGCATGACTTCATAAATCTGGGCCCTGTGAGTAGAAGACAGCCAGATGTGTTCTCCTCAGCATTTCTCTGGGGAAAGCTCAGGTTAAAGGACATATTTTCTTGCGTTCTTCATTTCCACAGAACTGCTCACAAACCAGAGCCAGTTCCCAGCTGCACTGAGTGAGTCTCTGGTTTTCAAAAGCAGCCACCAAGCCCTGAGCTGCTGTCAGCTTTCCCAGGGTCATCCTCTGTGCTGCTTCTGTTGGGCAGCTGTTGCACCCCACGCCAAAGAACCTGTTCTAACAGGGGCCCTAAATGACAGGGATCCAGAGCATGCTAAATCCCACCTGATCCAGAGAAACCGAGGCCACAGTTGCCAAACACTGCTAGGAAATTTCCATCTGGATTTACAGAAATAAAAAACTTAATAAAAAAGGAACTGGCCCAAGACAAAGTGTGTGTTTGCTCAGGCCTCTATGGGAAGACACTTGCCATTTATTATCAGCTTCAGTGCTGCTGCAATCCACCTTGTTAATTCAAAGATTCATTTATAAGTTGCTTTGATATGTTGCACTCAGATCTTTGAACACTGAAATGCTTTTTTGTGCAGCTTTCCCCACCCCCTGAGTTTGGTTGCCCTCCCCACCACCAATCTAAATTTGCTTTTATGTGCTAGGAAAACAAACAAAAAAAAAGTGTGAATTTACCACTTCTGAACATCTTGTCCTCTTAATTTGTACAGAGCTGGTTTGTTCAGCACAGAAGCAGTACAAGGAGCAGAATAAATTTAGCTGGAAGGCAGGGTGGGGGCACAGAGGGGGATGGCAGAGCAAAGAGGGGCTCTGCAATGGTGCTGCTCTTCTCCCAGTACTCTGTGAGCAGGTCTCATCATGTCCCTGTCCTCCTGCCACCTTCTCTTTGCCAACTGCAGTCAGGTTGGAAATGCCACATCCATGCAAAGCCTCTCCATCATTTTCTCTTTCCCCTTTCTTTCCACTTTCCTCATTAATTTGCTTTTCTTCAAATTAGATGTTTTATTTCAAGGTTTTGGGGTTTTTTCCCTCCTCCTGCCTCCTTCCAGTGCTCAATTCCAGTGCTCTCTCCAGGGTCTCTTGCTCTCCTTTGGCTCCCTGTGTCCTCTTCCCAGTCCATCCTCTCCCTTCCCCTACCCTGTTCCTCCTTGGGCACAACTCCTTCACTCACCCACTTTTTAATCGCTTTCCCCCAGACTTTTCCCTTCCCATTTATCATCTCCATCCCAGTTGCCTCCCCAGAGTCCTCCACTTCTCCCTTGCTACACATTTATCATGCTCTATACAGGGAGACAGCAAAGGAGGTCACTGAGCCTAAAAACCAATATATATGAATATACATATGCCAGAGCCACTCAGGAAAAAACCTTTGTGCATCTGGGCCTAAAAACTACATGGGGGAGCCTTGACAAGCTGCTCTGTGCCACACACAGCCAGCTTGGAGAAAATCCATAGCAGCAAATCCAAGACTTAACCCAGGCCACTTCTTGAACCTCTTGCCCATTCAATTTGAAGCAACATTTTGGTTGGAATAAATAGCAGGTTTTCCCCTTTTGAAATAAAAAGGGCAACTGGAAATCAGATTTCGTTATGTCAGAGTATAAAGTCTTAACTTTTTATTCGGAAACATAATGAGCTGGTGGCCTTTGAGGAGAGAGAGAATGGGCAGCTTCATCTTTACTGCATTTATTTTATGTAACAGCTTCCTCAGCTGGGATGAAGACAAAAACGGACAGAGCATTATTAGCCCAAGAGAGCTGAGTTTCTTTACATTTATGGAATAGAAATGGGCACGCAAACCATGATAAGTTGTTCTCTTCAGCCAGGAATTTAACACCGGCTACAAAGAGAAAGGCAGATTCTGCACTGATAAAAGGCATCTTGCACTATTTGATGACCAGCACCACAATTTGGGATATTTAATATTTTTTCTTGGAGTGAGAGCCTACTTGTTCTTTGTGGTCTATGGAAAAGTAAGGATTGTCACATTGGTATCAGGAATAAATATGTTAATTTAGCACCAGAGATTTCAGAGCCTGAGGTGCAATGGGTAGGTTTTGCAATGGTTTGGAGTGGCCTGAGGATTGCAGTAATTCCTGCCTTCCCCAGGAAGCCTCAAAATGGGGTAGGTCATGCAAGGAAGCCTCAGTGCCAGCCCAGTAAGGGGTGGGTGTTGGAGCTGTGGTGCCAGCACAGACTGATGGCTGGGGGGCTCTCCAGGAGGTTTTTCCCCAAGTTTTACAGGACAGCTGAGGGCTGTGAAAGGAAGACTACACGCAACCAAAGAAAAAATTGCTTTTGATAGCGTGGCTGATGGTTGTCCAGAACAAGCCCAGAAAGGCCTAGCCAGAAACCCTGTGTTGCGCTAGCACTATTTTGGCCTTATAAATCAGAGCAATTACCAGGTATACACTGTAAAAACCATTTCTGAATCTATCCAAAAACATAAACATTTTCTACAGAAAGCAGAGCTGAGAGAGAACAAATGCATTTGTGTCATCAGCCTTCTCTCATGGCAGTGAATGGAACAAATGCATTTTCTTTTTATACTTCCATCATCTCCAGCACCTCTGTGAATAACAGACCCCTGGCTGTAATGTCACCACCACCTTTCCTTGCTGCAGCCATTCCAGCAAGAGCTGGAAGAGTCCCTCACTGAAACAAGTCCAGCATGTGGGCGATAGGGTTTTAGAGCCAAGTACCACAAATATTCAGATTTCAGAATTCAGATAATGGCAAAACATCCATCCGGAGATCTCTGTTATGGCTTAGAGAGAACTTGTACATGGCTGTTCATATGAGGACCACTTTGCTTGACTCTTGGTCAGTCTCTCCTTGTAAGAGATGCAGTGATGCCTCCTCGCCCCACCAACCTCACACAGATGGGTTGTCCTACCAGCTAAAAGCATTTCCTCATCATTCCTCGTGAGACCAGCTCCAGAAATTTCCCCATGTCCCCTCATACCCTCCCAAGGATGGCACCTTCTCAACCACGAGGAAACACTGTTGTGCTGCTGGGTGATGGCACATGACTGATAGTGAGTAAGCCCAGGTATAGGACTTCTGGTCTATAGCAGATTGATGTCATGATAGCATTTATTTCATTTTATCAATATAGAGAAATAAACATATGCACAGACCATGTTTATTTCACTCTATCAAATATAATTTTAACAAACATGACACAATTCTTACGGTGCAACAGAATGCCTCTGAAATATTATAAGTTTCAGTGCTTTGTAATTGTATTTCAATAGGCACAAGAAGTATTTTACTGCACAGCGAATGCATTTCATTAAATAGTATAAATTTACACTCTGTTGTAAATGAATGTTCATTTTACATTGTAATTTTTTTACTGCAGAATGTTGCCATTTTAGCATTCACTGTAATCGCTCCACTGTGTTGCAAGCAAATGTCATTTATGTGATATGTAAAAATTCAGAGAATTCAATTTAAGGGATCTCAGTCTGAAGTATAAATACATGCAAGCCACGTAACACAAATAAACTTACTCCAGATGGTTGCAGATAAAATGAAATCTTGCCATCCTAAGAAATAAAATTCCCAGTACAAATATAGGCAATTCAGTACATTTTCTGCTGACCAAAATGGCCAGAAAAAATTAGCACCAATCCAAACATAATAAATTTAATGAAGTTTTTGCCACTAATAAGAGACCAAGCATTGTTTTCTAGATGGTTTAACAGTTCTTCCATCTGAGTGTATTTGAGAACCTACATGGATTCCCGCAGCTATTTGCCCCAGATAGTACCTTATGGTAAATATCTAGAAACAAAAAAACTATTGATACAATAAACCAGGCGATTCTAAAAGCAACAATGGTTTATTTGCCTCTCTCCATTACAGCTGCCTGGAGTACTTACAGTACAGCCCAAGAGCATTAACAAACAGCCAAGCTATTTCTTCTCTGTTGATAGCCACCTTATTGCTTTCAGCAGCTAGCAAATTAAACCTTCAAAATAATTCTCATGTGCACTGACTGTAAAGTGAATTTAAATTAAACTAATATATTACAAGAAAAGTGAGTACCTAGCCTGAGTTCTCAGCAGCCTCTTTCTTCTTCCAAAACCAGCCTCTGTGCACACAAATATAGTTACACAGTTCACACCTGCCAACGTACATCTGCACATGCCATATGGTGCAGGACACACCTTATCCCAGCATTCACACACATATGTATTTGCAAACACCTCCTGCCACTGGGAGACGGATGAGTCCAGCCAAGTGCTACTAAAACCAAACAAAAGCCTTGCTGCCCATTTCTCCTCTATCAGGAGACCCACATGTCCTTTAAAATGACTACTCACCCCGGTCACGCTCAGCAGATGAGGGTCTCTGACTGTCCCTTTTGCAGATGGATACAAAGCCAAAGAAATGAAGTTGCTGACTCAATGTCACAGAACAAACCTTTACCAGGACAAAGACTCGAAGAGAAATCTTGCAGAGCCCTGCTGGTATCCTTCTCCTTGTATTAATCTGTCATTCCCAAGCCTTAAGTTTGGACCTGGGAGCAGCCTGCAAGGCTGTCTCATACCTTTCACTTGCTGTCTGTAGTGCAGAACTAAACAGTACACCGAGGAGGTTTTGATTGCTCTGTATTCCTGAGGTGGCATAAAAAGGATGGAAGGGAACAGATAGATCTGAAGTGCTCTAAAACAGGCTATGGCCTCAAACACACTTCTTTGCTCTTAGGCTGCTGGAGAGATCCAAGCCTTAAAGGTCTGCAAATCCTGATATGATTAACTACCTCTCAGAAATGTAATTATTTTTGGTAGTTATTCTGATGAAAGTCAGCTTAGATGAGAATTTGGGAACTCATTACCTGTTTATTAAGTAATAATACTAAATTATTTTAAATCCTGTTCCTTTTGTTTCTGGACACGCATAGCTCAGTTTGTCTTCTGTGCCTCTAGCTTGAAGATTTTAGGTTCCACTCAAGAACAATCCTAAAAATCTTCATTCTTATTATAGGTCAAACTCAAGTTAGCCACCTCCAAGAAAAACCCTGCAAGCATCTCAACAGGACATCATGAAAGAAATGGCTCTTTAAGTCTGTCACTTGGCACAGGCAGGTTGGAAAATGGATATAAGCAGATTTAAAGGCAGAAAACCTGACTCCATCAGTGCTGTGAAAGTATTCAGTACATACAGAAAAGAGTAGGAGAGAAAGTCAGCAGCAAAATGAGAGCAGCCCTTCTCATGATAGGTATTGCTTTTCCACAGGATCACAGCAGTCACAGACTGGTTTGGGTTAGAAGGGACCTCAAAGCTCATCTAGTTCCAAACCCCTGCCACGGGCAGTGACACCTTCCACTAACCAGGTTTCTCAGCCTGGCCTTGAACATTTCCAGGGATGGGGCATCCGCAGCTTCTCTGGGCAACCTGCTCCAGAGTATCACCACCCTCTGAGCAAAGAATTTCTTCCTAATATCTGATCTAAACCTGTCCTCTTTTAGTTTAAAACCATTGCCCCTTGTCCTGTCACTATCTGCCCATATATAAAGTCCCTCTCTCTCTCCTTTTTAGAAGCTCCCCTAAGGTACTAGAAGGCTGCTATAAGATCTTCCCAGAGCCTTTTCTTCTCCAGGCTGAGCAACCCCAACTCTCTCAGCCTGTCTCCACAGGAGAGGTGCTCCAGCTCTTGGATCACCTCTGTGGCCTCCTCTGGACCTTCTTTAACAGGTCCACATTTTCTTGTACCAAGAGATGCTTTCTGGTGTGGCTTCCCAGCCCTTTGCAGAGCAGGGCAAACAACTTCAGTCTTGCAGCTGAGATGCCACAGAACTCTGCAAAGCAGCCCCAGAGCCATTCAGCAGTCCACTGGGGGTAGATACACACCCTATAACTCCCAAGCAGACAGCCACCTGGACAGCATCTCCAGATGTTCTCAAATGAAGTTTGTGCTGGCTAGGGACACTCAGCTGGGAAAAGTTTGGGGCTCTTCCACCTCAGCTGGGTCAGGATGTTACACTCAGTGCTCTTGAATCAGGTCTGCAGTCAAGGCCAGCTACTTTAACACTATTACTGATGCTCACACTTTTCCCATCCTGCAAAAGTGTGTCTCACCTTCTCCTCATTTACAGAGCATGGCTTCTGTTATCACCTCTTTTGGTTTGAGAGGTGCAGGGTCACTAACAAGCTTTCTTCTGTAACCTCAGACACTTCAGAGGATTGGAACTTAGCACTGCAAACTTTAACAAAATTAGGTCTGGCTTATGTAACTTTTAATATTCCCTCAGTATCAAATAAGGAGTTCCTGCATCACAGCCAACACAAATCCCAAAGACTGCTTTTCATACCAAATTGTACACCATGACTCCTTATACCCTTATGCACTAATACATATGAAGCAGTCACTCATTTTATTAATCTGTGCAGTGCAGCTTTGATTACCAAAATCTGTTCTACACATGCTTGAGACATGTCCAGTAACCGCTGGCATTAGCACATAGTTTCTCCTGGATTATTCCTCAGCATTTTAAAGCTGCCCATGGCATTGCTTGATACAAGATTGGACTTATTAGCATTGCATTTCCCAGTTCAGCCTTCCAGGTTGGAAGTTTCCAACTCCAGTCCCTTGGAAGCCTGTCAGTTATGCATGGTTCCAGCATCAGAGCAGTGTAGGGACCAACATTGCTGGACGGGAACTGCTTTATCTACACT
Organism: Pipra filicauda; assembly: GCF_003945595.2. NCBI lineage: Eukaryota > Metazoa > Chordata > Aves > Passeriformes > Pipridae > Pipra > Pipra filicauda. Next base: position 2,155,548 of record NW_024104953.1, on the reverse strand, counting down.
GCAGGTCACAGAGTACTCCATGTTTCCTTCTAATTAAATTCACTGTTGGAAGCTCCTTACATCTCCACGTGATAACTGCAGAGCTGGATGTTGCCCCTAATTGCTTTCTCTAACAAGGTTATAAAAGTCATGCTGTTATGTCCAGAGATGTCAGGGCCCTGACAACTGTACATGACCAAAAATGACATTAATACCACACCGAATTGTACCTAAATTGGTTATTAATGAGGAAATTTCAGTCTTTTTCCAGTATGTTCTTATTGTGATCATTTAAGAACTGTGTTTACACAGGAATGTTAAGGAGCATTAAAATAAAATTCAAAGTAAAAATCGAGCTATCTATAGAACCCAGATGATGTGTTAAGAACAAGATAGGCTAGTTAAGCAACATTATTAACTGCCAGGTTACACAGTTTCTCTAACAGCACATTACCCTTTGTTTTCTTCAGCCCAACACTGAAGTAAACTGAGTGAATGAGTAAATACCCCTGCAGATTTCTTGCAATGACAGATCAAGTTCCTTGGTGAGGAGGTAAGTGCCGAGAGATCACTAAACACAACACGACCAGATGTGCTTCCCCTGCTAAATAAGAACTGCTGCACAGTTCAACATCTGAGCTAAATGGAGAAGAGGGACAAAGCTGAAACTACACGAAACCATCCCAGATATCACTGTTTCCAGACTCAACAATGAATGAACTAGGGAAAAAAGCGAGTTAGCCCAGTCTGAAACAATCATTGCTATTTCCATCTAAAACACACACTCACTGGGAACATGACTCCTGTGGAAGCCTTGCCTGGGCACAGTCTGTTGTGCTACTGGGCAAAAGATTAAATTAAATTAAAAAATTAAAGTAAAGTCTCATATTATTCACCCAGGCCAAGAAGGAGAGAAGGGATACTAATATTAACATTACCCATGGGTAATTCTGCCACTACTTGTACTCCTGCAGTCTCACCAGACATCAGAGGCAGAATTCATCCACACAGGTTTTGATACGTGACCTGGAATTCTGTGTCTGTGTTATGCAGGGATAGGTGTCACTGGATCGTGGAGCATTCTTCCATGGTAATTGCCTATTAATCAGTCAGGGAAATTGTTCCTTAGAAGTGCTTACTGCCCAGTCCTGAGACACCTCCACTGCTGTGGGTAGAAGTGCCACCCTCAGTGACCCCAGCAAACCAAACCCAAGTGGCACAGGCTTGCCTAAAAGCAATAGCAATCGATTATTAGCTAATTAATCAGTTAATCACATTCTGATATGCGTTTGGCCTAGAAAATGCTCACTAGTCCTACATATGCAACATGTTTACATTAACATTTAGGAAAGCTTAGTTGCTTCCAAGTTCCTTTATGTTTGTACACAGCAGAGATTTCTAGAAAAACCTGATAGGGAAGCACAGTGTAACGGAATTATTATAACAGGCACCTGAATGAAAACAATCTTAAGGCGAGGCAGCTACAATTGCTTTACACAAAACTTGCTGCTTTCTCATTATATTCTTTATCTATTGCTGAGTCAAGAATAAAATCCAATTTTGTCAAACATTTTAATCAAAACATAAAGGCCAGGGAAGAGTTCTTTCTCAAATGGCTTTCTATTTAGACATGCCTTTATCTGAGACCAGAGTAATAAAACATTTTAGCCCTTTCCAACAGCCAGATCTCAACAGAATCAAAACCATGAGCAGCACATTTCTAGCTAAAAAGCACCACTGAACAAAGCTTGCCTTGCTCAGAAACAGTGGCTCACACAATGTTACATCAAGTTTTTCAGCTTAGAGACAGAAGAAAAAAGCTTAGGTTATCCTGTCCCTTTGCAGCTCTCCTGGTCCTTTACATTTCCACCAGGAATCCAGGTAGGACTTCAATGGCTTTGGTTTCTCTGAAGCATATTTTCAAAGAAAGCATTCAGGCTCAATCTGATCGTGAGAGCCAGGCAAAGGGGGGAACATTCACACAGCTCACTGCAAGCTTCTGTTCCAAATGCACGGCAGAAACTTGTTAAACGATTTCTCAGATGGCAAAAAGAAAACCCTGGGGGATCGAGGCATTATTTGTTGTTCTGTGCCTGGAACATCCAAGAATTCTCCGTAATGGAAGAGGAGACCACGGGGAGCTGCAGATGTTCCCAGCAGCATCTCTCTGCAGCAGCAAAGGCAGTCCCTTCTGGCAGCTGTGTCACAGAGGCCCCGATGACACTAAAGCGTTAAGATCCCAGTTGGGCTGCACTGCTGTTCCACGGTAGATGAGGGGAGACAATACCCAGCTGCATATTCACATTCTTACAAGATAGTTGTAAAAACACTAAATTACGGCAGCTTGGCACCATTTCTCAGACTATTACTCCTTTCTTAACATCATATAAAAGGTAATAACTGCTCGTACTCAGGTGCAATAAAGATTCTATGTTAGGGCTACTGTCAGTGAGGTGTCACCCTGGCTCTGACATCATGGGCACTGTGCTGGCAGGAAGGTAGAGCAGCTCTGGTTCAAGAGGCTCTACAAGTCAAAAAGTACCTTACTGGCAGTATAAAAGCCCCCCCAAAATAAAACAGTGAGAATGGTTTCAGCATGTACATTATATAAGGAATCACGTGAGAATGACAAGAGTGGGTTGACAGAAAGCTCAACAGACCAGCACAGAGGTTTGTGAGCTGGCTGCTGATTCCTATTTGCAATTCAAGAGGTCTGTGATTGATCAAATCATTGTTTCTTCTCCTCTGACTAAAGTCCTTTCTACCCTCAGGGAAATACCAAAGAACAAGGAGTGAATAATGCACTTAAGGTATAAACCTGTGGCATTTGGTGGGTATTTTAACTAATGCTGCCATTTCATTTAATGATATCAAATAAAGAATTATACAGCCTCATTCAGCCTGATTTCCCTCACACTATTCCAATCAGCAGCAATTGCAGTTTGAGTCTCAGGTTGAAGATTATATTTGCAAATTAGATTTGGGGGGGAGGGTGCAGGGAGGGAGAGAAATAAATCTGTTAGCCCGTGGTTTGATCAAAACTTTGAAAGCTAGTCTGATAATGAAAGGGTGAAATCTTGGCTGCAAAGTCAACAGAAGACTCATCCAAAATTTCTCACAGCTCTTTTAATAGCATAAATGTTTCAAGCTAGTACATCTGGGTCTCTGAAACAGTGGCAGCAGTATTTCAAATATTCTCAAAGCCAGCTACTTGGATGGGCTTGAATTGGTGACAATAATTGTGAAGATTAGCTTCTCAGGCCAAAGAGAAACAAGCCAGGGCCACGCAAGCAGGCTTAGTTCTCTCACAGGAAACACTTGGGCAAAGCAGGATGCCAGGCCTTCAAAGAGGAAAAGCTGGAGGGTATAGCAGCACACGTGCTGAGTGGCAGAAAATTAACAATTTTGATACTGCAGCTACTCCAAAGGACGTATCATCAAATACATCGAGGCTAAGAACACAACAGTAGAACTCAGTGCAAAAATAGTAGAATTCAGTGCAAAAATAGAAAATATCTGGCATGTTTGGGGCACCAAATAATCAATATTTGTTCCCCAAATTGTAGCTGCTGAACCAAAACTTTGCTTAGGCCACAAAAGCATCAAGCAGAATTCAGCAAAGCAGCACATGCCAGACCCTTCCCTTCAACAGGATTCTCCGCACAGAGCATTTAAGGCAGGTCACAAAACAGCAAAACACCAGCTGCTTGCGTCTACTTTTTTTTTTTTTTTGTTACATTTCTAAACCAAACTTTTCTTAAGACAAATCTGACCGAGTTTAGATACAATGCTGCCTCTTGCTCCAACCATTTAAATCAATTTGCTAAGCAAGCCAGATTGCATGCCAATGCTTCCAACAATTAACTTGCAAGAAATCCTGTGATGAACCTTAGTCTCTTTTCACACTGACTTTATTATGCTCACAGAACTTTACACTTGTTCATATACAATGTGAAAATAAAACACTACTAGGCTAGCAGACAAATCAGTGACCTAAATGTTCCAGAAAGTGAAATGAAAAATGCCTTAGCTGTCCTGCAGGGCTTGCAGGAGCAGGAAGAAGTATCACCAAATAACTTGAATTCAATAATTCCCCAGAAGCACCAGTTTCCCTAACCTTAGGAAATTCTGATGCAGTCAGTAAGAGAAAATACATCTCTCTGGCAGCTAACTACAAAAAGAGAAAGTGGGATGCTCAGGAAAAAGAAAACACTAAAAAAAAGATTAATACACTGGAAAATATATATGAAGAAAAGGAACAGATTTCTTCTCTGTCAAGCAGAGGGTTACAGATCTACCCTGTGTTAGTGCTTTCTTTCTGTGTCAATCACAACCACATTTATTTTTTTTATTTATTTTAAACACTGGCTTTGAAGTTGGTGGTTATGGGAATGAAAAGAAAGGATGCATTACAAAACATCCCTTTATTAGCCATTTGGTCTGGCCAGCTGAGCTGCTTCTGACTTTATGCAAGAGAAACTAAGCTGGCCCTCAAGCAGAGGACGCTCCTGGCCTTAACTGGAGCCTGATCAAATCATTGTCTTCCTGTCAGAGGGTGCAGTCTTGCAACTCTGGTGCTGAAATGGTGCTTTGATCACACCGTGCGGAAAATCGGCAAGAGCAACCATTTAATGTCACATTTCTGCTTTTACTCTACAGCTCTTATTACTTTATGTGCATAAAAAATGCATGGCTGCTTATAAATCTTTGATTATAGCACAGGCTAGACCTGTTACATTTTTCACCTCCCTTCCAGGACAAAATCTAGAGAATGCACATGTGCCCTACAGGACATGGGATACTCAGCAGATTTGAACATAGGCATTTATTCAATGGAGAGGAGCAGCTGTTCCCAGGAATGGTACCAAAACCAGGAAAGTGGAATTTGTAACAAATAATTATGTTGGAATTGTGAGAGGCAGCCTCAGTGTTGAAGTGTTTGGAGGCTGAGCTGCTCTCTTCTGTTGTCCCTCCTCTCATGCTCCTACTGTGAGACAGAGCACGACCCCAAAAACTCTTATCAGATGAGCTGGTTTGATTTGTATTGTTTTACAGCTCCATGCAAGAAAAATACCCTGAGAAAGGGACATATCTGACAGGATAGCCTAGTTCCCTAAAAAAGTGAAACAGTAGACTAGAAACCTACCTGGTAGTTGGAAGGAATCACTCATAAAAGATGCATGGCTGCTATTGAGTACATTCATTGATCCAATCTCCTACCAACAGCTCCCCTTGGCAAAACCACCAATGTATTGCCCTATTTGAAAGCATTCTCCACCTTATCCTACAGCCCTACTCCTCCTACCTCCTGCTGCCTCAACCCCACCTCCATACAGCCATCACAGCCCATATTAAACTTGCTGCAGAGACAAGAATATCCCTGGAGAACCCACTTACTACCTGGGAAATGGCCCATGAAGGTGTACAGGCATCCTAAAATACTTTGATAAGCTGACAGAATGAGGCACTCACCAAGGGGAATGCTAAGAAGATGAAAAAGAAAAATAAACATGAACATGCAAGGCAAAGATTTTTGGCAGTACACATCACACTACCTGAAGGAGGTTCCACTCTAATTCTTGCCACGCCACCGGCTGCCTTGAGGATTAACACAATAAAGTATTTGTGCTGCCTTCCAGTTCAAAGCTGATTTTTGAAGAAGGAGGTATTTCTCTGCTCATAGTTTTGTGGGTTTTTTTTTCCCAACAAAAATATTTTAACTGGATTCAGGAGTCTGAAATCACAAGACAAAACCCCACGATGATTTAGAGGAGGGGGTGGGGATGGCTCCTTCAATCACTCAGGTGGTGGTGAAGGGAGATTTGCACCTGGGCCAGTTTCCCGTTAATCTGCAGTAGCTCCTGGTAGGAATGCCCCACTCTGCCCTTAACCCTTTTGCAGGACCAGCACTTTCCCAGCCCAGTTTTGTGCCACCTCTGGTCTCTTTGCTGACCCCTTCCCCACCCTGCTGAATTTATGCTTTAAAACAATCTCCCAGTGCTCACATATTCTGCAGATTACAGCCAGCAGGCTCCCCTGTTTTCCAGCCTCCTTTCATTTTCCAGCCAGTATCAGGACAGCTGCTCTTTGGAACTGTCTGTTCCAGTATCAGGAGATTATGAAGAAAATGTGTTATTTCCATAAGGGCTGACACAGCCTTTTTCTCCATTTATACACCCTGATTTTTTCTCCCCCTGATGCATTATATGAGCTCCTCTCTCACTTTAGTTTTTTGGACAGCCATGTTTTAACATCCTTTAGAAAATGCACACAATATTTAGCATACTGTGGAGTGAGGATAGGCCAGGTGTGGATCATTTTACAGGGAAACAAGTCTTCTTTTCTATATAATTATTAAATCTGCTTCTTCAGAGAGCCTTTCTCTACAGGTAGGGTACAACCCTCAGAAACCTTATGCCTCTTGATAAATATTCAAAGGTCACTACACCAGGATTTCCTCTGGAAGGCAGAGTACTTGGAAACACTGGGCTGGATTAAGGGAAACATTCCTATTAGAAGCTTGGCTTCTTCAACAGAAAATCAGAATTTCTCAATAGTTAGAGCTGAATATGGAGAAAAGGAAAAGCTTTGATTCTAATTCCAACATTACCTGAGGAATATCAGTTTTCAAAGAGGGAGAAATACACAATTTTACCAGGAGTGACAATGTGTTTTAAGGTGCCAAATACTTCTTCTTTTGGACTTGCTGAAACATAACAGATGTAAAAAACATCTGAAAGGTAAGGGATGATATGCAATGTTACCAAGGAGGCACAGTGCCTGTGTCAAACTCACCTTAGATGGCATTTCTTTTTCCCTTTAAAAGTCTCTTTTACATGTTTTCCTTTCATTTTCTCCCCAATTAGCTTTTTCAGTAGAGTTAAACTGGAGGCTAATCCCTTTAATTTTGGGGTTGTCTCCATCAGGGTACTTGAGAGAAATCAATTCTAACTAATTAAGTGTTTAAATTCAAGGCAGAGAAGTCAACCTGCATGAGTCCACCTTACCTGTTCACAGCAGCCTGACCACAATTAAGCAGAGTTTGTTTCCACCATGGACAATGGACAAGAGGATGTTGTTACAGGACAAGAGGGGATGGCTTGAAACTGAAAAAGAGTAGAAAGAAATAAATTCTTTACTGTGAAGATGGTGAGGCACTGGCACAGGTTGCCTGGAGAAGTTGTGAATGAGCTGAACACAAGTCCTTTCCCTCCTTGGAAAGAACAGTGGCTTCTAGGATATTTTTAGCTGGAAAGTATTACCCCCTCCTTCTCCTTCAGCAAATAATAATACATAATAATAATAATAATAATACAGTTGCATGTAATAATTTACTGCAGTAATAGGAAATATTAAAAATGCCAACAACTGTTCATGCAAGACCTGCTGAAAAGAACTTTTGTGCTTTTAAAAATCAACAGTCCAACACTGAAATGGGAAGTTAATGTGATCCCCTTTGTGCAGCTGAGTTTGACACATATGGGAGTGCTTTGTGTCAGTTTTTTGAGCCAGCACAAGCATATGGGATCAGACACAGAGGAGGAGTTCTGAACTTTTCTGCAGACAGATGAATGAATTCAAGCTGAAGTAGCAGCACAGATCCTGCAGTAGCCAGTCCAAAAATAGTCAAGAAATCCCTTTTCTACATTTAGCACTGTGTTCATTGATGAGCTCCTAGGCTAGCTTGAGTTTTACAAGAGCTGTAGCTCTTTATTTCTACAGTCAAAAGAGTGCAGGAGTTTTGAATATTAGCATGATATTATCTCCCTTTTTGATTTCATTGCATTCAGCATGGCTGGCTCCACTAAATGACACAGAAATCTTAACTGTAACAGAAAGATGGTTTTGAAAGAGGGTTTCTTGGCAGACTATTATCCATTTTGTACCACTTTTCCTTGCCTTGTTCTGTCTCCTTTATTCTTATATGAGAAAGAAAGACAGATTTTTCCTCTCCTTTTTCTTTCTTTTTCAGCCTCATCTAATTCTTGTGGCTGATATATAAGAGCACTGATAAAATGTAGTTTTTCATTTCGGCAGCTTTTTTTTAAAACAGATTCCATAGCATGATCCGACCAGTGACAAATGACCCAGCACTTCCACTTGGAATAGTAACGCTGAATTATCTGGCTTCCTGGGGTCTGATGGAGATGCAGTGAGAATTAAAAAAAATTACTGCAGGAGCAGTGGTGACTGATGTAGGGTCTGCAAGCTGAGCTTTTGACCTCAGCCGTTTCTACAGTAACTGTGCACTGCATTGTGCTTTCTATTCTCAGACTCGCCTTGGAAGCCAATTAAATTAAAAGGCTATTCATTTCATGATATTTGTCTCCAGGAGGCTCAAATAGAAATGCAAACGATTCCTGTTCAGAGTTCCCTGCATCAGAGAAACTGATATTGTACTGCTAATTTGTGATAACACCGCCAGCCAATATGCAATCTGCAGTGATTTAAAAGATGTGCATAGGATGTACGCTGAACTTACAAACACTGATTAGGGAGATCATGGAATTAAATCTTCTGAGGGGCACGTCTTTCAAACCCTCAAGGCAGCTCTTTTTCTTGGTTTAATCAGATAGTTAATCACTGTAACTCAGGCTTTCCAAGAGCCAGATTCATCAATACCAGGAAACATGGATTTGTAGTATTGAACAGTTACAGTCTCAGGAAAGTTTGGTGAGAAGAAAAGCTGTAAAAAGGTGGTTGGTAAGTGCTTGGCTGCTTTAAAAAAAGCAATGGAGGAAATGAGGGAATATTTCCTACTAAAAATAAAGAATCATTTGAGGACTGATTCACTAGTTTGAACAAGAGAGAAACATATTCCCAAATACTTTGTTCTCTTAAGGACTAGTCTTATTTCCAGCTCAGTGAGAAATTAACATTTTTGTCAAATCACAGAAAACAAATTGACATGAAACATTATTACACTGTGCTTTTATTCTAAATTAAGCTTGTGGTATAGTTCCCATGTCACTTGGAGCAACAGTAATGTCAGATCTGGAGGAATGACCTTCACACTGAAGGGAAGCGAGAGGACTTGAACACCATCCTGCAGGATACGAAATTACATCCTGCAATGTGCCATTTGCAGATCATTTTTGCAGGCTGGCAACCACAAATTGAAACCTGCCTCTCATCAATGGTCAGATCAAATGTTAGGGCTTTCCTAATGGCCATGGGACTGAAAGGCTTGTTGATAGAGAAGATGTGGGTTTATAACAGAGGCGGTTTACCTGGACATGGGTGACAGGATGTAATAAGCCAAATGAGGCTGAAATGACAAAAATGTCTCCAGGCTTATGAAAACCTGGAGCACTATTTCTAGGAAAACTCAGCAGTTTAGACAAAATTGTCAAGCACTTTAACTACCTTTTCAGAGAGATGAAATCATTCTGGGCCAGAGTCATTCACCTGCAGTGCTGAACCCCACGGACCTTCCACCAGGGGTGAGCTTCAAGACAGTGGGTTGAGAAAATGAACTTGCTTTCCTCTGTCCTCATTAAATTAGTTTTGTTTTCTTCCCTTCCTGACTCCTAATAAAGTTCCAATCAGTTACTGAAGTATTCAAGACAGAAATATTTAAGGTGAAAACTGGTAAGTAAGAATAGGGTTCTTAAAATGGCTTGGAAGTAGAAGCAAATATGAAAATTTCATGAAGGTCACTGCAGCATTTCTAGTCATTCTCTACTACATTGACTAGAAGGCACTCAATAAAATGAAAGGTGAATGATTTAGAGATGACTGAAGAAGAAGCTTCTTTTCAGCCTGAGGATTTTATGCCACAAAGTAGCAAAACGGGTCAGCTGTTTAGCTGGCTTCCAAAAAAGCATGAAAAATACTGTAGTGTACTGCAAACCAAAACACCTGGAGGGGTTTGTATGTGTGCATGGATTTGTATTTCACAGCACAGGTGGAACAGTGAAAGCAAGATTTGCACACTAAGGACCAGGAACTCTGTGCTGGCACAATTTTCTATAAATTGCCCTGTAATATTTCTTGAACTATCTTCTGACATGGTTGCAATATGCCCTGCTGAAAGAGAAGATGCTGCAATAGAAAATGCATAGGTCTGTTGGATATGGAGCTTCCTGCCTTTCCCTGTCCTTTGTTGCCCAATTTCCTTGCTTTGAGATCGTTTTCCTTATTACTGTAATAATTGCAGAACATTAACTTTGAGTTTGATGCAACAGTGATGGGGCAAAATTTGTTTACCTGCCTCAGTTTTGCATTAGATGATGAGGTCTCATCAGAAGAAGGAAGGAAAATTATCTTTGATAATTTATTTTTGTTTGGTTCTCCAAGTATAACAATCAGTTTCTAAAAAAACTCCAACAGCTTTTCAAACCTTTTATCTTTCTGTATGACTTCTTCCAAACTAAGTCTTTTCCTGAACGTGAGTTTACTTGAAAAGAGAGGAGAGAAAGTGGATTTTTTCAATTCAATTTTCTTAAGGAAAAAAACCTATTTTAAAAGACTAACTTTTCCTTCTAAAGGACAAATTTTTCTTTTCAAAAGAAAGGTATCTTTGGAAAAACCTAAAGAGAGAAATTCCAAGTGGAGCTCATTGCTGCAATGTAATTGTGGCCGAAGACACAAGCTAGTTTTGAAGGACTTTATTTTATAGAAGCAATGACATTTAATTAGAAGAGTTAATGATAAAAAGAAGTGTAATGAAAGGGAAAGAAAACTTGTTTCATGTAAGGATTTAACAATGCATTCAGGACAAGACCTGATTAGGACAAATTACCTCATTTATTTCCTTTGTATGAAGTGTTCTTTACAATCACTTCAGGCATGTTGTCCTGTCCAGTGGTATGAGAAGACCTGAGATCTGGAAGTTTATTCCTGTGAAAGTAACAGAGAAAATACACTTTTAAATGTGGAAAGGTATCTGACCATCCTGATTACAGTGAATAGGGACAGTGTTAGCAGATGCTGCATCACGCACATACTTTATTATGTTATTTTGCTTTTGTATTTTTAACACAGAAAATGTAGTACTTTTTGCATGAAAGTAGTGGGAAAAAAAAGGAAAAAAAGCACCCTAAAAAAAGCTTTGACTTTCTATGTAAACTTGAGCACTTTTAAATGAAGCTCATTTCAAAAATAGAAAGCATTAGTAAGGAAAAGAATTTTGGTGAAGAATAAATCAATGGGAGTTTTTACTGACACACTCCTCTTATTCATTGAAACATGGCACCTCATTTTAGGCACACATAAAACATGCACAGGATGGTGCTGGTAGAGAACACCTATTTCTCACTAAGAGTAAATTCAGCAGGCTATGCTGTTCCAAAGCACCAATCTTTGGTGACATAGAAGTAAGACATCCCTAAAAATAAGCTTTTTTTAAGGAAGATGAAAAAAACAAATTCAGTCACATCATCAATAAAAGAAAAAACCCCTGAGACTTAAATCAGAAGCTTCTAACTAGCCCCCCCCTCTCCCCCTTAGTTAAATTTCTGGTGTTTTCTAAGGAAAGCTATTGAGATAAAGGAGTATAAAAGAAGAGACAATTTTATGAGTTCATTTGTATAATTAGAGGTTTAAACCATGAGGATCAGCCATGTTCTGCCTTGAAAGGTCAAATGCATTCGAGTATTCATATTTTAAGAATTAGGCCGAAAGAAGATTCAAAATTAGAGGGTATTTTGATCAAAATTTTTAAGTCTCTCTCAAGTAAACCAAAGTTAATTAAATAAAATTGCTCATGGCTGATTAGAGTGTACATTTGACCATCAGTTGCATCTCACATTCTGCTACCTACCAGCTGGAACGTTGATGAGACTTTTTATAACTTCATTAGAGCTACCTTGTGGAACAATTTAATCATATAAACTCTTATAATGCAGATGCACAAGTACAACAATACCAGCTGCTGGCTTCTGGTCCTGTCATGCTGCTCTACCCCTTTACTTCTCGCCCTGCCATACAGCACATCCCTGCCACATGGGGACTGCCTTTGCAGGATGCTCAGCTGCAAGAACAAGCTGATTTTTGCTGCCTAACATCCAAGGTGCAGAGTTCCTGAAGGAGCAGTAAAGACATGGGGCTTCACAGGCCCAGATCTTACTGAGGGAACCTCCTGAACAACGTGGTTATCTGACAACGTAGACAATATTTTTGGGTGTTTTCTTTTTTGGGGGGGTGAGCAGGTAAGTTAACACTGAGAGGACAATATCCACCTATCTAACTGCTTGAAATTATTCTTTTGATTCTCTTCCTCAAGGAATTCTGCAGGGCTCTGGCACAGGGCTGTCCTCTCTCACCAAAGAGGAAAAAAAAGCTTTAGCCAAAATGAAACATTTGGATTTTCAGGATAAAATGGCTTAATGTCTTCTCTACAGCAAAACAGTGGAAGAAAAAGAAGCAGCAGCACTGCAAACAAGTGAGGTGACACAGCTCAACATGCAGCCCTCCTTACTATGCAGCACACCTGCTAGTGCATCACATTTGAATAGTACCATTTATCTTTATAACCCTTTTCTTTCTAGACTGTATTTCATTTATTTCTTTGTCTGACCTCCAACTCCTCTGTCAGAGGTGGTACAGACAATAAGCAGCAGCAATGGGAAGGAGAGTAGAGGCAGAGAGAAGTATCAATTTATACCACAGAGAAGTATCAATTTATACCACAGTCTTGGTGACTAAACACTGAGTAGCATCTCTTCAGAACTAGCACAATCTCTGAAAGGTTCCCATATGTTCGAGGCTGACTGTGTGCACGCATGATAATCAGCTTCAAATTATAATCAAGATATTAGAACGCAACTTTGCAAAGCAAACAGCTGAGAAGATCAGCAAATACTTGTCATGGAGAAGACAACAGAGCTTTGGAGGGGAGAATCTGGCCCCCTTCAGCTTCTGGCTGATCAGTGTTCAGCGTGGGGAGGGAAAGAGCCCTTGCAGGGGGACTGCTGAGGGCACTGCACCGATGGGACCTCTCCCTCATGTCTGAGAAGAGTAGTAGCCAAGCTGTGTCACTCCTGTTTCCCTCAAAAAATAACTCTAAAAAATTACCTGCAATGCAGAACGAATGTTGTCTAGATAAAGTCCCCTTGCCATGAGGGTTGAAAGGATTATTTTTTTTATTGCCAGTCCCCAAAATGAACCGTACAAGAAGACTCACAGAGGAACAAGGTTCTCAGTGATTCAGCTTTTCTGCACAGCAACAGCAGGACAATGTGCTTCAGTCCTAACAGGCTGGCATCAAACTGCCTTCTCCCCTTCAAGGCCTGAGGACTTCTCTTCCACAGGACTCCTCCAGCAATCCCAGTAGTGCCATGGGCATGCAATGGCATAGATGGAGTGCACATACCCTGGGCTCTGTTTGCAGCAGCAGCTCCATGCAGCCTCTCTCCCTGTGCATATCAAACAGAGTTCATGGTGATAATTTAAACATTTGTTCTTGTTCCCCACTTGGTCCCTTTTTTTTTTTAGTATCCCGAAGGCCTCCGCATAGGAAAAAGCAGGTGTGGGAGTAGCTAATGAGATATTCATTAAGATCAGATTTTGATAGAGATGACAAGCCAACTCAGCCCCAAACTTCTGCTTCTCAGCATTCAGCTTTAAGGATCGTTTTGTTTTACAGCCAGAAAAACTACCTGCAGTAGCATTGCTGGGGAACTAAAGCCTCCAGCCACATTTAGCTTCCATTTCAGCTACTCTGCATTGAATATTCCCCTTGGAAATTCAGAGAGCTACTGCACTGTCTGTTACATGTGTTATATAAAGACAATCAGGATGAGGTATTTGGGCACTGACCTGCTTGATTTTATTTTTGGCATTCTCTCCTTCCTACCCCACCACATATATTTGTGAAGCATGAAGTACATTCACCCTTCCTGACTCAGTTCTATTCTTTTTCAATCCTGACAGAACACTTGAGGTTGGTAAGTGAACTGTGCTAGGCTGGGTCATGTTTTCAAATGAAGAAAAAAACACCCCACAGCCCTGAAGCAGATTGATATAATTTTGGTTTCATAGCTGACAATCATTTTTCATCATTGTTTCAAGCATGAAAGATTTAGCGGTGGCTGCATAAAACTTCAGTGGCACAAACCTTTGATGTTCTGTCAAGCAGCTTTGCTTTTCCCCCTGTCATACAGACAGCAGTCACAAATTACTCCCTGGCAATCCTAGGTGAGGATTATGCAGATTATTAGAAAAAGATGAGGTTTAAAGAGTTATTAAAAGTACCTCTGTGTTTCAGCAACACGCAAACACGCAATTGTGTCCTTCACAAAACCTCTTGGTTTTCTTATTTTAATGTGCTGCTGGTTTTCCTCTGTGTCAACTGATTTCTTTGGTTGGGCATTTTCTCCTCAGATTCCAAGTAATCAAACTGTCATGAGCATCCTCCTAAGAGAAAGCACTGGAACAAACAGAAAACCACCACATTAGCAATCTGCTTGTGAGCTGCAAACACATGCACAGAGGCTGAGCAGAGCACATGTTTCTCTGAAGGGCCAGTTGTGCTACTTGGAGTGTGACTCTGCAGGATAAAGCTACATGGCAATATAGAATTAGAATATAGTGTCCTATTTTATTTTAAGCTACTGCCTTCTTGAATGGATGTACCATCTGTTTCACCACTAATGAATTCAGGACAATTTTTTGCCCTGGCTTGAGTTCCACTGGGTTGTCCAGAGTTTTCTCGTGGGCACCAGTTTAAATTAAATAGGTGAAATGCCACTGCAAGAATTAATGCTTAAAAATCCGTGTCTTATCCAGTAAAGTCTTTCACCTAAACAGTGTGTGATCTTATTTTTTTTTTAATCTGCAGTTTTATTTCATCAACAGCATCTGCAGTTTGCTGTGTTCTGTATTTTGCTATGACACTGGATTCTGCAGACCCCTGGAGCACACGTTCCCCTAACTACCATTGCAGTTTTGGGGATGCAGGTCTCAGATATTTGCTTCACGACTGCAAGTGATTTTTATCATCCAAATGGGCTTTACCTGTAAGATGGTGATAACAAAACTTCTCCAGATAATTGATCTGCCCAAGGTTGCGCAAGAAGTGGAGGTTAAGGAATATCAGCATCTTCCTCAGAGCTTTGGAAATTATTACTATGGATCATTATTAAGATCTTTGAATTTTTGAATGATGCTTGGGCTCTGTTGCAAATACTTTACAGGAAACTGCCCTATTTGAGTAATCTCTGATGCAATGTAGGAAGAGCACAGCAGGTTAATGAAGGGATGAGAGGAAAGTAAGAATAACTAATAATAAGTGAAAGAAATAGGCTTAGTTGTCTGTACAAGATTTGCAGATGAGCGTTTCATACACACAGTCATGTGGAGATAGATAGGCATTCAGATCCCCAAAACTGAGTAATTCACTCCAAGTAACTCAAATTTCATGGCTTTCAAGATTTAAAGTGACCTCTTCAAAGATTAGACAGTGATGAAAGATCAAATCAAGCAAACTTTTCCGGTCTTACACCTTAAGAAGTCAATGGTACTATGCACACAGCATTTTATGGAATTATATTTTGCTGTGCTTGTACTCACTTATTTCTCAGTATTTAATTATCAAATACCTCAATGAACTCCTCAGGATACAGCTACAACTCAAAAATTATTCACTGAAAAGAGCTGTTGAAGAACATTTGACACACAGAGGAATCCATTTGTAGAAAATCCCCAATCAGCAAAATTCATTGACTAAATTATACATGATTAATTATTCACCCATCTCTCACCACACAACTTCCCCCCCTCCCCTTTGACAAATTCCTAAAATGATCAAAATGCTGATCACAGCCCAACAGTTTATACAGCCTCTTGCCTTTATGTCTCCCTTCCAGCTTCTTCCCTCCAGTCCTTTAGTAAGCAAACCCTTCTGGTTCAGCAATTTGGCGAACCAGAGAAATTTTGACTTGCAATTATATAACTGCTGCAAGGCACTCCAGTCAGCAGGAATGCCATCCAGGAGATTCACAGCTGGAAAAATGAAGGAACAGCCGTCTCCCCCTGCCACAGGACTTTTATTGGGTATGCAGCCTTCGGTTTTGAACGCTTTGATTTATTGGAGGGAGAAG
The DNA here is from genome assembly GCF_003945595.2 of Pipra filicauda. Classification (NCBI taxonomy): domain Eukaryota; kingdom Metazoa; phylum Chordata; class Aves; order Passeriformes; family Pipridae; genus Pipra; species Pipra filicauda. The sequence goes on along the minus strand of NW_024104953.1, from coordinate 2,139,526 downwards.
CAATGTGAAAACACTGTCAGGCTTCTGCAGCCACTGAGATATTAGACTGCTCCATCCATGTACATCACGCTCAGGAAAAGCACAAGAATCTGGAGGGCTATAAATTAGAACATCCTGGAGGTGTGGAGTGGAAGGAGGAATCAGGAGGGTAAACTTAGCTTGTGATTAGCTTTAAATCCTGAGAAACATGAAACAAATTCTGGCTGCTTCATGAATTACACCTTGCCTTTCCCAATTGTTCCTTTATTTGTAATTCTCCAGCAGAAGTGCAGACCTACACTCTCCCTGCCCCTGGCTTGCAGCCACTTGGGCCAGCAGGATCTGCCTGCTCTGTTGTGCTCTTTTTCCCACATATCTTTTTTAGAAACCACTTATTGAGATCTTAGACCTGATGTATTTTTAATTCTGCTGTGAAATCCTTACTTAGAGAAGATGCTGCTTTGGCTGTCAAGGCCTTCCACCAAACTGTGGATCACACTCTTTTCTGCCCTTCACAGCAACCGTATTCCCACTTCTTAAGGGATCTCTTTTAAAGGGAACTCTTTTAGTCAAGAGAAATGAGCTCTCTCTTCCCACCCTGTCTGCGCAGTGCCTGGTTTATACTATTTATATAACAACTCTCCAACCATTAAAGGGTAAACTGCAGCTACAAAATTCATGCTGCACAGATTTCTAAACCTGAAATAACTTTTACCTGTGTGTTACAATTTGTATTAGATCCCATGGTCCAAGGCTCTGTAAACGATTTTCAGTCCTGAACCAGACCCATAACTTCCTTCACAACTGATTTCTGGAGTGTAAGGTTCCATATGAGGTTCTGTATCCTCCTCAACTCTAAGCCTGCTTGCAGGTGATCCTCCTCTGCATTGGTTGATCTCAATTAGCCTAAAAAGAGCCAGGGCCTCTTTTGCTCCCATCCTGTACACAAGCATGGAATCACTTAAATTCCCTGCACAAATGTCATCATTCACATCTTCAGCTCCTCAGACAAAAGGGACCTTTCCAGCAGAATACATTGGAACTAGACCTCCTTACTGCAGGGTTGTCCCTTTAAATCATTTCCTAGGGCTCACTCCTGGCTTGGGGGAGGGGAAGGGAAGGCAGGAGAGCCTGGAATTTTGGGGGGGGGGCAGTTGACTGCAGCTCTTAACTAGTCATTTTGCAGCTAACCTCTGTAAGGCAGCTCTCTTCCACATGGTAAATAGGCTTATTTATTCTTCTCACATCTCATTACTAATGCTTTCAATGTATCCTAACTAGACAAGCAACCAGCTTCTGTCCTTGGATACCAGCCCAGTTCTCCTTGACTTCACCAGCAGGCACAGACTATCTGAGGAAAGAATTCAGCTCAGTATAGTATTTACACTACATGCTAATTATTAAAACAGCCACCAGCTCCTGTTTCATAAGCAAAGATATAAATTCCAGGTCATTACATAAAATGACTTTATAAAGCATTTGCAGAGACCATTAACTTAGCTACAGCTCTCTGCTCACCCTTGAGAGGAACAGGGACATCTGAAACAGCAGCACCCCACTCTCTCCTCTCCTGCAGAGGTGTGGTTGCAAACCAGGAGGGATGTTGCCCACCTCACTCACTGCCTGGTCCTCGGTGGGAACTTGATTTAAATTCTGTGGGCAGCAGGTGAGGGAAGCGATTCTGTCCCTCTGCTCTGCTCTGGGGAGACCCCACCTGCAGTGCTGCCTCCAGCTCTGGAATCCCCAGCACAGGAAAGACATGGACCTGTTGGAGCAAGTTAATTAGATGGATGGAGCACCTCTCCTAGGAGGAAAGACTGAGAGAATTGGGGTTGTTCAGTCTGGAAAAGAGAAAGCTTTGAGGTGACCTAATTGCAGCCTTCCAGTACCTGAAGGGAACCTAAAAGAAAGATGGAGAGGGACTATTTGCAAGGGCCTGTAGTGACAAGACAAGGGAGAATATCTTCAAACTGACAGAGGGCAGGTTTAGATTAGACATTAGGAAGAAATTCTTTACTGTGAGGGTGCTGAGGCAGAGAAGCTGCCCCATCTCTGGGAGTGTTCAAGGCCAGGTTGGCTGGAGCTCTGAGCAACCTGGTCTGGTGGAAGGTGTCCCTGCCCATGGCAGGGGGTTGGAACTGGGTGATCTTTAAGGTCCCTTCCAACCCAAACCATTCTGTGATTCTCTGATTTCGTGGTACATCAGGAAAACCAATTTGAGATCTTGCAGATGATCCAACAAGAAAAGGTGAGGGGATGTCTTCCTGTGAGTAAAACTGTGCTACAAAGCAGAGTCATTCCCAGGCCTCTCTCAGGTGTCCTGTGCCTCATTTCTCCATCTGTAAAATAGGGCTAATAGTTCCCTCACACACAGGTGATAGGGAGATGAAAGATGCTCAAAGATTAAGTGTAGTCCATAAAAACATGACAAGTTTGATTCGGTATAAGCTGGTGACAACTGTAAATTTCAAAGGCAATTCATTTCACAGATTTTAGTGCCATTTCCAAACGTTTATGTCTACTCTGCTACTGCCGTTCACTTTGCAAATCCACAGCTATGGAATAGAAGCCATTAAGGGAAGGGGGGAGAAGCCACAGTTTTTGTAAGAAGTGATCAGGAGCAAATTAATTCATGTAGGCTATGAATTTTGCATCGGTAGGTTTCAGTGCAAATCCAATTGCAGTAAACAGTTTATATTCCCCCTCTAGCTATTGTTTTGAGCTATCTTCAGATGCATACTGATCTCCCTGAATTGCTTTATAGGCTCTTAACATTGCAGAGGTTTTCTTTGCAGCTGATAACCCCAGGCTGGTACCTCCAGGCTAAAAGCTGACGCTGTAGAGCTCATGTGTACCAGCTCAGTGGAGCTGTGCTATTGGATAGCTCAGGGTCTCATTTGTAATTAAAGAGTAGAAAAAATTGATTTCTGAAAAACAGTTCTGGGATGAAGGTGGAGTTTGCTGTGAACTCAACAGCTCTGGAGTTTCAGACAACAGCTTTTAAATTTTTTTTCTGTGCAGGGAAACAGCCTGTCAGAGGTTTGTGCTTCTACCACCTAACCAGTCACAACTCACTGCCCACACAGTTGTGCCAACAAACTGATCACAGTATTCCAAGTTGAAATCAAAAGAAATTAATTCTAGGTGATCTACCTAATCCAGAAACGGATTAATGAGCACAGCTAAGGGAGCAGGGGTGTGTGAACATCCCTAAAACTATGACACTGTCTGGGGAAAAAAAGCCTCTTTTGGTAGCTTTCCCAGCAACCAGCTCTCAGAGAAATCATCCTCAATTGATATGACCAAAAAGCAAGTGATGAGAGCCCTTATAAACCTAGTAGGAGTCAATTTAAAAGACAAAAAAAGGGCACAATTGAGGCCTTTCTCCTGACACTCCCTGTTCAGGGCTCCATGCCCATTGTTAACAGCCGATAAAAGATTTCTCTCAGACATTCTTCGTGCCACTTCCACTGTTCCCATACTGCTGGCTGGTGGCACTGCACGTGAAGACCTCTTCCTGCCAGACTTTTAAACAATGCACAGACACACAACTCACTCCAACTTAGATCTGACACTTTTCCTCAAGATTAAATGGGCTACTCGCAGAGACAGACAACTCAGTAACTTCAAAGCTCCCTGCCTTAGCTAACAAGAAACAAATTGCTTCCCCAGTGACTCCTCTCGAGGGAGTAATGCAGGATAAACCTGTGATATTTGCATTAATTCATCTTTAAATATAAATCGGAATAGATTCTGTTTCTGTAATATATTTCCACATTATTTAAATGGACTTGTTTTAAAAGCCAGTAACATGTTTGCTTTGGGAATATTTTGCATTTATATTTACCTTTTGGCTGGCAGTTCATTTTATGGGAAGATCTGTTGGAACCAAAGCAGTTGAGGATTACAAAGATTTTAGAAGGGATTTACATCTGAGGCCCCTTTCATCACGACTTTCAGCAATGCTACTTTTCTTAGTTTAGTGACATTTAAGGATATTGGAAATATTTTGGTGACAGACCCCCCCAGTGAGCTCAGCTGCCCGAGGAGAGCTGGGCTTTGTTGCACCTGTCCTGATTCCTGCTGCCTGTGGAGCAGGTTTGATGAGCAGACATCAAAGCCCTCTGCAGAGGGGCTCGATTTCATCGTCCCATTTTTTGTAGTGGGGGAAACTGAGATATGAAGGAGAGAAGGGAACAATATTGCCTGAAGGCCAGTAGAAAAAGGATTAGTTTTTTTTCTTGTTTGCTCACAACAAGCACCATAGGTTACAAGTTGCTCACTCACTCCATCCTCTCCATTTATGTCAAAGTGCTTTGAGACCATTATTAGGGTATTCCTGCACTACCTAGTCCTGTTTTAGGATTCATTATCCGGTTACCTACACTTCCCTCTGCTGCTGGGGGAACTCTGCAGCTGAGCAGGTGTAGAAGGGACCTGGTATCACCCCAGTGCACTGTCAGCATCTTTTAGTTTAACCTGACAGTAAAAGTGGACTTCAGTAAAATGTTGTCAATGGAAGGACCCGAGGCACGAGATGGGAGAGTGTATGTGCAAATCTGTAAGACTGTGTAAGCTCAGACATCCATCAAAGTGAAGAAAAACCTTTCTGAGGCTCAGCTCCTCTTCAGCCCAAAGAGCTCCCAGGCTCCAGGTGCTCTCTCACGGCATTGCTGGCCTGAGAAAGCAGAGCTGCTGTGCTGTTTTCATTGCTGCCCTAACCCACAGCAGCCACACGTGGTGTCACACGGTGTCGGCGATGACACCCCACTGCCTGAGCAGCTGCATCACTCCTGGCCTTTGTTTTATCTCCTGATTAGCTGCAAGAAATTCGCTGTCACACAGAAATCAGATTGACTCCCACCGCACTGGTTGGGAACAGTATTTGTGCAAAGACTCTCTAAAGGCAGACGTGAGGTTCTGTATTTTTTGATAAAGTTCACAACTGAATATTATGAAGTGGTGGTGGGAAATCAATACTTTGGTCACTGGGTAAATGCTTTTGAGTTCTTTTACTGGCTCTAAGATTTACTGTTTAGCCACTCCAATTCCCATCATGTGCAAATGTTTCCTATATTAATAGAAGAAGAGTGATTTGTGGGCAGTGAATGGGAAACAGGACATCAATTTAATGGGGCCATTTGGGGTTAGCACAAAATGACAGAACAGCAGGAAGCAGTTAAAAGCTTCCCTCTCAGCAATCAAAGGCCTGCAATTTTGAGTCTTTTCCTCCAATCAAGTAGTGCATTGATGAGAAACCAGTTCTGATAATGACCTTTGAAAGACCTCATTCTGGCCTTCTGGGGTAATTAATTTCTCTAACTGTGGTGTCCTAACAGGAGCTCAGCAAATGCACGTCATCTACACAATCACTAGAGATGCATGACAAATGGCAGAAACCAAGGGGAGATTTCTTTGCCCTTATCTTGGCTGAATTTTTTTCCTTTGAAGGCTCCTGATCTGACTTGCTGGTATTGCTTTTTCTATGTGCATCTTCCTCTCTCCTACCTGTCTGTCCCAGTTCATTGAAATTATGGATAGACCATCCTTACTAATTCATCAGTCCTACTGTAGCTCAATGCATGAGTTCCTTCCTGTGCTGCATATTTTTACATTTCATTCTATAAGGCTGCTCCTAGATCAAGTCATGCTCACATTTCATTCCAAGCCTTAGTTCAATTAATATCATGTTTTTGGCAGTGCTGAAAAGAAACTCTCCTTTTTCTTTCAAAGGCAGCCATGGAGTGCTGAATGCCAGCTTCCCTAGATGGGGAATGGTAGGTGTTTGCTCTCAGTCCTGCTAACATCAGGAGTTGTATTTCATTATATAAAAATACACCTTCAACCAGTGACAACAAACCTGCTAGCACAGACTGAGCTCCTGGAAAATGCCAGGAACGTATCAGGACAACACAGTAGCTTTCAGCTGATTTTAGTGACCATTCCACAACCTGCTTTTAGAGCTCCAGTTTTCAGTTTTAAGGCTCTTCTGCCTTTTCCCAGTATGCTGGAGATGGTGATACCCATGATCACTGTGACTGCTCTGCTGGGGAGCTCTGCTTGTAAAATAGGAACAAAACTGACTGCCATGAGCTGGTAGGGACCCCAACTTTTAAATTTCTCATGCTGCGCTTCAGTGACTTTTCAAGCTCCTAATACCAGCTCAGAAATGCCGTGAAACACTGACCTGGCATGAACTCCCTCTGTCAGTTCAGATCTGTTCCAAACCTCGGCAGGCGTTCTGCCAGATCTGGGATCATCCATCCCCCCCTGCAGCTGGCAGAAAGGTGACACAGAAATCACAGCACTTGCAAAGGCCATCCTGTGTGCCCCAGCTAATTCCCCACAGAGGCACCGTGTTGAGCCCACGCAGGATTCACACCAAATCATTAGGAGCATTTGAAAAGGGAACACAACACCCTGCTCCTGCCATCCCTGGAAACAGGAGAGCTTCCTCTCCCAGCTGTGTCTCGGGATTCCTGCTCTTTGCCATCTTGTTGTTAGCCAACAAACCCCACGTGTAGAGGGGTGAAGGAGAGCGCTCGATACGACAATTACAGGCTATACTTGAAAATTGTTTTCCTAAGCATGGTCAGCCAACCTGCTCATGGCCTGGCACTGAGCAGGAAAAACATCTTATGTAGCATATATTGTGAAGAAACTGCCATATGAAGTGTGGAGGACAAAGGCAGAAACATGTATGGACTGTATTCTAAGGCAGCAAAACAAATTCTCCCTCTGTAGGGTCTAGGAAAGTCACGAGCACAATCAACTTTTAAAAATCATTTAAATAGTTGTCATGACCCTATTCTTACCTTGTGTCTGTTGATTTGGCTCCCATGATGCCTGAATATCTTTTCTGAAGCCAGTTTGCTATCTATTGTCTGTGCCTGATGAGAGCTGTTATTTCTGATTATATGCTTTTCCTCTGTATTCCAGATCTCTGTGCTTTCTCTCCCTCAGCACATTTCTCCCTAAGCACTGAAGGTGCCTGATGCAGGTACCACCTCCAGCACGCCCTAGTGGGTAAGAACAGAGCAAGAACATGTCACACCTTAGCCTAAGACTGCAACCAAGGGGCAATATCCTCACATCTTGAAGTGCCTTTATACTGTGCTACCCCCATGCTCTGGAAGTTCTGCAGGATTTCCATGCTAAATACGGTTCCATCGTTCTTTTATTCATAAAAAGTCCCACTGCAGAAACAAGCCAGGCAAGCCAAGCTCCAGCTGTCTATGAATTTATTTTATTGCACCACAACTTCCTAAGAACAAGGCGTTAAAGAAAGCAGATGTTTCCATGTGTGCTTTTAAAGTAGATGTGAGCCCTGTCTCCCAACACGTCCCCTGAGCCCACAGGGACCATTGACTCTGTAAAGACAGAAGCATGAATTAGCCTTTGCAGAATCATAACTCTCACACCCTACAAAAAAAGTGAATTAATGCTCATTTTCCCTTTTGAGCACAACCAGCAATTGGCTGGAGAAAGTGAGGCTAGGGAATACTGAAATACATCTGTACACACAAAGGAATTATCCTGCCTCTCCTGCCATGCTAGGCCAGTGTTCAGCACATTCAAGACAGCTTCCAAGCAGCACACCAAAGCACTGGGATGTCCCGCTCTCACTCAACCAGTCCTTTTCCACCAGGTATTCCCAGTGCCCCCAGTCTCAGAACACAGGGAATCGTTGGGCTTCAATCACATGGGAGCCTCTGGCACAGAGTAGGAATAGGCAGCTCAGGGTAGAAGAGAGCTGGAAACTCTCCCAGAATAACAATAAAATTCAAAATGGGATTCACAGTTGTGAGAAATCACAATCACATGCCATTCAGCAGCCCAGTCATAGCCCTCCATCACTGGAGTACTGTGATACACGATCCCAGTTCTTTGGCTCGTGGAATCGCCTTGCTCACAACAGCCCTGGGCCTGGGAGCCTCCACCACTGCCTTCACACAGAGGTTCCCGTTGCACTTTGTGTCTTCCAATTCCTCCCAGCTGCTGAGCTGTTTGACACAATGCTCAGCACGAGGTTGCTGTCAGCAACCTGAGGTGCTTCACCCTCAGGGAAATGGAAACCCCACTCAGATACCTCCCCATGCCAGCCCCGTTTGTTGTTAGGCTAAAACCAGCCACAGCTATTTCTGAAACACTGATGCTCCCCAAGCAGCACTTAATGTCACTGTGAAGCTTTAAAATGAGACCTAGAAAACTGCCCTTGCAAGGATTTGCTCAAATGTAAACCCCATTGTACCAGGGTGGAGGATCCCTGAAGGCCAACTGTGTTATCTTTTGTCTAGAGAAAACAATTAGAAAGCTGATTTTAAAATGCTACAATTAAAGGCTTAATATAAATATATTTCTGATGGTATCAACAAGCTTTCAGACTTCAAGAAGCTCTTTCAAAATACCAGTGACTTCAAGCAAAATAGCGGGTTCTGTTTCCTCCTTCATGGTGAACAGACTACAGGCAATTTACATGCACTTTCTAATCTTAAAAATACTTTATCTGTGCTATGCATTGTATCTGCTATGAATTTCACACACAGACTGTAAAAATATACATAAAGCCTCATACAAATTTACTGTTCTGTCTGTAGATTCATGGCTGAAGATAAAGCACTGTAGTACAAAGGTTTGGGGGTAGGCACACAAAATCTGATGAGCAGGAGTTCTGTAAAATTTAATAGAATGTTTGTACCTGTATTTTAGATAATCAGATTACAGTGGGATTTCAAAATTAATTTGCCTTTCTTGGGCAGTTTTATGTTGTGTTTTGGGAATAATCACACAAAATGAACACTACAAATGAAAATCCTGGGTTTATTGAGGTCACTAGGGCAACTCCTACTGATTTCAATTGGGCCAGGGCCTCACTTTATGAGGAAGTCTTGGGGAGAAAATAAATTCAGACTTCTAGAAATGCAGCAGCATGCCAAGAAGCCTTTTCTTAATTTTATTTTGAACATGGTCAGACTGCCATCTGAGAAAGCAGCTCTTTTCATTGCCTTCAGGAAAGCAGCAGGTATTCCTGCTCCCACTCATTCCCTGTAAGGAATAGGCTTTCAAAGCCACTGCTTTTTACAGTGGCCAAATACTGTTGATGGGCTGAAGTCTCCACCTCACCCCTGTGCCAGGATCTCAGCTTCCACTGAGGGCTGGGCTTGAGAGGTCCAAAAAAGCTCTCTCAGCTTTCTTAAGCTTGTCCTGGGCTGTGGGATAACAAGTCTTGCTTATCAGAGGCCAGGAAATCCTGGGTTCCTACACCCAAAAGCTGAGCATTCACAAGGAGCCTGTTTTAGACAGGACCTTGTCCTTGTGAGGGGCAGAGGCTGTCAGCTCCTGAGGAGTTTCCAACTGAGTGGGAACAGGGAGTCCCTTCTCTACCAAGCAGGATATTTATTACCTGCAAGACTGAATTCAGCTCTTGGAGGCCAATTCCTCCTCAACCCAGAAACATGCTATCACTTTTTCCTCCCATTTCAAATTCCTTTTTATCTGGTGCAAACACATATGTGCTTCTTGCCTGTTTATCAAAGAATCTGAGGCTGCCAACAGCACCCATCTCCTCCAACATACCAACTTAGACTTCTAAAGCCAGTGTGGTCCTTCCTGCACCAAATCACATTGGTATCTACCACACATTTGAGAGGTGGTGTCATTAGTACAGTACAAGGCATAGGACAGTTCCTGCTTGAAGCCAGTTCCACATGAGAAGTGCAGGACACATAAGAGAACTTGGATCAGGAACGTAGCAGTTTGGTACCAAGTATTGCAATAAGAACTCTAACAACTTACCAAAAGTGAAAAGTTTGATGCCTGTAAACAGGCTTTGATCAGAATTTTGGATCAACTCTGAAGGTACTGACTTTTACTGGGGAAGACGTCCTCAATTAAATTTCCATGTCTATCAGACTATGGAGTACTTCTTATATTAGCTTAGTAACATCTGAAAGGTCTTGGAGATAGACATCATGGAAGTGGGGCTTCAGCTTCACTGACCACAGAAGTATTTAAAACGAAGCCTCAAATCTTCTGGAAGAAAATTGGTAAGTAAGAAAATAGTCAGAATTCTGAATAATACGATATAATTAACTTTTCAGCAGAGAACAGCCTCTTGGCACTAACCATGTCCTTTCTGATCTATCAGAGACTGAAAAGCAAGGCCTTTCCTCTGCCAACTGTCTTCTTAGAATAAACAAAAGAATCCTCCCCCTTCATCTCCACATATTTAATAATATTAATAGAACATTAAAATATTAATGCTACTAGACAAGGCCTTTCATAAAGCACATAAATGAATTCATTCACTCTAGCTCATTAGCTTAATCGTCAACCTTTTTACAATGTAACTGATTAACATTTTCATTGTTCTTCCTTGGTTTTCCCTTAGACTTTTGCTTCTTTGGGGATCAAAAGATCTCTGAATGCATAAGCTCAACAAATATCCCTACAAAACTGTACAACAATAGAGATAACTAAGTGAGGGCTTTCACAGCTCACGCTTCACAGATACTGCAGGAAACAATCATTTAAGAATCATTTTTATTTGTATGTTTAACGTGATTATACACATTCATGAGTCCAACAAGATCTGCACTGTGACATTAAAGATACAGTACAATAACATTCAACATGAGGTACTTCATATATTTATATATATATCTGTCCTTTATAAATAATGCTGTAAGCCTGCTAAGGTCAAACACTGCTTCAGCACAAACGGGTGCTGGGACCTGAAGTGAGCCGAGTTTATCACAACAAAAAAGAAACAAACCCCAAAACAGTTCAGTGCAATAAGAATGTAGAAATTAAAATGTTTACTTAAATACTATTTCAGATATGCAGAAAGTATATTACATTATACTCTCTTATCACAGATTCCTCTCACCAGGAAAATCAAAGATACAAGTAGCAAAGATGGCCAGGTACAGTTTAAGACAGAATCTACGAGGTGATCTCTATCGACACTACATTTACATTCCAGGCTGATGTGGCTGATGCTTGCAAGATGTCAGTCAATGTATTCAAGCTTGGATGCTACTGCTAAACCAACCAAATTCACATTTAGACACCTATTGAAGTGCCCTGATGTCCCAAGGTGACTGGTGCTGGCCACCTTCTTATATGCCAGTACTCGTTAGCATCAGGCAGTGCTCAGAAACAAGTCACACTGTGAGCATCAAATTGGGGTGCTTTTGTTTGGTCATTCATACTGGAAACGTTCACATGCACCAGCTCCTAAAACCTGGAATGGACTCAGAGGAATTAAGCCAGAGGTTGCTTTCATCCTACTTCGTCAAAAGGATTTCATAAAAGAAGCAAATAAGAATAATTAAATAACAGCTCATTTTTCTACAGATTACAGCTAGAGGGTATTCTGATGTCTGAACTTCTGTTCTAGCCAGTGAAGGTAGCAGATACCTCACCTTTGTTTACAGGTAAGAAAAACAAACAAACAAAAAAAATTAAAAGTGAGGACCCAAGTCTAGTTATACCAATGCAGTACTCTCTGACTTGTCCCACCAGCTGAGGCACCTGGGTTTTTTTCCCCAAACAACTCAGAATGCAGTTTGCATTGACAAGCAACTTGTCCATCTGATCATCACTCCGAGTAATTACATCTGCATCAGCCGCTTGCTGTAAGAAAACTTAATCAGCTGATTAGCGTCTTTCACTGCTTCAAATGGATCTAAATAAAAGGAACTGCTGCTCAGATGTTGTCTAAAAGTAGGGTGACCATTACCTCATCACAATCTTCGATTCCTTTTTGCGATCTCTTCAGCAACTCTTCCTCCACTCCATACCATTTATACTCTTGTCTATTTTCAGCTGCAGATCTAAATAAAAATAACTGGAGGTTTTTTTAAATCTCTCTCTGGGAGTTTTCCATGGAGCATTCTGTTTAGGTTTCACTAACAGCCTGGATTACGTACATCTGTTACAAAAAACCAAAACATTTCTCTCTGTATTTTGAGGATATTTACATTTCAGAGAGAGCTCTGCTTACACACACATGTACGTATGTATATAAAACATTAAGCACTAAGATGGATGAAAGGCATAAATCCTGCAGGGGAGTTTTTTTACCTGGCTCTCCTTTTATTACCTAGAGAGAAGATCTGGGCTTTGGCCATAAAGTGTTTGATGTCTATGCTCCAGTTTTCCTTACTTCAGATGGTTTTTCGGACACTGCAAAGATGTATTGGCACTTTAGGATGGCCGGGGGCCAGGATTCCAACCGTCCAGCATCACTCAGAGTAATAGCATTAAACTGGTAAGAAATCATATGAGAAAAACATTTTTATTACAGAACTGACAAGTGAATTTAGGGTTATGCTACATTAATGCGTTGATATACTATAACATTTATCTTCAGCCTGTCTGAAGAATCGTTTGGTCCCTCTCATTTCGTTAAAACGTACGCAACAAACACAACCCACTTCAGAGGTGAAGGAAGAATGAGATGCTTTACAACAGGTAGTGTGTCTCTGAGGAGCAACTGTCCCAGTGCAGTGGTGAAGGATTTGCTCATGTTTAAACAGTACCTGTAGTTCTTATTTATACTGGATTCCTTCCCTGATACAAGGAGTATCCCTAATATTTTCCAGAAATGATACAGACATACAACAAGAAGTTTTGGGGAAAAAAAATTCAGACAAGGAAAAGGTTCTGTACCACATAATCCTCTGATTGATGTGTAGCCATAAGCAGTTGCAAGAGATCCAACATTAACACATCAGAGAAGACTTCTTCCTCCTCACTGCTATCTGATAATATAAACTAAGTGTAATACGACCACAGTTGGGAATCTTCTGTCTTTGCCTAAACTGCAACTGGTAATAAAAAGAAAAAAAATCTCATATTACAGAAAAAAGTCCAAGTCAGGATTGATACATTCTGTTGTTTCTCTATAATCTGCCTCTACCATGTTTAGGAAGAAGAAAAAAAAACCACCCAAAACAAACAAAAACTTATCCTGCATCAGATGATTGATATTAATTCCCATTTATTTAGCAGAGAAAAGCCATTTAAGGAGCAAATCAATGTAGCAAAAACTAGGTCATGGGAGTAGAGTTTCAAGAGCTGCATATACAAGTTGAACACGTGCAAGTACTTCCTTGCCTTCAAGGTGGGATTCCTAGTAAATGAACTCTGAGGGTTACTTGCCAAGCCCACATCCCTTCCTCACTGTAAACATGTCCATGCACTGTGGACATGGTCAGCATGCTGTGTAGCTTCCTGAAAGATGCTTCCTTCTCTCCATCTTCCCCTGTAGCCATCCCAAACAGCTGGCTGCAGGAAAATCTTACAGTATGAAGGTTTAAAACCTGTGCTTTTTCCGCTTACAACTGAGGGACTTCTTTCAGCTCCCATGGTCAGAAGCAGCTTGGCTTATTGGAATCTCCAAAGTCTGCAGAGCAGACAGCAGAGAGAGCCATAAAACAAGGCTCTTCATTTTCTACCCCTACCTCCCCAAAGAATTACAAGCAGAAAGCAGGAAATGGAGAAAGAGGAAAGGGATCAATGAAGACAGTGTTTAGTGAGATACAAGAGGGGGATGTCCTCTGGTGATTCACAGGTGCATCAAAGAAAGGGTCAGCGTCACCAGCAAACAGGCACCCCTCTTACAAAAAGCCTTTAAAACTCACTTGTTTCCAAGAGCTTCCAGTTTAAAATACTACACTTAAACTTTATCACCAACGATGCTACAAGTACAGCAAGCCAGGAACTTGCCCACAGCGTTTACATATTCCCTGCACTGATCCCATATCTGCAGATAAAAACCTAAATGTCAGGAGGCCTGAACCTGACAGGTTCTTCATAGCAAAACGCTTTGTCTCCACACACTCTCATTCAAGCATAAAAGATGAGTTCGGGAATTTGCCCTCCCTGTACCCCCGTGCCGTTTGTACTGTCCGAAGAGCACTGAAACTGAACAGTCACCTTCCCACACTGCACTTCTGTCATTCCTTCCTGTCCAAAATAGCTGAGTTCGTTACCATCCAGAATCACGCTCGCTGTGTAAAAGGTGTCGGGCTCAATCTGCACCGGGTATTCAAACCACACGGGGAAAGTGTTACTAGAGCCATCCGAGAAGTATTTACTCAAGTTCTGGCCCAGGATAACTCCTTGTCGCTTGAGTTCAATCTTGGCACTGTACTCTGCCGACCCACAGCTGGAGCCGTAGAGCCCAAAGCCGGCGATAAACACTCTCTTATCCACGGCAAACTGGATGCTGTCACAGCGGCCCCGGTAGCGCCACTGGTTGCTGCGGTAAGCGCAGGACTGGAAGCGGTGGCAGCGCTGAGGGACGAGGCCTTTCCGGGGCTTGCTGACAAACTGCAGCTCCGGCTTCTTGGCCGCCGTGTACCACAGGAAGATGTCGTTGGTCTCGTTGAGGGTCAGGATCCCAGACTGAGCAGCGCCGTTGGCGAAGTCGTCCAGAGCCATGGTGGGGATGCGGATCAAGTACAGGGCCTTGCCCAGGACTTTGCGCTTGTTCTCTATGGTCGCCGTCAGCTCCTGCCGCTGACACTCCACCTCAGCCCAGTTCAGGGCCGCCTCGAAAACAACGATTTCTTTGGCATTCAGAGTCTCCCTTCGGAGGATGCTTTCAAGTGTCTGAAAATCAATGTCACAGAACCCCTCAGACTTCAAAGCTAGCTCGGCTTGGGCATCAATCACTTCCCAACAGCGCTGGGTCAGGTCGGGTTCCTCGAATAAGCAGCTCTGGGAAAGCAGCACACACGCATTCTTTGCACTCAGACTTGTCTCTAGGAAGTTGACACAGGCGCGGGCGAGATGAGGGACAATGTATTTCTTGGCAGCATAAAGAGTGGCCAGGACGGTGTCGGCAGCCAGATCGATTTCATCACAGTAAATGTACCTGAAATAAAACACAGGGACGTAACACTGATGCTTAATGCAAAAATGTGTCAACAACAAACTTATAAAAAATCATAAACAAAGAACAGTTAGATGGCTTCACATTAAAACTAAGCAGTGGTTTTAGGGAATATGGATTACATCTAAAATGAAAGTACAAAACAAATTCAGCACTCATGTAAGACTATGGAAGAGAATCTTAAACCTAAGGTGAATCCAACCTGCCATCTGGGGTACATGCTATGAGACAATGGCTATATTTACAAACCAGGGCCCCTCCAGCTCTGTGCCCCTTCCATACAGGCCGTGGCTGATGAGAGCCCATCTGCCCCTGGTGGGAGCTCCGTGAGTGCTACCCTACTTGGCTAACACAAGCCTGGAACATGTTACCAAGAGGATTTGGACTGGATATCCTGTAATGGTGAGCCATGATTTACTGAGCTGTATATACAATGCAGGAATGAAAACAAGTCTACAGGCAATAACTAGGTAGTCTAAGAAGATAAATCCTATTCCAGCATATCAGGTGCTATCCATTTTCTTTATCTCCCATAAAGAGTGGGTTGGGTGTTTTTAGATTATGGTTTTTTTATCTTTTTTTTTTTTTTTTTCAAACAGGGTGATAAAGTCTATAGGAAAAGGCACAAAACCGTAATTTTCAGTTCTTTTAATACTTGCAACATCATAACTCCACTAGCACAGCGTTTTCTCTCGGTCTCACTGCATAAGGAGGAAAAAAGCTTTACTGCTACGCTAGTGTGGTGGAAGAGATGAAGGTGAAATGCTATTTATGTGACTAAACTGCCGGGATTCATTGCTCAGAGAAATGAAGCATTGTACAGTTTGTTCTTTTCAGTATCTCATGCTTCAGGGCCCCATTTGCAGCTGGTGAATACAATGTGCTAAAACCATGCCAAATGCAATTTTACTCTTCACAGGGATAAGCAAGTCTTGATGGTTATGGCTGATAAAAGCGTCTTCCTCCAGAAGAGCTGAAGTTGTATGTGACCTTGTACTAATTAAAATTTCCTAGTTGGTAGGTTTCCCTACACAATGAAATTTTTGCAGAACAGATGTGCCTATAAGGTAGAATTAGTATCTACACTGATCTGGTTATAGTTGTAAATAACTATTTGTATTTTTGCAGGTGTGAGATAGTATCCTCCAAGCCCCACTTAGGAAACATGCACAGAGGAGATACTGCTCCAGCAATATAAAATCTAAGGGGTTACAATCAAAAAGAATACTTACACAGTGCCAAACCTGTTTTTAATCTTTACTACTTGGTTTCAGCTTATTGGTAACAACAAAGAACACTTCTATATATCACTGGTTACAGCCTTAGCTCCTTTACTGGCCAAAAAATTCCCATGTTTCAATTAATTTGTTTTTATGATTCTCCTCAATGCTCTCCAACTCTTCCCTTCCTTCTACTCCTTCTCTTTGCCTGATAGCATAGAGAGAATGATGACATCTGTTTTAAATTGAAATAGTACAAAAGTTGCAAGTTAAATATTCATGAAAGTGAAGAACTAATATCACTGCTTTTCAGCAGACACAGCACAGATTGGCTGTCAGCACTATCCCACACTTCCCACTCTGCCAACACACCTCCACTCTGGTCTGCAATTGCTGATATTCCAGGTTCAGCCTGTTCTTAAACTGAGGATTCTGCTGGACCACAGGATTTGATGGTTTAGTAACACATTCATCCTGGGATGAGATCATGGTTCTAACTTCAATAGTCAAGATCAGGATAAGATATAACACATTAAAGACACCAATTCAGTGTGTCAGTGAGACTATGTATTTTAGACTATGAGCTTAATCCTATTTTTAAAACTGCAGAGAAGAGCCAAGGCAATTTTACTGGGAGAATAATTAACATCTACAAGTCGAGGCACTATTTTCTATGGTACATCTGGCAAAACCTCATCTGATGTTTGTTGTCAGAATGCCCACTATATAGTAAAACACAAAAAATATTTATGCTGTAAGAATTCATTGTCTAGGGAAAAAAAAAAACAAAACCAAAACCAACAAGACATCAAAACCAAAAAATCCACAAAAACAAAGTCAATGTATTTTCTGACAAAGTTTATGATGCCGAAAAAAGTGTATGAAGGAGAGGGTCGCTTTGGGATAGGTAAAAAGTCTGCTCCTTCTGCAGCAACAGCATCGTGAGCCTTCTGCCATTCAATGCTCACAGCAGTTGCAAGCAAGCAACACTGTGGGATGATTCCCAGAGGAGTGAGGGGGACTGTGGCTTCCCACAAGCTCCACATGCACTGGATCCTGGGATGAGGGGAATGCTGCACTGCTGAGCAACATCCCTTTGCCTTTCCTGCACCATCAGGGCTGCAGATATCCCAGAATCTGCAGGCACAGGAGTTCTGCAGGTTCAGGCACACTGCATCAGGGGAAGGCAGCACTAGCAAGGTTACCTCAACATCCACGCAGACCATGAACTTTTTCTGGACTTTTAGCTTTTTAAATAAAAGCTGAGAAGGTGGAGAATCCAATGGTTCCGGTCATGCTCTCATAGACAGTTTCCTAAATTGCCATGGGCTAAATAACATACCAAGACCTAGATGTCAGTATTGATACTCTTCTACCAGGTTTGCTCTCTGAGCACATTTCTTAATGATAAATTCAGGGAGCATTCAGTTTTTATATGGCAAATCATATTTAGCCACAGTGAAATAGATTTGCTTTTCAAACAGAAAGGGGGCTGGGGGAACCCAAGTATCTTGTATTTCTGATTTGTAAAATTCAGCATGAAAGTAAAGCACAATTCTGAGCTCTGTCACAAAGCCAGAAAGACCCAAAGCAAGGATCCATCTCCCTGCATAATGTCATATCTTAACTTGATATTCCAGGTCTACAGAACATCTGCATAGCTTTTCCTGGCAGAGACTGATATTTGCAAAGAACATTTCTGATGTTCATGATAACCTATAAAAACTCTATATGCAACTTTGAATGTTGATCTACAGTGCCACTGAAATGCAAAAGAAAAAAAAGAAACCATTCTGTAATCACAAGCTAGTCAAAACAATCTGTGAAATACAATAAATTTCTAGCTAGTGATTATACCATTACATGCAAGAAAATCTGCAGCATATTAAAAGGATCACTATCAGATACTGATGTATTTTCTGAGGGGGAAAAACCTCAAAGCCATAGCATTTCTGTGATAGGTCATTTCTCTTTGATAATCAGAGTCTATAGATACATTCAAGGACAATTCAGCAGGGAATCTGCTTCATTATGCCCATTTAGGAAAAGACAGCATTTCTTATGCAGTTTGCAAGAAGAAAAATAACGATCATGTAAACTGACTGGTTCTCCTTGGTAGATAAAAACCCCTATTCACACAAACAGCCTTTTTATCACTTTCCAAATGCATCACGATGATATATGAGGAGAAATTTAATTTTCAGAGGCTATATTCAATAACTTGAGGTGGTTTTTCAAAGACCAGACCTGCATACAGCAAGTTTATAAAAGAGCTGGAACAATGTCAACATACAAACCCAGCAATTTACTGGGCTTGGGGGGGTTTTTGTGTGCGTGTTTTTAACTTTTCACTATGCCTGCAAAGTAGAACAGTTGGTTTGGGGTTTTTTGTTACAGCTGACAAATCTTTTTAGTAACTCCATTCCTTTGTGTAACGTGTAGTGACAAATCAGATCGATAGGCATTACAGTACACAATGTGCCCAAAGATCCCCTGTCAAAGTCATTATTTACAACTGCCTACATTAGGCTGATATGTGTGTGCCTGGAAGTAGAGGGGGAGAGCAAAACCAGGTGAAAGTTTAAAACAACAAAAAAAAGAGGGACATTTTAAGAGACTGCTTTCTTTCTGTCTACATGCAAGTCTAATACTTCGGCTCTGACATCAGCAGTGTGTGTATACATCAGGAAGGAAAAAACATCCAGCAGATGAGTGGTGCTTACTTCAGCATTGCGAGGAAAGCAGCAGGCTCAACATCTGGGATACGGATCTCATCTTTGTCCTCAGCAAGCTCTCCGTAAAACATCGCATGGAATACTGAGCTCCCAACAGCCAGGACGTACTGTTGAGAAAGGGAAATCTTATTTCATGCTTTAAATTGAAAGCACTGCCAACAAAAACTGTGGGAGAGCCACTCTGAGCATACTGGGCTTCACTGACAGGCTCTATAGACACACTTCAGTAACAAATGAAGTCCAAGTTAAGAACAAATTACATGTTTTCCCTGCATTTTACTCTCTTGGGCATAGATACATTAGCTACTGGAAAATCCTCATGTCCACCACAGAAGTTAACTATTTCTAGAAAATCTCAAGAGCACTATTAACCAGCTGCACAAAGGAGTACTCCCGACTTTGCTGCCTTAGCACAACAAATGTACAAAGGACAGACTATTTCACTGCATGCAGCCTTCTAAAACACAGAAGATACATCCCAGGAGAGCCAAGCCTCCCACGCCATGTCCTGGCGTAACCGTAGGAGCTCCCTCGGGCTCTCCCTGCCCTGAGAGCTCCCTCGGGCTCTCCCTGCCCGAGCGGATAATGCAGCTGCTGCTTACTTTGTGTCCTGGCAGCCGCTGGGTCCCACCTGGTGGCCCGACCACAAAATGAACATCTGCCATCAAGTCATTGTTGAACATCACTGCATTTCTACAAACAGAGGGAGCAGGTTAATTCGTGGTGCCCAGTAACTCTCTGCTTGCCCCATACCCAAGAAATTTAATGTCTTAACAACTTAAAGTTAGCAAAGAGAAGCAGGTCACGCTTCAAGGTACTTTACACATCATTACATCAATATACCAGAGAAAATGCTAAAACACTAAAATGTGTGGGCAGTGTGTGTGCAATGAAACAAACCCCCAAACTTCTGAGAACTTTTCAAGCAATGGAAAACTAAGTCAAGAGAATGTTTCACTGACAATCCCCACCAAGGTCTATAAGCAAATCTTTACAGGGATGCTGCAGCTTCCAGCAACATTTTTATTTACTCAAGACAAACAGCTGCACTGTCTGGAAAAGAGATATTAAAATATTTTCCATTACCCAAATGCTTGTTTCACACACACGGAGAAAAAAAAAAAACCACAACAACAACCAAACAAAATAAAACTGTGTTTTCTTTAGCAAATAAATGCATTCTGAACATTTTGCTACTTTTCACTCTTCCATTCAAAGAGCAGAAATAAACTGCCCTGAACTTACCTCTCTCTGATGGTTGGATAAAGTCCTTGCCAATTGGGTGCTGGAATAGTGTTGTTGTTATTGAGATTTTGCTGATGGTACTGCTGGACAGCAGTAGTATTAGTGTTGGCTGGTTTCTTTCGGGGAAAAATATCAGCAGCCATCTTCTTCTTCTTTTTGGTTTTCAAGGTAATGATTTCATAGCAAACTGGAGGCAATTTGCTGCTGCTACTGCTGCTGCTATTTCCTTTCTTAGAGCTCTTCTTGGACCTGTTCTTGACCGTCTCTGGAAGCATCAAGAAGAAGGTGAGACATTTCATGTTCTTTCCTTTCTCATCTACCATGAGTATACCGGTCTGTAAAGCCCGACAGCCTAACTAGCCAGGAACATTAAGGAATACACGTGGAAGCTGTTACACAGAAAGCAGCAGAGCTGAGAGTTTGCTTCTTTTCCAGCAAGACAAGGTGACCTTTCCAGCGCACCGGGTAAGGAACTGACTTTAAGTTTGATCCAGTACTTGAATCGTTAAATACATCCCCATCATTCCCGCCAGCTTTATTTCTCTCCAGATTTCCCGGTCAGGATCGCGGGGAAGCGCTACAGCCCGGGAGGAGAGCAGGCTCTCCGGAGGGGGTATGAGGAGGCGCACGGTCGCGCTGCCAGTGTGCTCGGCGAGCCGGAGTTGTGCGTGGAAAGGATGGGAGCGGAGTAGGTATCGCAGCCGTGCGGATGGAGCCAATGGCTGCAGCCAGGGAAAACGATTGGATTCGCGCACAGTGACACCTATTGTGGCGTGCGCCGCTCCCACGTTAAAGCCGCAGCGGTTGAATCGGCATCTCCTACGCACAGATAAGCAATTAAGTAACACACGGCACGGTTGCGTAAGCCAGGACCGTGTGTGTGTGTGTGTGTGTGTATGTGAGAGAAAGAGAGCAAGTCCTCCCCGGTGCCGCCTGAATTGTCACAGGGGGAGCAATAAAAAAGTTGGAATCGGGTAGAAAGGTGTATTTGAGTCTATATATATTTCTGTGGGAGCTATTTCTACGGACATTCGATATTAGCACGGCTCGGTTTGCCTCTGGTATTGCCACTAATCCCTTCTGTAAGAGTTCAGCAAAGCACGCTACAGATCTCAGAACCAAATTAAAGCGATCACGCAGCAGCAGCAAAGACAGCGACGCAGTTTAACAGCCCCTTTCAGCGCAGCTTCTGCT
Source organism: Pipra filicauda (assembly GCF_003945595.2). Lineage (NCBI taxonomy): Eukaryota > Metazoa > Chordata > Aves > Passeriformes > Pipridae > Pipra > Pipra filicauda. Next base: position 2,118,248 of record NW_024104953.1, on the reverse strand, counting down.
CCAGTGTAACATGAATAGAGATGAGGTCACAGCTTCAGCTTTAACTCCTTGTGTTTCCAGATAACGTAACAGCCTTTGACAGGGGTCCCAAATCACCGAGCAGTGCTAATTAAACCAGCTTACAGCCGACACTGGCTGCACCACATCAGAAGAAAACTTGTAGATGTGCAATCAGATTAAAGCAAACCAGAGTGAATATATTTAATCAATATTTCAAGGCATTAAATGAAAAAGTCTGAATGATTTAGAGTCTTGGGCAGACTTGAGATAAAAACATACTCTGATTTTACTCAAAAATCCTTTCTGAATATACAGAATATAAGTTATGCCAAGTGAAACATTTAAATAGGAAAGAAGACTAATTTTTGGTCATTAGTTTACTCAGAACTTAAATATGGATCAGATTTCTTTAATAGCGGGTCAAGTGCATAAAAACATCTCAAGTAAGCATAGCCACTTAACAAAAACAGGAAAATAAAAAATACTAGGTATGAGATGTCAACACATCACACCTTAAAATATTGAGGGGGAGATAATTAAAATATGATTTCATAATTATTTTCAAGTTTTAAAGAAAAAAATCCTCTTTGCTTTCAAAGCAAATTTAGCCACGTTTTGCCTTAATTAGTTTTGCTGGACTAGAGTACAACAGTGAAATTAAAGTGATCAAAGGTTGGTGGAGAGATCTCGCTGAAATCCCCGAGAGAAATCTGCCACTGACTTAAAACTGAGGGTATTTATTGAAATGCCACCACAACTGCTTGAACCACAGCTGTGGCTTTGTAAGGCACACTCAGAATGTCTTTAACTGTCTGACACTGTTGCAGGTATTCCAGAGATTCCCAGGTCTCCACGGGAAGGACTAACAGAACACCCTGGCAGTTGGCCATGTGCAGCCTTTGCTGCAGTGGTTGGAGACGGTGCCATTCCCAGACACACATCTGTCCTCTCTGTCTGAAGTCACTGCTCACGGAAGGGGGGAACAGGAGGAGACACATCCCTGCCTCAGCTGCTGCATTCCACAATCCAACATCTTACTGCAAAGTCTCCTTGACTGCTACTTTAAAGGAAGATGGTGGGTTATGCCTGGTGTAGCTGAAAGGCAGAGATATGTTCCTAAATACACTGAGAGGCAGGTTATGTAATTCCCAAAGAAATTATTTCTAGCGAGCTTTTCTTTCTCCTTCCCTATTTCTCCTTCTTTTTTATCTGCAACAGATTGATTTGAAAGGGAAAATAACAACCTAAACCATATTGAACTGCAGAGAGGGAAAAGAAGGGGTAAAGGAGAAGAAACTCATCCCACATATGGGATGTTTATAACTGCTCACAGCTGAGTTTATAACAGGGACACAGCAGGTATTCTCAGCACAGAATTTGAGGTTGTTGAGCTTTTCTTGTCTCCTTATGTAAATTTCCAGCCCTTCTAGTTACAAAAATAACCCTTTTGCCACCGCACAGGACAAACATTTCAAAAGGAAGGAGTCTTAAACAGAAAAAACACAGACTCTTCAGCAAATCTGGTTGTCAGCGCTGCAGTTGGCAGAAGGCGAAAGCTAGCAGGGGTTGGGAGATTTGATTGTCATTCCACAAATCCATTTTATAGGCTCCCAAAGTATATAAAAATCGAGGTCTCTGCACATTTCTTCAAACCAGTTGACCAGTACGAATCCAAAGATTATACACACACACCAGATAAGGTCACTGGGAGGCTACAGAAGAGGAAGGAAGAGAATGACAGATGGACTGACCAGTTAACTCTGTCTGGAAAAGATGGATCGTAAATGTGAAATCCACAGGAGTCCAGCACACCTTGAGTTCTGTAACACACCACACGTTCAGCTTGTTGTGCTTTCTGGGAAAGGAAGGGAGGGAGAAGCTGCAGCTGAAGCACGTTCTACCTGAACTCAGAAGTCAGACAGACCCCAGCAGACAAGAAGTATCTGCATGACAGGATAAAAATCCACTCCAGCAAATAGCAAGCCAAACTGCCACCTTTGCCTGCTCTTAAGCCACCCAGCAAAAACTGGAAAATAGCACTGATTCCACAACAAGACTCTAGAAGTTCCTATGAAAAACTGCAAACCTCTTAGAGGCTTCATACCACCTTCCACTGCATTTCTTCAGCTCAGAAACCGAGTCTCATGAACCAGCCATTAGCTGCACGTGAAATGGGAAAAACAAACCCCAAAGGATCAGTGCTATTTGCACTCACTATTCTTTCTGTTTTGGCAGCAACTTCCATTTATTTGCCTGTAACATAGTTTTCTTGTTCTACTATGCACATACTGTTAATGAATTTGGAAATCAATATGCTGGCAGTCAGTAAAAGCAACCTATGAACTACTGCCTGTTGAAAGACTAGTCAAAATCCCCAGTTTAGATCAGTCTGTCTCCAGCAAGAGGATCAAGAAAATTGACCTTCTCTGACCCAAAGATCTATCCATTTCTGAAAGCTTATTACCATGTGCTCGTAATCTTCTTCAGCAAGTCTCATTTTTCTTCATTAATTATATATTAACAGATCTAAACTTGATATATACAACTGAGAAAAGGGGAAATACAGCTCTTCAAAGGCACATTAATTTTTATTTTATAAGCAAAGTAGCGAAACCAGAAATATTTTAACTTAGAGGGTGTAGGAAATTCCATACTTAAATCTTAACACTGGCCTAATGGGAATTCAAAATACAGGAGGTGAAGAATTAAGCAAAGGACTGTATTCCAAGGCTGACATACTACAAATCAAGCACATGCCCCTTTAAAATTATCAGGAGTGGGTTACAAGCCCTTGGAAATCAGCTCCTGATGAAATACTGTGAACAACTGAAGCAGCAATTTTGCTGTTCGAATCCAAGTGTGTGCAATACACCTCCAATCCCAGTTTCATTTATCCCTTAAGAACATAATACACCTTGACACCATTGTGAGGGCTGGTACAGCAGTCATATTTAAGCCCAGGTCTTGGTACAACTTTTAATAGCATGGTACTACTATAATTATGCCTTTCTAAAGGTAACTTCCAATCAAGAAATCAATTTAATTTCCAGGGCTGATGGGAGTATCCTTCCTCATGCTACATCAGTCTCTCCTGCTGCAATAGCAAGGATACCACTAGTGTTTCTATTTTTTTTTTTAATTCTTCTAATAAGTTGTGTTTTTCTGTATCTCTCATTTACAGGCTTGTTCCTCATGTAATAACATGAACTGGACAATTCTATAAAAAACAAGCTTTCATCAAAATTCCCAAGTGTCTGTTACAACCACATCATGAATAAAGGAAAGAATTCCAAGTAAGCAATGAGAAAATGCATATATTTCTTTTTTGTAAAGTTGCCAAGTGTCTCCCTTGGCAGTTATTATGCCTATGCATTATTAACATTCTTTGTTTAAATTCTGAATTTCCCCTTACAAGGAAACAAATTTCAGATGATACATTTTGATTAACCAAAATAAATACACATTACAGTTTAACAAATCTTTCTGTCTGTCCACTGCTAGTTTTTATTCAATTTCAGTTGACTTCAAGCACTCATTTAAAAATGGAATATACATGTTCAAAAAACAAATAAACAAACAAAAACCTCATTAGACCCATCCCACACAGCTGTGGAGCCTGGTTCTGTTTATCTATCTATGAATTATTTAGTCCCGTGGGAGGATCCTTCCCAATCACCATTCCAACCCTTGCGTTGGTAAAAACACTCATTTGGAAAAGGGACTGATAGCTCTGCTCTTCATTTCCTCAAGTAAAAAATGTGTTACAGTTTACAAATCCTCCCAATCTCCTTTCTCCTAAATTTCTGATTGGCAGCACTGGAAGTAACCAAAATTCCATCCACTTCTATCTGCTGCTCTTACTCAGTAATGTCAAAAAAGAAAACCCCAAACTATTAAAAAAACCTAATAGCAGGATGAAAGATGGGCAAAATTGTAAAGACTCTCAGAGAAACCAGAATACAGGCTTAAAAAAAAAAAATAGCATTTACTTCCCAGAATAGCCAAGAGCTGGGAAGGAGCAGAATAGTATCACAGAATTGCATCTTGAACCAAGACTAGAAGCTTTAAACCAAAGTCCACAATAGCTAACTTGTAGTTTGCTATAAACCTCATGCTACACCTGCAACATACTTGTTACCAAATAGTCTTAACTGCTTAGTGTGTGTGAGGATTTAAACACTTTGCATATTATTATCCACTAAAATAGTTTTCACGTTTTTTTCCCTGAATGCTCTTAATGCTTTAAAGGAAACAAAAGCAGAAAGTCCTGAGCAGAGCAGTCAACAGGTAAACACAAACTTAACTAAAACAGAAACCTAAAGAAGCCTTTTTCACTCTTGTAGGATTTGTTAGCACACATCCTATGCATGGCATTTGATTTTAGTCTCTCTACCAAAGCAGCCTTAATCTTTTTCATACGCCCTTTTTGCACCTGCAATCTTTTTCATTTTGTTTGGGTTTTGTTGTTTTGGGTTTTTTAAAGCACCATCCTTTTTGAGACAGAGCAATCAGAACAAAATATGTTTTAAGAGCAACAGTTAGCCCTGTGTTGACTTGCATAAACATCTACTTTCCTTGTGTGGATTTCAAGTTGCTTTCCATGAACCAATTCCTACCCCAAGTGCAACGTCTCCCACTCAATTTTTCCTGTAACTTTCTTGCTTAGCTGTCTAAAATCTGCAATTTAACCCCAGTGAGAGGTTCAATAACTTTATACTTACAGCCCAAACACAATGTAACACAAAAGACTTCCCTACGCTGATTTTTTTTTCTTTTAAAAGTTAAAGGTTTTGTTCCCTAATGGACCAAAATAAATATAGCTGACGTATCAGAAGTGAGAAAGAAAAAATATGTTTAAAATTCTCTTGCATTTTCATTCTGATTTCAATACCATGCCTGCTGCATGAATGACAGTCCATATGAACCACAACTGTGAAAAGAAAGGCTTGTGTTAAACAGCCTACAGTGAACAACATATTTGATCCCATTACAGTGAATTATCCCACAGACGTTCTCTTCTGGGCATATGAAAAGAAATCATGTCAAATGCTTCATTACAACATGAAATATATGATTTTACAAGCCTGCTAAGACATATTCCTCAATATCATAGTTAGGGAGCTGCAGGTAGAAAATATCCCAGAGCAGAATTTGCAATGCATTCTATGAGCATTAATTTGCTTCTTGATAGTTCAAAGTAAAAAAACAGAATTATAAATGAACTCTGAGATGAGAAAACCTGCAACCACAAAATGAGAATTCAATCCAAGGTTACAGGAGATAAACTGTTCCTCTACTAATTTAAAAGAGACAAATTATGCATTTGTTCCCCATCACTACTACTTGAGCTTGCCCACATAGAGCTTTGCTTTTGACAGTCTGTGGGGTCAAAAAAATAAGTTCTTTTTTAGTGGCTGCCATTTATTTATTTCTAAACATAATATTGCAAACCTGAAAGCACTCAACTCGTTTTCTAAGACAAAGGTCAACTTTAATTCTACTCTGCCTCTTACCAAAACTGACTTACAAAGGAAAGATCAGATAGCTCAGGAAATTGGTAATGAGATACAGTGGTTTTCCTCTCTAGGTCACTAATTCTAAATTGACCAAGGTCAACAGTAATCAAAAGTCATTAGCATTTAATGATCCTTCGGTGCCCTGTGAGACAGAAGCCAGTGATCTTAGTGCACTTCAGAAAACCACCACTACAATCAGGACTCACATGCTGCCTGTTTCAGGGGAGAGGTCGGATCTTATGACTGCAGACAGATCTTCCTATCTTGCAGACAATCTTGACTATAAAGGCAAATCCTCATACTAATTTTAACTTGGCTCAGAAACTATTATTTTCAAACTGAATAGTTAAATTAAGACAGGCTCTATAAAGGGAAGGTTGTAAGGTGACTGGTCCTGCTCCTTTACATCAGCAGTTCCCAAATGTTTTTGTCCCCAGTAATACTGCAAACTGCAAAGGCAACGCAGACCCTTACTCAGAGTCCTCACTTGTGAGAACTGATGGCACTAGAAGAGCAACTACCCATGAATATCCACAGGGGAACTGTATTCCAGTTGATTACGTTGGTGTATAATTCAAGAACTACATTTTTCATGAGCAGATAAGCTACGTTCACCATACCAAACCAGTGTTGAAGTACCCAGTGGGACAAAGAGGGGGAGAGGACACTGCTACAACACACACCCCTGCTCTGTGGCCTTAGTCCAGTCTCCTGGGACTGCCATGCTACCAGCACCTTCAACAAGGGCAAGAAAAACAGAGGGGACTTTTGGAAAGCTTGGTTAGATGCTGTAATGTACATGTCTGTCATGGGAAAGCTACATCGTGTCAGTTGGTAGTTTTACATCTAGTGAATTTTAGGGAACATGTGGGTTAAAAACCCAAAGCAGATCAGCAACCTGTGTGTGTACAGCCACAAGAACACCGTACTTGAACCATTCAGCGTGTTAAATGGGAAAATTCTGGTACAACTTCTTGTCCCTACTGCATTTTAAATGACAAAAGAGGAAGGTTGTGCCAGTTAGTGAAAGAGGAACAGGTCAGTCCATCGGCAAACCAAGCACTGGATGTGAAATGCCATCTGAAACCCAGAGGCTCTCACTTCTCAAAAGTGACAATTAAAACCAACAAGTAACAACTCTTGCAAGTGCTTTTACAATTGTTTAATAACCCAAACTTTTAGATATGAGACTGATTGCTGCTAAACTGAGCTGCATCCCAATAGTTCAAGGAATGGAACCAAACAAGGCATCCATTAAACTGCACTGTACTGAATTATTTTCCCTCTGCCACGCATTAAAAGGTGTGGATCTTGTTACTTTATTTCCAGACACACAGCACACACAGCCTCCCTTTGAATCCACAGGGGGATAAAGATGTTGCCAAATTCTTATCTTATCGACTCTTTTAGAAAATCAGATTTACTTTCCTCTGCTGCAAACAATTCAGTCACACTTCCCTTTGTTACCAATCAGTTATGCTTTAGTATTTCCATCACTTTCTTCTCCTCTTTACAAGTGAATGGCAGCTACTTTGCCATCATGAATTTTCAAGACAAACATATATATATACACATCAAATTCTGGTTTCAGACTGTATTTTTAAGCATTAAGATGTATTTGCCGAGCAATGTTAGGATATCTTAAATGCCAGGTTTTCTTCACAATAATTCTGTTTCAGAGATGTCAGAACCTCAACAGAGAAAGAGAAAACAACTAAGGGAGGAGCAAGGAATCCGAACAGCAAAATTAAGGGACTGTGCAAGATAAACATACCTGCACATTAGTTTTATGTATTATAAAATTTTATACAGTGTGAAAACCTTTACTTTTTCTTGTATTACCACGTTGGTCTGATGGCAGTGTATCACTCAAGGAAAAGGCAAAGAGCCCTAAGGAAGCCAGGGCACCCTGGCACACTTTTAAGTGCATTACCTTACTCTAACATCACATAGTAACTCCTTCGAGCTGCATTCCCCGACAGAAGCTGAGCAAGCTGTCTGACAGGGCAGGGATTTCTTTCATCTGCAACTTGAGCTGTGTGCTGAGGACTGCAAAGGAAGGGAAAACACTGCAACAAAGGGAGAGCCTAAGCCACTGCACTCTTTTCTGTTTGTAAATAACACACAGGCAGCTTCAGCTCCTCCCCAGAGCTAATGAGTGGCCTCCGCTTTCCTCCCCCACTAAGTGGCCAAGGTGACACCCCATTAAGGAACACGTGGCATATTTATGGATTAGATTTTAAAGGGATTTTGTTGCACCAACTATCGTAAGCCTACATAAAACACCTCACACCTATCAGACAAGCAAACATGCCACCTGCCTGAAGAGCTGCTTTCTTTCCATACCCTCTGAAAAGTCTTGCAACCAAGCAAAGCTTTAATTCCAGAGAACGCAGTTTTGTAAAGAAAATTACTCCTTTAAACTGCTTTGTATGTGAACAGGAGAAACTGTAGCTAGGGTGGATACAGAGTGTAACCTGGTACCTAAATATCCTCTCACAGAAGGACGTTATCAACAAGTCATTCAGCCCTGTGTTGAAGTGGTACATGATCCTCTGGTGAAATATTTATTGGGGGTATCAGGTAATCTCAGGCTACAGGCAACAGGGCTGGATGAGGTGATGTCTCCAGACACCTTCCAAATCTGTTTTTTTGCGATTCTGCACCTGCACAGCCAGCAGACATTCAGGGATCGCCAACCAGTTCCCCAGTGCTTTAAAATGCATACACGCTTTCCAGACATGGATTCGCTTGGTTTTCTCCCCCTGCAGCTTGCCAAGTTATCAAACTCAGAAATAAATGGCAGCAGGATCACAAAACAGATGAGACAGGTCTAAAAAATGAGAAGTTTGCAAATTCGAATGAAGTGACGTCTTCCTTAACCTTCCCACCTCAGTCTTCTGACACACACACACGTGAAGTGGTTTTGTAACCAAGGCATGGCATTGGAACTCAAAAAAATGGCAGATGACAAAAAATAGCCGATGACAACTTCCAGCACAAAAAGCTTTTAATCTTTTCCTTATGAGATTCCCATCTCCTGTATCCTTCTTTTGCCTCATCTATCAGCTCTTTGAGACACAAACTTCCTTATCGCTTGTTTACATAGTGATGTAAGCAGGTTTGGTAACTTTAGGAGAAAAAAACTGCTCAAAAGCTCTAACAAGCAAGCGCCCGAGTCATAAAAATTACTGTTGCAACTTGCACCTTTTTTTTCCCTCAGCCTTGAAGGGCAAACTAAAGGAATTCCAAATTTCTTCTGAAAGGTGTTTCCTCCAGGGCAGAGCTGAGGATCACTGGCAGGGAAACACAAGGGAACTTATTGTGCAGTCAGCTGCAGTGTACTTACAGCTGGGGATTTAAAAGGGAAAAAAAAAAAAGAAAGTACTGAAGTCTACATTTAACTTTGGCAGTCCTGCAGAACTTACTTCAAAATGAAGGCCCTAAAAGATTTGATTTGCAAAATTAAATCCCATAGTAAACCCCAGATATTGTGCATTGGGGCACACTGCACATACTTTCTGTAGCAAAGGGTGAGACCAGTTCTCTCCCACCAAAATAAGAGCTATTTTGAGCCTAACTCTGGCATAAAAGTTAAAGTAACACCACACGCAGTATTGTATACCTATAACCCAACATCACCCCTCTCTACAAAACACCAATGAAAAAGCCCAAGACACGGATTAAAGTTTGCTGAAAACAAAGCACAGTGAGCACTAACAACAATGCAGAGAACCTGCACCAGCACTTCTTGGATGAGACACAGTCACTCTGTTGTTTTAATTAGGCATGTTAGCAACCACATTTCAGGAACACTCAAGTACCTTAACTTCAATTCAAACTTTTTCTCACTTCAGGTGAGAACAACCCACTGCTCCCTCCCGTTTTAAAAGGCATCACCGCCTAGGGAACACCATAGGGAAATGAACTCATAAACATCGAGGTTCACAGGTGGCTTTCTCAAAACAATCAGGAAAATAGCAAAATGTAAAGGTGTGGGCCCTTAAGTGAAGCCACCCAGCCTTCATACACAGGTAGGCAAGGAAGTTCAGCCAACTTCGGGGAAGAGGCGGTGGGGAAGAGGAGGTGGCATTTATGTCAAACCAGGTGCAACTGTTGATTGTGCCTCTGGGAAGTCTACTGGATTAATACTTACAATAAAACCAGCTTTATTTTAAGCAGGAGAAAAACCCCAAAGCCCAACTTTTGGCTTGGCACCACGGAACGCGTCCCGGTGCAGAGCCGGATCCCGGGGCCGGAGCTGCTCCCGAACCCGCCCCACGACCGGCACCCGCCGAACCCGCCCCGCTGCTGCACAAAGGGCGACGGAGGGGCCCCAAGCCCCGGCTGCGGACACGAACCGCGACTCTGCCCAGGCAAAGGCCGTGCCCGGGGGCTCTTTGTGCGGGCACAGTCCGGCGGCTCCGCTGCCCTCACCGCCAGCTCCGCGGCCGTGCCGCCGCTCAGGTGCGGCCGCTCCGCCCCGCCCCGTCCCCTCGCGGAGGCGCCTCCGCGGAGCGCTGAGGTCCATCCCCCGCCGCCGCCACAGCCCGGCAGCGGAGGCTGCCGCTGCCACCGCCACATCCCCGGAGTTGGAGCCGCCGCCGCCGCCCCGCCGCGGCTCGTCCCTCCCCGGCCCCCGCGGGGTCGCCCCTCACGGCCGCGCTCCCACCCCCGCCCCGCACTGACCTGAGGGCGCTCCCGGGGCGGCGCGCGCGGCCCCTCCTCGCACCGGCGGCGCGCGCGCGGCCCCGCCCCGCAGGCGCGCACGCGCACGGCCCCTCCCTCCCCTCACCGCCGTCCCTTCCCTCAGCCCCCCTGTCCGCCCTCTCTCCCCCTCTCCTCCTCCGGGGTCGTGTGTCTTTGGAGGGTTTTCCCCCTCAAAAATCGGGCCCCGCCGAACGACGGGGAACCGGCGGCTTCGCCCCGCGAGAGGCCGGTCAGGGCCTGCCCTCACAGCGCTCCCCGCCCCGACCCCCAGGGCACCAGTGGCAGCAAAGGCTGAGGGTTCCATCCCCGAAATAAGTTGGGAGGCGAACTAACAATACCTTTTATAAAAAAAAAAATTAGAAATCGTTCCTTTTTTAAAATTAGGAACCCCGTTTGTGCCTGAAGTTGAAACGTATTCGTGCTGTGCAGCCTGAGGATTTCATCTCCGAAATTAGGTGGTGTTAGTTTGCTTCCCAACTTACTCCTTTATTTTTATTAGAAAAACCCCTTTTAAAAAATTAGAAATCCCGTTAACGCCCGAAAGTGAAGCATATTCATGGCTTATAGCAACCAGCCTGTCTGAGGATTCACCCTCTAAAAAAGAAAAAAAAAAAAGAAGCGATTGATTTTTTTTTGTGCATGCACCAATATCTGTGAGGACGAGAGTTCCCACTTCCCTTTGGACAGCAGCTTTTTTTGATTAAAAGTTGTAGGGGAAAAAACATTTAGTCGTTGTAAAGCTTTGCGTTTGTTCATCCACTGTTAATCACAACCTCTAAGGACAAAAAAAAAAGACATAAAAATAAAATAAACCTGTTTCATCCCAGGGCCAGCAACAGGCAGCCAGAGGGATGAACCACCCTTCTCCCTCACATTTATTAGGGTTTTTTCCCAAATAATTGCACAAGAAGAGATTAATGCCGTACATCCTTCCTTGCGTGAGCTGTTCCCATCCTGCTGCTCACAGGGTAGCCGGGTTCAAAAAAACCAAACAAAACACAAAAAACCACCCCAAACCCCCAAAACTTTTCATTTTTGAGCCACTGAAGAAACGATCGACAGGAATCAATCATTTCCAGGACCAGCGCCCGGGTTTATCCAGAAGCTTCATAAATAAGGGATTTCTCATAGAGGCAGTGTATGTAGCCACGTGGGAAATTAAAATGCATTGCTAGCATTTATTTTTAAAAGCATAGAAAAAGGCTTTATTTGAAGCTCTAGGGCGAGTTTGGTTATTTTTTGTTATTATTTTCCCCCTGAAGAAACAATTATTTCTGGAATCGCTGCTGTGTTCCAGCTTTAGTCTCCCATGAACACTCATTTCCCTATATTATATACACATTATTCTAGCAGATACCTTCACAATGTGAAATTAGGCATATCTGTGGATAATCAGTACTTTGCTTTTCCCATTTTAATATTTTAGCTATTAAAACAGATAAGAAACTAAACAGCAACAATAATGACTGTACACACACACAGGCTTTATAGCTCTTATGGATTTTGCCAGCAGAGCACACGCTTTAAATTACAGTGTGTAAATGATCATTTAATTGGGACTTGGGAAGCCAACAAAATAATTGTCGTCTGAAGTGAACTTAAACACTGTAGATAACCACTGCAATTTTCCATCCTATTTGCAGGCAGAAGGTAAAAGGCCCTTTTGCAAGGGGGGTAGTTTAGATGGGCAAGTGGTGGGGACAAGCCTTTTCCTTTCAGTTTAGAGGAGGTTATTTTGCAGCCTGAATGAAAACATATTCTGGGTCTAATCCCAGCACGTACAGGAGTTAAAAGATGAAGTTCTGGAACTAGGTGATCTTTAAGGCTCCTTCCAAGCCAAGCCCTCCTACGATTCTATGGTTTTTCTGCACGTACATTTCTGATTGAGAGGCAGCCAGGGGCTGCCCAAATTAGGGGCTCCGCTCAGTAACACTTATTTTGCTTTTCTGGGGCTTCTTAGAGCTCTCCTGCATTTCCAGCCCAGTTTTTTCGGCCATGACTACCTATCGTCCTCCAAAGAGCTCCAGGCTCTGATTTAATACTGATCTCAACACCGCATTAAACCGAAGCAGTCACCACCACCCAGCAGCACACCCAGCTGAAGCTGCTCCACTCCAGCCAGTGATGCAGGACACTGCACACCCCACTCGAGAATCAGTCCCACCCCATCCTCAGCCCTCTTTGCTCACAGGGACTTACAGACACGGGATGACAGGTTACATTACTCCTCATCTTCACGTTCCAGCTCAAACGCATGCTCACAGCTGCTTGGCACCAAAGTGCTGATGTTTGGAGCTGCAGTCTTTCCTCTTCCTCCTGCAGTTGCACTCCCAGTGACCTGCTTCGAAGCACAGACATATGCTTACCTGTCTGAGTTAAACAGACCTTGCTGCATTTCTCAGGGATGTGTTTAGTTGCCAAGCACTGCATTTTGCTGATAAATTTCAGATTAACTCCAGAGCAAAGAAGCCACCAGATAAGCCAGATCCAGACAAAGCTGCAGCACTGGGGCACAAAACCATCTTCCGGGAGGAAAAGTGCCCAGCTCCTGGTGCTGCTGGGTGTTACGTCCTCTCTCCTTGTGCTGTCACCTCCCAGGCTGACTATATATATATAGAATCTACATGTTTTTATATATACATATATGTATAAAAAGTATATATAAAAGAGCTCACGAGGAAGAGGAGCAGGAGCAGAGAAGGTCTTTGGGGTCTTGCCTGCTCCCAGCCCAGGTTTCTGGACAAGCTCCAGCATTGCCTAGGCTGCACTACCAAGGGCTGCACTACCAAGGAAGATAAAGCTGAACCAGCTGTGTGCTGGGGAGAGCTGATCAAAGGATTTTAGCTGGTGTCTCCAGAGCCATTTAACTGGGATAGGTTCTGCTCCACGGTGGTAGTGAAAAAAAGCCAAATATTTGTATTGAGTCACATTCATACTCATCCATTCCTGTGTCACAGGCCTATTTTCCAGGTATTGAGCAGTGCTTTCTAAAGACTTACTAACTTGAAGAGCCATTTAAATATTCATTTTCCAGTTGAACTTGCATGCCGGGTAGGTTCTTCCAAGTGCTCCAGGGTACAATTAGTTTCTCCAAAAGCATCTTCCAACCAGGCGCTTTGCTAGCGCTGACCACGTTTCCCCTCCACATCTCCCCTCCTCCCCAACCGCTTAAAGCTTCTCTGAATTTCTGTGCACAGCCTCCTGCAAAGGTTATCATCTTATGTTTAACAGTGGGGAAAAAGACAGCACAGGAGATTTACTGCAAATGGAAGCCATTACTGGAGCAGTTATCAAATGAAAGAACAATATACTAATGTCTAGTCATAAAGATACGAAGAGTTGCCTGTCAGAGGCAAACACCTAACTTGTAAAATTAGCCTGGGCAGCTGCTGGAAGCTTTTGGCAGGCAGGATGAGATCCTTGCAACACACGGTTAAGCACCCAGGTGTTTTGCAGCTATAGAGGCTGGAAACTGGGTGCTCATACTGGGACCAGCTGCAGGGAGATGCATCGACATCCCTAGGCCACAAGAGGTTTGTGTGGAGTGGAAATCAGCTCAGCACCATCCCAAATATCCCCAGGGGGTTACAACATCCCCTGGGTTGATTTAGGGATTGGATGCCTCCCAAAGTCAAAGTTATCTCCAGCTACAGCTGTAGCTCATTGAGGCTGCCGACTCCAATTTTTGGGTTAAGTATTAACTAACTAATAACAGATGGTGTTGAGTTTTGTCTGCCCCTTGACCCATAAGGTCAGGTCCCACAGCCTATGAAACTGCAGCTAGAAGATGCTGATTTCCAGTCTAGTGTACTGGCACAGATGATTTTCCTCATCTCTCCCAGTCCTGCCCTCCTGCCAAGAGTTGGGGCAGAAATTCCTTCAGACTTAACCAAATGGTTGTTAACCTTTCTAAAATAAAAATACATGGACAAGTGGGTACCAGTGTCCATCACAGAGGCATGTTTGACTCCTGAGAGCCAACTTCTCTCATCAAGGACTGTCCAGCCTCTCTTTCCATGTGCACCAGCACCTCAACTCTTTCTCCACCCTAGAAAAAAAATCACTTTCAGCAGCACAGTCAGTTCTAACAAGTCTTTTACCCCCAGAGACATGCATTGTCTGTATCGAGGATACATCAGGACTAAGCTCCTGGTCTCCATTGCAAGAGCTTGTGCTTCTCCTGCAGCCTTTTATAGCTTGAGTTTGTCATCAGTAGGCCAGAGGTGCAACAGTCCCAGGTGCCTTTTAACCTTTCCTCCCCTGTGGCAGGCAGAAGTGCTGCCTCTCTATTTGGTGATTGCAGTGCCACTTCTTTTGGTGTCTGGATGTGAAAGGGTTGGCCACTGTGATATGTAAAATAGTTTAAGGCACGGAAAGAATCCTAACTTCCCAATGCTGGCAGTCAGCCTCACCTGAACACAGAGAAAACCCCACCACAACCTTGCTAGCAATACTTGCTTTTAGATAGCGTGAAGATTGACTCCTGATGTCTTTAGCCATAGTTAGAGAAAGAGCTGAAGTCCCTGTAGTATCTTCAGAAGCATCTGCATTTCTCACACAAACCAGAGTAAGGAGTTTAATCCGAGTCAAGGGATCCAAAGCCCAGAAAAGCTGCTTTTCAGCATTGCGTTTTGGCGACAAGAGCTCAAAGATTATCTCAGAGGGAGCCTTAATATCCCCAGAGACTGCAAAGTATGGAGGAAGACTTCCCTTAACTTGAAATTTTGGCTCAACCACGCAAACTACAGAGAGACTGCATTGCCAGATGAACAAGCTTCCAAAATGAGACACGTGGGGTTTTTTTTGTTTGGATTGGGTTTTTTTGTAGCTGAAATCAAGGAACCAAAGTCTATGGTCATGTTTTTTTCTTCCTAACTGGATTGTCCATCAAAAAGGGAAAGATGGGAGCCTGAGGTTTTCCTGATAAAGGTGGACTGCAGCTGGTGGTGCCCGTGGCTGTGACAGACTGGTAGTTTTCCCCCTGACTGGGGAACACAGAGAATTAAAACGTCTGCTCCAGTTCTTGATGAGTCAAGCCTCCCAAAATCTGTGGGTGTTTAAGCCTGCCTTTAAGTCCTCAAAAATACTCTTAATAACTGGGAGGGTCTTTGCAAGCAGCTGCTTGCAGGATGTGATGAAAGAGCTGCACAAGTTTCCCCAGTTTCTGGCAGGGCTGGCCCGGGGAGGCTTCACTCGCTTCTGAGCTCTGATGGCAAAATAAAATGGTGCTTTAATAGAAAAACTGGAAAGGAAAACGATTATTGAATTTTACTGCAAAACCCCAAGGCAGGATGAGGAGTAGAATGTAAAAACATTTGAGGAAATTAAACTGGCAATAGGGAAGGGCAGAGTGTTAATAGCAGCAGCCTTAATTATCTGAACTTACAATGGGTGCACCCTGCAATAATTTTCAACTATCATTCAAGTGATCACAACAGGTTTGACCCACCTCTTCTTAAATAATGCTGTAATTATTAATACACATGTATCATCAGGAGCTGCTGGAAACAACCTCTCGAGTCTGTTACTGCAGAGCAAAAGATGTCGGTAGAGATCTCGCCCTTGATAATTTTGTGCATGTGGGTTCTGGACCAAGCAGGAGGCAGAGAGTGTGCAAGAGGATAAACATCTATACAGCATGTCAGGGGAGCATGGATGGATCTTTACATCCTTTAAAGTGATTGGAAAGGATCATATGCACCTCGTTTCTCCTCTAGACTCATCCACTTACTCTTCTCCATCCATCCCTTTGCGTGTTTTTTTGATGACAGCATAAGAATGGGGTGGATAATCCAACCTCCCCTCTGTGGGGAGAGCTGGTAGCAGTGACATTCACCAGTTTTGCCACCTGCTGACTAAGTATGTATTTTTTAATCCTGTCCTTTCGGTGCCTGAAGGAAGGGGAGAGGCTCCCTCTGCTCCTTGCTTCTGTGCAAGAGGGATGGATTAGCCCTGAGTGAGGCGTCTTAAGAACTGAGACCATCTGGCTGGCCATTAGTTTGATTTGATGGAAATGGACAAATGTAACAATTAGTATAGCAAAAATGCCTAATTAAAAGAAAAGAAAAAAGATGATGGTGATTGAGGATGGATGGCTTTTTAATTTTGTGCATGACTGAAAAAAACACGTTAATTAAAATCCAGGTTGTTTGTTTTTTTTCATAGAATCATGAATAATTTAGGTTGGAAAAGACCTTTATGATCATAGAGTCCAGCCACTAACCTAGTATGGCCAAACTCACCACTAAACCATGTCCCCAAGAGCCACATCTGTGTCTTTTAAATACCTCCAGGGACAGTGAGTCCACCACTTCCCTGGGCAGCCTGTTCCAATGCTTAGCAATGCTTCTAGTGAAGAAATTTTTTCTAATATCCAATCTAAACCTTCCATGGTGCAACTTGAGGCTGTTTCCTTTTGTCCTGTCACTTTTTCCTTGGGACAAGAGACTGACTGACTGGCAGTTGTAGAGAATGATAAGGTCTCCCCTGAGCCTCCTTTTCTCCAGGCTGAACACTCCCAGCTCCCTCAGCTGCTCCTCATGACACTTGTGCTCCAGACCCTTCACCAGCTTCACTGCCATTCTCTGGACACGCTCCAGCACCTCAATATCTTTCTTGTTAGTATTTTTATTTTTGCATCAGTTATATTATTCTTGCATTATTGCATTATTTGTTACAGCATTCTTGTATTTGTCAGTCTCATTTCGTAGCAAGCTGCTCCAAGGTCCCTGAACCTGCTGACAGCTCATGTCTTTGTAACATAGCTCTTGAAATCCTCCATGCTCAATTCCCCCCACTCCTCCTCTTCTCTCCTCCATCCCTCCACTTGTCTCTGTTCCCACATCTCCTCTCTGACAGCCCCTCACTGGAAGGTGCATTGTTGCCTGCAGCTGGAACAGTGTGCAGACAGTAAGGCACAGGGAAGATCCTGGCACCAGGATCCTGGCACCTGGGTATTTCAGGATGGTTATACTGAAGTGCCAGCATTCCAATTACAGGCATTGCAGAAGCAGGAGCCATTCAACCCTTGCCATTAACTGGCATTGGAGGTGTCTGGCTTAGCAACTTACCTTTCAAGCTCAATAGGTCTAGAGGAACCTTCAAATGGGAACTAAACATACTACAATTCCCCAAATGCAGCAATGATGCCAGCAATGATTTACTCCATGATGGCAGAAGATGCTTTGACCTGATTTGGAAAATCACATGATGGCAGATGCTTTGAATGTGATGGTCCTGTCACAGCACCAACAGTACATGCTGGATGATGGTGCCACCACCCTCCTGGGTCTTGGGGGGGGGGGGGATGTCAGATAACCCCCTTTTTTGTCCATTTCATAATAAAACCAACAAAAGTAGTTTTAAAAGGTGAGGATTAACGAACCTGAAAATGAAACCAAACCATTTACAGGGCTTTTTTTGCCTCTAGTCTCCTTTGGTTCAGCCAGCGAACCAAAACCTCCATTATTCACAGAGCAGAAACAAGTTGTAGGAGCATTCAAGAATTAGATGCAATTAAATATGCACAGGCAGCCCAACAGCAAGGTGATTTCTCTGCGAGTTGTCTGGCTGTGTATTAAGAGTTGCTGGTGGTGGGCTTGTCGCCGAGTTACATATTTCCCCTGAGATCAAAACAAATCAACATTTCCCCGCTCGGTGTTTTTGAAGATGATGTTTCAGTAACAGCTGAACAGCAGGGTCTGGAAGAGAACAGGATTATAAGCAGAATATTAAAGGAGGAAAAATTCAAAGACTACAAGAACTCAAGGAGAGGAGATGGAACAAATTATTATTATTATTTTAAATTATTTGGGTTTAAATGATATCTCCTATGACTTCTCATGGGCACAAATTTAATGGAGCTGCACTGTTTGCTTGCAAATTATCAACCCCAAAGTACTTTGATAAAACCAGACCATAATATGATCAAGGAGATGGGGAAAAAAAGAAGAGCAGGGGATTCAGAAATAAGGGGATCAACCTCTAAAGATGCCAGATTTCCTGTTCTGGAGAAAAAAAAAAAATCACAAGAAAAATGTAACTGCAGGCTCTCAGGTAGGATAGCTTGCAATGTATACAGTATTCCCATTTAGGGAACAGCCAGGACATTATACTGCTGTTTTTCTCTTTGATTATACACATTTCTGTGTGAGGTCAACATCTTAAGATTATCTTTTTTGTGCAGTGTTCTGGGAGCACTTCTGCTGTGTCTTTCCTCTGTCAATCTGCAGCTTTTCTCTCCCTACTGCTGCCAGCTTCACTAAATGAAGGGCAGGTTTTTCTGCAGTGAAAGATGCTTTTTCCTTTGGGGGGTAAAAAAACCCCCAACAAAACAGCAGGGGGGATATAATTGTACTCATCACCTGCAGGCAGATATATTGCAGTTTCTATTTGGTGTTTCAAGGATATGATAAAAAGTCCAGTTTGCTCATCTGGGTTTAGTGGAAGAAATTGAAGCTGGTTTTCTGCAGGGGCATGAGAAACTGTGGGAATAAGGATCCCCACTGGATTGATACCCACAGGGGACATCCCTCCTCGGTCAGGACAGGTTCCCATCAGTAACACTACCTGGTCTCCATAATCATTGTGTCCCCAGGGTTTTACAGGACTGGGAAACACTGGAGGAAATGGGGTGGGCTCTTTGCTATGGTGAACAATGGGGCCCTCTCAGTTTTTAGGGTGATCACTGCTCAAGCCATGCAAATATCAGCCCTATTTTACCTCACTGGAAGCAGGACACATCATGGGGGCTGTGCTGGTAATGCAAGCCTGATTTATTATTTAATAATAAGTTGTATACATGACTTTTATCATCCTTAGTGCTCCTGCTTACAAATCTCTTTGTCAGATTTGGTGTGAGACACAAATATCCTTTAATTTGATCAAACAAGCAATAAACCCCATCTGGCTCAGCTGGCACGAGCACCCTCCAGCCAGAGCATCTGTACTGCTTTACACCTGCAGAGATTTTGGCCCAAGTTTTGCTATAGCTGAGCTCCAGACAGTAAAAAATAACATTGATTTTCAATTCTCCAAGTAACAAAAAAATGGATTTTTTCTTTCATTCTGCAGGCAGAAGGACATTACCACCAGCACAGCTTTTCTTAGCATAAAACTGGGCTAATCAATGTGTGACAGCCTGCATGATAAAAAGAGCGTGGTTCCACAGAAATGTGGATTAAAAAAAACCCAAACCCACAGTCAATAGGAATGTTTCTATCCTATGTAGAAGTGCCATTGATTTGTATCTTGGACCTAGCACGGGACATGGTTCATCACAGATGTTTTCCTTGCACAATTTCAAACTGAAATTTCAAACTAGTTTCCCACTGTATATGCATGATACATACCTGGAAACACATGAAAAATGAGCTCCCTGCCATTCCTTGTTTCAATCAGAAGTATCTTAAAAAATTTAAGGCTTAAAGGTGTCTGAGATCCAGGACAACGGCAGGAAATACCAGATGAGGGCATCGGCATGTCCAAACTTAAGTCTTTCATGATTTTATGAGCCATTCTATTTAATTAAAGACCCCTTCTTAGGCTCCCAGTGTGAGGCTCCTCACACTGGAGAGGATTAGAGGAGAAGCTCCTCTAACAATCCTGTGCATCTCTTTTGCTTTCCTCAAGATTTCCCCACAAGTATTCACCCTAGTGCATGTTGAAGCAGCCTATTTTTTAATCTATTCTGCGAGTGGGGTCCTATTAACATATTGCAAAGGTCATAATAAATGATAGTAATGAATGCTGTCAGATATTATCTGCTATACAGGACCCATACCTGCAGTCACTAGCTCCAGACTGAAACATCTCACAAGGAGAAAAACCTTGTTTCGTTTCAAGCAGGACTGGGGGGAGGAGACAGCACAAACCTGTCCAAATTAACACTTCAAATGAAGCATCAGCACTGGGAAAGCCTCATCTTGCAGAAAATCCACCCGGATCTCCAGTGCCTGAGTCAGGAGGTAGCATGGTGCATCTTGGCACCATGGGTGCCCCCAGAGCTCCCCATCTCCAGCTCCTTCGATGGGCTTTCCTTTCAGGCTCCGCTGTGACTGCTCCAGATGATGTTTTGCGAGTGGCAAACTGAGGTGGAAGATGATAAAAAACAGTAGGAACAGGGCAGAAAGCAGAGCCTAGGGAAGGGCTGGAGCCTTGCCAGCATAAGCTTTCTCTGACCATGGATGATAACTCCAGCCAGCTGAGGCACAAGTCCTTCCTGGACAGTGTGGTCTGAAGGTTTGGTCTGAATTCAGCTAGAAAAATCCATGCTGTAATGAGTAAGAGTGACTACTTTCTCCCTCATACTAAATTTAGCTTAGAGCTAAATCAGCCACATCTCTGATCAGGTCCTTCTCCTAAATTAGCCAAATCTGAAAGGGGCAAAGACAGAGCGGGGCTGCCAGAGTGACAGGAGATAACATATTCATTTCCAGGGAAGAATATTTTCATCATTAGGATAAACTTGAAACTGAGTCTTATTCAGGTAATCAAAACATCTTTGATAATTCACTTCCCACCATTCCTGTACAGTATTCAGGCTATAAATAACTGTGTTTTAGGTATAAAAGACTTGCAAACCATCCTCCTCATAGTCTCCAGTGTGACAAAACAACTCCAGCAGGGTTAATGGCTGCTGGATATAAAGGCAATATCAGTCATAGTTCATTTGTCATCAGGTATCCGGGGTGGACACACGCTCTGCAGAGCAGGACTGACAGACTTGTCAGGATGCAGGGGGATTGGTACCAGGAAGGTCCCTTTCATCCAGCAGTGAGACATTTAGGATGAAGACAGAGGATAACTGTGTAATGACAGGTGAAGTATTTCTTAGCTGGTCACCCAGGGACAAGCAGCATTAAAAATGAAGCTGGAGCTTTCCTTGGCCAAACACTCATTAGAAGCGATGAAGAAAAACAAATGTGCAGTGAAAAGCCTTTCTAAAATGGTGATGTAGCCTGCATAATCTTTATAAATGCACTGGCTCAAATACCTGATTTCCTCTAAGTGTGTGATAATGGAAAAGTACCAGAGGTTTCAAGTGGAGGTCAGGTGAGTTCTCATTCATACAAAGATTAACTCCATTAGAGCTGGGAGTCTTTAATGAAACATCTACCATTAAAGACAGAAGATGCAGGGCTCAGCAGAAACTCTGCCATCCTGGTTGCTTCAGAAATGAGCCTGGCCATGCAGCACAAAGCCTGGTTTCCCTTAGACAGCCCTTAATATATCTGCAGCCATAGCATGGTACTGTTGGCCAAGTCCTTTGTTAAAGAACTTGCTGCTCTTGGAGTTATCATAGAATCAAGGAATATCCTGAGTTGGAAGGGACCCACAAAGATCATCAAACCAACTCCTGCTCTGGGAAGGCTGAAAGGTGGCACCAAGGTCCTGCTGCTTCCCAGGCAATAGCTGTGTGTCTGGGACCACTAGAAAATACAAAAGGAGGGGTAAGGCATATGCCAGTGACTGCTGACTGGAAATGGTTATGGGAGCCAGATATCCATGGTATCACAAGCCCCAAGTGTGCAAAACACGACTACAAGAATAATTAAGTCATGCTTTTAAAGCAGAGGACATCACACTGTAAAACATTTTGATCCCTGTAGTGCCAGTATTAGATCTCAACATTTCATGTATTGCTCACCTTTCATGAGTTTTCCAGCTTGAGCATTTGGGAGGAAAAATAATCTAGGACTTGATTCCTAGGTGTAAAGTGGATGCTCTGCAGGGCTTAAGCAGAGCCCAGCTGCAGCAAGCCAGTTTAGCCCAGGAGCTGGGCATGTCTGGAAACACTGGGGTGATACACAGCACGTGTGGCATCCACAGGAGCATGAGCTGCTGGCCAGATTCTTAAATGCTTCCACTGTGCTTTTGGCTCTTAATTACTGGTGTTTTGAAGAAAACTGATGGATAAGGTAGTTTAATGATTCACCTGTTCTGGGGGAAAAAAAAAAAATTACAATACAATTTAGATAATGGTAATGTTCAGGAAAACTTCGAAGAGAAGATGGATAGGAAGAAGAAATCTGCAGAAAGAGTAGCAAACCAACTTGGACACCAGACCAGGCAACTTCAGTCTCTCTTTCAGGAACACATTTGTACATGAGCTAACAACTCTGCTACACTTTCATACGTCATTAGGCTAATGTTCTGTTTAAATAGAGTCATCAATCATTTTGTTATTAAACCCCTTTGTGCCTGGCAACAAATTGATGGGAAACGAAAGCATTAGTAGGTTGTTTGAGGATTATAAAACAGCACTTGTAAAGCTCCCCCTGCTTCAGTGGAAGGTGAAAAAGCACAGAGGAGCTAATTGATCGTGCCAAAACAAGCCTCTGAAAGTGCTGGGACTTAAATGGAAATAACCAATTGAGTTGCTTTTTATTTGTTCTGATATGCTTCAGTGTTCCAGGCATACATTTGGGTTGCATTTCCAGCTTTTTTCCCCTCACAAGTCCTGAAACTTGCATTCCTTAAAGAAAGAAACCAAAAAAAAAAGAAAAAAAAAGAAAAAGGAAAGCTGAGAGTCTCATGAAACCTACAGTTCCAGCAGCTTGTACCTTAAGGAAGATGAACTGATACTAGACTCCTTATTTCAGAATAAAATGCTATACTCTTGCTCAGAACTTATTAAATACCTAAAAATATATATTTTTCAGCATTTGGTCTTGGATATTTTTATCTTAGTAACTGGTTGCAGGGAGATTATAGTGCCTTGCTTAATTCTGTATTGAAGTTTTGCACTTAAACCAGGAGTAAAACTCTTCTGCCTCACAATCGCATTGCTAAGTTTAACTTCCATGTTACAGTCCCGGGTTTTTCAGGGAAGCCACGCTTTGTGCATCATGTCCTGTATGAAGCACATTTTGACTTTTCCCAGGAAGCAGTTAAAAATCCCATTTATTAGCCTTGTCAACAGCAGCTGTTGAAAGGCTATAGCCCTACTTGTTCTTCATTTCCACAGCTGTAGCTCCTCGAGGAGAACAATGGAAGGTCAAAGGCAGTGGCAGACTGTTTTCCTGCACTGAGGTCTAAGTCTTTCCCCAACCCTCATCAACTACAACACAGAGCACAGCTCTGAGTGGCACAGAGCAGGTGAAGACACCAGTTGCTCACTCTCTCTTCCAGCATAAGAAAGAGGTGCCTTTGACTGGCACTAGTAAGAGGCATGTTCAGAATGAAGGAAGAAGAGATGGTTCTTCACATGACAGCGGGGAGAACCACGACCTCCCTGCCCGAGGATGCCAAGATACAGGTGCTCACTGAGATTCAGGAGCAGCACTTGGACTGGGCAAGTGCTTGGAAATCCCATGAGGGTTAATAGACTGGCAAAACATCTTAGGGTTTGAACCTCTTAGGGGTTGGGCTGGGGGAAGAGAGCTCTGTTCTTGCCCACAGGCTTCAGTGCAGGGAGCACAGAATGGTTTGGGTTGGAAGGGAACTTAAAGATCATCTCACCCCAACCCCCCTTCCACTAGACCAGGTTGCTCAAAGATTCATCCAGCCTGGCCTTGAACACTTCCAGGGATAGGGATGAACTGCAAGTTGGGAGGAGACTCCTGCTTTCTTGTGCCAAACAAATTTTGCCTATTCACCTCGTGTTACTGACGCTGACAGGTCCAAAAGTCAGTCACATCTGCTTCCTGCCTACCAAGGGGCTTTTCCACTTACACAACAGCTTGAATTATACATATGAATATGGGAAGCAAAAGGCTTTTGAAGCTTGATTGTCTCACTCCAGCTCCTCACACCAGCAGGAGACGAGCAACAGCAGACTCTTGTCTGCTTCCTAAGCCCCACCAAATGAATATCTTTTGCCCTCAGCTCCAATTCCGCCGCAGAGAGCGAGGCAGAGGCCACCTGGCAGAGTGCCTGGGGAGGGTTCTGTCTGGTCACCTTGCTGTGACACACTTCAGACAGTGGCCTTGCAGAGCAAACAGAATTCAATTCACACTGAGAGGACAGCAGAGCAGATTGAAAGGCTCTGCAAAGCAACACAAGTCTCCTGGCCATCAACTGTATGTGCTAAAGACAAAACAGCTCCCTGAATCCTTACGTGCCATAAAAATGCCAAAAGCAGGAAAAAATAGATACAACTATTGCACTGTTATCCGTAAGAATTTTATGTCTCAGAATCCTCTGTGTACAAATGTTTCATTTTTTTCTTTAATAAGTACTAGCATGCCAGAAAGTATTGTAAAAGAGAAAGAGAGCATCAGGGGTAATATAATGCTGTGGAGAGGAATGAAAAGCTATCAAGCCCCACAATCTGGAAAGTGAGTTTATTTTCAGAGATTTGAGGGTGGAAACAACTTTTGTTTTAATTTTATGATGGAAGCCAACAGCCTTAATTCTTCCTTCATCACTAATTAGACAAGTAAGCATGACTAAGTTAATTTAGCTGGAGACTAAGTAATGAAAGAATAATCCCAAATTTACGTTTCCACTTGTAACCTTACTTCAGGACAGAATTAAGGTGATTTGGGTGCTTATTTTTGTATTTCTATGTCTTAAAACCTTTGGGCTTCTCTTTAAAATGTAAATTAAAGTTCAGTTTGAATTCAAATTCCTGAGTGTGTGTTTTCTCAAGGCTGGAGCATCTCTGTGGTGTGCTTTACCCATAGGCTCAACCTTAACTCTCTCATGTTGTTTTCTAGTGCTGTAGCCAAATACATGGTGTTAATAATCCACGTTCAGGCTGCATGCTGTGCACTACTGTCACATCCTAACAGAATCCCTTACTTTTAATGCAAATAAGCACAGTAGCAAATTGATACGTTTTTCCCATCTATTTTGGTTTTGAGAGGAACAGTGGATTAGCAAAGGCAGCAGATGCAGGAGCATTTACAGGAGCACAGGGGACACTGGCTGGTATAATCTGCCACAAAGTCACAGCTCTCTTGAGTCCTGTGAAATATTCATCAGCTGCTGGGCTGGCAGTGCCATTGGTGCCTCCACACCGAGCTCATTTCTGCCCCGTTCCCCTCCTCGAGGAGGTGGCACTGCCCTGCAGGAAGCAACGGAGCTGTTCCAGAAAGAGACACCAGGGGTGAGCTTTGTCAAAGCAGATGTGAATTTATGAAGGTTTGTTGTTTGTTTTTTTTTTTCTTGTGGAATCTTAAAGCTCTGATATAATTAGTTAAAAGCCTTTCTAATACCATCATGCTCCCGACAAGGTGCCTTCCTGGAAGTTCAAGGTAAAACCTTGGCTGATAAGGGACTGATGGTGCAAGGCAGAGCAAAGCATAGGGTGGGTGGATGCTACAGCCAACAACTAAACCCCTCTCCCCTTCCCAGCTGTGCCCAGGCACTGCTGCCCCCACCACTCCCACATTCCTATGCCTGAGCTTCTTCCATGCTTTCCCCACTCACGGAGCAACTCTTTTTTGAGGATATGTAGTAATGGACCTGATTTTCAACCCATTGTGTGTGTGACATGAATAGGCATTAAATCCATGAAGCATGAGCAGGGCTTCCAGCTCCATGACAGCCTTGCTCTGCCACCTCTGCCAGCTGTGCTTTCATATTTCAACGCTGCTAAAAATCAAAAAGTAAAAAGGCAGGCAAACACCACGGCTCTGCTTTTAGCCAGGCAGTTGAACTCCTGACATGCTGGCACTATTATTTTTGTTAACAATGTGGAAGGGATAATGTTACAGCAGGGCCTGGGGCTGGTCTGCAAAGGGCACTACAATCACTGGCAGGTGACTTATTTCTGTAGTACTGTAAGTCAAACTTGTGGTGTATGTGCTTTCTGTTCAAGCCAGATGAGAAAAGGTCCCCTTAGAGTAGGACTGCCAGCAACCAGCTCTCTGAGAGGGCAATCATCTAGTTAGCCAAGCTCCTCTCCCTGGAAAGTATTTTTTCTCCCTACAGGCCTCCTCTGTGCTCATTCCCTGCTCCCATGCCTACATCTCAACAGTATAAACATCTCCAGGTAAACAAGCAGGACACCTTTAGAAGCTTGTTTAGAGGACAGAAAACTCCAGTAACCCAGCCCAGCCATCAGGGCATTGACCAGAGCAGGAGAGACCCCAGGAGAAACCTGACAGGAACTCCCATGCACCACCCCAAGCTGAAAAACATTTGGAGTACCAGCAGACTCTCCTCTTAGAGCTTTGCCACTCTTCACAGCATAATTGAGCATTTGTTAGACCAGAAAGAGAAGGAAAATATGCACAAGATACTGCAGCTTTGGGGCACTAGAAATAGCTCTGAGTACTCTGTAAAATGAAGGTGCTTTCATTAAGAAACCTGGGGCCCAGAGCTTCTGAGTGTCTGGGGAGTGCTCAAACCAACAGAGGGTTCATGTTAAAAAAGGGATCTAGCAACTTTGGCACCACCCTTGGACAGAATTGTGAAGATGTTTTGGGGCTCAGACATGGGATGGACTCTTTTTTTTAGTACCTCAAGGTCAGCAGCCTGAGCAGCATATGCACAGAAATTTCCTGATCCTCTGAAATTACACCACAAGACAAATACCTGAATGCCACAAAGATGCTGCAGCAGCTCCAAACACTGCTAGAGAAATTTGTTATAACAGGAACCCTTCACCACATGCACTAAAACCTCAGAACCAGTACAACTGCTTTAGCAGTGCCAAGGACAAATTGAAGAGGAAAACACAAAATAAAAAGAATCTCTTCTAGTTTGTACAATAATAATAATAAAAAAACAAACCTCTGAAACAGTTAGTCATGATACCAAAAAGCATATTAAAATATTTTATGAAATAATATACTCTCAAAAGAATTAGAGAAAATAAAGGACAATAGAATTCATTGCCTAATGAAGTCATTGCTGGAGATATCTTACAGCACACAAACCCAATCCTTATGTTCATTTGGCCAAATATGGAAGGGAAAGTCTTCTGGTTTCAAGTATGAATAGTCTAAAATTAGCTCCATCCTGGGCCTTTGACACTGCCCACATTAGACTTTTCAACAGCAAGGTTGAACATGGAGAGACACCCCTGGAAGTGCTGAAGGTCAGGCTGGATAGGGCTTTGAGCAACCTAGTCACCTGGAATGTGTCCCTTCCCATGGCAGGGGGGGATAGAACTGTATGATCTTTAAGGTCCCTTCCAAACCAAACCACTCTATGATTCTGTGATTTAAAAAGCCTGAAAATCACTCATACTCAAACATAACTTCATAAAAATGCACAAGTAGCAATTCAGCAATCAGGTAAACGAAAATTTAAGGGGTAGAATAAACAGCACGAGGGACATCTTTAGTGTTATGGGAAGAACTGACCTCTTTGAGAACTTGGGGCTCATATTCCATTGGAAATGGTATTTTGCCTGCTGAAGCCCAGAGCCTTTAGTGGTCAAGGTAACACTTGCTGATGCCATCAGGGCTGTGGAATTTCACATGGCAAACAACTGGGTTGAAGCATCTCTGTGCTCTGCAAAATACAACTGGATATGATAAATCAATGAAATTACACCTTGCATCCACCCAGCACTATTAGGAGCTTTTGCTCAAAAGCTGCTTGTCCAAGGAAGCTGGGCCTGGGACAGCTTATCCAATATTTGTCCAAGCAGCAATTCTGGCAAGCCCCACGTAAATAAGGCGTCATTCCAAGCTGATAATCCAATAGAGTGATGTGTGCCACACACCAGAGAACACCAGGCTTCTTGCTGTGCACTGTCCTCACTATGGATCAGGTCCAGGAGTGATAAATGAGGGTTCTCAAGCTGTTTTCAGGGCTTCTCAGCAACTCACTGCTGAGGAAGGCTGGGCTGGAGAAGCAAAAAAAGCCTTCACTGACTTGCTGTGCAGCGGAGACCTACTGCAGCCTGTGAACTCTGGAGAAAGTCATTACCACAGTTAAAGTAGAAAAGTATTGAAAACACTTCTAGGAAACTTATGGAGACCTCCCAAACAACACTGAAGTGAGTGGGAAAACAGTTCTGTATTTTTATGATACCTGTGAAACAGAAAAGAAATCAGGAATCATCTCTCCACTCGTCCCATCATGATCAGGGTTTTCAGCACATGCAATGCTGCCCTGGGATCCCCCAGCAGCTCCAGCTGCTGATGGAAGATGCCACGAGAAGCTAAGAAATTACTAAATTACTCAATCCAACTAAATATTTTAACAAGGGAGATTGTTTGGTTACAAACAATATTTCTACCCCTGGGCAGGGAAGAGTTAAACACCCCAAGTCTGCACCACAGCACAGGATTTTTTTAATTATTTGCCTTTTTTTTTTCCTTCCTTTGAATGGGTTTGTTTGTTTCCCTTGGAGGCTGCAGGCTCACACAATAGGCAGATTTTTCAATTAAGCCATTTTTTTCCACTTTTAGTCTTCAATGGAGCCCAGGTGCCAATTGTTTGCTGCTTGATTTCTGCCTTCCCTTTCCTGCCTACAGCTTAACCCCTTTTTCTCCTTCCTGCTTTTGGGGGTGTCACTGATCAAATCCACTCCTGGTGCTGATGGCTGATAATACAGGCCATTACCAAGCTGTTTGGTAATTGTTTAAGTATGACTGACAATAAACAAGGCAGCATATAGACCTTTCATTGGTGAATTTAGCCACAGAAAGTCAAATATTAACTAGTCATCTTGCCTTTGAAGCCCTCTTCATAGCATATTTATTCATAAAGTAAAAGCATTTTTAAAAAAAGCCACAAATCACCTACAGCCATCTTAGGCAAGCCTCTTCTTATTTACTTCAGGAAGACTAACAAAGACATTGTAATGTTTTTTTTTCTTTTAAATCCCTCCTCACCCCATCACTTACTGCGAGGCAGCAAGTTTTAGCACAGAGCTGCCATCCTGTGCTCATGGAAGGCAACCTCTCTGACTGTTCCAGCCTCTGGAACACACAGGAAAAGGTTTTACACAGCTCAGGGATTAAGTTAGGCCCAGGCTGAGGCTCAGCTCAGTCACAGTGTCACTGCCAAAGGTATTAAACTCTTCCATAGATCAGATTGATCCTGGTTGTCATGTAGCCACTGTGCTGCTGTCAACATGCTCTGTTGCAGCTTACCCTGATATCCTGATCAAGTGCTTGGGGTTCTGCCTCATGTATTAAACATCAAACTGGGTGAGCAGATAAAATCCTCTCCCTGCCACATGTCTCTCCTGTGTGTTTGCTCTGCATCATTGTTATCAGAGAAAGGGAAAAGACGGACCAGTTTTAAAGCTGTAATGTCAGAGTTGCACCTGATTCACATCCCCTGCAGCTGTCAGTCCTCATCCAGTGAGGGAATGAGATCAGGGAAAAGGGAGGAGAAAGGGGAGTTAATAAAAAAAACCAGCAGAACCACCAAGAATGGAGAATGCCAGGATGAATCTAAAACTATGCTCTTCAACAGTTCAAAGAGCACATTTTTAAGAGCAAGACATCCAACCCGGCATGACGGACTTGCACTCTTTTCAGATTTTCCTGGCACCAGAATCCATTTAAAATCCCATCTGTGGAGATGGGATGCTCCTTTCAGCCTTGCAGAGGTTCTTCTCCTGCACCACACACCAGCCAACAACTCTTCCTGTACCACTCAGGCCTGAGCCATGTGTGGCCACCTGCCTTCTTGTTCTGTTTGTGTGGGAGTTTTTTTTGTTGTTTTTTTTTTTTTTTTTTTGTTTTCCTGAAAGCCAAGAAAAAATTAAATATCAAAATTTTAAAAAGAACCCCCAAAGGTATGAAATGTGAGCATAAATAGCCAAATAAAACAAAACTGAGCTACTAAGAGACACCATACTCTAGAGCAACAGTGATGGGGTGGGTGGGAAGAAATATTAAGGGACAAATCTAAAACCATCTAGGAGGGTTTATGCACAATGTTTACATCCCAGACACCAGTTGGAAGTGAAGATTTAGTGATTTATCATATCCCAATTCACTCCTCTCTGCAAAAGCAGAACCAGCAGAGCGTGTCTCTGAACATGCTGCTTGCTAAAAGGCATCACCCACAAAACTGGAACAGCTTCACCCTTGGCAAACACTGTCCCCTTGGGGCCTTCTGAAGAGCTGGGATTTAGGAGAAGGCCTTGCAGGGGAACAGAGTTTCAAGTGTCAGAGGATTTAAAAATATATAAGGCTATGAAACCTGATGGGACCTGGAAGAAACTGAAGGAGCAGGTATCTCAGCAGAGGATCTTTGGCCAGTGAAGCCAGATAACCCTCAAAATCCATTAATGGAGGACTTGGGAGTGAAGCCCAGCAGGAGATGCTGGTGACACGATGTGCCCCAGGTGAGGGGGTTCCCAGAGAACCCAGAAGCCCATGCCTTGCAGGCAGGATCTGACTGGTACCACAGCACCTGCCTTAGGACAAACCTCATCTTTCATGAACCACACAGACATGGTGTGTATATGACTGCTGCTCTTCAGACTTGGTTGAAATCAGCACTGGGTCCCAAAACTGAAGGAGAAACCTTGTATAGACAGTTCCTCATTCAAGGCTCAGTTCCAACACCAGGCTGAAAACCTGGCATCCAGATGCACTTGGCAGGGATTATTAAATCAAGTGGAAGACCATTTCAGGGTTTCCTTCAGTTGATTGTTAAGGAACTTATTTGGAACAAGCTTCCTCCCCAAGAGAGATTTCAATTCTACCCATGCACACAGAGGAGAAGAAATTAATACAGTGTTAAGACAGCTCAGCACTGAGAGCAGCACGCACAGGCTGAGCAGAAAGTTATGTGAGACCAAAAACTAGGTATTAGCAATTTTTCAAGGACAAAGCTGTGAAGTTTCCAATGACAACAACAGTTTTCCCCCTTGCAAATTGGCCCAGCAGACACATGTCCTCCTGTGCCATCAGGGAACACACTCACACCGGGTCATCCCTGGGAGCTCCAAGTGACAGGAATCATTTCTCCCTAAAGGAAAACCTTAAAGATTGCACTTTGCATAATAAAATAATGAAAAAAAACCCCAAACTCTGACTCTGGAATCCTAAAAACAGGGTATATGCAGGTGAGACTTTCCCTCTGGTTCTGCTTTCCATGCAGGTTTCAGGCTGACTTTGCCTTCGGAATCTTGCCTAGTTCCAGGCATTACATAGCTGTAGTGATTAATTGCAGCATGTTACAGCTGAGATTTAAGCTTCTCTTGGATTTGTGGGTTTTATTTACCCACCATAACCAACTTGTGCAATCCATGGACTTGGGAGACATCAGTAAAATGGTTCATAAAATATTAAGGGCCATGTTTCCAAATGACATTGATGGGAGAGCTGTGGGAACTGAACTGGTAGCAGGGTATAACTAACCCAGGGTAAGTTTAGATCATTATGTTTCCAAGCAAAAAGAGGGTGCATAATAGCTTTTGATCTTCAGTGGCCAGTGTATTTTGGAAATAGGCTAACATATGTAGTCTTTCTGAAGGCTCTGATTCCAAATCCATGTGTGGATGTAATTTAATGCACAGTGCTTTATGCAATTATACCTACAGATGCCTAAGTGAGAATTTAAATTAGCATTAACTTGATAGCTTTTGCTAAAGGCAGACAAATGCAAACAGGCACTGGGCAGATTTTCCTGTAAAGCTCTGCTGATCCCCATCACTTCCCAAGGCACTGCTCCAAATGTAAACCCCGGGGATCGTTTTAGCAATTAGGCCTTGGCCAGCAAGAGCCTCTCTGCCCATGTGGACTCAGAAATGAGACCCCAACTCTGCACAAGCCACATCTCCACAATGCAACAGAAGGAATGATGCTCAAACACAAGGACCCCACAGGTTCACATAAGGATAATCTTTACCCAGAAATTCTTACAAATCCATGTATACCAGTCTGAGGACCTGGACATTATATGCAAGAAAACCATTATTGACAGAAATCTGTGTGAAGATTGACCCATTGCCTCCAAGAAATGCTGTTTTGCTTCTGAGAACTGTCAAAGTCGCTGCACAGGAATTTCACAGTTGGTCTGTGCACAGGTTGAGCCTCAGGCATGTTGCACTTACTGCATGTGGTTTGTTCCTGCAATACCTGCGTCCAGAAAACAGGCTGACCCCTCTTTTTCTTCCCAGAAGCCCTAAATAAGACAAATTATCCAAGTAACACATAGGTGAGAGCCAGTGTCTCACAGTTCTCCTGCACTGAACCACAACTCATCACTTGCCCTCGATGCTTCTTGGATGGCCAGCACCCAAAACCCAGGAGGACTAAAGGACATGATGGGATGTCTATTTTAAACACTGAGGTTTGCAGACACAGCTTGTTGCAACTTCAAAGCTGCCTATACCCCAAAAGCAACCTCTGACCTCAATAAAACAACTGAATTTGTCAGTTGTGGGTTCGATCCCTGTAGGGGCTGTTCACTTAAGAGTTGGACTTGATGATCCTGGTGGGTCCTTTCCAATCAGAATATTCTGTGAAATAAGGATCAATCTACCCAAAGGGAATTCCTGATTACTCCAAACCAAATTAGTAGTATTTTTGTCCATCTGTGGTGGCTACAGAAGACTGCAGTGGCAGAAAGGGTTTCTCCCTCCTGATGAGCCAGAAGCGTTGGCAGCAAACACACAGAATAAAAATTATTCAGAAGCAGCCTGATACCCTAATTTTGTGAAAAACCAAAGCAACAGGACACATAAACAGCTGTGGCAGGGAAATTATCAGCTGGGGAGAGCACCATTTGTTTGCTGCAGAAGCAGCAGCAGACTTGGATCCTTCCCTCCTGGAAGCAGGTACAGGTCAAGCAAACAGATATGCAAGGGCATTGCATCTCCTGGGCATCTCCCTGCTGGGCAGAAGGCAAACTGACATCAAAGGGTTGCATGTCACCTGTTAAACAGCAGATTTCATTTCCCCCTCTTTGCTGCAAGGAAACATCATCTGATGAGCTGACTCAGTCCACAGCTGCACATGTTGTCACCTTGGTAATCTACTGCTTGGAAGCAGTTTCTCCCTTCAGTATCTCTCAGAATTGGCACTGGAAGGCTGATGGGTTTTTAAAATACCTGGGAAGCATTTCTGGACCCCTCATCTGCCTGAGAAACAGCATATTTCAATGTGCACACACCATAACCCAGAGGCTGAATTTCCTTCTTGGCACAGATCAGGAAAAGAGGCACAATTGGAAAAACAGTCTGTGAATGATTTTTTAGAGGAGTAATATTAACCCAAGCCTTACTGCTGTATCCAGAGAGGGGTCAGAGTGCATTGCCTCTTTTCCTAGGATCTCCTGTGGATCCTCTGTAACTGTAGGGCACTCTACAGTTTGGGTTGTAGCCCCTGGACTCCTGTGGAGAAGTTCAAACAGCAATAGTTGCAGCTACGTGACCTTCAGCAGACTCTCATCTCAAGGCAGGAAAGCTCACATCTCAAAATGCACAACAGCAAATTCTCAAGCTCGCTAAAACTTTTTAAACCTCTTCATTTCCCCCCCTGTAAAGGAATAACATGACCTTGGAGTGCTGCTTTGTAGTAGGGTTTTCTTTTTTTTTGTTGTTGGTTGAACAACAAAGGAACAGCTGTTGAGATTTTTGTTGTTGTTGTTGTCTTTCGTGACAGGAATGTGTGTACTGAATATTTAGGACATATTATCTGAAAATAAAAATACTGTTACTAAAGCAGCTCATGAGCAGACACATGATGTCTCACCGAGTGAGCTCCCAATTCACATTGTGGTGTGGCCAGGAAAAGTAGGATGATGGGCATCAGGGAGGCAGATGCTTGCTGCAGGAAGGTGCTGCAGTGGTCAGCTGGATGGAAAAGTCTTGCTCAGGAGCACAGAAGTGACTCAGTTTCCATAACCCTGACATTTTGGGACAGCACAAGCAATAACTCACTTCAGTGTTTCACCACTTCATCCTAGTTTTCCTGAATGTTTAATTTCTTTCATCATTAAACTCCCAAATAGGAAAGCATTAACAGCAAAATGGGCTTGGACCTGCTGCCCCTGACTCAAACTCATCTTTTCAGTTTGCTGTCCTTCAGCCTATCTCACCCTCTCTAAGGTGTCTTGCCTAAGGGCATATTCCTGTAGCAGGAGAAAGGGAGGTCCTGAAGGCAGAGAAAGCCTCCCACTCCTGTAACTTCAACTAAGACAAATCAAAATTCTTCTCCAAGTCCAGGAGGGTTCATAACAGAGGTTTCAATGCCGTGTGGTTTATTCTTAGCTAGGAGGAGATACACGCCCAGAAAACAAACCCTGGAAGCTCCTGCTGGTTTAAAAAGCAGACAACAGTGTGTGTTCCCCTGTAATTACAATTAGTTACAAGAAGATACTTTTCTAGGAGTGGGCAACAGGTCTCCCAAGTGCCAAGCCACCAAGCTCAGCTAAACCTTTGCTCCCAATACAGCTCACCCTCAGGAGCTGGACAAGAAGCTTGGCCTGAAAGGCTCTTGCTACCAGAACATCGCTGTTTGCTCATGTTCCTGCTGTTCTCCAGCAGTAATCAAAAGCAGCCACCATCTAACAAGCTGTAGTTGCAGCTACAAAACACGTGGACTCCACTGGAGAAAAGCAACCAGCCAGAATCTGCACAGAAAGGACATCTATACACTGATTTCTTATACAGCTTATGAATCAAGACTTGAGAGAAAACACAGCCAAGAGACAACGATTTAGATTTTTAAAAACGTATGAAATGAAAATTTCAAATACTGACAGCACCCAGAATGCACCTGGGACAACCACAGCTCTTGGGGTTCTTATCTGGAGTTGCACAAAGCAAAGAGAAGCTGAGGAGGACTAGAAAATAGCAACCAAGTTCATGAAGGGCAGGCTCCCAGTGGTTTTACTGCACTGGTCACCTGCTTATCAAGAACTGGAAGAAAGTGATTTCTAGGTATTCCAGAAAAATTGCTCTTCATTTCTTAAACTCTCATTCCTCAAAAGCTTTAATGGTTATTTAACAAAAAAAAAATAATTAAAGCCTAAGTCACTTGGGAGAATTAATTTAAACAAAAAACACTTTCAGTTTGTTTATCTCAAAAAATATCTGCAGCAGTTGGGGAGGATTTATGGTCTAGTCAGTAAAGGCATGAATAAAACCTCCTGCTATTCAGAATGTGCCAGACCAGGCCATAACAGAGCATAAGCCAAGATGGGGCCCCAGTGAGGGCCACGAGAGAAGAATCCTCCACTTTGAGCTGCATTTTCCCATTTGCTGCATTCCCATGGTTGGCTCTATCAGCTGTGCTGCGGGTAAGCAGAGCTTATATAGGTGGGCTTTAAGGAAGATGAAAGAAAAAAGCAGTTTTCAAGAGGTGACATTGCTGATGCTCTCCCTGAGGCAGCACTGAGTGCTGCTCCCCCTCCATGGGGACTGCTGACCACATCATTAGTGCTATAACTTCACACTGCACAACTAAACCCCAAAGCACCTCACCCTAAAAATGAGAGACTAGAACCCTGACAACTGATTTGGGTCTGCTGTCTTTGTTCCAGGCACAAATACAAGCTCCTCAGAGAATGGATTGAGAGCAGCCTTGAGGAGGAGGACTTGGGAGTGATGAGAAGCCCAGCACTACCCACAAACATGCCCTGGAAGCCCAGAAACCAACCATGTCCTGGGCTGCATCCAAAGCACTGTGGGCAGCAGGTGAAGGAGGGGATTCTTCCCTCTACTCTGCACTCATGAGACCCCACCTGCAGTGCTGCCTCCAGCTCTGGGGTCCCCAGCATAAGAAGGACATGGACCAGCTGGAACAAGTCCAGAGGAGGCCACAGAGATGCTCCAAAGGCTGGAGTGCCTCTCTTCTGGAGACAGGCTGAGAGAGCTAGAGTCATTCAGCCTGGGTAAGAGAAGGATCCAGGGAGACCTTAGAGCCCCTTCCAGCAACTACTGGAAGAGATGCTACAAGAGAGCTGGAGAGGGACTTTTTATAAGGGCATGGAGTGATAGGATGAGGGGGAATGGCTTCAAGCTGGCAGGTTTAGATTACATATTTGAAAGAAATTCTTCACACTGAGGGTGGGGAGGCCCTGGCACAAGTTGCCCAGAGAAGCTGTGAATGTCCCATCCCTGGAAGTGTTCAAGGTCAGGCTGGATGGGGCTCTGAGCAACCTGGTCTAGTGGAAGGTGTCCCTGCCCACAACAGGGGAGTTCAGAGCTGGATGATCTTTGAGGTCTCTTCCAACCAAAGCATTCCATGATACCCTCGATTTCTATTTGATAGACACCACTAATAGCCAGGGAGTGGCAGTCTGGAATTTTGAGGCAGCAGGTGAAGCTAACCCAGACTGAAAGATGCAGGGCTTTGCTTTTCCATTGCACAGGCCAAGGGCTGCACCTGAGCACAGGACAGATTTTTAACAGGGTGATGCCAAGCTCCTCTCCCAGCCTATATGTTTTTCCCTGACTATAATGTGCAGCACCACCTTACAGGAAAACATTTTCCTTTAATCAAGGTGGAAACCTGAGGGTGTTTTGCGAGGTGAGGGGAGCAGCAGTGTTTCCCTGATGGTTTTAGAAACCCACAAGCCTCACATAACCTTGGCCTTCCATACAGTGCCATGAGTTATCCAACCTGTCACAAGAACTAGAGGCTGCAGCACAGCCCTGCCTCAGCCCCTAAGGAAAGGAGGCTTCACATCTGAGTATGTGGCACAGAAAAGCTCAAAAATCCTTTGGGGAGAAAAAAAAAAAAAAAACAAACAGGAAAAAAGCAGAGATGTGCAAAATAGACACTACCTGTGAGCAGGCTCAGAGTTCCCACTCCTCCTTCTGCTTCAGAAAAGCTCCCCTCAGAAGGTGAAAAACATCTTTCTATATTTATCTCACTTGCTGAGCAGGAAAATATGCCCCTGACCCAGCCTTATTTACCAAGAACATGCTACTGAGGGAGGTTTTAATTCAAACACAATGCTGAAAATAGGATGGATGATTAAAATGCTGTCATAGCACCCCATTTGTGCCTCTAAAGGTTCAGTGTAATTTTCTGCCTTTCATAATTGCTCTGTCTACCCCTTTCTGCCTTTTGCAGAGCATTTGCTCTTTCTCCTCTGGCCTCAGCTTTCTAAATAAAGCTTTTCATTGATTCTACACTTTGTGTTCACTCCAGAGGAGCATCACTAAGGCAGAGAAATTTGTCAGCAGTGCTTTTTCCCTGCCTTTTTTTTTTTTTCCAGTTTTCACACATATACTGCAAGTACAGGATGGAAACCTAAGACTTGCTGCCTTACACACAACACCAGCACCTCTGATCTGATCCAAACAAACACAGACACCAAGAAATGGGTCCTGACAGCCTCCTGCTCAATGCAACGTTACACATCTTTAGATTAAAAACCAAGCCACACTCCAAGGCTTGCTCAGTCTGCACCTGAAGCTCAGCAACCCTGAACAGCAGGTATCAGTAAGACACTGTCATGGGTTTAAGGTTTAATGTCATTGCTGATCCAGTCACAGGGTGCTGTCCTGATATAAGATTGTCCACATCCATATTTCAGACTACCTGCCCTGCACTTCTTAGTGGCCTCTTTGACTGAAATCCCCATGGTTGTTCTAAAAGCTTCACAGACACACACAGGTTCACTGAGAAGGTCTTATTAGCTTTAGGTGCCTTTTGCTCCTTCCAGCCTGGTTGCACCCTTGGGATCAAGCACACCCCACTGCAGCCCCTCAATCTGAGCTATAAAGGGCAAAGGTCTCTCTGTACCCTCCATTCCTGTAGTTATGTCACCCAGAAGTGACTTTCCTAGCAGGTGACCCGGCCAGGATGGAGTGCCAAGCACAGCCATGAGCTTCCTTGTTTACAGTCACTTATGCCACAGCCTTGATGTTATTAAATTGGGTTTCTCCCCCATGAACAGTAATAATATGCCTTGAACCGACTGGACTGTGGTAAAACCAGCAATAAATAAAACACCTCACAAGACATGGACAGAAGCCCACAGCCACTGGGCTGGCAAATTGCTGCTATCTGTACAGTAAAAGAGCGCCTTTAAGTTCTACATTAGAACATCATAAAACCTTTACTTTATCATCTGAGTAATTAAAATACACGAAGCACAGAAATTAACTGAAAAACATCCAAATAAAACCTTTCAGCCAGTAACTAGGCTCAGGAGCAAGCAGAGCCCCGTGCTCAGAAGCATCCACCTGGCACTGCTGTCAGGTCACCTTTGCAGCCCTAATATCACTCATCAGTAAGAGCTGGATTTGAAAGGTGAAAAGCAGTGTCACAGCTTAGTGCAATGAGGGGATAAAGTTCTCATCTTCCTTCAGCAGGAAGGGCCCCACAATTGTCACTGCATGGCAAAGAACACCCTCAAGATGTGCTGACAGTTTTGACCATCTGTGTGAAACTCTTCCAAGCATCAAACGAGAAGTGTTTGGCTTTTGTTTCTCTTTAATTGCAATTTTAAATGAATAGCATTTATCAACTTTCTTCCAGTGTTGCACTGCTTTCAGTCACAGCACCGCCCAAGGAATCACAGCACTGCAAATATTTGCTGGGTTTAACTAGCTTTTACATAATTGTTTAATTGCTCCACAGAAATAAAATCTTACTGGGGGTGCTGATAGTGTCTAAAATTAGGTCTTTATAGGAGCAGTTCAACATCTTTCCAAAAATCAAGGACTTCTGGACTCAGCTTTGTGCCAATGATGGAGACATTTCTGTCTGTTAGCAACCTGCATTCCTCTTCTTTTCTATTTAAACCTGGGATAGGATTTTTTCCCATCCTCACAGCAGCAGCTTTATCTTCAAGTGGGGTAAATAAGCATCTCTAAGCAGTGGCCACAGGGATTCATTGCACACACTGGCCTCTCACTGTGTATTTCAGTCCAGCAACCCTTTCCCTGGGCAGTCCTAACTGGAAAATAGTGGTGTTCTGCAGAAAGCACCAGGAGACCTTGAATTAGCACACCGTGACAGTCAGGATTAGGGAGGCAGTCATTAACAATAGCTGCATGCCCTGAAAGTCTCTCATTTAATGGAGTGGTAAGAGATTATTTACACTGTGGCATTTAGAATCCTGATATCCGGGTGTCTCATGAGCTCATGATGTGCCCTTTAATTCCTGTTACCTTGCTGAAAACTCGTGTCAAACCTGCATGGACTCTGCTCACACCAAAAATGACTCACTTCTCGCTGCTGGAAGGAGATTTTTCCCTGACTAGATTTATATATCTGGGTAATGGGGTGCAATAGAAAGGTGTTTAGGATTCCCACAGCAACTTAGATGAAAGGATTAGCACTTTGAAAGAGCAGATTAATCTTTGTGAGGCCCAAAAACATCCCCTTACTCCTGCCACGGAGTCCCTGCTGCGCTTAAACGACTTCCTTTAACGCACATAAAACTAAAGTGACTTGTTTACGGAGCTAAAAACCTGTTAAAAGAAACAGGCACGTGGTACAGCTCAGACAGAGACCTGTAGATCATCTCCACAAAACCTTGGACCTCGTGCTTAATTAGGCATTGAGAACATGAAGCCGTGTACAGGCCACGCTTCAGTGCCTTCGAGAAATACTGAAGCAGTTTCTGTGCCCGGGCATTGCCCAGACAGGAATGTGCCAGAGCATCCCCACCGCCTTCCCCATCCACCAGGACACGGAGCACTGACTCACTTGACCCTACATGGAGCAATTTTATTTCTTAAATGTGTCAGTAATTTCATTAACTTAGATGCTTTGGAGATTTTTTTTTTTTTTTTTAAACCCAGCCTAAAGCCAGGAAAGGCTTATGGAGAAGATAATCACTACTCACACAGGAAGACAAATAGGCCCAAGGTGACTATTCTGATCCTCTTGTCTGATCTCTTGCCATCTCCCAACAAGGTCTGCAGTAAATAAAGGTTCATCGTAAACTCCTAAGAACATCTGGCCCTAAAAGAACAGGTTCTTGTCAAGGGGTCACCTCCTTTGTGGTATGGATGTCCCAGCAATGGAAGTCAATGCCAGACAAGCAGGCTCTAGATATTATTTTTTCAAGTATTAGCAGGCTTACAAGGCCAATATTAAATGTGCACCAAGTTCATAGATTCGATTTTTAAACTACTTTGAGAAGTTAATCCCAGCTACCATTGAATGGCTACAAGAAGGCAGGAACAACAGGGACCAAGGCCAGACTGCTGATGGGGCTGCAGCAGTCGTAGCCAAGAGCAGGGAGACTTGGCTATTCTGACTACACTCAGATAAACACCCTTCTGTCCCAGCAACTCCAGCATTCCCCCCCCCGTACTCTTTTTCCAGGCTCAGTCAGTGCACGAAGACCAATATCTACATTGCTTTCCTCCTTCATCCCTCTACTTTTGACACTATACCTCATTAACCTCAAAGTTGCCTTCTGTTATCAATGTTGTCCCCTCTATCCCTTCAAGTCCCAGGCTGGACTTTTTTAAAAATGGTTTTATTATTCTTTAAATTATTTTCTTTTGGCACGCAATGCCCCACTCCCCCCAACCCTTGTTTGTTGGTGGCATTGCTTCCCCTTGCAGGGAGCCACCAAGGAAGCTCTGGAACCTCCAGAGATACCTCCTGCTCTTGTTTTCCCGGTGTCAAGCTCAGAAGTACATTCAAGCTGTACTAACAAAGAAGCTGTTATGTTTTTTCTTTTGACTGAAATAATAGAATGATAGAAAAGTTGGCATTGGAGACCTTAAAGACCATTTCATTCCAACCCAGTGCAATGGGCAGGGACACCTGCCACTAGACCAGGTTGCTCAGAGTCCCATCCAGCCTGGCCTTGAACACTTCCAGGGGCAGGGCAGCCACAGTTTCTCTGGGCAACCTGTGCCAGGGCCTCACCATCCTCACAGCAAAGAATTTCTTCCTAATACCTAATCTAAACATACTCTCTGTCAGTTTAAAGACATTCTTCCTCGTCCTATCACTATATGCCCATGTAAAAAAAGTCCCTCTTCAGCCCTCTTGTAGCCCATTTAGGTACTGGGGGGTGCTATAAGGTCTCTCTGGAGCCTTCTTTTCTCCAGTCTAAACAAACCCAGCTCTCATCCTGCCTTTGCAGGAGAGATGCTCCAGCCCTTGGAGCATCTTCGTGACCCTCCTATGGACTTGCTCCAACAGGTCAACATCCTCCTTATGTAGAAGGCCCCAGAGCTGGATGCAGCACTGCAGGTGGGGGGGGTCTCACCTGAGTGGAGTAGAGGGGGGAGAATGCCCTTCCTCAGCCTGCTGCCCACACTGCTTTGGATGCAGCCCAGGATAATGTATGTAGATTACTCTGTGCTGCAAACTTGTATAAATACAGAAAACCCCTACTCCTCTTGAATGAGTTATTTGCTAAATAATATCAGGTGGCCAGCTCCACACTCGGATAGATTGCTTCAGCCCTGACCCCGGAACGTGCCTGTGGTAGGAATTGCAGATAATTCAATAATTCTTTGTCCTGGTTCAGCTCAAGTCTTCTCTTGAGCTCAGACTTCAGCACTATGAAATTCACATCCCAGTAAAACAGCCCTGTGATAGAACTAATGCCCATTTGCTTTTGGCTGGGACCAATATGTTCATTAATCCCAGTGCCTCAGGATGGACTCAGTCTGGCTCACCTCAGAGGAAAGGTCACTGCTCTGTCAGCTTTGCTCCTTAGCATCCCCTCATTAAATTTCCATCTAGGTGCCACATACTTTGCTTGTTAAGAAGCAGGGATTTTTAGGATTAGCTTAATGTTTGCCAGACCAAACAGCTGGACTGAGAAGCACAGATCTCAGGGAATAGGGCAGAGCACGACACTGCCAAACAGTTTAATTCAGTTAAGTATCTGGGAGCTGATACAAGATGATCTGCCTTTAGGTCTGGTGGGTACTGGCTGTTAATTTAGGGTTGGCTGAAGGAAGGAAGATGCGGTACTCAGATGTTTGACCTGGCTAAAGCAAAGCTGCCTCATAAGGTACCATCCTGGGGGCTCCAGCTCTGCTTCCCCACGAACCCTGAGCTAAAAATTCAGCTACAAACAGTGAGACAGATGAGGGAGAAAAGTTTGAAAAGACACCAGAAAGAAATATTGGGAAAAATACATGTGTGAAATATCCCAACAACTGATTTGTGGCCAAGGAACAATATTAGGAGGTTGACAGCCTCATTTCTGGATCATTCCCTGCTTTTCAGTGAGATGCTAGCTCTTCTCCCTGACCCAGTAAAGGTCTTTTATAGACTCTGTTGTTACACTCTTCTGGGAGCTGGAGGTGGCACTGCCAGCTTTGTGCCATACCAAGTCTTCCCAAAGCCTAATGCCATTTTTGGGAACACTAGGCTTTATAATCAGTTAAGCACTGCAAAGCCCATCCATTCCCTGCAAGCTCAAGTCACAAGAGCAACTCTGAGGCTTTATGCTAGAAATCTCATTGCCAACCTTTCTATCCACACCACAAGCACTAGGGATCCCAAGGGAATGAAGATGTGCCAGTGATATTTTACCTTTCTACCTCATAATAAGTGAGAAATCAACAGAATGTGCTCCAGAAATAGCTGCATCATACCTAAATAAAAACTACACTGTCCCCAGTAAAACATTACATACATTTTTCATCCTCCTGAGGGGGAAGAGCACGGGAGAAGGTGTCACATGCGAGAAGCACGAGGCACATTGCCAGCAGCAGAGAGGGACGGTTGATACCGCAGATGATTACTTTTCTCTCATCACCAGATATGCTCAGCAGAGATGAAAAACTCATTTCGTGATGACAATCCTTTGCCAGGCTCTCTCCCTTGCAGAGTCAGTGCTATAAGCAGCCTGCTCTAGCACAGTGCCTGCTGCAAAGGTGACCACAGGAGATGGCCCTTGATGTGAGTTACAGTCTGGAGGCAGAGTAGCACACAAACCACATTGCTCCAATTAACTTTTCCTTGCCCCTGGGTAAGACTCATTTTTTAATTTTTCGTCAACTGGATCAAAATGAGCCTTCAGAAGTGTGACCTTCCCACCACCTACATCCCATTACACTGTCACCAGAGGCACAGGCAATCCCAGGAAAGCCAAGATTTAAGAAACGGGATGGAGAACGACTCAGACTGGCTCCGACAGTTATTACTGTCAGACCTGTTTGTTCACCCCCAAGCTTTGTGGTCTTTTCTTCCTGCTCTACTCTGTTCTGTATCTGCTGCAGATTGTCCCAGTTTGGGGTAATTTGGCATTCACTTCACAAGTTTGCAGTGGCTGGCAGGTAGGAACACGTTTGGCTTTGCAGCTGTTCACTGTACATCTACTAAAGCATTCCAAAGCCCCAGGGGTGGGAAAAGCACGAAAAACTACATTTCATTCTTTTCATCATTACTGCAGTGGGCCAAATGCACAGCAGGTGCAAATAAGCATGAGATCCTCCACCTTGTTACACCACCTGCTTTGAACTTTAGTTACTCAGTTCAGCCAAAACCATAACAAACACGTTATTTTAAGTTTCCCAGCAAATTCTCTACTTTTAAACAATGAATTTGAGGGTTTTTTTTTTTTTACCCTAATGATCCTTCAAGAAGGCTTACAGCTTTTCCAGTGCCTTCTGCACTTAGCCTGAACTAGATTTCATCACCACTCAGGGCAGCTTGTCTGTATGAGCCCCTCTCATTTTTCAGGTATGTTGGTGGAGACACAGGAATATTTGAGTCTCCACTTCCCCTGCTCCCCACAGCCACCCTCCTGGCAGGCTTTCACTGCTGGCCTAACGAGATTGTAGAGCTGGTTTATCAAGACTCCTGTTTCATAGGAAGAAGGTGCTCCAGGGCAGAACTGGCGCTGCCCATTTATTTTATGGAATTAAGGGTAAGTCCATGATACTGAGGCTAAGGAAAGGCAAAAGCAAGCACTTACCCAGCCATTTGCTGCACGGCACAGCCTTTCCTCTCTCCAGCTTCTCTGAGGCAGCAACTTCCCCAGGGGGCATTGAAGAAGTCCTGCAAGAACTCTGAGCCTTAGTATCCTTTGGGAAACTCCCCTCTGGAGCAGCAAGCTGTGCTCCTCCAGGACTATGCTGCTGGTGGGCTTTGCAGGGAGGGCTGGGAAGCCTGAGCTCTCCCATGGCATTAGCTAGAGCAGGCCATCACCTTGAACTTCATCATCCTCCCAGAGACAGGGCTGCATTCAGACACCATGAAACACTTCGAAGGGGAGCTGGAGATGATGGGGAAGGAAACCACAAAGAGATCCTCTGCAGCTTTCTTGGAAGTAAGCTGTGCAGGGGAAGAGGATACCCTATACCATCTCCACACCACCCAGCTGTAACTCTGGGGGAGCATTTATAACCCCTCTTTATATCCCCTCTCTCTACATCCATCAGCAGCATCACCTGGGCAAGCCAAATCCCACACCTTGAGACGGGTGAGGACGGTGCTTTCCCCAGCAGCAGCTCAAACCCAGCTGATACCATTCGCACACAAGACGTGTCCAAATCTCTGCAGAGAAAGAATTTCAGCAGTAGAAACAACAGCTACAAAATATTTTATGTTTAAACCGAGGCTGATGGTGCCAGGAGGAAGGTGACTCAGATGCATCTACACTTTCCTCCTCGGAGCTCGGTGCTGGCGTCATCCTGCGTCAGCCATCAAACCAGCTCTGCTTTACTACTGCAGGAACCTGTTTTTCATGTCCTTATTTCCTGCCTGATGGCTTCTTGTGTGGGTGGCAGCAGAAAGTCTACAGCACAACATTTGTAGGTTCTGTCTGGCGAGAGATGATTTCATTTGTGTTTGAACTGGTATTTATTACGCTGGGGAGATGGGCAGTTTATCCCT
Organism: Pipra filicauda; assembly: GCF_003945595.2. Classification (NCBI taxonomy): domain Eukaryota; kingdom Metazoa; phylum Chordata; class Aves; order Passeriformes; family Pipridae; genus Pipra; species Pipra filicauda. The sequence continues at coordinate 2,073,421 of NW_024104953.1, read as the reverse complement.
CTGGTTCAGCCTGAATGGCTTTTTTTTCGGTTCGCATTCCAAAATGATTGAAGAAAACAGCTCCAAGGCATTTCTGAAATAAAAAGATGTCAGCAAATTAACAGTGGCTTTAAGTTCACGCCTTATATTTCTGGAAGGGTGAAACCTCTGTGTCAAACCCTCTGGCTACCTCAGGCTCATCACTTGGGCTTGCTACATTTCTTATATTCTCAAAGTAGAATTGACCCACCAAAATCCCATTTGTCTCAGTCCTAATTCCTGCCTCATCCTTCAGGTGTATTTTCTCACAACGCAAGTAGAAAGTGCTTTAGGAAATGCTTTGCAGCCCCTCCTTCCCCAAAGGCCCAATTTGCTTTCATCAGGAATGTACTCCAAACACAAGGTTTGGATGAAGCCAGTGAGACTCACATTCCAGAAGGGCCATAACTGGTCTGATAAAGACATACCACTTCCAAGCAGGCTACTGGGAGTTGGAAATTTGAAATCTGTCAACATGCAATTTTAGTAGTGGAAAATGAAATGCTGTTAGACATGTCTGCTCTCCAAATCAGCTTTGCCTGGATCCATCTGCTCTGTAATGTCTCTTTACTGGCCTCTGCTCAGGATCAACCCAAATCTGGGGTATTTAAATTCCCATAGGACATGGTGCAGCTGATGGACAACAAATGCAGTCTTCCCAAAGTGGCTGCTTCCAGGGAAACTTCAGGCAGGAGATAGCAGTTTCCTCAACAGGTTTGCACGTCCTCTCTGTGCTGAGGTGCAGACAATGGCATGCAGGGCACGGCTCCATTTTGGCAGTCAGTCCTAAGGCAGGGCTGTGGTGAAGGCACAGTCAAGCTCTCTCCTCCTTGTTCTAATACCTGGGCTGGCAGTGATGACATGGTGACCTTGGTGACCTCATCCTCTGTGTCCTGGAGCCAGCCTGAGCAGCAGAGCTCAGGCTTTGCTCTGCTCAATACTTCATACACAGCAGGAAGCTTTGGCTAAGAAGTCAGTGCTACCAAGGCCTGGGGGAACAGGTTGGTGCTGACAGACACCCAGGCTTAAGCCTTCCTCTCTAATAGGATTAGCACACAGGCATTTGTTTCCCTGTCCCAATTAGAAACCCCAATTATGGGGGGTTTGGCAGCTGTCAGAGAGCGTCAGTCAAAACCAAAGAGCCGCCACCCTCCTGGTCTCACTTGTACCACCTCCCATTATGGTTCAGTGAAAAGCATCACAAATAAAAATCACTCCTTGCCTCTCTCCAGCCAGTTGTCCTGCAGGAGACAGAGGCTGAGACTGAGAGGAGGAACCCTTGGACCTCAGAAGTTTTGGAGATTTGTACACCTATGAAACCCCTCCTTTTCTAACTCTGAAATTGGAGCTATCAGAATCACACAAAAGGTTGACTTTTGTTTGTCTTTTCCTCACTTTGACTAATTTCTAACATTAATGGGTTCTTAAAATCAGTAGATGGATATTTCTCACCAGTAGATCATTCCCAGGAGTTGCTGGTGAGCCCTTCTCAGCCAAATGCAATGGCACCAGCCACGCATGGACACTACGCTGGGCTCATCTTCTGTTTTCTGGGTTTTGCTTTGTTTTCAGACCCTCCCAACTTTTCCAGATTTCCAAAGGCTTTTTGCCAAGGCTTGCTCCTTCCCTCAGGCACTGTCTCCTGCCTCTCCTATCTATGACTAAACTACACAAAACTCATATGGACATAATTACTGCCGAGACCTCAGTGCTTCCAGCAAGCGTGGTCAACACTGGACAAAGAATGCAGGAGTTTTTGAGGAGAATCTGACAAAACAAAAGGCAGAGCAACCTTATATAAAAAGCCATTTTTTTTCTTTCAGGAAATAAGAATAAAAAAATGTATATTTTTCTACCATGCTGATGAGAACAAAGTCCATCCTGCCCTGGCCTCGATGCTGGGGCTCAGGGAAAGAGCCCATGAAGGTGTTTTTTCTTTTTTAACTTCAAAGGATATGGGTAAGCAAAAAGGATTTTCTAAACTGCACTGATTCCTGCTGTAGGTAGACAGATGCATAACAAAATCAGTGACAGATTTGCCCAGCACATTTCAAGCAGCAATATGGATATTTTCCTTGCTAATTGCATCATTAGCTAATCCGCCCTCAAAGTTAAAGGACTTGTGATCAAATTACTACTGTGATAATCAGTGATGTGATCTTTTTCCTGCTCTGCAGAACAGGTCTCTTGCCCTCATTTTGCCTCTGCTTTCCCATCTACAGATGTGATAATTTTGCTTTTTCATTTTTCTTTTCCTAAGAAAACAGGAGGTTAACCTCAGGAAAACTACACTTTTTAAAATTTTTTAATGGAAGATAGAGCATCAGACAAAATATTTGTGGGTGTTAAATAAGAGAAATTTCAAGACATATGTGCCATTTTCATCAAAAGGATAACGAATCCTCACTGCCTTTTTTTTTAAAGTTTATAAATAAGGCTGGGAAGTGTATTGAGTGTGAGGAGAGTCATCATTCTAATATTGCTCTGCAGTGCCAAGACAATACAATGGTAAATTAAACCCCCTTTTATCAGTCCAGGGGAGGGATCTGCCACTGAGTTATCTCCCATTGTTGTAGGACAGACTACAGAGAGAAGGGAGGAAGAGGGCAGCCTGCCAGGGAGGATGGCTCTTGCTCTTCAAAACTGTGAGCGACCTGTCACCAAAGTTTCTTTTTTCCCGTTTGCTCTAAATTTTTCTGTAGCTTCTTGGCCTCATTAGATGACTCCAAGGCCTGGCTTGGAACTGATGTTGGTAGAAAATTGAGCTGGGCCCAAGGAGTATTCAAATGAATCACAGAAAAGCCCATCATAACCCATTAAAAATGAAGATAATTGTGGCTGGCCTTTGGCTGGGAGAAAGCCAGCAGCGTTGCAATGATGGATTTGGGAGTGCTGGGAGAGCAGGGATTAATTTCCACATTTTTCCTTCCTGAAAATTCAGAGAGCAACAAAGCAGTGAGATTTTTCCTGGGGTTTGTCATTGGAACCTGGTAATGACCAACCCACCCCTTTTCATGCTGCATAAGGATAGAGGGGTTTGCAGCACACAGCTTCCCATGGCCCATCCTGATCTTCAAGAACTCACCTGTGTTGAACATGTCCAGGGTCTAAGCCCTATTTGGGGGTCATATAAGGCTGGTTTTGTGCCAAGGACACTCCCTAGCTTGGATTTGGCTTGTGCCAACTCACTCTCAGACTGTGGTCACACATGGGTAAGGCCACACTGGTGAAGGAGTGAAGAAGTCTCAGCTGTAGGGACACAGACTGGGTCACGCTGCTTTCCCTCAGTGCTGGCCTGCTCTAATTACTGCAGTTGCACTCTCAGGTGAAGGTAAAGGTTGTTTAAAATGTCAAAGAGGCTAATTAATGCAGGTTTTCAGAAGTACTGAGTGCTCATTAATGCAGAGAATCACAGAATCACAGAATGAGTCAGGTATTAAGGGACCACGGTGGGTCATCTGGTCCCATCTCCCTGCTCAAGCAGGCTCATCCTAAGGCACATAGCACAGGATTGCCTCCATCTCCAGTGAGGGAGACTTCACAGCCTATCTGAGAAATCTGTTCCAGAAAATGGCTGTGAACTTCAGCTGCTCAGCGCCTCTAGAAACTGCATATCTCAACACTTGAATGGCCACTGTCAACACTGAAGGCATCTCCCAAGTGCACCCTGAGCTCACAGAGGTGGTTAAAGTGCTGCTTACCTGCTGTGGTCACTTCTTGTGATGAAGCAATGGTGTGGGCTGAGCACTGAGGGGTGCTTGGCACCACCAGGAACCAGCTCTTTTAAAGGTGACCATCTCCTCGGAGCACAACGGATCCACTGCAGCAGCACAGCAGAGAACAACCCACAGCAATGCACTGGTCAGCTGGGAAAGCAGGGGCAATTTGTTCTGAGAAGCCTTCTTTGCTGTGTCACTCAAGTGTGCCTAAATGGACAGAGAGCAGCAAGGGAGTAAACATGGAACAAGTCATTAAGAGACTGTGAAATCAGCACCAGCTTCTGCTCCACAGCTCTCACCAGCTGAGCCCTCTGAAGTAGAGATAAATCTCTGGGAATTTTTCCAGAATTATGTTGCATTTCCCCTCCACCACCAGTAGCAATAAGCACAGATGAACAGAGCCCATGCTGTCCCCTGTTGACCAGCTGTTCCCCACGGGAAGTTTCCAGTTCCAACGTCCACATTTAGGGTTCTTACAGACAGTCTTGGTGCTGCAAACCCATAAACACCAATTTCTTGAAAAACACCCCCCCAGCTTCCCTTCTTAGGTCCCAGTCTCTTACTTGTTGGAGGTCATGCAGAAAATTGTTTGCCTCGGGTCCGTTTAGGCCACTTGAAGCGTCCTGGCTTCTTCACCCGTGGGGTGCCGTGGCTGGGATGGGTGTCTGCCTCAGAGGGGCTGACACCACTGAGGCAGGAGCTATATTTGGCAGCCTGTGCTGTGCTGCTCCCAAAGCAGTGACATGTTTCCATGCACCGCTGCTCAAAAGTTAAAAGCTTGTCATAACATGTCAGGTGGCAATGCTGAAATGCAAGTCTGATGAGACAACTCTGAGTCCAGCACAGACAGCCTGCTCTGGGTGCTGAGGAGATGGAGAGTTGGCATCTGAGCTATGGAAGAAAAGGTTTCATCTGCTTATGGCTGGTCTCTCCCTCTCCTCTTGCTAGAGGAATGCACCAGAGAAAGGAACCAGTTGGAAATTTGGAGAAATGGTAATTTTAAAAATTGTAACCATCCATTTTCTTGGAACTGTAAAATATTTCCATGAGCTTCAGAGTTGAGTGAACAGCAGAAGAGGATTTCCATCCATATTCCTAAAAGAAAAGAATACCTGAACTTCTCAGTACAGGGAAAAAAGCAACTTGCCAAGCGGTGGTGCTAAGCCAGAACATAGAGCAATTCGGGTATTTCCCACTCCTAATATAACATGGCCCAAACCCAGATCCCTTAAAATTCAGGAAAGGCTGAAGCTGGTCTACAAATTATTAGTGCACACTGGTTACAAAGAACAACACTGGCACAGGTTGCCCAGAGAAGCTGTGGATGCCCCATCCCTGGAGGTGTCCAAGGCCAGGCTGGATGGGGCTCTGATCTAGAAACCTGATCTAGTGGAAGGTGTCCCTGCCCATGGCAGAGGGTATTGGAACTAGATGGTCTTTAAGGTCCCTTCCAACCTAAACCATTCTATGATCTATGATTCAATTAACATTGCTTTTGAATTTTTTGGGATCTCTCATGGGATGGCCAGTTGCATATAAGAGAGCAAGGTATGAACATTATAAAAGGTAATGGCAAAAGGTAAGTGAAGTCTTAAGAAGAGAATCAAGGTTGATGCACCCTTAGCTGACGTTCCCCTTCTCAGTTCTTCCCTGGCAGTGCTCATGTCCTGAGGGAGATGAGGAGATGCTGATGCACATCAAGCCTGAGGTGAAGGAGGACCAAGGCTGTCTTCTGTATGATGCTTTACCTGTTATCTTGGGTGACATAGTGCTTGCAGTTGTTTTCTGTGGGGGAAAAAAGAGGTAAATAAAGAAAATACTATTATTAAATGCATTGCAAATCAAGAATTGCTTCAGCAGCACAGCCCAAATGTGTGTCCTCAGTAGATTATCCCAGTTTCATGCCCTTTGGGCAGCTTGTCTACATACCAGCACTAACAAGGGAAAATCCTGTCAAAGACATTTTTTTTTCCCTATCTTTATTCTCCGAGTGTCCAACTCTTTTTGCTAAATCCCTACAGTTTGGAGCTCAAATTACCATTTCTGACCAGTGCAGAGACAAAGGATGAAATATTCATGAGTTGTTCTTACTCTTCATCTTACAGAAGCATCAGCCAGCACTAGATTTGCATGATCTAACCAGAGAAGACATTTCAAAAGAAAAGCACTTTATACACAGTTATTGAAAAACTTCTATATATTGTGGTAAACCCATCAAGTTTCTGCCCTTACTGGTGCAGAGTCACATATTGTTTGAAGAGCATCCCATACACTTTCTGAGGATGTGTAAATGTGTCATCTGGACCACAGGAAATAAAGGAGGGTTAAAACACTTCACAAAACTGAAGTTAACAAGCCCAAGGTTCATAAACCTTACTATAGAAGCTTGCAGAAACCTTTCAAGGCTCATCCCATAAAGCTCTATGGCATTTTGTTCTCCCCCCTCCCCTCAAACCTCCATCTGTCTGAGCCAGCATCAGCAAGAAATTTTGCATGGAAGCTTGCCAGATAAAATAGCTGCTTCATCTGGCTTTCAACTGCCATTAGAAAGTTCTTCAAGGAATATGTTAAAAATCTCTATTATTGTTAAACTGTGCCCTAAGTTAGAGATGGGCCAAGTCTTGTCTTTATGTGCTTGGTATCTGCCTCACAAAAAAGGTAATTCACATGTGCTTTAATATTATACGTACAAATATTTTCCATCTGCATTCTGCCCTCCTCACCTCATCCTATACTGAAAATGGTCCTGCTTCCTGGAAATGCCTAGAAGTCTTTTAATTTAATTAAATCCATCTCATTCCCCTCTGAATTGCCCCAAAACTTCCAGATACAGCTGTCTCACAAGACTAAGTGGGCTTGACCTTTAATCCTTGGCATGGGTTGGACTTCAATATCCCTGTTCACTTGCTGACACAAATAGGAGTTTGTCACCATGAGCTGGGGTGACAATTGACCTCAGCTCCTGGCATCTTCTTTTACAAATAACCTCCCAGAAATCCCTTCTCACAGCATGGCACAGGTCACATGACGTGCTCTGAAATGCTTCAAAAAAAGTGACTTGAATTTGACACCTTGTGGATTTATTTTCCTGAGGAGAGAGAAATCTGGTGCCATTACAGGATTTTTTGCAAACTGTTTTTCCTTAAATAATGTAGAAACAATTGCATACAGCCTCTGTATGAGCAGCATGCTCAAAACACAGCATCTCTCTGCTTCTATCATCTGTGGCTCTTCCACCTTGGCCTCCACCATCCATGGTTTGCAATCAGTACCCCAGCCAGAATGTCAACCTCTCTCTTTTAGGAAAAGAAATTCTTAAACACCTTTTATTGGATATATACACCACTTACCAGGTATTCTTGTGATCTAACCCCATTTGGCATGTCACTAACAGCCTTTGGAATAACACAACCTCCTCAAACAAGGTCTGGCTCTGTGGGTCAAGGTGTATTTTTTTATTGTTGAGTTTTTTAGATGTTGGCAGGTTTCTCTGGAGTGTCTTTGTAGTTTCAATGAAATGACAAGGATTGTGCTCTGTTGCTGGGGTAGATCCCATGCAGAAAACTTCCAAAGTTAAAGACACTTAATGTTCATGTGGTGAAATGTCCCATGACATTATTTGTTACTATCTGCTCCTCCTGTATGGAGATAGGTTACATAGGACCTTCTCATAGAATCATGGAATGGTTTGGGATGGAAGAGACCTTAAAGACCATCTAGTTCCAATACCCTCTGCCATGGGCAGGGACACCTTCCACTAGATCAGGTTTCTAGATCAGAGCCCCATCCAGCCTGGCCTTGGACACTTTCAGGGATGGGGCATCCACAGCTTCTCTGGGCAACCTGTGCCAGGGCCTCACCACCCTCACAGTGAAGAATTTCTTCCTAATATCTAATCTAAACCTGCCCTCTGTCAGTTTGAAGCCATTCCCCCTCGTCCTACCACTACATGTTCTTGTAAAAAATCCCTCTCCAGCTCCCCTTTGATACTGGAAGGGGCTCTAAGGTTTTCCTAGAGCCTTCTCTTCTCCAAGATGAACAACTCCAGCTCTCTCAGCCTGTTTTCACAGCCAGCCTTTTTCTAAACAGCCTTTATGAGGAGCTCTGAAGGGAATTTCAGCTCTAGCCATGCAGCAGCTGCTCCCAGAGGCAGAAGCTTATTGGATACCTCAGCAGCCCCTGTAAGCTGTGGGATGCAAAGGGCTGTGTGGGGTTTCTGGGGAACCCAAGACCCTCTTGGAGAGACCATTGGCCAAGTTATTCTAACTTACAGAGACTGTCACCTCTCTGCAGTGTTATTCACAGCCTGTTCAGGGGATGCTGTGTCAGGGTCATGCTAAAAACAGAGCAGAGGCACACGATGGTGCTGCCCTCGTATCGCAGAGCCGCACATAAATAACTGAATTTTCACTGCTTTCTAAAACTCTCTTAAGCATTTCGTCATGTCGAGGACACACAGAATTGCTGGAAACTTGCAGAGAAATGCAGGAAAATGAGATTTGTCATATTGAGGGTTTACCAAACCTGACAGCGTCTCCTAAAAATTTGTAGAGCGAACATTTTCAGAGCGATGAATTTTATTTGGTGCTCTTTATTAATACGGCGGCGACTTTTCTTTCTGTATTTTTTTTAATACTCGGGAAATGTCATTTTTGATCTACACTTTAATAATAAGTGGAATATAATTTCAAATGAGAAGTGCCAAGGAGGGTATTTATGTGATGCTGCTCTGCCTCAGGCATTAGTGAAGTATGAGATGGTGCAGGCAGGCACAGTTGTGTTGTGTGTAATGATACAAATTGGATGTAAGTAATATAATTATTTGTGGTGTAGCACAACTGCTGCACAAATAGTGTTCCTGGCAGTAAATACCACTGTTATGATAGGGAAGGCACTGCTAATGCCACTAAGCATTACCATCAATTCTTGATAACATCATGTGAACCAAGCTAATAAATTGGGAATTATATGCCTCCTGCACATTTCTGCCTTTGTGAGCCAGGACTTGTTTGCTAATAGAGTAACAAATAATCCTGCTGGAAAAAATAGTAAAGAAAGCTGGAATTTAACAAGGCAAAAGCGGCCCAACGTTGCACTGAAATTGTAGATGCCCCATCCCTGGGATTGTTCAAGGCCAGGCTTTGAGTAACCTGGTCTAGAGGAAAGTGTCCCTGCCTGTGGTTGGGGGAGTGAAACCAGGTGGTCTTTAAGGTCCTTCCCATCCCAAAGCATTCCATGATTTTATGATGCTGTTTGCCCATCTTACCTCTGCAAAACACAGCACTTCTATCAGCATGAGCAAGGAGTGCCCCACATGCCTCTGCCCGGATCAAAACATCCCATGGGAGTGAGGAGGAATGGCAGGCTGCTGCTGCTGCTTTGTTGGAAAACTGCCTTCCAACCCCCCCAACACGAGATGGTTCAGCAGGTCTGGAAAAGGCTGTGAACCACAAGTCACTAGACTGGAAAAACAGAAGAGAAATTATTCCGGGAAGTTGCACAAGCTCCCAAATAAACCACTGGTGCTCCCTGTGGAGGGAGCATTCACAGCTCTCCTGTGATAGACTGAGAGGAGAGATGAGGGCTAACATAAGCCTCACCATTTGCTGAAGGAGAAATTGGAGAAATCACTCAAATGAGGCGGGGATTAAACTGGGACTGAGCTCCAGTGAGAGAGCTCAAGGAAATTTAGATTACAATGATGGAGAGGAGGAGAAGATTAAAACTCGGGGCTGAGTGAGTAATGCACAACAAATGTATTCAAATGAATCTTTTCCATCGAGACCCTTCCAGGGCTCCCATCACCTCGCAATCTTTAATGCACTTACTCCGCTGGAAGGAAGGCAGTGCTGCTATTTCTGTCTTTCATTTGGGGAATGGACACACTGGGAGATTAAATACCTTCCTCAAGGTGACCTGAGATATCTGTTCCAGAATAGGAGAATTTCAGGTCTCGGTGTAGCCAGGGGAACATCACTCCCACCCCCCACCTGGGAACAGCGGGTAACTTTGGGGAAGGCATTTGCTCCTCAGGTTTTTCCTTCAGCTCGTAATTGTGGACTGCAGATCCCTGGCCTGGGACTCAACACCAAACAGCCTGTAGTCACTGCCAGCACCTTCCCTTCTCTGCTCATCCACAGACTTCTGCTGAAGGCACCAGGAATTTTTTTGAGGGCGCTGAGGTGCAAGGTGAGGGTGACACATTCGGGCTGGCATGTTTGGCACTCCTTTAAATGACTTCAGCAGGAGATGGGCAGGCTAGAGATGCCTGAAGCAATGATAGTGTGGAGACTGTGCTGTGGGAGGGAAAGAGATACTGGGGGACTTGCCTGACAACTTGATTTGCAGTGAAGTTGACTCCATTTGAATCCCACACTGGTGCATGGATCTTGTCACTGCAGTGCTGGATCCTCTCCTGTTGGGATCTGTGGTTGAAGTAAGCTTCTGAGGAGTCTCTTCCTTGTGTCTTCTGAGCTTCAGTTGGCAAAAATTTGTAAATGAGCTCCTGTGGTTTTTAATTTTAATATAAATGATTTTGCCCAGAGCTACGAGAAATTACACTGCTACTTCTTCCACTGCTACCAGACGGTCTATTAGTGCTCAAGAGTTTGTCACAGAAAAATCCTTCAACGATGGCAGACAAGGGAAAAAAGCCATTTTAGTCTCATAGCACAGTTTGTCCCCAGTGCTCACACTGATGTCCTTGCAGGGACCATTAGCTCTCATCCCCTTCCAGTGAGGTGCAAAACAACAAATGGAGTGTCCAGGCAGCACACACTTGAAGCCAGCCAGGGAATGGTCCAACCATTGGATTACAAGCTTCCTCCTCCTTTGTCTTGGGGCCACTCCTGTCTGTGGTTGCCCACTGGTCCAGCTCCAAGAAGGGGGATGAGTTGCTGCTGGAGCCAAAGAAGGTACTTTCCAGGTGGAAAAGGACATGGCACTGGCTGCAGAAGACAACCTGGACCCAAGTCCTGGTGAGCAGGGGATGATTCCTGGGCTTGATGCAGCTAAGGTCAGCTTAGCACATCTGGAAAAGGGAACCCTGCTCTCAGAAGATACCTGCAGACTCTTGCTTTCAAAAAAGTGGGAGTGATAATATATGCTTTTTAATCCCATTGCCCCAGATCTTGCAAGATGTCTGGACAATTTTTACTTTTTAAGAAATTAAATAACAAAATAAATAAATAAACCAGGAACAGCTCAGCATTTGGCATTTTTTAGCCAGCTGTCTGTGGCTTCCCACCCAGCCTTTGCTCTGCAGAAGCACCTTCCTCTGTCCCTGGAGCCCAGAGCCTGCTCAGCCATCTGCCCCCATCCCTGTGGCCTCCCTGGGTGCCATCCAGGTGCCCGTTCTGCTCTCCTTGATGAAAAGTGAGTTGGATGCCCTTGGGTGCTTTTCAAGATCTTTCTATGTCTGTCCAGGTTTCATGAGAATGTGGGGGAGATGGAGAGCCACCACAGCTCCCAGGAACCTCCTCTGTGCCCTCCTGCACATGCCAGGGACTCCTCACCACCCTGTGAAGGCTGATGGGTGGCTTTGAAGGAAAAAGATCATGCTCCTGGACAAAAAAAATCTTAGTTCTGCACACAAATCTGGGAATAGCACTGTCCCCAAGCCTGGCAGCAATTCTTACCCCATTTATATTTTGCCTGGGTTTTCACAGACCTGTCCAGCTGCCAAAACATATTTTCTGTTGTTACCTCATTAGGAAAAGGTTTTTCATGCCTCTTCCTCTCTTCCTCACACCAGGTCATTCGTCCCAAGTTCTACTCCCTGGTGGGCCACCTCCCAGTTGTTTTCTCCAGTGTGCAGCCAGCTTGCTTCTACGCCTGCTGGGAAACATTTCTACAAAGTCTCATCCCAAAGAAGTGTTTCCATCTGCTTCAGTAAGTGATGGATGGGGTCACATCACTTCATAAACGGAGCCACTCGGTGGCTGGTTAATCTTTGTCCCCACCCCTGGCTTGAGTTCCCCCAGCATCTGCCACCATCCATCCCACCCTCAGCTCCCAACCGTCATCCCACCACAATCCCACCACCCTAGGTGTGTCCATAGCCATATGTCTCCTTTCCCACGTGGTCCCTCACAGCAGGCACACGGGTGGTGTGAATCCCCCTTCCCACCGCACTCAGCGCCAGTGGCCAAGTGAACGTGTTAGTAACTAATTTATATGGGCATGATTTACATGCTTAATTAGCTCTGCTTTTATTTGCTGTATTCACCAGGCAGAATATTTTCCCACAAAGTGCCGTGCCTACAGCCTGTTTGATTAGCTACAGAAAGGAAAGCATTCAGCAGCATAAAGCTGAACCACCAGAAAGTCAATACATATTAAAGGATTTGAAAGGCTTTTTTTTTTTCCCCCACTAAACACATTTTCTGAACAGCAGGGAAGGGAAAATTCTGAATTCAGTGCTAGTTATGACTTTTTTTTCTTTGCTACTCTGCTGCAAACCAGTCTCAAGGTCTTTTTTTTTTTTTTCCCAACTGGAGGACAAATAAGTGATGCAGAGCCTGGACTTTTTCTCAGTCCAGCTCTTTTTCCCTTACCAAACTTTGATAAAGTGCCAAACTGGAGGCATTCAATTCCTTTGGCAAGGACTCTGTCCACACACCAGCAGTCCCAGAGGCTCGTTCTGCACAGGGAAATTAGGGTAAAAACTGTGCTGTTTGCAGCAGCTCCCTAAAAAACCCCAAACAACCAACCTGCATCCTAAAATGCAGAAAGCTGGCTTGGCATTTTTGGGAAGAAACCTGGAGTAACTGTATGTACGAGCACCATCTGTTGGCTGTGTTACTGCTTACAGGGTGCAAACAGCATCCCGCTTCCAACAAAACTGCTGCTCCATTGCATGACATGAGGGACAGATCCAGCTTTTGGGAGCATTTTCTGGACAAACATCCAGGCAGAGGACAGCAGGAATCGTCAAATAATCCAGAAATTTGCCCTGAGCCACCCAGGATCTAGAAGGGGAACTTGGTGGCTCTCTACCTGGAGTCACTATTCTGATACACTCTAGACTAGCCTGACAGTTGCTACAATTAAGGATGCTCCATCACCCCCTTTTCCTACACAAATAACATATTTTGGCCTCAACAGCAAAGAAAATTAATTCAGCCAAGGTTTTGGGACCATTCGGGATATTTGGCCACTACTCCTGTTCAATCGTTTTAGGAACAAAGAGCTACAAATCCGCAGCAATTTACAATCTGACTTTCCAATTAAGGATTTGATGTGGTTTTGAGCCTTTTAAGTGACAATATTTGTCAGGCCATTTGTTCAGTGCATTGTCTGCATGTGCAGTTACACAGGAATTGGTTTAATTAAGGTTAATTGGTGCATAATTAGAGCTGCTGCCAACACAAAAGAGTGGCTGCAGACCAGGGAGAGAGTCGATTTCTACACAGCTCCAGAGGACAAATAGTGTAAAGGGGAGATGACTGTTGAGTAGTAAAAACCTAAACTGCCTCATATTTTAGCTGTAATTTTTGTAAAACCACATGTCTAACTGCTTGGCAGTGCTCTCCCCAGAGCACAGAGCCCTGTCCCAGTCAATGAAGCATTTTTAATTGTAGAAGGTGTTTGTGCTATTAAATCTTTGCAGCTGGATACCCTCCTTTGCCAGTGCAAGGGAACTGTGCAGGATGCAGTGCAGGAAAGCAAAACTGAGGAAAAGGGGGGAGGATGGGGGATACTTTGAAAAAAAAAAGCTGTGATTTATTGCACAATAAACTCACCTGGGATTGCTGGTCTGGCACAAATCCAGTGGGAGCAGCATCTCAGCCCTGGCCATGATGCTCCCAGGTGATGCCACCAGTGGTTAAAGGACAACTGTGGGGAGGTTCTGGCCTTGGTGACTTGTTTCTGCAAAGGTCCAGTGGGATGACCACCACAGAGCATTTGTCATGCTGTGTTTAACCTTCCCTCCCACATGTTTTAGTACTGAAAGCAAAGTCACAACAGCAGTGCCCAGCTGTGAATTCACCTGCCACCTCCATCCTGGCCCCACTTGCAGCTCTCCAAGCCCAGGGATCCCTGTTATCCCAGTCCAGGGGTGCTGGGAGTGACCTCTCCCTCTCCTCCGAGGTGAAGGTGCCTGGGATGGGTGACACACAGGCCATCACACAGCCTCCTACCCCAGGTGCTGCCACGGGCACACAGCCCTGGCAGCCTTTCCAAATGGCAAACCTTTATCCAGCAGTGTTTGGGGCTAGGCTGGAGGGCAGATTTCAAAATAATGAAGGAAAATGAGAAGGAGGGAAAGAAAGATTATAAAATGAGGAGATTGAATAGACTGGAAATTTGGTGGAAACCCCGCTAGACTGTAAATAGAGTCTGACCACTGTGGTCCTATATGTGTGTGTGCTCCTTCAAAAGACCTGGAAACAGCAAATTAAGAGGAGGAAGGAGGTGTCCCTCATCTCACAGGGGCAACTTCTTACTCTCAGTTATTATTTTAGCACTGACAGAATCCTGCACCTGCTGAGGATAGCACCATTCTGCCTCTGCCAAGCAAAGAATTGCAGGGTTCTACTGAAAAGGGAATTTCCTCCTCTGCTCCCCTTGACCAAGGAGTTTTCACAAGAAAAAGCCTCCACTTCCCCCAGCAAAATACTACAAACTTGCCCATCCCCACTGCATACAAATTCCTCCTCGTTACCATGGTGAAAGGAGAAGCAGTGACTCTCCCAGCCAGATCAGCATCATCATCTTCCCCTCTGCCCTCATGCACACACTCCTTAGAAGAAAGCAAAAAGACACATTTAGAGAGAAAAAAAGCCCTGTTGTTGGCACAATTCATCCATCTGTCACCCTGTCCACAGCAGCTCTCAGGAGCCAGGGCAGTCCTGGGGTGGGGAGCAGCATATGCAGCTGCATCAGGCTCTACTGGAGGCAAGTTGTGCCCTTATTGGCATTTTGAGAAAAGCCAGGGAAATGGCTGTATATCTTACAGAGAGCTCCACAGAGCCCTGCCAGGCTGAGTGCTGATGTGTGCTGGAAATGAGGTCAGTCCCTCACTGCCCAACATTCCCATACTTCTCCCAGAAAAGCTCATTTTCTAAGCAGCTGCTATCAAAACAGACTGGTTGTTTGGGGGGGAGTGTGTGAAAGTTTAGAAACAGCAGAGTAATCTTCCAAGCACAAGCAGCTGAAGTTTCTTGATATGCAGAATTCCTTTCCTGCCCTCATTAGAAAGTTTTCCTCTTTTCCACCTCAGTCACACTAAGGCACAGTGGCTGGTCATGCCAGACCTGCCCCTCTGCCTGTGCAGCCCCTGAGAAGGTCCAGGAGCTCCTTTGAAGAAGAAATACATAATTCTGTAATTTTAGACCTGCAGGTTGGAGCCTGTTGCCTTAAACCTCTCCCCACTTTGCTTGTGGTGCTGCCACCCAGGGCATGATGAGAGCATGAAACCAGGTGTTTCAGCACTGAAGGCAAGAGTGCTGATAACATACCCACAATTAAATATCTTGCTTAAACCACAGAGCACCTGAAGCTCCATGGTGCTTGCAATGGGATCCATTCTCTCTAATTTAGCTGTCTGGGAATCAGGTGAACCTTAGTCCAGGATCCCTCTGTGGTCCCTGGGAGACACTGGGGCCACCTGAGGGCAATTCTTCCTTCCTGACCTGAACATCCCAGCCCAGAGGGCTGCCTGCTAAAACAGCCATGTAACCTGCTGTAGGTGATGCAGGTCCCAGCCCAGCTGCCTCATCTGTCTGACTTCAGTGAGTCATGACCCTATGGAAAGCTACACATGGAACAGACTTCCATATTAACCCCCTCATGAACATCGTGTCCAGCAAAATCCAAAGGCAAAGCCAGACCAGTCCAAAGGAGCAGTCAGCACTTAAACATAAAAAAGCAATAAATTATGAATTAAAAATGAGCATGGGGACTGGGGAAAGAATTATGTGCCTGAGACAGGCTCATGCTATACAGGTGGTTTCAGGTTGCTAAGCTGCACAGAACAATTAGGGAAAAGTTTCCAAGGGGCAAAGCAAGGAAATCACAGTGTCATAGAAATCAAAGGGCTCAGTACATGCATGAACAGGAAAAGCAGCTTCATCCGAGCTATAGATAACAAAAAATAAGCAAATACTTCTTCAGTGTGCTACAAGCACAGTAACAACCATTGTTATGTGTTTTTAACAACCATTTTTGTGTATTTGATCTTTGCACTGTGATTTGCTGGATTAGCCCTCTCCTTAACTCCAAGCAGTTCTCTTGGCCAGCATCAGACAGTCACCAAACAGTCTGCAAATCCAGAGGATTTGTGATTTCCACAGTGCTGCTGTAAGAAACTATTAGCACCTTGATAAGTGAGGGATGAGCTTATTTCTCTGGTCAGGATCAGGGGAAGTTATGAATTGCAGCTTCCCAGAGATGTGAAAAAGCCTTAAGTAAAGATTAAAAAAAGTGAAATCAGCTGCTTCTGAAGAGTTCCTTACACAGGAGCCAGATGACACTTGTGTTTTCACTTTCTGGGTGAGTGCTGGTTTTTCATGTGCTCTGTGAACTGAACACCATCCCAAGCATGTTTCTTACCAAAAGATTTTTGTTCTCAGGCTCAGGTTTACACCTGAACAAGCAAACCCTGGTGGACTGTGAAGCCTCTTTGTTGATGCAGAGCATCCTCTTTAAATGTTGCTGAAGTACTGGTCATCCTGTTTGCTGGTTGTACTCAATAACATACTCCCAGCAAATTTCTAAGTATAACAGCACAAAAGACTCCTCAGCTCCAATTCTCTTCTTACACAGCCTTGATCCAGCTCATACTAATAGTACTCTGAATATCTTCTCTAGAATGAGTCAAATGAGCCTGATTAGAGAATCAGAAACAGCTCATTATACATTTATTATTTGCTTGTTACAGTAGCCTTGCTGAGCTATCAATCCAGTCAGTTATGCAAGGGATTAGTTGCCCATTAGATGCTTTTACTCTGTTAACACGTTGAGCTTTGTTTTCTCATTAAAAAGTGTGTTGGAACAAAATGTACAGTATATTGAGAGGTTATTATGACTTGTAAAATGAAACACATGTTAGGCCATAACTCAGGGACCAACTAAAAGTCATTTGCCTATTAAAAGAAAATTGTGCTTCAGTCCATTCCATCAAGGCAATGTGTGTGGGAGAGGAAAAGGAGATAGGAGCAGGACAAAGAAACAAGTGCAAGGGGATGTTTAAGACACAGCTGTGTAGATTGGCATTGTCTCTTGGCTTCTGCCAAGGAGTATGAAAAGGATTTTTTAAGTTCAGAGGTCAAAACCCAAAACCAACTAAAAAAACTCTCCAACAACCAACCAGCAAGACTCATGACTGAAAGCATACTAATAATTTTTACTAGTAAAGGATGAATAGAATAGAATAGAATAGAATAGAATAGAATAGAATAGAATAGAATAGAATAGAATAGAATAGAATAGAATAGAATAGAATAGAATAGAATATTTTGGTATTTGGGAGCAGTAGTCCCTGAGTATCTCCAGGCACGGCTTTGGCACTATCCCAGCTCTGGGAGCAGTTCTCTCACAGCCTTGCTCTACTCTCCCAAGCTTTGCCAAGATGGGGTAAACCACTGGGCATAATGCATTTCCACTCATGTCCTAATTTTCTTCTCTGCTACCTGCAAAGGATGGGAATTAAGGCCAAGCTCTCAGCCCTGCATACCCAGATGTCTCCTCAGAGAGTCCATGAGGACCAAACCAGGGCCAAAACTCCGCTGAAAGCTAAAGCAAAAGGAGGTGACAATCACTCTTACCCTTCAGAGAATGGGTCGTTTTCAAGATGTGGCAGCCTGATTCCATTTTAACGTGAAGCAAAAGTATCCATGATGTAGCAATTTTCACTGTAATGTGTGCAGCAGGTTTTTCTTCCTCCCATGCACCTTGATTTCGTGTTTGGGGATGCTGTTTGTTGCTTAGCTACTGGATGCTGCCACAGCTGAAAAACACTGCTTGAAGAGTTGACAAGAAGGAATTGCTTCTTCAGGGGGAGGAGAGGGGAAAGGAATTATCTCCTAGAGACACTGCTACTGCAAAGCAGTGGTGGGATGGATGGGGTATCGTCAAGGCAGGATATTACTTCACTGTTATGAATTTGGTTAAAAAATAATAGTAAAATATCTTGGGCACTGTGGAAAAAAAAATGACAAAAATTAACAATAAACAAGAGCACAAAACCTGGACATACTTCTCATGAAAAGAACCCTGTTGGAGCAAGAAGAGCCCCTGTCCCTGGTGGTCCCCATCCATTACCATTAATGGTGCTGCACCAGCTCTGTACCTGTAGGCAAATTTGCTTCTGTGGAATTTGCACTTCTCTTCATATTAATGAAGTAATTGGGAGTTGGAATTATTTTTATTGCTAATTACATTGGTTTTGTGCCCTTCTGGCTCACTTCAATAAGCATTTAAGATGAAGAGAATTTTAACAGGACTTTAAGTAATACAGAGAATTAAACAAACAGCTCAGAGTGATGGAAGAGGTTTTAGCTACAGATTTGAATGGAATTACATTGGGTTGCTGGATGAGATCTCCCTTTTGTGCAGAGGAAAGGAGGTCTGTTACCAAATGTAAAGTACCACCCTTTGCCAGTAACGCTGACCCCTGGAATCACACACAGTCCAGTCACAGACAGAGCTAGAGTTATCCAAGATATGACACAAAGAGAGGCTGTGGGAAGCAATGCCAGGGGCAGAGCTCAGTGATGTGCTTGCTCCCATGGCTAGGAAGTGAGGATGTGTTTGAAAATCAGCTAAAACACAAGTTTCAGCCCCTGTCTGCTTCTGCTCTCACCTGCAGACCAGGCTGTTCACTCCTGCCTTTCACAGAATAAACATAGAGTGGGAAAAACTAAAGAGACTGAATGTCTTCAGGCTCTCAGTGTTTCTCAAAACCAAAGCCAGAAAAGCAGTTCCAGTCACTGTTTTGCAAATGCTCTGTATGTGGCAAACACACATGCTGATATCTCCTGAATAGTAGCTTTGTTTCTCAAGCTCACATAATGTTTTAATCCAACTGGTATAAGGATGTGCAGAACTTCATTTGCAGGAAATTTATGGTGTACAAAATTCACTGTTTTTAAACAGCACCAAAACCTTGGGCTTTTTCTGTTTTTATTTGCTTGTATTTATTTACTTGTGTGCTTCTGTATTTATTTACTATATTGGCTCAGTTGCCTAATGAGAAACATCCGATGTATTTTTAATGGGTAATACACATCTGCCCAGACAGAAAAGCACTATCAGAGCCCCTCAGCTCCTTCTGCACATGCAGTTTTGGCTCCCTGAGCTGGTTCAGAAGAGGTTGAGGTCTGCACACACAGAAAACTACCATGGGAATGGCCACACACGGATCTGGAGCTGCCATCTAACACTCTAGTTTGTGATTCTCCAGGTCTGGGGATGTTTCGCTTCTGTTTTTCCCACCATCTGCCCCCTCCACCCTGAGCTTCCAGTCTGCATTTACTGTCCAGTGCAAGAATTGACATGACAGCAGTTTTCCTCTGGCTCTTGTGGGCATATGTTCACCCTTCATTTAACCCCTACACACCCTTATTTCCCCAAGGGAGAAGACTGATCTTCCTGAACACGGGCAGGGTGAGCCAAGTTCAAGGTCTGTGCATGTAGACAGAGGTGTGGTCATTTGGTTTCTGGGCACAGATGCCCTTTGGTACATGGATGACTTGATGCAGGAAAACCTTTCCACTGATCTCGGGGGGATTTACTCATAGGTGATACTTCTGCCTCTGTAATCATAGGGGACTTTGCACCCACGACAGCACCAAACAGAGTCCAGCTGATGTCGTGGGACTGGTTCCCACTGCCTTTAGCAAGGCTGGGACAGTCCTTCAGTGACCCTGAGGGGAAGATGATTGACTGAAATACTATATCCCATTGACTGACTGATAATCGCAGGGGAGAGTCAATGACAGGTTTTATTAATGCTTAATTAAGACAGATAGAAGACGACTTCCCTTGGCTAATTTGCTGTCCTGAACGTGGTGACACGCTCTGTTTCAAAATGAGAGTCTCAAAAAGGCAAAGTTAGTGTGTCAAGCATTGCAACCAGCTCCCTTTGCCTGGGGAAGTGAGCACAGTCCTAGCTGGGCCCGGAGGCTGGCTCTCCAAGGGATTCTGTCCTTCCAAGAAGATAAGGCAGTTGGTGCACTGCCAGAGCACATTTATTACACAGAATAAAGCTGAAGCAGCAGCTCTGCCTGGCCGACTGCCCAAACCACTCCAGAGCTGGCGGATTGGGCTGGCAGGATCTGTCTGAATAGCACCAAGACTTGAGCTGCTGTTCATGGCTGCTTTGCCCTCTTGCTCCCAGAGAGGATTGGGGAAGGCAGCTGCTTTGGAAGCCTGCACTGCCAGGCAAAGTGAGACAGAGCATCTTTAAATGGTCAGGGGAAGCAAAAAGTTCTGCAGCCCCTTCCAAAACTGCACATCCTTCTCATCACTGCCCACACCATTCCCTGTGCAGCTGATATTTTTGTGATGGGACACTTACTGCTGTAATAACCTGCCTCAACTACTATGTCCATTGTTATCTCTGAGAATTGAAGATGTGAAAAAAAAAATAAAAAAAATAGAGGAATAGTCCTGTATCTCTTGTGCTGGCTGACATGCCAGTGACTTTGGGGACTGACCTTCAAAACTGAGATTTCCTCCTTGTGCTCAGGCTGCCTGGAAGCTGCCTGTCACCAGCTTTGGCTTAGAGCAGAGCATTGCATCATAAAATCATTTGGGTTGGAAAAGACCTTTTAAGATCATTGTGTCCAACCATTAACTCAGCACTGCCACATCCACCACTAAACCATGTCCCCAAATGCCACATCTATATATCCATTTAACACCTTCAGGGAAGGTGATTCCATCACTTCCAGTGCTTGATAACCCTTTCAGAGGAGAATTTTTTCCTACTATCCAATCTAAACCTCCCCTGGCGCAACTTGAGGGCATTTCCTCTTGTCCTATCACTTATTTAGCATAAGAGACCAATCCCCAGCTCACTACAACCTCCTTTCGGGTACTTGTAGGAGTGATAAGGTCCCCCTTGAGCCTCCTTTTCTCCAGGCTAAACACCTCCAGCTCCCTCAGCTGCTCCTTATAGGACTTATACGTTGTCATAGATTGATGGAGTCCAAAACCTGGCAGAAGCCTCCAGGCAGTTCCTATAATGAATTTTATAGAACCAAGAGTGCTGATGTCTGTATATTGTGTATGCACTCCACTTTAAAGAGGAAAGACAAACAAGAGACATTTCAAGGGAAGCTCAGCCAGTGGCACAGAGCCTGTGTATACCCTCACCACAGCAGCACGGGGGAGGCCAACCAGCCCACCCCAGAACAAAGGCAGTCACACGCAGGGAGGCGAGTCCTTCTTCCAGCAACATCAGGCAGCGCAGGATATCAAGTCCTAAAGAAAACACTGCGCTCCCCCAAAATCAGTTCCACGTGTAGGGAAAGAGGCAGAGGGAAGATTGTTTGCCACGGCTTCGTTCCAAGGATTATGTAAGAGAAAAACAGTAATAAAGATGTCTAAGAGGGAACATTTGTTGCCACACCGCAAACAACAACAACAACAACAACAACAACAACATCCAAACTCAGAATGCCAGGTGTGGCCGCACCACCTGATGGATCAGGCACAAAAGTATAGAGGGAGCCACTCTCTACCTTAAGGAATGCCGTTCATCTTCCTGGAGAGTGATTGGAATGAGCCCTTTTTTTTTAACTCTTAAAAACAAACAAATGGAAACCAAACTGAAAAAAAAATCACAAAAATTACTGCTGTTCACCTTCCCAATCCCTCACCTAGTGCTTGATTTGCAAGTGCAGATGGGGTCAGGGAACAGTGAGCTGCTATGTGGGTGATTACAGAGGGTTGGTGTATCTGCCTCAACTGAAGCTCTGTTCTAATTATTGCCTGCTCACCACTGCCTGTGCCATGAAGTTCAAGCAAGGTGGAGACCCTAGATTAGCCCTGGTGTCTGATGAAGCTGCCTGTGTGCTACTGCTGACCTGGTTCTTTCAAGGGTGACTGGCAAGAAGTAGACTGCTGGGGAAGGGTGAGTTGCAAAGGGCCAAGGGGCATTTCAGGACACACAGGTCTGGCCAGACAGGAACTCCTGATTCTGTCGCAAGAGAAATAATTGCCGGGGGAAAACCACCTTCTTATCTCTCTGTGGCCCTGTTTTGAACCTTGGTCCAACAATCTATGCAAAGCAAAGGAAGTACCTACAGTAAGTACCGACCAGTTGCACTCGTGGAAGGTCAAAGCCACCCTACCCCTGCTCTGGTGCAAGCAGCAGGGATCAGCTGAAACAGGGTCCAACCAAATCCACCACAACTGCTGTGTGAACCAGACAGGAGAAGAAAGGAGAGTGGATATCAGTTGTTCTAGGGCAGGATACACTCCTACTTGTACCGGCTCCTGATATCCCAAGAAAGACTTTTTCTCAAGGATAATGACCGAGATGCTTCTGACGGCACCTTGCCAAGGGACAACCTTGGCAATATTCTTTCACTGAGAATATCTCATCCTCTCATCTTAAAGCTGCAGAGCATTTTATAAGCAGAAGTTACATTGCAAAACACCCCCAAATGCAAAAAAGTACTATTAACTGAGTTTCCAAAGGCCTTTTTCCTGTCACTTGAGCAGTTTTTCATATATTTATCTGATCACATCAGTTCTGCTTCATTAGTGAGACTCCAAACATGCACTGCAAAGCCAGTAGAGAAAATGCATTCGATTCTGCTGCTGCCTTTGAAGAGTCTGTGTCATCCATTACTGTGTTACGGGTAAAAAGCTTTCTCTGACACGACTCTCCTGCAATTTGAAGCCAGTGATTTTATTTTCATTCTGAATCATCCACGTATGAGACATTTTGCTGTTAGTTTGCAGCTAAAGATTACACTGAACTATGGGTGAAACGAAAAATCTGTCCTATCCGAAACAAAGCACATTTTACTCACACGTACGAGGGGCTGAAACAACCACGTAGTCACGGAGAGCTGGGAGCTCCAACCACCAAATGCAGGGCAGAAAGCACCAGTCCATGTGCCCCTTCTAGGCTCAGGAGGGTCTTCATGGCGTGGCTGTGACAACAGATTATGATGTGTGAATTCACAATTCAACAGACATTCAGCTGGAGGCCAAACTACATCTCCTGCATAAAGCAAAACTGCATCATTTGTCTAGAAGTGTCCTGAATGAAGCAAACAACCTGAAATAAAAGGTTTAAAATCATCTCCAAATGAAGAGTAGGGGTAGGGGGCAAAGGAAGATGGGGTGTTAGCAAAACAAAAGTAAAAAAAGATTGTTTGAACAAAATGGCTTGTTTGAACCAAAATTAAGTGGCTTCACTGTAACTTTTTTTAAAAGAACTTCAATCTAGGTCCATCTCTAAAGAAAATACTGCTTCAACATGAAAGGTTGTAAAAGTTCTGCCTTAAAAACATCTAAATGAGCTTTTTCAAATTTTCCAGGAGTTTTTTTTCTCTCCCTTTAAAACAGCTCAAGGACTTTGATGTGAATTTCTGACTCGTATCAGTTCACTCCAAAAGACCCTTTTTGTAAAAAAAAAAAAGCAAAAACAATAATTCCAGTTTGATCTTCTTCCCCTGCCCTGCTCCAACATGTCCTAATCACGCTGCTACCATCCTGCAGGAGAAGTTTTCCCACTGCATCCTAACAGCAGGAACTGTATCATATCCATTTCCCACACTCCCTGTCTGCCTTACACATCCGGGCAGAGTCTGTGCAGCACCTAACAGCAGGACACATTATTCTTCTTTTCCCTTAGGCATTATAATACTTAGCAAGATTAACATTTTCTGTGTGATTAGCATGCTAAAAAAGGAGGGCAGTTGTTATTGTAGCATTCATAAGGGTACAAAGATATCCATCTATTGAGTAGATCCAAACACTGCCGCTGGGAAACAAACCCTTTTCTGATATTAGTCTTTCTTTTTCTCTACCTGTTTACTGAGAAGGGCTGAAACACAACAAAACATGAGTAATGGTCCTTTTGCTTTCCTCCTACACTTTCAGTTATTGTTCCCCTGCAGTTGCCTAATTAATAGCTTCCAGTTATGCACACAAAAGCACAACATTGCTGTTAATTATGGACATTGTATTGCCAGGATAAAATAAGAATTGTGAAACAATAAAAAAGTTAAAGACCAGCCCTACTTGTTTCAGTCACCTCAATGCTGTGCAATTATCATTGTTTATATCCGAGAGTACCAGATTTTGTCAAAACTCTTGAAAGGAAGTAGACAAAAAATATTCTGCAAGCTGCAAGTTCACAGAATAGCATTCACCCTTAGAGAGAAGTGGTGTTCAGGAATAAAAGGAGGATACAGTTGCAGCAGACCACAAAACAAGCTCTTCAGCCAGGGAGCTGCAGCCCAGGACTTTATCGTGTCCATAATTTTACAGACACAGTCACTATATCATAGAATGACGCAAGTTGGAAGAGACCTGAAAGATCATTTAGTTCCAATTCCCCTTCCATGGGCAGGGACACCTTTTACTAGAGCAGGTTGCTCAGAGCTCCATCCAGCCTTGAACATTTCCAGGGATAGGGCAGCCACAGCTTCTCTGGGCAACCTGTGCCAGTGCCTCACCATCCTCAGTGAAAAATTTCTTCCTAATACCTAATCTAAACCCACTTTCTCTCTGTTTGAAGCCATTCCCCCTGGTCTTGTCACTACAGAGCCTTGTAAATAGTCCCTCTCCATCTTTCTTGTTGGCTCCCATCAGGTACTAGAAGGCCACGATTAGGTTACCCTGAAGTCTTCTCCTTTCCAGGCTAAACAAAACATTCTCTCAGCCTTTCCCCATAGCAGAGGTGCTCCATCCCTCTAATGGACTTGGTGGCCTCCTCTGGACTCGCTCCAACAGCTCCATGTCCTTCCTGTGCTGGGGACCCCAGAGCTGGAGGCAGCACTGCAGGTAGGTGGGGTCTCACCTGAGTGGGGCAGAGGGACAGAATCCCCCCCTCCCCTGCTGCCCACACTGCTTAGGATGCAGCCCAGGACACAGGTGGTTTCTGGGCTGTGAGTGCACATGTCTGGGTCATGTCCAGCCTCTCACCCACCAGCACTCCCACCCCAAGTTCTTCTCCCCAGGGCTGCTCTCCATCTGTTCATCCCCCGGCCTGGATTGATACCAGGGGGGTTGCTCCAACCCAGGTGCAGCACCTTGCACTTGGTCTCGTTAAACCCCGGGGGATTTCCATGGGCTACTCCTCAAGCTTGTCCAGGCCCTCTGGATGGCATCTGGTCAACAGCACCACTCAGCTTGGTGTCACCTGCAAACTCCCTGAGTGCTGAGGGATGCCCCAAGCCCAGGTGCCAGACTGGGAGGCAACAGACCTGGAAACAGCTCCTAAGGCTGACCTTGAAGCAAGAGCCCACACGTGTGGGCAGCCATGGCCAGCCCAGCACCCGTTCCTGTGTGTGCCCACAACTCAGACATTGCTCCGCCACGTATCTCACACAGTTATCCCTCCCTGACACTCCATGGTGAATTCCACACAGACATGCCAGGATTTTCTGCAGAACACTGTCAGTCATGCTTGAAGTCGCCAAGTATTTCTCAACGCTGTGGTTTAACCCCAGCTTGGCAACCAAGTCCCACAGAGCTGCTTGCTCACCCCTCTCTCCTCACCCCCAGCAGGGTGAGGTGGAGAATCAGAAAAAGGTAAAAGCTGTGGGTTGAGATAAGAACTGTAATAATCAAAATAAAATATTATTATAGTAGTAGTAATAATAATAATAATAGTAGTAGTAGTAATAAAAAGGGAAAATAGCAAAAAGAGAAAGGTGAATAAAACCCAAGAGAAACAAGTGGTGTTTCATCAGCATGTTATCAATGCTATTCTCATACTAAATTCTAAATATTAAATTCTCATACTAAATACTAAATTCTCATACACAGCACTGTACCAGGAAGAAAATTAACTCCATCCCAGACAAAACCAGGACACTTGATAACACTTCTGTGCACGTGACAGCCACAACTAGGTAATTTATTATTATTATTTTTGTGGTGGTGTGAAGTTTACTGCTTAGTAGGGTGGGACAAAACAGCAGTTGCTTGGTTCATTTGCAATCTAAAGCATATTTAAATCCCAATTTTATATGTTCTGCACCATTTTGTCCTCCTAGTGCTGGCAACATCTGGAACCCAATGAAATGCTGAACCAGCATTGCATTGCCCAGGACTGCCAGCTGGCTGCTGGCATCAGCACTCCTCAGAGGGTCTTTAAAATGAGATATTTTGCAGCAAGATATAGTCCCCAAGTAGCAACTCCCCTCCAAACCCACAGTCTGGGATGCCCAGTTCTTCTAAGCAATGTGTTAAAGCAATTCAGCAATCATTACTATTATTTTTAAAGTGGAATTCAAGCTGAACATTTTGGGTTGGATGGAGGGGAGCTAAATGACAGCAGAGGTAAATTTTAAAATAAAAGTTTCATTTCAGTGGCAGTGGAAAGCTTAATTTTGAAAACCTCACAATGAAATAATGCTTTGGTTTTGTTATTTCCTCAAGCAAAGAAATATGCAGAAATCCACACAAAAGCTCAAGGGTCTCCATTGACCTAAAACTCCAGTTCTGAGCTGAGACAAGAAAAGACAAATTCCAGGTATTCTTCAGCAGTAATATAGCAAGGAACACCAGGTAGCGCAGTGTGAGCCCGAGAATCACTTGGGACACCATTTCAGAGTGAGTGGAACATGGGGTTTCATTTTTCTGGTCTTCTCTCAGGTCGCCACGTGGGGCCTGGCAGTCAGAGGGAGCAGCAGATGTCCAAGGCCACGCTCCGGGTCTGTGTCTGCAGCAATCAGGGATGTTTGACCCTGTGATTCCCACGTGCAGTTGGGTGCTCACCCTGGGAGGGGATTTGCTGCTGGCTGGTGTTCACACACATGGTTATGAGATTAGTGTATCTGAACACGGGCCTTCGTGGTTCCAGACGTTACTAATTTGGGATTATTGTCTACAAATAGTTGTGGCTTGGGGGCCTTTGTGGCTGTCGCCATTTGGGTTATGACTTTTGTTAGTCATCACTCAGCTCTGATAAATCTACATAAGAAAAAGATCATCTTACTAAAGCTGATAAGAAATTAGACCCTCTCATGTTCAAAGACAGCTGACATCTTGTTCCAGGCACGGATGAATAGGGCTGACAGTGGAATAAAAAGTTATTTGCCTTAACCAAACTCTCTTTATAGGGGAAAATATAATTCGCAAAGAATATGTAGCAGATTGCTCCGAGTAACCATAAAACTAGATGGCTGGCAAACACTTATCTGAACAGCTTATCCTCATACTGTTTCCATTACTCTCCCTGGTTAGGCAAGAAATCCCAGGAGACAACATGTTCTCTGGGAAAAACTCAAGACCCTAACCCAAATGTCAGTAGCAATCATATAGATGTAGAGCTGGCTGCCTTTTGGTAAATGCTGATGCCTTTTCAGAGTTGCTGGTTTGGCTTCTTTTTGAAATAAATAAAAATATAAATAAATATAAAGGAGGGTAACTCACTCGCAAAAAGCTGAGATACTGTTCTTTAAGATGATACATTTTGGCAAAATTTGCTTTAATTTTAATTGTTGAAGAAAACCAGAAAGTGTATTTTTTTTTCCTGAAATCTGCTGCCACTTCTTGGTGCTGTTTCTGCCTGGCAGAAGGAGAAACAGCACAGGAAGGCAGAGTTGCACCTAATATTATTAATTTTTGTGTTCTTGCAGGTATAAGGCAGAACATAACCCAATGTCCACCTCAGTGAGGTTCATATCGTATCCTCTGGGTCTTTTTGCATGTTGCATTTTGAAAACCGAATGACGGATTGTACGTTCACACCAAGGTTACTGAGCTATTCCACAGTGCCTAAGGAAAGTCTGTGAATTCCTTTTACACCTCCTCCAGCAGCACATTTCTTTTATCACCAATAACACGAGCGATGGACTGAAGTTCACCTTCACAGAGGTTGGAGCAAGGTGTGATGTGTCTCCCCCATCCTGCCTGGGTGACAGCGGGGCCCAGTGCCTCTAGGTGCAGTTTATCCTTGTGCCACTTCTGAGCCTGAATTTCACATCAAGAATTCACACCTCTTTTTTTTTTTTTTTTTTTTAAATCAAATAAACTGGGTTGAAAAGTTTAAAAAAGAAAATATTCCTTTTAAAGGCTTTTTGAATTTGTCAAAAATTTGTCAAAAAACAATATTTAACCACTTGGGGGGTTCTCCCCCATTTGGTAATTCTCTGAACTTAAGCTTTTCTGGTTGAGACACCTGGGGAAAAAGAAAAAAATAATTAAAGAGTAAAGAGATTGAAAGCCAAATCTTTCAGTGGTTTACAAGTTGGTATTTTCCATTATATTGAAAACCAATAAATATAAAGTTATTTTTACTCCCTCCTGGAATAAATCCATTTTCAAAAGCTTGGCTGGCAAAACCCAACAAGTCAATTTGCACCTAAAATCTTTCACTCGCTCACTTTCATTCCACTTTGAGAACTGCAGGAGAAACTCAAGGTTGCCTGATGTGTGAGTGGTTTTTTGGTGTTGCTTGTTGTTGCAGAATATGAGGCATAGAAGGCCCATGACTGAGGCTCCCTTTTTCCTTTCCTAACTGTATTATGTTGTCATTTGGCTGCACAGCAGGGATTGAAAACTCTCCTCCTTTGAATTACTGGCATGTCAGTAACTCACTTACCACATGCTGCTTTCTGAAGGAAAAACACCCTCTCAAACCCATCAAAGTGTACGTTTTCCTTGATATGGACAACATTTCCTATCCCTTATTTCAGTGACAGATTAAGTCATTTGTGCAATGACCTCTGACACGAGCATTAATACCTTGGTCCTGGATTTCCATACTGTTTGCTCACTTTGCCACCGGTGTTGGTGACAGTGTGCAAATATCTTGATGCATTAGAGAGCATCTGAGCCACGCAGGACTGCTTCTTCTGACCTCCTTCCTTCCAGTTGGTTCCTTTAAAAACACATTTCCCTGTGCTACCAGACAAGCCTGGCCAGGTTTTGTTCCAGCTGTGAAGCAGCTTGGATGGGGGACAGCTGGAAGATTGGAAGTCACAGGGCAAAGTGTGCCCAGCGTGAATTTGCCCATCACAGGATTGAAACGACGTCTGTAAATCACAGTCACTTTTAATAAGCTCCTGAAAAATAAAATCCTGGGCATTAAGTCTCCTGGAGGGAGCTGTACCTCCCACAGCAAAACAGCAACATGCCCCCTTTCCCTCTGCCAAAGTAAAAAGGAAAAGGACGAAACTCCTGAAAGCTCCACACAGTGCAAAGGAAGCTGCACATCTCCTCACATCCAGCAACCACACAGAGATCCACACTGACTGGAAGAACGGCTCCACTGTTTCTTCCCTCATTTATTCTCCAGAGAGATGTTGTTAAAAATATTTTGCTTTTGATGTATCTGCATAGATTACAGGCAGAGAAGCTGCTGACCACAGGGGGATACACACAGAGCTTGCCTCTTAACTGCTGGCCCTGAGTCTGTTCCAGAGCCACAAAGCTGTGCAGTCCAGAGCTGAACTCGGGGTGAGCAGTTCAAACAAATCCCAAATCTCCAAGCTGCACTCGGTCAAACTGCTCGGCTCACCTTCCATATCAAAAGCATACATAATTACAGAGATGAAGGGATACACCAGCCCTGATGTACTCAGAAGGATGGTGAACTTCAGCCTTCACCTGGAGATGATTCTCCTTTGCTTAGATCTGCTTGGGAATGACATGATTGATTTTTTTTTTTTTTTTAAGGAGCATTAAAAAAGCAGTGACTGCATGGAGCTGTTATTGCAAACAGGTTCACATATCAGCATTTCCTGAAGAACCACTTGTATTGCTTTTCTGCTGCTCAGTACTACCATTTGTACAATTTGCAAAATGAAAGCTGTTATCATTCAGAAAACTAAAATCCTTTTGGCCCTGTGCCATGCAACACCATTCACCTACTAAAATTAGCAGTAGCTTCTTCCTAAGGAAGTTTTCAGAAGGGGAACAAAAATACTTAGAAATGTTTTCCCATGAAACCTGCTGTGCAGCCACAGACCTGCACTTCTAATGTATAGCAGACCTCAAACCACACTGGGATCCAAACTATAGTCTCAAATGTTGCTGGAAAAACTTCTTGCAGCCTGATGTGGAACACAAATACTGTCTTGAAAGACAAGGTACAGCTCTGTATCCTTTAGCTACAAGACAGAATTCCCTCCTACAAAAGGTACCTGAACGAAGGGGAAGCAGTGTCAGATCCTGCTGAACCCACAGGGATTCAGATAACCTTGGTGTGGACACTGAGAGGGTTTTTGGGTAAGTTTCTTGACCTCTCCACCTTTCCTTGTGTTAAAATAAGGTGAGCAAGCCTAAGGTCCTTCTGTAAAGCACTGCATTGAAACAGTGACTTCAAAATTAAGGTCAAAAGAAAGTAACTTCACTGGGCTTTGCATATATTTCAACTTATGAAATAAATATTTTGCTAACCTGAGGTTGAAGTAATTTTCCTTATGTCAAATATATATTTCTTTTGAAGGAAGTGGTTTATAAAACATTCTGGCTGCAGGGGAGGAGAAATATGTGCATGTGCAGAGCTGCCTTACTGCTGCCCTGGTACCTCTGCAGCACTTGGCAGCCTTTGCTGGGGCAAATACTCTTTTACTGGGTTTGGTCAGGCCTCTTGTTAGCAGTAGGAATACTTGAGGTGAAATGACACAACAGGTTCGGTGTAATTCAGGGTTCCTTGGGTGAGAGTTTGTTTACTGTGTAAGGACAGTCAATAAATATTTGCATCAGAGTTGTCACTGACTGTGGGATGTCAGAATAAAAGCACCCAAAATCCATCTGTCTTGGAGAGAGGTGCCCAAGCCTCTCATGAGGACAGACAGGCAAGTCTCCGAACACATCCCAGTCAAGGCCAGGCATCCTAAGGAACACATACCTTCAGGCACGGGGCTGTGACATATGGCAAACACTGAGCTGTGACAGCAGTGAGGTGTTTGGGAGAAGGCACATGACACAGCTCACAGCCAGAAACAAGGATGAAGCCGTGCAGGCGTCGGTCAACACGGATTCCACACGCTCCAGCTGGTACAGAACCACAGCCAGGCTATCCCACAGTGCTGAGCACAGCCAGCACCTGGCCTGCAGCACTACCAGAAAAACCCACAGATAAAAGCTGAGGAGCAGCCTTTCCCAACTGCCCCCCGTGCATGAGCAAAGTATCACATTAGATTTCGATTTTTTTAAGAAATGTGATATTAGATTTTCTCATATAAAGGCTAGAAATAACACAGAACACCCAAAGCAGCAAAACCCCCCAGATTTTACCTTTCATTTCCTGGCCGAAGCACAGCCTGGGTAAGAGCAGAGCCTACAAAACAGACTTCTCAGCACAATCTTGGCAGCCTCTCCTTGCAAGCAGGTCCTGCCCTCAGCCAGGTTCCAGCTCACCCAGCCAGGGGCCCGGCCAACTGTGACTGGAGCTCCTGCAGAGCTTTTCCCACTAGGCTTTCTAATTAAAACTGAAAGAAAGAGAAGACTAATTCAGCAACAGCAGAACAGCCCAGACGAAACACCGCTCACAGAGCAGAGATGCTGAGCACGTGTTTGTGCTCTTGGCCCCACACACCCCTGAGCTCGCCTTGCTGCAGCAGGGCTGCTTCAGCCTGTGGGGCTGGGGTGGTAGTGTAAGATCCTCAGGCCATTTGGCAGAGAAATCTCCATGCCCCAGTTTCCCCACCTGTGAAAAAACCCCAATATTTTTCCTGTAACAGCTGTGAAAATCCAAGCAGGAAAGGAGAAAAGGTGCTTGGCTTCAATAACACAATCAACGCAGCAATGCCCAAGTAAAACTCCTTCCATGCCTGTCCTGCAATGTTGTCCATGGCTGGAATCATCCCCAGATGATGGGAGCCTAAAAAAACAGGCAGCTACTGCTGGTCCTAAGGCTCAGATCAGTGGTCCCATTCCCACCACGCTCCTCACCCAAAGCCTGAGCTGATTGTGACTCCACCACTGAACCACCCCACGGGGCACTGAGGTTGTTGAAAGGCCAAGGGTTTGGTGTTAAACACTGCCTGGTGGGTCTGACATGGCTGTGCCACCTTCTGCCACACTGGCAGAGGGCTGAGTGTGGCACTGCCTGTGATTATAAAATTCCTGTGTTCTCCACAGCCTTGTTTGGCTGTATGGAGTGTGCATCTCTTCTGAAGAGCATCCAGGTAAGATGCCTCAGGGCAAATACAAAAGCACAGAGGAACACTGGTAGAAAAAAAGCCAAGTGTCAGTTCAGAGGAATTATAAGGGATGTGAGGATTTCAACAGAGAGTAATTCAGCCTGGATATACCCACCCTCTGAGGGACAGAGAATATTGGCAATGGTGCAGCAGCTGTGACTAAACCAGGCTCATGCTGACATCTCTGTGATGGCAACAGACCTGCCCT
This sequence comes from Pipra filicauda, assembly GCF_003945595.2. Taxonomy (NCBI): domain Eukaryota; kingdom Metazoa; phylum Chordata; class Aves; order Passeriformes; family Pipridae; genus Pipra; species Pipra filicauda. Next base: position 2,041,184 of record NW_024104953.1, on the reverse strand, counting down.
CATCATGCTGCCCAACATCCCTCCATCCATCCCTCTCTCCATGCCCATCCCCAGCCTCTGAAGCCCAAACTCCAGCCCCATCTGGATTTAACATGGCACTGCTGTGATCTGCTGAGGTGCTGAGTTACAGTTGCCTAAAGCCTGGGGTCTGCTGAGCCAGGCCCTGCACACTCCCACTTTTCCTCTTTTAATACCTGAAAGAAAATGGCTCAGGCAATGCCTTCTCTAAATGGAGCAGACACATTACTGTCTTTGGTATAGGGTGAACAAAAGTGGCTAAAATGGAAGGTCTGACAGTTTTTCTATCACAAACTGTATCATCAGAGTTTCACTTCTCCGCTGCAAACAGCTGTAGGCTGGGACTTGGCAACAGGATGTCCGACAAAAAGCGCATTTTTATTTTCTGAACCTTTATTTTGTTGGTGCCCATCCCTGCATTCTGCACACACAAACGTTGGGCTGCTGTTAGAGATGCTTTTGCCATCCTTATGGGATGGAGGAGACAAGACAGCCTGTGTTTAAAGGTGAACTTAGTAGTGCAGGCTCGTGGCTGACCCCTTGATGATTTTAACATAGCTTTAGGAGTGTGAAAATAGAGCTATGGGCTAAACCTATAGTGCCAATGGAAAAGAGCAATGAGATCCCCCTCAGTGTGCTACAGACACACGGTGGTTGGATGTGACATGTTTTTCTCTTTGTCTTTGTTAAACTGACAAGCTGTTCTGTGGAAATAAACACACCCAGCACAGTCGTCTGTCTGTCCAGGGCGCTGAACTTCCCAGCAGGATTCTCAGCTGCTCTGGTACCTGCAAAAATCTGATGTGTGAAATTGTGGGTGGGAGGCAAGTGTGGGGAAAGAAAAAAAAAAAAAGGCTTATGGCAGAAAGCACCAAGGCAAATCGTGTTATGGACTTTGTTGTTATTCTCACTCTGGACTATCTCTGTCCTCTAGTGGAAAATCTCTCCCTCAAAACTGGATGTGAGCCTGACCCTGAATAGCTCCTTGCTTTTCTGTATCATATGTTTTTTCCTCTCCCTTTTACTGTCAGAGGGGATTCTTTGATGCTCTTTCTCCTACAGAGTCTGTTTTCCAGTTGCTATGGCTGTGAACAGCCAGAGAAGCAGCATTCCCAGGAACCAGAGAAAAATGTGGTTGGTGATAGCTTAGCACAGTGTTTCAAATATCAATTGTCCTGACTAACAGATCACACAGGCTCTGACATAAAGTTCAGGTCTCGGCATTCAAGCCTGGCCGCAAAGAGTAGGAATTTGGTAAAAGGACAGATTTTCCTCCAGGATTACCCCAGCGTGTCCAGGCTGGTGAGAAATCTGCAGTCAACTGGAGGAGTTTGTCACGGTCAAAACCAAAAAGCAAAACATCACGAAAGATGAAGATTCTAGCAGATCTTTGCTTGTCCCTGGCAATTTCTTTGATGTTGTTCCAGGAGGTGTGGTGGGCTGTTCTGCCCAAATGTACATTTGTAGGAGCTTAAACCACCTTCGAGAGCCCTGTACGAGACCTGGAGGCTGTTCCCTGGCAGGAGATTCAGCGCTGGGATGGATTTTCTCATGGAAGTTCAGTTTGATGTTAAACACCTGACTTGAAGGTGTTTAACCTTGAATCTGGGGACTTTTGAGAGCTGTGACCAAAAGCTGCCAAAAGAAGAGACAAAACAGAGACACCCAGGAGGTGCCCACAAGGAGTGTTACACTGCAGCCTTGGGAACATGAGAAGTGGCAGTTGGGAATGGATATTTTACATCCAATTCGTTGTTCCTGAAGGTAAAGGATGATGAAAGGCATTTCCCTAAGGTAGAAAGAACTTTCTTGTGTACCAGTTTAACCTAACTCCCAACTGTGGAAGCTTGGGGCAATCCAACAGCCCTTGCTATTTTATATTTTCCCATTCAGTATGATCAAGCTGTACTGAAGACAAATGGAACTTTTTAGTCTAATAGTGCATTCACTGGAAAACATTTATTTACTTCAGTTGAAACACTCCACAAGCCCCTGTCAAATTCCTTTGTTAGAAAACAGCACAAAACAATCGAAGGAAGAGTCCCTACTTTCTCAAAACAAAACACCCTGACCTGCTGATCTGAAACCAATTCATCTTGAGGTTCACCTAGCTTTTATTTCAGAAGATAGAAAGGCCATCTCATTCCCAAATTCCATAAACTTTGAGTTTAAACCAAACCAAAAAGCATCTATTTGTGCACTTGTGCATTAGACGCTCTTGGCACCTGTCAGCTTCTCCATTTCAGTCTACATCTTATTATATTTTCAGTCTTGACACTGCCCTGCAGTGACAAGTTCCACAGATGAATTGCCACATGTTAAGAAAGGATTTTCCTCCCTCCCTCCCAACTAAGAGCCTGCCTTGAACTTCAGACTGGTTTCCTTATGTGTATTTAAATAAATAGCAAGCTTGCAAGGGAATATACACACTCATCACTTAGCTCAAGGTTCATAATAAGCATGTAGGAGCTCAGACTTACTTGGTTCCGTGGGTCTGTGCTTTAGATAGCTGGAAAAACTTCTGATTACTTTCTGTTCCCAGAAATTGAAGTGTAAACCTCGGGTCCATCTCAGAGCCTCAGTATGAAGCAGGGAACACATCCAACTGACCCACAAAAATCCTTTCTCGGGCCACTGCATTGTGCTGAAAAGGGGAAATATTTGTGAACAGAGAACAGCAGCTCAGAAATAATTATTTTCTAATGGTACCTGCTCTACTTGGGTCATTTTCTGCTCATTTCCTTCTGCTGTGTCAATGCCTCTGATCCTCCATGGTCTGGTTTCAACGTGGGGAACAGCAGGCATCTTACACATCCATTTGTGCAGGGCTGAATTTGGATGTCAGCAATTTGTTATGGATACCTCCTGCTGCATGATAGGGATGTTTTCTGCAGAGTGACAGCTGAGTAATCTCTCCCTGCATGTACAGCAGATTAAAAAACCTGAAAATCCTCTGTCCCTACAGACTGCCAGGCAAACAAGCACAAGGAGACAACGATCAGCTGGGGCTCTAGAGATAAACTAAATAATTACCTGGTGCTTATTAGCAGCTTATTAACACAAATCTAATTTTATCACTGCAGGTAGAATTCTGCATGAAAATGTTTGATGAGCAATGACAAAGTTTTCACTCCTTGCCACACAGCCTGCAACACCCTTGAGAGAGCAGAACAGTAAAATCACAAAACTCCTGGTGTGTGAAAGGGTAAAAGATTACTGTTGGAAGCACCTAAAAAGAAGGGAATTGGTCCTATAAATTTACAGACATTTGCTTCCAGAAGGCCAAAGTTAAGCATTCACTCTGTGAAGCCAGAGCAAACATAATATTGCTGAGATTTTCTTTTGCATTAAGTGATATATATATAGATATAGATACATAGAGAGAGAGAGAGGTGTATATATATTTTTCTTTTGAAGTTACAAGAATAATTTCCCATCTTCAGTTATTTAGGAAGAAATGATCCCTGTGACTCAGGACAGAAGGGCTGCCTGCTTTTTAATAATCACATCTTCTGGGTTGAACCTGAAAGCAGCAGCAGCCAGAGCTGAGGCTCAGCAGAAGCTGACCCAGGCCACCCCTTCCTCACTTCCCCACATCACCATGACTTCCAGGCAGAAGGAAGCAAAGCAGTCTCTTTTCTTTTTTTCTTTAGTGCAAACAGGTAAAATATTTAAGCTTTGAAATAACTAATTACCCTCCCTTTGAACTCTCCCAAGGACAGTTTTAAAGAAAAGACGGAAGATTGCTGATAAATGCATATGCTTCTGGGTAAGAAGGAAAGCAGTGAGGATCTGAGGAGCAGTGAGGACGGCAGCGTGCCAGGCAGTGTCACGTCCCTGCCACCTTGTGACAAGGCGCTACAACTGCAAAGCCCCAAAGCCGGCAAGCCCTGGAGCTTTCAGATGGACCTTGTTCTCTCCCCGGCTCCCCAGGGGGAAACACAAGGGCGGATGTCCAGAGTCCCAGGCAGGGATAAAGTTCCTGCCATGCTGTCTGGGGACAAGACCCTCTCTGCAGGTCTATCACAAGCTTCATTTTGTTAACATCCACGTGCTGTGTTAGAGCTGGCAGAGGTCAAGGCTTTTTAGAATCATAGGTTTGTTCAGGTTGGAAAAGCCCTCTAAGACCATCGAGTCCAACCATGAACCCAGCACTGCCAAGCCCACTGCTAAACCATGTCCCCAAGTGCCACATCTACACATCTTTTAAATATCTCCAGGGATATTTAAAGGTGACTCAACACTTCCCCGGGCAGCCTGTTCCAATGCCTGACCACCCTTTCAGTGAAGAAATTTTTCCTAATACTCAATCTAAACCTCCCTTGGCACAGCTTGAGGCCATTTCCTATTGCTTCTTAACTGGAGATGTCTTGTTACCTAAAGTTATCTGCTTGTTACTTAGAAGGTCTCTGGGTTGCCTGTATGAGAGAAGAAGTACTCCCACCACATGGAATGGAACCTCAGGAGTTCCCACACGGAGGCAGGGAGAGCTGTGGTCCTCACCAGTGCTCAGATATCACTTTTCAGTGGTTGGCTCTGCTTTTCCTCCCAGGCAGAGCTCTGCAGAGTGCTTCGAACTTGGCTGTTCAGGAGGGGGGAAAAATAGGTTAGCCAAGTTTTTTATCCAGACTTATCTGATGTTTTTGCCTGCTTTGCCTCTTCCTGACTTCCTCGGCCTAAGAAAACAGCTGCCTTTGGCCTTCTAAGGGGAACTTTTATGTAATGCTTGAAAAAAACAACAAGAAAGCGAGTGTCTTATTTTTAAAGACTCAGCCGAGGAGACACGTTATCGCAGCTTCTCCGTCCCCACTGCCTGCAGAGCTGTGGCACTGAGCCAGCACTGCTCCTCCTTCAGTTTATTCCCAAATCTGCTGGGAGAGCTGAAATCTACTTTGGTTTTCCATTGTTCTGGTTTTCCTGCAGAAGATCTTTCACTTAATGGAAAGGGCCTTCCTGCCTCACACGCTGTGTGACAGGTTGCACAGGCTGCGGTGGCCTCTGCTCCAGCTGGGGAGGGGTTTCTTCTTCCACTGGTTCCTGGAGAACCAGGTTGCCCAGAGAAGTTGTGGCTGCCCCATCCCTGGAAGTGCTCAAGGCCAGGCTGGAAGGGAGCTCCAAGCAACCTGGTCTAGTGGAAGGTGTCCCTGCCCATGGCAGGAGAGCTGGAACAAGATGTTCTCTAAGGTCCCTTCCAACCCAAACCATTCCATGATTCTGTGAACTCGGCAGAGCTGGGCACACAAACAGATTTGTGCCTCTGATGCTGTAAAGGATGAGGTGTCGACTGTGAGAGAGCTACACTATCTTCCTTAATATTTACTTTGCAGAGATGCAAACACTTGAAGAGTTTTCCAATGCTACAAAGTTTCAGTGCAGGGAAACGGAGCCATCAAAAGCATGTTGGATAAGTGTGCAGACAAAAATTGTGGACTTGGTCAACTGTCTGTTTTCACAGTTTAGGTAAAGCATGTGCTCACTACCTTGGTGAGGTCTCTGGTGGCTCCACAGGACGTGGGTGAGCTCACGGGGAAGCTGAAGAAGGGGACTGGCAAATTCCAGGGACAAATGATAAAATGCAGTTGAAAGAATTATTTGCTCTGATCAACACCATGATGCTCATCTTTCCATGGATATTGCAAGGGGTTGGTTTTACCATCAACGAGAAGACAAAATACGTGGTTTTAAAGTCCTAAAAGCAACCAACTGAATAAAGGAAGAAGGAGGAAAGCCAAGAGGTTCACCATCACTGTTCATGTAAGAACACAGGGTAGCAAGTCAGGAGATCAGAGTTCAAAGCAAAAAAAAAAGGACAGTTATTCCTGAAATGGCTTGGTAGCCTATGGAAGGCATTGCTGGAGGATGGGGTGGACACAAATAGCTTACATAGGCTAAAGGAGGGGCTCAAAAGCACATGGAGAAGAAAACCTCTAAGGGACCCTAAATACGTAAAAGCTCATCCCCATCAGGACATTCTTGAATGAAAAATAATTATACAAAGAAGGAGCAGTATCATATGTGTTTTCCCTTGTCTTTCTAGCATTCAGACATGACTTTAGCTACTTTTTAAAGCTTTAAAAATAGTATTTTTAAATAATATGAACAACATTTTTACGCTATTGCAGAAAGAAGAACTGCCAACAAGGGGGCCACGTCAGTCTTTGTGGAGCAGAGCCACAGTAATCTGTGACAGAAATTTGATAGGATAAGTCACCCCACAGTGAGTACAAACTTCCATATGAGTTGGCAATTCAGTTCCTCTACATCAGAACTCTAACTAGGATAAGCCAACCTCAGGCATCACAAATGGCAAGATAATAAGAGACACATTGGGGACATGCCTTGGTAATAACAACAGTACAACTTTCACATCAAGTAAGAGTATGGATGGCACAGAGAGGTTACAGAGCCTTTGCTCCCTCATACTAGAAGTCCTACAAGCCACAGTGGATGTGTACATTCGTTTGAAAATTAATTCAGTGTAATTGAAGATGCTTAATTCTGCTAGCAAAGGTTCATAGAGGTTCTTTAAATAATAAATAGGCTTGTAAAGGTGCAAGTTGTCTCTGTCCCCACGCTGAGCCAACCAGAAGTCAGTGAACATAGCCAGCACTGTCTTGGATCTGGGCTAACTTGCCTTTCCACCTTCTGCCCCTGGTAAAATGGCAGTGACAATCCCCCGTGCTACCTAAAACAGTCCCCAGCACGTCTGGCCAGGGTTTATGCCTTAAACATCCCTTGTTCTGGAATTCAAAGGCACATTACAGGACAGTTTATAGGCAGTGTAAGTATATCTTAGAGGCAGTGCAGTCATGGGTCCCGTTGTTCTCAGCTTTGGGGGGCGGGATATTCACACCCCATTGACTTCCAGTGTGAGTAGGAGACTTTAAAGCCCTGTCGGCAGCAGAGGCATTTTCTAAACCCTTCCTGCCTTTGTTAGCACCAGCTCAGAGTCATGTAATCCTGCAAGCTGGAGGTGATCAGCCACCAGCAACGGATTTAATGCCATGGCAATTACACCTCATAGATTAGATTGGGGCCTGATGACATGGTGTTAAGAATGCCTGTGGCAACCAGCAACCTGTCTGTCTTTAGGCTGCTTGCAAGCAAGGAGAGATTTCGCCTGTCCCACGATATTATGTGCTCTTACACTGTACAGGATGATTAGCCACAGAACCTTTAAGAAAAGGAAAGGATTTTTGAGGAATCCTGCTGCGAGGAAAAGATATCTGAGGGAAAAGGAAATTATATCCAATGCTTCTGAAAATCTCATAGGAGCAGGCTGAAGAAATATTTTTCTCTAGGCATGATAATTTGAGAAAGAAATAACTGTAAGCAATGTAGAAATAAATTCTAGATTTAATGTGTCAGGATGGACAGGATCTTTAGGACTTTACCTTGTGTAAAATTTTGTGGGGTCTCCATGTGAACATGCACAGACAATAGGGATTGCTCCACTCAAGTAACAGGCCTGGGGGCATTGCACAGCAGCCTGGGTGAGGGGAAGGTGTCCCTGGCCAGGGCAGGGAGGTTGTAGCTAGGTGGTTTTTAGGGTCCCTTCTAACCCAAACCATTCTATGATGCCATGAAACAGAAGAGTTGCAACAGAGAGGAAGGATAACTTCCTTTGGAAGGTTAATATTTCTCTATAGTTGGAGACATTTGATGGAAGAATGGCTTTGCTCTTACACTGGTCTTGATTGAAGGTGTTTCACTGTGCAGAGCATGGTGTGAGTATGTAAGAAATCAGGTTCTGCCCATGAACCTTGTGTTCACTGCACGCTGTACATAAGTCTGGTGCATACAGAGTTCTTTGGCAGATCACATAGGACCTATAGGGGAACAAAGCCTGTCTTAGAAAGCACAAACAGCCTCAAGTATTTCTGTAATAAGAACAGATACACTCCTGCTCACCGTGTTTGGAAATATCCATAATGGATGTTTCCAGCAGATGGCAACAGCAGACCAGTTTGTGGCGCGAGGGCAGCATTTGAAGGCTGCAAAAAACCTCTCTGAGCTTTACCCAAAGCATCTTCCAGATCTGCTTCTTCCACTCCCAGTACTGTGCCTACTTGGTACCCCAGGGCACTGTTAATATGAAGTGCAGAAGAAATCAGTGCCTGCAGAAAACTTCAGTACAAACTCTGGAGCTTCTGGTGTGTTTACAGGGCTTAAAACATACCTGCTGCATTGTAAACAACCAAAAAAATCTATCTCTTCTCCCTGAGCAGGCATAATTTATCTCCTACATATCTTTTTACAAAATAATAGTGCAAGGGGTGATTAGAGTGGGAGCACAGACAGACGTGAAGAATTAAAAATACAAAGTGTCCAGTGATGTTTTATCAAAAGGTGTCTCTTCCCTGCCATGTGCAGAAGCCAGATTCATGGACTAAACTTTTCTTCACGTTCTTGTCATTGCTTCTGAGCCATCTTAAACAGCTGCTCTTGGGAAGTGCTTGTTACTGCCTTGGAAAAGTGATTACCCTGCTTGAAATTATAGACTCAGCTCTTGGCCTCTGGAGGAAAGAGTTTTGCTGTGGATCCCAGGTGCTGCAGATGCTGATATCCATGGAAGGATCAGGGAGACTCCACAGCCAAGCTCCACCTCGCTCTGCCCAGGCCCTGGGGAAGATGTGGGAGTTATATTTAATAATCATCACCCCTGTACCATTGTTTTTCCATCAAAATTATGAGAGCACTATTGTTTTTAATAAATAGCAATGTTGTTTTGTCATTTGCAAAGTATAACATGAATGAACCTCGAAGACGTAACACAAGATAAATTTACAGCTGAAGGATCCAGTCTTTTCCTCCAAAACTCAATCAATGTGTAGCTTTTCCCTTAAGCTGAAGTACAGGCCAGATCCACAGAATCATTTAGGTTGCAAAAGACCTTCAGGCAGTGAAAATGAGCATTCAGGTGTAATATGAAGCTTGGGGAGCACTGAAGAGCCTGTGAACGTCAACTGATACTCTTTGGAAATGAAAAAAAGTGGAAAGAATTAATTCCAAATGAATCCCCTGCAGAAACAATACAAGGTACAGATGAGGGGGGAGAAATGCCTGAGAACCAAAGCTGGGCTTCAGTGGGATCTAAAGTAGGAATTTTGCAGTTTGCCTGTACCCGATTTAGTTTTCACTGAGATCAGTGAGCAGTGACCACCCCGGTGCAGGAGGTGTCCTGCCAGCTGTGGCTCAGGAGGAGACCTGGCTGCAAGGAAATTCAAGCCCCTCCAGGTTATTATCCTCAACTCCACCTCAGTGTTCTGGAAAAGGAGGCTATTGGTTGTCATTATTACCATTTTTGATAAATGGAGGATCTGCTGCAATGTTCAGCCCTCTTCCCTCAACTGATGCTCTCAGTTGTGGTGCAGGTGAATGCCATCATTCTGCCATTGTTTCACTTCCCTGGGTATTTTCTGTGCAGGGAGCTGCAATGCTATTGTAACTCTTTTCTGTTCTAACATAATTCTTCAAGAAAAATGAGTATGTTGAAGAGAAAACTGCCTTCTAACTGCCTTAAGATCTTTTATCACTCATGGTAACTCCTGGCACACTCACTTGCTGAGTGTGTTATCTTTAAGCTGTTTACAAAATATGTGAATAAATCCAAGTCCAATATGGAAGGTTCCCCTTTGCTCACATTTTGATACAGGGGTGGATTATCACTTTGGAAAGAACTTTACCATTAGCAGATGCAAAAGAAAAAAATCCAACCTACAAAAGCCTGCCACACCACAGCACACAAAGCTACTGCTTTTAATGAGTTAGACTGAGGGCTTTTCTGTTCCTTTGCTCCTCTAATGAGGAGGACTGTGAGGTGTCTTTGAACTAGCTACAGACTTGAAAGATTCAGTAAACAAGGATTCTTTATACCATTTCTGGTAAAAGCTTGTCCTGACAGATGCCTTCTTCCTCCTGAGGTTTAGACCACAGTTTGATCTTTTTTTGTTGTTGTTGCTGTTTTTCTTTAACCCCTGAAGCATTTCACAACAGGATGGGCAAAGGCCCAGCAGTAATTAGACTGATTGAGCACTGGAAGTGAGACAAAAGAGATGGCTGGAAATCACTGTTGTTCTCCAACAATGCTGGGTCCTCAGGTCTCAGTCATTACAATCCAAGTTTTTGAGAGTACCTGGATCCTGGATCCTTGGGTCCTGCTGGAGCTTGGGGGCTGCCTGCTGAGATATCCTCATACAGCTTGTGTATTCACTGGGACAAATCCTCCTCTCCCTGCTGCTGCTGTGTTGTGCCTACAGAGCAGAGAGGGAAGGAGGGGTGTACAGAGGTGTACAGAGATGGCAGTGTACAAACTTCCAGGTGTCACTCACCTGCACTGCAGGGGAAACCTTATTTTTCAAAAGTTTCCATCATGCCATACAAAACACTGAATCCTTCCAAATCTGGAAGTGATAGCCTGGCATGATGCCCCAGGTCATGTCTTACATAAAGAGTTATTTGTCTCTTTATCCCACTTTTACAATTACTCACCAAAGCTACCTTAAATCATAACATCCCAGCCTCTCATGACCTCTCATGACCATGCTTTCTATTGCTTAGCTCAGGTACCCCTTCCTATTCCTCAGGATTCAGAAACTATTGAAATCTTCATGTTTTCCTGATGGTTCCCTCCTTGCAGCCCCTCCTCACACCGACTGGATTACCTGGCAGGTTTTCTAATGTGCAAGACATGGCAGGGGGGGCTGAGGTTGTAGCTTTGAAGGTGCAAGAATAATTAGCCCTGAAGACCTGAAGGCCACCTCATTGTGTTGAGCACACACTCTGGACAGTTTACCTGACTTTTAAGCTGCACAGGTCCATTTCCATGTGCCAGGGTTGGCCTAGTCTCCATCCATGCTGTGGGAAGGTTTTCATCTGGTCCAGGGTTGATTCCACTTTCCTGGCTTGCACATACTCATCAGCACGAGCAACCTTTGATGCCACAGCAGCCTGCAAGAGGTGTGAATGAGCCCTTTTGGCAGTGTCAGCATCACCACTGAAGCCTGTGCTTGCATCACAAATTTTGCCACAGCAGTCCTACCCAAATTTTCTGCTAGCAGCTGTACAGTCCAGCTTCTCTACTGTTTCTCAAGAAGGAAGGCTCTAGGTGTGTGCCCATCCCACAGTCCCAAGGGAGAGACCCTGGGAGAAGCCCTCAGGGCTGGCCTGAGGAGAACAAAGGGTCTGATCTTGAATTTAAGGGTTGTTCTACCCAGGAGACCAGTAAAGGCCAGGATTCATGCTGATTGTGCAGTGTAACAACCCCTCAGAGGGACGTGGCTCTGAATCCCTTTACTTACCCTGTTCTCTGAGGTTTATCATAAAAGAAACAGGTTACAGTTGTCTTTACTCTGCTTAAAGCCTGATGGAATAGGTTCAGAGCTCAGTTATCACGAGCTTTTCCCTGCTGAAAACTAGCAATTTGCCAGAAAACTTCACAGGACAAAACTTTTATCCCCAAAGTAATTTATAATCATTCTGAACTTCAGAGATGTTCAATTACAAAAGTCAAAGGAAAACTAGAACATGCAGACTGAGGCACAGCTGCAAGGGACAGGAAAGGTGGACACTGATACTGAAACACCTATAAATTTCAACTGCTTCTCAGCAATGTTATATTTCTGACGGGAGAAGGGAATAAACAAGCATACAGCTACTTAGGCCTAATGAAAGCTATAGAGAGCTTCTATCTGACAATAAAGGCCTTTTGGCTGTAATATTGACATTTTTATGACTATTAACTCATTGGAGACTTGCCTACACACAAATAAATGCTGCTTTAAGGGACCAAATCTTCTTTACCAAAGCCAGTGTACTGGGGCATACTGGCCAGCTTATTTTCATCCAGAAAAATCAAATAAGCTTTCCCAGTACAAGGATCCTCTCTAGCAGCAGGACTGCTGCACTGTAATGCTGGCACTGGTGTAATCAGAGAGGTCAGGAATCAGGTAACACCACCAAAACTGCTTTATCTTTACCAATTGAAAAAAAAAGAAAAAGTTAAAGCTGCTGGGGTTAATGCATTGGGGGGTTTGAGTGTGCTTTATTGGTGTGGTGTTCTTGCACCCCGTGCCAGGGCATGAGCACAACAAGCCATGATGTTTGCCTGGAATTAATGAATATTCAGTTACGGGCAGCTTTAAGCACCAGACTGAGTTGGGACACAGCACACGGTAGTATAATTTGTTGGAATAAACTGGTCTGGTGGAGAACAATGTTTTGAAAGATTTTGAATGTTTGGGGAAAGAGCTGGCAAAGCCTGCGACGCAATTCCCATCATGAGGTAACCTATCATCAAACACTGGCTTCGAAAACAAAATCTGGCAGATTTGAAGTTTACCACATTATGTCTCCCAATCTGCTTTCGTAGCCTTTCTCTTCCTCAAATGCTGAGGCTGTGTGGAGTTTTCCATGTTGTGCTGGGAAAACAGAACGTTTTGCCAATGCGCTCCTTACTTTTGGTTATTTTTAAATCTCTGCAAAAAGCTCCCACTTTCTTCTGTAGCCAGTGCCTATTGTTTATGGAAGCAGTTTCAATTTACTTTCTATAAGAAAAAAAAAAATAAATTAATCTACTGCCTCGAAAGCGCTGCAAGTATCCGCATTGTTCCGCTGCATTGTTTTCCTTACAAAAAAGGAATTCCTTGGAACCACAGAGGCATTGAGTCTACTCAGCTCACTCTTTTTCAACTCCCCCCTGCTCTCAAATAGTGGCTTTCAAGCAGTGACCTTTCTTTTTCGTGGAGGCCAGCTTGTTATTGTGGGTTGGATTTCCCTGCTGATTGTTCTGCGTTTCCTCCCGCGCTGCTCTGCGGCTGCCGCTGCTCCCGGCAGGGTGACCAGAGTGACCACCCTGTGCTTGGCACACACACAGCCCTGGGTGGCTGTGGGTGACCATGGCCACTGGCAGCCTCTCCCACCTTCACATGGACGGCCAAAAAACCCACCAGCTGCTCATAAGAGCCGCAAATTATTAAAATCTGGCAGAGGAGGTCATTAACCACCTTGTACACATGGTGTATAATCATTGTCTGGATGCTAAAGAATCCAAGAGCAGCTTTCTAGAACTGCTCTCAAAAAGCTTTGTCCACGGGCATCTTAGCAAGACACACATAAAAATATGAACTTTTCTAGTGAAACAGCTGATACACTTCTCTGTGGGAATAATTACTTGTCATCCCCCACATATTCTCTTTCTTGTAACAAGCTTTTTCCCTTCATATTAAAAACCTTTTGCAAGGACATGAAGAATCCATCTCTTTTCACATAGTACTTCTGCAGGACCTGAAATAGTTTGTGTCACTAAAAAAACACTGAACCCACAAGCAGAAAGCATGAGATACGTAGGAATCAGAGCAAGCCTTGAAATCAGTCAAAATCTCTAATATAATCTTTAAACAAATATCTTGGATACTCTAAGCAGAGAGGAGCAAAGTCCTCACACTTCATTCTTTTTTTGAGAAAGCAAAGTTAAGCTGTAAAATACGTGTTCACTGTGCTGAAAGATCTCATCTTGATTTCTAGATGCTGCCACTGAGCCTGGCAATGAGTTCTGCCAAAAAATAAACTGGGACATCTCAAATACACTCAGCAGCAAAGCATGTGCATCTCGATTCCTTGAGGACTGCTGCAGGCCCAGGGATCTGGAGCTCTGAGGAAACAGGCTTTATTTTAGAAGCAACATGCTCTGGTGTATTCATAAGAAAATATTCTCAGAAATTCCAGTTCACCAGGAGTTTCAAAGCTGCTTGTTTCAGTCTCACTCAGGATGTAACCCAGGTGTGAAGAGACAAGGTTTCTTGTTTTCGTGTGAACTCGAAGTGCTGCTTTTCATCCAAAGCCCATCAAGACCTTACTCTCAACTATTGTGTACAAGGCACAATTAGTGGAATCATCTAAAGATTCATCTTATTTTGAAGTCATTTATATTTCAGGGTTCAAACTGGGACAAAGTGTATTCTTTCACCCAAAATATTTGTAAAATTTTTCGCTTCTGTTTCTTTCCCAAAATTAGTTTCTGTCTGCCACTGACTGCATGAAAAACCTAAATGTCCAAATTTTGAGAAATGTTTACCTATTTTTATGTCTATCTGGTTAATTTTACAAACTTCGGGTAAAGAAGGAAAAAAAAGGTGATTCTAATATAATCTTTTGTCTTGTACTTAGTTCATGGAGAGGTGTGATAGGATGCTGAGAACCTGTGCTAGTCAAACTTTGAATGCACTGCACTAACGGTATAGGTAAAGCTTTAAATAATCAGAAAAATAATAAAATAAGTGGGAACAAAAAAGAGAAAATGACCTCCTCACACACAGTGAATCCTTCAACCTTGGCAAATATCTACTGTGTTCAGAAAACAGGCTGTGAGACAGAAGGAAGGTGACAAAAAGGAGAAAAAACAACATCTGAAATTTCAAAATGTTTTCTAAAAGATGAAAATTTAAATTTAAGGGAAATATTTTGCTGCACTAAATACTTCTTATACAAAAGTCTATTTTACAAGATAAATGTCTACGACACAAATGTTGGCCATCTGTAAGTGCAGCAGTGAGCTAAGGCAGCAAGATGGAAAAGGTGTTGTGGCAAATTGCCTTGCCTCCCTCTCTGGAGCACTGCATTGCAATGAGCTGGCCCGTGGCCCAAAAGCAGCAAATGCCATATTTGTGTTGTGAGAAATGCAAGGTGCTTGGCCTGGGAAAAGTGGCTTCCCAGAAGCACAGCCAGACCCCTTCTTGTGTCCACACTTGCTGTTCCAGAACCACTTCAGTAATATACTTCTCACTGCATCCCAAGTGAAAAATTTCCTCATCTCTATTTCCGCTTAGAGACAAATCACTTTTTCCTCCTTGCAAGTAATTTGGGCTACAAATACAGCAATGAATATTCTACTTAGTAGTAAAAAGGGAAATAAATATGTATGAGTGGCTTTCATGCTATTTGTGTGGGCCTGTGTGTGTGAGCTCAGGCAAACATAAACACGCAAATATATCTTGTGTCTACAGAACGTCCGTGCGAGTTCAGTGGCTCAGTTCCAGCACACCTATAGACACCCATCCTCGACATATGAAAAATGTTTAAAAAACATTCTTAAAACCCTCTGAAATCTCCAAAAACATAAAAACACCTGCCTCACTTAGGAGCCTGCACTTGTTTTATCCAACAGTGTTTATACTCGGAATGTACATCACACTGCTCGTGTGAGACACCATTATTCTAAAGTCCTCCAAAGTTTATTCTCAACTCTCTGAAAAAGTATTAACTTCCTTCTTCAATCCCTCTTTTAACACATCTCCTCACCCCTTCATTGATTCCCCTCCCTGGAATGCTTCTATTCATCCCACTAATGAGAGGCAGATTGATTTCTATCATTTCACCTTCGGTTGCCTTATTGATGCACTGACTGCCCAGAGGGAAGAGAGTCACCTTTTGGTGGCAGTGACAGAGAAACTCAGTCAGAGGACACTGATTGCACTGAGACAGCTGCAATCTGAGTTGCAAGAAACTTGGGGCTATTCTGATTTACACAAATTCAACATCCTTTCACCATAACGATGAGGATTTTCTGAGAGATAAAGCTAAATTATGAACTGATCAGAGCTTCCTGGCAACAGCGAACTTGGTGTTTGTTTTAAAACGAATGGCTGTCTTTTCAGAATCTGAGATTATCTGCTAAGTGATTACATACCTATACACATGGCAAAAGATTAGCACCTTCCACACACACCTTCCATCAGTGTTATTCTTTCATGCCCAGTCACCTCTGCTGGTCCATTCTGAGATGTGAGCTGTGAGAAACGCAGCTGTTGAATTACAGGGAAAGTTAAGAAAGTGATTTGGAGGGCACATCTTTCCAGCAGTTCAAAGACTGTTCAAACAATTCTGTTTCTTCTGTCTCTCTCCTGTTTTTTTTTTTTTATTTATTTATTTTTTTTAATTTATTTTTATTTTTATTTTTTTATTTTAATTTAGTCTTCAGTGTCTCTCTCTTTTCCCAGGAGTACATGTTAAAGGAAGTTCAACTAATCAGGAGGTTATATCCCATTTCCATGTTATTCCAGCCTTACTCAAAGAGATGATATATTTGATAGCTTTTAGCTTGGCTCTATCACTCTGCATTTCCCCCTTTTATCCACATTGCACTTATAATTTGTGATGGGCAAATCTCAAAAGATTAGAAGCTGGGCTTGGATAAGCAACTGTATGTTTGAAGTTTACTTTTCAATTTTAAGAGATCAGGGTCACTGCAAAAAGTGTCTGAATTATCTGCTTCAAATTCATGGGATTTGAATGACCAAAGACTTTGGGAAGAGGAACAAAGTGATAACTGTATTTCCAACTAACATAGCTACAGTGCCCAAAAATTAAACAGGCCAAGGGGATTTATTATTTTCAGTAGCATCGGGAGAAATGAGAGCTGAAGGCATCAGAGGATTTTTCTACCTTGGAGTAGGACTTGAATGCTGTGTTCCATGTAAAGCTTAAAGGCTTTATCCTTTGGATGCTCTGGCCAGAGAAGGGGCAGGGGGCAGAGCTAAATACTGTGAATGCTGTACAGAAATTAAAATCTGTGTGCTCCCCAAACAGACCAGTAACTGGAAGGCACCTCTATTATTCTCTGGGCTGCAGAGTGCACTCTTAACTCACCCTCCCTACAAGACTCTGTTATTGTTACTGTGGAAACCTTAACAGTGATTTTTCACTGACATTTGGCACTACTTTAAAATCAACTTTCCATAGAGATAGATCAACTCCAGCATTGGCCTTGACTGTATTTTCTCACTGAGAAAGCAGACAGGAGATGAAAATCAAAGTTTAATCCTGTTGCCTGCTGTAGCAAAGCACAATGCAATGCCTATCTGGGAAGTAGCATCTCCCTTTTTATTTATCTATTGTATGTCTGTGTCTGAGACAAGTACGTTCTTGCTCTGTTTCCAAGCAGAATAGCACCACAGAAAATAGTTCTGAAGAACAAAACAAATACATCTACATTTCTTGTAATGCTGTTCATCAGCTAAAAAAATTATGGCTACAGAAAACAGAAAAGTCTGAGTGAAACTGGGGGGGTGGTGATGAAATTTTGCTTTGTCAAAAAAATTCTCATCAGGGGCTCATGAGGGTTCCTGTGGGTTATAAGCAGAAGACAAGCAGTTTACAAGGTTTTGAGCTTTATTTTTGCAGACCTGCAGAAGTCCAAGACACAAACATTTTGGGGCAGGAGTTGGGGAAACATTACTGACATTTGCCACAGGCATCTAAAGTGGAACCCAGACACTGCAGCTCTTTTGCACAAAGAAAATAATTTCTCTAGTGCAGGCACAATGGACGCTGAGCTCTTTGGAAGATCTGGCCTAAAAAAAGTGGGACAATTAAAAAAAAAAATGGTTTCCTCTAATGGGTGGTATGAGGCTTGGGGAATGAATGTTTGTGGAGCACTCAGACCCTGGTATGAAAAGGTGCTGTAAAAGTTCAAAGTATTATTGTTATGGAATACTTACTCAGCAAGGCAGGGGAATATCAAAGGCTTTCTTCTCCCAGCTGGCTCGGGCTTATCTCAAGGAACTGTTGGTGGGTGGTGATTGCTCTCAGGGACTGGTGATGACAGAGGAGTGAAGGCACTAACTTTGCTTGCAGAGCTGCTCTGGGCACCCTCCTGGACCCGCCAAGGCTCCAGTTCCTCCTTGGTGCTTTTTGGTGCGCACACACACCCTGTTCCCAGAGAAAAGCCTGGAATGAAAACAGAGAGCTCTGACACCTGGCTAATGGAGGCACTCAGGCAAGGGCTTTCACTTGAAACTGGTACATTGGGAAATAATTGATACAAATTGCTTCAGACATTCAAGGCTGCTGGTTCTCCTTCCCACAGGCTATTTTTAGGCCCAATTAGGCAGATAAAATGACACCGGAATTAATTTGGGTACACTCGAATGTTTGGGCTTGCTTTTTCTTTTTTTTTTTTAATGCTTCTCTCTAGATATGTGGCAAATGTCTGAATTATAAAAGGCAGATAAAGGGGTTTTTATTTCCCTCCCTTCTCTGCTAAACAATGTTCAAGCACTGAAAGACTTGCTCGCTGCAAAACTACTTAGGGCTGATTGCTGGGGAATTTCCTCTCACCACCTTAAACCCAAAGCAAATAACAGAATATGAAATAACACATATTCTTGGCATCAGGTTGCACGAGAGCTCCCCTTGGTCTGCTGCAAAGCAAAGGCTACCAACCCACCCTTCAGAAGAAGATAAAATACAATTAACAAATTCATTATATAAATATTTTGGGTGGGGAGATATGAATTGGCTTATCTCTATTATTGTTATCATTATTATTAGCTGCTGTTTGCTAAGACTGAGTTTTTCAAAGCCCTCTTTCACATTAAGAAGACCAAATCCCCATGCTAAATCCCACCCCTTAATTTGATGTTGATAGCTTTTGCAAGCTACTGGGGAACACAAACAGGGAGAGAGGTACAACTGGTGAGATAGTATTATTCAGTGTTATTACAGGAATTTATGGACAAGCCATTCCCAAGCCATTTGAACATAATTCATACATTTCGGCTAAAGGGAGATCCGTAAGTGTTCTCCAGCCAAGCCCCAGCCTGTGTAATGTTTTCTAAGATAAGCAGCTACTGCCATGGAAAAGGCAAAACCTGCCTGCTGGCCTCTGTGGTCATTGTGCTGAGATCAAACTCCTCCAAAACCTGAAAGCTTCCCGATCCTCTGGAATACACAAGTCATGAACTGCCCCTTCTGCGGCCAGGCTTGAGGGCCCAGAGGCTGGCTGGCATTTCGCTCAGATGGGTGAAACGCTGGCTGTGTCCAAGCCAAGAGGAGTTTTGCCCCTGAATTCAGTGGGGCAGCACTCTGCCTTTGTAGTAGGAGCCGATGAAAAGCTCTGCCTCATAATCACATTCCTGTGGCTTAACATGTGAGCGCACGTTGGCCGTGCGGTGGTGACGGCTCACGTGCACAGCTCTCAGCCTGCAGGACATGCCAGCCATGCCACTGGCTTTGCCCCACAGGGGAGGAGAGGTGAAGAAGTCGGGTTTTTGCACTTGCCATGTGCGGGGCTGGTAGGATCAGCTGCCACAGCGGGTCTGATGAGCAGTGGCTCATCAGCGTGATACCTGATGGGTTTGAAACAGCACGTGATCCTGAGACACAACCATCCTACCCCCAGGGAAATGGGTGCTTCATCTTCTGATGTAAATACAGCACTAGTTCATAGCATTCCAAGTGGAAGTGAGAGCCAGGCCTCCCTCATTCTGATATCTTATGTCACAGTCCCAACATTTCACTGTGACACCTCATACTGAGTACAAGAATTTGAGTCTGACTGCAGTTTACCTTCACATAAACCAGACTTTAGGAAGTATCTGATACTTAGGAAAAAACCCTCCAATAATCAGCAGGAATGAAGGTTTTTTTTCCTGCATTATTAGTACCTTTTGTGGTATCACACATACTACTTCTCCCTTAATTTCTTTCTGAAGGCTGCATATACATGACATTTGAGTTTTTTCTCCATTGCCTCTCCTAAACATGTCTCAGCACCAGTGTGGATGGTGACAGAGGAGTAATTAGTACTTCCTAATAATGAATTACAAATCTGGGGCAGAAAATATCACCAGCTGCTAAAGACTGAATTGCTCCAAGATGCATTTATTTTAGACAATCCATGCTGTAACCTTATCTCAAAATACTGGGTTGTGAAAGCTACTTACAAGAACAGAAGTCCTGATCCTTTGAAAAAGTCCTTTTAAGGGCAGTTTTTACACCTAAAGACTTCATAAGGTACTTGGCTTATTTGCTTCTCTAAAAGGGTTCATAGTTGCTGTGAATTCCTGCCCCTGTGCCTACTTCCTTGCCTGACATCTAAGCACCATATTTTCCTTTATATCTCCACTACTATTGAACCCTGCTTTGCAGTGAATCTCTCCGTGCCATCTCTTTTTTCAATCCCAGTTGGTGATGCAGAGATCCAGTAACACAAAGATCATTTGTCTGGAAAAAGAACAAAACACAATTTTTGATAACAGTATGTTTTCAATTCTTGCAGGAAACATTAGCAACACGTCTTCAGCAAGGACTCTCCCATGACGAGCCATGAGTGAAATACTGAGCTTCCAAAGCAGCAAAATAACAATTTCACAGTCTTCTCTGTGACAGAGATAATGGATTAGTCAAAACCCCTGTCTTCTAGCAGCTTCATAGCAGGACATCCCTGCGAGGTCATCTCGTGAACACTAAAAGCTGAATTTCACAGAGAAAAGTCACTTCTTCATAGTCTTTTCAGAAACCTTTGTAAAAAGGGACAATGGAGGGGAGAAGAAAAAGGAAAAACTGCTGAGAACATCTGAAATGTTCAAAAAGAAAGTTGAGGTTTATCTGCAACAGTGTTGTGTTGACATTAGGTAATTTTCTTGACTTTTCTAGCAGAAATGACTCCAAAGGAGTAAACACTTTGCTTCAGTCTCATCTTGTAATGCCCATGAACATACCAGAGATGAAAGGTACCTGGCTGAGTTTGGGTAAAAATAGATGGGATTTTGAAAAGCGGGAAGAAATGCCTGGGAAAAGTCACCTACATATGGTCTTAATCATGCCAATGGATAACCCCCACATTACCCTTTAAAAGGTCATCTGATAAACATCAACATTGGGCTTTTCTCACAAACCCAACACCTAAAATTGCTTCAGGCTACTGTAATACAGCATGAGAAGTTAAATTAGAAGCATATATTTGGTAATAGCACCTCTGAGAGGGAGTCTTCAAAAGCCTGTGCCCCCATTAAAGGATTAGAAGTCCAGCACACATATCAGCAACTATTCTCCATCCAAAGAGAAACAGAACAGGAGACAGAAATCAGCATTTTGTTCTGATTAGCTGCTCTGATTGATGTAAATGTCTTAATTACCCTTTTTTTTTTTTTGTGTTAAACACTGCTGCAAGCCTGCCATTGGGGGAAGTATTATAAAGAATGCCACTGTGAAGTAGCACTTTCAGGCTTTCCCCCATCTCTCGTGGGTCTGGTGGTGATCTTTCCAGAATAAAGCAATCTCCAAGGAGCCAGGGTTCAATTGTTTTCAGGAGAACCCAAAATAAGACAGACAGACTTGGAGATAAAACCATTCAAGAATAAGAATGGGGTCATTAAATATTTCTGGAAATGGGCTAATTTTGTATGAAACAATGCAAGAGATACTAAAAAAGAAGCAGGGATAATTAGACTACATTCAAAAGCACTTCCTTTTTATTTGGGCATCTTCCCTTCTGGAAGCAAATCCATCCAACTTTCCCAAGTGCCAATATTTTGAAGTAATTTGCCCCAGAGGCAAACAAGAAATAGGTCTGATTGTCCAAGAAATAAGGATGAAGGCAAAGGGCACATCCTAAGGATTGAAGACTGGATGAGAAACTGGAGGGCTTAAGGTGAAAGAAGTTCTCTGTATCAAGGTCGCTGAGGTTAGGGGGGTTTTAATGAGGGAGGAAAGTCCTAACCATATGTTTTTATAATTTTGGTGGGTTTTCTTCTTGCTCCTGACTCAAAAGTGGCACAAGTTCAATGCATCACTCCACTTATCTAAACAGAGGTCTGAGTTATGCCCTAGCACTTGTAGAAAAGCTAGATGGAAGTGGAAATTTGTTCCCATTTTGACAGCCTCTTGCAGCTAGTCAGAAAATTCTCTGCACGTGGGTTTTCATAGAGTTTCCTATTTATTTCACTCCTGCTTCAACTCTTCAGTTCACACGTCAGGAAACACAATTTCCTCAGTGTTCTACGACTCTTGCCCAAGAACAGATGATAAAGCTCTGCTTTTACTCCTTCAGATTTCAGGATTTGTGAGGGGTAAAGGCTTAAATTCTGAACCTGTTAAAGGTGAGCAGGGCAAGAGAGAAGAAGCCTTGCTCTCTCACAGATACAGGGGTTCTGAACTCCTAAATTATCTGTCTCTAAATTATCCTCGTGGGTTTTCTCCCCTGGACTCATGAGAGCAGTAGAGTAGTTCAACTAAATTTTCTTTCCCAGCTCCCACTGAAGAGGAAACACTTGTGAGCCCCTTTCTGCCAGTGTCCCCGTGTTTAACAGGCCCTGCCCCCACAGACTCCTATCTCGAGAGCGTACAAGCAGAGCAGGCTGCTGCAGCAGCAATCCAGAAGCTGGAGCTGTCAAACCCAGTCCTATTAGATACCAAAGGGGCTAATAAAAGAATGGGTGTTTGCTGTATTTCTGGAAGGGATGGTTGCTGAAAAGGCCAGAGAGAAGGATCCCGAGACACCTCAGCTCCCAAGTTCCGATGGATGTATTTCTAGTTGATCAATCTCTGTGTCTTTGTGGCTGAAGTAACTTCCCACCTCAGGCTTCTGACAGCTGGACAAAGCAGGGTTTGAGCCGTGCCTTGCTTTAAGTAAGTGTGGAGAGATGTTTTCAGTCTGACCTTGCCAAATCAGGCCCTGGCTTGGGGTGTTCGCTGAGATCCAGGAAAGATTTTCCCACTGAGCTGCAAGTGGGAAAAAACTAATTCTATCCACAGCAACGTGATGGAGCATTGAAGTGACAAGTGTTTTGGGAGATAGGAATCTACCTTATGATCTGCAGAGCCTCTAGCTTCATAAAGCAAAAGAAAATACTTGTACATGTTGATTTGGTGGTGGTGGAGATAGTTAAAAGCCAATTATAAATTATAATTTTCAGAGACAGAAGGAATATATTTAACCACACAGTGGGCATGTTCATGATTACCCTTCTATATTAAAGAGAGAAGATTTAGCAAGAGCAAATATGGACATTGTTTGGGTTTTTGTTCCTAAGTTCACATATTTTGTTAAAGCCCATCAGATAATGAGATGTAAAAGCACACAGACAGATATAACAGGGAGCAGCAGAACAGCACAGAAGCAATGAACAGAATATAAATCCACAATCCCAGACAGCAAAAGCAAATGTTCCACATTCAAACACTTCCATGTTTTTTCCCCTTCTACTTGTCTTCTCCTGTTCTTAAAACAATTAAAAAAGCAATTCAAATCAATAGCAAAACTCCATTCAGGATTTTACCCAGGATTTCCATGCCATACAATAGTTCTCCTCCTTCACTTGCTGCCCTGCTTCTTCCCTCTAGTCAGAGTCATTGCTGTGCTATGCAATTATAATGTCATTGGGCTTTGCAAGATCACTTTTGAGACCTAGGGCTGTTTTATTTCACATATTGCTTTGAGTATTTTTACTATCATCATCAGTGGTGTCCTGGGAAAATATTTTGCATGAGTATGTCACATTAATGGTAAATACAGTAGCTGATACTTCATAGAGACAACAATGAAGTTGTTCACATATTGCAGAGAATTTCTGTCCTGCCTCAAAATATCAACTCTTCCATAATTTTAACAACAACAACAATAATAATCATAATCATAATAATCAAGTCCTTTCTCCATAGGAGTGAGAAAGGTGTAGATGATGGCAAAACATGCTTCAAGGCTTGCTCTTGAACCCTCTTTTCACCTGGCCATAGTTAATGTACGGAACCAGAAGTGGGCAAGCATGAGCCAGAACTATGCAGTGGGCAAGCAGGCACCTCACCTTATCCTGGAACTGCTTGGTACCAGTCTGGCTCCACATTTCTGTATTTTTCGGTAGTGCTCAATCAGGCACAATTGCAAAGACAAGCCTGGAATGAGCAAGGGAAAAATGAGTTGTCAAATATTGCATTTAGAGGATTTAGCAAAGTGTATAAATAAGTTATGGCATCGATATCCAGACAGATTGCTCAGCCAGGGGACTGGAAATGGAAAAAGAAAAGTCTATTGATCAAATAAATTAATTTTTGAATCTAAAAGTGGTTTTGATAGATTAAAAGCCCCTTTCACTGAATCCAAGTTTACTCCCCTAGGCAAAACTTCAGCTTACACATATGCTGAAACTTCTCCACCTCAGCCAGTCAAGCCTTGCTGTTTTACACAGGGGGAAGCTGTGACCTTGATTTCAACAGCCACGTCGTGTGTCAAAGGCCAGGAATCCCGGATTATCTCACAGAAGTCAGTTCCCAAACTCCTTACTGGCATATTAAACAGCGACATGTTCAAACAAAACAGTGCAAGGGAAAAGCAAAACTAACTCTTGCTGGTTGAGCACACCCTTAGATGTGTCCCTACCAGCTCCTGTGAGCTGCCTTTTCCGACGAAATCCTCCTTTGGCTCCCGGAGAATTGGATATTTCATACTGATATAAGAAACCTGCTCCCACAGACAGCATTTATTTGCCAGATTTCCATTAAGAGAGCAAGGATCAGCAGCTGTTATTGGGACTTCTCAGTGCAGCAGATAACTGAGAATAATGTTCGGTAGCTGCAAATGTGGGATCAGAAGATGCGGGTTCCACGTCAGGGTCTGTTGTTGATGTCCTGCACATCAGGCAGGTCATTTCATGCCTCAGTATAACTCAGAAAATGATACTGAACTCCTTTGTAAAGTGCTTTGAGATTCACTGTGAGAAAAAGGTCTCTAACCCCCCCAAAATATTTCATGAATGACTAACTGTAGGGATGATAACACATGAAATGTGTCACAAAAAGCCATTTAAAAGCATTGCAAGTTAACAAAACATCGGTGAACTGGAAGCTCCATTCTCATTGTTTTCCCTCTCATCTAATAAAACATCTAAGATGGCTTTTTGAAGTCTGGACAAGTGAAAATGGGATTACTAATTGCATCTCACTCATTTCTAGCTGGAAAGATTAATCACAGGGAGCCAGATGGGGTTTTCTTTTGGCCCTTGACTGACTTATCCTAAGTGGCCAGAGACATTAGTAGGATGTATCAAGGGGAATCACTCAGCAAAAACAGTTCTGTCTGAAGCAGAAAAGTAAAAATTAGTCCTTTGCTCCTTCTGAGCTTGATTCTTTTGCTCATTCACTACTTTCCAACCTGCAGCAGGTTGACCCTGAATCCACTGTGCTGCTTTTAATTCCTTCTGGAGCCACTTTTCCTACCTGATGACTTAAGTCTCGGGAGTGGGTCTGTCCGGTTGCTCAGACCTTAGGTGGGAGAGAAGGTGACTTGAAGGGGATTCTCCACAGCCTTGAGTTATTCCAATAAACACACAAAGCCTGACTGCTCTCCATCACGGATTTCTGTGTAATTTGGCTGTGTGGAGGGTGGCTTTCAGCGTGCTTTTACATGTGGTTTGGCCATGTTGGGTCTGTTTCACAGCTTGCTTTTACATGTGGTTTGGCCGCAGCGAGGCTGATTTACTGTGAGTTTTTACATGGGGCTGGGCCATGCTAATACTAAGGGCTGCATGTTTGGGATTTTACTACCCCTTGTACTAAGACAGTGCAGGTCATAATACTGGAGAACAATTCAGATAAAGTGAGAAGTCAAAACCAGCCTGGCACTGTTCCCTGCAGCACCATAATAAAAGTGCTCAAGCAGTATTATGGCCCAGCTTCCTCCATCACGTGCAGAGCGCTGCTACCCCGACTCCTGATCTGAAGTCGTGTGTTTTCTGTTTCAGATGCAGGGGATTAGATATAAATCCTCCCCTCCATTTCAGAGGTGGGATCCAAATGGCTTCGAGCCACGTCAGCTGCTCTACCTTTGTGTGGGTTTAATGCATAGTCAATAACATGTTACATAAAGAATGTGAATTATTAAACCTTCTCTTAAGCAGCCCAAGTCACCAAATGCAGCTATCTACAACCAATATTTCTCCAGGCAGTTTCAGCTGCACATATATTTTAAAGTGACAAAACTCACATGAGAAGCACTATTTTTCCCAGCTAGACCATAACAGTCTCACAGAAATCATTATTGCCAACCCACACAGAGCACGCTGGCAAACTTTAATGACTAACTCTGAGCTGTAAACATGGAAGTGTTATTTTGATGCAAAGATTCAGGCATGTCTTTTGTCTAACATGAACTCCTTTTGAAATTTTGTCTACCCCTGCTAACAGTAAGAACTTTTGTCTATATAATAATAATAATAATAATAATAATTCATTTCAGAGAAACAGAATTATTCACTAATTTTTCAGTCTGACTTTTCTCTCCCCTGTACATCCCTGGTTTTCATTGCCTGGATCAAGATTCCCATTACCTGCAATTTTCTTGTTTTATGCTTCAAATGCAAGATGGAACAAAAGCCTTCCAGATTTCCCATCACTTAACTCCCAGTACTGTTCTAATTTTGATTTTCCTTCCTTTTATGTGCAGTAACTTAGATTTACATGTACACAGGTTTTATATCAATTGCCTCATAGCTTGTCTTTACTTTTCCCTGTCAGGTCTCAGAGGAGATAAGGCTGGGAAGGAAAGTAAAGGGGGAATTACAGTTATAGTGAATTCTCTTCCAAGAATACACCTAGAGAGACAGATATAATTTCCAGATGCTGTTGTAGGACTTAGCAACTTAACAGGGCATAAGGTGTCACTTAAAACTTTTAATTGCATACCAGGGGCTGAGCTGCAAAAAGAGACCAACAAGCAGAATATAGTAAAAAAGTACAGTAAATGCTACTCAATGTGCAAGTTGTCTAGAAAAAAACATGCTCAGCAGAGGAGTTAGGAAAGGCAGAACAAATCCTTTTACCTTTGCTCAGTTCTTGAAGTAGAAAAGACAAATCTTTGTGCAAATGCAAAGGAATTACTCCACACATTGATGCTTTGACACAAAGAGAGCATTTGATATCAACAATTTTTAAATGCTCTCCTGCATTTGCTCTTTGTAAATGCTGCTTGTTGGTAAAAGTGTTCTGCCTCCAGTCCCACTGCTCTGCCCTGGGTGAGAGCTGCATCTTTCAGAACAGTTGTGTGACTGAGCACAGAGTCTTCTGGATGTCACTATGTTTTACCTCTTGTGTTTTCCTTCAGCACAGCAAGTTCCCGAGTACCTCCCTTTCCTGAGTTCAGAGTCGGTTTGCAGAATTTCCTCTCCCAGAACTGGAAGACAGATTAAAAAAAATAAGTTTAGAGGAGGGTCTTGTTTTGTTGTTGTTTGTTGTTTTCTGGCTTTTGGGTCTTTTAAAAACTTTATTTCTGAATTCCATGGAATAAAAGTTTTGGTGATCTAAATACATCTCTTTTGGTTTCAGAACTCAGACGTTTTGTTTCAGTTAGGATTTATAGAATGATTTACAATTTCAGTTCATTTTTCATAAGCAGATGCAAAAAGAACTTGTAATAGAAAGCATTCATTGGAATTATGACATGCCCTTAGTAGATGAGATGCACTTTAAATCGCTTTTCTTTCCATTTTTTTTTTTGCAGTAGAGTTCATGACTTACTGTGCAATGAGGGGACACTGGAATTTAACAACTTTAACCATGTTTCATTTATCTTTCTAATCATGCTGTAAACAGCCTGTATGAAGTCACCCAGGTCATCACATGCACTCATAAAACACAGCAAGCAACACTGGCAAGGGAACCTGCACAGTCCTCTCAGACCAAATTCCTGTTTAAGCCTCTGAAGATAAGAGTCAAATTAAGCTGTTTCTTCTGTTAAAAAATGGCACCAGTGGAAGTAGGAAGGCTCAGTATCATTTGAGGGCTCAAACTCTGAGCTAATGCTTTTCAAACCCTTCCACATGTTGGCTGAAATAAACTCAGGGGTTTTTTTAACCACTGTTATCATATCAGTTTATGTCAGAGAGTCCAACATCTGAAGTGCAAAGATTCGTTTTTAAATTAACCACATTTTGCATGTATTTGATCTGAAATTTTTACTGCCACTCAGCATTCCATTTATTGGATCCCTCAGGAGACGGACTTGGAAGTTTTAAGGTTTCAAAATCAATCATTTTGGAGTTTTCTCCCAAAACTTAAAACTTCTCACTTTCAGGTTTCCCTTCCAAAAAAAAGGAAAGCTAGGAGCCTTTTTAATTTGTTTTGGAGCAAAATTTATGGTTTTTCACTCAAAGCATCATTCCCACCTACACTTGCAGGAAAAAGGGCTGGTTACAAGCCTGGGATACAGCTGGAAGAGCTGCCAAAAACAGAAGCGAGGTTTCTTCAGCTTTGCACCTTTTGTGGATTCTGGTGTTTTCCCTGGAGGTTCTCAGAGATAATGAGTCTCTGCAGGCTCCCACAGGGCAGAAGACATTTTCAAACTCAGTAGGTTATGATCATACCCACAGTATGTCTATATCTGTTACCAGCAGCACCAGTAATATTTCTGTTACCAGCAGCACCAGACAGCAAGAGGATGGGCTATGCACAGAATAATAACTATAAATTATATTTATATATCATTTATAAATATATTTATATATGATAAAAATTATAAATGCCCTGCAGGCACAGAGCACCAACAGCTTTTCCCTCGGGAAGTCAGTGCTGAGCTTTGCTCTCCCAAGGTTTGTTCCCGTCATTCCTGATGGCCTGTGCTGGAATGACATCTTTTGTGACAAAGCCAGCTGGAGCTGCCTGAATTATTTCTTCAAGTTATTCCTTCTGCCAGCCCTCTTTCCCATCACAATACCACCTGCATAGTTGCATTGGCAGCTGCTGGGAAAGTGCTGCACTCGTTGACCGCCAACATTCCTGCTGAGGGCAGATATTGGCAAAGAAAGATTGGCAGGTTGTGCTGATTCCAATATCTACTGTGAGCAGAAACCTCTGCTAAATTGCTCAGGCAGTGCTGAAACACAGAGATGCTTCCAGACATCTCCAGGGAAGGTAAGATGAAGAACGTTTTGAGGATACTGTAATGAAGAATAATGTTCTCCTTTTACTAGAAGTTCTTATTGTCTTCCTTTTTTCTTTTTTGAACAGGGTAGCTGAATGACCACTGAAAAAATACCTCTTCCACTTCAGTGCACTGTTAAAGACCCCAGGCTGGTGTCAGGGTTCTGCCATTCCATATCTTTGCTAGCAAAGGATGCAGGAAATGAGGGTACCACAGGCAATGCTGAATGTCTCAACACAAGGAAAGGAAAAAGAAGAGGAGAATGAAGAGCAAATTGCATGTAGGTAGAGTTTCAGAGGCATGCAGCAACCTTAGAAGAATGGATACCACCAGCCCCTGAGAGTAATATATGAAGATAATGCCTTTTCCACCCACTGCTGTGATTAATGAAGGCTCTGTGGGACACTCAGGCTAAACTGGCTGCCATGGCATTTCTCCAGGCAGCCGCTGCTCCACAAATAACAAATCCTGTCCCGTCAGGGTAAGCCAATTATGGAAGTTTGACAGAGGTATAAAAAGAGTATGCTTTTCTCTCCTTGTACCCAAACAACCCTTCTGCTGAACACAACATCTCTACATGTTCATGTACAAATATATATTGCTGTTAATAGAACATATCACTGAATTTCAGTTACCAAACATCCACGGCATCAGAAGGACAGTTAAGCATGATCTGCACTGACCACTCAACATGCTCTGAAGATACTGAGTTCCAGGAGCTCAGAAAATAAAAAAGGCACCACGTCAGTAAATGAAGTCAAACTTTTTCCTATTATTTTACTACTCATGGATGACTCCTCAGTGTTCTTTCTTAAGTGCTAAACTCTTCCCTAGACCCTGCTGGTTGATGACTTTGAAGAACTCTGCCTTCCCTTGCTGTTCCTTTGCCTACAGAACTTGAATTTTGTCCCAAGGCTACTTCTCAGGTTGAAATTAAGGTGTTCACACTTCTCAGAATTGTTTCAGAGTGAAGAAGGCATTGAGAGGGGATGCCTCTGCCTATAGGGTGATTAGAGCAGAGAGGTTCCTAAATTATAATCAGAAGAAAGAGTCTGCCATTAAATAATGTAATGCATAAGTAATGAAATAGAGGAAGGAATCAAGGTAGGAGACACGATTTCTGGAGATTCCAGAACAACAATTCATTCATTACTGGGGATAAGCCACACCGAAGGTGCCCAGAGATGTAAATTTTGACTAATGTTTTTAAAGCTCTCCAGAAAGGATATAGGAAACCATCTTCATTTGCATTGAAGAAATAGGGACTCAGGAGTCACAGGGTTGTGAGGACTGAGCAGGATCCAAGCTGTTACATTATAAATGCCCAAAAAAAAAGATTACTGATCTAGAGACAGTCACAGGTTGCCCTTTCCCCTGCTACTTTTGGGCTCATGAGCACTACAAACTAGCAGTTAATGGAATTGCCACTCAAGACTGCAACACCTAGAGAGCCTGCAATGTGCCACTGGTCAGAATTTCCAAATGAAATTATGTACCTTGGCTTTATAATCAAAGAAATTTCACAGGCTCCAGGCTCTCTTGCAGTGCACAAGAAAATCCCACTTAGCAAATTTGCCTGCCAACCACCCTGTTTCTGGAACTGAGGTATTATTTAGCTGAACAATTACAGAGTGATTTCAGTGTTCCTGAGATAAAAATCAACTAGAAATAAATTCTTTGTTTCTCCTGTTTTCCTCCCTCTCTAAGTTTTCTCTTTTCCTCTGATTTTTAACAGCAGTCATTACTCTATTACAAATCTTTTTCATCAGCACTTAAACCTCAGCACTGCAATCTGAACAGGCCATAATCTACAGTGAGAAAACCTCACACATGCAGAAGCACTGAGACCTTCCTAATCCAGCTGGAAAACTCCTGAGGCAAAGGAAACAGGGAAAAACTAGGTAAAAAGACTGTCTACAGCAGTACATCCCATTGGAAAGTTCAGGTTTCACATCTGCCTTGGTTGATGTGCAATAACAACAATTCAACAGTTTGCCATCCTCTGTCTTATCCAGTTGCTTGTGTTAGAAATTTAACAGCATTAATAGAGAGTTTATTTGACTGCTGGAGAAAACATCTTTCCCAGGAGTTATGCTGGTGAACATTCAAATGAGAACTCTGGAGGCAGCCCACGTTTGAGGCAAAGAGAAAAATGTAAGTGCTTTAAATCAAAGCACAGAATGGCTTTGCTTTGATTTAAAATTCACATGTAAATAGATTTTTAATTCGTGAAAGCCCCAGACAAGACGCAACATGACCCTCCACAAAATTGTTCCTGAGCTTCAGTGGTGAAGTCCTGATTATGATGGTTCCCATGTTGCATCCAATTGCAGTACAATTTTTAGTGTGGTCTTCCAACAAAAATCATCATCTCAGCATGTTATCCTGGAAATATAGCTGAATAAATCACAGTCTGAATTGAGATTAAAGAGGGGGAAAGGGAAAACTTCTCACCAAGATGTAACCAGTAGCCCTTGAAAATGAAATATTCTCACTAAAATCCCACCAAGTTTACTCCTGTGGGCAGACTGCATTGAGTCTTGTAGGTTAAAAAATCATTGCTTCAATTAAGACAAATAGTTGCACCAAATTTGATTTAAATTCTGAAGAGCTAAAGAAAGTGTGGGGGGGTTGATTAACCATATAACAAAAGAGTAGATTTCTCAGTTGGATTTCCTACCTTCCTCACTCCTCACCAATATAGTCCTAATATATCATCCCCACCTACTGCTTAGATTTCATTTCAATCATTAATCAGGTTAATCATTAATTGGTTGTTAATCATGCACATAATCTCTATATGGGGACAGAAAACCATCTTCTGAAACATTGTGGGCTTTACTGTGGCCTTGGAGAAGTGATTTTTTCCCCCCCCTCACAGAAAAAGGAGAGTCTAAGTAGTTTTTTCTGTCATCGTGGAAGTGAATAATTGCACAAAGGTCTAAAATTTACTCTTTTGGCCATATTTAACTCAAAAAGAGCGTGGAACTTTCTGGGCACTCTCATCCATCCATTCCTCATTTCAGCCCATAGGCAAATCAAAATCAAGGGTTGAGCATGAGATATATTCATCTACATTAGTGGTAGTTTATTATTATTTTTAGAATCACTGCTAAGAGCCGGTTCCAAATTCTTAAAGTCCAAAACTCTTTCTCTTAGTCATGCTATGCTGGAACTACAGCCTTCAATAACAAGAGGCTTGGTGTGTCTGACCAAAAATAGGGAAGGATGGCAAATGGTTTGGATGAAAATGGTCTGGGTGAGGGGGGAAAAGCAAAGACAAGCAAGGACAGGTAAACTGCCAGCTCTTACCACAGGGAAAAAAAAAAAGTCCCTTAAAAGATCCTTGGAAATTTTAGCCCCTGAACCACTGTTGAGTCCAGGCTGTCAAAAAGACTCACAGTACACCCCAGATTGTGTATAACAGTCCCAAACTGGGCCTATTAACTTGGATCCAGAGCCAACAGCAGAGGCCGGGATATGCAGGTGGCCTGTTTTCATGGAAACGTTTTCCCCACTGCTGCAACCTTAGCAGCCTGTTCTTGAGTCAGATAGAAAGAAATATCCTACCCTCCCTGACCCATCCAGTCTCCTGGATGGAATTGTCCTTGCTGGCATATTCCTTGCTGCCCACCTGCCTTGACTTCTAAAATAACCGTCCACTTCCTCCAAGCTCCAGTGTGGAATTCTCCAGAACCATGTGAATCTAAGTCAAACACTCAATGGGAGACAATTTTGCTGACTATAGTGAACTTTTATAGCATCAGAAACAACTCAGGTTAATGTTTTTTTTTTTTTTTCCCCCTTCCTCCTTGGACATGAGCCATTTCAGAACTTGTATCTGAATATTTGGTTCTCATGTATATTTATTTACTTAGGAGTGGCATTCCTATTTTTATAGCTTTGAGTTTTTAACTTTTTTGTTAGCAGTATTAACAAGGTTTACAGCATATAAAGTGAGCTGTGGCATTTAAAAAATGTTGGCCTAATGTAACACCAGCTTTTTTTTATATACATGTTCAATGGCAAACTCCTACTGACAGGCAGAATGCATTTCTATGTCTGGGCAAGTTTATAGATGGTGTTCCCACCTCTGGGCCACAAGGTCACAAATTTGTTTCTGATTCTATTAAAGAAACACTCAACAATGGTAAGTTTGTGTGCTTCTTTTCTTCCCCCCCCCCCCCCTTTTTTTTTTTTTTTAATGAGAGGGGACTGTTTTATGTGATCCACGATCTTAAAGATACTCCAAGGAATCTCTGTTGAACGCTGGGCTTTTTCACCCCCATGCCCTGACCAAATAAGACTGGCTGCAGATTTGGGAAGCTCTGTCTGTTAGCAGTTAGGGAAAGCAGATTTCAGGGAAGTCTGACATGACTGAAAAAAGAACAGGCAAAGCCTCTGTCATCTATCTGTGTGTCTACCCTGCTTTCAGTGGGATTTCATCTCAGTGGGATTTGCCTCTGCAGCACAAGGATGTGCAGGA
The DNA here is from genome assembly GCF_003945595.2 of Pipra filicauda. NCBI lineage: Eukaryota > Metazoa > Chordata > Aves > Passeriformes > Pipridae > Pipra > Pipra filicauda. The sequence goes on along the minus strand of NW_024104953.1, from coordinate 2,007,993 downwards.
GTCACAGAATCACAATACCTGTTGTCTGTTCCTCAGCAGATCCTCTGTACAACTCCAAGGACCTCACCCAAAAGCTTTGCTGCCTGGCCCTCCACCTGTGGGATGGAAGGAACAATATTCCTCCCTTCCCTGCCTTCACCTCTTCTGCAAGATTGACAGGCAAGGCATTGACAGATCAAGGTACCAGCCTCTGAGAAGGCCTTTGCACCACATACATTATTAAGGATATTTGCTTAACTCACGGCAAGGACAGACAGAAACGTGGATCAGAGATGGCTGCTATTGGCCTATGAAACAGCAGCCTTATTTTTTCTTGGAATTAAATTAGGTGTGTTCTCCTTTAGGCCGTGTGATGGCTCCAGCTGCAGCTTCCTCACCCTGAGTGTTTACTGCCTGACACCCGGCCTCGTTTAGCAGGAGAGGAGGCAGCATCCAGCCCGGCCTCAGCCATCACCCACCCCAGATCCCTTCATGCTGGAACGTGCTGTGCTCTGGGACTTTGTGGCAACAAACCTACAAACTTTTGGCTTGACAACTGAGCCGGGGCCAGCAGAAAGATTGAGCTGCTGGGGTGAAATTAAGAGCATGGGAGAGAGAAAAAAAAATGCTGGTGCATTTGAAAGAGGGAGGATAAGCTCCCATGTCTGCTGAACGAATTCCAGCATCATCTATTACTGTCCAGAAGGCAATCAGGAAAAAGCAGAAGGGCAAGAAGCACAGCCTTTTTTGTGGGATGCTTTGGCTTGTTGTGGTTAGGAGGATCAAGGCTAGGTATCACATGCCTCCACTGAAGGGAGATCGCCTGGAATAAAGCAAGGAGCCAGAATTCCTAGGCTAGGAAAAAGGCTGATCATGTAGAAACAGAGCACAGGAAAGAGAATTTGGCTGCAGTGTCTGACTGGAGGACTTTTAGCTACATGAGAGGACTCCAGGTCTATTCTTTCTCTAATTTCTTTCTCTAATTTCCTTATGCCCCTAAGGAAGCTTTTGGTGGAAATTTGCTTCCATTTATGGGAGGACTGGAAGAATGAGGGCCAGGCTGTGGCTGAGCATCTGGCAATCAGAAAGAGGGTTCAAAGGAGAGGAAACTGCTCAAGCAGGATCTGAAAGTGCTATTCTGCACTGAAAATTGACCCCTGCAAGTGTCAGACTGCCACTGCTGGTCATTACAAATGGGTATTTTTGCAAAGTGACAGTTCAGGAAACTCTCTGAGGTTTGGATCCGGTAACACGACTTTGCTCTCTGAAAATCATCATCACCACACAGATTCTTGTGGCCCCAAACTGATCTTTTGTGCAATATCACCTGCTTCACATTCTGTCCTCCAGGATAATTCTGAGTCTGGCTATTTAAAGGCAATATGACAACAACACATAACACATAATGTTCACTATTGCTGAACATCTTTTCCCAAAAGAGACATTGCTTCCTAACAATTATTTCTGTTTTTCTATGCTAGATTTGGTCACCTCAAAGATAATGGTTTACGATCACCATGCAAAACCTTTACTAAAACAGTTTGCAAGTTGTCTTGCCCCTCCTGAGCGTGGAAAGTTTTCTTCTGGCTTTGGAGAAATTGGCAGTTTTCTTAGGTTTTTAAAAATTCCCACAGAAATTCCCTTAAAATAAAAATCTACAGGTAGGGAGCAGGTATGTATCTCCCAAAATGCACAGGCAGTTCTCCACCAGAGCAAATAATCTACCTCAGTTACTGTGCTCTCTATTCATTGGGTTATTGATACAAACCACTCAGGCAGTTTATAGTTTTGTGAGAAAAGCAAAAAGTGGGTTTAATGTGTTTGTATATTTGTCAGAAAAGAGTCCAAAACAGCCAGAGTGGCTTGTCCATGAGAGACATGATTAATAAACAAGCAAAGGTCAGTTGTGTTGCCCCATGTGCTGGCTTTCTGCTCTGGATATTTTGATTGTTCTGGGAACACTGGTGAAATATATCCAAGGCAACGGGGGGAGTTTTGACTTTTTATATTATTTGTTGGCATCGTGATGCCAGTATCTATATTTTCTATATAGAAAAATAGCAGATATTCACCTCTGATGCTTATCCCCACCTACAAGACCATCTTGGGAGATAGTTTTCTGTAGACCCTCTGTCCCATTAGGCATATAGAACAAAACACTTCCAAGCACTGTGACTCTCATGTTTCTGCTGAGGAGTTTCCCCTCCTGCAATGTTCTGCATACATGAACTCAGTGCTAAAACAAAATACTGCAACTCATTTTGCTCAGCAGCATTCCCTACAAAGCACTATTTATGTGGCAGTGCCAGAAGAGTTTGTTCCTGGGAGAGAAGGATGAGTACCAGGGCTGCTGTGCACATCTGGTTTGGTTTGGATCCATCAGCATCCACAACACACACTGCAAACACCACAGAAGTGGCTGTTCTGAAGTACAGTATCAGATCTTGAGTGTGCACTAAACTAGATCCTTGATGGGAATAAATCAAAGTAACTACACCGAAATCAATCCAGCTGCTGCTCTTTGCACACGTGTTAAATCTGGTGTGAGGCTGCCAAGCACCACAACCACCACTCCAATGTCTTATAACCAGCCATGAACATGCCACAATGCTCTTCCAGTAGCCATCCCCTGCCCTGTGCTTTGAGGGGTTCTCTCCCTTCCCTCTGCCCTTCTTTCCCTCCCTTCTTCCCCCCAGAACTGGCATCACTCAGCATTTTGGCCAGGAGACCAATTCTCCAAACTGAAAACATCAAAGCATATCTCTGGTTAGATCTCATCCCAACCCTCCGAGCCTGTTGACTTGGAAAGTGAATAACTAATAAGGCAGCATGCCATTGTTTTCTGTTTATTATAATGGAAATAATTTGTTGGCTCCAAGTCAGGCACTGATTGTTCCTTTGATATCAATGCCAGGAAGCAAAATAAAATGGATTTTTAAAAATCACCTTTCACAGAGAGTGCCACAGGCATTTGAAAGATGAGACTTTTTCCATGTCAAAGGCTCCACCAGAAGTGCCAAATACACAAGAAGAAAAATTCAAATCCTTAACTATTAAAAAACAACAACAAAAAAAAGAGCACAAGAGAGAATGTGAGAGAAGGATTGCCTGGGCAGCAGGATTGCCTGGGTGAGCTAGCATGTCACAGGTGTCCTGTGAGTGTTCATGAGGGTGCAGCAGAGCTGGCTCCATGGTGAGGAGCACTTCCTGAAGAATATGGAACACATCCTTTGCATTTTTTTCCCCCTCAAAAAAAAAGCACAGGTGGGCTGGATGAATTGCTCTGTCTGCCTGGCAGCTCTTAAACTAATAATGAGAGACTTTAGGAGCCAAAAAGATGGGGGGGGTGCTTTGCCTCAAAACTTGACCCACTCATAAATCCTGCTTGTGTGTTTCTTTCATGGGTTTGGGAGTTTTTATTAAAGCTACACTGAGTGGCAATTTCATTGCACTTCCAGTGCCTTCTTTTCCCACAGAATTTTAGGCACAGGCTTTCTTTCCATTGTTCGAATTTCTGTCAGAGTGCTACCACCCCTAGCTTACAAGGGGATATGTTGGGCATTGCCACTGCTGTAACAGGCACAGAGAGGAGCTTCCTCATCGGGGTTTACAGCTGGATGCAGATCTTAGGCGATCCAGAGCACAGTGGTGTTTGGTTTTCATGACGTGCTGCAGTTTGATTTGGCTCGGAGCAGAGGATAGAGCGGAGTGCCAGATTCAGATCTCAGGCCAAACTTGGATTTCGTATTTCAGCTACCAAACTTCATCACGGTTTGGCAAAGCCGTGCTCTCACCTGCTCACGCCATGTGGGGAACACCTGTGATTTGCTGGAAAGGAGGTTGCTCGTGCCGTGAGAAATTCCCTGTTGGAAAGCCGGATGATGAGAGCCTGTTTCGGCTGACCCCGTGCACGGGGAGTGCAGGGCCACTGGAACATGCTTAGGTCTTCAACTGCAAAGGCAAAAAAACAACAGTGTAAAGAAAACTGTCAGGAGCAGAGAGACTTTTCATGTCTTTTGTTGGTGTCATGACTCTTGGAACCAGCGTTACCTTTTTATTTCTAACACTGGGATTCAGAAGCACAGGAGCAGCACGACCTGAGAGCAACCCGGGAGAACTACAGAACTAAATCACTTTCTACAAGAGCCTGCTCTTGAAAGAATCTGCCATACTGCCTCTAGCTGCAGTTCTTGGATATCATTTTCTGAAGAACAAGCTGGAAGACCTCTTTTTCCAAAAATCAAACTTTGCTTAAATGGCAAAAGATCTGTGCCATGACCTGCTAAATATTAAAGCCCTGTCTGAAACAGATTTTAGGCCTGTACTTGGCTCTAAGTGCATCCTTATTCTGCAAAGTCTTTAGGCAGGTGATTAACTCCAAGGCTGTAGCTACGTCCCACAAAATGGGGTAATGTAATTGGGACCTCATGAAGTGCTTATGACATAGGTGCTTTTCTGAATTGAAAGGTTTGAAGGGCTCCCACCAAAATGCCCTGGGATTAAGTAAAGACTTTCCATTGGCTTCAGCCAGCTCTTAATTTTTATACTTATTACTGGTTTATAATGGGATATTTAGAGGGGAAAAGGAAGGACCTTTTTCTCCAGATAATACCATCTACTCTAAATTACTTCTGAAAATTCAGGGTGTGATTACTGACCTGTAAGTACTTTATGATCACACTTTGGTTTGAACTTTTATGAGTGTATGTAGGTTTACTAACTCTACCACTGCCCAGTAATTTATTTCCCAGGTGGGCTACGAAAGTCATCTGGAAGAAGGAAAACAGTGTCTGAGGGCTTGCTGTGCAAATGGATGATTGTGCTAGCTGGATTTGTGTGTTTGGAAACAGTTTTCAGAGGAGAGGTAGAATTTGGTTTTCTAATGAAATCTAGAAAACTAAAATTTTATTTTATTTTATTTAAAACTCAAAAGCAGCGTTTCAAATTCTTGCTTATTTTATTAAAAGACTCACAGTGACTATCTGCTGCTCTTAGGAGTGGACAGAAACTGGGTTCAAAGACAGCAACAAGCTACTCAGACCCCAAAAGCTGCTGTGACAAAGGTGTGACGCAGCTCTGAATGACTCAACAGGGTCTTTGCAACCCTGTCGCCCTTTCCTGGGGCATCCTTCTTTCCCCAGAAGACAACCAACCTCAGGGGATTCGAACAAACTTTCACACATGACCCCAAGGGCAGCACAAAAGCCCCAGGGGCCCAAAGGCAGCTTCTTCGTGCTCAGTTTCTGCCCCTTTGCTGGTGGGAAAGACTGAACCACAGCGCTCACCTGAGGCCAAGGCAGATGCTGTGAGACTCAGCAGGTTGACTCTTTTGTGCTGTTTGGATCCCAAGGCACCGTGGTTTGGCTGACAGTAACCTGGGAATCGCTTGCTGGATGTCGATCTGTCCTGTCTGAGGAGACAGAAGTAAACATCAGACCTGAAAATCCAGTCAGCATCGATGTTGTGGCACAGGAACCATTACATGATATTTACAGGTCCTTGGAGACTGTGGAAATGTTATACTGTGCCCTGCAAACCTGATATTAAACAAAATTTCTGCTTCAGCAGCTTATGTGGCCTCTACTCATTCCACTTCAATGCAAAGAAAGGTCTTTATTGCTAAAGCTACTTCTGTTCTTCTTAAAAAAATCTTTTTGGCAATGTCTCTGAAGCTTTAGGGTACCGATTCCCAAGCAATCACCTCCTGGACCCAGCACAGTCCAGAGCGGTGCGACACTCGTGCTAAAGTTATCTTGGTTTAACTCTAAAGCAGCACCTCCCTGAGGACCCCTCAAATCTGGAATGAGCGACGTGTTTCTGCATTCTGTGAGAGCCTGGATTACTTTTAATCCTCTGGACATGTTACAAAGATCAATTTATAGTCTCACAGAGACGGTAAGGACAAGGGTTTGCGGACAGACCAAAAGGAGATTGGCTGTTGTTGATTAGTGAATATTGTTATTTCTGAAGAGAAGAGATTTTTCAGGACAACTTCAACTTTCTTGCACTGGTTGATTAATTTTGGAGAAAAAGTAGTGTGAGCTGGCCCAGATCCATGGACTGCAGTGGACCTTAGGCCAGCAGAGATTTTTGATCAATACAAGTTGTGTGAGCCCTCACAGCTCTGTACAGGTGCTGTGCACTAATAAAATACAGAACATGATGAGAAGAAAGATTTCTTTTACTCTCTCTGCTATTTTTTTATTTACACTACAATGAACTAAGCCAATGACTTTGTTCCCAAATTACTTAAACCTGGAGCAGCATCTTGCTTGTAATTCTGAGAGATACAACTCATTAGCACTTCCAATATGATGCAAGGCTTCCAGTGAAAATAGCAGGAAGGCTAAAGTTTTAACAAAGCTATGGTATGTGCTTTCCATAATATTCAGCAATATATGCTTTAAAATTCTCTATTCTTTCAGGTTGCAGACCCAGCAGGTCGACCATTTACCAGAAGTCAGCACAAGAACATAGCACAGGCATGCAGACTGAATCCATAGACATTTCAGAAGTCATGAAAAACAGTGAGCAGATTTTTTTCAGCTTTACTTGAATCTCACTTGAACCTTACTTAGTAAAACGCAATTCCTAACACTTACAAGGACCCCAGTACAACTGTTTCCTTAACTCTGGCAGGTGAAAAGTAAGAACCACAGAATTTTGTATTATTTCCAACCAAAAGAGGCAAAGGGCCTAAGTGTACCCAAGGTTTCACAAACATTTTTGCAAGAAAGCGTGGCAGGGCACTTTTACAAAATGCTGATCCTGGCCAGAGCTTAATATTCCCGAATTTAAAGCTTTTCCAAGCTTGTTGTTTATTTCACACAACCTCCACTGTGATTGTTTTCTTATCCCCGTAAGAACCGTCAGGACTTTTTAGACTTTCCAGGAATTGAAACGAAGGATTTTTGACTCTTGGAGTAAAGAAAGGCTTTTTTTTTTTGGGAAATGTCATTCCTGGAAGTTCCTTTCACCAGTGTTCCTTCCTGGCGAGTCCCAAGGCACCAGTCACAGGGTGGCCTGAGATGAGGTGATGCTCTGCAGGCGGCCCCCAGGGCGGGTCCCTCAGCTGCCATTTCAAACCACGTGGGCCCCTTCCAGTTTTTGGAAAGGCTTCAGTGACACAAAAGACATTTAAAAGTGTGGCACGTCACCAAGCTGTACTCCACTATTCTGTGGGCATTTACTTAAGTTCTCCAGCTCCACCTCGGCTGTTTGTGTCCCTGTGGAGGTGCCCAAACCCTGGGATGGTGGGACAAGGCTCCGCCCTGCTCTGCATGTGAATCCAGGAGTGATGGGAAGTTCACTTCGAAGACCTGTTCCCAGTCTGAACTAACCCCTTCTGGGAGCCTATGAAAATGCCCACGGAGATGCTCCCTTAGTAGGAAGATCTGCTACAAATGCAAAGCAGATGCTAAAGGTTTGAGAAACACATGTACAAAGAATAAAAACGACATTTTCAAAACCGTGGTCACAAGCAGAAGCCAAAGCAGGATTTGCTCACTTCCTCACCATTGTTTTATCTATACTGCTGCTTCTTGAATTTAATCTTAAATCTTACAATTCATAGCCTTTCCTGGACACCTTCTATCTGGTGGTTAGCACTCTGTAATGTTAAAGGTTTGAATATTAAAATAAACATCCTGGTTACAGGCAGTTATCTGACATCAGTGAAATGGTGAAGTTCCTATTCCCTGAACACCTGTAAAGCTTTCATTTTCCCTCTTCAATAAAACCAAGATGACCTTCTCTTCCCCTTCCCCTGGTACTTGCCTTCCTAGGGCCCATGGGGCTTTCTTGGCCTGCCTTAGTCTCAAATCAGAAGACAGATGGATTTTCAATATGAGCTTTAAAGTTAGTAGTACCCCCTTCCCACTAAAATACTGCAGATTTCTGTGGTAACTCTACTTCCAGCATTGTCAGAAGTATGCAAAAGCCAGGCTTTTCACATGTGGACACAATTTAAATGGATAACAATCCAGTAGGGAGTTATTTTTTATAGAGGGAGAGTTTTTGTGAGATATGGTATGGTCCAGAATTGGAACCTCCTATAAACTTCTGGGGTTTCTCTTGTGGAGGTCGATATGTTCTTAGGACACTGAAATGGATAGTCCTTACTCTCTCACCCCATCTCTAATAGCTCAAATATTGCTAATAGCATTTTCATTCCCTCACTGACAGCTCTGACAGGAGCACTCAGTGGCTTTGACTTCAGCCCAGTGCAGAGAACTTTCTTTAAAGGATCTGTTGCACATTTCACAGACCGGACATTTCAAGCAGCTGTGGCTGCAGCCAAGAGGTGCAGGCTTGGTTCTCTCCAACCAGAGTGAAAAACCCATCTCCACAAGCTGACATGTCACCTGAGAAGGCTGTTGGTTCCTTTCACATGAATCTTCCCTCAGAGCATGACAAAAATGGTCACTCCTTAATAGCTCAGGTCTGCATAGACCCAAGTTTCTCTACCTGCCCTCCAAGTTATCCAGTACATAAACGGCATCCAGGTATTAGCTCAGTCCTACACCTGATGCCAGGACATGCACCTGAAGTGGGCCTACAAGACAGATGGAGAGAAACTATTTAAAAGGATATGGAATGACGACAGGACAAGGGGGAATGGCCTCAAACTGAAAAAGAGTAGGTTTAGATCAGGTATTAGGAAGAAATTCTTCACTGTGAGGGTGGTGAGGCCCTGGCACAGGTTGCCCAGAGAAACTGTGGCTGCCCCATCCCTGGAAGTGTCCAAGGCCAGGTTGGATGGAACTCTGAGCAACCTGGTCTAGTGGAAGGTGCCCCTGCCCATGGCAGTGAGGCTGGAACTGGATGGTCTTTAAGGCCCCTTCCAACCCAGGCCATTCTATGATTCTCTGATATTTTGGCACTGTAGGCTACAGCACACCTACATGGCTCCCACCATAAAACCAGCATGGCACTGCTGGGAGCTGTTTGGAATCCCTGCAAGGAGAATTTCCCAGCTGGGAACTTTTGCATCAAAGGAGCGTGTCCAAGAATCCAGAAATGATGGCTGGAGCCTGTCTGACACTAGACCTTGTACCCAGCCCCACCTCCAGCTGTTCCTGGCTGGAGCCCCAGGGGGGACCCTGGACATGCTTTATCCACTTGCCACGTTTGCTACATCTGTGCTCCTGCACTGCTCACACGGGGGTCCCCCTTGGGTCTGGACTTGGCCCCATCTGGAGGCAGCCCTTCTCCTGCTGCTCCCTGGCAGCAAGGCTCAAGCTTGTCCTTGGGAAAGGACGTTTCAGATTCTGGTTAAAAAAACCAGTCCTTTTCCCTTCAGTCCTGGCAATGATGTTGCTCTTCATTGCTCCATGTGGATGAGCTGCGAGGATGACAGCTCTGTAATTTTCTTATAAAGCAAACACGCTTCATTTTACCCCTGACAGCAGGAGATCCAGGGCCAGCAAATTACTGGCAAATGCCTGCTATATTCATCTCTTCAAGTATTTTGGCTTTTCCTTACTTCTAATTTGCCTGGAGGCAGACATTTGAGATAACAGCTGTTACGGTGATATTATCAGTCATCTGCATGTCAGAGAATGCCAGGAAAATGCCTGTGGAGTAGATCTCTTGGGTTTTTGGTTTAACTGCTCTGGGGCAAATTCACTCCTTTGTCAAAGCTCTGCTCAAAATATGAGAAGAGAATATAATGGAATTGGTTTCTACCCTCTGATTATGAAGAAATGTCTTTTCCTGCTGTTAGAGCACAAGTTCCCTTCTTGCTCTTTGACGTTCTAGAGCAGCCCTTTGGCAGAACCTGTCACATGTTTTCTTGCTGGTAAGCAATGTCAGAGCACATCTACCACCAGGAAACGTCTCTGTGATTCTCTGGTGATTTATTTGCTATAGAATAACTGGGGAAACCCTAAGAAACTCTGTTAAAAGGCATCTTTAGCCTCCCATGGAAGACACTGCCTAGATTTCTTGGGTTCAGTCACAGTGTTTGCTACGGGGAGAAAGTTTCTTTGCTTCTTGAAGCGAAGGGTCCAATGTCAAGAACCATCAATGAGTAGGTCCAGAACTCTCTCCCCCAAAGCTAAACCATCTGCAAGAGGGCCAAATAGATTTCTTGGTTCTTTAGTGAAGGTGACACAATGCCACCAGGAAGGTGTTGGTTTGAGAATTATTACTCTGCATTCATATGTCTTTCCAGAGAAATACAAGAAGGAAAAACAAGCTTTGGAAACAAACTGTGATGTGCCCCTATTTGGTATATTGATGATGATAAACCAGTTTGTCCAGTTAGAGTAATGATACCAAACATCCTCTGTGCTAGAGAAATTTATTCATTATGCTCTGATTGAAAATAACTTGTATCTGAAGATCTTGAACTACTTTACTGACATTAGGCCCGTGGGCAGATAAATAATTATGCCTATGAAATGACCATTATTCCAAAGACTCAATGTAGATACAGGTCTTTTCTGTGTCTGCAGTCCTGATGGATCTGCAAACAGAAAATAAAGGCTTCTTCATGCCTATTTATCTGCTTTCCCATTTCCTAATATCTATTAATTACATGGTAGCAGCACATAATCTCTTCCATCACCTTGACATTACAGAAGGCTGTTTTGCTGGAAATGAGGATCTCAGTTCTGGTTTGCACCACACTTCTCCTGACCAAGAGACTATTGTGGTCTGTTTCCCCAGCTGGAAAATGAACATATATCCTAAAAGTATAGTTAAGTATCCAGACACCACAGAGACACAGCTCATGCAGAAAACTGTGCAGTAGAAGAAATACATGTGAGAAAGAAAGGTGGCCTTGAAGGCAAGCCTTGAACAGATATCATGAAGGTTGACCACCCAAGTAAACCTTTACCAAGTAAATCTTGTGCTTTGTTTCCCAAAGGTGGCTGTTTCAGCTTTAAAACACCTGCTTCTAAGTATCATCAATTTATTTAAAAAACCAAGCATTTTTGTAGGCTTTGAAGATGCACAAATTAATTCTTCTACAAGTGCAAGCAGCATTTCCTCTTCCCTGTTTCTAGGAGGTGTGTAAAACTCGTTTTCACCCGGGTGCAGCAGTTTGGAAGAACTTTAAATGACTACACAGGTGAACATCCTTCACACTCCAAAAGTTTTCACTGACCTCAAAGAACTTACTAACAGTGGAATAAGGAGCCTTTCTTTCTGGGTCATCCAGAGACAAGAAGAATATGCTGCCTGCTTAAACATGGTGGAACCAAAGAAGCTAAGATGTATGACACAGTAATTTACTGAGCACAGCTTTGCCGACGTGGTTTCCTCACCGCTGATGTGGTAACATCAAGGATTTGTTCAGTGTAGGTGAACTCCCTTTTCCAAATATCTCCAGGCTTTTGAGCAATTCCAGTTTCTGGAACTGAAGTTTCACAGCAAGGAAGCTTTGAGGGCTGGGAACGCAATTGTGAATTTTCTACATGATTGTGGCAGTACTGCTGGGGCTGAATAAACTGGCTGGGAAATATTTTTCTCGGATTTCTAGAAAAAAAAATATGCTCCCACATTTTAACTGTGCGAGTTTGTACTTCTTGTGAAAATCTGGGTAGAGGTTTGGTCCATGAGATGTGCACTATCACCTAGACACATAGTGCCAAGAGGCCAGGGATGTATTTTGTGCTACACTTCAGAGTCTGAACACGGTTGAAAGCAGAGGTTGGTCTTAAAGAATCTGATAAAGACATTGCATTCTTGGAGCTGAGTTTCCAGAAGCAAAGCTAAGAAGAAATTCAAGGTTTCATTACTTTAAAGCTACTGGTTATTACTTATGGTTTCATTTGGATACTTTCTCTCTGATATTATAGTATCAAATACCCTCAAAGCAATCTTCCACTAAGATGTGGTTCCTTAGATAACAAACACTGCTTTTCTCTGGATTCATCACCTGGAATTTAGAAAAGGGCTATGCAAAGCTGCAGCAAGGAAAAACATAAGAGACAAACAAGGAAATGTCAATTAAGATTAATAAGATAATACCTGGAGTGACTGGCTTGGCAGTCATACATTTCCTTTGGCATTTTCTGGGTAATTCACTTCTGTGAGATGAATACAGTGATGGAAGGTAAGGGGGGACGACTGGTGAAACAGAAATTTTCATAGAAAAGGTCTCTTTCATACTTTTGGATTTTTTTTTTAAATTAATTGTCACTTATCTTTTGTTAGGCACGATGACAGACAAGTATCCCACACCCAGGGGATGGAGTGGGAATTCAAACACCCAAGATGGTTGTTGGACACATACAGGTAGTCTTTGTTGGTGGCACCTGTGATCTTCTTTCTGAGGTTTTTGGGCTCTAAAGGAAAGAAGACAAGACTTACAAAGAGTGGAAGGGAATCTGGGAATGACCCTGGAAAGGTCCCTTCTCCAGAAAATAATTATGAGTTTCAAAAGTAATCATCTTTGGACAAAATATGGAAACAGTCTGAGAGCAGAAACCAAAACAAGGTGTCTCCTGCGCCTCCTTTCCCAGACAGCATCCCTCATCACCCATGATTACTTTCCCCTTTCGGCTCTATTCATCCCTTTCAGCACAAGGGCACAGCTTATGATGGAGCTGGGAAAAAACCCATCCCATCCTAGCCCATGGCCTGCTACGAGATGTGGGTTTGAACCCTCGAGGCAAGGAAGCCACGGATTCAGGTCTCCCAGATCTCCAAGTTGGCTCCCTGTGGGACTATTACGTTCAAAATAATCTGCCTGCCAGGAGGGCTTGCTGGAAGCCTTGCAGGATGCACCAGGCAGAGGGAGGAGAAGGCCTATGTTGCAAGACAAATGTGATGGGAATTGAGGTGTCTAAATTCCCGTACAAAAAGAGGAACTTCCCGTTTCTGTCCTATCTGATCTATGATGTGTGCACATTGTTTCTAGGGAGGGAGTAGGAAAACAATATTTTAAAGGGTAAGCAGGTAGATGCCACTCTTCTCATACTTAGAATTAAAATTAAGTGCCTTATCTGCTCCAAACTGTGCTAGGCAATGTGGCAGATCAGGTGAAAATAAGCTATTTAGCTCCTTTTTTACTTTCATTACTTTATATTCAGACTGTGTCGCTTTTTGTCTGTTGTGTGTAGCTGTATTCTTGTTCACAGACACAACTGCACACAGGACTACAGCTACAAATGTTAAAGAAAAAAACCTGTGAGGGTAGAGGAGACTGGAAGGGAGATTGTGCAGAAAGTTGATAGAATTAACTAAGAAATCTCCCCATTAGGATGAAAGCCAGAGGAGGTGCTGGCCAAGTGAAATAAAGAGCTTACCACTCAATTAAGTCATGGAGCCAGACATTCTATAGCTTTGTTCTGGAAACCCGAGTCAGGGACTGGAAGACAAGAGCAGACTACTGCTACCCAAGAGAGACCACCAACCCTCCTTGAGGAACACTAGAGCACTTTAACATGGGCCTGCTTGCCAAAGTTTGAGAGCATTGCTGCAAGGCAGGCTGACACCTCCGGGCCTTTGTCTCAGACACTGCTTCAAATTTCCCTTTGCAGAGGTGCTGGGTCTCCTTCAGGTCCCTTTTTAAGCACAGCTGGTGAGGTGGACCTGCACTGCACTACTCAGAAAGAGCTTCGAGAGCTTGTAAAGGTTACCACCACTGATGTGGGGGTCTTGTCAGTCTTGGGACCAGGGTCTGTAGTAGCCTCTGAGTACTTTTGATTTCAGCCTGATTTTGTTTTATTGACCAGAGAAATAGAAGGGACAGCTCAGAGGGAAAAGAAGATGAGTGGTTTTGGAGTGGTTGCCAGCATGTGATGGGGCCCTGCTACTTGCACTGTGCCCCAAGGAGGTTGGCTGGCTGGCACAGCAATTGGCATATTTCTCTCCCGTTCCTTTGGATGCAAGAAATCCACGTAACCTGCAACCACACGCCTTCATTGTCAGAGACCGTGTCGTTCTCTCTTGCTTCATCTGAAACAGCCCGTTATTCCTCAGTTCCTCCCTCTGAAGGCATTGTCTGCTGTGAGTGACCCGCTGCTTGTTTTTGTGGAACACTGCAGGGAAGAGGGCCAAGGATACCTCAGTGTTTACATACCGGGATGTAACGGCCTCGTGTTGCCTGCAGATGTGTTCCTATCAGTGCAAGCCCAAGGTCAGATCCTGTCGATGAGTGGTATTTCTGAGCCCTTGTTACTCACACACACACTTGCAAACCGTGCTAGACTTGTCACAAGCTGTTTACGAGAGGCAGAGCCCATGGCAAATCAGCAGCCCTGGCACGCAAGTCCTGCTCTGCTCCCCCTGTTCTGGCTGATGTTTCTCAGTTGTTTATTCTGTGTGAGGCAGAACACCACTGGCCATTGGCAGTGCTTTGGAGCAAAAAAACCCATCATCCAGCAAAAACACTGGATGCACGAGACTCATGGACAGTGGCTTGCAAAGATCTGCTCACACCAGTGGGATGACCCAAATATTGGAAGAAAAACATGCTCTGGTTATTTCTTGGGATGGATCTGCAAGACTGATTCTCTACCAGTGACTTCATATCGACCTTAATGCTAAGAATACTCAAATGCTTGAACACCTGGGGGAACAATGTGGCATTTTAAACAACTGCTTTTCTCTTAAAGTATTTGATCTGTCAGTGGTAAAATCAGAGTGTCAGCACTTAATTGAAACATATGTCTGAGGCATTCACTGAGGGGCATGATAGAGAAACTGTGCAACGCATATATTTTAATTTTAAATAAATCAATGTGATAATCTGGGATCAGGTGGGATTTTGCAGCTGGAAGAAAAGGACAAAGGGAGGCCATTAGTTATAGTTTTAATAAATCAATTTGTTAATTAGGGATCAGGTGGGATTTTCCAGCGTGAGACAGAGGACAAAGAAAGCTCATTAGTTGTGTTTTAAATAAATCAATATTTTAGTTGGTGTGGGATTCTCCTGGAAACACAGGACATGGCAAAATGGAGAAGACAGTAAAAACTACCACAAGAGAATATGCCTGATGCAAGAAATAAGAAATGTTTCATACTTACTTAGGGCATCCATATTTTCTAGGCATCCCATAGCACAAAACCAGTGTGGTCAGGCTGGAACTCCTGGGAAGTTCAAGGAAACAAAGATACAAGACCTGTATTATATTCAAGGAAATAAAGAGGAAAGGTTATTTCAGATTTGTGTGGTTCAGCACATCTGACAAATTGATTTCAAAGCATTACAGCATTCAGAACCACTGGACATGTCTGAAGACCTGGGTGCTGGTCCTTTACCTGAACCTGCCACAGGAAGATGCTGGCTGCAAGGTATGATGACTTCTGCCAAGTTCTCCATGGCAATAAAGTTCACGGGGTGCCGAGCTTGTCTCCCCTGTGGCATATTCAGACAGCATTGTGTTGATGCAGCATCTGAAAGCAAAACATTATCCAAGAAAGAAAGTGAGACAGGAAGAAAGAGAAAAAGGAAGGTTAAAAAGGATAATGTTCAAATGACCAAACCAGGCAACATTCAGCCTATTTACTCTTTGATGCTGCAATGGAGGAGAACAATTCAAAGCCATCAGGACATCTTAAGGAGTGCCAAGCACTACAGGAGCAAAAGGCTTCATCATAATCAGCACCCATTTATTCCCTGTGTGCTGCACATTAAAAGGAGCTTTTGAGGCAGTTTCATTTTTGCTGCTTTTCTTCTTGTCTTGTTTCAGTTCTGTCCTACCTGCACTCCCCAGAGGCAGCCCTGCTTACTGCTGAAGGACAATAACACATCTTGCAAGGCTCATATATCCTGAGGATGCATCTCCTCGTGTTGCCTGCTGCCTGCACAACGAGATGCAGGTGATCATTACCTCCTAGGAAGGCCAACAGCTCATCTGTGTCAGTCACATCTGCCCGTGGCTAATAGGTCTGTAGTATTTGCTGTGCATTTAAAAACCATCCCCTTTCAAAGGTCAGAAGATCAAAAGTTCAGATTTCCTTGGGAATTACCAAACTGCTGCTCTCTGCCCCAGCAGGCTCCTCGTCTGCGATGGCCAGGAGTCGGCAGCAGCTTCGCTCGCTGGTGCTGTTGTTTGAGCAGACACACAAAACCAGAGACCCAGTCAGCTGTGGCAAGAAATAATAAAGATATTGAGCTTACACACAGTCTTCAAAAATTTCCTCAAAGGGTCCTCAGTTTATTTTCTCACCTCGCTGTGAGGCTGAGCTTTAGCAATATGGCTGCCAAAGGGGTGATTTACCCCGCGGCTCAGACGGGCTGTTGTGATGGATAGTGGATACTATTTCAACAAAGGAACGGGGCCTCGAGTTTTAATCAGCTATGTAAACTCACAGAACCTTGCTCAAAGTATTTTTGGCCCTTCCTTTGTGAGCAGATTCTCAACAGTGAGTAGGAAAACATCACATAGATGACTTACAATGCTGCTCTTCTTTGGAGAGCAGTCACGCCGAGTCCAAGCACAGCAGCATCTTCAGAGGTTCAAAAGTCAGCAGTGAGATTGAGTCTCTGCTGAAACCTGACCCACAAGACAAAGAGCAGTTTTATTCTCCAGATTTTTCAATAAAAACTTTAAAGTCATTTTAAATCTCAAGAATGCAAATAAAGAGCATAAGATTAGTATTCCAAGACATTTTTTTTTTCTCAAAGCAGTAACTTTAAGAACATTTCATTTCTTCAACTGAAGGGCAAAATTCTATTGCCCGACCATTTAAAAAAACAAAACCCTCAGTGACTTATTTAAAAATTATTTTCCCTACATAACATCAAAAAAAAAAAAAAAAAAAAAAAAAAGAAGGAAAAGAGGGGTCCTTGTATCTCAAGACAAGGCCATTTTCTTCGGAAGTTTCCACCAAGATCTAACAAATATGAGTAATCCTGTAGTTCCTAGTCAGCCACATTGCTTTCCTCCTTCAGGGGAAGTACAACATCCCTGGAAATGTGAGACATGGAATTGCAATTCAGAAGAATATCAGCCAGTGAAACACTCAAGTACATACTTGAGTGTTATTAGCATAATTGGGACACAAGTGTATTATTGAAGTTAAGTATGATTAAAGTTAAGTTTCTTTAAGATAAATGGATTAATGCAGATGTTTAGGTAATTTTGAGCATTAAGGACACCAAGTTTAAGCAATTTGTCCAAATTTACCCATGATTTTTATAGGAAATCACCATTTCTGATCTCACAAATCTCAGTCTCAGCCCTTCAAATGCCTAAAGGCTTCTCATTCCACTGATGTCACTATTAACACTGCCTATTTACTGCACGTTCCCATGATGCCTTTTGGAAACCTCCTCAAGGAAACAACAGTGCTCTGTAGGCTCATCTTGAGGAGGGAACTGGGCTGAATTGGCCAGAAACAGTGATTTCTGGACACCGACAAGCTCAGACACCAAAGACGTGTGCCTGGCTGTTCTGTAAAGTCAGAGGAGAGCCAGGGACTGCACCTTAGTACCTCTTATTCTGCACAGGCTGTGCCTAATCCAGTGCTGACTGCAAATGGTTGAAAGCTCCCACAACAACTATCCAAACCCCCACAGAGAAGTCCAACCCACCATGGTCCTGTTCCTTAGTTCACAATAATTTCTTCCTCTTCTTTGCAATCTGTGATGAGAATTTGAAAATCAAAGCCATTAACCTTCAAATGCTGAAGTGACTGACAGTCTGTGAGCGAGCATAGGGTCTCACTCCCTTCAAAATCCACCAGAGAGAGACAAACACACCCAGGGCTCCAGCCTGACTTTATTGGAGTCTTCCACTTGATATCCACTTCAGTGATGTGAAGCTCTGCTGGGTGGCTTCAGATTTGCCTCCAGACTGTTATTAATTGGGAGGACTTGTTTTCCTTTATTCTTTCTGCAGTGTTAGCAGAGACACTCCGGCAGTGGAAGCTGCCACTTTGGGAAGAGTTTTGATTAAAATATACATTGCTTTGATCAGTGGCTTCCCTGTAGTGTAAGATAAACATGATCAGCAGTTTTGGTTGATGTTCATTCCTAAGGCACATGCTGTGAAGTTAATGCACTACATTAAATGAAAGTTTAAAAGGAAATTAGTGCAGCCAACCAGGATCTGGAATTATCCTGAGACTAGAAATCTTAAAATCTAAACCAAAGAGAAACCAGCACTGCCTTTCCCCCTCTGCCAGTAGGGTCTTCCACAATGGTAAGTCCAAGAGGTTAGGGATGAGATCTTTTCTAGCCAGGCATGTATGTCAGAGGAGGAAAGGGATGTGACCATGCTCCATAACTAATGTAATGCTTTTTGTATTTTCATTCAACACCAGAAATATCACAGATATACACTTCCCTTTGGTTGGTGAAGCTTGTTTGAATCTCCCAGCTGGAGCCTGGAAGAGCTGTCTGAAGTGTAGCCATGATCACTATGTCAAGACATTAAAATGCTACTTTTTCCTCCTTTTTTCTTATTTTTTCCTTTTTTTTTTTTTTTGGTGAAGTCAAATTGGTGTCTATTACAGGAAACCAGTATAGCTGTTAGTACAAATAGCATTCATGGAAATCGTTTGTTTTCTATACTACAGCTCCATATACAGAATTAAACTTTAGGAATTTGTTTAAAAATTTCTAATGCTTGAGGCTTTACATTTCTAGGGAAGAGAATGCAAAAAAAATTGCATGATTAAATAAAGATCTGCTCAGAGAATGGCAAGTAGCTTAATGATGTTGCTTACAAGCTCATAAAAGAAACACAGATGCAAGAGGAAAACTTAGGTTTTTTTAAGCTGGACTTTTAATGACATCTTATTATTTCCTTGGAAAAGGGCAGTTTCTCTGCTCAGCGTAGGAACCAGCCCATCCTTCCTTTTCCCATCCCCAAGACTGTGCCAGATCCTGAGTAAATGAAGGTTGAGTATCACCAAAGCCGATGGAGCTGCCCCAAATGAGGTCTGGGTGTTGGATTCTCCCACTCCCTGCAAGGGCTGGGGGCAGTGGGTGGGTGCTGCTGTTGAGTGTGGCCCATTGGACCGACAGCTCTGTGCACCTCTCCGAGCACCTCTGTTCTGCCTCTTCGAAGGCCTTTGCTGATAAAGCAATAAACATGCCATAAAACCGTTTTACAGGCCAGGTCTCACTCCGCTCTCCAGCTTTTTCTCATTAAGGGCATCGCTGCTTCAATGAAGTTCAGGCTGCAGCACATTTAACATCTGCATTCCTTGACGTGTTTGGAAATTATTTGAAAACAATTGGGAGAGAAGGACCAGGTTTAGGGGGGGGGGGGTGCTGAGTGCTTCAAAGAGAAAGTAGATCAACGTGAAAGGCCCAAATTACATAACTAGCCCCACCAAGGAAATAAATTAATTTGTTTCCCAATGGCTTATTTATATAACCCTTTAATTACAGCTAACCATATCACCAGTGTTATACCATGGGAAAATGTAAAACTGTTAAGCAACTCCCCACTCCGCCCTCTCCAGACCGACAACACAATCATTAAGCAACAGCTACATGTCAGGACATCGCCTGCTCTTTTGTCTTTCAAAGGTATGGTTCAATAATGTGGGTATGAAAATGTGACCTCAACTCCAACTCTTTTGCTAGGGCTTTTGTGTGCTCCTAAACCCTATCTCCCTGCTGGATCGTAAAAGCGGGACAGCATTTGACCTGCTTGCAACACAGAAAGGGATATTGTTCAAAAATTCACCATTTTCCCAGTCTGCCCGTGAGTCATAATCAGCAGTCGAGTCCCGTAAACTGCGGGTGCTGCTCAGCCTATGCTGGCTCCTCAAATGTGGTAAGTTTAGGTAGCTCTGTTGACTCCAATTAAAGCATTTCTAATTGTTTCTAATTCAGCAGGCACCAGCTGGGACCCTGCCTTTTGCCCTACAAAGGGCGCAGTGTGTTAAAGCAGCTCCTCGAGGCCTAATGAACGCGAGCTATTAGGAGTCATTAGACCAGCCCGAGGTGATGAACAGGATCTCAACAGGAACAGGGAAGATTTTGCAGGTGAGAAACAGTAGAATTTGCTGAAACCGAAATAATCAATCCACTTCAGAAGAGAAAGTCGTAAATATTTCTAAGAAAAATAATCTCCTGATGATAGGGGATAAAGCTGGTTGTGGCATGTGGAGAATGCTGTCACTTCAACCATGGGGCTGCAGGAAAGATTTTGTTATAAATGATGAAAATTCTTCCTGATGTTTTTATGTTTGGATTGGCTTTCAATACTTGGGTTAGTGGAATCTTTCAGGTAAAAAGATCTTCTCTGTGAAGGGGTAAGTCTTGGTAGCTTTGCAGCACTGTGATATGAACAGCTTTGTTTAGGGACAAAGACAACTCATCTTAATGCAAAAACAGCCAATAGAGTTGGATACTAACACTCTATATATGACCAAATTAGAACAGATTGTCAGGGATACTTCCCTCAGTCAGACTCTGCCCATCAAGCTGAGTATCCCAAAGATAGGCATCACTCCCACCACGCGTCAATAGGTTCAGGGCAAGGTCTGTGTCAGGTGTTTTGGGAAGGCCTTGAAACCATCTTCTTTGGTTAGAAGAGTCATTCCAGGCTCTGTATTCAAGGACCTAGAACACTCTGTCTAAAGTTCAAAAAGAGCTAAAGAGAAAGCACAGTATGCACAGGAATTACCAACAAGAAAACTCCTCAATTAGCTCGCTAAATAATCCTTTCTTTGTATTTCTTTTTAATTTAAAGATGGCATAAAGTGAGTTTTTAGCAAACCATTCCTGCCCAGAGAGATGAAGCAATGCTGTAATTCCACCTTCTCCACCCTTTGAAGCAGCATTTCTCTGGTCATGCCTGTGATGCCTGAGGTTGGCCTTTAGACCAAGCTCTGTATTAAAAACAGATCAAAAGAAAATTGGTCATCTCCTTCAAAAGGCAGCCGCTCTCCTCCCATTTTTCACAGAGCTGCAACATGAAACAAGGCTTAGTGTGAGGAGCATCTTCTCTAATTCAACATAAATGTTTTGGCTCCCAGTCTCCATTTTCCAGATGGGAATAGCAGGTCAGCTATTTCAAGGAAGCTAAACTATTTTGATCTCAGTTCTGGACTAAGAGGGGGAAAATTGAGGACTTCAAGAAAAAGTGGGGGGTTTGCATCAAGCGAAAATTAAAACGTTGAGCCTCAGGGTAGCTGCTAAAATACCAATGGAATTTTATCTCAGGATTTTACAATGACTGAACAGAGACCCCAGATTATTTTAAGATCTTAGCTATGATTGTAATAAATAAATATATTTCCAGCCCTCATGATGGTAGAATAATGCCATCAAATGTGAGCAGTGTCTATCTACCCCAAAAGCCTGAAAACAAGAAAAAATAACAAGACAGCAACATTCTTGAACAGCATGCTATAATTTTATGATTTCTCATCCACACCTGATTTTTAGTCAAAAATTAAGGCTTGCAATGATGAGATTTATACAGACTCAAATGCCTCTTGCTGGCATTTCTGATGACATCCTGAGTTAGACAAACAGAATAACTGTGCTGAGATGTAGAGGATAAGATTGGTCTGGAGAAAACACAAACTGATCAAAATCCAAATTCCTGAATCTTTACAAAAGTTTAGTTAATGTATGTTTATATATTTTTCTCACAAAGTATCATTTCCTGATTTTGGCTGGAGATAGTAAAGTACCTTGAAAAAAGACTATTTCCTTGTTGCATTTAGCTCGGCAGAAGCCAAGACCTCCAAGAAATCTCTAGGGAAAACAGCCTTTCCTACTTTTCCTGGTTGTTTGACTGTCAGTCTTCTCCAGGATTCCCTGATGATTCAGCATGGAGTTAGAAAGCAACATAAAATCTTTCACTGTACTTCAAAGTCTTTTTTTTTTTTTTTTAAAACAAGTGTTCTCACTCAGAAAGGCAAGACCTGAAAGCTGAGGCTCTCCAAGCCTCCCGTGCTGGTCTAAACTCATCTGGCTCGAGCTCAGCAGGCCTGGGAGCTGGGCTTTAATGGGAAGAGTTTACTGGTGAGCCCTGGTCTGTATTATCTTTTATTCCTGCCCTGTGACTTGGTTGCTTCATTGCATCTTGCAGTAACCAGAACTGAGTGGGAGCTGGGGTTGGGTAATTGGCAGGCACATGGGGCTTCTAATAATCTGCTCTTCTTCTGGGAAAAGCAAGGAAAACATCAGATTAAAAAAAAAAAAAAAACAAAACAAAACACCCCAAAAGTCTTCTGGCTACCCAAAATCTATCAGAAGACCTGGAGAGACTTTCACCTGGAAAACGAGGATATGATCTGGAACTGATTTCCATTCTCCCTAATATTCCTCAGTAGAACAAAACATCTGTGAGCTGGATTGTTGTAGACAGATGGTCCTGGAGAAAGGCTGGAATTTACCCCACCAAGACATAACCTTCTCTGATGGGAATAATACCACCACAAAAACACATCAGACCTGGATGGTTCTTGCAACTGTTTGCACTTCAGGAAGTCAGTTTGCTCCACTGCTATTTGTAACCAATATAATTTTATCTCCGCTCCGTGCCCACTTTCTGGTTGTGCAGCGTAGTCACATTGCTGACAATATGTGTGGAAATGGGGATTTACGGTCCACCATGCTATGGCTAATGAAGTTAACAGGGAAAAAGAAAACCAAAACCAAATCCTGTATTATAGTATTTTTTGTGCAGCTGCGCAAACGATACACGCAAAAAAAAAAAAAGAAAAGGACCCCTGAAAGTTTTAACATTTGTGAAGAAGTAAAAAATGGAATAACGTTTTCATTGACTGAAAAATATACAGTTGAATTCTGCCAGAAGAATATTTTCAGTGGAGAAAAGCCAAAATCAGATCCCTGTGGGCAAAATTTACCAATAAATGGAATATTTTATTTTTTTTTTTTAAGTTTTCAGGGAAAACTTTTTGAGATTTTCAGTTACCTCATGAAAAATTAAGAAAAAAACCCCAAGTATTCAAGGAGCACAGGCTCTATCCGGTGTTCAGTGAAAGCTCTATTTTCTGATTAGAGCAATTGCTGACAAAGATTTATGATCAGCTTAGGAAACACTGGCACCCCGTGCGTAAATGATGCATCACTGACATTCCTTATTCCCTCTGTGGCTTCTTTCTGTAGCCCAGTCTCCAAAGGGAGGGTCCAGCAGGAGCCACCTGGAAGCCCACGGGACCGGTACTTACATCTGACAAGACCATCCTTGGTGCAGCAATTGCTAAAATACTGAAGTTTGCTTTTCCTCCTGAATCCTCATGGATGCTGCAGTGGAAGTGTTTACACTGACAGCACGTTTCTAGCAGAGGATCTGGCCTTATTTGAGCCTTCTTGACTTATTTTTTTGGCGTGTTGCTGCAAGTGGGTTGGGATCCTGCCAGGGCGGGGGTGAACAGAACAGCATTCCTGGGCTCTTAGTAGTGTTGACCATTGTATTGATGTGAATACATAAAAGCCTTCAAAGGCAGAAAGGTGACTCCCTGTCATGTGCAATGCTCCTTCTAGTCCTTTCAAAGCCAGGGATCAGCAGCATAGTCTGTACTTGAACCCAGGACACGCTGCTTTCTCCAGTGAACGGGCGATGGAGATTATTGCAGTGAATAGTAACAGTAGATGAGGTGCTATCTTCCCCTCTAAATCGAGCCATTCAATTGGTCATGAATGGCTGAGTATTTCTTGCTGGCATTTGGGACTTGGATTTCAGCGCTGGGAATAGAGTGAATAGGATCAATGATGAAGCTGAAGTACAAAAAGAAGGAGCAAAAAAGGGCAAAGGACTAAAACTGATAGAGACAAGCAATTACAAGGTGTATTAATGTACACTGGGCTAGGTTGGAAAGAGGGAAGAACTTATTGTTATTCTGGGGGATTTTTTTCCATGAAAGATAAAGGGGAGGGAAGTGAATATTTGTTATTCGGACAAAGCTGTGGCTGCAAAGAATAAAGAGACCTTTTAGAACGTGGCAGCTGCCTCTGAGCCTCGAGCATGGTACTTGATACTCCAATCTACCCTCTAGTGCTTTTTGGGCAGCTTTTGAGAACGGCAAGGAAGGCATTCAGGAGGAAGACAATGACAAATGTCAAGAAAGAGAGAGGAAACCTGGAGTTTAAAAGACTATTGAGTGACAGGCGGGTTAGATCAAAGGCAGACATTTACCAGGTATTTATAATTGCAATGCTAATCGAGGTTAATCATAGAAAGCAGAGCCCAAGGGTGGATGTCTAGTCGATCTTAAAGCATACATATGTATATATTTAATGCACACATATGCATAAACACCACACATATGTACGTATATATTGTACTTCAAAAGTCATTCAACCAGTCACTGTCACCCCATTCTGGTTTTCTCTGGGATTGAAAGGAAAGGAAACATTGTGCAGGCAAAGCATTTCAAACCCTTTGCTCCCAGGGCCAGTGAGATGATTTGAAGGGAACACACAAGATGGGGCTCATGTATAAATCACTGGGAAAAAAGAGAGTCAGGATTTGTTTCTTTATAAATAGGAAACAAATCCCCAAAATCTGTGTCCAGCAAGACTGTGTTTGTTTTCGTGGCTTTTAACACAGCGGAAGGAGTATCCTTATTAAAGGATTTTAAAAACTGAGTTTCTTATCTTGCTAATTTCGAGGGCTGGATTTTCCAGGAGCTCAGTACCAGTTACACAACTAAATGAGCATCAGCTTTTCTAAGGGCTGAACAATTTTGCAAACATGGGCTCAACTTTGAGCAGTTTTGCTTACCAGCCCTTTTCAATCTTATCTCTCTCACAGACATGCTCTCTCTTGTTATCATTCTTCCACCCATTCCTTTCCTATGCCACACACAGATTTCAAAAAACAAAACAAAAACATTTCCTATGGGAGTCTCTCCACAGTCATTTTAAGAAAAGGCCGTTCTTGTTCGCCCTCTGTGGTGTGTAGCAGTCCCAGCTGTGTCTTGCAGCAAGTTCAGCTGCAACAAGACTTAACTGTGTCTAGAACAATTCCTAATACCACAGCTATGTCTGATTTTACCAGAAAAACCAGTCTAATGTCCTGCACTCTCTGATCTAGAAAAAGAAATGTTACGTGTAAAAAATACCACACACACAAACTATTAACGAGAGAACCCAGCAACACTAAATAAATAATGTGTATGTATCCAAATCTCATCTCCCAAAGACTGCCAGTGATGGAGCTTTTTGCCCATAAATCAACAACCGAAGCATTAAGTCTTATTACTTGACTGGACTAATTCCTGAAATTATAGGGTCTCTGTCAGGAGTTTTAGGAACAGGCAATACAAATAAAGGCAACGTTTGAAAATGCATTAGTTATACAGGGAGTATCATGTCTGCAAGGAAAGATGCTTCTGGCCGGGGGCTATAAACTCCCTAGTCAACCACTATCAGAAAGCAGTTTTCTCCATGTATAATAATTATATTCATACTTTAATAACATGGATTTTGCTTCCTTTTTGCTAGGTCCAGCAGGCAGAAAAGAAAAGGATGGTAGGCATCAGAAAGGAGTATGAATGTACAGCTGAGGGAGAGATGTAAATATTCACCTTGTGGGCAAAGGATGCTGATGCTGACAGTGAACCTGCTGTGCTGATGCTGCGGCAGGAGCTGTGACCCCACAGCCAAGAGCTGGGAGCAGATCCCAGGCTGGGGCTTCCCATCCTTCTCCCTGCCTGTGGGATTTGAGACCCAGACAGCAGGGTGGGCAGCCTAGCAAGGAGCAAGGGAAGGATGGGGTGAGGGCTGATGCCCCAGTGGCTGCGTGGGGAGCAGCGCATGCACCGGCACAAACATTTTGGGCAAGTCTGAACAACCGCTGCAGAAATGCTCATGGTGACACTTCCTTCTGCAGGACTGGAAGGAAGAGGAGTAATGGGGGAAGGACAGAGAAAGCCTCACACCCACACACAAACCAAAATTAATTTCTGAATTTCTGAAATCACAGCAATGGTTCTGTGGGCCCCCTTGTTACCTGCAGCCAAGGACAACAAAGGTATCATCTTCTACCTCTCTGCCATCTTCATACATTTTTTTTCACAGGTGTCTCTTCAAGCACACAGATTAGAAAACACAAATACTAAAAATCTGAATAAAGAGTCTGTTTGGAAGTGGTTTTGAATTAATGGAGCTAAGATGTGTTTCTGAACGTCTTTCCTAAATGAAGGCATGTGGCGTCATTATATTGAAAATTAAACAGGATTTTAAAAGGTTAAAAATGGGTCAAAAACCTAATATATCAATTTCTGTCTGGAGTAGGATTAGGTTAGCATTCAGAGGTTCAGGTCTGAGGCTGGAGCCAGGTGAAGATTTGGGTCTGTCAGCACAAGCATCCCATGAACAACTGAGCCAATATTCAGCCCCAACAGTGGAAAGCTTCTAAGTTCATTTGGAGGCAATCTGGTCTTGCAGGAGCTCTGCCATTTTGGACAGCATCCAAAAGAAAGCAAAAAAGAGGCCTCAGGATGACTTTTTTTTTTTTTAATCATTATTATTATTATTATTTGAATCCCACAGTGGGTTCTAAACAAGTTCAAATCTGGGCAGACATGCTAAAACAAAACCACCCTTCATTCTGGGAGTAGGATACATCTGAAACTCCAGTTTGGTCCCCTCTCTACTTCAGTGATATCTATCTTAAAGCATGCTCCTTTTCAAAATGAATTCAGGATACAGCAGCCTCTTAGCAGGGCTCCTCCCAGCAATAAACAGAAATACTGTTTAGATTATTTTGCAGGAGCTGAAGAGTTAAAAGATTCTGTTAACAATTAACAAGTTCAATTACAAAACTCAACATTTTTGCCATCCCACCTAAGATACCTGATCTGCTGGAACATAGATCCTTTCATGTGCATCCTCATTTTTCTCCGCTGCACCACCCTTCATAAAGGAGCTACTCCTGGGATGAAGCTTCTGTTTCTGTCAGGTGACATCAGTGTGTCCCTGGAAAATCAGTGTTCCCTGGACTTTTGAATTTCATTTCACATACTTCTCAAGTCTGCTTTTATCTTCAGGTTATTTTGACTTTTAGTCACTCTTCTGGTCATTTTCAAGAATTTGTATAAATAAATGACTGAGAATGTGGCTTATAATCTCCTCTCTTTTATCCTGCATAACTTTTGGAAGGAAAAAATTCTGGAGCTAGGCAGAAGTTGCAATTTTATTTCTCATCTCACCCACAAGGTAGGATGCATGTATGCTCCTGATCCACCTTTCTGAATGTTTTCTCAGTACTATTCTGCTAAAAGGTTTCCTAACTTCCAAATTTCTATGTATTAGCCACTGGTCAGTTGCAGGGAACTGAAGGGCCACAGAAACATCAAGTAAAAATAGGTATCAACTCCCTTTTGTATCTGTTTTTATATAGCACTGTTAAACCCCCTAGGCAGAGAAAGCTTCCTAATAAAGAGTGGAGCAGTGAAAACTTGGAGCCTTAGGGAGGGCAAGTCTGGGTGCTCCTCTTCTCCCCCCAGTCCCCGTGCCTTGGAGATTAACTTTACTCTTGGCCTGGCTGCACCTCCTGATGTCACAGCAAAGCCAGTCGTGATCACAGCCATCCCCTGCTCACGATCTCTCCCTCCTGCTCATCCAGACAAGCAAAACTGTGTGATTTACAGCACTTCAAATAAAAGAACTGAGTTTCTGACTTCTACAGGCTTTCAGTGTATTATCTGCCTCCTCCTGGTTGAAAAGTTAGTTGCTGAAGAAATGCAGAACTCCTATTCCCCGCTCTGTTGCTGTTATTCCCATGTCTACATATTTGCTACCGCTTCAGTGCTTCTTCCCTCGTTGCACAGATGGAAATGAGGTGACCCAATGGGTAGGATGATAATCAGACTTTCTATTCAGCTGTTGACTCTGTGAACTCTGCAGATCACTGCAGCTCAAAGGCCTGACTGCATATCAGACAGACATCCCTGATCCAGCTTGCTCAGAGGTGACCATGTCACTGTGGCTCTCTATGGTATTTAGCCAAAAAACTCTGCAGCTCCCACTGAGCCTCTCCCCAGATCTCAGTTCCCATGTCACCACACCCAAGAAAGGCAATTTAAAGCCAATACAGGTGTGGCAATGCCTGCCAAGCCCTTGACTGCAGCACAGAGCGTTGCCAGTGTCCATCTGCTCTGATAGACACAGAACTTGAAAATTCATGAGATCTTAA
Organism: Pipra filicauda; assembly: GCF_003945595.2. Taxonomy (NCBI): domain Eukaryota; kingdom Metazoa; phylum Chordata; class Aves; order Passeriformes; family Pipridae; genus Pipra; species Pipra filicauda. The sequence continues at coordinate 1,979,974 of NW_024104953.1, read as the reverse complement.
CATAACTGAATAGTCTCTTAAGGGTTTTTGACTAAATAGGAGATCCAGATAGTGAGGACAGAGGAAATTCCTTAATTCTGAGGTATTTCAAATCTACAAGAAACTTCTGGTTTGCTTTAAGGTCAAGACTGTCCCATTTTAACAGCCAAGCAAATTCCCAATCCTGTGTGTTACAAAGAGGGGATATTTCACTCAGCCTTGGCTTATCTTGCTCTGCCTTCCTCATAACCATCATCACCACCACTACAGCTGCATGTTGTTTCAACAGGAACTATGGGAGACAAATGTAAGAGCCTCAGTGACCAGAAATAGATGGAGGGGGGCAAGGAAGAAAAAGAAAGAAAAGGAGGATAAATGCACCAGTAACGGGAATCTGGAGAGCACGAGGAAATGGAGGAGAGAGCTGTACCTGTGAGTGAGATTGGAAACCCAGCTAGATAGATCCAGGGCCACCAAACCTTGGAGACTTCCTTTCTCTGAACCAACTGTCTGATTTAATTAACTTTTCTACATTTTCATGCATTTCCACTGTGGAATAGATTCCTGTTGTGTCCTTTGCTAGGTGGTCTGCACAAACATAAGGCTGTTGGCTCCCTGAGAGGTAGGACAGAAATGTCCCATCATACCCACATAGTTTTGAAAAGTGGGAGAGGCAAATCCTATTTTTTATTTCCTTTTACTTTTTATTTATTTGCTTTTGCTTCTTTCCCAGGCACTTTCTTCCTTCTAGGTCAGCCAGTTTAAATTGGAGCCTGTAGCAAGAGATCCATTTCTCACCAAACAAACTCCTCTACAGGAAAGCTCATGTCTTTAAATATATTTTTGAGCAAATTTCCCCTCTCCTCCCCCTTTCTGAATTTGGTTGTTTTATTTGTCAGCTGATAATATGGACAAAATAGTGCCTCTCCCCTGCACGGGAAAGTCAGTAAAAGAGCTTCTCAGGAGTGACTGGAGCAGCTTGGGAATACGTCTACCTTGGCAGGAAAATTCCAATTCCTTCACTTTTTGAGGCTTAATAAATTCCTGCTCTCTTCAGTAATAATAAAACAAAATCAGTCTCCTGGGGAAGAATTCACTCCAACACACTGTGCTATTTCAGTCATTCCGAGCTTTCATCGGTGGGAGATATAAAAGGGATGATAAACTCTTCCAAAAAAAAAAAAAAAAAAAGATAAAAATAAACCCATCCTAAAAATGGGCTTCATCCTTCTCCCCAGTCCTTGTATGGAGTTTCTGTAATGGATGTGGATGGGAAGCAGTGCTCAATTAAGAGCACTCAGTGTCTTCTGTCCTCAAGGCACTCTCAGTACGAAAGGTAGAGATTATCTGTGAGTATTGAATACCAGGTTTATAGAAGCTGTACATCTGATTTATACCTCCCATGCACCATTCATGGCACTTTTCAAACAGCTCGTGATTCCACTGTCACATCTATCCTGTGAGAAAAACAGGTTTGTGTCTCTGCTCCTCCCATATCCCACTGCTTGGGTGAGTTTGGGAAGGAAAGGAAAGGAAGGTGTTACACTGGGCACAGACCAAAGATGATTTTATGTCTAAAAGCCCAAATTGTTCCAATCTGCACTAGTGAAAATTCTCTATTAGCTGGAAACAAATCCATAGGTCTTTCATCACTGAAGCCCTGACACTTCGTAAAGGCCTCCACACTCATAAAGATACTGAAACACTTTAAAGAATATGCAATTATTGTTGCTGGGCAAGAAACCGATTCTTTTCATTAACTGGCAACTTACTATTCTGAGTTAACCTGAAATAGAAACATGGAGTTGAGCTTTTTTTTGAGATGCACACACACACAAAAAAAGGCAGGAAAAAAGTTCAGTTCAGATTAATTAAATGATTAATTAAAAGTTACAATCAACCTGAAGTGAAATATGACATTTCAGGGAGAGGTGTTTCACAAAGACATTTCAAAATCCAGTTGAAAGAACTGTGATGCAACTTTTCTGGAAAATAAATTTTAGTTAAATATATTAGGTTTAAGTAAATATAATAGTAATTCCTTATGTTCAAACAGGAAAAACATGCAGAAAGAGTCCCTTTTTCATGAGTTAAGGGCACAGGCAATGCTCCTCCTGTTCAGCTTCAGGATCTTGTACAACCCCACTCCCACAAGGGAGCTGAGCCACCAGCAGGATAAATGTACTTCTGGAGCTTCACTAAATTTAAACCTAATTTGCAAAACTGAAAGTATTGCCTCAGAAACTGCCACCTACCTGGAGGACTAAGAATTTTACAAACCAGACAATTTACCCACTCCTAAATTCCAGTGTATGAATTTATTTGAATCAAAACCCGAATTCAACAGCCAAAGTTTAAAAGAACTGGAGGATACTCAAGAGCACAACTTAATCTCAGTTTGGCCATTAAACTTTTTAAATATTGCATATTTGTGTATGAACAACTGGTATGTTTAAAAATAATTGAATATATGTTAGTATGAAGGAGTACAGCTGCCTTAGTAGGTGAAGTCAGTATTATGAGTATGTCAGCAATGAAAGACTGAAGCTAGTGCTCTTAACAATTGTTTCAAATCCAGACAAAATCCTGAAATAATAAAGGAAGCACAGATCTCCATCATAAACACATTTATTATTTCCACATGGTGTTTGTGTGTGTTTGTACAGTATATGCAACTGAGCTTGCCTTCACAAATTAGAAATGTTTCGCATTCCATACACACAATGATTGCTCACATAAGAGGCCTCAAGATTTGTTTTCTGACGCACTGGAGAGTCCAAGAAACCTTGAGAAAACCAGTGTGATCTGTTTAACACTCCCTCCTTGGAGCTAGGTGCTGGTGCAGTATTTTTGCTGCAAATGTTCGTGAGCTCAGGGGTTTTTTTTGGTTCATGGCTCATGAACCAAAGCCCACTGCAGGCAGGGAGGGCAAGGCCCTACAAAAGTATATGAACTTCTCTGCTCTCATCCACAGCCCTCAGCATTTCCAGAATGGCTCTCAGGAACACTGACACAAGCTGAGAGTTTAAGCTGAACAGAAAACAGGGCACCCAAAGTCTAAAAGCTGAGGTTACTGATCCATGTGATCCAAGAGCGATGCTTAAGCCCACAAGTTGACTTCTAATGCCCAATGAAAGAACTCAGGTCAAGATTTTAGCTGATTTTAGACACTAATATCCCACTAGTTTTACTTCAACTTTTGTTGCCTAAATCCTGTTAACAATCTAGATACACAACAGAGATAAAATAAGGATTTTTCCCATATACCCCAACCCAGTAACATGGAATAATCACTGGTGAGCAGGCTTGGTTTTGGTAATGAAAAACCTAATTTTTGTTTATAATGAGATGCCTTCATGATACTTAAATGATGTAAAAGTAATATATCCACATGTATTGTAGCCCCTTCCATTCTTGGATCTGCCTTAGCCACATGGCCCTACACTCCTCGGCTCACCCAGCAGGCACAAGCAGAATTACAATAATAATCTATTCTGCTAAATGCTCTGAGATCAGCTTCCACATGAGAAGGGCTATGTAAGAGCAATAAAGGTTTTTAAAGCAGATATTTTAACCTCAGTCACACAGAACCAGCAAAGAGCAGTGTGTTGGCCTCCCTTCAGACCCTTCAGAGAGAACGCACCAGCGTGATGCTCTTTTAATCTCTTCTGGGGCCAAATAAAATACTTTTTTTTAGCTATTAAATTTAGCCCAAAATAATTTCTAAACTCTACACAGTCCTAAATACTGTCTGATAAAATATCTTCTCTGTGTGTGTCTGCTGAGTTGTGAATGCAAAGTAACCAACCACTTTTTTGAATGTGTAAACGAGAAAAGTGGCTTTGGAGGATTCTCTCCTAACTCTTTCCTTCACTTGCCTCTGGATCCTTTCTCCTTTATTACCTGAGCATCCCTCTAGGGCAGAACTTTGCAAATGCCAGTTACTCTTGAGGAAGGAAGGTTTTAATGGATCAGGAAGTGAACCATTTAATTCCAAGGCCTAACACATCATTTCTTTTATACAGTTAGCCTTGCGTTTTAATGATTTGGTTGTTTTTTTCAATACCTAATCTTATTGTCTTTTTTTACTTTTTGTTATTTTTTCTTCTACTAGTCACAGTGCTCACTTTTAAACACTTACTTAAATTTAAAACTAAGCAGTAGGGTATTTTAGATTTCTTTTCTGGCTTTAAAGGTTGTTTCAACCATTTTGTCCCTGCTCTTGCTCTGCACCTGCTGCTCCACCCACACATTACAACACGAGAACCACTGGAAACTTAAAAAACGTGACTGATATGTTTAGTGCCACAGGCCATGGTGCCTTTTTTAGTGGCATTTATCCAAATATTGCCTTGTGATCAGTAAAATACAACATTTCCAGTAACACAGCCATAAGATACATGCTTTGAAATTAAAAGCAAAGGCATCACTCGGGAGCTGCTGACCATGTTCACATGAATCTCTCAGAGCAGTCAGGGAGAAATAATGTACAACTTCAGTTATAGTCTCTGTCACCACCTTCCTACATGAACTTGGAAAACTCCATTGTTTCCTAAAGGATTCAAGTAGAAAATTCATAGAAAATAAGACCGCTGGTGGTTATTAAGAAGCAACCTCTGTCTCAGCAATCCCCTGACCTGCCAACTAGAAGATGATACAAGGATCTATCACAGAAGATAAGAATCTTTTCCTAAAGAGTCTTTCCAATGTAACTTAAGGAAGGCTTTGCTTCCTGCTGGAAAGTTCTGTGTTGTTTAGATACACTGGACTCTGGAGGTAAAGAAACCTGATTCTCATTTGGCATTAATCAGCTCAACTGTGGCACCAGAAGGGCCCTGCTCTGCACAGTCAGCACCGATACTGGTGGTGGTCTGACCCAGAGGGTGCAGATGAACTACTTTAAAACAGTAGTTGATCTGTACTTATGTCATTCAGACCACATTCCCTTAAGGTCTTCCTACATCGACCCTGTTGCTTAAAAGTGAGTATCTACAGCTTAAGGCAGCCAAGTCAGCCCAGTACAAGGTTCTCAGTCCTGACAGTTTTATCTCAAGAAGTATCTTAATTCAAAATGAGTCACTGAAATTGGGAGATGTGCCTACACTGGAAGTGGCAAGCTATTCCCAATGTTTATTCCAGGTTTAACCTAAACTTACTGAAACCTCAAGGAAACTTCCCATGGATTTCACAGACTCACAGAATTGTTAGGGTTGGAAGGGACCTCTGGAGACCGTCCAGCCCAAAGCCCTGTCAAGGCAGGGTCACCTGGAGCAGGTGACACAGGAACACGTCCAGGTGGGTTTGGAATGTCTCCATTTCAAAAGGGTTCAGCCAAATATCTGGGTGGTGGCACAAGATGGGATGTGATTTAGAAACCAGATGTCCAGGGATGTGCCTGGAAACCACTTGGGTGCTCCATTCTGGAATTTTTTCCCCACTTTCCATTAGGAGGTGGTAGGAAGCTTTCCTGTCACTGCAGCTGCCCATGCAATAGGTCTCTGACCACCAAAAATGGGTGAGGTTCGTGAATATCCAGGGCCTTGCTTCAAAATCTTTCTAAAAATACAATTGTAAATCAAGTGCTGTTTCCCTAAGACATATTAGTGAGAAAAGCTGGTGGATATTAACACTGTACTGCAAGGGCAGTGGCAGCTTGTAAAAAATAAAACTAGACAGATTTCCTCGGGAAAAAAGTCCCCTTCCTTGGATCAAAGTCCCCTTGGTACACTGATACACGGTGATCAATCACATTACAAAGACAGGGAGAATTCATTTTGCATTGGCCAGGATTTTGAGGGGAAAAAATGAACACTGATACTAAAGGAAGAGAATTTGTACAGCTGGATAAGTACAGGTACAGTTGCACGTAATAGAGTTGTCCTCAGAAGCAAAAATTAGATCATAATCTTCCACCTTTGTTAATTAACTAGAGTGGATTCCTGTTCAAGATTTATTTAGCAGAAGTTGCCACTCGAGATAATTTGGGCACTGGATAAGTGCACGCAAGAATTACAAACACTGAGCAAAGCAGTTGTGAAGAGGCCTAAGTGTGGCCCTGGCTGGTTTGGCAGGTACATCTGTGGGAATACACACATGCCCTGCTGGATAAAGGAACAGGAGCTGGGAGAATTGCTGCAGGATGTTGTGAGATACAAATGAGTGAAGTTTAACAAGACTGACTCGAGCATCCTGGGTGTGGTGTGTGCATGTAGGGACTATGGGAGTAGGTGCAACTGAAGGGACAAGGACTAGTGAGGCTCTAAAATACATGTACTGAGGTGCTGAGGTGAATGTTGGACGATCAGGTTTCATTACCAACAGCTGCAGGGCTTGGAAATTGCTCTCTATATAGGGGTGACTGTCCAGGAGAGCACACTATGCTTCCCATTTTATGTTTTTTCGCTGCAGTGGGTGAATTATTATCTCCTGTACTAATGGTATGAAGTTCAGAAGGAAGTTAAGATGCACACCTATCCCAGTTGTATAGCAGATGTACACATCACTGCTATTTTTATTCTTTGACTCTCATGATTTGATTCTGTCAGTGTGAAACACAGTGCAGTGCTGGGGTGGTGGGGGGGGGGGGGGAAGAAAAGCCTGCATTTCAAAAGGAGAGAGATGTTTTGGCTACCACCTGACAAAAGTACTTGCAACTAATACCAGCTGGCTGCTCAGACATGTAGATCAGGGCTGGTCAGCAGCTTTGCATCACTTGTTGAGTGATAATAAGACTGCATTTGCTCAAATGATGACCCAATTAGTGCCCGAGTGACAATGTGGCACCAGTCACAAATCCCACAGCCCGTGGCCAGAAGCATCAGGCAGAGGACAATGAATGTGCCTGCTCAGTTCCAGCACAAAAGAAATATGAACTATTTCTGACCTTTTCTCTCCCGTACTTCTGACCCATGAACAGCCAGACAACTTCTGCTGATAATAGTTTATTTTTCACTAGGCAGAGACTCTGCCTCCTGGGCAGCTCTGTGCTGCCTATAGTGCTAGGTACAAATAAAAACACAAAACTTAGTCCCTGCCCCAGGATGCTGCTCCTGTGGCAATCTGGAAATGATTACCTGACACTTTAAAAACTCATAACCATCACGCAGGGTATTTTTTCCTCTGAAAGGTGACTCCCTCTGGATAACATGTGGAGAACTGAAGAGTCAAAGCACTAGGGCAAAGATTTAACACTCTCTGTGGGTTTATTATCAGAGTAACAGCCATATCATGCATTTAAAAGAGACAGGGTTGACACATGCCACCAGGGACTTGAGGAGCTCATGAGGAACATGATTAACTTCCAAGGGCAGAGAAGCAAATAGGGCAGATGCTACTTTCTCTTTTTCCTTACTTGCATTTAAATATTAGATGAGAAAGGATGACCAGAGCATTTTTTTTAAACAAGAAATAGCAACAGTGCTGAAGGAATGGTCTGGGCCACAACAGAGCCATACAGAGACCTAGAGAAACTCTTTGCCATCTTTATTGCACCCATGAAGCATAACTCTAGCTTGCCAAAACCCCTATTAAAATTCCTATCTTTGCAGTATTCCCAAAATATCAGCAAATTCATACTTATTTTAAGCAAACACGGAAACCTGATTCCAGCAGTAAAATTGCAGAGTTTGTGAGTGTGGGTCAGAGTTAAGCTTGTTCTCACACAGAAGCAGATTCTCACATGAAATTATGGAGCACGAATGCGGAGAAAGAAGGCACAAAGACACGGAAAAACTGAAATCCTAAAGTAGGCTCTTCTCAGTGGCCTGGACTTTGGAACTTCTCATCAGTGAGGGCTACACAGCCTGAACTAAGCCATGGATACTTTTATGATTATAATGGTAAAGTAGCTGAGACCTCAGCCAGTTTAAAACTTCCCTCCTTCAAGCCTTACTTTCATAAAATTTTAAGGACTGAAAGGCTAAACTGGAATACATCATGGCTGCTTTACAACCACAACATCTAAAGGGCTTGGCAGAGCCAGGGTCCACTAATTTCCACTGCCCTGTGGAGCTGCTAAGCTCTGGAGGGTTTCTGGGCTCCTTGGCTGGACCACACAGCTCTCGCTGCCCACTGTGGCTGCCTGGATCCACGGGGCTCCCCCCATCTCACTGGTGTAATCAGGGTGCTGTTCCCTTCTGAAAATCCAGGGTAATGACTTCCAATAAGGAAATTTGCACCCAAAGAGCCATTTTGATGCCTGCATTCCCTAGTCATTATTTTGATAAAATTAAAGTAGAGCTCGTTTCATGTAAACAGGATCTCACTCTTTCCACGGCAGCATCAGCACTTGAAATTTGATCCAAAGTGGTTAAAAGTGATAATATCTTTGTGGTTTGGGGTGGAAAAAAAGTCAGAGTTACTGTGTGTTTATGCATGGCTATTTCTATGTGAATGCTGAAGTTCCCATTGAATTTCCTGAATGAAAAGGGTGCCAAAGACTCAGGAAACGCTACTTTCTTGTGTAAGAAAACTCCTGCAATTTCCAAAGTGTAGATGAGATTTTGGAGAATAAAAAAAATCCAGACTTCTTTTTTCTCCTATAGTGCAATCAGCTTCAGAGGAAAATCTTACTGCTTTGCAAAAACTAGAAGGGTGAAAGATGAGTTTGGGTTGAAGGATTTGTGGACTTAACTCCGGACACACACTTCCATCCTCGATTTTCTGAGGCGGCTGTGGGAGAGGAATGTGCAATGCTGATTGCCAGCCTCCTGTCTTAACTTTATTAAGCAGAGTGCTCACAAAGTGCTAACTGGAGCCTATTATTCACTCCATTCAGCTCACACCTGGTTCTTAGTGAGATGTTGCACTGGTTTAACACAATGAACTATGGCTTTATTGCTCTCTGCTATTTCCTCCTCCCTCCAGCTTGAAAAACTACACTTCGATCAATGGCTGATGTCAGTGTGGGAGTAATAACCTTCATTTATAGCAGCAAGCAGGGACATCTGGACAGGCCAGGGAAAGAGGCAGGGAGTAAAGTCATCAGGATGTGCAGATCACATCGTTATCATAAGAGTGCTTGGTTTCAGGAAAGCTCTTTAGTGTGGAAACATCCAAAATGCTCCTTCCCTCAGCTCAGAGTTTTTCCCCTGAAGCACATAGAAAGGTCAAGAGAACTGGGGCTGGCAGCACACCGGGGGTAGGTCCTACATGTATAAGTGCAGAGAAAAAACAAATCCAAAGTGTATTGTAGCTGCTCAGGCCAATCCTTAAGGAAGCTGAATGGCTGGTAGGAAATCCAGAGTCAGGTACAAGAAACACAACCTTAGAGTTGGGTGGCACCTTGGAGATCCAGGTCCTGCAGCCACTTCTCCCTTCAGGACAAACCAAGGGATGTTTTCAGTGCTCAGTTCCCTCCTGCCTACACATTCTTTCCCCGATTATTTATCTGCCTTGTGGACTGCCAGGTTTTTAGGGGACAAGGACCATTTGTATGTTACCTATTAGTACCTGGAGCTAATAATTGGTAGAGGAAGGGTACTGGAGGGTACATCTTCCTTGTATTGATGTCCCAGGTAGAACCCCAGCGTATTCTCATCTCTACCTTTGTCAGCCATGAGGACAGAGACTATACCTGTTCAAAATTTGCCTTTCTTTTACACTTTAAAAAAAAAAAATATAACCCCCTGAAGAATTCATGACATTGATACGAACAGGCACTTAAACCTTCCTTGAACTGGGAAGCTGGTTTTATGTCAGGAACAAGTGTGAGTTTTACTTGGGGCTCTGTTCAGATTTCTGTGGTGAAGGCTTAATGCCAAAAACCTTTTCACATGGAAGGTGCTATAATTCCAGCCACTGGACAGAAAACATTGCTTTTACTTGCTAAATTACTTCTGAAGGGAAATTCCATTTTCATGGAGAAATTTAAGCATTTCCACAGCAAAGATGACATTTCCTGGCAAAAATAATATATTTTTTTCCCCTACCATGCCTGCTGTTCATTTAAAAGCAGAAAAATAATTTGATTCCTTTACAAGAATTAGAAAAGAAATACAGAGGACAGCAGTTTGCTTTTGTTTTTAGTTAACTGAAATGAAAATTAGAATTATTTTGCACAGTTCTAGATTACTAAGCAACTTCTTATGATCCAGAGATACGAATGGGGTTTTTTCATCCATCAAAATAAAAAAAAGGGCATTCCCTTGCTTAAATACCTATCCCTTTAGGCACTTGAAGCCCTTCTCTAATATGTCAGAAATCAATTATCTGGTTATCCTCTAATTTATTAAACCCCATGTCTCGGATGCTGAGAATATTTGGAAGCTGCTGTAATGGGTTTTGTACCGGCAGAGAGATTTGTGCCAATGCATTTTGCACGACTCAGCCGAGGCATCTTGGCATCCTGAATCAATCTGTACCCCAGTGAATCCAGTTTAATTAATGTCCAATGTACCGTGCCGTGGTGGAGCGGACAGCTGGCGGCTTATCTTGCGTGACCTTGGGTGACAGACACAATCTGGGATAACGCTAATGTGTGCCTTTTGTCAGTTGATACCGGGGCAGCCAAAAAGTCAGGGCTTCAACAACCAAATGATTAGCACATATCCACAGGGATAAAGATGGGAGAGGAGATATGTCCACCGCGAACATGTCTCGGTGCCTTGTGATTCGCAGACGGGCTAATGCCAGATGCAAGGCAATAACTTTTCATTTTGCAGGGTATCTTGCGCTGCTTTCAGCAAAATAGTTAGTAATTGCAAAGAGGGAACGTCGGCCGGGGCAAAAAGGTCAGAAATAGCAAAGGATTTTGAGGAACTGAGGTGCTATCGCAGCTGGCAGATCTGGGTAGACTGTTTCTTAAAGAGGTGCCAGCAAGGCAGGGGGGTCCCTGGGAGGAGCTCAGATGTTACACAGAGCTAGTGAGGGGTTGTAGGAGCCCCAACTAACCACCTCTGCCAATATTTCTGGTGAGAACTCCCTGAGACATGGAGTCAAACTCATGGAGAAAAGGCTCAGAAGACAGGAAAGGCTCCTAAAGCCAAGAAGTAACGAGAGAAGCAAGAGAGGACCTTTGGGATCAGCTCCTGATTGCTCACGTTTGTATGCAGGGAATTGGGAAATGTTCATAAAAACAGATTAACTTGTTGTTCAGAAATTCTAATGAAGAAAACCTAGAAGCATTAAAAAAATCATTCCAGTTGGACCGACATGGGGAAATTATGGAGGAATCGTTTTCTCAAAGGAGAGGGAAAATTTGCTAAAAGTCATTTTTCCTTGTCCAAATAAAAAACCCAAATTGGACGTGAAAACTAGATGACCAGAAATGGAAAACTAAGGTCAATGGATCACCAATCATATTTGCAAGGATGAATATATAAAGTTTCATTACGCTTTCCCCATGTGAGTACAACCTACTGAAGATGGAGAAGCCTTTTTGCAGCTTAAGAAATACTAAAAGCCATTTCTAGTAATGACTACTAGAAATGGAGAAATAGTCAAAAATGTTCTCTTAAATATGTTCACAGCTTATTCTTTTCAGTTCTAAGCATCTTGTAAAGCTATTGCTGATGTTCCTCTGGCAATTGGAAGAGAGGCTAACAGGGAAAAATAATGCAATATCTCACTTATCATAATTGCCAGTGATTGCTGACGCCCTAATTTCTCTGGATTGCAGCATTTTTCTGACTGGGATCCACATGGCTGGTGTGGAGCAGCAACCACAAGAGTGCTTTGCCAAAGGCCCTGATCCAGGTTTCTATCCGCTGCTAATATCCAAACAAATAACAGTAAAACAAACAACCCATTACTCAAAAAATAAATCTGGGTTTGGTTTGCCAAATGTTTTCTCCATGCAAATTATTTTCAAGTTTCTGTTTTCCTTCCATTCCCTTCATGTAGCTATATTCTGGATTAATACCTTATTGCTGCCAGTTGCTTGCAAGTTTTATAACATGGAAAAGTGTGGCATGATCATTTTTAATGGATATAAGTTAATAAAAGCGGATTAGAAAACCTTTGATACATTTCCAGCAGGAGATGAAATTCAGTCCATTTCGAAACATTTCATGTTAATGAAATTTTGTTCCATTTTATGAATTGTGGGGGATTCTGATAATGTCAAAATATTTTATTTTTCATGCTGTATGGAATATTTGAAGTTAATTTGGAAAAAAAAATTAAACCTTATTTAACATACACAGGAATACACACGTATGTATGAAAAGACATAACAACATTGAAGAACACAGTGCAGGCAGCTGTTCCCTGAGTGTGCTCTTTAACTTTCAAAAACAGGAAAAAAAACCCCATTCTCTTATTTTCTTTTTTTTTTTTTTTTTAATCATAGTGTTATGCCATTGATTATTGACCCTTTATCATGAAAGAGAGCTTGGTATCTACAGCTGAAGCCAAACTCAAATCGCTGTGTACACTCAAATAAGTAGACAAACCCTCCAAAATCTTTGGAATAACCCTGCCCAGAAACTGCCAAACTTGTAAACACTGAGCACAGTATTATGAAAACAACACCAAGCCCAGCTTGGAGGAAGCAACAATCTTCCTTTACTCTTGAACTCTCATGTAACATGAAAACTTGCTTGAAATGAGCCATTGTCATGTCCTCACCTCTCTGTTTCAGATCAGGGCAAAAAAAGTTTTGAAAAATTACAGAGGTAGGTTGTTTTGTTGGTTTTTTTTTTATTATTTTTTTGCTTTCCTTCAATCTGGTACAATTTATTGAAACTTGATTTTCCACTTTCTCACCAGAGCTCCTCTGTCTGGCCCAGCTCTGCAGTCTGAAATCACACTCTGGACAAGACAGGTTCAAGCTCTCTAATAACATTACAGCTCAGTTGTGCCTGAAAATTACAGCACACAGTTGTTTTGCATTTTCCCTTCTTATCAGTTGAGCCCCAAAACACTCTCATTAAGTGGGATATTAACTCTGTTCCCATCTGGCTACAGGTGTCTGCATCACCTTTCCAGACTTGCACGTCTCCTATCTTATCACTTCATCCTTTTGATCAAGAAGCATCTTGGAGCAGATCTATTCTCCTTTTCACAGCCAGTGTAACCTGACTAATCTCTCCCCTCCTGCTCTCATACAGGAGTTGGAAAATACACTCAGGCTGGTGATTTGGGAAAACTGGATGACAGGCTCAGAAATCCTTTGTGTTGAGTGTTTTGTTTTTTTTAAAACCATATTTCTCCAAAACAACTGGTGTAAAGTATCAACTGGGGAGGTAAACACAGACACCTCCTAATCTTCTCCTCACGGGATATGTCAGAAAAAGTGAGGTTTCATATCCAGCAACAGCTGTGGTGTAAAAAAGCCCACAGCTTCAGGAAGAAAATCTGTCAGCCCCATTATGTGCCGCCCTTCAGTGAGGTACTTCAGTCACTCCTGATCTTCAACAACAGAAATAGCTCCTCTGACTTCAAGGGGACAACTCAAGTGCTCGGAGCAAGGCACACATACCTTCCCTGCTCTTATCTGTGTGCTCATGTGAAGCCCCTCTGCCGGGCAGCTGGAGCCATTATCCACGGCCAGAGTCTCGGGCTGAGCGAAAACGCTTCATTTTCAGCCCTAAAAAGAAGCGATCGGCCTTGGAGCTGCTCGTGGTAAAATGATAAACAAGCAAAGGTCAGATTTCGGACTGCCAAACGATTATCAGGCCCCCATCCACAGTAACTCTTCAGGAAAATGCATAATTGCAGGACTTAATGAGTCATCTGTATACTGCACAATTAGCACAACTGCCCATGTAATCATGGTAATTGCACAGAACAAAGCATGGATGGGAGTACCGGCGGCCCAGGAACCGGGGCCAATCAGTTACAGATGAACACACACACAAATACACACAGGGATGGCTCCAATAAATGCGTGTGCAAACCTATTAACCACACTCCTACCTCCCCTGGGTGTAGCCAACATGGATTGTAGCAGTTTGAAACAGCCGGAGGAGAAAGCAGGGAGGGCAACAAAAAACAGGCAGAAGCGAAGGGTGGACGATGGAGATGCGATGGAGAGGAAGGAATGGGAAGGAATGAGAAAGATGCAGGGAAAGAAAAATAATTATATGTGAATGAAAAGACTAGGGACAGAAAAGAAATTCATGTAGATAATGGTCTGGGCTCCCCCAGACTGCCTAATTTTACTCCCAAAAGAAGATTAAAACAAAAAGAAACATGAGAGAGAAAATAAAGAACAGACAACTACAAACAATTGAGAATGAATTTAGAGTGAGTCAAGAGAGGGAGAAAAACAGATAAAGCAGTAGGACTAGAGGAGAGGGCACTCCAAGCTTTGATGGCATGTTATTTCATTTAATGTATTTAAGCTCCTTTATTGCTGTATGACTTTGGCAGACGTCCTAAATCTCTGTAAGTGTGAGAAAAAGACACATGGCAGCTATTTGGAACTCCTGGGGGTTTCACTGTTGCTGGCTACTTAGTGAGTTTTGTAATTAAAGGCAATTTAGGAAAGGTAGAAAGAGAACCTACTGTTCACCCAAAGCCACAGCCCCTCCCAGAGTAAACCTCCAACTCCACAGGAAAACTGATCCTTAATTTTTACTGGAGCCAGAGATTCAAAGACCAGGAGGGAACTCTCAAGATTTTTAAGTTGGCCTTCACAATAGAAGCCACAGAGTTCACCTGGATCCCCACGTGGACTCCAATACACCGCAGGCAAACCAAAGGAGGTGTTTAAAAGAGATGTTGAAATCCCGATTGAGAGAATTCACATGATGGTAACTTGGCAGCAAGATGGAACAGCAGCAGGGCACGCACAAAACCATCAGCCTCCACACTGGGACACGAGGCCGAGCCCTTGGCAGGGAATCCCTTTGACCCCGAGGCACTCAGCAGAGAACAACATTTGCACACTGAAACTGTGGGGTTTTAAGTCAGGGAGATGTTTTCAGGCATAGCTGAAAAACCTTCTCCAGCTGCAATCCTGCCTAGTTAAACCGACCTTCCTTTAACCTCAGCCACAGTGTTGGTTCATTTACTGTATGGGAAAGAAATCAACCCAAGCTCCCTGGATTCTGTAGATTTGTTTAAATATTTTTTATATTATTTAACAGTATGTGCTGTTGGGCTACTAATATGGCCCACAGTGGGAGCAAACGCGAATAAAGGATTTAATTACAGTTGAGATGTCACTGGTATAGCTTACTGTTGTCCTGTAAATCCCTCTTCTTCACTTATCTCCAGCACAAAGAGGCATCTTTTCCACGGTGGGAAGGGGGAGGCAGGGGAATGTGGTGTGTGCAGTGCAAGGATCCCTTTGTTGGCCGGGCTTTGTGTGGGAATGCACCCGTGATGAATGACAGCCAGGCCTGAAAATTAGCCTTAGCTTTTGTGAGCTCAGCTTTCCTTCTAAATTACTGCACTGCTGTAACTTCAGAAGCCAGGTATTTCCCTTGACAGTGGACAGTTGCAATCGTTTGGGCCAGGACACAGGGATCTGAATGCCAGGCATGACTCACAGGTAACTCTCTCTGAAAGGAGACCACTGGCATCAGGCAATTTTAGCTTTGCTCTCTGCCACAGACACCATCAACAGTTTTCCCTTTATTAGTCCTGCAGTGTCAGGATTTATTATTCTTTTTTTGAAATTTATTTCCCCACCAGATCCAGCTACTGTAAAGCTCTGGAGGTCTGTGTAAGACAGATGATAATGCTTTCATCAAATCTCAGCCAAAGAAAAGGCCTCTAGGGTAGAATCAAGAACGCAATAAAGACTTTTTCCTGACTTTCAGTATTTACATAATGTTATACTCACTGTTACACCCCAAGTTCCCACTCAGGAGGGAAGCCATCTGCACAAGGACATACTGAGACCCCAAAGAGATCACAGGCTAAAATGACATGGCAAGAGGTTGGAGACAGGCAGATTAATTGTCACAGTGCTATAGAGGGGGAAACCAAGGTACCCAAGTCATGCAAGGGAGCTGCGGTGCAGTTGATAGATAGAACAGACATCATAATTCCTCTTTTTGCCTTTTAAATTCAGGCTCTGGGGGCCACACACACTCCAGAAATATGGAATAGATCTAGTCAGTTATTCTCACACATGTTTCTGGTCTTCCATGGTTTGAAATCAATTTTAAAAGGAAAAACTAACATTAATGCTATAAAATATTTGACTGTAAAAGACATCACCTCTGTTCCTTGTTTTATTAGTGCTTCCAAAGACCTGCTTCTCTTTGGGATGACTCCGAAGCAAAATGTCCCAATTTTAGTTGCTGTGATTGAAAAAACTAAGGCACAGGACTAACTTGGCAGGGAAGAGCTTTTCCAACCTCTTGTGAGCAAGCCTGGCTGTGCTAAACAACAGTAGATCAGATACAGGGAAAAAATTCCTTACTATGAGGTTGTTAAGGCCCTGGCACAGATTGCCCAGAGAAGCTGTGGATGCCCCATCCCTGGAAGCGTTCAAGGCCAGGCTGGATGGGGCTCTGAGCTACCTGGTGCCATGGAAGGTGTCCCTGCCCATGGCAGGTGGATGGAACTACATGAACTTTAAGGTTCCTTCCCACCCAAACCATTCTATGATAAGATATACAAATTGTAGCATTCATTTCCATCACTCAAATACAAAGATTCCTCCACTACCAAACTATTATAAGGCCCTGCAGGTTTACAGGCTTTCTGCTTTGCTATTAATGATTTCATGCCTTTTAACTCCTGGGCAATGGCTAGCTCTTGGTGGAGAAAAGGCTCTGCCCATTTTCAAAATGAAAAGTGTATCTGACAACAAAATCAGTTTTATTTATTGATACATTTTAAAATGCTGCAAGCAAAACTAAAAGAAAAGGAAAGACTTCAACAGGAGGAAACATTGTGTTCACCTTACAGCAGTTTTTCTCAGTTTAACTATAATGGGAAAACCTTCCTGTGTTTTGTAAAAACCTCAAACTGTTTTCCACTATTTTCTAGCTCAGGTGATTTTCTGAGCCTGTTGTTATTTTTCAATGTGGGAATCCCCAAAGGATCTGTCTTGCAAATCTGCTCTTGAATTCAAGTAAACTTTTTGCATTTACAGCATGCTTTGGCAAGGAGTTTCCCAGACTGCTACTCCCTCCAAAACTCCTGATTTCCAAGCTGAGGAGCACTAGTTTACTCAGTCCTTCCTTACATGGAAACTGTTCCAGAACATTCATCATACTTGCTGCCTTTCTCTAACCTTGTTTGTTCTGCTGTACTCTTGTTGAGCTGAGTGTTCTGGACATGCATGCTGCACTTCAGATGGAGCCAAACTGATGGCAAACTGATGTTTTCTGGTTTGTACTCCACTCCTGTTGTTTGGTTTGCTTTCCTGAGTGCAGCCAAGCACTGAGTTGATGTTCTGATGGAAGTACCTATTATAGATACCACAGCCCTTATAAAGTAGTCAGTTCAGAACGCACCATTTCACGTGCAAAACTAGGACTGATTCTCCCTGTGTGTACCATTTTACATTTATCTACACTGAATTTCATCTGTTGGTTTACTGCCCAGTCACTGTTGCTGTTAGAAGTTCCTCCAGTTCTACACAGTCCTTCCTCTTCCTTTGATAACTTTATAACATCACCAAACTTCGTTACCTCATCGATCCAGCACAGACCCCTGCAGAACCTCACTACAGATCTTCTTTATGGATTCACACCTCTTTACACCAACATCCTGCTTCTTATTTTTCAGCCAATTACAGATCCATGCCAGCAGCATCCCTGCTTTGTTTCTCTTAAAAACTATTTGTGAGGCACATTAGAAAAACCAATCTGGGAATCCACGCAGAGCGTAAAAGCACACCCACGTGCTTTTTAACCTCTCCAAAAGGTGCCTAAAAGAGCTCTAACTTCAAATGGAAACATTTTGTCAAATTAAAATACATTCAGACTCCTTTGAAAAGCCAGAGCTGAGTGTTTCTCTGAACAATTTAGTCCAACAGTGCAGTCCTGTTTTGTTATTAATTACCCAGGAGCAGATATTAACTAATTACTTTCTGTTTATAGGGGCATTACTCAACACTTTGCTGCACATTTTATGAGAACACCATTCCCCACAGCATCTTCTGCTAAGAAACTGCATAAAAGTGAAAACCACTGGAGCAGCTTGCTGGATTTCAGTCATATTATCCTTCCTTCCTGTGACTTTTGGTAATCTGGTTTATTAGATAACTATCACGAAAGGTTACGAGGTCTATAACACTATTTCCCCTTTGTGCTGTATGGCTGATATATTTACAGGTTCAGGTTGCATCTAGTAAGGAGGTTGAACTGCCAGACTTTTATTAGGAATGGAACATAAAATACCTTCATGTGTGAGAGCTGCTGGAAGCTCCAGCAGGAAAGAAGAAACTTTACTGGGCCTTTCCCATCTTCCTGTGAAAAGTATTTTACGAAGTTCTCAACTAGCTGTGGCTTATTTCTGCTAACAAGCAGATGTTTATAATTTAATGATACACTCTATGACTACACCAAATTACTGAAGTGAGACAGTGTCTGGGTTTGGCTCTTTGCCCTACAAGGTGCAGTCACCCCACAGTTCAGGGCAGGCAGTGCTATTCGCACACTATTCCTAATTTGCTGGAGTTCTCGAGGCAACACGGTGAACCTGCACAACTACCTGATGCCCTGGCCATGACCCTGCCTCTGACGTTACTGCTGGTTTGAAAAGCCTTTGCTGGTTCTGTGGCAGCAGCTCCTGGTGCCAGGCAGCCCTGGAAACTGGCATAAATCACAGCAGAACCGGCCAGGAGCTGGTGCTCTGTGTGCACGTTTAAATACAGGCAGAGAGTGTTCCCATCTCACACGTTCTTCACAATGGTCTGGAGGAGAATTTCGAATTGTTTGCATGCCACTGAAGACAGGAAAAATTGGTCCATAAGCCCATGACAGACAGGGAAATGTCAATAACTTGCACACCTTAAGGACAGGTGAAGATAGAGAATGCTGAAGGCAAAATTATTAAAACATGAAACGACTTTAAAGAAATACTAAGAATGGATGTACAGATCTCCACTTGTGAGCTGCCACCTGCACTTGATTTGCCATTTGCCATATGGCAAACCTAATACTCAGGGAACAGGAAAGACTTAATATCTTTCTTCCCCGTGAGCTGAAGTTCAACCAGAAGAGTGGAAAAACAACACGGTGGTTGCTGACAGCCACAGCATCACACTGCTCAGGACAGGCACGTTACTCACTGAAGCTACACCAGGTCCAAGGATATAAATTTATCACAGTGGAATTTGGCTTGTATGCAACACCCAAAAGTGCCAGTGTAAACACTCTGGAAAGGAAGCATCAGGAATTATTAACTGAGCACCTCATCCTCTGTGTTGGCTACTTGTACCATAGCCAAAAATTCTTTTGTGACTTGAAATCTGTTTCCTCTTCATTATTCTTTAACTCCCTTCTGCTTCTCTCTATTATAACTTGAGCGATGCCCAAGTCATTTTCCTACCTGCCTTTCAAATTTTTGTGAAGGTCCTAAAAGCCTCTTTCTCCTGCCTTTCTGCCATCACAGAGGCATCAGCAAATGCAAGTTCAGTGGCCACCCCCATGCCAATAGCCCCTGATGGAGCCTGATTTCACACCCACCTCCTCTCAATCAACACCTCCCCGGACGTGCTGAGCCACAATGTCAAGCTCTACAGGAGCTAAAACAGAGTTTTGACCCTCCCTCCCAGCCAACACTTCTACACAGCACAGGGAATATATCGACCCTGACCCATCTTCCACAGCAACAACTTGCTGTGAATTGTTCTGGACACTTTGTAAAGCTACATTGGCTTATGATGCTGTAGCTCAGTAATGACGTGCGACACCATTACTGCAGTGGGTGTTGCCCTCAAATCCAGACCCACTGTGCTTTACAGTTTTATTCTTGCCATAAAATATTTCAACTTAATACACCTTGCTATTATAACATGGGGAATTTATCAATAAAATTCTAAAATGTAAGTTAAATGCTGTTAGGGTACTTCTAATGCTTGCATTACTGGGGGGCAGGGTGTTAACAGGATTTCTAAATTTTCTTCAGCAGGTCAGCAGCAGACAGATGTCACATTTGTGGATCTGAGCAATTAGCTGACAATATTGTAGGTTCTAGTAAGCAAGGACACTACCAAGGTAGTTAAGAGTTCACATACTTCAAAAATTACCTACACACAAGAGCCTGAGTTCTTGTGGTGTTATTATTGACCACTATTACTCCTATATTTTACAGCTGAGAAAACTTTTCTGTTTCAGAATTTACACTTAATCTTACAATCAGACCTATATTATTAAAAGAGGTTGTTCGTTTAAGGAGAGAATAAATTGGTTTTAAATTAATTGTCCGAAGCTGTCCAGCACTCCTTGTTCTAGCTAGGATCAGAACTCAGGAACTTTTCAGCAACTTGACATTGATCCATTCATTTCCATATCTGTACTAATATTAATGCCATAGAAGTAGTGAAAATCCTTTCATGTAGGGAAATTGAATATAACAACAGACGACTCAAGACAATGCCAGCAAAACATATGTAAGGAAGAAATTTGGGTTTGGTCACTTGTATACTCACATTAGTCAAATTCCAATCAGTCTATCACAATGCAAAGCTTCAGAAGAGTTTAGTCAAAGAACTAAGTTTAAAGATTAACACACTGTTAAAGCTTGAAATATGATGCTTATCAAACTTGTTGGCATGTAGAGGTTGAGAAGAGGTGACAGTTTGTAACATCAAATATGTGTCGCTCTGTATCACTAAAATGATGTAAAGTGCAAAGGTTTATCACCTGGAATCCAGACCACAAAAATCCTCAGCCTTAACCCAGTCATGTTAGAGGTTGTTTCTTTTTAATTAACAAAAGTTTTTTATTTTGCAAATCCCATGATATCGTGCTGAAACGTGCAAAAGAGATTTCAGCGAAGCCAGAGAACAGCTTTTGTAAGATCATTATATACATCTGGTGATAAAAATTTCACCAGTGCCAATTTTTGCCCGATTGTTCTCTTTTTTCATTCATCCCAGTTAATGGACTGACAGGGCACAGATGGAAAAATACAATTTATAAAGTAGAATTGAAAAGTAACTGGTTCAAACTTTTGAAAGGAGAAGCAAAAGTTAAATTATATACTTCTATCTTTCTATAGCTCACTAAACTCTGCTGTCTAAAAAAAATAGTTAAACCAGTAAGCCGTCTTCACCTTAGCAAAGTTTTGCTTCCATTGGTGCTCTCTTTTCCTCAGTAATTTCCCTCTCTTATCAGTTTCCTGAAGAAGCTGAACAGCACAAATCTCTAAACAAGTGCAGCCTCACTGACACGAAAGCAAAGAAATCCTGAAAGATTTTTACTTATACACTTCCTCACTAACATCCTCCAGAGCTCAGGTTTCTTTATGTTATGTCCTTTCCCAGATGTAATAAATATAATAATCCACAACTCGGGCCAGTGAGAAATGTAGAGGCAACAATAACAGTGAAATAGGACCTTAAGAGGAATGATGGGAACTGATTTTTTTCCAGAAAGTTTTTTCCTTCTAAAACTGAGCTAAAATGTTAGTCTTTGAGTCAAATCTAACCCAGATTTAAACTGGACCATGATGTGACCCACAGTGCATCACTACACACACACACACACACCTGTGCACAGAGCAAATAAGGCTGAAATAGTGCAAAAATTGTGATTAACTGAAAGAAATCACTAACGTAACAAATCAGGTTTTAAGGGAAGCACATCCTAAAGTTAATTCCCAGATCTTCAAGGCAAAATGAAGGCCTTAATTAAAATCCTTGGCCAAGGTTTAGTAGTTATATAAAGAAGGCACATATACATTCTTCTCCCTGAAGATAAATCAGTATGTAATTACTGCAAGACCAGCAGACTGGGAAATTAAGAGGAAACCCCCCTGTGTTACAGGCCCCAACTTGCCCGTTACCTGTTTTCCTGCTGATTATCTGGAGCGTTGGCCTCCGCCAAAAATCAAGATGAAATTTTAATGTAATGCAATTTCCTCCTTTTCAAGAAGGAACATGTGAATGCAGAACAATAACCCAGCCCCACTGCACCTTTCATTTGTTCTGCCCCTGACTCCTAAACAGTATTAGCATCTTGACTGGAAAGGAAATCCAGTGGTCCTGTCAGCCCCTGCTGCTACAAATGAGATGCAAAGATGACAAGAGTTCTTCATTGTATAGTACAACTCTAAATATAAAATATCTGGTTTTGAAGATTACAGAATACAGTATATATATTTTATAGCAATGCTATAAAATCAAGCACTGAATATTATAACCATCTCACCTGTGCTCCAGCTAAACTGAACTGTTATGTGTTTCACTGGGAAATGAAGTGTTTTCAAGGCAGGGAATGAAAATTGATTAAAACTAATTTGGCAAAAGCCTGTTTTAAATGTCTTTATATCTGTGGGATTTGGGTTATGCCCTTTCAATCGAGTGCACATACTCTAACATATAATCAGTAAACATAAGCAGAAAACAGTAGAAGTTTTATTCCCCAAGATGAACAACATGAACAGTATTTATCCTGGGAAATGCTTCCAGGTTCCTCTGAGTTATTGGCTTACAAAGTCCTGCTGGGGATCCTACTGAAAGAGAACAGTAACCTGAGCTGTAAGTCTTACATGCCATGATGTTATTTTGGGGTGCAGGAGAAATGTATTTCATGTACCCTGAAATGCTCCCCTTCTCAGGGAGGAATTCTGAAATACTTTCTGCTCTCCTATTTAAGGAGCCCACCTCCTGCTCCAAATCATTTAGCAAAAGCTCATTTGTGAATGTAAACCTCGTCGGAGAGATTTTAATTCCCGGCTTGGGATGTATCCATAATTACTATTGTTGTTGTCTCTCACCAACATGAGTCACCATCTGGCAACGAACTGCAGTCCAGGAAACTTCTATAACTTCCCCCTAATTTAATTCTTCAGCTTTCTCACCCTTGTTTAGGATGACATTACCAGAAACCAATCCAGATGTTACAGGGAGAGGCAGGAGATAAGTAGCTACGAACTGGCTCAGACAATTCTCTGGAAGGCTTGGATTCACAACAGTTACTTTCAGACACAACTGCAAGCAACCACGAAAAACTTAAGAGTTCTTTTAACTAGAGAATAATTAAATGAATAATTTATACAGGTCGTGATTCAGCCAAGCATTTAACTACACAGTTAACTTTAAGCCTATATTGAAATCAACTGCAAGTGGTTATTAGCACATATGTTAAATTAAATCCTGTTTCAGAATTCTGTGAAATCAGTGCCTATTGTGTGAAGGAGAAAACACATCTGTGATATATAGATAGATGCTGGACTGTAGGTCTGAGCCCATTTGGTCTTAAGTAGATTTGAACTGGGATTTGAATTAGTTTTGAATAAACTGCACCAACGCTAAGCTAAAGTATCCTAGAGCTCACTTATAAGAAAGCATTACTATTAAATATGGTTATAAGAAGTCATTTTCCCCCAGAAAAAATAAAAATAAATAAGCAGTAGAGGTGGAAAAAAAAAAGAAAGAAGAGGAGAAAAATTCACATGTTTAAAATTAAACATCAACCTCAGTGATTTTCCAAGCACCTCCACTCTCTAGTGTGGGCAAATTTCCAGTCTGAGAAACAAGCATGTTTGCAAAGGTCTGGGATTCTTTGAATTCTGGCAACTGAAGTTCAGAGGTGATCTCTTCATTCAAACAGAAGAATCTCTCATGCCCTTCTATCTCAAAAGACACTTTGCATCTCTATAGGTTATTAAGAATTTTGGTGATTGATTCTGGCCTTCTCTAGTGGTTGGAGTCACCTTTTTCCTTTTCTCAGTGTCTCCTGCCAGGGTCACAGTGGAGTAAGAAAATGATGGGGGCATTTACAAGCTTCTTCAGGCTCCCTGGGCTTCGGGCACTTCCCCTGTAATCCCCGGGGCTTTCCTGAGGAACACCAGATGTCCACAATCCACTTTTGTGGGGATCCTTATATAGGAACTCCTGAGCTGACCACTGCAGCTCAGGGAGGTGAGTCTAAGACACTTTTGAGAAATAAATTAGGGTGTTGTGTTCTACACATACAATGTAATCACCCAGGGCTGAAAGGAACACAGTGCCCTGTGTTTGTCACATCACTCAAAGTCACCACTTCTGCCAGAAAAGCAAAAATTACTTATTTAGAAGGCACAGAACTGCAATAACAGCACCAAGTTAGAAAAGAACCACATTCATTATTTAATCCTTAACAGTCAGGATCCTCTTCAGCTGTTCTTGCATCTCAGCTTGTGAGTTGGTCTAATTGCCCCCTCTTAGTGACTTGGGGCTGGATTTTGCAGTGTGATTGTGCCTCTCAGACTTATCTGCAGGGACATACTGGGAGCTCATCAGGCTGTGATCATTAAAGATGGATTTTAAACCTGCTCAGAGCCCCACAGTACAACCACTTCTTTTTTTCCTGCTTCCCTGACTGTCTTTTTTTTTTCTGTGAATGGGCACAGGGATATCACATGATAACATGGGAGCGCTCCCCTCCCTTCTCTCTCCTTAGAATGTTTTAATTAACATTACTATTATACACACTCATTACCACATTCCTGCTTCAGCTTTAAACTGGTCATTCTTGTTACAAGCCCTCTAGGACACAGTGGTAAAACTTTACACATCTTATATTGTAGCAATTATTAATCACAGGTACATTTTAGTGATTGAACTACAGCAACTGCTACCAGTCTGAGCCTAACACTTAAACAGAAACAAATGACAACACTGGGAATGGTGGTACCTTGTGTAGGGCGACACTCTCTTGACCCCATTAGTTTTATAGGACCCTTTGGGGGCTTTATCACCACTGCAGCAATTCCACAGCCCCACTGTGCCTGGCCAAGTGCTTCTGTGGCAGAGCAGGTGTGTTGGATGCACTTATTAAGGAGAGCTACTAGGTCAGGATGACCAAAATGCACAACATGGATACTGGTTGTTAGGAAATACTTCTTGGCAGAGGTGGAGGTGGGCACCACGATTTCCCTGCAAAGCCTTCAAGGCTAACACCTGCAGGAGATTTTGGACAGGCAGAGGAAGAGCTGCACTTGGGTAAATCCTTGCAGTGGGGTGCTTTTAGCCAAGGAAAGAACAGGCAGCCACTAAAAGTAGGGATTATATCTTCCACCTGGACTTTGGCTCTCCAGCCCATGTCCTTACACCAACCTGGTGCCCTGTACCAACCTGGTACAGCCAGAAAAGCAATGTGGCTAAAAGATATCTTGGTTGGTATTACTGGGTAATTTTCCACTGAATCCATTCCCTCTCCAGACCTCCTGTGTGGGTGGAAGAAAAGCCATTTTCTGTACTTAAACCAGTCTAAAGGGACTGCAGGAACGCATCTCTGGCCTAACTGGTGTTTCAGTATTTATTTCTGATAGCACTTGTTATGTTTGCCTGGGCTTAGAGGGTGATTAGTAGGCGTTTTATAAGAACGTGGAACAGCTGAAATAGGAAGCTGAAAGGGAGGCTTTATATGCAGGCTTAGCCTAGTGGGAATAAGATCTTTCTTAGATCCCTCTAATTGCTTTAATAATTAAGAAACTATTTTGCTAAGCTACATTTTACTTGCTTTTAATAAAATCAATCATGTAGAGCCAAGAGCTTAAGCAGCGCTTCAAGTGCATCAAGAGAAAAACACATCCCTCTCGATTCGTGCCTTCAGGACAAATTAATAAAATGTGTGTGAATCACTAAACTGAGTTTTAAAAATCTGCTCTATGTTCATGAATTCCTTCTATGCTGACAAAACCAATGAGTTTGTCAATAATTGTCCTAACCATGCCATATTGGGGACTTCTGGCTCTCATGAAGGAAAACACTTGACCATGTCCTTCACTTTAAACACTTAAAGGATCACATTAAACTCAGTGGAACTACATTTAGATGTAGAATAAAGCGTGTTCTCAGTCAATTTTCTTCTGGGGGCCTCTACTTTCCATTGTTTACACAAGCCAATAAATTTTCACTCCAAGTTAAAATTAGCCAGGATTTTCACATTCGAGACAATGGGAGATCTGTGATTTGGAGGGGTGGAGGCTTGGCAGCTTCGTATCTCAGGCTTGGCATTGGAGAAATTAGGCTTGAAAACCACCCATATGTATCTTGAAATGAAAGGGGAAAACTCTGGTCTCAGTCAGGCTGCCATGAAAACCCAGGGTAGCTCCGCTGAAAAAAAGAAACACCCTTTCAACTGATCCCACTGAATTTCCTAAGCTTTGGGGTTTTTCTTTATGTTTCCTTTCCTCCAGATGTTCCCAGGGTCAGTGGCATCCACCAGGTCACTCCAGACCTGGCTCAGTTAGGAAGCCTTGATGGAATATGAAATGTTTGCATGGTGAAACTAAGGAACCATGTGAAAAGCATCTACCAAGGCCAAAACGAAGTGCCATTTATTTAACCTGATGCAGAAAGGTACTCATCTCAAAATAGAGGTATACCACCCCTATTAAGGAAGAATATGTATATGAAAAGTCTTTTAATTTTTATTTTTTTCCCCAAAAACTTTCATGCTTAAAAAGTATTATTTTTTTAAAAAGGACTATTAAAAGCGTTTCCTCATCAACCCACTGTTGGAAATACCTCCTTTTAGCTGCACGATAGCTCAAAACCCAAACTTTTTCTCTGTGTCTACTCTACCCACCTGCCAGGGATAAAGTGACATCAGAAATAATTTTTTGGGGAGAAAAATAAAAAGCCCAACAAATGCTGCCACAAACGGTACCTGGAATAAAAAATGCCTTTTGCATCACACCAAGGTGAGACTGTAAAGTTTGTGTCTGTATTGCAGCCAGATGATAGGGAGTTAAATATCAACCTGGCAAGGCAGGAATTTCTGTGCCTTTGGAAATAACCACACGAGTCTCGGGGAACTGCCAAAATCAAGACAACCTGTGCTGTAGCTATGCCT
This sequence comes from Pipra filicauda, assembly GCF_003945595.2. Lineage (NCBI taxonomy): Eukaryota > Metazoa > Chordata > Aves > Passeriformes > Pipridae > Pipra > Pipra filicauda. The sequence continues at coordinate 1,953,134 of NW_024104953.1, read as the reverse complement.
GCAGCTGTTCAGATGCCTGTGCTGGGCAGCGTCCCGCAGCTTCCCACTGACATTCCCTCTGTCACTAGATGTCACTGTACACACAAGCGTGTGCCTGGGACGCCGGGACAGCCTGGCACTGATGGCCTGAGGACATGGGAAGAAGAAACATCTGAGCGCTGCCCTGTGGCTTTTGTCATCGGGACTTGCACCCATTTCAGTTTTCATTTCGGAGCAGAAGCACATTTATTCACTCTCACAGCAAATGTTTCGCAGTTGATTTGAGGAATAATTACTTTTTTTTTTTTTTAAACTTTGAAAATTCCATTAGTGTGACACTCCAGGGTATTCCAGCTCAAGCTGGACCAAGTAGAGGAGCTGACATTTGGGCTGCTGCAGAAAGGGAGTTCCTGCTCACGCCCCTAGGCTGATTTTAAAGGACACCATGAGCTCAGTGTGCAGCCAAGGAGCAAAACCCAAATTAAAGCCTGAGTTACTAACAATCAAAACAGAACTAAGGTGCAGTGAAGGTATCCACATTAGCCTCACATCGCTCACATGTGAGCCCATTCCTCCCAGGTGCAGAAAGCCAGAGACTGGGATTTACCCTGCTAAAACACAAGTCTTCTGTCAACACTGAGACTCAGCCTGAAGAGAAAGCCAGCTTAAGGCCTACCTATCAGAGTGCATCAACAAAATCCTTTACCCTTATTATTATCCATCCAAAAATTACTCCTATATCCTTATGAATAATCCAGCAATACATACATTCATATCTGTTATCCATCCATACATTGGAAAGCAGTTGACAACATTTTGGCCATAAGTGTCTTTCAAACTGTGACTTTTCTGTGAGTATCTTGTGAGATTTATGACTAAGTGACATAATTTGTGCACCCTCTGATTGGAGACTGAAGCAATAAGAAGGAAGTGAAAATCAAAGTGATTTCAAGACAGCTGCACCAATTTCTCATTAAAAGATACTTGAAAATAGCTGTGTGATTTTTACTCTTTGGCAACCTTCCTTCTGGACAAAATTCATTTACTTAAACATTCACAGATATTAAATTACACGAGTCACACAAGGAATTAAAGTGAATGCACAGGGATAGACATGAGCTGTTGTAAAGCAACACTACTCCAGAGACTTCTGATTTACATCAGTCAGGAATTTGGCGAGCAGGTTTTATTTGGTTCCACGTTCATAGATGATTTCCCATTCATCCAGATTTACTAGACCTTGTTAAAATTCTCTTTAACAATTTTAGATAGGAAGCTCTATAAACCACTGACTATTTTTTTTATTATTTTGTATAAGAGATGATACATTTGCAAAGAGGATTTTTTATGATTTCAAGATAGGCTGAAGTGTGGGAAAGACACTGAATGGCAAAGGCAGATTAAAGTATCTTGATCCTCAGCATCCACTCAGTGTAAAAGGAATAAAGGACGTTTTTATGGATCCACATCCTTTGCTCTAAGAGGTACTTAAGGTATCATATTAGATTTGGTAAATAACTACAATCAAGGCACACAAGGGGTAGAAAGACTGCAGCAAAACCAGCATCTTTACCCAGAAAAATCCCAGTGATAAAATCTGAATTTGCATTTTGCTTGAACTAAGGAAAAAAAAAATTCCTGTGCTGTGACTGGAGGAGTGTCTGAGCATTTCCAGCTTCCTGCAAATGCATCTGAATTTACAGCGTGGTCTACAGAACACATTTCTGCATGTGATTTTGACATTTGCTTTCAAGAAATATTTAGACATGTAAATTGACATGAAATATTGACTACTCAGAGAGAATATGAACGAGAAGCAGTCATTGCAAAAGGCTCTGATGTAGAAATTCCAACATAATACCAAAATTTACTTGCCTGGTTCCAGAGCACCAGATTGCTGAAGGATGAACGAACGTTGTCATCCTGTTACTTACGTCAGAAGACAAGTGGTAGTGCTCATCTTTCTTTTCTCTCTGTGTCTAGATATTCCAGAGTTTCTTGCTTTTTCAAGACAAATAAATCTCTATAACCTTTTGCTGGAGAGAGAGGAGTCCACAGTACCTATCAAGCCTGACACACGCTCCCGCATACAAACCATTTCACACACTTTGCAGGTGGCTTTTTTCAATGCTCATCTTGTTTTACATCTCAAAATTAAATAACCTTTGCTCTTCTTAGCTGCCATTTGAATAATTCATTTTATTCTGTGGCAGACAAAAATCAACATCTGACACGTTCTACTCCTTTCCTCCACTGTGCCGTGGCTTAGCTCAGAAAGCAATTCAGTTCAGCAATAAATTAATTTCATTTTCAGCAGTATGTAAAATTGAATGAGAAGAGTGGAGCAGAATAAATTCTTTAGTAAATTAAATACTGTCTGAGCATTAGTAAAAATGCTTCAGAGGCTTTATCTAGTATCCAGTGCATCACTGCAGGCTATTGCTTTGCTTTAGCTCCAGAACAATATGGGCAACTCTGTCGTGTCCATTTTCCAGCTACAGAATTACCAACAGAAATAACAGTGCTGGAAAGAAATGAGGCTAACAAGCCACTTGCAAAAACACCACAGTTCTCTTAGAAATAGGGAAATCTTTCCAAATTCTTCTTCATATGAAAAGAGCATTGTATAACTGCAAATCCAGTGACTTCTAAAAAAAGGCTTTGAAAATAATTTGTGAAGGAGTGAAAAAACATGAAATGGGAGAAAGCGCTCTGTGGGCAACCTCCACATCTCGGAGGTGTCTGGTGGCAGGTACCCACCCACAAGTGACATCCAGTTCCACAGCCCCAGCACAGCACATCCCCAGCTTTTGGGGAGCTGGCTCTCGTCTGGCCAGATGGTTAAAGGATAATTGGGCTTTGGAAGCTGACTGCAGCCCCTCCCCAGTGTCTTGTAACAGAGGTACACTCGGCTCCACAGGAAAATGGTCCCACTGGAGATCCCCATAAGACTTTCAACAGTTACAAAATGTCCACAAATAGTGTATCCTCTCACATCCATCTGCAAAGTGCTGGACAGGTACAAGAAAGGACAAATCCTAACTTATCCTTTTCCTCTAGAGCACCGTGAAGCCCTCCACAAAGGTGTTACCTTTGGAATTCCGCCATAGGCAGGCAGGCAGGCAAGGACGAGACACATTTAAAGGACTTCATCAGGCACTGTGGAGCACCAGGGACTAGAGGTGTAACCAACACTGGCAAGGAGAAGGGAATCAGTCACACAGTGAAGACAGGGAGGATTCAGGTGATGGAACCAAAGAGAAACCCATATGAAACTTATACTGAAATGGGTACTAAATGCATGTAGTAGAGCCTCATAACTAAGGTGTTGATTCCAACAGTAATCAGATAATCCTCTGTGATAGTGTCACCCACACAAGACCTGTTTATTCCAGCCTAATTCAAAAGCTTATTTCTGGAGCTCACAGGTTGCTGATTTTCTGTGCAGGAAAAGCATCAAATCCCACTGCTATTCACAACCTCAACAGGGAGACAGAAATTAGGAGTACATGCAGACAGACCAGCTGTCTCCTTCTACAGCATCTGAGTTTTATTCATCCACCGCTCTTCTCATCTCAGGACCTAATGCTAGTCCAAATGATGAACAGACACCTTTCCCTTGATACTGGGGAAAAAAAGGTGAGCAAACTGAACCAGGACTTTGCATGGCAACTTCAAAGGCTGGGAAAGCTCTCCCATTAACCAACTTTTAAAAGAAGTTTGTTCTCTCCTGCTTCAAGGAGAGAACCATCCCCTTTAGCACATTTGCTGATGAGTAATCAAGGCAGTGGCTCATGTTTAGGCCCAGGGGAAGGAAATAAAGGGTTGGAATCCAGAAACAGGAGAAAGGAATAAGACTTCTGATTTGCCCTGGGATGTGGCAGCCTCAATGAGGTGAAGACTTGGCCCTACAAATCTATCTTTAGAAGAAAATATAATGACAGGGGGATCCCAGATATTTGTGCACAGTTTGCTGAATTCACAGAACCAGGCAGTGACTGTTTACTTGTCCAGTAAATTTGTGGGGAAATTTCTCAGCTGATTTGGGACAAGCCTTCATCAGCCCCAAGGTCAGCTCCTGTAGGACTGAATTTGGTTTCCTGGGACGCCCTTGGATTTTGTCACTGATGTCACTGGGATCTTGCTGGAGCTGTTTGCCATGTTCCACTGACTAATACTCTTAGAGCTGCTTTTTTAAGTTCTTTAAAGCAGGTACCAGTAGAGCCCATTTTTGATGGCTGTTTTTCCATCTAGGCGTAGGATAGGTGAGGGTTCACCTGCCATCAGCACATCAGGAGCTCATTTGGCTGTTACACCACTTTTATTGTACTGTAACTGCCCTGTGCTGCATAAACCATCCCAGAGCAGTCGACCTGAGGCAATTAGTGGAATCCCTGCTCCTCAGGTAGGGAATAAATAAAGGCTCTGTCATCAGCAAATAAGATGTGAAACAAAGCTCAAAGGCCATTTGCTGAAGCAGGTGACCAAGAAAGCAAAGTTGCTGAGCCACTAATGTACTGTGACTGAAATAAATGTATGATACAACTTGGCTGCCAGCACCCTTAATTACAGGACATGGCATCATTTGATTCACAATGGAATAAATGGTTATATTTATATATTTGGAGGTTTGAATGAGGATTTCCTGATTTCCTGATGAAGTCATTCCTTTATTGCAGCAGCACCTTTCGTGGCTCTCTCCAGCTAAGGTCAAGTCAGCATTTCCATTAAAAATATCAAACCTATTTTCAGAGTTTTATTATTACTCATTTGTAGAAAATCTCTGTACCGGATGAGACTTGGCACATGGGGCCTCAGTCCAGGGTAGAGAAAGAGAGAGGTGGAGATTTTTCTCCCTTCTTTGCTTTAAACACACAAATAAATATACAAATGCTAAGTAGCAGCAAATGATGTCTTTTAAAGACCAATAAATCCTGCATAAGCTTTTTGCTATAAATCCTAAACACAAACTTCTGCTCTGGAGTACATGGGGGGAGAATATTAACAACTATTAAGCACTGTCTGCTAAAGTAACCGCTTCCCATGCGCAGCAATTTCTTTTCCAAGAATAATTTTACAATGCCTTTTACTAACTGGAGACTCCACACAATTTATGCAACAGACTGCAGACAAGGGCTCAGCACAGTAAACAAACTGAGTGTTTTATTCCAGCCCTGTTCTTGCATTGATGCAAATGCAGATGGTTCTCCCAGAAGCAGGAAACCTCTGCCAGGGAGATTCAGGCCCAGCGTGCTCTGCCCGGGAGCCCTCAAATAGGAGGTTGTAATGACTTCAAAGGAGCTGTTGTGCTCTTTCATGGGAATAATCAATGTACAATGTAACCTTGTTTATCCAAAGGGCTCAGGTGACATTTAGGACTTCCTGATAAAAGGTGGTGGGGATGAAGGAGAGAAAGGTCCAGATGGGTGTTACAAGATTACCCTCCAGAGACCGGGAATCGCCTCTCCCTGCTGAAAACAGGGACGATGTGTCCCCCAAACCTTTTGGACAGCCCTCTCTCTACAGGAGACACTTTCTGGAACTCGACCTAGTCTTAACAGAAAGCTCCTGCCCCAGCTCACGGCAGCCAGCCACGTGGAGACAGCACTGCAATGTGGAGGTTTATTCCCGACGAAAACAGTGTCAGTGCAGACAGAATATTCGTCCAGGACTTCTGCAACAGGACACCGATCCTGCCATGCCCCGGTGTGCCCAATCACACCCACTTACACAGCTGGTTTCTTCCACACAGTGGAAGGAGGCTGCAGAAGGAGCCTCTCTGCCCCGCCCTTGTCGAAAATGCCACGCTTGGAGAGCCAGAGTCCTGTGCCTGCAGTGGCCAGGAAGGGCGGAGGAACTGGAGCTGTCAGGAGCTGGTTGACTATTTAATTTCTTTCTGCTTTGTGCTTTCTTTTATCTGCTGCTCTTGGGACCAGAGCCCTGGGGCAGAGTCAGGCTTGATTCTGACGGTGCTCTGCAAACACCTCCTAAGGGCTTTTCCCCAAAATGCAGACCACCTGAAAAGAGACCTACTTGGCTAAAATTTCGCACCCACACACTGGAATTTTAGATTCCCTAATGACTTGCCCATTGACTGATTATCCTGTGCACTCTGTTGGGAATGGTCTGGCCCCTCGCTTGGCTATACCATATTCCTTTTGGCAGATCAGTGTGGCTCTTCTGGTGTTTCCATTGATTCAAATTGAATGGGAAATCCTGAGCAATGTGCTGTTCCTAGAAGATGGTAGATGGGGTGGAGTTAGGAGTGCAGTGTAGCTTTATTAAAAGGAAATGAAGGAGCAGGGATTACAAAGGATTTATTTATGGGCAGGCTGAGAGTAAGATTGCTACCTATACTTCAAATTTTGACACTGTTCTGTTTTTATATTTTGCAGAGCCCATGGAAATGGAAGATGCTGCAGCAACTAGCACTTCAGTCTTATGATGCTTTGTAGAGCAAGATTCCTGAGCTAGAGAAGAGCCCCAAACAAAACACACACACACCCCCATCCATCCCAGCAAAATATGAGATTTTTTCTCTTCTTAATTAGTGACATGAAGGTGTTAGGACTCGGGGGAAAAGGAATCAGATGAAGGAAGGATTAAATAAACACTGACTTGTTCATCTGCTGTCTCTGTCACTCACAAAGCCGAGCTCACAGGCGTTTTGCTCACAAAAGGAGAAGCCTTCTAACATGACTCTCCTCTTGGCACCAGGGCTGCATCCACCAGATCTAACACACTCCCAGGGCGTGATGAGCTCAGACTTACTGAAAACTGGTCTAATGGAAATGGTGTTTTCAAACCCTGTACATCAGTGGGGACCATTTCAGAATGTCTCCAGGACATGCTGTACAGATGTGCCAGAAGAAACTACATGATGATTAACCTCGAAAGCATTTGTAATGCAGGCAGAATCCTGGGTAATTCCTTTCCTTGAAGCATAGTCAGTACTACCTGGCTAAGGATATTGCCTTTTCCTCCAGAACAGTCCCATATGGCACAACCAAACCTGAGTAACGGGAATGGGTAAAACAGATGTTACATCTCCCCAAATTCTACTGAAGTCTTAAGTATCGTATCTGCTGCTTATTCAAAGCCTCATATTCAATAGAAGGAACCAAAGCCAACAGCTACTACAAAATGGGTTTTCCTAGGGCTATCAGGCTCACAGTGAAGTGGGAATGCCTCCCTGATCTGCTCAGGTTTGAAAGGATGTTCTGTGCTGTCAGAGTCACTTCCATGGCCAACATCACAAGCCAGGGATCACCTTCTCTTAGGTCATCATCTATTACTCAGGCAGATTTTATGCTCTAACTCTAACACACAGAAATCCTTGATCTTTTCTTTGTGCAAATCTGCTTGTCTAAGTGGAATGGAAGGACTGTGAAACATTGAGGGCCTGTAACAAATGTTTCATGCTCACTAACATGGACCAGAAGCCAACAATTGCTGCGCTTCAGTAACATCCTTGTATTGCACTAACAATCTATGAATGCAAACCCATTGCTGCAGTCCCTTCTACCCTAAAAACACACACTACAGGATCCCACCAGCTCCAGAACTGATCCTGTCTCCAACAACAACCAGTAGCACAGACCTAGGAACAGAACATGAAAAACAGGGTGATAACCTGAGCATGCTCAGCAACATGCCTGATGTACTTTAGGCAGACAGAGAAGACCAAAGATGCTGTTTGCTATTTGCACTTAGGAAACTTTAAGTGCTCTTGGTGCAGTGACCTACAGAGTAAGGAATCCCTAAGAACTCATTAATAGGTGGTGTCTCATATAGCTCTTCGGAGACTGAAAATGAGAAACAAGACACACTCTTTGGGAGAGTTGCCTGTACATTTCGCTGAAACGTTTTAGATTTCCAAGTGTTTCCTATTATTTATCATTTTATATATTTGCTCTTTTGAATTCCAAGGTAATGGGCCAAGTCTAGGAAGGCTAGAACAGGATCCAACCAAACCAGAAAAGAAAATTAAATCGTCACTTTGCTAAACACAACTCAAGCCCACAAAAGCAAGAAAAATCAGCATTAAGGCTCAAATGCCATCGTTGCCTCTGTGTGCTGCCTTTCAGGGAGTCTCCAAAGTAGGGGTGATTTCACAGGTCACACTCACTGCCCAGGCACCACAAGATGGGTTAAGGAGGGAGTCCCAGCCTTAACTCCCCATGTCGCTCCTTCCGTGGTTTCAAGTCAGAGTCACTGTTAGTACAACCTATTTTTTGTGGTTTAATAAATCACATACTTTAGCTTATGTAATGACTCAGAGTGAGTGATTGTATTCTCTTCTGGCCCAGAGGTGATGTGATCATATCCCAGCTCTGTAAGGCAATGGAAATCAATGGTTGCTGCTGGATTCATTTCAGGCAGGCTGGGGTGTGTGGAGGTGGTGAGGGGCTGGCTCAGACTTTGAACGTTTACTAGTTCCAGATGGAGTTGTTTACAAAAAATAAAACATTTTTGAATCAGCTTGTGGTTCAGATCTCCTTCCTGACCTTCCCTTACCAAAACAGACTAAAAAAGCCATGGCTGAGTCCTTGGGCTGACTGACAGCCCGTTACACATGATCTACGTTTCTCCTTGTTTTAAAACATTTTGCGAGTCCAACTACCTGCTGAAGTTTAAACATCCTTAAGAGCTGCACAGGGATGTGAAGTCACACGCTGCTCAGCGCCAAGGTTTGCTCTCCTGCACATCCAGCAGTGAAACATGAAGCTGCCCAGCACTGCACACATCCTCCTCATTAAAAGGCTTTCCCATTACACAGAACTCTCTTGCATGAAGTACTTTGGCACCCTGACTGATTAAATCCCTTTGAAATCGTCTCCCTTCCAACACATCTCTGTTGCTGAGAGCAAGGGGGAGGAGTGGAGGGAGATTTGCCTGCATTATAAACTTTCAGGCTGCAGAAGGAGCAGAAGCAGCAGAGCACAAGCAAAGGGCAGCCGTGGACAGGTCCTGGCTCTGCTGGTACAAACGGCAACAGCAGAGTCGGATCCAGGCCTGACACTGAGCCAAAGGGTTGCTCAACCCCATGTTGCCCCTGGCACCCACGGGCCAGCCCCTGCCCATCAGGAGCGTAAGGCCAGCTGGAGATCACATGGAAAGCAGCAGAGTGAGACCCTGATGGCAGAAAACCCAGCCAGAGGGGTGGCATTTTTGTTATTCCAGCCACCACTGTGCCATCGGCCCTGCCGCCTTCAGGCACTGGGGGCAGTGGCTGAGAAAGGAACCTGCTTTGACAGATGTGTGGCAGATTTCCTCCCTGATTAATTGGCACAAGGGACAAACCATTGCCACTGCAACTTTGTTGAAAGCTCTTTCTCCCAGCAAACCTCAAGAAGTTGGGACTCAGCCATCTACATTTACAGAAGTCGCTGGTTTCTCATAAATAAGACTGAAGAGAATTTGTTGCAGGAACCGTGTATGAAAAATGTAACCTAGATTACAATTTGAAAGGGGTTTATTACCTTTTTTTTTTAAGGAATCAAATCCATACATCATGTGTCTGGCATTGTTTGTACTCTGTGGGCAGCTTAGAAGAAGCCAGCAAGAATGGTTGGGTTTCCACACAGGGTTGCCCTGCTGTGATCCACAGAACCCCCTCCTGCCCTCTTCAGAAGGCATCCTCCCCCCTTTGAAAATGTGGTGTGCACAGTTTCCTCTCACGTAACACAACCCAACAGGCCCTCATCACATCCATTTTCAGGGGGTTAGATTCACAACATGTGCAAAGATGCTGGAGAGAAATCTGGTTTGGTGGTGTCAAAAGCAAAGGAGCAGGATAGCTGCCTTACAAGCATTTTGGGGAGACTGAGCCTTGCATGGCAAGTGCAATGTGCCATGTGGCATTCAGCCATGCTTTCTGAGAAATAAAACAATCAACCATCAATATTTGGAAAAGTCTTCTGAAGAGGAAAGAGAATTAATGTATTTGCCCCATGTAGTTTTGTGTCGATTTTCCCACTTGTAAACCTATGACTTTTCTGCCTGAAGACATACAGAAATACAGGGTGAAAGCTGTTTCCTTACCCAAATCACATGTCTCACGAGTCCAAGAAACAAAGACTCCAAGAAATAAAGTTTTAAAGTGAAAATAGCTCTCTTCAACTTCACAGCATACAAAACCACTGCTCTGAGTGCTCAGAGACTCTGCATGAAACAAAAATGAGAATTCATCCTTCTGGAGGATAATGGAAAGAGGGGAAAAAAAACTTCTAAGCTGCCTTTGCTCCAGCATCCTCTAACCAGCACTTCACATATATCTTTTAGCTCTAGTGTTTCACACATCTGATTTTGAAGAGCATTTTCATATTTCCCTTTGAATTATTATGTTTTCCTTGGTTCTCATTACAGCAACAAGGGGACCCAACAGCCATCATAATGAAAGGCAGAGCGGGGATGAACAATAAGAATTGGAACTTCCCACCAAAGCCTGTGAAAAAAACAATTATGGTTCTGTCTGAGGAATGGGGGAGCGGGGCAGGGGGGCAGCAGCCACACCAGCTCACTGGGGTCTGTGCCCACCCCACGTGCTGGTTCCCAGAGCTGAACTCATCCCGCAGCCTCTCAGCTGGGAAGTGCCAGCAGTTTGTGGGAGCAGGCTGTAAACCATGGCAGTGAGTGGATCCAGGCTTAAGAATAAACCTGGAAAGTAACAAACCCAGATCAATTCACTGATTTAATTTAAAGAAGGCCTGTCAGGACAACCCTGAGGGGCTCAGCAGGGTGAAAATGAGCACCTGAAAGAGAAGCTCCTCAAACCACTCTTGCTGCCCCAGTTACAGCCTGGATTCCATGGTGACGTTTGGGGTGAGGAACGAAGGATCTGCACTGTAAAAACCCCAAAATTCTTCCAGTGGGAGCAGTAAGAGAATGGCTGAGCTTCACCCAGCTCTAACCACTGCTTTGCCTCTCCAGGCACAGTAATTTGATTGAAGCCCTCTGCAACATCCACTGCCCTATCCACTACACCAAGGCTCTGCTTCCCTACTTGCATCAATTATTCTCCAGCTTCCCTCCCTGCCACCCCCTGGACTCCTCTGTATTTCAACATTCTCTCTCTTAATTTTCCTTTGGAGTTAAAATAAACCTTTTGAAGAGATATTTCCTTTCCAGTGTCATACTACAATGTAGACCAAGTCTGCATTTGATTAGTAAATTCATCCCATGCTGCTGTTTTTGTATTCTCAGTGTCATGTACATTTAATAAAATGCTATTCCCCTCTCTGTCCCCAACTCTTTTTTTTTTTTTTAAAGGGAAGATGTGTGTTAAAGTGACAGGAATATTCTTGATGCAGAAAGGAAAAGGAATGCTGAAGTGGTTAATAACCAGAAGTTTCCAGAAGAGCCAGCAGAAGAGACAGGCAGCAAGCACACAGGTCACTGAGCACTTCTGTGTCTTCCAGCCATGTTTGAAGGCAACAAGGACCTTTGAAAATGTCTGGGATGCTTCCAGCTGCCTCTTAAAACTGGAAGGAGATGTCACTGTAAGTGCTTCCACTCCAGGAGCCTTTCTTCCAGCCCAGAGCCAGCAATAACCCAGAGGCTGCTGGCCAAGAGCAGGAAGGGAGCCAGGAGGCAGCACCAGTAACAGAGAAGAGCCAGGAGAAAAGCAGAGGAGGGAAATGGAAAGCAAAGGGGCACAGCCAGAGGTGCAAGAAATAGTAAGGACTGTACACCTGGATAACTTGGGCAGATGACAACAAAAAGAAGGTAGGGAAATAATTGTCCCAGAGTAAGGCTGTGCTGGGGAAAAGTTGGGACATGGGGGTGCAAAGGGTGGTGAGAAAAGATGTAGGGACGACAAGGGAAGGAGCTGACGAAGAAGCAGAAATGGGAAGAGCAGAGAGGAGTGTTGGCAGGCTGGGACTGATGGGTTTCTAGGTTAAAGCTGGTGAATCTACCTGTAAGAACTGTGGAGGGAAGAGAGAGGATGGAGAGACGTCTCTGGCACAGCAGACACTGTTGGGGTATGTCCAGAATAAAGGTGGGATTGCAAAAAAAAGGGAGAAAATGCTTTTGCCTTTAGCCAGCAACCTAGCTGCTGCTTTTTGCCCTTGGAAAACAGCAGTGAGGACTCCAGCACAGAGATGTTCATGTCAAATGCAGCTTAGTAGTCTGTTCCTTCACACTGGGTTGTGTCCACCCCTCTGCACTTGTGTTTTTCTGGCAGAAGAATCTTTGTGGGACCACCAGTATTACCAGCACAAATTCTGTCACATCCAGATCCTATTTAGACTAAAATGCTTCACAGTTGTGTTTGCAGGTGGGTTATACTGGGGGAGACAGGAACACGAGCTGCATGGCCCAAAGAATAAAAACACTGAGGGGGTTCCACAGTTTAGTCAAGTTAGATATTCTATCAGGATCTGTCAGCATCCTTTCCCCACATTTCCCTCAACTCCCAGAATCAGCCCAGAGCTCAGACCCGAACAATGAAATGTTAATCTGATTCATTGCAGCCAGCAATTTAAAAAAACCATCCCAGAAGTCACCTCTTCTACAAACATACCCATATAAAAGGGATATTAGTTGATGCTTTTGCAAAGAAATGCCAAGACAAGGCTGCTTTTGTTATAAGAAAGATGTCCCGGTGACAGGCAGCTGCTGCTCCGTGCCACGCACAAGGCTGAGATAGGAATTACCTCGCAGGGAAACGGCTCAGGCACCGGTATTTGGGATGTTTATCATCTGCTGGCGAAATGAAAGGGGTCTCCAGCATTTCAGGGAGGCTAGCAAGGAATAATTGCTGATCCAATGTCTTAGCTGGAAGACAGCCTCCTTAAAAAAGTAAAAGTAAGGAGAGAAAAGCTCACTGGAGTGCTCGCAGAGACGGCTTACGTGAAGGAACTGAAAATGAGCAGAAGGGTTGATAAAAGGCACAGAGGTTTTACACAATAGCATATTCTCCTATAAACCACCTAATTCTTCTACTTGGTATTCATCACTGTCAGAAGCCTTTATAGCAGTGAATGAAGGCTTTATGCTTACCCTCATTATCAGCTCAATGATAGAGGGCAAGCCATGCACATGAAGTTCAGTACCAGAGATATGTTGCTAAAATGCTGCAATTTGTCAGCATTTAGATAAACAAATGAGGGGCAGAGCGAGTGTGTGAAGTGACCTCTGCAGCATTCACGGGATATTTTGCCACTTGTTCTGAAAAACGTATTCAAGTCTGCTCTAGATTTGCTTGGGTGGAATGAGAAAACATTGATTTGAAAAAAAAAAAAAAATCCCTTTGAGCAAGACAGAGGTTTACTCTCATTTTCTTTTAAGTTGTTTCTCTCTCTGTAACCCTGTTCTTTGTCTACTATTGTGCTTCCCATAGACCCCGACATTCCAGTAGGGCTTCTTGGGCTTGATCCTGAGCAACTGGGCTCGCCAGCACATTCCTGGTGGTTTATTTGCCGGGACAGGTTGCGTGGCCTGTCACTCTGAGGTGTGAAGAGTTCAAAAAGAACTAATAACCCATGTGAAATGATAACATATCAGTGATGCAGACTGAAGGAATGTGCTCTTCCCTACTTCATCTCATAAATAGGAAAACGCAGCAAAAGGGGGCAAAAGAAAAATCTCTCTAAAGATTTTGCCTCTTCATCCTTCCCCGCCGAGAAAGCTGATCTTTTAGGTTTTGTTTTCTGCAATATTTACTCCAAGGCTTACGTTTGCCTGTTTTCTGTCAACTCTCTCCCAGTGCTCAAGTGAAACACACTTGAAGAGCAGACAATGCTGCTTTGCAGAGGACTCTGTTTCCTGGTTCCTTACAGAGTTTTTAATGATGCTGTGAAAGCCAGACACCCGAGAAATCAAATCAAATGAATTGTAACACTTTCTGAAAAGCGAGATTATGCTACAATGGGGTTTCAATCACCTCCGGGAGAATGTTTGTCTGAAATCAGGCCTTCCTCAGATTATACACAGCTGTTGAGCTGCCTAATGCTTTCACAGTTCTCCTGTGTTGAAGGAAAACCTTGGTGGCATGGGATCACCATCAATCTCAATACCTCATACAAAGTGGAGTCACTAAAGTCTCATTTGCAGCCCCTTTTCTTTTTGGCCTATACACAAACTTTCCTGCTCATTTGAAGAGAATTATGTGGGCTTAATTAAGTGCAGTAACTTATTGGTAGCGCGGTGCCCAATCAATGAAATGTGCAGATGTGATATGAAATGATGGGGCGATGCTGTTGTGAAGAATACAAATCAGGGTGACGGCTATTATTTGTACCCAAAAGAAGTTATTTGGGACTCAATTATCCCATTCATAGTAATTGTGGTGCACCAGATGGTTACAATGCAGAAGAGTTTTCCATGACCATAACATTTCTTCTGAGCATCTTTTCTTCTTCTCTAATTCACCATACGACGATTAGTTTCTTATTGGGTGTTTATTGAAATGAGGGGGGCTAAGGAACAGATTTAGTGCATCAAGGAACAAAAGGGAGGGGAGACCCATGAATCAAAATAAGAGACTGCAGCTTGCTCTGTTGTTTTTCAGAGGCCTTGAAATAGTCGCCTTGCAGCTTATCTACAATGACCTTCCCTCCCCTCCTTTCTCCTGCCTCCTTCTCTCCCCACGTCCAGGAGATGTAAAGTTTTTCAGACCTGACCGGCTGCTGTGCCGTCTGTCAAAGCCTTTCCAGCCAAGTGAGCAGTTTTTCATTTAATTCACTGAGTTGTCCTCAATAAAATTAATTCCTTCTCATCGGCACCATTGAAGCAGCGAATAGGAACAAAACCAAACGAGGTTGTGAATATAGTGTTGGTCATTAACTAAGGGCACTGACTCTATCATCTGTTCATCCCCTCATCTCACTGAGGCGTTTGCAATAGAAAAGGAAAAGCGAAGTGGGTGGGGAGAAAGTGAGAACAGAAAGGCCTAAGGAGCCTTGTTTTCAGCTGGACAAAATCAGCTTATTTCCACTGCAACCAATGAAGCAACAGCCACTTATACCAGAGGGATCTGGCACTTGGCTTGGCACTGTCCTAAAGCCCATCACCTCTGTAAATCAGTTGGCAGCCAAAGGTATCTGAACACAGATGCTCTGCCTGTGCAGAGAAAGGGGAGCAACTCGGCACCTCGCAGCCACATGCTTTTATGTTTCAACCTTCCTTTTTGGGAAAGGAGACTTTCCGCCTGGGCTCAGGGGAAAGTCCTCTAGACAGCAGATGTCTTGGGCTTCTCCTGGCAGCACTGTGGAGAGCCCTGTGCTTACAGAAGAATGGGAAGGGAGCTGGAAATCCCAGAATCAGAGAATTGTTAATGTTAGAAAAGACCTCCAAGATAGAGTCCAACCTTTGACCCAGCACTGCCACGTTCACCACTAAATCCTGTTCCTGAGTGTCACATCTACACATATTTTAACACTTCCAAGAATGGTGATTCCACCACTTCCCTGAGCAGCCTGCTCTAATGCCTGATCACCCTTTCAGTGAAGAAATTTTTCCTAATATCCAGCCTAAATCTCCCCTGGTGCAACTTGAGGCTATTTCCTCTCACCCTGTCTCTTGATAGCTGGGAGAAGAGGCAAACCCTCAACCTCACTACAACGTCCTTTCAGGCAGTTGTAGAGAGCAATGAGATCTTCCCTTACGACTTAGCCTTTACCAATCTTCATTTACCAACATCTTTTTCCTCCTGTGCCCAGCAGTGTTCTGGCACTCCTGGACTGTCCCAGGGCAGGACAAGGAGCATGCAGGCTTTGGTTTTAGCATACCTGTTGTTATGGTTACATTTATTTGTTAAACATGATGACGGTGCTGGAGTCACACCTTCAGGACTTTCCTGACTAAGACAATGGCACAGTTCTCGTAGTGTCTGCTTGAAACTTGATCATGTGGCTCCAGAGGCTGGCAACCACATCCTACTTTGGGGTTAGCCAAACAAAACTACAGTTTGGTTTAGTGCTGCTAGCTTTGAGGAAATGATGGTTATGAAATTTGGGCCAGAGTTTATGTTTACTTAAACTACAGCTGCCACGAGACAGAGTCCATCTTTCCTAACAAAGGAAAGGCGCGGATGAAATGTGCCTTTTTTAATAACGTTTTTCAAAGGTGCTTTCCAACTTAAAGACACAGATCCTACACTGCCATTAGAGTTCTGAGGCCTACATTAAAATGACAGTAAGCTGCAACCCACAAGCTCAAGCCACGCTTTGCACCCTGTTTATTATTTGCAAATGCATTAAGCTTGGTGACATGTATCACACAGATCTCATTTCAACCCTGTCTTTTCTTTAATAAACAAAACATGCTGTACCAGCAGAGCTATAACCAAGTGATGATAACATCTGCTTTTCAGATCAGAGAGATAACTTTTTGTTTCTTCCCAGAACAATAAAAAAATGGGGGAAAAAACAATAATCCCAAATCTGGCTTCTTGACCACTACCTGGTCAACGTATCTTGGATACCTTGGATCTGCAGGAGCAAATTTTCAAAAACAAGGAAGGGTTTCACCATTCCTATCTACTATTGTTTTAACCAACATGCTTAACACTGATCTAAGAATTGATTGCTTCCCTAAAAAGGCTGGATTCAGATACAATATACGTGTGCTAAGACATTTCATGCCTATATTACAAGAAATACGAGGAAACAGAAGGCTGAGATGAATTGTTTCAGATTCCTTTTTTTCCTTTTCCTGGTACAAGGCTGCTATGATGAATTCAGGTCCCCAGAACCCTGTTTTCCATTTCTGTTACGTTCTTTACCAAGTGATACAGAGCCTTTCTTTCCTCTTTTCATCTAGCTCAGGTATAATACTTTGCACTGTCAGACCATGTCTGAACAGACTGTTGGGAAAAGATCAGTGCCAGACCTTCTCCAGTACATCCCTGATCTGGATGGGCAGAGAACCAGGGTTACAGGAAATCTACCTCACAACTTTGGTGCAGACCTGGTTTGCCATCATCAGAAGTGAGCATAAAAACCAGAAGCCCTGATTCAAGTCATCTTCTCTGCCTTACTGGTCTTCCAATAACTAGAACAAATAGTGATATATTTTCTACCATGCTTTTTGAGCAGATCCTTCCAAGGTGAGCAGAGGAGCAGCTAGAGAGCAGAGACTCATTAATGATCACAAGAAGCAGAATGGAACTTTTCTCCAGGGATGAGTGGATTAAAAACAACATAATCTGTTAGTTTAGGTGGAGAATAAAACACTGCCCTCACTTCAGTTGAATGCAAGCCTTCCACTGTCCTCAGTGGACACACAGTTTCACACAGTGCTTTCTATTCTGCAGCTTAATATCATCACAATCCAGAGGTGTAATAATGGGAGTTTAGACTCTTCCTCAAACCAGACTGCAACTAAGGGAATTTTAGTACAGTTTTCCTGACCATTATTCTTCCAAATGGGAATCATGTTAGTCAAAGGGAATTAGTCCATACTCTCTCCAGTAAACTCCAGGATAATTCCATATTTTGGTCTACTTGCAAAACCCCAGTCAGATCTCTTCTCTCTGCAACTGGGAGACAGAAGAGTTCTCCAACACGGCTAAAAGCATAGACCTTTGTTCCCACAGTGTTTTCACATTAGGCTTTATTCAGGACCCAGACCTTGTTTTGAAAAACTGAGAAATGAAGCTTAGGTCTGTTCTGATTTCCTGCTCTGACTAATTCTGTACTAATTCATCTGAGCAAATTCAGACCCAGCTGCCAGCAGGTGTGCTGGGAGCTTCAAGGCTATGGGGAAGTCAGATACAGAGGGACAGCTCCTACCCATGGCACTCCACAGGCTAAATCCTTGAAGATTTGCTTTCCCCTACAGTTATTTTTATTGACTCTTACTGATCATCCTGTACCAGAGGGCTCAGCCAAGTCTGGGCACTGCTGGAGTACATCAGATTGGGTTTATTATAGCAAAATACAACCCCCCAATATTTATGATGTTGTTTTGTCTCCCAAGCACACAGAGAAATTTCTTCCCATACATCTAATTTTGATGTTATCTAGGGCTATAGCCTCTTCTTTTAAAGCAGGTCTCTCATTTTTGTTCTTTAGTAAGAATAAACCCATGAAAAAATATGTGACGAAGCCCTAAAACCCTTGAGACCTACTCAATGTCGAATTCTGCTATGAACTCGAAAGCACAAAGGAATGTCTCATTAATGGACGTTTATATATCATCTGCATAATGATTCTTTTTCTATTCCCTCTCCCCTTTTATGCCTTTTATCATTTGACATTGGCCATACATTGACTGTCAGAGGTCAGTAGCAAGACCAAGATTTGGATGAGAATATTACAGTGCACTCCATGGAGAATCTGAATATATAGTTTCCACTGACTCTGTCAAAAGCCTTTTTCCATATTTAAGGGAAGAGTTGAAATGAGGATTAGATTTAATGTTGATCAGGGTAAAGGTCAAACCCAGTTATATCTCATTATATCTATAGAATTAATTATAAGTATCATCTGGTTAGGTGGAGTTAGTTACAGTGGATTCTGTGCCTTTGAAAAGCTATTTTCAAACTAACTGGAAATAATTATTTGCATTGATTTATAGATGATATTGTGTGTATCCATCAGGGTTTTTTTCAGGCAAAATTTAAAGAGCATAAATACTCAGAGAGTGGACTTAAAGGAAATACATTTTTGTTCCAAATCACATACTCTTCGACCTAACAACCAAGCAGGTACTTCTTTTACAATATCACCTTTCCTCAAACAAATGGCTTTTCCACAACCAGGAGAAGTGTGTCATCCCCAAAAATACAAATATTTAGACAGGAAACTAAAAAGAGTGGCACTTAAGGACCAAAGTTCGCATATTTTCACTACAGTCATAAATATTTGTGAGGTCAGATATTTGTTTAGGATAAGTTTTTTTCACTCCAAGGCATGAAACTGATTTTCACTTCTGGTCCTAAAGATTAAGTCCACATTACTAAAACTTTCACTTAAAACATGCAGGACCCAAAAGACCTTCAAGGAGACTTGAGCAGAGGTTCCCACAGCAGAAAGAGAGCAATGAGATTTGAAGAACAACTAGCAAGGAAAACGTCACTGAACATCAACTGTCCCCCCAGTGGAGTTCTACAAAAATATTTTTAAAGAAGCCTTGAAAAAAAACCTATTATGACTTTGTTTGGAGCAGAAAACTTGATATTTCCTTTTTAAAATTAATTTTCTTTTCAAAATATACTTAAGGCTACATACATAACAAATAGATCAACAGATGTAACCACAGCGTGCCTGGAGGCTCACGGATTCACAGTGCCCACATCCCTGGGGTCAAGCTCTGTCCATCACTCCTGGAGTTGTGTGGAGTTGGAGTCACACATCCCCAAAAACAACCTTAATACACCATGCAGAGTTTATCTCCTGGTGCTGTGGGTAGTTTGTATGGGAATAACAACGCAGGAATGGGATGGTGGGTGGGGACAGCTCTCCTGAGCTCAGTCCCACCTCACAGTGCTTGAAAAAGAACTTTGTACATCATCTTCCTCTCCTCCAGGGATGGGAAAGGAAGGATACAGTCTGATTTTTTATTCTCCTCAGTCTTTTAACTAAATACATTTGGTTTGCTGCAATTAAGGCCCTTTGAATCGGGCAGTGTTTCCTTGAAGACTGCTTGGACTCCAAAAATTTCCCAAAGTTTCAAAATTTCATATGACATGAGAACAACTTCTGTGGCTGATAAAATTGTTTGTTGGGATTGGCAGCGCCTGACATCTCCACTCCTCAGAGCTTCCCTCTTTTCCCTTTCCTCTCCCTCCTCCACCCCCCAACTTTCCCTGCCCTTTTTCGGCATCCTCTGCTCCCAGACTCCAGCTACTGCCCCCGTGCCACCCGATGTTTTTCAGCAGAGCTGGAAGGGGGGGGACACTTCTTGATGCACTGCAGATGTGGGCTGTTTTAGTGGTGCTTTCACATGGAACTCAAATTGCTCGGGAAGGTTTAACCCTGTGACTAAATTCTCAAACCTGCAAACTGTAAGCGAAGCCCGTGCTCCCATCCAGGCTGAAAAGGGCAAGTTAATGAAAGAAACCCCCCACCCCAGCAATTCACAGGATGCATGAAAAGAAACCTAAACCCCCCACATTCTCAATGCTAATTAAGCAATAATGATCAAGGCACAGAGTATTTCCTGGGGATTAATAACTAACTGGGAGGAGATGATGACCCCAGACAGTCATTAATCCTCAGGAAATGCCCTGCATCGAAGTTGTTATTGCTAGTTCAGGCTAAATATGTGAGAAAAGAGATTTTTTTCAAAGTCCTTCTTGCTGGAGGTTTTTCCAGTATGTTTTCTCTTTGGTTGGGATTATGAGCCCCCTGGAGTAGGACCTCTCAGACCCATCAGTCAACCAGATAGCACAAAATATTCCTCCAGACCCCAGCATGATAAGAAATAAAAATTAAGTCATAGTTCCTTAACTAGACCCTTCTGCAGATGTCTCCTGCTGTTTGCTAGACATTCAAAGCCTGATCCTGGACAGGGTAAAGCTGTGTCAGCTCCTACTGAACTCAACAGTTCAGACTCTGAGATACCAAATTTCTGTAACCTCTGAGACTCTTCTTATCGGAAGATCCCATGGAGCACCGATCCCATGGAGCTTAGTGCTTCTGGATACAGGCCCTGACTCCAGGAGGTGCTTGATTTTAAGCACATGCTTAACTTCAGGCAAATATACACTCGACTGACTTGAATGATTTAACAGATGATGTGTAATAACCAGGAACATTTTGCAAACTGTTGCTTGTAATGAAGACCCCAAGACACACACACACTTATATGAATACATATGCAAAAGAAAAGGAAGAGAAAGATCCTACATCACAGGTCTGTTCCCCTTCCCCTGACATTTTCAGGTCTGCCGAAGAAAGGACTTGGCTTCTGCAATCAAAAAAAAAAAAAAAAAGGAAGTTTAACAAAAACTTCCTCATTATGATTGGTAATCTTTAATTTTTTCTGAAAGCAGAGCTTTTCGTATGTCATTAAATAGTCCTTTGGTTTCAAAAGAGAAACTAAACAAAGAGAAGAAAAAAATAAAATGAGTTTAATCTACATTAACCTTCCCAGCTTGGTTTAAAAAAACATATGAAAGAAATAGTATAAGTAATAAAAGGTAAAGTTGCTTTTCTACATTCTTTACTGTCTAAATGTTATAAAGATTAATAGTAGTATAAGGAAACAAATATGTGGTACACATTTACATATGTATACCTGTGATATGTATTTATTAAGAACAGTTTCAGTTCTAAGCATCATTCTCTCAGCCCTTCTGTGTCACTCCTTGTCAAAAAAAAACCCCTGCAGGATGGAAAAGAAAGGTCTGATAACATTAAGCCCTGCCTGAGTTCAGCTCCTACACTAATTTGAAACCATGGAAAGCATTCAGCACCTAACAGGATTAAGCTAGGGAAAAAACTTAGAAAAATATCGTTAAGATTCAGCTCCCACTACAAAGAAAATCTTCATTATTTTTTTTTTATATAGCATCTCTAATAATGAGAAGAAAAAGTGAAAAGTCAGTGCAATATACAAACTACAGAAAGCTCTTAAACTAATGAACAGCCAGATGAATTAGCAAACCTCACTTTCACAGGATCTCTGCTTTATCCTCCACATAAATCTCTTCACTCTGCAGCAACACCAGTCCCTGGTGTTAATAACACAATGTCAGCAATTTTGGTAAGATTTATATAGGAAAACTAGACTGAAAATTGCCTGGTCATTATACATTCCTTTGGAATCAATGGAACACTATAAATCTTTAAATACATTTGTGCTCATATGATTCAGACACACTCCCTAGGTGTATCCTGACATTAATTAGAGGATACTTAAGCTTGGTGTGGCAGAGAAAAAAAAAAATATAATAAAATCTCCATGTTAATTTTTTTTTTAATGGGGTACATACAGAGAATATTGCAAGAGCAGGTTTGGGAGATCTATTTGTCAGATGGAAATTAATAACTATTCCAAACCAGAACCAAAGCCTACTGCTCCTCCATACCATGAGAGCAGCCACTTGGTCTAAAGTTTCACGTTGGCCTATTTCTTCTTAGCTGGGCTAAGCTGGCATCAAGGGGCTATCATCTGTCAAAATATCAGCAGGAGAAACAATTGACAAAGCCACCACTTGAGAATGTTGAGTAAACTGGGTAAAAAGCAGTGAAAGAAGTTAATGTGCAACCTGGCACACAGTACCAGCCCAAGCCGTGAGAACCACTTATGTGATAATTGGTCCCTCACAATATCTTCTGCTCTGTAAAACATTGTCTTGGGCTTGTCTTTCAGCACAGGAACGGATCCCTTTGAGGTGCAATGAAACAAACACCCACCTGAAAGCCCCCTCCAGCTGACAGGGGAGGAATTCAGGTGGGAAAGCTTGCGATTTCTGAACAGCTCCGAACAGTTTCAGGTAACTCCAGACTCACCCAGGGTCAGTAGGAAAAAAAAAAAAAGCAAAGCCTTTTTTGAAAGAGGAAGAAACACATTTATATGCAGCCATTTATTCGGTTCAGACAGAAATTAGTAACCTCTGGGATTCAAAGTATCTCTCTCTCCATTTTTCTCCTCCTTGTTGTCCAGCCTTAAAAAAAAAAAAAATCCTTATTGTGCTGGCTGAGTATTACCAGGGGAAGAAATGTAAAACCAGGAATCAGAAGAGAAACAGGGAAAATTAACAAAGGTGGTCTGTCTACCAAGTAGGAACCCAGGCACCAGAAAAAGTAGAATATTACAATAGATTATGAAACATCTTGTAATACAGGTGTTTCACAGGGCATCCAAGATTCTCTCAGCCCTGCTGTACATACATGTGTATGTGTCTATTACACATATTTGTATCTACAAGTTTTTCGGAGTTGGAGGGGTGGGAGACAGAGTTACTAAAACCAAAGCTAGTGATGTATCACCACGTTAACACTCATATTTGTTCATATACAGAGGCATTTTGAGAGAGAGCACAGCTGTGCAGAGGAAAGAGTGCAAGTCATCATCTGAACCCTACCCTGAAAGGAAAGGTGATGCAAAAGCTTTGAGCAGAGGGGTAAAATTCACCCTATAAGGGAAATTATTTTACTTTCTAAAGTTGGTTCACTTTGAGTTTGTAAAGTGACCTAGGAGACTGTTCTAAACTGGGATCTTCTTGAGAGAAAGGGTCTGATTTGTAGCTACTGGAAAATATGAAATCTGTGTATGTTTTGGCACATCTTTGGATTCTCAAGAGTCAAGAAATGGGCCTCTGTGTTCTTTAATGATTCAGAGAGTGGCAGTCAGTCCTTACAAAGTGAGAACACTCAGTGTTTGTAGAGCAAATACAATTTTCTTTATGACAGAAAATTTCCCATAGCGCAATCTGGTCTTTCTTGTGCTGCTTTAAAAAATAGTGACCCACGTTCAGGCTTGTTGCTAGAGCAACAAACATGTGGGCCAGTGCTGTTCTCAAGAGAGATGTTCCCTAGCAGGCCAGGTGTTCTTTTGTATGGATCTGGGCTTTGTCATATTAACAACTGTGGATGAATCATGGCAAATTTCCTTCAGATTTCACTAAAGCTCACCATAGCCATGGTTTCCTACTCAGCTTGTCCTAAATCAATCCCTATTCCCTCAAAAGCACCATCCTTCTCATATGTAGTCACACAGTGACTGGTCTCTCAATACATCAACAGAAAAGTTAAAGGACAAAGTGAGTGTTTGACATCCAAGATTAATAATAACCATTATGGGATTTCCTTTAATGAGATCACCCAGTGTCTCACAACAGCAGCAATATCGCAGCCAGAACAACTACACAGAAGGAAGAGAGATAAAAAGATAGCACAGAGATGACACTAAAAGTAGCTCCCATGTGAATAAGGCTTGTATATCCTGCTCTTCTGCTTCATAACCAATTGGGCAAAGAAAAAAGTAAAGTCTGCTACACCTGGATTCTGTTTAGATGCTGGGAAGGAACAAGAAGGTCCTTATTTGAGGACCCATGTCCATGTGTGGATGAAAAGAGCTCCCTGCTGCAGATTCCAGGCAACTTTCTGTTTAAAGGACATCAACTCTTGCAAGCAGAACATTGCTACAGCAGAGTCAAGTTCATCCTCGATCAAAGTCTGCCCAAATTTACCCCACTGCTTCTGGATGGTGTAATTCCATGGACTGATTTACCATGGCCAAGAGAAAACTTGACCCTCTTTTCCTCGCAAGAGGAATTTTGTTAGTGAACTGAATCCAGAGGAATTCAAGACTGTTTTAGGTTTTGCCTATAGGTCAAAGGAGGCTGAGGTGTTCAAATGCTGTAATAGTCAGTAAGAGAACCATAACTTTCTGTACCCTTTCCTCAAGCATATGGAGAGCTCAGCAGATGGAGTGGCACAGAGATACACATCTGGAATGCAGGTGCTCCACCAGATACTTGGTGCCATTCCAGCAGCTGGGCTTCTCCATAGGCACCCTCCACTGCTTACTGCCAAGAAAGACTTTTGTCCTAATTGGCATTAACAATAACATCAATATCTCCTCCCCTCCAACAAACCTAAGGCTGGAATCAGTCATACTTGTCACTCTGCTCCCCTTTACTCTGGCTTGCTTGTGATTAGACCACCCTCCTCTTCATCTGCTCAGCAGACGGCTACCCTGAGGTGGATACCAGGGCCCACCACCAGCTGCAAGTCCTCTTTTGTTTGTCAGTGCTTCAGCAGGGCGTATCTTTTATTCCCCAGCAGCTGGGAAAAAAAAAACAGAGGAGAAGAGAGCAGCAGTGACTTGAAACTTGAATTTATCCAGTTTTGCTGGTGGCTTTGGAAGTCTGACCATCGTCTGCTGTGCTGATGAAGGGTCATGTTTCTCTGAAGGAAGGGGGGAGTTTACTAGAAGCCCTTTTGGGCAGGATAACTCTAAATATAGCCATGCTAAATAAACACATCTCTAGGAGATAGGCCCCACTAAGTCATCTGGCCCTATACCCTGTTTGAGCTGTGCTAAGCAGCTCTAGTGCTCTCCAGTGAAGATATGTGTGGACCTTCCAAGCAAGGCAAAAGTTTATGCACATGCTCTGTACTCCACACCAGCCAGTGCTTAAATACACATTCCCCTTAAAATATGCCACAGTACTGCAAAGAAAGTACAAGGAAAAAGGGAATTGAGTTGTTTACCTGAAACATCACTTCTTAGCTGATCCATAATTAAGAATATAATTTCCCTCCCCCAGTTAAATTTTAATTCTCAAAGCTGAGACTAAAAACACAGTTTTTTATTTATTTTAAAACTTTAAACAAGCTACATAAACCCTGCAATGAATATCTGGAATGCTCCATTGGAAGGTCTCTGCCCAAAAAGCAGAGACTTGCCTCAAGCAAAGAGTGGGGTATTTGATTTGAAAGAACTTGTGGCATCCTGCTACTGCTTTACTTCTGTAACACCTTTCACAATCTAGCTGGATACAAAGGCTAATTCATTAGAAAGCCACTAAAGTTTTAATATTAGGATCGATTAATCTTTTCAAATTGATGTGTTATTACAAAATATGTAATAAGTAAAAAGATTTTTTAATAACAAAACTATAGAAAGCAAAATATTAAAAAGCCTGTGGCTGTTCAGGAGCAGTTATTAGAAAGAATCACTTCACACTCACTTTCAGCACATGGAAGTTTGTGAAGTCCCTCTATCAGGCAAATTTTGAAGCTTTCTTGTTGGTTGAACTTGTGGACATCTCTGATATAACCACATAAGTAACAATTCCTGAACAAATCCTTTTGTCTGAATTATTATACTGCCTGTTTTAGCTCCTTCTCACATGCCTCACTCGAGTTGCCCCACTCCTGAATACAGGGCAAAAACCAGCAGGCAGGGATTTGCTCTTTTCAGCTAAAGGGTTTTGGATGGGAAAAGATTGCTTTCTTCTCTCCTCCACTCCCAAGTTCCTGAGCAACATGGAAGAATGATCCAGCTTTTAGGGCACTCACCCAAGCATTACGAAACCACGTCAGAGAGATCCTGCATTACACCAATTTAAAACACCACCTATAAGTGCCCAAGTTACTGTGCTGTGTAAAGTCAAGAGACCATTAGATGAATCAGATGTCCCTGAAGGAAAGGTAGTTAAGGTGCCCAAGTCCAGCATCATGACAGGGAGATCTTATTTTTCCTTAATTCCAAAAGGTAATTGTTGCCGTAGTGGTAAATTACTCAAATGAAAACGGTTTTATCTTAATGAAATTGTTTAATGAAAGCTTCAAGTATTATTGATCCCAAATCATCTTACAGAGCAAACAGATGGAGATCTTAACATCAAAATAAATTATGTTTAGAATAAATGAAGAGCCACAGGGATATTCCCATTGAACACTTGTTAAAAACAGAAAACAGAGCCCAAGATGTTTGTTGTTTTTTAGAAAAAGGAAAAACTAGAAAGCAAATTCAAGTTCTTACATCAAGATGTAGTTTCTCAAATGCCCTGTAAATCTCACCTTTTACCACACAGCTTATACTAAAACTGCTAAACTGCAGGCACCCATGAGAGGTCTGCAAGTCCTTGGCTCTTAGGAGGATGGAGGTTGCAGTGGAGAGAAAGGAAGCTGTGTAATTTTTGCCACTTCAGAATGATGCTTTGAGGAAAATTCAGTCAGAGTGGCGTGCCTGGATCACAGCTGAGCACTTCTGTCAATGCCAGGTGACCTTGGTGAGTACACTGGCAGGGTATCCAATGAGGGGGGATATAAAAAGGAGAATCAAGCAATTTTCTCAGGGGTATGAACAAAAGGAATGTTCGAATGTTCGTGTTCTGTAACAGCTGAGACACTGAGGGTTGAAAGCAGTTTTTTTTTCACCTCATAGCATTAATGACGGGATGCTTTGACAATGCTGTCCCTTGACCTTTCTATTAGTGGAAAGCTCCTGAAGACTTTCATATTCTCCAAGGTCTCCCTTTCTCTCAACATGGACTGAAACCACACACCACCCCACAAACATGTGCTATTTCAGGCATTTAGAGTTTTACAGTTCCAGCCTGTGATCAATTACTGACTATTTGAGATTTATAACAAGTGCTTTTTCCACAGAACTGAAATCTCATGATGACTTCAACTAGCAACTCCACTAAAGCTGAAGAACTGCTATTTAAAGAAGAGGCCCCAAATGGATCCATATTTCAAGATTTAGCAAACTCAGAACTGGCAACTTTTGTGCCAGATTTAATCAAACCAACGCTGTTAAAGACTGAATCAATTACAATGGATTTATGTATGAAAAAATTTACATAAAGGTAGGATGTGAAACTGTTACACTGTAGATTAACTTCTATAGTTGCACATATGTAAATGTTTATTCTATCCCTCTTTTTCAGATTATTTTTGTCAACGGGAAAATAACAAACTAAGCCAATGATATTCTGGAAGAAGAGACCTGGATCAATGACTAACTAGTTTAAATCAGACGAGTGGTGTCTCCACTCGTCGTTCTTGTGTTCAAGAGAACACAAAAATCTGATCCATGGGATACATCTACTCCCATAAGACCACTTCACCAGCCTACCCATGTAATTAGGTTCCTAAACTTGGCACAACAGCTAGGTATCCGAAGTTGGATGGATAGACTATCCAGAGAGGGCATTATAGTGATGTAGGACCACAGTCCTACAATCTCTTTACACAATACGAACGGGGACTTAATGTAAAATCAAAATCTAATTTACTTCAGGTCCATGCAAAGGACCAGGTAAAGCCTGTACTGTGCAACTCCACAGCACATGGAAATGCTCAAGCTAGCTTAAAAACAGTGGCTCAGCACCATCTTTCTTTCACAACTATTTCAGGTCAGGGTGTGGGTAAAACACTCTGTGTTTCCATCATAGGTGAACACAGGTCCAAACAAGAGGCCCATGGTCATGTGGAATTCTGTCCTGAAGCTGGAGTTGAACTCAAATCCCTGAACTTCCTGCCCTGTATTTTTCCTACCCAGCCTAATTTCTCACCAGCCCTAAGATATCTGAATGGTTAAAAAGAAGTTACACCAAATGAACAAACTATTTGCATGGCCTTGAGGATTCTTGGGAATATATATAGAGTAAGGAAATACATATATATATATATATATATGGAAATACATATATATATATGTATTTCCTTCTTGCTCCCCTCCCCATCTTTTCAAAGCTTTGTAAAGAATTTTTAAGAGAATGCTCTGCAAAAGACCGAGTGAATCGCCTTGTTTCTCCGAGGTACATCTGTAACCCGTCTCACTAATTCTGTACACAAACAATTTTGTGCACAAAGACACTGAAATTTCCTTTTTCCATGACTGCACCGGCTTTATGTACCTCCACTGTTATGGCTCAGTAGTTCTAGGACCAAACCAGTCACATTGCAAGTACAGAAATACAGATGTATTGACGGGCCATACAGATGTATTCCAAGTGTTTGGGATACGGCTCAAAGTCATGCACAGTTGGTTTTCTTGGCTTTCACCCTCTTGGAGTTTTCTGTGTTTGTATTGCTCTTCAGCACATGTAAGTAACGGACCATGTAAATATAAAGCATTTCTGGGAGAACAGATCTGGATGTCCTCAATTGCAATGCTTTCGTCCATGCATTCCTAGTGGTTTCCTTGAAACCAATATACTGTTTTTCACAGGTATTTCCAAATCAGGGCCATAACTGGGAACGAGGAGTGGAGCCAGTAAAATTTTTCAGCTGGAAAAATTTCCCATAAAAAGGCAAGGCTTCCTTGAAAATGAAATTTTTCATAGCACTCCAGAGTTACATTTATCAGAGTCGAAGGGCCGGAATTTTCTATTAACTTCGCAAACACTCACTTCATGTGATTCCATCCAGGTTTTTTTGAAATATCACAAATGCAGCGTGGACATTCACAGTGAGAATTAAATCTGTCAGGAAATGCTATACTTTCAATCTTATTAAAAATGTGAGAATTTTTCTTCCCCCCCCCCCTGCCCTTACTAGTTTCAATTTTTCTAACCCAGCATGTTTAAAGGCAGCATTCAGAATGTTTAAAGGAGGCTCGTTATTGTCAAAGTCTTTTTAGTAATGAGGCACGTAGGAATTCTGAATGGATCTGAGACCTTTGCAACTGAAAGAATAACTTTCTGATCCCATCACAGTGCTGTGGAAAGGCTGGAGTTGTAGTACAGGATGGACTGTAGAGCATCTGTCTCATCTCTGACCTACAGAGGCTCCCAAACAAGCCAGAGCTGGAGTATTTGATTGTAATTGTCTTATTGAGCTTTCCTGTTCAGTGCGGTGTGCCTGTAATTACACTTATAGTTTTTCTGCCCAGAGAAAGTGGATTTTCAATTTTCTTTTCCCACATCAATGGAAGACAGGGATATTCGGGTATTCCAACGCACGCCTCAAAGATTTCTGCAGTTCTTTCCCAATTTCCTGGGGTTTAGCTATTGTTGGTTTGCAGGTAGATGGCTTGCCCAGCTGTCATTCTGTACAGTGGGTTTGTATAACAGGTTTTTCTTGCCTTTATCCTCCCCCCCCCTTTGAATTTTCTGGTTGGTATTTGCCAAGGTTGATTCATTGAACACAGTCCTGGTGCGTCCACCCGTCAGCGTCCGTGCCGAAGCAGCCAGGCCTTCCCTGGGTGCATTCCTGTCCTTCATCAGGCTCCATACAAGTGTGCACCATTTTACTGCTTGGCTTATTAGTTCTAAAATCTCCAGATTCTTTACCTCATTCTGGCAGTGGAAAGCTGGGAGGAGGGCTTTTAACTGAACATATATTACAGAAACACTACATTTAAGTCTCCTTTATACTGGGATGGAGAACTGACCCCAAATTCTTCAGAGCTGTAATGAGTAAAAGGTTTGCTGCATGACTCAATGCTCTCTCTATGTTTAGGGGAGGGTGCTTCACCTTTATTACATATGTTATAAAGTATAGAGCATACACTCCACAACACCAGGATCTAATCTGCCTTGCTTTCTTTACTTGCCTTTTTTATTCTGAAATTAATACTATCTGTGCTTTTTTAAAATTATTTTTTAATTAACATTTTCCTTGCTACTCAAACAGCTGGGCAAACTGATCATTCTCATTCTTCTAAAAGCTGTTCTTTTAATAATATTTCTGTTTAATAGTATGATCTCAGACTAGATTTTATTGCTGCTCTTTTTTCTTTTCTTTACAACATTTCTTTAAAACCTGTTATTTTAAGTACATATAAACAGTTTTTCTTCATTTCAATTTGATATTGGCTAATCCTGAACAAGTAAGAACCATGTACTTCATTCAGACTTGTCAATGCACAGAAGTACTAATAAATATAATTTCTCACACTGCATCCTATCCTGGTTTCCAGTTTACCCTAAAAGGTTTAACACCAGGTAATTCAAAGCTTCTAAGGCCAAAAAGGCCAACCATAATTATTAACAGGTACTCAGGAGACTATGAGGAATTATGAGTTAATGTCTTTCATGTGTCTGGAATTCTGGAGAGGATTCCCTGCGCTAAGATGAAGCTGAGCACTTATTAAAGAAGTCTCACAAATTGATGAGGTGTCTTAAGTTTCACAGTTGCATTCAAACCACGTGCTCCCTAAGCTTCATACCACTGACCTCTTGCCTCCTCCATCCTATCTGCCATCCTTCAATTTGTAGGCAGGTTCCCACACAGTGTGCATTATTCGATATCCCGGCTGCCTGCTCTGCTGGAATCCACGCAGGCTCCTGGCTAGAATTCCTTTTCAGATACCAGTTTTTAAGACATGAAATGAACAAAGTCCAAGGCTTGATGCCACGCCCATCCCAAACTTGCCACATCCTTCCCATCAGAACCACTGCACAGACTCCATAAATTTAATTTTGACTCATCTCTCTACAGGTTTTGAAGGAGCAGCTGATGGATCTGACTGACTTCCAAGCTGTGTTCACTGGAAGAACCTAGCAGTGTGCAGTTGTAAGATACATCAGCCATCGGGTAAGCTTCTTCCAAAATCTACTTACCATTTCCTTTTTAAGACTGGGAACCAGACTATTTTTGGTGTTCCAGAGGCCCTCATCAGACTGAAGATCTCATTGTACAAGATATCATACGTAACCATACAAAAATACGGTCCTTATTCAGCCTAAGTTACTTTTGGGGGTGAGGATAATTTGAATTTAAGAAATAACACCATCACACTAAATATCTGGAAACATGCTCATGGATCTGCATTTGATTCCACATGCTTTTTTGGCAAAATTGAGTTTGGAAGTAGAATTCAGCTGATCAGTCTATGCTGAGCAAACTGCTATCCTTCCTAGTCAGTAGGAAAAGTTATGCAGCTGTTTCAAGGGCAGCTGTATAAATTCAGCTAAATCACAGAAAAAGCTTTTTATTCATTATAATATGGCCTGGGGCAAAATAAAGCTGAAGTTATTAAACTGTAACTACAATCTGGCCACAGTAAAATATATTGAAGTCAAGATTAAAAGCATATACAGAGTATGAACTCCTAGTGTGGAGGGTGGAGGTTAAGAGAGGAAAAAGCCTAATTCCTTGGTGAAAAACTGAATTTCCTGAAATCTCTTCCTGTATCCAAAGTGGATTCTGGGAGTTGAAAAGTGATATTGAATGCCTGCATCACTCAAAATAAGAGAGACCCAATCCAGCGATTTTCACTCATAAAAACAATAATAAGAGCATGTTCTTTCAACCGTGACCTCGATAACTTATTTAAGAGTTTCAGACAGCACCCTGTGTCAAACAGCAGTTTTTTCATGGCAGGGTTGAACTGTTTTGAAAATGCAACAGTTGGCCAGGATAAACCTTTATCTTCATTTGCCCATTGTTACTCGTATTTTTGTAGCCTTCTGGTAGCAAGAGGTCACATTTCCATGAAGATAAATTCCTTATTAGACCCAACTGTGGTCTGAGGTCATTGCATATCTGTGCCAGGACAGACTTAGAAGTGATGGTGAATAGGAAGTTTTTGTGTTGTATTGTCCTGGCTTACGGCAGCTGGAGCCAGACAGTGTTAGGACCAATATCAGCATGGGCTAAAGCAGGCATATCTTTCCAGTTGCTCATCACACAACAATGAGTAAATAAACACTGTCCTCCATCCAGACTGAGCTGTCAGCCCAATTAGGCACGAGAATGTCCCGACACACCATGTTTCCTATATCTTCACCTCCAGTTTCCACCGCTCGCATGCCTGCGGTGATTTCAGATAGACACGGCTGTATTTAAACACAGCTCCGCTGCTGGCAGGGGTCAGCTCTGCTGTGTCAACACTAATCCTTCCTGTCTGCTATCAGCCAGTTTGACATTTGATTTGTGTCAAGTTTCTCTGTCCACTGGAAGCCAAATATCGCAGCCCTGAGATAACACTTTGCCCCACTTTCCTCCAATCGCCGAATAACTTCGCGATTTTGGTCCTCAAACTCTGAATCGAGGGGGTCACAAGTTACAAAGACCAAGTTGCTTTTGCCTGAGAGGTTATGCTAGAACAGACATCATTTCACTTCTTATCATCCAGTTATAGTTAGAGAAGAATTAAACAGAATGTCCTCAAGTACAAGAACTTTACGCCTGACATTCCGAACACCTCGTTGAACTGTGCTCTTTCCCTTACCCAGCAGCATAAATGGAGTAGGTCTAATGTAACACTGATTTTTTGCACACATCTGAAAATCTGACACAAAAAAAAGGCCAGCCACTCAAAGGACAGAATATCTCAATGCTCACATCAGACTTGCTCTAAAGGAAGCCAAAGGCTTCTCTCACCCCCTCCAACTCCACCAAACAGTTTGTTATGACTCGGCGATAAAGATCAGTATCTACTGAAAGATAAGCCAGGACCACCACCAACTTGGGCCTTCAAAGCATGCTGAACTGCATTATACCACAGTGTGAAAGGATATGCCTGTCATGAAGGTGCCAGCTCTTGTCAGAAGGCTGTTCCTCCTATTTTTTCACCAGAGGAGGACTTTCCCATGATCCCCAGGAGCTGTGGGCTGTTAATTGTTTGCTGTACAACACATGAAGCGTGTGGTCCACAGTTCTGGCAGGCACAGCCATCAGCTGTATCACGTGTGTGGGTTCAAACACAGATCAACACCCCTGGATAATTCTGAATTGCAGAATCTCCACATAAAAAGTTTTCAAATCACGGTCATTTTTCATGCTCGGGAGCATTTTACTCTTCAGGTGCACAGACTCAAGTAAATATGGGTAAAACTTGCCTAACAAACAGCACCCAAACTCCTTTCCTGACTCAGCAGTATTTACTGTACAGGCAGAAATTTGTGTGAGGAAAAGGAGCACAACATCCCTGGAAATTAAATTCTTCACAAAAAAATAAGAGTATGTGTCCAGACCCCTACTGTACCAGCCTAACCAGCCACCTAAACCAGAAGAACTGCACACAGTACAATAACCCTCTTCTGTTTTGGTATTTACAATGTTTGACAGTTCCAAAATCAAAATCAAAATTTTCCCCTCAAGGAAACGATTTAACAAAATTTGATATCAGCGTTAAAATACAAAAATTCTCTCACCCGTGTTATCGAAGTCATTGAATTTGAAAGTGTTTTCATCTTAGTTCCAGATATGAGTAAAAATAACACCACAAAATATATGTGCACATGTATGTGATATAGTCATTAGGCATGCAATTCTATACTATACACAATGCAAAGTTTAAATATATTTCAGCAGGGATTTAGGGTTTTCTTTAGTAAACAGTGTATTAGTGCCAACAGTAAACAGTAATGCTCTTTTTTGAATGGGTCTGTCTTCACAACACACATTAATTATTAATTATCTTTTATTCTAAATGTTTTAGCTCTTTTAAATTTAAAGGAAAGATTATTAAATTTAAGGGATAGATTATAAGAGTTCCTCCTTTATACCAAAGTTACTAAATTCCTCCAGCTTTTCACAGTGAAACTACATAAGATGTCTGTGACTGAGGCACACTAGGAAAGAAATGTGCCCTCTCCATCTTTAAAGACAAAATCTGACCTTGATCTCATTTGAGTCTCTGGGAAGGATTAAGCTTGGGACAGAGAAATCCAAAAGGCAAACATTTCTTTTAAGTTCTCAACTGGTAGCAAAATACAAATAGGCACTCAGGAGAAAAAAAAAGGGCTAGAGTTTCAAAAACTAAACAAATAATAATTAAAAAAAATAAAATTCTGATTTTGAATATAAACATTGGATAAAAAGATGTTTAAAGCTACAACAGAAGTTTAAAACCATGCAGCAACAACCCTTATCAATCTTATCAGTGAGATGTAAATTAATTGCTGTCTCACCAGTAACAGTAGGTAAGATTACACTTATTTCCAGATATGGTTCTGTTCTCAGACATACCACAGTCAGTCTTTCAAAGTGCTCAGCCTTCTAAAGCCACAGGGAGAGTGCTCAGGTGATAACTCATCATGTCTTAACCATAGGTGAGCCACATGAAAACCAATGTACTGGATTTTAGGCCTTCCAAACCAATACTTTGTAACTTTTACTTAATAATCTGGACAATAAAAATTTCTCCATTTCTATCTAGGATACTGCATCAGAGGTCTTATCTGAGGGCAGGGGAGAGGTTTGATTTTAGAGTGGCTGGAGAAGAGGGAGGACCAGAGAGAACTTCAGGTCTGCCATCCATCCTTAATGTAGAAGAGGAAATTCTCTGTGTTGCATAAGGGACAGGAACATGCTTCTCTCACCTTGGTATCAAGAAGGGAAAGGAGGAGCTGAAGCAGGAGCTCTGGTTTTGGGTTGACCCAGGGATGGTTATATGGTCACTAACACTCGTAGTGTGGGCACAAGGTGACTGATGTGGTTAAGGATTTATATGATCCTCTCAGATGGGCATTTCCTTTGAGGGCCATCCCAAAAGAATTGTGCTATTCCAAGGAAAGGGAACGCATAAGACAAGGAGCAAAAACTGTCAGTAAAAATGCAGTGAAACCCAACTCGGCTGCTACAGTGGAAAGCACAAGCTTCAATATTATCTGTATGAAGCACAACCACAGTAAACAGATTTTGGGATATTTCACACAAGTCACTGCTTTTCTAACATTGAATATAAAGTTTGGGGCAGACTATGCATCCAGGAATTTTAAGGCATAAGCTTTCATTGAAAATATTTTGCCTACTTGATCCTCAACTGCTGTTGAGGATCATTACAGCGCAGGGAGCACAAGGATGTGACCAAAATGGCTTTGTCCCTGTGCTGAGGTTTACAAGCAACATCCCTTGGCTCTTTTATGAGCAATTCAGAATTTCTTGGGGTTTTCCAGCTGCTTCTAGATCACTGGTTCGACTAAGTCATAACACGGCCTAGCCAGCCTCTTTTCCCAGACAGGAACTGGAACACATGGCTTGTGGTTGCGGTAAATTAATAAGGGGGTGAAAAAAAAAAGAAAATAAACAGAAAGGACTTTTCCCACGTGTTTTACAACAGTGCAAATCTGTCCACCATCCAGTTCGTCTGCAGCATACCATTCTCCTGCCAGTCATTCCTGTGCTCGCTTGCTATATGATATAACTCCATCCTCCCCCCACCACAAGTTTTATTTTTAATGAGCTCTCTGAATTTCCAAGGGCCAGATAATGGTGATGTAAACTGGTGTCACTCCACTGTAGATTTTGAAATCAGATCCAGATTTTCCTCTAAAATACGTATTTAAATGTATGAGGAATTCCCCATTTGTAATGTATATAGCCTTAAGCCATAATTATTGTCTCTACTCACATAAGAACATTTACATAGCTATGTAATAAAAATGCTCAGAAAGAAATATCTTTACAGACTGAATTTCACTTTACATAAACATATCACAAATTAGGCCCAAAGATAATAGGGAATTATAAATTCTTAATATGCAGCATTCTTCAAAGGTGAAAGCTAAACTGCAGGATTTCCTGAAACATGTTGTACAACAAAAAAAGGCTGTGTTGTATTTTTAAACTACATCCTCCTCACTACCATCCATTCGTCAGTACAGAAGTTTTTTATGTGGTGTGGCTGTGAATTTCTTCACAATTCTCAGTGGAAGATCCCTGGAAAGCCCTTTCCCTTCATTTCCCCAGGCCTGAGCAGTGTGAGCAGAACTGACAAATCTCAGAAAACACTCTGTGAAAAGGCACAGAGACTCTTCTTCGTTCTTTGGCAAAGCTCAGGTCAGCCTGTGGTTTGTGTAGTCCGAGAAACCATTTAAGCACCATTCAAAATTACAGTGATCAAGAGTTGCATTTCAGCCTAAAAGGCTGTATAACTACTTTTCCCACAGTCCATGAAACCAAAACTCCAGTTTTAACGTAGTCTCACCTTCTGCTTTTATACAGTTGATCAACATTTGTAACCAGATGATCTGTTGTCTATCAAAGGATGCAGATCTAACTCCCTCAGCAGGGATTTTAAGTAGGTGAAACAAACCACCAGTTGCCTAAAGCTCACCATTACACATTTAATACAAGCCATTTAACTTGTAAATAAAGGGCCTTGCTGTGGCCCTTTATAATTTCTCTGATATTGCAACCCCTTTGGATGCCCAAATCTGCATGTTCTCAGAAATCTCCTCTAGGCAAAGTATGAGATCAGGCTCTGGGACTCAATCCAAAAGTTCACTGAAACCCATGGAAATAATCCCACTCGTTCACTGCAGTTAGCACGGGAAACCAAATTTCTCTGAATGCACCTGAAGTATATCCACAGTCAAGCACTTAATCTTCATACACAGAGCTTAAAACCATAGATGTTCTCTTATGCATATTCTGTGCATTTATCACACCATCACAAGATCCACTCCTCGTCCTAGACGTGACTTAAGCAGATGATAATTGTTGGCAGTAAAAACGTGTATTATGGTCATGCCCAAAATTCATGTTTGTTATGCCAAGCATTACATATAATTAATTTGTGATGTGTAATTTGTCCCACAGACTTTATAGTGTCTCCTCCTCAACTGCCCTTCAGTGCTAGACCACGACTGAAAATGGTATTTGTTGACAGGTTTATAACACACAAAGGCTGGCCTAAATCTAGATCAGTCATTCACTACAAATCCTGTGCTCAGACTTCACCAATTATTAGAAAATAACGTTTAATAAACCAATGTGAAGTGAAATTAATGAAAAAACTTGCTTTTGATAAGCTGTAACTTATGCATAACTTCAAATGGACTCCACCAGCTTCTCACACCTCCTCGTGCTTTATCAACAATCTGTTCTGTGCAGCCATTTGGCAGAGTCATTTCTGAGCCCAAAGGCAAGGTGTGCTCACCAATGGACACTTATTATGGCCTCCACGGCAAGAAAAAAAGGTAAAAAAATGCCTAAAAATAATGAAAACAAAATTCTGATGATGTAAAATCTAAAAAATTAAGCTGCGATGTTTAATTTATTCCTGGGAACCAAAGGTAGGACTGCTGTCTACACAGGTAGGTGACCAAAAGGAGTCAAATCTCTCTTGGTTGGAAGTACCTGAGTTTGTCATAATCCAGAATGTTAACATGAATATTGGGATGGTCATTAAACCTCGTAGCTTTAAGTTTAAGCCAGACAATAACTGCAGTGGAAAAAAAACTGAAAAAAAAAGTCTGAGCACATCTAAAGCCTAAATTCTGTACATAGAATCACAAATGACCAGGCAAATCGGCCCTCCTTACCTTTATATATGCTGCCTTACTTTTGTAAAATATATGATTAGCTTATACAACTAAATGTGTAAATGTGTAAAAATAATAAGACAGGCAAAAAATAGGGAAGTCTCCTTTAAGAAAAGATCATTTTTGGGCTCTCAAAGCATTGGATTCTGTTCTGCAATTTGCACATGCATTTATAAAACCCTTCTTTTGAGCTTTATGCTATCCACTGTAGCAGGAAATACAAGACAGATCTAGAAGATACCTATGCAGTGAGGTAAAAAGCGATCTAAGAATGTTAACCTAAATTTCAAATTTAGATATTTTTAAACCTGTTATTGAGAGGCTGTTCCCGACTTTCTTCTTTTGCCCTCCCAGGTTTTAACTTTGGGCTGCAATAAAAGCAAAAAATGTGCTAAGGAATTATGAATCTCTCATAGGGGCACAAAATAAGGTACTTACAGGTACACGGATACCTTCAGATGCCTCATGAATGAGATGGTTAAATTGCTACCGGCTCCAAATTCAGTGATTTATGGTAATGGGAAACTATACAATATGCTCTTGAAATGCAGTTTGAAATGATTGATAAAGCTTTAGTCTGACTGAACACATACAGTAGATAGATTAAGTGTCTGGCTTATCTGTCTGGTCCTGGGTGTTCATCAGTCAACCTCACTAACAAGCTAAAACTCAGGATTGTGGTCAGCAAGTTCATATTCATCTGAAAATATGGGGTCTGCAGAGAGTTCTTTAACACAAAGAGAACACACTGAATCTGTTTAATGCTTGCTTACCCCTACTAATGCTCTCCAGCCAGGAAAGGAAAGAACTGCAGACTTGAGAAGCAAGTTCACCCCTTGCATTTACTTTCCCCCTTCATTACTTTTTAATATCACTTTAAGTAACAACTGCTGAAACCCATTAACAAACTCATTTTATGGTGCCAGAAATCTCAATAGCTCATAAAATTGTATTATGAACCATGTTAAATTTTGCACAAGTCAACTGTGATTTAATAGCTTTTAATCCAAACACTGGATTTCTGTGTGACTCGGTGCCTTCCAGCTTGGTGCACAAAACGGCTTCAAAGAAAAGACCCAGCTCATAAAGGTGAGGTGGGGTAAGAAATGTGTGGTGTAGAAGATGTAGGTACACACTCCCACTGATGTAAAGCAGTGTAATGCCACAGCTCTCATGAAATCCCAGCTGCCATAAGCAAGATGTTCAGGGGAATATATCTAAAATTAGAGGCTTCATCAATAATCCTAATTTCACTAATTTAAAGGGTGTGATATCAGTATTTTCACAGGCCGAACAAGAGTTTTAAGATGGATTCCAGGCTAAAATGTAAAGAATGTCCTATGGACCACATGAAGAATTCAGCACAAGATGAGCCTATTCTGAAAGATTAGCTTCCTCCCCTGCCACCATTCACCACTCTGTGGGGGACTTTAAAAAAAAAAAAAAAAAGGATCAATGAACTCCAAACCCCTTTGCTGTTAATCCCTGCTGAGCTTCAAACAAGCCTGTGGAAGGACAAGACCTGAAAAGGTATTCGCAATAAAAGAGGCAATGGACACAAAAGTATATGCTGCTAATTAAAAACGTAAAATTATATCACAATGACTTTAAATGAGAATGATCTCAGTCTAATCACATAATACTTTCTTTTGTGCTCTAGGTCACGCCGTCACTCAGATGCAGCATTCAGGAAGCACATTTCATTAGACTAAATAAAGCTTCAATCATGTGTAAAATTTCCAACTTGAATAGGCAGCCATCATATCATTCATCAGTCTAGATGTATTTAATGGGTGTAATTTCTTCCTCATATTTCTGTGTTGATTGTTTCATTTCCACTATAGAAATCTTTCAAGATTGCTCTTTTTTGCAGTTCTTTTGGACAGGATAAATAACGCTTTTTAAGATGTTTCCCAAATACATTCCTTTCTGTTTGTCAAAAAAAATGGGTGATTGAGATAAAATTTAAGCCAAGACACGGAGAGAAACAACAAACCCCAAACATAACACACACCTTCCCTAGAGGACTCGGATGATATTACCCGTACTTGCATGTCTTGCAATAAATAATTATGCTTAATCAAAAACAAATTGAGCAGTCTTG
This sequence comes from Pipra filicauda, assembly GCF_003945595.2. Classification (NCBI taxonomy): domain Eukaryota; kingdom Metazoa; phylum Chordata; class Aves; order Passeriformes; family Pipridae; genus Pipra; species Pipra filicauda. The sequence continues at coordinate 1,913,472 of NW_024104953.1, read as the reverse complement.
TTCAAACACAGCAGCCCCCTGTGGATGCTGACACTGTTTCTACAGATGAATGCAAAGGGATTATGTTTAACATATGACTTTAAAGCAAAACACAGCACAAGAGCCCATCTCCATCCTTTGCTTCCTCCTTCCCCCTTTTTCACCCTGATATCTATGCATAGATGAAACAGTTAAATAAAACCCTTTGCCTTTCAAATTTCAAATGAAAAGGATGAATTAATAATTCAGGAACGATTTGCAAACTCATCAGAAACCATAGCACACAGTGTATCCTTCCAGCACTAAGTTAGTCTTCAAGCTTAATCTTGAAAAGAAAACATTTTCTCCTGGGCACTTGATTTGGATGCAGTTACCTTGCTTATCAGAGGCAAAATTAGCACAACCTAAGCACAGTCCTGGGCTCCACACACAGGCAAAGTTTCCACATCAACGATATAACTTTGTGGGTTTCTCTCTTACCCTCTTCCCCCTGCTCTGCCACGATTTTCTTCTTTTTCTTTCCTCCCCCAATCTTTATTCCTTTCTCTGCCTCCATGAAAGACAGAAAAGCAAAACATCACATTGGGACTGGACTAGACAGCCAGGCTAAGCTTCACCTCCTCTGATCAGCCTAAACCTTTCCCAGTTCTGCTCCTTTTATCTCCCCTCCTCTTTATGAACATTTCATCCATCTGTTGTTTCTTCTGTGACCCGGGCCCCAGACCTGTAATGGGATCTGTGCTGGCACGTCGGGCTCAGCACAATCAAACACCAACTTCCACTTCAGAACCCTTGAGTCTAACTGGGTCCCAAAACCCTGCAGGCTCATCCTTATTAGCAGCACAAGCAAGCTAGTGGATGAAAACACAAAAAGCTTTACATTTACCTTTTCTGAGAAGTGAACATGGTTCAGAATCCCAGGTTAACCAAAGAGAATGAGAGATTTATCCATCAGGCTACTCCAGCTGCAACTATAGTAGTTTCCTATGGAGCAGAGTCCTGAAAAAAATAAAACAGTAAAAATATTGACTTAGCAATATCTTTTGGTCATGACTTTCACCGAAGACTAATTATTTTGGATGTCATGATTATTTTTGAGGGCTGGGACACCATGGGAGGAGAATAACTGGCAGAGGCATAGAAAAAAGCCTCAAGAGGCCTTGATGCTTTCCTCATGGTGGAGATGAATAGCTGACAGGTTTAGTTTCAAAAAGAAAAAAACATGCAACTAAGGTTGTTACTTGGTTGCAACAGAAACCAGAAGAAATTCCACCACAGATGCTCATGACCTGAATGAGCATTAAAAAAATCATATGGAAAACTCTAAGAACCATCTTTCTGGCCAGGGTAGATAGATACAGTTCAGATAATTTTGTGATAACTCAGCCACTCATCATTTTGATAGACAACCTAATTTTCATTCAAACCAGTGGTAATATTTTAGTAGTGGATGCCAATTGAAGAACTCTGTCCAACACCCAGAAGGAGAGTGAAAAGCCAGAATCCTTCTCCAAGGACCACAGGGAGGCTGGAACCACTTTTCAGCTCTGCCAAAAGCTTCCCCTGTGACCTCCTGCCAACTTTTAATTCTGTCTGACCAAGAACAGAATTTTAAATATTTTAAACACCTAATGAAGTTTATAGGCCAGTGCCTCAGTGGCATAATTCCCATTAAAAAAAAAAAAAAAAAAAAAGCAACGGTGACTGGGAATCTTTGTAGTGCAAGAACTTTTAAGTAGTGAGAATAGGTATAAAACTTCCCTCATCTATAATACGTGGCAAAAGATTGATTTTAAATTAATCAACTTCATAATGTGTTTCTCTGATAAGAGTTCTTAATGTGAAAAGAAACTGTTTCATAGAAGAGATGCTTATGCTGTTGTGGATAAAGAAAAGCAGAGGAAAACCTGCCCCGCAAAGGGAAGTTTGCATCTCCTAAATCCATTATAGGGTCACTGCCCAGGTTCTTATGTGTGGCTTGACAATTTAAACTCATCTGAGATCAACTGCAGCCTGACAGGTACACAGGATTTCTTGCACTAGGTATCTCAGCATCTTCAATCTTGGAATCTTTAGACTCCAAATCATTGCATGCTTTGAAAAATGTACTTTTCCCCTGTGTCTCCACTGCCTTCAGTGTCCGTGAAGGCATCTGAAAGTTCTCACCCAGATTCCACCCTGTAATTAAGCCACGGCAGAAGGTTTAGGAGTCAAGGCCAGGACATGATCTCGGCATTTCGTGGACATTCCAGAAGGGAATACACAGGGCTAGAGAATTTCCCTCTCGAGAAGAGCTGCCCTCCTCCTTAACTCAACATGTATTAATATTTTATTCCTATGAGCTTTTTTTTTTTTTTTTAAGCATTTCCAGGCCCCAGCCATATGGGAGATCTTGCTGCCTTTGGGCAACCACAGAGATTTAGGAACTGAATTTAGAGATGCAGCTTTCCAGCTCGGGCCTATCAGAGAGATACTGATGTCTTTTCAGGTCAATGTCTGCAGAGCACGCAGCCATTTCCCAAAGGCCAAGGGGAACGCTGTCATTTGCTTCAGCGGGCACGGGATCAAAACCCAGCGCGACCAGGGACGTATTTCCCAAAATGTTCTACCCGACAAAAATATTTCCCCTCTCCAAGGGGAGTCAGGAATGAGAATGTTACAGAGGAGTTCATAAACACAGCCCCAACAAAAAAGAGCTCTGCTTCAGACCCAGCTTCCAATTCCCAGCTCATCTGTTCCTCTCGTTACGCTCAGCAGATACAAAACAGTTCTGCTTGTCATGAGCTCAAAGGGTTAAAAGGAGGCTGGAAGTTATTTACAGTTAATAGCAGTGGAAAAATCGCAGAGCAGCTTGGTCCAGCATCTAATCACAAAAATAGTTCCTTGTAAAGAGACTCGAGGGCAGAGACTCCATGAGTTCTTCACGTATTTTACGCTTTTTCCTCAAGAAATAGCACAAAATGCCAGTAAACCCAGCAGTTTGGGGTAAAGTTTTTCCATAGCTTTCTGGTGACCTTGACAATAAGGGAGTCAATAACTGGTAATTATGAGAAAAAAAAAAAATTGGCCCAACCCGTCACCAGTTCATCAATTGTGGTATTTCCAGTTTTTTGACCTGCATATTTAGTAAGAAATAATTTTGGTTTATTTTAAGCATTCAAAGACACTGGAGAAAGTAGCTGCACATGGATTAACAGTATTGTTTTGAAATCCTGATGGTCACCTTTAAAAACAAATATCAAGAAATCACACAGAGCTACGCATTGGCTCAATTTCTTGGCTCTGATACAGAAAAAAAAAATTATTCAAAATTCAAATCAGTAGCTGCAAGGATAGTTTCTCTGAACAGTTGATGCTACTTTTAAGCATCTGAGAAACTCTTGCAGAGTTAAAAAAAAAAAAAGTAGCTTCACCTTCACTGAAAAACAACACTAAAAATCAGGTGACCTTAAGAACCCTGGTTTAGAATCACATTTCTGCAGTGCCTAAAGCTTCAGCTGCAGCATTGGTATAAAAGGATCTGAGTATGCTCAGCAGAATCAATTCAGAGTGTGCTATTAACTCCAGTGCATATTGGATCCAGTGTTAAATCAAGTCTTTGAAGGTATTTATGTACCTATTTCCCATTGAAATCAACAGTTTGGGCATTTATCTCTTACAGCAGCTCAGAGTGAGACATGAAAGGATAAAAAGCCTTAACTCAAAGGCCTGGTTTCTAGAAGTGCTGTTATCTCACTGTTTGAGATCCCTGATCTTTATTTCTGTCAGGTTAAAATATTCAGGGCTTGAAGCAGAGGGCAGCAAACGAAGCTAAGGGCCATCATCCCTCACCTGAAATGACTCCTGCTGCTGCTGCAGCGTTCCCAGACAGGAGAAACAGAACACACTGTTTGATCTGACAGCAGCAGATACAGCTCTGCCACTGAGAATACCAGGTGCAACTAATAACTCAAAGCATTTCTCCAACTGACATCCCTGCCTCTCAGCGGACATTTGCATGGTCCTTTTGTTTTGTCTGAGACATTTGATTGCAATAATCACGACTATGAGGCAGCAGAACAAGTGGGACTGGCTTTAAACTGACAGAGGACAAGTTTAAATAATATATAAGGAAGAAATTCTTTATTGTGAGGGTGGTGAAGCATTGGCACAGGTCACCCAGAGAAGCAGTGCATGGAAGTAGAACACTTCCCCACCTCTGGAAGTGTTCCAGGCCAGGTTGGACAGGGCTTTTTGCAACCTGGTCTAGTGGAAGGTTTCCCCTGCCCACAGCAGATGGCCTTTAAGGTCCCTTCCAACACAAACCATTCCATGATAAGTCATTGCCAAAATACAGCTCAGGTCCAAAGAGCAGTGTAGTTTCCCAGCACAAGATGTCCATAACCACTTATACCCAGTGGTTGACAGAAATACTATGGTGCTGCCACATTTTGGCAGTCCCAAAATATCTGAGTGTGTAATTAAAAAATGGGAGGGTGTTCTCCACCCTCTTTTGATTGTTTTTGTTTTTCTTGTTATCAAATAGTTTGGAGGAAGTTGGTTTATGAAAGAGAACTAGGGTAGGCCGTTCTCTGAAAAATTCCCACTGGTCTGACTTCAAGGCTAATAAAAATGTTTTATTGTTTCTTCTGCTGATCCTCCTGACTTGTCAGCAACCCCCCAGGGCACACTTAGTGCAACAAATTCAACTTGGAGTGCCTGGTGTCTCATACACAGCTCTAGTTAGGAAGCAGCTTCCTGTTACAAAAGAATGATCCTGTCAAATAGCTGCTTTTTTTTTTTTCCTCCAGTTTTTCATTTCTCACCTGTTCTTGTCCGTGTTTACAGAAGGAGCTCGGAATGATGATGCTTATTTTTCCACTACACAATTTTTGACAAGTGTCCAATACAAGAATTCCATGGTGTATATATATATAAAAAAATAGACAGCTAGTTCCCACTGCTGTTTCCTTTCTCTGCTTGCTCTCAAAGCATCACCTCTCAAAATTCTCCTGCATGGTTCAGGTAGAGATATAAACTTGACTATAATCTATATATTCTAGAGGGAATTATTAGACCAAAAAATGCTAAAAATGCAGCAAATAGAGACTGAAAGAAGCAGAACAATACATATTTAACGTCTGACATAGTGTAAAAATTATGATTGAGGGCTCATGCAGATACTGGAGCCCAAGCAAGCAGAGCCCTGTTATATCCCTGTAAAGCAAGCATTCCCTCAAATGAGGGAAACAGCACAGAATAAAGGAAGGCTTCTGCCTCCTGAAGTCAGTAATGTTTTATGCCACAGGTAGTCCTTCTAATTTCCCTGACTTCAGATGGAGTAGGGAAACACTAACACATTTTTGAGACAAGTTCACTGAGTTCAGTGGGATGTTTCCACTGACTGCAGAGGGGTTTGGAATACACTCAGTGTAAATAAGGATGCCAGAATGGCAGAGAAAAAAAAAAGTACTATTTAAAGCTAAGAAAAAATCCATTGTGTTTCAATACATCTGAAAAAAAAAAATTCAAACTCATCTTTGTGAAACAGGCTAAAAGAAATTTTTCTCTTACCTGTACGCTTATCTAGAATGTTTTTTTATACTTCTTAAACTTCTGTACAACCTCTAGAGATGTGCAACAAAAGGGTAATAACAATATTTCTTCTTTCAGGACTCTCAACATAATCCTAGCCTGACTGAAGGCAACAGAAGCTTTATATTGATTTCTATGAAACCAGAATTTCAACCCCTGAGAAGAAACTGCAACCCCCATCTAAAAGCAAAAATCTGTCAAGAAAACTGGCACAAAAACATAACTAAACAAAGTCCACAAGGGATTTCAAATGAGATTAGAAGCATTGTTTTGACCTTGTGGCTTTCAGAGGGGTGTGAGAAAAACACAGTAAGAGCACAAGAGGCCTTTGCAAACCGGGCAGCCGAGACAGGCCGTTTAAAGGAATTGGAAAAGAAAGTCTAAACGGAAATGGAGTGAAAGGAAAACACAACTCCATCTAGGGTGAAAGGAATGAAGACCAATAATCATTGGGATTCAGTTTTGTTTCTGTGGTAGGTGCTCTAAAATCCATGTTGGAGGAGCAGACAGAAAGGTCACGGAAGTCAGAATTATTATATGAGAAAGGAAGTAGGGAACAATGGGCTCAGAGAAGTCATGACAACTGAAGGATTGGTGGTCTTCACTGGGAAAGAATGGGTGGCCTTTATTGATGGGCTCTTTCTATAGAGATGAATTACTGTGTGCAATATCTATACAGACCAGAAGTGCACTGGTGACAGACTTGCTGAGTTATTTGCTGTGGATAAACTATCTAAGTATTCTTTCCTGATTTTGATTTTGAGCAAGTCTAATTGCTGCTGTAATACGTCTTGCAAACCCCAGCCCAAGCAAGCACACACATATGGTTCTTAACTGCAGCCACATAAGGCTCTTCAGCCCCAGTGGGACTGTACCTGTGCTTAAATTGAGCACAGGGTTATGTTTCACAAAGAACAAGATCCACTGACTAAACGCATGAGCAAAGAAGTCACATGAAAGGCACACAGAGGAGCCCAGTTTCACAAACAAGACTTTGATGTCTTCTGTCAATTCTTCTGCAGCACTGGCCACTGCTCTGGGTCTTTGTTTCCCTTCCCACACCATCCCTTTTCTACTCCATTTACTGAAGCTTCCAGTTCTTTAGGACAGTATGTCCTTCTCCCGCATCTGTATTTCACCTGCAAAGGAGGTTTCGTGAACTATAGTCATTAACTGATATTTCCTAAATTACAAGTTATTAATGATTTGTAGCCTGTGACTGATCACTAAATACATGATCCATTTTATTCAGGAAAAGTAAACCAAAACAAGAAGAGAGAGCGCAGAAGAGAGAATAGGTATTATTGAATTCTTTGGCTTGTACTGATTGAGTTGTTTGTGTGAAGATACTTCTCCAGCAGCAATGAGCAAAATCTCCAATGCCCATTTTTACAAGAACAACTGAGGCAGACAGGCAAAAAGGGCTGAAACACAGCAAAATTCAGAGGTGCAGCTGCATAAAAAATCCCCTTGCAGCTGAGAATCAAGGAGGTGGAATCTTGTAATACTTGTTTACTACAGGTTTAGCATATGAAAGACCAGGTTTTAGGTGGGAAAATGTGCCACTTTCAATCTTCTGCTCAGAAAACAAAGTTGGTCACTGCAACTGCAAAAAAAAAAAAAAGCACACGAGGACTGGGAGGTTTCTGTTAGAGGGGATATTTTACAGGACAAAGCTGTGGGAATCTGTGGGTGTGTAGTATGCTGAGGTTTGAACTTGGGAACTGTGAATGCAATCTTGACATCCAAGACTAGTAATGTGCAGAAGGAGCCAACGCCACAGACCACCTCATCTCGGAAAAGTCCGAGTCGGGGCTGTCGCCCACAGCAATATAATCCATCTGCATGCCAGGAGATCTCACAATTCTCAGTCTGGCTGATGTGCAGGCATATGATTATCTGTCCCATTATCCATATGGACCTATTCAGTGTCTTTCCATACCTCCTGTGACTTTGAATACATGATTAGCAACATGACAAGTGCTCTTTTTCCCTCCCAGCAACCCCCTCCTTTTTTTTTTTTTATTTTCTGGTCAGGAAATGCCAGCCCTTGTGAGTATCTCATAGAAAATGAATGGGAAATTTGCAAATTCCTGTAAACACCCACAAACTTTCTCATGATCTCTTGTTACTCTTCAATGGATGGTCCTTTGCAACTCCAAGAAGCCTGGGCTGCTGAGTACAGCAATCATATTGTGCCAGCCTCTGAAATGTGCGGGTGTTTCACAAGGCAAAGGCCCACACTACCTGGAGCTGGGCAAACACACAAACACTTTAGTCTTAACAGAGAAATTCTGTCATTTTTCTTTTTTTTTTTTTTATATCTTTTTCTGCTCTTTTTTTTTTTTTTTTAAAAAGCAACCAACACCACACAAACACAAGTCTGTTGAGCATTAGCTTGTCAGGGTAGTCCTTGTTAAAGCACAGGCTGATCCAGGCTTGCCAGTCCTTGAGAGGCTCTCCTGCTGAAGGTTTTTTGGGGTGCTGAGCATGCACTTCTTAGCATCAAGTCTCCAGCAATTCCTAAAAATAGCATCACCGAGCCCTCTCACACTTGGCACTAAGGAAACCCAAACTGTATCACTGTGGAATAGCACTGTGGCTCAAACATCAATCCCACAGCTCCCAGCTCAGCCAAGTGCCCACTGGAGAAAGACAAAACGTCTTGACTGGAATACAGGAGCACAGATGAAACCACAGTGGGGAAATCTCACAGCAGATTTCGTTTGCAAGTCCCCAAAAAGGTCTAAGTTACTGGAAAATAGCATGACAGATTAGCACGCCTGTTCAAGGGAACCAGGTAAAAACCAATGAAATCAGTCCTTTTGGGCTGGATGAACAACCCAAACTCCCACAAACCCTTAGCCAGATGACCCCCAGATGCCCTTACAGACTCATCAGCAATTCAACAGCAGCCAGAACAAGAAGGAAAACGGGGCCTTATTAGAGACCAGCCAAAGCAAAACAAACCAAAGACTTGGTTGCCACTGCCAAAAACCTGCTTTCACAAGTCAGGAATCCTGATCATGCAGCTGCCTCACTTGCCCCTCATTTGCCCACATCCGCTGAGTTTACAAATGAACCTATTAGAAGGCATGAATTTCTATTTTATTTGCTGGGGGGGGGGGAAGATGGTAACAAAAAGAGGTTGTGAGTGAATGAATATGCCAATGCTCCTTTTGGTTTTACTGGCATGTCATTATATTGCAAAAATAGAACTTGAATTTTAAAATAAACAGAGCATAATATGGAGGTTTCTGTGTAAACAAAGGGTTGTACATGTGGTGGTATGATACAAAATTTCATGATCAAGAAATTTCTCATTCAGCTTGTCCAATCAGCCAGAACAAACTTGCAGCCGGTAGACTTTAATTATAATTGCATCTAATTGATTGTTTTTCCTTCTTTTTTTTTTAAATCTGTGGTATTGTGGTGCTGCATCAACAGGAGCTCTTGACACAGGAATGCACATTAGGGACTGCAGGGTCAGAAACGGAAAGAACCATATGAGTAACTATCTCATACCCACTACATTGGTTACTCAGTATTTATTTCCATTAGAAATGTTCAGAGACATCAGTAAACTGAGCTCTGATCTTCTGCCTTTGAGGGGAGCCCCTGTCCATGCAGGGAACAGTCAGGAAAACCAGGCCCCGTCGCCTACAAGGGGAGCTGAGTCATGAGTTCGGTAATGCCAAGAGTCAAGCAGTGCTGGCCATGGGCAGATAATCAGATAATTCTCTTGGGAAAATCGTCATCAGAAAGAGAGGCACCTTCAGGCTTCTATGACAAATAAATAGGGATTTTCAAAAAAAAACCTAAAATTGAAAATGTGGGCACCGGTCAGAAGTTCACATCCTTTTCTAAAGCAATCTCTGTGTGACTTATTCAAGTCAGTACAGAATCCCTGTGACAGTTCAAAATCATATCCATGTTGCTTGACTCAGCCCTAGAAGTATTCTTCTTCCCTCAGGCACACTGGCTAACATGTCCAGCAACAGATAAAGGAATTCGGATACTAAACCACCTTTACAAAGGATTTTGGCAAAACAGTCCATTGAAACAATGGGATAGAGGTTCTTAATTCACTTAGACGTTTTTGAAAAAAAAAAATCAAACAACAGAGGGTTAACAAGGATCATGCTACAAATACTCTTATGCTTTTTTGCATATTTTTAAAGCTTGCTATCTGCATGTGCTGAGTCAGTGTCTTGATCTCTGTGTGTATGAAGAGACACTCAGAAATCGCACATGCTGTGTTTCTGTCTGGCCTTGTTAACTGGCCCCTAATCAGTTAATGCTGCCTTTTTTAGGAGAGTTTACTAAAAGCCCATGAAAAACAATAGACATTGAGAATCAGATTTTGGCTTCCTCAAATGGCACTATAAAAAAACCCCCAAAACACCAGGACTCTCAACAAAGATGTCAGTGACTCAACAGCTCTCAGTAACCACTGCAAAATAAACATTAGACAGTAATTGCTATGTAGGGGTTGAGCATCTGCTAAGGGGAACCATATTTTCATTGAGCTATGATTCTAACAAAGTAATCACTCCCCAGCAGAAATATGGCTAAAGGGCAATACTCCAAATGTGGAGTGTGCTGATACACAGCAGTGCCCCCTCACACACCAAACACACTGTGCTCCTCTACAGAAGTAGCGGGTTATGTTTTGAAAGGAGGACATTTGACAAGAAAGGATATTTTTTAAATCAACAGTTTTCCAGTCACTTGTGTGGTATCACATCCCCCAAAGCACTGTGCTGGCAAATGGCTCTGAGGGTACCTTTGCATGTGGGTTTGGCCCACAGCAGGGACGTGCTGCCCAGTGCCAAACCAATACTGGAAGTCCACACGCTGAAAACCCCTCTCAGCAGGAATTATCAGCCAGGATGCATCCATAAATGTATTCAGCCTGTGCTCATGTGGTCTGGTGAGATATCTCTGTGCCACACTCTGTACTGCCTCCTGCTCAGTGGGGATTTGGAGTAAACCCAATTTAACCCGTGTCACGCTGTTAGCGCGATCCTGCCCATCATCTTTGAACCAAACACTCATGCCTGGGAAAACACGCTCTGTTTGGGAACTCAGGCCCCTAAAAGAAAGCTCCTTTTGATGGTAAAGCTACGGTAAACTGGAGGAGTGTTTGCTCTCTGCCATAATCTCGGATAATAGAGCCAGTTTTCTAAACAGAGCTGAGCTTTGGGAATCGGCTATTCCTGTCAGACCCAGATTCCTCGCAGCAAGAATGCTTGCAATCCGTGCGACTCTCTGTCCCAGGACAGTATGGCTGTGTAAACAGAAGACTACAGTGGGATTATACCAAAATTTCACATCATACTCTCACAGCAAGACCAGCCTCCGCAGCCCTGGCTCTCTATTTTTACCTGTTGTAGGACAGGACAGGGTTATGTGGGAAATGCAGCTGGAAGAGAGAGAAATCATTTCACTACCCCGTACATGACAGGAGAAAGAGTGTGAGTCTAAAACAGGTTACATTAAACAGTGTGTTTTCTTATTTTTGTGGCGTGTTGTGTGTTTTCTTATTTTTGTGGACACATCCAGGGGCTAAGCCAAGTCTGTAAAGCTGCCCAAGTTTTTGCACACCTGTTGGAGTACTCAGAGGAGTGCAGAGTGACTTTCGGAAACGCTGAGAACTCTCAGATCCTGCTGGAGCACAAAGGCAGAGCCGCTAATATCCAGGCTGAACAAGCAACTACTGAAAACCATGTCTCTGCACAATCAGACTCCTAAGCGTCTTAGAAAAATCTGCTTCATGGTGCCAAAACTTAAGCACTTGTTTTTGCAAACGTCATGACAGAACTGTAGTGTTTACAAAATCGTACTAACAACATCAGCACTACATTTTAAAGTCAGTAGCTTACAGTCCGCTCTGTTTCTTTCATATATACAATTTAAAAGATTAAATTTTGCTTTCTAGCATATACATAAATATTAGTGTATTTGATCTCTTCGCTCCAACCACACCTCTGAGTAAATAATACTTGGCTACATAACTTCCAATTAGGAGTACCAAATTCTTTTCTGGACTTCCAATCTAGAACAAAACCAGTTTACAGTGAACAAGGGGGTTTTTTTAGGCTGGTTATAAAATATCATTTGGAGCATATTCTAGAGAGAAAAACAGTTGAACTTGACAAATGCAGCTGATAGGAGATAGGAGCTGACAGAGGAGAACTGTTGCAGCTTTTAATACAACTTTATCACTTGTGACACAAGCAATTTCTGTTGTGGAGTGATCCTTATAATTCCTCTCAGATGCTGATAAATCCAAGTGGCTGGAGAACTAAAAGTCCTGATGCAAAGTCCCTCAAAGAAACAGGCTTTAGAGAGTGACTTAATAAAAATTCCCATCCCAAGCTGTCTGGCAGCTGAAAGAACAGAGAAGAGAGACTCTGAAGGGCAGTTAAGGAGGCAATTTCATTGAAATTCCTAGGATTTTGATCCTTGCACCCCCTCCTTTATGACATTGAAAGACCTCCTTGTACCTATTAAAACGTCATGAAGGAAAATAAGGCTTTTGGATGAGATCTGGCTTGCATGGAATAAGATACCATATAAACACACAGGAAGGAGGCAGCCCCTTCCCTGCAAAGTTTACAATATAACTGGAAACAGCGGAGCTGGATACGGTGCAAGGAAACAGTGAGGAGAGACTGGCCACGGGGAAGAACCAAGTCACTCCAGCAAAGAGCTCAGCAAGTTGCCAGAGTATGAAATCCCCACATTTCACCTGAGAGGAGCAAATCACAGCTCGCCAAAAACAAACCAGCCTTTAACCTCCCCAGTCTTTTAACCTTTACATAAACTGTGCTTGTTTTCCCGTAGGAACAATGGCCTCATTGTTTGACTTAAAATACAGTACGTGACCTGTGATGTTAGGAAATGAATGAATTGTTGTGTTGTCAACAGTCAGGGTTTTTTTCCATGCCTCCCTATATCTAGGAATTTCTTTCCATGCACTTCAGTTTTAAGGAAAACACGACACTTGTGTGTGAAGGCCACTGATACCTTAAGTGAACGAGTTGCACTAGTGAAATTATATGACATGAATTTTGAGTAATTCAGAAACTCCTTATCTCAGCCCACTTTACAAAGGAATTTCCCACCAATTTAGGCACGTAACACTGATTTTCAAGAGTTTACATTGCCCAGAAACTCTCATTTCAGACACAAAACCTGGCTACTTATTAAAATGCCAAAATAGAAGCCGAGCTCTTCTGAACATCTGGCCAGACTGTGGGTATGTGACTCAGGATGACTGCATGAGAAAATACAGGGTAGGTAAGAGAGTAACAAAAGATTAGGAAGAAAAATTCAGACACTCATCCAACATTAGCCATGAAGTCCATTTTCAAACACTCACTGCTTTACTATAAGTTCATTTAAAATTGGAAAATGTCCAAAACAGTTATGGCAAAGATGAAGATAAAGCAGAATTTTTACATAGAGCAGAGAAGGTATCTGAAGCATCTGTCTTCTCGAGAACAAGAGATGACAACAAACCAATTAAAAAAAAAAAACTTCGGAAAAAAGATCCTTGGATTTCAAAGAAGTTTATAAAAAGAGATTCATAAACAATATGAAAAATCCCTTAAACAATTCCACACCATTCACTAGATTAGAACACTTCTATGACCTCAGGAAAGGAAAGGTTCTCATTTTTGTGAGACCCACTGGACACTGAATGGACCTGTGAACATACGTTTATGTAAAGGAAATATTTACCCGGAGGGACTGGTCTGGAAGGTACAAATATAAATGGACTTGTCTGGGCTCAACTACTGTATGACAAAGCTGATTTCAGACCTCATTACCCATTTTAGCCAACAGCATCGTAGCCTGAACCAGCTTTCATTTTATTATATACTGCCTTGGGAGAGTTTAAATTTAGGACAAGAACCTTTTTTAGCTGGTTTTGATCAGCAGTCTCCCCTCAGTCACTGCTTCCACGAGCCCCTGGGAAATGACCAAAAATATTCAGCTGATTGCTCTTTTGTGGGATATGCTTATGTATCATAAATGTGAAAGGGATACCGCTTCAATGATATAATGCATATTTTAATCACAGGGTAAGGAATTATTACGCTGTAGCTCTGAGATTTTAACCTTCAAAATTCTATGAGTCTCTCAGGGGTAGGTCAAGAAGTATAAGGCACCCTTAACATGTTACCTTCCAAAAACGAGTATGAACACATCTTAAATTTAATAGGAATAACCAAAAGAGAAAATAGAGAATATCAAAAGAGAAGAGGAAGGTCTCCCAAATAAGGACTCCTGTGAGCTAACAAGAATGACATTTCCATGTTTTTCATCAAAATAAAACGAAAGAAGAGGAAGGGGGGGGGGAAGAAATCGTTCCACATAATGCAACAGCTCCTCAGTTAATGTAAACTGGCGCCAGCTCATTGAAGTCAACGCAGCTACAGTGATACGGACCAGCTGAGGATGGGGCTCTGAATCTGTAGGCATTTTGGCACAATGCCAGCCTCTGTCTGCATACAGACTAGTATTGTGCATGTAAACACTGTCTGAGTGTCTAAAAATCATAATTTTTGAAAAAAAAAAAAGAGCTTTATGGCGCTGATGAATTTGTCGTGTAAAACAAATCTCGGGCTTCCTGCGCTCGGTGCCTCTGTCCGAGCAGCGGGTCCTGGCAGTCCTGGGCATGCCCTGGTTTTGCTCACCAAATTCTACCAGCTCAAAGGATGGCTCACTCAAAGCACAAATCAGAACAGAGCCCAAAAGGACAACTGCTTCCTTTGTCCCAAATAAGGATATTTTTAAATTTCGTACTAACGCTGTTGAGTGAAGTGTTGAGTGAATGGGGTGTCAGGAACTAAAGGGAGGTGGTTAAGCTGCACCCCACTAAGAACCACTAGGACTTTCAGATCTCCCCCTCCACTTCTAATCATTATTTCCTGTACTCACACTAATGTTTTACTGTTTTCCTAGATCAACCTTCACTGTAGTGGATAAGAGAAGGCTTTGTGCACATCTTACCAGCTTTGTGCACATCTTACCAGCTTTGTGCACATCTTGCCAGCTTTCTGCACCTGTTTTGGGAAGGCCCAGACCTACTTCATCCCTTTAAACCTCCACTAACACTCTGGGTTTCCATATGTTTTCCTCTGGTGTGTTATATTATATATCTTGCCTGCCAACCTGCAGTTCAGGATATAGTTTTGCTCCTCACCAATGTAATACTATGTTCAAACAGAAGCACCTTTTGGGTACTCCACTGGTATCAGTCTTGGGAGCTGATTACCTCTGGAGCATCCACTTTTCCCAAAGGGATCACCAAAATAAAGAAATGAAAAGCCTTTGGAATCGTGTATTTTACCTATAAACACTCTTTACATGAGCCATACCAAGGAAAAAGAAAACAGATTTTTTTCAGTTGCCAAAAACCCAGAAGAAAAAGCACATGTACTTCACAATCATCTTGGTAGAGTTTTTCATCTTTTATGCTTCAGGTGATAAGCTGGTCAATCTAAAGAATTGTTCTACATGAACACATAATATGGCACGTGTTGAACTCTGAAATTAAATCCTTTCTGCTGAAGTTCATGACAGGTGCTCACTTGAGACAGGTAGAAATGTCTGGAAACAAAGGTGTTTGGCAGCAATTAGATCAGAGACAGAATCCCACTTGGGCTTGGTTTTAAATTCATTTTATCAATATACTATAAAAGTATCTGATATTTCCATAAGGATATACCAACACAGGAGAAACAAATCTGAACAAGATCAATAAATCTAATTCCATACTCCCTGTCCAGGAATTCTACTACTCATTTAAACTAAGTCATTAGGATTTATGCCCAAAACTGAGTTTTATTTTTGATGTGTGTTAGTTGCTCTAAGATTTGCCTTTTAAGTCACAACATTTGGAGGGAAGAACGACTTTTTAATCCTTATCTGTGTGCCAGATTTAATAAACACATCTGTAACAGACTGCTAACACAACCACATAAAATATTTGGGTAGAATCTATGCCCACTTAAATACACTTTGTCATTTACCCAATAAAATGTAATTACAAGAACAACAAATTCACCTGATTCATGGAAGATTTACATCTCATTTTAGGACCAAAACCAAATATAATTAATAACTATAAAAACAAGGGGTAGGAAACCACCACTCTTTTGTCATACTTTCATTTGTTGACAGTGGTTTCAGTTAATAGAAACATGTGGCCTGTGAAGAGGAGGGGAGACTGTTTTGGGGTCTGATTTTTTGTTTGTTTGCTTTGGGGTTTTCTGAGATCACAGATAGCGATGGGAGAATAAGTTAACAATAACCAACAAGAGATTTCACCAAGAACTCAAACCCACCAAAACTGAAACCTGTTTTGATTGGCAATGAGGAAAAGGAAGTGGGTGTCCAGATCCAGATCTAAATTAGGTTTAGTCAGCGGTTTGGGGTTTAGTTTCATGACCAAATCAGGGCTGGGGTTCTCATGGTGATGAAACCTTCTAAACTTGGATCATGTGACATGAAATCTTGTAACCTGTTGTCTTGAGACTTTGGTCCCCAAGACTGGAAACCTCTTTATAGTTACGGTTGATTGACTGAAACCACTGTTTTCTATGTTTCTTTTGGGATGGATTCTCGAAATTTCTTTTTGGATGGATTCTTGAAATTTCTTTTCCTCACTGTTCCACTGTTGTTTATGATCAGAGAATCATAGAATCATCAAGCTTGGAAGAGACCTTTAAAATCATCAAGTCCAACCATCACCTCAGCACTACCACTGTAATATGAAGAGAACTCCATATTAAAAATCTGACATTTGAAAGTGATATTAAAAATGTTTCCATTGAATTTTAACCATTTTGGCTCACATGCAAAAGAAATACTTTTGGCTTGTACTAACACACAGCAGAGTCCAAGATCCCAAGGAACACAAGGAAGGCAAGTAGAAGAGTACTGACCCTAAACTTCAGGAAAGCAGATGGTGTCTGACATAGGGAACTGGTGGGTGGCATCCTGTGGGCAATGGCTGTGACAAACTAAGGCTGTCTTCAGGGTCAGGTTCTTCTCAGCACAAGGGAACTCCACCTCTGTGCTCAGGGAAGCAAGTTTGCACATCAGGAGATCAGCTTGGCTAAACTGGGAAATCCTGACACAGTTCCAGTGCAAAAAGCAACACAGAGATGGTAGAGGCAAGGATAGGCTACAAAGGTTGAACACAGAAACATTGTTCAGGCATATAAAGATGGTTTTAGCAAAGCTAAAGCCCAGTTAGTGTCAGAACTGGCAAGGGGTGTTAAGAACTTCAGCAGCAAAAGGAAAAAAAAGGAAGTGTGTCCACTGCCAGACGAGGTGGGTGAATTTTACTGCAGCGGACACAGGTGAGGCTCAGGTGCTCAATGCTTTCCATGCCTCAGGTTTCACCCACAAGGTCTATCCAATCTTTTCACCCACAGATAGGGTTCAAGGACAGGAGAAGTTCTCCGGAGTCAAAAAGAAGTCAGGGATCTTTTAAGAAATCCTGGCCTTTTTAAGTCCATGCTGCCAGAAGGGATAGAGGCAAGAGTGCAGAGACCACCGGTATTCATAGGCCACAATACCAGTGCAGTCCCACAATGTGAATTATTTCTATAAATGGAAGCAGTTATGCTGGCAATTGTTGTCTTTGGGTCAAGCTAAGATGTGAAAAGATGTGTTTAAAGCAAAATTCGCCCCTTTACTAAAAAATAAACTCTGCCCCTGCAATAGATCCAGCTCTTTTTTCTCCCCTGTATATGTATATATACATACATAAATACATTTATGTATACATGTATATTTATATATATATACACAAACTCCCACTCCATATAAGGCCTTGGTAAATACAAACTGGGTTTGACTCGGAAGGGAAAGAGACAGTTTAATTTTAATAGGCCAAGCACATTTTATCAGACAGAATGAAAGACCAAAAAAAAAAAAATCCCAAACTAAGACCATGTAAGGTATGTATCAACCAGTTCTGAAAAAGGTTCCCACTGGAATTATTCCAGACTAAAACAATGAGTCATCCCCTAAGGAATCCTGTCCTCACATGAAATACATAAATCATTGTCCATTTTGGGAGGATTATGCCAATAGCACATATCATTAAAATGTTATTCCTTTTAATAGTGCTAAGACAAAATCCAGTATTTTGTTCCATAGATCCTGATTTGCAATGTTACCAGGATTCTCACCACAGTCCCCCAGGGATGGAGTCACAAGGACATTGAGTTCTTGCACAGTCAATGTATGTTCCCATATGCCTCGGGAAATCTGGGCAAATGCAAACAGGATCCCAGCTTTCAGAGCTTTTCTCCCTCTTCTCCTTTTTTATTTTTTAATTCCACGAGGCAGAAAAGCTCTGTGAGGTGGTTGTGGCAGAACTGAAAAGAACAGAACATACTAATGCAATGCCCAAAAATCTCAATGCTTGACTTACAACACGAGCAGCTTCATTACTTCTCAGATTAGAACACTGTGTCTGTTTTAATAGTCCTGGTACAGAAATTACTGAATTTGCTGGGGAACACAAAAAGATGATGTGCTACCTAAGGGAAAACTAAGTCTGTAATGCCTTTAAAGATTAATGGCATAAAAGTTGGGGTAAATAGAACAAGCTCATTATGTGATACTCACAAAGAACAAAATTCACTTTATATGAAATGCTTCCTATTAGAAATTTACAACGATAAACACAATTTTCAGGGCATGATTTTGAAGAAAGACCTCCCATGTGACACTCAAATGTCGTACTGTTAAATCAGTTGTTGCTCTTACATATCTTTTGTTTCTCACAAGCCCCTAAATGCTTTGCTCCAAGTCTCACTGAACGACGCATTGTACAAATAAATGCACCCACTAAAGCTGCCTCGCAACTCCAGCTGGAACGACTGGTCCCTAAATTCCATGGCAAGAGAAAATAAAAAAAGGATTCTCCATTCCCAAAAGGAAACTCACTAATCTACATAGTTAATGAAGACATCTTTAGCATTTCTTTTCTCTTTGAGGCTTTTTTTCCTCTGAGAGCATTTCCTTCACGGTCTCTGCCAAGAGCTCACAAAGCAGCTCCACAAAAGCAGCACCATTTTATTTTGCACCCTGTGGAGACGGTGACCATTAGTCACAGTCAGAATCATGTTCACGCCACTTCTCAGGCATCTAGGATGTGAAAGAAGAAAACTGGTGAGCACCAACAACACTGCTTAGTCACTGTTACTTCATTCTGGCCCACTCTTGACCAGTTACCTCACTGTTTGGAAATGTATGGTTTAGATGCTGAGGTCAGCATTTCAAAGGTGTTCTACCACATTTCCTACAAAGCTGAAGCAGCACAATCTCTGCCTTTGGTCACGTCTTTAACATTAAAACACAAAGTAAAAGGTCTCAGTGTAATAGTGGAATTTGTTCTTTGTTACGAACAAATGCAAACGAACAATTGAAACAATCATGGAAAAGGTTCTATGGGATTTATTTTTTATTTTAAGTTACCCAGGCAAACATAGACATACTATGCTGGAATAGATAAATAACTTCTTTTCTCCAAGCCTATCAATTTTGTTTTATCATCCCAAACCAAGTTATAATTTCATGGTACCTTCAGGAATATAAAATGGAACAGTGGACTGATCAGTGGGACTCAAAGAAGGAAAAAGCTTACTGGTGAGCTTAGCAGTCAAACCAACCACTCCTCAAATATAGTTACATCTTTACAACCGACTATTTTTTTTCTGGTTTGTTTTAACTTATCCATACTGCTACTACTGCTTCCCTTAGGAGAACATTCCATAGGCTAACAGCTTTCACCACCAGGACCTTTTTCCTGACATACAGTCTAAATATGCCTTTTTTGCTCAGTTTTACCCCATTAGTTCTCGTTAAACCTCCCCTGTATCAGGTGAAATACTTTCAGTTTGCATTCAGTTATTCCTTGTGGGCAGCTCGCCTGTGCATCACTTCACACTCACATTAGAGCTGACAACGACCTGAACACGGCAAAGCTCAGCAACACAGGAAAAGATTAGGAATTCTCCAGCCCTCAGCAAGGAATCACATTTTAGACTCCTGTTACAGACCTGAGTGCAAGCTTTACTGGTAGCATAGCATTTTGTAAAGCAAGTAATCTGAATCACCAGTGCTGAGGAAGACAAATATTTGTCTTCCTGCATAATGTTCGCATGAAATCCTCGATCAAGTATTTACTTTTTCAAAACCATTATGATGTTTACTATATCTAGACTCATAATATGCAAGATAAAGACAGAACATAACTGATTTTAAAGTTAACCATGAGCCATCCTCACCTATCCACAATTTTGGGGTCAGCCATCATAAAATTAGTAATTTTTAAAATATTTCAGCATTTTTCTTAGGCACTGCTTTATAACTAAGTTTGAAAGATAAAGACCTGAGCTATCATTCTACTCTTTATTCCTGTTGATAGGAAATGCAATAAGAGTAAAACTATGAGTTTAAAACATAATTTCATATGCACTGTAGAAAATAAAACTGGGATATATTTTGGTGCTGGACCAAAAAAATATCAAAGACTGGATGAGCAGTTTGACTGAGTCATTAGAACAGTTCCCTTGGGCAAGTCACCAAGGACATGATCCACAACCACTGAAATCAGTTAAAAGATTCCCACTCACGTCTATAGGCTGTGGATGAGGCCTTCCAAAAAAATCTCTGTGTCTCTTGGTTTTCATCCATAAAACGGAGATAACATTTTACTACCCGACCGTTGCAAGGACAACCACATCAATCTGTGCTTAGTTAACAAAGTGATGGGAACCACATCTCTATCTACATATACAAATCCCTCAAAACATGGAAGTGGAAAGATCCACATAGCTGCAGACAAGAAGGAATTTATCATTATACACTTCTATTGAGAGGCAACACTGGACACAGTTTGTCATAAGGTTGGGAATACGTGACTCACGTGGATACCAAGGGCTCTTATTTATGTTCCACTTTGCATCAAATCATAGTTTGCAGGAACAATATTCAACTTTCCTTCTCTTCTTTTTGAAATTATTTTATTTTTGAGCCCTCCCTTCCTCCTCCCATTCCCCCAGCAAGAAGCTGGCAAGGGATGTGGAGCATCTGGGTTAGAAATGACAGCTGGTGGGTGAGACAGCGTCAAGCTCTTTACTGGCTTTCCCTTTGGTCTTCTGGGAATGAACCAAAATGAGATTTCTTCACAGTAATCACCCCATCTTTTGCCCTCGAATAAACCTCAGAAGGGATCATGAGCCAAGTCCTCCTTGGGCAAATCAGAAGGGGTTTTCATAGCCCATATACCAGACTTGCTTGGAAAACAGGATCTCTGCTCCGTGGGAAATTCCAGTGTTCCAAAACATGTTTTGTGCTCTTACTTGGAACAAATAAAAACTTTTTTGCAGTACGAAGGTTTTCCTCAAAAAATTCTCTTAGAAACATTAAAAACTAAATATAATGTTACTTAGAATTAGAATACGATATAGACATAGAACACTCAATGAGATATGAGTATTATATTTTATCAAGACCATGTAGTATATAAACATTACAATGTAGAAGTCAAATAAAATTAAAAAAAAATTAAAAGAAACAAAATTCTGTGTCAAAATAACTAAAAATGTGCCACTCAAACAAGCCCAGGTAGCACATTGTGTGACTGCAAGTGCTGTTTGCAGTAACCAAGACACATTGGTACCTCTGTGTGGCACTTCTTTGGGGAGGGCAGAAAACACCATTGGTGTCATCAAGCCATTTTATTCTTACATGACATTTAATACACACTTGGGCATGTATTCATCTAGGAATCATTACAGGAAACCCCTGCAGCTATAATGATCTCCAATGTTTAAATAATGGCCCTCCAACTTTAAACTGCTTCATGTGTAGCACCAAACACTGGATAGAGCAGGTTTTATTTCCCTTTCAGTAACAACTATCTTATCAGGTTATTGATACTGCAGCTAAAAGGCAGCAAACATATTTTGACTTTTTTGTTTGAATGGGAAACACATCCCACGCCTGTAGTCAAGCCCCACACCTTAGTCCTTTGTTGGGAAAAGGACACAGACAATGAGCTCTCTATGAGAGAGGCCTGTGTAATGCTAACATGGTCAAACCTTCTTGTGCAAGCACAGGAATATCAAAGGCAGGCAAGGAGGAGCTGGAACTTTGGAGACAGACTCCTTTTCACAGACATTTGACTAATCTGATGATGTATCCCCAGCACTATGTGCACTGGAGCAATGAACTTGCCTCTACAAGCAGTAACCTTTTGCCTGTCAACAGGGTTTACCCGAAGGGAAGCAGCACCGTGGGTTTGTACAGCAGGGCTTCCCACCAGCCTCACTCATGTTATGAGTACTCTGTAACACAAGAGACTGATGCTGGTGAGGGTGTATGAGACCGATTTCATCTGCATCTGATCAACTGAAACGGGATTGCAGGGGGAAAAGAAAGGAGAAAACTAGACTAAGATGCCCTAAACACATGACAGGAGCACTGCTGGCATGTTCCTGATGTATCAGTAGACAAGACAGACAGAGGAAAGTAAATGGAAGCTGCAGCAAAGAGATAATTGGGGCATTCACCAAAAGGAATCTCTGTGGATGGCAGTAAACACGAAAGCGTGAAGTGCTGCTTTGGGCATGTGGACTCATGTTTGCAGGTTGGGATGTAAACAGACAACTCTGCAGGCCAGATCCCAGTCTCCTAAGCAGTTATGCATTGAACTCAGTCAAACTTGGATCAAATCCTCAGTGAACACAAACACTTCTCCTTCTGGTTGCACAAGCCCACTCCACTGGTTTTGCTCTTGTTCCCTGTGAGGATCGAAGGGTTGCATTCACGGGTGCCCATGATGGATGAGCTGCCACATGGCTGTTGTTCTCTGTGTCCCTCCCTCCCTCCACGGCTGACCCCATCACTGAATGCTACAAACCTGATCAGGGCCTTTTTCCCTGTTCTATCCTACAACCCTGTTCGTTATTTATGCCGACACACAAGTGGCCCTGATTTCTCAGGATGTTGTCCATCATTCCATTACACAATTACTTTTTAGATTTCTCCATATCTCAAACTGCTTCTCCAAAAGGAATTGCTTAGGAGCCAGGGATTATTTACTGGCAACCATGAGTATGTCAAACCCTCCAGATGTTTATTATTACTACTACTTTCCAGGGTTGTCAGCCAATAGCTCTGTTCATGGCTCGCCCTTCACCAGGACATCAGATAACTGCAGCTTATAGTCCTGAATTTAGCACTGGTCACCCTTTGATCCACAATTCATCTTGCTTTCTGCTAGGCTGTAAAATGTTTCAGCATTAGTCTGTGAAACTTGTCTCACCACTTTGTTGGTATTGAAATATTTTATTTATCAGCCATTACAGACTGTTAAACTAGACTGATTCTGAATTTGGCCTTGTAACTGGCTGACAATACTGTAGCAATGTGTATTACTGGCAGATAATACAAGGAATATTTTAAATGGCACAAACTTTATCTGTCATTCAATGCCCAAGATACTGGAAAAGGTGAACTTTCCAACAGGACAGTGGTAGACAGTGTTCTTGTACAATTTCAATCTGCTTCTTCCAGCACATTTTCTCTCCCTCCTCAGTGAATAGTTTTCTGCTCTTCTTGGACCTCAACATTTTAACTGGAAATAGCTCCAGAAACATACCCTCCAAATAACTAGAATAAATCAGCTGAGGCCCCCTGGGCTTCCAGATAAAACGCCATGCACACAAGTCCTATTAAAATCAAACTTCTCCTGAAGTCCAAAGAACAGAATTGAGTCTGTTCTTCTTCCAAGAAACATCTACAAGAGAGAAAGAGCAGAAGGAGGGAGCAAGGAATTGAGAAAACCAATTCCTCCAACAGCAGCAGCCGCCTGCTGCAAAGGATGTGTGCCAGGTACTGGGTGGAGGTAAAGCAGGAGATGAATGGACAGTCTCCTGGGGATTTCTCCCAGCTGCCTGCGACTCAGAACTGATCTAACCTGTGCCATGGGTGGGGCAGGGCATCAGGAAACCATAATCGCCTCCCAGCTGTTCCTTCCTTCCTCCACCCATGCTCAGTGCTGCGGAAGCCAAGCACGGAGGAGGGCTTTGGCAGGATAACAGTACTGTGCCAATGGCAGAGCATGTGTTTAGCTCATATAATTCCTCTGTGGATGCAAGGATCAACATGCCTGTGCTCCGCTCCTGACTCCTCATAAAGGAGAACTAGAACGCCGGCTTATATAAAACAAGCTGGGAGAGGTAAGAGGCAAACAAGTGGTTCACTTGCGAATGTTTTTATGGATGGAAGTCACTTCTGTTTTGGTTTTGCTGTGGGAAAATTCCTGCTGCAATAATAACTTTCATTTTTATGGATCCCTCATGCTTAACAAATTGGGAGACTATTTATTTAAGCGTCGCTTCACCCACCACGGAAATGGGTCGGTCTCCTGGGTGAAACACGGGGTCTGTTTTGGAGCACTGCTCCAAACCTTCTGATCGGTTTGGAACAGCAAATGGCTGCGTTTCCAAAGGTGTCCGGAGCACAGCAAAGCACCAGCTCAGGCTCCTACAAGCATCCAAAGTCAGGCAGAGTTCCTCTTGATTTCCATTAGAGTTCAGAGAGGATTAAAATCCATGCTGAGGTCCAAGCAGCTAACTGCCTTGGAAGTTTAGCCTGAGAAAAAATTCACTTGAGACAGGCAGCAATCATCACTATGCTAGGACCTGACTTGGCACACCACTATCAACAACCATCATCTTGAAAACGGTGCCAGAAAATCTATTTTTCCCCCCAAGAGAATTAATTCTTTCAACTCACCAAATGGATACAATTTATTCTACTGAAGTAGTCCCAAAGTCACATTAAATCATGAAAAAGGATTAAAAGAACACAGAATTACTCTATTAGTATTCTTGCATGATGTTCATGTCCTCTGAAACTTCCACATCTCCTGATGCATCACTGCTAAGCTTTCAGACCTTTTAAACCATACCCAAGATGGTATGGCTGTAAAATTAATGGGTACAGCCATCAATTTGCAAAACATGTTCATCTTTGCAATGTTCTGAAAAAGTTTGCACTCAAATGTAAATATCAGAGGTTAATTCTGAGTTTAAACTGCCCGTGTTAGAGACCACAACTCGCGTGTGACTGAAGTTCAAATCTGTATTCAAACCAACAAAAGCAGATTATTGGCAAAATACTTTATCTATGGGCCACCAATCACTAAAATTTCTCCATCTTCTTGCCCAAAACAGTAAAAATCTATAACTTCCTGGCTTGATTGAAAACTATTTTACCCATAAATCTCTGAAAATGTTTGCTTGTTGGGGGTATAAGATTAGAAAACTATTAGAGACGTAAGGAGTTTTAAATCTATGCATCATGGACCTCACTGAAATGAGTTCTATCAAGCTGTGCTAGTGCTCCTGACCTTAAAGATCTCAAAAACCCAAGCCTCAAGATCCCTCAGAAGATATTTAACTTCTATTTATTCCCCTTCTGTATTTTATCTCTTTAGATGTAAAGTTTTCCCTAAAATGGAGATTCCTTGGTTGAAATAGCACACGCCAGGTTAAGAAAATCAGGACATAGGAGCTGCTACAGCATTCTCAATAAAAGTAGAGATGATATTTTTTTACTCCTACTTTTTTTTCCCCCTTTTTACAAGAACTAATAAAACTGCTAGTTACAAAAGAAACTGGAA
Source organism: Pipra filicauda (assembly GCF_003945595.2). Classification (NCBI taxonomy): domain Eukaryota; kingdom Metazoa; phylum Chordata; class Aves; order Passeriformes; family Pipridae; genus Pipra; species Pipra filicauda. Next base: position 1,888,187 of record NW_024104953.1, on the reverse strand, counting down.
TACATTTTTCCTAATGTGCATCTTGCCGGGAAGAATCACAAAGCAGAGAGCAGAGCAGCACAACATTCCCCACAGACTCCCTCACAGGCTGGCCGAAGCGTTTCTCATTGCCAAAGTGATGTCAAGCATGGGTAAGAAACCCAAAAGGCTCTAATCTATCCAAGTTTGAACACTTACACTGAAACAGCACTGAAATATTCACTATAAGACACTTTTCCCAATGAAAAGCAGAGATGAACACTTCAGTTTCCAAGAGAGAAAAGAGGGAACAAATCACACCCTTCAAGTCTGTAATGGAAAGAGAATTGCAGAGCGTGGCTTTCCCTTCTCCTACACCAGTGACTAACAAAGGACCCAGGACACCTCTCCCCTGCTGAGATGGGAGGGAGACACCCCAGGACAAGTCTCATGTTCATTAATTGGAAGAGGGGAAGGTTTCAGCCAAACCAAAATGAAACTAAGTAAAGTTTTCCAACGGCCAAAATCAAGTTCATGTGTTCCATTAGTAAAGAAGAAAACTGGTGTTGGAGAATAACAGACTGGGTTTTCCAAAGCTTTCTCCACAGGGAAGGGACCCGGGTCACAGGGAAGGCTGAAGAAAGCTGAATTTCTGGCAAAAGAGTAGCTGAGCAGGAGGAAAAAGTACTAAAAGCTTGAGGTGGACAGTTCTGTTGGGTTTTTCAGGCTGTGTTAATGCTAAATTTCTATGATTCTAAGTTGCCTGTCTAGGACAGCCCTGTTTACACAGCCTTCAAGGGGACAGGGAGTCTTCTGTAAATGTGGTGCTTGGAGTCCATGTGCAGTTGGGGTTCACAGAAAAAACCAGTCAATCGGCTTTTAAAGCTCTTAAGATGCAGACACACACAAATCATTCTAAAAATGACAACACAGAGTTTTAAAATGTAAAATTCAGAAATATTTATCTTAATAATATAAATTCAGACCTACCTCTCACAAAAAGAATATACAAGATGAGAGTAACCAGCACCAGTACATAAATGTCTTTATCAAGGAAACCTTAAAATAAATTGAATTCATGCTGTGCTAACTATACCCATCCAGTAATAATGTTTCCATAATAAATGAAAAGGAGGATTTGCTCAAAAAAACCCCAGACATGGGCAAAGCCTGTCCCATGTGTGACCAGGTATAGCACTTTCCTGGCTGCTTGCAAGAGAAAAGCCTATTCTGTGTGTGCAACTCTGCCACTTGGGAGTAATGTGATCATTTTTACTGAACAGCAATAAAACTTGATGGCTCCTCACACCCGTTTGTATCCTGCAGCCATCACTTCCTGACAGTCCCTCAAATTCTCCAGTTCAGTGTAAAAAACAGTTCCTTGCACCCCAGAGTTAACAAATGCAGGCTAAGCCTCACTAATAGCATTGCATTTCATCCGTAACCCTCTGACATTCTCAAATATAATTAAAGAAACCTCTTAGCTGATACTTTATCTGTTTACTCAGGAGTAAGGTGGGCACACGAAATCATCAACACCTCGTATTTTGCTGAGCAAAATCTATAGCTTAGTTTTGGGATTATTAAGCAGCACGATGTCTATCACCGTGCCCAACACCACGGACTGAGCCAGGAACCTTAAACCATGAATCACTGCAGCCTGAGCTAAATCCAAGTTCTGTACTTCTAATTTTTATTACCCATTGCCTGCTTCACTGGCCTCTCCAAGAATCAGATGTATCCTTTCCTCAGTGAATTCAGCCTTGGGTTTTCAAGCTGCCTAAGGTAACACTTCTCTTCTGGGCAGCATTTGTAAGGTCTCGGGGCATTTCGTGAAAAAATGTTATGTTCAGCACCGCCACACAAGCAAAACGAGTCATACAGATGAAGTGACTTATCTGAGAACAAGAACAGGCCAAATGGTTAATCAAATTCAGGTATTCTGAAAAGGATATGGACAGCTCAGAGATGTATGATTGACAGCTGCCTTCTAAAATACTGTAACTGGTCCACATCTTTGGGTTTAGAATGAAGTAGCTTAAATTGATTTCCCAAAAATATGCCACCATCCATTGACCTAAGTAAAATAAACCTGTGGTTTCAATAAGTCACATAAGAAAAACGTGTATTTCAAGAGCATGATCCCTTTCTTTGCTTGTTGCTCTCAAGGAAAAGTCAAAGCACTAAATGCAGAACCAAATGTGACTGTCATTATTGTCACAATAATAACTATTCCTCACATCAGTGTTCTAGATCAGCTGGGAAGCACAAATTTAAGGCAGCTGGGGACACACATTGCCCTGTGTGTGTGTGTGCTGCACCCGGTCTTGGGTCACTGAGCTCCAGCTCTATGCATTTGGCTTCATGGTAACTCTGACAGTGGTCAATTTTTATATATTCTTTTCTTTTGCTGTGCTATGCACACCCTCTTATGAGATGCATGCGTTCTGGCTACAAATACTGGATGCAAAGGAACTTGTTCATAAGAAATAAGAGCAAAGCTCAACATGCACAAATTCGATTTAAACAAGTTCCAGTGGTATCTATACTTTGGACTTGGGGTCTATTTTAAAATTGGGGGTTTTTTTCATTAAAATTCTTATTTGATGCAGAGAAATGGAGGTGGGACCGATAGCAGTCACATCAATATATTTTCTTTCCAGCTTTGGCCATCACGGGAAGTTTTTTTCCCTTGAAGCTAATTTATATTGCCAGGCTGTCCCAGCAAGAACTCCAACAAACAATGGCACCAAGATCCAATTTCTCCCTGTAGCACATCCCGGTTCTAACTTTATGAAGCCATTAATTTTTCTGAATGGCACATTTTCATAGCCAAAGACCGAAAGAAAAGCATCAGGTGTGAATGCACCCTGGTGAGAAGAGTTGGCAAGACTGAACAAGACATTTTGGATTATCTGGTTTTGGATATCTCTGTTGCCCAACCCACGTTACCACTCAGAATCCTCAGTGTGATCACACTGCTAACACAGCTATGCAGCCAAGGCCAAAGCCCCTCCAGGTCAACAGGTGTGTAAGTGCTATGAGAGCATTTCAGGGTTTATTTAGTTACAGCTTTTCCACTTATGTATTTTCTATTGAAACAAGAACTGCTTAAGTTTAAAAAAAAAAAAAAAAGCGTACCTCTTGTTCTGCCAAACATTTGGCAGAAACTTGAATTTTGTGCTCTGTGAGAGCAGCAGGTAAGTTGATTCAGTTGTGAGCTTTTCCCTGTTTCACTTGTTCATGGTGTGCTTAGTAAAAAAAAAATGTAATGTTAGTGCCTGTTGGAAGGCAAAGGATCTGTGCAGTATTACAGCCCTGTAACACACATCTGAAGGGCTGGAGTTGCAGTATAAAGGAGAGGCACACACAGGCTTCACTGGCAAAGCATGCATCTCAAATAAAGTTCAGCACTCAAAGACAGACAGTCTCCTTTCTCATTCTGAGTAATGTCTGCCTTTTATTCAGTAGAACGGCCCACAATGGAAGTAACAAAGACATGCCAGATGAAAAACATCACGCTGCAAGATCCCCGTACACTGGAGAAAGTCCTGTAATTTCTTACTGAGATGTTTCCCTCAAAGTATGCAGGGAATAGAGAAGGGATGCCTCAAGTTAAAAAGGGGGAAGGGGAAAAAAAAATGAAAACTATTTATGTCCAGATTGTTCCCTTTTAAAATTTTAGCCTGATCCAAATCTGATTTCCATGGTTTTTGCTACAGAGCTTTTATGGGGTTTCCCCAGCTTGGGTCCTGTAAAGATCAGTTCATACTCACTCCAAAAAAGTGCTTGGCACAGATTCTGCTAAAGTAGGAGCAAAGGCCTTGCTGGCAGGTTACAGCCAGGAGAAAAGCTTGCCCTCAGGAAGGGCCTGGAAGATGGGCTGCAGTGATGGTGGCACATGAACTCCAGTTGGAAGTGCCACAGATACTGTGGCAGTAGAGGCAGGACACAGCCTGCAAGTATGCAAACATTGATTAGAAAGGACGCTAAAGTGACCAGATTTTTAATGGCACATTATTCACCATTATATATCCCTATTAGAGAACTGATTCAGTTACTTGAATCACCTTGACTTCCTTTGGGTTTACATTAGCTTGTTTTACAGGCATCCTTTTAGTTGTGCTTATGTGCCTCACAAATAATGGGTCATCATACACTTCTTGCTCAGATCAATACTCATTTTTCTTTTCAGCCTAGCTACTATTAATTTTTCTATTTCATTTTATAGCAGTGGATCGTTATTTAGAAAGTGTTAGTAAAATAGAAGACTTTAGCCTATTAAAATCATACAGTAAAAGTCAGAAGACATAGGTTGCAAATAATTCATTCATTAGAAATAAATCGACTGAACTATTTGTCAAACACTTCTGCATTAAATTCACATTCATATTAATTCTGTTGATGAATGATCTAAAGAGTGGGAAAAGTTTCACCAAAACTATTAGCTAACAGATCAACTATATAACTTTACCTGGTCGCAAACGACAGAATAAGATGAAAGCAAGACAAAACTAACACACAGTGTGATGCTAGAGAGTAACAACCTGCCTAGAGGTTCTCCAGTCACTTCCTGACCACAAAGTTTGATGCATTTCTGAAGCTGACATTTTAGCCCAACCTGAAGTTACAGCCCCATCCTAAATTACCAGAAATGTGATCTCTGCATCATGCTCAAAACTGAGATCAGAATAGTCCCAAATCTCCCCTGTGCCATTCAAACCCACGGATCTTTGGATAACGTCATCTTTGAACAACAGATCCAGCTGGTTCCTCTACACTGGTGGCTTTCATCAGTCCCACATTCTATGCAGACACACTCCTGCCAAACAAAACCAAAAAAAAATACCTGTCTACTCTGCTCTTTCAGGCCTTCACCGAGTTTGTAGCATCACACATTCTCACATTCAAGCATCTCTTCCAGCATTTGGGAAACTTGATTTACAGATGGTTCTGGGGGGAACAACTGGTGAGGAGAGGTGGGGGTTTCCTAACCCTCTCTCCTGCAAGTGAAGCTGACAGCACCAAGTATTACCTCAAATATGATAGTTGAGAGGATGAACAGCAGTTAGGAAAGTTATTTTTGGAAAGCACGGCTTCTTTCCTCCTAGGTAACTACAGGTACACAAACTGGTAACACAAATTCAGAAAGCAAATCCCCAGGGGAACTAAGGTTCACTCACAATTCTACTGAGAGCCCATTTTAGCCAAGGATATATGGGTATGAATTCCTATTTTTCTCTGTTTCTGTTTCAGCAGAACTCAAAGGTACATCCAAGACAAGGGCTCTGCTGCAAGAGACACCAGGTTAGCACATGCTATGGAATGGTCCAATAAATAAAAGCTTACGGCATAAATAGAGAAGATTGATCAAAAGAAAGAAAATTGGGAAGTGGTCTGCAGTTCACAGAGCATGTAAAGCCAGAAGATTAAGTGTCATTCAAGGGGAGTGCACCGCGTCTGAAAAGACAAGTTATGTTATCTGAGTGTTTGTCAATGAAATCACCTCTAGAAGAACCAACCTCCAAGTGTTATCTTCTAACAGGAAGCTCATTGGTCTCCCTGCTAATGGAAGACCATTGGACTAGGCAAAATCTTGGGTAGAGAGAAATTATTACCTAAAAAACTACCTACTAAACGTGTATAATACCTAAAACTAAACAAGAATAGGTGCCCTCAGCACAGATTGACTGCCTTGGGATTTGTGAAAGAACTCAAAACTGTACCTCTTCTTTCTAACTTCTGAAAATATGGAAAATGTAATCTCTGCCCCAATGAGTTTTCAGCTGAGAGGTGGTTATGTTACACAGTGAGCTATGGTTGTTGTTACAGAGCAATCATGGAATTTAAAAGTAGAAGCTATTTGTACAGTGATTCTATTATTAAGTCCTTGCACACTGGCAGAATTTAAGCTAATAATTCTTTGTAGCTGTAGTACAGTACTTTTTGAACAGCAGGTCCTGAAGTGTGAGCACAGATTTGTTGTGAAATGTATTGATATTTTCAAACTGATTACTGACCCTCATCCAACTCTGAAGCAAACTAAAATAGAGCTTCTGTTACATTTTCCCTAATTTGGTGCTTTCATGTAAAATTAGATAGCATGCCATGGCTTCTGCTTTGTGTATTTTGGTTATTTTAAAACGGAGAAAGTCAGTAGTGCTGAAACCTCACCAGAAATTGTGTTTAGCAGGAATCCTCTCCCAGCAGAGCTGCTGTGCTGACAACGATGTGTTCAAGCACATTTACACAGCCCCCAGGAAGAAACGTGCCTCACCCAAAGCCTGACAGCAAGAACAAACCCTTTGACTTCAGGGAGCTTCGGATTAGGACTCAAATTATTAGTGACCTGGGGCAAAACCAGCAAACTATTTAATACCACTTCTTTGGGCACTCAAATTATCCTATTAAAACCCATTTTGTCATTGGCAAAGTCAATCAGGTTATAAACGCGAACAGCTGTTTTAATGTGCCTCTGGCATTTGGCTTCGGGCAGAGTAAATCGAACATTTTCAGTCTCACAGAGCTTAGTTTCTGTGAGGTTAAAGTAGAGAGAATCATTTCTCCCACAGCATTTTTCCTCGCTGTCACCACACTGGAGTTGACTTTGTCACCCGTGATAAAAGCCTGGCTTTCCTGGTGACACCAAACCAGAACAGAGTGGAAAACTAAGGAATAGGGGGAGGAGGGAGGAGGTTGACTTCTAGATCACTGCCTTTGCAAACTGAGCTTTTTAAGGTTTGCCCACCCGTAAAACAAGACATATGATTTTGTTATGCTTGGAGCCTGGCTGTCAGAAACACAGGCACTACGTTGTGTGGCATTGGGCTGCTTCCACTCTGCCCGATAACACTGTTATGCTAAGTCATTTCAAAATGCACTTTGATATACTATACACATGAGCTAATGCACATATGTATTTATGCACTCCATGCTCTGGAATGAAAAGGACAGGAGGCAGTGTGGGAAAAACAGGCTGAAGGAGGGGAGGAAAAAAAAAAAGAAAAAAGGACTCTACGATTCCCATAACTCAAGAGAGCATATTGTTCAGTGAAGGCACAGGCCAGTGCCTCTCAGGCCCTATCACTGGTTGACAGAATTAGATTCTGATTCATGCTCTGTAACTTGCTGTAATGCCAGCCAGGACAAGAGCCTTCCATGGGAACACTTTGGCCGGTCCCCTCCTTATCAGCCCCAGAACAGCTGCCAGGCTTTAAGGTCGCTTGATAGAGAATTTAATTCTCAAGATTGTACATTAATTTCTAAATTCTTTCTTATCCATCTGCTGTGATTTGGGACTGCATTCAATGCAGCCCAGCACAGGGCAAGCCTTTCCCATCCACACCCCTCCTTCCTGTCTGCAAACTTCCTTCCTATAGATTTACCCAGACATCTTCGAGCTAAATTAACACCCTGCACTCCTCTGACCAAGCACTAGCAGATAGGAAACCTGATTTTGACCTCACACTGGCTACCAGACAGAGGGATTTTAAAAATTATCCTGTATGCATAGAAATTTAGTTTATTCACCAACTTTTACCACAAACTAAGAGGACATTTATTTTCACACTGCAGCTAACCACTGCAGCAGTTCTTTAAAATAATGATTTCCCACCCTATCAATTCGTTGTCAGGCACAGCTCACTAGTGGCTGTAAAATGATTTCAAATCCCTTGACATATTATGCAATTTCTGAACAAATATTACCTTGGTTTATAATCCTCTGCTCCTTAGCATTCATATATTTTTAAATTGCTTTTTATTATGATCGGGAATGCTGCAGAATAATACATGAAAACAATCAACCAAAGATTGAAACTTCTGGCAAGATGAAGTGGAATTGAGTTACACTGGAAAAACTCAGTATTAGAGTTCAAAACAACCAGATCTCCTGGTTTGCTTAGGACAGTTCCAGGTTCCACAATTGTTTCCTGGAAGGATGCAGGCTGTGCATGTAGTAAAATGTGCAAGAGAGAATCAGAATCCTCTCCTTTCCCTGATGAATTTGCTTGTTTGGCATTAGGTTACTAATCTAAAAGGGGCTCCCCTCTCCAGAAGGGGAGGTGACAGTGTGGGTATTGCCAATTCTCTGCTTTCCAAACTGCCAAGTTATGGGCAGTCCAACAGATTAAGTCAAGCAGACAGATCAAATGAATTTATTCATAATCTTTAATTCTGAAACCAAAATAACAGCTTTGTTCCAAATCACTGAAACTGAAACCAAGCCCTAAATAAATGGACAATTACAGGAACCCAGATTGGACCGGTGATGTATAAGGCATGATCACACTGTGACCAACACAAGCTCTTCAGAGGAAGGTGCAGGATATTCCAGAGGAGATAAACATTGAAAAAAGATTCAGAGGGAGGCATATTTCTCCTTACACTGCCCCAAAACCCATTTGGCTTGTACCCTGACATTAGAAACATGATTTTCTTTCATCCCTGCTCTTTTATTTGTGAACACCCTCATTAGCCTTAGAAATGGAACCCTGCCAAACTTCAGGACTCTTAAGTATGAGGGGAATGAGAACCACAAATTTACTATGCACCGTACCAAAATAAGGTCTTTTTTCAGCTTGCTGCTTTTCGACACTATTGCCTCCCTTCTACCTCCTCCAGCCTCTGCAACCTGACTCTTACCTCGTGTATTAATGCTAATAGTTGTTCCGTCTTCTTCTGTCATTTCAACACAAATAATGGAAGACAACCAACAGGTAATCAAGGATAACAGAGAGAAGAAAGATCAAGGTCAATGTAAAAAAAAAAAAAAATGAATTTTGTGCAATTTTATCCTGTACATATTGATAACAAATTCCAGACCATGGTTATAAAGAGTGTCCTGGAAATGTAATGTAAGCTTGGGAGAAAAAAACCCCATGTGTGCCCACATTTCAGTCAAAGGATCTCAAATAATTGCTTGGATGGAAATAACCACCCTGCAGAAATAATGAGGTGGAAGGAGGCTGATGCTGATATGTACAGACTTCCCTTTCTAGGTATCATATACATGCCAGTCCCCAGAGTTTAGGGTCATAATTCCAAAGAACAGCAAGTGGTGATATTGTTGTCCAATCTTCTCCCTAGGAGAGGAAAGGGTTCTGATGACTCAGAAATTTGCTGTGGAAACATGATCTACCTGTTGATGTCCTGGCTGGCCTTCAGCTTTTCCCAGCTAAGCATACTATTCTTGTTACCTCCCAGCCCCAGACGGACTCACTTTTAGCAAAGTTCCCCCCCTTCCCCTGCTTTTCATTTGGTTTCTATCAGTAAAGCCTAAGGAATATGTTAGGCTATCAATAACAAACCCCACTCTCATTTTATTAGGGAAGATTGATGAATTTTAAGTGCAAAATCTGTTTTAAACACGGACTATTACACTTAGGAAGAACGACTTACATCTGTATCTTGCAATGCTTTCCATTCCCCCAAGAAAGCTGTGCGCTTTAATTACTTGCTTACTGTTATTTCTGTAGCAACAACAGTTTATGCTCTTAAACCCATTCTAACAATTTGGATGCTATTAGCATCACCAGAGCTAAATAGGGTTAGGAAAGGTTGTGTCACATATCAGAAACTGGTTTTGAAGCTTCATCCCTCAGGCTACCACTCCTTGGATTTTTTTCTCCCTTTTTAGTTAGCAAGACATGGAAAGATTTTTTTTAAATGATTATTATTAATTTTTCTTTTTTTAAAATTTGATTTCACTTAATTATTTGAAGCTTAGAGGCAAGTAATTAAATAGAAGTTAATCAGCTCTCAAAGACTTCCTTTTGTAGCCAGGCAGACAAATAAGACTCCAATTTAGAAAAATGACTTTGTTTCTCACTTTCAGGTGGTTACCACAGACCTGAGTCCCATTTATATTTTACATCACTGGCAAAAGAAAGAGAAAGTAAAATAAGCATATTTACAATTCCATTCACATTAAGGAGTCTGATTCCACTCTCCCATGAATGGAATAGTGGAGATTATTCCTTCAGTGAGAATATGGGCATTAGGGCTGTGCAGGATTGGTGTGGGTAGGTTCCACAACACTACACACCAGCTACTGTGGTAATACTGTAAAGGCTCTGAAAGCATCAAAAGAACAGTCACAGGAGAGGATGTGAGAATAGCTGCTGACAGACAAGTAAACCTGAAGAGCCGGAGCAAAACTGTGAGGGAATTTATCCCAAAACTTACTCTCCACACACACACACAAGTTCTGGAAGCTTTATCATTTCACATTCTCTACTATTCCAGTGCTCTACTGGTCTGTGTCACCGCTACAAGGCTGAAGATTACTTGGAGTCATAGATGGAAACCTTCACCTAGGAACTGATCTTGGCAGACATTGTAGGTTCACTTGGTTGTGGAATAACCAAGCTTCATTTTTACATTAGTCTGGATGAAACAACGACCCATCACACATCCAATTCCTTAGAAAAGCCTGCCTTGTCAGACTGGTTCTGTTCCCTTTTCCTCAACATCTGCAGCATCAGCATAACCTGCTATTCCTCTCTGCAGCTCGACAGTCAGGGCTTGTCTCCCACAGAGTCACAGAATGGGTCAGGTTGGAAGGGACCACAGTGGGCCACCTGGTCCAACACCCCTGCTCAAGCAAGGTCATCCCAGAGCACACAGCACAGGATTGCATCCAGATTGTTCTTGGATACCTCCAATGAGGGAGGCTCCACACCCTCTCTGGGCAACCTGTTCTAGTGTGTGGTCACCCCTCAGTAAAGAAGTTCTCACTCATGTTCAGGTGGAACTTCCTGTGCATGAGTTTCTGCCCATTGCCTGGATCCATCCTCTCAGCACCCCACCTTTAGATACTGACAGTGATGGGGGCCCCTCTCGGTCATGCCTTTCCTTGAATTTTTCAACCATACAGCTACGGTAGCCTGGTCTAGGAGTGTTGTTACACAAGAGTCATAAGATTTAATATTTCTGCTGGGCACAATCTGCAGGAACATCCTGTGATTCACGGGGCCACGCTGCTATAGATCTCTGAAAGCCCTACCCGTTCCCAGGCCTTGGTGCTGTAAGAATGCAGAGTTTTTCTTTCCACAAATAGACGTTACAGGCATATTTGCTTAAACCCTTGAGGGTGACAATTAAGTGATCCTTCTTCCCAGCCCAGCAACTGCTTGGGAACTGCCAAATATTGCAAGGGGAGAGTCCATGAACCATCTCCCAAAGATTATCCGTGCTGCTGCAACAATGGGGATCAAATCTCCCCTAGCGAGCTGTCTGCTGCTGATCTTTCCCAATTAACAATTGCATAATATGGGGGAATTAAGGTCTAAATATCTTGGCACGATACTGTTTGGGAAAACCCTCGTGCTTGACTCTTGCAGAGCTGTAAAAGTATTTCTGGCAATTTGAGGAAGAAGAGTATAAATAAGTAACAAGGTTAAGCCAGCTATAGAAAAGACTTATATCACATATATTTACAATGAAATATTAGATATAGATTAGATATTAGAGGACTGTGGCTATTCCTTCCCAAGGAAAGACAATGAGTTCCATTTAAAAGGGTGGACCTCAAAGAATTCCTCTATTTTAAATTCGTCTCAGAGGTTTAGCTTCGAAAGAACTTCTTCCCAGAAGAAGCGTGACAGAAAGGGGATTTCTGTGATCTTGTCGTGTCCTTCAAGCAGCTTTTCAGGCCAATAAACAAATATGGCAATCAGCCATCATGGGTGAAGCCAAGGAACACATGGGTTTTTTTTAATATATATATTTTTATGTTGTCAAATGTCATGACACAAAAATTCATGAGAAAATGCCTTGCAATTCCCAGGAAACCTAAGAGGGGGAAGCCTTTTCGTTAATAAAAAGACATCTAGACACCAAAACCTGCCCTAGGACGTAAGGGAGCTCTCCAAGCAAAGAGAGGAGGGATAAAAAACACCTTCCTAGGAAAACCAAGAAGGCATCACAAATTTTAAATATTTAAGATGGGGAGTGTGGACAAGTCTTATTCCTTTCTGTTTCTCTTAATACAATGTGTAATTACACAGCATATATTTAAGCAACTTATATTTAGCCTGTGGGACTCCACTAGAAATGATTACAGTGATGAACAGCTTAATAGGATTCATGGTTGTCCCCAAAGAAGGGACCATGTCCTCCAGGTCAGAAGAGGGACAATTTCCTTGGCAAAAGCAAAGATGGCAAGGTCCTGCTAGGCTCCCTCATTCAGTGTGATATCTCTCTTGGAAGTTCTGTTACTCAGGGATATCCTGGAGGCAAAGGCCAGACCCTGCTTTTGTCTAAGATGGACAAGGATGGGAAAAAAAAACTGTCCAGAGTTCAAAGCCATAACCTGGAATTAGACAAGTTCGTCAAAGAGATGCAGGAAGTTATTCTACTTGGGCTCACAGAGGGATTTTTTCTCAGGAATGCCAAATTGTCCTGCTATGTTGACAGTGCAGAGAGTTAGAAGTTGGGTGCATTTTGCTTTAAAACTTTCAGATAAAGTACTTAAAGAGTAACCCAAAGTCATGTTAGCAGAGACAGCAACTTCCACCACAAAGAAGTTGGAACAGAAATTAAGTGTTCCTCCATCCAGAAGGCTTACTGCAGTTTTTATGGATCAGGAGAGATTATACAAAGGCTAGCATTGCCCAAGTTTCTTCAGAAACTTGCACATCCTTCAAGGGATAAAAGTTGGAGAGTTTGGGGAGGTTTATTTGGAAGCCAATTGCATTTTGTCATATCTTCTGCTGAATTTCATAGGAAACATGGAGCTGTAGCATCATTAGCCTTTTGGATTAGATTATACTACTTGTTCCAAGCTTCTGCTAATACATTTACTTCTAACTTTCAACTAAAATCTCATTTAGCTAAAACAGATCGTAAATGATAGATTTATATTTCAAGGAGGACTTTCACGTGTATTAAGCTAAAATCTGGAAATGTACAACACACTGCAACTGCATTTGTGTCTGTCATTGTTTAGTATTGGTTATTGAGACAGGAAGCCACAGAAATCCCTCAAGGCAGTATAAAATTAAAGACTTAGACCTCCAATACAGGTAACTGTTCCTGATAAGAGCCTCACCTCAGGTCGAAGCTGCTGGTGAATTTTAAGTGGTTGGGAATTCACTTACACATCTGTGAGTCATAGAATCTGAGAAATTGTCTTGAGAAATCATTGATAATCACTGATCACACTTGATAGTGTTGTCACTGGGCAAGAGGGACTGTTTGCTGTTCTTTATCCCAATCCTAGACATTCAAAGTCAAGTGGCACTTTTAGCAGGCAAAGACAAGATTGGAGAGTTGCTTTGGGTTACGCCTTCTGATGCACATTTTCTCTCCTCTGCTTCCTCTGCTGACTGACCTTAAAAAGATCATGAGGAAGACAGTTAAGCTGAAGCTGACCTTCAGCTGGAAGACACTAATGGGTGGATTATTGCCTGTCTGTTCCAGTCCTCTTACAATTCACAACATGAAAATGCAGCAAATGCGAACATTTGTCCCACCAGAGCTGCCTCTGTCCATGTCACTGAAAATACCATCTTCAGATCTGATCAAGAGGTGGTAAATCTATGGGCTTGACAATCCCCAGTAACCCAAAAGCCTCTCAGTCATTTATATTTTTTGGCATTGTGCCCCTAAAATATGAGCCCACCAAAAATAATCTGACATAATATTGCAGACGCCAATCTCCTGAGGACTTTTGGCAAAAACATACCCACAGCTGGATCCTTGTTACTTTACTTAAGGAGGGATTGCATCTCTCTCAATTTTTAATCATGTGTCAACTGCCTTGTTATCTCTCTTGGTTCAGAGGAACATTTACCTTCACAAAGGGGGTGCTGATTTCTCCCAGTCACCCTCTTTTCTTACTTCAAGTGTTTGTGATGTGGATTTATATCGTTATTTGTAAGCTTGGAGCTTTATGAATTAAAATATTTCTTTTTCTGTCCTGTTTTTTATGTTGCCATCTTATTATATAGTGTAAATTATATGTAACAAAAACTTATTAAATTTGATATTGCTAAAATTCACATGAAATGTTACCAGTTTGAATTTTTTTATAAAAAACATGCTCAAGAGATCCCTTTTAGGGAAACCATATTGGCACATTTGAAGGCTAGAGTGGATTTTCCTTTAAACAAATATTTCCTAGTTTTCAGGCTTCATATGGAAATCACTAGGCGAAATGCTATGGCCTGTAGGTCTGGCACCACAACCATAATGGTCCTTTCTGACCTCAGAATCTATCCAAATGCTTTGACTTCCAGTGCATCAGATGAAAAGCAGCATTTTTTTTTCCCCCCCACATCATTTTTCTGGCATTACTCAGGCATTTGTGAGCAGAATGTAAAGCAGGTCCCGCACGTCACGGATTTTGGAACCACTGCCTTTACATGTAAGAAACAGATGGAGAATTACATTGCCAAGAGCTTACCCCATTTGTAGGGAACTAATGGGAACAACAGTATAAAAGGTCTCCAGTTTTAATTGAAGAATTGAAGATGTTTAGGATGTATTTTCTAATTAAGTGATGGAAAGCTGTTTTTGTGGCTATTGATGCAGTAAAGAAATCTTCCCTCAGGAGCCATCCTGAGAAGCTTTATAGCCACAAAGGATGTGAAAACATATAGAAAATATCTACCAGATAAGGGAGATTACATATTTTGTTGGTATTGTATCAAACACTATTGCAGGTATTTGGTTAATTCAGAACATATTTAAGTTACCTATCACAGAAACCTGTCTCATTGTCTCCCAAGGCCCCTCTGCACATGTGCTGTTTCTAATGCCTTCATCCACCTCTCCCTTATTAGACATCATCTTCCATACCTGAACCAGCTCTTTGCAGTCTGGTGTTTTGTATCACTGAGCCAAACCAAGTCCCAGTTGGTGATAAGCAAGAAAGTCATAAAAGTCAACAATTTTTGCTAACAGTTAATATTATATCATCGTGGCTATGGCTTTTCACCTAAGTGATGATGACACTGCTGCATCAGCAGTTACAAAATAGCCTTGCAGACAGGCCCTCAGCACCAACCCAAAAAACCTGGGAGTGGTCAGACCTCTCTATGTATTTCTACAAGCCACCAATGCTGTGCTGAGAGCCATCCCATCCATACTCCTCTAAAAGACCCAAAAGTGATCCTGCAGTTTACTTTAGACCCTGAAATGGATCTTCCTTTTCCTTTTGTATTGGAAGGCCCTCACAACTGGCATTTCCTTTGAATCATCCTCCACCTTTTACTCTGCCTAACCCATGCCAAGGCTTGCACTCTCTGTCAGTGTTGTTTTCTCCCTCAAGTTTCCAAAATGGAAGATGTGCCAAGGATAAGTCTAACAGAACATCAGGATTCACTTAAGTGCTGTTGCAAAATTCAGTTGAACTTTACCAAGTGAAGTATTGAAAAGATTTTGCTATGAGACTTTCCTTCCACAGCAGCAAAATCTTAGGACTTAAACCTGTGCCTAGCAAGGATATTTTGTTATCATCACAGAGGGAAGCTGGGCTGTATTAGCAGGCCTGATACAAGGCTTAGTCAAAAAAAAAGATAAATAGCTTCCAAATTACCTTTAAGTTATCCAGACTCCCTCATCCTGATGCCTCTGTACAAACACCATGCCAGCAATTAAGGAAGTGGATGGAAATAAAATTTGGAAG
The DNA here is from genome assembly GCF_003945595.2 of Pipra filicauda. NCBI lineage: Eukaryota > Metazoa > Chordata > Aves > Passeriformes > Pipridae > Pipra > Pipra filicauda. Next base: position 1,872,598 of record NW_024104953.1, on the reverse strand, counting down.
TGGGTTAAACGACTTGGAGGATCACAGAATCATCCACAATATGGACTCTAGAGCTATCTGGTTTGGAAAACAGTAACACAGGATTACAGGCAGCAAGGTAAAGGCTTAGTTCTTTACATCAGCTATAATCACTATTAAGTTCTTAGTAGCCTGCAAAATGTGCTCAAAATATCTTCTTCAGTATCAAGAGGGAACATGAACTAGCCTGGATAAAAGGTCAGACCTATGAAAACAGAAGAGGCATTAAGCACTCAGACTTGAAGGAAAGGATGCATCATTTAGAATATTCTAAGTAGAACAATCCAAATATTTCAGTATTAGTGCCAAGAGAATCTGAACCAAAATCACACCCATATAAGTATTAAAGCTCATGCATTTAGATCTCTGTCCAAAAAACCAGAATCAAGTATTCTCTATTATTTTTCTGTCTGGCTTTAGAAAGACTTTCTGGAAATGTCAAAGCAATCTATTTTACATTTGAGATAAGAAAAAAACAATCAGAAAACATGCAGCACAAAATGTTTCAGGACCCTATTTGGACTCCTTAACTATAATGGAAACATTATCAAAGGCTTGACCCAAACTTACCACAAGGTACAACATGGCCAAGGCAGTCAAACAAAGAAACAAGTCAGCTAATGTATTATTCTTGCAATAAAAGCAGTTGATGTGTCATGCAAACACCACGTTGGAGGGGTGCAGCAAGCCAACCCTTCCACAAATTTGTGTTATATATGCTGTTTCTATACCACACAGACACAAATTGTGAACATGCAATATTTTTCATGGCAGCCTCAGTTTAAGCATCCCATTCCTAAAGCTGATGTAGATATGGATACAGAAACATGAGCTGAGCCCTTGCTGATGTAGTGATCTATTTTGTACCACCCAGGTTTAAAGAGACTTCCCTGAGAGTTATTCACCCTGAAGGCAGCTCCAAGGGGAGGAACATGGAGATACTTCCAGAGCTTTAGGTTGGTCTTTTTGTTACGTGTACAAGAATGACAAACATGAGGAAGAAAACAGGTTTGGACCTCATAGACTGATCCGTTCACCATTGCAGGATGGGATTAAAAACGCATAAGCCAACTGATTCTCCAACTCCATAAATCTGCCCTGTTGTTTATTCTTAACCTGAAGTTTGAACCTTCCTTTTAAGGCAGGAGTGGTGCTGAGCTGTCCCAAAGATAACTGTGGCCACAGATGGCTGATGATACAGCAGCGATAATGAAAATATTTCCCATTAGCATGGAACATTTTGACACACAGCATTTAGAAAGCCACATCCTGCTGTTTGCATCCTTGGGCTCTTTGGCTGAGATGCAGGATTTGATGGGTGGGGCAGGATCAGTCAAATGCCACGTTCACCAGTGTGGGGAACTCTACGATGAGAAATAGGGGCCTAGAGTCGTATGCAGTAAGAGTAGACAGACAGTATGATTTAGAGTTTGAGAAAGGCTCAAAGAACTAAACTTCCTAGAAATTATGGAGACAAAATCCTTCTTCTGCAAAGAAATTAAACAGAACATAAATATATGAGGAGAAATTCCAAACAGAAACAGAGCATTTAAGTATTTTTCAGGTGCCACTTCCACCTATCGCTCATTTGTAAGAGTTGAAGGAAAGAACCTCTGAAGGAAGATATACAAAAAAGCGTTTGAAAATGTTTAGTTATCCCAAACTTGCAGAAAGTGGAAAAAAAAAAACAACCCAACCTTAAGAGCCCAGTTTTCCTGATATGGAAGAGAAAAAGCTGCTAAAGTATTTCAAGAGTATCTTGGACCTCATTTAACTTGCAAAGAAAAAAAGGTTCATCCTCACAACTTCCTAGTGGAGAACATAATAAAGGAAATAAGGGGTGAATTTAGCAAGCTGGAGTTTCTGTATCCTTCACTCTAGACATCAAACAACTCGACCACGTTGCGTCAAGCAAGAGAAACAGGAAGGGAGAGATCACACAGCTTGAGTTCCTTGGCTCCACTAAGGCCAAAGCTCTGCTGCTGAGGAGGATGGAAATCCTATATTCTTCCTCTGGGGCAGGAAGTACCTGTAAACATCTCAGAAATATTCTGCTTTAGCATACTGTAAACAAGAGTACATCATATCCACTGCTCCAGACCATGTAGGGAAAAGAATTGGACAACCTTGGATTCAACCTAGAAGAGGAGAAGGCAGGGGAACTGAGTCATAGCTTAAAAAAACAAGATTAAAAAGAACTTTTGGGACAGGACAGGAACTGAGGTTTTAAGTGGGGCAATTCCTAAGGAAGGAAGGACACCTACTACCTATTCCAATAATATTTTGCATTTATGTAACTGCAGTGGCTGCCATCCAAGGACCTGAAAATACTGAAGGGCTTCCAGCTTACCGGATTTCAAAATCCAGTGAGATTATAAAACGTTATTCTTCATTTTTGCCACATGTCAAAATGCCTACCCAAGAATCAGTTTTACACTTCCATGTTGGGGCCAACCCTCATCAGCTGAAGACCCCCCAACTCAGTATAAAGGGTCATTTTCAGACAAAAATCAGCTGCTGTGCAACCAAGTACATCAAGATGATATTCCTAACCATGCCTTCCCAAATGGATATTACGTGTATGGACTATACATTTGGACTTTCTATAACAACATTTCTCATATGAAGACGCGCAAAACGTATATTGTGAACACATGAAGGCTGTGTTCAGAAATTTATGTCCAAACCCCTTTGTTTAGATCCATTTGTTACCTCTTTACTGAAGCAGGATCATGGGAAGCAGACAATAACTCAAATAATAATTCTCTGTTTCTCAGTCCTGCTGCTGTTCTAAGAATTGATGTAATTTAAGAATTAAATTTTATTTTATATAGACTATTCCTCTCAAAGCACTCAGGATCTGAGTTGTCTCTGTCTTGGCTACCATTTGTATGAGAGACTCGATGAATCTAAAGCCTGGCACTGACTCCAACAAAGCAGACAACAGGAAAGTGGAATAACTGAGGGCAAACTTTCAAATGTTTAGTCCTCTGGCAGAACTTTGTACCCTTAACACAGAGCATTCAGTGTAATACCTGTTCCCAAAAATGGCCTTGGGAAGCTCATCTAATCTTCTTCAATTTCCACTTGTGTAAGATAAGAATTATTCCTGGTCTGAGGAGCAGGATTTAATGATTGGCTGAGCATCACTCCTGTGACAGTAAAGTGGCATTTGTACACCTTTTGTTTAAAGCAGACACCCATATAGTCACATTACTGCTCTTTACACTCCAAACAGCCCACTGCCAGAAATACCTTTATGTAGTTGCTACAAAAAACTGCCCGCATCATAATCTGTTTCTAATTTATAAAGGCTGGAATATAAACTAAGCATATTTCCAATTCTGCAGAGCAGCGTGCCAAGGATAAAGCTCAAAGATCTTGACAACACAGAATAAGAACAGCTGACTTGTAAGGATTACAGGAAGGCAGGAAGACGAGTTTGGTGGCAGTGATATATTTTGGGGGTGATCCAGCAAACTGTTGGACAAGGCTGATGGATGCATTCCCATGAGATCCAGAGACAGAGCAGTACAAAATAGTGATCACAGAAGTCTAGAGCATAAAGATTCCAACACCTGCAGTGCTACAGTACAAATAAGCCCAATATCTCTGGATATTCACCTGTCCAAACGGATACCACTGGTCAATAGCAGGTTTTAGGTTAAACTTCAGCAGAGTAATAGAGTTTTGCCAAACCACTGTTGTTCTGGAGTAAAAGAGAGGAAAGAACAAGTATTGATGCCAGCAGATTAAGAGAGCCATTTCCTTTATTGAGGGGTGTTTTATGGAAGGAGGAAATACAGGGCTATTATTACTCTAATAATTAAGTATCTCTGTGAAAAAGTAAGAATCTCTCTAATGCATCCCAAACCCATTAATGGAAATCCTCAGTAAACCTAAAACCAGAGGAATACATTTGAAATGTTCTATCCATAAGCCACATGAGGCCTCCAGACTTGTCATACTTGTTCAGTAGAAGTGTGAAAAACTTAGTTTATTCATTCCAAGCTAAGAGTCATTTAGAAGTATTTGAAGAAGGCTCAGATAGGAAATCTGAATTAACTGAAGGTGTATCTTTACTGAAAATAATTCCAAGTAACAGCACCTGGAGCCATGTAGACTTATGCACAAACACATCCAGTTGATTACTAGGTTGTTACGGGTACTGCTTTGTCCCCATCCCACCAGGACATCAGACAGCATGTCCCATTAGTCTGTGGTGCAGTGGGATGAGCTGGTCTTAAGTTTTTTCCTCCCCAGTTACTGAGGGAAGTCTTGTCTTCTTTTATAGCTGTAACGCTGGGACTGTGGAAAGCCAGTGGAGTGCTGTGAATGTTTAAGTGCTTTATCTTGCTCCAATGCCATGGACCAGAGACCAAAGGGACAGCAGGACATGGTCATCATTCCTGCCACCAGGACTGATTCTGGGCCTCCTTGAGAAGACGAGGAAAACGCTCAAGTAAAATCCTGATCCAACTACACCGCATTCAAGAGCAAATTCTGACAATTGAGCTTATTTCAACCCCTGCTCCCACACCATAACCCACATGATACCAAGTGCATTGATGGGACAATGAACTACAGTCCTCAGGAAAGAAAACCAAGCTTATATTTAATCAGAGACACATGACATGTTAATGGATAACTGCAGATTAATTGAAACCATTGCTACAGCAAACTAGGAGCTCAGAAGGCAATATCATAGAAATGGTTTAGAGCTACTTGTGCTGATTAGGCATCAAAGATCTTAAGCGATGTCGCATATATTGAATAATCTGTTCTTTGGATAAATTGTTTGATGGACACTTCAGAAAAATTAGCTGAGCTTAGCAGACAGAAAATTGGCATGGAGACCATGCCAATATAGATCAGCCACTGTTCAGAATATAAAGGAATAAAATCTCTGTTTGTAATCTGCTGCATGAGAACAAAGCAAAAAATATCTCAAAGTAAGAAAATGGTTAAAAAACACCAAGTTTTTTCATGTTGCAGTGTGTCTCTGATGTAGCAAATCTGCATCAAATGACCTATAAAATTTAGTGGGGGGGAGATTCCTTCCAAAAGAATTAGCTACATAAGAAGATGAAGTCTAATATGAGAAGGAAAAGAAATCCACCAACTTTCAAAGTTGGGTATTTTATTACATATTTAGCTGACTACACATTAAAAGAATCATATGAAAGAAGAATAATGTTCCCCTTTATACTCATATGTTCCTTATAACTCAGCTATGTTAGACAAATCATCTACCACATCTATTATGTCAGACAAATCATCACATATCTGTGCCTGCCCAATGGATGTGCATCGATACAGTATCTCAGTTTCCTACCAAATCTCTGGGTGCCCATACCCAGACCTGTAGCAACCTAAAGAGCCCTGTCATCACATCACTGTGGCTGATGCAGATCAGCAGTGAAGCAGCAGTTTGGTCCCTGTGTGGCTCTTAAAAAGGGCACCCCGCACACTTGTCATGGTGTTGGGTTTGCTGAATGCTCACACGTGGGGCAAGGCTGCAGTCAAACCCCAAAACATTAAACATGAGATCTACCCACAAACCAACTGCAGCAAAAGTAGTGAGAAACAAGCCCCTCTTGAGAAATCCATAAATTGCTTTGTGTTCTCTAAAAGAGGTACAACCTTCCTGAACACACAAGATTTGCCCTCAAAATGCTAGATTTTTTTAAACCATCGGTTGGATTTATCTTTACTCTCATTCTGAATGTATTTTAAGCAAAGTTGTCAGAAAGGGGCACAGGATGTTCTTGGATACCATTCTGTGGGTAAACCACATCTCTCCTGCCATGGCAAGTGTTAATAAAAGCCTGATCTAGTTGAAATGGTCTGAAACAGAGATGATTGAGGGACATGATCAGACCCTACCTCTCCATCATGGAGGAAAAAAGGATGAAAGCTCAAAAAGAACAGGAGAGGGATTTGCCTCCCTGCCAAAGTATTTTGGCAGCTCCTTAAAACTGGGATACCCAGACACCAGATAACTGCTCTTTAATTACTCCACTTGCTATCTTGTCCAAGCTGCCTTTGCAGCATCTGGAGATCAACAGCATTTGCAATTGTTACTAAACTGCACAGAAACTCTTGCTAAACTTTCATTTCTCAGAAAATTTGGGTTTCAAACTGATTTTTATTCTTTCTTTTGCTAGGCATTGCAGAAGGAGTCCCAGGGAAATTGTTAATCTTTGGTTTAAAAGTGCTTGCTATTATTAGGTTTCTCTTGCTGCTTAAAGTGGTTTTCCTCCAAACTTTTAGGAGGTTGGGCACTTCCCACCTGAAAACGCATTTCTTATAGAGACCCAACTCCTCACTGCAGCTTCTTCTACCCTTTGTCACAGTGAATTATTCTGACAACCTCAAGTTATGGGACACTTTCACATGGTGCAGAGCATTTTTTACTATAGGAACTTCACTGAGGCCAATGGTGTTGGTCATAATAGTAAATAGTGAATATTGGCTATGGGGTATACAACCCCTGGGATTGCCAGAAGGCAAATGCAAGAACTGAACAGAAGGTTCCAGCCTTCTCTAGCAAAACTTGTACCTCCTATCTAGATGGTAAATCCTGAAAACTTAGTGAATTAATCACTACTGAGAAAACACAGTAAGAGAAAAATTAATATGAACTGATTCACCTTAGAATCACAAAAAGATTTGGGTTGGAAGGGACCTCAAAACTCATCTTGTTCCAATCCCCTGCCATGGGCAGGGACACCTCCTACTACACCAGGTTGCTCAATGCCCCCATCCAACCTGGCCTTGAACACTTTCCAGGAACAAACTGCATATTAGAATCCCATATTAGTTCATATCAAAGGAATTAAACTTGTTGCAGAAACATTATAGATAGTGTCAGCTTTATACCATTACAGGCAAAGCATGTCTCCTGCATGTTTTTTGTTCCAAAGCCCTTTACAGTGATCTAAGACGTTGGATCTACAGCTCATTATTTTTCTTTGTGTTAAGTCCAAGAAGACATTGGTATTCCCATGTATTCATTTGTTCCCATGGGATACTGATATCGGATCTCTTTGGGTATTCCAATTTGCAGTCCAAAACCACAAAAATAGTTTGGCAGCTGAAATTAATGACTATGTTTCTGATTTGGCAAGGTCCTTGAACACATGCTCACCTTCAAGTGCACGAGTCCCCCATTAATGCAATAGTTATTCATTTCTTGAAATTAAGCAACTGCTAACCTGGGACTTACATGTTTTTGTGTAATATTGTGAAACACATTCAATAAATAAGTAATTACACTTTTTTTCATTACCAGTGCGTAATGATGCACACAATCTTAAATCCACAAATATATTGTCCATTTTCCATGGCACAAACAACCTGCAAGACTAACAATTAAACATTCCTGCAGAAAATTAATCATAGTTCAGGCTAAATCCTAGAGTCCACTAGAGTATCTCCAGTCTGGATGTTATCTTGAAGTGAAGGAGGTTACACAAATCTTTCTGTAAGGTACTTAGGGCACTCCCTCATTAATTTCAGAAAATAGATATCATGTTTATAGTGTTGTAACCAAAGCTGGTAAACACAAGTTTGATGCCATGGAGATGTAATGGACTTCCACCCAAATGAAAAAGCTGTCCTTCATACCATTTGTTTTTTTCCAGTGAGGAAAAAAGCCTCTGGTGAACACTGATTTCAAGGGTGTTTACAAAACCACAACAACAAACTGTGATTGGAGTGATTGTTTTAAGCTAAAAAGACTATTTTTGAGCAAAAGAGAATGGGTCATGTCAGCATATGCTCTGTATGCGTGGTATTCAAATTATACAAAAATTTGCTTTGCAAGGAAGTCTAACATCTCTAAAATCCTTCACTGCTGCATCCATATGCATTTCTAGGAAATTCTGCAGTCGGTCCAAATCCCAAGTGTTAAGAAGGAAAAGTTTCTAAGAAGTCAAAAAACCAGGGCGGGGGGGAAATCTCACATTGAATTTACACACTCCACACTGTTTGGTAAATAGCAGCTATTGTTTGGAGCAGAATGCAGTCACCATTCATTATATTTTGACTCTACATTCTTCATTGGGAATTCAGGAAGTGGTTCAGACTAAAATATTCCCTTATGTTATTTGACCTGTAAAAACTTGGAGACAGGCCAGAATCTGCAGTTCTTAAACAGACAACACTCCCATTGACTGTGGGATTGGACCTTCGAGTTGACTGGCCTGTACCCCCTGTGCTGCTCAGCTCAGTGCAGTCACTTGGGGCACAGGGTGGTGGCCACAAGAACCTGAAGAGGAGACCCTTTGATATGCTTGGAGCTGTTATTCATCTGCCCAGAGAGACAGTAGGCATTCCCTGAGCACAGCTTGTACAACACCTTAGAAAGAGACCTAAACGTTGTAGGATCTCACAGAATTATTTTTTCAGTTACTGTTCCTTCCTGTTGCTTCTTCTGATAAAAAGGCATTTTTGAGTTGAAGCAAACCAGTAGTTTTTCAATGGATTTCTTGACAGAATACACAAGACTGTCAGAGGTAGGTTCACTCTTGTTATCTGAGGTAGAAGTAGGCATCCAAACACCCTGTGAGCATGAGTTTCAGCATCTTGTATTTTTAAACCCTAACACATTTGGAAATCAAGGCAAACTCCTGGATTTAAGGAGATAGTTCTGTTTATGATTTCACTTTGCCCTTAAGATACCATTTTAAATTCTTGTTAAATTTAGAATCACAGAATAGTCTGGGCTGGAAAAAACCTTAAGTGCATGGGCAGGGATACCTCCCACTAGACCAGGTTGCTCAGAGCCCCATCCAACCTGGCCTTGAACACTTCCAGGGATGGGGCATCCACAGCTTCTCTGGGCAACCTGTGCCAGAGCCTCAGCAACCTTATGGTAAAAATTTTTTTTCTAACTTTTGATCTAACTCTACCCTCTTTCATTTTAAAGCCATTCCCTTTTGTCCTGTCACTACAGTTCCAGATGAAGAGTCCTTCTCCATCTTCCTTGTAGGACCCCTTCAGGTCCTGGAAGGCTGCTATGAGGTCTCCACACAATCTTCTCTGAGACAAGGGAACTCAGTTTAAATCTCATCACAAGACTTGAGGGAGGTAGAGAGAAGCACTAACATCAGCACTGCTTTGGAATCATATATTCGAGTTGTCATCACTCCATATTTATCCTGCTCAGAAAACAGTATTTAACCCAAAAACCCCTCACTTTGCATATGTGCAAGAGGAAATGCAAGTCACTTAGGATTATGGATTTCATTGTAAGGGAAGGGACTGGTGTTGCTAGAACACTTGCCTTTGAGAAACATCCCTTTTCAGGTATGAACAAACAACCGAGTGTTTTGTTCAAATCAGTGCCTGATATTTTTAGGCTGCTACACTTGGTGTTTAGCATTTATCTCTCAGAATTTAATCTATCAGATAGGAAATGCTTAGTTTGGCAGAGGCAGTGGGATTACTCAGTGTTAGCTCACTGGTTACATTTCCACAGGCTTTAAGACATTCTTCTCTTTTAGACTTCATATTTTTTTGATAGCAGGTTAATGCATAAAGGTTGTTTTGACATTACACCACACACTGGAGCCAGGTGAGTTTTTGTGTAGCCTTTTCCCTTGGCAACTGCTCTCACTGGTGTCAGGAACACTCTTTGTCTCTGTTCCAGGAGGAGATTTGTGACTCAGGGCACATTCCCTTCTGGAAACGGAAAGGAAAATGGAGTTCTCTTCCTTGGTATCAGCAGCAAGTTTCACGAGAAGCAGGTTTTATTTCCCCCCACACCCCTTTTTTTAATATATATAGTAAGATTTGAATGATCTTGTGGAATTCTGTAAATATTTTATTACATATTTTATAGGTGGAGTATTTTATATCTCCCAATCTTTTTGGAAGGGCAGCCACTGAGTTCAGTTTCTCCTGCCCCTCTAACTGCTTCCATCTGTCCAAGCCTATGTGCAGTTCACTAATTGTCGACCCCTTAGGTAGGATTTGCTGTTTTCTATAGGTTTATTGTTAATCATTAGGTTCAGGAAAAATAAACTTCTTTGACATTACCAATAAGGGTCTCCAAGAACGAAGAGAAAAATTCCTCCTGCTTTAATTGCTCTTAGCATTTTTAAAACACATTCCTTCAGCACTGTAGTAGGAAATGCTTCTGGATAGGACTGGTTCAAAGAAATACATATCTAAAGAACTAGTAGGAAAATTGGATTAAACTATCACTACTGCAAACAATGCGAAGAAGGATTAATTTTTCAGCAAAATAACGTTGAAAAATCTGTCTGAAAACACTCCTTGCCTGCAAGTTTCATTCAGGTTTATCTGAATAGATTTCTCACGGTCATACATTCAGAGGGTAAGCCAAATCATTTCAGTAACAAACTATATTTATCATACTCTGATGGCACCTTTTCTGGTTTTTTTGAAAAGTCATGTAAAACCTGACTCTCCATAGTGGAAGTCTCACAGGGCAAAGGCAAGAAATCTACTGTAAGTGGCTTATAAACTGTGTCAAAATTATGAAAAGCTTCACACAATTTATAAAATAAGGGATATTTTCCTTTAAAAAAATTAAATAGTACATGTGACCTGTTATTTTTCAAGATGTTTTTGTAATCTATCATTATTGCTGCACATTGGATATTTTTTAATTTCCCCCAAGATAAATAGCACACACAATTCTTTATGGGACTTTACATCCACATAAAAATGCATCTGTGTTCTAGCAAAACCTACTGACACTGAGGATAAATATTTCCCTTTTAAAAATTAATTTTTCAAAATGTTTGCTCGACAAATACCACTTTTCATCTCATTATTAAGACCAACAAATTATAATGAATGTTTCTAAGTGGCCTAAATTGAAAATATTTCTCTGTTTTTAGTTTTTAGCCTGGGTGATAATTCATGCTTTGAAAACAAAATTTGCAAAGGGAGCAGTCTAATAAAAAAACTGCCATATAGAGTTTTTTGAGATTTGGGGGTTTGTGGGTGTGGGACGTGTTGTTTGCTTTGTTTCTTTTTCAGATTTTAGTTTTTTAAAAACTGAAAAAGGGAATTTTTCAGTAAGTGAAAAGGAATTCTCTCGTTATCAGAGCGGGCAGGAGTCCTAATGATGGACCAAGGTATCATTGTCAATGCCAGATTATCATCCAGGAAAATTAATTCATTTCAATTATGAAACACACAAACTTATTTATGCCTCTTTTCAAGAAGCTGAAACATTCACCACTCCTTATCTCACACCTGGAAGTGCTCAAGGCCAGGCTGGATGAGGATCTGAGCAACCTAGTCAAGTGGAAGGTGTCCTTGCCCACAGCAGGGGGATTGGAACTAGATGAGCTTTAAGGTCGTTTCTAACCCAAGCCATTTTGAGATTCTATTATTCTTAGCATGAATACAAAATAATAAAATGTAGAAGGAGCAAACATGGTGCAGATGAGCATCCCATCAGTACAGAAACAGGGAAACCCTTTTGTACCTGGGAATGGCACAAGGAGAGCTGCCAGAACAGAGACACAAGCTGGAGAATAACAGACTTCCAAAGGGAAGAAAACCACAACAGAACATCGGCAGAGGATGAACTTGAAAATGGAAGAAGTGACAAATGTCTGCATTTTTTCCACAGGGTGACAGATAAGCAGAGTTGGAACAGAGCATGAGAGTAACTCGAGCACAGCACCCAACTGAAGCAAAGAGCAGGGTCTATTTTGCCTTAGGTAATATGGGTTAAACTAATCCAGAGAGTGATTTGAAGGGTGTTGCTGAGCCTAAGATCTTGTGTAGGCTGAACTTAAAGAAACTCTCTGCAGACAAGACATAGTGGGTTTTACCTCAGTTGGCTTTTTGCTCTCTCTCTCACTAGATTTATGCTTTATATTGGAGATGCATAGAAGCCTAAGCTGTGCAAGAATATATGGATTTAATCCTTATCAAGTAATTTATAGGCGTTATTTGATATTCACAGAAGGAATTGATTGCAAAATTCACCTGGAGCTAGATCCTTAGTCTTTACTTATCCCTCTACACATGATGAAATCAGAGGTATTAAACTACCACATATGTGTGTATGGGAATAAGAGAGTCAACCTCTTATTCCCAAAATGGGTTTTGACGTGTAGGCAGAATATGATATATAAAGTGTGCACTCACATACACATTCAGAGCTCAAAATAACAGAGAAAAACCTTGCTGGTTCTAAAATATCTCTGCCACTCCTCTGTTTTGTAATTTTACCCGTGACTTTCAATTACAACTGTAAATTGCTTATTTCTAAGAACCAAAGGAAGGTTCAGTGCAACTTCAGCTAGATTGTTTGACGCCCAACTCTGGGAGCTAATTTTAAATTTTGCATCTGTGCCGAGAAACTTTTTTCACATAAAATCTATCTCCAGACTCATTAGAGACCTGGGAACAGAATAAAAGGGCAGTGACAGGTACAGCTGAGTATGTAACTGTAAATTCATTTCTTCATGTGAATTACAATCATTATATTTGCAAATGTATTCATTTTCAGTGGAAAAAAAAATCTGTTCTCATGAGAGTAAAATTCTGCTTTCTGCTTCTATGAGATAATTATAGTTTTGGCCTTTCTCTTTTGTGGAATTCTCTTTAAAAGCTGCTGATTATACCATGAAGAGAAGCAGCTGGCAAGTATCTGATTTGATTAACAATTCAAGCAAAATTTACATAACAACTTCGCATATAAGATCACAATTTCCAGGGGATGGATGGAGCCCTGCCTGATGTGTCTGCAGTGAGACTGATTTCAGCACGAGTCCATGCTCTGATGTGTCTGTATAATATATAGGGCCAAAATTCCCCAACTGATTTAATGGACATTACTCCTCAGATTCTGACTGTCTGCAAACAAAGTAATTAGAGATTCATTTGCATATTTTAATTGCCTCAGTGTTTTGGTTTGGGGTTGTTCTTTTTAAAGATATGTGGCTTTACGTTTCCTATGCTTGGTTGAAACTTTTCAATGATGTTTGCAAGAGAACAAACCCCAGACGACAGTAAACACGGGGTTTTAATATTTTGTATGTGAACTTTCAGCACAAAGCAGCCGACTTGCAAATAAGACATTCATTGTTGCAAGGTGTATGAAAGGATTTCAAGCTCCAGTTTAGATTATAGGGAAGAGACTTTTGAAGCCACCTACATACAAATCCAAAGAACAGAAAAGAAAAAAAGAAAAGCCACAGCCTTTAGTTTTCACCAGCGAGTGAAGTCAGTGTTTGGTTCCAGCTTCAAACCTGAGTAAGGCAGATAAACCACCTCAGTTTTGTTGTTTCCCTGATCAGCTCATCCTACCAGAGAGCTGTGGGGGCTTGTTTCCCCTACAGCAATGTTTCTACCTACAGAAAAGTGAAAAATGCCATTTTGGGTGCTCCCATAGGCAGGTCATGTGTGCCAACAATGGATTCAATTGAAACCACTGGAGCTTTAGGATCAGGCCTTCAAGGTGCCTCAAAACACCCAATTTGTATCTGAAACATCAACTTGAATGCATTTGTATCTTTTTTTTTTTTTTTTTTCTGCATGTCAGAGGTTTCTGTGACTCTTGCTATGTTCTGTCCTCGGGTTTATTAGAGACCCTGGCAACTTCACCAATTCTGTCTTCCCTCTGTACTTACAATTGGGACTCAATTTGCCAGGGCCTGTCGAACACAAAGAGTCCCTTTAAAGGTTTTGTGGGAGGCCTGTTGTCACTGAATCACCAGCTCAAGGCTTGATCTTATCCCTCTGAATTGTAAGGACGGCAGGATTGAACCCCAAATGAGATAGTGTCTCTGACTTGAGTCAGACTGCACTGTTAAAATTCCCATCACTAAAATGCAGCCTTTCTTTGTACATAGTCCTCAGGACTTCTCAATAGTAGCAGGCAAGAAAATTCCAATAATGCCAGAGGGATCTTTGCTTGCCTCAAGTAGAAGAGAATCCATGGGAATTCTCAGAAGCTTTTTATCTCTTGCTCCCTGCAATTATTTTCTAAGCTAAAAGCATAATTGAGGAGGGGAAAAAAGCAGATGACCTCAGCTACCAAGTAGAAAAATATCAAGAAGAAATGACACACACTATGGAACAGAAAGATACTTCACTGCAGCAGGCACTGGGCTGGGATCAGAGAAGAGCTCTTGCTTCCAAGGTTGGACACAGATTTCCCATAAAACCTTAAGGAAATCATATCTCTCCTGTAACTTTTCACTACTTCATAGGAAGTGTTCAGGATAAAACTGAAGGCTCCCTCAGAGGTGTTCACAGAGGAGAACAAGGAAGGTTTTATAAATATCTACACAGTTACAAAGGAAAAACAATGTTAGAGAAAGGTGTGAGAAAACAAATGAACAAGTTACTCCTTCAGAAATAAAAGGACGTACAGAGTGCTTTGCCTGGAGGGCCCACCTGCACACTCTACTCCAAAAGCCACTGCTGCAGGAGAGTGCACTTCAGTTATCAAGTTGTCACAAGAAAACTCATTTTTCCTTTATTCTGAGGGGATGCATTAAAAACAAACACAACCTCCTTTTAAGTGCATTAGGAAAAATGGGTCAAGTGGGACCATGTGCACCTACAGTGGGGATTTCCCTGCTCTCAGTTAAAGCCACCTGACATCCTCAAATTTAAGCAGAAAGCCAAAAGGTAAATTATTTTCTTCCTTCCTCCCCCCCCTCCCTGCCCTCCAAAAGCCAGATAAAACAAATTACTTCCCATTACAAGCAGCTGACTTGAAAACCTGAAGTGGCAAAGTGCAGCCAAGGTGTTCACTGCCAAGGGGGGTGCAAGGATCCCTCTCCTGGATCCTTTTCCACGTGCACTGGGATTTCACCACCACCACCAATCTGCAAGTCTGATTTTAAGGAAACTTTTGTTGTCCTCTGGCTGGCTGGGGTTGAATCCTGCCTTTGGATTAGGCAGGGCAACTCCTTAACGTGCCAGGTACCATACTAGGATGGATCTGTTGCAGCTCAGCATTGCCCTTGTAGGCAATGCTGAAAAATTAGGGGTTTTGGTACATGAGCAATCCTAAAGACCAGTGGAAATCCTGGTTTCTGACCCAGAATTTTCTACTCTTAGTTTATAGATGCTCTTCCTTTGTTTCTTACATGAGACTATAAGAAAGCTGGGCCCCCAAGAGTGCATTTTACACTGCTTCCCTCAGCTCAGAGCAACTTCCCATAAAATATTTTTGATTTAATAAACCATCTTGCTCTATGCATTAAAATTCCTCCACCTACAGTAAACAAGGCTGTGACAATTAACCAAAACCACAGAGACCCTAATAAAACTGTAATAGGAAGGATTTAGAATTTCTTATTTCAACAATTTAGAAAAGCCAACGATACCTTTTCTGGTGGGCACCCTAGGAGAAACTTTAAAAGGGCCACAAAATGCCCTTTCATTGGATATTAAATTGGATTATTTAAAAATTCCCAACATGAAAAGAAAAAGGCACACAGAATACGCACATAGGCAAATGCCAACGGGATGGAATTTCTGTTTGGATCCAAAACAAGGACCAAAGTGCAGCACCCAGTAGCTCTGATGGGAACCTCACTGGAGAGATCACCAAAATGTAATTTATAGAAAAACCTGGGTAATTATTGCTACCAGTGCCTTGGACACTGAGCCTGTAGCCACAAGGGACACAGAGCACTGACTGCCCCAGGCATGAGCTGAAAGAGAAGACTTTCAACAGTGTTTCACATAAGGCACTAAGAAAAATGAACATAGGACGCAGACTATTTAGTTAGTCTTCATATTTATTTTCTAGACAACTGCTCTGCAAGGTCAAGATTTTGTTCTTTGAACTCTCTGCATTATTAGGAAGTCGTAATTTTAAAATTCCAAAGATAAAAGGTAGGACTTTTGCTGAGGAGGAGGGGAAGGTAGACATAAATACCACGGCTCCAAAATTCCCAGGCATAAATCGTGTAATTTAAATCTCCAAAATCTGCGGGTGAAGCCACACTTTATGTTTACAGCTGTTCTTCAGGGCGGAGAAATCTTTTGGCCCGTGATAGAACAGCATCTTATTTCTTTAGTCTTGCCTAAAATTTATTATTCATGGACCATGGTTCTTTCCCTCAAGAGGACTTGGCTAGAAAGCTCTGCATTTCACGCATCAATCTCACCCAGATTAGCAAAGCAAACACTTAGCATGAAAACAATGTCACTCTGTTTACATACAGGATGAAAAAGAAACTCTCCAAATGAATAAATGAATGTGTCAGTTAAGCTGCTTGGGTTCATGTGGTATTCCTTCATCCTCCTTGCTTAAAAAATTAGGAGAATATTTTATATGATTCATGAAGAAAACCTGGAGGGAAACTACAACACATCCTATGACTTCGTGTTTTCTTCCCCACCTTTTTTGGTCTGTGATGAACAGCTGTTCATTGTCTAAAATAGCAACTCCCTTTTCAGCCTTTTCCACGTCAAAAGGAAGCCACCTTATCCGTCCAATTCTCTAACCCCAGAGAGGTGTAAACACTCATTTCCTAGTGTCAGCCTTCACACATCTCAGCTCTTTGAACCCTGGCACCTAAAGACCAGAACAACATCTCCACATGATTTTCCTTCCCACCTCTCTTATCAGAGATCATTCTGCCTGGAGCTCACCTTTCCCTCCACTTGCTGCATTCTCTCGAGCCACTGAGCCAGAGCTGCTGATGCAAAGGGTGGAGATGGCATTTATTTTGTGATACCTTATCAGTGGGTTGATACTCAAAAAAACCTTTCAAAAAACCTTTCTTAATGGCAAGATAACTTGGCAACTTTGTCATGGTACCAGCATTTCACATCAGCTCTTAGTTCAGGGTGGCACAAACACCTCCCAAGCCATTTCCTTTTAATGCCACAGCAAAATTCTTCCAGGACATTTTATGATTTCCATCCCTGAAGCTGCAGCACAAGGGTGCTGCTCCAGCTCTCCCACCTCAGCTGGAGGAAAAGTGCTGTTCAAAGTGCAACATAATCTTTTATTTATGGGTTTATGTATTTCCAACTGAGATTTTTTGAAACCTGTCAAAATTTTAAATCCAAATGGCCCTCTTGGTTTCAAGCCAAGACCTTTTCCTGATAAAGGAAACTTCTGTAGAAGTGGAAGTGTCTAAAAAGAATTTAGCAGTGGGTCTTGGTGATAACAAGAGGTTTGATGGGCAGTAACTGAACCAGCCTCCTAAATGAAAATACTTGCAGCCTGAATTTTCACCACCGCAAAAAACTCCTTTTTTTTCCCTTGAGAAACAGTTTTCTTGAAAAAATAAGAAGTGGAAGAGTATAAGTCAGATTCTTGGTTCACCTTTAATTTGAACCCAAAAACCTCTGTGTTGAAATTAGCAGACATTCTATATTTACACCAAAAGAGGAGAAAATACTCAATATCCCTGGGATTTGAATACACAGACACGTGGTCAGTACTCAAACTGTTGCAAAGCACATGCTAAAAAGTGTTCATTAATCTAATTGTGGGCCAAATCCTGGAAAAAGTCTTACTTCCCCACATGAATTCTCCCACTAGCTAGTTACTACAAAAGCCAGATTCCAGCCCTCTTTCCCACACTGATCATGCTAACACATGGGCAATCTGTTGATTTAAACAGAAATCCTTGGAGAGTCTGGAGCTGCTTGACCTCCACAGACCTGCCACCACGAGGGTTCACTTGGAAAAGTAAGAGCCTCCCAAATTCCCAGCCTGAGCCTGCTGGGCCAGGCCCTGCCACCCTCATGCCAGCTTTAAAATAGTCCACATGCTCATTATAATGCCAATATAACTTCAGTTATACTAAGGAGAAAGGTGGGAGGTTCATCAGGTGACCCTAAAAAACATTCTCAGGTCAATCCCAACTTCTGCACTGCCAGAGCTTGGGAAAACTACAAGCACTGACAAAAATCCACCTTGTACAACTGATGGTAATGTTTTATCTCAAAGTATCTCAAAAACTTTATCTCAGAGTTCCAGTATAGACTAAATACATCCAAACACTCACATTTCTGGGCTTACACTGAATTACAGGCAGCTACAGATAGTACAGATAGTTAATTATTAAAGTAGATTAAAGCTGCAAGGCTTCAATTATTCAGTGCAGCGACTTTCACAGTAGATAATAGTGCACTTTCTACACAGTTCCCTTGAGTGAAATCCTGGTTTTTGCACATGCTAAGGTTTTTTCATTTGTTTTCTTTTGATTTGGATTCTTTGTTTTTGCCATGGAATTCTGGATTTCTTCCATGTCATAGAAGAGACCAGAAACTGGTGTTCTTCTCTAATGTTCTTACAGATCTGAACTGGCTGCAGGTCACAGCAAAGAGCCACAAAGCAAATTTGCACCACCCTTCACCAGAACACAATGGACTCTGCAAGGTTTATTATTTTTTCTATTCAGCTGCATCCTCTATCACATGCAAAAGGCCATTTATGTAACTTTTCTAATCTAACTAGCTTCCCATCGTGAGTTTTTCCATGAAAAGATCTTTCTGCTTTTATAAAAATGAAGATTTTTCCTTTCACTGCCTGCAAAGAGTCCATGACTTGTCCTAATTCCAGATTTTGCTACAGCCAAATTTCCTCAAGGCAAATTTATTACTGTTAATTACATAAAATTAATTTAAAAGTTACTGAGGAGCTATCTCCCCCAATATTCCTTTTATTCAGTACATATATAACAATTTCTACTTCTCTCTGGATTTATTTCTTTTCCTCTAGATATTCAATAGGATTTTGCAAGAGAGAACAAAGAAGAGCTACCAATTATAAATTCACCTCTGTATTTTTAATTCTAAAATCTTAAAGGAAGTGGGCCCCAGGACAGTATCCCACCACAGGCATCTTTCATTTGCCCAGTGAACCCCTTGCTCAGCAAATCACCACAGGTTTCACTGACCTTGGTAATATTATGAGGGTCATATTTTCCCATGGATGAATTGTTCTGAAACAGTCTCTCCAGTGTTAGTCACACTGGCTGTTCTTTGCCATCAGGCATGCGTGTCCTCTTGGTTTCTTTCTTCTCTTAAACAAACATATTTATTGTGTCTACCACTAGACAAATCTCCCTTCCCTGAAATTTCTCCCTTTGTCCCTTTCCTCATCCCAAATAAAGAGGTGTTAATGAACTACACCACTTCTCTATTCTTGTATAAATTCCCTTCTCACACTTCTAGATATGGCTGTAACAGAACAATGAGTAGAATATATTTCACTTTTCAAGCAGCAATTCACTGGTATGATGGGCATAATATAAAGTCATTGATAATCTCAATATTATTACTTTATCTAGAATGAAATAACCAAGCTCAAAACACAGGGGATTTTTCCTTTTCCTCACCTCAAAAGTACGTAGAAAAACCTTTAAGATCCAGAATTATAATATACATATATAATATCCTGAATCTAGAAGGCATCTCAAATTCAGATGAAAAGTTCAAGCCACAAACAAAGCTATAGGTCATGTAGGATATACACACAAACCCTGATCAATGAGCCTGGAGAGGTTTCAAATGGGTTCAAATTTCTCCCAGAATTAGGTTTTGTGTAGTTTGTTGTCATGTAATAATAATAATGATTATTAATAATAATAATTTGCACTGTGGAATGGGTCCAAGTGGGCAGGGGAAAAAAGCCATTTGCTAACAAAACCTTACATTAATTTACTTGGGTAAAAGCAATAATTATGACAACCCTTTGCTAAAATAGATACAGAAAGAGGGGTAAATAATAGTTCAAATAAAGCTGTTACATGGCTTAATGAAGCTGCCAATTACATAAATAACCTTTCCTATCAAACGTATATTCAAACATCTCCTTGGGTAAAATGAAGAATTTACATTATTTATTACTGAAAATAAACCCAAAATGGAGTGAATTTTTATCCCATTTTATAATCTCATTTGCCATTTTGCTTCAAGAGCATCAATCCACATTTACAAGGGAAGTCTAGTGAGCATATCCAGTGCCCACATTTCCTTGCAAGCTTTTTTTCTGAAAAAAATCCAATCTTTTCATTTTTAACATTGTTAGACATGTCAGTAATGATTTCTCAAGCATCACAGGATTTAATATTTGAAGGTAACTCCAGCTATCACCACATTTCCTGCAGTCAGTGCTTCTCTCAGAGAACTCATGAAGAACTCCTGATGAAGATCAAGAGACTTTACATTATTCACACGAATTGTTTCAAAGCAGCAACAACCTCAGTAAAGAGCACTATGAAGGATTATTTATTCCATTCAAGAAAATAATACACAGGGAGGTATCGAGAACTGATGCCTAGAAAGTGAATGTGGACTTAATCCCCCACAACAATATTATGTTAGGAAATAACTAAAATAATAAATAAATAAATAAATAAATAACCAAACCAGGATTGATCTTTTGCCTTGGGTAAAAAACAGTTGGCATCTAAATTCAATGGATAAGGAACTATAAAAGTGAACAGAACAATGGACTCAACACCTGAGTGTTTTCTTGGATTTGGTACATGTTTTGATATTCCTTAGGATTAGGCAATTGAGTAGGAAAAAGATGACTTATTATGGGCTTTTTAGGACTGGCCAAGGAATTTAGAGAATCCTGCCCAACTATGGGCTTTTGCACAAGGTGTGTGAGAAGGGAGAAAAGAGGAAATTCCCATTCAATAAAAAAAAAAAATAAAATCCCATATAAAAACCAAGTGAGTAAGAAACTTGCTGACTCACTACTGAAGGATACTGGAATTAGTCATCCCTACTCCTTCCCCAGAGGTCAGAAAGAATTAGTTTGCTGTAATATTTTTGGACTATTTGAAATACCTAGAAACCAGATCAGCTGAAAAACGCAGACCTTGACTGGGAAAGTTGTGAAACGGTTTCTACCAAGGATCAAAATAAGCTTTTGTGAACAGCTCTGAATTTATTTGTGTGTTTTTTCTGTGTAGCTGCCCTTTGAAAACATCTTCGCTCTGCACGACAGCAGCAAGAAGTCCACATCAAGAGCTTGCTAAAGCCAAAACCAATTCCAGTAGGGCAGTAAGTACAAAAGCACCTCAAGAAAGAGGGGAAAAATATAATGGGTGTTTTGCAACACTGGTCAGAGAAAAGTTGCTTCAAACTCAAGATCTGCCCTTCTTGCCTCAAATTATGTTTCTAGTTTACCAGAACACGTGTGCTCTCAAGTATAAGGGTGTGTGCAGCTTAATTGACTTCACATACTTAAAGTTCAGTTCAGATACATTGCTAGATCAATTCATATAATAAAAATTGCAGAACTAATACCACATGTTATTTAATGCCTTTTAAAACATGCTTGTGTATTTAAATGCATTACTCAAAGGACAGAGGTCACTAAGGTGGACAGTGAGCTGTGTGTGTTTGAAACATGTTTAAAGATGGAAAACCTTCTTTTCTTACTAAGATCTGCCACTGGTCACCCCAATGTTCTCACATATATCAACTTTATGAGTAAGAATTGGCCCCATTTGATAGAGTGTAGCAAAAGAGCAATTGGACTTCAACATGGAGGGTTAAACCCTCTCCTACCACAAAGCAGTAAACTATCCAGCCAGTGGATGTGAATTTATTTATAGGAAGGAATTTGGAACCTATTTTCATCACCGTTGGATTTAATATTCCTAAAAGAAAACTGTGATAACAATAAAATCTTCTATACAGGGTGTGGGAGTAGATTCTAGTATTTGTATGTCAAGTAATGTTCATGTTTAGTACGTACGTTTTCCTAATTTTACAGGCTTTTTAACGTGTCAGGGAGACATTTATGGGGCCAAATTAACACAAGTTGTGGACTTCTGATGGGATTCAGTTCCTAAAAGGCACACATTTCACTGATGGTGCTTCATCCACCCATACGGTCTCCAAAGTATAAACAATACCCATGGAAACAAAGGAAAAACATTAAGAGTTTTGAACAATAGATACTCAAGTTCAAAGCCCATTAAGGTTCCTGTGACACATGAATGTGAAATGATTTGTGTTTAAATCATGATTCTCCCTTTGAAATAATTTTTATATATGACTCTGAGGTCTGGTCCAAATCCCAGACCAGGAAAATTCCCACTACCTCACTGAGCTTTGCAGCAGGCTCTGAAGTACATCAATATTGTTTTCGAGACACACACACACAATTTGCTCAAGTGTGGAATGACAGCACATTTGACAAGTCCAACCAGAAATTAAATAGAGGTCTTGGTTGCATTCTTTAAACCTGGGCTTTCATTCCTCTTTTTAAAAACCTGCTGGGCAGGCAAGAGCTTGAGAGGCAGGGACAAAGTTGATCTAAGTACTAATAAGAGTAATAATAAGAAGAAACAGGTCCTAATTTTGGCTGAGCCACTGATTCACTGCAGGACCTTGTGAAAGTCTTTATATTCCTGTGCCTTCATTTCTCCATCTGTAAAATGGTCACACACACACAAAGCATCACTAAAACCAAATGCTGCTTCTGAACAACAGTTTTCAGGCAAATACTGGGCCAAACGAAATAAAACAAAACTTGTCACAAAAAGGAAAGCAAATGCCAGAAAGCCTTGAATTTTCAAGTGGTTCTTCCTACCTCTTCTCCTTTCAATTCCTTTCATTTGTACATATGCTCACGTGTAGACAGACATACATAAACTAAGTTATTTAGGAAGTAGAGAGATCAAATATTGTTCTCCCAGACTCTTGTAAAATTATGTTCCTGCAGTATTTTCTGAATCTGATTCCTCACACACAGAAGCACATGACCAGAGTAAAAGTGGAGAACTTCAAAATAAAGAAAGGTACGTTTTGGGAAAACACAAAGTGATTTAATGACAGTTCATAGTATTTCCTTCAGGCTAAAAACTCTCTTTTTACTTCACAAAAGCTTCAAGTAGCCTTAAGCCTTACAAAAATAAATAAAGCCAAACAATATATAAGATGCCTCTTTGCACCTCTCAGATTAAGTGACCTGAGCCTCCCTTCAGGCCACTTGCACGTTACTGCTGGGGAATTGATTTATAAGGGACCCTCCACAGGTATCTGACAGCTGTATAAACTGTGCAGATAAAGCAACAATGCACCAGCACAGACTGAAAATCATTTAAGCAGCAGAAGCTTTTAAAATAAATATCCGAAAGCTGAATTCACAATAGAATCATTTAGTTATCTACAAAGCAGAAGGGCCCTTATTTGCTTTAGAATACCTTTAGTGCAAGAAACTAAGCCTTGTTATTCCTTTCTTCTTCGTTCTTCACAGAGTTCCAGGTCCAAAAAAATAGTGTTATCAGACAGTCTGGCATTTTGCATAAATAAGTCACCAAATCACATAAAACCCAGTGACTGAATGTTAGAACAGAGCATAACTTTTAACATAAATCTTGCTCTCGCTGCATAAATTTGCATTACACGAAGCTGCAGTGATCCAAAGATCACTGAAGTCAGTAGAAGGACTCTCAATAAATCTCTCATTAGGCTCTGGTGGAGTACAAAAAGATGAAAGGTTACACAAGCTTTGTCTGGCAGACCAAGGAAGAGAATTATTTCTAAGTTGATAGTATTCTTTCTCCCACTGATATGAAGAGGGGCCTTTACCTTCTGCATTGCTGTGGCATTTTTATCCTCCTTGCGAGCTGAAACCACACTAGAGAACTAAAAATGTAGGCATGTAATTTTTCTGTGCTAACACACGTCCAGCTCATATTTCTGCTTTCACACCCAGTGATCTTTAAAAATCACAGCACAGGTATTTACTCTTAAAGAAAGTGTTCTAAAGCACTTTCAGCCTCTGAGAAAACAACGCTGAGAAGCTCTTCAAAGCACTACATGGATAATCAACATGTGCAGCAATGGTTTTATGCAGTATCTCCATGCACCATGAAAGGAGATATTATGTATGACTGCATAATGCTTTTTGAGTCATCCACCTCTTCCCTTCACAGACTTAAGTGTCTCAGTCCAGCTTGGCAGCAATAACTGTACCCTGCTTATGTGTTTCACACACAGTTACACGCACACAGGTTTCTGTGCATCTGCAGGGATACAACAGCTTTGGGATAGACCCTCAGCAGACAAAACATCCAGCCACTGAGGACATGCCCTAAGCTTGCCCCAGTAAATCCCAATGATCCTTGGCCTTTTACACCCCAAGAACTAAGATCCTTGTCAGTGATTCATAGGGAAGCCAACAATTCCTTGTGCTAGTTACAGAGGGGTAATATTTTCCAGTTGCCATGTCGGCAACCTTTCTGGTATTTAGCTGTGAGCAAATAACATTTTAACTATATAAAAAAGTTTGATGAGGTAATATAAAACATTACAGCGGCGCCCAATAGAGTCCCCCAGGTCAGCAACACACCGTTTAAAGTGTTCCAAAATAACAAACAGACCCCAGGTACAATAGGTTCTAATGGCTCTTAAAAACACCCTCATCACCAAGTTAATTTTAAAGAATTAAGTATTAATAGTAACTTAAAGTCCTGGAAGTGCTTTTCTTAAATTAGCAGATTCACAGCCAAATGCAACAGTTGATGCACTGGCTTCTCTAAGATTTCTTTTTTCTCATAATATTATTGCAGAGAATATAAGTCCAACAACTCCTCCACCGGATAGCAGAGAATCCAGAAGCCCTGCCCTGAGCACAAGCCATTGCCCAAAGAGCATCCACCTCCAGGGATAGCAGCTGCAGCAATTCCACACTCTTCAGGCATGTTGGGACAGCCAGACAAGGAGCAGGGAACTCCCTGCCTGCTCTGCATGTCTCAGCCACCTCCTGCATGGGATCAACCTCATGGCACATGGCCAAACATCCTGATCTTGTGCTTTCAGCATTTTATCAATCTGCCAAGGATTCTCCATTCACTCCCCACATTCACGAGTCAACTGCCAGGTCTAAGAGAGACAATAAGGCTCTTCAACATTCAGGGAAGAAAAACTGGTATTTTTATATATTATAGGTGAGATTTTACTCCTTGGAGTGTGGGGTTCCAGGTCTTTAATGCTTGGATGCTATTTACACCTTTTCTAACAAATACAGACTAGAATTGTTGAAATGAAGCATTTGAACAGCACAGAATCATTTAGGCTGGAAAAGACCTTTAAGATCATCAAGTCCAACCCTTAACCCAGCACTGCCAAGTCCATCACTAAACCATGTCCCTAAGTGCCACATATACATGTTTTTTAATTACCTCCAGGCTGCCTAATTCCCTGGGTAGCCTTCTCCAAAGTTTGACATTTTCCCTAATATCCAATCTGCATAAATCAAGCCCATACACCTCCTGCAATTGCAGAAATCAAGTGTCCTGGATTCTTATTCCCCTTTCAGTATTTAGGTCCTTTAGAGTCATCTACATTATATTTCCCAATTTTCTCCAAATCCCAGCATTTTTAAGTCATAACTACAGGTTGGGAGTCTCAAAATTGTACTATTTGGAGCTCTGAATAAATCCAGATTTCATAGTACCAGTAATAATAACCAAAGTTATGGAAATGTTTAAGAGTCAGAGCACTGACTCAGCCACTGTTTCATTTGAGAAAAAGCTGTAGGTAGTCCACTGGATAATTTAGGGTCCAGGATAACACTGCTCTTCCTTATCCTCTAATGGAAAAGAATAGAGTTTGTTTCTGTTGTGTACTATTCCCAAAATGCCTACAGAGATTAGGTCATCATACTTATTATGTTTTTCAAACCTGACAGCAGAAAAAGTGAAACATTCAGAATAAGGACTACTTTTTCTATATATTTTATTCTAAAATGGATATTATATTTGCATCAATGGATATTTTCTATTATTATAATAATAAAAATAATACGGTGCATTCTGAATTCTGTGATAACTATTCAAGCTTCCCTGTTACTCCACATCACAAAAAGCTGACATTCCAATAAACAGCCTCACAGTGCTGCAGTGATGTTTCTTTGCTTTCTTCCCGAGGTATATTGAAGGGTTTTTCCAAGTTTCTTAATTCTGTTATTCAAACTTGTTCCGTTTCCTCCACGTTATTTATGCAGTAAAAAAAATTAACTATACATCCTGTACTTCTAATTTCATTGTGTTCCACATGTTCCATCATGCCCTGCTCATTGCTAAATGCATATATACACGTATATACATTCTCCATGTTCCTCAAGTCAAGTATTCTCCAAGGCACTCCTGGAGTATAAAACAAAGTTGTAATTTTAAACAAGTGGAATCCCCCTGATTTAGTGATGGAAGAATGGGGTGTTAGTCCTCAAATTGCTGTTGCCTCTTAACCATGAAAAACACGCCACAAAACGTTACTTGAGGTGGAATAAGAACGAAGAATTCCTTTCATAAACTTTAATGAGCATAATGTTTCTGTGTTTTATAGGGCACAGGGTGTGAAAAACAGCTCAGTTTTAGCCCTGATGACATTTTCATATAGGTGGAAGTAAAAATAGAGAGAGATTTGACATCTTGACATAAAAGGGGCAAAGCATTATGTTGCAAGGGTACTATGGACAAGTTTGGAGTGAGAACAAAACATCTGATTCTAGTTCTAGACACAGGACTACACAAAGAAATTTGGGCATGTTCTCTCTTTACAGCTAATAGAAAATACAGTGATTTGAGCATGATGAGGATATAAGACTTTGGGTTGGAAAAAAAATGGAAGTTATCCCAAAATTATTAAGATCAAAACATCTTTCTACATTATTCTAGAAAACAACAGCCTAGACTCAATGATCCCAATATGTTCTATTACTTGTTTAACATCAGAATATTTTACTTAGAATCCCTAATATTTAGTAAGAGAAACAAGGGTATAGAATCGATCAGGAAAGTTACAGGATAAAGCAGTAACACTATTGTAGCATCTGAAATTCTACAGGAAACTCAAAATGTAATTTAGATATCTAAAGCAGTAACAAAATACTTCTTACAAGCTGACACCAAATTTAAAGATACGTCAAAGTTAAATCCTTCTTGGTTTATTTTTATAATTGACAACATTATAATTTGTTTTTATAATTGACAATATTATAAATTGAAACATGAATGTCATAACTATTTGCCTTGATAGTTTCTTGTCAAAGTACCTTTCAAAACCACCACATTGTCAGTAAAATCATGATTTTAATTAAGTCTCATCTCCTTCCAGTACCTCTGATATACAGCTTTATGGTCAGCTCTATGTTTAGGTAAAAAAAATTACCATGAGTCAATTGTACTGATTTCATCCTTTCTTTGTGCTCCCCTATATCCAGTTACAATCCTGATTCAGGAAGTGTTTCAACATGTGCTCACCTTTGACTACATGAATAATCTCATCCCTCCCCCGGGCAAACCCTTCAGCAAAGGCTTGAAGGCAAACATGGCTTAGTTCTAATCAAAGCACCTAATATTTTACAGGACCCAAATCTACAGAGTTTTTTAAAAAAAAAAAAAAAAAAAACAACCAAACTCTAAGCAAAAACCCCACAAGCCACAAAACCCTGCACAGGTCAAAAGGACTAAAAGACAAAAGCCTCTGAATTTTAAATATTGGTTCAAAGCTGAAGAGGGGAGAGATCTTGACCACAGATCAACAGAACTTGCACACTCTATCACAGATAATCCAATGTTCCAGCTAATCTATGCTCTCCCAGCTTAATGGCTCCCACAACATACCAGGAAAAGGTAGAATGACACTCGGCTCCCATCAGCAGACAAGTGGGTTGAGCTATTTTCATCTGTTTCCCTGATCCCAAGGAATGTTTTTACCATAGAGGACCGCTGTATTTTCACAGTCATGGCATAATGTGTGACTCTCTTTAGATGACACAGCTCCATCCCAGCAGCCGACATCCCACTGGGCAGGATTGTTTGTCTGTTTTGGTGCTGTTTGTTTCGGGTTTGTTTTGGTTTTTTAACCCATTTTGCCTTGCCAGAGGGACTTATTTCTTCAACCACTGTAAAAGGCTTATTATGCTCCATAGAAAAGCTAATTAATGAACAAAATGAAGCACGCACATCACAGAATGAGAAGACAGTTTCTAATACTATCCAAACCCTCATAACAAGCTTATTTGCTGGCACACAGAGTGTCCACCTGGATGACTTCAAGGATTGACCACATCAGGACCCCCAGGGACCTCACCAACACTCCCAATAGAAGAATCCTTCCAACATATCTGTCCATCATCTGCTTCATTCATCTGAGCATCTAATTACAGCCCTTTGATAGTGGTAGCAAAACCAGGCACATAAAACACATATGAAGCCTCAGCCTGCTGGTCCAAGGCTCATGAAAGCAGACAGGAATGATTCCATGGATTCCACAGCGTCTCAAGACCTGCCCTGGGCAGCGTTGCTCGAGCAGGTACTTATGACAGATATATTGAGCCTGTTCATAAAGAACCACAGCACAGGAAAAGAACTGGGGCATTTTGCAATCACACAACATTTGCTGTCAGGTCTTTGACTTGAATCATAAACCTTTAGTAACCCAGCATTTTTCTTCCCCACCAGATTGGAAGAATGGAGTGCACGAGATAATAACCTTCCTGGGATTTTGCAAGGTCCTGCTTTTTCTCAAAGATGGTTGAAAATTTACATGTCATCAGGAGCAGCAGAACAAATTCAAGAGATGTTTTTGCCTTCACAAAGTACTTGGAAATAATGGATTTTTTTTTTATTTTGAGATTTATTTTTTTAAAATAAATTAACTATTTACTACATCAGCATTTTAGAAAGACTGTTCTGATTTGGGTTTCTACGCTACCATTGCTATGGCTCTTCCTGAATACATGGAGTGACATTTCCTGACAAGAACATCTCAAATTCCAGCTATTTTATTTCTCTGTTTTTTTATTTATAGGGACAGTTGTGTGCCTGATGAGCTACTCCAACACACTGCTCTCCATCCCAGTTTCATTTAAGCTTTCAGTGCTTACACTATGATTTATATATATTAAATAAAATTTATTATTTATGGGAACAGCTGTGTGCCTGATGAACTACTTCATCAAACTACTCTGTCCCAGTTATTTAAATTTTGAGGGCATGCACTATGATTTACATGGATTAAAGAAATTAAAAAAAAAAAAAAGGGAAGCTTTGCATTTGTACCAAAAAGAAATGTGCCATGGTCTTCATTTACTTGAGGACTTCATTCCAGTTCAAAGATAATGATGCTCAGATTAAGTGAATTATTGCAGAATAGATATTATTTTTGCTTTGATGCATTTTCTCCCTTTCAACCACTGGCATTATTCTCCTCTTGCTCCAAGTCTGTATGCAAATTCCAGCTTTAGAATTAGGTCCAGGAAAGCCCATGATGAAATTTCACAATATTTAAGGTTTAGCTTTGTCAACTCACCACTGTGACAGCATAAATGATCCTGAACCCTAATTCTTCTTGTGTTCCAATGGAAACATTCAGGTTCAATATCCAAGACTGGAACTATCAGATGGACCAACATAAAACTTAAAGGTGTTCAAAATACAAAAACAACTAATCAAAACTCAGAGATGCATCTCAAAGCTCAGGAACTTGGCTCTTCCTTCCATCCATGTTGCTTATTAGCACTTTTTCTCCCCAGTTGGCCCAATATAGGGATTTTTCCTAGCTAGAGGAAGAGCTGGCAAATCCACATCAGGGTTGAGGAAGGAGCAGAGCTGCATAAAACACTGCCTGGAAACACTGATAACTTAAGGACAAAACTGTAACTACAATAATATGATCTCAATGCTGTCATGATGCACTGAAATATTTACATGGATCAAAAAATAACCACAAAATATCAAAAGGAAGAAAGACATGACATGTAGGTGCAGAAGAGTATCACAAGATAGTGTAAAAGGTTATTAAGATGCACCCTTTTATTAAGATAGTGTAAACCTTACTACACTTCTGTGGTGTTCTTAAAAAAAAAACCAAACAAACAAGTAGCAAATTTAAAGATTTTAACTTCCAGTAGTAAAATAGTTGGGTTATTTAGCGAACAAAAATAAATTTTTGATGAAACAAGAAAAATGAAAGTACTCAACCAAATATCAACGTTTTCATAGATAATTAAGAGGAAAACTTCCACTCCAGTTCTTGTCTTTTATAAACCCTGTCACAACAGGAAACAAACACGAGAAAGGAGAAATAGATCCAGTGTTTAGAAAACAGAGATTTCAAACAGAAAAAGGGTTGATGTTGCACACTAATCCCAAAGTATAGATACACCTTCTGTGACCTTCAGTAATGGAAATTAGTTACCTAAATTCGGGCAAAGTGTTGTTGTAAACAGAGCCTCCAGCTGTGAAACACAAAAATGAACAGAAATGAACCTGGAGATGCTTTGATTCTGGTCCTTTTTAATGTCTCCAGCTTTCTGACAGTGAGTCTCATGCTGTAATATCGCTAAGCAGTGTCAGAAATGGAGAGAGCTGGAGACACAAAAAAGGAGCAAATTCAGCTCCCATTGCCCCATCACTGATCTTAGGTAGTTCCTAAAACTACAGCTATTTGCCAAGTGACTATTCTAACAACTCTTGGATTTACTGTTTGTCCTAATTATGTTTTATTATGCCTTTGTGGCTGTGTGTCATTTTACAGCTGCATTTTAAAGCACCTGCAATGTGATCCACACATCAATTAGTAGCAGCCGTTGTGGTAATAACATCATTATTTTGATGTGGCTTCTGATTAACCTGTAAATAAAGAGCTTAATCTTCATGTTTCACGTGTGTTTCTGGTAACTACATGGTTTCATACTGCTTCATGATACGTTGTTTTAGGAATGGGTAAAATTTTCTATATGAGGGGCTCAATATTCGCGAGCACATTCACGACTCTGAGTTTCCTGAAACCACAATACACTGAATTTGTTTGAACAATGCATCACATGAGCATTAAAGAGGGGAAAAAGAATAAAAAAGGTAGACCCTAGAAGGTGTATTTTAACAAGACACCTTCTTTTAACAAGCAGCAGCAAGTCAAAATACTGTTTGCAACGCCATCATTCCCTCCCATGTTTCAAACACGCTCCAGATTTCCTGAAGTGCTAAAATATTTTCCTTCTGCTAAATACTTGCTCTTCTCTGAACACTGGGAAGATTACAGGGTGATTGGAGATGAATATAAGTTCTTTTATTTCTCTGAATATCCTGCCTTAAAGGATTATCTTCTTTCTCCCTAATGAGCAATTAATACAGTCTCTTAACATCTATTTTATATACTTTTCACTAGGAGGTAGTAAATAACTCAGTACTCTCGTGCAACACTATATTTGAATGCCAGTGTAGCTGAGAAGGGTATTTGAACCACAGAACTTCACTATATGTAAAGATCCCTCAATATCACACTGGAACTCAACAAAATTCTGCCTGTGCCTTCCATAGACTTAGTGAAAAAACTCAATTCCAGCAAAGTGAGGATCCACTGGGCCCAAAGTCAATCCTCATTCTCTCACACAAAGCACTACACACACACAGCCAAGCTCCTGCAGTGGGGACAAAGATGCTCATTCACTCCTGAAGATTTGCTGATGTCACGAGTGTGTATGATGTCACTGAGCCCTTTTTTGTCAATGTGGCTTTGTGTTTTATCTACTCTTAAGCATCTAATAAATGTCTAAACTCTCCATCTGAAGCTGCAATTAACCCCTAACTTTTTCCAAATGCAGTTATCAGAAAACATCCAGGAGTGAAAACTCAGGTTGAACAACGAAAGTAGCCAAGCCTGTAAGAAGCAAATTACTGCTCCAACTGTTCTTTCTTACAGGTCACACCTGATGCACAAACTACTGCTGATTTCAACATCTAAAAACTCACAATTTAAGGGTAACTCTGCAAGGGACAACCGAACAGGATAGACATCTTAGTCTTGCTTTATCAAAAAAAGTTCTTCTCTTATATGTTGGAGAAATACAAAGAAAGTTAAGAAAAAAAAATCCAAACCTCTAAGAAGAAATTTTGACAAAAATCAAGCCAAATAAAGAAGTATTCAAATTTTACTTTTTTTTCTACAAAAGTGTGGGTTTACATAACTTCTGGCAAAAAGAAGCTTTAAATAAAATGTTTCCTTTATTTTCTAATAGAAAAATCTAGAAAATAGATTAAAAAAATTTGAAAAATAAAGACCACCCCACTGCCTCCTCTGCAGGAATTTTAAAAGCCTCTAAAGACCAAAAAAGAGAAAGAAACCAAATTTCTCTTAAATTAAAGGCACAGTTTTCACTTCATTTTTTCATCCAATTGTCAAAAACATTTTCTTCCACCATTTTTCTAAAAAAAAAAAAAATGTTTGTCTGTGATTCAGTCAGCGCTCAAGCAGAGCACTTACACTGCAGTAAGTACAGTAAAATCAGAGTCAAGTCAGGCTGAGGTCTCACATCCACCTCTCCTGACCTCGGAAATTCCTGTACTCCATGGGCACTGCACAAATGACCCAGGCTGTGCTTGGGCACTGAAGTGCTCTGTTTATTCACCAACAGCTACACTAAGGCAGCCAGCCTTGGACTTTCAACAAGCACTTGAACACTGGTTTCAAATCTGAAAACTTAGATAAGGTTCATCTTTGCTTCTTGGCTCTTAAACTTGGCTTGGCCTCAATAAACTGAATTTGGTTCACTGAGGGCTGTGGGACCTTGTGATTTCGTGTACAGCTTATGGAATGGTTTTCAGCATTGGGGAATATTTCCTGCAGTAATCTATGTTGTTTGCCTTGGCTCCCCTGATAGGAGGCAGACTTCCACTCTTTCCAGTGTTTTAGTTTTCCAAACTGTTACACGGACACTCTACACAAATACATGTGGCCTGGAAGTTGCTCAGGAGACTTGAGCAGCTCTCCTATGAAGACAGGTTGAGAAAGCTGGGTCTGTTCAGCCTGGAGGAGAGAAGGTTGTGTGGAGACCTCAGAGAGGCCTTCCAGTATCTGAAGGGGGCCTACAGGGAAGCTGGACAGGGACTCCACCAGGAACTGTAGGGATAGGACGAGAAGGCTTCAAACTGAAAGAGTAGGTTTAGATCAGATATAAGGGAAAATATTCTTTACTATGAGAGTGGTGAGGCACTGAACAGGTTGCCCAGAGAAGTTGTGGATGCCCCAACCCTGGAAGTGCAACCTCTGAGCAACCTGGTCTAGTGCCCACAGCAGGGGGATGGAACTAGATGAGCTTTAAGGTCCCTCCCAACTCACACCATTCTACGATTCTATAGTTTGAAAATTGTACAGTTCTTTAAGTTTCAATGGTTTTAAGGTCCTATCAGTTAAACAGATGTTCTGCATCTCTTTCACACGTGCACAGGGATGACTCCTGCAATCAAGGGATGCATCAAAATATTCAGAGTCAACTTTCCTTTCACACATAAGTAGCTTATCATTCACACCTGAGACCTACAAACTGCTCAAAATCACAATTAGCCTTTGACATGAAGGAGCTGAGCTTGTGCTGAGGTTCCTCAATGCCAACTCCAGCTGACCACACCAAAAGCTCTCCAGGCCATGTAAGACCTGGCTGAGCCCCCAGGCACTGATGGGGAGAGGAGCCTTGGGCTGAGCATTTTGTTTGGGCTGTTTAGGGTTTTTTAACAAGTCATACTAATACTGCTTTCTTTGTAAATGTTTTCCAGTGATCCTGGCTGCTTTCCAGACTCCAGTGAGGATGTCTCTGAAGTCAGCTGCAGTCTCTGAAGTGTGCTGCAAGTATCCTATTGCAGAATTTTAAATGCCTACTAACTGGATGCAGTTGCCTTATTTGTGAAAGGTGGTGCCAGAAGTATTATTACATTTCAGATTCTTTTCCCTGGATAATGGTGGAAAATTCTGTTTTAAATCCATCCAGCACAGCAGTTAGACAGAGGAATGTCCGGGTTTTTGTTTTGTGCTGTTTTTTAATTCCAACACTTACATTCCTCTGCTTTCACCTTCCCCTTTATAAACCATGTATCAAAAAGCACGTGATTAGTAGTCACATACCTAAAACCCCAAAGGTTTTACACATACTGATAATATGATTGTCAGAACAACTAAATACAGACACAGTTAGTACATGTGTTATGAATGTTACAAAATAAACCCTGTTTAACAGGTATTTTGGTTTACTATATAGCATCAAAAAGTCATAGAAATAATTTGCTGGTTGCAAAGCTTCTGGTGATTAGTTTCCAGATCATAAAAATGTAAAAGTGGACTGGGTAGAACCGTAAAAAAATCATCTTGAGGAGGTTGAAGGCAAAACAACATAGAGAAGTCACTTTCTCCAAGAAAAAAAAAAAGAGTAAGAATTAGCTGGACAGAATCAGCACGAATCCAATGCCAATGTATGTTGGATGTTATTTGAAAAGGGCTTTGGTCTGTTTGCCACAATTCAGGAACAGCACATGCTCTTTATTCCTCACAGAAATGCCTCCCTCTTTTAGATATTCACCTACTTTTTGGCTCCATGTGAAGCTGGTTCATCAAGTCATGTTTTCTCCAATATTTGAGTTTTTTAGTGCTCAGTATATGAAAGGCAGGAGAGGCAATGGGAGCATTTTACACAGTAAGTTCACTCAGCGTGCTATTAATAATACCAAGAACTCCTAATACAGGTCCAAAATAATTTAGGCTTTCTTCCATTTGAAGCCACAAGACAATAAGAGGAGGCTCCAAGAGAGGTGTGGATCACCCACAAGAGGTCTGAAGAGCAACATGTATTTTTACTGGAAGTCTGCTAACTAGCCAAAACCTTTGGAACGCCATGACACCAATCTGGCAAAGTGATCTCTCCCCCTCTGCTTTATTGAAAACATCTTAGACAGCATAATGAAAAAAATGCACTCAATTTCCATGATTTTAAGCTTGGCTTTCTGCTGGCCTGAAGTCTGTCAGAAGAGTGAAGATTAGGAAATTCAACTGAGCTTGACAGATTTCATTTGACCAAAGATTTGACAAGAGAGTGAGAAAGATTTTTTTTTTCCCCCTGAATTTTCTTCTATCAAGAAGTCTGGGCTGGGATTTTTCCCTCCAGTGATGTATTTATAGCCCCTAAATAGGGATCTAATCCAAAGTCAACTGAAATCAATGGGGAGACTTATTGACTTCAGTGATTATTGGATCAGACCCTAAAAGCAGAGCTTCCAGAATTACAGAAAGTATTTTGGGACATGTTGTACTAGAAATGATCACCAAGAATGTGAAATAACAACTCAGTCAATATTCAGGGTGACCAGAGTAGACAAAACAGCTCCTCTAGCAGATACAGGTCACAGATGGTGGGACAAAGCTTGTTTAAAGTTGTCCAGGCATTTGAAGTTCCCATTTTGGTGAAATGGAAGAGAAATGAAAAAGATGTGGGGCAACTGCAACACATTTCCATTAAAAAATTAAAAATTGCAGTCAGTGAAACAGATGTTTCTTCCAGAGCACCCAGTCAAGAGTACCAAATACAGATTATTTTTGCCCAAATCTCATAATATGGAATATTTACAAAGTAATAAGCAAACCTATGAATTATCAGGAGTTTTTCTATCTGCAAAGGAAGCTGAGAACAACACATGTTCTAAAGTCTGGCTGTGCTCTTCAGGATGGATGGTCTTTCAGGGGTTGTGACAACAAACACATCTGAATATCAGTAAGTTTCAGGAGTTTAATGTCACACAAAGAAGCATCTCAAGGTCACTGCCCATGCTAAGCATGGGTGTTCCTTTCCTGGTAATCACATCCTTTTATTTAAGTCATCAACAAGACCTTTAGAAAGTCTGCCAGAAACCTGTTAACCTGGCAAGCATTCAGGTTGGAAATGTGTTATCTATTTGGCAGCTGCGACATCCACTACCCAAAAGTTTAAGATGCTCCAGAAGAACGCTGTGCTCAAATAAAAACACGGAGAAATCCAAGAAGAGAAAGGGAGCTGGGGATTAGCTCCTCCATATCAGCTGAGGATCTGGTCTGCTGTATCCAACCAGTTGGAAGTTGACTGGGATCAACAAGCCCTCAACAGAGCTGATGCAAAGACTGCCTGAGTTCATTTGTCCCCAGGGAGCTCTCTTGCCATGAAGGATGACTGCTGACTGGTGTGAGGAACTCTATGGCTAAAGCTCCTATCAGTTTGAGTAATGAGGATATGAGCAGATGAGTGGGGAAGGGGTAGAGAAAAATATGGATTTGCTGTGCTGGCAGACTTGCAAGTCAGCCTGTGGTTATCTCATGTAGCAAGAATCTGCGGTTTATTTGAGCATTAAGACAAGGTTTTAACTAAGGTTACTATCACAGCTAGATAACAGCCAACTGAGGTGAAAGCCTCTAGCAGTTAGGACAGCCCAAACCATGCTAGAATCACTTCAGAGACATAAAAACCATAGACTATTTAAAATGTTTTCACACTTGCCTTATACTTCCTAAACACAGAGCGTGGTAGCAAAAACACTTGTTCCAGGTACTCCTAGTTAAAGAACACTTATTTTCATCCGTGGCCTTTAGAGGGCTGGAACCTTCCCTTCCTATGCAGACAGAGTTGGGGTTGTTCAGCCTGAAGAAGAGACACCTTAGAGCACCTTCCAGTACCTAAAGGGGCTACAAGAGAGCTGGAAGGGACTTTTTACAAGAGCATGGAGTGATAGGACAAGGGGGAATGGTTTCAAACTCAGAGACTGAGAGTTTAGATATTAGGAAGAAATTCATTACTGTGAGTGTGGTGAAGCACTGGAACAGGTTGCCCAGACAAGCTGTGGCTGCATCATCTCTGGAAACATTCAAGGCCAGGCTGGATGGAGCTCTGAGCAACCTCATCTAGCTGAAGACATCCCTAGTTCCTTGAAGGAGTATAAACTGGATGACCATTATGATCTTTTACAACCCAGGCTGTTCTATGATTTTGCATTTCCCACTACCCACAAACCAAGCTGCCCTACTTTGTTGGACTTCTAAATCCAGCCCCTGCTGAACACCAACCTGCCACTTGAGAAATTAAGTGAGGAACAGAATGAAGATAATCTAGGCACCCAAATACGTTCCTTTAATCTCCATCTCAGAAGCACCAAAACCCAAACCTTATGGGAGAAGCGTTCAGTCTTTTCCAGGCAAGATGTGCCTCCAGTCAGCACTTCCACTGGGTGCTCAGGACAATTATGCTGCTCTATGAGGATCATTTGTTCTGTCTTCAGGTCATTTTAGAACATAACAGCTTAAATGGAAATTAAAAAGCAATGAAGGTCACTGAGAGGGGTACAAGGCTCAGCAGAGACACGCCAGCAGCATCCATGGCTGTACACCGGTTCAGCTGGCACAGAACAGAAAACAGGGACATGTTCCATCATCTTAGGGACAAATCTGCAAACCTGCATAAAATTCTTAAGGTGTTTTTCAATACACTTATTTCCAAAATCTGTTTCCAGCTATGTCTAAGGCCATACAAGTGAACTCACACTACATTAGAGGAGCTGTTTCAAGAAACATTCAGATTCAAAATATTAAATACTTACTTTTCCTTTATCTGATTTCGCTTTTAGGAGAAAAACTGCAAGAGGCCAGAAGAAGGAAAGAAATAGAGTTTTTTTTAGAGGTGTTTCTATTTTACAACTTTGCCATTTCTGAAAGACTGCACCTCCCTGTCTAAATTCCAAATGTCAGAAGATGGACATCAGCAGGAGACAAGATTGAAAGAATTTTGAATCATCTGTACCTGTTTGTTTTAAGCAAACACTGTGCATTACATATCAGGCTCCCAAAAAAAAGTGGTGTCTGAAATTAAAGTGATATATGTAGAAAATATGGAGGACACATTCCTTACAGAACAATTAAATGCGGAATACAAGTTTTATTGTGATCAAAAACCAAGATTACAATTAGTAATAAGCAGATAGGGCACCGAAACCAAATTCCTTTAGGGTGTATTTTAAGGTGTATTCTGAAGAAATTCTCCCAAAATTCAAGAGACCCTTCTTTTGACTACAGCAAATCCCGGCACCTCTTCAGGTTCCTCAAGGGCCCTCTAGAACAGAAGGCTTGCCCTGGTCCTGCCCACCTGATATTTTTGGTAGGTCTGTTGTTTTGCAAAGTCAGGAGGTCCTGACAGCCCAACCAGCGCTACAAATCCTGGCAAACACAATCTTGTGCTGGTAATTATCACAATGTATTGCCAGAATACAGCTGGAAGCAAAGGAGACTGGCAAGTCTGCAGTGTTTGTGGCCGGATCACGAGGCAGGAAAGCTTTTTGTATGGATTCTCTCAGTGAGATTCGTGCCAAAGGGAACCTTCGGATCGTCAAATATTTTTGGAGGGTGGGACAGAAGATAATTGGAATGTCATCCAAGGTAATGCAGAAATATCAGTGAGGATCAAGGCTTTTTTTGACTGAACGTTGCAATATTGTCAAGTCAGAAATTGTCTTTCCTATCAGCTGAAATAGAGGCTGTGAGACAGAAACACTATGAAAAAGCAAGTGAGAATTACCAAAACCAACCTTGACAGAGCAACTACCAATAACATCCAGAAACAACTATTTAGTGGGTAGGTAAAATATTTTACCCATCCCAGTTGGGATAGAGAACAGCAGCAGAGAACAACCAAGTCATTAATGCTGACAGCCAATACCAATTAACAGCAGAAATCAAACCTCTGGGATTGTTGATACCAGCACTAGGAATCAGTGCATGGCAGGCAACTTCTGTGATCTAAAACTCAGTTTAACTCACAAATTCATCAAAATCTCATAGCAAGAAACTGAAGATCAGCCAGTCATTCTGCATTTCAGCTGCAAGGACTTCAAGTGTTTCAATTCAGATTAATGTACTTGTAGTCTAGGTAAGTACTCAAATCTGCAGTTATTTTCCAGCCACTGGGAAAACAAGTTAAGCAGAGCTTTCAATGG
Source organism: Pipra filicauda (assembly GCF_003945595.2). Classification (NCBI taxonomy): domain Eukaryota; kingdom Metazoa; phylum Chordata; class Aves; order Passeriformes; family Pipridae; genus Pipra; species Pipra filicauda. The sequence continues at coordinate 1,833,848 of NW_024104953.1, read as the reverse complement.
AAGGTAAACATCACCCTCAGCATCATTAATGATAAGAAAGTAGTACCTAATATGTTAACATATTTATATAACATTTATATAACACTTCCTTCTTATATTTTCTCCTACCCCCAAATACCCAAGTACTCCATGAAAAAAGGGGTAAATATCCCCCTGTGGTTCACAACTGAAGGGGGTCCTGGCAACTGGGTTCCTGTTTTCCTGCACTGAGGAGCACAAATGTTCCCCTGCCCTCCTTCCAGACATCCCCCAGGCCCTGCCACAAAGGAGAGGCTGAAAAAATAAACCCAATCTGGTTGGCTGATAAAGAACACAAATGTATTCACGTCTAAATACAAAATGGCAATCAGGCCTGAAGAGTTTAAGTAGCATGTGATGCAAATATTGCCGAGTTCATGGGAAAGGAGAAAAACAAAAAGGTAGCCAGATGCTTCAAAGAACCTGGAGAACAACTGTCCCAAGACACTAAGACAGATGGCACACAAATCTTAAAGCAGTAAGAGGCAGAGAGGTCACTTCTAGCTGTCCAGAGACATGCTCTGAACTAGCCTCCAGTCCTTCCAAAATTCTGAATTAATAGTATCAAAAGCTAATTCGAAGGATATGAGGTACAACTTCTGCATTTCTAGAATGCCTTAGGAAAAATTCATATTCCACTGAGGATTTTTCCATAGAATAATCAGTTAAAAACCATCACTTCTGTAGAAAAATGAAGCAGCTTTCAAGAAATCACAGACAATATTAGAAATGTAAACATATCAGACATTGCTCTAAGGACCAGCAAACCTTCAAATAAATCACAAGCAAAATTAATTGAAGAGAGCTGATGCTGCTGAAGAGTGGGAAGTTCCCCTGAGAAGAGAACTTGAGGATAAAAAAAACCAAAGACCTTGTAACTACTCAATGTTATGAGTTTGAGCTAACCAGAGTTCCTCCTAGGAACAGAGATGTACAACAGCTAAATTCCTAACCAGTACAAATTCTGCAAACCTTTCCTTCCTAATACATTAAAGTTCTTTTTAAAAAATCATGCAAGTAAAAATATGGACGAACCTGGAATTATAATTTACTTAGATTTTCCACGTGAGTTTGATACAGTTCTTATATGAACCTTCTGAGGAAAATAACCAAGGAGTCTGTCATCTTTTTCACAAAAACACAGAATAGTTATAATGGAGAACTGCTCCTCAGAATGCAAAAAAAACCACCCCAAAACAAAAACCAAAGAAATAGCTGCAGGATAACTAAGGATTCCTTAGTTAAAGTTATAAAATAACAAGCAGAAATACTCTTTATTCCACTAATTTTGTACACTCTCTCATGGTCTAAGCCACAAATCAATTAATTAAAAATAGAATTGAATGAGAAGAGAGGCAAGAAAGTGTAAGAATAGGAGGTGGAAAAAGAAAGACATACAAACTCAGTGAAAAAAAACCTGTGGATAGGTAGGTTTGGGCACATTCTCAGCCTACCTTTGTGGAGACCTTTCTAACCCTAACTCAATACAAACACAGGAAAGCTACATTATTTTGAAGTTGAATCACTTTTCAAGGCAAGAAAAAGAAAATTAAGCTAACCATGGGTTTGAATTATAGGAAAAATAAGGTCTCTGAGCTCAAACTGGTCTTTACTGTCCTGATAAACAACTCAAGTCATGCAGCAGAAAAACCTCAAGACCCGCAGGGTTTGCTCATCCCTTGCATGGGAGCAGAGTCCCAGGATATATTTAGCAGCAGGCTGCCCTCAGCTGCCACATCACATCTCTGGGGGCAGATGGTCCCAGAACCTTTGAATTCCGACATCCCTGGAGCAGATCAGACCTGCTGCATTCCAGGTGCATCATTTGCTTCTTCATAGCCATCTTGACACCTGCAACCATCTCTTTTGGGTCAGCACTGTCTGCCCTTGTCCATCACACTCATGGAATATGTGAACAAGAGCAGACACTGTGAGTGCTTGGATGTTCAGGTGGATGGATGGACTTCTGTGCCAAATTTTACTGCCCAAATTGCAGTAAGCTCTATCCCTAGTCTCTGTCTCTACTAAGCACCCAAAAAACTGCCCAAAGCTATTGGGGAATCTGGTTAAACATAGGCACATTTGGTTTAAGAAAAGAAGCAGAGTCCAAGACAAAAAGAGGATTTGCTGGACAGAGAACATGACAGAGCCTTCCTGAACTCCTTTTTCAAGGACTTGCCATAAATGAAGTCTATGTGTTAACCCTGGGCACCCACAAGACACATCACACCCTGCAGCCATCAGTGCCCAGATGTCAATCAGGGCATTGAGTTCCATGACCTCTTGCAGCCTGACCCCCCAGATAAAATACTTCTTTTCACCCCCTACATTTTGACAAAGCCTGTAAAACTTGACCTGGAAAATACTGTTAAAGTGAACCAGCCAGAAACTGGGGTGCTGTGAGCTCTCACAGATCAGGTGCATGTTTAAACATCTTAAAAAATATTCAAAGCATCAAATTAATGAGACATAATAATGTATCATCACAGCTTGTTAGCCTTGGCCAATTAAATGAACAAGTCATTTGCTCAGGTGCAAGAGCCATCAACATGCAGGAGTTACACACAAACTATTGAACGTGTCCTGCATTGCAGTGAACATTTTCGCCTGGCACAGTAGGACATTGCTCTTTCCCTGCACAGTTTTAATGGAATTTGTGCATCTTCAACAGAATTTTCTCAAATCCTTCCTTCCTCACAATTCTTCCGTGTGATTTGGCTCCTTCCCCTTAACAAGAAATATATATTTGTCTCATTTGTTCCATTTAGTGATGTTAACTTAGACAATGTCTGTACCTAGACACACAGGTTCAGAGAATGCTTTTTGGTTTGAGGAGGGTAGAAGGGAAGAATTTTTTATTTCAAGTGTTTCTGTTCACATAAAACCTTTGCCTGCTCTTGAGATGGATTCCTATTGTCCAGCTATTTTTAATTCCTTATGAATATTTGGCTTTATCCGAATTATTTACTGTATTGTCAGTCTGCTTGCTCAGGTTAAAATAAAGCCTCTCCTTATGACTACTTGTACATTCCCCTCTGGGCCAAAGAGGTTGGTGTGCTTATTACACACTTCAGTGTGTAATATTTTGTGCAGTTACTTTGCATAGAAGGTAACAAAGGTTTTTCACAGTTGCAGAGGAGAAAGATTTGTGTGTTCGTGTTCCAATACTTTACTCAAAACAGTAGCTGGGGGAGGCACAGTCTTATAACGTGAGTCAAAAAAAGTTTGCTTACACAGCATTTACTAGAAGATTACTGACACAGAAAAAAGGGACACTTATACAGTGTGACTTTAGCTCTGACTTTAATGTTGTCAGAGTAAAAGCTGCTTGGCATATTACTGTCATTAAAAATGAAATATTCTCTTAATATTTTAATTCCTCTTTATGTGGAACAATGTGGGGAATTTAAAACGAGTCCAAAGTTTTCATTGGCCTAAATTTGCATTTCTAAGTGTAAAAGAAAGTTCATGGAAAATTATACACAGCTCTAGCGAGGATATATTTTTCCTTCCTCCACTGTTTTTTCTCCATTAATATCTGACTGCCCTGCAACTTCAGGAACAAGAGTGGATGTCTTAATTAGCTACCCCAGAGAACAGTAAGGGGGCTTGCCTCACTTCCCTCAGGCTATTTGGTTTAAAACATGCAAATAACAATCCCAGTAATTAGGGATAGGAAGGCCCACTGGGTCATGCAGGCCCCATGTCAGGGCAGAGGTTTCCCAACAGTTCCTGGGACTCTGCAGAGAATTTGAATTATCCCAACTTGAGGACTGCTGTGTAAGAACAGGATGTGTGGAAACCACACAGAGGAAGCTGTGCAGGTTGAGGGATCCATGGGCTGGAAGCTGTGGGGCCTCAAAAGAAGGCAAAGTGGACCAGTGGTGCTGTCTCGGGTGTAGGATGGTTTCACCTACTGACAGGGGAAACCCATGGAATGACCTCACAAAGGGGAAGCAGCTGAGCTGCAGGGAGCTGCTGTCCTGTGGACTTTGAAAACAAACAAACAAAAAACCCCATCAAAACCCCAAAGCAGAATCAAAGCAGGTTTCAGCTCTGCAAGGAAAGGTGGCCCTTTTGAGATTCCTCTTCCACACAGTGGGTTGTAGAGTTGTGAGAGCCTCAAACAGATGCTGAGCAAGATTTTCCAGACAGAAATTTGAATAAGCTCCCTGTTAAATTGTGTCCCAAGGTAAAAACAATCAGTGTTTCATGAGCACGGTGAAGACTGAACCTTGTTACATCACCCAACATTGTTTCCTGTAATAGCTTAAGATCTCCAAGAAGACAAAGATTTCACAAATCTTTGGATTTTCTGAGGAGAGGAAAATTCCCACCACTCCCCAAGGTGGGATATTCTGACAGGTTAAATGGTGGAGGAAAAATATTCAATTAATAGAAAATAGAGCTACTTCTTACTCCACAGATTCTGCTGGTGAAGCAATAGAAAGGGGATGAAAGACAAACCAGGGTACCTGTCACCACATCTTCTGCTCTGCTCCCTCCTGCACAGGCCAGGCCAGCAGCACAGAGCACCAATTTTTCCAACCATCAACTACAACCTGGACAAAGATGCTTTAAATCTGTTCAGCATCTTGAGTGGTGGAAAGGGAAGAGACCATTGACCTGGCTGCTACACTCAGAACTTTTCCCTAGATTGCAATCTTTCTCTAATCCTTACTGCCTCTGGTATATAAATTGATCTGCTGAAGAGCTTGGGAGGTGATGAAGAGAGTAATACACACAGTCCCTCCTTGACTGTATCATTAATGAAGAGGTTTGCTTTCCAGAAGTTCATCACCCTGGAAAAAAGCATTCCCAGAGGAAATTTTGTCTCATTGCAAAAGAAGTCGATGACGGGCAACGCTAAGAGGAAAGAGTTCAGCCCTGGTTTTGACACCCTCTCTTCCCTATTAGAGAGGGAAATCACCGATTTTAAAGTCAGCAAGTGAGTAAAAAAAAAAAATAAATCAAAACAAAAATCTTTTTCTTGGAAGAAGAAAACCAACTCATCATCACATTGACCCATTCACAGGCAAAGTGACGGTAACACTAGATTTTAGTTTTGGATATAAACAGGGTTGTTATAAAAGCTCTATAAAAACGGTCTTGCAAAACATGATGACTAAGAATCACATTGCTGAGGGACTATTTCTTCCAGTTCACAGTGAAATAAATAATTGCTGTTTCCCTATAAAAACAACTTGTGCCAGCATTTGAGCCCTTGCAGCTCAGCCAGACAGCTCTTTCAGAAGGGAATCTCCAACTACTTTCCCTTCTTCCTTACCCAACATCCCCCTGCTCTAATGAGGTGACGCATGAAACATTAAAAAAATCAAATCCATAGGTAGAAGACTACAAAAGTTTTTCATCATCATACATTTAGATGTATGATACACACACATTTTCATCATCATACAGGCTCAGAGAAGCAAAGGAATACTGATGGCCTCACTTCCAGATAGTAATTTAACATAAGGACAGATTTAACATGGCTCTGAACTGAACACTTTTCCCGGTAACACAGGGTCCTAAATAGGTTTCCCATAAATACTGGGAAAGTGCTTTCAGTGTGCATGTTTAGAGTAAAGCTTTGATCATGTCTGCACTCATTTTGGCTTTTCTCTTTACTTCAAATCCTCATCATCACGCTGACCACACACTCCTCTGGCTTGTTTGCTCATGGTAAACACAAAACAAACACTCTGAAGAGAGCTTTCTATATGAATGTTCTATAGTTACAGCAGAAAAATCCTCTGATGACTCAGTTTATTACATAAAGCTGGGGATATCCTGGGCATTCCCAGAATACTATGATTTGATAGGAAAAGAAAACCAGCAGGACGCATTTGCTCTACTCCAGTTTGTTATGTCAGCAGACATGACACTGCCACATCTCACATCTGGGCCCTGCACCCAGAAAACCAAGTTGGGAAGACTAAAACCTCTCTCTCTCCTTATTTCTTTGTTCAGACACACATTTCAGAGTAACATTAAATCCCTAAGTAAGCAAAGAAGTGTATTTCCCATGGAAGTGAATCACTGCTCTCTTTTTTTTTTTTAATATTTTACCTAGAAGGTAGGGGCAGCATATATGGATTTGTCTTGGCCAGGCAAAGATCGTAATGAAACAGAGACCATTTTTCACTATTCCTGACAGTGTAAATGCAGGGGAGGGAGTTAAGGAGGTTTTTTAGTCTAAGGGAGTTGCATTGGGAAGCAGGGTGAGTATTTTCTTGGTTAAGACATATGTACAAAAAGTCTCTCAAGAGCATTTACAGCCAAGTGATAGCAATACCCTTTTCTTCCTGAAAGAGTTTTCACTTAATCCCATTGCAATTAAAGGTTCATTTCCAAACAAAGACTGGAGGCTTAAGTTATGGAAGGAAGTACTGTAGAGGAGTAGCTTGTTCCTCACCTCAGAAATTCTTCCACACACCCCATCATCCCATTACTGCTGTTTGTTCCCACTATTGACTTGGATTCCTGGAGCTCTGGGAACACAAAACGCACATTTAGCCCATGCAAAGCCCACAGAGAAAGCAAGAACCTTTCAGTGCAGCAGGATCACGCACAATGGCAAGATGCTTGTGAATTGGTGAGGGAGGATGAAAGCGAACGCTTACATTTAAAGAACAACCTCTGCTACCTTGGCTTGTTGCCAGAAAAAATAACCCATTACAATCAAAACCCAGTTAAGTCAAACAGTCCCTGCTTAATTAAGGCCACTCTAAGAGTTTTCTGTTCAAAGCAGCTGATGTTTTCAGCAGGTGAGACTGAAGCTTGCCAGCTCAGAGTATCAAACCTAAAACCCTTAAACGTGGGTGTCCACGCTGTGTGCACTGCTGACATAGGAAAGGGGATGCAGAGTCCAGAACTGGAATATTCAGAATACAAAGCTCCAATTGAAAACATCAGTAGCTACGTCTTCACTACCAAACAGAGTGGGCTGGGCCTGTCCTCCAGCCCTCAGGCCAAGTGAATGCACACTACAGTTCACATCCACATAAGCTGAATACTTTTTCTCTTCCCAAAATGGTGTCCTCACTCACATTACCCACTGGGACCAGTCCCTGGCCACGTTGTTCACAAAAGGTGACCAGAAGTCACTTGGGTGACTGGTACTTGAAACTGCGCCCAGAGTTCCGCTCAGTTGTCAAACAAACAATATGAGCAACCACCACCGAGCCTGGACTCAGACTCACATCCCAGCCTCTTTCAATTTATTGGGATGGTATGTAACCCATCCATCCCAAGAACATTAACCAAAGCAAATAATTTACTTTGAGCTTAAATGAAGGATCTTATCTTAGAGGTCGTTACAGCAAGATTCCTTCTAGTAACTCAAACAACCTTCACACCCAGCTCACAGCACTGGCCAATACATTAATTCATAGCAGATTCTGTATCCTAAATATAATCCCAGGTCACTAATATATCCTTATATTCCTGGTGGAGAAAGCCTAATCCTGAACCTTGTGTGAAGCGCATGGAGGAGGCGGCGGCTGACTGAAAACAATGAATATCAGCTCCTTTTAGCCATCAAAACCACAAAAATGTCTGCAGTGCAGATCAGTCATAAAGAACAGACAGGGGAGATAAGGAGGGCAGGAAACCACACACCTAAAAACACACACACACACAGAAGCAGCTACACACATGCACCAGTGTGTAAGTGCTGCTTGTCTGGAGAAGTAAGAGACACGCAAATAAACAGCAATGCTGTTGAAAAGGTTTCTCCTCCCCTTTTCAGACAGAGGTGTGCAAGCCAAGCCTTGACTCGTTTGGGGATAGGGTGTTTCATTGTGGTTTGGAGATGCATCCAACATTTTTTGTTACTCAGAAACTTTGGTTCTGAGTGTATTTTTATAAGGAGTCTGAGAATGAAATATGATTCATATTTACATCTGTTAACATGTTGGGAACAGGAAAAAAAAAAAAAAGGATGAGCGAATTGCTGCCGAAATAAATTAAAAAAAAAAAATGTTGGTTCAATTTCCCACAAGACTTTCTAGGTTTGGGCTGCAAATGTTTATGTTACCAGAAACACTGAGGTGAAGGCAAAAGACAGTGGCAAAGTCAGCAATGATTTGAGCTGTGCATCTGGTTTTTCAGTTATGTTGATTTGGAAAGCGTATAAGTGTTGCAAATTAGTTATGTCAGTTCAGGATTTTGATACAAACTGTTTAGTCTCATGATGTAATTTGGGCTGGCGAGCTAGAGCTCTCCCCTTTAGAAAGAATATATTGTGATAGTTTTGTCTGTGTGAATGATGAGTGTACATGTTCTTATTTATAAGATGCTATGTGTAATCTTTTCATATAAATCTGAAATATTTAGCTGAAATATAATGGAAAGAAAATGTCGTGTATTGCAAAGAATTTTTTCCCCAAATTAACCTCCATAAACGTCTTAAGAACAGAGGGAGCTTCTAATGAAAGGACCATTATGCAGATTGTGACATTCCATTCATAAAACCAGAGAGGCAACATGATGTAGCTGCAACACTGGGGGGAGAGAGGAAAAAAAAAATATGTAATTTCAGTGTATGGCAAAATCTCAGAGACATCTTGGCTAAGACCATAACAATTTGTATCATCCAGGCTGCACACCAGTGCTTCCCAAGGTATAATTCTGAAAGCCTGAATTTTTTACAGGGCCGGTATTTCTCCTATCAAGAAGCACTATCCATAAAAACACTACTTATATCAGAGCAATTAGCTAGATTACATGCAATGATGGACAGGCAGTGATTGGCATTACACATGTAAACAAGCAGCAAGTCAAGGCAGACATGAGCAACCACAGATGGGAGGAAAGAAAAACTATTCTTCGTCTCTTAAAGAGGAGCAACGAGAGCAGAGATTCACCAACAGGACCAAGCAGCCCACAGAAGAGTCAAGAACTGAAAGCAGTGCCTTTCTTTGGGGTCTGACATCCTTGGTTGAGGGCCAGTTCCAGGATTAAAGCTGAAGTAAAAACATTTATTGGACATTTTGCCACATAGTAGGATGAGAAGGTGTCTCCTAATGAATGTATGTTCAATAAATATTCTGTTTCTATTGGGTTAGGCATGGTTTTATTTTATTCACACACAGAAGGGAAGGTGGTGGTAGAGACAAAAGGAAGGTAAATGATTGTCTCAAGTTATCTGTAGCATGAAACCTTTCCCCAGTGAACCACATCACCTCAAAAGAAAAAAAGAAAAGTAAGAAAAGGAGGTTCAACAACACAGACATTAAGGGGATGTCAGAACAGCCTCTGCTGCAGGAGTACACTCAGGAGACTGCAGACCAGATGCTACAGATTAAAACTGCTCACCAGCCCCAGCTAAGAGCAGCACTCAAGAGAGAATCTAAATGCCTTATGCCCCTTTTGTGAAGGTCTATTTGCAGGGGTGCAGCCAGGTAGAGGCAGGGCTACCAAAGCCCAAGTACCTGAAGAGGAAACTGGACTCTTCCCAAGCTTTTCGAGCGTGCTCATGTGGCACTGTGAGAAGGCTTTGAGAGCTCTCGAGATGGAAACCACATGCTGACAACACACCCCCCTGGAAAGGGCCCAATGTGCAAGGCAGCGGGCAGACCACCAGCTAACTACATGTGTAAAGTGCTCACTGGGTGTCTGCCTTGTTTGAGAACCAGAAAGGAGCGGGGGAGAAAGGTTCCCACCCTCTGGAAAGAGCCTGACACATGACGTGTAGGTTTGCTGCGGGGAAAGAATCCCACTCCAGAGGATGTGTTGGAGAAGCTGCTTGACAAGACAGAGTGGCTCGTGCTCCTTGGTTTCTCTGCCGTGGTTTATCTTGTCTGACAGTGAGGTAAACCTGGCCTGGGCTGGTGTGAATGGGAAAACTGCTAATGGCTCACACTTGGCACACTGCCTCGCCTAAACTGATCAGTGTCATTGTTTCTAAGTTAAAGGAACATCACACTAATGCTGCCATTCTCCTGTATCAGCAACCAACCATTATAAATTAAAGGATGTAGAACACTGTTGCTGACAGAGGTTCATGTTCGCAGCAGAGCAAGGCTCAAGGTCCTCTGTGTTGCCCTTGTTCCCATTTTCCTTGGGTGCTCCTTGAAATAAAGGCTATCCTTTTTGCAGATACCTCCCCTGCAGTCAACTGCTTCCTTCTTTTTCACTCCCGGTCACCCTCCTGCATCAATCATACATCACAACACCTTGGGGCAGAGCACTGTCCTCAGTTGCTACCTCTCCAGGAGAGGTGACAGGTGGCATTAGGGTTGCCCAGCTCTTCTCATCATAAGACTCTCCTCTAAGGTTGCCCATAAGCTTGTCAGGCTCTGTGAGGCACAGCAGAGCTGCTCAAGGGAGGGAAAACAATGCTTCCCTACAGCACATACTTTTGCACAGAGAAATTCCCAAATCCTAGAAATTCAGATCCCAAAAAGCTAAAGCACCTTTTGGATAGTCAGGCAGATGTTTTTGCCCTTTCAATCCTGCCCCCCTTTAAAATCCAGCAGCAACAACTCAGAAGAAACTGCAACAGAATTGTCTACTATTAGTCCAGGGAGATTCCAAAACCAACAAAAATACTGCTTTTTTTTGCTTTTCTGCTGGTTTTTAGTCCAGCAAAGCATAGAATACAGATTTTTTTTATTGATGTTATGAAAAAGTACATGCAATTGTCAAATTGTGCCAGCATGCACATTACACCAAGTTGCTTAGTTTTGTAGTCAATAGGAAAATAGAGATCTAAATTTTGACTTATGTGGAACGCAGATAAATATACTAATAAATACAGCCTATCCAAACATAAATCCTGAGTAAGTTTGCATATCTCTTTTTTGTTAACTTTGTGTATTGCAGAATTAGTTCTGCAGTGCTACGAGGCTTCAGCAATATAAAATATTTGTCCAGGCTATGATTTACCAAACCTAAAAAGTTCTATAACACAATTTAATCATTTCTACACAAGGTCACTCACTTATTAAAATTTAAATCCATGTGCAAACATCACTAGACTGAAATATTACTGTATTTCCAATATAAAAAAGCAAGCCCTCAAACTACATTCACTTTAAGAAGGGCATCCTAAAGATTAACTGCAGGGGGAAAAAGAATAAAAGTATATAAGTAAAAATCATTATTACCCCAAGGATCAGAGAAGCAGAAAGATCAGACTGCATGCAATCTTTAAAAAAAAAAATTAGCTCTGCCTTTATATCAGCCATAAAACAACTGAAACAGAAATAAACCAATTTCTTTTATAAAAATCATGCCTAGTTTATTTACTTTTTAAATATTTTATTATACCCAAATAAGTCAGTGTTAGTGTTTTTTATTTCTTAATTTTTTGCAGTTAGGAAGACATTCAGTGCCTAAGCCTGTAGCAATAATTTCAACCTTGGCTGCTGATCCCAGGTTTTAAAGAGCTGTAAACTTACAGGGTTCCAATCCTGTGCAACAGCATCACGTCAGCTGTCACAGCACTGGTGGCAGCCTGGCTTTCAACACAACTACCTGGAACATCCCAGGGGCAGGGGGGTTTTAGTGCTCTGTCACATCAATACCTCAAGTCACTGGGCAAGCAACCAAGAACAAGGCCAGCAGGTGTAATGTAAAGATACACAAATATGTAGAACTAGAGATACATGAGTGTGTAGACTGTGCAATAGCCCTGAACTACATGAACAGCATAATTCTTAGAAAGGAAACAAGTGTGAAATCTCCCCTGAGGAAAAGAACGGCAGCAAACACCTGGGCTGTGTGGATCAGTGGCCAAAGGATCAGCACTTAGGCTTTGTTATGATGGGCCAGCTCAAACCTGAGATGAACTATCAGGTCTAACAGATCTCGTGGTCTCGCTTCAGAGAACAGAGGTATCTCAGAGCAGTGGTAGATGTGATGTAGCATCAGGGCTGCTGCTGAACAGCATTAATGAGAAATATCCATTCCTCTGGTTGAAACACAAAATCTGAGATGTCAGCTATGAAATGCATTAATGCCCAGTTGTGATGGTCACAGTTTGTAGAATATCTCTGGTTTGAAAGTGTCTTCCCCCTTTTCTCACCATTCCCTTTAAAAGAGTTGTAGATGTTGAGATTGTTTGGTTTGTGTTTTGGTTTTGTTTTTTGAGTAGGGGGATTTCCATTTAGAGTGGACAGTGGTAGCGGACAGGTGAGGGAAAAGTAGTGCAGGCTTTGCTTTCCCTTATTTTAAGAAAGTTTATTCCTTTTAGCCTATCACAGAGCTAGAAAAGAAGCTGCAGAGCCTGAGGAACTGCAAAGCCTCATGGACTCCATTCTCCATTTCCCCCCAGCTAATAATTTGCTTAAATCTCAACACCCAGTTCTTCATTTTCACATTTAGAAGTGACATTCCATTCAACCCCAAGCTGTCCCAAAAAATTAAACATAAATTAGGAAATCAGTTTAAAGAAAATTTCCCAGAAATGTTAAAAAAGCTCACGTGGCCCTTCCAAAAACATCATTTCACTTTTCAAACAGCAAATTTTGCTTTTAATCTCTGTTTTGTTCTACCACAAATAAGTTTCCATGACATATTTACAACTAGAAAGCACTGGATGAAGGCTCAGATGGTCTAGTTTAGTATAAAAGCAGTAACATCTTTTCAACTCTGCCACTGTGTGCTGAAGATCTCGACTAAAGAAAACCGATGTAAGAAGTGTTTTTCCTTCAAACTGCTAAATCTATGTTTGCCCATCAAGACTCCAGCTGAGCTCTATTAACACTAAAATAATGTGCAGCCACTGAATTTCACCCCAAACTTCATCAGCCTTTGTCTCTCTGTGGAAGAGCCACCAAAGCTCTGTGTTTTATTCTCCCAGCAAGCAGAGGATTAGTATATTGGCTGCCCAGCAGTGCAAGAAGCTCCTGAACAGAAGAGGGGTCTTGGGAATGGCTTGCATTTTAGGAAGATATGAGATATCAAACCCCAATTTATTAATCTATTTATGCATTTTTACAGAAGTCCATGAGAAGAAGCCTGACTGCCAGTCATAGTTTAATTCACTCTGATAACACAGAGGCTATAAATCTTCGCTAACAGCTCAACATGAGAGGCATTTGATGTGTCTGGGAACCTGCTGCATGAAAGAAATTAGCTGTAGAAAAAGAAGCAAAATGCCTATTCCCATGGGAAGAGTCTGCAAGACTGGCAATAGATCATTTGCTCATTTGGAAGACACTTGTTCCTCTAGTAAAACAGCAACTAATATTTTCTCTTTCCACCGCTCGGACAGGAAATGTGGTGCTAAGGGCCAATAGACAGAGCAAGTCATCGTGCTAATTACACGGTCAGTAAATGTTTGCTCTCCCATGTTTCCTAAAGGCCTGAATAATTCCTGGTTAGAATTCAGCACTGGAACCAGCCACCTTCTTCCTCTCTGACACAAATGCTGAGGAGACGTATCACATTTAAGAGGATATCCAGGTTAAACATCCCTATTTTAACGGGATGGTCGTGGCACCTGGAAAAGGTTGAGCGCTATCACGTTAGAGGGGAAATGAGATTTTTGAAGTAGCAGAGGAGAAAAGTTCCTAAACTGCCCCTCAAGAGATGGCCAACATCCAAATTTAAACAGCCTGAAAAACTTACAAATGGGACTGTAGAGCAGGTCAGTTACTGTGAAATGATTTTAATTTTTTTTTGTATACAGATCCCTTTCAGTCCTGTGTTCAGCTTCCATATGTAAGTTATTTCTCACATGCAAAATCATTCAAAATGAGCCACCTGATTACACAAGAGAGCATGATATGGAAAAGTCTCTACTGACCTAGAAAAACACAGCTAAAGAAGCAGATTTTTCTTTTAAGGCACAAAAGTCTACTTGGTTGCTCTAAGTTTGGGGTTTTACTACACTTAGTCAGACTGAAATTCTGACAAATCCACTATTTTTTTTATTGGGCCACATCTTCTCTCCTGTCTACCCATCAAAAAATGAACAACATCCTAAGTATCTGACTTCCTCCCAGAGTGGGATTGTATGGTAAACAGAGATCTACCTACAGATTCCTAGTAGGATATCTTTGCATCCTCTCCAGGAAAGCAAAATACCTCCCATCCACACAGCACTCAAATTCCTGCCTGCTACTCACAGGATTAGGATGAGCAAGTCATGAAATGCAGTTGTGTCAACATCAAAGGAAAAACAAACATTTAAGTGTTTTGAAAATGCTTCAGAGTGAAATCCCTTTTCTCATGTGCCCTGAGTGCAGCTTCACCCCCATAAATTTTAAGTAAAGCAGTTTCCTAATAGTATTCTGAGCAGTGTAATTGCAGGCAAAATGCTTGACTTCCACCCACTGCTTCCCAAGCTCTCAACACGTGCCACCAATCATTTCCATTTTGATGTATAGTTGCTTTTAATTCTAAATGAGGGGGTTATTTTGTTGTTTAATTTAAGAAAAAAAACAACTGTAGACTCCAAGTGAGGAGGAGGTGGGTTAGATCCTGTCCTGGTAGAGACTGGCAAACCCTCCTGGAATAGAGCCACTGTGGTTGATATCAGGAATGAGCCAACTCTGTGGAATTTCTTCTTTCATACCTCAACTCAGTTGTACTCCAGAACTAATGTTCCCAAAGAGGACATTGATTTAGGAATGTTCTAAGTGCTGGACTGTCAGAGACTTACGGGTCTAATTAACAGCAGTGCTGAGCATGGGATTCTCAAATAGACAAGTAGTTTGGGGTTCCAAATATCTCCCCAAATCCAACCACAGGCTGGTGATGCCCAGAAATCAGCAGGGGCAAGAGAGTGAGCAGCACATCCCTGAATCAGAGGCTGCTTCTGAAGCCAGCCCTAAACAATTCCAAGGCACTGAATCCATTGGCATTATCCCCATCAGGCTTGAAGAGGGGGTGCTGTGCTCATTGCACTGTTTGACAACTCCTCTCTCTCGCAGTTTGAAACACTGTTTAGTCAAGGTAAAGTCTGAATGTTATGAGAGAGTCTAGGACATACTTTTCCTGAAGTTTTCCCTCTATAAGAACTCAGCTGGATATAACAATAATTATTTAAGTGATATTTTTAGCCACATTTGTCCCCCTTGGGATTTGATAAACTTTTCCCAGTGCAGCAGGTTGTTTTACTGGTCTTTCAGGCAACGTACTTGAATTGTTTTATTTTCACCTCCATTAAGGCTTAAATGCCTCAGCGAGGCATTAGAATCAGTTACTCTGGGCAGAAATTGCAGAACACCACAAATGACTGTGCATTAATAAACAGGCAGAGAGCTCTGCAGTTCTCTCCATTACTCTGTCATCAGAGATATCTGCTCTAGGTTGTGCTCGGAGCATTAGCCCATGTGGCCTGATATGAGTTCACGAGGCTGGAATTCAAAACACTAACCAGCTGTGGGAACCCGGGAAAGAGGCTGTCACACTAAATGGTATCCAGATTAGAGCTGTGAGAATTTGGGAAAGCCCGTCTAGCAAGCAGGATCTCTTGGGGAGAAGGGAAGGAGGGAGGGAAACAGTTCCCAAGTTGTTAGACTCACAAGCCTGAAGGAAACTAGGGCTCTGTTAGATACTAACACTGCAAGGCTCGGCTGGAATCAAATCTGTAACAGGGGATATTTTCCCAAGGGAAGAAATACAGCATTTTATTGAATTAAAATATAGATAACTACCTCAGAGATGGTTTTCCCTCCACAGTGCAGTCTAGGGTTGGATGCACATGACTCCCTAAAGGATCTAGCTGTGGTAAAACTGATGGGAATCATGATCCAAAAGATGGACCCTTTGTATTACCCCGCACAGGAAGGAGTATGTACCCAACATGCAGGTGCTTGATTTAAAATCCCCAACAACTTGACAGCCAGATTCAAGTGAAAGGGATGACTACACAGTTAGATATGCAAGGAAGAGGGAGAACACGATTTATTACTTATCTACCCTACAACTGATATTCCACTTAGAGAGTGATAAAGGGGGGGGAGAGCAGGAAATTTTTGTCTGTTTTGGCTCCAATACCACAGGTGATGTAAACACAGAGAAATATCTTTACAACCAAGCCCTGCAATACCTTTTTAAAGGGATTTATTTTCCAAGTCTTGCCAAGGCATGGCAGACTTGAGGACCAAGTCCCACGCTTTTATTTGCTGCCCCTTTATAACAGTCTTGGAAAATTCTCTAAGAAAGCAGGAAAAATGAGAACTCTTTAAATACGACCACTGGCTTGGTTGGCAACCTGCTTGGTTTCCTTGGATCCAGCCACACTAACTCCCCATTTCACAGTGCCCACACACAGCTGGGCAGCCAGGGTTTCAGAAAAGGAGGAAGTGCTCAGTGAGTTGTGGGCACATCCATCAGTGTCAATGCCGGAAAAGAAATGCCCATCAGGTGCTGGCTGCTGGAGGAATCCATCACAGGGTGGAAGAGCCCTGTTCAAAGGCAGGGATGCCTCAGGAAGTGATCCTGCTCTGCATACTCAGTGACCCTGAACACAGGAGCCACGCAGATGGTGTCAGATCCCTCTGAGACTCCAGGAACAGGGCCCACAACCTGATTAATGTCACACCTGTACGACTCGTGGGAGGAACTAGTGATACGTGTCCAGCGAAATTCCCCTCTGCAATTTCCCCCCTTCCACTAGAGACAGGTTTATTTATTTGCTAAACTCTGCTCCAGACTCAGAGGGAATTAAAAAAAAATAAAAATATCCACAAGTGGTTCTCTTCTGTGACACATTAATTGGTCTGATTATGAAAGAAAACAATCACAGGGACAACAGGAAAAAAAACAAACAAAAGGACAAGACTCTTACAGACTCTCTCCCATATATAACACAGAGGCAACAAACCAAGCAAAGACAAGGGCACAAATTTCTTCCTCTTTGTTAACTAGTGGCTGACAGTAGTCAGGAAAATTCTGATGGTCTTTTGCCTTCCAATATATTTTGTTTCTTCAGTAGCAGCAGTAATGAAAACAGCCGTGATGTGACATTTTTCTTGTTGTAGAAAGTTCAGCTTGTAATGGAAATGGGTAGTACAGTCAAATTTGCAGTTTTGCATCAAACAAAACTGCAAATTCTCATTACTAGATGCCTTTTTCTCCCTGTTTTTTCTCCCTTTTCCATAAGAAAATACTAGACAAGAAGAAATCAGGGAAGAGAATGGCTGTTGAGTCTTTTGAAAAATAGATTCCGAGCATAATTTTCACAGCTCAGGAGAGTCTCTCCACAGCAGTGACAGAAACCAAAGTAACATAACTCGCACATTCCCTCCTCCATCTTCCTTCATAGGGAAGTCCACACTCACTTGCAGGAATCAGCAAGTTCTGGCTGTCATTCCTGCTTTTAACTCAAGCCCTGCTGAAATCTGTTTGGGATACCAGCCTCAAATGTGCTTTTGGCTGCCTTCATGTGTTATAACACCAGATCCTGAGAGCTTCCATATCTGGCATGTCCACACAGCAGAACCCCTCTCCTTGGGAGTCCCCGGACCATCCCAGGGTACCTCTCCAGTTGCCCAAGAGGCAAAGAGTATAAGATGCTGTTTCTTCCTGAAATTTCCTTCCCTTCTAGGTAAAAACAACTCAAGTCCTTGCAGAAACCCATCTGGCAGCCTCAGCTCATGCAAAACCTTCCCCAGCTCCCAGCACAGACATGGACTACGGAAGGATGTGCAGGATTAGGCTGTAAGAGATTTAACCTGAGGCTGGTTAATGTGACTCATGAAACCAGACATCAATTACTGAGCATGGGAGACAGACTGAGCAAGAATTGGAAACTGTTTCTTTTCATTAACTCCTTTAAGCTGTGTTTGATTTAAGAGGTCCTTGACAAGAAATGCACTTAGGGGTTTTAAATGCTTCAGCCATTCCAAGCTGCAAGTGGATAAACCCAAAGGCCAAAGCACCTTGACCCCTAAACACTGATCAGCCAAAAACCAGTCAAGATACAATATGTCCAGCCCAACATCCTTTCCCAGATTCCAGCTGCAGTGCTACAAAGACTCAGGCTGTCAGATGGTAAGGCAGCTCTTCTGGCTTGCTCTGCTGCAATGATTAGCAGCAAAATGGGTCTTGCAGTGATCTAGTCAAGGCAAGTTTGTCTACAATCAGGATCTCAAATTGAAAGGTGATGCTCAGCTGCCCGGTGTTTATCACAGCAACCTGCAGAAGCTTCAGACTTGCATGAGAACCCCCTTAAGTTTAATATTGAACAGCAATTTGTAGGAGTCTGTACAGAAAACAGACTTTCTTCCAGATTTGCGAGTCAGGAACAGTCTTCCGAACTAAACAGAGAAGTGGATGGGAATCACTCACATTTGCAAGGCTCTGTCCTGCCTGTGTCCCTCAGCTCCAATATATCTAGAGAGACTCACTGGTTCTACACTTCCCCAGAATGCTTCAAGTGAGGTCTAAAAGAAAACAAAAATTACAGTTGTGCTCTAACAATATGAGGATGCCTCTGCCTGAAAATATTCACATACATCAAAGAAGGGCCTGCCCAGTGTTTAAATAAGTCACTTGAATTTTTAGGCACTATTACAAAAGGGGTTCTTATTTGTACTGCTGCTTTTGATACTTATTCACTTATTAGCAAATAATTTTCATCTGTTAAACATTTGCATCTTATATGAGAAACATCAAAAGCTCCAGACCTTTGATGACACTTCTCCCCATCAGTGCACAGCAAATGACAGCAACGAGAAAGAAAAATCTAAACAGAAGGCATTCAAAGAAAACCAGCATGGAAGGCAGAAATGCATCAAGCTCCAGGCAATTAAATCTTAATGAATAAACATTGTTCTCCACTGCTACCTCATGCTAAGAGATGCCCACAAAGCAGTCAGCACAAACTTAATTCTTTCCATTCCCTCTGTCTTCCTTAAGGCAGCTTTGTCACTTTGCTTTCAGCCTGAGCTCTGCAACTCTGCTATCAGCTGGGTGTTCCCAACACTGATGAGGCTGTGGAAGAGTTTCACCCCCAGAAGCAAAATTCTACAAGGTGAGGGAAGGAGAAAAAAATCTCACATACAAAATGTGTAAGTTTTAGGCACTGCCCAGTTTGTAACATCCATCACGACGTGCATTTCTGGGAGGTCCCACACATAAAGAGGCACAGATTCAAATTATTGAGGGGTTATGGAAGGTAGGGGGTGGGAAGAGGGAGGCAAAGTTCGGTACTTAAAAACCTTGCACTGCTTTTTTAAAATAGAAGTTTCCATTAAACAAAAAAGTGCAAGGTTTTGTACTTGAACTAGCTCTGAAAGTTATGTTAGTGAAAAAAACATTGTGACATTTAGCTCCAATGCGATACCAGAAAATTGGGAATGCTCAATCAACTATGAGAGCAGATTCTCTTTTCTGAGCAAACTGACCTGAAAAATCAATCAATCAATACAATCACTAATTCTGTCTTGCACATAACTTGGCTGTTTATCAGTTCAATAGATGTGCTACTAGAAGTCTTTTAGGTGCAGCTTGGAGCTTGTCTCTGGAGTTCCCCTTGTGACTCTGGCAGGTGGAATGCATTAGCTAAGTCTTCACCTTTGTGAGACAGGGAAAGAGCTACATTTGTTTACTTGAAATAATTCCTTTCTCCTGTAAGAACATCATAAGCTCCAGAGTTCTCTGCACTTCCCAACGCAAGCACAGTTTCTTATTGTGCTAAACCAAGCCTATATTTTATCAGTTACACACTGGAAGCTGCTCAACGAGTAGGAAATATTCTCTTTTTTCCAGTTTAGGATTGATAAGCAACACTTGGATGCAGTCCCTCAGCAATACAGATATATATAATCAGGTGTATACATAACATTCAACCTCACAAGTGTCTCATTTACAGTTTTAAGGCTTTACAACACACACGGATCACACAGATCCACCACTCTATTCCCATTTGGCATGCTATAAGAAATTTTGACAGTGAAACATTGAAATTTCAGGAAGAAAATATAAAAAGATGGCTTTCAAGGCACTAACAGGATCTCAGGTGCCTCATGCCTTCTGTCTAATACCTGATATCACACCATCTGTTTTATTCAGGAACAAAGAGAAGACTTAAAATGGGTAGGGGGTCCCCACTCTACAAATGGCAGGATAAGGCCTTTTTCAGCTTGCTAATCTTGATTAAAAATCAGAGGCAATAAAAATTAACTTTTAACAAATTATAAGAGTTTGACTTTAGTGAAATAATTCCAACTGTAGTTCTGACAGGACCTCCTGTCCTTTGCACAGGTTCATGCTAAACCTACAGGAAGATTAATGCTTAAGAGCAGTACCCCTAAAACTACTCATGTTGAAGAAGTTAACCTGTGGATTCAATGTCTCTTGCAGCTGACAATTAATGCAATCATGGAAAGAAAAGGAGGAAACACGAGTGTCAAAGGATGGGAAACGGGAGGTCTGATTTCTTTTGCAAAATTAACTCTTGGGGCTGAAATGAAATTCAACATGTTGGCTGAAATTTGGCTTTCTTCCTATTAAAATACCTGCCTAATCAGTTCAACGTGTTAGATGTGTCTCAAACTGGACCTTGTACCTCTGGGGGAAGCCCCACTGTTGATTTCTTGTTCTGAAGGGTACTACCCAGAATATTTCACACACCCAGACCTCTTTCTGTTTTTAATCCAAGCATGTCATTAGTATACAGAAACAATGCTAATAGATAGTGCCAAGTCCTAATAAACAACATCTAAAATATTTTTCTAATTAGCAAACAGTGAGGTGTCCAAAACTGAAGTCAGCAAAAGGCCCTTTTACCACAGGACAGGGCAGTAATTCAGAGGTGTGGAAGTAACTGTGCTGAACTGCAACTTGGAGCAGGACATATATGCAAGGGTACATAATGTCATAGCAACATTTTTCTCTGGTGAAGCATTAGAGCACTTGTTTTTAAGCAGGCATTTAAAAATCAATCAACATTTAAAAGAATTAAAAAGTGTGTTGAAATGTTTTACCAAACTACACTCAAGAAATAACTCCCTTTCTGAAGTCACTCTGATAATGGGGTAGGGTATGAACTGGAATTGCTCCAGCATCTCTGTTTTCCTGAAGATGAGGAGCCAGGAGCATGAGGAAAGGCTGAGAGAATTGGGATTGTTAAACTTGGAGAAGAGAAGGCTTTGGGGTGACCTAATTGCGTCCTTCCAGTGCCTGAAGAGAGCCTAGAAGAAAGATGAAGACAGACTATTTACAAGGGCCTGGACTGACAGGAAAGGGGGGATGGATTCAAACTGACAGAGAATAGGTTTAGATTAGACATTAGGAAAAAATTATTGGCTGTGAAGGTGGTGAGACCCTGGCACAGGTTGCCCAGAGAAGCTGTGGATGCCCCATCTGTGGAAGTGTCCAAGGCCAGGTCAAACAGGGCTTGGAGTGACCTGGGATAGAGAAAGCTGTCCCTGCCCATGGCAGGGGGTTGGAATGGGACCATTTTTAAACATCCCTTCCAACCCAAACCATTCTATGATTCTCTAATTCCAAGCATCCTTCCTCCAATCCCAACTGCTAACTGGGACAGCTGTGCCACGGCAGGCACTTTATCACTATGAAAAAAAAAAATAGAAAAAAAAAAGTCAAACAAACAGCAGATTCTTTCTATTTTATGGCCTGAAGAGGCAGGGGGAAAGCAGGGAGGGATCTGTGCCTCAGCAGCGTGGCTCTGAGTCACGCTGCCTCCCGGGGCTGCTCCTTGGGTGGTACAGTTTACACACCATCTCTTGCTCAGAGGATGAGCCTAAAGTCACCACTGAGCTCCTTGGGAAGGAAACAAACACAAATTTTACATATGCTTGGTCATATGGCCTATGTGATGTTATCCAACATGTAATTATCAAGAGCAAATTTTCTCTAGCTCAGACTGTTTGCTTCCAAAGAGATCCCAGTGGAAAGCACTTCTACTTCCACATTTCCCTACTTTGAATATCTTTCTTTTTTTTGCTTTGGTTTTCCAGGTCCTCCTATAATTTATACCACCTACTCAGCAAGTTTCAAGGCAGTCAATAGTGACTTGACCACAGCCATAGAGCAACTCAGAGCCCATGCCAATTATTTTCAACAATATATGGATTAGATTACACACCCGCTGCCAGAAAAAACGATCTACCTCAGATTTAAATCATTAAGAATGACCCTCTGGAGACAATAATCTCTCCTAAATGTGAAAGCTACAGACAAATGTCAGAATGTTGTCTGGCCCAGGAATGTTTCCTCATAACAAGGCTGGTTTGTGCAATCAATGAGGCTGACAAAATCTCCGATACGCTCTCAGGGCCTGATCCAAGGCACAGGGAAGTTTATGGTAACACTCCCATTGACTAGAGCTCTGTGGGAAACTTTTTTTTTCCCCTGACCCACGAGAATTTTTGAGATTTTGAAAGCTTTTTCCCATCCTGAACAAGGCAGAAAAATTGAAATCTCAAATTTTTGCAACCTGAATATCTACTTGCACCACTCCCATAAAAGAGACGAGATACAAAGAAATAATAAAAAAAACCCCTGATTAAAATATTCCGTTTAAAAGTGAAGGGAAAAGACTAAGTTCTGAAATTAAATCTCATATTCTCAAAATCAAAGGCTTTGCATAGAGAATTTGGCATTTTTTCAACAAAAATGTGACATCAAATACTTGTTGAACAATTCCAACATTCTCTGCTGAACTGTAGGGCAGGTCTTTCCTGCATGAATGAGCTCACCTGGGCTATTTTGCTCTTTAAAATAGAAATCCCTTATATACAGGCACTCTATTCATCTTCATAACAAGCATAATTTGTGTTTCAGCCACTGAAGAGGGACAGTCTCCCTTTGCACACTAAGGGGTGGAAGCCATTTGGATGCAAGGAGAATAAAAAAAATAGGAGAGAAATTCCTCACAAGCAATTGCAACATGTAAACACCACATCTTAAAATTAATAAGACTTCCTTCTGCGAGGTGACAACTGTCACATCTCATGCCTTAAAGTAGCATTTTCCAGCCCTGAAGGTCTTGAACCCCCGTGAGCCAAACCCCACGTTCTTGTTACAGCAGGAGCCACTGGATGGAGCTGTTAGAAACAGTCTCACAAGCTCTGAGTGAGTCATGTCTAGTCTTTAAGAAATCTGCATTGGTCTGATTTTTAAGCCATTTCCAGTGGGAAAGCTCTTGGGAGCAGCAAGGAAGGTTTCTCTCTGTTTATGATGTTTGGAGTTCTTGCTCAGCAGGGAACAGAGATCTGCCAGTTTTGCAGAAGAGACACCCTACAAGGGCCCTGAGAGACGAGTGATGTGTTTTGTGTAATAGGAGAAACACACACCTACATCCCCACACCAGTTTCATTTCCTGGGAGGACAAACTGTCTTGGAATACCCTCAGTATGGACTAGCATTCAAAAAGATAAGCAGAACAAGATAAGCTCCACTCCACGTGGAATTGAGAGAGGAAAAGGAGGGATAGATGTCTACTGACTTATTGTAGTCATAAAAGGAAACATGCAGAAAAGTTGGAATTTGAAGTAAAAAATCCTGATAGCAAATGCTAAGGCGTTCTCCTATGCATTAAGGAGTTCCTGCCAAGATTTGAGTCATTGCAATCCATAATTCCTGAGAACAGTAGTTTCCCAGACAAAAATATCACCGGTAATAGTAATATAGAGCTGGAGTTCATTATTCTTTCTATACATCTGTGTGTATGTATAGCTAGAGAACAACCCTGAAAATCCAGGAGCTAATAATAAACCAGGTGACAGCACCTGAAAATAAATGGCTCTTCCATGGGAACTTCTGAATTGACATTTTGCAGCCTCTGACTCCAAGGGCCACATGAACCGTCTCACCTACAGAACCTGGAGCACACTTTTCTACATGACAGAGAGAACAGAGCACCCAAGGCTCCAGCTGAGTGTTAAAAGAGGAGTAGGTCACATTCAGCAACACCCTCAGCAGTGCACAGTGTGCTGGATGACACCAGCATTCCCTGTGGAATGTGCCACTCCAGCAGCACATGTGCACACGGTGCAGCAAATCCCAGTGCTCCTCCTGTGCCGGTGACTTTGACAACCAGCACAGTAAGTTCAGCTTCATATTTTTCATAGTAACTTCAAAATAAGTGCATGTGTCAGCTCAGAGAGCAATCTGCCTAGAGATCTCCCCCTCCTATCTCCAGCTTTCCATGAGCTGTCAGGAAATTCAGGATAGCAGTCAGTTCCCTCATTTCTGCTTGGAGCCTAAGGCCGGTTTTGCAGACACTCATTTAACCTCCCACTTTAAACCTCTTGCTGAGTGTGCCATGTTTTGTATCATCAGCCACCTTTCCTCAGCTATCATCTCAGCTCCCACAGCAAGCTTTCCCAGCACAGGAGCTCTTCCAGTGCTTCCTGGACAAAGTAGCACTTGAGGCCCCTGACTCCCCCTCCGCCTTATTCTCGCATCCTTGCACCTATTCACACTTCCATTTGCACCAGGCCAATTCACTGCCTGCTTTCCCAGTCACCATCCAAATGCAAAGTCTCATCTGTCTTTTCAGATGGTGCAGCAGATGGAAAAAAAGCTTAATTTGTCTCCAGTTTGTTGTATCATTGCTATGCATCACATGTGCTGTTGAAAAAAACCAAACTGGGCAGTCAAAACATGCACATCTTGCTCCTTTGTGGGCTGTGGGGTCCTCCAGGCAAAGAAAAGATTGTGTCCCTCCTGAGAATAACTGCACAAAGTGAGTTTGAAGATTCCAGAGGGCAAGATGGGTCCATCTAAAGCTGTTAGGTAGCAAGCAAAGAACACAAAGGGAAGCTGGCAGACTCCTGAGAGGAGCAGGATCTTGCCTACACCAAAGACATTTTTAAAAAAGCTTCATTTATGGAAAGATGTAAAATACTCAAAGACTTCACAGGCACTGCATGGAATTGGCTGCAACCTCAACATCACCAATAACTCAGACACACAAAGCAAGACTGAAGGGTGCAGAGCAAACTCCAAGGATGTGGTCAGAGAATGAGTTGAACTGGATCCCTCTGAGCTTTCCACACCAGGGTTTTTTTCTTGCCATTTTTTAGCAGAAGAACAGCCTAAGAAACTGAGCTTTTTGGCATCTTCTGGCACATGTTTAATAAAGAAGTGGCGCAGTTCTACCTCAAGAGTAATGTACCATCCCATTAGAGGTGGGATCAATAGATTGCAGATCTGTGGAGACTATGATAAAAGTGCCAAAAAGGCATCAAAAGGTCTGTCCCGTAAGGGACAGAAAGGTAACACATGAGCATTACTCAGCAGGTGAAATGATGTTCAAAATATTCCTCAAATATACACTTCCATTAATTGATAATAACTTTGTCCTCCATCCCTTGTTTCCATCTATACATTGAAAGGGTTTCTGTACAGATCAGACAAGGTTTTATTCTCAACTTGCATATTCACATGCATAGAAGATGACTGGATTGGAAAGACCATGGATAACAATTCCATTCCAGTAATTTCAGGATTACCTTTTACTTAAACTTGGGAATTAGATGCCTTTTTCATCTTTAATATTCCTGATTTCTGGGTGTTTTAGGGGGGGGGGGTTGTTTGTTTCTTTGCTTTGTTCAGGTTTTTCTTAAGGAAAGCAAGATGAAATAACTGTATGTTCTACTGGGGAGAGCATTTCCACACTGCCATCATGGTTTTATGGATATGTATATACATACAGCTGTTCATGCCAGCAAAAGCATGGAAAATCTTTGCATCCATCTTTAGGAAATCCTCCCCCCCCTCCCCCCCCATCCCCAGAAGTGGAAAATTGAGTCTTTGAAAGGCCCTTTTATTCTTTCTTTCTATCTCCATGTTGTGACTAAGTAGAAAAGGATAAAGAGTGACAGGAATAAAAGTTAAAAAAAGAAAAATAGGGAAGAAAACATAGCTTGCAAACTTGAAATCAGAACCTAGAAGTTCTATCAGTAATTTTTCAAGGTATAACCATTCCTGGTCTGAACTCCTGTAAAAAGGAAAAGTACTTTATTATCTCTCAATTGTGAAAATCTTTTCTATGCCTGAATCTGCACTATTAGTACTAAAATGCTTGTTACAATGCCATTCATCACCAAGGACTCAACAACTATTAAGTGTGATATAAACCCATGCACATATAAAAATATGTGCTATACTAAAAAGCGTCTTTTTAGGATAGAAAAACACCTGATCTGTTAGTACCATATCACTTTTACCTAACTAATGTGTGTTCTTGACTTTTACTAATCTCAAAAATGCAAGAGTACAGGAAGATTCTACATCAAATGCATCAGTTCTCTATGAAAAATAAGAAGTGTCAGTCAGAGCATTCTTATCCCTGAGATAAAAGGACAATTTGCTTCCCCTGCTCTTTCCTTGGACATACCATTTGCACTCTAGAGGACTGAAAAATGCAATAAATTTTGCAATCAGAGACACCAGAACCTCTAATAGTTTTTAAACCTAAGCTCACTTTATTTTGGCAGGAGTATAAAATAGCCCCATTCCTGATGATTAATGATCAAAAGACAGTTAGTTAGTTAGAGGAAAAAAAAATGTTCAAGTGCAAAGTTTAAACTTCATGGACTTACAGAATAACTTTTCCTGGCATTCTGGAGGAGAAAGGAAGTAAACCCAGGCCACTGAACTCTCTGGCTTGCACAGGCCTTGAAATCATGACCAGAATCTCATCTCTGGCTGCAAATGCACACCAGAATCATGAGGAAATAACTTATTCAACGCTGGCATTTTTTGAAAGGGCACTCAAGGTTAAAGTCAAAATTCACAGGTATTGCAGGTAAACAGCATTAACTAAGAGGGGTAAAAAAATCCTCTGTGTTGTCTGTAAAACTGTTCCTTCCACATCCAGGCAGCAGACAGGCATGGATATATGCACTTGCTACTATCATGCTGTTGGGAGTTCTGCCAGCATGTAGGATTAACCCACATTGCACATCTGGGAATGATGGGGAAATCAGAAGACCATCCTAGAGCATCACCTCCACAGTTTACCCTTGGAATCAAAGCCCTTTCTTATCCCACCCACCACTAACATCCCTTCATAATTCATCAAGCAGCGATAAACTGAAACACGGCACAAACTCAGCCCTCATTTATTTCATTTAATGGGTGTTGTGACTACAGGACCTGCCTCTAATTTACCATATTGTAAACTTGCTGCTCAGAAGCAGCACGTGTTTTCCCAGGCTTCAGCTACGCTGTCTGGGGGGGATCCATTCCCTGCGGTAATTCCCACTGGGAACAGGCAGGCGAAGCGCTGCAGCTGTGAGGTGTCTGCCCGGGGCTGACCCTGGGTCAGCACCAACAGCCCAGGAGGTGCTGGAATCCCTCATAACCCTCCTGGAGGATTTTCACAGCTCTGCATTTTTGCAGTGGGACTCTTCTCCCCATCCCTGAGAGCATCCCTGGCATGGCCTGGGAACAATACCCCGATGGGATCTCAATTAGGTCGCTAACAAATTCATGAGGGTTCAGCCCCCACCATCTGTCCGAAGGGAGCAAGGCTCTGTTTGCTTTGGGGCTTGGGATTTTTCCCCCCCCCATTCCCATCTCTCCTTTCTTATGAGCACCATTTGACAAAGACATCTACATAACAGAGAGATTTAATGGATTTTAAGAAAAAAACAAAAGGGCAAATTAAGGCAGTTTCACTATTCATTCCCACCACATTGGAGCATTACAAAATTTATCACTTAACATGTACATAATTTAGCATAATTCAACATTCAAGCACATTAAACAAAGACAGAAAGACAATACTGAAAGCTTATTAATAATAATGATTCTTCCTTTACAGAGGAGTCATGTCTGTTTGAAATCACAACCCCACTAAAACTTCAGTTTCAAAAATTCAAGTGCACTTGGTATTGGAAGCAAAAAAAAAAAATGGATCAGTAGATCTGAAGTCAGAACAATTAAACAGGAGAAATTTTATAGTTTGTTATATGACTGTCTCAAAATCTTTACTTCCTGTACACACACATGGAGAGGATAAATTTTGATTTTACATCAATTTAAACCTTGAGATAACCTGTCAGATACTCACCTTGTGCTGCCAAGAGCTTTGCAGGGCAAAAGGTCTACACAGACAGCCAGTGCACCTCACCCTATGGATATTTCCCATGTGGTAACTTCCACAGCACCACATTTGGGAATTACCTTGGATGGTTTGTGGCCCTGGGCCCTCACTCAGAGGGCTGCATGTTCAGAATTCATTTCTGTTCCATCAAGGGAAGAAAATAAAGTGTCATAGACCAGGATGAAGTAAGGAGTCTCAGTGCAACAGTGAGGGATGTAGGGAAGTGCTGAGATAGGAATATACTTTCTCCAGGTGTGTTTTAGGATGCTTTTAAGAGCCTGGGCCACTACAGCAACTGCACAAAAAACATGTGGGTAAGGAGAGGGAGAAGAAAGGTGGAGGGAGACCTTTCCTCCAACATACAGAAACAATTAATCAGAGCAGATTTAATCATTTTGCTCATGTTGAAAGGAGTAAATTCATGCTAAACTTGCCATGCTGAAGATAATGGAGCAAGTCATGGGAAGGAAGATGTTATTGAGCTAAAAAAGCAACGAGGGAGAAAGCGGCAAAATTCTTTGTTTTGTTTTAGATACTCTGGAAGGTTATGTCATCACACTGAGATGAGTAATTTATTCAGATCGTGTTTTTTTCACCCAGGACTTTTCTAGCTTTGTCTCAGTCAATACAAACAAACTTAACAGTTCAACATCACAGCTTTCAAAAATGTGGTCATTTTCTATATTAAGAAAGAGCTTTTGTGCTCTAAAAACTAATAAGTTTCTACATGTCAGTCAAAACAAACTGTTTATTTCCCTTCACTGCTCAGCATCTGAAGCCCAAAAGGCACCTTGTCACACCAACATGGCTGTCTGGAAAGTGGGAGTATGGCAGAGAGTATAATTCTTACAAATTATCTGCCATCTGTGGAAAAATAAATGGACATCACCTTTGCCCTTTCATCCCCCCAAACTGGCTGCACACAATCACAAATGGAGACAGATTAGGAGATGAGGAAGCAGAGGGGAGCAGAAATCAATTCTTCCACTTACAAATAATTAAGACACAGGAGGGTTAACCCCAAGTTGTGGTTGTACCATCCAGTACAAACATAAGTAACAAGAACTAGTTAGAAGAGATTGAGTATCTGAAAGTATTCCAGTGAAATGAGTAGAAGGCAGCTTTAATATGGGCTTCAAGTGAGTCACGGCTGGGTGCAAACTGGTTTTGAAAACCTGTTTCTAGACTTGTATTTCAGCAATTTAGTAACTCAGGGACATCCATTCAAACCCTGCTCCAAAATCCATCTCCCTGACAACCCAGCACCAGTGAGTCATCCTGTTTTGGGTGACTATGGGACTGAGCACCAGAAGAGCTGCAACTCTCTTTTAAGAACATTTTCTTGTCTCGGACATTCCTGGGCACTGTAGAAGCAGAAGAGTGAAAGATGAAACCATGTTCTTCCCAACCAGATTTGTCCACACAAATCACCCACACCTACCCAAGAAGATGGTACCTCAAGCTTAACTTAATCCTTCCTTTGTGGGAATGGCAAACTCTCACTCAAATATCTTTCACCAGTGCACTTATTCCACTCTTACTCTCCTTGATGACTCCTGAAGATAACTTTGAAATTTTGGAAAAGCCTGCAGCCATAGCAATGAAAAAAAGACGTTCTTAGAAACCAAACTCAGTTTTACCTTTAAGCTTTTCTGATTGAATACTTCTCTCCCTCACTCTTTCCATACTGAGTATTAATCAGGAAGGGTTGATTTGAAAAGAGAAAAATAATTTTTCTTTTATAACTGTGTATTGAATGGAAGATTTACCTCCAGTTTAGAGAAAGCAGAACTTAGTGTTTAGATTATATCTAAAGATAAAGTGCAGAATTCAATGATATTTCATTTTCTGGCTACTGACAGCCTTTATCAGACATTTCCTGTAATTCATTGCTTCTACAACCTACAAGTATCTTTTGCAATGAAGAAAACTGTTTACATAAAATTGAAGATGTTTCACTCCACAGCACCATTTGAACAGTTGTTTATGACAGCCTAAGGAAGAATTTGTTTCACTAGATTTTTGGTCAAATAATGAAATCCTTATGCACAAAAAAAACAAAACAAAACAAAACAAAAACAAACAAACAAAAAAACCAAACACAAATCCAAATTTAATTTGTCAGAAGATGCAGAAGTCTGAACACCACCTGGAGCGCTCTTAGAGCAAGGCCAACAGGAAAGGTCAGGTCTAATACATACTTTGTCCCACAATATCTTCCAAAAAGTATTATTTGAATATCTTATGAACAAAGTCAGCAGGGCTAAAACAGGCAAGTCTGTGGGATCAATGTCTAATTTTCCTAAAGGAGTTCTAGAAGCTTCACAAAGTCTTATTCAAAAAATTTAAGCCTTCTGACCTTAAATGTAGGGGCCTTTGGATTGGTCTAATTAGATGCATGATACACCTTCCTTCTGATAAGGCCAGAAAGTTCAGTTCTTCAGGAAAATAGTTTTTTACTCCATTTTTAACAAAGCAGAGCACACAGGTCTTCAAAATATTCAGAGTTCAGCTAAGTTCATTGGAAGAAATGAGTGAGGTTTTAGTATAATTCCTCTTTTCTTTAAGACTATTCACACCACTGCCATCCTCAATAACAATACTGCTTGTTTGTTTTTCTTTAAATAGGATTGTGTGCAAATGTATACAGTTTGCTTATGCAGGAACATCTTTCCAGAGATGCAAAGACTGGCTTTTAAGAGTGCCTGGCACTCAGAAGCTTCTGGCATCACACTGAACACAAATTTTTCAAAGGAAGATGAGCACTAAATACTCAGCAGCTTATGAAAAACAAGTCATA
The DNA here is from genome assembly GCF_003945595.2 of Pipra filicauda. Lineage (NCBI taxonomy): Eukaryota > Metazoa > Chordata > Aves > Passeriformes > Pipridae > Pipra > Pipra filicauda. Next base: position 1,803,042 of record NW_024104953.1, on the reverse strand, counting down.
GTTGAGCCTTTCTGAAAGTCTGTCCTTGATTATGGAAACTCAGTAAGATCAATTCTGAGAAGGGAGACTCATCACCGCTCACAAAACACTGCTGCTGGACCATATGAGGATTTGGCAAGAGCAGCCTGCATTCTTCACTGTCAGCTTCAACCAGGACTAAATGAAGACAAGGCTTTCAGTTAAGGTAAATGCTGATTTTTTAATATTTAATAAAAACACCCCATTCCTACAAACCCATTATCTAATGAAAAACAGCTCTGCCCGCAGAGTAAAATGATAAAGAAAAGGAGTTTAAACTTTAAAAGGAACAATGCAGTAAATTACTACATTCAGGAATTATATCCTTCGCTGATGTAAACTGGCACAACTTCAACAGAGACCTGTTGATTAACATCAGCACACGGTCTTGTCCAACCTGTTCAGCACCAACAAACTCGTGCACTCGTGTGGTAGTAACCTCAGAATATCTAATATTTGCTCTCTGCTGTCAGCAGGTATTAGTCAAAGAGAGACATAATTCATAAATTATAAAGAACAATAAAAGAGGTTTTTCTTCCCCATTTTGTACAAACTCCAAAAATCTATTTTCTTTTCTTGTACTTGGGTTATTTTTGCTCACAGAGGCTTTGGGACAGCAGCAGTGGAAACTGAAGCTGTCTGGTTAATCTGAGGTCAAATTTTGTGTAGGCAGCTGCAATCCAAGCTTCCCCACCCTGCCCTACCACTAGACTCAACTCTGACCTGCTGGGACCACCCCCTCACTCCTGCAACAGCTCAGTCCACATTTCTACAGAGTGAGCACAGACAGCTAAAATGCCAAAATATCTATGTGTGAAAATACATACACACTGTCAGGCCTCTGAGTTTTTTGGCTGGAAGATAACCAAGACCACCAAATGCATTTGGCAGTCTGGAATCTACTGATGAACCAAGTCACTTAGCACATGTACTTGGTCCTTGTGAACAAGCTACAGTTTTGAACTGAATCAGTGGTTTAAAGGGAAAACACACACACAGTCACTGCCACTCCACAACCTCACACATCCACAGCAAGGCTCTGAAGTCCTTCTAAATCTGTGACAACTGAAAAAGTGTTCAGTGCCCCAAACTCATGACTACCATATTCACAGCAAACTGCTGGGTCTTGAGCACTTCTGAAGTCAAACCACTGGTTCAGGGACCTTTAAATTTGAATTTCCTAGGGTATCTAGGTGATCAGTCTGATGTTTTCCTGACACGTGGGGATGGTCTTCAGGAACTGGTCTTCAGGAACTGGGAAAATCCCATCCTAGAAACCTACAGTAAATTCTGGCTTCTGGACACCTCTGTTACATCTGTTACTTTAACACTGGAGCTCATGACCAAGGTCAACCTCACTGATTTCAGTGGTAGTCTCTCAGCTGTAGAAAGACCATCAGCTGTGGAGAGCTGATCCCCTCAGTGGCTAAGCCAGAGGAAGGGCAAGAGGAAGTTTAACCATCCTCATTTTACAGGTGGGAGACTGAAGCACAAGGAAGCAAAGGAGGGGCAGGAAAAAAGGGAAAGATGTAAGTGATATGTTCAAGGCCACCCAGGAAGACTCTTGCAGAGCAAGCACATGAATCCACATTTCTCACTCCACCCCACTTCCCTCCTCTCTGCATACAAAGTCTCCACTCTTGGAGCTGTGGGAAAGTTTCTATGGGTCAGTGCTACTGTGCATGGTGGTTACCCAGAGGAGCCCATGTCCTCACAGGTGCAGAAGGATAGAAATCCATTTGCAGCTCTCAAATCAGTCCAGCAGAGAAAGGACCAGTGTATAAGAGCACTCACATCCTGCTCCCTGGGCTCCAGGAAGGAGACAGAGCTGGCAACAGAATCCTCAGTAAGGACCACACTGAAAAAAAAAAATCACAGGGAAGCACAGTCCGTGAGCATTTCCTGATCAACATCAGATGCTGAAGAAGTGGGAGAACAGGAGGCACCTAAATAAGCAATTTAAAAGGCCAATTCTGCCTATTTTAGAGAAAGATCAGCACAGGCCGACATGAAGACAGTGGAGCTAAAAAATTGCAGAATCTAAGTCCAGCTGGGCAGATGATCCCTGCATTACTTTTGGGAAAAATCACTCCAACCCTTCCCCTTCACTGGTTTCAAACCATAAATGTCTTGAGGCAAGGACTGTGATAAGATCTGTCTTCATTCCACACTGACCTGTGGGATAGTTGTGTGGGTTTCCTGCACAGGGAAGACACCTTGTGTGCCTGCACAAGGCAGTCCCAGCAACTGCAGCATTTAAGAATTACTATTGCAGGGTTTTCAAATGCACAGGAAAAGTGCTGGGTTGATTGTCTTCCATCCAGGATGCCAAACCAAAAGATATCCAACCAAGCTTTAGGTAACATCTATAGTGCCACCGACAGCCCAGAGTTCCCTGCCTCTGACAAGCAAGGAGGGCTTTCCTTTAAGAACAAACAGCACACCAAAATCAAGCAGATCACTAGTTAGCTACAGGCTAGTTTTCAGAAAACACAGGATATTATATCCACCACCAGGCTTTGGTCTACACACCAGTGACAGCATCTAGGAGAACCAAACATTGCATTCATTTCAGCATCAGTGCAATCACAGCAACAGTACAATTTTGAAGCAGATCCACCAACTGTCCCCACAGATCCCATCCAGGCTTGCCTCAGTGTGGTTTGGTGTGGCACATCAGCTAAGGCACCTTCTCTCCAAGGTTTTGGGATATACTCAGTCCAAAGTACACCTCCCCACCAGCACTGATGCACCCACAGCAGAGCCTCGAGGGGCTCAGCCCTGACTGCTTTGATCTCCTGATACTGCACCAGATTAACCACTCACAAAGTCAAAGCCAATGCAACTTGGAAATTACGGAGAATTAATTGCTCTGTTGATGTGAGCATTTTAATAAGAAATAATCACCATGAGCAAAGAGATAAAAGTGAAAAGCAAACTAGAGAAAGATTCCTGCGGTCAGAGCAGTTTGGCAATGTGAGGAAACTGAAAATGTAATAACCAAGGCACAGCACACGAGTCTTGTCTGAACTACTGCGAGAATGACTTTCATCAGGAAAGGTGGTCTTTTGAGAACAGCAGAGTTCTGTTCATAGAAAAGAACAGTTCTCCCTCTAAAAAAAACAGGTTGTGTGTAGATATGTTTCCTCCAGAAATACAAATTTCAATTCTTTTTGTACTTCTTCAGAAGTAGAAGATTTGCTGAAGTCATGAAGTGTTTTGAGTCAGAAGACGAACAATGAAAGCCATTAGGTATTCATTTTATCTAGATCAAGTGTCAGACTGCTTGAATTTCTGCTTTACTAACATATCAGGCTTTTATTCTGACTTACAGGCAAGTTAATCTTTGAGATAATGAACCTCTTACAAAAGGAAAAATTATCACCTACACTCTTAAAGGAGAAACAGAGTAAGTATTTCTACCTTATAGAAGTGTCAGCTGGTTCAAAACCTGGAAATAAGCACAAGATCCCACACACAGACCTTTCCCCTGTATAATTCACCCAAAATCTGGAAAAAAAAACCCAAAAAACAAACTACCCCCCCAACTAAAACCAAATAAATGCATACCTTCATAATTGCCTCAGCATTTCCCCAGCCAGCATTTTGTCAGTGTTAGCCCATTAACATCAACAGTTAGTCCCACAAAAAACAAGATAAGAAATTGCCTTTCTAGTGATGTCACAGTGATGAATAAATTAAGCAAAAGTTAGAAAACCGAACACAAATTAAAAAAATCTCAGCATCAAACTTCATGCACACACTTCAGCTTAGAAGGAGGGAAGACTTGGCCTCCTGTTGTCCACTCATTCCTGATTTCATTGAATGCCATAAGCACAACCATGAAAATCTCCATTTTAAAAAAAAAAATCACAAAAGAGCATGTATATGTGGTAGGACATAAGAGTACCGTTGAGGCTTTCTGTCCAAACTTTTTACAGGCTCTAATGAAATCCAAAACTTTCCTCCATTGCCCAAATCAATACACATTGCTTTAACCCACTAGCAAATAACAGACTGAGGAGAGATTCACAATGATTAATTAATTTATTTTTTTTTCCTTACAGTTTAATGGCATTCTAGGAGTGCCATGTCAGCAAGCAGAACACCAACATGGCTCTTCTTTGTGCCTTTTCACCAGTGAGAAGTTTGCATGGATTTGGGGTTAAAACATAAGCAATTCTAACACTGCTTAAACAGAAGCAAACCTCTGCATTTTCAAGCTGAACAGCAGTTTCAACCCAGAAAAGAAACACCAAATATTATAACACCACCAGCTTGATCTAACACAACTAGCATGACATTATAGTGCCTTCTCAGGAAGGGGAAAGAGCTCCCATGTTCCATTAACCTTCATGGAAAGCCCAGTGCAGAGGTGATGAGGAGCAGAGTCACACTCAGCTATATGAAGCAGAGCATCCAGCCAAAATCTGCTTGCTTGGAGACAGATGGCAAATCCAGCCAGTGCTCAAACTCCAGCTGCATGCCTGAGCTCCCTCAGATCTATGTGTGGGATCACTATAGACTGAAAATTATCTAATAGAGCAGAGTCTCCTGGAGACCTGGGTTTCCAGACTCTTGTTTTCTTTACAGAGGACCACATTAAACTTACCCAGAACAAAGCCAAAAGAAAACAGTTCTCAAGCTTTTCCATTTAGAAGTGTTATGCACACAAAAACACACGCTGAACGGACTTAATTTTGTCCTGTGAGTGCAATTTGCTCACACTCTGCATCAGAGGGAGCAGTTGGGAACAAATTCCAGCGGGAAGGATGAAGAGCTCCCACTGCACCTTCCCAGTCTGGACACCTGCCAAGTGGGCATCACCCTCTTCCTTCTCCCTTTGCTCTAGAGAGCAGCTCCAGCTTTCCTGGGTACCCAGGGGCTCAGCACAGGAACATCCACCTGCCTGCTTGTTTGGAGAGCTCCACACAGAGCCCAGGACCATGTACCCAATCTGCTGCTGGTCAGGTTTTATGTAGCCCAGTGCAGGCACCAACATATTGTGGACAGGAGTAGAACATGTCCGCTGGCAGGGCTCACATGGAACAACTGCACCGAGACTGAGAGAGCATTTATTTTGTGCTTCTTCAGGGGTAGAGGGGATCCCTTTCATGGTTCTCCCTTAATATCACTTATTTTTCTCTCAATATCTTTTTTCCCCTTCTATATCTGCCCCTCTCCCAGTATAAATGACTTATTCCAGGTCCTATCAGCGACACCGCACACTGTTCAGACAGGAGCAAAGGAAGAGGTCACTCAGTGACACACACTGAGTGCTTTGCTTCACTGGTACTTCCCAAGCTCCTCAGTCCTCAAAGTCTGGCCAGCTTTCAGCTCCCAAGGCTGGGCAATCCCACCACAGCTCATCCAGGCAACCAGGCTGGCAAAAACCTGGCAATGCCCCAGGCTAAGACTGAACATTTGCTATTAACTCTCATCAAGCATCTTAGCAAGCAACATCCCTCCAGAACAAAAGGCTGTCCCCTTTTGGGGTGGGAGGTACCCATTTTAACAGTATGTAATACCAAAAAGCCCAATTGCCTTATTGTAGGATCCTTCTCACTTCTTATTTCAAGATATTTTTGCCCTAAATCAAAGCAGACTCATGCTTTGGCTGTTAGTTGCACTAAACAAAGCAAAATTACTTCATGCAAATAAAAAGCTTTAGCACTTCTGAATCACTATTTTTACTGTAATGTATTTGACAAGATTATTATTTAGATATAATTAAAAACTTATTCATTTGGAGAAAGAATTTTTTTTTTAAGTCAATATTACCCATGGTATGAAAATCACATTTCCTGTACAGATACCTGTATTTCCATTTCTTATTACTGGCTACATCTATGAGGGGGTTTTGTTGGTTTGTTTGCCTTTAAGTGCATAAAATCCTCACGAAGTCTGGTGAAGGTACGTTTTTATAATAGCTTGAGACTCTAACTCCCCTAGAAGATCACCACCAAAACCTTGCCTCAAAACATGTTCTACACAAAACACTACAAGCAAATGCAGAACTGGAGGATTTCTCCTGTTCTGTGACCATGATTGAGTCTCTTAAGTCACCAATATTCAGACCAGAAACCAAATTTTTCAGGCAGAAGCGAATCTGAAAACAGACAGTACAAAAAGCAGTTCAGTTTGATATCTGGAAAAATCAATTTGTCAGCGTGAAAAGTCAAATAATTATTAATTTTCAAAGAACAATGGCGTTTAGCTGTGTGAAGCCCATTATAACCCTGACAACCAAATAAACTCAGAGATATGTGTATATGACCACGAAATAAGAAGGTCAGTGAGCACCACACAATGAAAGTCTTGGGCGAGGAGTCCCTTGGAAAAGGTGTGTTTACTTCCCAGAAACCAAACAAGTAGGCTGGATTGCAGAGCAACTTCTCTTTCTGGCTCTGACTGATAAAAACTCATATGCATGCAAATGGAGAGGAGAAGACAACAACAACAACAAAAACCCAGCCTTTGCCAAGCTGCATTGACCTGTTTATTCAGAAAGCTTGTCTCCACAGCCAGAGCAGCACTCCATCAGATAGCTTTGTCCTGCAGGACTTCTGAGCCATGTAAACTACGGACACCCTATCAGAGTGGCTTGCAAAGTAAATCACTTGTATGTAAAGTTGATGCAAACAAGAAAACCAAAACAATCCATCTCATTATTTTCTTCAGCCAATTATGTCAAATACAAACAAACAAAAGATATCACTTATGTGCAGAGAACACAGACCAGTGCTGGTTTCACAGAGGAGTGACCGACTCCAGCAAATTAAATGCCCAGGGCTTCAGAGGCTTCATCTGGTCCTAATTTTCAATTGGTAGTAAAATGATATGTTTTTTTCACTTTCATTGTAGCTTGTTTTCATCTAGTTTAAGTTCCAAGGCATCCTGTTTTGCAAGCTCTGATCTGCCACATTAAAAAAAAAGAAAAGGACTCGAAAAATGTACAACAGCCGACATGGTGGCACCGCTAAGGCAGCTGAGCTCCTGCACGGTCAGCTGACTGGAGAATCCCTCTTCCCAAAGCCAATAAAATTTGGGAGCAGCAAGGGGTAGGTGGAGCAGAGGATTTGGCATCAGTAGAAAGCAACCAACTGCTTCAGCATCCCAAAAGATAGGGAAAGCACCACCTCCTCCTCCGATTCTCTGCAGGACTGAACTCTCCTGTGCTGTATTTTGGCTATCTTGGGGTTTGTGTAGCATTGATCAACTGCTGAAAGCCTTTAGATCCATCCTGATACACTGTGCTCTGCCAACGGAGTGGGAGAGGACAGGAAGAGAAGAATGAAGTTGTCATCACCACCAAGCCTTCCCTCTCAACCACAGTGCATCATCCCTTACCTTTCCTAGTGCTGGCAGCCTCCAGGAACCAACTTCCCTGAAAGCTTGTGGAGCTGAGTCCATAACAGCAAGTAACACCCTGCAGTTGCAGCACCTCTAAGGCCAGGTACAACATAAATCACTGCAATTTGCATGAAGACAGTTAGTCCTCTCCCAGCACCAGGAATGACAAGCCTCAGCCCATCTCCCAAACAAACATTACCAGGCGACACAACTGTGTGTGCTCAGAACACGACTGCGGCACGTGCTGAAGAACAGCTGCAAAACGGAGCTGGGTGCCAACTGCAAAACCTGCCCGAGAAGGAGGATAAATACGTGGTGCTCAGGCTGTGCTGAGCTCTGGGCTGGTCCAGGAACATTGTCACCAGTGGCAGAGGGAGATAGAGTTACACCCTCACAGCAGCACGTTTGAGTGTGGCAGAGAAGTATGCTGAGGATGTATTTGTTACCCATAAAATGAAACCACAGTTTTACTGGTCCCATCCAGATTGAATTAGAACACTTCTAAAAGTTAAATTTGCAGATGTTTCCCAAGTGCCTCATCTCTGTGCAACGGGCCAGGCACAAGGACATTCATCTGAAAGACAGTATACCAGCATTTCCTGACTGACCTGAACAATCTCTCCTGAACACCCAATTAACTGAATGATCTCCATTGAAAAAGATTATACACAAACCACGTGCACATATTCACATAGAAGATTCCACTAAATCAAATAAACACTGCTCTTCAGCTTTCCCACCTCCCACTTGAAATAAGGCAGTCTAATTTCACATACTCTGGTCTGCAAAAATAAATAATTAAGAAAGCAGCCCCTCAGTCAGACAGATTTCCCCAGGATGGGATTGTCCAGCATCATTGCTCCCATCACAGCTTTGCCTCCCACCCTGTTTCTCACTTCAAATCCTGCAGCCAAAACTTCTCTCACTGCTCTTCCGTATATCCCTAGTTTTCTCTCCTCACTTGCAGGCTCACATATCTGCAGTGCTCTCAAGACCCTGCAGGACCTTTCTTGGCTGGTCTAAATCAGAGGGAATTTTTCTTATCCAAGTAACAGCAATTCCAGCCCACAACAGCAGAGAATTTAGCCTCTCCCAGAGCCCCTCCATCCCCATGTTCCTTTCATGAGCCCATGCTTCTCCTTTCCTCTAGGAATTCAGTATCAGGATTCAAGTTTTCCTCATTCATCATAGATTTGACCACAAACACATTGAAATTAACCATAAATTCTACATCTTATCTTTCCAAGAATCACATTTTGATTTTCAGGGATCTCTTTTTTTAACTCTGGCTACCTTTGCACTCCTCATCACCAGCTTATGATGGACAAGATAAGCTCCACAAGGAGAGGCTGGTACAACTGTTCTTTTTCATAACTATCTATTAACGGGCACAATGAGACTGAAAAGAAAATGAAAGCCATAATATCTGTCACTAAGAGTCTTTTTACTGCCTCTAAAAGGATCTACATGTTTTAAGAAAGTTCTCTGCCTCATCTAAAAGTACATCCATTTATCTACCTCTGTGGGGATTTTCATGGAAACAATTTCTGAGGGACTTGGGCATTCACTAAGGTCCCTTAAAATACCAATGGTTGCTGAAGGTTCATTTAACCCTGTTTTGTCTCAGCTCCCACTGCTTTAACATCCCTGTTTTTGAATACTGCACATAGAAGGGAGGAGAAAAAAGAACAAGTTGACTTTTCCCAATTATTCACTAAATAGAACTGTAAGAAAATTGCCTCATCTGTAGCAGTGCTATGCTTTAGTCATGTAGAAATATTTGCCTTAATTACTTTTTTACAAGGACTCCTCTGTGCATTGGCAGGTTCACCTACTTTAAGGTGTTAAGTTTTGTCTTTTAAAAAGGAACATAAGCACAGCTGCTCCATTGGTACCATATTCTTCCTCTCTTGCATACAATCAGATGGGTGAGAGAGACAGGGAGGGGAAGAGTTCCACAACATAATCATTTGGCAACTTATATTATTTTCTTTCAAAGGGCATTACAATACACTTCTCTCACTTGGGGAACTTCAAGAGAAGATAATTATTCTTGTCTGCCTTGTAATATATATTAAAAATGTTCAAATGTGGCTTTCCAGGGAATTCTGCCAAATATTTTTAGGCACCAGACCCAGCTTTACTTAATTTTATGTTGCCTTCTTAGTCTATTATAAAATACCCTTCCATGCAGTTTGAATTTGGTAAAAAGGCTGAAGCATACTCATTTATATTAGAAACATAAAAATCCCTCTTTCCTTGAAATAGAGATCTTTAACTCCTAATGTGACAGCCATTCAGATGTACAGTAATTAAAGTGTCTCTTCAGAGCTTAACACACATCAGTGAGCTTTTACAGCCACAAAAAAAAAAACCAAAAAGCAGAAGCAGAGGATTGGTAAGGGTTTTTAGGAGATAACACACCAAGAACAGAAAGTAGCTTTAAATAACTTTGTTTTATAAGCACTTTATTAGTAGTACAACAGTAGCACCTTGAGATCCTGCAAAAAAACAGAACCCTACTGCATGAGGCATTATAAAAGCTTCAAAGATGCAAATCCTAAACCTTTAGTGTTGTCATCAGCTACAGTAAAGGATGGGATTACACTATAGTTGGGTTTAAAAAAAAAAAAAAGCTATTTAAGGTAACAATAATCCCTTATTATTAGCAATAATGTTTATTACAAGGGATAAAACAATGGCAGTGGGTAAACCAATCTGCTCCAAGGACTTTATAGCCTAAGCAAACAAGAATGCCAAGCACAGACACAGCTCATTAGACAAGTGTAGAATATGTAGAGTTGGGAAAAGATAAACTGTGTAACAGAGAGGGAGGAATAAAACAGATAAAGAAGTACTGAGCTGGCAGCCTCAGGACAAAGAGCAAGTGGGAAACAGAGAGACTTGTTCTAAATCACACACAGAGCAACTCGCAGTGAGAAGCCTCACAGCCAGATCCTCACTTGAGCATCCACCCAGTGAATTCTGGCATTACACTTTACAAAAATTCAAATCTAGCCTAATACATCCCAGCGAGAAAGGCCAGGCAACGCTCATCCAGAACTTCTAAGGAGTCAGACATGACTTACACAGCAAGATCAGGACAAACCCCACCGTATTTTGATCAGCTTTCTGGATATGTCACTGTCTTCCCCCCACCCTTTTAAAAGCCAGCATCAGAAACTGTAGGTAATTTGCACAAAAGTCCACGTGAAATGTATTTGTTTAAGTGTTTATTTTGGCTTCCTAAAACGGGCTGGAGTCCAGCTCTTGTGCTCAGCTCCACTTTAGTTATATTTGTCCTGTTATGCACAACAAACTTGGAGCCACATTTAAGTATGAAACACTTTGAAACTGTATTAATGCAATCTCTTTATCACTAACAGACACATCAACTCCTTTCACAACTGTCCGTAGCTTGACTGGTTGACCTAAGTTGTTTTAAAGCATTTGTTTCACAGAATAGCAATGCTGTTTTACTTTTCTTAGCTTTCCCTGATAATCAAAAGGAAAGCAGCCCAGACTGCATGTTGAAAATTGAAACAGCTGAGTGGACTCCTCCTGCCTCCCCCCTCTTATGTTTTCATCTTTTATGGTGGCAGACAAACTAAGATTTCTTGTGTTCTTCAGTCACTTGGCTGTTCTTTCCCATGGATATTCCAACAGCAGAATAATGTCAAGCCACGCTGAGCCAAGCACATGAATCTCTGAAGATTCCAGGCGAGCAGGAATGGTGCTGGATAGTCTTTTTTTTGCTGTTAAACCAAGAGATTTCAACTGAACCTGGTCTCACACGTGTGAGAGTAAGAGTAACTCTCACCAGTGTCAACTAACACGGGTGTTTGGGAGATCAAAATCGGGTCCCTTAAACACTGTCTGAAGAAATACAGTTGCATAGGGAAGCGAGGTGTTCCCTCTTTATCCTGCAGCTGCATATGCTGTTCACACAATTTCAAAGCACTGGACTTCAGACAGAAGGAAACCATTCCACTCCCAGCACAGCCAAGGGCTGGAAGTGCTCCCAAGTGCCCATGTCCGTTCCCTGCTCCCGGCAAGTCCACACACAGCACATGTACTGTAGGATAGACACAGCACCCAAACTCACAAGTCAGTAAAAAGCCTTCAGGATACTCATTTAGGGCCTTGCCTTGCCCAGATAGAACACGTGGGGAATCGATTGGGTCAGGCTGCAAGACAGAGCCTTGCATCCCTCAAGGCAGGATCAGCAGCCTACAACACAAGGGCCCAGGCAGGCATCACTATTTACAGACCCAAAGATGTTACACAGGAATTAGTGGTTCAGGAAAATGGCCCTCCTCCCACCAGCTCCCAACTCAGTGGGATCTGCTGCCTCTTGCAGGAATAGCATATTGGCATGTTCTTACCTCTGTGAGGGGTGGCAGCTCCTACTGTTTCTACCCTTATGTATAATCTGAACATGGGAAGGAAAACTCTTTGCTGAGACTCCCCTCGGCCCCTCAAAGCAATGATAATTCCCTTGTTCCAATATCTCTAAGCCCATCACAGACAGATGAGGGAACAGAGGGGAGCATTGCCTCCTCTCAACAACTACTGAGAGATAATACAAACGGAGAATAACCAAGAAGAAGCAAAAGGGCAAGTTAAACAGACACAGCAGAGCAGGGTGCTTCTCTTAAAGCAGCCTCCTTCCTAGAGCACATGGTAATTAAGCACTCATTAGTCATCTGTTGCCCCCTTTTGCAACACCACCCCAATATCTCCTTTAAAGCAAACAAAACCCTTGTTAAATTTTAAGCATTTTTATCACAGCTATTTACCTGGAGTCATCTTGTACACTGCACTGGCACAACCAGTTAGCAATACTTTGACGTCACCAGTCTGGATGTAGAGGTTTTGCAGATCTACTCATGATGGTCACACTCTCAAGAGAACACAGATCCCACTGACAAGTCAGAGACCCTCCTCAGAGAGTCAGGCCAAGCCCAGCACCTTTTCTGCAAGCATCCCAGGCTTTGGAGAAGGTCCAGAAAACCAATCCTTGCAGTTCAAGGCCAACCTGACCTCAGCCTGCCAGCAGCCACTTCTCCAGGTCTACCCTAACCTCCTTCTTTGCAGCTCCAGCCAGCACTAAACCCACAACCCAACAACCCCTGAGTATCAACTTAAGTGTAAGCCACACAAGGAAAAACAAACAAACAAACAAACAACACACAAACCCACAAAATAATTAATCCTCAGCCACTCCAGACACAATACAGACGCGTTTTCCAGTTTCTCTCCCCCACAGGTCTGTGAAACTACAAAACGTTTCCCATGTACTCCAGCCTCATATAGATCCATCTTAAAACAACTTAGTTGTGCAAGAAATTATCAAGATGAAGACTGCTTACCTGGAACGGGCCTTTCTCCAGCACAAAACTCATTCCCAAAGCACAATCTAAAGCTGCTCTTGGAGGAGCAACTTGGAGGGTGCATTTTCAGGAGGAAAAAAAGCAGCTTCCCCTCCAGCTGTGCCAATTTAAACCATTAGACATTCCAGGTGATGCCACTCTCCACTGATTGAGCTCTTCTGCCCCTCCCCAGTGCCCCCTGACAACCCTTTGCCAATTCAGGGTTTAATTCAGCTCAAGGCATCTCTTGAAGACGGAGAATTACAACTTCATGTGTATCCAATTTAGGCCTGTGTGCAAAACTCGACTGCCCACTGAATTCTACAGAACTAACAGTTCTTGTCATCTGTGCTGCTGTGGTGACGAAAACTGATAAATTTCTACAGAAGACAGGTGTCAGCACCTCCAAAACCATCACTGCAAGATGACAGACTTAACATTTTGGTCATTACAGGCAGGCTTCAGTCTTCAGCAGTATATTCTCCTGTGTTATTCCAGGAAAAAAGAATCATCTTTTGAGGGGAAATTATACACACAATCATGAGTGCACAAATCTAAAAGCCTTTGCTTCAGGAAAAAAAGGTCAATCTATCATTGAAGTAAAGGAACACTGATAGGGAACTGGTGGAAGAGACACATGGAGGGTTTTTTTGACTAGGAGACTCCACTAGCACTAATTATGATTGACAAGGAGATATGAATTATTTGCAGGATCAGGAAGGGGGATAAGAACTTCCAAGCTTATATAACTCAAACTATGGAATGTGAGTGCTTGAGTAGGTCCATAATCAGCCCACAAAAACACACAAAAGAACAAAATCTATAAATTCATTTCTGTGCAGTTGTGCAGGGGGTCTGCATGATGGATCAAAGGTTGACAGGGGTTTGCTCTCCAAAACGTTTGGAATCCAGGGCTCCGAACAGTACAGCTTATGCTCTTCATCTATCAGCAGATTATGTTTCCAAAAAAGAAGAAAATAGCCAAAAATTTAAATGCCAAATCACAAACTTCTCAGAAGACATTCTTGAAGAGCTGAAGGAGAATTGGATACCAATGTTTTGCAGTTAAAAGTGCTGGCACTTTATAAAGAGAAGCCTTTTGTTAGAGACAGGAAGTTTAGTTTATTGCCTGGTGTATACAGTTCACCCACCACATTATTTTGGGCAATTTTCATTCCTCACACAGTAAAGAGGAAATTCTAAGAACATTTCATTGCTTTTCTTTGTTTGATGAACAGCAAAGGTTTGCAGTTAACTGACCACTGTATCGCTTTGCTACTTTTGACGCACAATTTCACTTCATATCGATCCTCAGAAGGATAAAACATTTGTTCCTGATAAAAATCAGTTGTTTCTGTCCCATTCATTTCAAGTTCATCCCTCACCCTCATCTTTCATTACTTCACAGAGAGAATTCCTAAATACAAAACTAGGGGGAAAAAACCCCCCTAAGTTGACACCTTTTTTTTTTTAATAAGCAAAACTTCAGGCTTAGAAACTCCCAAGAGGCAAACCATGAAAATTTTTCTCCTCCTTGCAGTTTCCACAGAACTTTTCCAGTAGGACACAATCTGAAACAGAGAATATACTATTTAATAGTAAGATTGCTCTTCTGAAAAGCATTCATTTTCACCCAAACAGATAGTGCATCTTATCTACTGACTGTTATAACTCTGTTGTCTGCACAACATGGCTGGAATTACAAAGCAGAGAGCTACAAAACATGCCTGTCCATTTGCTCTCTCCCTTTTCATCAATTCACAAGGTTATCCCAAATGTTTTTATACCATTCTTGCCTCACAGGAAAAAAAAAAAAAGGATTCCTCGTAAAAGGCTTGGTTTCTAAAAAATGCTAAGCATTTAAACATTTATTAGAAACAGTTTTAGTTCCTCATTAATCTGAAGATGAAGTATTATTGATTTACAATGAGCAATTCATCCGATATCCATCAGCAGCATATAAAAACAGAGCCTGAGAATTAAAAAATGGGAGATGCCTGTTTGGCAGCAGTTTGCTGTGTCCTGCCAATGGCACAACCTGTCCAACTGGATGGAAAACAGCCCTGCTCTTTCTGTGTGTGTGTTCTGCATGCTTGAATGTATATGTCCCACTGATCATAGGCTAACCTACATTTATTTTTATACTACAGGATCAGCAAGTATATATTAGATCAAGGCTTTGGGGACTTTACATATTGCTTAACCTCAGTCACCCAGGCTCTTAGTCACTGCAGAGATGGGGATGGTAAAAACAGATAAACTGTAGGGATAGATTGACACAGAGACACATCCCCATCTGTGCACATAGACATACATATCCCTAGGGCCTGATGGAACAGCTCCAGTGGAGTACAGTGAGCTTTGGATCAGGCCCAGAGCTCATATATGATACGGACTAACTGCCTCTGATCTTTGAAACCAGTTTTAAAAGGCTTACACAGGGGGGGAGCCTCCGCTCTCTGACCCTGGTTTTCCACCAGTGGAACTCCATCGGCTTTTAGTGGCGTGTAAAACCAAGGTAATGAAGTGGAGAATTATGCTCACATTATGTTTTTTAAGTAGCTTATTAGCCTGCATATTACACCCTGTTTAGTGAGCTGGCAGCTGTGCAAAGGACTCTAAGGACCTAATTCACTGAAGCTGATATGACTCTTCCCACTGGCTTTGGGTCAGGGCCCTAAATCATTCTGAAAATTCTGGGGAGAGATATTATAAAGTGGTCCAGTAAAGGTAAAAGGGTGTTAATGAAAGTCCCTTGAGAAGGTCATGGCTTTTAGTAGTTTGAAGAGCTTTCCACACGTAAAAGAAGGGGTTTTTTAAAAAAGTAAAACTTTTCAAAGTGTGCCAAGTGTTCCTGAATGTGACTCTTTCTTCTTTGTTACCATTAAAAAAAAAAAAAAATAACTAAACCCAACCAAATTTCAGGATGGACAAAAGAAATCTATTTTTCAGTCTAAATAGATTTGTTTATAGCTTGTAACATGCAGTGAGGGTATGTGGTGGGGGTGGAAGGTAGAGAAAGAAACATGTCTGTGCCACCCCCATCTCCCTTGCTGCATGTTTGGCCCTGGGGGCGAATTTCCTGCCAATGTTGCTTGATCTTAACTCTTCCCTCTCAACCTTTCAAGGTTGCCCGCCTCTCAGGTGTGCCAGAGTCACATCTCTCAGCCTTTAGGGCTGCACCTGCTTTCCCCTCTGTGCTTCCACTGGCCTTGCATGTCTCCTCTGGGAGCCTCCTGTCACACCCAGCCCTGCTGCCTGGCCCAGCTTCCCACACACACGCACTTAATGAGCAGGTACAGTAATTGCCTTCATAACATTTTTCCCACAATGACATTTCTTAGTTTGCTCAGGCAAGATTTAGTGTTCTTGTGCCAGTTCCTCGAGTCCTGTCTCAGCCCAAGTTCTCTCAACACTATTAATAACTCCTATGGAGACAGGCTGAGGGAGCTGGGATTGTTCAGCCTGGAGAAGTTCTGGGGAGACCCTACAACACCTTCCAGTATGTAAAGGGGGCTTATGAAGAAGAGGGAATCAACTTTTTACATTTGCAGATAGTGACAAAACAAGGGAGGGACAACATTAAACTAAAAGAGGAGAGATTAAGATTATAGTTTAGGAAAAAATTCTTTACTGAGGGTGAGGGTGGGGAGACACTGGAACAGGTTGCCCAGAGAAGCTGTAGATGCTCCATCCCTGGAAGTGTTCAAGACCAGGTTGAATGGGGCTTGGAGCAATCTGGTCTAATGGAGGATGTTGGAACTGGATAATCTCTAGAGTTCCTTCCAACCCAAACCATTCTGTGATTCTATGGCTGTTAACAAATCCAGGTGCTTTGTCCAAGGAACGACTCCTGGACCCTCAGCTACAAAGGCCTGGAACTACAGAGGGTAGTTCCACTGCAAAGATAGGGTGCAAACTCCCAGCTCCTCCACAGTCTCTCACCACCTCTTTGATCCTCAGCTTTTGCAGGATGGAAATCAGCAACAGAACAAGTATGGCAGCAAATGCATCAAAAATTCTAAAATGCAGAGTAGCATAACTAACAACTTCATGAAATTATGCCAGACCTTGGCCAGGACTATGAACTAAGCCCTTCAAAAGAAGATGGGCCAACTTCCATTCATGGGATATGTCAGGATAAATGGGGGGGCCAAGAGGAAACTGTGGATCTCAAACAGGACCTACTTGGAGCCTGTAAGCCATAAGATACTATTGTTATTGTCCAGGTGAGTTTGCAATGGGCCCTGAAAGGTTCAGTGATGTTGATTTGACTCTTCCCTTCTGGCATTGGGTCAGGGCCCTGAGTTACCAGGAGGTGACAGACCACATCCAGAGGCACACCTTGCCTGGATATTCCATGAGCTAACAGCAGCTAAACAGCAGCTCGAGCAGCTCTCAGTAATATTTGGAATAATGTAACGTGGAGCAGTGGGCAAGCAAAGTCCAGCTTAGGCCTCTGCTCTTCCTACCTGAAAATAAAGCTACTTCAAGTGACTCCATTTTCTACAACTTTCCTCCTGAAGGCTGAATAAGTTTTCACTGAAAATCTCTTTTTTTCAGGCACTTTTAAATTTCCATTTTTCCTATTACATATTTTTTTATTACCTTAACTCTTGCATAAAAAATTTATATGCCAACAGACACACATCATTTTCCTTTCAAAGGATTATGAGTATTAATCTACTACTCCATTATCATAGCTCAGTGACTCAGAATAATTGGCAAATGTTTAAAATTTTGACTGCATGATTTTGAATAGTGATTAATAGAAGGAATATAACTATCCAAAATGTCTTTTTCAAAATATATATTGGATTCACCAGAGGAAAATATTTTCAAAACTAGAAGATCTAGTCCAGAAATGCCAAAATATTTCATTTAGCCATACTTATGAAAAAAACAAAGTAATGAAATTTCAATGTATTTTCATTTCAAAACACTACCTTTTGTTTCAAAAATATCCTTAGAACAAAAAGAAAGTGCAGGGTAAAGTCATATTGTAATCCAAAATATATATTCCACTGCGTGCCAAAATGTGGATGTAATTTGGGAGGTTCACATATTCTTGAAAGACACAGAAAATGTCTGCTTCAGTTCCTGCTCAACCAGATTATTTTCTAATAGTTTGGTTCAGTTAACAAAATACAAAGCAGAAAGGCATCCATTTCTTCACCTCTAAAAAAGAGATTTCCTCCAGCACATCCAGACTATAAGATGTTATGTCCCCAGACACTGATGATCTGAAAGCAGCAGCTTTATGATTTCAAGAGCAATGAGAGAATTGCACAGAATAGACATGTCCTGACAGCACCCACTGAAAGGCTGTTCTTTCTCATGTGGAGCTGATAAAAGTAAATTAATAGTTGTTTCTGTCAATGCTTGTTTCGTGTCACCAATGCCATCTAAATCACTGACCATGTGCCCCTTCCTTAAGTGAAGATACACCGAGGGCTGGAGAATTTTCTCTCTGTTGGACTGAAAAAATTATTAAACCTACATATTAATATATATATATATATAAAAATGCCTATGTATTAATATCAAAACACTTAGCAAAGCCCTCCACACTTCTCAAATTGGTGTGTTGAAAATCAGAAACAAAATTTCCCTCGGAACACCAAAACCTCAATAGTTATATTCTAAAGGTTTCTTGACGAACCTTCAGGAGTGCAAAACTCCTGAATCATGACCTAAATAAAATGACCAAGAAATACTTCTTAATAGCCACTCATGTTTACAATTTCAGACTTCTCTGCGATAGTTTTAAGTGAAATTTATCTCAATGAAATTTATCTTAATGAAGTTTATCTTAGTGAAGAAGCTCCTACACAAGCTTTTATACATCAGCATTTGAGTCCTTCTCCTTCCAGGTACATGTCACTCTTCACATGACAAAAAGCAAGGGATAACTGTGCTTAACTGTACCAATAATGTATGAAGCAATTGGTGAATGAAAACCCCGTGCTCCTGATTTGGTATTATTTTGAATCAACTGCTGCTATTACTCACTCATCCCACAATAACATTGCAGCAGAGGCTTAGTGAAGACAAGAGGAAGGAATTTAGCATTGAAAAGGTGAGTCTGAAACCCTGCCAGTCCTCTCTGAATTTTCTTGGCTTAATGATATCCAACAAACCACAACATGTCCTGACCATGGCACGGACAACTTTCCCTGTGGCACAAACATCTCATCGGCGTCACCGGATCCTGGGACTTGCGTCAGCGGGACGACCTGTGGCAATGCACATTACTCACATCCAGGAGGGATTCAGGCTTCAGTCAGGCTCTGGAGACCCTGTCCATGCAACCCACAAGGTGGAAGTGAAGCCATCAAAAAGCCATCAATGAGCACACCGGTATTTGAAGTGTTGTTGGGATGGAAGGGCAGAATTTTCCAGCCAGGGTGGGAAGGAAACACATTGTCCTAATACAGCTGTGCTTCAAACATGAAAAAGCTGGGGGTTCTTGAAAATTAATGCAGAATTTTAACTGGTGTGATAATTAACAAGCAGGCCCAGAGGTCAGATAGGCTGTTTTCACAACAAAAGGATTATGCATTTTTCTAGTGGATCCAAGGTTTGGCATCGAATTGGTACCATTGAAATTATCATTCCAAACCCAAGACCTGCTGTGGGAATCCTTACCACTTCTACCAGACTTTTCAAAACAAATCAAAATGAAAAACTGGCTGAAAATAATCAGTGACAGAGCTGTATACTGCACCCATCAGATCAGCTCCGATGTTTGATTTTCTGCTATTAAATTGGCCCAGATTTCTGTTTCAAGATGCATTTCCTAGTACTGCTTTGCTTCAACTGTAGGTGACTTAGGAAGTCTAATGCTCTCTTTGCTTTTGAATGATGTACTGTCCTATCCTTAGCCCTGCTTTTCCAACTAGGGTTGGAAAAGTTCCAAACTACTTTTCCAATAGGCAGTGAGTTTTGGAGGGAAAACTTTCTCTGCACACTGTTCCTACTAATTTCATATTCCATCGCAGTTAAGTAAAAAGAGATTCTGCAACAAACTCATCCTAAGAAAAACAGAAAACAGGCTCTAGTTATCACAAAATTAAATTCTTAAATCCCGCTTAGTCCTTGACCACAGAAATATAATCAGAAGATGAAACTGAAATTATTTACATATTGACCGGTATTGAAGCAAACAACATCCTCTGCTATTTGGGTTTTATTTTTGAAGGGAATAACCTGGAGATATGTTAGCTCTTTTGCAATGTCTCAGCAGCATGTTGGGCACTGTGTAACATAAGAATACGCATTCTCCGCTGCTGGTCTTATCTAGCATCCACTTTGTTTCTGTTAGCTCGATCCTTTCTCACAGGCATCACCAAAGAAGTGGTACTTGAGCAGGATTCAGAGCTGTGGACTCCAAGACTTGGGCACATCTTCATGTTCACCACCAGTTACGCTTTAAATTGAGACCCTGAGTGACCCAGTTTGCTTTCGGTGTCCTCAGAATATTTCCGCTCTCCCCCATTGGTCTGAAATTCCAAAAGGGCTCTCAAAGTTGGAGGCACTGGCAGCACTGGATCCCTGACTGTCCCCTGGGAGGGACAGGGCAGGCAGTGGCAGTACAAGCCCTTCTCTTTGTGTGATTCTTTCCCCTCTGCTCACTGAGAGGCTCCAGCTCTCCCAGTCAACATCATGTGCATCCCAGTGGGCCAGAACACGGGCAGTGAAGTGCTCCAGGTTGTCCTCCAAGGGTCTGATCCTCCCAGAACATTTCTAATTTTTTTTGTTGTTATTAAAAATGAACAGTTCCAGGCCTGAAAGCCAAGCAATTTACTCACTGGTCTATGTAATTCTCTTATTTCCTGACTAATATAATCCATAAGGGCCACAATATGTTAATTTTGTGCTCAGTCAGCCTTTTTTCCTTGTTTAGACTTATACTGCAGACATCATAAATTTGACATAGCAAACAGTGACAGGACCTTTGCTTTACTTCAAATATTCTGGATAAAAGTGTGTCCCAGCAAGGCAATTTCCTTTTAATAGGAACAACTTGAGAAACTTTTCTTTTTTCTTTCTGCAACATTAATCTTTAAAAATGGATCAGACTAAGCAGCTTCCTGTTTGGTGGTGACTATCCTTTTGTATCTTACTCCATTTATTCCTCCTGCCTGTTGAAAACACCCTTTGCTTAGAAGATTTCCTATATGGTGTTTTTTCCATCTTAAAGTAGCTGCTTGCCCGTAAGACAATTAGGACAAGCAGTAAATATTTACAGCTTCGAACAAGCATCTGGGGAGTAGTTACTACAACCGTCTGAATTACCTCAAATTGATTGGCAATCAATTAACCTGAGGGAAAATTATCTAGCACGGAGTAGCTGAAGAGGAAGAGCTGAACTCCCTAATGGCCCCAAGTGGTTTAGTAGCCAACAATCACAACCACTCAGGAAAACAATGGGAATTAGACCTGCTCAGACAAAGCCTGTTGGGCACCTCGGATGGAACTAGCCCTTAAATGTCTTTAAAGCCCCCGTGACAATTTCAGATATTCTGATACAAACATTTTTTAAGAGGTGAATCAGTTGCTCTGTTGAGAGAGTTGCTAATAACGTCCAGATCACAGGTTTCTGAGTCAGGCAGATGCATATGCAATAATGTTCTTTACCGGAAACACAGCATTGATACGTGCAGATAAAGCCAGATGCAGACAAAAGATGGCATGTGATGGTGTAAAGGCTTCACTGGCAAAGGTTTGGGAAAGCTGAATTGCTCACAATTAGGGAATTATGCAAAATGTCCTCAAGGAGTGATGATGTATTTCAGAAAAATTGTTATATGCTTACTTCAGACCTCAACTCTTTACCTAACCTCTGCCTTTCAAGCCAAGCACATACTTGACAGATAAGTAATGAAGTCCAAACTCTTCCTACCATAATCTCAGGGCTTGCAATTCCAGAAAACTCCTCAAGCAACATCAGCAGATTGTTTATTTTTGTTGAAAATTAAAAGTAAATTTTGGAATTAATGGTGCAGCTTGGTGGCCAAAGTAGGGAGAGATAATTTGAGGAAAAGGAAATGAAGAGCATGAAATTCTCTCTTAAGTCAGTTGCTGGAAAATCCAATGTGCTCAGTGCCACTGAAAGTCTCATAAACTAATTTCCAACGCTGAAAAAAATCAAACATTTGCCACAAATCTTTTTATACACTTGCAGGGGATTAAGAATAATTACAGCTGTATTGTTAAGGGGGCCTTAATTAAATGCAATCAGTTTGAGTAGTTTATGTCTTAACCTCACCATCATTTAACCATCAGTTTTTGTGTCCTGCAGATTCTGGATGCTGATAGATCATCCCAGTTCCCCATTTTTTCCATTACCAAGGTTTCATTATGCACGTTAAGCATGTTTCCATTTGCCTGAGGTACACCAGGGGCAGGGAAGCATTTTTCAAAGATAACTCATTTAATATTAAATGTCAAAATATTACTCACTTCTTTAGCAAGATCATGCAGCTGCAACCTGGAGAATTAATTTGGGATGGTGTCTCTGTGGAGTTCAGGGCGTTGGTCTAAGCATACCTTTAGCTAAACAAAAAAATCATTGACTTACCCAGAATTTAAAACATTGTATGGAGCTAACTAAAGGGCAATAATGAACAGCTAAACATACGAAGGAAGTCGTTTTTAAGCCAGAAACGCTGTGATTAATTATGGATAAAACAGCCAGGGGAACTTCTCATTACTTACAGTAATGAAATAAGTCTATTAGCATGATAACAAAGAAAGTGGAAATGGCTGTAGGCTTTGTTTTGAAGATTATCACCATAGCATTTCTCTTCTGCACAAGCAATCAAGAACCCATTAAAGAAAAGATTCATGAATACCCCCCACTTTAGAGACAGAAAATCGATGTAGGAGAAAAAGGCAGGCTGTTTATATTGTACTTGCTTCCTGTGTTTCATTGGGGCAATTCCTGATTTACATTCATGTAATTCAGGTTCCAGACAGCCCTTAAATGACATGTCCAAGGATCTGTGTCAACAGAGTGAACTGTCACCTGATCGTCTCCATCTCGGCTCTGAGAATGTGCAACAAAGGCTTTCTCTTCATGGGAAGGCTGAAATGATAATCTGACTTCCAAGAAGAAGGGTTTCCCATGCCTGCACAGGTAATTGCTTCAGGAGCAACAGACACCCATCCCTGAACTGTGCATTTGCCAACAGAACAAAAAAAAGAGATGAGAACTGATCAGCCCTTATGTGGACTTCTCTCTTTATGTTGTTATTTGCAGGGTTAGGCTTGAGTGTTGTGGAGTTTTATCCTAAGTTTTTCTTCTATACAGGAGCAAACTAGGAAACAAATCTTTTGGGGTGTGTTTTTTTCTTTTTTGGGTTTTTTTGGATTCACACACTTCTAGGGACCTTCTACACATAAAAGCTATTTCACAGAAAAGGCAGAGTGAACTTAAAACAGAGCAAAACTCATATACAAATACCTCGATTTTGTATTAAGAATGTCCAAACTGGTTCTCAGTCAGAAGCAGTGATTCTTCTTTCTTACCTTGAAAACGTCCAAGAGTCTTTAAAGCCAAACTGACCCAGCTCTGCACAGTGCAGGGTGTCAATACACATTTTGCAGTAGTCAAAACACAGCCACCTTTACTGATTCACTCCAGCTCATTCATTACAGAAGCCATATGAAACTTGTTTTGCTAAAAAAGCAAATGGAAAGGAGAGAAATTGAGTTATCTCATGTTTCTTAAAAATGGTATTTGAATGTGATAACAGCCATCCTTTTGCTTATGAAACAAGACAAGGCCAAACTAGTCTTCAAAATTATATGTCAATCCAAAAGCCTGAGAACAATTTTAGTCCCTCTCTTTAGTTCCATTATTTAGCAAAACAGTCAAAGTTAGCCAGGCTTATTCACAGGACCTAAGGTTTCTTCCTGAAATCTAAGGCTCACATATGGCTTTTTTAAATGCTCTTCAATTTTCTCTCTGTTCCCTGGAAGTGTCTCCTACCAGATCACCTTTCTGCACAAGACTAAAGTTCCATGATTTCCTCTCAGGATCTGTATTTCAAAAATCACTGCCTTTGAGCCATCAGGAAATTTTTGGTGCCCCAAACCAGCCTTCAACACGTCCTTTTGGGTTCCCATCTATTTATTTCTTTGCCCCTCTGCCTGCAAAGAAAAACAAACACCTCAAGAAGGCTGTTGAGGTTTGCTCCACAGCTCCCCTCTAGCACTGGCCACAGGCCAGACTTCAAGGTGGGGCTTTATAACCCCGGGATGAACCAAGATAAATCTGTGGCACCAGCAAGAAGTTGGGAATGCAATACCTGCTTCCATTTCAGAAAATGGCAAACAAAAATAAAAGTGGCTTTCTTGTGGCTACATGCAAATCCAAGCTCTACAAGAAAACTGCCTGCTACCAGCTGCTAGAACTGCACAGTCGTACATGTTAAAGTACTTTTAGACAGCACAGCAATGGTTACTATAGAAATACATGGATTTTCCTACAAGAATCATAATCTCTGGGCTGGACACCATGGCCATCACATATGCTGGCACAGCCAATAGCATACAAGAAACGAGTTTCCCGCTTTTGAAAGGTCTTTGTCTTGTCCTTCACCATGATTTGGTTCTCACAAATATTGGCATTGGATGCTCCAAGTCATAAAAGCTTTTTAGAAAAAGCGTTCAACTTCCAGAGAATCCTTTTCCCTTGTACACACTAATGATAAAATACAGACTCCTCTAGTTCCTCTGTAAAGACTAGGAAGGGAAACTGAGCAAAGAAGAACCGCTCTTAACCCAGCAGAAACATTTCCACCCTCTCCTTTCCTCCATCCAACTGGCAATGTTCTCATTTATGGCCAATCCACACAGATGCTTCCATAGGAACTGACTGCAAAACCCCATAAATTGAGATGTATCTGTTTAGTAATAAAATTAACACAGTTTGGGGGCTCTCAGAGACAGGCACATAAAGAAAATGCTTGGTCTGAAGGGCTGGCTACAGAGCTGTGGGTGTATAATCAGCCCAGCTTTCCAGGAAAAAAAAGCTACATTTCCCAAAAGCCAACACAATCAAAACAGATTTTCACTTTGAACTGGTTAAGTACTTCTTTATGCTGATCTTTCACACAGTTTTGCAGGTCATATAAGGAGTGGGGAAAATACAACCCTTTGCTAGTTCCAGCACTGGTAGGTGGCTGCTCATGCTGGCACTGCTCTTCTGGCTGACAAGGAATATCACCACGCCCTAGAAAATGCATTACACAGTACAATGATTATGCATGTTAAAGAAAGAATCATTGCTGCAGGAAAAAGTAAGTCTTAATTATAGATGAGCAAATAAATTCATAATAGCGTCTCTCCCTTTAAACTTTCACATGGTATTTATTTCAAGCTTTTTAATGCATCTTTCTCATTAAGATTTGGAAAATTCTAAGTTTCTCTGACAAACTCATCTCTACAGTACATCATTTTACTTCACCAGGAGCTGGTAATGACCCGAATTACCCGGGATTGTGTTTGTTTCCAGGCTGAATAATTTAAGGACAGTTCAGCTGCCCCATAGGATTTGACCCAATCTGCTTGGCATCATATGGTATCTCCTAGAGAGGTCAACACAGATCTTTCTGAGGAACTGATAAGTCTCAGTTGCTGCAACATGCAGGAAATTAATTCCCACAGAGAACTCATCCTTGTCTTTACAGTCAGGTATTGCCTTAAGACTGGAAGCTCAGTGTTCCCTCTCTAATGTTGTCAGCATCAATTCTAAATCTAGAGAAGATTTTTGTCCATATAGATAAGGAATTTCTAAATGTGGAATATTAAAATCAAATGGGCATACTTGTTGGATTTTGGTCCACATCTTTCAGTTTAACATTTGCTCTTCATGAGCAAATCTTCTCTGCTAAACCCCGAGTGCTAAATATTGTCATAAACCAAATATAAATGAATTGTGGAAACCACTCAACTCAAACTCAGTTTTGCACATGTAAATTAGTTTTTAAAGAATTTCTTTCCTTTTTTCTATGGTTTGTCTATTAACACCATGTCTTTATTTTATTTATTTGCCTTTGTGTTTGATACCTTTCACTGTTTGACACTTCATCAGGCTATCATACATTGACAAGGTGGCTCCACTGAGAATTTAGACTTTAAACAATAGGATTTTATTCCAGCCACCATTTCCTTTAATCAAGAATTAACATGACTCTTCAGCTTTCACCAATTCACTGCTTACACACCTTCATAAAGACTTTTGCTAGATTAATGAATATGTGGTTTGGCCTCAAGTGCTGTGATACTCTGATTGTGTTTTTTGACATGCCTTTATTTTTCTGTCATGTGTTGCACAAGCCTCTTCTAATATAAGGGCTATTGCAGTCACAGAGATTGATAACTTTAGATGATAAAACAGCTACTGGGATAAAAGTACCACCTTTACATTTTGCGTATCTTAATAAAAATTCAGCATCCAAAGTCGAAAATTACACTGCAGAAGCCAAACTCTCCCTGAAATTCTATCACACAAATCACAGTTGTTTATTACCCGCAAAAGTGTAGTGGAGGGGCAGGTCTTTTTTTGTAAAAGATTTAAGGAAATTCTGACACTTCCAATCCTTCTAATTAAAACTCTGCTCCCATGACTCATTCAAGTCACTTTAAAATGTAGACATACATCAACGCAGGCTGTGGGTGTGCACTGATACTGTGATTTACTCTCAATTGCTGGCCAGACTTATCAGTTAAAACAATTTAAAACACATGGGATATTTCTTTTTCTCAACCACAGACTAACAGGCAAAAGCAAAATGCATTTAACCCCTCCAGTTTGAGAGCTGCGTGGGATTCAGCCACACAGCTCCTCGTTAAAGTCAACAGGAGTTCAATTCCATGGGTGTGGTGTGGCACCTTCCCACCCAACTCCTGTAAAGCTGGAGCCTTTGTGTGTCTGGGGGGGGAAGAGGGTGGGCAAAAACACCTTGTCTAGTGGGGTCACTGCCCTTACACTGACTTATGGAGCATCTGACCTGATACCTTGGCCAGCTACAAACCAGAAGGTGCCCAGGTTGGTGGGCTAGTATCCAAATGGTGATTTCCCCCTGGAAGTATGGAGCAAGTGGAATAATCCACTGCTTGTACCTATCCTCAGAAACAGGCCACCTGTGCACCCATAACCTGTGAGGGATCAGTGTCACCCCCTGACAGCAGCAGCAATCAATGATTCAGACAAACTTCTTAAGGTCATTAGCAAAACGTAGGAATTGCTGAGACCATTTAATTGGTCAGGTTGGCCATAAGAGCTGTTGTGTTTATGGTCTATAAAAGATCTGCTCCTTCTTTACACTTGAATGCAGCTCAAGGTGTTGGGTGCTGCTCTTCAAAAGCCACGGATGGAATCCTGGGCCCATGGAAGAACATGGGAACACTGCCATGGAAGACTTTGCCCCACATGTGGTGGTGAAGATTCCTAAAACAAACTTTCCTAGAGGGGAAAGACATTTTGAACTGTTTAGAAGGCTTGCAGCAGTGTTTCAACTTGTCCCAAGCTCTATTGCCTTTTGCATATTTTCTCAGTTTTGAAGACAGCTTGGGAAAGACTTCCAGGAACTGATATGTAAAAACAGGCTCTGACTCCTGCATTTCGGCATCTCCAGCAGCTCCTGCTGAGTTATCTGAGCGCAGTTCTGGGCTCTGCCTCAAATCTTCTCTGTGACCTGGGGTAAAGTTGCTTACTCTCTCCTTTCCTTAGTTTTCCAATCTTGAAGCCCAGCTGATAATGCTTCCTTTCTTCTGTGTCATGTCCTGTCTGCAGAGACCACCAGCTCCAAGAGAGGGTCTCGGCTACAAGGCGGTGTTTGTTCTGTGCCTCCAGCACAGGGCCGGGATCCCACTGAAGCCTCTTGGGGTCCCGGGCTCCGGGCCAAGACTCGGATAAGCTTGGCTTTTGGTTCAAACAAAGGTTCTCTCTCCTCACAGGCCATCACACTCATTTATTTTGCCCTGTGGTGAAGTTAATGCTACATCTGTGATGTCACAGTGGTTCCCATGACAACAGGTTTATGACTTCAGTGTAAAGTCAAATGGAAGGAGAAGCTCAGGGACATGAAGGAAAGCTCTTATTCAAATCAGAAACATCTGACACAATAACAGAGAAAAGAAATGGCCAAGAAGGTACATTTCTTTTACTGTTATACATGTCTGTGGTTTCTTCTTAAGTTTTCAACACCGCGTACTTCTTCCATCACGTTTTAATAGCTGCTCTTCCACTTACATTGCTTCAGTTAAAACTGTTTTCTTTCTTCTTTTAAACAAAAAAGTAAATTTAATACCGTTTGTTTAACTAGTTAATGAATGTCTTTGCCTTTTTTCAATTAGGTTTAATTTAATAGGAGTAAATTTGGACTTCAGTATAGTCTTCCCTCTGATGCCAACTATGAACGATACTATTTCTGAACAAACAGGGGAACTGTTAAAACTGTGGCTTTCCATACTTAGCTGAATAGGCTTTCAAAGAAGAAAATAAAAAAAAATAAACCACATCAAAGATTTTTGGAACACGGATTTAAAAAAAAAAATGCAAGAAAGCAAAGCTATTATGGAATAGAAATAAATACTGGGCAGGGTAATGTGAAGACTCAGAATCTTTTCATTCCATGTTGTTTCCTTGCTGTTTGTTTTTTCCCTGAACACCAATCTCCTCGAACACAGATGGATTAAGGTGCCACCAAGGCACAGACTGAAAGTGGCACTGATGTGGCTCAGTGTTTGTCCAACACTGTGGGAACATTCACAGGAGCTATCTCTCCTGCAGCCTCAGTAAGGAATTCCCAGGAGCATCTAAAGGTGGAGATGATGCCTAAAGAAAGCCTGTGAAGTTTTTACCATCCACCCTTGTTAGCAAGTCTAAACACATAAAGTAGTCAACCCAACGACCCTGAGAGCCACACTAAACATGAGGATGGATAGCAATGCTTGTTACACGCTGCAGTTTGATTCACTGGAATCACTGGATAACGTCAGCCAATAACGAAGCCTTTAAAGTTTCAGTTGAAAAGTTTTCAGGTAGCTCCTGTGCAACCAAAACTGCCTGGATTTAGTGTGTTATGTCTCCGCTGCTTCACAGATAGTTGATTGAATTAGTTAATTAAGGCTGGAATTTTCAAAGAGGCCACAGGAATTAGGTAACCAAATGCAATGAGATTTGGGTACTTAACTCCCTTAGACTCCTTTGAAAAGGCCAGCTATAAATGTTCACCTCTTTAGTCGCAATTATTTGTACTCCCAGGATTATGAGCACAGCTGTTTATAAATGCAGGAGCGAGGTTGCAAAAGCAGACATGGCATGAGAACAGAGATCTGGCCATGCACAGCACACTAAATAAATGTATACAAGCAGTGGCCATACATTCAAACCATCCTTAAACTAAAAATACCAGTAGAGTTAGTAATACCTCTGAGGCCAGTGAGAGCTTCTGAAGCTCACCTAGTTAAAATCAACTAGATAAACACACTCAAATATACATGTGCACAAACTTATAATATATATATAAATACATATGCATATATAAAGTATATGCATGTCTATAAAAAGCCAGATGTGAACATGGGTGCAGACAGTTATTTGCTTCTGTGTGCATTTTTTTCTTTGCAAAACAGTTAATTGTAATAGTATTTGCTCCTGGGAAACGGGGCAGCTTATCTGCTGTGGCCATATCCATGATCTTATCCAAGTATGTGAGGAAACACCTTCCTTAACGGGCATATAATACAGGCACTATGGAGGCAACTCTGATTAAGAAGTAAAAATAACAACCTACAAATACTATAACAAAACAACCCTCTAATCAACAGAACCTGGTACCTTGTCTTTGTGCCTCACTGCAAGGCAAGAGGACAAAACCAATGGGGCTGTTTGATAAAGGCTTGGGGTGTTAATAACAAAAATATGGCAGAGCCAACCAATTCATCCTTGGTGCTGGCTCCCAGTAAAACCAGTGGAGTGACCCAGTGGCACGCTGAGGTGAGCAGTCAGACCTCGACCTCGCTGAAGAGAATGACACAGTGTGGGAGCTGGGATTGCCTTCCCCAAACACAGCTCAGGGCTTCCATCCCAGGGCTGCTGCCTCCCTGGAAGGCCGCTGCCATCACCATTATTGCCAACAGGAAAGTCCATGTGGCCTAAATGAGCTTCTTATCCAGCAAAACGCTCTCAGATACGAGTAACCTTGGAATGTTGGGACTATTCATGTGCTCAGAGATACTCGTGGGCTTAGGCACTTTGTTATGAAGGGACTCTCTAAAAGGAGACCAAAGAAGTGGGAATGAAGAACATCCAGCCAGGTCCTGTTCATTAGTGGACAACATTTTTTTTTTTCTACTAAAAATTGCCAAGACTTTATTCCATGTGTTCACAGCAAGAGTGCTGGCCCATAAACAAATCCAAAATATACAGAAGATCAATTTCTTCACATAAGGTGGGTCAGTGACTTTCCATTAGGGTGAGTCACCAAGTTCTCCAAACCCTTAAGGTGTAGCAGAGCAAATAAAACTGAGGTTAGCTGAGGAATGCAAACAGATATACAGCACATATAGAGCTTTAGCTTCACTCCAACATCCATCTGTGGCCATAAAATACAACCTCTTAAATGTAAAATGTATGGATTTCCCTCTGCAACAAAGGCATAAAATATCTCAGTCCCAAACAAGTATTTGAGCATATGAACATGATCCTTCACTTCATCTAGGACTACCCACCCAGTAAACCAAGCTGTATTCTTTCTGGGTGGCTCAGAGAATAGCATATTACAGTGGAAACACCCATTTATTTCATTTACTGCCATTTATAATATTTTCCACTATTTGCAGATAATGAATTCATCCACTTTTTGCCAAGATTATGCAGCCTGTTTTATAGCCAAAATTATCCAGAATCCTTCTAAAAATGTGTTACCCTTCATTTTCCATGATTGCTTAGTGGTTCTCTTGGAGCAGGACCAAGATCAACCATATTAACAATGCACAGCAATAACTGAACTGTCATACTCCTACTCTCCCAGCAGCAGGAAGGGTGCCATCGAGCTGCTCCCTGAAGTGTGCACAGCTCCAGAGCGTAACTGTTCAGGTTAATTAAAGCCATTCATTAGATGAGAAATGAGGAATTACTTTTGGAGCTCTTTCCTCTACAATGGTCTACAAAGGTCTCCTCATAAAGGTAGATACATTTCAGATTATCTGATGTCTTCTTGGCGCCGCCAACCCTTTGGTTCTCCAAGATAAATTGTACTTGTGGAATATAGCACAGAGGAGACCTACGATGTGTAACACGCCTGTGAAGACTGACACTCATCTTTAACATCACACACCACGAGGAGCCCTTCCCGATCCAACAGGAACACCAAGAGCAGGTGGAACAGGCACTCCATGACCAAGCCCATGAGGAGGGTGCTGTGTAGCTGCAAGGCACAAGCAAGGAGAAGATGGAAAGGGCAAAGTCCTTTGTGAGATGATGTGTTGCTGGTTTCTGAGCAGACAACTTCCAGCTCCCCGCACTGGCTGGGCTGGGCTGGCCATGGAGGGCGGAGCTGCTGCACCGTTCGCTCCCCGCTCCGCGAAAAACCAGCCCGGCCAAATCTGCTCTTCCCTTGTGCAGTGTCTGGCTGCCTGAAAATCCCATGCAGGGGAGAAAGAGGGCTCCTTGCCATCACCAGGCTCAACAGCTGGGCCCAGCATGTAAGATGAGGCACATGCAAATCTTTGCAGGAATTCCTCAGCGCTCAGGGTTTGATCTGGGAGTCAAGGAAACCTAGCTCAGGACCCTACACGAAAGAAGCAGTGCCTGCCCAAAGGTTCCAGTGGTCAGTGTTAGCAGGGATAACAGAAGGAATCACACCGAAATTACAAACAAAGGCTTAACAAAACAAACTCACGTTCGTTTGTTATAATTTTACACAAAAAGAAAGCCAGTGTAATAAATATCCCAACAGCCAAACAGTGCCTGTTTCCTAACATTATCACTATTTTCTTTGGCAATTCCGGGAATCTCTTAGCAGGAGCGATGGGGAAGGAGAAACTCTGGCTCAGCAAGAGGCTCTGTAGCAGCCAAAATCCGTTTTTCACCCAAATCAGCTGCAGGACTAAAGCTGAGCAGCCACCACTGAACAAGTTAAGCAGGCACCGTGTGTGAGTGGAGAACCAGGGGAACCACACAGCAGGTTGAGTTACGGCCAGTGGAACAGTGACAGCTTGTCATGGCATAACTGAGGATTTCTCAGCACGGACAACTGACAGCGGTGCAATACATATTAATACTCCAAACTCCTACTTGGATCCTCATAAATACTCCAGACTTTGCCAGGAACTCCTTTCCCTTTGGCCACTCCATTATTCAGTTTTACCATGGCTGGTTGGGGCCTTTATAATTTCTCCCTTCCTCTACAGGCAGCAACACTTCACCTCTTCATATAGAGCAGGCTCTGCTACATCAACCCAATCCAGCCTGGCTGAGACTTCTCCAGCCAACCCAAAACATACAGATTTTCTCTTTTTTTGGCTTCCTCCCAGTAACATTTTGAGGCCCTCCTTAATACTCATCCAGTTGATCTCAATGGAGCAGGATCTCAGTTGATTAGCTTTATTCAGACGAGTTTGTTTAATCTTAATCTCTCTCTCTCTCTTGCCTCCTCTTTTTTTTTTGGTTTTTTTTTTTTTAATTTTTGCCAGACTCTTTGATTCCCTTTCTGGTTCTTTTCAGGGTCTCCAAGCTTCAGGCACTTCTCTAAACACCCTCTAATGTTTTGATTTCTGATGGTTAAATTTAAACAAAACTTAAAAGCTTTTCCCAATTATTTTTACTCATTCTCAGAGTCATTTATCAATCCTATAGAGAGCCTAGATTCTCCCTATATAAATGGATTGCCCTGTTCATGTGTAGCTAATGTGTAACCTCCCTTATCCCACAAAGACAAGAGTCTGACCCCTTCTTTCTGGGTGAAGCAACTAGAAGCCACTGAATCTTTCCTGCTCAAAACATGACCACTTTTGGAACATGTCCTGTCAGACTAAGGCTATAACCAGCCCAGGTCCAGGCTTTCGAGGCAGTTAGGGTGCCCTCAAGGATGCTGCAACATACTCTGGCTGCAAAGGTAATCATCTCATTTGCCCTGGCCCAAAAGGCCCTGTGTGGTTGACACTCGAGTCTGGACAGCTGCATTCCAATTCTTCTCATGTCCAAGGTGTATTTCCTTTCAAAGTCCAGCCTCAGGCTACATCCATGCTGCTGCTCTGGTTGGTCCAGTTCCCCTGGCAAGGATTCTGCCTTGCACTTCTTGCACTTACTGGAATTGCAGAGGCACATGAGGAGGAAATGTGTGGCCTCTGAAATCCTCTAAACATTGTCCAGCTGCCACTAAAAAAGGTACCCTGTCTTGAATTATTTTTTTTTATTTTATTTTTTAATAGACAACTACTCCGTGCTTTTGTGCAAAGCCATAGGAATTTTATTCTTGGACCAGTAGATAACCACAGCACATCTCTCCCAAGTTTCCAATGCCACAACCATTTTTCTTAATTTTGAAACTTTAAAGGAAGAATGCTGCTTTGGCATCACAGTTTTGCACAACTTGTTAGAACCACGGGAGAATGTTACAATACCAAGCCACATGAAATGGAAACATTTGAACAGACCTTTGGGCTGGATCCCTTGCTTCCACCAAGCTGCATTCAGCCCATGACTGAAGAGTGTCTGGCTCGGGTAAAAGACAGTTTTGTGCAGCCTCAAGTCCTGGTGGCCAGCAGGGATGGTTTGACCTCCAAGCGCAATTAAGAACGGCCTCAAATCTACTCAGAACTCTGTCCCTGACTCCTCAAAGCTACTCAGAGCTGTGTCCCTGACTCAAGACATCCTGGGGACTTCCTGACAGCTGGAGATAACTGAAGCCCTACACGCTGTGCTGTGCTGCCATGAGCAGCTCTTTCCTGACACCTTTGGCAGGAGGCTCCCAAAGCTGGCTCCGAGGGTTTTGCTGCCAGCAGAGCAGTGCAAGGAGACCAGAACGGTTCCAAGGAAACTTTCCCCTAAGAGGAAATGAAAAGAGAGACTGAAGGCACTGGCAAGCCGTTCGTGAGACATTTTGGTTAAAAGCAGCTAGACTGCACTTTGGAATGACTAGTTTTTGCAGAAGGCTTTGTTCTTCTCCTGCATGGATCATACCCTCACAATTCATTGCTCCGGTTACAGACAGTGCATTTAGTTTAATCCTCCAAATTGTACTTTTCTACCACAAATTTCCACATCACAACAGGGCTTAAATAACAATAGAGGTATTTAAGTGATGTTCTGCTCCTGGCTCAGTCATGGCAATTCAGAAGGACACAGCCCAGTTATAAGAACAACATAGGAATGTGCATGGAGAAAATCACGGTTGCCAGGAATCAAAGGCAGAGATTCAAAGGAGATGGATTTTTTTTTTTTTTTTCCATATGACAGAGCTGTACTGGCATCTACACAGCTCAGGTGCTCTTAGAGTGGAGCCTTTTTTGTGGCCACAGCCCTTGGCCACCTGAGGTATCCCACCTCAGTCTGATCATTCCTTAGGCTGGGCTGCTCTGCTTCCCAGAGCAGAGTTAGCCATTTCCTGGTCCCTCTTCCCTTCAGAGCAGTAGGCAGCCACAACCCAGTATTGGTTAGGTCAGGAGCCCATGACATGGTTCTAGGCACTAGTAAAACACGTGTATCACAGTATCTGCCCAGTAACCACAAAAACTGCACGTTTAATATCAGTATTTTTGGCAATGCTGCTGTATTACCTCTCTTGTACATGGGCAAGGGAAGCACACAGCAACCCTGTGACCTGCCCAGGGTGAAGGACCATCTCAAAGTGATTGTTTTGCCTTCTTCAGAAGGTCATTCTGCTTCCTGTCCAGTTCATTACAAGTTGAGCTCATCCTACAACATCAATTAAAATAAAATGCCCCGATCTTGTATTTAAAAACACTTTACAACACAAATGCTTTAAATACAGAGAGAAGCCAAGAGTGGGAGCAGAATGAACTTCTGAAACTGAGGTAAGGAAACACAGATACGACTTCAACTGAGATGCAGAATTGATGGCTGAAGCTGTAGAAAGCCTCTTGCTCTGAAGCTGGTCATACTGGATTAAGAGAGAGGTTTTGGGATGATAATTGGACTTCACTAAGGACTCAGAAGAAAGTTCTTTGCAGCAGGTCAGAGATTCCTCTCATGGACAGGCAGACTGCAGGTGAGCCCTCAAGTGATGTTGAAAGTGAGAAAGATCCCACCTGCAAACTCAGCCGGACAAATAAAATACTGACAGACAAATAAAGACAGAAGCAGCACAAACCTCCCCTCAGGAGCAGTGCCTGAACACTTACTCAGCCATCCTAGGTGGCTTTTGCAGCCTTGGCTGAATCCGTGTGGCCTCTGCTTTGTTGTGATCAGTACCCCACTCTGACCAGTCCAAGGGACCTCAGAAGTGTCCCTGTGGTTGTAGTCACATCTGTGAATCACAGACCAGCCGGAGATTTTGCAAATCCTCCCCAACAGTTACTTTGTCTTCTTTAGCTTTGCATGCTTAGAAACGGCTGAGAAAAACCTACAGAATAATATCTACTGAAATGGCTTTTAAGGGTTCTTTTTTTTTTTCTGTCAGATTCCTCACCTGCTCTGTCAGGATGTTCTTTTAATGCCTTTCATATTTCCCATGAAAGAGCATTAATCTCCCAAAGCCCCGGCATATCTGCCATCTCAGCGCTATCAGGAAAGAGCTGATGAGAAGATGATTGTCAGGGATGATTACAAGGACTTTACAAACACAGGAAAGCATGTTCTGCATTAATTGCTAATCTATTTCAGCCAATTTGGCACCATGACAAATGCAACTGGTTGTATCTCACAAGCCAGGGGATCGGGAATAATTCCGTGTCAGTACAGTATGTCCAGGGAGAAGAATCAACCGTTAATCCCAGGTGACCAGTTTCTTTATAAATATATTAGCAACATAATGGAGGGCTTTTTAATGGGATTATAACCACACAAGCAGACCCCAAGCAGCTGCTCTGCTACTCAAAGGGAACATGGCTGACAATAAGATTTAAGGGACTGAATGGGGGGAAAAGGACAAACCTGTGGCACGGCACACTTAAATGACCTTGCTGCTTAAAAGGAGTTGGATCGTGTTGCACCCATGAAAAGAAAATCAAATAAGCTTGAAGCAATCTCTTTGGGCATGCTCATCACTACTTTCTCCCACTGATCCTCTGTCAAAAGTGGAGAAAATGGCCAAATCAAGAAGAACATGTCTTTTCATATACTAGGGATGGATTTTAAAGCCAAAAAGATTTCGCTCATACACTGAGGGGTCACTGTCCAGAATGGCAGGGCCCATACATCGTCACACAACCTTTGTGTTACTCCCTCTGCAGAGCTGAAATAATTCTTCATTCTGAGCACAATTTAACAGCTCAGTGCTGTAAATATGTAGGTGTGCAAGCAGGTCTTTGAGTGTATGTGTGTATGTGGATTGCACTCGATGATCTCTGGGATTGGATTAGATGATCTTTAAAGGCCCCTTCTAACCCAACTCATTCTATATATAAATATATATAAATGTGCATTAAAAAAGGACAGCCATGAGGCAGCCACTGGGAATGACCCTGTAATGGTAGGAGCAAGAGAAGAAACAAATCTCATTCAGAAATCCCCCTCTATGGATTTTAAAGCCTGTTAAAACCACAGCCCTAGATTCTATCCATGGCAATACCTGGGTTCCCTTTCTTTCCATCCCCTTTAACAGAGAGGTGTAAAAATGGTATTGTAGCTTGCTAAAGAAATTCATGTTTTTTAAATTGGTGGAAGTCGTGAAAGTCGACTCTACCTGTATAAATGGCACATACACCTCAAATATTACACTTATCTATTTTTTTTTTTTTTGAGTCATTGCTTGTTTGTAGTTCAATAGCTTGAAGCTGAGGCTGGGATTTGGCTTTGTGGCTTTGAAAGGAATACAGTATAGCATAATGCACATAACTACTATGGAATACAAGCACTGCAGCACGGAGCTGCTCTAGCAAGGACTATTTAGGCAGCTTAACCCTAGCAGAACAAAAAATATTTCCTGAAGTCCAGATATAATTTGGAAGTGCAGCTCTGGAATTCTGTTACCAGAGGCCCTTAGTTCAGGGCGGCAGAATGACTGGCAGGAGTATTTAAGCATTCCTTTAACACCAAAGTACACCTTACATCACTCTGAAATGCTTTTGTTAGAAACAGCTAAAACAAGGGCCAGTGGCACACCAAGCCTGACTGATCCACACTGCCTGTCTGAAATCCAGTGGTACTAACAAAATATCCCTAGTGATTGCAATGGCTTGGGGATCAGACCCACATGTTATTCTTGAACACCTCTTAAACTTTCAGGGCTTGACCTCAGGGTGCCCTGGCACCAGTCCAGGTGACACCGTGCTTCCTTTCAAAGAGCTGCATGGAGCCCTGACCTCGATCTCCTGTTCCCAGCACTGCTGAGCCCATCGTGGGGGCACAGGAAGTGTTTAGGATATGTATTCCTATCCACATGCATCACTAGCAGGGATGCCAAGGTGTAGAAGTTTAACTGGCCTCAGTTTTCATGGTGGTGGTGAGCGGACGAGGTTCAGCGAACACTTTCTATGGCGCTGTGGTTTCTTCACGCAACACCAAATGTTGGCAAGTACCTAACTGTGCCCTCCCAAACAATTTCCAACTGTGTGAGTGCATCACCTCCAGCCAAGCAACCTGAGTGTCTTCCTGCCTGTTCTGTATGACAATAATCACTGTTATGAAAGCTCCTCCTCTTCAGTCTAGCGGGTGACAACACTTGTGTAGAGCACATCCGTGATCCCCTGACACATTTACATTTTACTGATGATAAGCTCTGGCTGTGATGCACTAAAAATACCGTGACTGTGGAGAGAATTAAGTGTATCTCTAGTGCCTGATTCAGGAGAGCAGTTAATGCTGTGATTAAGTCCATGGCTAGTCAGGACAAGACAGCTTATGTTTAAAGAGAGCTAAGTATGTCCGGTAGTACCATCCTGAATAACACCAACCTCCAGAACTGGGTCTGTACCAAGAGTGTGGAAGGATATCCTTAAGGAGCTAAAAGCCACTACAGACCCAGCTGTCTGTCACTCAAAGGATAAAATGTGCTTTTTTGAACTGGCTTTGTCACAAAATATAGCAACCTGTGTAATTGCAAATCTATATAATTTTTTAAAAATCTAAAGCAGAAGACCACACTGCACATATTTCTCCTCCTAAAGAAAGAATGAAACAGTCTGGATGAGCTATTAGGCACAGTGAATAACACACTGCTGGCAGAACACTCAGAGAGGAGTTATAGGTGCCTATTAAAACCCATACAAAACCGACTAACAAATGCTGGAATTAAAAATGAAGACTAGCAGGGAGACAGAGGCTTTGAGCAGCACAGTATTTCAGATCATCTTACTGAAAGCTTCAAAATGTCATCGGCTTTCAGGCTGAAATGCGTCAGCAATCATTTCATTTTTATCAAAACACAATTAGGCTGTGGTGAATGACAGCATAAATCTTAAATAGGAAAGATGCAGGATGAAAGACCACCAGGGTGGAACATAACTGTAAACTCCTCCATAAAACTGCATTTGAGTTCTGATCATATACACAGGAACTCCTTTAAATGATCCAGCAAGGATCTTAACTCACTGACTTCCAAAGAAAGTGTTACCAATTAAGGGGGAGAAACTTTAACAGTCAATTTTAATTACGCTTCGAGATTCACCAATCAATTCCCAGCTCAGGCTGAAGTTTTTACTAGAGACGACTGGAACCAATTTACATGCTTTTATGTTGCGTCTAGACTTTAATAAATGGTCTAAGCACGGAGCAATTCCATGCCAGTATCCAACTAGTTTTCATGTACACTGAGAAAGGCACCAGCCTCTCTAAAAATCTCCAGTCTTTGTGTCTTGAAACGCTCCCCTGAGAACTGATTGCAGGGCTCACCCAGTGCATTACATAAGTGCCACTGTGGGCACTGCTGACAATGCATAACAAGGCAGTGATGCCACAGAGTGTCCTCCAGCTCCTTGCTTTGGTCTGACACGTGCAAAGTGTGCAGAGCCAGCTCTTCTCTTTAGAGTGAAATGGAACAGCTTTTATGATTGCAAGACATCATTCCTATCAGTATTAACCCAAGTTCATTAGACTGAAAAATCTCTAAACACTGTGGAGGCCCCCAGGACAGCCACAAACATTTAACTGATGGCCCAGAAAGGTACACCCAGGCAATCTTTTGAACACCTAAATAGCTCATCTTTCTGTTCTTTCATCCCTTCTCTGGACCTCTCCTGGTCCTGATTAAGCTGTGCTAAAGGACCTGAGCATCCAGTCAGCCCAGCAGCTCTGGTACAGAGGAGAACGAAGCACCTGGTTGAGAGATTGTTTAAACGGGGCAGAGCTGCCACAGCACACTCAGTAGTGCTCTGGCTGTAGGAGACTCACCACGGCGGCGTCACTTTGATCATTGCTGTAGGTCATGGAATCACTCTGAAACCAAAACAGTCTTGTTAAAAAATTAAGTTGAATTACCATTTAGGGAGCTCTGTTGCATTTTTTTTTCCCCTTCCCTCCCTTTCCTTCTTTTTAAACATGACTGTCGGGAGTGTGAAATTGTGCGCATTTATCACTGCCCTGCTGAGCAAAGCTCGTTAAATTAAGAAAGACATATTTTAATGGATTGATAGACGTTCATATACTTTTATTCAGAGGGAATATAAATTCAATTTTTAGAAACTGAGAGGTTGCTGTGGTCATTCAGAGCCTCTTAGGATGTTTCCTACTGGATGATGTCAGACTAATAAACCTCCAGGAAGTTCTGCGTGCCAGAGGCCTGACAAAGTAGGGCATCCTGTCTCCAGGAAGCAACATAAGGATTTACCTGTTACTGTACGTTAGGAAGAGGCAGCAAACAATTCTGGAAGTGCTGCACCAGCTTAGGTTCCACCAGAGGTAACAGCCTTGAAACCCAGAAAAAGCTATTTTCCTTTTTGCAGCAGCACAGAGCCCTTTGGGGCAGCAATGGGCAGAGGGTGCCCCATCTCTGGTGGTTCTCCCACCTCCCTGCTGTGCAAAGAGGTCCAGGCTGTGGGGCCACGTGAACCTACACAGCAAGCACCTGCACACAGGGCTGTGCATGCCCTGTAGGCCATTGGTTTGACCAGAACATCTGGAGGATTGTCTTTGAACCTCTTCTAAACCTGTGACATGAACAAAGAGTCTTCTGTTAAGTACAACCAAAATAGAGAGAGAAACAGTCTGCTTCAGGGACAGTGTGGGCAAACAGGACAACAGGAAGCAACTAATAAATGTGGTTACATATCTTAGATCAGCCAGTAACAGGGCTCAGAGCAGCACCTGCCAGCCTGGTTCCCTGTTCTGTTCACAGGAGTGGTTTATCCAAGGTGTAACCCACGACTGCTGCCAGAATGAGCAAAGCAGACTCCCACTCAGGCAGCTGGAGCCTTGACTTGACAAAATATCCCTTGCTCTCCAGAATTAATTTTGCCAAATGGCAATAATAGCTTCTAAACCCCAAAGAAAACCCCAATGCACTGCACATTGCAGGGTGCTGGGATTGGATGGGGGACTGTAAGCAATGCTTTTTGCAAAGACAGGGAGTGTTATTCATCACAGTTGTCTGTGGTGGGCAATTTGGTTGCCTTTCAGGGAACTCACTCTAACACAGGATCCCTGCCAATGAAAAGAAGAACCAGTCAAAGCACTGAGCTTTTCAAAGTGAAAGGTTTTCTTTTTTTTTTTCCCTTCTCTCTCCTTCAGAAAACATACCAAATTTTAAGCACTCACAATGATCTCTGCTGCTGAAAATAAATTACTAGCAACTAAAAATCTTCTGCTCCTTGCACACTTTCATAACACAGAATAATATACAATGTGAAGATTCACAGCTTTTCGAGGAAGCATCGTGATCTCCAGACCTGACCTCCCAAATACCACAGGCCAAAGCACTTCACTTAGTGGTTGCTGCCTCAAGCCCGAATCTTGGGGCTGAACTG
The DNA here is from genome assembly GCF_003945595.2 of Pipra filicauda. Classification (NCBI taxonomy): domain Eukaryota; kingdom Metazoa; phylum Chordata; class Aves; order Passeriformes; family Pipridae; genus Pipra; species Pipra filicauda. The sequence continues at coordinate 1,762,198 of NW_024104953.1, read as the reverse complement.
CAGCAAGTCATTGAGAAAGACATTCATCTTGATTTATGGGTACCAGTCCTGATGTGAGAATGCCACACAAAGCACTTCCTGTCTTAAGCTTCATGGAATGAATTGCAAAGTTAAGCTGGTTCATGAGTTTGAAATGCCTGTAGTCCAGTAAGATTGTCTCTCCAATTCCAGGCGGAAATAGTGTGTAGGTGGCTTATAAAACTTCCTTTCTATAGTGCCCCCAAATCTAAATGGTCAGAACCATTTGTGTTGCTTCAAAGGCTCAATTGTTGTTCAGGCCAACTAGTTAGCCATGAAAAAACCATATCCAATTCCTCAACCCATGACATAGCTAAGATAAACATGGTAAAAAATTGCGATTGTTTACTTAAATTCTTTTTCCGCTGAGAGAAATTGTAATGCCACTTTTCAGTTCATTAATTGCTTATGGTTTTTAAATCCCATGCCAGGGTTTTTAAATCCCAGGTGCTAATAAGTACATTTTGCTCCCTGATATGTACACAGGCAATAGACTTTCTTTACAGGAATTCTGAAACAGGTGGAGGAAATACTTGTCCCAGTGAATTTAACAGGAATTTTGGCAGAGTCTGTAACCAGCAGGGCAGTCAATTCCCTGTGGGAACAATACCCATTCCAGTATCAGTGGAGGTACCAACTCCAGCAGCAACTGAGGTGAGAAAATGAATCCTTTAACTTGCTTGAGGAAGTTTTCTGTTCCATGATAGTAAATCCCTGGCAAATACAACCTTGAAATGTGGCAGTTTTATTCAGGAGAGGCTACATAAGTCTGCACCCCAATAGAGCCCCAGGATGTGGCTGTTGCTGTGTATGTGCCCGTGCCTGTGTTTAGTAACACATCTCCTCACATCTCCTGCTGTTTGCTGCTACACCAGAATACAAGACATAAAAGTGACTTCCCAATACAAGTACTTGACTGACAAGTTCTTAATGGACAGTATCCCATGAGACTCAAAAACAAACTAGACGAGGCAGGGAAACAAATAGTAGAAGGCTGAGAAAGAGGAATTGATTCATTGATGGCCACTTAGCAGAGAGCTGCAAAAACAAGGACTGGACAAGACAGGTGAGAGAATTAACTCAACCAGCTACTGTTTCCCAACAAATATGAATCATTCAAATGCCAGAAGGTCATTTATTAAGTTACAAGGCCCTCCAGCTTCGGTCAATAGTTATTCCATTTCAACCTGGAGTGTACCTACCAAACACACATAAGGCCCATGGAAGTGTTCTTTGAAATGCAAAGCATTGGCTGGAGCTCCCTATTTACCCTTTCGAGTCGTGTAAACCTGAGAATAAATCCACCTGTTGCCCTGTCTCCATGAGGTCACAAAAAACCCTCCCTCCTATTTGCAAACAGCTTAGTGGCTACCAGAGAGCAGTCACCAATAAACTTATTCCAAACAAAGATTAAATCCTGATTAATCACTGAGAAGTGGTAAACCTAAGGGAAGTGCCAGCCACTGAAAAGTGAGATTTTTCTGTAGTGATTTATTGCAACTCTCCATGCTGGGGCTAATTAGAACGGGACAAAAGAAGATTTAAAAAACTGTGAGATGTAAAGTGGAAGGATATAAAAATGGAGAAAGTAATACAGAACAACAAGATAGAGAGGGAATCAGGAAAGATAACATAACCAAAGAAAGGATATATTTAGGTGATAACCTGGGAACGGGAAGCAAGGAATAAAATTCACCTCTATGAAAAGTCAGGTCTGAATAAGTCATTTGAAAAGAGCTGAACTCTATCCTGTTTTGGGGTGTTTTGTGTTTTTTTTTTTTAATTAACAGTGTATCAAACTTCCAAAGTCCAGCTGAGATTTGAAGGCACACAGCTTTCTCTGGGCTAAAATCTTCTGGTTTGAGGGAGTGAACACGAATCCGAGGAAGTGGATGTTGAAAAAGAACAACCTTCTTCATAAATTCTCATGGGAAAGCCCAACTCCTTAGCAGGCAACAGCCTGGATGGAAGCTTTTTGACCTGGCCTAGCCCTAACCAGAGCTGGGTACGAAGCTCTTTTCTCTCCCCACCCAAACTTCAGAAATGCTGCCTTTAATAAACTACAAGGAATATAAACCAATACAGATTTTAATGAAAATCCAAACCAACTGTTTCCACAATCCATCAGCCTTGAGCTAAACATTTCACTTAACTCAATAGAATTCTGCTTCTTGATCTTATTATTTGATCAGAATCAAACTTTTTTAAAGTTAAAAAAAAGTGCAAACTAAATGAAAGGGAAAAAATGACCCAACACAAGAGTGTGATCCCTATGTTGATCAAGCACCATGAGCTGAGTTCTTTTTAGTAAGTTCCATGAGCAACTCTTAGAGCTTCCTCATTGTGCTGCACCACTGTAAATTGAATTGTTGGTGAGCCACACAATATAATGTGTTTGCAAAGCCACTGAGACTTGGATTTACTCCACTCCTGTTACATCAGTAAGACTTTGACAATTAAATTCAGTAGAGGAAAAGGTAAACTACAGAATCCAGAGGTTTTTCCAGTATGATTTCCTAAAGAAGACTTGCTAACACTGCAGGGACATGTGTGGGGTGTTGTTTACTGGAGCAGTTACAGCGACAGTCTTTGTTATGATTTGGCCATAATGATAAACACATCTGTCTTAGGCAGGGACTGTTATTTAAGGATTAGAGAATGATGCCTTTCACTTGAAGCATTTGCTCTAATGATGTGTTTTTCTCTGACTTTTTCTGGTTTTGATAAGGCAAGATCAGGAAGGGGAGAGAGGGAGAGACAGAAAGAGAGGAGGGAAAGGCAGAAAGAAAAAAGGATGTAAGAGAAAGCAAAAAAGTACTAAAGAGAAGAAGAAGGACAAAAGAAAGAAAAGGAAGAAAGAAAAAGGAAAGAAGGCAAGCAAAGTAAGCAGCTGGTGCTGAAAGTGAGCAAGACTCTTTCTCTCTCATTTTCTTCTGTCTTTTAATAAATCATTGTAGCAGCTTTGTGACAGGTCTCTGTTATCCATAATGCCCAAGCAAACAGCTTTTCTTTCAGCCTCTATTCACTTGGCTGCCAGGGAAGCAGGACTGCAGGCAGGAAACTTCAGTGGCTCAGCCTGCTCCCCTGTAATTCAATTAGAAAAGCAAGCATGAAGTCAATATTCATTGCACCCAGCCAGGGCTGCACGACACAATGAAATGATAATGAGAAAGTTCACAAAGGAGAGAGGCTTAATGATAAGTTTTTAAAGAGGTGCTGCAGCGGGTGACCCTCTGTACAACTGGCAAACACACGCGGGCATATGGGTCTTTACCCTCAGGGATTTACTCTCATCCCTCGCCATCTGTATCCAGGGCAGACGGCTGATTGTGAATCCAAGGGAATCTCGTGATATACTGTCTTGGGTCACCCCATTCAGCTGCTTTGCATCTCTGAAGGGACAGAAGACATGTTTCTTAAACACCCACTCCCCAAAGGAACACACGCACCAACTTGCTGGAGCACAGGCAATGCCATTTCAAGTGACACGGAGCTGCGACTCCCGAGCCCAGCGGGGATGTTGGGCCTGTGGGGCACAGACCAAGAAAATCATGAGAGAGAACTTCCAGCACTTCATGGAAGTGCAGAAGATGAAGAACTGCACCCTTGTGCTTTCAGAGCAAGGCAGCACTCACTCCTACCACCGTGAGAACTTGGAGCATTTGTGCTTCAAACTGAGCAGCACTGGGTAGATGCTGGACCCAATTCTGCAGCTCCCTCTCGAAGAGATCTCCCACTGGAGAAGCTCTATACAGGATTTCCTTTCTTCTCCTTTTAGCACTTTGCTGGTGACAATGAAATATGTAGTTATTTATTTTGTAAACATCAGTGTATTTAGTTTTAAAAATAATGAGTGATTGAAGTAGTAATTAAAAAAACAGCATTGTGTGTACAAGCCCAGAGCTGTCTTGTTCTAATTTGGCTTTGGGATTCAACATTCCAGATATTACTGAATTTGTTCTTTCTAAAATGACTTCCATGGTAAAGCCCAGGGCCCCTCACAAAGAGTCTTGAGTCTCTTTCTTTTTGATGCCATACAGAAGGAACCAGTGGCCCCAACTCCAAGCAGGCAAACATGACAAACAGAAAGATTTTCTTTTCTTCTCCTTTGACAAAAGGGAAACAGGGCACACAGAGCTTATATAAGTTCCCTGAGGTCACACAGGATGTCAGTGACAGAGTCACAAATTGAATTCAGATTCTCAGGCTCTCGGTCCCAGTTCGTGTCATGTTGTAGTTCAGGGCACTCCAAACTTTTAATGTCATTTTCAGAAATATGTTGTAACTTCCCTAAATTAATCTCTCAGCCTAATGTATATTAGCATTCCACATATCCCCATCATCAGTAAAGGCCACTTAATATGTTGGTAAATAATTAATACAAGTCAACAGCAGGATATTTTCTTAAAATCAGGAGGTATTTTTCAACACTCCTGATGACAACAGCCCATTTTTCACTTCAGAGCCCAATAAAAAGGAAGTAAATTTTGCCATTCTTCCTGATTTAAAAAGCCTTCAACTACTAATAATAGAAGTGGGTGGTGAATTCCTTCATCTGCAGTAGGAAGCTCTTCATGTCCTATTGGGCCAGTCCTTCAGCTTCTACAAAACCCACAGAGCTTCGCTGGAGGCAATTTGGATTTGTCAAGTCACACTATGTGTGCATTTGTGCTTCACTGCCCACTGAACCTCTTCAGACTGACCCATTCTCTGCATGTCATAGGGAGAATGGAGCACTCCCCACAACTGGAGCTATTCCCAGGGATGCAACAGGTAGAACAGGTTGGCTGGATGCCTCTTTACATCCATCACACCAACAAAGGGCCAGATCCCAGGATTTTTTTCCCTTTGGTTAGTTAATCTCCAGTGCAACTTTCTGAGAGACTAGAGAAAAAGGGATAGGATAGTCACATCTTTCCTATGAAATTGTGTTCATTCTTATGGTTATATAAAAGGCCAGATAATACAAGAAGTACTGGTCACTTTATGTATTGATACATAATTATATTGTCTCTATGTTTTCACAAGCATATGAACCCCAGTTTTCACAACCAAATGCAAATTTTGGGTACTCTCCAAAGGCCCAATATGTAAGATGGAGTCCTTGCTCCTCAAAACAACTGGAGGTCAAATATCCCTGTGTAACTCCTGCATGTAGCCGTCAAAAGCGATCACAAAAAACTTCCCCTTTCTTATTTTAGAGGCAGCACTCTTATGTAACAGAGGCAAAATCTGTTGAGGTCAGGGATTCAGAGACAGCAGCTTCATCCACAAACAGGCTTTGCCTTTCAGTGACAGGCCCTGGGAAGTTCACAAGACACTGTAGGTATCTCTGTCCCTTCAGTTATCACTCCTTTGTGTCAGGCCCCACAATCCTGTTTTATGCTCTGTGCTCTGACTGGAGGTGTTGTCTGCACAATATCCTCAGCTGAGAGTTGGATTTTGCTGGAGACACTAATGCATGTAATTGGCACATGCTTTTCTGGAGTATTTCTATCACCTTTCAAAGATAGAGACAATCAAATCTCTCCTCCACTCATCGAGGAAATGCTTAAAGCATCAAGTGGGGAATTCCAGGCCAGCTTATAGGTGGTACTTACTTTACATTTTCTCAAGCAGCAAGGTAACATGGGACAAGGACTGTCACAGTGTTTATTTTGAGCTCCCTGGTGAGAAAAACATTTTACACTTGTCCTGTATGGTTGAAGCCTCCCTCCCCTCCTGGGGAACTCTGTTATCTCTGCTGTTCATGCAGTTGCTGTCACTTGAGCCATCCCCACTGAACACACAGCTCAGAGAGGCACTGAGTCAGTTATCCCAATCCAGGCTCTAACATCCACAAGGATAAGGTAAAATCAAGCTCTTGTCTCCACCTAGGTCACAGTGCTCATTAGAGATCAGCTCAAAACTCATAAGCTCACCTCAAAGAAAAGCATCTGATAAAGACCAAGATCTTTCTCAAAGTTCTGCACCTCCCTAGTTCCTTTTCAGTCCTGGACAGGGTCATTTCAAAAGGGAAGAATTGAGAAAAACACACTCAAAATGGAAAAGGTGGCCCTGTGATTAAGTGATCAGCCTGACCAGGGTTTCACTTCAAACACTGACACACATAAGGCTGCTTTGCATCCACGGGCAGGTGGAGCAACGAGCTCTTCACTGTGCCCTTTTAAGAATAAATGAGAGCTGAGAACACTTTTCTGCCATTTTTCATTTGGATTGTCAGTGTTTAGAGGCAGATGGTTTTTATTTGGTTAGAGAGTAGCTTGCAAAACAGCCCTCTCATCTTCTGAGAGATCCCTGTGCTGTCACACACCTTTTATTTCAGCCCTGCAGAGCACACCCAGATGACAGGGAATGTCATGCTCTATGCTCCGTGCACCCTTCCAGGAAAAAGGATTGAAGTTGGAGGTGAAGGCACAGATGATCTAGATACAGGTTATAGTCCAAGGCCTACAAAATTGCCTGTCCAACTCAATCCAGCAGAGAAATTACAGAAACACCGCATGGAGAGTCTATTTATGTTATTATTAATAAAGGTACCACAACCAGTGAGCCCAGAGCTGTGCAATTACAAGGAGACATGCAGTGTACACAATCAGGAATCCTTATCAGATTGTTTGGTCTATCTTTTCCATTTAAAAGTGATGTTGAAACTGTGTTTATAGACAAAAGAACTGATCAATGAACCTGTCATTTGGTCATGAGTAACATGGAAAAAATTAATCAGGTGATGAAAATATTGCTGTTTCTCGTTTTGGGGAACAAGTTGAAAATATTTCAAAAAGATTTTGACAAACCTTTGGGGACATGTGCATCAGCAAAGTCAAATGTTACAGCTTTAACAATTTCTCAAAAGCAAACAAAAATTAGATATTAGGAAGTGAGATTTTCTGAAGGAAAAATAGCTGGAAAAGAATAAAAACAAAGATTTACTATTATTTAAGCTTTTCAGCTGCTCCCTATGAAAATAAACTTGGAGTTAAACAAAAACTTCACTGTTTTTCTACAAAATAAATAACAGTAACATTATACCTACTAAACAGGAATCAGCTGCATAAACAGTTTACCTGCCTCTGACAGGATCAAAGAATTTCTGGGCAACTGTATTCAAAGAAGGAATAGCCCAAGTTATAGTAATCATTGTAACTCAGTGTATAATAAATGTGAAGCAGTAAGGAGGAGGGGAAAATACTTTAGGAATTCATCATCTTGATGAAACATCTTCACGTTTTATTGTTGAAAAAGGTGACAATCACCACATATTTCTCCTGCTTGTCAATCTAAGCTTGTCCAATAGTTGCCATCACAAGTCTTTGATTCAAAATTTGACTGTCCTTAACCAGGTCATCTCAGCTCATTAATTTCTGAAACTTGGGTGTCTGATTTTCCACATTCATTCCCTTCACCCACAAATGGACAGATGTTATATGCAATCTGAAAGTATTTTGGAAACAAACCCTTATTTCTCTGTCATGTAACCCCCTGGATACTTGGATTAATTTCCATAAACTAAGTCTGAAGAGCTCAGAGGCCTCACATCAACCAAGCAAGGGAAGAAAAGAAAAAATTTAATCAATCATATTCATAATATCATTCTCTGCAAACTTGAACTCTAACAACCCAGTGATCAAACGATTTGCAGTTGTGAACACTAAGAAATGGGAGCCTTTGAATTATGTCAGCATGGCAGAAACGTCTCTCCCCCCTACTCTCATCCTTCCCACCAGCTCAGCATATGTAAACTTTTAGGTGGGGCATGTTCAAGTTGTTCCCACAATGTATAACTGGAAAAAATGTATGCTGCTGTGGAGCAGAGGCATGTGGAATAAATATCTTATGTGCTCAAGAGCTCAAAAGTAGATTGTAGGCTGCATGTGGATGACAGACTCGTGACAGCACAGCCAGATCCATCAGGTGCATGAAGAGAAATGATCTTGAAGGACGTAGCTGGTTTTCAGAAGCTGCCCCTGCAGCCTTATTTATAGCAGCAAACCCATCCGTGCTCTGGTTCAGCTCTTGACAATAGGATATATGACCATCTTTGCTCATGGGGCTGCAACTGAGAGAATCACCCAGCACAAATCTGGCATGAGATCTAGGGATAGAGGCTGGATGTGCAGGGATTACAGCCATTAGTCTCCCAGTAGAACTCTCTGAAGAGTGAAAAGGGCTTGACTCTACCTGGCCCCAGATTTTGTGCTGTCATCCTCACCAAAGCAACCAAGATGAAAAACCTTCTCCCTTCAGTCTTGGAGAAAAACCCACCAAGGGTTTCACCCTCCTTTGAGAACAGCTTTGTTTAGTAACCCTGAATTAACAAACCTGAATCCTCTCATACAATATCATCTTTATCACACCCAAAGTCACTTTTCTTTTAGAGGATTTGCAATAGGAACTGAATGCTCAACTCTTCTTTGAGCTTTTTTGAACCAGACCCTCAGGTAGTACAAACTAACTTAACACCCCCAGATGTCACAAACCCTTCCCACATTTATACCAGCTGAAGATCCAGGCTTTGTTTGCCAATGACAGTGTTGCTCTACAGTAATACTATTTCTGGTCCAAGTAATTCCTAACATTATGGTAATTCACTACACTACCAGGCACTAAAGGGAGAAAGCAACCACCAGGAACAAACCTTCTTTTCTGATTCTCTGAACACGTGTACGTAGCTAATATATGGCCAACAGAAAAAAATATCCTATAATTATCTTAACCTGCTGCTTTGGGGCAGACTGCACTGCTCCCTTCCCTCAGATGCTCTTCTGCCTCCTTTCTCACACCCTGAGCACTGTCAGTTTGCTGTCAGCTTTACAGTATCAGGCATGTGATCTCTCCAAAGGTGCCCTGCTCAGTGTCATTTAAACTGGCCAGTCTGCGAGGCCACCAAGGTCAAGGAACTATCAGGAGTAAGGTTTCTTAAGTGCAACGTGTGAGACACCATCTGACACTGTTTATAGATAGACTTAGCCTCTTATTGACCACAAGACAGAAGTTAAAAGCATTGCTTCGGGGGTTCAAATGTGTTAACCTCTGAAGTGATGTTTGAATTAGGGTTATAAAGGGCCTAAAGTTTTGATCAGAGGCTTGGAGAATAAAAAGGATTTGGAAAAATTTTAGAGTGGGATCAGAGTAGCTACACTGAGTGTGCCAACTACTATATTATTGTTGATTTAATTGAGTCCATCTATCAGGTCTGTGCATTATGTGATCCAGTTCCAAAGATGTTTCCCTGCTGCAGCTGACAAAATACAGACTATACACTTCAAATGCAGTTGTCGGTCTTTAAAACAGGCAGTTACAAAACATGTTGGCTGCTCCAGCAATCAATAATGGGAAGGGCAGTGTACATTGGACAAACTCCCAAACAATTAAATACTTGCCAGTGTTAAGCAAAAAGCGACACAGGACCACGCCAAGAGCTTGTTCACTGTTTGGCAACTCACAGGATTACAAACACTGGTGGTTTAATATTCGGGAAAATTAACAAAGCCAAAGCATTTTCTGAGAAGTTTTCTGATGAACACCCTGAAGAGGTAACAAATACACCCTCCCTTGAATTGTATCCACGTGGCACCTGGGATTCCTGATGCGGTTTTCCTGGAAGCTGACTCACAGAGGAGGAGGTGAGGTACCTGTCAGGGATTGCATGCACAGACTGTGAAGACACCACACCACCTTCAGCAAAAGAAGAAATGCCACCTAACAGCTTAAATATCTTGGAACATTGGCTCTGAACTGGGAATGAACAATCCAGCCCAGCCCTGAGAACAAGGGAAGGAAAGTGTAATGTCAGGGTGCAGCAAGGGCCAGTCACTCCCTAAAGGACCAGGAGCTGAGCCAGGGAGCAGGTCAGAGAGCTGAGCAGGGCAGATCCAGGGTGACAGCCCAGAGCCCAGACCACCAGCCAAGTTCACAGAGAGCTGAGCCCAGGCCAGGCCATTAGGCTGCAGGTAAGGCCTGGCACAGCAGGGCCCATGCCTACAGAGGGCAGGGCTGTGACAGAGCATCCTGCGGTGTCACAGGGACAACCCCAGCTGGGCTGGCCTGCAGCCCTGAGCCATGCTCAGGAATGTGAGTGGAAGCCCCAGGAAAGGCAGGCAGGGCCAATAAGGCCATTTTTTCCTTACGAACTTCATGGGTTTTCAATATGAAATTATCTCCCTTGCCATACCTTGGTTTCACCAGAACTAAGTGTTACATTGGCACTTTGAGAACTCTTATTAATTTTTCCACACTTGTGATCTGTCTTATCAATACAGAAAAAAGACAGAAAGAGTACCAAAACTGCAGAGAAAGAGTGGTAGAAAGGTTCATGCTCTGTGCTGCTTCAATGGTTATGCTTGAAAAGTAGGGACTTCCTTTTACTACTCTAGAGTCTTGCTCTGTTACCCCTCTGCACCAAAATAGTAACTCTTGAGCAAGCTTGCTTTGATTTAGGGGAGGAAGGAGGGAATTACTCAGGGGCTTAGAGACAACCTCTCCTTTGCTATTAATGCCAGCTCAGGTATTCACCTGTTACCATGTGACATGCAGGTAAAGGGTTGCTGCCCTCAACCTCTCTGTTCAGATAAGGGCTGGGCACATCCCTGCTCTGTTCCAGGAAGGACTGAGAGGGATCTGCAGCCAAACTGGATAGATGATGCCTCAGTGATGTTGTAGAGCCAGCCAATGGCTATTGTTCCTGTGACCAGAAAGAGAGAACCTTCTGGCATTAAAGAATAGTCCTGAGAGAAACAGGCCCTGTGGGCCATTCTTTCCCTGGACTTGTGCTGACAGCTACAGCCTTGTTGTAAATCTTCTCAGCGTTTCAGAGTGTGGAAAATACTGTAGATTTTGGTATTATTTCTCTGAAACATAAGAAGAAATGCTATGTTTCAGAGACATAATTCTTTTAGACATAATGCTATGTCTAAAAGCAGCTACTCTTGCTGCTCATTACTGTGGTATCCCCTGTCTACAGTGATGTTACAGGAGATGAGATCCAAACTCACCTTTTCTGTGTCCATCAGTTACCTGGGATAATAATCTGTTCATACTTTAAAATCTCTCCACTGCATAGCAGAGGAAATGACAAAATACAGGTAGCTATTAACCTTGCCTCAAGGGTCATTTAGAATGCTCCTGTTACACACACACAGACCTCTGAGCTGGATTTACCTTCAAAGACATTTCTCTTTCAAAAGTCGGTGCACGTGCCTGAGACAACAAATATTATAGAAAGCAAATTCTCTGGTGCCTAAATTAGCATGGAACAGGTTGGTTTCTGTACCTCTCCTTCTCTCCCCTACCACCCTTTGGCACATTTTTTGTTTCCCTTTATCTCTCTTTGTCTTGGTTTCTTGACTGTGGGACATGAACTAACATGGGAGTAACTGGATATTGAAATATCTATTAGCTTTCATGCTTCTGGTAAAATACTGTGTGATTTCTAGGCATGTACAGAGAAAGAGGAAACAAAGCAAAGTTGTCTAGCAAGTGTCAGTCTCAATACCCCAAACTATCACTTCAGAGTGCCACAGAATATAGTTCCTTTTCTGTAACCCTGTGTGACACACCAAAATGTGTGTCAGTCTCTGTAGACCAGAACCTAAATAGTTCAAGCCCAAGGCTGTGCTACCCTTCCATCTGTCACTCAGCTATCAGTAATAGAACTGTCCCAGGCAGGATGTGTAAACAAACTGCCAAAATACAGTCATCTGGAGCACCAAAGTCTCAGCACAGGCAATAACCTCTGATTAATGAAAGAAAAAACTGATGTCAGTGAAGTCAGGGAGCCCTAGACCTGGAGAGGACACCATAGGTATATCCCAAATAAAATCCCAGATAACAGTAGAGAAGGAAGGCAGTGACAGGGTCTTTGCTTCAGAAGTGGCAGAAGGTGGATTTTTAACCTTAGTTCTACAACTGCTCAGGTGAGGAGTGTGAGGAGCATGACCTGCCTAAGGGACTTGGGCAATCTCACTAGAACATGAACCCAGTGTTACCAAGGCATCTTCCTCTTTTTCATCCTTAATTTTCACTCAGGGAAAAACCAACTGCTGTTAGAAAATTGTTAGGACATAATAGTTTGTGGCAGAAGACACAACATTTCCCTCAGTGCTTTATAAGGTAATGCAGTGATTTGCAATGCAGTCTAACTCAAACTGCCTGCTGGCAAACAGTCTGACTGAAACCCTGGGAAAACCAGACCAACACTATGTGCCCTGTAATAGAAAATCAAAATATAGTTCTAGAGGCTAATTCTGACCCCAAAAGCTTTTTTGAGCTCTTTCATAATGCTAATAATTTTTTTGCTAAGTCAGGACCATTTTAGGTGGAGGTACAACCTGACCTGCAGCTTCCAGTTATTCGGAGGACTTTCAATATCTCACTGACATTAAAACTGATACTTTGGCTGAGTATTCCATCCTATCAGGAAACAGCAAATCTTTAGAAGAGAAACCTCAGATCTTGATCATCATCCATTTGCAGCAATTATGCTAAAAGATCAGAAGGGAAAGTTTGCTCTTGAAAATTCAAAAAAAGTGCAACCTTGACTTTCCGTATTTTAAGAGCGGGCTGAAACATTAGTTGGTTGACTTAAGGTAATATTTTAACCAGAAAGCACAAGAAAAGAAACATCCTAATTGACTGAAAATCCAGCTGTGGACTTAAAATAGAATTTTTAAAAGTCGCATTTTTCACGTTACTAAGTTCAGCACTGTCTGGTCTTTGAAGAAATGGATTGGCTCGGCAGAGCCGGAGCGCTCAGCATTCACACGGGAACTCTCCTCTGCTGTCAACTGGCCCAAAAGCCTGCCTGTGAGACTGACCATGTCCTGGGCAGCCTTAATATTAAACATATCTGCTAAGGCCACCTTTGTGCTGGAAGGAGAGGTTGGGAGATGGAGTTTTTAATCTTTTTGTGGATGTTTGGTTCTGTTTTAAAATGTCTTCGCCTTTACCGGAGAGGTTTTCAAAGCTGAGGAAAGAATCTGTGAGCTGGATCCATTCCATTTTAGTAGTAATTAAACTCTCTCTTCCTAAAGGCCCAATCTAACTCTTAATGAAATGAACAGCACAGGTCCCATTGCATGTAGAAAGGCAGGATTCAGTTCCACCTACTTAGGGTTCTTCCCAGGAATGCTCCTAACTGAACACAACAGATAGAAATCAAAGTGGAGCAAAGCATTTGAAATTATTACCTCTCACACAAAGATTACTCTGTGCCACATTTTCCACTATCATTCCCTTAATGGAAACTCCAAAACCCACACCCAGTCTGTGACATTGGCATTCTGTCCTTACACCAGCCACCACACTCATTGATGTCCAGGTAACACCCACCTCGGAACTATCTACATTAAAATCCCACAGGGCCAAGCGTTTCAGGGATCCTGAAATGAGTCCCTGCTAGCACTAACTTTTCCACCCTCCAGGCCTTTACCCTACCCACTGAACTCTCCCCCTGTTTCTCTGCTGCCTCATGACTCACTGCTGAACCATTCTGCCCGTGCAATGCAGCAAACCAAGCTCAAGCTGTTGAGTCCCAAAACCCTCCTCACTCAAAAGCGGTACAGTAGCAGGGTTCTAAAATTCAGCTGGACTTGTAGGGCCTCTGGCTTCCCTCAGAACCAATACTCATTGGAAAAAATGCTGATTTGGTGAAATCAAGACGTTCCACAGAATCATTTTTGCTTCTTTTTTTCTTTATGAAGAAGAAAAAAAAAAAAAAAGAAGAATTGTTTCAACCTGAAACCTCTCTCCTTTCCTGACAGCTCATCTATCCAGCACATTGACAGCTCATCAGGTGGAGAGAGGCATCCAGCATCTGCAGTTTATTATCCAGATGGAGCCAGGGGACCTCAGGCTTCCAGCTGATCACTGGAAAGCTCTGTAGTAAGACAGTATTTATCTCAATTTAGAAGTTTCACAGGGCAAGGTTCTATAGAGGGGTGAAAAATCAATGCAGTTGGACAGAAATTAGCAAATGCCAAGGCAGATTTGGAGAGATTTGGCCCTTGTTTTGAAATATTTGATTAAAAAAGGCTTCCACATCCCCAACATTGCACTGCCAAAGTTGAACATCAACTGCATGAATGGCTATGTGGCAGGATGTGGAAAACTACTTTGTGTTAATGATTTTCTGCTCTGATCAATATTCTACAGCATCCCCATGAACAAGTTAGTGTTTCACAGGAGATAACACGGGGGGAAGCAACACGTGTGGAATCTCCAGGGCACTGCCAGGTTCCATAGTGCCACAATCCCCTCCTGCAAGCGTTTAGAAGGGGGCCTGAAGGAAAATAATAACAATAATTGCACAAAACATATGCTGAAAAATCACACTGTCCTATGAAATGAAGCATCTGATCACAAGATGAGAGAGCCAAAGAACTCCAGTGAATCTCTTCAATCAGCTCATAGCTGTTTATGTCACATAAGGACATGATCAGATGTCTGACTCTCATTTGGTATTTTTAAAAGACACAATGGTGTATAAATCCCATGATTAAAGTCATTGCAAGGTGTTTCATAATTGTGCTCTCTCTTTATAAATCATGTGACCTAAACCTGGCTATGTTTTATAATAATTTTGTATTCAGTTGCCAGGCAATGATTCTCTATTTGTCTGCCTGTACAACTGGAAGGTTTTCAAGGGTTTCTCTTCTTCAAGTCTTTCTGCCTGACTTCATTAAAATCCTGTGATGCTCTGCTGATAAGCCAAAAAAACCTCCACCTTGAGCAGCCTGTCCCACCTGTGATTATGAACCTCTGTTCCTCTCTCCAGTGGGACTTCACCAAGGCACCCACTCGTGGGGTGAAAGTGCCAAACCCGAGCCCACAGTGACCACAGATCTATCCAGACACCCTCTGCTTGCCCACCAACCACATCTGACTTTTCCCATCCATTTTCCAAGTCCCACAAGCCTGTTCTGGGTGTCTGATCACTCAGTCTGTACCTCCTTCTTTTAAGAGGTCTGGAAGAGAATTAAGAATAACAGAGACATAGTTCACTAGCATGAGTGTGGAAAATGTCTTTGGCACTGTCAAAAACAGCTGTTAAAATGAACATATTTAACAAAACCTTATCTCTCTTGGTGGCATGAAACACTAGGCACTTTATCCCAAAGATTTTCTCTCCTCTCATTTTTTTTTTTTCTGGATCAATTTTCAATTCTGCTATTTAAAGATGGTTTCAAACTGTTTCTGTCTGTAAAGTACCACATAATTTTTCTTCTTGAAGACAGGAAGTATCCTGCTCCAGAAACCTCTTCTGCTTGTGTACTGTTGGAAATTGGATAAAGGGTTAAACATCTGGGCAGTGGGGATTGTACAGAACAGGCCCAACAAGTCAGCAAAGCCCAGTCTTTTTTTATTCTTTTATACAAGCAATACAGGAAGGGATTGATAATTAGAAGAATAACAAAGAATCTCAAAATCCAGGAATAGAGAAGCTTACGAAGGCAATCACGAATTAAAAGTTCAGAGCCCAAGTTCTTAATTCTGAAACTAGAAGACAGTTGGGGGAGAAGGGACATCTGTTCCTAGAACAAAAGGCCAAGAGGGACAGGAGGGGGGGAGTTCAGCTAGTTGCAGCTCCCCCTGAGCTGCCACATAACTTTGTTTTAGCCTGATCTGATTTTTCGCTCTCTTTGGAAGATGCATTTGACACTGTGCTTGTTCTACTTTCTGTCACTGCTAAACTCTTTTTATTCCCCTGCAGAGAAAAGCTCAGTCACTGGATCTGTCGACTCCTTCTCCCATCCCCTCCCCTCCCCTCTGACCCTCGAAGCTGAGACATGAAGTTACATTTCTCTATTTCTTCCATCAGCTATTGTGGTATGAGAGTTCCACTAAGACATGGGCACGTTCCAAAAACAACATGTGAATAAGGACTTCTGTGTTTTTAAGACCTGACCCAAAATATTTATTTATCCAGAAGTTGAAATTCTCACGAGCAATGGGTGAAATTCTGAGGAGAAGAGATCTGCAGCAGGCCTGGACACACCACTGAATCTCAGGGCAACAAGTGCTTTAATAGAGGCAATTAAAGATAAGCCATAAACTGAGTGTCAGCAGAAATCTATATATTAAAGGCAATTTCATAACTTGCATCAGTTACTTTTATATCAGAAAGAAGTGAGAATGACAGCACAGGTACATGTAAATAATAATAGTGATTCCTACAAATCCTGGAATGACTTACTACTGACAATGCAGTTATGGATTGCTTGTGGCAAACAGGAGATCCACAGTTTCCCAGGAGGCTTATTCCCCCACTGCAGGATACAACTAATTCCTATTGACTTCAGTGTCTTTCCTGCCTTGAAGGACTAGGAAATTATTGGCTTCAGTGGGAGCTACGAATAACTTGCATGAGGAAAATGGAGCCCTAAAGAAACAAATTAATAATGACTCTATTTCTTAAATCTATTTCAAATATTTCTTTCTATGACAGCTGGAACCCCCCCCCCCCCCAGTCAGCTCAAACATCCCCATCTACAGAAATTAAAAATTCTAGCAGCATTGATAAATAAATATTTATGGTCAGTGTAGAGCAGAAGTAGCAACAAAGCCATAAGAAGATAAAAGATTTCTCGTGGAAGAGGTTCTCTGTGAAGCATTTGCCTCCTGGGGAGATCTCACCAGCTCACAGCCCAGAAGCCTTCACCCTGTAGATGTGACAGGATTCCCCTTCTAACACTGTGTAGTCATCTTGCTGTAACTGTGTGCTTTGTTTCATTCACCACTGAAGAGCAATTACATTTAAAAATCCACCCAAAGAATAAGCTCTATTTTTTGATAGTTGCGTGCTTAAGTTCCCCCCCTGCCCACCTGGATCACCTGTCTCACAGTATTGCTGGTGTAGAAGAGAAGGAAGAAATGTTCTTTAAGAAGCTTATTTGGAGAAAATTCCTTGCTGAGGGCTAATGTTTAATCTGGAGGACCAGCAGATGGACAATCCCACAGCTGCTGGCCTACCTAGTCAGGTGGATCACATTCCCACAACAGCAATGTTCTCCAGAGCCCAGTGAAGTGTGCATGTTTGGGCAGCCCAGTGAGCAAGCACAGGACTGAAGTGCAGTTCTTACCACATCCTTGCAGGCATCAAGCTGGGGCAACTCCCAGGGACAGGAATCGGTGCCAGAGGATCTACACCAGGGCAGCAACTGGTATGGAAGGAGACCTTGCTGCAATCTCCACTGGAATGGCAGCACTGAAGGAATCACTCCTGCAAAGAGGAATTAATAAATTACTCTCAGATGTCCTGGGAAGTCTCTCACTGATGTCAGTGGAACTTTGGGCACAGGTGAGGGAACAAACTCCAGAAGGCAGGGATTTGCAACAGGAGGAACACAAGACTATGAGCAAGGGATTTGCTAGAATTGCTTTGCCTTTGCTGTTGAAGAAAGTGTGGACAGCCTGTATGACTAAGTGATACAGGTTCTGCTGGAAAGGGATGAAGTAAAGATGCAGTTTAGTAATGGATTTAGAAGAAAACAGGGGGAAAAAAGGGAGGCTTGATTCTTTATTTGCTTTTTTAAAAAACACACCTGCCACTCAGTCATTCCCTAAAGTTCAAAAAGAAAGTATCCTTCCAGAGTATTTTCATGGGCCCTGAGGCAAGGCAGTTGCTAATCTGGATGAGTCAAGAGCATCCACTAAGGAGGCAACAGCAGCAGGAAGCATGGAAATCATCTCAGACTTCCCTTGGCTTTACTGACTTAATAGGGAGACTCCACCTACACATTTAATGGGGTCACAGCCATAACCCGAGGCTACAGGGTGTACAGATCCCTGATCATTCCAGTGCAGTAAGGAGGTACATTTCTGGTTAAATTCACAAACAATGCTGAATAGCTACAGGAGATTACCAGGACCTCCCACTTCATGGAAACAGTGACTGTTTACATAATATGTAATGACAGTAAATCATAACAAATCCTAGGAGAAAACTCCACTGAGAGATAAAACAACATGACCTTCTGATTTTTCTTCTTTTCTCAGTCTTACAATCCATGTCTTTATTCCTTCATCCTGTAAGCATTTCTGCAAATGCTTAACTTTCGCTACATCAGGAGGCCCACAGGTTTCAATTAGTCTAATTAGGTGCAAAAAAAAATAAGTGCATGCATAAGAGAATGTCCTTTTCCCCCTTTGCTCATGCAGTGCCTGATGTGGTGGGATCCTCTCTACAGCTTGAGCTCCCTACCACTGTGGTGTCAAAAATACACCACATTCCACTTGGCAAGGTTAAACATTAGCATTCTAAATTCAGGGCTGGTATTAAGTAGCAGCACTATGGATCTCCATTATTGTGCTGAGCTGGACCAGCTGAGGAGCAGACTCTGCTTAAGGTGGTGAGTAGTTTGCAATATGCAAAGGAACTAAACAAATAAACTTTTTCCAGGAGGAACAATTTCCAACAGGACAACTTGTTTCTGAAACTCATCTGACAGTTAAGTTTTATTTCTGAAGAATGACTTGCATGAGAAATTCTCATGCTATCCTTTGTTATATTATAATACAACATAGCTTTTGCAAGACAAACAGACTTCATTACTTTTCCCCTGGGAACTCCTCCATGTTCTCCTAGTGCATGTTCATGTGAGCAGATCCATAATTACACAACCAGAACTCAGATTTGCTTAAAATGAACCAGCCTAGCTTTTATTCCCTGACAGGACACTCCTGTGAAAAAAATACATATTTCCTGCAAAGACATCGGTGTCAAGGGAAGGAAAAAGAAAAATTTAAAAGCAAATTTGTTTCTCTTCATCTTTAACATTTACTTGTGCTGCAGCTGCATTGGGAAGCCAACGTGTCAGACTGAAAGCCAGTTTGCTAGGTGTGGTACCAACATGTGGAAAAACAGACAGAATCTACTCCTGAAGCTTTCCATCAGAATGTGTCTGCATTACATTACATCACAGGACTCTTGAGGGAACAGAATATAGAATCACAGAATGGTTTGGGTTGGAAGGAACCTTAAAGACCATCTCATTCCAACCCTCCCAAAGGCAGACAGGGACAACATCCACTAGAGCAGGTTGCTCAGAGCCCCATCCAACCTGGTCTTAAACACTTCCAGGGATGGGGCAGCCACAGCTTCTCTGGGAAACCTGTGCCAGGGCCTCACCACCCTCACAGGGAAGAGATTTTTCTAATATCTTATCTAAACCTACTCCCTGTCAGTTTGAAGCCATTCACTACATGCTCTTGTAGTTGCTACAAGCTCCTGAATTGCCTGTAGCAGATGTGCAAGGCTTGGGACAAAAGGTCTGCCTGCATGGCCAGGGGCTGCAGGAATGCAAACCCCTGTCAGTGCTAGAGGAGGTGATGCACATCCTGGGAGCACTGTCTGCATCCTTCTGCCATCCCAGGATGTCCAGCACAGACAGGCTGGAGAGCCCTCCTGCAGAGTGCCCCCACCCTGGCAGTGGTGGGGAGAGGGTTCTGGCTACTCTTTTAACGTTATTAGTGATTTAATCATCCAACGAATGAACAAAATTCAAAGCAAGGACTCTCTCTCAAGTGAATTCACTCCACTTCAGGGCTTGCCCAGCTCCCATTCATGAGGCAGCTAAAAGATCTCCTGGAAAACAACAGGCTTTAATGACCACGAGTCCTTGTGCTCTGGAGTGTGGGCTACAGCAACTAATAATAGATGAAGGTTTACATGTTTTTCTTGTGTTTCTGCTGGGGCTGCTGTGTCATTAATTCAGCTTGTGCCTCGCTACTTATGTTAAACATTCCCTTTGTGGCTTTCTCTAAATCTTAAATTTTGCATGTGACCACACGTAAATGTAAATGTGTATTTTTTATGGTCCTGTAATCTCGGTGCTTTTAAATCCCAGTTGCCTGAAGGCATACAGGGAGCTGAAGCAGAAAAGCTTGGTCAGTTTGTGATCATTTAGAGCCAGTTTATTTGCTCTTTCTGAGTGGATTCAGTTCCTGTATAGAGGTTTTTGCCTTTAGTGTAATAGAGTAAAGATAAGATCTAGGAACCTAATTAACCCTGCAGGGCCTGTGAACAAGGCTCATTAGAAAACAGTCAAACACATTTATGTTTAAATACCTTATTTACAGGAATTCATATCATATTTCTGAACAGCAGATACACATGCCACACACTCATCCCTTTAACCAGTGCCAAGCATTTCCTTAAATGCAGCTGAAAAACGGACCAACTTGGAGCTCAAAGTCATCCTGGACCGTGCATGTAAATAGCCTGTGCTTTGGAAGACTGTCCAGAATAAATGCAAATCCTGTTTGCAGGGCACTGTAAACTACAGTGTTCTTTCACCTGCACCCCAAAACCAGTGCAAATGTTCCACAAAACCAGTGTCATTGCAGCCCACATCCTGAGCAGTAAACATCACTCTGAAGCAATTCCTCTGGGGACTTTCCCATCTGTCCAAGGCGGTGACAATAAGATAACATGTGATCACAGGCATCTCTGGGGACTTCTGGAAAGACTTCATAAGGACTCAGAGTAAGGTTATTAAAAACCTCATTCTGAGGTTGCTTCATATCTCTGTAAATATCCTGGGTCAGACAGCAACAAATACAGGCTCCAGCCTGTATATTCAGTGCCCATGAATATACATGTACTTGTCATAGGGGTTATCTGGGAGCAAAACTATCCCCAGCAATTCTGAATTCTCCTTCTTTCCCGACCTTTCATTCCTTCTACCCCCACCCCTCATCCCAGAGAGAGCAGAAAAGCTAAGCCAAGAGAGATCTGTGGAAATATCTGATATGTTGGTGCATTACTGGATGTAGCTCTCACTGTGTATTGTGTATGTAGTGGCTTAAAAGCCAGGAAAATTATTCTTGCTTCTCATGACACTTTGAAGGGCAGCCTCGATTCACAATTAGGTCTGCTCAGTACTTAACTTTGTTGTAAGTGACTGCCTGACCAGTGAGTAGGATAAATGATGCCACTGGGACTGAAATGTATCTTAAAATTAATCATTTGCTTAATGGCTTTCCTGGAGAAGGATGGGCTTTAATACAAATTTAAGGGCATTTTCTGCTGCAAGGCTTGTGGGATTGAAGATCCCATCACAGAGAGATTCTAAGCAAGACAGGTCTACTTTCTGTCATGGATATTTTAGAATCATAGGCATTATAAATTTAATTTATTTTTAAATTCTATATACAAACGCAATTGGTAAAAGCAAGCAAACCTTTCTGCTGTAAGTTCTTCAGGAAAGGAATGAGTTTTGTTTGGGATTTATATGGTATTTAATACAACATGAACCGGTCTAGGACTGGGGCAACTGTGCTCTAATGCCATACAAATGAAAATAACTGTGGTTTTTAAAAAACCTTTAGCTTAAAGTTCTGCTTCAAAGGCCTGAAATTAATATTTTATTAGCCAGTTTAAAAGTGTGCTGTCTTAAAAAAAAGACAAAACCTCGACCGCTTCTATAAGTAGATCCATAATTTATATTGTGAATCACTTTGGCAAGAGGAAAATCCCAAATCAAGTTACTCTTCAACCTGAACTAATAAATCCTGTCTTGACATGACTTCTTTTTCTCAGTGCTTCATTTTCAAGGAGTCATGTGGTGTTTTAATAATCAGTCTTGTTGTTTCCTCTTCATCCTATTCACCAAAGCAGCGATAACTGCAAAAGCATCTCAGGCAACTCAGATGCAGCACTGAGAAATATCTCTGTGAAATCGGGCTTAATGAGATATCAAAATATTACATCTGCAAGTCTTGGCTGCTGGACAGTACTTTGGAAAGCAAAGCCAGTTTCCCCAGTCCAGATTAGTCAACATCAGGTTCCCTGGTCTAACATTTCACAAAATATTTTCCCACATATGTCCGACTGCATTTTGAAGGGTGTAGCTGACAACATAAATGTGCCCTAAGGTGAAAATCCCGAAACATTTCCCTCTGGGATCTTTGTGTCTGGACATTACCAGTGCAGATGTCTGTAATCAGGAGATCTCTGTGGACCTGCTAATTATTCCCTGGGCTTTTCCACTGGCAATAAAAATCCCATTTGTCGCAGCTTGTTTGCAGAACTGCTCCCATTTCCACAGTGGTGGCATTAATTAGCAAAAACCTGTGAAAATTGTTGGAGTTTATAGGTTCAAAAAAAAAAAAAAACAAAAACAACAAAACCACCAAAAAACCACTAAGCATTGCTCCTAAATATTCCTATAAATCCAACCATGGCAACAAGTCCTGAAAGTCCAACTCTCTCAGTTGGAGCAATTTTTCATGCTTGTAGCAATAAGTGGGAAATAATGGGGGTCTCAGATTCCCATTAGGAAAGTTGCTTCTGTGACCCCTTCATGCAGATGGATGGTGAATTTCTCAGATAATAAATCAAAGTTTCCTGATGGTGCAGTGGCATCTCTTGCTGGGGCCTGTAGAGCTGCTGGCTGCCTTCTATTCAAAGGCAGCAGGCCCCTGCCCGGCAGGAATCTTGCCCTACAAATCCTTCCATCACCATCAGGAGATATTAGGGCCTCTATAAACTGCCCAGGCATTTTGGGGAACAGCCAGCATCCCGCTGGGAAATGGACACTTTTCAACTTCATTGACATCTGTCATACATGCAAATAGAAAGCCATCAGGAAAAAAAAGCCACATTATGACTTTTCCATCAGCAGGGCCAGTTAAGTCTTTGTTCTTAAAAAAAAAAAGGTATTTAACAGGTATTTAACAGGGAGCTACCTTGCTTAATAGCATCTTTAGGAAGAGAATCTTACCTTTGGGCTTTAAGGACCAATGGAATGTTTCTCTCTTTCTCCATACTTTTTGCATTCAGCTAACTTCCCTGTAGGAATTTCAGGCAGCAAAAAAAAAAAAAATAGCTGTGATGCTGGTTTTTCCATGCAGTTTTTATTAACTTTCTTCCGAATAAGTCCCTGCAAGGAAAACGACACCGATTTTTATTATCAGAAATATATTTATTAAGTGACAATCTAACTCCCAGAATAGCAATCCATTCTTTTTTTTTTTTTTTTTTTTTTGGAGTTCAAGCTTTTTTCCCAAATGACCCTAAAATAAGCATGGGAAAGCAGTACTGTAAATACAGTATTGAATTTTAAGTGAATATACTTTTTTCCCCTCCGTGTATTGCCTATATTAAACACCATGTGGGGGATAGGGCTGTTAATTATTAACATAAGGATAAAACTGAAGGTGATGTTCTCTTGCTATTTGTCATAATTTAAGTGTCCAAAACGTGGGTGACAAAACTTCAGTAGGAATTTCCCCTGCTCTGAGTGTGATGCATACACACAACTACTTTTTCAGGTCCTTCTTTAGGCAAGTATTTCTCCCAAAAAGCAATGGAATGCAGTAGGTAAAGGCATTTTTAGGGAAACAGGAATTTTCAGCTGTAGCTCTGGCACACTACAGACCATGGACCTGTTTTGGGGACTTGGTTCCTTCAAAAGCTGGTGATGCCTAATGTAAGTGCTTTTATATGGCATTAGAACACCTAACGATAAAAAGAATTTTTAATTGCTTTTGCACTTATTCCAGAAGTCAATATAAACTATTTGTGCTGGGTTTCCTCTGCTGAATTCAACAGAGCAAAAGTAGTTAATATAATGCTGACTGAAAACAGGATTTGGCCAACTGGCTTCCATCTTTTTTACTAGTTCTACCCAAGTCAACTCAGTTCTACCCTGAGGTGAGGCAAGCAGGACTGGCACATATATTTTTTTCTTGTTGATCTTGATCCAGCAGAAGGATGGGAGATAATGCACTTACCCAAAGAAGAACTGGGACAAAAATCTTAACCTGCCTGCCCAGTTGTAGTGACAAAGCCCTGGTTCTGCAGAGGCTCCTGGGGAAAGGGATTTAGCTGCTGGTGGCTGGACAAAGAGGAGCAGCGACAGGCTGGGATCATCAGTCATGGTGTGAGGGATGCAATTTAAGATGGGATGAGTTAAGGGTAAGGTGGGCTTAGAAAAGGGTCCTGGTGAGGCTTAGAGCAGAGCACTAAGCCCCAAACCAGCTGGTGAGCTGGTTCCCCAAAGCAGAGTCACACAAATGAGTCACACCTGCCTAAAACCATTCCCACAGAGCCATGAAGGGCAACCCACTAATGGAAAGCAGTCGGGATCCCTCCATTGGGTGATAGATTTTAAATAGCCCTTTCCTCCCTTCCACAAGAAAGCCTTTTTCTGAAGGCTGAGCCTGACTGAGCAAACTTAGCAGCAATATCAAATTTACCGGTCTTCAGAGTTTTAATGGAAAACACTATCAAATTCTGTTGGGCAGAAAATGTGCTTTTCATGAAGAAAACCTCTTTGTTAAAAATTAACGTACCGCAAGCATTAACACAGTGTTTAAAAGACTGGGCTCATTCTGAACACTTTAAAACAAAATAACTACAACATTCCAGAAATAGGTTTCCATTCAGTCAGGAGTTTAACAGTTAAATACCTTTAAAGGTCCAAAGTTTAATGATTCAGACCCTGGAATGACTTTTTAAAGCTGCCTAATTCTACTAAAGCATGCAATTTTTTATAGCGAATGGGCTTTTCTGAAATAAAGCTGCAAATTTCATCTTTCTTATCATGATTTCATGGACTGCTCACAGAATGGAGTTCACTGCACTCTTCAGGTCTGGGTATCTCTGAACAGGGAGCTCAGTTTATCACCTCCAGTCCTACCAGTGCTCAGAGCTCAGGTTTGAAGCACAGGACAACCCAAGGAAGTATTTAACGTACACTTCATGCTCGAGGATGCAAACAGTGAAACCAAAGTCAAAGAGTCTGTTTGAAGGCTTAAAACTACTCACAGCTTCCAGCATTTCGATGGAAGAGCCTAAAGTAGCCCCTGGTTTGCTGGATCAAACTCTGATGAAAGGGCAAAGACGTAAAATTAAAAAATCAAGCCAAAAGCAGCACTGAAGGCAGTCAGTGGATTTCCCAGTTCATCCTAAAGCTATTCCACAGAAAACATTAAAAATGTCAATGCTTGAATTACGTATTGACTTTACTTTCAAAAAGAGAAATGATCCAAAACAATTTCAAAATTATCTTTCTATTTTCGAACACAGTTTAAAAAGTGCAAAAGTGAGATTTTTCAAAGTGTTGTTTTGTTTTCTGTTTATTTTCTGGGAACTGTCAAATAAACTATTGTGCTTCTCCTCCTTCTCTCAGGTTGTACCTTTCTCTGATCACCTGGACCATTTATAACTCTATGTAGAGGGAATTTTACCACTGAGATTTGAAACAATCTAGATATTCTGGAATATAAATATTCTAGAAGTGTCCTGAGCAATCTGCAAGTACCTACATATAGTAAAGAAGTGCATTTAACACTGACAATCAGTTCACAGCTAAAGGTGAACAGCACAAATTCTGAAACACAGGCATTTATGGTTTTTGCTTTTACATCATCAGGTTCTCTTTCAATCATTATAATACAGCTTCAGAAAGTACTGATACTATTGTTCCCACGAGACCTGTATAGGAGAATCTGCCAACCTTCTTTTAACTATTGTCTTGTTTTCCTCTGGGTTCTTGTTTTGTTTAGGAAAATCCTACAGGATGCTGAACATGCCTTACTGTGACTCAAGCACATTTAAAAGCTAAGGGACGTTATCTCCTCTCCCCAGATCAGATAATCTTTCCCCTGTAAATATGTTTAACGTTTTCATATGTCCTTTTACACATGAAAAAAATCTGACAATCTTTACCCCAGGCTGAAGAAAGATGTGAATTCTTCCTACTCTGGTGCTGTAAAGGGGAAAATTCCTTCATCCTGTGACATTTACCCGCGGCAGTTACTGCAGGAGATAAGGTAATGACCCAAGATTTGCCAGGGGACTGCCCCATGCTGTGACTTTCAGCTTTGCAAAGGCCACACGGAAGGTTTCATTTGTCTCATTAACTTTCCCACTGTACCAATCAGAAGTTTATGATACAGTATTTTTCTCTTTTTAACTTTTACAGTTCATGTACCTCGGCAGGAGCCTGGGAACGCTGACCCAGGACGCCCCTTCCAGTCCTACATCCCTCTGAGATTGCAGGAAAACGAATCACAAAAGGTCCAAAGCGGTATTTTTACAAACTCTAGATGAGATGAAGCACCAGAATGGAACACAGAATTACAGCAACAACCTTCAAGGTAACAGGACAGACACAAACCGTGTTGTGTTGTATAAAAACTATACAAACTTTTCCACTTGATTTCCTAGGGAAATAGGGCTTATGCAGCCACGCTGGCTGGCTGTTCCTGTCTGCCCCTGACAACATTCAAACCCACTGCCCCATTGCAATGCAAGTTGTCAGGGGAGAAGCAAAAGGTTTGGAGATAATTATGTTCCTACAGCTCTTGTCACTGCACAGAGGACAGAGACCTAAATCAGTGCCCCCAGCTGAGGAAAACCTCCTGGAAGGTGTGGGATCAATGGCTACTTGTCCAGGCAGTACAAACAGCTTATTTCCAGCCTTCCAATCAGCACATGTGGGGCTCCACAGCAGGTGCAGTGGGAGCTGCCTCTTGCCCTTCTGGCCATGAGTGGACCTGGGGGGCTCATGAAGGTCCCCAGGAAGTGCAGGGGAGACCAAGGATATGGTTCCATGGAAAACGGAGCTTCTGCTGCTCCTGGAACAGCTCCTTATAATTCTCTCACAAAACAAATAGGATAATATCTGATTTTAATTCCCTTGGCTGGACTATCCCTGCTCTGTCAGTTCTTCCACTGGCCTCCAAGGGCTCGGAATCCAGGGCACAGGCATTCAGGAATGCTTGGTCATACTACTGGCTGCATTTTTCATTTGAGATAGAGAAATTTATTACTGGGATCAGGATTCCCTCAGCCCTTCCCGAGCCTCTTCTAGAGAGGGCATGTCTTATTCTCCCAACCTTCGGTAATTCATTAAACCATATAAGTCCCTGCTGTCATGCAAGGTTTGCTCTTTCTCACACTAAAGTTAAATCTACCTAATTTTATTCTTTTGCCATCCTTTGCTTGAGGGTGTCCTTTGGAACCAGTTCATTTTCTGCAGTCACCTTCCTTCCCCCCACACCCCACGGCTTTCTCTCGTTATTCCCAGATCCCAGGCACTAATCCTGCCCTACTCTGGGGCGTTCCAGACACCTGTTAAACTCATGCTGAGTGGAAAGCAAGATGAGAAGACACTCCTTGAGGCTGTGCTGCTGACATGCATCATATGGAAAAATTTTGGGAAAGAGGCTGACTTTAGCATCCTGTGGAGCATTCTAAATCCTGTCGGTGCACTTAAAAAAAAAACCCTAAATATTTTAAATTAATATGTCTGGGTGCGAGAAAAATCACCCTGAAAAAAGGACTAGTGCTCTGAAAAACATTTGACACGGTTTCCAAGCCACCAAGAAAGTCAAATAGAGCAGATAGTGCAGCAACTTGAGATCTAAGCAGGAGAAAAAGAAAACTTCAATCCAAATGTACTTTGAAGTACAATACTTACAGATCCAGCAAGGTCTGACCTCTGAAGTTTACAGCTATTAAGTATTTACACATAGGGAGGAAGAAGACATTCATTGCTTGTGAGATAAACAGAACACTGATGCCAAGCCAGGGAGTCTTTTAAAAGTCAGATCGATTCAGTCAATAAATTAATGACTGTGATGCTTTACACACTTGGAATGGAAAGCTTCCTCCCCTTCCAAGTTATCTGACACTTTGCTGAGGAATTACAATGTGCATAAAGGATTCCTAGAGATTGTGATTTTGAAGAAGATTTACACTTTTACTCTTTGCTAAAAGAGAGATGTGGTCATATTTTTAAGGGATTCACCAGCAGACCCTATTTTTAGCAACTGGTTAACCATTCTGCCAGCAGAGCATTACTCTTAAGAATTAATGAATGAATAGTGTTGTTAAAATCGTTTTTCTCATGAAGGAAAAATGAAACTGCAGTCAGGGCAAGCGAACAAACACCAAACACACCACCCTCCAAACCCACTGCTCCAACTCAGCCAGCTGCTGTTCCTGAAGGCAGCCTGTCATTTGCATGGTTATGAATTGTGAGAATTGAGCTTTTTTTTTTTTTTTTTCTTTTTAATGAGTTATTGATTTTAAGAAATCACTCAAGGCAGAAAATCCACGCATTAACGGGCTGGCTTCACTTGGCAGGACGTGTTATTTTATAGCACCACCGAGAAAATTCAATGCATAAAGTCCCTTCAGCTCCCGCAGACAAGACAGATCGATGAGCCCCCGAGACAGGGATCAACTCTTTATGGGACTGATCCATAAGGAAATACCTGAGGGACTCCTCCCTCACAGGGATTAAGATGTTTACACTTCTGCAGTATGACAAAGACCTGAGCTCCAGAAATAGAGGCTGAAGTGGGCATCCTATTCATTGTACCTAGAGTTTTTATAGTTCCAGCGGATTTCCTTGTATAAGGAATTCCAGGTCCCAGAAACTCAACAACAGACTTGTTTTTGAAGGGGGGAAAAAAGGAGAAAAGCAGCAAGATGCCAGAAAATAGATCCCTTAAAATAATTAAAGCACACAAGCTGTATCTCCAGTTCAGGAAAGCATTCCCTATACAGAATGCACACAATTAATTACATGTTGTCCAAAAGAAGGATGGATTTCAGTACGTGTTTAAGCGTGGTCAGAGTCCAGATAGTCAGCCTTCTACAAAAGAAATATGTTCAAATACATTTTAGAGAATATTCCTGACCTTAGGAAGTTCAGTGGTAACAAAACACCAAAGGAAGATTTTTTCTGTTTTGTCTGGGCTCACTTGTTTTTTAAATACAACCCCACAACCCCCCAAAAAACCCAAAAAAGGTATAAATTAAAAGTATTAATATGAAGAATTAAAATAAATTCCTACTTTGACTGTCCTAGGCCCTAAAGGCACTCACTTCCTTGTG
Organism: Pipra filicauda; assembly: GCF_003945595.2. Lineage (NCBI taxonomy): Eukaryota > Metazoa > Chordata > Aves > Passeriformes > Pipridae > Pipra > Pipra filicauda. The sequence goes on along the minus strand of NW_024104953.1, from coordinate 1,733,328 downwards.
ACTTGTTAACTGACAAATATTTCCAAGTTAAACATTGATTTTCCTTTGCTTCCTTTCACTCCTGTCTTGAGCAATCTCTCGGATCGTGGGATTACAAAGAGTACATACATTTCATATTCCATGGACTTAGGAATCATTAGGTCTTTCTCCAGTAAACCTACAACAGGCCATCAGGGGATGTCTTTGGAGAGTGCTTTGAGCCTGAAGTAGTTAATGTTAGCAGAGGTGATCTGGCCCAATATCTGGCAGGAAATAGTTTTGCAGAGATAACTGAGTGGAATTCTATGGCATGCAAAATACATATGGTCATATTAGATAATCTTAAGTTTCCTTCTCATCTAAAATCCATTAATTTAGTGAAGTTTTCTTGGTAAACGAAAGAGCAGCTTTTGGCAGGACGCAGATATATTTGCATCTTCCCTAAATTTCTGCTGTACCTCTTGAACTCAATATTTTCCCAACTTTGGACTAACTTCACTGTGATTTACTTCTTTCCATTTATGAAAACAAACAAAAAAATTAATAAAATAACTACTACATCTTATGCAAAACATTTAAAAAGTAAAATGTCAGTGCAGTAGACAAAGCCCAGAAAAAAAATCTGAATTTTGGGTCTGCTTTGCTACTTGCTCCCAAGAGCTGGGTTACTTCATTTTTCTGCCTCAGTTTTTTTCCTTGAAAGTAAGAGAAAAGCTGCCTGCTTGCTTTTCCCTCAAGTATATCGTAAAAATTAATTCATTTTTGCATTTGCTCTGTTTATTTAGTTGACTCAAATTTAATAAGGCCCTCACCCAGCAAAGCTCCTAAGCATATACTCCACAAAATGTACAGCCTTCTGTAGGAAAAAGAACCCCTTGAACCTCACCCTCACAGCTGGGATTTTTTTTTTTGGTCTTCTTTTCTGTGTACTCACTGAGGTTTCCTTTCCCAGTACATTTAGGGGTTCTCATTAAAATGGATTTCCCTTTCTACACTAGCAATGATACCCCCTCTAAGAGCAAACCTGCCCTCCAGCTTGGCTTCTCTGGGCACAGTGGGGACTGCACCAGTAACTGCAGGGAAGAGAAAAGCTTGTTGGAGAGAGACATAAAGGAGGTGAACTGGGCTTTATGTTTCTTCTTCAAGGAGAAGAGTAATAGAATCATGAAATCAGAGAATGGTTTGGGTTGAAAGGGGCCTTAATGATCATCTCATTCCAACTCCTCTGCCATGAACAAGGACACTTTCCACTGGACCAGGTTGCCCAGGTTGCTATCCAACTTGGCCTTGGGACATGTCCAGGGATGGGCCATCCACAAGGAAAAAAGTGAATAAAACCAATATTCTGTGTGGAAGAAAGAAGGATTTAAAAATCCCATCAAAGTCAAAGCCCTTCAGAGAGACAGAGTAGAGATAAGGGAAGCTTAAGCAGCAACTTCCCAGCCAACAGGACCGTGTTCCCCTTCCAGAGAGTGTCTGATTCTGGAGCCATGGATGATTTATAGAGCTTAGTTCACCGAGGCAGGGGAGGCAGACTATTAAATGTGCAGGAGTACTACACTGAGACAGTACAGAAAAAAAATGGAAATGTTCTGCTATTAATTGATAGGTGAAAACAAGCTGGTATGAGGGTCAAGCTGATACTATAGTGAAGATGAGGGGGGAGAGAGAGAGAAATACTGTTAAAAGATTTAGGACTAACCCAACCAGAACTTGCCAAGAAAAGGAAGCCACTCTATCCAAACTTAGAGGGCAGGGACAGTTCTGACAGATGTAAGAGACAACACACTGATAGAGACCTGTGGCAAAAAAACCAGAGTCTGCAAAAAGAAGACAGAGTTTGTGAACAAGAGAAGCCTAGACAACATCTGGTGCTTGGGAAAAGATACCAGAACTGCAATGGCTCCCATCATTTTGGCATTTGCAAACTCTTGAAGGGAGGTACTGGAGAAAGTCCAGTACAGAGTCAATGGCCACTGCGTGACGAGTTCCAAAGGGGTCGTAGGACATTGGATAACACTGCAGAGGATCAGCTGGTTGCTGGGAAAATTGCTTCATTCAAATTGGACAGAAATGTGCAAGACAGTTCAATGCCACAAAAAGCAGTAGCTGTGCTACTCATGCTGCTATTCAATATTAGAAACTACCATAGAAAACAGCCAACAAAGAGGTAAAACTCTTCCCTTTACCAGGGAAATATAAACTCACTCAACCACTGGAAGAGATCAGATAGAGAGATCCACTGGCAGAGTAGTGTGGGGCATGAAGACAATGCTCAAACATCCAACGATGATCTGAGAGGACAATGGCAGGGAAGAGACACAGGGCAAATTAACATTTGAAAACCAGGAAAAGCTGAAGGGACAAGTTAGAGGTGCCAGACCCAAGATGTGACTGCAAACTTCAATCTGATTTCCCTTGGAAATTTCCAAGGGGGCACCAGCGTGGCCTTGGCAGCTGAGGTGCTGAGGTTTCTGAAGACTCACAGAGCGCTGAAGTGGCACAGAGCATTCTGAACACTCAATGAATATTGCTAATTAGTTAATGGATATTTAGACATAAAAAAAAATAATGCAGTGTTAGGTTAATGTTTTGTAGTAAACTAACATAATTTCTTCTGAGAAAGTTGGAATTTCATATTAAGACAAGCTTGGTGTGTCAGGCACAGGCTCCAAGGACTTTCTGTAGGGCAGAGGACTGGATGCTACTCTTGTTTTTTGCATGTTTCTCACTGATGACAGTCCTCTGCCAAAACTTGCAAGGTTGTACCTATCTCAAGTTCATGGTGAGTGAGGTAAGGCTCTGCTCACTCTGATGTAATCTGAAATAAATGGGATGGACAAGTGATCAGATTAAAGAAGTGGGTCAGATCTGCTGCTGGCACTGCTCCACTGACGTCAATGGGACTAAGCTGATTTACACCAGCTGAGTATCTGTCCTGGAGGTTTCAATGTATTTAGACAAAATAAATGAAAATGCACATAAAAAGATCCCCTTGGAAGATCCCAAGTCCAAAGCCCTCACTCCTAAACAGAGTAAATAAATTACAAGAAAGCAGTTACTGCAGACATCACTCGTTACAAGTCAACGATGAGCAGAATAAAGGTCAGGCCACCCGAAATCTTTAATTGCTCCTTACACTCCTGAGCGAGAGAGAAACTGATAATTCAGCACAAAATCACCTTAACTCTGACCCAAAGCAAATATCTTAGCAGTAGCTGTTCCTGGAATGAACAGGTGCTCTCCTTTGCCTCATGAAACATTAACTTCAATCACCACCAGGCAACTGAAGCCACAAAATAAAGTTTAGCTTCTGTCCAGAACTGGGTCATACCTTTAGTGCTGAAGAAAATCAGTGTTTGTGTTCTATAGACAGGAATGCAAACACTTTCTGGAAACAAATCTAAATGCATAGATAAACTTTCAGGTGTTCCTTAGACTTAGGTTCACACCCTCACATCCTTATCCTAACTCAAATACAATTTCCTTTGGAAAATGTCTTTATAATTGCTGTTCTTCCAAATAATACTTTGGAAATATTACAGTCAGACAACATGTGTGCATTGGCAAGAGTTTATGACTTTGTCCCTGATGAGGAAATATTTAGCTGTTGATAGTGTAAAACAACCCTAAGAAGTGGAAAATCAGCCTTATTATAATGAAATTATAAATTATACAGTTCTCTGCATCCAGGAAAAATAGGCCATATCCTCAAATTGTTGGAAATCAGTGTTGCCCTGCAGAAGTTACACAGCTTTGCTACTCACACCAAGTGAGTGTTTGCTTTTGGTGCATTTATCATACCAAAAAATAAAACATGCCCTCAGTTATTTAAGGGTAGTGACCTGGAGAGGTGGAATTTCAGACAGGTTTAGAAACACTTGTTTTCATATATGGCTCCAACCTCTATGTATTCCATACAAAAGCACTCTAATCTGGGTTTCCAGTTTACTTCAACCTCAGTAATTCCGAGGTGCTTCTGTTCAAATTGTTAAAGTGCAGATGTTTCTGGTCGAGGCCTAGAAGAGAGAGGGACAGCTTTATCACAGTTTAGAAGTCCCTCTGAAATCCTGCATTCAAGGAGCAGTCAAATTGACTTGCTGAACAAACAAATTCAGTCTGGCACCTCTCAAGCCTCTGCCTCTGCTTGTGTTTCACACAATAAACTCAGGTGTCTTTTCCATATATAAAATATTTGCAAAGTAGATAACTTGTTTATATTTACACTGTTGACTTTTTTTTTTCCCCTCACAGAAAAATAACTGTTTTCCACTTCTACACTTCAGCCTCAGTCTGGAGGTTTTACTGATTCCAGCTTTTTGTTGCCTCTGGATTCTCCACACCTGCTTTGTGCTACAGAGCATGGATGCAAACCTGGCAGTCTACCTGCAGTTATCAAAGCCTTCTTTCCTGCTGTTTTACTGTGCATTAGAAACCCTCCTCTCCCAACATCTACTCTGGGCAGCTGTATGCAGAATGAGCCTTGTGTTGGATCCATGCTGCCAGCATTCCTAAAATGCTCCAGCTAAGCACAGAATTTGACCTATAGCACAGCGGAGGGAAAGTTCAAACACAAAACGAGATATCCATTCCACAATCTGAATTCCAATAAGTAATTTCCTTTTCCCACTGTTGCACCACAGATTCTCATCAGATAGGCAATAACAAGACAGAAACTTGGCCAGTTTTTATTTTATTTTTTTTGTAACCCATAAAATTTCTCCGAGCAATTGTATGGATTTCAGGCTTCCCTTTGATCGGTCTCTGTAACAATGACTCCGGGCCTTTGCCTAGGTATGATTCCTCAATCCCAACACATACAATGGAAGTGCCCCAGCCCACAGAAAGCCTTCTCATTAAAGCCCTAATCTGTTCCACTACATTCTTGCAAGACAGAATTATCCAGCTTTAAAGCATGCCTCAATAGCGAGCCGTAATAAGACTGATAGAAACAGCTTAAGTAATTGGATTGCTATATGGTATTGAATGTCTGACAACAAAAGATATCAATCTCTATTCTGCCACTGGATCTTTGTCCCAGCAATGAATTCATTTAGTAATGCACTTGGAGGCCTGCAGTCCCTGCAGGAGGAATAACAGACTGGGACACAAAGGCAGGGCCATCTGATGAGCACAGAGAAAGCGACTGTGCCATTCCGAGAAGTTAATTACAGTGAACAAAAGCACGAGACTATGACTTGTTGACCATTACCATAATCACATTACTATAGTCTTCTTTTATTCCCAGCAGCAGAGGGTCTATTCTTCCTTTCCATTTGGCACTGTGCATCATATTTGTGTTTTGTCACCTGAAGTGTATTGTTGAACAGACCTCCCTCTAAAGAGAGCTGGAAATGTCACACTGTTTCTTTTACAATTTATTCTTCAGAGGCTGATTTACAAATACTCCAAGTAGATTACTATTTAAAAAAAAAAAAAAAAAAACTCTGGAAAAAGACAAGGGCTCCCAAGATTTTCTGCAAATCAAAATTTGTAAGGATGATTGCCAATGAAACCTTGTGCTTATGGCATGATACGTGTATGATTTCTGTATGCTATTATAAGTCAGACATGACAGAATGATTCCTGACATACACCCATCCCACTTTTGGAGCTAAACAGATCCCTCACTTGCATATAAACTAAAGGAGGGCACATTTGGACCAGATATAAGGAAGACATTTTTAAAAATGAGGGCGGTGAAACACTGGCACAGGTTGTCCAGGGAGGCTGTGGATGCTCCAGCCCTGGAAACATTCAGGGTGAGGCTGGATGGGGCTCTGAGCGGCCTGGGCTGGTCGAAGGTGTCCCTGCTCATTGCAGGGGGGTTGCACTGGGTGACCTTTAAAGGCCCCCTCCCAACCCAAATCATTCTTTGATTCTATGATATTTAACCATTTAACAAACCCTGATTTACTCCACAGTGAGGTCCTTTCTAATAACATGTGACAAATATTTTGCTTCAGACAAAAGCAAGTTCTAAGACCTCTAAAATGGATGACTTGATGGAAGTGGCACTGGAACCCAGTGTTTTCAGATCTATTAGACACAGTAACAAACCCAGGGGCTGGGTGGCATCCAGGGGGCTGGGTGGCATCTGTGCCTGAGAAAACCCTCAGTTTTTGATTCCATATGCCAGGGGATACATTTTTAACTGGTGTACATCAGCCTAGCACAAAGTTAATATATCTGGTTCCAATAACTCCACACATTTCATACAAAATACAACCAAAATAAAATGTATCTCTTCTTCTTCAAAGTAGCTTAAATGGCACAGTGTTAATTAAATCCCAACAACTTAAAATTGCTCAAATGGTGCTGTGCCAAAAGCTGTATGAATTTAATTTTTAGCACTACAATCAACTTCAGAAGAGCAGTAAGGACTTCCCGGTTTGGAAGACAAGGAGAAATGGGATTAGAAGACCACAGCAGTGCCCACTACCCCCAGAAAACTCCAGAAACAAAATCTCCAAGTGCTCTCCAAGAAAAGGAAAAAATTAACAAAAATACGAGAGAATATCAAGATCAACCTTCTCTGGTGTTCCAACTAGTGGTCAGGAAAAAACAGGTAAGTGGCAGGAACCTGCCTGAAATCCATCATGGATTCATGTACAAATGACCCAAATTCTCTGCTATTTTAAGTATCATAAATTAGCAGAAGGACTCCCTTTAACCAGACAGCCAGGGAATGGAGAGTGCTGTCATAGAGCAACTGAGCTGCCAAGTGCTAATTGAACACTCCAGCCTCAAAAGAAGCTGTAGTGTATCCAAGCCCTACCTCACCCATGGTTGGAACACCTTGGCTAGTCATTCCAGCCCACATCCTGCCTCTGCAGTGAACCATCTCTGCCACAGCCCAGCTCCCAGAGGAAGGCCAGGGAGGTTTAGGAAGCACAGCTCTCCAGACCTCAGCTGACCACTGTAATTTCTACTTTGCTCGAATGCGTCTCCCCCAAACCCATCCTTTTCACACCCCTAACAAAAAATCCCTTGTGGACCAGCCAAACCCTGAAAAATTTCAGCCAAAGCAGGACATGCTGTAGAAAAAGCAACTGCCCAGCAGAGCAGTGGGGAGCCCACTGGGTGACCACAGGGAAGTGGAGTGAAAATCACCCGTGGCTGACTGGAAGTGCTCTCTGTGGTACAGTCTGACACACCACGGCACATTTCCTGTCATACACAACCCCTATTCCAGCAACATCCCATCAACACCAGAAAAACAAAAATACCCATGTTTCCTGAAGCGTTTCTCCCCTCCAGAATGGCAATGCACTGCAGAGTGTTGGCTACAGGCCCCCACGTTTGGACATGGAAACTGAGGCACCAAAGGGCACTGCAGAATTCCTGGTTACTTAAACCCGGAGAGGAAAGCAGGGTCTCTGCTCACCAGCCCTCTTCTCTTTCAGCTGGGATTTCAGGAATCCCCCTCAAAAAAAGGTTTAGTTTGAGTTGTGACAGCTTCTAAATCCAGGCCTGACTTTTTAATAGCAGCAGTGCTGGTTTGGAAACACTGAGCAGTAGAGACACTTCCCTATGCAGAGCAATGATTAAAATCAGCAGTGCTGTGGGCTCTCTTGAAACTTGCTGAAGATTTACTCTTTAAACAAGAGGATGATTTATTTCAACAATTATCTTCAGGAGGGTTAAATTATGTGCTTTCAGGGCTCTTATTCACCACAAAATTAAGAACACTGGGTGCCAGCCCTGGAAGCCCCATGATTCTTTGAGACTCGGCACTGACGGAGACTCATCCCGACCCAGGAGAAGGAGCTGTCTCTTTCCCATGGCCACAAAATGCCATCCCTGACCTTCTGCTTGGCTCCACCATTTGCACAAATCCTTTGGCTTCCCCCTACTTGACCTCCTGCAAGTTGCAATGGACATATAAGGCACATGGCTCCCCAGGACCACACCAGGCATGCTCTGGGTCGGTGTCATGACGGAAGAGTTGCTCGGAAAGGATTGACTGATTACAAGCCAGATGCCCCACAGCAGTACAGCATTTCCTAAGAGTATCTGTTTTAAAATGCTCTAAAAGACCAAAGGTTTTTCAGGGAAGCAGTAGCTTCCAAGGAGTGGGAAGTCCCCACCAGGAACGCTGAAAGCATTTTTTTTTTTTTTAAGAATAAAATTTAAGGAAGCTTTTCCTGCATCTTACAAGGGAGGACTCTGCCTTCAGCAAGGCAGTCTGAGAGTATATTTCTCATCCTGTAAAGCTACTTTTTGGCTTTGATGAACGAGGCTGAAAGTTGAGAGGGAGGGAAGGTGTTGGGGAATTCTTGCTGATAAATAATCTTTTCCCCTCCAAGAGCCCCAAATCCAAACTTAAAGTAAGAGGTCCTTGCATCAGGCAGTTTTGGAAGAATGACTTGTGTCTTTCCCCCATTGCTGGACCCCAAATCTCTGCTTCATACAGGAGAACCCTCAAACGCTGATTCTCCTTTTCCATCCCCACTCCATTATTTCTATGTCCCTTGATTTCAGCTTTTGCTCCCTCCATGGTTTTACAGCTTTGACTCAGTAAACAAAAGCCAGTTGTTCTGTGTGTACTGGACTTGTTCCTGCTCTTTTCACCACAGACCAAGATCCCTTGAAATGAGCCATTGACACTGCCTGGTGCTCAGTGTCAGCAGCAAGACACTCTGCAATATGGAGAGTGAAAGCCTTCCTAAAACACGTACTCCAGAATTAAAGACACCCAAAACACACAGGAGACTTGAAAATTGTAATGTGATCATCCTGTAGGAAGACCACAGGCCCTGAACCAACAGATTTCCAGTACCACCATGCTATGACTCACTGTGAACTGACCTCCAGCAGCAATGTGAAAGATCAGGCTGAAAAGTCACATTCGGTGCTGCAGCTCCTCTGTCATTTAAATACCTTTATTTTTCACTCAGCCATGATTTTTAAGCAGTAAAAGCAGAGAATGCCTTCCTGGCTTAGCCAAGCCATTGCTTTCTTAGCAGCAGGATTCAATGTATTTCCACTTTGATAGCCTAAAACCTAAAAAATAAGAGCCATGGATGAGATAAGTGTTGTAAAAATCTTGTCTAGACAGTTGTTTGTAATATGTGGGCATTTAGCATAAATTTTATTACTCCCTTATTACAATAGTGTCCCTATGTAAGTTCCTTGTCCAAAATACTGAACCCACAGGAAGGAGAGAAGAGAGCAGAAACAAGACGGGTCTGGAGATTGGCAAGTGAAGTGCCCAGGAAGCTTAAAGAAATGTCTGGGAAAAACAGGCTGGAAACACACTGATTATCATTATTAAAGAAAATGATATGAGAGTTACATGCAGAGATGTACATTGCAGATCAAACACTCAGCAAGTAAGCTGTGTCCTCTTCAGCCTCTCTCCTAACATCAGACAAAGGTTCTGCCAATGAAGTAGAAAGATAATATGTAAAAGTGATTTAAGAGAAGTCTCAATATGAATAATTAATCCGTGGAAGTCTCTGCCAGAAAACCAACCAAGAAATCACAAATGTTGTGTTTCAAAACGAATTAGTGTTATTTATGACAAGTTACAACCACAGGGTTATCGAGCCCTGTGATGCTGATCCAAAAGACTAACAATAATGAATGGATATTTTTTCATTCAGGCAAATAATGTATTGCTTTTTAATTTCTTTGCTCCTTATACTGACCAATACCAACTGGATATCTTATCTGGCATGACACTGGACGTGCTTTCCTTCCTATGTCACTGACTTCTCTATAATATTGTGATACTAACAGCATTTTCCTTGCTTAAAAACTGTCCCTTTCCAGCTCAGAGTTGTTAGAAATCTCTTGAATGCAGGACTTGAATTGTGAAAGTGCTGCTTATACAAAAATTATTGTGATTACAGCTTTTTGTTGCCAAAAAGCCAATGAGTGTTTTGAGTGAGAACACAACTCTTGTGCTGACATAGCTAAGTGTAAGAGATACTGTGAAGGAACCACACTGCAATAAAAGCAATAGCTGAATTAACAGTTATGTAAAAGCAGCTGGTCCTAATGTTTAAGGATCTTCTTTACAGGCTTTTGAGCTTCTGTAAGTATGGGGTAAACTGTTTATTTACTTTTTGAAAACCTTGAATTAAAGGCTAATCAGTTTTAACTGTGGTCAAAGTTATCAAATATTTAATCATGTGATTTAGAAAGCTGGGTCCTGACAAAAAATGTGTAAAATAAAGACCCCCACAGGTCCTTTTAGATCAGTTTTCAAACTATGTTTATCAACACTGTTTGAGTCACCAGAATGAAAGACCAGCCTTGAAAGCCTTGCACACAGCAAGGTACTTCAGCAAAAGAAGCTCAGACAACTGATGTCTTCTGTTTCATGTTGAAGTATATATTTCATTTCCTGCCTGGGTTGTTTTTGTGTAGGGTCTGGGCTAAGTGCTTGTTCCTAAGTAGGTTTTCTCACTCACTTGAATTCACTTTATGTCTCTGTGCCATTTTGCTGTCCCAATTGCTTAAACTCAGTTTTATGGACTAGGTATTTTCTCCCAATTAATATAGCTGATTTCTGATACCAGTTATCAGTGCAAAGCACAACCACCACAATCATACTGGGAGCTGTTTGTTTGCTGTCTTAAAAAGATTCCAAGATGACTTCCCATATTTCTGAGGCCAGCTAAACACTGTGGGACAGTATAAAACCTCTTGGACTCAATGAGAGATTTTCTAGGAACTTTGAAATACTCTGTATAAAATTGCCCAGAAGTTGTCCAGCCTGCCTTAGAGCTGGTCTACTCCATGCCTTTCATCAAGACCTCTTCAACCTTTCTACCACCAATGAACTTCCCAAATTCTGCAAGCCCAGCATCTTCTCCTCTGGTGATGAGGATCACCCAGCTAGCCACTGGATGCAGAGTGCTGACTGAATTTCAGATCTGCTGGCCATTTATCTACCAAAAATGAAGCAGGTCACACGTGTAAATCCATTCTGCTTTTGGAAGGCATCGCCTTGGAAATAAATTTCGCAAAAATCTTCCTCTAATAGCAAGTTTCCCTTAGCAAAGTTAGGTTGGGATTGTGATAATCCTCTTTTAACAACCCTCCAGCCCCCCATTTTTCGCTACCTGAAATCCCAAAAATAAAGACCATGTTTGAGTAGAAAAACAGAAGCCACTGTATGGACATACCCCTTTTGGAATGCCACCTCTATTTTCCCAGGTCAGGCCTGACAGCTTTGTATTTTGTCACTTGATGTGGATAGGTTGAAACAACCTAAAACCAAGCCATGCACAAACTTCTGTGCAGCAGCAAATCTTCCCAATCCCTTGCCACCAGTGACTGCAGAGCACTGACAGCAACACAGGCGCTCTTTCTCAGGGAAACAACATGCTTAGAATCACAGCAGAGAGAACTGTCAAGTCCTATTTCCCTTCCTAATGGCTTAGCAAACGGGATGGTGGATTTTTCCAAGCATCTAACTTGGGAATTGATAGTGTTTACCCTTGGCTATTATTTTTAAGGAAGCCTACTCTGGCCACAGTACAAACATCCCTTTTGCTGCAGGCTGTCCCTTTGTCTAACAGCCCTGCACTTGGAGCCTATTGACTGGCCCAGTGCTCACACAGAGAGGAGCTTCCCAGGATACAGAGCTCAAACTTTCACTGGTCTCCATTCAGGCTAAAAGTGGCCACGTTAAAAAAAAGTTCAAAGAACCGGCAAACAATTCCAGAGTCCCAGAGAAATAAAAAAATGCTGGAGGAAATCTCTGTTGGTACAGTGGGAAAGCATTGTTTTCCACCCACTCCAAGCTATCCCAGTGACAGTTCCTACAGTCCCCTGTCCTCCACACAAGGAGCAGGCACAGACCAGGGGAAGATGAGAAGGTGCAATGCATATTATCCTGTGACCTGACAGTGTCAATCCAGCTTGTGTCCTGTCCTTGAATCTACAGAGCCCTGGGAACCCGTTCTACTCCAGCAGTATGGACCAGGGTGCTTCCAAAAGGTGCAGGAGTAAGAGAGGGGGGATGAGAGGTAAGAGCCACATTCAGTTCTGTGTGAAGAAACGTGGCTTATAAAGAAGTGTTGCCTTTCCACTTGTTGGCTAGAGGAAATAAAGTACCTTCTTTCTGCACAAGAAAAGGGTTGTTTCCTGCCAAAGGTGAGGTACAGGCCAGCTGGAGAGGCACATGGAAGGAGCCAGCAGGACAAAGGAGAAAGGGAGAGGTCTGCAGGACCCACAGGAGGGAATACAGTTATCCCCAAAATCCCACTGTTGGACAAAAGACCCTTCTCCCTTCTGCAAGGTCCATCCTCTTGTGTAGAGAATTCTGTGGATCAAGACCCTGAGGAGTTCAGGAATTACAGGCCCATCACTTCATGAAGATGCATTCAGGAAAGGACTGGACAAGTCATTAAGCTAAAGAGTGACTTCACTGCAACAATTACCAAATCCTTATCAATTCAGTATTTACAATTAATCATTGCAGCAACATATTCACTTCAATATAAGTAAAGCAACAAGTTTAAAAATATCTAGCAGTATTATGTTTTCCCTTAAAAACAGTTCTGAGGTAGATTTGTATTCTCATATATAACACACTAAACAAATGAATTCCAATTCAAACAGCTAATACTATAAACATTCTGAATTGTTTTGTTCTACAAGTATGAACAAAGTACGAAAGTTAAACTACCTAAATACTGAAAGTTTAGTTATGGAAAATGACTGGATGATGTGCTTTAACAGCATTATGGGCAAGCAGTAAAACAAACATGTTTTGCTGCAACTTAGGCAGAGGGAGGCTCAGGGAAACCAGAGAGAGAAGGAAAGTAAGAGATAAGAGGCAAAAGTTGGTATCAGTGAGATCTGGTGCTGAGTATGCCCCTTATACCTTACTTTGCAAACACAATGGAAATGCAAAAACAGGCTGGAAAAATTCCTCTGAGGAGAAAAATGTATAGCCTTATATATCCCTCTCCAGTATCTTCTTTAGCAATCTTGCCTTTGGTTTCAGTGTAACATGAACAGACCTATCTACTTACAAAAGCTCCCCTCTTCCCACCAGCCTTGTTTGTTATTTTATGTGTTTCTGCATCATTTGCAGAGCTTGCTTTGATCTACATTCCTCCTGGATGTGCGGTTTCCTTTTCGGCTACCAAAAGGAAAACTGTTTGGTTTGAGAATTTGCTTATTTTGAAGCTCTGCTGGCCCAAAACACCTATTTTTAATCCAAATGAACACAGCTCGGTGCTTTCAGCTCTTCAGCACTGGTTGCCTTCCTTTCAGGAAAACCCTCTTTGAACAAAAAGTGACCTCTTCATGCTTTAATAAAATGCCCAAACTGTAATTCTAGCTGGCATAAACGAGAGCATTCAGTTTGCTACAGATGAGTTGGAGTATTGACACTCAGGCACAATTTGATCCTTGAATTGCTTTGATTTTAGCACCATCCTGAAACGGTCGATATTTTATTCTACATCTGATACCCAACAACATGTACCATGCTGCTCTAAAACACCATCAGAGCACGTAATTAAGGATTCTCTCAGTATTTCTTTATTACAGACTCAATCTACCTTCATGGCAGAATTCCTGCTTCCTCCAAGGGTTGGCTGGGCTTTGGGGTGTTTGTGTATATGACTGTAAATCCTTCTGCAGGCAATATGTGATGTTGAACGTAAAGTCTGAGCCATTTTAATCCTTCCTCCTACTCTAAGAAGCATCACAATGCCCCCACAGTAGGAATAGCCCATAGACAAAACACAGTTCATAAATAACAGGTAAACAATCTTCAAATGAGAAGAGAAGACGGGACACATCCTTGGATTGACTCTCTGACTGGGAAACAGGATATATTCTTCAAGGACCTTGCAGGAATGGTCCCAGAGGACAACTAGAGATTAGATCTTCTCTTCTATGGGGTTAGGCCACAGGAGTTAACTTGGGAAACAATTCAGATAAACAAAGCACTGGCAAGAGGAAGGACACTGTGAGATTTTGCTCCTGTGTCTTTGCCAGACACAGGCCTTCATGTCAAGCTCCACATTAAGAACTTAGTTTCAAGTGGTAACAGAGCATGAACTGACATCACCAGTATTGGAATGAAGCAACCTATGATTCTGGAGGCTAATTACCTGTTGTGAGATGATTCTTAATGAGACAGCCTAGAATTAGAGCATCCTCATCCACTGACCAAAAGTAAGGGCAAATGTGCTTAGTGCTTAATAGATACCCAACTGCTTTTATAAGAGGGCAAAACCTGGAGATTCATCTTCTTCTCACCTGCAACCTGGCCTATCAAATGCAGTCAAAAGCAGACGTGCTCTCTATGATTAAGTTTTGTTTTTAGAAAAAAATGGTGAGGGAAATTAGTATTTGAGTGCACGTGCACACACAGGCACTGCCACATGTAGAGCTGCACAAAGAATGGGGGCAAGTGTTCCTACTTTGCAAGGAGAAAAACATTCCTCACAAAAACACAGCTATGGCCACTTCACCAGAGCAAATATTAAGGAAACGGTTATCAAGGATGAGTAACTGAAACATCTGAGAATAACTTCCCTTTTCCATATAAATATGTATATGTGTAAGGGGGGATAAAAGCAAATACATGGAGCAATATATGTGCATGTGCAATGTATATACCCACCCTTGTAAGCAGATATTAATTATGAAGAAGCTTTGCTGGAAGCTCCTTCATATTTACATATATATATATATATATGTAAAATATATGTATATTTTACATATATAGAACTTGTAAATTACTCTGTATTCAATCTAAAATAAAGCAAATGGAAGCTGTTTCCTGCTAAGTGCATGTGGATGAGGCCAGTGCAGCTTTTAATGTAAAACACAGTGGTTTTCTCCACATGCTCTCTTGAAACACATTTCTCTCTATCTTTAAAATATAAGGTTTTAATAGTAAAGATACATTAGAACACGGTGACGGTGCTCTATGTGTTTCTTTCTGTGATACATCTAAGGAAGTGAGAAGATTAAAATAACCCAGAAAAGAATTATTATTACTTGAGGCATCCAAAAAGCAATGCCAATGGATGATCCAGGAAAACACTTGGTTTCTTTTTTTTTTCTATACTTAAAGTATCTAGAAACATATACAAATTGTAAACCTCAGATAAATTAGCTAAAAGCAGCAAAACACCCCACATCCCAGCTGGCAATGCACTACAAAAGCAGCACATGAGGGTCACCCCAAAGCAGTGGCTGCCTCAGCTGTGCTGCCTGCCATCTTCTGCATTGCCAGGCCCACAGCTTGCACCCTTAAGACTTCCAACTGATCCACTTCAGTGATTAGGCTGATCCAAGGACACGGACAGGAGAGCAGGATTTAATGGGCAGGCAGGCAGGAAAAGTCTTTTAACACTTTAGAAAACATTGACTTGGTGGAAGGAATTGGCTAGCTCAAGGGATTAGTAATGAGATCCTGAGCCCCTTAGCTCTAGGTCACCACACTGAATCTGGTCCAGGTCAGCAGAAATCAAAAGCTGTTGCTGTTCAGTGGCCTTTGGGAAGTCAGCTGGTGGTCCCACCCCACTTACCTCTGGCAAAATATTTGTACCAAAACTAACAATAGCAGTTGGCAGCACATGAAGGAAAGGTTTAGGACTGGCACAGTACAGGAAAAGTCTGAGCAGAGAAAGATGTCCCAGCAAACACAGTAGGCTGGAACTCAAAAAAAAAATGGGAAAAGAAGCTCCCTGATCATCTGCAGATTTCCAGTGTGACTTGGGGCAGGAGACAGGATCCTGCTCATGAAAACTTTATTTCCCCATTGCTGTGGTCTTCACAAGGCATTTATGACCTAAAAGTCTCTGAAGGGCAGAGCAATTGCTGAAGTTCAGACTCTCACCTTTAAAATGGGAGTAATTAGCTCACAGGGCTGCTGCAGGGAGAGCCTCAGTGAAGGGGTGACAGAAAAGCTAAACAAGAAACACAGACAGGGGAGAAAACCTTTTCTACCTAAAATCAGGTCTCCTAAGTCCAAAGCAAGGCATTTGCTGAGTATGCACAAGGCTCCCATTTGCAAAGCTCTGTGCTTCATGTGCTTAAAAGAACAAATTCCCCTTATAGAAAAAGTACCCCCCAAAATCTCCCACATTTCCACTGCTGCCCAGCAGAGCAGCATCAAAGAATGCAGCTGCTCCCAGCTTTTATCCCACCTAGGATGAAATTCTAATGTCTGTGTTGTGCAGGAGGTCAAATAGATTATCATAATAGTCCCTTCTGGCCTTAAAAACTATGAAATTGGAGAGTGAATCCCACGATTTCGGTCACCATTGAAGGCAGGATGGGAGGCGGCAGACCTCAGTGATAGGGTGTGATATGGCAGAGTAAATCCAATGTTCTTAGGCCCTGTGAAGCTGGGAAAAGGACATTTTGCCTTCTTTGTTGCCCCTTTGGGACACCGAGAGAGATGCAGGTTATAATAATAAGCCCAGTCCACCCTCAATGCATCCTAAGATTATTGCCTCTTACAGGAATGGGTGCGTGAAGGATTGAGAAACACTACTTATTTTCAAACTGGATTAAGTCTTTCAAAAGCTAATAGGTTTCCAATGAGCTGTGGTGTTGCTGCTGCAGCTGCTCTAATTTGAGAATAAAAGAATGCAGGCTTTGTGCCTGGGGACCTGTTATTGATCCGAGCAAGAAGGATGGGAAGGAAGGGGGTAGAGGAGGGTTATCCTCCTTTCAGCTGGGGCAGGGGCGTTCTTTTCAAAGTCACATTATCTGCTAGTAACAACAAAACCTAACCCCATGACATGCTGCTCTATACAGGATTGCACTTGTTGAGAACCAAAAGCATTAGGGGGAAAAAAAAAAAACCCTCCACTGGCAACCTTGTGCAGCAAACTTCATTGAGGGCCCACGAGACTCAACAGATGGGTCTCGAGACTCCCTCATTAGGAAACGTGCCTGGCCCTTTGCATCTGCTGCCCTGCTCTGCTCTGTGCCATGCACTCATTAGCATCCCAGGCTCACAGATTCCTTAGCACGTGCTTCCAATAAATATTGCAAAGAAAGGAGGGGAGGAAAGCCACTGCTTGGAGCAGCAAGATGAGGGGTCACCCGCTAGGCTGGGAAATCCTTACACACACACACAAACACACACACGCAGAGCCCCAGAGGAGGCAGGACAATAAAAGGCACCCAACCACAAACGTGCAGTTAAAGGGACAGGTGTAGAATTGCTCCTATTCAAGTTGTGGCAGATCCCGATTCGTTCCCCTCTGCCACAGTAAAAAAAAATCATCATTAAATATATATAAACTCCCCCCAGCAATTCAGGGCAACACACAGATTGTGGATCTGCGAGAGTCTATTGCTCCTTTCAGACATAAAGCTGATGCACACTGGGTAATGCCATTACCTTCAAAGAAATCAGTTGGTTTTAAGGGTCCAGTTCTACAGTCAGGCTCTTTTTCTTTTGGGTCTTCACCAAGCTGCCACAGTGCCACAGATCGGGGGTGTCCTTCACCACACGTGGAGTGGTCCATGACTCACAGCCTGACATCAGGAGCAATCGAAGAGCAAATCATCTCCAGGGTGTTTGAAAATGCTGTGAGACAAAACAGGTGTCAGGGAGGCAGGAATGTAACACCCTCCAGGTACTGTGGAAAGAGCAAAGACAAACCTTTAACCAGAGAGGCAGGGTGACAGAGCGTTTTGCTCATACCCCCAAGAGTAAGGCCCTCTATTTGCCACCTCTCCATGGGGCCCCAAGCCTATTCCTACTGCATTCCTTCTCATTTACCCTTGTTCCCACTGCCCTGCTAGAAGCTGCAGGCACTTTTTCCATAGCTACCTCCAGAGTGGGACTTGGAGAGTCTCAAGTGATTAACTATGGATGTTGATACACATCCCTAACTGAAAGTTTTTTGTTCCTTGATTTAGGCACATTTATATTTCGGGCTGAATCTGGATTTTAGCATCTTTAATGTCTCCAAATGTTTCTTCAGGCCAAACGAAGCAACTCCCTCTATATCTCCCCCAGAGGAACAACTAAAATCAAGGCCCAGAATATTAGATCAGCCATGGAATAATGGCAGGCAAAGGCAAGAAGTTACATACTGTACACTCAAATTTAAATGTGTTAATCTGTTCGTTTTAGTCATTTCCTTAGCTAAATGACACCCCTGTGTACTTCAGTCTTGCACCCTCAGGATAGTTTGTGATTGGGAACGTATTGAACACATATTGTCACATGCAATTAACAATGAGGAGGAAACGATCTGCATGAAAAGAAAACTTCAGGCATTTTGATGCTGCCATAACAAGAAAATGAACCTTGGTCTGAGCACTTACTGAAAAAAAATGGACTCAAAGAAGCACCTTTGCAGAAAGCTGTGAGGGGAACCCTGCTGGAAACTTGGACCTCTGTTGGAAGCACCCGTTGTTCACTGGAGACAGGGCTCAGCCCAGGTTTCACTGCAGCTTCTTCCAGGACTGACAGGAATAGCTGAGGTTGCTGCTTATCAAAGGAAAGTGTCATCTTGTCTGTGACAGAGGTGCCAGCACTGCTCAGTGTCACAGTCTTTGCACCTACTGGAAGCTACTCCAGCTTGATAAGCTGTACCCCTGCTCAGACCTTAAACTGCAGCCTCAGCTCTCCCCTGTTTTTAGAAAGCAGGGATTTGAGATCAAATCACCGGTGCACAGGAACCCCACCACTGGGGAGGATAAGTGAAGGACAAAGCCAGGTTAATGGGGAGGCATCCAATCCTTGAAGGGTTAACAGAGAAACAAGCAGAAAGCAGGTTTTATGTGCATACAAATAAAGGAAACTGAAGGAGAAACAGCACTGTTCTCTGGAATGGAGTAAGCTCTCAATTTTAAGCTGCGACAGAAAGCAATAGTGTTATGGATTCACTTAATTACAGCTGGATAGAACTTAAAAGCTCTACAATAGATGTATTTTTTGGCTCTACAACTTTAACTCTTTCAGGGACTTTAATGGTTCTGAATGCAGTAATTTCTGAGTACCCCAGTCTTTTTTTTTTTTATTATTGTTCTCAGAGTATCTTCTCAAAGAGATTTAGTGCCTCACTTTAATTCCTGGGAGCTAATACACAGAAAAACTAAGGTGGGAATTCCTAAGACATGCACAATAAACACAACACAGTTATGAAATTTTAGTTCAAGCAACACACTCCAGGGAAAGAGGTAAGTGCTTGTAGCAGCAAACTGGATTTGGGTATCTGGTCACTAAAGCGTCTTCTCCAAAATCTTTTGTCACGTTTGAAAAGCTTGCCTGGAGATACAGCTTTAAGAAATTGCCTGACTTGGAAGAAATGGAAGCTTTTATGGAAGTAGCATTGGGTAAACTGTGCTCTTTCTCCTCACCTCTGCCACTTGCTCAACTTTCTCAGCAGAGGTAGTTTTCCCTCCTGATCCATTTGTGAAACAGCCTAACGTGGGGCGTGGCCTCCCCACGAAATGCTTCCTAATTAGTTTCTAAACATTAAATGATTATGGAAGCGCAATTCCCATTCCACTCAGGTGATGAAAAGCTTTACAGGAGTTCAGTCTCACTTTGTAATTAGAGAAATTAGCTTTCTAAGTTTAGATCACTCAACTGTGCAAATGGGTTCATCTGCTGGAATGTGTTGCTCCGAAATGCGTGTCAGCCAAGCAGCACGGCACGGTCCCTATCTCTGCCTCATCCAAGTGGGGAGGTCAGTCCCGGTGCTGCAAGAGGAAAATGAAGTGTTGTGGGTGTATTATAGGAAAGGCCTTATCTAAAAGCTCACTCATCCGTGATTGACTGCAGCGATATGTCCTTCTCCTTGCAACAGGGAAGCTTAACTCCCAGATAAAGGATTATCCAAGTGGATGAAATTTTCCCTCTTTCACTCAGTGTGGCCAGAATTATACCTAAAGCTCCAGCAAATTAATTTTAATGGGTAATTTCGAGGAGCAAAACTACTTTTACAAAAATCTACAGAAACAAAGGGCTTCTGTATCCTCTTTGCTGTGAAATGAGGTCGTCGAGCTTTATGAATTCTTTATGACTACGTATTCCACGTGTCAACAGAGTCTTTTCTGGTAGCCCTTTAACTGTTTTACTGGAGCCTGATGCAGGATCAGGCCCCCATGATTATGCAACTGTCTTGATCTGCATTACAGTAGTAAACAAAAGTTTAGTCACTGACTTCAAAATGAGATGGATCAGGTCCCTGAACGAAGAGTTTTTCCAGGGGCGCCATTCCAAGCTTACCTTCAGGTATCACAAATCTAAGGAAATCCTGTGGGATTGTTCACAGCCACGACTCAATGACTCACCGAGCTTTAAAAGGAAATTACAACTTTCCTAACACAAAGAATTGACTTCACGACACCTGACCCTCGTAAGCCAGGCACTCCCTCTGAAGGCTGTGATCCCCGTCCCACCAAAGTCCTGGGCAATCTCCCAGTGGCTTCAATGAACAGCTCTAAATTAAGGAACTGATTCAGGCCCAAAGCAAAGCAGTGCCTGTAATTCTGGACTTTGGCACAACTAAATGTCCACAACGGCTTCTAATGTGGATGTGATCTAATTATGTCGGAATAGGAAGATCAGCAGGAAGTAACTTTACGCAGTGTAAGAAGCCGAGTGCCAGACGTCGAAAAGTTCTTCACCAGCCACAAAGGAAGACACGTCGGCTCCACACTTGTGGGACGTGCAAGCAGAGCCCTGCAGCAGGAACTTTATGTGCACCAGTCTCTGGCTACTCAAAGCGGCTCAGTTCAGGCCCCCCGTGCCCACAAAGCAATTTGTATGTCGCTGTATCTGTAATGAAATTAGTACCTTAAAAAGATGCCCGGGCTGCAGGCACCATGCTCAGCCGGGTTTCAGTGCTGCTGTGCAGGGGTTAAAGATCTGCCCTTGAGAGCCTGGTGGAGAAAAGCAAGAGATGGGACTTCAAGGGTAAAATTCGGGACTAAATAAAGTGATTTCACCGCTGACTTCCATGGGGTCAAAATTTCTTCTGCGAGGGACAGGGTTTGCAACGCGCTTCTGCCACGTGACTCGTGCTCTGCCTTGCTTTACCTATCAGTAATACTCCCCATCTCAAGACACTGGGAGGCTTAATTCATTAATGCTTGCAAAGCATTTTAAGTTGTTGGACGAGTAATTGTGTTTGAGGGCAGCTACACTGCTGAGTCACAAGCACTGTGGGAACCAGAACTCTGGATTTCCTAAGCACTGGAGTCAAACAGGTGGAGTAACCTGTTACAGAAAGGTCAACTCCAGACCTGCCCTAAAGGTACAGAGCGTAGCAGCAAACAGCAGGGTATTTAAAGGCCCAGAGGAGGAGATGTGTGGCACTTGGGAATGAGTAACATCTATACAGGCTGTGGAAGCTAAACCAATACCCACTGGAAAAAAAAAAAAAGGAGAGAGGCACTGGTTCTTGTATCACCAAACTGCAGCCACGCTGTGGATAAAACACAATGAAGGTTTACCAGCCTAAGAAAAGTTAATTACTCCAAAAAGAAACAACCAATACTGTTGGAACTTGGGAGCTGAATGAGGCTGGAAGGAGTATTCGGCAACCACACACCTCACGGGCAATGCCAAAATTGCTGGGATGTGATTTGTGAACTCAAATGGGAAGTGATCTGCAGGAGTTGGATGGAGGTCTGAGCACAGCTCTAAGGTGAGGAGCACGAATACCACCAGCTTCCCAGCCTGAGGCACTCCAGAATGGGACACCGTAGCCAAGAACAGGCACGCGTTTTGCTTTTGCCATAGGAAATGAAAACAAAGGATATAAAATTAGGTCAGAAATCTTGTTTTCCTCTGTGCCACTGACTCTGGTGTATAAAATAGACATTCACACATCTACTGTGTTAGATCAGGGTGGAATAGGACATCAGAACACAAGAATAGCTGTTCTGGGTCAGACCAAACGTCATGTAGGCCAGGTTCCTGTCTCCAGTGCCTCAGGAAAAAAGGGACAGGGATGGAGCAAGTTCCCAGCAGAGTCACCGACTTCTAGACCAGCAGCCCAGGGACTTCCCAAACCAGAGACAAAGTTAGGGGTGGGGTTTTTGGGGTTTTGCCTTTTTTTTTTTGTTCAGTGCCCTTTGATGTGTGGCTCTTCCTCTGGGAACAACTCTGAATGCTTTCTCTGCAAACTGTTGGGCTTCTCAGCGCCCTGTGGCCTGTGGCAGGGAGTCCCCCAGGTGACCACCACCTGTTTGTGTGACTCTGGACCCTGTTCCTGAAAGGATGCGTGAGGCAGACAAACCCCAGCAATCCCCTGGAAGCTGGGACGAACGTCTGCAGTGCGGGGAACAGGGTCCCTGATGGAGTCTGAGCCAGCACTCACTTCCCGGGACTGATCGGCTGAGGGATCTTTCCTCCCACTTGGACCCCGGGAGGCCCTCGGCGGTGCGGCCTCGTGCAGAGGAGGAGACAAGGAGTCGCACGGTGGCGACTGCCGCCTCGGCTTCCCTCGGGAGAGCCGCTGGCCAGAGCTACCTCAGAGCCCCGGGTCGGCCGCCCCTCCCGTCCCCTCAGGGAGCGCCGACCCGCTCCCGCGCAGCGCCCCCCGCCCCGGCCCGCCTCAGGCACCGCGGGGCGGGAAGGGCGGCCGCCGCCGCCGGCCCGGGGCAAGGGTAGAAAGGTTTCACACCGCAAAAAGCGCTCCCGAACTCTTCATTCCTCTTTCAACCGGCCCCGAGGAGGAGAGGAGGGACGGGCCGCGGCTCCCGGGCGGGCGGGCGGGCAGGACCCGCGCGCGTCCCCTCAGCGAGCGGCGGGGCGGGAAAAGCCCCCCGGCCGCGAGCGCCGCCGAGGGCGCGCCCGCCCCGGCGCTCCCAGGGCCGCCCCGGCGCGGCTCCTCCCGCTCCAGGTAGCGCTGGAAGCACCTGCGGAGCGGCGCTTCCCGAGGGATGGGCCCTCGGGGCAGCCGGGGCGCGCCGTCTCCCTCAGGCGGAGGAGGCGCCGCCCGCAGCTCGCTCCATGCCATGCCATGCCATTCCGTGCCATCCCTCCTCTCCGCCTCCTCCTCCTCCTGCCGGTACCTGCCTTCCCCTGACCGTGCCGTACCATTCCCCTCCTCCTTCCCTCCCTCCCTCCTCCTCCTCCTCTCCCCTCATGCATATGGATGGGCGCATGCGCCCGCCGCCCTGGGCTAGATGAAGCGGAGCGGCGGCGGCGCTCCCAGACGGGCGGGCGGCTGCGGGGCGGTGCGTGTGCTGCATGTGCGTGTGTATGTGTGAGTGTGTGTGCGTGTGTGTCTCGGGGGGGCGAGGG
This sequence comes from Pipra filicauda, assembly GCF_003945595.2. Lineage (NCBI taxonomy): Eukaryota > Metazoa > Chordata > Aves > Passeriformes > Pipridae > Pipra > Pipra filicauda. The sequence continues at coordinate 1,710,131 of NW_024104953.1, read as the reverse complement.
GCTCCGCCGCAAGGAATAAAAGGATTGGGATAATAATCGCAGTAATAAAACAAACAAAAAAAAAAAAGGACCAAAAAAAAAAAAAAAGAGAGAGAGAGAGAGAAAAGAAAAGGGAAAGAAAAGAGGGGAGGCGAGAGAATAAGGCGGATAAAAGGAGGCCGGGCTGCTTTGCATTGAAGAGCGGGGCGCTATTGAAAGCGCTTGAAAAGCGGCGTTGTCCGGCGCGGGTGCGCCGCGGTATATTAGAGCGGGGCGGCGGCGGCGGCAGCAGCAGCGGCGGCGGCGCCTCCTCCTCCTCCACCTCCTCCTTCTCCTCCTCCTCCCTCCTGGCCCTCCCCGTCCCGTCCCGACCCGGAGCGAGCGGCGGCGGCGGCGGCCCTGCAGGCGGGCGGGCGGGCAGCGCGGCGGCGGCGGCGGGCGGCATGCGTGCGCCCCGGCGGGCAGCCGCGGCGGCGTGCTCCATCCTCACCCTCACCCTGCTCCTGGCGCTGCGGGACAAGGTACGTACCTGGGCAGCCCCGGGAATTCTGCCGCTTCTCAGGAGTGCTTGCGGGATTCGGGTTTTGGGAAGCCCGGACGGGGCGCTCCTTGCGGAGTGACTCCGGCCGGAGCGGAGCTGCTGCTGCCCCGTAACTTCTCTGCAGGAGCGCGCCTTGCAGCGAGGCTTAATTCCGCGGGAATAAGAAATGCGATTACTGCATTTTTATTTTTTTTTTTTTTACCTCCGAAATTACTTATTTCACCCCCCTTTTTTTATCCTTTTTCAATTTATTTTTTTTTTATTTTTATTTTTAATGAGCCTAATTGCAGCACTGCTGGGCTGACTAATGAGCGGGGTCTGAGTCTCAGCTGGGCAGCTCCGGCTCAGCTGCACCCCGAAGGAGCAGAGGGTTTGCTCGGTTGCCTTTCCAGGGTGTGCATTAGCTACATCGTTTTGTTGGGTTTGCCCTCGCGTATGCACCCTTGGCTTGGTTTAATTTTATTTCCTAACGATTTGGAAGCCTTCCTCACGCTGGGTTGTTTTTTTTTTTCGGAGTTGGCACTTGAGGTTCTTTTTTAGCATTAATGGCGTTATTTAGTTGGGATGATTTATGAGCCCTTCTGATAGGGAAAAGCTTGGAGTGGTTGGCTTTGTTTTATTTTTAATGTTACGTGTGTAGTTCTTGAAAGCACACTTAAAATTATTTTCTCCTATCTGTAGAATTGTTGTAGATTGAGTCTGGAGAAAAAAGTGAGGTAACTGTCTGTTTCTTGTTTCTCTTTTTTTTTTTTTTTTTTTTTTTTTTTTTTTTTTTTTTTTTTTTTTTTTTTTTTGCTTTTTTTTCCCCTCCGGTTGTTTCTTGGGATTAACAGGTGACTTTAGCGTCGGGACAGTTCGAGTTGGAGATCTTATCCATGCAAAATGTGAATGGTGAACTGCAAAATGGAAATTGCTGCGATGGCACCCGAAACCCAGGAGATAAAAAATGCACCAGAGATGAGTGTGACACCTACTTTAAAGTTTGCCTGAAGGAGTATCAATCGCGGGTCACTGCTGGCGGTCCTTGCAGCTTCGGATCCAAATCCACTCCCGTCATCGGAGGGAATACCTTCAATTTAAAGTACAACCGGAATAATGAAAAGAACCGGATCGTTATCCCTTTCAGCTTCGCCTGGCCGGTGAGTTGCGTGGCCTGCTCTGGCTCTGCCTCTGTTGGACGGTGGTCTTTGAGATGTCCTTAGTGTGCTGAGCTCTAACTCCTTGTGCCAGGGGAAGAGGGACCGGGATTGGGGAGGGAGAAGGCATCTTGGCAAGAGCGTCGGGAATCCGCAGCACAGAAATGAGTAAAATGTAGTGGTGTTTTTGTTTTTGTTCCCCGGGGCTCACAATGCACAGCCTGTTAAATTTGAAAGTCAGATGTGCAGCGAGGGGGATCTAAATGGGTCAGGGAAGCAAACCCAGTATCTCTGCACTTTACAGCATGAATAAGTCTCTTGAGATTTAGAAGGTCAGAAGTTCATTTTTTTCTTTTTTTTTTTTTTTTTTTCTTAACCAGTAAAGTTTTGGGCTTAAGCCATAAGAGCAGTGGGTTAGGGGCTGTAGAGGGATCCCGTGTGAAAAGTGTGTCATAGCTGGCCTCCTTCCCTGGAGCGTCTTTGGGAAGGCTTCCTGCTTCTCCCAAGGGGAAATCTCCCTGCGCTGCTCGGTGTGGATGGGAGCTGCTGGAGCTGCTCTTGGTGAAGTAGTTGCCAGCTTCCCTGGGAAGCTGGCTGTGTTTTGAGGGACTTGCAGGCTCCAGGAGGTAAAGACTGAGAAAAGCCTGGCCTCAGCTTTTGGTCCACAGCACACCTTTGCTGGCTACCTGCCTCTGTGGTCCATGGGTTCTGCTTCCCTCTAGTTGTGTGCAAAACTCCGTGGCTCAAGGAGGTGGGGCTCTTTGCCGGGCACTTTTCCAGTGTTGTCCACTCTAGTAAACGCTGGTCAGCCCTGTAGAGCAGAGAGATGGAGGATGGGTGACCCAGTCCTTCTCCAGCGATCCTACTTTACTTTTGGCTGTGGAAGGAACGCTCACTTAGGCATCAGTGCTGCCTGTTTCTTTTGGGTGCTCAGGAGGGTTGAATCTCTGATGGTCAGCTCTGCAGAGGAGCCCTCAACTCCCCGCACAGAAAGCGAGGACCATCTTTCCAAAATGGCCATCAGCTGGGACAGAGACACACATGCAGGCTCCGGGGACGTGGGATTTGTGGCCATGGAAGAGTGCCATGGCCTGGGATGGCAGGAGGTGCCCTGTTTTCGTGCCCAGCGGGCGAGCAAAAACTGAGGGTGACTGATCCGGGGGGGGGGTCCTGTGCACAACAGCAGTCTGGCTTTTGAGGTGTCTCTGCGGTGCAAACGCTGAAAGCTCTCAAATTTGTGCTCCTAAAACTTTTAATATTTAGAGATCACCTAGGAAACCAAACTGTTTCCCCCCACACACCCCTTCTCCAAAGGCGCTGAGCAGACAGTTTCCCACCGACTGCCTTGGGATATGTTGATGCTCAGCAGTTTTGTAAATCCAGTCATCCTAACCTAGATGCCTAAGGTCATTTTTGCGAGGGGAGGAGGGCCCTTCCCTGCACCAGGGGAGGGGTGAATCTTGTTTCCTATCCTCTGCCACTATCCCTGCTGCCGAGGTGGACTCTCCAATCCCTCCAAAGCTTGGTTCTTCCTAGGATAAGGGCTGGTTGCTGGGAGAGTCTAGACTTTTTTTTTGGGGGGGGGGGATGGGAAAGCCCGCCCCAAAAGCATTCCTGCTCCAGTTGTGGTGTAGACACCCACTTTGTAGTCCTGCTGCCAAGTGCTGCAGGCAGCCATGTGTTCTTGAAGTGTCCTGTGCTGCCTCCTACCTGCCTCCTCTGTCAGTTGTGACTTCTGGAATATCGAGGGCTGAAGAGGCACAAGGGAGAAATTAAGTCTCCGTTTTTAAGGAGATAGGATTACAAAGTACAATAGCCGAGTTAACAAAAGTATTCTCTGTTGGAAGTACAAGTCCTTCCTTTCTTTCTCTTTCTTTTTTTTTCTGAACGTGAAATGAGATAAAACTGTTATCAAATATGCCATCAAAGGGATAAAGGGCTTTGTAAAAATCTGAGGTATTTGAAGCTCTGCCAATGGCTGTAGTGCTTGTGTTGCAGATTTTTGACTTTTTTTCTGAAAAGTCAGGTACATCAAGGATTTTTTTTTTTTAACTAACCCCCTTCTCTGCTCCCAGTAATTCGAGTGCCCTGAATCTGAAGATATGTGTATAAAAATGGTGTGAAAATCGAACGTGTTGCTTCCAACAACCCCTCTCTTCATAGGGCTGGGAAGGGAAATCTGTGTGTAGAGGGTGGGTCTGGGGGGGTGGTGACCCTGGGAGAAGTTTCCTAAGCTTGTCTGCATCTTAGTAAAAGAAATGCTTCTATTGTCCTGCTGAGTCTAATTCAGCACTGGAATCCTGGAGCAGCAGCAGCAGCAAAACCCCAGTGCAGCCTTCGAAACGTGTAAAACTCAACAACTTCAGACACCCTATTCCAAAAATTCCAGGCTTATGAACCAAACTCTTGCTTATTCCCATGCAGAAATGCACTTTTTGAGACTCTGATGAGAGTCTGTTTGCAATTATCAACCTTGCCTTCCCAGCTTTAGCTTCCACAGGACACAGCTTTTATGCTGGCCATTGTGACTTCCAAATGGCATTTGAACAAAAGAATATCTAATGTGGCAAAGCTCTTATTTGTCCTAAAATTGTGTACACAAATCACTTGAGGCGTTTTCAAAGCCGTAAGGATAAAGTAGGAAACTTAATTAGCCAGCTCTAATCTGATGGTGAAATTTCAGAACGTAAAAAAGAAAATTTCTTTAGGTGGGTGAATACTGTGGACTTTAGTAAAAGCTTGAGGTTAGCATTGCATCTGTCCATGTGGCTAATCATGAGAGATGGCTTTGAATACATTCAGCTGAAAATTGCAGTAAAGGTAATAAGACCAAGACCAAAATGTTAATCATATTGCTCTTGAAAATTCATGCCCATCTCTGAATATTTATTGTTTGTGTTCTGCTCTCTGAGGGAGCCTTTTCTTGGATGTTCCAGCTTGAGTCAGTAACATCAAGAAGTCTTGTTGCCTTGACTACTTTAAAAAAAAAAAAATACTTACAAAACCCTCTTCCCATGTCAAGCTGCCCCCTTATGCTGTTTGTGAAAAATAGGTGTATTGCATTAGAGGCCTTTATTCATCATGTAGGAGAGGAAGGAGAGAGAATGGGCTGCTTTAACTGTATTGTTAGAGTGGGCTTGTAGTTGTAATGTAGATTTGAAGTGTCAGAGTCTTATTAATAACTTATGTGGTTTGCTCTTGTCAGTTTTGATATGTGCCCCTGTGAGTAATGGGTGTGGAGATGGTGGGCCATGAATTAATTTAAGTGATGGGAGGTTTGAGGAAGTTGCTAGGAAACAGGGCAGCAGAGCAGCATAAAGGAACTGGAGTGGATCAAAAAGCTGCCCCTGCAGTAGCTGGTAATTCTTCCAGTAAATTGAAACAATAGTGATGATGATTTAAAAAAAAAAATAAAATGGACTTAGGCTTCCTCCGTGCGTTCATTTTGAGACTTCACTGACTTTCTTGACAGGCAAGCTTGGCTTTATGAAGCCATATAAAAAAGCATGGAACAAAAGAATTTCCATGTTCCACTTGTCAAAGTCTGTCTCAACAAGTTTTGTTTCGTGGCAGACACATGTTCTTCTCTGACATCAATCAAATCTCCTGGCTTTCTTAAAGAACCCAAAGCGTGATGTGTGCTGTACCTTAAGGGAGCTGAGCATCAATTAACTAAGCAAAACTTAGCACCAAACTTTGCTTTTATGTAAAGAAAGATCTTTTGGGGGTTTGGCGAGACTGTGAGTAAGAAGGTCAAACTTGGCAATTCCTTTGGTATGCATAGCTCCAATTTCAAACAGCTTGTTTATCCTGAAATTATGATCCTTGTAATTATTTAATATCGGGGCCAATTGTACCAACACACCAGGAAACAACTGAGGTGGAAAAAAACCCTCCAGCACCTAAAGGAGTTTAGCATAAAACACAATTAAAAAGAGTTTTGAATGTCTTGTTTCAACCTTATGCTAAAAAATACAATAGTCAGCCTTTCCCCTTTTTAATGACAAACCTTAGTGCTGCTGGTTCCTGAAGATGTAAAATATGTTTTCTGGGTAGGCATTGTTTTTTCTGGCTAGAAAGACATGATGAAAGAGCTTTAGTATTTTTTAAGCTTTGTGAACTTTTTCCCCCTGTCTTGATAGAAGAGGCTTCCAAAATACTAATCTGCAGCTGATATTAAAGTAACAGGCTTTTGAATCTGAGAGAAAAATATCACTTCATTCAGCTTCTTTTTTTTTTTTTCCCCTTTTCAACCCAGTATGTCACAGTCATAAGAATAAAATTTGGAGTTTGATTTTGTTTTTCTCTTCCTCCAGCTAACTTTTTGAAAACTTGTAGAAGCAAGTGGTAGATATTGTTGGAGCTTTTCTTGAAGAATTCATGATAAGTCATCTTGGAGCATGGGCAGATCAGAAGAAATTTTTATAATAACAAAATGCATATTAATCAAATCCACACTCTGTCATTTATTGCTGAATTAATAATTTAAGATTAAATCTTCAGCACTCAAAGTGCAGTGTTTTGCCTAGGATTACTATCCAGCACAGAGCTGGGAGTATTAAGTGACATCTGAAGCATAATTAGCATCACAAGGCTGTTTTTTCCCAGGACTGCAGAGAAGTGATGCATCCATTCGGAGTTTTTGGGCTTCTTACGTGTTCTTGGGAGTTATTTATGTTCCAGCCAGTTCAGAACTTCATCTCCCTGGTAAATCCATTTGACTATATTACCATAATATGTCTAAAAATAAATCCTCATCCTGCCTGCTCCCAGAATTTTTGTTCTCGTTAGAATTAAGGCCTGCTCCAGTTTAACTTCAGTGGCAGCTGGATTGGGCCTGGCACTGAGGCTTATTCCTAAACTTTCTCAGACTACATACATCCAGCACTGTCAGCTTGTTTATGCAGCTGGAAGTCAGTGTGTCTCAAAGTGAATTGCATAAAATTGGTGCTTTATGCCTGAAGTTCTAGTTCAGCCCAGGGAACACACTGCTTCACTGTGGGCTGGAGGCTGGAATAGAAGTCAGCTGGTTCTGAAGCTGGGGAAGTTGGATCTGAGCTGTTTATCCCAACTTCAGTTCTTAATGGAGTTCTGATGCCCTGCAAAACGAGAGTCCTTAAGGTACAGTTCTGAAAAGGATTTCTCTGTAGATAAAGTATCCCTGTAGATAATACAAATGGCAGGATTGGTTTTGAAACTGAAACTAAACTTGCCTTTGAATTTCTGTTGATGAGTAGAAGTTTAATGGACTCAGTTCTAATAATTTAATTGGTGACCCATATGCCTTAACACAGGGAAAGATATCAAAACTAGAAGCTGTTGAGTTCGTGTCTTGTTAGTCTGTGGAGCTCATGGTTCTGTGGTCACTGCTCTGCAGCATAAATTACACCCATTATTCTTGTAGTGTTCAGAAGAAACTGCAAAAAGTGGATAGAAGTGGTTAAAGTGGTTTGTAAATAGTCAAACATCCAGAGTCCTTCACCAGCTCGACCCAGTTCTTAGGCACTTAGGTAAATAAGTAGAAAGGCTTCTTGTTCAGGCTTGCTCCATGTGAACCTGACTGTTTTGCTTGGCTGGCTACTAGGTATTCTCTCTATTAACCTTGCCACCCTTTTGTAACTGGTGCATTTAATTATCAGTGGGATGCTTTAAACAGGTAGGGGGACTGATAAGAGCAGGTAATCTGCTTGTTGGGGAAGCTTGAAAGCAACCATTGACATTTTGGCCTATCTGTTGCTCTTTGACAAGTGGGGCTCCGTGAGAAAATAACTCTGTAACTAGATAAGGTGCTGATTAAAATGCTGCTCTAGTATGAAGCACCCTGGTAGCTGAGATCACTTAAAATCATTAATTTAAAAAGAAAGGAAAAAAAAAAAGCTGCTATACTTTTTTTTTCTTTTCTTTTTTTTTTTTTTTTTTAAAGGAGGGGAGGAGGGAGGACCCCAAGTCTCCCCCCCCCCCCTCTGCCCCAGTACATTGTTCCATTAATGCCATGCTAGTTTTATGATTGGAATACATTGTAGTCCGGCCACCCAGACAGAGGCATTGACTGCTAATATTAACCAAGAACAATAGAGTGGCCATACTGACTGCAGTGAGGATTACAGAACATAATGGGGCCTATCCAAAAATAATGCTAATACAGGACAAGCAACAGGAAGCAGCAGTAGACTCAGCATTGCTCGGCTCCCAGACAAACCATGGACTTACTTCACACAATGGCAACTTCAGCACATTATGTATTCACAGGATACTCATTATTCCAGCAGGCTTGCCAGATCAGAGATCAGCCTGGTTTACTGGATGCTTAAGCGTATGCATAGTTTGGATAGCGGTACTTTTGTGTCCTTCATCATCTGGCAGGAGGGTGGCAGTTGTATTGCAGTGAAGGTCTTGACTTCATTTACTGCCTTGGCACAAGCCAAGGCAGGATGGGGGGGAAGAATCTCTCCTGGAAGCCGCTGCTATAGTTAAATTTGTTTTCATGTCTTCTCCTTTACGTGGCACTGACAGCACTGAAGGAAGGCTAAAGGAGCTGTGTTGTTGTGTGGGCATATTCTGATGAGGCTCTTGGCCGGGCTGCCTGCTCGGGGTTCAGCTGAGCTCTTGGCCATGACATTGCCGTGGCTTAGGCTGGGTTTATGTAGGCAGAGTCTGGAGAGTAACAGCTTTGTAGGGTGTTGCCTTGTCCTTACGTAGGTTGTCCCAAAGAGGAGCTTCCTGATGATGTTCCACTTGACAAAAGGTTAAGAGGGTTAGGTTGGTTTTCTTCCTTTTCCAAAATATGTTTTGTTGCTACTCTTCTGAAACTCTGGGTGTCTGTGTGTCTTTTGTTTAAAAGCGTCCCATCTGGAACCCAAAGCCTTGGGTGTTCGGGGGCTTTTTTTCCCGTGTCATCTGGATGGTTCACATGTCATCTGGATGAGGAACCAGTTGCCTTTTAACTCCTTTGAAGGAACATTGAGTTGTCCAAGTTTGTGGTGTGGCGCTGTGATGTGTCTGTGGAGCGTCATCATAACTTCTCACAGTGTGACAGAGGTACCCAGTGAAAGTCCTGCTGATGTTTAGAGGAAGTGGGTTTGTGACTGGCTTTAACCCTGCTCAGAGATGCCCCTGGGCACTTTGGAACGTGCCTCAGTTTCCCTCTTCCCTCTCCCACCCCCTTCCAGCTGTAGGGAGGAGGTTGCCAGCCCTCTTGGCAGTGAGCTGTGTCCTGCTGTGACAGTGCCCTGGCCGTCCCTGGGATGCAGACAGGGCGTGAGCACCTTCTCAAACTGCTCTTCACAGCTGTGCACGGCTGGCAGAGCGTGAGGAGAACCTTACTGGGCTTAACCTGCTCTCCTTGTTTGGCAGAGGAGGAGCAGGCGCAGCGCTCTGGATGCAAACTTCCCACTGCATTTGTCTAGTCATGGTTTCACATGCTCAGCAAAGCTTTTGCATGCTCTAACCACAAGGAGAGGAGGGAAAGAAGTTGGACTAGTTGCAACCTCTTTGGAAAAGGAGGCAGTCCTTTCACTAAGTGCTGGATGTTTTAATCTATCCCTGGCCCTCTGACTCGCAGAGAGCCTTTAGAAGCCAAAGTACAAAAGCACCTCTTTTGGGTGGATGTCTGGATGAGGGGAGGGAAGAAGGTAATCAAGCAGAGAGCTTTAAACACCACCTGCTTACCAGGAGCTGCCAGCATTTCATTTAAATAACCAGCAAAGAGGTTGCACTGCCCTTTCAGACCCTTAAAAGGGACGGTTTCTGATGGATTTCAGGGTCTTCACAGTTTTTTGGGGGTTGTGTTATCAGTGGATCAAGACTAAATCGTGGTGTCTTGTCATTGAGGAAAATAACTCTTACACATTGGTGCTTACTTTGTTTTTTGGAGTATGCACTTGACCGTTTCCATCCTCTCCTACCTTAACTCACAGGAGTTTTGCTGCCTTTCAGTCCTCTGGGCTGATCAGACTGTGGATGTTCTGCAAAGTGTACAAACTGACTGTTCCTTTCAAGCTGCCTTTCAGTCCTCTGGGCTGATCAGACTGTGGATGTTCTGCAAAGTGTACAAACTGACTGTTCCTTTCAAGCTGCCTTTCCTCTCCAGCCACAATCCCTGCCTTCTGGTCAAGCTCAGGTTTACAGTGGCTAATTGGGTGTGACTCTGGAAAGTTCACTGCTGCCTTGTTGCCAAGGACATTGCTTTGATGGAATAAGGTGCATGATGTGGAATTCTCATGTCTGGATATATATATTTATTCAAAGATGGGCAGAGGTCATCTATGGGCATGGGAAAACTTAAACCTCCGTGGTGTAAGCAGTCATTCCTGAGCTATCTGAATCGCTGATCTATAGAGTGGGGATGATATGCACTTTTAAAAAATCTCAACAGTGCAGCTTTGCACAGAACTGCATTTTTTGAGGGGTGAGGGAATTAACTAGAGGTATGTGATAGTTGGATCGTTGAGGGAGGCTCTGGGTGTCTGTGTGTCTTTTGTTTAAAAGTGTCCCATCTTGAACACAAAGTCTTGCGGGTTTTTGATTTTCCCCCCTCCCCCCCCATGCTGAGAGGGACTGAGCCAAGAGATCAAATGCCATTCTTTGTATCATCCCTTCTCAGGACAGAGATTCTTCGTTTAAAATACTCAGACGAGGTGAGAGGGGGCAAATGGAAACAAGGGAATTGCCAGGGTAGGTCTATTCCCCCTGCATTTTGTTTTCATGCAGATAAGCATCTCCTCTTTTTAAACGAACTCCTGTGTGGTGTTGGAAAGTGGTCACACAAGTATCTAGCAACAGTAGCACTCAGAGCGAGGATTCAGCCTTTCCTTTCCTTAAGGGCTAGGTGTGTTGGTAAACAGTCCTGAGAACCAGCAGGGAACTGTTGCTATGAGTTTAGACAAAATATCTTCCAAAACAATTATGCAAGGCCGAAAGGAAAACATCCTTAACTTTATTGGAAGTAGTGCTGGTTGCCATAATTCATTCTCTATATCATAATATTTTTTTTCAAGCTTGCAGTAACATGTTGTGCTTGTACTGCATAATGTTGGTAATTAAACCACTGAGGAAGCACCCAAGATAGTGCAATCTGCATCTGTAATATGGCTGGGGAGTTCTATTCTGGTTTTGTTTGTTTGCTTTGGTTTTGTGTTTTGTTTTGTTTTGTTTTGTTTTTTACCACTGACTTGTGTAAGGACTTCTTAAATCTTTTAAACAGTGTTGGATGATCGTGCTGTCTTTTCTTTTCAGAGTTTCTTTCAAGTTGTCAGACTTTTGGTCTAGAATAGTAACAAATCACTTTTCATGAAATATTAACCAAAAATGGTTTGGGCCAATGGAGCCTCTGCATAGAAGTTTGGGTGCATGTCTTGGCTTGCCCAGCTTTGCTTACTTTTGGAAGCATTTTCCCACAGTTATCAGTGAACAGAATGGAATCCCGGTCTGCTTTGAATATGAAACATATTTAGGCTATATTGCAAGCCGGTGTCCATCACAAACTAGGGTTCCATTCAGAGGCTGCATGCTGTGTCCAGTCGTGAGAAAGCAGCTCTGCTCCAACTCTCTCTCTCTTTTTTTTTTTTTTCCCCCCCCTTCTTTTTTGTTTCCTCTTCTCTTAAGGAATCTGAGGTCTGCCTTGCCCTTGCACCTTGTAGCAGCTCACTCTCGGATCTGCATTTTGGTTTCTCTTGCAGAGAAGGCTGTGACTGAGCACAGATACAGACACAATTAAGAAGAAATAAACCTTACGATGCACAGCTGCTATGGCAAAGCATCAAAACCCTTCACAGAGAGTTTTTGTTCTGTTGCTGTTGTCCTCTCCAAAAAGATGTTACATTTATTGCCTTATCTGTAGTTATTACTACACTTTTTACTTTTCAATTTATTTTTTTTTTTTTTTGGAAGGGTGGTGTTTTGTTTTGGTTTTGAATCATTGTGTAAGTTTGGACATGGCAATTTTGAAAGATACAGCTGGGATAATAATATCTCGGAGTGGAGCTGGAGGAGGAGAAGATGTTTTAATGGCCCTTGTTCTCAAGTTAGGATTGAAGATAAAGGTGGCTTAGATGTAATAGCTGGCACTTTTCCAGCCCGTGGAGTCACTTCAGTCGGTTTATGCTTATGATTATTATTACTGGAGTGCTGGAGAGCTCATTGGCAGCTCGGAGCATCTGTAGCTGTGACACGGGGTGGATAGCGCGGCTTCCCTTCCCCTGCTCTTCCAAAGAGTCTGCTCTTAGCCTTTTGTTTTACAAAGCTTCTCTCTCACCCCACCCCCTTCCCGTATCCATCGGTTCTTCCCTCAGTTACCTGATACTTGTGGGAGCCGCGATGGCCCTCGTGCAGACAAAGCTTTCAAAGGGGGCGCTGAAAAGCGAAGTCCCCGGAGATCGCGCTGTCAAGGCAGGGCGCGGTAATTTAGCAACACTTCTTGCTTTCAGGAGGGCTGGGGGGAAGGGACATCAAGACCGCTTTTCTGTAGCCGAAATCCTTTTGAAGCAGTTTTTCGAGAAGCGGGGGGTTCGGTTTGGGGTGGTTTTTTTTTTTTGATGCTGTCCCGGTGCTCCGTGCCTTCCAGGCGCAGCGTCAAAGGCTGCGCTCCCCGGCTGAGCACATAAGGTGCTTTGACGATGGCAAAGATGAGCTATCCGAGGTGAAAGGTCTTCTAAGTCAGGCTGGATAAGGTAGCTTACAGGCTCTCAAGAAGATCTCGTTTGCCTCAAGTATAATCTTTTACCTATTTATGTTTCCAAGTGTTCGGCTTTGGGGCAGAGACCATAATTTTTCTTTTTAATTAAAATGGGGGTTTTGTTGGGTTTTTTTGGGGTTTTGGTTTGTTTTTTTTTTTTTTTCCCTAAGTCATGTGTGGGTTTGAAACTAACTCTTATTTCTCTTTTGCAGAGATCCTACACGTTGCTTGTGGAGGCGTGGGATTACAATGATAACTCCACAAGTAAGTATCCATTCCACTGGTTTACTTCGTTTGGACACCTCTGCTTCCCGTGCACTGAAAGGCCTCTGGTAGTTTAACCAGCTTGTTGTGAATTAGAGCGCAGAGGGAGGGAAAAGTCCTCCCTCAAACAGTTTGGAGCAATTCCTCCAGGCTCTGCAGCAGCCTGTCTCCCTTTTTGCCTGCAGAGGGTGAGTAGCTCACTCACCTAGGCACCAGCAGTTTGCCTAAAAATAGATGCTGTTAATTCCTTCTCTCTCCTTAGGGAGAGTAAAAGCCCAGGGATTTATTCAGGTTTCTTTGTTTGGAGTTTTTTCTTTTTTTTAATTAAGTATAATATTTAGAAGCCTAAGTCCTGTTCACTTGAGACCTCTCTATACTTCTGAAAACTGAACGTGCAGCTTAAAAAAAAAAAAAAAGAAAAACATAAAATCTCCATAAGATTTGGTCTAGATATCCATCTAATAACTGTAGATGACAAATAGGAGTGACTGCCAGCTCTTCCTTGGGAGTTGGATGTCTAGGGATTTATACTCAGGGGCTGAAAAATACTTACCAAACACGACCTGGTAGAGCTGGCTGGAAACCAAGGGTGGGAATCTTTTGCTTGGAATGTCTTTGGTTGGTCTCAGAAAGGTTCTGCAAAGCTTTTCCTGTTGACAGAGGAAGCTGTACAGGGTCTCTTGGCATATGAGCTGTTCTGCTTTTTGCCTGTTGTTTCTGAAGGAGGTGGGCAGAATTAGCCACATCTTCACTCTAAGGCTTGAACAGAGTGTGTGGTAAAAGCCACAGCAGAGAGTGTGAATCTGAACTCATAAAGCTTTTGTTGACACAACAAGCCTTTCCCTTCAACAAGGAAGCAGCAGCACTGTGGCCCATCTTACAGAAATCTTATAGCAGCTCCTTGTAGCCCACCTTGGAATGCCAGGTGAGAGCCAGGCAGGAATGAAATGGGCTTCACACCTCCCAAGAGAAAGGCCTTGTAGTCTTTGAAATGCACGGTGGTCTTTGAGTCTGGGACCCTTTCTGAGCAGTTCTTTATATTTTTATTTTTTTTTTAAATATACATGGAATATCCTGTTAGTTTATAGTTCCAGAAAAGCAGTTGTCCATTGCAGTTGATTCCTGTGACCTGTCAGGGGTGGCCTCAGCCAGCCACGTTCAGCACTGTGCCAGTACCTGTGATTCCAGGCTCTACCCCAGTCATGGAGCAGTGGCTGGGAAACTTCTTGGCCATGGAATGTTTTATGGAGGAGAAGAAAATAGATGCTGCAGCAGCAGTGTTGTATTAAAAATGGGAGATGCCTGAATTCAAAATGAAAGTCGTGTTTATAGTAGGATCTGAGAATTTCTTCAGACTGGGTCTCTGCCACTTTTACTATTATTAGAGCTCATCTTTTTTCATGAAACAACTGCATTTCCAAAGCTACACAATGAACCCTTTCTTTGCTTTCATGTTCTGGAAGTACAATTGTCTTCAGACAAAATTGCCTCATTTCTCAGCAGTGCATTTGACCAAGTGCAGACATGTTCTTGCATATGTTCCTGATCTGCATTCCTGCTCTAGCTTTGCTGTCACTCATCCATCTGTAGGTCACTTCAGTCACTGCACTGCACAAAGCTGTTCCTTTGTGCCTCTTTGCTTGACTTACAGTCAGCTTTCCCAGAGCTGTAGAATAAGTCTTGAAGAACTAGTTAAGAAAATGATTAGAACTGAACAATTGTCATCGTATAACGTGATGAGTGGGGTTTTTTTTTTGATGTCCAGGAGTTTCTTTTACTGTAATTGCCGCTGAATTGTAAGGACCCTGTGAGAGCTCTCAGCAATAAAAGTGGGTTTAGTAAGCTTTGTGCAACTTCTCAATAGCTCTAGCATCCTCTGATCAGTGCAGTTGTTAGGAGATCCTGGAGTGGAAGCTTCCTTCCCCCTCTACATTCCACTCCTCCTACGTTCCCTTTACCACATACTCTCTCTTGTCTCACTTCCAAGAGTGGCTTGCAGTTAAATTCTGGCCCTGTTGAAGTTGATGAGAATCATGCTTTGTTGGAGCCAAGATTCAACTCAAATGGTTTTTCTTACTCTGGTTCTTGTCTAGTTGCCATCTTGCTACTGTTGCTTCCTACATAAAGCTAATGGGGCTGACATTGCAACTCAAACTATGGCAAAGAGCTGTGTGGTAAATTACTGGTATCAGTTGCATGTGAATTCCAGTCGGGCATAAGAGACTCCAGCACAATGTAAACCAAGTCATAGCTGGAAGTTGTCTGCAACAAAGACTTTCAAAAATAACTGTGGTGTCCTTGGCCACCCAAACTGCTCAGAGGAGTCTGGGTTTTTTTTGTTGTTGTTGTCGTTTTTGCTTCCTGATGCTGCATGGTTATAATTTCCAGACAATGGGGCACTGAAAAGCAAAGGTGGGCAGTGAAAATCTCATTTCCTTGCGCCTAAAACCTTTGATACAGTTGCCCACTGAATAAAAAGGGAGATTAATAGCTTTGAAGTGTAGCCACGAGGAGTGAATGAAACCAGCAGACTCTCTGACAGCGCAGAGCAGAAGCTCAAGATGTACAGAAAGCCTCTCCCTTCCACTTCATCAATTCCTAATGGGTTAATACTTCCTCTAACCTTCCTATCAAAGCATGGGGTTCTGAGTCAGAGGGTGGCAGGGGAGTTCAGAAGATCCCTTTCTCTCAAGCCTGGCTGACTGCTGCTTTTTATTTACTTAGCCAGTCTGCTGCCTTGGGATTGCTTCCTATAAAACTTAGACCGAGGTTGGTGCAGGCTAAGAATGGCAGGGTTGTTGCAATGCCTGCCCTGGAGTCTGGGTCAGCACCCTTGTGTAAGTGGGAATAGGCAAGGGTGGAGAAGGTTTTGTACAAGAAGGAACATGCCAAGGCTTCATTGTGAAAGCTGTGGGTGATGGCTGACGGAAAGGGATCTTAAACCTGGGAGACCTCGCTTGAATTTAGATGGATGGATTTAGTTTTGTAATGCGTATCAAAGGGAAGACATTTTATCCATGATCCAAAGGGAAATTGCAGCTGGATTTCATCTGAGCCCTTACAAAATAATGAAGTCCAGAGGACTTATAAGGGTGTTTCCATTTGAGTTCAGCTTGTGGTTAAGGTCTCCAAAGAGACTGGTTGGAGTGAGATGCCATAGATGTTCAGCAAGGACAGGCTTCCTAATGAGCTGGCAGATTGGGGAAGAGTGATAGAGCAGAGACAAGAGGAAAGATCCCTTTTCCAAGGCAACTGCCTTTCTGGTGCCAAGGACTGAAATAGCTGTCAGTGGTATGTTCCCAATGGGGAACAGGAAAAGACTGGAAAAGCAAGAGTGAGTGTGTGTGTGTGTGTGTGTGTGTGTGTGTGTGTGTGTGTGTGTGTGTGTGTGTGTGAGGGGGGGTGTTTTGCAGAACTGAGTGTCATTCCCCTTTTCTCCTGCCTCTTATGGGAAAGAACAAGAGAGGTGTTTTACTCCTAAGAGGTAGGATGTCTTCATGCACACTGGGTATTTTGGGAAGTGCGTTTGCTCTCCAGCTGTGCTGTGGATGGGGTGTATCCTGGCAAGTGCAGCAGAGCCACCTCCAGCACGCATGAGTGGAGCTCTAATTGCCAGGCTAGGAGTAGATATGCATCTGCTTAAGTGCCTCTTAGAATTAGTCAATAATCTTGCTGATGAGATCTCAGAGCCTTACACCTGCACATGCAGGACATGATATTGCTCTGGATGTACCAGTATGGAAAAGTCCTTAGGCATCTACATAACCTGTGAATGGGATGTAAATTAATAAAGGCCTGTGCGCATCTGAAAGTCTGACACATAGATGTGGGGTTGGGGGCTTAGTGCCAATGAATAATAAAAACTGATTTAAATAGAAAACATTATAGAACCAGAAATACCAGAAGGTGAATAAGAAGTTGTTGCCCTGAATTTCACACTGTAAAACACTTGAATGGTGTAGTCTCAAGCCACGAACACCCCCAAAAATGGGCAAATACTCAGGCTGTCTGGCTATTGACACTCTTATGAGTTTGTGCTTTGACTTAATGTCATTCAAAACTGCAGACAAGCAGGCAGGGTCTAGTGGTGCATCAGTAATGGGTATCTGAGGCTTGAGGAGCCTGTAGGGAAGTTCTTTTTTTGAAAGCTGCAAATCAAAGGTCCTTAGCAATGAATTTAAAACTATTTTTGATTAAAAACTGCCCATGTGTCATCTTAAGGTTTGCGTAGCGACTTCATTAGCCTTCAGCTCTGCCTTATGTAAAATTCCCCAATGTTCTTTTGTAGTTGTTGGAAGAACGAGCTCCACACCAGTACATTTTAATTCTTAACACTCAGATGTGCCAGCACTTCACACGCTGCTTTCTAACACATCACTGGCAAAGTGTCCTTCTACCTAAAATTTCTTCCATCGCTGGATTGTGCTCCCGTGTACTTATTGTTGGGTTTGAACTATGTCTGTGAGGATAGCTTGGCTGTTTTATGATAAACTTTCAGTCAGCAGTCAAGTGCTGGCTCGCAGCAGGTCGTAAGGCAGTGTCAGATCGTTTGAGTCACAGGACCTGGACTACAAAGTGAAATACCGCAGATATATACAATGTTCCGAGCTAATGTGAAATATTATTATTTCAAGCCATAATTTTGACAGTTGTGGGGCTCTGAAAGCCAGAAGGCTTCTGCTGGAACTAAATGTCGTGTGCAAAGCCTAAAGTTTGAAATGCTCTGTAGAGGGAAAGGGAATCTATAGCACACAGATGCAGCAGTTTGAGTTTTCTGCTTTGAGCTCTGGTGGTCTTGATGTTTTACTGTCAGCTGACATCCGAAGAGAGAACTTCCATGGTGTCCCTCAGCCAAAACCTGGTGAGATTGCTGATGTCATCTGAATGCTGGAGTAGCCAGTTTTCAATTCAGTGTTTGCACAGGAGGCTGCAAACCTTCTGCAGTGCCTGCATTCAGTTTGTGGACATGGCTTTATTAGGCTATTGTAGTGTGATGGTTTTGTCAATATTCCAGTCGAAAACAAAACCAGCGCCATTAATGGAGAAGCAGGGAAAACCACATTTTGTACCAACCTATTGGAGCTAGAAGCAAAAGCAGCTGAATTTTCCCTAATCACAACTGTGTGATTCTCACTGGATGCCCTTACACTGCAAAAGGGACGAGTGATTGGCAGGAACTGAACAGCCTCTTTTGATTTCCAGCTTTGTTCGGTTTGATAACGCTGCGTGCGTGTTTCACTTAATGGTTTGTAGCTCCAGGGCAGCCTTATCTGACTCTCTAAAACAGAAAATTAATAAAACCAACTGGCTGCCTCAGAGAGTCTTGCCTGTGAAGCTGCAGAGCTGTGATGTGGGAGTTAATGACGATACCTAAACGCAGTTTTAACTCTGACATCTCCTCTGACTCGCAGATCCCGATCGCATCATTGAGAAGGCTTCCCACTCTGGAATGATCAATCCCAGCCGCCAGTGGCAGACTTTGAAACACAACGCAGGAGTTGCCCACTTTGAGTATCAAATCCGTGTGACTTGTGCAGAGCATTACTATGGCTTTGGCTGCAACAAGTTTTGTCGACCGAGGGATGACTTCTTCACTCACCACACCTGCGACCAGAACGGCAACAAGACCTGCTTGGAAGGCTGGATGGGACCAGAGTGCAACAAAGGTTTGTGACAAATGCTCAGCCCCCAAGGGACCGCTGGCCTTGGGTGGCATTTTTGAGGGCATTGTATCCAGGTTGCATTAGGGCTAAGGGCTGGTGGCACAGCGGCCAGCTCTTACACAGAGAACCAGGGGCAGGAGAAGAGCGGTTTCTGCCTTGTGTTAAAATCTCTGAGAGGCCTGACGAGTACTGGGCACTTAGCAGATGTGTTCTTTCTCTGATTATCCACATCTTTGCCCTTGGGAAGAAAACCCAGCCCACTGACTTCAATGGGAATTCTGCTGCTGACTTCAAAAAGGATTTCCCCTTTGGTGCAGAACTTCAAGACAAGCAGGAAGGAGAGACTTGTTTTAGAGCTGACCTGGCAAGTGTAAAGCTTTGGTGTTTAAAAAGTCCCAGGCTGTTTTTTCTACCTGAGATCATGTTTAACATGTTTATTAGGGAATGGCAGCTTCCTAAGTAGTTTCAGAAGGAGAAAGCAGGACTTAGGAACAGACTTATCAGCATGTCTTGCTGATTTGAATTTACCTGCAATTTGAATCAATGCTCATCTTAATGTCCTGTGTGTTCAGAAATGTGGCCAAAGCTAAATCCAGAGTAGTCAGAAGCTGGTTTGAATTAGGTGAAAAGCCAGGGAGAGTGACCCAGTTCACCTGCAGCAGACAGAGAAAGGAAACCTGTAGCCTAGAAGTGCCCTGAGCTCTCTGGGGTGGGATGGTTTCTCCTGCACAGAAACAGCTCTTTGAGCAGCACTAGGTACAGTTCCTCTGAAAAGGCAGAGGAATAATTTCCTATAAAGAGAAAAAGCTGATCTATTTCCTATCACAGAGAGTCACCCACCTTGGGGTTCCTTCCCATAGATTTGATACGAGAGACTTGTTAAAACCTTGGATTTAGTAGGATTACAATGGTGGTTAGAGATTAAAACATTCCCACAGTGCGAGGAAGTGGCAGCTGCTGATACTGTGCTGATACTCTTCTTTTTTTTTGTTGTTTTAACAGCTATTTGTCGTCAGGGATGTAGCCCCAAGCATGGTTCTTGCACAATTCCAGGAGAGTGCAGGTAAATGCTTCCTATCCCTCCTTCCCTCTCCTCCCCCCCCCCCCCCACTCCTTCCCAACTAATTAAACAAGTGATGCTAAACACATCAGGATTGGGCAGGGAGGGTGTTTTGGGAGTAGTGTTTTTGACCAAGGCACATTATTCATGCTGACTTGCCCAGAATAAGGGGGGAGCAGGCTTTTAATGCACTGATAATTTTAAGAAGCTTTTGGTTTGTGAAATGGTGGCACTGGGGGGGTGGGGGGGTACGGGATAAATCGTGTGAATGCTGCCTAATGAGCACTAACTAATTGTTTCTGCATAAATAGTGCAAATGTTTTCTGGGTATGTTTTTTCCCCCCAGCCTGATTAACAGGCTTTTTCAACTCCAAGCTTGAAGTACAGTGTGGCTTTTCTCTCCCCTTCTCCCTTTCACTGCTTCCCCCTTCTTCCCTCCCACCCCCAGGTTTCTTCCATCAGTAGGCAAAAGTCAAGCATTCTTTAGAATGGGATTAGTTAAATCTCTCGGATCCTTTGCCATTGTGAGCCAGGCTCCCAGTGCTGAGAGGTTAATGGCTGGGATGAAATCTTGTCAGTAGGCTCCATGAATGCTGAATTTTGCTGCCATGCTTTGAAGTCCATTCTGTCCTGGCAAGGAGACAATGAAAAGCAGATTTTTACCCATAACCCAACAATTAAATATTTGGAATGCCTTAAAATATGCATCATATATTTACAGCACGGGGAGGTTCTCTCCCTTACCCTTAGAGGGTTAGTGGGTATTAAATGTGGATATTCTTTATCAACAAGCAGCTTCCAAGCTGCTGCTTGTAACCCTCTATCACATCTGTTTACAGCTGAGGGCTCCTGAGGTTACAAAAGGTTGATATTGATCCTGTGTAGGAAGGGTTAAAAGTACAGTTTGGGTATTCATGAATAAGACTCAGAAGTCTGAAGGAATAGAAAGTCATTTCTCTACCTGACAAGCATATTGGTGGATTCTCTGTTGCTGAAAATTTTTTCATGAAGTGGACTGGAGTTCAAACAGGAACTAAATCTGGGGTATCTGGCAGGCTGTTATATAAGAATTCAGCCTAAATAGCCACACTGGTTAATTTGTTCTCTCTGTCCCTGTAACTTATGCTTCAAAGCAAACAAACAAACAAACAAAAGTCATCAAGGAACATTCTGACAGCCAGGTAGGAAGGAACTTCTCATCCTCACAAGAGCTGTGGCAAGTGAAAGTCGAGCTGCAGGATGGACTGCTGTCAGTCCTTCAGTGATTTTTAACCTTTAGCAGCACTGATATGAGCTGGTTGACCCCCAGAACACCGAAACTAATTTTTTTTTTAATTAATAAAAAAAAAAGAAAAAGCCTAGCAAGTAGTAGGAAGTACTGGGGGGGGACAGATGGCAAGAGGAGCGAGTCAGTCAGGGCTACCAGTGATTTGTGCTTCTGTCATCAGAATAAACATGCCTTGTAGGGGTTGCTGTCTCCTAGTCAGAACAACAGGCTTTGTTTCCAGATTTTTTTTTCCTTTCCTTTCTCTTTCTAAGTCTCTTGCCTCCCACTCACTGCCCAGACATGCACTAGTGCTCTTATTTACTTAAGGTGCAACTTTCCCACACTTGATTTGCATAGTCTTGAAACAATGCTGTCCTTCTGGTGCTTTCAGATAACTTCTGCTTGCCAAGTCAGACCACTATCTTTAAAGTGAACACAGAAACAAGATTTTATTCTCTTTTAAGTTTTGATGAGTCATATAGCCTGTATGTTACAAATGCAACAGGGTTTAAAAATAACATCCCAGCAGAAACTGCTCTGCATTCTGGTACAACAGACAACTCCAAACGTTCCTAAAATATCCTTTTCCCTCTTGGTGAGAGTCACTTTCTTCAATGCAGGCCAGCCAACAAAACCATTTTTACTCATGAATCACTATACAAGGAAAGTTAACTTTAAATTTCTCATGAGAAACTGCTGCATACATATTATTAAACTAGAATTATTACTGTGAATCTTTTTCTGGAATTGCTATCTAAATTCTTGTTTTCTACATGCCCATAGCCTTATCCAGTTTTGTTTGTTATGTATTGAAGCTGATGTTTGAATAAAGTAATATCTTTGGCTGCAAAGCTCACAGAATTTTTTCTTGTGTGGTGTGGTTTTGGGGTTTTTTTTGGTTTTTTTTAATAATTATTTCATTTCTTTTTACACTTGTTTTAAAGAAAAAAAAACCCACCACCACTTTGATTTGACAGAAAGGAATAAAATTCTCAATGTGGATACCTGTTTTTGCAGGTGAGGTCCCTTAGTTTGGCTTGTGTGCAAGCTCACAGGCAAGTTGCTTTGAATGCAATACAAATTAAAAGGGTATGTTCCTCAATTTTGATCTCTGTGCATTCTTATTATATTCCCTCTACAGAAGGATTTTCCAAGAGCCACTTGGGAGAGGTTGTTTTGCCTTATCTGGTTTTCTTTCATGTTCTTTGCTCACAAAGACACATAAGTTGCACTGGCTTTTTTTGTTAACACACAAACTAATAAGAATTTCCCATTGGCCTTGAATAGGCTGCTATTGAAATAGCTATTAAAGAAAAAAGTTAATTAGGATGCAGTTTGTCACCTGAGATTTTTAGAAGGGAAGTTGGGCTTTACCACTGGCTGTGTGTGATTACCCACTGGATAGATCCTTCTGCCTTTTTCCCATGAGAAGAAATTGCCGGCAGAAGAATGGTGGGGGGTTTTACAAATAGAAAGCTTAGCTGACTTCTGTAGGGCTGAGGTTTGTTTTCATAATTTAGTGACAGCTTAGTGCATAATTGCTGCTGATCAATTACTCTCAAGACCTGTTAATGAACTACAGTACCTCAACAAAACCCTTGCTTTTCATTTCCAACTTGTTTTGCTTGTTTCTAACTATAGATCCACTTTAATTTGAAGAATCCTTGGTCTGTCTTGCTAGTGAGAACTAAATGGATGCCAAAATGAGCTTTCCCTTCAGAGGGCTTTACTTTAAAAGCACATCTTCCTTTTCAGTAGAGAATTCAGGTACCTAATTGATAGTGGCAATAAATAATAACAAATTCTTCAGACGCTGAAGTTTCCCAGAATTGGATGTTTTAGTTATTCCCTGAAAAGAGGTTATTAGCATCAATCAAACTCTGAAACACACCAGCAGCTGATCTTTGCCCATGTGTAGAATCCTGACTTGTGCTGTTTTCTTCCATCCTTTACCGTGGCCCGCTCCATACTGGCTGTGTGTGTCTCCTCGTTGGGAATAAGGCTGGCTTCTGGTGGAATAGGAAACTCCTCATGCTTTGCTACTGCCTTGCCAAGGGCTCAGAGTTGGTGGTTATGGTTTTGTTTGTCTTCCTGCGAGCCCAGCATGGCTGAAACTCCTGGAACCTTGTATTCATGAGGATCTCTGGATAACTGTTGTTCCCACTGACTCCTTCTCCCCCCCTCGATTTATAAAGCACCCTGTCAAAGCCCAGAGATTGATTTGTAGTGCACACCCACCCTCTCTGCCACATTTATATGAGGCTCCAAAAGAGTATTATTGTGCTGAATGGCCTCATGCTGGTTCTCTCAGAACAGTTATTCTTTTGTCAGGAGGCCGACTACAGAGACCTTGGCAAAACTACCAAAATGTTTGTTTACAAGAAACCATCAAACAATCCTTGAATAGCTTCTCCCCTCCCCTCATCCTGCCCTTCTCCCCCACTTCCCCAGCCTTTTTCCAAGCTTTGGATTTCCACACTTGTATCTACACAGAGCAGTTCTGACTGGCTTTTGGTTTGTTTCCCTGTTCTGATTTTTTTTTTCCCCCCTCTTTAACCGAAGGTGTCAGTATGGATGGCAAGGCCAGTACTGTGATAAGTGCATTCCACACCCTGGATGTGTCCATGGCACTTGCATTGAACCATGGCAATGCCTCTGTGAAACCAACTGGGGTGGTCAGCTCTGTGACAAAGGTATGCTAATCCCACGGGGAACACTTGAATGTTAACACTGGGAGCCTTTGCACGTGAGGCTCAGAGTGCTGGGAGGGTGTTGTCCTTCAGCTGCTTGGCGTTGTCTCCACTGCTGTTCTGGTGTGTCCTTAACTTCTCCCTGCCCTGTCCTACTCTTGTGTGTGGATGCATTCTGTAAAGGCTCTGGAGTAACAAATAAAGCACACACGTGGGGGTGTTTCTGTTGCTTTCCAACCGTGGCTCTAAAGCTCCTCCCCTCCTGCAGATCTGAACTACTGTGGAACCCACCCGCCCTGTCTGAACGGTGGCACCTGCAGCAACACCGGCCCTGACAAATACCAGTGTTCCTGCCCTGAGGGCTACTCGGGACAGAACTGTGAAATTGGTGAGTGTTTGCAGCCGCTGAGCTGCCACTGACAGTTAATTCTTACCTGGGTTTGGATACACTCGATGAGATGGAGGAAAACTCCGTTTCTAGTGTACCCGGTCAGGCCTGGGCGCAAAGATCCAGCCTTGCCTGCTCATGCTTCCTCCTGAGCTTTTGGTGCCTGTGAACAGCAGCCTCCTGGTCCTTGCAGGAGTGCAGTGCAGCAACGTGACAGTGATGTGTCCAGGGCAGAGCACAGGGTGGGTGTAGGGGGTGGCTCCTGGTGGCACTGCTGTATTCCCTCCCTGATGTGCCTGTGTCCGGTGCAGCGGAGCACGCCTGCCTCTCCGATCCCTGTCACAACGGAGGAAGCTGCCTGGAGACATCCATGGGATTTGAATGTGTGTGTGCACCTGGCTGGGCTGGACCAACTTGCACTGATAGTGAGTTCTTTCAAATTTGTATGAAAAAAGATGCTAGCTTGCTGGTTTAGATCACTCTTTGTGATCGCTGATAAACTTATAGGGCAGCCTGTTTAACCTTTCCCAGCTCGAGCATTGGTTCCTGGCAGCCCTTTATTCCCCTGAGCACTCTCTTCCCCTTTGCTGGTGCTGAGGTTTTTGTTTGTTAACTGCCAGGGGAAAGAATGGCCAAAGGCTTCTCAAAAGAAGCAGAATGCTGAATTTTTGTAGCATTCTGGCAAGTTGTTTAAAATGCTGTTTAGAGGGAGTTGCTGGATCAAAATATGACTTCCACTTGCAAAAAGGCCATAGGGGTAAACTCTTTCCCCTGTGCTTTGAACCCCCATTCACATTACTCTTATTTTTAAAGGAGGCTTTTGCTGAAATCAGAGATGACCCAGAATTCCAAGCAGAAGTCCTGTTGTCCTTCTGATCCTGGGGGAAAACCCAAGTAGCAGCAACCATTTATCAAATGTGTCAGTTAGTGCCATTGCCTGTCGGGCAGTGGAGCTAAGCCTCTCCTTACTCTGCATTACAGATATTGATGATTGTTCTCCAAATCCCTGTGGTCATGGAGGAACTTGCCAAGATCTAGTTGATGGATTTAAGTGTATTTGCCCACCTCAGTGGACTGGCAAAACGTGCCAGCTAGGTGAGAACTGCTTTTCCCTTCATCCAATGCTTTTCTGGAGTGGGGAGAAAGAAATGCAAAAGTTACCGTGGTACAGCCAGGCCAGGGCAGTTGTGCCCTTTGCATTAGGGATGTTTGTGTTTCCATGGTCTGGGACAGTCTCCAAGCATGGCTTCCATCACTTTGTTGCTGCTGTGTGCTGGCAGTTGAAGGAAATGGTTAACTAAGAGACATCCTTCAAACTAGAGCTGCCCTGGAGTGGGGAGGGTGCACGATGTGCCTCCCAGCGCTGCCCCCACATGTGTTTCTCCCTTTAGCCTGTGAGAAAGTTGCTGTATCTCTCCAGCCATGTCAACTCCTCCAGACCAAGGAGTTCACAGCTGGGTTCCACAATGTGGATGATCTCAGGGAGAATGAGCTGGCTGCATTCCTTACACAACACACTCATCCCACTGACCGGGCTGCAGCATTTCTCCTTCAAAACGCTCAGCTGAGATGTGGGGGGGGGGGGAGAAGTTGCTCTTAATGAGTGGCTGGGTAATTATCAAATAATTAGCGTAGCCTGTAAGTTCTAATTGCAGAGAAACTGAAAGAACCTTCAGAGGCTGAGGTGTGATTGACTTCTGTTTGTTGCAGTCACACTAATCTGTGCTGTACAAGTTCCTCTTAGCTCTGAAGGAACTGCTGGGAGAGCGGGCTGTGGGCTTTTCCCCTTCCCCCTGCCCTACAAACTCTGCATTGGGCTGTTCCCCTTGGTTTTTCAGATGCCAATGAATGTGAGGGCAAACCCTGTGTCAATGCCAACTCCTGCAGGAACCTGATTGGCAGCTACTACTGTGACTGCATTACTGGCTGGTCTGGCCACAACTGTGATATCAGTAAGTGTCCATATCCTCGGGTTTATTAAAGGCCAGTTCTGGGGGGATATGTACGTTCTAAGCTCAGATTTAAACATCGGGCAGAGCCCCAGCAGCTGATGTTTTTAGAAAGGGAGTAGTTGGTGCAGAATGAAAATACACAATTTTATCAAAGTCATTAGCCTGTACCATAGCTATATTCTGATAAAGTGACTGAAACAATGATGTGAAGTTTCACTGCCTCTCGTAGCAAAATCACGAAAGGTTTCCCACCCATTATAATAACCTTATCTCAAGGAAGGCATGCAGGAAACTTGACAAAAGGTTTATCTAGCTGCAGTTTTAGAGAGACCTGAACTCTCTATCTAGTGTAAATATATTTTTGCCTTCTAACCATGCTAATTTTATTACAGATATTAACGACTGTCGTGGACAATGTCAGAATGGAGGATCCTGTCGGGTAAGCCATTCTTGGTTTACTTTGGTTTCCCAAAGACTTGCGACAGTAACCAAAACGTTTGAGTCTAAGCACAAATAGTTTGGAAAATAGCAATTAGGTGGTATAAATTGTCCTTTCTTTAAGTTGGGGGGAAGGCCTATGTCATGCTATAGCATGTCAAGATATGTCTGTACAACAGTAAAGGCAAAAAATATAACTGCAAGAAATGACTCATTTTCACTGCCAGTGTCACCAGTGAATGGGCTGGTTGTGCAAACTACCTTCTGTAAATGTAGGCACTCCACTGCAAAATGTGGATTAATGTGTCTTGCCTGGAAATTAAGAACATAAGGCAGGACTGGGTCTGTGTGTGTTCGTTTTTCCCCCCCTAAATATTTTTGCCTTGTTGGACATAGCAAGATGATTTTTTTTTGACTTTTTTTTTTTCCTTAATAAGACTACCTCAAGAGGGAGGAGAAACCTTTAACTGTAAACTTTTCTGTTCTTTCCCAGGACTTGGTTAATGGTTATCGGTGTATCTGTTCACCTGGCTATGCAGGAGATCACTGTGAGAAAGACATCAATGAATGTGCAAGTAACCCTTGCATGAATGGGGGTCATTGCCAGGACGAAATCAATGGATTCCAATGTCTGTGTCCCGCTGGTTTCTCAGGAAACCTCTGTCAGGTAAGAAGCCTGGGTGAAAGGCAGGCTCTCAGCCAGTGCCGTTTGTGCCGGCGCTCCGGATCTGTGCACGGAATGCCTGGAGTCCAGTGAACCATAGGATAAAGTTGTACTTGATATCGCTGTCAGTCTGCCAAGAAACTGCTTGATTAATATATATTGGGGGGGGGGAAGAAACCAACAAAACCCCTGACGGGCTGCGGAGGATTCTTTTTGTTAGAGGGGGTTTGCGTGTCCGGCTTTGCGCTCTATTAATTTTGGCTGCTCGATATCAAGAGTCTGTCTGCCCGAACAGCCGCGAGTCGAACTAAACTCCGTGTTATGAATGACTCTTTGAGAGAGCAGATAAAAAGGTCAGATTCCACAATGTCGGCCTGTCATGGTGAGGGAAAAGCTATGATAAACCTTCTGTTTCACTCAGCCTTCCCTCACTCCTTTTTCCCCCTCCCCTCTCTATTCCCCTTCCCTCTGCCTGCGCTGCTTGCAGCTGGACATAGATTACTGCGAGCCCAATCCTTGCCAGAATGGCGCCCAGTGCTTCAATCTTGCCATGGACTATTTCTGTAACTGCCCTGAGGACTATGAAGGGAAGAACTGCTCCCACCTGAAGGATCACTGCCGCACAACTCCCTGTGAAGGTTTGTGTTGCCTCGCGGGTGAATGGGAATGTCTGGCAACAGCTCCTGCCCCTCCCCTGGCTGGAGCCCTAATGCAGCTCCAGCAATGGTGTCACTGGAGTAGCTCTTGCATAAAGAGGCTGAATTTTGCCCTCTGCCTTAGGCCTTTATTTGTATGAGCAGATGAGTAATATTTGTAAATATCAGCTATTGAAAGACAGCCTTATGTCCACGTGGACAGAAAACACAGGTAGCAAACAGCCTATTCCAGGCCGTGGACGTGGTCCAGCAACCGTCAGATAAAATGTTGTGATTATTTTATGCACAGCTGGCACAGTCCTTTCATTTTAAAGCAGCAAACACATTTGGCAGTGTTAGGTTTGTGGTTGGACTCGAGGGTCTTAAAGGTCTTTTCCAACACATGTCTTCTAAACATCCGTCACTGGGAATTAAAATGTTGCCCTTAGCTTAAGGAATCGGGTCCGACGGGCAACCCTCATGCAGGTTCTGCTTTTCCACAGTAATCGACAGCTGCACCGTGGCAGTGGCTTCCAACAGCACACCCGAGGGGGTTCGCTACATTTCTTCCAACGTCTGTGGGCCTCACGGGAAGTGCAAGAGCCAAGCGGGTGGGAAATTCACCTGCGAATGCAACAAAGGATTCACCGGCACCTACTGCCATGAGAGTAAGAGCTGAAAGGAGGATATGCACTCTTTTCTGTTTGAAGAAAGATTCCATCCTTCCCTCCCAGACTGCTTTAAGGGTTCTTTATTGTAACGCAGTGAACCTCGGAACTGCTTTAAGTTTTCGTATCCCGCCTTGGGTGAGGCAGAGTGGAATTTGCTGGGCCTTGGGGAAAGTTCACAGTAATGAACCCTCTGGCCATGAATTGGATGTTTTTAAAACCTTATGTATACAAGGTCTGAGGGATTTAATAGCGGGGTTTAACGTGGATCTTAAGGACTCCTGATTTATTTTTTGTTGTTTTTAATAGTAATTGTTGAGTGATGGTTCATCACTTCATCCAGTTTTTCACCCATTTCTCATCTTGGTTATAACCCTTCCCCTCAAAAAGGTCTTAGAAATGGAAGTAGCACCAAACAGTCTGCAATAAGATGATGGCTTTCAGTAGCTGTACTCCTAGTTTGAGGTTTTTTTCCTCTTTTTTTTTTCTCCTCCCAACTGTTGCAGATATCAATGACTGTGAGAGCAACCCCTGTAAAAATGGTGGCACTTGCATCGACGGCATCAACTCCTACAAATGCATTTGCAGTGATGGATGGGAAGGAACATATTGTGAAACAAGTAAGTTATCCATTCTTCAGCACACAGAAAGATCTCTTGGGAAAACATTGGGAAGGAATGGCTGGTGCTGTCCTGAAGACAAACATGACCAGTGCCAATAAACTGCTTCAAAGGCCGTTGGGGACCAGGTGTCCTCTACTTTCCACCAAGTCAAAGATTTTGTATTATGTTGTAACTAAACCCAAGTTACAAATCTGGACTGGGAGTAGAACCTGGCCCTCCCACGGTTCAGTTTCCTGCTCTATCCTTTGGATAACATTCAGGAAGAAACCCTTTGCATTAGTAGATGCCACTTTAGGAATGGCCTGTCTGCATATCACACGTGTATTTTGTCCATCTCTGGAGCAGAGGAGGAGCAAGCACTCTGCTCCCATCCCCTGCCTAACAGGGGAGTTTATGTAATAGGCCTTTTCACTGCTTGTTTACTGAAACAAGATTACAAACAAAATGAAAACAAACAGCAGGAATGTGTTGAAACATTCTTCATCTCTGTGACAGAGCTTAAAGCTTTAAAATACTGATTTAAGTGTTTAATCCAGGATTGAAACACAGGCCAAAATTAGGGATGGGTTATGCTCCTTTCAAGCATTGTTTGTCAATTCTGTAAACAGCCCTGAGCCGGCTTTCTCTCTTTAACTTATCCAGATATTAATGACTGCAGTAAAAACCCCTGCCACAATGGAGGAACTTGCCGAGACTTGGTCAACGACTTCTTCTGCGAATGTAAAAATGGGTGGAAAGGAAAAACTTGCCACTCCCGTAAGTTCAGCATTTCCAAAACGTAACAGGCGTGCTCTGATTGGCCGCTTGAACTTGCAAAGAGCACCAGTCTTAAGGATGGTTTGGGTTTCTCACAGGCGACAGCCAGTGCGATGAGGCGACGTGCAACAACGGCGGGACGTGTTACGACGAGGGGGACACTTTCAAGTGCATGTGTCCTGCAGGATGGGAAGGAGCCACTTGTAACATAGGTAAATACCCTGCATAATCGCCAGGAAGCAGATGCAGCAGTGGATCTGTGACCTCAGTTTTTCCTCTTGGCTCGCATTCGAGGGCTTTCTAACAACTTAGCGGCGAATGTTGTTTGTGTTCCAGCGAGGAACAGCAGCTGCCTGCCAAACCCCTGCCACAACGGTGGTACCTGTGTGGTCAGCGGGGACTCTTTCACTTGTGTCTGCAAGGAGGGCTGGGAAGGACCCACATGCACTCAGAGTAAGTTGGCTCTGCTTGAACTTTTCCAGAGTGTTGCCTGATGAGAACATGAGCTCATCCTGTCGCCCTCGGAGTCGAGATTGAAACCAGAAGGGAAAGCTTGTTTGATGTAGGCTTTAGCATCACCTGAATCTTTGTTTTTAATGACTTTGTGTGATAGAGCCTTGACCTGGGCATGAGAAAGTTGCAAATCAGCTAAGTGGAGACAGATGTTGTCTTGTTTTCTCCTGCATTCTTTTTCTACGAGCAGCTCTGTCTGCTTCCACTTTTTCTTCCCCCCCCCATTAGATTCTTTACAAGGATCTCTTCCTGTGTACATGTGTTCCATAATGTAGTTAACAAATTTTGTGGTAGAAGCCTGGAATCAATTTAGTAGAGAATTTCAGCATATTTTTGTAAAAGTTGAGCTAAGTATAACGTGGGCATTAGGGGAAGTTTGATCATTCTTTACTGCCAGTAGAGCTGTATTAGCCAAAGCCTGCATTTTTAATGCTGCCTGTCTTTGCTTTGCAGACACAAACGACTGCAGTCCTCATCCTTGGTAAGTTTGCTGTGTTTATCCTTGGCTTTTTTGTTGTTGTTGTTGTTGTTTTAGAATTCTGGATTCTTTGTAGCAGTTTCTTAATGTCTGCAATGACTTTTCTCTACAGTTACAACAGTGGCACTTGTGTGGATGGAGAGAACTGGTACCGCTGTGAGTGTGCTCCAGGCTTCGCAGGGCCCGACTGCAGGATCAGTAAGTGTTCCAATGGTGCTCCACCTGGATTTTTGTCTCACTTGAATCTTGTTGCAAGACAATCATCTTAATTAGGTTAAGTGGTAGATCAGATGAGTGATAGGTGTCCTGTGCCTTTTCTATTCGTAGCAGATTTGGGGAGGGCAGGAATCACACTGAAAATGAAAGAAATTTTGAAGTCACTCAGCTGGAGCTGAAACTTCTTGGTTCAGATGAGCAGTCAAAATGCCTTCAGGATAGTTTTCCCAGTTCACATGTGTTTGTGTGACCCAGGCTTCTGCTTGAGATGAAAGTGTGCCAGCCAAAAACCTTGTCAATTAATAATCCACCTCCAAGCCCTGAGGTGATGTATGTGCTTCCCTGTAATTTAATAATAATTACAGGTAGGAGGACACTAACACTTTTTTTAATAACAGCCATGGAAATGGAAGTCTCACAGCAGCAATACAACTGGGAAGGGGTTTAACATTGTCATCAGTTGAAGAATCTAGTGGGGGACAAAACTGGAGCACATC
Source organism: Pipra filicauda (assembly GCF_003945595.2). Lineage (NCBI taxonomy): Eukaryota > Metazoa > Chordata > Aves > Passeriformes > Pipridae > Pipra > Pipra filicauda. Next base: position 1,679,031 of record NW_024104953.1, on the reverse strand, counting down.
AGAGGAGAGGAAGTGTGCCTGTGTGGGAAGGAATGTGTCCTTGCCCTTGGAAAGCTCAAGTAGCCACAGGGGTCAGGTTTTGATCTTTGCTAGTGCCACACAGCAGAAACGTCAAAGGACTTGTTTTGAGGTTACACCGGTGCTGCCAGCAGGAATCCATCTCCCAGCAGACGCTAGAAAATGAACATAAAAGCTCCAGTAGGCAAATATATCCTATGTTTGCTTTTTTCTGCCAAAACAAAAGGATGCTATTTCCTCTCCTTCCCATCACAGATATCAACGAGTGCCAGTCCTCGCCCTGCGCCTTTGGAGCGACGTGTGTGGATGAAATTAATGGGTACCGTTGCATTTGCCCCCCGGGTCGCAGTGGTCCAGGATGCCAAGAAGGTATTCCAGATGCCAGAGCTGGTCCTAATGTTTGTAGCAAGATCTGTGTAATTGCATCTTGATGGTTTTGTGGTTCTATGGGGTTGTTTTTTCGGGGCTGTTATCTGTTATTGTTTAAAGCAAATACCTTTATTGAAGAAGCAAACTTAGCGATAAGTTTAGGTGAACTTAGGAAAGGGTTTGGTAGGGTTGGTGTTTGTTTGGATTTTGTTTTTTGGGGTTTTTTTTTCACTTTTTCCCTGTTTTAAGCTTCTAATTCTTGTTCACTCTTCAGTTACAGGAAGGCCTTGCATTACCAGCGTTCGAGTAATGCCAGATGGGGCGAAGTGGGACGACGACTGCAATACCTGCCAGTGTCTGAATGGGAAAGTCACCTGTTCTAAGGTACAGCTGGGCTGTGCTTCGGGTTATACTGTTCTCTGTCCTCTAACCAGTGGGTTCTTACCAGCATTTCTTCTCTCCTAGGTGTGGTGTGGCCCTCGGCCCTGTGTCCTGCACGGCAAAGGTCACAGCGAGTGCCCCGCCGGCCACGCCTGTGTCCCCGTGCGGGACGACCACTGCTTCACCCACCCGTGTGCCGCCGTGGGCGAGTGCTGGCCCTCCAACCAGCAGCCTGTGAGGACCAAATGCAACTCAGATTCTTACTACCAGGACAACTGTGCCAACATCACCTTCACCTTCAACAAAGAAATGATGTCACCGGTGAGTAGCAGCAGCTCGCTGTGCTGTGGCACCTGTGGATTTGCTTCCCGGAGCTTGGAATGACTTTTGTCATAGGGAAAAGCACAATAAAAGGTGGCACTGTCTTTTTATCAAAGTAAACAAATCAGAGAAGGATTAATACAACCTTCCACCATAAATGCTTTTGTGTCTAGGGCAGAATGAAAGCTGGTTTTGAGGGAATTCCACCTCCTTTTCCCTCGAGAACTCTTACTTCAGGGCAGGAAAAAAAACCCAAGCAAATCTTATATCTGTGTGTTTATGTGCATATATATTTAAAAAACCCAACACCTTTTTTGTGTCCTCCAGGGCCTTACCACAGAGCATGTTTGCAGTGAATTGAGGAATCTGAATATTCTGAAGAATGTTTCTGTTGAATATTCCATCTACATTACCTGTGAGCCTTCCCACTTGGCAAATAATGAAATCCATGTTGCTATTGTAAGTATTCCTGGAATATTTTTGAATGTCTCAGTAGTAATTAGATATGTGTGCAACATGTGGATTTCATAAAAATCTTAATTCCTGGCTTTGTCAGCACTTCTTGTGGTTTAGTTTCCATCCTGATTCCCTCTAAGAACAGGGAAGGAATCCTGGTTACATGTGCATACCTGAGAGCTGCCATCTGGGGGCAACTGTAATAGGGGGAGTAAAACATTTCTGTGCTCCATTCTTGCTTTCTGGGGGGGATTTTTGGTCTTTGTAGGGATGGGGACAAAAAATATGCATTATTAGTTTCTGCCCATAGCCAGCCTTTTGGGTTGGATTTTTTTATGTGTTAAAAGCACCAAGAGCCTTAAGTGACTGTGGAAGTTTATAAATAGCAGATTCCCCCATGCATCTGCTGTGGCATTTGGTGTTAACTGTGTGCCTTGTCCTGCAGTCTGCCGAAGATATCGGGGAAGATGAAAACCCCATCAAGGACATCACAGATAAGATCATCGACCTGGTCAGTAAGCGCGACGGGAACAACACCCTCATCGCAGCGGTGGCCGAAGTCAGGGTGCAGCGGCGGCCGGTGAAGAGCAAAACAGGTGAGCTGGTCCTTGTCCCCAGACTCCTGTACCCGTGCCCTGACTAGAACAGCCCTTCCAAAGGGAAGTCTGGAGTCTCTGCTCCTTGGCCCTGTTCACTGGGATCTTTTTATTTAAGAAAACCACGAAGGTTTTGAAAATGCTCTAAAGCAGCGACCTAACCTGGTGAAGCGGTTGCCGCTCTCCTCGTGGAGAAATAAGTGAAAAAACAAGGCTTAAGAACTGAGATTGGTTTTCTTTGTAGAAAGCCTGGAGTTGGCCCCCTGGGTTCACAGCAGGACTGACCGCTCTCCTGTCTCTTCCAGATTTCCTGGTGCCGTTGCTGAGCTCGGTCCTGACAGTAGCCTGGATCTGTTGCCTGGTCACCGTGTTTTACTGGTGCATCCGGAAGCGCCGAAAGCAGAGCAGCCACACTCACACGGCCTCTGACGACAACACCACCAACAACGTGAGGGAGCAGCTGAACCAGATCAAAAACCCCATTGAGAAACACGGAGCAAACACTGTCCCCATTAAAGACTACGAAAACAAAAACTCCAAAATCGCCAAAATAAGGACACACAACTCTGAGGTGGAGGAGGATGACATGGACAAGCACCAGCAGAAGGCCAGATTTGCCAAGCAGCCAGCCTACACTTTGGTAGACAGAGATGAAAAGCCCCCCAACAGCACCCCTACAAAACACCCAAACTGGACAAATAAACAGGACAACAGAGACTTGGAAAGTGCACAAAGCCTAAATCGGATGGAGTACATCGTATAGCAGACGGTGGGGTGCTGCCATGCAGGGCCTTTAAGTATCATTATAAAGGCACTCAAGAGCTTGTAGTTCTTAAACTGTTGTGTAATATTTGAGTCTAAGGCTATTATTTACTTAGAATCCCTGTGTTAATTTAAGTTTGGACAAGCTGGCTTACACTGGCAATGATAGTTGCTGTGGTTGGCTGGAATACCAAGTGCTGCATTTCACATCTATGCAAAACTAGTCAAAAGTGCCCTCCCGTAAATTCAGCTGCAGCTGATCCATCATGGAAACGTTCCATAAGGTATTACATAGCCTTATTACTCTTCCTTAGTGTTCATTTTTTTTTTTCTTTTTCTGCCAGATGTTCCGATTTATACAGTTTCTTTAGAATAATACATTTTATTTATATTTATTGAATTTGAGTTTTTTGTATATTGGTTTTATGGTGACGTACAACTAGTTCTGTATTTGAAAGTGCCTTTGCAGCTCGGAACCACAGCAACTATCAAAAATAAGTTTATTATTTATTTTTTTATTGTATTTTTGTTGGGGGCGGGTGGGGGGAACTTGTCAGCAGTTGCTGGTAAATGAAGAATTTAAAGAGGAAAATGTGTCAAAAATAGAAGTTTGTATAGATATGTAAATAATTCTTTTTTTATTAATCACTGTGTATATTTGATTTATTAACTTAATAATCAAGAGCCTTAAAATATCATTCCTTTTTATTTATATGTATGTGTTTAGAGTTGAAGGTTTTTGATAGCATTGTAAGCTCGTGGCTTCTTTATTTTGAATTTATTTTCTTGTTACATGTTGCCTATATGCCAAAACTAAGGTGTTCTAAAATAGTTTATTTTTAATAGGATGGGCTTTCATGCCTTGATGCTGGTTTTTGTACAATGTCAAACGTTTGAAACACCTTCCATAGTATCACTTTAAGACTCTTTGTAAGTACTGACTGAGGCAGTTTAGAGAATTAGACTAGAAAATTTTTTTTGCTGCTTTAGACTTGAAAACCGAGTGACAGGCAGATAATCTGCTAAGGAGCAGTTTAAGGGAACAAAACTGAGCTATTACTTTATGTAGATGAAATGTGAGTGGTTGCATGTAATTAAAAATATCAAATTAGCGTGTGAAGTTGGAAACACAGCAATCTTATTTTGTAAATTCTAATTATTTTTTTTCTCACCATGAAATATGTAATACTGAACCACTTGTAGATTTGACTTTTTTTTGTAATCTACTGCATTTAGGGAGTATTCTAATAAGCTAGTTGTTGAATACTTGAACAGTAGAATGTCCAGTAAGATCACTGTGTAGGTTTGCCATAGATTACACTGCCCGCCTTAACAAGTGAGGAAATCAAAGTGCTATTACGATGTTTAAGATCAAAAGGCTTATAAACATAGTCATCTCGGTGGTTAACCATTGAGATCATGAAGATACCTTGTATTGTGATATTAGTGTTATATGAAAATGCATCTTTGATGTGTTGTTCCTGGCAATAAATCTTGAAAAGTAATATTTATTAAATTTTTTGTATGAAAACATAAAAGAGCGTGGAGATTATTGAGCTTGGAGGTGCTCCCGGCCACTCAGTTGTGCAAATCCAGGGGCAGGTGCTGCTGTAGGTTTTCCAAGACCTGCCCCTGCCTTTGGTGGAGTCAGTTTTTTGTGAGATGATTACATGTTCCCCTCTGGCTCCCAGTGGGATTGAAGGGGTTTGAAAGCAGCATGTCCCTCGTTCTCACTGTCTCTTGGCCAATGTCCCTCTGTGCATTCCCGAGAGGATGATGGGGTGACTGGAATTGTGCAACGAGTTTACTCTGCTCGGGCCAATGAGCTGCCCCCAGATGTAACCAAATCTAAGTAGCTAGGCAAGATCCAAAGTGCTGACCTGGATGGGAAGGGATCCATAGATCCTGCTGATTTCTGATGGGCAAAAAGTGCTTTGTAAAGCATAAAATAAACTCTTAAAATATTCAACAGGACGGCTTTGAATGCTGAACTAATGCTGCCCCTCCCACCCAAAGGGGGTGCCTGGGGAGGTGCAGGGGTTGGCTGGCTCATGGTCTGCTCTGAATTTGGCATGTTCTGATGAAGCTGCAAAGTTGTTTTGGGAAGGGGCTAAAAGCTGAGGGAACAATTAACTGTGTAACAAATTAACTGAAAAAGAGTTAAACCAACCCGCTGCGAGGTCAGGCCTTTGCATCCGTATTTGTTTGTGGTAAATAAATGGATATTTTCTACAAAGATTGCTGCAATATGAATACAATGAACGCCGACAAAATCTGACACTGAGAAATACTTTGTTATGTACCTTCTTTACAGCTGTCTAAAAAAAATGATAAAATCTAATTAGTGTTACTTTTTATTTTAAACTCACTTCAGAAGGAGGTTTCCACCGTGGCTGTGCTACCTTGGTGGGGGGGCTGCTCTTACTCTTCCCAATCACATGCCCAGAGCCTTGTCAGTGTAGTGCCTGCTGAATGGGAAGTCAACAAGATTAGCTTCATCTGACCACTTCAATAATTCCCCATCAAACAAATCCCACAAGTATTTATTTCCCTTTGTTCCCTGGCTTCTAAATCTGCAGTAAAGCAAACACGGCGTGTCCAAAAAAAGCCACTTCAAGATGATGGAATCTTCACCTGCCTCCAAAGTGCAAAGCCAGGCTAGTCCCTGAATGCTTTCCCATGCTTTTAACGTTGAATTAACCATCACCCTGATGTCTGCTGTTCGTGTGGGTCTCAAATTCAGTGACACAGAAACAACCACCTCCTTCCAAATGGCTGAAACATACCTGAATTGGTAGGAATTTGAACCTGCCTTCCATTAAGCAAAAAATAATTTAAAAAAATAGAGCATTTGCAATTCCTTGGAACCTGCATTTGCCAGGCTTCTTCAAAACCTACCGAGGCAAATTCTAATCACAGACTTAATCGTTGCACATAGTGACAAAGCTCTTTAGGTCTCTGAAGACTCAGTGAAAGAAAAACCTGAGTTCCTCAAGCTTCAAAATAAGTCAGAGCCCTGAGCACAGTGTTCATTTATTTACTTCCAGCCTTTCCTGTGCTCCAAAGTGCTCTATGGATCAGGCAGAGGGTTTGTTACTGCAGAGCTCCTCCACACACAACTTGCTTTTCCCACAGAGCTCATTTCATTGCTACCTCATGGCCTTAGAAAATTAGAACTGCACGAGCTGTACAGAGGGAGGGAAGAAAATTCTGTGCAATTGCTGTAATGGTATTTATTAATTAATCCTCATATCTCAATGGTAGCTCCAAAACTTGCACTGGTGAATGTAACACAAAACCAGTCCTCCAAAGGCCAGATCCACCACCACGCTGGGGGCTGGTCTAGGAAGTGGTTTCCGTTGCCATGAAAATAAATAGAAACATGAAGTTTAAGGCTTCCCCGTTAGAATACCAAGGCACACTTATTTTTGTGGAAATCATTCTTTGCCAGTTCATACTTTACTACTCAGGGAAGACACATTCTGTCTAGTCAGGAGAAGTTTCCCACTGCTACTGTTTGTTCTTTGGATCCTTCTTCATTTAAGGACTGAAAAATATGTCTTTCCTCAGCTGCCAGTTAGGCACTGAAATAAAATAAATTAAATAAAATAAAATTACTCCCCTTAGCACACTCAGCTTTGCTCTACCTACAGCTAATTGGACGTGCCAGATCTGGGTTTGGTTCAGCTCAAGCACGGCCACATCAAAGCTCTGCACCTCCGCATGGAAAGGGCCCGTCTTACGTAGAGGTAACTGGGAAGGGTGCTGATGGTGCATGTTACATCAGCCTGAATGCCAATATATTCCTGTCACCGGGGGAACACCAGCCTTGGGAACGGCTCCCTCTGCACTACTAACAGGAGCCAAGGGCAGCCAAGAGCACTGGGACATCTGAAGCCTCAAATGTGAACCAGTTTGGGCCCCAAACACGAGACCCGCACCTTCAAGCCATGGCGCTGATGAAGCCGTTTTCCCTTCCACAGACACACCAGCTGCACACCAAGAGTTCAGGTTATTAAACAGCTCCCTGCCAAGCTAGGAAAGGTACAGGGTTATGCTCTGAATGCAGGCTGAATCCAGCCCTGCCTCCCCAGCTCTCTGGGGCCCAGAGCACTGCCCCTGCCATCTGCAGAGTCACAAGGCAGAGCCTTCATGGTTTTGGGAGTGCATGCAAAGATGAGAAGTTCTGACAAGGGAAGTACCAAATTCAGCCTTTTCCGCCCCAGAAGATGGAAGTGATTGCGTAACCTCCCCCTCTCCTCCTAAAGGAAGCAAGAATATTTAAGTATATTTAAGATTTTTTTGGCTTCCCCTTTTTTCATGATTATTGTTTGCCCGTGCACACAGAGTTTGCCTGCAAAGGTCAGTGATTGCTCCAAAAGAGGGGAAAACAGGAAAATAACCATGCAACGATTAATTCCAGTTTGTGGGGGAGAGGAGGAGGAAAGGGGTGCAGGATCTGAATGGTTCAGCAGCTGCTTCCCCAGCACTGGGGCAGCAGCAGAGCCATGTGGGATCAGACATGGGCGTCAGACCAGAGCTCCAGCCCAGATCTGCCAGTGAGCACCTTCCCTGTGATGTGCAAATTGTTTCAACCAGTTTCTCTACAGGGTGGAGAAATAAATCTCTATTCCTTTTATTCCAGAGCTGTGAGATCATATTAATATTAAAAAGGGGCATGCCCGGCTCTAGAATGAGAGCTTAAGACACTTTTCTTTAAAGATCTGATGCATAAATAAAAAAGATAATTATGGTGGCAGCACGTAAAGCAGTTATGGAGCTCTAGAGCACCAATTCCTATTGCTGTACTAAAGAATTTAACTCGAACAGAATGGGAACAAATCACTGAAATCCTCACAAGGTGCACTGTCAGCTCTCACAGGAACAGATCCCCAGCTCTGGAATAATTTATGTGGATAGTAAAGAAGGTAGGACAGTTGTGGTTAATTCCCTGGGCAATTTCCAGGTTACAGCTGACATCCCCTGTGACACTACATCATTTCCACAACTCTTTTAGGATTTCTCAGCAAAAGCCAACACCAAACAAAAGGTCCCCATCTAAAAACGTCACCTTATTGCCACCGTGGAAAGGACAAGGCCACACACTATCAGGTTCCATTTTAATTATCTGGAGGAAAAAAGGTGGACAGAAACACTTGAATGCGTTGACTCAAGAATTTGCAGTACAAGTTCCTTACCCAGCTGGCTTTCCCTTGGAAAACTTCCCTCAGTGCTGCCCCAGCCATCAGGATAAGCACATGCGCCTCCCTCTCAGTTCAGCTGCTTTGATATCCCTCTGATGAAAGGCTCCTGTGCTGCTCTTCCCCCAGCCCACATCTTCTCCTTCACACAGGTGAGGGGAAGCCAGTTAGTGCTCATTAGAGAAGAAAAAAAAAAGCACAAAGCAAAGAAGTGAGGAGTGCCTTTTATTAAAGCTAATTTCTGAGGCCAACCCACACTTCCCACTGCTGGCAAAGAGACTCGGCGTTATTGCCTCTGTTTGCTGCAGCCTGTTTGAATACAGAACAAAACCTCTCACTGGTACTGATACAGCCAGGAGATAACTATTCATAACATGCAATCTGGGAAAGTCTATATTTTACATCTTTCTTATTCCCACTGCAAACAGAAAAATATTTCCTCTGTTATTTTTTTCTTTAGAAAGAACCCATTTTCCAGTCAAAAACCAATGGGATGAAAATGTCAATTAAATCTCAGCCAAGGCAAGGGAGAAGGAACTCCCTGACCAAATAAATGGCTCCTTAACACCTCGCTTGGACAAAACCTTCTGCAGCAAGGAAAGTTTGGGTTCTTACCTGGCAGATAACACCATAATTAACACAAAGCTTAGTGCTCACAATAACTCTTAGGATGCTTTAAACCTTCCTATGGATCAACACTGGGCAAGGGAGATTTTACATCAGCTGCTTCCTCTTTATAAATGATTACGTAAAAGGCTGGTCTAGCTTTTGATGTGTGTTTAAACACAAAAGTTCACTAAACAAATATTTTTAACTCCTTTGATGTAAAGAATAATGGAAACAATCGTCTGCACCCATAGAAAGTGTTTCTCTAGGAAAGGGCTGTTTCACTATCAGCAAAGAGCACAGACCAAATGAACCAGATGATTCATCAAAAATAAAAACCCACCAAAGCTGGCTGGTTTGAGAGAAAAAACTGAACCAAAGATACTGTTTCTGTGCTTCAGTGGCAGTTTCAGAACAGAAGAGAGCCTTGAACATTCCTTACTTTTAACAGAAAGGTGTGCTCGTGCTGCTCAGAAGCAAACTGGTAATAGAAAACCACAGCCAAGATTTGGAAACAGCTCAGTTTCCAGCTTCTTTTTTCTCCCTAAACCTGATTTAGGAAATCAGGTCTGTGGTTCAAAAGCATGTCAGACCACACCTCTGCCAGTCCTCTGGGTGCAGCTGGTAAAGCAAAGTCTGAGAAGAGACCCTGGGCTTAAAATAAAGAGATAACAGGCATGACAATGACACAGCCCGAGTGTCCCAGCACCACCCAAAGCACCCACCAGGTTTGCAAAAGGGAAGCTGTTACAAAAGTCCTGTTGCACAGACAACAGAAACAACAGTTTTGAGCAGCGACACCACCTAAAATCCAGAAATGACCATCGATTCAAAGCTTTTTCCCTGAATAACTGCATTTCTGAGAGGATCCAAGACACGACTTTTTCAAGGAATGAAGCTCTAAATACACAGCTCCAAAGAGCCTCGAACCCAGTGAGTCAGTGAGGGCAGCAGAAATGGTGCAACTTGGCACTTGTGAGAAAGTTTGATGTATCCAAGCCCCCTATAATGTATGGTATTCCTTTGTAAGGGTGCAGGCAGGTATCTTATCCAGTTAAGATTACAAATAAATTGTAATTATAAGGTTAAACCACATTTAATAACATTAGGAGATAATAAAAACTACATGTGGTTGCCCTCTGGTTTCTGACACTTGAATTATCTATGCTAAAACTTTAATATAAACTATCCAACTATTTTAATTACTCTTATTTTTCTGATAAATACTTCATTAAATGTCCTTATACCTCTCTCAAGTCCATCAAAAAGGTGCTTTTTACTCCCTTCCTGGCCCAGTATCTCCAGTCCATAAAAAAGACAACAGTAAACATACCTCAAGCTCTTCTTCCTCCAAACCAGGTTTTTGGCAGCCTTGGTTTTGCTGTTACTAGGAAAGATCTCTTAGCAGAGCCTGAAGCTGGGTAAGGATTAGCAACCTGACTGCAAAGCACCGAGAAACATCACACAAACGGCTGAAAGAAAAAAGAGAACACGTCCTCTAGACAGATGCAGAATCTTTCTCTCTTTACAGCAAGAGCAGACATTATTTCTTGTAGAAGGAAGCTGTACAATCAACAGTGCCTTGCTGTCAACTGCTGAGCTGCCAGCTCTCATGAGGACCGGTGTTACACCACCAGCTCTAATGCTCATGGATGTGAATCATCTTCTTAACCCCAATGAGGAGATCCACAGTCCTAAGGAAATGGCAGTGAGATTTTTCTAAATTGCTTCAGATAAAATCACAGAATCGTAGAATATGCTGAGTGGGAAGGGATCCACAAGGATCATCAAAGACAGCCCCAAGAATCCCCCTCTGTGCCTGAGAGCATTGTCCAAACGCTTCTTGAACTCAGACAGGGGCCCACGACCACTTCTCTGGGGAGCCTGTTCCAGTGCCCAACCACCCTCTGGGGGAAGAACCTTTTCTTAACACTCATCCTAAACCTCCCCTGATAGAGTTTCATGCCACTCCCTGGTCCCCACAGAGCAGAGATCAGTGCCTGTCCCTCCTCTTCCCTCACGAGGAAGTTATAACTGCAGTGAGGTCTCCCCTCATCTCCTCTTCACCTCCTCACCTCCTCTTCACCAAGTGCCCTCAGCTGCCCCCCACATGACTTCCCCTCAAGGCCCTTCACCGCCGCCATGACCCTCCTTTGGACACTCTCTAATAGCTTAATATCTTTTTATATATTGTAGCACCCCAAACTGGCACAATATTCAAGGTGAGGCCACCCCAGTGCAGAGCAGAGCAGGACAATCCCCTCCTTGCCCAGTGATGCTCTGCCTGATGCCCCCCAGGACACGGTTGCCCCTCCTGACTACCAGGGCACTGCTGACTCAGTGTCCGTGGTCACGCTCATTTTAAGAGAATTATGAAAGAAAATTGCTCATAAATTTTATTTTACACATTTATAAAAGACAGATATGAAATAAAGTTACGTTTCCTTAGCTCATTAGCATATAAATTTAAAAAGCAGCATGAAAAGGCACCGTGCAATGAAAAATGACCTCTGTCTTAAAGTAAGAACTAACTGGGCTATCACTAACACATGAAAACCACAATGTTGTCCTTGCATTAAACAGGGCCTGATTTTGAAAAATAAATGCATGTCCATATGTTTATGTCTGAACTTCACCCCAGAGCAATGTTTGCACACCCAGGTGTAACTATATAAATCTAACTACATAAACCCAACCTTCACCTTTCCAAAGACTGAATGCATGATCACTTGTACCCACAAGGTGGGCTAGAAATAAATAAATGTTCATATCAAAACTGCACAAGCAGAAAACTGCAGTTATTTTGAAACCTGGCTGAAAAGGTGGACCTCAAATTATCAGCTATTAATCCTGGTTAAAGATTTATTTGAAATAAGCTCAATTTGCCTTATTGATGTAAAGATCGTGTGAATAAACCATGAACTTTCTAGCACAAAAGATTAATTTTTAGTAAAATAAACTATGTGTTCAGAAACAAGCAAAACACTGAATAACTGCAGCTGCTAACAGACCAGGAAAGGGGTTTTATTTTGCTGCCATCAGCTGATATGACTTTCTAATAACACTGAAACATACCCAGAACTAAAATTTTGCTTAGTAAATATTGAGATTTTTCTTTCTATAAATATGACACTGGTTCATGCAATATTAATATCTAATTTGTAAAGACTTCAAAGGATTATCCTCATTATGGTTCCAAATGACTAACATACTTAGTTAACTAAAATTTCTTAAAATGTCCTCTCTAATTTTGATTTCATATTTTTATGATTTTCCATAATTTTGAATTGCTTCCTACTTTTTGCTTACACACAGATTTGGGTGACCACTTGTGCCACCAAGGTAATACTCCAGATTTTATGACTTCTTAAGCCTTCGAAGTTTTAACTTCCTGAGACCATTTTCAGCTTCTTTTTTTCTTTTTTGGGGAAGCTTCTCTGAAGACACAGCTTGCAGTTCTAGACTCGGTGATGGCATCGCAGGCAATCCCTCAGTGGCTGTGCTTGGCTCGTGTTGGCTTGTCTGCACTCTACTGTTCCTCACAGAAAGAGGCTGAGAGGGTTCTTCTGTCCAAGTCAATGATTGCTTGTCAGCTGCAATCTTTGCCCTGTCTTGCTTAGAAAACAACCTGGGATTACGGGGGGTCTTCTCCCCCAGGAACGGACCCAAACAATCAGCATTGCACTTACTCATTTCTGGATGGACAGAAATTAAGGGAGTCCCTTCAGAGGGCACTTTTTTGCATTGCTCTAACTTCTCCTCTGAACCACAGCTCTTTAGTTGAGCCTGTGTTTTGGTCACTTTTTGGCTTTGTTTTGGACCCAGCAGTGCTGACTCAGAGCTGCAAGGAGGGTTCTCACTTAGAAGACTCGACTCCAACCACTCCAGAGCGTGAGGTTTTTGCTGGCTGCTAACATCATCTGCCTGTCTCTGATTAACATAATTTTCCAGCTCTAAAACAGGAAGCTCCAAGCTGCTCCCAGCTGTATTTGTGCAGTCCTTCAGCAGGCCTGGACTGCGACGTTTCACATCAGAGCGAGGACTGAGAGCAGTCTGACAGTCGCTCTTTCTGTTCTCTGCCTGCGAGTCCACCGAGCCAAGATACACTTTCTTGGAGCCCTTGCTGATTTGAGGTTGGCTTGCACTACTCTTCCTTGTTTTTGTCCTTTTCACACTGCAATAAAAAGGAATTTTGTTTTTTAAATTAAAAAAAAAAAGAATCTTCGCTGCCTCACTTTGCCCTTCTTGCAAACCCTGGAACACCACTAGGGCCACCCTCTTTCTGAACATGGGAAAAATCCCTGTATATCATCTTGACAAGCAGCAATGTTTGTCTAGTGTGCATAATATCAAGTGTTATCCATCTGATTTTCCACTGCACTAGGGGAGAACCCTATTTATTAATGACTAAGCCATGAAGGAGTGAGTTCACATTCTATTCCAAGAGGCAGAACTGGATTCATTACAGATGTTAAAGGTCAACACAGCATAAGTATATTGAATTCCTTCCTGAACTGGCTTGATAAAATAGCATTTCATAAGTGCCTAAATGATTCCAAACCATTCCCATACATCCACATGCATAATGTATAGCTACAGGACAGAGGGGGCTGGCAGGGAGAGGCACTGAGTGTGTCTCTGTGTGAGAGCTTCTAATCTCTATTTTAGAATGTTCCTCTGGAATTTTTCCCAGGCCATTTCAAAGCGTTACTTCGGAGTTAACCACTACTCATCTGGTATCAAGGTCGCTCATCTGGGAAGGACTTAGTTAATGCAAGTAGATGATATTCTAAAAGGAATTATACAGGAAAATGGGATCACAAGGGACCTGATGGAGTGTCAGTACATAAGCACCCCTTGGCAGTGTGTTACCCACAAACCCAGATTTCACACAGGCCATAAGATCAACTTTAAGCCCAAGCACTGAGGCTGCATTTTGAGTCTAAAAATGTCACTTTAACTGTGACCAATGGTCCAGTTTCTCAAAATGAACAAAACAATACATCTGCAAAGTGTTTTTCACCAGATTCAAGCATCACATATTTATTTTGGCTCAGAGCTTCATTCAAGGAAAAAAACAGCCTGTTTTGATTCTGCCCAGCGCTATGTGAGATATCTATGTGGGTTGTAAGAGCTTTCTCCATGCTGTAAAAACTGCAACAATCATTTTATGTGCTTATCCCCACTAGAGTAGTAGTCTCTTGGTAATTTAAAACAATCTTTTTGTAAAACAGTTTGTATTATTTGAAATTTTATTACATAGGCTAGATCCTACCAACCCAAATTTTACCCATTATAAATTCAAAAGCTTAGAAAGAATAGTGACATACATTCTTTTCAGGATGTCTTGCTTTATTTGTTCATTCAGACTGATCTTAAGCTCCTTGTTCTCAGTAGATTCAGTAAAATATTCAGATGCCCCACTGGAAAGTTCTTCTTTCTGCTCCAAAAGAAAACACAGGTTTAAAACATGACACATCAAGCTATGATTATTCAACAGAAAACTCCACTTCTAATACTAAGACTTACAGCTGTTCTTTATTATTTTGATCTGAGCAGTCTAAGAGAAACAATTATTTTTAATCTTTTAATATTTGGGAGTCTAGTCAGCTCCCTCCCCTTTCAGACTCCCGACCAACATATTTCATATGCTAAAATACACCACAAACAAACAGGACTGCAATGTAAAGGATGGAGCTTTCCAAACCAGCCTGAGGAAACTGCTGGCAAATATTTGACATCTTTGTGGCTCAAACTGTGACAAATGCCAGGAATCTCTCTTGCAGACAGGAGCATGTTTGTCAGTCAGATTTTTTTCTGAAGAGACTGACTGGCGCAGTGGTCTCTACGCTTATTCTCCGAGGAATTCCCAGAGCTTTCCATACTTAGGAAAAACACACAGAGTGGTATTCGCTCCCTGAAGAAGGCAAGGGTTAAAACTTTTAATTCTAACATTTAAACTCCCAGATTGTAGTGGTTGGCTACTACAGGACAACAGGGGAATTCTTTCTGGTCTCAGCTAACAGCAGCACCATGGTTTTACATAATACGAGGTTGGGGCGAGCGGGAGGGAAGGAAAATGCTCTTTTTCTTCAAGCTGTGAGCATTTCCTTTCACAATGAAACAATCTCCATCAGAGAAAGGCCATTTGCTGACTTCACTATTAACTACCACATACTCCAAAAAAGTATTATCTCCCAGGCTATGGAGGAGAGGGGAAAAAAAGTGGTAAAGGCAAGAAGAGAAGAGGCTTTGTGCATCTCCTTGGCTTTGACAGCACTTTTCTCCATCAGCCTGAATGAGGCAGCCTCTGACAGGGGCTCAGCAAACACAGGGAGGGCTTATTTAGCCCATTCCTTGCTCTGTGCCATGAAAAGAACACACTGGAACCAGGTGGTATGGAAGAACCTGTGGAGGCACAAAGCCAAAGCCTGTACACCACTCCTGCCTGGAAAATGCCTCAAGGAACCTGTCACTTAGGGGAGATTAAGCCCTGCCCATTTTTATTTCTGTTTTAAAGGAGATGGGGGAAACCTCCATGCTCTTTCCAGAAGAAATAGCCAGTGAAAACAGCTTCCTCTTTTGTAAACAGGAGGGTAGTCAGGCAAAGAAATAAAGTCATTTCGGCACTTAAAACTACAGCTGTTCCGAGGCTCCTTTCAGAGGCAAATCACGAAAATGTGTGCGTGTGTATTGAGAGCTGCATCAAGTGCTGTCCACTAATGGTGCAAGGAGTGTGTTTACAGCAGGCAGAAAACGCATGGGACTTACCTGCAACGTGATTTCAACCCCAGAAATCAAGCTTAACTAGTTTAATCTGAGGCATTAATTGCTGCTTCTATTCTTGTTACAGGTAGATTCCCCTAATTTGACTAAATACGTTTTTGTACTTTGTAAACTATTAAAGACTGGAATATTATTAAGATACTCAAGAGTTTTGCTAATTTGAAGACAGACTGCAAAGCCTGAAGAAACTATTCTGATTTCCAGTAACAGTCACACAACTTGGACTGAAGGCTCTTGCACAATCCTCCTGCATCAAAGCAGCTGGAGAGCACCGACACTTGGACAGGGAGCAGGAGCCCAGGCAGAAGCATTTGAGTTTCTGCTGTAAGGTGAATTCTGTTAAACCTTCTTCAGTCCTCAACACAGCCAACTGTGCCAGGATCCCCAGCCCACTAAGGGAATCCTTGCACATGTGGAAAGTGGCACTTGCTCCAAAGCCCAGGGGAGAACTGGGGGCAATTCCTGTCCACACTCACTCCTGCAGATCAGCAACAAACCTCGGTTCTAACTTGTATCTGATCTGAAGCAGAGTGGGAAGAGCAGACCCTGGAGACAGGCAAAGGTGACCAAGTCTTTAACCTGTGAGTTAAGTCAGGCTGGAGTGAACACTCCAGAGGTGAAGGACTAACACATTCCCTCACCATGCTATCATCAACCTTCTGTTTTGCTTTCAAATACCTTATCGCACAAAGCGGTGACAGAAAAGGGTTAAGGCATCAAAAAAAATTAAAAATCAGAATGATTTATATGTGAAACACTTCTGAACATGCCCTCTAAGTACAGTAGATTTTCCCCTCGGAACCACACCCTGTAAGTGCTGTATTTTGAGAGCTGAACAATTAACATAAGGCATATGAGTCAGTCTTTGAAAGACTCTGTGGGAACCAGAGAGCCTTTTGCTATTAGGAGTGATGTAAACTCCCTAAGGCTGGAATAAGTCCACAATAGAAGGCAGAGAGAGTCATAAATAACAACAATGGGCACTCCATATACTACTAAGACACTCAGCCATTATTGGTGATACTTCCTTTATTTTCTTTATTAGACTTAATAATTTTAGTTAATTAAAAAAAGAAAAAAATCTCTCTCTGTTTTGGGAATACTATTTATTTCCTATGGGAACTTCAGGACTTGTTAAAGAAATAAAAAAAAGCTAATCTGCTCTCATCCTGTCTAGTAATCCCAAATTCCTTTTAGGCAGTGAAATAATTAAAGAAAAATATTCCAGGCATAAAAGGGAGGACAGCAGAAGCAGACATCATATAAACAATGACACCATGACAGAGAAAAACGTCAAAGCACCGCCAGACTTGCGACTCGACTCTGAAAGAGCTGCAGGGAGTGGGATTGCTGCTAACAAATTAAAACCACATTTCTTGGCAAATTGTTAAAGACAGACATATTTACATTTGTATAGAGACTGGGTGGGCACAAAAGATTAAAATGCTTCTCTAGCCCTTGAACTGCCAAGTTCTATTAGAAATACGTGCTCTTAAAACCCCGGGGTAAGCTCGCTCCTTTTTGTCACTAAAACTCGGCAGAGAAGGGCCTGCAGAAGTGAGGCTGACCAAGTCTTACCAGCCATCCTGCTCATAACACTGGCCTCCCCAAACCTGATTTTTAAGATCCTTAGCACTTATCCAAAGAGAAGTCTGGGAGGAAAAACCCTGTATCGAGACCTAGAGAGAAACACGTCTGTTAGGCACACAACATACTTCATTTAAGGTTTATCAAACTGAAAATTCTTTTTCTTTTTTTTTTTTTTGGCTATCTCACTCAACTTACTACTCACTCACATTGAAAAAGAAATTCTCAAAAACGTAAAAGGGGTCACTGCCATCTCCAGCTCTCTCCAGGGCAGTTGAATTCAGCATTAAATACCTGTTAAAGAACTCCTCACGGATGGGCACTTGTGAGGAACCCTCACAACTCACTACCCTGAAGAAGAGTGAAAGGTTTTGGCCTTTTCAGCCTGACAATAAACTCATACAAATACTGATTATTTTTTTTTTCCAGTCTAAGGCTGGGTTGAAAGCAAACCTTCCAAACTGAACAATGCTGCCCCCCTTTCCTGCCTTCTCATTTGGTGTCATACTTTCTAGTTGTCTCTTACTCTTCTCAGTGGCACACACTTCTGTAGCAATGAAGTAACACTAAGGGATAAATAAATTTAATGTCTGGTTAACCAAAAAAAAACCCCAAAACAAACTACACTGTTTTTAAAACGCATTTATCAATGTGGCTCATCAAAAATACTCGGTAGAAAACATCAATGGGTTCAAGAAATCAAATTTTGTATCAGAGTGGCAAATGGGAGGGGACTATAAATGTAATAATGTAGACAAAATTATGAACTGAAGTATTATCCCAGGCACACACAGTAAAACTAAAATCAGTGAAATTAATAAGACAGAAACCCTTATTTAGGGGAGCTTTATGGAAGCTGGCAATTGCATGATTTCTTTAATGCCACTCTAAGCCATAGCCAGAGCTCCCCCATCAAAGATAACCTTTAGGTTTCAGAGGTGTCCTAACAGATGACTGGCAGATCAGAGAGGTCAGACAGGACTCCTGCCAATCTGATAAGCAAAAAAGGGCTCCTAAAGCAAGTGAGGAGGCTTGTGAGTGAAGGATGAATCAGATACTCTAATCTAACTGATAAAAAAGTGACAGAGACAGGACTTTGGGTCTCGTCTCCTGCCCTCTCCCATCCCACATGAAGGAAAAGCTTCCCACAGTTTCACAATGCAAATTTTTTGCATTTCCAATGTAGTGATGCATCTGTCCTGGCAGATGAACTGCAACCACATCATAAAACATTCACACAAGTTTTCCAAGTACAGAAATGGATCCTATTTTGAACCTGAAATCCAGTTCTTTGATCGGACTTGTGGAATATTGCTCTGCATTTTAAAGTTGACCGTCCTGCTCTAAATGTCAGTAAGTTCCCGTAAAAACCATGAAGGATCATTCCATGTTACACACTGGAGTACTTAGTTTTTTTCTTTGAAATAGGTATTTTTAAGGAATGCTGGTGGTTTTCAAAAATTCTCCAATTTCAATCTGGAAAAGAATGTAACAAGCAGAGCAAACTGCATTTCTCTGGAGGAGCAGAACTATTCAACTTACCCATGGCCTAGCATAGAAAGCAAAATCAAACTCCTGGATCCGTGCAGTCCTCATTATCTACTACCAGATTTCATTTGAATTAAGTTTTTGCTTGTCTGCACTGTTTAGTCCAAGGGTTGGCCCCATCTGTTACAAGCCCCTGTGATACACATTCCACTTTCTCAACCTACAAGGTGTGAACCCAAGTTTCTCACTTGATACATAAGTCCTGGCAACTCTAAACATTCCAAAGGTCCCCAAAGCATCATCAGATTAGCTCAAAGCATGTGACTTCTATGAGAAAAATGCCTCCTTCCTTTTGAAGTATTTGGTTCAGATTTTAATTGTATATTACATACAGCAGGAATCCCACACTACCCTGAATGTAAGAAATTCAGAGTTCTCTAGATTTGCATTTGAGCAGTTGCAAGAGAATAGAAAATAGAAAAATTCCTGCTGTAAATGGCATAGAACAAACAAAATCTGATACTCCACAAAACCTAAAGCTGCAGGGGGGGCCTTTTTAAAAAATCAGACCTATCTGTATCACAGAGAGCAAAAACACCCATCCCACTTTCTAAAGGCACAGAAGGTGCTCCCGAAACAACCGATTTATTTACATACCAAGGAGCACGTGACACATGCTGTGTGCATTTGCTTGAAGGCAAGAAGTGCTAAAATTAATGTTAAGTAATTGAGCTATTAATCATTCTGATTTTATATGCTGATGCTACAAGACTCAGATTCTATCTTCAGAGAAAGTGTCCACTGATAAGAAACGGAGGAACAGACAACAGCTTTTCAACCAAAATAACTTCTCTCAATGACACTGAAGAGAAATCTAAAGCATATTAATGGTGCAATTTTATTTTTTTTAAAGAAAATCAATGTCTCATAGGCAGGCAACTTAACTGAATTGAACTTTGCATTTGCCTTTCCAGATATAGTAAGGGTTATATGACATAAGGGTTATATGACATAAGAGAATACTACCTAGAGTACATGATGTACACAGGAACATGATTCATATACTTCAAACTTCATTACTGACAGAAAAAAAAATCTGGAAAAAATGTACAAATTTTAAAAACAAATATCTTTTTATGCAATGACAGTGTGCAATAACACAGGTCTTGGAATGAATAACTAATGCTCTTGATCTTGCTGGTTATACAGAGGCAAAATAGATAAAACAGGCAGAACTGCACAGCTCGGGAGACAAATAATGTTCAATAATTTAATGTTTTAACTTGGTTTCCAAAACAAACACCACTACCACCACTACCCCCAAGACCCTCAAGATTTCTGAGGTGATCTGTCCCTCCAATAACTTAAATCACTACAAATGTTCAACAATCCTGCCATAAACTTTACCATCATATATTTCAGCTTCCTAGTTAGTCAAGTTATGACCTTCCTCTTAGTTCTAAGAGGTTTCTGCTGAAAGTTGAGGAACAGATTGCTCTTTAAAACAATTTAAAAAAATTCTCTCAAATATTCTTTGTTCAACAGGAATATAATGAATTATTATCAAAGCCTGAAGTATTTTAAACCTTTCCAAGTCCTACAGCCATCACAGTCTTGCAGATGCAGTACAGCTAAAGAAAACCTTTAACTCACTGCAGCTTTAAACACAACCCCTGCCAGCCTTGCCCCTACCCCTCTGTCCTCTCCAAGTCTGCAGGGGAAGGAGCATCACTCAGTGCAAAGCACAGAATCAGCTCAAATCCACATGAACCACCAGCTTAAAGCTGTGACAGCAAGAGACTGAGAGGGGGGAGGAAAATGAGGGAGGTGGAAGGATGATGACAGATGATAATATCTTAAATAACCACAAGGCTTTGACAAATGAGGCCTTGTGAACGCAGCTAAGTAGTTGCATTTAAATCAACTGGAGCACTCATATAAGAAGCAACTACCAAAATCAGGCAAAGATTACTCAATTTGTCCCTGCTTTTTGAAGATTGCTTCATATGGAAATCATTTCATGTGCTTAATCTTTTATACTGCAGCTACAGGGACCATCTGTATTCCTGCTCTCCTTCACCTGGATTTTGCATAATGAGGTACATAATCTTTTATTGAAGATGTATTCCACTTACTTGTTGGCTTTAAGACAATGAGTATTACTTTTTATTTCATTCCATATATACTCTAATATTCTGTCTGCTTTTCCAATAAATAATGCTACAGAACAAAGGTTTTCAAATCAATTCCTTGCAGCAATATCTTGGCCTTTTTCCCTGTGATCACACAGTTAATTCACTCAGCAGTTGTTGAGCACTGCAATTGCTCTTTTCAGTAAGAATACTGTGCATTTATCAACAGATGATTTTCATTTACAGCCCTAATGCCCCTCTACCCAGCTCTGGGAGGTTTCTCTGAAACTCTCCACAGCCTTCTCCAGCCTTGGCTAATTGAAATAATTGTGTCAGATTTCATTCCATCATCTGTCCACTTCTCTGGATCATTAGCACAGCAAACAGCAGACAAGCCCTTAGACTTCTGCCATGCAGAAAATACATCAGTTTGGAAGCTATAAGAAGAAACTCAGGCAAGTTCAGACAAATCTCACTGAGGCAATTCACAGCATCACCACTCTCAGGTATCCTCCCTCCCCTTCTGCAGGAGGTTCCTGCCCCACTGCACAGCTGGCAGAGGGAGCACACACATGCCCCAGCTGCTCCCACCTGAATTCAGTGCACCAGCTTAAAATCCAGGGAAGTTTGGTGTGCGTGAATCCACAGGACTGTGACACACAGCAAGATGAGATGCAGGCACACAGCCCTTTTGGCAAAGCCTGCTGCAGGAGTGGTAATCTCCAAGGAGAGGCAGACAGCTGGGACAAAAGGGAATACTGTAAAGCTGCTGTAGCTTCTTTATGAGCGAGTGGAAGAGTTCAGGATCATTACTTTGAGATGCAGTTTCTCAAAGAGAGCAGCCTGGCGATTCAAGATAATTTAAAGCTACACTGACAGTGAAAGGGAAGTCTCACCCTTACCCAGCACATGGTCCTGCCAAGGATCAACACCGAAGGGATCAACACTCCAGGGACCAGCTGAAAGCGAGCCAGGCAAACAACAACAAAAAACCCAAACAAAACTCCCCTTGTTTTCAGAGGGATTATTGAATGAACCTATTAACCTGTTTCCCCACACCTGCCAGTACTGACAGACACTGAGGACAAGAATGCCTGGGGAAGAGGAGAGAAGGCAGGAGGGACTGCATGTTTCACTATCATCAGTCTTGCAGCAGCTTGAGTAGAACATGAGGGATGAGTAAAAAAAAACATGACAGAAGCTTGAAGTGTCAAAAGTGAAAACTCACCAAACCAATTCTTTGCCTGTTCCACTCTGTGGTATTTGGGTAGAGTTCATTAGTCTGCAGTTTCCCCTCTCTACCTTTTCAAAAAAAGGAATAAACCCTGTTTATAGTTACCAAACTACAGCTTAATACTGTTTTCCTCTATGTTTCCTATAATGACTGAAAAGAACTCAGAATATTATCTGAAATCACAAGGAAACACTTATAAAAGTTAAAAGGATAATGACATAAAAAGACCAGCAACAAGACAAATATTACAACAAGTGTAACATTAATGTGTGTTGTGGATGTTTTTTCCAAACCAGGGTGACTATCAGCTGCTACCTAAAGTGATGGTCCTGCTCCCCTCATCCAAATCCTCTCTGTGTGCTCCTCCAACATTTTTTTGCATCACAATTGGCAGCTGTGTGGGTACAGGATGAGTTGGTTCACTGAAGTGACAAGATGGAAAACTAATCCTCCAATAAAAACCAGAGGAACTTCACAAATAAATAATTTTCTGCTAGATCCAGTCAATGAACTAATTCATTCTCCACTGAAGAGTCACTTGGTCCATTGTAACCAGAAAGGAAAGGAATATGGAGCTGGAACTAGAGGGGATGTGGACTGACCTTTTCAGTAGTAGCCCACCATTACAGCAGCTTCACTGTGATATTTTAGACACACACACACAGTTCCATGCCAAGATTAGTACTCCCAGTGTGAATTGTGCAATTCTACTGCACAGCATTTCCTTCTTCCCCTACCCAATCTGATATCACTTCACAATAAGTCTTTAAAGTATTTAAGATAACTAAATTCCACATAAAGTCTTGTACTAATCTTTACAAATTGCTGCTATCTGAAAAAGAGCTTTCATTTTACCTTCCAATAGCCACACTATTCCAGCAGCATGAACTCCAGTGTTACAAGTCTCCTGTTAATTACAGTTAAGAGTTCATGTTTTCATGAAAGAACCAGAAGCCTCTTACCAGCATAATCAAACCCCCAGAAAATCCTGTCATTTATGGTCTTAAAAGTTTTAAGAAAGAGAATTGTCTAATGCTCCTGAAGTACATTACAATGACGCAGTTTATAAAATCAGACATGTATGAAGAACATTTTCTCTTTTATTTTTCTTTTTTTTCTCTCCTGGGCATTTAAAAGGCATTGGGCACATCTTCAGCAATTTTCTTTTCCTTGTGTACCTATGTGGGTTTTTTTGTTTGGTTTAGTTTGGGTTTTTTAAGAGCAATATTCTGTTGGAAAAGAATCTTTATTTTTGTATAATATTCTCTGCAACTTAACAAGGCTCAGTGGAAACATTGAGATCTCTTTAATAAAGACAGGATCTCCTACTCCCCCCTTTCTTTTCTGATTTCACATGAATGGTAATTTCAAATTTCCATTTCATCTCATCTTTAGTTTAACCTCCTTCATGCTTTCCCTTTAGTGCTTCCTCTCATAGACTCTGCTATAAAGCCAATGTGGTTATCAATGAATACTCCATTGTTAGCACATTTTCAAATGCTCATAAGCCATTCCACCCATTTCCATTTCCACTGTTTCTCCAGATAACCCATTTCCAATTTTCCATTTTAGCTCTCTACATAATAATCCTCGAGAAAACGTCGTCATTGACAAAGATGACTAAACTTTCCAGAGCTCTTATATATTTCCCTGGGTTTCCTCTTGTGCCATGTTCCCAAAACTGTCTTCTTTCTCAAGATAAAACTATTTAAGATTACAAGCACAGTTTGGTAAAACAGGTAACAATGGGTTTATGTTTAAACCCAGCATTAATCAGCCAGCCTATTCTTCCATCTTTTCCTTGAGACTTCCAATTTGCTTATGTAATTTCAATAACTTGCCATATTGTTTCTTTAATAGAGATTTCCCTCCTTCCAAAATGCTTATTACTGCCTGCAGTCTGATTTTTAAATATAACCCCAGATACGCCCATTTATAAATAGATTCTGGAAAATTACATATCAATAGATTTTCTTCGACTTTATTTCATCTCTGCTGCTTAGAAGTGCTCTCACATATTTTATTAGTTTATGCTCAAAGCTAATTTGACAGAGACTGTCTAATCTACCTTAACCTTAGTCTTACAGGAGGCATCACAGAAGGATTCAAATCGCTTCTCTCAGCAACTGATGCTGAGGTTTGTGCTCGTGAATATCTCAAAAGCAAACTAATTATGATCTTTCCTACAGTGCAAGACATAAAAATTACATTTCATAGCTGCTACATCCCCTGCAACTTATGGTTTAAGCACAGTCTGTTTCAGAGAATAGCCTAAAAAGCAGTGAAAAAGCAGAGAATAAAGGGCTGAAGATAGGTGAAGGAAGACAGCTGTGGTCAGTGTCTCAGGCTGACATAAAACTGGTTTCAAGTAATGGGAAAGTGGAGCATTGAGCTTGACTTAACACAGCTCAGGAATGAAAGCTTGACCCATGCCACAGAACAGCGTAAAGTCTAAAAATATAAATAATTGTTAAGTCTTGAGTAAGTCACCTGCACTGACATTGGGCAACACAAAAAAGTGACAAAGTCCCCGTTAATGTACAGTTAACTGCTTTTATAGAATAGAACTGGCCTTCAAAAGCAAGAGTGTGAGCTGATTAAACATTTAAAAGAACTTGCATCCAACACTGTGACATTATTCAAACCCAAACAACATACAGAAGAAAACAAAACACAGCCTCATTTTTAGCCCATGACAGAATAGGCTGGAGTGGATCGGCGGAAAGGTCTTCTGGGTGGTCTTTTGGAGTTCCAGCCTACTCACTGCAAACTGCACTTGGAAGAGCACACACACAAAGTGCAGATCCTTTGCCTTTACTTCTGGAGAGCCAAAAACTTGAAACTGCCTCTCAGTGGCAATCCAACACTCCTCCAGTTTGGCAAAGAACTGAACAGGGGTATATGACAAATTTGGTCCCACCATGCTGCAGGAATTCTGGACCTACAGAACAGTCTGGAGTGGACCCTTCAAGGAAGAGTGGTAAGAATCAACCAGATCCTCCAAAACATTTGCTGAGGCTCTGTTCCCATCTTACTAATCAGGTTCTTCAAATCAGGGAAGAGGCTTAGGGATAATTTGATCTTACTCCCTCCTCCCAACACACTGCACTGACCGTCCCAGCCAGGTCTGTGCACACATACTGCATCTGCAAGTAAAGCAAACTCCCAGACTTTATCATTGATTAGGTTATGATCCCACTAAGAGATTTATTTTTTTTTTAATATAAAAGTCTTAAAACTGATTTTTTAAACAACAAGGAGTTTTTCGTAGATCAAGATCAAGTTTTGAAATAGTAAAGCTAAAGCACATAATATTTTTCATTCTCCTTCTCCTTCCTACACAAAGTCACATCAAAGAAATTAAAGAAAACTCCTCAGCTTTCATTTTATGGAAAGATTAAAAATACCAAATGGGGGAATTGGATATCTCATAGGAGATACCTGAGAAAGAAAAAACCCCCCATAATTATTTCTCAGTCAAAATGCAGAGACAGAATTTCCTACTTCAAGCATTAAATAGTTTTCAAGACAATACTGAAAAAGTAACACTTTTCAAAATAGCAAAATACTTCTAGAGCAAGTAGATAATTATTTTCTGAGAGTATGAAAAACACTTGATTCTTTGGCATGGAAGGATAGGTACCAATCTAGGAATCAAGACAATAAAATCTGCATTTAGTGTTAGAAATACCAACACCCTGCCTGGTGTTAGAAAAAAATGAAGTTGAATGAGTAGAATAAGTAGAATAAACCCTTTTTTTTTTCTTTTTTCCAAGGGTCAACTATACTTTAATACATGTCAGATCAACTCCTAAAGCACAGCCAGAGCTCAGGGTGTAATTGTGACCCTCGGTGTGAGCCACAGGAGCAGCACCTGGGTCCGTGGGAGCACTCCTGACACAGCCAGCACTTAACTGCAGCATAACATTCCCGAGCCTTTGACCCTGACAAAGCCTGCAGGATGAAATATTTAAGGAGAATTGTTTATGGTATTTAACCACACACCAGTGCCTTTTCCTCCATAAATGTTTGGGGATTTTTGCTCCCAGCAGGGCCAGCACTGATCCGCTCGAGTTGTTCTGCAGAACAAGTGCTAAGAAAACACACAAGAGACCCATGGACATTACAAACCACTTCATTAGAATTCTGGAAAGTAAAATATTACCAGGACAAAGTACAAAGGGAAAAAAAAAAAAAAGATCCTTAAATCAAGGTGCTAATATTATACCTAAATCATTTAGCTTTCTAAATACATCTCTGAGCCTTATAAAAAAAAATAAACCTTTCTAAGCTAAAGCTTTCAAAAATTCCAATTTTTCTCTGCCTCAGGCTCACTGCAGGTTGTCCTCTTGAATAATCTGGCCCAACTGTTAATGTGGCTTTCTGGTTCTAAGATGACAGTCACAAATAGGTGAATAAATACATATATATATAAACAATCATCTTATCCCTATAAAAAAAAAAAAAACAGAAAATTTACAGAACTGTTCTGTACGTACCAATACATCATTTTCACCTGTCCAAGCACTTGGATCAAAGTCAAGTTTACTGACACAAACTATAAATTTCTCTGGAAACACACGCAGCTCTACACAAAAAGAATGGAAAAGAAGATTACAGAAATTATAATCATTTTCAAAGCCACACACAATGACATCATATAGACATGTTACTTTAGTAAACGAAATTATTTATATTTTTAAATTGCACATTAACTCATTTCATGCATCCCTTTAGCTTTTTACCTGCTCTCTTCAACATGCCATCCCCCCTTTCATTTTGTTTTTTTAAACCATTTAAAAAAAATCAATAAGAAGAGCAAATTGAGCTCCCAAGAGGACAGCCAAGGCTGCAAATTAGTCCACCTGCACCTCTGAACAGAAAAAACAGGCAGAACCAACAGACAAACAGTTCAATGATGGTTTTCTTTCTGTTCTGGTGATGTGTGTTTTCATCACAAAAGCTGTAAATTGTTTTTGTAACACAGCACAACATATTCAGTCAGGACTTGGCATCCCAGCTCCAGCTTCCACACTCTGACTGCAGAGATCTTTGAAGTCATTAAACAAATTAGGGAACTATCACCAAATTAGGTATTTTCCTCGGGATGACACGGTTTGTTCTGAACACAACAAAGTTTCTATTTACAAAGAATTAGCAATTGAAGGGTTCTCAGATTCCAACTGAGAGGCAAAGCTTTATTCAGTACCTGGCAATGCTATGGGAAGAGCACATTTTGCTGTCTGACATGTGAAACTGTTTCCAGATTAACATCTTCAGATTTTATATTTTCAGCTCTGCTTTTTTTTTTTTTGGTTGCTGGTTTTTGTTTTGTTTTCATACAAAGCGAGTTCATAATTTTGAAAGTTTGTTATACTTCAAACCCAAGCCATAACACCCTATCTTGTGGGACAAGAAAGAAACAAGGCTTGCAGAAAAAAACCATGAGGTTGATCTCATAGATTTTTTTGGTAGGATTGAAGAGTAGGGCAAGTTCATTCCAGTTAGACATTTTTGTTGTTACATTTTATAACAATCTCACCTGCTGGCTAACAAAATGAAAGTATCTTTGGGTATTCATTGATGCTTTAAACCAGTTCAAATTTAATACACAGCAAACAATGTAGATATTCCAATGCAGACACTCTGCTATTCTATTCTAACACGAGAATAGATGAATTATTTAAAGTCAACACTCCAATCTTTTCAATATGGACTTAGAAAACAACTAGTTGAAGACTGATTTAAACATTTATGAATATATTGAATTCCTATAAAAACAAGAAATCATTTAAAATTATCCACTCGAGTATTCAATATTTTTAAAGACACTTAATGTATTTTGCTTTCTTTTAACACAAAAGGGTCAACACAAAGGGCAATGATGGTCTTAGCTCCTTTGCACTGCTGTTGGCAGGACAGGACTGATATCACTTCCTTACAGAGCATCCTGGCTTGAGAAAACATGGAAAAAAATCTGGTCCAATGACATCACCTACACAGAGATTTTATAGCTCTGAGGTGAACAAGAGCCTTTCTTGCATCCACTTGCACTGCACCACTGATGTCACAAGACACTCCAGCAATAATGAAGTGATTCATGCTGCAACCTCTGCTTGATTCACCCTGCAGAGACTCAGGAAAACGCTGAGTCTCATCGTATTCACAGAATTTGGTGTGGTTGAGCTGATTACCCTGGGGCAAGGCATACAACAGATCTGAAATGGAATTAAAAAAAAAAAAAAAATCCAGCTTATCTTAAGAAACACTTCCCTTTTTTGTTGCTGTTGTTTTTAGGAAATGTTCTCTGAAAAAAACCCTGGATTTTGATTAAGTAGACCAAAATATCATGAAGTTTATGCTCTCTTTCTTCCTCCCAGGAATACAAAATTCTAAGTAACTCTGTAAGAAACCGATTTCTTACCACGATAACGCTTCCCTAAAGCACAACGGAGATTAACCCATCTCTTCATGAAGTAGGCAGTGATGTGGAGACTGTTGGCTGCAACATAAAGCAAAGGGGTAATATTAAGTATAATGGTATCTTGGGCATTCTGGTCTCACAGTGTTGCACATCTGCTAAGACAGGATTGAGAGAAAGCAGCAGCTCAAGAACACAAAGGAGAACGTAACTTTAATGGAATGATTTAAAAAAAACCTGCTGAATTCTCATACTGGAGTCTCAAGAAAATAACATCTGATACAAGGCAAAAATCTACAGAAACTATTAACCATTGAGTTCTGGAATCCAACCACATAAATAAATTTAAGTCAATGAATTATCAGAGTTGCCATCTGCTTGACAGCCCAGTGTCATGGCCACTATCCTGTTTTCATACATATTCTACACCAGTATTACAGATGCCCAATTTAGTCAACTGCCTTCTGGAGGAAGGTGACAAACTCAAAGCTCTAAAAAAACCCAAACATGGAAGGGCTTAATTATCTCCAGCTCCACTGAATTAGATGAGAAATGCAGATATTTGAAGCCCTCAGTATCTCCAAGTGGACAGGGCTGGCCTGGCTGATGCAGCAGATACCTGTAAGCTCCACAGAGGCTTCCTCAGCTTCTATTCCCGAGAATGACAGAAATCCTTGGGCACCAGGAGCGTAAGGAAAGGGCAGAAAGGATTATGTTACAGAGGAGAGACTGTCGGACTGTGGCTGAGGAAATTCAGCTTTTACTTTTGTTCCACTTAAATTCCCAAATGACCCTGGGTAAATCAGTTAGCACTTGATTCATCAAGGTATTTAGCAACCTGACTCCCGCTGAAAGGGGAAAAAACCGGCAACTGGGACTCGTCCTCCCCTTCTCTCCGTGCACCTCATTGAAAGGAAAGTGCAAAAGAGGGTTAGAGGTGTTTCCCTTAACTTGGATGGGGTTTACAAGACTTAAATTATTGCTGCTTCTAAGGCAGGCAGCTGCCCTTGGTGCGACTACCACACAAAAAGTAGAATGTTAAGTGCTACTGCTGTTCTTCTAACCTAACCATTTAAAAAGAAAGAAAGCTTGTTCCAGGCTCAATCTCTACTGAGCAAGTGCCAAGCAGGTCTCAGTTCTAGGTATAAGCCCCAAAATGCACATCCTCTGCTGCAGGGTCTGAAGCTCCCCATGGAGTGCTGTTTTCAGCATCACCCCTCATTAAGAACCACAGTTATTGATCACAATCAATCCCTTTGAAATTTATCAGCCATCTTTTTTCCCTTCCCCTCAGGAAGATACCCAAAATTTGACTTCCCTTTAGAGATCAAGTCAAGATGTGACAAGTTGAACCATCCCTCGAAAATGATGAGCACTAGAGAAAAATTTGGATGGAATCCATCAGCTTTATTAACTGTATGTTTATGAGAACAATTAAGGAAAATTACTTTTAGCTATTTCCAGTTTGGCATCTACAATTCTTTAACACTGCTAAGTCAAATCAAAGAATTTGCCCTATATATAAACAAGTTATTAGTGTGATAAAAGCATCCTCCACTGTGGCCTTGGAATGCTGAAAAAGTAACAATCCTAAAAGTACAACTTGGAAAACAAATCTTCAAACAGAGAGTAAATATTAAAAGTTTTTCTTCCCACCTCCATTTGTCTGTAATACTCCAAATGTATTTTTCTTGAGAGGAATTTGGAAAAATGTGAATCTTTGCTTTTCACAGGGAAAAGCAGCATACTTCACTCTGGCAATTCTTTTATGAATCAGTGACAGGTATATCTGTTCAGTTTTCTTGCTGTCCTGGTATTCTCTGAGAGGTTAAGTGTTTAATCATATCTGATTGACTGAGCAAAGTTTCAAATTCCTCTTAAAGGCCCTTGATTGAGTCAGCCACTGTTCTGTGGAAGATCACCCACCTCAGATCTGACAAATAAATAATTACCTAAGAGATCAAGACACCCATACACATTATTTTTGCAGCATCAGCTCAAGTCTGAAAGTCTTATAAAGCCTTCACAGGCAGTTGCACCTGAGCTAATAAGCTCAGCCCAGAGGGACCAACACTAGAAAATCATTTTAGTTTGCATGAATATTTACTACTTGGCTGAAAAGGCCCGAACAGACGATTTGCTGTTACTTGTTGCTAACCATGAGAAAATATTAAGATGCATTGTATTCAAGATACTTGTATTTTGAAAGTATCACAAAGCTCATCAAATGTTGTGAAACCCTCTTGTATGTGACACCTGATTTAATCCAGTCAGCTGGAGTTCACAAAACCTAGTTTTAAAGTTGTCAGAGTTACTGCAAAAACAATAAAACCAGTGATATCCTCTTTCAGCTTCCCTTAGGAGAAATATATTATCCGATTAACCACTCTGCTTCATGAAATAAAAAATAAAAAAATAAGCCCTGCAAGAACAACCCCATGCAACTTGCAGCTTTTTAAAGCTTCTACACAGTCACTCAGCATGAGTTTCATTCCTGACTGGTCCACCATCGATCCTAATCTTGGCTTATGGAGTGGGTTATGCTCCGGGGCCAGTGTGATCTCAGCAAGGACCAAAACCTGCTGTTCGTGATATCATGGAAGGAGGGACCAACTGACACACACCAAATGATCCATCACTAACTCCTTTTAAGCACCACCACAGAAGTTTGAACCTCAAGCTGCAGACAATTTTGCTTCGGGAGCGTAGAAAGTTCACAGATCTTGGGCTCAGCAAACCCAGTTGGCTCAATCTTTAACTTCCTCCTCACCATGCAACACCGACAAACCTCCATTTGTAGATTACCAGAAAAGGAAATAAAATTGTATTTAGTGATGTGGAAGGTTTTTTTCTTTCTTACTTCAAAACTGTGCACCTAAATGATCAGATTCCAAAAAGAAACAAGGAAAACAAAACCAGCAACACAACAAAACAACCAAAAACCCTCAAACCCTATGAAATAAACAGACACCAAAATCCAAAATATGACTGGACAGAGGAGGTTCTAGAGAAGCCACAGTTGAGTTCCAGCTGCAACAGGCCCCTGTGAGGGCTGCCTTGGGCGGGAACAGGAATTTGCCCTGTTTGTTGTGTTTCGTGGTCCCACGACACCAAGAGGAAACATCAGACACCAGCTCTTTACTGTGAGACTCTCCAGCAGCACTTGTTTTCCAAAGGAATCCCAGCCAAGCTGACTGGAGCTTCCAGAAGCTGCCAAGAGGCTGCTGTGGTGCAGAGTGGAGCGGTGGGAAGCCCTCTCCCACGGCTCTTACAGACCATTCCTCCGGGAGCCTGGGAAAACGCCTCCGAGCGCTGAGGGATCTGGAGCAGCCTGGCAGGTGTTCCCTCCCCACCACGGTCTGGCACCTGCCTGGCTCTGGAGTTCTCTCAAGTCTTCTCCAAAGCCACAGCACAAGGCTGAGAAGGATGGCTGACCCCCCCAAACATTCCCATCTCTCCCAGGCACCTATTTCTCATCGCACAGGATTTTTACACCCTCTTTAAAAATACAGCAATTTTCTCTCCCAGCCCAGACGTTTCACATTTCTGACAGGTTGCAGTGGATTAGGACTGACTCCACATTTGGAAAGTAACAACAAAATCAACCATTGCAACCCACATATTAAAAATATAAAAGGATAAATTTCTTATGTTACCATGTGAAAGTAAATACACGGCTGTATTAGACTTTCTGAAACACTATATTGTACATTAAAAAAAAAAATCTACACTTAGCTCATGCTAGATTAATTTTTCCACACAGATTAGGCTATACTAGTAATAATGTTTACAGTATATAGAGCTTTTCATCTTCAAAGTGCTCCACAGACGTATTATTACACTGCTTTTTAGCACTCACATTTCTCCACTTAGAATTATTCACCACAAAATCAAAAGTCCTGATCATTTGTAAACAAAACAAAACCCAAACATTTTATTCTAAACCTACTGTTGATCCTGTAGCTTTTCTTCCCCAAAACAAAAGGTCCACGTGCTCCAGAGGAGGTTGCCATTTCTATTTTAGAAGAGATTCAAAAGCAAACGTTGGCACATAATTTTAAGGCCAAGTCTAGTATAGACCAGGACAGCAGATGCAAGACTTCAGATATAAAAAGCTGTTGAGTCTTCCTGAGCCTTTTTTGGGATCCACTTCATATTTAATAACAAGAAGCATCTTCACCCAGTTCAAGGTTTTATACACACCAAAGAGTGGGTTTCAGAACATCTGAAACAGCTCAGGATGGCATCCATTCTTTCCATCCAGTCTGCCTTCAGTTCAAAGAAAGCAATTAACACAAGTACACAGGGAAACGTGTACTGATCATCATAAAATAAAGCCCATCAACATTTTTTTTTTTTAAAAACTAAGAAAAAACATCCAGGCCATCAAATTTATATACATAAAGAATGAACAAAAAACAGTCCTCGGGTGTAGTATTGAGTGGGTATTGCTGCAGGGTCTGGCCTTGCAAACTCTTATACCTGCAAATAAATTCAGTGATATAATTTGCCTCTTTTTCCAGGGTGCCTTCCAGTAGCTTAAACCAAGAGCAGACAAAACCAGATTACTGATTTTTTTTTTCACCTTACTCTTCCATAATATTTTAGTATCAGTGCTGCTGTTCTGAACACAGGCCAGTCACCAACCCAAATAGGGGAGAAATCCATCCCACCAAGGACCTGGGGATGAGATTAAGTTCCTACCAGGGACTAAGGTCCCTGACAAGAAAACAAACCTTTCAAGGAGTCTGATCAGGAGAGGATGGGATGGGATAAGCCCAGCAGAATCCTCTCTGCTACCAGAGCCTTGGGAGCTGGACACAGCACACAGTCTAAACCACTGAGAATATGAGCCATTAAAAGGAAAACTGGGCTGAGCCATTCCGTGAAATCCAAGAGTAGGGTTGTAGGGCTCTCCTCTAGCAGGAGAGGTGAGGAATTCACTGCAAAATCAAAACTATACCAGCCAAACTGGATCCAGGATAAGGCATTTCTTAGCCTGGCTGTCATCACTGTTCCGGAGGAGAGAATGGAGGAGAAAAGCACGTCTGAGACCATCTGGCTGCAAGATGACAAATGCCCCTGATGGAGGTCCTGAGACACACCAGCTCTGGAGGAAAAATACCATCTTCCCCTCACTGACACTTGAGGGTGGAGAGGCAGGCTGATCCAGCCCTGGAAAACCCAGTCTGTCCATAGCCATTCCTAACATACAAGCAGAAGAGCCAGCACCACCTGCTACTGCATCCAGGGAGACCAATGTAGAGCAGCAGATTTGATGGTCAGAGCACCTTTACCACAGACAACTGTTCTCTAACAGGAGACAAGATCTGATTTCACCCTTTTGTTGATCTCAGACTCAATAACCACATTATTAATTGCATGTGACGGGCTTTAACACAGGAACTGAAAGCTATTTAGAAATCCTCCCTGTTTTGAACATATAAACTGTATTCCAGAGAAAGCCACGTGCCTGGACTTCTTTAACCACTGGAATGAGCACAACAACCAAGAGAAAGGCTGAGAAAGGCATCTGTTGTTTCCAGCCCAAAGGCAGAGAGAATGAGAAAACAAAGCCTGTGGTAAACACTGTCTGACAAGTCAGCAGCACAGGAGAAGCCAAAGTCTCTTCCAAGTGTCTGTACTGTGATGGAGCAGCTCAGTTAAACTGCCTGATGGCACATTTGCACACCAAGCCAAGTATCTCCCAAAAACTGGCCAGATAAAGCTGTACCCAAATGGAACAATCACTGAATTCCTCACAGTGATAAAAGTAAGGCAGATTCTACCTAGAACGAGACACAGACACTGTGACAGTCCCAAGTTTGACTCACAGGGCACTAGGAAAAGCAGAATACAGCACATCCATCTTCCAAAAAGTATGTCCTTTCAGCCTAACTGTCTCTGTCATTTTTCCTTGAGGAAACCTATGAGCTCCAGGAATTTTTTTTGATGCCGTGAAATACCTGAAATGGAGGACTTTGTATTTTCAGTGTCAGGAATCTCTACAAAGCAAAGTCTCTTAGAGCACAAAAACTCAACCAAACTGTGGAAATGAGCCTCTCAGAATTTACCAAATGTGACTGGTTCATTAGAACAACATAATTGTGGGTTCCAACACCACGATGCTGATAGATTTTCAAATAAAGTCAATCAGCCCTTTCACAGGTCTCCAACTCTATTTTTTTTCCCCCGGCAATAAGAAATAACTTCTGCAAGAGAGAAAAAAGGTTTTAACCCTAAAGCTCCCACAGCTGCCATGACTTTCATCTTCTACCACTAACAAGGGTCACTGTAAGTGTCAGGAATGCATTGTGTCACAGGGCTACAAAACCTCTGGGCCTGGTGAAAAAAGCCCCACCGGAGACATGACGGGAGAGAATGAGAGGGAATAAAAAGTCAGTAGTAGGTTCTTCAGCAGAACATGTGGCATGAACATGAAAAGGTGGTTTCTTCAAAGCTGATCTTGATATATGGTAACCACAAGTGTCCTTGTCTGTCTTTTTTTTATTTCTAATTTTTTTTTGAGGACTCCTGTTAGCAGAGCCCAGTGGAGCTAAGACGTGGACGTGGACGGTCATGACTCCTCTTCTACCCTATCATCTAGAGGACACTTCAAAAGAGAGTCAGCTCTTAGAGACAAGTGTGGACTTGAACCAGCGCTTTCATGCTGGTTTCTGAATAAAGCAATTTGTGCCAGAGTTCGTGGGGTTTTGTCTTTTCACACAACAGACTCTTGTTAGATTTGTAACAACTCGGAATAGAAGGAAACTCTGGGGCACAGCAAATAGGTGGAAAGTCACCACAATGGAGCCTTGTGTATTTTCTCTCTTTAAATGCTGGCAAATAGTCCACAATTAAGTCAGCTGCTGAAAGGCTCTATTTCCAAGTAAGTCTCTACCTCCTTCTGCTCTCACAAGC
This sequence comes from Pipra filicauda, assembly GCF_003945595.2. Taxonomy (NCBI): domain Eukaryota; kingdom Metazoa; phylum Chordata; class Aves; order Passeriformes; family Pipridae; genus Pipra; species Pipra filicauda. The sequence goes on along the minus strand of NW_024104953.1, from coordinate 1,643,752 downwards.
TCTGATGCAAAGAGGACATCACCAAGAACAACCATGACTGTGATTATCTGCTCAGCGCCACCAGCTCAGCTCTGGCTGTGGTGCAAAGAGCTGGAGACTGACTGCAAAATGGTTTGGAAAAAACCCACTCATTTTGGCTCACTGAGAACACTGTGCTGTAAGGGACCACCTGAATCCCACAGGTCAGCAGCCTGCATTTCTGACATCAGTGTAACAGATGCCAAGGGCAAAAAGTACATAGAACATCCCCTTTCTCAGTATAAAACATCAAATTTAAGGTTTTTTATACAAAAGACCAAATCACACAATCCTGTCTCATGCCATAGAAGAGAACAGAGAGGCATTGCCCATACCCTATGACCCATGTGTGCACATAAAAAACCCTTCAACAAACTAAATATCTTAATTAAAAGAATAAGAGAAATATTCAGTAAACAAATACAGGATTGCCACTTTCTATCCTCTTTAAAGCAAGTTTTGACACTTAGACATGGGTTTGTATAGTGAATATTTCCCAGGGAGGATGTTTCTCCCTGAGTATGTGTCATTTGCTCTGCATTAGAACACCTCTGATCTGTCTGAAGTTGATGGAAAACATCAATTTCTAAGCCCACAACACACAGTCAAAATGACATTGAACTCTTTGCCTCCTATTTTCAAGTAAAAGTTTTTCTTATTTGCTACACTACTAATTTTTTGATGTCATTATCTAATTTTTTAATAAATTAAGGCACGGCCCTGCAAAGCTTTGCTGTTTTAGTGTTGTTTGTGGTCTGCCACTTGTGCCTTTGTAGTCCATAGAAATTCTCAGAGTGTAATAACCACAACATACCTGGTGCCTTCAGTGGTGAGTCAAACACCCAGAACTGCCCTCACTGAACTACTTACATGGAGAAAATGTGCATAATTTTTTCAGGAATTGGCCCTCCATTTCTATCTGGACAGATTTCTGTAAAGTCTTCTAAAAATTTTCCAAATATGAATAAACCCACAAAAATGTTTGCAATTTAAAAAGCTGTAATTTCTACCTTGGTCATATGAGAATGAAAGTTGAGAACAAAAGAACAAAGGAGAGTATTATTGTGTAAGATGGAAAGTTTAAAAGAAATTCCCATTCATATTTAACACTAAAATTACACCTGCAATTACTTCCAGTTAAAATGAAAATAGAAAGGACTTCAATGTTCAACATGAAGCTGCAATGAGTGTTTGTTTTTTTTTCCCTTAAAGTATCATGATGATTTTTGTTTTCTTTTGCTGCTGATAGTTTGGGGACTTTTACACTGAGACTTCCACGGAATGCAAGGGTTAAAGATGTGTAAAACAGATTTTCTCACAGTTTAAAGAGAGCAAAACAACACATTTAGGAAGCCAGACAGCTACAAGGTCAAAACGTTACACTTCCAGGTCAAACTTCTGGTTGCAATTAAGCAAATTCCTCTAAACATTTCTAGGGAAATCATCATTCTTTTAGGTTTTATTTCAAATCCCTATTCTTTCTGGCTTACATTTTAACCAAAACAATATTGCTCTCTTTAGAAACATTTAATAAAGAGGACTTTTTTTTTTTCTTAAAGGAACCTGACATTTAAGTTCAAAATAAGAATGAACCCTTAGTTTTTTTCCATCTATTTTCTAGTTCAAGTAAAGGCAAAAGAAGCTATTAAGCCTAGTCAATTTTTGGAAAATAGATACAGTTTTCCTTTTCTTTTAGAAATCATATTTCCCTTTTCCCAAGGCTGCCAGAGCTCAAGGAGTGTTTGGACAATGCTCTCGGGCTCACGGTGTGATTTTGGGATTGTCCTGTGCAGGGCCAGGATTTTGGAGTTTGATGATCCTTGTGGGTCCCTCTAAACTCAGAATATTCTGTGATTCTGTGACAGACCTGGCACACACCTAAACAATGCAACCCACTGTACTTATGTGTTATATGTGCAAGCCTTTGTACCCAAGCTGAAAAAACAAAACCCTACAGTTGAATTCATACTGCATTAAAATTTTAGCCAAACACAAAAGGTCTGCCCAGATTCAGACATTATTCACAAATGCTTTCCTTCAGCAGAATGCAGCTATGATGCTAAACTGCCCTCACTATTTATCTGTGGATGTTCCAGGCAGGAGAGTGTTCCAGATATCCCACACACATATTTGTAAAGGTCAGGCAGCTGAGGAAAGTCAGGTCTATCACAGGGACCACATCAATTCTTCTCTGGGATTTGAGACATTCCAACACAAGGGGTTTGAGCACTGAGTGCAGACCACAGAATCTCTAAAATGCTTCTGGCAGAAATCCTACCTGCCATGTTCACAGAGGATGAGAGAAGGTAGATTAAAGCCAAATTTATTGATCAGAAAATTTCTTCACAAACAGTGAGCACTCAAAAATTACTCACAAACATATCTGCTTCCTATTCCAGCTGTGCCCAGTGCTAAAACACTTCCACAGGCTGTACAGTGATATCCTCTGCATTCCTGCTCCCAAGGAACTCCAGAAGCTTTAAAATCTACACAGAGCACACGTGAAAGAGCATCTCCAGGAGGAACAGATGTTGCAAAGAATCAGCCAGTCAAACAGGAATAGCAAGTACTTAGGGACAGATCTTCAAATTCACTTCATGTGCACTCCAAAATTGCTGAATTCCCACCTGGGACAAGGATGCCAAGGGCTCTCTCAAAAGGTATGTTCCCTGGCCTAGATGGGAATCACTTTGATATTCTCAGGTGAGCATCAAATCAGAAATTAAAGGTGGGGTTCATCTTGCCTAACTGGCAGCACCTGAATCAAAGCAGTCCCCTAAACTTCATTTTTAACTGATAGAGATTAATTGCCTATTAACTTCGAGCCAGCTTTGAGAAACTGAGCCATAATTCCCCTTTGTAAAGACACATGATTAATGGATGCTGATTTTTTTGCCTAACTATAGAAGGAAAACCCCAAAGATAAACTTTAAATTTGCATAAATATACATGTCTTTGCATAAACTCGAGTACTAACAGCAAAATTCCTATGCAGAACTACTTGGATGATAAAGAAAGACCTTTATAGGTTATATAGATGTGTAAGATAGTAGCTGTTTGTGCATGTAAACACAGGGGTTTTTTTGCACACACATACTCAGGAGTAATTTTCATACTGTTTTTTTCTTTTCATAAACTGAAAAAAAATTATATGGAAGCAAGAGACAAAAGATGGCAACAAGATGGAAACAAGAAAAAGCAACACAATGCATTAAGGCAGATAATAATTAAAGGTTACAGGTCAAGGCTGTTTTCAAAACCAACATCAAATTCTTCCTTCTCACAAGAATACAACAAATTAAACAATTCTTGGGTTGTTTTCAATGAAGTATACTTCTTTTCAATACAATACTAACTATATAAAAATACTTTTCCAGGCTGAAGAGTCCCTGCACACTTAACTGTTCCCTCTATTGCATTTCCTCATCTGAGATCATCTCTGTTGTCCTTCTTGGAGTTTTTCCCAATTCTATTGTATTAAATCTAAAGCAAGGAAAAAAAAAAACACCTCACAGAAAAGAAAACACCCAAACAGCACATAAGTATGGGGGGACTTTTTTGTTCTTGCCAAATATCCTCTACCTTGAGAACAAAAACAAAAATAAGAAGTCAGATTATAACCTTGATCTTCTAGAAAGAAAAGCTTTGGTGAAAGAAGATGCCCTTATTCCCCATTAACTGCCTGTAAAAAAAATGGGAAAAAAAAGTAATTAAAATGAAAACATTTTTCCTAAGTTATTGCATAAGTTACTGCATACTTCAGAGAGCTATGAGGCTGTCTTGTCACAGACAGATGAATGTAAGTTTAAAGTTCACACAGATCTGCAGGACTTGGCCACAAATCACAAGTGAGTCCACTGCAGAGAAGCTGCAGTATATTTCTTTTGAGAGACAGATATTACAGTGTGCAACTGCAAATATCAAAGGTCATTTAAGAGACTCCTCCTCAGTGCCCTGGGCTTATCTTTTCCCTCTACTTGCACCCATCAAATTGTTGTAGAGCTGCCCTTTAAGCAAGACAGGTGAAAAGATGCAGGTTAAACCCAAACAAATCACTGTTTCCCAGCAGAGGAGTGAGAGTTAACAGCAGGGAGGGTGGGAATAAATCAGTTTTGCTGCTACGGGATTGAAATGTGGAACAAACCTTACGAACATTTTACACATCTCATGTCCTACAGTAACAGTGAACACTCCTAAAGCAAACTGGGGCAGCCTGAAAAGGGTGTTTCCCTTAAAAACATCATAATGTTCAAACTAAAATGCAAGGCCAAAAGAGTTTGGAATATTTACCACCATGATTTATTGTATATTTTTTGTGCGCTTGCAGGAGCCAAAAAAATCCTTTCATAAGCAAGAGAAATGTATTTTCTTATGAAACTGCATCTTATGCATTTTTCTTTATACTAAATAAGACATGAACTTTGACTCCAGATCTTTGTAAGGCTGAACTACTCAAAATAGCTCTGTACTTCCTTCAGTTTTTCATTTTAGTAAGTTTATCAGAAATTAATGTCTGAAAAATTAACATTTGAGACTTCTACCTATTAATGAAGTACAATCACTTTTGCAAAAAGCAACTGGGAGAAAAGATGGACAGAGAAAACATGATCACAATAAGCCCCGTTCCCTTAGAAATGAAAGTTAAAAATATAAAAAACCAATATCCACAATCCCAGGGAAAGCAGATAAAATCAAGCTCCTTGTGCCCTGTGACAGCTCTCTAATTATTTTCACTGCAGAAGAGACTGTACAATAAAAAGATCTGAAATCAGAGCAAAAATGTTCCCCCCCCAAGCCAAGAAAAACAACAGGGATGCTCGGGAAGGAATGAGAATAGATCTGAAAATTACTTGTATGACAAACACAGTTAACTTTTTCCTCCCTCAAGAGGGGGAGGAAGGTCAGTTTACACTATCCCTTCTTCCTTCCTTCCATTTCTAACCTCACCAGTTGTACCAGCCATATTGTCTTTCCACTTCTCCTTTCTGTTTCCTCTGTGCCCACGTAAACCTTGTTCCTTCCTTATTTTTCACAGCCCTCCCTCTGTCATTCTCCTGTATTTAATACTCAGTCCTCTTTATAGTCTCCTCTTCATTCTCATTGCTCCTGAGCACAACCAGCCACTTTGTGTGGAAATTTGAAATAATGCAGCCACAAACCATACCTGGCCAAAGCCCTTCTTGCATGATTTTGGCCATCCAGGCAAAATCCAACCTGTGAAAATCCTCCCCATTTTAAGTTTCTCTTAAAAATAAAAATAAACCGAAGTCAAACACGTTTGGACATTAATTAAACACAGGAAACAGAGAGTTTATACCAAAATCTATGTCCAAAGACTAAATTAAAGCTTACTTTGGCAAATTGTTCATACTGGCCATTTGGGAGGGGTGGGGAAATTGTTCAGACAGAAGGAAGAATAGGAAGAACTTGCTTGTCTTGGCTACTTTCTCTCATTTTTCCATTCTTTCCTTCTTTCTTTCTTCTCCTGTGTGTAACACCCACAGATTTCCTAATGAGACAGTATGAGACCCACCACACACTGCAGTGTGGGTGTAACTTAAATGAAAAAGAAACCTAAATTAACAAGTAACTTGCATGGATATTTATATTAAGTGTCACAAAACTGAAAAGTGGTATTAAATAACATTAAACGTAATATTATAATATTACAGACACTAATGTTAAAAATAAATTGTGATAGGTGAAAATTTTCTCTTCAAAATAGTTTAACAAGTCTCCTCTGCTCAACAGATCTGGAAGGATAAGATCTGCTCATTGAAGTAAGATAGCTTGGCTTCTAGTTCTGAAATGAATCCTAATACATCATGCCTTGACATAAAAGGTAGTCTAAAATCTTATTAATACAGGTCCAATAATTCTCTTTCAACTAAATTTTGAATACATCCTGCAATGTGCACATTAAAACTGACCTGAAAAGACGTGACTTCAAATGGGGGTGGAATGCTGGCCTGGGATACTCGAAATAGTAAATAACCAGTTAATAGCCATCCTAAGGTTCCTCCTCCAGAAACAAACTTCCTGACAATAGCAGGGGTTTTACAGCAGGGAAACTCAACACAGACTTGCATAACTTTGAGCAAAAAGAAACCCCATTCGGCTTGAAGAGCTCAAGAAGTTTTAATAACCTCCGAATGCAGCAAAAGCAGCAGCTTAAACACCTCCCCAGCAGCACCTTCAGAGCCACACACACTTCTTGGGATGCTACAAAACCCCAGGCAAACGCTGGCCTGGGAGCTGGGATTCATCTCTCCGTGACAAACACAACCCCATCTCGCTGTCCTCCACAAAGAGAACCCCTGACCCCAGAGAGGAAGGTGCAACACAAGAGGTTTGGGGATGTTTGAGTGAAGGCAAAGGGCTCACCTGAAACAGTCCCCAGAGGGAGGTCCCAGTGAACACCCACCTATTCTGTTATTTCCTTCCCAGGTAAGAACAGGCTTGAGCGTAACTTGAATAAACTTGATCCTTGGACCTGAACAAAGCTCTCCTTTCTTACAAATTACAGCCCTGAGCAAAGCAGGCTGAGAGAAGAGGAAAGAGCTGGATTTGGAAATGAGGTTGAACGTGAATGTTCGTTATCACAGCCTGTTTTCTCCCTTTGGTTCTTTATTGTTAATTAATGACGGGGAGATTAACAGCAGAAAACTGATGGAACAGTAATTCTGCCCCATCCAAAGTAAATATCTTTAATCTAAAACTGTCACTGATATTACTGATGACCTCCTCAAATGCATATCCTTAAGTTTTTAATTTTCAGGAAACAAGGGGAAGAGTCAAGCAGAAGATCAGTTCACAACCCTGGGACAGCATACCAGTATTTTTACTGAAAAGTTCGTGACATAAAAGAAAATGTAAGACCCTAAAGTTTCACAAACACCCACAAATTAGTGTTGCATCTGTCTGCATATATAAAAACAATTATTGTGGCTGGTAGTTTTACCTTATAAAACCATTGGTTTGGAAAACCTAGTTCTTACTGAGGCAGGAAACTTTAAAAAACGAAGAATAAAAAATATCCCTCGATAAAAGAAAACACAGAAAAACCTCAACAAGTCTTAGAAATTCTGATCCCACCTTCTGTAACGTCCCTCTGCTTTCACTGCAAGAAAATTCTATTTGTTCACTAAAACCCAGGAAAGTACAGAGGTCTGAAAGTTCCTGTGTTTGACAAACGTTAATAATATTTTAAAGGGATAAAATGTAGTTACAACTTGAAAGGGAAAAAGAGTTTAGAAATTCTTTAGTGATCAGAAGCATCTTTTGCTTATGTAGTTTTGTGTTCCTGGGGGTGGGAAAAGGCCCTCCTGTTGTGCCATAACAATCTGGCTCCCACATATGCCTAAAATTTTGCAATAATAAGTCAACCATACAGTATGCAACCCACATTTTCTTCATTAAAATCACTCATTATTATTGACAATAGCATTTAAAGCTGCAACCACCAACGGGAATTCCATAGGAATATACCTTTTCAATAATGGAAAACATTTTGAGAAGCAAAGAATTTGTTCAGAATTAAAACTGGTAATATAACATACATTGAGTTTACCATTTATGAGTATAGTGATCAGATATTGTAAGTATGTAACAATATTCACTGCAGAAGCCATAGTTCAGTAGTGATCCATCTCAATATATTTAAGGAAATGTGACAAACCGGGGCCAACCCTTTTTTCTGTGACAAGTTTATAACATGCTCCGTGCTAGTAATAAAAAAAAAAAAGTCATTTTTTTCCAAAGAACTATTTAAACATAAATTGCTTTTATGATATAAGACCAACAGATAAGCCTATCAACTGTAAAACCTACCATTATGACTGCAATGAAATGATATTAAACAAAAATTGGCAAGTCATTTAGCCCCCAAGCTGATGTAACAGAGCACAAGCTCCAGTGATCATTATCTTTGGTTTGAAAGGTGGATGTACTGAAACTGCACTTATTAGTCTCACCACCCTCACACACACAAAAAAATCAGTTCCATTTGGGTAAAAGTTCTTAATCCTGTTCTCCCCTGCACTCCCAAGGCCATTGGGGCTGCAGTTCCACTGGTGAAGTCAGAAGGTCATTTCTCACATCACAGCAACTCCTCAAGACTGGATACGTTGCCACAAGAGGGAGAAGCAAAGATATTATTTCTAAATGAAAATCTTCCTGATGGCAAATTTCTCCCGGAAAAAAGAAAGAGCAGTACTTTCCACTGTACTTTACCTTCCTTTATTTCATGACAAGTCAAATAATTTCTTTCACCTGTGAGAAACAAAGGAGCAGATGATCCGTGTCCCCCTGATTTCCATTGACCGCGTTGTTTCCGTGCTTCCAAGTAGTGTTGGACTCTTGAAGCAACAACTTCTTCCAGCAGCTTGCAGAGCTCCTGGAAGAGTAACCAGTGGCCTGCTTAGATCTAAATTTACAGAAATCGATACAAAATCACCCTCTTTCACATTAAAAGGAAAAACATCATCTGCAATTCAGTACTGAGGGGAGAAGCACATAAATTGGGAAACAAATGGGAACAAGGAGGGAATGAAACCATTTCTCTATAAAGCAAGAGAGGAAGTACACGATGAAATTCTCTCTTGGCAGATGAAATACATTATATTACAGTACTATTAGTTTTTTAATCAGAAATTGGTTTCATATGCAGCCAATGTAGGAAAAAACACATGTTAAAAATGTATCACAACATTAGGTATTTAAGAAAAATACTAGTAAAAATGCTCCCAGGAATTGTCAGCACACTATTTCTCTGCAAGAATCCTTACAATCCACAACAGATATTTTGCTTCAATTCAGTGTAATTTGGGGGGAGGAAGACTTGGAGCAAATTAGGTCACGGCAACTTAATTTCTCTAATTCATTTTGATTTTTCTGCTCCTAAACATAACTGTTCATATTTCTCATACCTTCTTCAAGAAAGCACAGTGAAACCACATACAACTCAGGGAGAACAAACTCTTCAGCCAGAATAACCATAAAAAAAAATAACTTGGAGTAAAAACAAAAATTAATCTCTTGAATACCAGAATAAGTTTTCAGTTTGATACTCACACGCATACTTGAGACTTTTCCCTCAGTATTCTCATTTTCCATTGTTCATAACTATTTCCTCACAGAAATGATACTTTGTGGCACACAAAAACACAATTTTACCTTTTTATTGTGTTTGGGTAATGACAAAATTATATTAGTAGTATCTAAATAAAATATCTTGGCCTGAAATTTCCTTTTGGTTAATGTAGAAAGTATGCAGAGCAACAAATTTTTAATGCATTGCTCTTAATGAAAGCAGGGCAATATATTGGTCAACCACAGCCAGTATTTTCTCCTTACAGTGAGAAATACATTTTCCTTTCTGCTTGTAGAGTCTAATTATAAAATACTATATTTACTTATTCTTCTGTTTAACTCATTAAAGCGATCCCATTACACATTCCTGCACAGGACTCTGGGTTCAGGTTAGAATGAAAAGGCCTAGAAAGCAGCAGAAACATGGGGTGTATTTGGTTCCTTCTGCACCAATAAACATCACCATGCACTTCCTTCATTGACATGGAACATATTTTAGCTTTTATGCTCATGGAAATATTATTTAAATGGTTCTCCACAAAGAACTACACAGACCTAAGAGCGCAAAGATGAAATGTGACTTTGCTGTTCCAGGGGAAAAGAGATATGACAGAAAGGGCAGGGAAATTTGAGGGGCAGAAAGAGGGAGAAGCAATCCCACAATGACTCTGCATCCAACTCATGACAGCAAACTGTGGCACAGGCAGGCAGAGAGGGCTGGACCACCAGCAGTATTTTCCTGAATTTGGAAACCACAAAAATGTACAAAACCACTTGTGATGAGCACATGGAAGCTCTCATTAAAAAAAAAATAAAATATATATATATATATATATAAAGGCATATTTCTTCTTTAAGACCTTTTTGCCCCACTTACACAAAGATCCTGCCTGGGACTTGGAGGAAGCAAATGCAAAGCTATTGGACTCCCACTTCTCAGTTGCTGAAAATATGCAACCTTTGTGCTTCTCTCGAAACGTGCGGTCCCAGAAACGCGATGAAGGCTGCCCTGTCATGCCTCTTTATTAAATCAATCATGATCTAATTTCCTGAAATTCATATCTTTTGTCTTGGCAGCCTTACAAAATACATTTTGAAAACGTTTAAAACTCAGAGAGCAAAACTGGTTATAAATAGAAGGCGTAACGAGCGTTCATTTAGGCAGAAAAAAAGAAGCCTAAAAGATTTCCCCCTATTTTCTTATTTCTCTGCTTAATAAAGCACAAATCTGATGGCCCACATGCTGCTAAATATTCTGCTCCCTCAGGATATTAATTTATTGTTTCTTTTAATTTTATTTAAACTTAGAGAGGTCCAGGGACGCTCTGCAGTGACAGGTTAATTAAGGCATTATTAGGAAAAGTATCTGCTGAAAATTACCGTAACGGAGACTTGCGGGAAAGTCCACAGGCATCCCAAACATGTCCTGCCTTCGTTTTCAATAGGGAACTTCTCAAGTTCCCACACAGGCTGACATGGGGGAAAACTCCTGCCAGTAACTCATCACAAGACTGGAGCAGAAATCACACACAGCCTGATGAAAGTTACAGTCAGAATTGTGATTTTCCACCATTTCGTCAGGATACACAAATGATACACTTGAAAAGTTTCTTTTCATGTGATGCAATGGTTCTACTACAGTTTATCATTCATACTTACTAGGTTTTCTTGCACCCTCTAAATGCAACACCCGTTCACACTTCTCAGAATGAGAAAAAAACAATTAATATAAAGATATTTCACCAACAAATGATACCTGTCACGTTGTCACAATCTGCTTTATATCACTCAGGATAATTCATAAACATTCACGAAAAATGTGATTTTAAAATGAAAAGTCACAAGAATCCAAACAGCATACACATGTATGTGTACACCCACAGAGTTTAAAAATTAAAAAGCAAATTTAAAGTGGTCATTAGTGACCCAAAAAGCACATGTGGCTGACTAAGGGGTCCCACAGCAATCGTTGATGGTAAGGTATAAGTAACAATATTCTCAAAGCCTTGGAAAATTCTGAACAGTTCAAGGCAATCCAACTTTTTCCCTGCAGCCACACGCTTTTGAAGTAGAACTGATACTTGTTGTACCTCTTTCTCATGATCTGAAAACCAGCTGGTGTCTTTACTGGAGCCTTGAGGCAAAATATGAACATCCACCAGGACAGCAAAGTTCCCACACTGGAAGAAAAAAAAAAAAAGACAAAAAAAAAGTTGAACTGGAGCTGCCAGGAAGCACATGTGGAACAGACACAGACAAGGAGATAAACAAGCAGGTAAGCATATCCATCTGATTCCAAGATACAGCAGGCAGAACATTCAACTGGGGAAGTTTATGAAGAATGGAATTACAACTTTATCATTGTCTGTGGACTTCATAAGAAACAAGAGCATCAGAGCTCACCGAAACCTTTAAACAATAGCAACAAGTATAAGAACATGGAATTTTCTCCTGCTATCTAAATGACATTTTTAAATCTGAGTTCAAGCAAATTTTAATTTTGTTTCATTTCCTTCACCAAACTCCCATCACTCTATTTTCTGAAAATCTGGTACCATATTAGTCATCTAGTTTGCATTTTAATTGTACTAATTCCTTAAAAATTCAGCCTATTGGAGGTCTTTTCCTCTCTAACCTACCTAATGTAAAGAACAGTAACTTTGAAGGATTTATCAATGAATATTAGGCAGTTACCACATCTGTCATTTGGGCAATGCTATACTTTGAATGGTTAAATAATAAGGCTCCCCCTATATACACTATATACAGTTGTTAGGATGTTATAGTTACTATAGTTATATGTAGTTATATATATATAGTTATAGTTATTAGGATGATATAGGTGACATCCCAAGGCACATCAGCTATTTCTCAAGTTCCTTGATTAACTTTCATTGAGGATAAGGTTACACATGAGCTTTAATTCTTTTCTTTCTTCAGTACATCAGTCATTACAATGAACTAATACAAGGAAGAGTGAATGGCACAAACACATCCCAGTTCCACTGGGCACTAACTCATCCCTGCCTCTTTCCCTGCACAGGGATAGGGAGCATTTCAAACTAATGGGGCCTTTTTCCTACTCTAACTCAGCACCAAATCTCAGTCAGACACCTCTGAATCGAACAACAGGGAAGGGAAAAGCGAATTTCATCGTTCTGGTTTGGCTGCCTGTGATGCAATAAACTCCCTCTTCGAGAAGACTGGACATGTGTGGTCATGGCAATTGCACATCCGGAATGTCTGATGGAACAGAAACAACATCCTGATTCCAGACAGAGCTCAAATGTGCCCCAACCATCCAGAGGGAGATTGGGCTCCTTTCAAGTGGCCATTGCAGGGCTCCCTTCCTGTCCTCACTCAGTCTCTCCATGTTTGCCCTTCCCTGCCAAACATCTGCACACCCCAACCTCAGAATTCCAACTGCTAACAGAATTAGCTCTAAAAACAGTGTGATATACAGTTTTAGTTGTACATCACCCACAGTCTGTAAGTCAGGTTTATGGTATAACACAAGTACAGCTGTTGGTGTACAATTAGCACAAAGAACAAGATTTACCATCAATTTTATTAACCATGACAGCATATTTGGTAAATTAAAAACCTCTGGGTTTACAAAACACTTAGATCTGTAAATTATGCACAAACAAAGGTATTAAAATAATGATTCAAATACAGTTAAAATCTAATCAATATTGGAACGTAGCTAGAATGCAAAAGTTTGGCAAATGAGACAGGCATTGGGAAATCATTTTGAGAAACTTCTAAGTTACTTATAGGTATCAGTCACTGAAAGAGCAGAATGCTTTGATCTACTGTATCAAAAGGCTTCTCTTTCCTCCAGAGAACCAAGAATTACCAGATGGCTGCAACAGCAAACCTTTCCAAGCTTTAAATGGATGACAAAATATCTCTCCAAAATCTCTGGTGAATCATTAGTCAGCTCCAGCAAACTTTAAGTTGACTACTGAACTTCAAAGTCAGCAGACGCTGCAGATTATAAAGTGAAAGCCAGTAAATTATTCATGGCTCAGCACTTATAACAACCAACAAGTATTTGATATATCAAGAAAATTCAAATTATCAAATGCTACATGTTAACTGGCATCATTTTCTATTGACTCCAGAAACTTTATATACAGATACAGATGCAAAGTACAGACCTGTTCTTCAAGAAGGGATAAAGTTTGTAATTATTTTCTTCTGAATGGCAACGCTTGTCTCAGTTGCCAATCTTGAAACAAATGGAAAAAAAGAAAATAACGAACCATATTTGAAATTATATAATGGAACAGTTAAAATTAAGATACTACAAACACACCAAACACTTGTCATACTTCAAAGAACAGTACAGACTACATGCCAATAGAAATAATTGAGAGGAACAGAAGAAAGTGGAAGAAAAATGTACATTGTTTATATTAACAGATTTGATGATCTTATAGAAGTTTCTCAGCAATTTTTATTTTTATTCTGATGACATTTCATTCCATGCAAATAGTAGCTTTCATTTGAGAGGAAATGAAGTGTTTCCAGTCAGTGTGGCTGCAAGAGGCAACTCGTGATTCGTAAGTACCATAACCGAAAGGCAAACAAAAAGAACAGCAGCCTTTCATTTCATGCTTTCAAACATCAGTCTCAAAATTTGCACTGAATATTGTTTTTAGAGGTGTGAGGGTCAAAACTGAAACCTGAGTGCCTGATTTGATGGGAAAAAAACATTTGTCAAAAATCAAAAACATTTCACTGAAAAATTAAAGACAGAAACAGATGCGCTCATTTGATAGCCCCCATAATTCTAGAATTCAAAAACTCTTCATTTTCACAAGCTGTTTTTAATGTCTGCATTCTTACTGAAACAGTCTGATGACATTCATTGTGTCACTAAACAAAGGGCTTTAAATGCTCCCAGAATGTTGTCAGTGTATTGTTGTACAGTAACGGCATCTAATTCAGAACACGCTTTCAGAAATCAAATTGTTTATACAAATACATCAAACACTTCATAGATTCTGCATGTTGAAAGGATAACCAGCCATGCAACATAAACAGAATAAAAACCAACACAGGGCTAAGTCAGTCAAGGGAAGTCATCTGCTCATAACCTGTTCAAACCCTGAAATAAGCACATATTAGATGGTGAACTATTTTAGCAAATCACCCAAATAAGGACTTTTTATTGCTATACTGATTTTTACAATCAGTGGGCTCCTACGTGGTGCTCTCATTTCTTTAAACTGCATCACTTCAAACAGCATAAACCCAGCCCTTATAAACAAAAAATACTTGGGCTGCTGGGGATAAACACGGTGAGTTTGCGTTCGGTGACACCACTCCAAATGTGCTGCATCATTAAAGCAGACAGGGCTGGAGAAACAGCTTCCCATGACACATATTAGTGTTTCCCACTTCTGGGATTACTCTGCAGATGTGGGCTGCAGGGTCAGAATTAATTGTAGCTTAGCTAAAACAGAACCATCTGATGGTTTGGCTGGATTTGGGGCTGGGCGGGAAGGAGCCGAGCTGGAACTGTCACCCTGCTTTTCCTTCCCACCAGGAGAGCTGCAAACACAGGTGACACCCCCAGGGTGGCAGCAGGAGTTGGCCCCAAGTTTGCCATCTCTGCTTCAGCTCAGAATGGTCTTTGTGGTGCCAAAAGCTTGGGGACTTTGTTTATGAGCCTTGCTTTGCTTACAATCAATTGGAATAAAGTCAATTTTGACCCACGTTTCCCAGTTCTACTGGGAGAGAAGCGTGTCCTACACTGCACAACTTGAGTTCTTCAGGATAAACATGCAGGGACTGTTTCTTTCTACTGTTTCCTCTTCCCTGAGAAGTGGGCTAATTAATCACAGTGGTAATTAGTTACAGTCTCAGATGATGTCAACAGTTAAAAAAAAAAATAGACTAGATCCCAGTGACCACTCAAAAATGCCTTTAGAAACCCTTTTTTGGCATTGTGACATAACTGATAGGAGGCAGCATCAATCTCCAGGGGGCAAAAGCACAGCCAAGAGATTTGGGGGGAAAATAAAATAAAATAAAACATACATAAGGACCTTATGTGAAATATCTTGCCTTAAAACAAAGAGGAAAATTTAAATATTTTCCATCCTTTTTCTTTCTGAAAATCAGTAGATGTTCTACACTGAATCAAGCGAGCTCAAACATCTACAGCATTAAGTATAATTATGTATTGTCACTGGCCTATGCACTGTGCCAACTATATTGTGACAAAATTCACTTTTTCCAGGCTTTTCAGAAAAAAAAGTTTGTTCTCCTCCTTTATCTTTCTGACCCCAAAGAAAATGATGTGTCTTCCTTCTGGCTGTACTTTTACCACCAATGACTTTCAATATTTTGACTTTTTCTGTTCTACAGCAATAATTGACCTTTTATTTGTCACCATACAGTCAAGCTGCACAGAAATAGTGTTTCCCTGGTTACTGCTCAAAGCAAGGTGTTTTTTCAGCTCTCTATTTCAAGGGTGTTTAGAAACCATCAGGTCACCAGTGAGTGGTTTTACTGTCATGAGATTAATCAGAAGGTCACCTAATGAGAGGAACCGGTAATTGTAAAAGGATTCCTCACCAGCTGATTCAGAAGCAGAGCATAACAGATCAGAGAGAAGGCTCCAGAAGGAGCCACAAGCAAGATCCCTCTAGGAATTATTTATGACACAAGTCCATTCTTCGGAATGCTCAAGAAATATGATGCAAATGCCAGGGGGAAAAAAAAAAAAAAGGTATATTCCACTTTTGACCTTTTCTCTCTTCTGGATAAGAACTGCTTGGTTCTGGAAATTGTACAAGGCTTGTACTTTGTCAGAAATCAATTTATGAAAGTTGTAGAATAGTTTTGACAAATAAATCCTTCTTGTTAAAGGGTTATAGCCATCAGCTAACATCACCTAGATCTTTTAAATTCCCTGCTTTCAAAGATCTATGGGGTCACTCTGCAACAGTAAAGAGGGAGCAGCAAATCAAGGGCAAGGGTAACTTGCAGATCAATCCTCAAAAATAGCTGTACTAAATTACACATAGATTCAGCAGGAATTGGACAACCTAAAATGCATTCAGACTTTCCAAAAGCAGGGAGGAAATTCCCCCTTTTATAACCTGAATATGGGTTATATCTAAATAATCTTTCACAAGTGGTTGGCTTGCTTTTATTTTAGGAGTATAGTTTATGAATGAGAAATTCCTAAAGGGAGGAGTGTTTAATTTTCTGGTGTCTGAGGGGAAGAAGCAGTTATCTGAAAATTGAATCAATAAGCTATAGGCACATTAAGATCACCCTGAGAGGTTCCCATGCCAAGCAAAGAGGTGTAAGCAGAGAACAAGCCTTTAGAACAAACCTTTGATAAATGTGCTCTGACAACACATGAAACTCGGATGCAACATCAAGGCAGCATTTTAGACTCTTAACAGATGCAGATGGACAGGATATTAAACTTAAGAAATGATGGGAAAAAGAAAACAAGAAATACTTGTGAATGATTCAACCCTTAGGAAAACATAAAAAAAAAAAAATCTAAGGAGTTTGAAACCTGATGGAGCTGTGTATGATACTGGAGACTTCCAAATTAAGGACTAATATGCTGTTGTTAAAGCACATAATTGCAAGAGATCCACCCAAATCAACAGATTAAAATAAATTAACGAAGACAACTCCTTCAGAAAACCCTCAGTATGTGCCCAGGTAAAGGACCTGAATGTTTTTAGCAACGTAAGAATCCTGCAGTGCAAACAGAGCCCTTCAGTTCATCACCCACAGTCAGGCTAAGCAGCAATTACTTAATCTAAACATCTGAACTGGGCTTGGAGAACTGCTCTATCAGGTACAACGTTGAAAAAGAGGCCTAAATTGCATGAGAGAATTAAGCTTAATTTCGGTTGTCAATCTGTGCTGGTCTGATCCCAGTTCTGTAGGAGGTTTTGTAGCCCACGTATTGAAAGGAGCCGTGGAGCTGGAGCTCAAACAATTGCAAAAAGCAAGTTTTTCCTTGGGGCAAAGTCTCCAAGTAACAGTGCAATCTCCCCATTGTTTTGAAAGGATATACACCATGTCCCTGCCTGTGTCAGGACTGATCCAGAAAAACAGAAATAGCAGCACGGTATTTGTTCAAGATAATAAAAAAGATAAGCTGAGATTCCAACAAGCTGCTTTCACCCTTTTGTTGTAAAATATTATTGTAAAAAGGATGGTATTTTTTCAATCATAGCTAGGAAGCGATGATGAAATACCCTTCTCTGCAGCAACCTGCTTTCAGGACACTTGGGGTTGGGAAGGGTGAGCAGCCATATCCACTGGAGAGCTGAGCACATTCACAACCTACCTGAATGCCATTAATTTGTAATTGTAAATTTTAAGGACGTTTCCTAGGGCTCAGACACGGGTTAACACATTATTGTGCATCACCTGATCACCGGTAAGTGGGTGCAAGTAAAGATTATTTCCTTACCTGGCCCTCACCCTGAGCTATAAACAACAAAAGTTAGGGATTATGAGAGTGATTCACGAGGAGAAGAATTGCCTTGTAGGTGCTGTACTAAACTGGAACACGGGACATTCTCTGTGGTTGCAGAAAGTCAGTGCTGGGATTTAATTTCTTGTCCTGGTGGAAAGACAAAGGAACTAGCACATAGCCTATGCAAAACACTCTGCACATCTGAATTATTTATTTTGTAATTATCAAATGCTACTGTAAAAGGTATCAAAACAATTAGAATGATTAGAGGTTCATAATACATACAAGGGCTTGCTTGAGGCCTGCTAAGAAAAAGCAGTGATGACTAAAGCTTCCAAAAATCTAAAGATCACCACAAGGCTGTGATTTCTTCAGAAAATTATATTGTTGTGTTACAGTTTAGTACAGCACCCTCAAGGCTTGAGGGTTTTTTCAGACCTTTAACTTGTTAAACGATTTTCACAGGTTTTCACATACATGCTGTACACGCTACATTTTAATATTAATGAGCCAAACTTTAAAGTATCAACAAAGGTCATCAAGTGTGTACTGGAAGCTACTGAGGGATATGTTCAGCATGAAAAGAACCACCACACAGAAGGGCTGAGGAGCTTAGTAATGTACCTTCTGATTTTATGTTTCTGCATATGCTGGTCATGACTAGAAAATTAAGTGAAACAAAAATTAAGGCAAAAAGACACCACCCTCAATATCTTCTGATGAAGGGAGCAGCAGTTCCCCAGCACATGATGCACCAGGAAGATATTTCCCAAGTTTATTGTACAACAGCTGCAGGGATGGGCCGACTTCCCTCTCCCAAAAACAGAACGGGGAAGTGAGGGCAGGTCCTGCGCAGGAAACTGTTCCCTGTCCCCCAACTTTGCAATTGTTTTGGATTCCTTTTAATTCTAAGAGACAAGGTCTCACCTGCTCAGAAATTCACTCCTCTCATGAAAACATTACCTACCACATGCAGCTACTGCAACTGAAAACCAAACCCAACATCTGCAGCACGTTTCAATATAAAATATTTGCAGATGCTAAATCTTTATGCCAAAATAACTTAACAGATTGAAGATGCATTGATTACAGATGCTCATACTTTAACACAAATACATAAAGCAAAAGTGGTTTTTATTTGCAAAAAAAAACCCAAAGTAATATCAAGCCAAACTTCTTAATAGTGCTAAACTTGCTTAAGTGGTTGAAACGTTGCATTTTCCAAGTACATAAAAGAAGTACTTTTTAACTCTGTGCTTTAACTAATTTGTCTAAGCTAAGCCAGGAAAGTTTCAGAACTGCAAGAAAGCTTTTTCAGAAAAAAACATAAGAAAAAAGTGATTCACTGCTGAAAAAGGCACTTTACAAAAGTGACACCCTTTGCACAAAATCCTTCTATTAAGTGGGAGTATATATGTCAACACAGGGCAGAGGGAGAGGAGAGTTCCACAAAATATTCAATGCTTTATCTACAAAAGTACAGGCAGAGAAACAGATGAGTCCTTCAAGTGAATAAGTAAGTAATGCTCTAAATCTTATTGCTGAAAAAGCAGAATCAGATGATGGAGAATACAACACATTTCGAAATGATCAGCACAAAGCTCAGGCAATTACCAGCTGGCAAGCAAAGGAATATAAGGGGTTTTTTGATATCCACAGAAAAGAATTCTTTTCATCTGGCATGGAACACAGTATATAATAAATAGACTTTGTGCATAAAGAAAAATGGATACAAAAGGAATAGGAGAAACAAGCCATTTATAAAAATATGTAAAATATTAACACAGTTGAACACTGAAGGGTTGGCGACAAGCAACAACAAGCTGTGAAAAGTATCACTGATTCCTGGTGGTGTGTTTGTCACCAGAAAGGCTGCTTGGACTAAAACTTAACCTGCTAAGGAAGGTATTTTCCCATTTTCCTGTCCTTGCCCCAGTCTGCCTCCATCTTACTTCTTCCAGAACTGAACAGGTATAACTGTCCCCCACCTAAACCAGCATCGGTTCAACATCTGTTTTAAAATGCATCCTAAAAACTACTGAGTCTGACAGAAATAAATAGGAAGAGACTATTCCTGTCTCTCTCCTGGCACACCAAAATGGTAACCCCTGGGAGGAGAACAGGGCAATGAAAAGCAGGTGGGGATGACAAGACCTTAACTGGAATCAGATGCAGCTGGAAAAGTGCACCTGACTGTGTTCCAAGAGCAGCCCTTCAGGAGGCACCAGGAACATCTCCCTGACCTACAGGGAAGGCAGGGGTGACATTAATCAGTATTTACATGCACCCTGCAAGCACAGCCAAAAGTTGTAACACAGTGATTTCTTCTTCTGCAAATATTCCTCTTCCCACAACTCAGCTTCTCAGGTTGGGAGAGGTGAAGTGCCAACCATTTTGCTCCTAAAGTTTTATAAAAATTAGTTAATTGACTCCAGTCTCTTCTAACAGAGGGAGAGAAGATCCAAACTAATTGTGATTCTTTCTAACATAAAACAAATATTCAAAGAAGCAAACTCAGTATTTCACATAAATACAGCTTAACCTACAGCTGTGGTTTTGTGGGTTTCTATAATTCTTTTTCACACCAAGTGCACTGATAGGTATCATATTCATGTGTGGTCAATCACAAAATGAAAACCCAAGGAAAAACACTTGTGAAAAACACAATGTACAGACACTATTGCTCATTTTCGCCTATTATGAAGAATAATAGAAACAACAGGCTCCCAAGATTTCAGAGAAGTTTTACATTTCAAAGCCTTTTTCTTTTTTTCTTTTTTTTTTTTCCCAAATTTCCCGTGGATTATGTTACTAATTGGGAATATGTGGGAAATATTTCCCACATTTATGTTTATAAAAATTCCAGTGATAATTAGTAGCAATCCTAACACACGTGGAAAACATTAAAATCATTGAAAATTATAAATAGTGTTGACTTTATGCAACAAAATGCAGACATTAAATACATAAAAAGGTACATTGGGTCAGTCCAAAGGTCCATAATGACCCCTCTGCTCTGACAGTAACAAGTATTAGAAGTCTACAGGAAAAGCTTAAAAAACATAAGCAAATACTGATAGTTTACTCAGTAGATGTATTAGACACTTGTCAACATGAGATTCTGAGGTTTTAGAGGCTGCATCTGTATTTGGAAGTCACCAGCGATTGTCTTCTCCCAGAATTTGTTAAACTGGTTTATAAAACTGCTTGAATTCTTGCATCCACAAAATCCTGTGGCAAGCAGTCCCCCAAAACCAATAACACACTCATCAGGAATTGTGTGTTCTGGTTCATTTCAAACCATCATGTTGATTTAATTAAATACTCTTGGTTGTTAAATTAGAACAAACAGACATTTCTTATTTATCTCTTCCTCCCATCCACAATTTCATAGGCCACTGTTATTCCCTATCCACTCACCTCCAGCTTTCTCTCCAAGCCTAAGAGTGTTAAATTGCTCCTTATACTGAAGAAGTTCCCTACCTCGCTCTAATGTTCTTAATTCCACTATGGAGAGCTATCAGCAAAGGTAGTGTTTGAAAAGAGGTTGTGCCCTCATTTGTACCATGGCACAGTGATGGTTTTACTTGTGTTTGCTTCACTCAGTTCCTAATTCCCAAAATTGATTTTGATCATTTTTTTTTAAATGCTGCTGTGAATGGAGCTGACGCTTCCAGAAAATACCATGAACTTCAAGAAGTCATTCCTGTGTGCTGGTCCTGTGTTCAGAACCCATCAATCACACCCCTCAGTTTGAAGCTGTTCTCCCTCACCCACACATACCTTGCATTTGATCTATTCTCTGTCATTTAATTGTACAGTCACTCAATACTCTGATTTTTTGCCAGCCTGCACTGTAAGCTTTGTTTCTCAGGTCCTTTACAAACACAGTGTCTGCCCCAGAGTTCCCTGTCCAACTCCAGTATTGCCTCTACCCCCCTTTATCCTTCAGCCAGGGAATCTGTGTAAGGACCTTCTTTATCAGCCCATTTAAAGAGCCTTTGGTGAAGCACCTCGTGGAGAATCTGAATGAGTTACAGCAGCCAGATCTCCCTGTTCCTCACACTCACTGATTCCTGTAAAGACACCAGAAGGTCATGGTGCATGACTTCCCCTTACAATGGCTATTTTGACTTTTCCCCCACTGTACTACCCAAATCCAGGTATCCATTAATTCTGCCCCAATGGAGTTTGTGTTAATTGGCCAACACAGATTTAGACACTGATCTGACAATTTTCTTAGTCCTGTCACAGGAGGCACTCACACACACATGGAACTAGGGCAGTTTAATAAGAGCAACATCTGCCAAAGTTTATTATTCTCACATATGGTAAAATCTGGCTGTGTTCTTCTTCCAGTGCAGAGTACAGACTGACTAAAACAAACAACTACATTAATATCTATTGTTTCTTTTGCAGCTAAGAACACTATGAAACTGGACAATTAGTTAATGCATTAGTTAATGCATCTGCTTCAAAAATTTCAGCTTTTTAACACATTAGTAATTAGCAAAACTCTACAAATGCATCTTGGCACCCTCTCCCATTGTGTGCAAATACAGAGAATCTTGTTCAAGCCAGTGCCTTCTCCCTTAGGTAACTCGTTTTACTTCACTTGTCTCCCAGATTCCCCCCCCACTGAACCAAACTGCTGGAAAAAACCCCCACCTTCTGTACATAAGCTAATAACTGTATAAAACAGTCCCTTAAAATTCTTTTGTTTTTATAATTTTCTATCCAAAATTACATGTATTTCTATATTTACCATTCTTTTTCTCCTTGCTCTCATCAGTAATCTATCTCAAAAAACCTGCCACAAGTCTCCTAATTCTTCATGACATTTTTCCTGAATTTAAATTCATCATTCAAGACTTTCTCCACACCTGCCAAGGTCACAATTCCTCCTTAATGCATCTTCTAAACAGGCAAGTGCTGTCAGTTTTACTGACAGCAGAAAGCAGCTCAATAACTTAAGCTCTTGCCATCTATTATGGGGCATCTAAGATGTCACCTGGCTGAATTAAATCTTGCTTAATTGCAATGTTTGTGTCCTACCCAGCAAGATGTTAAAATGGAAAATTAAAACTGAATTACTTAACATGTCTGCAATAAAATCTAATTTTCCATAACCTGTATCCACCTGCTTAGCTCTGCAAGGGGGAAAGAAATAAAGTTTACAGATAACAACATCCCCACCAGCTGCACTGTCATTTAACACCCATAATCAATGAAAACAAGAGAACCTTCAATGCCAACTGCTTCATATCTCACAAGGAGTAAATCATTTCCATCAGTTCCATCATTATAATTTGATTCTCTGAAAAATGAAATTTTGAGACTGATGCAGCATTTTGCATTAATCAAAACGGTGCATTTTTCTTTAAAAAAAGGCAACAACCAGTTGCTAGAGATGCAAAAACTAGGCCCAGATTACACTACATGCCAACAAAAACAAGTCTTCCTTAACTTGCTAGTCCTTTTAACTCATGGCCATAGCATGGAGATACAACTCCTATTTGTAATCAACAAGAAAAATAATTATTGGCGCATTGGCCTGAGAGGAGACTTTTCCCCTGCTTCTGGTCTGTATCACTCTCAGTTCCCAAGCCTCTTTCCACCTCTCCTTATCTCACTCTTCATTTTCCCACTGTCAAAGCCTGTTTTTCCAGGAAGGAAAGTTATGGTAAAGATGAGGAATATTGTTCAGCACCTCTTTGCCCTTTGGCACTGCTATCAAACACTGGGATTTTATCTGCCACATTAGCAGAGATCTTACAAAGAACACATTCCTTTTTGTATAATGTACATGGTGGTCACTCAAACAATAACCAGTAACAGATGTCTGAAGTGAGGAGAATGGACTATTTAAGTAGAACTTTATAAATTCTGATGATACTTTCCCAGATTTGAAACCTTGACACTTCATTTATAACTATCAGTATGGCCATATACTTTCTTTGGTGTGTTTATTTCTAGCTCCAACTCGGTGAGGACTCTTTGTCCATCATGCTTTAAGTTTCTCTGTGACCTTGCAGATAATCTTACCCTCAACTTGCCTTCATTTAATAGTGTAAAGATAAAAATGAAAAAGCCTCTGCAAAGAATTCAGTATCCAAATAAGGAATTCTGACAGGGCTATGAACTTACATGAAATTACTGGTCACATTCAGTACCCTGCACTGACCATCTGGGAAAGTTTTTCTTTCAAAGGAAACACAAAAGTATGAAAGAAATGTAACCTGCCAGAGCCCATTGAAGTTTTAATGTTACAAGATTTGTATTTAGGTCTGCTTTCCAAGGGTTTTTAAAAAGCACTCTCACTTCATAGGCATGGGAAATTAAATAATAACTGCTTTAAATATCCTTACAGTTCAATATTACAAGAAAGTGTTGGAATTTTAGAAGAAAAGGAATCCAGAGCTGAAAACCATATCTGCCAATAGCACCTTTACTCACACAGAAAGCAGAACTAAAGATCAATTTTGCATAATACAGAAGCAGTTTTTTAAGACTACAGTCTTTACAATGCTGCATTATGTTTAATTACCTCGTTTTCACAATCCCTTTTAAAACAGGAAAGATTCCTGGATGTATTTCTGGTTAGAGCTGCTTAAGAAAAAATGGTATTTTTAAAATGTCCATCTCAGCTGCAGAAATTAAGGGTATCACCAATAGGAGTAGCAATGGAAAAGAATATATTTTAGAAGACGAGGTCAAATTCTGAGCAGATAAACAGATCTATGAACCATCCTTTTCAACAGACAGATCATATTGCAGGGCAGAAAGTTGCTTTTCTCCCAGTTACAATACTCACCTGTGCCCAAACTATTGGACATCCACGGAGTTCAAAAAGACAAGCTGACAAGATGGAAAGGCCCCTTTGTACACAGCAAGAACATTTCTGATAGAACCCAAGCAATGCCTACCAGAAGTCAGAAATCTTACACTAAAACACATGATAACAGATGCTACTGATATAATGTGATTTCACTGGTCAAAAACCCAACACTGTCATACAATTAAGTGTGAAAAACACAGGAGCAAAACCAAAGGATGAACCCTCACATGCTGCAAGAATCACCTGTGCCAACTAAGGAACTTCAACAATACCTGCAGAGCTAGAACAGCTATGGCTGAGTTTTCACTTCCTACAAGTCTGCATCTTTATCAACAGCCACACAGGAAGGACTACACTCTATAAATAAAGTTAAAAACTACTTTTTCCTCCATGGATTTCAACAGGAAAAAAACCCAACACACCTACTTTACAGATTGAGAGGCAATTACCCTTTTACAGACTGAGAGGGAATTATGCTTTGGAAAGCAACAGCTCATTTTTTAATTAAAAAAATTGATAGCATGATAGCTGCACAACTGCCTGCTAAAAGGAACAGAGACGGCAGCACATGACAGATCACAGCTCCTGGACATCAGGAACCACAGCGACAGGAACGAGTGAAGTCCTTTTTATCTGATTCACATGAGCAAGAAAACAAACCAACTTGGCTTTAACACGTCCAAGAACACTGTTAAGCTTCATTATATTTACCCCTGGCCAAGTATTTGCATCTTTATATTATATTTTGCTTGAATTTAGTAGCAAAGTTCCACTCAGAGTTTTTTAAAAAGAGAGAAAACAAGCATTTCCATATAACAAATACAGCAAAAAGATATGTTATTCATCAACTACTAACACCTATTGTGTTGCTAAGGGACACAGATAAATGAAGAGGAAATATTTCCTTACTTGCCTGATATGAAGAATGAACTCATGATCTACTGAAAAGTAATTAACATCAAAGAGAGCACTGGAGATCAGGGTGTGTAAACATTTTAATTCATTAATATTAATTACTGTAACATGATAAGAGTATTTGATGCTCCAAATCTTGCTGGTTTTAAAGTCTTTCAATATGGCCTTCAACCTCCCTTCATTAGGTTTTCAAAGAAGCACCAGAAAAAAAAAATAAACTTACAAAAAAATCTTTGATTTTTATCAACCAAGTATTTCTGAAAAATTCAGGTGTTTACAAGCCATTATGAGAAACACACCCTCTTCATATAAAATATTTTATCTAACTGTATAAAAATTCACAGAGTGAAGCAGTGACATAACAAAACACAAACCACAAAATACTACAGAAAGACTTCAGGAAAGGTCAGGGACACCACACGCGCTCCTTGAAACCGCAGGAACACTTGGGAAGTTAAACAGTTTCTGAACACGACCTTGGTAAGGGCAGGTGGAAAACTGATTAAGGAAAACCTCCCATATGGTGACACGTTGACTCCCACAGGGAAATCAGCTGCATGGGAAGCGCCACAGACATCTGCCCCCACTGAATCAATACAATTAACCTGCAGCAAACCATCAGCCTTTCTGTGGATTAGCACTGGGGAAGGATAAAACATTTTGTGTCTCTGCGTCACCTCAGGGGCTGCAGGTTCTCCTCCCAGGGTGCAAAGGGGAACACGAAACGTAAAGCAGACAATTGTGCTCATCATCCCTCAAAATTTATGCTTCTCAGCATCTGGATATTCCTAATCACTTCCCTATTTCAAGCTGCCAAAAACACTTAATCTTGCCACTCAAGATTTCCCATCAGTTTGAATATAATTTACTGCTCCTAATCCTCATCTCATTATCAAGCCATCGGTAATTCCTGTTTAGTCCTGCTGCTCCATACCTTGGGAAAAGAAAGGGCAAGCAGGACACTATTGTCCTGTTCCTACCCTTCTCTCCACATCACCTCTTAGTTCAGCTCTCAGCTTGACACCACCTGCACACCCCTGCTCCAGCGCTGACATCCATCAGGAATTTTCTCCTCATTCCTGCTCCACTGCTCTCCTGCCAGTCTCCATTCCTTGCCCAAGCTACCAAATCCCTGGAGCCCTTCTCACACCAGCCACCCCCAGTCCCTGCCCCATAAATAACAGGGACCTTCAGCAGTTTCTGGTTTGTTTGCTTTTTGTTGTTGTTGGGGTTTTTTGTTTAAGTCATCCCATCCTTTCTTTTCTTTACTTTCAGATTGGACGGGCTCCCTCTTCCCCCCTCTCCCCTCCAGTGCAGCAGGGGCCACTCAGTTCACTGGAATTCCCTCTCAGTAGAGGGTTTTCCCAACTAAAAATTGAATCTACTGAATAAATGTAAACTGATTTTCCCAGATGTGTACAACTTAGTGGGGAGATTCCTGAGCCAAGGGCAAAGGGCTCATCACAAAACTCAAATTACAATTACTGCTACTCCTTAAAGCCTGGGATTTGTTACCATTCAAAAGACTTGGATACGTAGCTGGTAGGTATGCCCAAAATAAAACCTTTGCAGGGAAAAAAAACCTAGTAAAAAATTCTGTTCCAATTATTGTATTAAACCAATTCTTCGCACAAAATTCACAATAAAAGTTCAATGTTTAAAATCTTCGAAAACAAAACCAGTATCAAGAACTTAGTTTTAACTAACTGATAAAGACCACTTGCTGCCTCACTTAAATTTATATTTATCGTTTTTCCATCCAAGGAAATGAAGCTGGGCCAGACAGCAGAGCAGGAATGATGAAATACATCCATTCTCTTTGTTCACATGCTTTTTGGGAGAACAGTATGTTTTGGGTTTTACTGGACAAAAGATTCATTCAAATTTTAG
The DNA here is from genome assembly GCF_003945595.2 of Pipra filicauda. NCBI lineage: Eukaryota > Metazoa > Chordata > Aves > Passeriformes > Pipridae > Pipra > Pipra filicauda. The sequence continues at coordinate 1,616,531 of NW_024104953.1, read as the reverse complement.
CAAAACATCTGGTTTGAGTGGTGTTCAGTAATGGCAACAGAATTTAAGCAGCAAAAAGCATTCAAGTCTTAAAAACTAAAAGACAGTGATCTCCAAACTGAAAGCTTTCCTAATCTCCCATACTAATAGTGACACATTTATTAAACACTTTATAATAGTGAATTTAAAAATGCAAGTCTGCCTTTTAAAAGTTTTATTCTGTCAGCTGACTACTTCTAAGACTGAACTTCCCCCCAGTAATTTACCTCATCCCTATTGCAATATCTGCATTTTGGAATTTTTAAAGAGTCAGTCTTATGGATTGGTGTGTCATTATTTTTATCTCTTAAATAAAATACTCATTAAAAAACCAGCAACTTCTGAGTTGTACAAAATCATAAGAAAAGTTCAGGTGAAATATTTTAACCTAGTGCCCCTGAGATAATGGAATTAATTAATGGAAACCTTCTCAGGAGCAGCAGCAAGTTTTAGTGATTTTACAGCCTGCTTTTAACTAAAGAAAAAATCCTTACCAAAGTTCTGCAGATTTTCTAATAAGTTTGGGATTTTTGAGGTTTTTTTGATACCTGTAAAACCTCAAAGATACCCTGAAATTAAATTCATAAATATATTACAAAGACTTTGAGAACAGAGATAAAAGAAACCCAAATACTTATTATTTGAACAGATCTGATGTCCATTAAAATGCTTCTGTGCCATCTTACTCTTATTAGCTATAACCAAATGAGAACTTGTAATCCTCACAACTCTTTGTGCTGGAAATTAGGTGGGGCTTAGATAATATTGCACATGACCACAGCAGTTGCAGTTCCTGATGGTAACAAGAATGCTGAAAACATGCATTGATTACACAAAAATAAACAAAACAAAGATTCCCAGCTCTGTTGAGGCCATGCCAGGTCTCAAGATAACTCAAGAAAGGGATGCATGTTCCTGTCTCTAGAGCTAAATTCATGTGCAACAGCAGTCATAGAAGGTTATTTAATGTATTGTACCTGTGCCTACTAATATCAAACAGGTATAAGAACAATATTTATGAAAGTTATTGCTCCATGGCCCTTTGAAGAGCCCAAAGCCAGCTGGGGGAAAAAAAAAATCCTTTGTTTTACTAAAACCACAGTGATGATGCAAAATAAGTCTTTGATCTATTATATATTTGAAAGCACTAAGCTAAATGCAGACAGTAATTGCTGACAAATCCCAGTAGTAAACAAACCAGTCTCACATTTTACATATTATCAAGAGGCTCCAGAATTAATGGTTACAGCCAAAGAAATGTTGACACAGTTGCAGATTGAGCCTTAACATGCTGATCATGTTAAAATACTGCACAAGAAATAGTTTTCCACTTTGTAAAAAGCCAGACTGTTTACATGTGTAAGTGGCTGGAGATCTTGTTGTCTGTGTGTGGTCTTAACATTTCAGTATCATAACCATGAATATAAAGACAAGCAGCATGAAATAACCTATTATACTTACAATCAATGCCAGACTGCAAGTATTAGAAGCATTGAGATTTAAGGTTCTGAAAATGAGCATTACAACATACTTATATACGTCTTTGCTTCCTTTTCTAAAAGTAATTAATAAATGAATTGAAACAAAGCTTTTCTAAAAGTAAACAGAGGATTTGCGTTGCAGAAAAGTTAATTTTTCTTCCCTTTACATTGTTTAGAAAGGAGAAAAAAAAAATCAAGAAATTAAAAATAACAAACATTGTCATCGCTAAAAGCCAAGACATTCTGAAACTATGGTGATTTTGCTTGTATTCTTTAATCACACCAAGGTATTAAATTACTTTAATTTTGACAGAAGTGTAACTATTATATCACAGCTCTAGTACATAAATGTCTTAAATCTCTAACTTGCTGGTTCTTAGCTAATTTTTGCTGCAAATTGATGTTGCTAATCTACTTAGAAACCACTGGGAAAATCTCCTGTAACTACTTTTTTTTTCTTTTTTTTAACAAAAAACAAAGCCTTACTCCTCTCATGCTTTACCGAGGAGAGAGCACTGTGAAATCATTAGGGAAAAGAAGATTTCAGATATTTGTAACAGAGAGAGATCAATTAGTAGCTTTAGCACTCACACACTTACAGCTAAAGATTGCCATAGGTAAAGTATATCAAGCTGTCTCATATGGCTTCCCATTCTCTGTCTAGCAATCAAACATGGAATTTTAAAAGGCAAGTGTGCAGCATAAATAAAAATATTTTCCTCAATTGCTTAATTTAAGAACTCTCAGTATTTTCACACTAATTGAGACTTCCTGCCACAGCCAGCAATAAAAAGCAGAGGCCACCACCCTTTCAGCATCTATCTGAGAACCTTGCTACCCATGGCTTAAATTCCTGAGACTTCAGTGAAAAAAAAGACAAATGGAAAGTACAAGGTTGTTATCAAGGTGCAGAAAGGTTAGAGACAGATTCCTGGTCCTATTTGCCTTCCCCCCCACCATTAATTTGCACATGTGAGAAGGTGAAGGGGGAAGGAGAAACTGCCTATTAAGTTTTCCACATGCTTATATCCTATTGATATTTTTAATGTGTGCACAGAAAGCAAAGTCCTCAAAACAGTTTCTTCTCTAAAATTACAGGATTAAAATTAGAAGGGAAAAATTAAGGAACATAATGGATGAACAGAACTAACACTGTGGGACCATTCTAATTCCACTTGGGACACACTTGCCTCATGAGGTTGCATTTCTGTTCCACAGGCATTTAGGAAAAATAAACATGTCACCAAAAGTCTTTAAAAGTACACTTCCCAAATTAGAGAAATGACCAAGGAGCCAATCGAAAAGAAATATGTATGAAGGGTAATTCACTACAAAAACAAACAGTAAATGACCCTTGAAAGGGGTCCTTCTGAGTTTCCTGGAGGAAGCAGAAAGGTTCTGTAACCAGGCAGAACTTCAGTGCACTAACACCACTTTCCACATCTCTTCCTTGGAAGAGGGGGCTCTTTAGATAAAGTGTCCCAGAGAGGCACATCCCAAGCAGCCTCACTGGATACCCATGGCTCTACCAGCCTGTCAGGCTGGCTATTGGAGCCTGGTTTTTTTTAGCTAAATAAAGCATTATGCTACGCATTTCTTCAGTGGGGAATTCTTTGTAAACATTCAGCTTTTGCTCTAGTCCAGAAACATTAAGGGATTGGTTGAAGACAGCTGCAAACAACAAAGAAAGGCTGAGAATTTATTTTGTACAATGGCAGACTGCAAAACCTTCCTGTGGAAGTCACAGAGGGAAACTCCAGAGTGCACAAATATTCAGTGCCAGGTTGCCTTTCTCTTTAGGTAGCAGCATAATCATTCCAATCCCATCACCTGTTCTTGTGCAATCTGTTCCTCAGAAAATAAATGGTACATTTTTCATTTTCATCCTTGTAATCTGCATTTAGCTGCAATTAAAAAAGTTAAACATATTCCCCCTGCTATTCCATAACAGTTATACAAGTAAGAGCTTATGCCAAAGTTGCTCCCACCCCAATAAGACATTGACCCTCCTCAGCCTGTTCCACAACCCTGCCACTTTTTACTTTACTCCTTTTCCTATTTCTGTCTGATTTGTAAGGTCTATAAAGCTGCTGTAAGCATGAACCTAAAAGCAAAGGAGATCTTTGCTGCTGAGAATGAGCTCCCACGGAAAGGAATTTTCATAGTGTTTTCACTTTGTGGAAAAGCCTGGAATCTTCACCCTAAATACATGGGAACCTCCATCATGCAGCTCACAAGAAAACTGTGAAACCTTGCTGGATTTCACCACACTAGTAATGTAATGGATAACACAGCATTTAAACTATATTTTAACAGATTTGGACTGATGTCTTACTGCTTTGATATCTAAACATGTAGCATACTGACATTTTTGAGAAGATCCAAAGCATTACTGAAAACACAAGGAATCTAATCTAAACAACTTGAGGGTCACTGAACTGACTTGCAGATGGTCAAATGTAGGATTTCAAACACCAAGCACCAACATGACAACAGCCAGCAGCAACAGGGTTGATTTTGATTTGGGCATTACTACAGAGTAGATGCTCATGGGGAATGAGCTTCCCTTCTCAAGCACCATTATGTTGCCTATTCTGAAACTATCATTTGTGCCAATCCAAAGTCACCAGGATCTCTGCAGATAAAATCCTAGAAGTGTTTTCTCCTTCTCAACTAGTTTTGAATTTGTGGTCCCCGGTGAAGATCAAACTTTCTCTTATGTTTTGAGAATCTGTGCTCACCAGTGCTATTCATTAACACTTTGTAACAAATGGCCTGGCCTACTTACAAATCTGGAAATTGTATTTTGCCACCTGAATTTTCTCTGCCTGGAGTGTGAATGCTGCCTCATAATGTTACATGAATAATTTACCTCATCTTGTGAGCTTTCAGTGATTTTCTAGGTGTACAGCTTGAAATACTATGAGATCCCTTGATGCTTGCAAAAGATCCAAAGAGGCAGGTTCTAAATATCTGAGTATCATTTCACTTCTGAAATTCCAGTATTTGTATTGTATTCTTCATCACTGGGTTTTTCCTTCCTAAAATCTGTATCATAGTTCAAATAGGAATTTACAAAACCAGGTTAAATCCCAGCAGTTCCTGCATGCTCAATAATGTAGGCCTCTCCAAAATAGCAACAACAAATGAACCATCTCTAATAGCCCTACAGAAAATGGCTTCAAATTAGCAAAGAGTTTTCTGAACTATGTAGAATATGCTGAGCATCTGTAATTAAATCTCTTTCCAGTTCATAATCAGCAAGTACCCCAGTTGTACCCTCCAAATATTCCACAAATCAAAATTCCTGCAATTATCAGGGTGAAGGGATATAGACAAAGACACATTTTCCTTAACACTTTTCTGTCTTTTGAGGTCGTCTCTAGACACCACTTTGTTTTCACCACACAATAAAAGCGAAATTAAACATTCTATTCAATTTACTGAAACATGCATAAATTGACAAACATTTAAAACTAATGACAAGTTCTATCAATTTGCTGAAGAAATCTATAAACCAATGTTGGTCTTTTATTCCATCCATGGCAGCCAACAATTATTTAATCACCACTCACTGCTACTCAGCTATTTAATGTTGTACTACAGACACTCAGTACTCACTGGTAGGGATGAGAATATGTTGTTGTTTGATTGCTTTTTTGAATTATGGGTTTTGTTTTCAACTTTTGATGTGTCAGGCTTACTCCTATCATCCAAGCTGTTTGTACATTCCCTGAGCCATGGATTGTGACTGTGTCAGTTGAACACCCAGCCAAATGAGAACCAGAGACTTGCAGACAATGCCACAAAGGGAAAAACTCTAAGTTTGTTTTCCACTGCTGAACTGGAAAACTTCCCTTATTATGGTAGGACAACACACTCTGTTAGAGCTACTTAAATTACTCTCCTTATTTTTTTTGCTATAGGAATGTAAAAAGAAAGGAGGGACAGTTATATTCTACATGACCCTACCAACTGTCAAATCCTAGGATCTTGGCATTGAACAGATCCTCTTTAAGGGCCCAAGACTCAGCTCTTTCCCACCTCTTTAGTTCAGCAAATATTTTCTGTTCAGAGCTATATGTTGCTCTTCTATCAGCCTTTATCTGTATGATACAAAGCAGGATAAACCACAACCATGTATATTTGGTCCATTATGAGTGTTATGAAATCACTGGTATATTCAAGGAACAAAGACAACCCTCTGAATTTAAAACTGGAGAATATCGGCTTGAGTTTGAAAGGCTGCATTCAACTATATCTTACATAAACTATTATTTCACCAGCTGAGTGGTGCCAGATATGCCAGGCACCTTACTAATTCCTGGAAACTAAGCAGGACCTTGCAAAGAGGACCTTGCACATGAGACAGAGCTCAGTTTAGCTTAGTTATTGCACAACCTTTTGGAGTAAAATGAGGATAGAATTGTTGAAGTAACTTTACAAACCTCAGTCATCAATGAGACGAAAACGCTGAGAAAACGTTCTGTGGCTATGACACATTTTCTTGTGTGGAAACCACTGTGTCATTCTTCCTTATCTCTGTTCTTTTCCTCGCTCTCCCTCGAGACTCACAGCTGACAATTGTCCAACCAGCTTTGATGCAACACTTTTACAGTGATTCCCCACTCGAATGCTGTTTCATATGCACACAGAAGGTACATAGAGCAAGGAATAAAATCTGTTCTGCTGAAGGTTGGAGATTGAGGATCTGTCTGTAAAACACACCAGCACCAGAAACAGCAAAGAACCCTGAGTGAAGCTACAAACCCAAGAAAGATGACACTTGCCCTTAAGGCTTCACAAATGGGCTGTACTTCCCTAGCAAAGTGTTAACAGGCAACAGGAAAAGATCACCTTGAAACGCTCAAATCACTGATGTGAAGACTTTGGTTCAACAACATCTGCACATGATCAAGACCACAAACTATTCTTTTCCCACTTTCCCAAGTGAAACACTCCTACAAACACTGTTTTGTTGCAAGAAGGCAGAGATGTCTCCTGTGCAGGCCTCATTCAAAGTTCTCTTTTGTCACTGAAGATACAAGCCACAATATGGATTGAAGAGGTGTTTCAAAGGATTTTCAAACATTATTACTTAATTTCGTTATTAAATCTGCAACACTTTGCCTTTTCATTACGACACTGCTTGTGGTAATAAAAATAGTGGAGAGATTTTCAGGGAAAAAAACACCAGCACACAAACAAGCCATGACTTTTCCATATGTAATTTGTTGACAAAGTTTGGATGAGTGATATTACAACATTTAGGAACTCTGTCTTGTTTCTACCTTTTTTTCCTTAATATCCGAAGTTAATTTTTAACTCTGATGACACTATTATTTTTCAAACTAGACAAGTGCCAGTTTTTGGGCACAGAACAAATACATAATGTTCATCATTTCAGTTTAAAATGAGTCAGTTAGAAAATAAATGGAAAAAACCAAATAGAAGTGAAGATATAATTAAAAAAATTGTAGGATTCTGCATGCTAAATTTTAAAGCATGAATTTTACTTAGTCAACGCCTGTTTAAAAAGAAAGTAGTATTTTTTATATTTCTCAATAAAAAAAGTTTCAGTCATTCACAATTTAAATCCCTTAATATGTTGCCTTTCTTAAGTACTGTGACTTAAAAATATTTCCAGGGAAAAGAGGGAAATTAGTGCAAGACAAAAATCACCAGGCAAAGTGCTGATCGTTTAAGAGTGAATGGACCATCTTGCACTACCTTACATTCAATTACTTCCTGAGAACCTTTTTCTTCTTTATAACATAAAAACATACACATCTAAAGTCTAATGCAATGTTTTTTCATAGTTCTTTTTTCCATCTTTAATCCATCTTTTCACAGTCCCTGGATAATCACAAGTAAGCAACACATGGGATTTAATTTTACTCTTCTCATACCGGAATTACGATTGATTTATATTTTATTATTTGGCTGTATCACTCTTCCATATTTTTCCAAACTAACTTCTTTAAACGTTACAGACAAACACAATGCATTAAAAACATGGATAAACTGATCTAAGGATAAATTAGTATGTCCTTAGTTAAGCTACAGTGCTACCATTATACTCCTACAGGCTCTGATCCAAAGCCCATTGACATCAGTGAGGTTTGAGTCAGATCCACTGTAAAAAGAACTTAAATCAGTAGTGGTAAATGAAATCTAAAAGTATATAATTTGATTAGAAATCACTCCAAGTAACACTGTGAAGAAAGTTAGTGACTCCTTCACAGCTCATACAGATTTTAGTTCCTTAAACTATTATTTTAAAAAGTCTGGAATTCACAGTTTTTGCCAACCACACTGTCACAGCTTAATTGAGCAGCTGTCAACTGTTAGAAAACAACTGCATCATCATCTCTTTTAGAAGAACTAGTGTGGGAAGTGAAACACTTCCATGGGAGCTAAACTCTCTGGAGTCATGGTAATGAATGTGTTTTCATCAGGTGACCATGAGTCATCATTTTATCAGCAGTTTAGAGGGTTTTCACAATAGCTGAGCTATTGTCATCGGGGCTCACGCTCAGCACTGACTGCAGCACAAGAAGTAAACATTCTTTTCTGCCATGTCCTGTGGTACCATTTCTTGAAGGAAAAGTTTGGCCACTGACTCAAGAAAAATACTGCAAAGTCATGGTTGAGTAAGTGCTGCAGGGAACACAAAGTGTCCCGAAACTGGAACACACAATGTCCAGAAACAAAGCTTTTATTTGAGAATTGAAACTAAGTGATAATTTTGCTTTTATAAATAGATGCCTTTTAAGGAAGTTATGAACTACATGGATGAAACATCAGGAAAGAATAAAAATGTGTTGTCAGTCATTCTTCTCCCTTTTACTCCATAATCCTGTCAGAACACAGTCATACATCAAATACTCAGATAACTTCCACATATTAGAATCCACCTACATTGCCCAAAGTGGGGAGAGGCCACACAAAACAATGCCAAAAAAAATTTATATTAAATTTTCATGATCATAACATCAAGAGCAAAAACTGCATCATTAAACTGTCCCAGGTACTACACAAAATGTGGACTCCTTTCCCTCCCAGCTTACTAACCTCCTTCTGAACCCACTGGAAAGAATTGAAGAATTTCACCTACAGCATAAGCTGAAGCCTCTCCCAGGACCTAAAGACACTTGGTGACCCCACACAGCATCTTTGCTAAGCCCTGATGTTTTGCTGGACTCAAGAGAGATTCAAGTCTCCTTCTAAGTTTCCCATCCCTTCCTGCTCCAGGGCTGGACTGTGGGGTCAAGCAGGCTGTACCACCAAGATCTCCACGCAGCACAACAGCAGAGGTGTAAACTCTGGTAAGTGCTGGTCAGAAATAAGGCACATGGCAAATAGCATGGAAATAATTACATTTAAAAAAATAGTATTACTTAGTATGGTGTGTATTTAGAATCCCATATCGCTGCCACAATAGTGTAGTGCTCAGAATTAGCGAAAACCTAATTTTCAGGCACAAGTGGTCCCTTCAAAACTAATCAGATTTGAATTACCAAAAAAAGTAATGCAAGTCGAACCATCCTTTTATTCCTTATTTGAAGTGATCCCCATTAAAGCAGTGTTTTCACTATTGATGTTTATCCCTCTGGCTTCCTACTCCTTTCTCTTTCAGCTAACACTTTAATCTCTCAACTCTTCATCCACTCATCATTTCCCTAGGCTTGAAAATTAATCCTCTGAGGTCAGTGAGGAAACTTCCATTGACTCCAGGAGATTTAGAATTAGATTGTACACTTAATTTTCCTCCCTCCTCTACCTCCCAACTTCCTCTTTTCTTTCTTCTGGAACTTATTTACTCATCACTTTAGCCATTCCATATCTGGTCCCATGAAATTGGGAATTAAGTGGAGCATTAAGAAAGAGAACTAAATAGATGTCCCTCCATCCATTATTATTGTTTGCACTTCCTATTTTAAATCATATCCCCCCCTGCCTCTTTTTCATCATCTCCCTTAAGACTTTTAAGCCTTTTTAGATAATTATTATATTTTATGCATTCACACAGAAACAAACCTGACAGCTGAGTGAAGTGTGTGATGTTCCTTGACAGTAACAATTCCAACCACCCAACCATTCCTATTCTGAGCAATGCTGCTTTAGGGAAACCCCTGCTCTAGAAAAATCATTCTTTAATGGTTAATATGGCTATTTATTCATTTTTAAGGACACACAGCACATATAAAATTCAGTAACCTTTAATCAGTTTGGAGAACCGGTACCTTAGTTTTAAGATTTAAAATATTTCTACAAATTTTATCTAATCACAGAAAACTAATCTTAGCCTGTTTCCTTTGAAATACTTATCAGTACTCCAACCAGACGAATTTCACGTACAAATGTCTTGGTTTTGAATGGGGAAAAGAAATGAACATCAGAAAACATTGTATTTATTAGTTAATTTAAGTAAGTACTCTCAAAGAAACCCAAAACCCTATCTAGCTAAAACCAGAAATCAGAATGCTAACAAGTTCCCAGCTCTGTATGTAGAACAAGCAGCTGTACTATCAGCCTAGTAACAGAGCAGCCACAACATACAAAAAATTACCTTAAATACAAACACCATTCCTTATTCTCCACCTGAGAGCACTGCAGTCATGTGTCTATGGACTTAATCTAAGCAGTAAACATATCTATTGTCCCTCATCACTCATTATATGGGATCAGAGATAAATAACAAAATCAGGTAAGAAAACCTACTCATCTCCCTAGTTTCTTACTCTCCAAACAACTCCCAAGAAGAAGTAAACACATCACTTTCTTACAAAAATATTTGTTGTGTTTAACAGCAAATATTTACAAAAACATTGATCAGCTGAGTCAATGGACACACTTCACAGAAATGAGAAATTTAACCTGTCAAGGCTAGACATCACCTAAGAATCATCCAGACAGGCAGAGCTGATCATGCTGTCACAGTATTACATTTCTACCATTAGCTGAAAAAAGAAAGCACTTGAAATATCAAAATAAACTTCTCGTTTTCTTACTCCAGACCCAAGACCATCTACAGGTCTGTGAAAAGGCCCTAAAATGACCTGGACAACACTGAATCCATACTGGAGCGTTGTCTGACAGGGCAGTTCCTTCTTCCTAATGTTAGGGCCTATAATCAATGTTCTTGCTAGAAACACTTCCTTTCATGGAGCACTTCTAACATATCCAAAGACAGATGTTAAGATACCTTTGGTTATAAGTCAGTATTTTAACAATTACATTAAGATACATCAACATAAAATAAAGAACATGACACAGACACAGAGGTAAAATGAAGGGGAAAAGTGATCCCATTACACTCCCACTGTCATTTTGCTGTCCAGTCATCTCCATCTTTGTTCCCAATATAAAAGAGAAAACTATGCTTGCTGTTTCAAATGAACTTGCCATTTAAAGCAAGCAAAAAGTTTGAAGGAGAAAGGATCAAAAAAGTTACATATATATGTCCAGCATGCAGTAATTTAGATTGATAACGAGGAGCAACACTGCTGAAAAATCAATTGCAGAGAGAGCTGGATGACCAGAGGGAACACTGAAACTATAATTAGCTTAATCTATGTGCTTGCAAGAGCCTACAAATCTGAGACAGAACAGAGCTCCACATTTCTCAAAGTAGGAAACAGTAGAATAAAAAAAGCTTCCCTTTGAGCTGAGTTATTAAAATGTAGTAACAACTTAAAGTCTTCTGTGTTTGGCAAATGAACAAATTGCAGAAAACAGTAAATGAAATTTTTCTATTGCAGCCATAAAAATTACTATATTTAGTTCTGCAGCTTGGCATGAATAAAGTCAATTTACACAATTCTGGAAGAGCAACTCTTTCTACTTTGTCCAAAGGTTTAAACAGGGCCCTAGTGATATTATTTTTGAAATCCATATAGGGTTCATGATTTTGCTTTAAGCCTAACCAATTAAAGTTAAGATTTATTTCCCAGAACAGCAGTAAAATATTTTAGCAACACAAAAAGAATGCTTAATTAAATTCATATGTTGGGGGTATTTTACCACGCAATGCTTTATATATCTATCAATATTTCCTAAAATTGACAATTGTTGATCAAGTTAATTTGCATAAAATATTACCTACTGCAAATCACAACACTGCAGAATCCAGCCACTTGGCAGGTGAAGAAAGTGTGTTTAGGACCTAACTGTAGTTTCTGTACTAAGGTTTAAAGGTATTTTACTGCATCAATTAGTTTATTTCAATCCCTCTTAATTGCCCATAAAGCCAAGCTTAGATCGCCTCTCAAAAACAGGCCAACTGCTCCCTCTACTGGTAATAAGGGGCCATCACATCGGGGTACGGAGATTCCCAGATAAAATTGGTAACAAGTCATTAAACACATTAGAGGGGTTTCCCACTTAATTACTTGCCAGTCAGCTAAGACCTGAAAGATTGAAAGGCTGTAATTTTTGCTTTCTTACCAAAAAGATTAACATACACACGTTTACAGAATCTAAAAACTTCAAAAATACAGACTGTAGAAAATGAGGCGAGGCATGTGTGAGACATGGTTTGGGTTGGAAGGGACCTTAAAGATCATCTTATTCCAACCCCTGTGCCATGGGCAGGGACACCTCCCACTAGCCCAGGTTGCTCAGAGCCCCATCCAACCTGGCCTTGGACACTTCCAGGGATGGGGCAGCCACAGCTTCTCTGGGCAACCTGTGCCAGTGACTCACCACCCTCACAGAGAAGAATTTCCTCCTGATACCTAATCCAAACCTGCTCTCAGTTTGAAGCCATTCTCCCTTGTCCTGTCACTCCAGGCCCTTGTAAATAGTTCCTCTCCATCTTTTTTGTTGGCCCCCTTCAGGTAATGGAAGGCAGCAATTAGGTGACCCCAAAGCCTTCTCTTTTCCAGGCTGAACAATCCCAATCCTCTCAGCCTTTCCTCAGAGGAGAGGTGCTCCATCCCTGTATCATCTTCATGGCCCTCCTGTGGACTCACTCCAACAGGTCTGTCCTGAACATTTTCAGACTCAGTAAAATGATCCTATCAATTTCAAACACATAAAATTAAGAATATTTTCTGTACTCCCACTGCAGAGAAGGGTGAGAATCTTCTGGGTTTTAATGGAGAATCTTCTACACATGGATATTCCTCATAAAACTTTTGTGAAAGTTGGACAGTCTTAAAAAAGAGAATATACACATTAAATACAAATCCAGTGAATGTAAAGAATCAAAACCTGACACACAAAATCCCTGCTCTAACAAGCAGAATGCTACACACGTGTGTACAAAGTGAATGTCAATCAGGTCAAGGCGAAGCTAATTTTCAACATTTGCTGAAAAATGCAAAAGCTTACCTTTATTTCTCAAATACCACCAGAAAGCAAAAGTTGTATCTCATTGGCAGCCTCAAAAGCTGTGTCTGTGGTGCTGCTTACCCACAAACCCCTGCTCAGTGAGCACCTGCCCACTGCTCAGGCAGGCAGGGATGTTGAAACACCGGGTGATTGAAAAGTAACATGTCTGTGCTCAATAATGAATTTGTAATGATGCAGGTCAGCAACAAAGTATCTTAATGCTTTTTACCCAGCGAAGACATTTCAACTCACACCACTTGTTTTCTTGGGCATTTATATTCATTTTGATGACATCGAGGGTTCTCAGCTGAGAAAAGCAAATCCCCTCAGCCTCCAGCTCCTGTTGTTCCCCCACTAGTGGTCTACAGACTCAGAGTATCAGCTAAAATGTGCTCTAAATCAAAGATATTTCTCCTAACTCCTCTATCAGCTCAGCAGCACTGAATAACATAGACATGATACTGTCAATTAAAGGTTTACCATCCTGGTAAACAGTAAAATCCCACTAAATGACAGCAGTTTTCCTTGGAAAAGAACACGCAGCACACAAAAAATTAAGGGCTTGGTCTGCGTGTTGAACAGGTTGGTCACCCACAAAACCAAAGCTTCAACAGCTTCCACACCCTCATCACTCAGCAAGGATTTTGTAGCTGCCCTCCAAAAAACCCCAAGCTTATCCACAAAGGAAAAAGCTTCTTCTGTTCAGAAAATTCCTTGAAAAAACATTTCCAAGAGAATAATATATTGTGCTAATCCCAATTAGTGTTATTTATTGATAAACTGATATAGTTACAGGAGAGGAATTATGAAGTGCTATGTTTATAACAGAATGTTTTGAAAAGCATTAGGCTTCAGATACGTAATCAGGAGTCTGGGACTGTTTGCAAAATAAACTTCAATGGCATTTTACTGGATGTGAAACAACTAATCCCTGAAAATGGGAAAAGAGGCAAAAAAAAGAGGCAAATAAAGTGTCAAGCGTGATAAATAGTTTCAGAACATTGCTACACCTTAAAACCAGGAACTTAGATTACCTGGGAAGCACACAAACAACAACACTACAGTAAGAAAAGAATTTTATTTCAGGTAGCAAGTACTGTTTCACTGAAAATTCATGCAGTTTCTAATTTTAACTACACAACTGATCACTTTTGGCTACATGATTTTAATCTTCAGCTGACCTCAGACACACTCTGTCCTGACACAGAAATGATTCAAACTTTGCTTCCAGAGAGAAAAGGTGATACAGGGTACGTTACTATGACCAGAAGCCTGAAGGATGCACCTCTTCATCATTAACTTTTAAAATCAACATATATATTCTAAGGAATATTACAGATTTTTTTTAAAAGCTATGACATTCTACTTACCTTAATGACAAATTTGTTGGATGCCATGATAGGTCAGAGTAAGCTGGTCCTATAAAAACATCAATTAACAGTGATCAGCACTGGAGAAACACTCAGATCTCTACACCAATCAAGAAGGATTTTTACATCTATTACTCATTTTTTTCAGCACTGCTGTTCTTCAAACCCTACTCTTTGCTTTAAGAAATCCAAGGAAAATTCGTATTTAAAGGAGAATTACTTAGCTACCTGTGTTGATTTCCTTTAGTGAACTTCATAACTGTTCAGGCACTTCACATCTACCATATGAAACACAAAATTAGAACTCTTTTAAGTAACAAACTACAGCTTTTGGTGCACAGAAGATCCATACATATATAATTATATAAACACATACACATGTATACTTAAAATTTTAGACTACAACACACTTAAAGCAACATAACCTGAGCCTTATTGTGGTTGCACAAAAGTAAAGTGAACTTCAGAGATCCTCTTCTTTTGTTTATTCTAAATAGGATCTAGGTTGCTTAATTTGGGACCCTGAGTGAAGTGCATTCAGCTGCACAGCCCCTGACCCTGCCTCAGACCATTCCAAGGAACTCAGGAAGCATTAATTCATGCTGGAAATTAAAACACCCTCCCTTGGGCTCAAGAAGAAACCTTCAATTAATTGCCAAGATTTTTTTCCAAACTGACAACAATCAATGTCAAAGCATTGAAGCTACTTGGGAAGCTCATCCTCCTCCACACAAACAGGAGCTAAACATTCACTTGTCAAAAGCAGAAAATTAGGTTAAACTCATGAAAGTCTTTCCAGCCAACCACACAGAGTTGGGATTCAGAAGACAGGTCATGGGCCCTAAGGTACCAAATTAATACCTCCAAAAAAACTAGGAATAAAAAAAATAAACTACATTCCATTTTCACACAGGACAGGAAGAGAGGGAACAGACAAAGAAGAGACTTGGACTGGGCAGAAATCAGGTGAAATGAGGTCTCAGTGTGGTGGCAGGAGACAGAGCACCCAAACAACACAGTTCAAGCTTCAAAATCAAAACAGAAAACCAGTGTCAGTAGCTTCTGCCTGCAATAGATGAACTGCAACAGAAACCACACGGAGAATAGAGCTGCCTTTTATGTCCTAAAGTTTCCTAAAGCATTAGTCTCTTAAGATGGACAAATCTGGTCAATTTTGTACGAGAGTTGTAGGAAAATACTAAAAACTGAGGAAGACCTACACATTTGTCACTGCAAACTTCAAGTTATTGGCAAGTACTGAGACAGAGCTGTCAAAATTTCAGGACACAAGGTAGGTTGGGGATATGTGTCTCTATCAGGCACTACAACTTAACTGTTTCAAAATGCAGTCATTATGCCTATTTAGCTTCAAATAAGTGCAAAACAAGACAAACACCCACTTTGCAGCTACACAGCATAGCACAGGTAATCTGGATCTTAAGATTCAATAGTAGCAAATATGTTGAACTCAATAAACACAGGGCTTCCATTCCAAATGTTCAAATGCTGAGACCGAAGATTTCAAAATAACTATGAGAAAATGTGAAAGTAATGAGGGCACAATTCCATGTACTGGCTGAAGGAAAACTCCCAGCTACTTACATGATTTTTTTTTTCTAAATATCATATTAATATCCAAGCAGTAAGATATAAAATCAGTAAAGGGATGGCAAACAGTGAGAAGTAAAGTGGCCATTACAGTAACCAGGTTAAAATGAGTTTGAACTGAGAACCACTCTCCAAGTAACTACTGAAAATAACCTTTAATATAGTTCATAAAATGTTTCAGCTCTGTCCTGAAAACAAGGTCAAAATTAGAGCTTTTATCAGCTGTACAGTAATAGTAAGCAGAAAGATACATAAAATAAATTGAATTTTAAAATAACAGAAAAAAAACATTGGAATACCATCATGGCTTGTGCCACACCACTATCATTCTCTCTTGCACAAAACAGCCCTGGAAGCTTTTCAATCTTATCAGAGTAAACCCTGACAACTTTACTGATTTTGAGAAGCACAATGCAAGGGACAGTGCTCTGCACCACCTGAGACATCGTATTTCAGTTCAGCCAGGCAGTAAGTGCCACTCTATAGAAGTAAACACAGAAGAGAAACTATAAGAAGAATCCCAGGAGATGAAACTCAGAAATCACTGAAACAGCAGCTGCCAGAACTAGTTCAGAAGAGATGCTGAAGGGAAATGGCAGCCACCAAGTGAAAACCATCTGAGCTTCTCAGCTCCTTATAACATTGCTCCTGAAGAACAATATTTGGACTGGTAATGTCTTCTCATTAATCTTTACAGGAGGAATAATACAAAGAAGAGTTGCAACAAAACGTGCCAGAGCATCACCTCTTGTCTAAATGCTCATGTTCTCCTTGAGAGCAAACAAAGCACATGAATGAATCAGCTGAACTGACCCTGCCAGCACCTTTTTGTAACCATTTGCCTTCCAGAACAATACTGTTGCAACAATCCTGCTACTACTGTTGTGAGAAGAACTGCCCGCAGGCTGAAATCCCCTCCAAATCTAATTTACAAAATAACAGAAGAAAAACATTAAAAGGAAAAAGATGGCCAAAAAAAAAGGCAATTTTTGTTCAATTTGCTCTTCCTGGAGTTTGCCAACTATCCCATTCTTTGCACTGACCATATAGATAAAGGAAAGGAAATACAGCAGATAGAATAAATGTAAGCAAATCCTCAGAAAACAAGAAAGAACACACCTCATGTGTGAGCCATCAGGAAGGTCACTGGAGCGACACAGGTGAAAAAGGACCCAATACTGAGACATCACAAAATGGGCCAAAGCATCCAGCAATTGTACAAGAAAAAGCCAACTAGACCCAAAACACTTTGCCATTTTCTGTGTTGAAAAACCCCCCACCAAAATCACAGATATTATTATACTTGCTACTGTTTGGCAACAAGACTGTTTCTCATGGAATAACATTTCTGTTGCAAACCTCTAAAGGAAACTCTAAATAAGGAAACGTAAAGATAAAATAAGGCAGGAAAAACTCCTCTCAGAAACTGTATCTATTAAAAAAATATTTTTAAGTCTTGATGTGGTGTTTGTAAAAAAAAAACTTTGAACATGAAAGTTTTCATAGACAGTGTGTATAAGAAAACATGATTCAGAATTAAACACATAGGTTGCCTGTGGCTAGAGTGAGACACACTGAAAAAATAATGTGGTACAATATCTTTCTTTTCTAAATTTGATGCCAAGTGGAATGTAGACACTCAGGAGAAGGCAGTGCCTCATGGCCCCCCAGAGAGTGAGTGGAAGTGTTCTCTGCCAGCTGAGGAACAGCATCTTACCCCAGAAAAGAAGTAGCTTCCCGTGGTGAGGGAATTTGGAACTCAAAGGGAATGAGGAACTGAAAACTCGTACCAGATGCTTGAAGATACAGCAGCAAACTATTCCACACTGCCCATCTCTGGGTGCCTTTGCCTCGAGTGGGGAGAGGTGGACACCTGAAAAAAACAGCACAAACAAACACATAAATGCTGAATAAGGAAGTCTGTGAAGCAATTTGATATTAACTGTTTCTGTAGTTCGTTTTTGTAGTTCAAGATGAACTATCACAACATAACGGAGGAGTTTCCTGAACTTTCCCTTAGTCCATAGGTATTGTAGTCAAACACTGTTCAGCACTCATCAGTTTTAGGAGCAGATCATAAGCTTAGGATGAGCAGTGCAATACTCAGCTACTCACATATCTAGTAAAGCATTTGTAGTCCTGAAAAGACATATCACAATCTTCACAATTTTGCCATTTCAGGCTTTTTATGCCCGCTGTGGCCAATTGCTCCACTTAACCCTTGAAAACTACTCTTCCAACAAGTAAGCATCTTTTTACCTCGTTGTTATCCACACTCCTTCATTCGGGAACTGCCCATTCATCTCTAAAGTTCAACAATTTCAAAGACATTACTCACTCACCTCACCCACCACTGCACAGAATTAGAGGAAGGAGAGGTTCTGAGGAACATCAGAGGGCTGTCACAGACAGGTGCTGGCTGTTACCTTTTTGCACTGATAAATACCTCTTTTTTTTAACTTTCGTGAACAGTTGAATGCAATGAACAATGAAAAAAAATTATCATACAATGAAAAGAAATCATGATTTTCCCTTTCGTGTGGAGATTAGGCATTAAATACTTGTCTTTTGGCTACGGTTATAAACTCTGCAACTATTTAAACAAAATTGAAAACAAACTCATCCATTAACACGTGAATATAAAACGAGACTCTTGACAGCAGTGAGCATGGCGAGAAGAGTGAATACAGGAAAAGTATTCCTGCAGCCATAGGAGTAAATACAAGAAAAGCGAAGTAGAAGAGTGAAGTAGAAGGAAGAGCTAAGGAAACACTCAGGTCAGGGAACGAAGTTCTTTTGATCTTGTTTTGGCCAGAGCACCTTCGCCCGCCCACAGGAAAGCTCAGACAGGTGGGCGCTCGTGTAACGCGGAGTGACTGCAATAGGAGGTAAGCAAGGAAGAAAGTTCTGAGAGATATATGCATATTTTTAAGAGCGGTCGGGCAGGGATGAGCCGCGGGGGGCGGCGCCGGAGCGACCCCACCGAGGCGGCGCCTAAGGGAGGCACGGCGGGAGCCAACCGGCACAACACCAGCTCTCCCCAAGCGTCTCCTCACACGTTTAACTAACGAGGAAAGAGAGCCTGGAGCCCGAGGCGCGGCCGCTCCCGCAGGAGCCGAGCGGCCCAAGGCGGCCGTACCTCCCCCCGCACCGCGCCCGCCTCCCGCCGCTCTCCTGCCCTACCCAAAATGGCCGCGCCCGTCGCCGCCGCCCGCCCTGCTCTGCCCGCACGCAAAATGGCCGCCAGGGGCTGAGGCGGGACCGGGGCGCGAGTGACGCAGCGCTCGGCTAATGGCGGGCAGAGGGGCGGGCTCGGCGATAGCGGAACGTCCGGGTCGTGTTTCTTCTGCTGCTTCTTCTTCCTGCGAGGGCGCGTTTGAACGTGTCGGGGGCGGGTGAGTCTTTACCTCACCGGGGAGGCTCCTGAGCAGCGCCTTCCTCGCTCCCTCGCAAAGGGGAGAGAAGCCTCAGGTGCGCCGTGCCCGCGGTCTCTGTCCCGAGGGAGCCGCTGCCCCTCAGCCGCCCGCGCTTCAAGGTCGCTGGGACGCGAGGAAGAAGGAGGAGGGAATTGTGAGGGCTCCACGTCGTCATGCTGGGGTGGTTAGTAGGGCTTTTACACCTGTCCGGTGGATGGAGTTGGGGAGGAGTAGGAGCATCTACTGCTCGAGTTGTAGCTTTGTAGCCGTTCAACCCAGTGAGATATTTGGCATAAGAAAGCGTGCGTTTTCTTCTCGAAGTAGGTACTTCTTGACAGAGAGTAGTGTTTTCCACCTTCTTATGATATAAGGGTTAAATTATTCTGTTAGTGCTGGTGCTGTTGTAGCTTCCGGATGCCGTAAGGTGCTCAGGCAGAGCCGCCACTCTGGGCAGGGTAAACTGGGGTCAGAAGCATCACAACTTGCTTTGCCTGCAAGTTAAAAGTTCTATATTTATTCTCTCATTAGCTCAGTTAGACATTCAATTGTATTAACTACTGGGGGAGAAAAACAAAAAAAAAAGGGTGTATTTTAAAACTGCTTTAAGGCTTCAAATATTTACCATCTGAGCAGTCACGCTTGTAATTAGATAAAGCTTTGTTGCTTTGTTGTGTTTAAGATTTAGCATGCCAAAGCTCGAAGCAAGTGCAGCAATTAACAC
Source organism: Pipra filicauda (assembly GCF_003945595.2). Classification (NCBI taxonomy): domain Eukaryota; kingdom Metazoa; phylum Chordata; class Aves; order Passeriformes; family Pipridae; genus Pipra; species Pipra filicauda. The sequence continues at coordinate 1,596,580 of NW_024104953.1, read as the reverse complement.
TTCAAAATGCCTGAATTGAGGTTATTTTTGCACCTTTTTTTTCTAAGTTCACAAAGTAAGATTTTCTTGTGTTGTTTTGTGTTTTAGTCATCTGCTGCACTGTAATTAAAGGTATTAGCATTCAGCTTCATCTGTTCAGTGCTGTTATTATAGGGTAAAAAAATAAAGGATTTCTAGAATATATTTAAAATAATAAATTATCTTTACCTAGGTAGATGCCAGTTTGCAATGGGTCTTAAAACCATCTGGAAGGACTACAAAGTTCTGATTGTTATGGGAACTGGCCTTGGGCTGGTACACTGGGGCTGGTTTTACATCAAGTCCAGTCCTCTTTTCCAAGTGAAGACAGAGGACTATGTTCCAGAACCTGGAATTGTGACATACGTGATGCAAAGCGATCAAAAAAATAAAGAAAAATAACATTAGTACTGTGTATTGTAGGTAAGTTGCCTAATTAGTTGTATCTGTATCTTAGAGGGAGGAGATGAGTCAATTAAATGAGAGTGTTCTAACAGATGCAGCCTTGCTGCTCTAACTTGAGTATTCTGGAGTTTTATTCTTCTTTGCAACTGAGTTAATCTTGTAGCTACGTGGCTCCAAAAAGTGCATGATAAAACTCAGAAAACTACTGCTAAATCCCATATGATGGGATCAGTTTAAGTGATGGTGTTACGTGTCTTTAAAAACAAATTCCAGTAACTTCAAGGCAACAGTGCTGCTCTTGTGACTGAGTCTGTAACTGTGTCCTTTGAGGCTCAAAACTACCCAGAAACAGTTAGGACTTTACATAGGAAGTATTCTGTAGGGACAGTAATTATAGTGGAAAACTAAACAACATTAAATATGAAGGAAGTTTAAGTACTGTGGAGATTGCATAGAAATGTAAATAAATATCCCTTTAAGTTTGAAAGTGTTTTAAGAACTGAAAAAATTTCCTGTTAAGCGTTTTGAAGTAAGAAACTTTTCTTTGAGTCAGATTTCTTAAAGCTGTTGGAACATCAGAAGCTTTTGTTTCTGAAGTGGTTGCCTGGCAGGCGGTGCTGAGTAGTTGAGTTCTTTTGGTTTTGAGTAAAACAGATGAACATCACTGTTTTTACTATCACTGTAAACTGTCACACAAAACTCTCACTGTAGTTTTGACACTTTAGTGAGATTCAGTGAAGTTTGTAATGGCCTGTTACTTGTAGAACTACAGGTAAAACAACAGAGATTGGTGGTCAGAATTGAAGTTATTAACAATATAATATTCATATAACCGGTGTGCTGTTTTTTTTCTTTTTTTTTTACTGTATGCTTGTAGTAATTAACAGATTAATAGATTTTCTCAGTTAAAAAGCATTCAGGTGCCCAGGTGGGCAAGAAGGCCAATGGCACCTGGCTTGTATCAGGAACAGTGTAGCCAGTGGGACCAGGGAAGTGAATGTCCCTCTGTACTTGGCACTGGTGAGGCTACACATCAAATTATGGGTTCAGTTCTGGGGCCCCCACTTCAGAAAGGACATTGGGGTGCTGGAGAGTGTCCAGAGAATGGCAACGGAGCTGGTGAAGGCTCTGGAGCAGAAGTCTGATGAGGAGTGACTGAGGGAGCTGGGAATGGTTATCCTGGAGAAAAGGAGGCTCGAGGCAACATCATCACTCTCCAAACCAAGGAGCTTTTAGTGAGGTGGGAGTCAGTCTCCTAAGTAACAAGTGATAGGACAAGAGGAAATGGCCTCAGGTTGTGCCAGGGGAGTTTTAGATTGGATATTAGGAAAGCTGTCTTCACAGAAAGGCTTGTCAAGCACAGGAACTGGCTGCCCAGGGAAGTGGCTGAGTCACCATCCCTGGAGGTATTTAATAGATGTGTAGATGTGGCACTTGGGCACATGGTTCAATGTTGGGCTTGGCAGTGCTGGAGGAACAGTTGGACTTGATCTTAAAGGTCTTTTCCAACCCAAACGATTCTGTGGTGCAGTGTTTGTCCTTGTGTGGCTTTTTTTTTTTTTTTTTTTAAATGAAAAATAAAATAGCAGTTCAAGCTATGCAATACTGTCATAAGATTATCCTAATACCTTTCTGGTTTTAATTGTAGGTGTAACTAACGTTGAAGCTTTTCATCTGTGACTGTTGCCAGAAAAGATGAAGAAAACTACCTGGAACAGAAAGAACCTGCTGCTTGTAGTAGGACTGTCAGTTATAGGCGTCCATTTAGGAAGCATGCTTGTAAACTTTGTTGCAAAAAAATCTGCTCAGTCACATTCAGAAGTTAAAAGAGATCGTCATGAGTGAAAGTAGCTTCCTGCTGTCATTATGCGTCAGTGTTGCAACATGATTTAAACCTCATTTTAAGAAAGACATGATGAGCAGTCACAGGAATGTTATTGTACTGTATGTACTGTTTCACACTGAAAATATTAATCCTTAGCTGCAAAGAGTTTAAATGTACTACTTTTAGATTTTAAAAGTGCTATGAATTATTGATCCGAGTGCAAATGAATTGTTTTGTTGGCCAGAATTAAAATCTTACTTTGAAAATGTCTCGTCTTGAAGCTAAAAAGCCTCCGTTATTTATTAGTGAACCTTTAACTAAAGACACGGTGTGTCAGTCGCTGCTTCTGCTTAGCAGGATATTTAAATCTTCCTATGGTCCTGCTGGGAGACTCAAACAGCTCCACAACGGTGTGGGAGGCTGTGTTTGTACAACTTCCCAGTCCTCAGCTCTCCTGAGGCACCTTTCCGTCAGCAGTCCCGTGCTCCGCGTTCTCACAGCCTCCGTGCAGAACCACGTCTCGCGCTGCAGCGACTGTGGCTTATTTACTGCCATCCTTTGCTGTAGCTTGATTGAAAACTTTAGAAGCCTGAATGTTGCACCTTGCACTGTCATTAAAATAACCAAGAACCTCCTGAGTTTGTGCACGGACTACCTGAAATCTGAGGCTTGTGGTTGCCGGGTGTCCGTGGATTTTAGCAGTGTTGAGACCCTGGTTTGTTTGGTACGTAGCGTTTTAACAAGCAAACCTGCTTGCATGCTTAACAAAACAGAAGTTGAGCATCTCACCACGCTGGTTTTAAAGGCCTTTTTATTTACTGTTCCATGTCATGTTGAGACTAATGCTGTTTTAGGAAAGTGTGTAATAATACCTGTGAAAGGAAGAAGAGTGATGGATTCTACAGTTCTTCCTGGACTACTGATAGAAACACCAGAAATTCAGCTGGGAAAACCACTTGCTGTCAAAAGAACTGGTTCAAGCATGATCAAGATTGCACTTTTCTGTGCGTCCATGTCGGGAGACAGCTTCAGCCCTGAGGAAGGAACTATAGCAGTCCGTCACGGAACTTCTCTAGAAATGTCAGAGCTGAATCAGTTGCTGAATGTAGGGAAGCAGCTGGTTCATGATGGGGTCGGCCTTGTGGTGTGCCAGAAAGTGATCCATCCAGCCTTGAAACAGTACCTGAAGGAGAACCACGTCATGGCTGTGGACAGAGCTGGGCTGTCTCTGATGGAGCCCCTGAGCCGGATGACAGGTAACAGGCGAGTTTCCTGTACTAAACAATTGCCCCCAAGTTTTCATCAGGAGATCAACATTATCTGGGGTGGTGTCATTGCAGAGTAAGGGTTCTTATTTCTGTCTGGATCCTCTTAGCAGCTGAGCAGGAGTTGTTTTTTTGCAGTCTGAAAGCCGTTTCTTAAGGTGAGATGGGTCTTTCACAGGTTCTAGCAATGACATACCAGACATGTGATTACTGCTTGCTGCAGGAGGAATATCCACTTCTAGAAACAGTTACTTTTTTTTTTTTTTATTTCAAACTATCACCAAGTCTTGCACTTTGAACATGGTGGTTTCTGTTCGTGATTTCCTGCGTAGGTTGAAGTGTCAGGTATTGAACAATATATATATATATAACTTATAAAGCCAAGGAGAAAAAAGTTCATGTTTTATGAAATGCAACAGGTAACTCTTCTGATGATGGTACTACATGTTGTTCTCTGCTTTTCATAATTGGCAGGTTCAAAGCCTGTAGCTTCCATACACTCCTTGTCTCCTGGTTGTTATGGCAGTTTGAAAGATGTCAGCATTGAGAGGGTTGCTTCAAAACATTTTGTGCATCTGATTCCTGGGGACACAGTTATCTGCAGCTTGATACTCTGTAACAGAAGTGAAACAGCGTGGGATGAGTTGAAGGTAAGTAAATTTTCCTGAAATCTTTCCTTGAAAAGTCATGCTTTTAATGGAAAAATTAATGAGAAACAGAAATATGGTGAGTTTAGAAAAGTGATTTTTCAGTACATAAGTTGAAGTTTACTTGTCTCCAGAATTTCGAAATCCTTAAAGTGCTCACATTCATTTATTGCCTCAGTTTTAATACAGAAAGTTTAGACACAGAAACATTTTTCACCTGTTCTTGAAGCCAGTGCTGGATAAATATTTTCATTCTCATTACTTGGTCTGTGAGAGCACAAAAATAAAAACTGCCAGCAAAAGGCCAGCAGCAAACACTTGCAATGGCAGTCAAGCATAGTTTTGCATTGAACAGTTGCTCTAGAAATGTCATTGATACTGATTGACTTTTTATATATAACCCTGTTTTGCAAAAAGAAGGAATAAAATGCGGCTTTTTTAATTTCTACTTTTCCATAGTGTGGACAAATAAAGACAATTTCTCATTAAGTGAATATGGTTTTGGAAATCACTCAGCAGCTTTATATCCACATGTAATTCAAGTTTCTGGAATCTGTACTAGAAACTACTGAAAACTTTATTCTAGTAGTTTTTTCTACTGAGCAAATCCTGTTAATCATGACATGAATAACAAGAATTTTATATGATTTTCAGCGTGTCTGTGAAACTGCAGAACATGTGTTACAGTTAACAATGAAGGAACCTTTGGCATTGTTAGGAGGGGGCTGTACAGAAACTCACCTGGCTTCATACATAAGATACAAGGTATGTAAGACAAGGTTTTTTAAAGCTGCTTAATATACTTAAGAAACAAGAATTTATGTAGAATCACTGCTACAGCGAAAACACTTATCTCTTCTATGTTAATGTGGGATTTTTGCTGTCTAACTGCTGCAATAAAACAAAGGGGTCTATTTGTAGCACTAGGTGTTAATTACATCTTTCAGACTTGTTAATACTGTATTTGTACTTGTTAGTCTTTCTTTAGGTAGCTATTATAGTAAGTGCGTGGTTTTAAGTGTTAAAAATGTGTAGAGTTTTTTTGTTGAAAGATGATAATGCAGAACTCCACTTTGACTTGTCTAGAAATCTTCCCTATTCTGGAATAATCAGAATATAAACATTTTTTTTAGTTAGAGCTGAACCATCTGGTTTGGAAAAAAAAATGCAGCAGCGGGATCCATGTTTAAAATCACTTCTGTGAAACAGTGTTCTAACTTTTGATTTTGGTTTCTTTTTTAGAGCTCTAGTCTGTCCACCAGCACTTTTCAAGACCTGGGTTGTTCTCAGACACAATACCAGTTGGTTGCTGATGGGTTTTGCCGTTCCCTGGAGTCTGTAGCTCGCTCTCTGAATCATGATGGTGGAGAAATTCTAACAGATATGGTTTATGGACACTGTTGGTTTGTTCCATCAGGTCTTCCCTCTGTCTCAAACTGGTCAGATGTAGTTTCAAAATGTGGCTGTGGGATTAATGGTAACACGGAGGACCTCAGCTGGAGGATTTTGGAAGGCCAGTCTTGCTCTCCTGTTATACAGGGCTGCCCTAAAGAGCCCTCAGTAAAAGTTACTGACTTTCTGACATTGGACTGTTTTGCTGCAAAATGTAGTGGCCTGCAAGTAGCTCTGGAGACAGCCAACCTGGTCCTGGATCTCTCATACGTAATCGAAGATCAAAATTAGCTCTGATTTTATGAGAATTGTGTTGCACAGCAAGATACTAAATTGAAAGCGGGGTGATATTTAATGTGTTAAGATACTTCATTTGGTTAAGAAATGCACAACAGAAATTTTAAATTGAACAGTTGGCCCTTAATACTCTTCTCATTGTTATTCTGCTGTGCTCTCAAGCATTTTCAAATGTTTCACGTGTTCCCTCTGCGTAAAGGAAAGTTTTGGATGTGTGTTAGCTCTGTGGCATCTTCAAAGGAATGGGAAACATGGATACCCTTGCTGAGTAAACATGTTATGGATTAGAATTTATGTAGCCTCTGCAAAAGCTTTACACACTCAAACAGACTTTTGTAATGCAGCAGAACTTTATCACTGGTATTTTTAATTTTGCAGGTAAAAAAGGCTTTCCCAAGCAGGCATCTTGAGCTACCTGTTTTTAAATTTTGTTGTGAAGTTCTTGTTACCATATACTATGTGCAGTTTCTGTTTCTAAATGGCTGGAAGATTTTAATTCACGTTTGTAATTTATTTAGCAAGTTATAAAAGCTCATCCTGGAGCTCCTAAGGTAGGTAATAGAAGATTTGAAAAGAAATGGCAGACTGGGTGGAAAAAAACTTCTGTGAATTGGACCTTGATTATCTTCTGTGGAACACAGGACAGTCTGTAGTGAAGTTTCTATCATTTAAGCAAAGCTGCAAGAAAGAATATCCCACTTACCATTCAGTTAACTCTTTGACTGGCTTCTTTTAATGAAGTAAGGCTTTAAGCTGCTCAGGCTTGTTTTGATCTTTAAATAAGACTGTAGACTGAAGGATCAGAACTTTTTCTCATTCTCAGCTTGCATGCGAGATCAAAAGGGGTGTTACAGTTTCTTGCTTAAACTCATTTTCTTTGCCACTCTTCTTCTCCCCCTTTGTTTTCAGTCACAAGGGGCAAATTGTTCATGGTGTGCTTCTCCAGAAAACATCCAATTCAGTTGTAGTCTAGTCTGCTTATTTGTTTCCTGGTCTCTTAAGTTTTTAATATATTTACTGAGTCTAAGCAGTGGAATTGCTTTGTATAACTCAGTTTTGAAATATGTAATTAAACCCAGATCTTTCCAGACCTTTGGTACAAAGTCCTTTTAATTTTTAAGAGTGTAAATAATAATTTTCTCACTGGGAAAAAAAATGGAAAGTTATTTAAAGTTCTTTATCTTTTTATGACATGAAATGATTGTTTCAGTGCTATAAGGCATCCTTTGGGAACTTGTGGAAGAATGTTACAAGGGTTGAGAATGGAGGCTCTTCAAAACTGATTAATAAAAAGGCTCCTTTCATATCTTGATCCTCCCATGTACCATGAACCATATGAAAACATCAGGAATAATGAAGCCAAATGATGGTGTATATCTTCAGGCACAGAAGAATCTTGGTAATACTTCATCTAATTATGAGTCTCTAACTCAGAGTGCTGAATTAGAGTATTTTACTTTCTATAAAAGCAACTTGTTATGCGTGGAAAAATGTTGAGTTTAGTGACTACTGCTGCGAAATGAAAATTAAAGCAGTATTTGAGTAGAAGTATTTGTGAGTGTTCTTTTGTCTTGGTATCTGAAGGTCGGTTCACAGCTCTCGAATCAGAGCTGACAACGGTTTTTATTCTCCCACAAAATCACAGATTAGAAGTCTATGAAAAAATTCAATTTGAGTTTTGGTAAATCAAATTTTAGCTAAAAATTAATTTATGCCTGAAGTAAAAATTGTTTCATATATAGATAGTTTTAATGACAATAATTTTTTTGTCTCCCACTGACTGAAAAGGATAAATAAGCAGCTGACTCTGCTGCTTATGGACAGTTCAGGTTCCATTGTCAGTTATGGCTCTTAAACCTTTAGTGGTTAGTGTTGCCTCATCTTTAATGGGTAACATGAGTAATACAACTTCAGATACTGCTTAAAATGCAAGTAAATAGAATTTTGACTCTCAATTCAACAGCAACTCTTGAACTTCCATATTTGGAAGGGTTTCCTCCTGTGTTTTGAAGTTGACAAGATGAAATATTTCCAGTTGCAAGGCCTCTGAGAAGCCACTATCGTTTTATTCCTGTTACCCTTAGCATTTAAACTTTGTTCTGGGGGAAAAATTAGCATTATACAAGTATTATTAAGAGACAAGTGTTTTCTGATCATGACCCCAGTCGTGTCTGATTTCCACGGATTGCTCAGAGGCTATTAATTTAACTTTAATAATTCTACTGGTAATGCACAAGAAGTAAGAAAATTCATCACCAGCCTTCTCAGCTGTGTTAGTGCTCGAGGCCTAGCAGGAGAAAAAAAGAAGGGCTGATATTATGATCACTCAGGTCAGCATATTTAGGTAAAATGCCAGTTTAATATAGTTCCTCCTCAGTTCATTGTTTGGTATTTAGAACTTGAAAGTGAAGACCTGAAAATGTTGATTAATTTAGGGTTCTTTGTTTCTATTATTGTGTCCTATTTAAGTAGACATACCATTAAATATTACTATTTTGTCATTGGCTAAGAGTGCAGAATACCTGCTTTTCACTGATTCTGCTACTGGTTTGTGAATTTGTACAGTCACTGAGCCTTATCTGAGGTCTTTTTCTGTGTATTTTCTAAAATGGGAGCAAAGGTTTGTGGGTGAAGAGTTTGAAGATCTTCACTTTGAAGTGAAGAATTACTTACTGCACGGGAACAAAGAAAGAGATATTCAGGAAAAAAAACTCAAATCCTTGCTAAAATATTAGAGTAATTTCATGAAGGGAACTTTGGCCAGGATTTATGTAGACTCCTTAAACCATTCTGCTTGGTAAAACACCCCTGCTCTCCTCGTATATTGAATGCATTTTCTTTTTCTATGAAGTTTCAGCTACAGTATGTCACTGTTTCTAACAGTAATCTGATTTATTGCTTTGCATCTTCAGTACACACACACAGAGAAAAGCTCTGTGCAGGAATGGTTGAAATTCAAGATGAGCATTGTCAGACACATCAGCAATCCTTACTGTATATATCATGTATATCTTCAGAGTCTGTGCTCTGCATTTTGGAGCAGATGTTCATATGCTGCTAATCCTTGAAGACAGGGTAAAAACAGATTTGTGTGTTTGGGAAACCTAACCTTACTATATTGGTAGCATAACATGGCCTTGTTGGTTTTTATTTTTTTTTTATTTGAGTGTTTGGGCATTTCTAGGCTGACCAGCTAACACTGTTACAGAGTTAGATCTGTCTTGGTAAGTAAAGAGTATTTATTACTGTCAAAGCTCGTAAGAAGAATAGTGCCTGGAATATCACAAGCACAGTAGAGCATGTACAAAACAATTCACCTTACCCAAAACCTGAAATTCTGAGTTATACTTATGCCCTTATTTTGCTGTACTGAGCAGCAAAATGTGGTATTTATCACATTTTCAGCAGTGCCATGTGAACTGAGTCATGTAAGTACTACACTCTTTAATCTCAGAAAAATCAATATCTGTGAGTCAGTCAATGTCATAGGAAGAACTTTAACTCAATTTGCATTTACTGCTGTTCTGAAGATGCAGAAAGAGCGTGGTTTTATTGCAAGGGGACTACCTCCAGCAGGCTTATAATCTTCACAGCAGGCTTTTTGAGGTCACATTACAATGTTTATTTCTAGAATATTAGTAGCTTTTATCCGTTGTTGTAAATATTAGTTATTTCTATCTGTTTGCCAGCAGAGGCAAGTTGCACAGTACTAATAAATAACTTTTTGACCAGTAACGCTGTGATCTTAAATTCTCAGTTAAGAAGTACTTTTACTTTTTGTCTATATGTATTGCACGGTATAAATCAGTTGTGCACATTATGAACTCAAAAGCATGTACAGATTTATTCTTTGTGCTGGAAGGAGAAATGTAGTCACAGCATAAGTAGGTAGAGCCACCATGTCATTAGTCCAGACACCATTAAAATTAATTGCAGAATAGGTTTCAGGATTGGGCTGGGCACTTTGTGTCTTTAACTGTGCTGACTTCCATTATTCTTGACCTAACCATTAAAAACAGATACAGATCTTATAGGCATACCTCCTGTGGGGTTTTATTTTCATACCTTACTGCAAACATCTCTGTAAACTCGAACCTTCAAATCTGCTTGCACATGAAAAGCTTTTATTCAAGCTTTCATCATGTGCCTGGAAGGCCCCAGCTGTGTGTGTCTGCTTTCTGCAAGCTGATTACTGGTGTCCTTGTTATTTTCTGTCCTGACAACATCAGCTCTATTCAGGTACATATTAAATACACATGAAATACTAGCTGCTTATTATGGTAACACTATTACATGTTGTCTGCTAAGCATTTGTGTGGCAGCACCACAATGTCAACAGCTATTCCTTATTGGCACCTTTTTTTTTTTTATAAACCATTAAGTCTAGTCTCTTCTCCCTTAAGGTTTTATGATCTTGGTAGTCTGATGTGTTATACCTTGTAAAAAAAAAAAAAAAAAAAAAAAGAGAGGTTTGGGGAAAAATGAGTTCCCTACTCTGTGGTGATGACTTGGAAAGACTCCGAGTCACCGCCTGTGTGTGGGCTGCGCAGGCTCCTCTGCTGATGGATGGTGCTCTCAGGGGTGAGGGCTGAGTGATTTTTCTTTTCAGAGAACTGTAGGTACTGTGGTACTTCCAGTTCTTGGAAGACTTTGTGACTTTGAGAGGCAGAAGCAAAACTATTTCACCCTTGTTTATCACTCCTTGTAATTAATATTACTCCTGCCAGGTGCCTGCCCAGCTGCTCGCTCACCCCTCAGCTCAACAGAGGGAGAAAACAGGGTGAAAGATCTCCTGGCTCGAGTAAAACCTCCTCCTGCCATGTTTCCCACATTTTTCCCTTATATTCCTCGCTGCCAAGGGGCATTTTGGCCTTTGTTAAATCTGTTCAAGCAGAGTTGCCGCAGGCGTAGGTCTGAGGGCTGGGCTGGGCCCAGTGGTGCAGCTGCTGGAACCGGCCGCTCCCCACAGAGGCCCCTCAAGCACCTCACAGGCAGCCATTTTGTGAGCCCTCCTAAAGCTGCTGAGCAATGTGAAAAAATCGCTGATTTTAAAAAAACTCGGACCCAAGGAAGAGCACTGGAGATGTCAGCAAAGCCAATCCTGAGAGAGGCACTGGGAAAAAGAGGTTTTTCCTTGTGCAGTGAGCGCTTCAGGAGGGTTATGTGCTACACCTGGAGATCAGCCAGCCAGAGGGCTGACCTCAGAAAACAGGCACAGGCAAAGAAAAAGCCACCTTCTGTTGGATGTGGATGGTGTAAAGGTGTGGTTGCTGTGACAGGCTGCCCTGCTTCCCCCAGAGGCAGATCCAGGGTAGTTATGCACTACCTGTGGATAAACAAGGTTCAAAGATGTGCTTAAGGACTGGGGAGCTTCCTGAAGTGGGCCCTTTCTGGGAAGGCTGAGATTGCTTCCCAGTATCTTTGAGATGGCCCAACATGTTCAGATGGGAATACCACCTACTCACACCCATGAAAGACTCCTCAAGCGTGGTCTGAGCATAGAAATGTCTGTGTGATACAGAGTATTGACCCATGGCCCCTCCATCATCACATGAAGGTGGCAGTCCACGAGGTGACTCCAAAAAGTGAGTTTTTCTATATTTACTTTGTCTCCGAATGTTGCCTTCTAAACAGGGGGTGTGTGTGTGTGTCACGGCTGTCTGTCTGCCAGGCTTTATTCTCGTTTTTAGCTTTGTATTGCTTCATTTTTAAGCAGTCAAGAAAATATTTCTTCTGTAACTAACAAGGGTAGGACAAAGTCTTCACTTGCTGTTTTTCTTCTCTGGGGTTGCCAACAGAGGTGAAGAAAGGAAAATTAGTCCTTTAGTTTGTGCCTGACTTCTTTTGGAGTATTTAAAATCATGATCCAAGAAAGCATCTCCTGAAATTGTCTGTCCTGTATCACTGAAGTGTTGTGTAGCTGTGATCAGCATTGCACTGAATTCCATGTTTTGTGTTTGGCCCAGATATCTTTGCTGAATGAGGTTTTGAACTGTCCTGTCATGATGCTTTACTTGTAAACATAATTCTGTCCGTAAGTTATGTTTTTTCAGGCACTGAAGTGTTTGGTCTGGCCACTCAAATGTGTGACTGTTCCATAGCTGGGAACATTTCTAATTGAAAGTTGTTCTCAGCTGAAACATGGTCAATCAGGCAGTAGCTAAGACAGCTGGAGATGTCCTTGCTGTATCTTACCTTTGAAATTAACTGTTCTATATGTGTTGGTAATTAGGAGAATATGATACAAAATGCTAAGAAAGCGGAATTCTTGAACCCTGAATTGAATGATCCAGTCTTTTTTTTTTTTTTTTTTTTAAATTTTTATTGGTATACAAAATGCTAAGAAAGTAGAATACTTGAACCTTGCATTGAATAATTAAAAAACCCCCCGAAGCTGGATGCACTTGATGTCTTTGTGAATGTAAAATCCCTTCAAGGAGTCCTTTATTATCAATGTTCCACAGAAGAGCAGCATTCTGAGAGGAGCAGAGTGAGTGCACGTGCCCTGTTTTTAGGTGTTAAGAAGATCTGTTGCATTTGTTCAATCAAAATGGCTGCTGAATGAAAAATCTTCCTAAAACTGCCTGTGAAACAGCAGATGTCACTCCAGTTTTTATGTTGGCCAGTGAAGAATTTGCTTCGGTACGAGAATAACTCATGTGTGACATTATTGCTTATGTTTAGTATAGTGTGTTAAGGAGTAGATGGAATACCTCACAGAATTCCTGAGGTCAACTGTGGATTGCTGTTTTAAGCACTAGAGAAACACTGTTTCTGGTTTTCATTTGGACCTGTGCATGTTGGCATGGGGTGGAACCAATTTATGAAGAGATGGAGGCAATGAGTAGCAGCACATAACTAATGCATGGCTTGTGTTTAAGGCAATGGGGTTATCTATGAACTGAGAAAAATATACAGTTACGTGGCTGAATTGTTCTAAGACTGTTCAATTGCATTATGGTTAAGTTCATTTTAAGCAAACAGAAAATTGAATAAGTGATTGGTTTCAGTGTTCACAGCTTGGTCACAACAATTGCTGAATTTATACTATGTTTGTGTGTATAGGAGCCCAGAATGAAAGTCTAAAATTTCTTGAAGTGGTGCTGATTTAAGTAGGCACATCTTCTATGACTTTATATGCGGTGCATGCTGCAAAATATAGGCCAAAAATCTCATGGCAAGGTGGCAAAATGCGTTTCCTGAATCGCAAAGAAAATCATAAACATCCAAAAGCTCCACAGTAGGTGCTGTGAATACCCAGTGTTATCTCAAGAATGTGGTTTTGGTTGGATTTGCACACTGGTAGGGGATTTAAAACCTGCCTTGCTATTTGCCATAAAGAGAAGAGTAGAAAAAAGATATTTCTTTACTGTAGGTTACTTTTATTTGCTTAAAACTCTTACTTACGGGCATAAGGGACTACATCTGTCTGAATTTAGTGCCTTTAGGGAAAGGAAGATAAAGCTGTTTTTACATTGGGGGAAGAAAAGAAAAAAGTTTTATGATATGAAAATGCATTTGATGAGGAAAAAAACTGCCGTGTTTTGGTTTTTAATTAAAATAACAGTACAGCTCCATGTCATTCTGTTTTAATTTAGACTTAACAAGCCTGTGTTGTTACAGAAGACAAAAGCTGAGGAATTACAGATATTTTTGGCACTGCACAGAAGAGTAAATCTTTTGTTTACCTGTAAATTCAGTCCTCGATTCTTAATTTCTCTCCTGAGACTGGGATCTTAGTAATATTAAAAGTTCTGCTGTTTTAAAATCTTTGCAGGCACACACAGCCTCTGCTCCAGTAAGTGCACCATCTGAATTTTATTACTGGGTCTTGATATTTTAAATAGCAGAGGTGAGTTTACATTTTGCTGACAGACATTTTGCTTGAAGTTTTGGATACTGAAAGATGTTGCAGACAGTTATCTTGGTAACAGATTAATATTAAACATCTCTTGAATATGCCTACCAGCCCTAGAAGGATGACTTGCAATACTGGGGAATAGGGATTTATTTTCCATGATGCTTTGGGCAGTTGTTGCAAGGTGCCAGGCAGGTGATATTAAAGAATTCAAAATAAAATACTTATCTGTATTTATAGCTTCAGATAGAGAATATTTGCCAGCCTGAGTGATGACTGGGCATAGTGACAGGCAAAGCCAGAAGAAATTGTAAGACACAAGATCAGTTCCAGAGCTGTAACAAATACAGTTTTAAAAGCAGCCATGAAACCCAGAGGAGAGTAGATTCGGAGCCACAGGCCAAGAGATTATTTCTTTAGAAGGGGGAAAGAAAATACTCAATTTTATCATAATTGTGTAGAAAGGCTCCCTGAATAGAGAGTTAATGTTTTCAAGTAATAAAAACATAGACTAGTTTGGCAAGTACACTGTGGTGTAAATTGTGTGTTTAGTGGAAAGAATACCTGAACAAAAAATTAAGCTTGAACTTCGTTGGGTAAAGATGGACAAACTCTGTCCCGTATGTTTGTCACTTGTGTTCAGTAACGTTTAATCAAGAATTCACCTGAACTCCCACAGAGATTCCCAATAGCTGTCCCAGGAACAAACAATTGATCCTACTCAGGGATCTTTCTATGAGCAGAAGTCCAGCTGAACACAGTGTGTATCTCTGTCAGGGGCAAGTCACTTCGATAAGAACCTTTTGCCATAAGGAGACACCCAGAAGCAGAAACACTGTGCTTCAGGCTCTTCCTGGCAGGATCCTCAGGGACATGTTGGTAATGAATAGAGTTGAGGAAATTATCTCAACAGAGGGTTCTCGGCGCGATGAATTTGGAGAAGCTCTGTGTGGTTCTGGTTATTGTCAGAGCAAGGCGGGCTGTGCTTTGCCTGTCGACCTGGAGTGGAGAACCTGGAGACTTTGTGTGAGAAGGGAATGTCTTCCAAAGAGCTTCAGCCAGCTGTGGGAACTGCTGCGTTCCCAGAGCTCACACAAACACTTAACAGGTTTCTTTTGGCCTTGAACAATGTGCCAGGAGGTTGTTGTCATAGTGCTGAATACTTGCAGGAGCTGGAGTTGATGAAATTCTGGCCTTTTCAAAGACTAGTGTGTTTATTTTGATTTTGATTGTCTGTGTTAAGCTTTTTTTGCCTCCTTTTTTTAAATGGGGGGATTAGAGTGGCTCATAAGAAAACCTGAGAATCTGATTTTATTCCAGTTTTTAAAAATGGGAATATTCAGAATTTGGGCCCAATCCTAAGAATGTCAAGGACATTTTTGTCCTCTCTTGGTCCTGTGAGATGAAAATGTAATTTTCCCAAAACCAAGTTGAAAATTTCGTTGAAAATCTGACACTGTTTGAGTACAGAAACCACAAAATAAGATACAGAGATTCTCCCTGCCCTCAAAAGGGATGATGACACATAGTAAGCACACTCTCAGATGAGATACAATTATCTTCATTTTCTGCAGTGGCCTTTAAGTGCTGAGGGAAGAACAGCAAGAAGTCTCCTGGACTGCTCTTTTAGCTTCTGGCAATCAACAATTTAAGGACTTCTGTGTCAGGCTGCGTCTGGATTGTCAGTTTTAATGGACACTCTTAGGACTAGTTCCCAGTTGTGCCTAAATGTGACTTTCTTTAGGTTTGTCTGCTTTTGGAGCAACTATTTAAAAATCTGGCTCAACAGGAAAGAAAGGGACAAAGGAAACAAGAGCTGAATTGAGATTTTCATGAAGGAATTATGTCCAGGACTGAGCCTTTCTTAGGTTACTTCTAACAGCAGTGCCTAAAAGCCATGGTGAAAATACTGAATTGGCAGGATAAGATCCAGAAGTGTTTCTATGGACTCTCTCTGAGGCCCTGGGTCAAAAATCTCGCTTTAGTGAGAGATTTTTCAGGCTGTGTTTTGGTCATAAGAATCATGAGATCACAGAGGCCACTTTTATCTATGTTGGGGCCAGAGCAGGAGGGCTGAGCTTAAGAGCCAAAGAGATTTATTGTGTGACAGCAGGGAAAGAAATAGGAAAGATGTGCATGTCCTGTTCTTGAGTCCTCTTGCTGTCCCTGTTCTGCCCACCCATGCTGAATTCCACCTCTTCTAGAGCTCACAGGATCAGATGATGTCATAATACAAACTATTTAAGAATAAAAAAAGATTTACAGGTGAAGATGCCCAGGGACCTTAGTTCCCAGTGAATGTACTCCAGAGTGGTGTTGTTCTGTAATAGGGAATATTTAAGGTGCTTTAGGTTCCTGGTGTCTAAGCAGTCACATTGCTGTGAGTCAACCAATGCACTGAGTTGTGTACCAGCATGCAAAACATAGATTAAAAAAGTACATCTGTGAAGCACAGCATGGGCTGGACAAACCACCAGTGATGGAGTACTGACCTCTGCAGCAGGAGCAGCCTGGAATTATTCATAATGGAAGTGCCACAAGGTGAATTTAACAGATCTCAACATAAACTGGAGACATAACTTTGGACGTGTTTCCTGATGTGATAATACAGTAAAATAATCCCTCTTTTTTTTCATGGGGCTGAAGGAAGCTGGGAGAGACCCACTTGAGTGTGGTTGATATTCTACTACTTTAAGCCATAAAATCCTTGTGCTGTGTGGCAGCACCCCACAGCCCATGGGAGTGCCCTAACTTCCAAACTGAGTCTTACCAAAGGAAAAGCCACATGTGTGTTTCCTGTTTTTATTTTAAAAAGCAAACAAAAATATTCTTCAGTCAGAACTCTCTGCATATAAAACAAACAAACAAAAAAAGTGGCAGAGTCAGGCTCACTTAGATAATCCTTACAACAGAGCAAGTGTAGGGAGATGTGGCTTCCTGATAGATTAGAAGGGGAGGCCTAATTTAGGATGCTGTAGGTCCCCCTCAGGTGGGAAGAGGTGGTATTTGATCTTTTGTCTCATGAGTCCTAAACTCATGTCTTGCCTACAGAAGGCCTGCAATTTTCTACTTTACATCCATATCCTTTTATAAATTAAAGAGTAAGTGTTGGTTTGATCTGGGATTTGGCAGCTCTGTAGCACAGTTCTCCTGTACCTGTGTGTGAAGTTAATACTGGAGTTGACGTTGCATGAAAAGTTGAAACCTTTGAGATGCCCTTGATATCAAGGATGAGAGATTCCATTCTTCTGGACTTGGCCTCTTTTGCAAATTGTTAGACTAGGGAAACCATAAGTGAGGAAATCTGTGCCTTTTGCTGAATTTATGCCTGGAGAAACTATGCAAATCAAGGAAAAGATTTGCTGCTCTGCTTTTCTTCCCTCTGCTATTTGTATGCTTTAACACTTTTGTCAGCTGCAGATGGGCCATAAGTGAAGGACAGAGAAAGTGGCAGGTGTTCAATCCTTCCAAACCCTATCTCATTTTAGCAAAATTGGAAAAAAAAGAAAAAAAGGATTTAGTTGCTATGATAAAGCTAAGTCATCAGTTACTCTGGAGTTTGCTGCAATGCTGTCAGGGCACTGCAGGCAGGCTGCTGTGGGAAGGCAAACACCTCAGTCTCAGCCCTCTGGTTTAATTTGCACAAAATGCCTGTAAAACTTGGAAATATGGTAAAGCTGGGTTGCAAATGTACCTTTTACATTTCTCTTGGTAATGGACAGAGCAGCTCGGGCCTTAGCAGTGTTCCTCCCAATACACCAGTGAAACACTTCAGGGTTGCTTATACTGCTACTATTAAATGTACAGCACATGCTGTTGAACGTGGGTTCTCTAAATATTTTAGTTCTGGCTGGTGGGTTGGAATAGTGAGACCAAAGAGGTCAGAACCCCCAGTGGCCTGGGCTGTCCCTGTGCTCTCGTTGCTGAGCTCCAGCAGTTTAACCCACAGCCTTTCAATGCACTAAAACAATACTCTGCTATAAACTGAGTATTTCAGTAGCTAATTTTCAGATGTTTCATTGTCCATTGTACAGTAGGTGTGGGTCAACCATTGAACAGATTCTTTAAGCCATTGTCCATGCCAGCAGTCAGTCTGTCCTTCCTCTTTCTACTTAGGACTTTTGGAATAACCAATTGTTTGTGGTCTGAGTGGTTTTTTTTGCTTTGCTGGTTTTTTTTTTGGGGGGTTGGTTTATTTTTTTAGCAAGTGAAATGGATTAAGTTAGAGAAGAGGAGCCAACACACTGCGATGAACTCTGGGAGCATGACATGATGGCCAAGGACTGCTTTTGGAAAAGGGGAGGTAAAGTCAGTTCTAAGCAAACCATAATGATGCTCTGTAATAATCTGCATTAATAGTCAGCCATTGGCTGTGTGTGTGGTACACAGTGCTCCAAGGAAGAGCTCCCCTGGATAAACAAAGGAGGTGAAGCTGGAGTGTTTTTCACACTGAAAGCTGTTTATTTGGAACTATATTTATAACTGTTTTCTTTAATAAATACCTCTGTTTAGGAGGTGCTGTTGTGCCATATGTTTCAACAAATCCCGTATCAAGCAAGTCCAGATGGATGAAAAGCATTTTATGAAATGTCTTATATTTTCTTTCTTGTTTTGCCTGAAAAGGGTGAAAGTATTACATGAAGTCATGCAGAGTGTATCCAGTTGTTCTTCCAAGATCTACCTAAACCCCATGTTTTTTCTGTGGTTTTAAAATCTGAGAAGCCAGAGATCCACTATATTGGTCTGTCCAGTATCGATGCAAATTGGTTTTTCTACAATGACAGTGTGGTGCAAATTCCATCTTTTTTTTTTCATAAGGCCAAGCTGGTCTGTTGCTTTGGGATGACAGGCACTATTTCTTTCACTCTAAGATTTTATGAAAAAACAAGTATCTCATGAGTCCACCTTTTTTTTAAAATGCAGTGTATAAAGTATCTTCCAGCAAAAGCACCAGTTTTCCCTCCGTAACTGGCCGTGACTGTGTCTCATGTTTTCTATTTTAAAGACAAAATTTTAAACTTTGCTTATACAAGCAGATGTGTCCTGGGCTATGTCTGAAAGTGTTCTCATCCAACTACTTTATTTTCTAGTATATTCGCTCAATTCACCTACTGATCTGTCCTAACTTTGTCAAGGGTGGAGGGTGGGGGAATTACTTTCTTTTCCATGAAATCAGCAGGAGTGATCTCCAGCAGCAAAAGCAGAGATATAGTTTGTGTACTTGGAGAAACTGAGAAACTTTTTTCTTTAATGCTTGCCTGGTGATACTTTTTTGAATTGCACAGGCAGGAGTGTCATGACATTCAGAGGACACTTACACGTCCCATCCCTGGAAGTGCTCAAGGCCAGGCTGGATGGAGCTCTGAGCAACCTGGTCTAGTGGAAGGTGTCCCTGCCCATGGCAGGGGTGTTGGAATGAGGTGAGTTTTAAACTCCCTTCCGACCCAAATCATTCTGTGATTCCATGAGTGTTCGATGCTACTGTCATGTGAAGGATAATCATACAGCCTTGGAGCAGTGCCATATAACATGCAGCAACTCACTACTCCTGGCTCAAGCAAACTGTGTCCAGCTCTGGGCCCCTCAGTTCAGGAAGGACATTGAGGTCCTGGAGCAGGTCCAGAGGAGAACAACTAGGTTGGTGAAGGGACTGGAGCACAAGTCCTATGAAGGGAGGCTGAGGGAGCTGGGGCTGTTCATCCTGGAGAAGAGAAGGCTCAGAGGAGACCTCATCACTCTCTGTAACTACCTGAAAGGAGGTTGTAGCCAGGTGGGGGTTGGTCTCTTTTCCCAGGCAACTCTCAGCAAGACAAGAGGGCATGGTCTCAAGTTGTGCCAGGGGAGGTTTAGGTTGGATATTAGAAAGAATTTCTTTACAGAGAGGGTGCTCAGCCATTGGAATGGGCTGCCCAGGAAAGTGGTGGATTCTCCATCCCTGGAGGTTTTTAAGAAGAGACTGGATGTGGCACTGAGTGCCATGGCCTAGTAACCGCAGCGGTGTTGGATCAAGGGTTGGACTTGATGATCTCAGAGGTCCCTTCCAACCCAGCTGATTCTATGATTCTATGGAATAGAATCATGGAATGGTTTGGATTGGAAGAGACTTAGAGATGATCTCGTTCCAACCCCACTGCCAAGGGCGGGGACACCGTCCACTAGATCAGGTTGCTCAGAGCCCCATCCAGCCTGGCCTTGAACAGGGATGGGGGAATCCTTCCAGGGATGAGGCATTCACAACTTCTCTGGGCAAGCTGTTCCAGTGCCTCACCACAGAATTCCTTCCTAATATCTAATCCAAACCCACTCTGTCAGTTTAAAGCCATTCCCCCTTGTCCTTATGACTCCATGCCCTTGTCAAAAGGCTTTTTCCAGCTCTCTGGTAGGTCCCCTTTAGGTACTGAAGGGCTGCTATAAGGTCTGCCTGGAACCTTCTCCAGCCTTGACAACAATCCCCTCCATGTAACCCATTGTTTGTTCTTTGTGTTAAAATGCATGCTTCCCTACTAAGAAAGTCTGGGGTCACTTCAATAGGTATTTGTTACTGTGGTTCAACACTTAAATTTGCATATATATCACAAAGGCAGTAGCTGATCATGAACTATAAGTCCCATCAAGACTCATCTCACACTGAGTCATTTTGACCTCCTATACTTCACAGGTAAAGTGACTGGGACTTTACAGTCACCTACCAAAGGTACCTGATCTCCAGAAGGTGCCAAGCATTCCCTTTTTAAGAGATGGCAGCATTCAGATATTGCACTAATCACCAGCTGGTTTCCAGCAAGAATCACTAGTCATGTCTGACAGTCATCCTGTGGTAGCTTTGTGGTTTTCTAAGCACTCCACACCTACTCACAGCTCCTGGTGCTGTGACTCAACAGCAGGAGCAATTCTGTGCCTGCCCTGCAGCTGCAGCACTCATTGTGGTTTTATCAGTTCACATCTAGGCAGTCCTCTGCTGAATTTTTTCTCAGTTCTCTTATAGCTACCAGGGCCAGACAACAGTTTCTTCTAGAAAAAACAAGCACTCTTATTCTCCAACTTCTTGCATATTTTCCCTGTGTGCACTTCTCCCTTGCCAGTGGTGCCAGGGGTCTTATCACTGTAGCTGATCCAGTGCTTGGGTGTCTTTGGTGTCTTCTGTATCAGTGTCAGCAGAGTTTCATCACAAATTGAAGTGTCTTTATATTTTCTTTGCATATCTTGTTCCACCAGCGTGGTTAATTGAATATGGGAATCTTAGGGGCAGAACTGATAGAAGGAAACTATTCAACCAGCTCAGAATTCAATGCTCTAGCTAATAGTCTGCTTGCTAAAAGATAGCATTCTGGGGAATAAAACATATTTTTGTTACTGAAGTGTTCTTGTAATGGAAACATGGGAGTTTTGCACAAAGAGGGAAAGAAAAGGTAAAACAAAATACCAAAATCCTTTTTGCTGCTGCTGTTTTAGTAGCATAGAGCAAATGAATGTTTAACATGAAAGGAAATATAGATAAGATTAAAGTAATCATTAACTAAGCCAGGTTCACTGCAGGAACTTGATTGAATCCATTTGAGATTATTGCTTTGTGATATCTGCCTTTTCAGAGTGTGTTCTGTGTTAAAATACAATGAAACACTGCTTGATCACCCAAGGACATGAAGAAAATAGGATTATTGCAGGCTTTCTGAGGAAAAAATCAGGTGCTCTGTAATTTGAGTGTTTAGACACTTTGAGCGGGCTCATTAAATTAAGGTTGCTTAACATGAGTAAGCATTAAATGGCTGCCTAAAATTACTATATAGCAATTACAAGGATTTTTTTAAAAAGTATGTGCTATAGGTGTATTTGAAGGTAAGTCTTGGTATAATTCTGTTTAAAAGTCAAACAAGAAGCTTGTGCAGAAGAGAGCTGGGAATAGAGGGAATAGTCAGAGACTGCAGGACACAGAATTGTTTTAGTGTTGCCTTTCACAGGGCTCCTCAGTGTGCTTGGCTGAGTAGCTGATCAAGAGATTTCTTGGCTTATTCAGTCAAAGCAAGGATGGGTTTGTTTGCTGGAGACAATTCACCAAAATAACCTGTGCCACAGTCTGTACTATTGACTTCCTTTGTGTTCTTCCATCTTAAAACAATAAAGAAGACCAAGCACTCTTACAAATACAGGGGGAATTCTTTGTTCAGATTGTTATGCACAAACACAAAATTCCTTGGCTCACATCCTCAGGAATACAAAAACTCCTGGGCAGTCACAGAATAAATTACCAGGATTTCTGGCCCAGTGATTTGTTGGAGAAATGGCAGCTGAGCATTCTTCAGTCTTTATTTCTCACAACTGGTTACCTATATTGCTTCTGCTTTCCATCCAGATCATTCTAACCTTTTCAAATAAAACTTTCCAAAATACTCCTCTTTGTGAATTTAGACACATATTTTTAAATTCTGCAGTTTCTTCTCTTAAGTAACTAAGGTGTTTTGTCTGTATTTTGGGACTTTGGTAGTCTCCATCTTGAATCCAAAGTCAGTGTCCTCCTTTTTTTTCCTCCTTACATTATTCTGACTTTGTGAAAGACATTCAGAAGTACAGAAAGCCTGAAAACATTGTTAGAGCTCTCTGAAGATCTGATTTACTTCATCCCTGTAGTGGGTTGACTATTATTAGTCCAAACCTTGTTGCACTGATCTTTACATCCCTTGATCTTTTTAGGGAGCTGCTCCAAGTGATGTTCAGTCTCTCTGGATTCTCAGATGCCCATTGTGCCCATTTATTGTTGTTCCTGGAAAGGCCTCTGAACCATTGTGGTGGCAAACACAGCAGAAAGGTCCTGGAGAGGTCTGATAGAAAGGGCAGCAGTGTGCAGCTCTTATTTTATACACAGCAACATTGGAGGCAGTAAATTACTTTCCATAACTGTGACTGTAGATTATGGATCACCAGAAGGCCTCTGAACATTGCCCTGAGAGTTAGGAATAAAGGATGATCGTGGAGTCTCTGGGATCTGTATCAGGAATCTGGGAAATTTGCGAGTTTGGGTGAGATACTTTGCTATTCTTTAAGAAAGTTCCATTTAGGAATCAAACAACAAC
Source organism: Pipra filicauda (assembly GCF_003945595.2). Classification (NCBI taxonomy): domain Eukaryota; kingdom Metazoa; phylum Chordata; class Aves; order Passeriformes; family Pipridae; genus Pipra; species Pipra filicauda. Next base: position 1,573,805 of record NW_024104953.1, on the reverse strand, counting down.
ATAAAAGCATAGTTGCTGTACTCTGAGGTAAAATTAAAATCACCTGATTGCTTAAATGATGGGAACTAATAGTAAAGATCCAAGTCCTCCAAGAAGTAACAAATTAATTAATTTGGATTCTTTCCTCTCAGTCAGGAGGATTCCCTCTGTTCCAGTTGGGCTACTTTACCCTTGTTTGTCATCTTATCCTGTCTGTTTTTCACATCAGCTAAATCCATTTCTGAGGAGTCATCCTCTGCAATGGCCATCCTAATTTTTATGTTTTAATTTGCCTTCATATATGTGCGTGTATATAAATGTATATAAATATTTTTTTGCTTGGAGCTTTAGTCAAGAGAACTGGCAATCTCAGGGTGTTAATCTTGAGTGCAAATCATCTCTACAGAAGTACAGTGGAAAATCAAATAAGTACTTCTTTGTTAATCTGCTCAAAATTGGAATATTTTGACATATTTGGATCATAAATAAGGCCTAACTTTTCCTTTACCTGTGTGCATGTACAGCTAATAGAATTATAGTGAGGATATTGTATGTGCAACAGAGGGCAAATACAGGCACTGCACTGCAAGAAACCTGTCCCTAATTGCTAGTTTTGGGATAATGTGTAACCTTAATTTCTGCTCAAATACTCTTGTATTCGTGCCTGTTTACTGATCTTGAGTGTCCTCTGGGGTTTTAGAGCCACAAACAGTTGCACCCTGTGATAGCAGGAGTTTTACTGTATGTCTTGTTAATTCCTTATAAATCATGGTGCCTGTTTTTGCCTAGGAAGTCTGGACCACTCCTCTGCTGCAGTGTTAAATAATCAGATATAATGATTTAACTCGGCAGATGCACAAAATTTAAGATTTCTGTTTTGAAGCAGTGGAAATAGGCAAATACCTGCATTTCCTGCAAAATCTTCTGTGAGCTTGGCTTCTTCCTGCAGTTACAAACACTTGGAGTTTTCAGTTTAAAAATAAAAAAAAAACCTCCCTGTGTACTGATTGCAGTGCAGAGGAGCTTAAAAATATGGATCTGACAGTTCCCAAGCAGGCAAAAAACTGTAACTCTAAAAACAGTCCTCTGGTCTACCTTGTTGTGAAGGAGGGGGCTTAAAGGTTTGACGTGATTAATATTGGTTTCAAAAGTGTGGGCTGGATTTATGTGTGTGCTCAGGGACTCCAGTGGGGAGTCATGATGAATTTTGTCCTGGAAAAGTACAAGGAGCACATCATCTTTCCCCACTGATGTGCGTAGTGAGCGTTTCCTCATGGCACAGTGATGTCTGTTAGCTCTGTAACTGCTCGGGGGCTTTTGATTTATTTATTTCTTTCCACTCCCTTCACACCTTCCAGCTTTGCCACGTCCATCCCAGCTTGAGGAATTGGACAAGCCACCTTTCTTCCTCCGTGTGGGCAGTGAGTCCAATTGTTCCTGGAAGTGTGAGCCATAGGAAGCCTGAGGAACAGGCTGTTCTCCTGCGCTGTGGTGTTACATAAATAACGGGCTCCTGAGACCTCTGCCATCTCTGCAGTGAGAGGACCAGTTCTGACGTGCAGCCAAAGCAGGATTTTGTACAGGGGTAGAAGAGGACTCTGCTGTTTTGGAGGGGATGCCAAATGCCATTGTTATCCTGTTATCTCTGTTTTTGTTAGGGCCTCACACATAGTCTTTGACTATTTCTTCTGGCCGTGAGGAGATTAAACAGAGAACGAAGAAGGAAAACAACCAGATCTCTAACTATCCACTGTTAATCCTTGCTGCTTTTCCACTTCATCTGGGGGGCAAGGGAGAAAGTGAAACACAGGTGCTCAAATCTGCACTGGGGTTTGCATTATATTTTTTTTTTCCTTTTGAGGGAGAAGTTGCTGGTTGTCAGAGGCAAAAATGGGTCATGGAGCTGCTGCATCTTAAAAATAAAATCGTTGGCAGACTTCCCTGCCTGCAACATAGTGCACTGAATTTCAATGAAAATCACCCAAATGTACAGAGCTCACAGGCAGCTCAGAATGCTGCAATAGAAAATGCTGCAGAGTACATTTCTAGGCAACTTCCGTGGCATTTGATTTGCTTGTTCATAAATCTTTTCTCAATCAAAGTGCTATTATTTTTTTGCAGACAAATATCCATCTAGATTCTGAACTAAGCAGCATTCATAATGTCCTCTATTTCCTCTTTCATCCTCGTGCAGAAGACGATGGTTTCTTTGAAAATATAAAATATGTTCTTCTGAAAACAGTCAATTTGAAAGGCAAAAAACAAATCCAAAACCCGTGGTTTAGAAGGAGTAGAAAAATAGTTTATTGTCACAATTTATTTATACAGACAGCTACAAAGACTTTGCCTTGCTCAGACTGTTGAGCATTTTCTGTTCCTTTTGATCTTTTCCTTCTTTTTAGAGTGCTCTGCCAAACTGTCACAGATGTGGGATAGCAATATGGGATTATTGGATTATGACTGTTAACCAGGACTGTTAAACAGCTGCTGTGTTGATACTGGAATTGTTTTCCATGCTAGTTAGCCACTAGTTAATTACTATCATGTTACACCCCTATCATAGGAGATGCCAGGTAGTAGGTGTAAACTCAGTGCAAAGCACATGTGATCAAATCCTAATCATCAGCTGGGCTGGGATGAAATCTCTCGAGCTTCTGCTATCTCTGTTAGCATGAAGTGCAACTGTACAAAGAAAGCACTTGTTTTGATTCTATGTTCTTCTCACCAGCCTCAGATTTTTTTGGCTGTTTTCCATCCACAAACTGATCTTATCCAAAAGGCTATCATTAGTAGTAAATTGTGTAAGCCCAAGGAATAGAATGTTTGAATATGGTTGGCAGTGGAGTCTCGGTCTTAAAATCTATGTAAGCCCTGAAAGAGCAGGCAGAGCTTTGATCCTGGTGTGGCCAGGAGGTGAATCTCCTGGTGGAGGCTGCACAGCCTTGTCACAGAGAGGAGTTTCTCCAGGAGGGCTAAAGCCCTGCCACCTGTGTCTGGCAAACACACAGCCAGTTCTCACTTTTCCTGCTGCTGGACAGTGCAGCAGCACCACAGAAGATGAAGATGGGTCTGTCTTCTCTCCTCTGACAGCACGTTAATGTGTTTTCAGTTCTGTGTCTTAGCCTGAACCCAGACAGTGGCAGAGCTGAAGTATGAGCTTTACAAGAACTGGTGGCTGTGGTTTGGCAGGATCATTGATGAGGCTGCTTAGGAATGGAAATCCTGGTAGAGGTCAGCAACTGGGGAGGTCCCTGGGACTGGTCCCTCTACCAAAACTGGCAGTAGAAGGGGAGGGCTCTTCTCTGAGAGCTCAAATCACATGGTTTTACCTGTCTGTACAGAGCATCTGTCTGCCTTGGCTGTTTTACTGAGTCACTGCAGACAAATTATTCGTTGTGTATTTTTACATCAGTTAGCACTTACTTGTGTGAAGTTTGCCTCTGGTAAGGAATGTCTGATATCACTGGCCTCTGGGTCATATTCTCCAAAATTAGCATTTTCATGTGCAATATCTAAAGGGGATGGTGACCACATTTCAATCTAAATTAATCTCACTTATATTTGTTTTGAAAACATTAGATGTCTTGTCTTTCCTTCTTCCCAGTGGTTAATTTTCCCATATTTATCCTTGCTGGCTGGTGAATGTCTCTGTGCTTGTTTTTTAATTGGCAGATGGGTTCATTTAAGTTGATAGAAAACTGAACTCTGAAGGGAAGCATGTTATCAAAATGCATAGGCTAATCCTATTAGGTGAAAGCATTTTTGCTTAAATGGAAAATGATTAGACTGTATCTTCAGTATCTCTTCAGGAGAGGCTGTGGCTGATTTTGCCGTTCCCGGTATTCCCTGAGTCATGTAACTGTGAACAGAGAAGCAAAGGAAAATTGTTTCCCTTAATTGTAAGTGGTGAACTATGTCTTGCTTCCCTGCTGAAATTACTGTTTTGCGTTATTTTCAAATACCACTGCAATAAGCAGTATGACACGGTGCATGTTGGGAAGTATATGAAATCCCCCCCTTTTTTTTTTATCCTCCCCTAACTGAATCCACTCAGTTATATTCCTGGCTGTGCCTGCAGCTGAAGTCATGTGGTAGTACATCTGCTTTACACTAACAGCACCATTTTATGTAATTCATTATGTGCAACCACAAAGTCAGATGCTAATCCAGGCTAATCCAGCACTTTCCTGAAGAGCTGCACTAACAAATCTTGCTTCGGCGTTTTCAGCTCGTGGTCTGCTGGACAGAGCCTGGAGCTCAGAGGTGATCGGGCCGGGCTGTGCAGAGCCACCGGCCTCCTTCCCTCCCCGAAATCCACAGCCCTCCAGGGCAGGGCTGCAGCGGGAAGCCCCGGGCTGTGTGGCTGGATGTGCTCCTCATCCTCCATCTGGGCAGGCTGCGGCGGCACAAGTAGAGGAGGTGCCTGGGAGAGCCAGCCCTGACAGCCAAGGGCTGATGTGCCAAGACACACCAGAGCCCCTGGTCTGCAGCAGTGATTCTGAAGCAAATCCTGACGAGCACAGCTCTGGGGGAGTGCAGGCCGTGTCCTTGCATCCCTGCACAGCCAAATCCGAGGCCTATCCAGAGATCCCTTTGTTTCCATGATTACAGTGATTTCTGCAGATCGGAAGCACATCATTTGGGGTCTGTGTGAAGATTGAGGGGATTTTTATTTGCTCTTTGGGGTTTTTTTTATACCTGTGTTGTCAGGAGATGCCTCCTGGCATCTGGGAAAAGGGAGCTCTCCTAAATGGCAGTGGACACCTGAACATCTGCTCCTGAAGCAGAGCCAGCGAGAGCTGAGGGTTCAGGCTCTACTCCCACAGAAATTGTTGAATTCCAGGCTGTTGCTTCGGAGCCCTTTCTTTCACTGTTACACATCTTAGCACCTCTTCCTTGAAAATGACAGACTTGAAGCTGTTTTCTTTCTTAATTTACCCTTAAGTCCTTATTTCTGACAGAATTTTTCATTTCTACATATGCATTTATATGTCCTTAATTCCTGACCCTGCCTGAGAAAAAAAAAAATTCATTACTTCTGGCTTTTTTTTTTTTTTTTTGGCAAATACAGATGTTTAGGTCTGCTTTTGTTTCTTGAGACTGCTCTGATGGAGGTGATGGCACTGTGAAGGGGGTGAGGCACTGGTACAGGTTGCCCAGAGAGACTGTGGCTGCCCCATCCCTGGAGTTTTTCAAGGCCAGGTTGGATGGGACATTGAGCAACCTGGTCTAGTGGGAGGTGCCCTTGCCCACATCAGGGGCATTGGAACTGGATGATCTTTAAGGCCCCTTCCAACCCAAAGCCATCTGTGATCTTATGTCTCCAGAGTCAAGAGAGCACAGCCTGGCATAAAGCCATGCCATGGATGTGGATGTGCAGAAGCAATCCCTACCCTACAGGATCTGCTGTCTGGAGCAAATCCAGGTCAGTTTGTGCTTTTTTTGAATAGCATTTGGCCCAGAGCCATATGGATCTCCTGAAACTGTTCCCTGTCCAGGCACTTTGTGCCTTGGAGCAAAACTGGACGGAACATCCCCAGGTTTTCTCAGTGTTGCTGTTAGTTATCCCTACATCCATGTGGTTGTGATATGGGGATCAACATCAGAAACCCATTAACAGCCAGAGAGTCTGTGCTGTGTTTAAACACTTAATACCACTTAAAATACACTGATTTTATTTGGGCTGCTTGAGACTGGGAGAAATGTTCTTTTCTCTTCTGAAGTATTTGTTCAAAGAACAGCAACAACAAACAACCCCAACCACAAGCTGTGGGAGCATGACTTCATCTTCTCAGTTTTCTCCACGCTGTGCTGGGCACAGGAGCAAGGAAGGCATTTGCAGATGCAAAAATACACTTTTGGGACTTCTCCCTGCAGGAAACCATTGCTTCACAGAGGAATGATTTAAACAGCTGTAGTTTGTCTTGACAGCATATTTTCTTTACTCTGAGCTGCAAAATAACCTTTTTGCTGTTAAAATCAGATGCTGCAGTAAATGCCTTTGCAGGTGTTGGGTGTTCCTTGAAAGGTGGTTGAAAAACGGAGGGACACTTTGCAAAAAAATATTCTTTTCTTGCCCAAAATCCCAAAATCTGAGTTTAAAAGAAAAAGAAGTGTAGTTCGTCTAGCAACCAAGACAAAATTTGCAGGGGAAAAAAATAAAAACCACAACAGTATTTGATCCAGAAATGCAATTTTGTTCCATGGAAGTTGCTGTCCAGGCCTTTTGGGCACTTTCTGGATTTGGGGCTTTGCTGGCATCTCAGTTTTGGGAGAATTTTGTTTGGTTGGTTTTGGTTTGTTTTCTGGTTTGTGCATTCCTACACTCTCTTTCCCCACCTCTCCCTGAGGATAAGCTTTGTTTTATCCTGCAGTACTTCCTATTACTTATGAAGGCACCAGTGCTGTGAAAAATCCCCTGTCAGCACTGAAATTCAGCTCAAAGAAAAGAACAAGAACCAGGGATGGTACTTTTAAGTCTTGAAATCACTAGACTTTGTTTCAGGCTTGTCTAAATAAACTATTGGGTTTGGGGTTTTATTTGTTTGTTTCGATAAAACAGTGAAAATTCTTCGTGGGGAAACACTTCTTACAAGAAGAAAAATGGCTCAAAGTACTTGATTTCTTCAGTGTTAAAATAGATTTAATTTGGCTGGTGATTCAGGTAAGTGGAAAGAGACTTTACAGAGAGTAGGCTGGATATCTGCAAAGATATTCTGTAAGAGATGGGCCAAAACCAAAGACTATGCCAGACCCAAGAGATTTGGTGGCTTTGTGTTGTCACTTCAGTGTTCAGGCTGAAGCTCTGGAGCCACTCTCAGTGAAAGGATGGACAGGGCTTGTTTAGAGAGCTCTCCCTTCCTCGCCTGACCTTCTGCCTTTTTTTTTTCTCTGCCTTGCCTCAGCCATTCCCATTTTCCATGTTTGTGTAACTCCCTGGCAGCAAGTCGGTGTCCTTGTGTCTCCCACAACCACTTCCTTGTGCCTTGCCATCATATTTAATTCTTGTAACTTGCCTGATGCGTTGGCTTTGTGTGCTCTGTGAATCACTACTTCAGAAGAAGCTGATTGTATCACAGTGTTATACAACACAGGCAGTGGATTCCTAATCCTAGAGAATTTTATCAGAACAGTAACAGTTGTGCAGAGTATTTTTGTTTGAGGAGATGCTGGTATGGACCTGCACCTTCTTTGCTGTTCAGATTAATTTTACTGTTATCTGTACACTTCATTGACTAAAAGTCACCTGTCCCAGTGAGTTTCCCTTATTATTCCCTTAAATAAGAGTAATCCAATTTCAAGACTTAGTTTTGAAATTGGCTGGTTTGCTGTGCTGGGTCAGGTTTGAATACTTGACTAACAATCCCTGTCAGAAGACTGGGGAAATAAAGGAAAACAAATATTCTGCTTAGTCCTTTGTCACAATTTCATAAAAAATATAAAATCTCTAGTCCTGTCACCCTCATCTTACACTTTCTCTACATCCCAAAGATTTCTGTTTTTCAAGGATTTGTGGAAATAATTTTGAAATTCTGTTCAAGTGATTCCTACACCTCATGTTATTCACAGCTTCAGGAGTTTGTCTTAGGCAAGACCTACTGAACAGAGATAAAGCACACCTCAAATACTGTATGGTGGCTGAACCTCCACTCATCATTTCTCAGGTTTTCCTTAGTATTTTATTGGGCTGGAACTCTAAATGACTCATAACATGCTTAGTTGCTTTGGACAGTTAAATAAGGGATGAAAATCAAAGCTGGTGCACAGCAATGGTGTATTTTTATGTATGTCACTCCTTTAGTAACGAGCTCAGTTCTCAGCAGCCATTCTCACTTCTAAAACTCTGCAGAAACATTCTCTCTGTGTTGGGCCATAAATAGCAGGTGGGTTTTGATTAGTGTGGGATGACTTGTAGCATTGCAGAGCCTCTAGATAGCCATGAAAAAAGGAACTGAGTTCACTCAGACTTCTGCACTGTCAACACATTTGCCATTCAGACTCAACTAAGCTGAACCTTTATCATTAGAAGATATTGCTGTGCCACTTCAGGCACAGTTTCTCCCTCTGACGTGGGGATATCGACTGGAGCCAGCCTGCCTATGCACAGGTCCTTTGCTCTCAGTGCAGCTTTGCCTGTCTTGTCTGCTTAGGCCGAAGCTTGTTGGGGCAGTGACAGGCTGTTTGTGCCTTTGGAAGAGGGAAGCTGAGCTCAGGAGCAGCCTTGAGGTGCTGCTGTGACACAGGCACTGCTGCTGCAGAGGATTTGATGGGCAGGGAGAACATCTACCCTGAACAAGTCAGGCCCTTCCCTGCGACAAACCGCTGCTGACTGAAGTGGAACTAAAGCTTTTTAGCTCTCCTGGTTAGCTTTAAACAGGAATATTTTAAAGGGAATTAGAAGCAAATATTTTGAGTAGGTTACCAAGATACTTGGGGAGAGTTTTCTCCCTCCTCCCAGGCTGCTTTTCCTGGTTTAGCTTTTACTATTGAGCATAATCAGAATTACGGAGTAATTTCATAATACAGTAATCTGCAGTCTGTAGGTTTCCAACTTAGCATCAACTGAGCCCCTGATCTTACTCAAGTCTTTGCTCACTCAAAGAAACTGTCCGTGGCCTTCCAGTGGAAGGTGTCCCTGTCCATGGCAGGGAGTTTGGAACTGGGTGATCTTTAAGGTCCCTTCCAACCCAAACCATGCTATGGTTCTGTGTTTACGGTGCTCTCTGCAATCCAGTCCTCGCTGTCTGTTCTCCCTCTGTGCCCTTAAAGGAGGTCACTGCGGAGCAGAACGACATCCCACGGCTGTGCCCTGAGTTCCCACTGTGTCCTCACATCCACCACGGCAGCGCCACTTCCCAGCATGTGCCTTATTGTGTCCATTTCCAGCTTGGATTTCTCATCCTCTGCACCCTCCTCTGGCCTCAGCTCTTTCCCCTTCTCCAGCTGTCTGCCTTACCAGTGCTTCTGGTATATGTTTCGGGGTTTAAAACCTAATTATACATTAGTTGGAAGGCAAACTAATCTCTCTTTTTTTGTTTTTCCTCTCTTTTTCCCCTTAAGGCCCAGCAAGAGTCAGTGAATATGGGTTGACTTCTGAGGGTAAGGCTGTAAGGATCGCCCGAAAGAAGCAGCAGTTCATTAAATTTTATGTTTCTGGTTAATTTCTCCTCATATTCTAATTTAATCCGAGAAACAGAAATGTGCAGTGGGCACTGAAAATCTGGTTTAAGATAAGGGCTTAAGGCTGAATGTCCCAATTACAGCTGCTGTTTCTTCAAAATTAACTTTTCAGCATGTGTTTTCGTGGCGTTTATAAACTGACTCTAGAGCCACCCAGGCTTTTGTGGTCCTGCAGAGCATCAAGAGCAGTGAATAAAATCCTGTCATCAGCTGGAATTATTGTTGTTGATGGGGTAAATCTGGGAATCCTGTACAGCGAAGTCAAAATAGGTAAGATTTCTTAAAAACGTTTTGCTGCTGTTGGTTTTGATACCCAAAGATACCCTTAGCACAGGGGAATTTGTGCATATTCATGCTTTGGAAGTCTAATCAACCCCCCATGAATGTGGACACGAACCATTTTGTTCCTTTTAATGAACTTTTGATCAGAATTTAGATGGAAAACCCACTGTGCTCTAAGTGGAGCTTACAGCTGCCTGTATTTAAGTTAACATTTAGCAAATGAACTTAGGACTGCCTACAGCGAATTTTACTAAACCATTTCTGAGAGAGTATTTCATTTGAACTTCTTTTTTTCTATGCCAACTTGAGCCATTCTGGATTTAGGATTAAATAACCGAAAGTCTCGGTGGTTTAATGAATGAAATTTGTAGAAGAAGGGTAAGCGAGTTGTTTTCCCTCTGTTAGGGGAGATTTTCCAGCTGTCTCATGGAGAAGCACCATTAGTGCTGTGGACCAGAGACATGGAATTTAGCAGCTGAAGGGGCCCTCAGTTCCTGCCCTCCTGTGAGATACCTTCCTAGTTCTTGCCTGTCTGTTCTCAACTATCCAAACATCAGCCTTTGGAGACTTTTTAGATCCCTTTGGATAGACTATCCAGAAAATTGGTTATCCCATTACGTGCAGATTTTGCACAGGCATCAGTGATCCCGGAATAGATTACAAATGTGTGAGAATCAGCCTCATCCCACACAATGATTTATTTTGATTTTCCTCCCCACCATCTTATGGGGTTTGGTAGGGGTTTTTTTTAATGTTTTCTTATTTGGGGGAGTGTGTGTTTTTTAATTACAAAATAACATTCAAAAGTGCTTGGTATTTTACAACACAAACATAATCTCTCTTAATACTGTTCCAGAGGGGATCCAACACTATTTGGCAGGTGCTTTGCAAAATAAATCCTCTAGAACCTTCCTCCCTCACCCCCATCCAACCAGCCCAAGGTCCTGTCTTCTCAGCAGGGTTTCTCTCCTGTGTCTGCATTTCTTGGAGCTCTTTGCAGGTTTAAAAATACTCTGTGTTCCACTAACTTCCAAACAAACTGTCCTCTCTCTGGAAAGGCAACAAAATGGCTCAGCAGACAGCACTCACATCCTACACACCCACGCCCACGGGCACACACAGCAGCCCTGCACGTACTTAAGCTGTCTCTAACACACATAATTTTCCTTGTTTCCAAGTACTCCTCTCTTCCCTTTTCCATGCCTTTAAAATAAAAGATTTATATGTTCGTATGTACACACAGCACAAGGAAGAGAGAGGAAAAAATAAGAGTGTGGGGATTGGCTTGTCTGCCTCTAAATCCCTCAAATAAACATCTGGAGGGGTTTCTCCAGGTTCAGGTCCAACTCCAAAGCCAGTGGAGGTTAACAGTTTGTGTGACACACAGAATATTTTGGAGAATAATTATCATCTATATTTCTAGATTTAAAGCATATCTGTAAGAGGTGTCACATGGCACAGGCAGCTCTGTTAGGGGTTGCTTTACAGCTTGCCATGCAAACTCTGGCATATTTAGTTTTCTTCAGAAATGGAGGAGGCATTGTATTTAATCCATATAAGCCAGGAAAATTTACATTTCTCTTAAAAAATTAAAACCAAGCATCATTGCTTTTTAGTCCTAAGCTTTTGTTATATACAGTAATATCACCAAATCTTCAAGAATAGTAATCAATTATCTTTTACTTTACCTTTGCATCAAATCCATCTGCTCTTCATAAGATGTGCTCCATCAAACCACCTGGTCCTGTGTATGATCCACAGCTTCTTTTCTTGCATTTGTGTCAGTCCAGAAAGCTGTAACACACTCTTCTGGGTTCATCTGGTGTGTTTGTGCTAAGGTTGGGAATCATTAACATCCTAAAAATTTCAAGGTTTCTTTGATTTTTTTACTTAGCTTTTCCAGTTTTCTCTCTTAGTTTCTCACTGCTGAAATCAGGCCAGGTATTTAATGAAGATGACTTTTTTCCCTTTTTTTCACATGTTATTACATTACATATGAATTTGTTCTGTTGAGGAATAACATTCAAATATCCTTCCTTGGGGTTATTTCCCTATTTCCGTTTCTAGCCTGGACTAGGAAAGGAGGACAATGCCTGATATAAAAGAAGTCATTAATTGTGGATTTTTAGAGCTCAACAGAAGTTTGTCTTCTAGTTTGACTTCAGTTTTTAAGCAAAATTTGAAGTAATCCAGCTGGGTGGTTTATTCAGCTCTGACATTTGAGAACATCAAAAAAACTTTTCCCTTTGACCACCTCAAACCAACACCAACTTGAGGATCTTGCCCTGTTGCAAACTGTTGGTGAAATTGCATTCAAAAGCTAGAAATAAGTGTGTCTTTGGGCACTCTCTTTTTTTTTTCTCCCCTCTCAAACCTGGATTTCCACAGGGACAAGAGAAAATACTGATTAAAAAACATAATGTGCTCAAAAGGAAATTTCCTACCAGGGATAGAAGGCTTTGCCTTCAAAAAACCTGGTTGTTTTTTTGTTTCCCTGATCAGCGAGGCCATTCTATCTTATGGGAACTGTAATTCCAGCTCCTTGCTTTGTCCCTTTCCTTTTCGTGAGCCTTGTCCCTCCAGGGGGAATTCTGCACTCTCCTTGTTCAGCCTCAGGGAAAGTCTGCAGTGTATCAGGGAATCAGGAGCCAACCAGAGGGAGAAGGGGGGATAAAAAGGGAAAAGCCACATTTGAGGCAATGTTCTGTTTAAAACTGAGTCAGCTGCTCCTTCAGGGATTTGGGGGGCAACAAACTGAACAAACAGAAGTGGATTGTTCTGATGACAAACTGCACAAGGCTGAGCCTGTCCTTGAATTATTTCAAGAATAATTAATCCTAGAAAAGTCAATTTCCAAAAACATCAGAGAAATGCAATATATTAAACTTATTTACTGAAGTAATTTTCAGCCAACCCCTAGGAGACCCTGCATGCAGTGGAGGAGGATACAAAGACAGATGCAATGAAACATTTCAATATTTCTATCCTTTAAGCTTTCCATTTGGGAAAAAGTTCCAATAGTTGGGGGTTTGATCTTTGTTCAAGACAAAAACAGATGTCAAAACGTGTTCCTTCACAGTGACAGCTATATTTTTGATCAGCTTTAATGGAGTTATGATCTTCAGATAGAGAGTGCATTCTTGTCTAACGTGAAAATAATACCTCCATTAATATCTTCATTACTTTCTTATGTATTTCTTGCCCTTTGCAATTATCCTTGTGTTTTTGTGTTCCCATTCTGATGCATGTTCCAGGGTGATTATTGCCCTCCCTCAGCAGGGTTTGACATTGCAGAAGGATTGTGCTGTCACAAATATTAGAATCCCCAAATGCACAGGATTGGAAATGGCCAGCAGATTAAAAATGTGTTGCTTGAAGTTTATTCTTTGGTTTGAAGTAGTGGGGGGAAATATTTGCATAAATGAATTTTTAATAGGTACTAAAAATAAAAAACTGCTAAAGAAAATGTAGCTTGTCTGCATTATCATGCAATTTTAATTATGCAAGCATTTATGTTCTTTGTGTATTTTGACTTACGGCCATGTGAGACACATGAGTGAACTGTCACTCAGGCAGAATTAATTATAATTTGTCCATATAGGGGAAAAAACCCTGGGAAAATGTGATAACACTTTTCATTGGCAGCAAACCCTAGTTGTTGTTAGTCACTTGAGAAAATTATTCTTAGCAGACTGTAGAAATTCTGTGGTTCAAATACACCCTAAAAAAAGGTGTATTAGCACGTGGCTACATCCACTGCAGGAATAGACCTTAACAACTAAGGAACTGTATCCTTCTGTACCATAACACTTATTTCATTTTCTTCTTTCCCTTGAACAAGAGAAAATATTTTGATTCAGTGTTTGGCAATCCAAGGCAGGTTATTTAAAATAATATTCACTCGGAATGTACCGAATGTAAAATGCTGTTTTTAGAGTGGTTACTTGCCTACAGTATTGCAAATCAAAATCTTCACTTTCCCACATGTCACAGAACCAGTTTGTAAAGGGTCTTTAGACTTTGTTCTTCTCCTTTTCCCAGGTAAGTGGCAAATAACTACTTGTCACTGACACAGGGCAACAAATGGATAAAGCAAGCATGGATTCTGAGATCTATAATTTTTAATAATTTTTAAACTAGCTACAAAATGTCAATCACTTCACAAACTGACAGGAGACATAAGGAATTTTTCATATTACATGCTGTAAATGATATTTATCTCACAGTTTATCTAGAGTTCATTCATTTAGGTTTTTTAATTATTTTTTTTTTAATTGTCAGCTACTAAACATCTCAGCGATTTGGTGTGCATAGCTCTAGGTAAGCAACAGAGAACTGTACTGAGAACAAACCACATGGGGATAGCAACTAGTAAGAGAGAGCCTTATAAAAATTACATTTCTTTGCACCATTTCATATGGTTGTTGTTTCCTCCAAAAGATAAGTCTTCAAAAGCAGCAGACAAACCCAATATATTACACTTATTTCTTTTTGTCTTTGACGTATTTTCAGCCAAGCTTTTATTTTGCTGGCAATGGCTAAATGGTGAGTGCCAAATCCCTCCTTTTTTTTTTTTTTCATAATTAAAAAAAATGATCATGATTAATAACTATATATATATCAACAAGAAAAAAGTGGCACAACTGCAAACTTGCTGGTATAACATAGTCCCAAAAGAGTCCGAATACTGAGCATGCTTTTGTTGTCATTGTTGGTGTGCTACTGCCATGGGAAAATTCTTGTTTAAGTAGGAGTCTAAAAGTCTATTTATTCCTCATGCATAAATGCATAAATCACATCACTTTTTAGTGCAATGCTTGTTATAGTAATATAATTCCACATTGTCTAATCATGAAATCATAACAACAGATAATGGCAATGAAGAACTGAAGACAGCAGGTTTAAGTGCTTAAACATCATGATACCCAAAGACAGGAGCATGGCAGTAGCTCTGTGGAATGTCACAGTTTTACAAGAACAATACTGTATATTTAAAGGTTAACAGCACGTTTAGCATTCCAACAGTGTTGTCATTCAGCAAACATCATTAAAAAAAAAAATAATGAGGAGAGGAGGAAAAAAAAAGGAATCCAAAACAGAAACAAGGAAAGGAAAAACCCCAAAAAACATCATAGTGAGCTATAGCCATCAAATCAGCACTATGTACAACCTTTGGAAAGAAAGATATCTAGAAAAAAATAATTACAAGTATCATTTTTGGAAAAGCTGACAAACTACACAGGACAACATTTACAATGGGGCTGATATGTGCATGTGTGCAAACCTAGTAGATAAATACCATGATAAAAGCATGAAGGTGCTGCCCTGTTGGGCAGCATTAAAAGGAAATGCACTTCACTGCATTTAACCGCTGCCCAGCATCTTTGTTGCACGCTGGTTGGCTTCATCAATCCTGGTTTTGTTGGAATCAGCCTAGGGAAACACAAAGCAAAGAAACAGATGAGTGCAAGGAAGAAAGAGAAGAGACACTGCTGTAGTTTTGGGCTTGGTCAGGGAAAAAAAAAAACAAAACCAAAAAAAAGCTTGGAAGTACCAGAAAGCTGCTTTTTATAGAGGTATTGTGGACCCAAAAGGAAATCACAGATTTGGTGGGTTTGTGACACTTCATGTAGCCTTTGAGCAGAGCTTTTGTGTTTGTATTCAGCTTTACTGAACTGCTGGGAATGCTGTGCCAGGCCTGTGGCTGGTGCTGTTGATTGTACTGGTGGCACTGATGTGCTGGATTCATGAGAACTGGTGGTGTGCATGTAGACTTTGCTGGTGAAAAGCTTCAGTACCCTCTAAGATTCAGTGGACCCTCTGTCCTAATTTAGATCACCAGGCATGCAGTCAAAACTAAAATTTGGGTCAGTGTAGATAATCTCTGGAGCTGAGAATGAAGATCATTTCATTAGGGAATGCTGGCAAAGAGAAATTTCTTTGGAAAGATCAGCCTGGACATCTTTGCTCTACGTATGAAAGGAAGGGAATAGGTAGGAGTGATGCCAGTACTCCAACAAAGTTCACCAGTATAGTTGCAAGACAAATTAACCTCTCTCATTGGGCAGCAGCATAAACAGGAATTAAGGAAAAGCAGGGATTCTACTGTTAGTTGAAGCAATCAACTGGAATTTTGATGGTTGGACTGGATGATCTTAAAGGTCTCTTTACAGGTTTCAATATAAAATGCTGTTAATAAAATGGCACCACTTGGGAGGTTTGGGAGTTCTCTGTGAGTGGGAAGACACTTTGGCCATTTCTGTAGCTCTGCAGAAGTTGGTTTTGGAGACTGAAGACGTTGTTTTAGCTGACAAAAACTGGCAGAGCTCCATTCCAGGCCCACGTTGCCATGCCTACTTACTCTAGCAGAGGGACTAGATAGAACATAGTTTCAGTTTTTAAAATCAGACCTGTGGGAAAGGTGAGAGTTGTGTTGCTGCTTTAAAAGCATGAGCTCACATAGCAAACTCTTTTCTGTGGTTTGATGGCTGCATTTTGTTAGTTTTGATGATTGTTCCCACATCTCTGGGGTGTATCCAAATTGCACAGGTTTATTTTAAATCTCCAATTTGAAACAACAGAATGGTGAAGCAACGCTCACAGATGCATTTAAAAATCCTTTAAAAATGTTTATACCGATGTGCAATAAATCAGTCTGAAATATCTGGGGGGTTTCTCCATAATTGTTTTGGAGAATGCTATATGGGATGTGTATTTATAGTGCAGTGGCATGTGCCAGATACTCAACAAGTGTAAATCAGCAAAATTACTCATTACAAGCCACACTCCTTTATTTTAGCCATGAGTTTGACCTTGTCTGCCACAGGACAATTTTGTGTGCTTTTGCCAAAAGGCTACCTAAAAAGTTAATGGTTTTGGAAGCAGCTACATTTGTGATGAAATGCATGAGTATTTATTGAATATTGATGAAACATCGTGTTCCTAATGATATTTAGACCTTAGTATCTGGTGGATGAAGTTGCATGGAAGGCAGTGGGAGTCTTTGTGCAGACCTTCCCACCTAGGTCAAGACAGAATGCTTTAGGCCCTTCCTACTTTCCTTCCAGCCTCCTATGTATGGCTTCTTTTAGGGCCAGGCTCTTCTGGTGGTGATGTCTGTGTGATTGCTCTGGTTTGGATGCAGGCATCCAGTTGAACATAAATCCTCCAGGAGCATTTGGGTTAGCTTTGTCATGCACCCCACAGTGTGCCAGCCACGGGTCTTTCTAATGGTCATAACTGATCCAAAACACAGTGCTCCAGCAGGTCAGGAAAAGAGAACAACCCTGGCAATGCTGTATGCCCACCACCAGCTAGGGATGATGGTCTCTTGGCACGTTTCATTGCAGAATGGCTCTGTGTGCATTTGTGGTTTCAGCTAACCATCAGCTCTGTCTTTTATAGAGGTTTTCCCCAATATATTGTGTTTCTTTTTCTAGCCTCTCATTCCTGTCTTCTTACTCTGAGAAATTTGGCAGATTTGCACTAGGACTGAAGACTGTCTTGTTTTTGTGCCGCTCTTGTGACGACTCCTCTGTGTACAACACAAATCCATCTTCCACAAATGTGCCACTGTTCCTTAGCCAAGGGCCCTGGGTGACAAGGCCTTCCTGAGAGGCTGGATTTAATGAATCCCATCAGCTGCCAATGTTATTGTGCCACTGCTGTATGAAATGGAAAACTGTAGGAAGAACACACAGATGTGGAAGGCCGGTCCCTCAGTGAGCTGGCTGCTCTCAGCATGTTCTGCCTGGAGCTTTGGCCCAGGTGCTTTATGTGCACAAAGGGCTTGGGCAATGTTATTAAAATCTGGATGTTTGCAAGCCTGGGCTGGTAGAACAGTGACCTGTTAGGCTTGCTGTATTTTGGAATAGTATCCTGCAGGCATGGGTAGGACACTGCTGATTTCCATCCACAGGGCACATCTCCTGCCCCTGTGTTATGACATGAGCAAGGATGGTATGAATAACAGCAGTAAATCCTTTCCCCCATTCTCCTAGTTTTCCCAGAAATATGAAATGGTGCAGAATGGCATCCCAGTAAGACTGTGTGTTTTCCAACACAGTCAAACAAACAGATGCAACTTTATAAAATAAAACTTCTGACTGATGCAAAGCCATGTGTTTTGTGGTGTCATGTGACTGTCTCCCTCTCAGGGATGAACTTCCAACCTTTAAGACAATTTATACTTTACCTAGTTTTCTCTGGAATCAAACTCCAGTAAGGAGAGCTCTCAGAGTGAATCACTCAGTGTAGTGTTTTTAATTTTTTTCATTAAGCTCTGATGTAGTTAATTGACATGAAAACCAGGCATGGGCACCCTGCTTGTGTGAGGATGCTTGCGTATGTAAGGAGGCTCAAGAGTACAAGCTCTGACCACTTAAGGTCAGAATTAACTCTAAGCACCCCATGTAAGTCCTTGGGTTAGATCCTCAGGTTGTGTAAATCTCAGCAGAAGTCGAATGTTGTGTTGATTTTACAGCAGATGAAGATCGAGCCTCTCATGTCACTTCAGCCTGGCTGTGCCTGTGCCTGGAGCTCTGCCAGTAGGAATGCAGATGGCTTGCAGATCGTGGGATCTGAGGATGGCAGCCAGGTTTGGAGGGGGCTGCTCTCTGCTTCAGAAATCTGCAGTGCAGGTCTGGCACTGGAATGGTGCTCTCTGCCTTTGGAGGTGGTGATTTTGCAGCAGTAGTGCTGAGCTTTTCTATTTCAGTGGGGCCGTGTGGGGCCCAATTATGTGTAAATACACAAACACACACACACACCTCCCAAGAGAGCAAGTAGATCTCTGTCCTAATGTTGTTATAAGCAGGCAGCACGACAAAACTGGCTGCACTTTTACCATACAGCAAAACCTTGCTTAATAAATCCCCATCCTCTTTTGGGAACTGATACTCCAAGCAGGTGATCTAATCCTGAACTGCTCATGGAGTTTCTGAGGAAGGAAAAGTCCAAGAAGGTTTAAAACCTTCCAGGAAAGGCCAGGGCATTCAGACCCAAAGCTCACAGTTCTGCATAGCTCAGGGCACTTCTTGTTTCCCAGAGCTGTTGCAGAAGGAGCCTTGATGTGTCCTAAGGGGTCCCCTTGCAGTTGTTGCCTGGTAAACTCAACAGCGTGGGTTCGACCCAGCCTGTGCTGGAGGCTCCTAAGATCCACAGCAGCAAGCTCTGCTTTGGCCCAAGGATTTGGAGGGAGAAGAGAGGAGCTCTAGCAGCTATTTCTGTTCCTTTTCCTTCTCCAAGCTGAAAAGGAACTGCAGAAGGGAAAACACAGCCCCTTTTGGGGTCATCGTAGGAATGGCAGCTCTTACCTTCTCCATGATCCTGTCAATCTGGCGGTTCTGTGTGTCGATCTCGTTGCCCATGTCCAAGGCCATGTGACGTAAATTGCCAATGATGCCGCTGACCTGCTCGAGGTTCTCATCCATTTCATTTTCCCGGGCATCGTTTGTTACCCTGGGAGCAAAACACCAATTCTTTAAAGCAGAGGCAGGAGATTCCCTCTGAAACTGTGATTCACCTGAAACCTCCCCTGCATCCTCCATCACTTGTCACCTGAGGAGCAGCTGCTGTGCCCAGCTTTGAAGAAAAGGGATTAATAAGCAGCTTGCCTGAAAAACATTGCATGCTCATTTTTTGGATGTTGGGGTCAATTGTCTGGGTTCATCACTGCTCCATTTATACTGCTCTTACTAGAAGTGTTGCTGTCTGAGCTTGCCTGTGCCACAAACTGCACCTGTCTGCAGTGATCATCCTTCTCGAACAGAGAATGAAAGGATGGCCTGTTTGGATCTGTGTGTGGTTAGAGTTCATGGGAAGTGCTGGAGGGCGGTGGAACTACAGCTATTCCAGGTCCTCTCCTTGAAGTGCACACAGCTAATGGGAACTGTCCAGTCCTCTTATGCTTGGGGCTCACAGACACGTTGTGGAAGAATTGCTTCAGCTGTGAAAATCCTCACCTAACATCCTATTTATTTCACTGTAGTTCTGGTAAATGACAGAAGCAGCTTCTCTTAGTAAAGATCTTCTGTCTGTCATTCTTAGCACTGTCTTTTGCAGTTGCTTGCTTTTTGGAACAAAACACTTAAGCCAAGGCCCAGCTCAACTCTCCAGTGACTCCAGAGGCATGGGGTGACTGACACTGGGAAAAGCAAGGTCCATGGGTCCCACTCAGAGAATCCCTACTTTGTGCCTCTTCATGTAGGTGCCCAAAGGGTGCTTCAGGTTATTTGCAGGACAATTAATATTATGTAGCATAACTTCCTTCACTGCTATATTGTGATCATGTCCCAGCCTTCATTTTGGTGGGGCTGCCATCCAGAAATTAAAAACAAGTGAATGGCAGACCCAGCAAACTTAAATGGCAACTCCATCCCACGCTCCAGATTGCATGACAGCATTGTTTCTATCACACTGATTTCCCTTTATCACAGCAGCCAAAAAAATAAGTGGATAATAGTTTTTGGAAAGATAATTACTTATTAATCCAGTGTCCTTAATCTTCAGAGATCAAAGCTTTGCCTACTGGAATGCCGTTATCCATTCAGCTGATGACATTGTCATCTAAATGATGCTCCATACGCACTGTAATCAGTAGGTGCTTATTGCTGGATCCCTGTGCACTGGGGGAAGTTTGCAGTGTGGTTGCCATTGGTAGAGCTGTTTGTTTCCAACCAGCTTTCATTTGAGAGCTCAGGAATTCTCACTATGTTGGGGCTTTACAGCCTCTGAGGAACGGGGCACCATTCCCCGTTCAGCGAGGTTTCCTGGATGCTTATGAGCAGGGAAGGGGCACACCCCTGGTTAAAAGTGTACTTCAAATTCTGTGCTTGGCTCGGTGCTCTGGCAGGAAACCTGGGGCTTTTCTCTTGTTGAAAAGAAAGGAGGGGCTGCTGGGTGCTTTAGTACCTCTTCTGGCAAGGGTGGATAACGGGCACTGCATGCCTTGGGACATAATGGCAATAAACTAGTGTTTATCTGACACTTCGTTTCTAAGGCGTTTGATGACTGTCATTAATGAGACCCATAATAAGGCCCCTAGGAAAAGTGTTCATGCAGGGAGCTGGAGTGCAGAGGACAGTGCTGACTGACCATGGCTGCCTGCACCCTCACAGTGCTGCTGTGAAACAAATAAATAGATATTCTATTTCATTATTGCCCAAATCTGGGCACTCAAGGAGGAAGGTTTAGGACTGTGTTTTCAAACATCTTCTGGTTCTCTGGGCCAAGACTCTTAGTTCGAGGATTTCCAGCAAGGTAACCATCCTTTGCACCAACTCCAGGGAACTACAGGGCCAGGGAAGTCACTGGACACAATAAGCCTTTAGTACCTGGGTTACTCACCAACGACCTGAAACCCCAGCACCCACCACTTGGTGGAAAACTGTCTCCATCTTCTTACCCAGCACCACTGAAGGAGTTAATGAGCATCACAGAACTCATGACCATATGGAAGAAATCTAAATATATCAGTGACAAGGAGAATAGAGAGAGAACAGTGGATCCAAAGGCTCACCTGCGGATAAAGCCACCACTGATGGCCATCTGCTCCCGCTCATCTACGACACGTGCGGGCTGGCTGGCTACAACACCATCCTGGTTATTGCCCCAGGCCTTTTTGTAGGCATCACTTGATTTGAGCCTATGCAAAAAACACCATGAGTAACAAAGCATCAAGTGGACAAATGCAAAACTCTTTACCTCTCCAAGCTAAAAGCTGAATCAAGCAAATGAGTTTTCAGATAGAGGGTCGTTGGTTGTATACCGATATATCATAGCCCTGAGCAAAACGAGGGCGTTGGTTTTTGTTCGTTTTTTTACTTTGCTGCCACAACAACAGTGATGGTCAGAGGTTTAGTTTCCAATAGGGTGAATTGCAATTGTCAAGTCTACAACACTGCACACAAGTTTTTTGGATGTTGACTTAGTATCCAGAAAGAAGGAAAATTTAAAAAAAAAAAAAAAAGAAAAAGGAAAAAATAAAAAAGAAGAAGAGAAGAAATACAGATAAGTAGAAAACATTGTTTCGTTTCAGTGACACATATGTTTTGACATCAAACACAGAGAACGTACTGGCAGACAGACATAAAAACAGAACTGCCAAGTATAGTGTGTACATCACATCACAGCAACACACCCTCTTAGAGAAAAACAGATTTGGCTACAATTTAACAATTTACCATGCAGAATATTGAGCTTCTGTTGATATGTTTTCAATATGTATGTGGCATAGTAGGCATTTAAAGCCACTGACCTTTCCCAAGGTGATTTGGGGATGATTTTATCGTAGGGTTCATTAGATTTTTCAAATAATATATCGGTACTTGAGAATAGTAATCATACATCGACAGTTGATGTACAAACCTTTGTCCACAGAGACAAAAAGTAAAATAGGCAGAAATGAAATGAGTGCAGGAGAAAATAAAAGATACGAGCAATCTAGCATCAGAAAGGGAAGTTTTTCTACATTTTTTTTCGTGCACCAGCTACAGGCATGAATAAGAAGTAAAGCATTCTCACTAAGCACAGTTGCCCCAATAGTTCATCATACCCTTAGTGCATCAGCAGTAACAGCCTTCACAATAAGCAAGACACAGGCAAAAATGGATCATCACTTCCTTCGGGAGTTTTAAACCACAGGACTTATTAAATATAGCCTAGCAACTTGTTATATTTGTTCTTCATGACAGTTACATTAACTTTCAGAGAGCCATTTTTGACTGAGCTGCCGTGGATAGAAAATTAAAATCCAGGCACACCTAGAGTGGCAGATTGACATGTGCAGCTTATTTAGGATCATCAGATGAGACTGAACACTTTAACAGGAGGGTGTGAGTGTTTGGAGTCCACAGGTATAAGTTCTTGATTTTTTTTTTCCTAGAAATGGAACAGTTTCCAAAAAACTGTAGGGAACTGCAAATCTCTGTGGTTTCTCTGTTCTTTGGTCAGCTCCAACCCATCATATAAACAGCCCCGTGGCTTGGATTTTGGGGAAGGAACTGAATGTGCTTCTGGGGGATTTGGGAAAGGACATGACAACCCCATCTTTGGTGTTATGTTCTCTCCATGCCCCCTGAAGCAGCTCAGTTTTAAATGGGCCTGAAGATGTGTTGTATGCTACGATATAGAATTAAAATATAGATTAAAAGAGGATCTTTCATCTGTTTTGTAGCTTATGTCCTGTCAAAGTTTGTGAGGACTTAAAAAGATGATGGTTGGCTTGTTTAATCTTAGATGTCTGAAACTATACATCAGCTTTGGCATTACTAGAAATGAGTAAATGAGTCATTCTCTTGCTGCAGATACCATTACGGGGGTTTGCCTGTTATTTAGACCTGTGCAACTTTGAGAGTGAAACAGTCTTTGTGTTTGGGGTAAGTGATCTTATACACCCAGAATCTGATCTCTGTTTTCTCATGGACTTCCAATAAAAGTCAACAGATGGAGCCTGGGTCTGCTCGTGGTCAATAGTAGTTGTCCTTTTGAATGCAGCTTGGTCAAAGTTTCATGCCATGGGCATTTTGAGTCCCCTGAGGATGTAGGATCAAGCCTTATGTATTGGTAAGGCTCACAGAGTCGTACTTTCACTGTGCCTCAGGGTACAGTTATGTGGGAAATGGTTAATCTTTTTTAAATACATGCCATTCGTCTCCCACCAGCCAGAAGAGCACTGGTGGATCATGGTGATTCTGATGCCCAGAACTGTGTGGATTTCTCTCCCTCCTACACTCCACTCCTCAGAACATCATCTCATTTGTACCAGTTGAGTCCTGGCATAGAGACTCAAGGAACAGTCTCTAAAAGCCTTGTTCATCCACACTCTGTTTCTGAACACTGGTTGGCAATGCTGCTTTATGAAATCTGGCTGCAGACTGCCAAGGTCAGAACACTGCCTTGGAGAAGGGGAGAGACACCCTTACGAACCAATGTCCCCCACATGGCACGCACACAGTGTCTTCCTGTTCTTGCAGCCTGGCACTGCAGCCCTAGTGAAGTGGCAAATGTTTTAAGGCCACGTGTCAGGTGCTAATCCCTTCCCTGTCACATGTCTGGCTGTCAGTTCTGAGCTGTTACAGCTTGTACAGTGTGGGAGATGTAAAGTTTCTGCTGCATTTGTACCTGCAGCTCTTCTGCATCAGGTCCTCTGGCTAAAGCCTGTCTTAGATAAAAACCTGATACAGGCAGTCCTGCTGACTAAGGCTCTGTGTGTGTGTGTGTAGCTCTTCCCATTTCTCCTACCCTCTCTCCCACTGTGCACACCAAGGCAATAGTACACATATTTTGGGTAAAATGTTTACCCCAAAAAAGTATTCAGGGTTTGGTACACAAGAGCAGAACTGATTTTGTTTTAAAGTATCTGCATTGTGTCCCAAGGGAATTAACTTCAAAATAAATGTGATTGATAAGGCAAAACCCCAGTCTTGCTGTTCTGATTTTTGGCAAAATACCCCTAAACTCTACGGCAGCTCTTTCCTTTGGTCTTGATAATCGTGGTAGGATCAGACTTTGGCTGTGAACACAGTATCACGCAGAAAGGGAGTTCAATACTCAGAACTAGTGCTCTCTGCTTTCCTTCCTGCACAATCTCTGGCCAACCATTTCTGCCAGCTTTCCCTGTAACCTGGTTGCATGCCGACTCACTGCATGCTGGATTTGCCATTCCTCAAGGACTTGGGGTTGGTCCACTTTGTCCCCGGTCTCCTCCACCCGCATAACCGCGCATCGCATTTCCGTTTGGCATTTAAAACAAGCTTTGCATTACTTGGAGGACGGTTTCGTTCAAGTGTGATGGCATGCAAGCAAATTCGATGCATTTCAACATTTCTGCTTAGTGTACGTGCTACCCAAACCAGAGGAATTTGGCATATTCAGGTTTTCTCAAATTTTTTTTGCCTGTGGCAGGATGAAAACCAGTTCAAGTTGGGTTCCAATTATGAAACATCTCTTTGGAGAGCGCATCAAGGGCTATTTCTGTTGAACAATGAAAAAAAGGTGTGATTTTCATCCACAATTTTGAGTAATGTTTAGTACAACCTCTTCTGCAGTTTTTCAGCTCGTTTGGTTATTAAACTTGTGAAAATATGCTTCACAATTTAGGGTGTCCAGGAATAAGGTAGCCCCAGTGTTTTTGTTCGCTGGAAAATGGAACCACTGAGTACACTTTGTGTAAAATGTTGAAACTTTTACCATTAAAAGGTGTGGACAGTGAAGCTTTCACTGCAGTATGCCTGCTTTTAATGCATCTACAGTAACTCCCAGTCGGTTGTCTATGCTATGAGATGGATGCATTTGAACCAGAATCGTTCTTTCTGCATGCCACATGCTCATCCTGTCCATGTGCCTAGCAAGGATGAGCTTCACAAGGCCTTTGGGATCAGCCTTAAGTGCTCAAAGAGATGAGGCAGGCAGCACCTACTTGTTACATGGACAGACACAAAGACCACAGAATTTTCCTAGGTCCGTCAAATTCTTTTCTGCTTCTTTCATGTCCTTATTGATTTGGTCCATTCCCTCTTCGATGCGTTCCAGTTGTTCTGATTAAACACAAGTATTTTATCCCCACAGAATGAAGCAGATGGAAAAGGACAAAGAAAAAAAAGACAAAAACTTCAGACATTCACTGTGACAAAAAACTGGACACCACATAGCAGAGCCGGTACCCAGTACCTACTTGTTACAAGGACATATGAAAAGGCCACAGCATTTCCCTAAATCTTTTAAATTTTTCTCGGCCTCCTTCATGTCTTGGTTGATATGGTTCATGCCTTCTTCAACACGATCGAGTTGTTCTGGTCAGGACAAAGGGATGACAGTGTGGAATGAATTGTATTTTTGCTTGTTTGCTTTTGTCTTCAACAGAACATGAAAAATGACCATGTAGAACTGAGTTAATAATGACATTACAATGCATTAATCTGAGCTGATGCATTGCTGAAGGGATGTGGGCCGCACTGGATGCCAAAGATAATTCTTTTACTAGTGTGGGAAGAGTAAAACAAAGGAGGAATTTATTTGAAATATATTAATATCAACAAGATGTAATGATGTAGAAAGGAAGGGTTATAAAGCTCAAGGTCCAGAAACGTAATGCAATACATCCACTTACTAAGACACAGTGACATCCAGGAGAAAGAAAGATAGCGTTATTATTTTGCATTTATGTATGTTAATATAAGAGAAAAGATGTCCTTCCATGGAAAATACTTCAGTTACTTACGCTTACAAATACCTTGGAATTAGGTGGTTTTGGGCAGCACAATTGCTTGGATTAGTGAGTGATAGTGCTGGTAATAGAAGTACCAAAAACAGAGTGAGCATTTAAGGGCTTGTATCCATGTACCCCTTTTTCCAGAGGCTGAGGAAACTGAGACCTGCCACTTTGACTGGCACTGGATATTAATCTCTAATCTGAGAGTGGCCTCAGGGCTGGTTTTCTTTCTGGTGCAGAGGCTGCAAATCAGGAGTAACCCCAGTGAACACAGAGCAACTGAAACCTCTCCGGGAGCCTGATGCTCACTGGAAGAGAACACTGGCTGTGACATTCATTGTCCCTGTCCCCAAGTGACCTTATGAACACAGACATGGGGTGCAGACTCGTGTTTTCAGTGGGGTCACTTCTGCTTTGCTCCAGGGCAAGAAAAGCAGCACCAAGCCCAGTAACCAGTCCCATACAGACAACTCTCTCTCTGCTGGCATCAAACAGAATTTGGAGTATTTCCACCGAGGGCTGGCGATGGTGTTGGGTTTTCTTAGGGACTTGGTGGCTCAGAATAACTTAACATGTTTATTTCTTCACTATTAAACCTGGGGAAGGTGTCCTAGAGGAACAGAATGCCACAATGTAAAAGTTTAGGAAGGGATTCTCTGCTGATGTAAACAGATATGGATCCAGTGGGATCAGGGGTCTTATGGGGAGTCTGTGGTAGCAACAGCATTTTGCGTGGGTGGAAAGCCTCACCATTTCATGAAGGATAAATTCAAATACTACCCAGGATCAGAGAGTTACTTGGGAGTGACATTTCAATCCATTAAAAGCTGTAACTGTAGTTAAAGAGGCAAAGTCAAGGAATCCCAGTAAAACACAAACACATCCCTATTCACCGTATGGAATAGAAAAATACAGAATTAGACTGTAGAGGAAGGAACTAAGAGCACTGGTTATAGAAGGAATTTAATGTCATCCCTGATGTTAATTGAGTCCTATCCAGAAGAAAAAAAAAGGCATTTCAGAAGGAAAATCATATGCATATTGACGTCAGTACAAAGCTCCTCTTGACTTCTTTGGGAACATGAATAGGCCTAATTTCTTACTTAGGTTTCTAATAACAATCAAGGTTTAGATTTTCAAAGCTTTCTGGGGGATTTGGATACCCAGTTCCCATTAAAATTAATTTTATTTAATTAATTTTAATGGGAAACAGGCACCTCACCCCTCGAGGGCCTAGAAAATCCTGGCCTAAATTATTCAAGCTGAAATAATTCGAATATTGAACTTGTGCTCTTTGTTTAATTCTTGCATGAGACAGGGCTTTGAGAAGGAGAGGTGCCATGTCAGGATGGAGAGATGCATCTGCTTTTCAGGTGTCAGTTCTCATTCTCCTCATCTTGATGGGCCTGTCTCCTGACACCACAGGAGTTATTGATCCCAAATCCAAGGATATATTTAGAGGATCAGAGTTACCTGGCACTGTCCTCTAAAAGGGGCACATATCGTGTAAGCAAAGGATTGGGAAACTACGAAGGAAACCTGAGAGATGGACTGCACAAGTTCTGCCTGGTAAACTGCTGAGCTGAGAACCAGAAATGCAAGGTTGGATTGTTTCAGTGCACACTGTAATTTGGGCTTTAGCAGAAGCTTTGGTTCGTGTCTGTAGGTGCAGATTGTCAGTCTCATCAGAAATGGGAGTCTGTGGCAGAAGGGGATGCTCCTCCCAGTGCTCCTGCTCCTGCCTAACTCAGAGTCCTGCCTGCTCTTGCATAGTTGGGCAACTCTCGCTCTGGGAAGCAGCTGTGGGAGTGTGAGCTGGCTTTTATCCTGGTTCATGCAACAAGGTGGGAATTGCTCCATTTGTGTGGCAGACTCCCACCTCCTGCTTGCGAGAGCTGTGCTTGCAGAGCCCGTTCTCGGGTCTCAGTTCAAAGGCAGCTGTACCCACACGTGCATTTTGGCACTGGGCAGGACACAGCGTACTGACCTTTCTGCCACTGATTTTCCTGCTAGTCCTTCTCTAACCTTATCTGCCCAGCAGAAAACTCCAGGTAGGTCTGCAGGGATCAGTCCCAGATCTGCTACCGCTGGTGGCTTCCAGTCTAAGCTTGTTTCCTCGCCCAGATGCTCATTCTCTGAAGCCACGTGTGTAGTAGGGCCTTTTGAACTTTCTTTCCCTGTTCCTTTTTCTGCCTGAATAAATGAGTCCTAATTGAAGAGTAGATGTGACATGACTCAAACACTTTCATTTTAATTACAGCTCTCTCTGGAAACCTGACTTAATTCATCCTGCTTCAGGATTTGTGTGTGGTGCTTATGCTATTTCTGAACAGAAATGGGACCCACACTAATTTATCTGCCATTAAAGGAAACCTCATCAGTGTAAAAAAACCATGTCATATTTGTAGCCCAGAAGTCTAGACAGCTGGCTGCTGGTCCTAAAACCAGTTGTTAATGTCATTGGCTGGATTGTTAACTGGTTAAAATCAGCATAGTTATGCTGGCTTTGTGGAGCAACACCAATTTATACCTGTCAAAGTCCTGGTCCCACAGGCAAGGAAATAGATTCATGAGCCTAACCACAGTTATTGAGGCATAAATATTATAGTGGAATTAACTTAATGGGGTCAAGCTGGATTTGTTTTGGTATAACTGCTATTAAAGTCTGGCCCAGAATGAATCACTGCTGGTAGGAAATCAGATGGCTATCAAAAGGTTAATTTAATATCTGTTTTCATAGATCTTCCCTATTCCAATGTTCTATATTGTATTAAAGGTTTTAGGGAAGAGAGTCTGCTGGCATAAATTGCCATGAACCTACACAAAGTCATGCCTGTAAAGGATCATGTCCTTTGTCTCTCGTTTATAGAAGCACTTCAAGGTCAGAGTTTGACATTTTTTTTGACAGTTTGTTGCAATATTCTTTGAATATACTACATCTATCCTTATGTTTATGTATCATATATAAGAAAATTGGTGCTGCCTGGCAGCAGAATACAGAGGTAGGTTTCTTTTTGATTTCCTTCCGTTTTATTTTTCTCCAGTAAACTCTGGTAATTATTAGCCCTTTTTGCATATCGATACCCTTGGATGCCTGAGAACTTTCATTCCAAGGTAGTGACCGGAAATCTTCTTCCAGATCCTACAGCAAACTGATGGCATATCTTAGGACACCAAGAGGAATATTTTTTCACCTGTATCATTATACTTGTGAATTAGTTGTGTAAGGCAACTGGGGGACCACAAGCCAGTCCTGTTAGTTCTACCATAACATCGTGCCCTTTTGCCAGTGGGTCTTTGCCAGGATCTTCCATAACATCCTGGAAACTCCCCACTCTGTGACTGCTCTGGGGAAGGGGCTGGGAGAGGGAAGCTGTGGCAAGGGCATCCCTCAGCTGCTCCCGTGGCCTCCTGAGCAAACACAGCTGCAAAAGCATCTCACACAGCGTTGGATGCAGGACCAGAACAGGGCAAGTGTGGTGCTGCTCCACCTTTGCATCCCCAGCTGTAATTTGCAACAAATATTCCTTGACTGACGTCCAGGATCTGGGGCAGGTTAAATGTGGAGATGGGAACTTGCTCCTTTGCTTGGAGTATTGTGCAGTGAAGCAATTTCCACAAGGACAATTTTAATTAGAGGAAAATAAAAAAGGAAAAAAGAAAAAGGACGCCTTAAGAACACATTGTAATCATAATTGCATACAAGAGGGCTGAATTGGAAAGAGAGTCAGCAGATTAACTGCTTCCAATGCTACTCTGTGATCCCATTTTCCATAAAGGAGAATCCTATTGGAGCGTAGTACATTTCTAGGACAGCCTTTTCAGAAATCCTGAGTCTTGACCTGTCTGTGCTCTGAAAGGCACTGCAGAGCACAGGTAGGAATGGCAGAGAGCTGGCAGGGAGTGCTGGGAGCCCACGTGTAGCTCTGCTAAAAATAACAGGAGACAAGGCACAACCTGCTTTGTGGGGGTTCGTTTGCCTTTTGTTCTGCACTACAATTTCAACATAATTAATACCTTTTTCCCTGTAGAATCTGGAATAGTCATTAGTTACTTTTTATTTCCCTAATTATCCTTAACTCACACAAAACTGCCAAACTCACAATTCCTGCTAAAGAGGTCAGCTAGTGTGGGTACCATCACATGGTGCCAGTGCTTTTGCTCGGGGGGTTGCCCAGTTATTTCAAAGTTTTATCTCCCTTATCAACTTGATCTGGAGTAAGATCTGCTGGGTACATTCATCTGCTCCCTGTGTTCACTGGTTGTGCATTTGCTGTTGCTGGTGCAGGGAGAAAATTTCAATTTTCAATGAAATGACGTTTTCTTTGTCGCTTATCAAAGTTGTGGCTATTCCTCTATCTTGTCTTGGATGAGAAATGGCTGTGCTGCTACTGTTGTTATTGGAAAAGTTTCTCCCCTCCACCTCCTTTGGAGTACAAACCCCAAATCCTTTTGTAATAAACTGCATGAGGACATCATCACACACAAAAAAACGTCCTTGAAATCCTCCAAATCTCTGTCCCTACTGATACTCCCAGGTGAGAGGAGTTTCCTTTGGATGAGGAGAGTTACCATGGGACCCCTTCTATGTTAACAATTCAGGTTTGTTTTCATATTCCCACTTTGTACTCTCAGTTTCATTTCTACACTCTGCTTTTAACCTATATGCATCTAAATATTAACATTTTTCTAAATTAGCATGTTTTAAAGACATATTTAATGAAGCAGGGCAATTGCCACGGCTCAGTAATCCTTTGCAGCATGAAGGTTTTAGTGTAAAATGAAAACACTTTAAAGAGTTATATACGCATTTATATTTAAATCATTAATTAAGGAAGATTGACTAAAGGCCAGGTTTAAAAAAATGTAGCATTATGGATGCACATGGGGGCAGGGAAAGACTTTCTCACTGATGGAAAAAATCTCAGCAAGGAGAATCTGACCTCCTAGCTCCTTCCTGTGGGCTCCCCAGGGGAAGGACTGTGTTGAGCTGCTTTGGATGACAAGGCGTGGCTCAAAAAATGATAATTTGGTATTGCAGAGGGACAGTCCACTCCAAATCCCAGTGACTTCAAAGGGCACTGGGGGAGGTCTCCAGTTTTTATGGCAGCCCCATCCTCTGTGAAACAGGGGTAACACAAGCCCTTGTGAAGCTCCCCGTGTCTGAGGGTCGTGGCACACTCACTCTGTCGTGTGCTGCACAGCCAGCTGGGCTAAACCTTGGGGCAACAGGAGCTCGCCAGGCTGGCTTGGTTGTACAAACACTGGTATTGGGAAATTACCTGGACTTACTGCCTTTTATGATCCCAGAGACTTCTGCCTACTGATACCAGAAAATCAGTTCTGCTTTCTGTTATTTACATTGAATTGGCTCAGAGAAGTTTTCCTTGTAAAGTCTGTTTAACTTCCAAACAAGCAATTTTGTCAGGAAACCTAAAAACAGAGCTTCGAGCAACTGCAGAGATTAGATATTCTGCTTGCCGCCCACTGCAAAGATCAGTGTCATGTTTTCTGTATATTTAACACCTAATAATCTTAAGTGACTTGTGCAGTCAGCTGCAAAGAGATCACATGGCAGTGTTAGCAAATTATTTCCTTAATCTGATAATCTGCTGAGACATCCGTGAGCTGCACACATTGCACTAATTACAGAGGGTTCAAAGTCATCATTAGCGTGTTTTGCCCAGTAGTATAAGTCCTTTATTGCTAAAATAAAAAAAAAATAATCAGGAATTATTACACCTACATATTGCTAAAATGGAGAAAACTTAATTAGACATTTAGCATAGGAGAGTGGTTACAATATTCTCAGGGTTTGTAGCATTATTTGGCTGTTTTCCTTTAGAAACCCACACTGTATATAGTCATAAGCTAAATTTACTGAACCACTTAAGGCATGACCATAACCAATTTAAAGAGGCTCTGAAACTGTCTGATTCTTTCCTGTAGGTATTGACTCAGTGCATCTCTGACTGTACAATATATATTTCAGGTTTCACTGTCAATAAAAGTTTAACACTGAGTTCCCTGGACTCCCAAAGAGATGAGTGGGTTCAGTCTCAGCTCTTTGGCTCATCCAGATCGTCCTTCCTATCATGACCATGGAATAAATCATCAGACAAGTTTTGCACACAGGAGTTTAGCAATAGTAGAATTCCAAAATAACAAAACAAAAGTCGAGGTTAAAATCAAAATAATCCTCCCTAGCAATCTGTGGAAAAATAGCAGTTAAAGAACAGGAACAAGTTTTCTCAGGAACCACTAAAGTTTCTGCTGCTCTGCCTGTGAAATTATATTGCACGACACATCTGGATATTTACACTTCCTTTGACAATATTTGTGATTTATTACAGCTGTATAATTCCCTTCTGAAACAAAACACATTATTTAGACAGGTGCCATATCTGTTTCAACGTAGGTAATTTCTGGTTTTCTGTATTCAGTGATAGTTCTTTTACTGCCATTATTTTTCAAAGACAACAAAATATTCCCTCTAATATTTTTCTTGTCAAGACAAATTGATGTGACAAAATTTGGCTGGGTTAAATTCTTTTCTCTAAGGGGAGAGTGTGTGTGGGGGAAGAAACATTTCCTAATACAGTTTGGTGTCATGACATATAGTAAATAATAAGAATGGCCTTTGGGGGGCTGGTTTGATAGAGGGTAGCAGAAATTTATACTCTGTTGATTTATTGGAGACACCCTTTTGCTGTGGGTCTGCACCAAATGAAAAGTTATTAGTTCTACCGAGGGGAGGGGGGAAGGTACCTCCTTCTTTGTCATATTGTGAAGGGCCAAAATGTAATTTCCTGGAATGTATTGAATATATCAGGCTCTGGCTTTGTCATTGTCATCCACAGACAGGGAGTTATCTAAGCCTGACTCCTCCTATATGCTCAATTGTAATGAGCTGATTGTGCCACAGCTTTTAATGTTAAAACTCTGCCATCCTCACTATCATGTCTATACAAAAAGCAACTGAATTTTACACAAAGTAAACCTGTATTACCTCTTCTTGGCATGCATTTATTGCATGCCTTTCACTTGTGACTTAAACTAGGGGGACAATTCCGTAGCACCTGCGTAAATAATGCTGGATTTTACACTCATGGAGGCAAATCTTCTCATCATGTAGCTGGATCTTGACCCAAAGCTTGCTGAAATAAAGTGGTGATTTGGATGAGTTCAGCCTGCAGCTGTCTTTGACATTAATGGGAGACAGATCAAAAGAAGTACAGACTCTTAGGCAGTTGTTGGTTCTCTGTCAGACAACGATGCTAAAGGCAAAGAGGTTTTCTGGGTTCTCATGCACAACCACACGTATTTTGTGTCTTTCGTTTCCAGGGTTGCACACAGTTAGTACAGAACTTTGAGAAGGGTTATACTTCCTTACTGAAGCAATCTGAACTTACCTCCTTGCTCATCCAACATAACCAAAGTCCTGATACCAGCATCTTTACTCTACATCCCAATAGTGGTAGCAAGGGAAGGAGAGAGAGGGGAGAAGAAAGAGAGAGAGAAAGAGAGATCAGTGAGGGAACACTCAGCCCTTGGTACGGGACACAGGAGGACAAAAGAAAAACAGGGAAAGGAATGACAAGGTCATCAGGGGCTGGTGGCACAGTCCAAAGACTTTATGTGCCTGGACACTGTATAAGGAACCAGGTAGTCTCAACTGTACCATCAATCCTTCTGGATTCACCGGGATACTGAACTTCTGCAGAAAGCACAGAATCAGGGACCTTGCAATTAAAATAATCACTTAATGCAACAGTAATTTCTAAAAAGAGAGGGTTCATCTCCAAGTTCACTGAAGCAGAAGAAGGGAGGATGAGGCTGTTGGTATTGCAGGTGTGTGTTAATCCCACAAAAGAAATTCCCAGGGAAAACAGATATGACACAAGCATGTTTGGGAAGGAGGCACAGTGGTTTGTACACAGCCCTTGCTGCTGTCAGAAGTCAGAAAGCTTACCTACTTAGGAAATCCATTTTAAAGTAGGCTAATATTTAATAGGATTAAGCCATATTTTTTGGCTCAGTGATCTAATAGATATGGGTTTGAGCCAAGTTTTAATTCAGTCAACAGACACCTTTAGCATTAATGGACTTTGAATTGAGCTCAAAGGTAGGATTTTTAAAACACCTACACACTGAAACTGCCTCTGCTCCCACAGCTTAGTGGGAATCTTATCACTGCTGTTGCTGGATACAGGGTTTGAGCAAAGCTGAGCCACTCGGAGCTCCCACTTGCCTAAACCAGCAGCAGGGCACCTTTCACAAGTACAATTTTTGCATTTGTTATCCTCACTCTGGGCTGTCTTGGGTTTCTGGGTGCTGTGATACTGAGCTGTATCACAGATCAGATTAGCTCCTTTTTAATTACCAGGGGGAAACCAGCTCCATTCTGCTTGGAGCAGTGATAACATCTGTGAATAATTAATGGCCTGAACGATCATCTGCCTGTTGCATGTCAAGAGCAGATGAAGTCCTCTGTGAAGAGGAGCTACCTGGACATGAGCAGCAGTAATTTGCCTGCTTCCAGGAACATAAAGCTATCTATGCTCCTGTGGAACAGATAAAGGTGGTGGTGTCCATTTTACAGGGGGCAGGGGAGTTGCTCACAGTTGCAGGGGAACACAAGGAATAGAAACCTAAAGTCCTGACGGTCCCTGTGCTTTTCAAGCCACCCACTCCTTGAGGCAAATGAAGGACTTCATATTATCCTTCCTCCCAGCTACCCTGCTCCCTGTCATCGCCCATCTCTTTTCCTGGGAGCAGGGAAGTGTCTCTGGCCCTCAGCTGCCCATTCTGTGCTCCCAGGGTGCTCCCAGGCAGGACACAGCCCACGCTGGCTCGGCCACAAGCCTGACTCTGGCACGCTCGAGGGCTGTTTGCCTGGTGCAGCTGGTGCAGTTTGCCTGTTTGCCTGGTGCTTCTCTGCTGGGCTTCAAGAGGATCCTGCTCGCCTCAAGAGGGACGAGAGATGCCTCTTGTCTGCCTCTCTCTGCACTCCCATTCTTGTCTTTAATGTCTATGTCACTGTAGAAACGGGCAAAAACCTCAGATGTGTGCAGGCTGGCTTGCTCCCTCTTTTGAAAAAATCCCTGCGTGAGGTGCCAGATGGTGAGAAAAGGCCTCCTGCCTCTCCCCATAGTCTGGTGCACCCTGCTGCCCTCAGGTCAGCCACCTCCCAGGTACCCACTGCTGCTCTCTCTCCCTCCAAGCTCATACTGCATTTACTTGAATCCCAGCCAGCTTTTATTTTTGAAGCCTGTAGAAACTTAGGGTCCGAGGGTTACCTTAGACTTGCCTATTTAGAATAGAGAAACCACTTTTAATTATCTTACATTTGCTGTGGGACAGGTCTGCTAAGCAATGGCTTTTTATTGGACTCTTTCTATGCTCTGAGTGTCCAGGGAGGTCTTACCTTAAAAGAGTTAATATTGATCTATTTATTTCTTATTGTATTTTAACAAACATACATCATGCAAATATAAGAAGGCTGCTTGGGTCCTGAGTCATCTTGTGTTTCAGTAAACATATTTTACTGAGTCTGACATGGGACTCTTCTAAATACTGGACTCAGAAACCTGCAGCTGGTGCTGTGATAGTTGTTGGCTTTCAGAGAATCAAACACAGTCAGGCTGAGAAATATTTGCTGCTCCTTAACCCTCTTACCTTAGTTTCCTGCTGCATTTAACATCTGAGTAAACTCCCTTTATGCAGCTAAGATGTCCAGTGACCTGAATAAGACGTGTGCTGAGAGATGAACTCAGCAATTAGACCTTACGGTTTGTATTTCATATCGAATCCTTACAGGGAGTGAAAGAGGTGAAATTTTCTTTTATTTACCTGATCATCAGTGCCACAACATCAATACTAATGTGAAAATATTAAAGGGTGTGCAGTGAATATACTTGTCTGCATCTGTGTTCTAATCAAAAGCATATTGAAGCTAATAAAGAGATGGTGACTGGCAAAGATGGGAGATGATTCAGACATCAAGTGACAATCTCCTGCTGTTCCAAGTTTGTATTAAGCATTAATTTTTAGCTTTTCCACAAAAAATTAAATGTGTAAAGCAAATTTTAAAATATAATCACATTTGTGCATTTAAAACAGATCCGGACTTTTAGAAAAATTCAGTCTTTTTATTGTAACTGATCCTTTAGATAGCTCAAAACTAAACCTGTCTGTAAGACAGAACTGCTCTAAAAATGTGTTCATCATCCATATGTCTGAGCAGGAGAAAATCACTCAGTACCTGACCTTCAGTGACAACAGACTGAGGCATCTCTGGGAACTAAAACACCTCTTCAGTTAAAAGTTTCTGCACTCGAAGTACCACAGAAAATCCTCCTGGTCTCAGTGGGACCAGGTGCCAGCAGAGGCACTAGAACTGGGTGCTTGGAGAATGTAACAGGAGGTGACAAAAGCTGTGCCTGCAAAGTGCCAGCCCAGAAGAACCTGTTTGACAACCACTGATCCTAAAACCTCGACAGCAGGCTCCCATCGCCAAGGGCCCGGTGACCATGGTTTGATTTGTCTGATCCCGAGGGCTCAGGAAGGATTCCCACCCACATCCAGTGCTCACCAACATCATTAATATCCTATGTGGGAAGCCATGAATGGGTAGAACTAATGAGGTCCATCTTTTCATGAAAACGTGTGCTAATGGGACACGTTCCCAGGGATTAGAGCCTTTCTTTCTTCCTGTAAAAATTCAGGAATTTCCTAAGACCCTCCAGTCCTTGCCCAGGCAATCCTCTGTTTAGTTTGCAGCAAAATAGGGATTCTCAAAAAATGGGATTCTTCAACTGGCTCTGGCCAGGGAGAAGAAAAATGCATCTTTCATAGGACCCTACAGAGTTCATAGAGCACATTCCATTTTCATCCAGCTCTCAAATCTGTAACAGCCTTCTCTCTCCAGGATTACTTCTGACTCTCCTTGTCTTCTCATTGCACTTGAGAGGAGAATTTGGACTGTTGGATTTTGCCATGGCACAGGAAACATCTCACACTCTTTTCCTTTAGAAGAAAATGGCACGGCATCTCTTATGTTGAGGCATTAAACTGGCAGCTCTGGAGTTCCTCTGTTTATCCATAGTGCAGGTTTACTGCAGACAGGCAAATATATAATATATATAATAATTTTGCACATCAGATGACCCCTCAGAGCAGGAGACCATCACTTTCAACTTAGGGGAATATTAGGGGAAACAGAGCCTATAAAGTTTATGAAAGTTGGTGTCCTCGAACCTTTCACCAGCACTAAGCTCTAGTGGTTAGATAAAAGCAAACCAACCAGCAGTGCTGGTTTGGGTATCCTTTATATGAAGCACATGCCCAGGTTTTCCACTGGGCCACTGGCTAAGCTTATGATCAGAAAGCCAGAATATATGATTTTAAACCTCTGGGCTTAATTCAATTCTTAGATGCTTAAGTCTATCAGTGCTTCAGTGAAGCCAGTTTAACAGCATAACTGGGAACCCTTCTGGAGGCTTTAATGTACGTTATCCTCCATCTTCTGTAATAGCTTCTTCAAACTTTTTGGGGTTTTTTTGTGAGTGTTTCACTCAGAGCAAGTCAGCAACAAAATATTCACTGAAATTTGCCCAGCACTTTGGAGGGGAAATGCATTGCTATTTCATTTCTTATTATTGCTGTTACATAACTTAATTTCCCAAGGTGGGAATAAAAGTAGGGAGAGAATTGGAATGACTTCTCAAAGGGCTCATCAACCCCTCCAGGAACACAGTGTGTTCTGTCCTATCCATACCTGCTACAAAAGGCAGCTACTCAAACTTTGGGTTAGCCTGAGGGGTGATTTTCCTAACAGTGTAGGGAAATGATGTATTGGATGGAGAATCCAAATTCTAGAAATCTCTTTCTCTGCATTTCAGGAGATACCCTGAAAACCAGATATGCCTTTCAGTTCTGTGAAGAACATATGAACTTCCACTTCGATGAAGAATTTTGCTTTAATCAATATGGATTATAGAGTTGGTTTTGAATAAATTAATAGAGACAATTATGTTCCAGGACAGGCTGACATTCCTAGCAGTTCCCACAGGCACTAAAGAGAACTGTCAACACCCAAAAGACAAAAAATGTGGCCAAAGAAACATTTTTTAGTCATCTGTAGTAATGCATTTGCTCGGCTCCTGCTCCGAGTTCCCTGTTGCCCTGTTAATGCTCCGGTGTCTCCCCGTGTCTGATTAAAGAGCCACGTGACTGCTCTGCCTGTTAATTCAGATCCTCAGCCCCAGTGAATCTGTGACCCCACCTTGAATCCCATGTGCCTGGTTTTTGTGTAATGCAACCACCCTGACTCCAGCGCTGCCACTGCTTTACACAGACAGAGGGGTCTAACCCTGTGCTGGAAGAACTGAGACCAGAATTCTGGATCACATTCCCTTGTGCCAGACATGTATTTCTGTGGAATTACACTGGTTAAAACACTTTTCTGAGTAGAACTGTTCCAATAATGCAATAGTTCCAATGGTTCTTATGATGGCAAATGGATTTTTCAAATTAGCTGCGGCAAGATTTGGGCCAAACTCTAAATTAATGCGATACTTTTATTTTTCAGACTAGAGAAAATTTGACTGTGATAATAATGTCAGGGGAAACCCACAGCTAGTAAAATGGCATCCTGTGTGTTCAGTGTCCTGTGTAGGGCAGCATCATGAGCTTATCAAACTTTTATAGCTTAACATTTCAGCTTGGATACTTTGTAAGCTTTACTCTAACCTCAGAGCATATGAGTGGAGAACATAGTCCTCTCTGAATTTAAATGTACAAAACAGCCCTTTTGCCTGGACATGTTCCTAAATGCTTTCTTTTGGGCTTTCAGCAGTGCTGATCTTGTTGATATTAAACTCATGGCTTTTCCCCTGGCATGTGATATTCTGCATTGCATAACGTGGCCTCAGAGGTAAAAGGCTTGAACAAGAAGATAAGGAGGTCAGCTACAAACTACGTATTTACTCTCGCTTGTTCTTCCTCAGTTCATTTTTACTTTTTGTTTTGGCCCAAACATTGCACAGCATCATCATAAAATACGGGTATTTATAGCACTGAGTGGCTCAAATGAGCACTGGTCAGTGTAGATTAGCCATGCTGCCTGGGTACACTGGGCACCACAGAGCAAACTGGGGCTTGGAATCTGCCATTCCAGAACGGAGCTGCCTTGGGGCAAAGCTGTGGCTGCTTTTGTAACAGCCACTCACCACTTCTTGCTTCCTCTGTTGTGCCAGGACTGGAAAAATCAGCTTCTTGCAAAGCTGGGTTATAAAACCAAGCAGCAGTTCCATATTTGGTTTTCCTTGCTGATGTTCCCTGGGAACATCAGGGCTTAGTCTCCAAACTCAGACTGGTCGTCCTGGCAAGGAAGGCATGATCCTTTGGGACATGCCCCCCAGACAGTGACCTACAATTCATCATGAAGCACACCTTCTACTGCTGCAGGGCTTCCCTGGGTGGACAACACTGTTCTGACTCAGGAAGGAGTCAAGTCAGTCTGTTTATTCTGTATTTTCCTGGTATCTAGCAGAGTGGAGCCAGCCATGACAGGACTCCATACATATGTATATAGCAATAATGCATAGACATGGGGGCGTCCTCTTCCTGAGAAAGGAATAACATATTTGCTGTATCAGAAGGATAAAGTAAAAAGCACTCTGTCACTGAGAAAGAGTATTTTCTATCTCTACCCACTAGACAGGTTCTGCTAAGTAAGGGAGTATAATTGGATTTCTGGGGTCTATTAAATCATAGCCATGCGAGTTCGATTTCAAAGATTCTCATCATTTGTCTTTTCAGTATAAAATCTCTCACTCCCTAAATGCTTCATTCTTTTAAAAGTACCTGGGAGATGGGATCAGAATAACCAACCAGCTGTTTAGACCACAGAAGGATATTAAAGGTCTTTGATAGTCACATTAATGAAAATAATATGCAACTCATTTTGGAAGAACTCCCTTGACTGCTCAGTGCTGGTTTTAGCAACTTCTCTATTTGGACAGGGAGATATTGTAGCATCTGAATAAACGCCAGGTCCAGAGAGATGCTGAGCTCTTCCAAGAAGCTCTACAGCCCTCCATAAATTCAATGGTAAATTCAGCAGTCCCAGTTCTCCTCCCACTTTGCCATTTGCCGTGATTTAATGCTGAAATCCCAGTGGCGTTCGCAATATGCTGGTTCAATATGTTAGGAAGACTCAAGCAGTGCACAGGTCACACAAACACGGCTCAGGAGAGACAGGGCTGATATTTACTGATGGCTTGGCCCTGAGCAAGTCACTTCCCTTTCCTGTGCCTCTCCTTCTTCCCACTCATCATCTGCCTTGTCTATTTAGATCACAGGCATTTTGGGGCAGCAGGCTCTCCTGCATGGTGCTGGGGGGGTACCCATACGAGACTGTCTTCCATGTCATCAAATTGGTTTCAACAGGAGCTGCATCCAGCACAGAGTTGACACAAAGTGATGGTTAGAAATGGTGTGTCCAGGGAATTGTGCAGATAAAAGGGACAGATTGCTCATGAGACAAGAGCATGTTTCGGCTGCAAGGGGCCCGGATCTGAAGTGTTTGTGGAGGAGAAGCGATGCTGACTATGCTCAGTGACCCATCTGTCTGTCTGTACATGGAAATTTAATTTTGTCTCCACTGGACTCCACTGATCTTCACAGTCGTGATTGATTCCGAGGCCACTCAGCCTACGGCTGGGATTGTGCTTGTTCCTGAATGTGGGACCTGATGTAATTTTCTTCCCCTTGTCTCCTCTGGAGACTCCTCTGCTTGTCAGGAGTACTGGGACTGTCAGTGCTGATGACCCTGATTAAAAATGTCACCAGCTCCAGCGCCAGGGCTCACATGGCGTCTGAAAATAATATGTCCTGTCAGGCGGCAGCAAAGTTTTCCACCACCTGATGGCTGAACACTTGAAGCTAAACTGAGTTTGAGATTTTCCAACTTTTAAACCCCTTTGTTGTGAAGAGGGTGAAATACAGCCTGACTGAATTGTTTTTTCCCTTCTGGGAGTGACCCCTCCAGGCGGGTAGAAGCTGTAGTAGCTGTGAGGACTGAGCCGGGATCCCCTTCCTTAGCACCACGGAAAATCAGAGAACTCCCTGTTCCAAAGCAGTCAATCTGGGACATCTCATGAGCCTTGAAATCCTGATAAATATTTCAGAGATACATAAAGAAGTGGCATTTAAATACTGTGACTGGTGTTCTATAAAAATAGCCCAGAGTGTTTATGGAGAGGGAAGTATTTAGAGACAACAGGGCACGTGCCCTGAGGGCCTTTCTCACCTTCCCTGCTTGCAGTGCTAGGGCAAAGACAAGAGAGAGGTGCCAGCACGAGGCTCCTGGAGCTCTGCAGCACCTCAGCCACTTGTCCCTGACTCCAGGTCACCTTCAGAGGCTGTGCCTTTGCTTTATCTCCAGTATCCTGTCTCAATGGATACTCAGGTACGGGCAAACCAAACCAGTGCCTCGGCTGCTGGCCTGCCATGGACACTTGGCAGCCAGGGCACAGCATCTTGAATGGCCCTAGTAAGGGGTAGGGATAGGAGGGACAGAGTGGCACGTAAAGCCATGGATGTGCCTTAGCAATGTGAGTTATTAAAAAAGCACTTCCAGGATCAGACTCTCCATCACAACAGATGTGCAAATAAAATGCCAGTCCTTACCTCTTCGACAAGCTGCAGCATTCGACGGGTGCTCTCCAGGGACTGGAATGAAACAGAGGAAAATGTGCTTAGATTTGGCAAGTTATGCTTTCCAACAC
Source organism: Pipra filicauda (assembly GCF_003945595.2). Lineage (NCBI taxonomy): Eukaryota > Metazoa > Chordata > Aves > Passeriformes > Pipridae > Pipra > Pipra filicauda. The sequence continues at coordinate 1,532,360 of NW_024104953.1, read as the reverse complement.
TAATGTGCAGGCTCATGCTGACACCATGTTTTTCCTACACTCTTTGCCTTCCCCCCCAAATCAGGCCATCAGCAGGGCACTGGTGATTTCTCCATCTCCAGCTCTCCATTAGGACTCACTAATGCAGCAATTCCCACTGCATCCTGAGGCAGCTGCAGTCTCCAGGGCTTGTGGTCCCCTTGCTCACACACTGCGGCGGTGCTGCTTGGAACAGCTGGTGTTCCGCTTTAAAAATAGTCTGTGGTTTTCAGCTACGACTTTTCAGGGACTTAATTGGTGACTTTTAACATTTAATAGGTTTGACAAATCGAAGGAATCCTCAGAAAATATTAAATTGCTGCTTTTTGCTCTGAGGCCAGTCAAATTGATGCACAATCTAATTCCTAAACCAAACTCACGATCAATAAATGCCTTAATCTTGACTAAACACAACATTAAATTTCACCCCAGCTCATCTCATTTCCAATTCTGCTTTCAGTGTAAAGCTGACGGAAAAGCAGAATCAGCCCTAGAAATCCTTTTGCCGGCTGCGCTCCTACTCCTGGCTGTGTCTTTCACACCAGCCCCAGCCCCAAGCTCCCAGTTTAGCTGCTGGTCTCACCTCATCGGCGAGCTGGTCCGCGCGCCGCTGCATTTCTTCCAACTCATTGCGCATATCCGCGTCCTCCGCCATCTTAGCTGTGGGGGTGTCTGTGGACGCCGCAGATCAGGGATTTGTGCTCAGCTGCTTGTGAGCCTGGAAGACACAAAGGAGAAGAAAGTGTGTGGTTAGGCTCCCTGGCTCGCTGAGTCCTGCTGAAATGTCAGTCCCACAAAAGTGCTTTAATTGCAGGAGTGCCCTCACCCAAACTCTCTTGTTCTGGATGGTAATTCCTGCACAGTGGAGAGCACACGGGGTTGCTCAAGGTGCTGCTTTATTCCTGTGTCATTAATCACTCTCGAAGAACAAGGACGCACCCTCGTCATGTTCTTTGAGGAGAAAGCTTCCTTTTTTCTTAACCTGTCAAATGTTATTCATATCAAAGCTGGAGGCTCAGGAGATGTTATTTGCTGCCAGAAACAGTCCTGAAACCCATTCGTTCTTCTCTAGAATTAAAAGGCTTAATGTGAAGGAGGTCAAGGCTGAGTCTGTGCCCCCCATGTCCTGTGTTTCAGCTGCATCGCTCGGAGGGCTGGGTGCTCAGCTAATACATTTGCAGAGAAATTAAAGACAATGAAACTTTGCAGATTTTTACGGGCTAATGACTTGTCCACCACGCTGTAGGTCAGGCTATGAAATGATATTTACAGCTAGACTAGGAGAAGTTGTCTTCCTGGGAGGATCCTTCATTTCAGGGGAAGCGAAGTGACCATAGGACCTAACTTGTGTTTTCAACTTCTCTGCAAAGTGGGTGAGATTCTGATCTCTTATCCCTCTTGATACAGAACAACACCACCGAGCCCATTGTAACCAGAGGTCAGGATGCAGCCCATTAGTTCTCCTTTGGGTAGGGTTTCTTTCTTGTTACAAACTCAAGCTAGCTCTGATTACTGAGCATGACTTGATTAAGAAAGGCGGGTCCTCCTACCATCTGTCAGATCTTCATAACAACAACACTGGCTTATTTCTTTGCTCGATTCAAGCATGGCATGTTGCAAATTACTGCTCACTGAATGTTTATTGCAGGAAAACCTAATCCCAGGTGCAGAGGAGCTGGGGAAGTTGTGGGGGATGGCAAATAACCAGCCATAAAGCAGGTGCCATCAGGCTCAGTTACAGAAGGAGGACAAAAGCAGCCCCTTTCAGCAAAGCTGCTCTAAGAAGGCAAAACCCCAGGGGCTGTTTTCTGTCCCGTCTTTGTGATATGTGCACCCTTTATGAAACAACATAAGTCAGGGTAGGTTTTAGCTCTAAAATCTTAACGGTAACAACTGTGTTTAAATGGAAGTTACTGTATATTGGAGATGAATCCATTCCTCACTTTGACTGTGCTCTCCATCAGGACCTCAGGAGTATGGGCTGAACAGGTACAGCTGGGTGGCAGCAGTATTTTCTCGACCACACTCTGTTTGCTTAGAATTGTGTAAGGAAAGCAGACAGCTCCTTGCATCTCCTCTGAAGCTTCAGCAGCAGATCTGCTGCTTTTCTTATCTAAGAGGGAATATGTGACCTTCATGCTTTCACATTAGCTGTGCCCTCACTCGTGGTTGCTTTTCCTCTTTGAAGCTACAGCAGGAAGAAATCCATCTCGAAGAGTCAGCCCTGCAGCTACTGGCACAGCATCCTACTTTCATCACTGAGCACATCGCCACGTTCTTGTCAGAGGGAGCCTGGCATTTTGTGATGGTCACACAATGTGTAGGAGCCCAAATGTCTGCTGGAGAAGGCCACCTGGCTCTGCCAGCTGCATGGTCACAGCGGTGAGAAGGACCAAGCTTAAAGCAACTCATCTGCAGCACCAGCTGATGCAAAGCCAGAGCTTAATTTCATGGCTTATATTCAGGCTGGTGTCGGACACTTCAAGGATGTTCACAAAATGAGCTTCACAGAAAATGGTGCCCTCAGATGTTTAGGAGGAAAAGAGGAACCAGAAACTGGTCTGTGCCTAACGGGCATGTGAAAGTGTGGGGATATTTTCGAAGCCATCCCAACTTTCCCACCCTGCCGCTGCACTCGTGGGGCCCTTTGTGGCACATCACGCACCTCCAGGAAGACGCTGCTCCTGGTCACAAATGCAGCATGCTCAGCTGGGATAAAAAGAAGTTATTTCTGTAAAGAACCGTGCTCCAAACTCCTGTCCCACTTGGCACAGGCTGGCACCAGGACTGGTCACTGCTTCACAAATTGTGGGTTTTTTTCCCAGATTGAGGCAAAGCCCAGCATTGAAATATTTCTGGCGCGGCCTCTGTGACAGAATATCGAGATTAAGTCTGTGGACCTAATTTTTGAGCATCTAGTTAAAATATTCTCCTCTGCCTGGATCCTTGCCAAACCTGTGCTGGCAGAATTGCAGCACCGAGCTTTAGGAAAAACCAGGACAATTTGGACAGGACTTTGGGACTGATCTAATTGGTAAATACAAATAGCTCTGAGGGGCAGGAAACTGGTTCTGTGCTATGTCTGCCTGGTAGCATCTCATGAGCTGTAAAGTGGGAGGTGATGCATCAGTGAGAGGGTGGGATGACAACAGGGAATTTGGTTCAGTCTCTAAGCATATCCAGTGTGAGCTGAATGATTACAGACGTGGAAGTGAGCTGAGTGTTTCTACTGGCAGTAATGAATAATAACAGGCTCTTGGTCAGTCACTGCAGATAATAAAAATTGCACAGAAAATTCCGTTCTCATGTAGATTCCAGCCTGACTTTTGATCATTTCCCTAGTTTTTTTTTGATCATGAGCCAGTGGTGGTGATCGGTGGTGCAGAAAAGAAACAAAGTGGAAAAAAACTGTCATATAATCATAGAATGCTTTAGGTTGGACAGGACCTTAAAGACCATCTGTTTCCAACCCCCCTGCCATGGGCAGGGACACCTCTCACTACACCAGGTTGCTCAAAGCCCCAGTCCAACACTTCCAGGGATGGGGTGGCCACAGCTTCTCTGGGCAACCTGTTCCAGGTCTTGACCCCCCTCCTGGTAAAGAATTTCATCCTAACATTAATCTCTACCTTCTCTCTCTCAGTTTGAAGCCATTGTCCCTTGTCCTGTCACTCCATGCTCTTGTGGGTTTTTTTTTAGAGTTACCCTTCTTGGTTAGTTAGAACCATCAGTTGGCATCTTAGTGACAGAAGCCTCTTATTTTGCATCAAGCTAAAAAAAATGTCAGGGCTTGTAACCAGAGAGATGTTGTGCAGCAAGTGATCGAACTTGACAGGTTTATTGAGATTGTTTGGTATTTGTAAAGCACTTAGAATGGGTTGAGAAATAGCAAAAAGAATTCTTCCAGACAAGTCATTTTACATCAAGTTTTAGTCATAAACACAAGTGCCCTGCAGCTGTGCTGATTCAACTTTATTTAATAGAAAACCGTGCACAAGAATCAATAAAGGTTACTGATTTGCACACAGTATGATGAACTACATATATTTTGTAGATGGCAGGGAATAGGTTTAAATTTTTTTGCAGATTTTGCAATTTATAATGTGGAATAGGACTTATTAGAGATAGGATTTTCCCTGAAAAGTCCTATTTAGGCTGAAACTCCTTTCCAGTGCCATGAATTTCCAACCACAAACCCTGTTATCAATAACAAACCTGTAGAGAGAAGATTTATGCTTTGAAGGGAATAATCTGTAAAGTACAAATTAACAGTTTGCCCTCTCTGGTGTTTCTTAGGAACACCTACATATATATAAAACATTCAAGCTGAGTGAACTCAGGAATGGCCAAGAAAAGGTAAACCATAATGGATTTGCCCTCACTGATACTGGACAGACTTTCAAAAGCATAAGGCATCAGTCTGGCTTGGGCCCACTATAACCTACTCTTGTTGTAGTAGAACAGAAACAGGCCTAAAATACTATTCAGGACTTTTAGTGATAAATTCCATGTGGAATTTATATTTTTGATCCCAGATGATATTTTTCTTTCTGTTCTCATTTAAGTTTATCTAAACTAAGTATCAAAACCCTATAGTTGCCTTAGGAATTTAACATAACTGGAATAAACTCTCTGAAACGTACTCTGTACTTTTAACTTCAACTACATTTTATTTTGTCTGCGGTCCCCGCAGAGATGACAGATCAGAAAACCAAAGTAGGGATCTAATATGTTAAGCAATATAGATCTAAAACTTTGATTAAAAAAAAAAAAAAGAGTTGCTACAGAAGTTGCATCTCTCCATTCAATTTGTGTTTCTAGTTGCAATAATTGCCTTCACGAATGTCTTCTACACAATGCAATTAACTCCAGGCACTTGGGTGACTTACATCAAATCCTCTGTGAGGTGGTCTCATGTGTTACACCAGTGCTTGCACAGCTGACTAAATGGTAAAGAAAAATACAAAGAGAGACCAGCTAATGGAAAGGCATTGCCTATTGTGCTTTGCATTCTGCCTCTGCTATTTTAGCCGTGCTAAGATGCAATGAAGAATCTTATAGCAAGAACATTATATAATCTGTATGGAGTTCTACTGAAGGCTAAGAGAGACCTACATCCATCCCCAGAGGAAGAGAGATACAATGAGTGACCTTTGAAAGCAAATATTTGCTTCCCAGTGGTATAAACACTCCAGTGCAATAAATACAGGAAAATGAAAATGCTGCAGTTTACTGTGGTGAAAGCAACACAGCAATAAAATGTTCATTTTTAAGCACTCTCCCTGTTATTAAAGGACACATCTATTCTTCCTGTGGATATTTGTAGCCAGAGGATGACTGCATTGGCATATTTTACTGAAAAAGTCAGGGTCAGTCAATACCAGCACATTGGCCATGTCTTTCACCACCTTCACCACCCTTCCCTAGAGGGGCTCTTGGTGGCTGGATTATAGGAGATGTGCTGGCATTAACCCCAAAGCTCAGTGTGGCCCAGGAACTGCCTGCTAACACCAGCAGGAAACGAAATTACACTGCAGGGGAGACCCTGCTGCAAAAGGGTGCTTGGAAACCAAGACCTGTGTGTGTTGCTGACACCAGCAGGTTCTCCCTGAAATTATGTTGAGGATGGAGTGTTCGAAGGCAGATCCCAACAGAAAACCAGGAAAGGCACGTGTGTGCTGTCCACAGTTGGTGGGACAGGCAACAGCTGGTGAGAAATGATTTAAGGCACTTGGAAGTATAATTTTATGGATCGTGGGCTCAGAGCAGTGGCCCTCACAAGCTCTAACTTTTCTGACTTCTGTCATCTCCATCTTCTTTCACCCAGGGCTTACCACAATTAATACTGTCTATAGCTAAACATGCCCTGCTTTTGCTCTTATTGCATTTTAATTGATCTGAAAGCACTTGGAGAAGAAATCAGGTAATTTTGTAATGAAAAACCCTATTTAAAGATTTTATGATATGGCATAAAATGTAACAATGAAAAATTACTACGAACTGTTATTTAGATTTAAATTCTAAATAGCTTTGAAATAAAATCTTGAGGAAAGTCTGCTTTTTATATCACTTCTGCAGCACATCCTATTGCCTGGATGTAGTTTATTCACAAGATTTTCAGCAAAGTTCTCATTTCCAAAGAAACTCCTTTGTAATGTTTGTGTTACTGATTAAACCAAGAAGCTGCCTCTGTGTTTCCATAGGATATGTTATTTTTAATCCATGGCACAGACACCTCATCTCTCTCCTGCTGTTGTCCCACAGCGTGTTGCTTCAAACCTTTAGGCCCAGCTCCACGGCCCAGGCTGACAGAGCACAGTGATAACCAACTTCACTTTGAATTTTTACTGGATAGTCAGTAAAGAATAATTCCTACTGGTGAGGGCCTGTCAGGGAGTGACTTTGGAAAAGACAGGCACTGAGATCTTGCCAATCTGAATTCAGGAGAAGCAGGTAATTCCTAGTTTGTTACTGTCTTCCTGCATTGCCTCAGGCACTTTATTTTACTCCCAGGGCTCGCTTGCTTTGCCTGTAGACAGGTCTCTGGAGCTGCAGGAAATGCTGGAGATATTTGATTTCCTGCTGCTGGCTCTATCTGTCAGCATCGTGCAGATGTCTTGGATACCCTCTGATGGGAATGCTTGTCCGTGTTTAACAGCTGAATCTGTCCCCCATCTACACAACACAGATGAAATCCTTCTTTTCCTTCCTATCTTGCCCTTTTTTTTTTGTCCTACTTAAATTTCAGGTGTTTCAGGGCATGGACTGTCACTTGGTTTGGGGTCCAGGACAACTGGGACTTCCAGATAAATGCTAATGAGCATGATGTCACATTCTCTGTGTCACAACCCATACTTAGGATCAAGAACTTTCTAGTCAGAGGCCAAAATGAAGATTTTGAAGTATAATTAGACAAAATTATGACTCCTGACTATGTGCTGAATGTGTTAGAAAAAATAGTTGGAAAACAGTCTTCCTAGGGGCTCGTGTTGTTATAATGGCAGAAAAGCTCAATCAAATGATTTCTGAATGTGAATGCAATTAGGCAGCACAGAAGTGCCAACAGAGGAATTACTTCTTGCAGACATGGGCACCTCTGCCCCTGCTGTCCCCTGATCCCGAGTGGGTTAAAGAGGGGACTGTGTGTATCTGCAGCACAAGGGGGGTGTGGGCACAACTGCTCTGTGCCTCCACCATCTGCAAATCGGCAGGTTATGAGCAACACATCCCACAGTCCCCCCAGGCACTGCAGCCGGGGGCAATGGCTGTGGGAAAAGTTGCTGCTGAGATCTCGGAGCAGAACAATCCACCATAAATGAAACGCCTGGAGCCACCCCATCCCAATCCCAATCCAACACAAATCATTGCTGTCCTGTCAGCTGTCAGACACACGGCTGCTCCACCAGGCTCCAAGACGTGCCTGTGGCTTTACCAGGCTCCTGCACGGAAAAACAATAAAGCACAGAGCAGCCATTTTGTAACAATTTCACCTCAGAGTAATAACAACTTGACTTTCTGTCCCTTTTGCTGCTAAAAGAAAATAAACCCCTCCCTGTGTTACCCCTTTGCAGTCGTTTTTACACCTATGTACCCACACGTTTTGTTTTTTTTTTACTTTCCAGCAGCAACAGAAAAACATTGAAAGCAAAATATTTGTTCTGTTCATCTGGGAGAGCAACCAGCCAGAGTGGTGGAGGGTGAAGAAAGAAACCTTCTTATCAGGAGTGATCAGAGACCTGGCTGAACTGGCTGCTGTAAGTCTAATTCCCTGTTATTACAGCTACCTGCCTCATACAGCTTCATTTATAATTTAGCAAGCTATATCCTATGGTTCCCTAACTTTATTGTGTTCCCAACTAGTTCTGAGTCCAGTACCCAGAAAATATTTCACTTCTAGCACAAATTAATTCACAGCCAGAAAACAGCAGCTTGTTCCTGTGCTGCTGTTGTCTTGTGGCTTAAATAGTTTCTCTCCTTCCCTGCTCTCTCCTTCTCTGAGGTTTCAGCATTTCTTATGATGTGAAAGATCAGACTCCATCAGTCCTTTCCTGGTAGATGGGCTGTTTACCACCCTGATCATCCCACCAGCTCTTGGTTGTGCTGGTTTCATTTGAATTAGTCTTCTCTGGAAAAGGGTGGCTGGCATTTCACGAGGAATTTTAAATAAGGATATGGGCTTTGCTCAAAGGGCTTGGTGCTTCCCTGTCGTTCCAGGAGATACCTGCTCCAAAATATCCTACAACCTCACTTGCCATTGGCATAGCTGGGTCTTGGTGGCTCAGGACAAGAAATCCAGGTATTAGCAGAGAGGATTAAACAAAATGTCTTGACTTGTGACAAAGCTATTTGCATTCTGTGGCCAGAATCTTGGAGAAAAACTAAAGGCATCTGCTTAGCTGGAGGATGAGATTTCTGACTGTGTCATGATTTTCAGTAAAACTCACTCCCTGAATCTGTTCAAGTCTTCAAAATATTCACTCACCATCACGGCAGCAATGACGAGCAGTCAGCCTTTCCTTCATTATATTCAACCTGGGTTTCTTTACACTGCTCCTAAGCCACTAAATCTGATTAATGGCCAATTTTAGAAGCCAGTGGTGAAAGTCACGCCCCATTTCCACTTGGAGGAAGTTTCCCCACTGCCTTTAGTGGGGTCAGACTTGCAGGTGGAGCTCCCAGGCAGCCACGTGCTGGGAAATGCTGGCAGTGTGTGAAAAGGGGGTGTATGAGTGTGAGTGTGTAACCATCTAATAGGAGTCCTTGGTGTCTGAAATGCTTTTCTGCCAAATTTTCCTGGGGCTTTACCTTGCTCCCCTCTGTTTCTGTTAGATTAATAGATGGCTAGATAAATGGCAGGGAAATATAAAATGGAATTACTGCAAGACATTTATTGAGGGATTCAGGAGAGAGCAGGGAATGAGGAAACTGCATGGCAAATTTTTGTGGGGAGTTTAAGGGTGTTCCCAACAGGCTGCATGAGGACTTGTTGCATTTGCTGTTCCTGGGTCTGTAAAAAGAAACCCTTCCCTCTGCAGTCTTATAAAGAGTGCCCAGAGCTCCTGGTGCAGCCCCTGCCTCCATCACACATCCAACCCTCTTGCCCATCTCTGTATCACACACAGATCGAATCACTGGCAGAAAATGCAAACCAGTACAGCTCATCCTCAAATTTCCTATAATGATCCAAGAAAGCAGACTGACAGCTGAAGAAAGACATTTGTAGGCTAAATGGATGATGAAAAGGAAACCCACAAATTGGAGAAAGAGTTTTATTTTTTTTTAAGGCTAAATGGATGATAAAAAGGAAACTCACAAACTAGAGAAAGATATTTTTTTTTAGCCCAAATGGATGATGAAAAGGAAACCCACAAACTGGAGAAAGGTATTTTTAGGCTAAATGGATGATAGAAAGGAAACCCACGAGTATTACAGTAAGAAAAGGGAGCCCATTTGCATTGGCCTGTCACAAAGTAGAGCTAATTTCTGCTGCATTTTGTGGAAGTCTGGAAGTCAGGGGGAAATTTTGTGGTAACTTTATTTAATTTGAAAGCGATCTTTTCAAATTAACTGGAGGGAGCAACGAGTAACTCCGCCTTTAAAACAGACGTGAAATTCTTCATTTGCATGGTAAAACTTGGTGCTATCCTGCCTTTGCTAGTCCTGATGCTTTTAGGACTAGATGAGACAAGCCATGAGTCTAACTAGCACTTTGACAAGCTTAGCATGGAACAGTTGATGATTTTGATAGACAGGAAAATATGGAAAAGAATTTTGTGGCGGAAGAACCATAATTCAGTATTTTAGTGTAAAAGATTGGCAGTGACACAGTTAACCCCATCAGCATCAGTGTTGTCATGGCTTTGATTTCAAAGCAATAGAAGGAATAAAGTGTTCCCCTGATGGTGTTTGTTACGGGCTGTCAGCACACTCAGCTGACATTTCATTGCTTTCTGCGTGGTTCGTATTTGCAAGATTTCTCTGCCACCTCCCCCTGCCCCTGGGCTGTGTTACACCAGTAAGGACCTTAAATTCAACAGAAATGAAAGAAAGAAAATTAATGCAGCTATTACTACATATGAACATCTTAATAGGGGAGGAAAACTCTCTACACTGAGATCATGAGGGCATTAGGAATGTAAATAGACAACTTTTCCCCTTTTGACACTGTATGTGGTAAACAAAGCAATTCTTTATGTTTATAATACTCTTCCTTTCCTTTCTGCCTGATGGTAAAAGCGTGGCCACGTTTCAAGCAATGAGGCTGATATATTTTTAGCAGAAATCTTCTTTAACTAAGTCGTCAGAGTCAAATCAGCAGCTGACAAAATATAAGCATTATGAAACTGGGCTGATGGTGTTATTCGTAAAACTGGATTTTTAACTGAATGGCAGTTTTTTTCATCTGTGAGGGACAGCAAAAAAAGATATTTAAGAAATTATCTCACACTCTTTGAGAGGAACTGCTATCCAAAATGTGCCTGAAAGGAGCTCAGGATTCTGTCTGCACCTCCCCATTACTGCCAGTGGGTTTTCTCTAGGGCAAAGGAGCTTTAAAAATGGACAAGCAAAACCAAAAAGAACAAGGTTGACCTTTCTGAAGGAGTTCAGAGTTACCCCCGGGGATGTCTTCTTGTTTTGCCAACCCCCAGCCACAGCTCTTGGCTCAGGCCTCGCTTTCTGCCACACCCAGGGCAGCCCAGCCCAACCCCTGGCTCTGCTCTCCTCTGCTTTGTGCTCCAGTCTCCACTGGGAACTTGAACTGTGGAAGCAGGATTAAAAGCTGAAGAAAGTTCATGAACTTTGGAAAGCTTACTTCCTTTCAAGAAAAAAAAAGAAATAGCTATGGCCGTGTTATAAAAAGAAAGGAGCCTACTTAGTTTGTAACTACCCTGATTCTCTGTTTATACAGAGGTGATACACAGATAGACGTGTGGGTACATAAAATGCAGGATAATATAAGGACACAGCGGAGTATCTTTTTTTAAATGCAGTTTATATAACAAAAAGGGCAGGGAACCCAGTTTTAAACCACTAAACCTTTTACAGATCTCAATTTTATTATTTCAGGGCTCTTTTATAGAGTCACAATAACAAAAAGTCCTGCTGCTATTAAATGGCTCATCTCCCTGAAGTGAAGCTGGACCCATGACCAGTCCAGACACATTTCTGAAACCCTGCAGTGCTGCAAATGCTGCTCAGACAAGGGAGGGGATCTGGCTGCTCTCTTTACTGGGCACAACTGGGACATGAAATGGGAAGATGCTAGTGTCATATCCACTGTTTGTCACTTAGATCAAAACCAATAAATTGGGAAGGACTGTTTAAGATGTATAGTTACAATGCACATACAGTTGTACAAGTCAAATATTGAAAGCATCTGGCGGTTCTAGGCTAAGCAACAAATTGTTTTAGCCATAGGAATGCATAATAGCACCCCGTGGATATGCAAAACTTATTCACTTTTCAAAGTTATTCACTTTTCAAAGGCCACTGCTGCTTTCTGATTCACACCTACAACTAATTCCTGGCTGCTACTCATTTTCCAGGAATCAGTAACAGAGATTCAAGAGGCCAAGGGTACACGTGCCCACCGGCTTCTGCTGGTGCAGGGTATGAGAACTTCTCATTATTTATTACAGGCTCATGAGGCTGCTTTTGAACCTTTCTTTCTTCTCAAGTCCATTTCAGCTTTCACAGGCTGATGAAAAAAGCCCCAGCACGCTCCTCCAGTGAAGATTACCCAGACTTGCGGGCGAGGATTTAGCCCTCCTAATACAAGAGCACAACTTCTATTCTTTTTTTTCCTCCTTTCTTTTTTTGTTGACCAATCAATTCAACACCAGGCTGCATAGCGCCTCAAGGGCATCGCTTTCAACCACGTGATCGGCAGATTAACAGAGAGGCTGCAAAATCCTTTCCGCTCAAACTGTTTTAACAGAGGATCAAAATCTTTCTCTCTGCGTGGGGATTTTTATTTAGCTAGTTCTTTTTATTCAGTTTGCACATGTTTGTGAAGGAATTAAGGCCTGCAAGGACACGCAAGATGGTCTGGTTTGCTTTCTAACCTTTTCCTTTCAATTTGTGTTTGGGAGTAGGAAGTTTTCCAGTTCCTGGCGGGAATGTTGCCTCTTCCCTGGGTCTTACAGTTGCATCATTGGTTGAATCTCCTAACAGATTATGGCCCTGAAAGGACAGAACTTAAAACATTTTGCAAAAGCTTCCCCTTTTCCCTGCTGTGGTTCTTTTTCTTAATAAGGGAGATATATGTATTGAACCAGGATGATACAATCTGCAGGGGAAAGGTTTGGGAAAGACAGGAGCTGGGTGAGTCCTGAGGGGACACGGCAGATTTACAGAGCTCTGCTGAACAATAAAACAAGAGATTAAATTTGATCACATGAATAAAATAAACAACAATTAACTGTTTCTTGGCCACAGCAGTCTGGCTCTTGGGAAGCTGGTGTGCAAACTGCAACACAGAGGTACATGAGGGTTCCTGCTGAAATCCTGTATGTTTAATGCCCAGATCCCTGAGGTGTGCAGGTACAGCTGCTGGTGATGGCAAAGGGTGTGTTCAGTGTTGTAGCACAGGAGCATTTTTACTGGAGAAAACAGGACTCAAAAAAACCCCCAAAACAGAGCAGAAAACCACACAGCCTCGTACCCATCTGAGGCATAAAAGCATACCTGGAGCTACAGAGATTGAGGATCACATGTGAAGGTTGGCCAAGAGGTTTCTTTGGCTCTGGCATGTGTTGAAACAAAACCAACCACACCTGCTCAGCTGCTGGACAATGAACCACAGCAGTGAGCTGGGACGAGGGCAATTCACATACCACTGGCAGAAACAGCAAGAATAAACTTAGCAAAATAATTGAATTGCTGACATTTGAGTGCAATCACAGCCTGGTCACGGACAGGTTGCAGAATTCAGCAAATAGAGGATTTTCCTAGAACCGTGCCTGGGTATTCCCACAGTCTTGCTGTCAATATCCTACAGCTCCAGATTTGAAGCTGGAGAGCTGAGGATGTGCTACACAGCTGAGGACAGAGGGATTTTGCCTCACTGCCTGGCAGTGAAAGCTCCAATCCCTTTTTTCACTTAAATCCTTAAACCTTTTTCTGCCATTGCTGGGACCTACATGGGGTGACTTTGGGTCTTTAAGACCAGAGGCTTTATAAAAAGCCATGCCAAAATGAAGGAATAAATTATTCCTCGCGTGGATGAATAGTGACAGCCAATGTGATTCTTCCAAACATTGAAACGGTACTTGGTTTATATCAGAAAAACAGGATTTGCCTTCCAACCTCTCTACCTTCTTAAGACACACTGTGTATTCATTCACCTGAGCATAAATCCATAGGATCTCTGGGTTTCAGCTGAGGCTGTCTGCTTTCCCAGTCTTTTGCATGGAAGCACAACTTGTCTCAAGGACAAGCGACCCTCGGCAGCGCTGCCTCTGAAGCATTGCAGGGATGACTCACCCAGACTGGGAGCAAGAGGCACCAGTGCTTACAAAGCTCAGCATGACAAGGACCACAGGGCAGAGCCCAGGGTGAGACGGAGCTGGGGCTGTAGAGCTCAGCACTGAGCAATCCTGGCCCTGCACAGCCTCTGACGTGGAGGAATTGTCTGAGTAAGAGGGAGGGCAGCAGATATCCTCCCAAAAGGTGTGTTCAGCACTGGTAGGTGGCTTCTGGAGATGTCCCCAACGGGGAGTTGGGAGTTGGAATGCTGTGAAGCTTGTGGGATCAGGCATTATAAAATACCCTACCCCACAAGGTGCTGTTACACTTCTAAGTGGCCAAGCAGTCAGGGTCCAAGGCTCAGTGTCCCAAGCACGTGGTGCACCCAAGGGTTTTGCTGGAGCTGTTCAAGGAACAGTAATTGTGTCTCTCCTCTAAGACCCACCAGCAGAGAGCCATCTTTTCACGTTTGGATAGAAGCCCTCTTGCCTTTCAGTATCAGCCAAGATCCCTTTATTTTATCAGCTGGTTTTAGTTTGGAGTGCTTCTCCCTTCACTTCTATCCCTCCTGCAAATCTATGTTTGAGGATTTTTAGAAATGGGAACGTTTTGAAGACAAGAACAATAATTGCTAATGAAGTCATTTGTTAGTAAAATTAGTTCCAATCAAGAATATTGACGTGCTTTACTATGTATTTATAAATACAACTCCTATAAGTAAAGACAGCAGGATGGGGCATGAACTTCATTTGAATGTAATCCAATTTAAATCTAAAGCAATCGTTGTTTGCTTGTATATTTTATGTAATTTAAATTCCTGAAGAACCAGTGAGTCTTCATTCTTGACCTAAGAATAATATGGGAACAATTCTGTGTCTGATATAGAATTTGTTTTCTGTAAGCAACGTTGCCCAGTTCAGATATTTCAGACTGATCTGCTTTCACTGTGCTGACACTTATTTTTCAATAAGTGACTGAAAAAAGGGAGATGATTCCTTCCTTCACGAAACCCCAATGGCACATAGAGCAGAAGATCCATGTGGTGTGAGAGATCTTGTAGTGCAGCTGCTGCCTTCACACTTCACCCAAGGGTAAATTGAAAAGCACAGATTTAAATGAAGTTACCCTCTTAAGCTTTGAAAACACATCTAAAGAGCACATCTCCAGGACAGAGAGCCTGGACCCATCTGGCAGACTAAAAGCCCCTTGTTCAAGCAAATGAAAAAAAAAACACCCGTTGTTGAAGAAAAAGGGGAATATTTATGTCACTTAAATCAGTTAATGGCTTAAGAGAGCTCTGTAACTGTACTTCAGCCCCTGTAAGCTTGGTGCCCTGTGACTGACAGCCAAGCCGTTGTCCAAAATTCCTGGGGCTTAGCCCAGATACAACGAGCAATGGGCAAGGACAGGATGCACATCTGTGGCCTCAGCCCTCGGGCTCTCTGCTCTCCTCTCTCATGGGTGAAATACCGATGTGCTGGTGAAAGAGCTGCACTTCCAGGTGACCTTGAGCTGAAGAGAACAGGGGCAAGAGATTTATTTAAGGAGCCCGTGGGAGGGGCACGGTCTATTTTTAAAGAAAAATAATCCATTTTGTGCATTTATTACACTTTGGGCCTGGGTGGCTGCCAGAGAAAAAGGAGCGCTCCCCTCCTCAGAGGGACCATTGCAAACCTGCCAGGAGCCCTCATGTTTTCTGCAGCACCTCCCTGGATTCTTCTGCTCCACAGCAGCCCAACAGCAGTGGGGTGCCTTTCCCCCTCTCTCACCGCTCGCAGCTGGACCCATAAATCCTCCTTTCCCAGGGTTTTGCCTCATTGCAACACCTCGTGGTTCCTGCAGACCAGAGGGCACTGCAGTCTCTGCAGTGAGTGACTCTGCTGCCATCGCTGCTCCCAAGGGGGCAGTGAAGATGCTGAGGAGGAGGTTTCCTGGGTGTTAAATTCAGGCAGGAGCGAAGCAGGGAGGGTGTGCTGCAGTATCCATTTTAATATTTGATGCACTGAAGCCCTTTGCCTCAGGGATTTGCTGTCAGCTGCTGCTGCATTTGCAGTCTGCTGCAGGATCCAGAGCTGGAGCCCTGCGGATCCAGACCCAAGCACAGGTACCAGGGTGGTGGATACGGAGCAGGGTCACGTTTGGCAGCCTCGGGTGGAGGGAGAAGTGCAGTTGTAAGCAAGGTTTTCGTGCCTTCCTTTTTCCCTACATTCCCCATTCCTCCCCATGAGGCTGCCTTGAATCCAGGTTAAGTAATGCAGGATAGCAGAGTCACAAAAAAGATTAATTGATTCCTCAGGTTTCATTAGACATTGAGGGTAATCACTGTCTGAAGCTTCAGACAGGCCCTGGATGAACATGAACCATCATCAGTGCCCAGCAGACAGCTGGCAGCAGTCTGCGAAGCAAATTTAGCTCCAACCTGAATTGCAGGAACCCCAAAATACAGACTATGATTTAAAACTTTGCCCTGGCATATGGAACTAACTGTAGCTGAAGCTGAAACTGGCAAATGGGGAAAATTAATTTTAGATTAATTCTGTACTTAAGAACAAAACACCAGCTTGTGAGGAAGGGCTCTGTATGGCTCTCTTTCTTCACTTCTGCAAAGCAGGGAAATGCCTTAGACTGGGTCAGCTAAACTAGGGCTGGGTTCATCGAGGGAAGGATTTAAAATCTGTGTCTTCTGAGGACTTGGCCTAAGAGCCTGGAAGAGGTCACTCTCTTTAATGAAACACTGTAAAAATCCTTCTCCCTGTCTGGCTAAGGTGAGAAAAAAAACTCCTGCACACTTTTTCTCAGAGATGTTAATCTCTCTTCTGCTGAAGCAATGAAAACTTCCTTATGAACCCAGTGGTAGCAAACTTTAGCTCATAAGGCTAATTTTGTAGCAGCTCGTATTGACTACTTTGTCTAACTACAGATATTTATTCATAATGAAAAATCAATATTTATTCATACTTAACAATCACTCTTCGAAAGTAGAGCTTTCCCCTGCTTATCAATATCAAGTAATATCCCCCTTTGGTAAAAGAAATTTCTCTGCTCCTGAAATGAGGCACTTTCTGTGCTGCATCCCAGTATGATTCCACTCAGTGCAGACACCTGTCTCCATAATAACCTGTGCCATCTTCTTCTGAGGAATGTATAAAACTCCCTGAGATGGAAAACAATAGACCATGAGTCCTCGGTTAGAAGCTGATTAATGTCAAGAGTGATCATCCACTGGGAAATTTCTCTGGTTTTTTTTATGTGTCTGAGCCAGGCTTTTCATGGCATAGGAATCCTAGTTCTCTGGCAAGCCTTGCTGCTTCAAACCTCTTCTGACTTAAAACAAGAGCAAGAATTAAAAACTCTACCCCAAAGCTTAATGAGGCTGTTGTATTTCCAGGACATTTCAATAGACCTTAAGCTAAGCACTAATACAAGCTCACAAATAATACAGGCACCACAAATGCTACATTTTATGGCATAGATATGGAAAATGGAATAGAACCCACATATCTTCACCTCGTTGTGTCTCAGTGCAACAATAAAATTCACATGAAAGCTCGTTCCTAGAATTAATAAACACGTTGAACTGCAGTGCTGGGAGTGTTAGGTCAGGAGCAAATTAATGTCATTGAGGCAGCGAAGCTTGACTAGGTAAGGCAAGCGCCACCTTTGAGCTGCTGAGAAGGCTCCTGCCTTCCACTGCTGATTAACACTTTCCCTTGGTTAGCAGAGGTGGCAAGATGTGAAGGTGGCCTGGCAGAACAGCCTCCTAAAATTGGGAACAGAATTGGACATGAAGAATTGGGACATGAAGACTGTAACCACCAAGGAATAGTGTCAGTCACGCACTAAAGGTCTGTGGGCAAAGCCCCAGAGGATCCTGGCATGAACCACTGCTGGCAGAGACCCAGGAATGAGGGGGGATACCTGTCCCCTGCCCCTCAGTGTTACCCACTCGAGGGTAAGGGCCATCTCTAAACATGAGCAGTTCAAAGGCAGTCACAGAATATGAGCCCTTCAGGTGTCCCCAAAATCGCCTCCCAGCAGATGCCTTGGCAATCTTCCCAGGCTGATAGGTGGCTCAGACCAGGGAACTCGGGAATAGCAGTGCCCATCAGCTTGTTTTCTTTGAAGACAGTCCAAGGCCCACAAGCAAAAGAGGCACAGAGTGTGGGGAAAGCCAGGGAAAGGAGAACCATGTAAAGCTTTTCCAGCAGTTCTGGGCAATTTTGAGGAGCCTAAGACATGAGAAGGTGTCCAGAAGGTATCATAAAGGATCCATTGCATGGGTATGCTGTGATATAAGTAAGGACAACAATATTAAAATATGATTTCTCCAGCCATTTATTGTTTTAAAAGAGATCCTTCTTTCTGAACCCTGGACAGCACCTGCTATTCCAAACAATATAAATTTCAAGGCCATATCTTTTGTTTAATGGCACTTCCAGAAGAGACAGGAACCTGCATTAGAGGCTGACAACCACAGCTTCCATATTATCCCAGACATCTGATGCATCATCTCCAGAAATGGCTGAGCCATGAGAAACCCAAATTAGTCTTCATCTTCTTCATCTCATCCAAAAATGAGGTGTAAACATTTTCCACTTCCACTACATTTCTGTCTGAGGCTAGAAAGGCTTTTTTAACATCTCCAGAGCACAAACAAAAAAACTTTGTCCCCTTCTCCCTCCAGTTCTGATTGTATGTCAGTGTTTCCTGGCTCTGAAGTCTGTAATCAGTCTAAGTGTGTTAGGGGGGTTTGGACCAAACAATAGAACAAATGTCATTCATCAGTACAGACTCTTTGGCAGGAGCTGAACTAAACTCGTGCCAGGCACAGAGACTGACACACGTAAGCAAAGAAACAATAAAAAGTTTCCCATTTCATTCAGAATGTGCAATATCCTGATTTTATAGACTAACCAAATAATGATCAAAAAGCTTACTAAGAAGATTAAAACTCTTCATTTCTTACGTAAATGGAAGCTTTGCAGAATATGACAGGAAAAAAAAGGTGCAAATATTTATTTCTAAAAATTACTCTTATCCTTTTCAAAGCTTTGACAAAAATGATTCCTTTCCTTTCCTCTAGCAAATCCAAGGCCTGTTTTCACTGCCTGGGGATCTGACTACCTTGTCACACATTCTGTACAATCTGTAGTTAGCCAGCTACTAAATCAGATGCTACAGGTTATGTTACTTCTGGAGGGAAGTACTGTTCTCTCAGGCATTGGAATAGGTAAAAGATGGATAACATTTCTCATCTAAAATACTGAATTTCTGCCCAATATTTTCCATTCTGAGCTTTCAGATTTTACCATATAATTGACATCTCCTCCTGCGAGAAATACTAAGTAGTTTAAGCAGTAATGGAGATATTTATACAGAATGAGGTGATTGAATTTTGAAACAAATTAATTTCAACAGCATTGATTAAAAATATTTCTATATTCCTTGCTGGTCTGATTTATTAAACAAACAATTCATCCCTCATTGACCCATATTTCACAACTATACCAGGATATCATTCAACAGGACACAACAACAGCATAGATGAATAAACTTTACTGGCAGTTTACTCAAAAATCTAATTAACCACAAACAACAATAATTGTATTTACATTTTCACACATGCAAAACTGGCAATATTGGCTTTCACAGTGACAGGAAATATTTGAAACTCTTCTTTCAATTTATCTTTTTTATTGAGTACTAAAGAACCTCATCCTTTAAGAACCTGCTTCCTTAGTTCATTGTTTACCTCCCTAAGTGTAACCCTTCACATGGCTTTACAATGTGCTTCCCATAAAAATGGCACTTGTCCTTTGCTTTTTTATGAGTTCTAGGCAGAAAACTTCAAGGGAAGTCAGAGATGTTTGCTTTAATGGCCAACTAAGCTGTCATCTGACCTAGAAATGGGACTTCTTGAATCACAAGCACAAGTGAGCGGCTTAATTTCCTCTGACATCTGCAGTTACATCTGGACATTCCCCCTTGGTCCATCTGGATTTGGCGGTCCTGCAGTGTGTTTCATTTGCTCAAATAATGCCAGATTGCTGCTGACCCCCACAAGTCCACATGCATTTGTCTTCTTTTCCTTTGAAGAGAGACAGGTCCTGGCAGTGCCGTTAAAATTTTTTGAATAGTCACACCTCTAACTCAGCTCAAAACAATCCACTCCTGGCTTGAGATGGACTTTTCATTTTTTTGATCCCCTGCATCTTGTTTGCTATGTCCCTTCTCAGAGTGACCACGAGCTTGTGAAAATGAGCCTGTCACCCAGCCACCAAAAACTTTTTACACCTCACTGGTTCAAAGCCAGTTTCGTGGCTCTTCCCCATATTCCAACATATGGCAGCACAGAAAGGGATTTTCTAAAATCCAGGTCGAATGTTCTTGTTCCAGCATTCCCAGGAACTTGCTTAGGATTTTTCCTGTATAATACCATATTAGCCTTCCTGAAGTAGCTATTTGTTCCCCTGTGTTACTCCTGGCAGGCCTGAACAGCCTGTCATCTTCCTTTAGGATGACTTTTAACAATGCTAAAGCATCTATGAGGAACGTTATAATCCAGACAAGCTAAATCACTGTCCCAGATATTCTTTTTTTCCTCAATGTGATTCTCTGCAGGCTGCATCTCCTGTGACTGTTGCTGTGACAGTTGCTATTTCTGCAGAGGTGAATATGACAACTCAGCTGAGGAAACAGGAACAACATATATCCAGCTGCAATTCTGCATTTTTAATAGCCTCAAACCAGTATTATTTCATGTGCCTCTGTTAAGGTTCCTGTTAAAAATCTTGTGGGCAAAATTACTTGGAACAAATGCTTGCCAAAACGTGACTTTTTGAAATATTTAGTTAAGAATATTCGTCTGCATCCTTCGCACACTCAGTAAGGGAGCAGGAAGCCCTGGGTACAAAATGGAAGTAATGCAGGACAGGTCAAGCCTTGAATATGTGCAATGAGCAGCCTGAAGATCTAGAAATTATTTTCTGAGAAAAGATTCATCAAATCATTTCAGCCATGAAGTCAAGAATAATCGAAATTTGCGGTGAGCGTTCCCAGAACACGGAGAAATGACGGGGATTTCACTATATAATTGGTTTGCTGCAAATTGTTCTCTTGCTTCTTGAACTGCATCATACCTTGAGAGGATCTCAGCCACATGACTGCTGAGGTGCTGATGAGCCACTTTTCTCAGCCTTGCCTCTGTTTTGGACTTAAAGAACTGATTCAGTGGAGGTGAGTCAGTTCTGCTCTGCCGTGCTGGAGACAGGACCTGGCCAAGTTCTTTAGACACCTGGTGATTCATGGCAAAATCCCTATTACAGGACCCCTGTTCAGGGTTTTATAGAATACACTACGTTCCTGCCCTGTGTAATCCACAGCATGTTTGCATAGATGTGACTTTCTGCTGAGTTTCTCAGTGAGAATTAAATCACGGTTAACCCTGAGATTCAGGGAGGGGTTGTGCTCTTGGTCGTGTCATGCAAAGATCACAGTTGCAGCCCTGTTTTCTTAGGGCACAAGAAGAATGGCATTCAATGCTTCCTGAGCCTCTCTTCTGCACTGTTTGCTCCACTTGCACACTGCACTTCCCTCGGAAAGGAGGAGCAGCTCCATAGCATGTCCTCCTTGTAACACAGCAGCTCTCCATTATTAAACTGTTTGTACTCAAGATGTTTTTTTCTTGAATAGGGTCCTTGGTTACTGTGTCCAGAGAGTGAAAAAGTGCTCAATTATGACCAAACAAACCTTCCTCTTCCACTGAAAAGATTTGAGAAAGATCTATATTAAAGAATTGCTTTCTTAGTGTAAGAACTGCCACTTTTTCAGTAACACCCTTAACCCTGGAGTTTTCCTGGCAAAGCTCCCTGTTGCTCTGGAAGCTGACTCAGACAGTGCTGTCCCAGCTCAACAGCCTGTGGGGGGTTGACCCTGGCTGGGCACCAGGTGCTCACCAAAGCCACTCTGTCACTCCCCTCCACAGCTGGACAGGGGAGAGAAAATATAACAAAAGGCTTGGAGGTTGAGATAAGAACAGGGAGATCAGACAGGAATTACTGGCACAGGCAAAACAGACCCAGCATGGGGAAAGTTATTTAATTTATTACCAATCAAATCAGAGTAGGATAATGATAAATAAAACCAAATCTTAAAACACCTTTTTCCTACCCCTCCCTCCTTCCTGGGCCCAGCTGTACTCCCAAATATCTACCTCCTCCCCCCAGGGGTGCAGAGGGACAGGGAATGAGGGTTGTGGTCAGTTTATCACATATTGACTGTGGCTCCTTCCCCCTCAGCAGGAGAATCCTCACACTCCTCCCTTGCTCCAGTGTGGGGTCCCTCTCATGGGAGACAGTCCTCCATTAAATTCTCCAACTGGCTCCTTCCTACAGGCTGCAGTTGTTCAGGAGCTGCTCCAGCATGGGGTCAGTCCTTTAGGAACAGGCTGCTCCAGAGTGGGACCCTTTCCACAGGGTCAGTCCTTCAGGAACAGGTTGCTGCAGTGCAGGTCCCCCACGGGATCACAAGTCCTGCCAGCAAGCCTGCTCCAGCGTGGGCTCCTCTCTCCATGGGTGCACAGCTCCTGCCAGGAGCCTGCTCCAGCACAGGCTTCCCACAGAGTCACAGCCTCCTTTGGGCATCCACCTGCTCCAGCGTGGGGTCCTCCACGGCCTGCAGGTGGATCTCTCCTCTCCCATGGACCTGCATGGGCTGAAGGGGAACATCCTGCTTCACCATGGTCTGCACCACAGGCTATGGGGGAATCTCCAGCACCTGAAGCACCCCCCCATTCTTCCCCAGCCTTGGTGTCTGCAGAGCTGTTCTTCTCCCATGTTCTCACTCCTCTTTCCAGCTGCAATTGCTGTTGCACAGGGGTTTTTCCTCTTCTTAAACCACTGCCACTGCTGGTGCTGACTCCGTTGAACCCTGAAAAGCCTCTGGCAGCTTCTCACAGAAGCCACCCCTATATTCCCCCAAAACCTTGCCATGCAAACCCAGTCCACAGCCACATTTCTCTGGCTGCTCAGCCGAGCTCCCCTGCCCTGTGTGCCAGCTCAGGACATCAAGTTCTACAATATCTAATTGCAGCTTGTCCTGCTGGACAGCTTGTCCCAAACAAAGCAGTAAACTGGGAGACATGATCTTCAAAATGACTTTGTTCCTTTCCCTCCTTCACTCCAGCCCATAAAACCATTCATCTGAGCAACTGCTTACAAGCACGGCATTCACAAATCCCACCTCGCAGTGGGATCTCATCACTTCTGATGATGCCCTTTTTATAGTCTACCGCTTTCATTCACTCTCATGTCTTCAGCTGTGAGGCAGTAATTTAACCCCCCATCTGGCGCTATTAATTTGCACTGATAACTTCATGTCTCTTCTAAAACAGCCTTCTATTTCTAACACACTTGAAAAGAGTGCCTTTTTTAGGCTTTCTAGAAAAAAAAAAAAAAAAAAGGAAGAGGTCTGGGCTTTGCCTTGCGACATCACAAACACTGGTTTGCTTTTGTTTTCAGTGGAAGTGCTGCAGAGCGAGTGCACGTCTCAAATACCGCAGTGAGTGGATAGCAGTTGTTATCCTTTGGCTCAGCTATTTGCCTCTGAGACCCTACAGGGGGACAGTTCTCACAGATACTGCCATCCTGGTGTCTGTGTGTGGCTGTAAGACTGAGGTTGGGAGTTAGGGGGCACCTCTGCACCCCCTCTGCCTTGTGAAACGCACAGATTGAACAGAAGGCTGTGGCTGCTAAAGGAGGGCAGACTGGACATCAGGAGTGAGATTGTTTTATAACCTAACTCTTCAAGGCACCTTTAAAATGTCTCTATCAAAAACTTGAGTATTGATGTAAGTCTCTTGATGTAAGTCATTGGTGTGCTGATACGCAAAGAACAGCAAGAAAGAGAATTAATCAAAAAGTCCATCCTCTCCTTTCTCTTATTTTAGTCTGCTGGGTTTTGTCTTTTTTTGTGTGCTTGGGTTTGTGGTTTTTTTTTCATTTCCCTAGTTATTTTATTCTCACTTTTATCCTCTTCTCCCCTCCTTCAGCTTTACTGGTTCAGTGGATCATTTTTTTGGTTAAGATAAAAGTAGCCCTTCTAAGCCCAGGATTTGGCCTACTGTGTTTTACAATACTGGAAAGCCTGGTTAAATTTTGAAAGGTCTCTGACTTCTCTACTACAGGAAGTTTATTGTTTTGAGAAATAGATTCTGGCTGCGGGCATGAATGCAAGAGAGGTTGTCTGGAGAACAGCTGAGTGTACAATACATTTCTTGGAAATGTCACCACAAAAACAGACTAGACCCCAAACAGAAGGTAAAGAAACAAATCTGTAAAGAGCTCTGGAGTCTCACATTGTGTGCTTGAACATCTGATCTCCAGCACCACGGAGTGCGTCCTGGCCATTGGATCAGGGTCTTATCTCTTCACCTGCCAGGCTGGGGAATCTTTTAAAAGTTTTGTGAGTAATCTTCTGTGTGCAAGTAAAGGCTTTCTGGGGGCAAGGAAAGAAAGAAATATAATGGGATCCTGATTGGGAAAGAATGGGGCACTTAAGAATACGAAGTCTAAAGAGGAAAACAAATGTTACTCCTTAAAGGAATAGGAGTAACCACGGGAAAATCACAGTATGGCAGCAGGAGAGCTGCTCATCAATCTCAGTAGCAGTTTAATAACTTGGCAGATAAATGGTTGCATCCACAATAAAGAATTTATTGGATTTCACCGTTCAATTAAAAACCATATATTGTCACATTCTTTACTGTGGGCAATTTTTGAAATCAAAACTGGATAACTGTACTGCTGGAGAAGGAGTTAATATGGAGAAGCCCTGTAGCCTGTGGGATGTTCTGTTTTATAGAGTGTTCAGTTCACTGGTGGGTAACCTCTTCTGGCCTCTCACTCAGTGAACGAGTCCAAAGAGAGGGAAGCTCTGCAGTCCTTGTAGCTGAGGGTGCTTATGGAGTCAGGAACTGGAGTTAGCTCTTCACCTCCACCTGTCCTGTGTTCCTGTCTTCCTACTCTTTCCCTTCTGTCCCTTTGTGTTCTGGGTGGCCCATTCCTTGTCTGTCCGTACCAGCACACCAAGCCCCTGTCCTGAATGGAGCTGAAAGGAATCTTTCTTCACATCTCCCTCCCTGGAGAAGGTGGTTTCCCTCAGAGCATCTGGAGAATATGATGAGAGTAGAGAGCTGAGGCTGGGTAAGCTGAGGTAGGACTGGGAGGAGACCCCAAACTCCAAGAACCAAAAAGGCAGCGTAGTTACTGAGGCCTCCAGAGGATGAGGGATGCTGCTTTGCTCTTCTGTCACATGCTACCATCTATCAGCCTGCTTAATACTGTAACCTTAAATGCCCTGGGCACTAATCTGGAAATTGGGGTACTACAGTAGATAACACCTTTTTTTGTGACGTCTGCAGCTCTCTGGTGTTCTTATTTGTCAGCCTGTTAGAAGTGCACACCTGTTCTTGTTTACCAGGCTTACAAAACGATCTTCAGAGCCTGCAAGTTGCTTCAGGAGCAGCTCTTTTGTACTATTTAGAGCACTCAATTAAGAAAAAGGGAACTAGACGACACAATGGTTTAAAATAATAAAACCCCTTTGCTAATATTGAAAATCTAAAGCCTGCAGATGGCCCTACTGTTGCGTTACAAAGGCAGTCTAGAGCATTTTCAATTCCACTTAGTGCATTCCTGGCGCCTCGAGGGTTTTTTCCACTGTCTCTTGCTGTGCTCGTCTCTAAAATGAACTAAACCGACAGGGCTCTGCCACAGCAAAGAACCATCCAGGCCTTTAATTTTTTTTTCCCCTCCTCTCTTTTTTCTTTTGTTAAATAAGAAAATCTCTTGGGAAAATCAGGCTTGAAGAGACTCATCAAGTCTAGTCTCCCGTGACCACCAACAGCTACGTCACATAATCCCCTCCGCGCATTCACCAAGCGCCATCTTAAAACCCTGGGCTGCTGTTGGCCTTCCTGCCTCTTGCTCCTGCCGTTGGTACCACAGAAGACATCCCTTTTCAGGAATTGCAAACCCCATATCCCAAAAACACGTTTTCAATGGCAGAAAAAACCTGTAGGAAATCCTTCAAAAGGCCAGGCAAGCAGTACCTGTCTCTGTCCAGCTGAGCAAATAACACGAACGCTTCCCCGGGGAGAACGGCTCTTTGAAGTCAGGCAGTGAATTCCAATTTAATTGGGTTCCCACACCTTACTTTGTTTCTTGAGGGCTTTTCACGCACCTGAGTGTCACTCACGTGAATACTCTCCAGAAAAGCAAATGTTTGCCTGAAATGCTCAAAAACTCACAAAATGTGCCCTGGCTGTATATTCAGCTGCTGTGTTACCAGTTCAGAACCGGTGGTGTTGAAGGGAGAGAGCTCAATCCCACTCTCCTCTGCAGCCCTAATGCAGCTCTGGTAAAAAGCACAGCTCTGGCAAACTCCTGGTCTTGTGTTATGCATGATCAAAAGTGTGAATGTTGCATCTACCTTCTGGTCTGAGATCTCTTTCTTCCATTATTATCATGAATGTAATACTAAAAATTTGGGTTTATATGGCACCTTCCAGCCAAGCCTTTTGCTAACCTGAAGGGGATAATCATGTGTAGCACCCTCTCAAATGATAAGTAAATGATAACCGCCTTTGTTGGGAGGATGTTGCATTTTAGGGGTATTAATTTTTACATCACCAACCCCAGGCAGTGGAAAATGCTATGCCCTAATATACATAAAAATATCTTTCCAAAGGTAGGAGGTACTTATCCTACATCTGAAGCTGAGGAATGCAAACTAGAAGTTGGTTTAATCTCAGTTTTTTCTTCTGTGCATGGAGGTAATTGAGGCACTTGACAGAGGTAAATTTATGTAATGTGTGATACTTGCACACGAATGCAGATGTTCTGGGTGCAGCCTCAATGTTTTAATCACCAACCCACAACATCTGAGGTTCAGATGTTACTGAACTTCTCCAGTTCAACAAATTGCAAGAGCCTTTTACCGTTCTCTGCAAGAACAAATTATTCCTAAGAGATGCCTGTGCCTAACAAACAGAGGACAGAAATTTCTCTGCTAACAATGTCAGTGGCTGTCGGGGTCAGCCCTGAGCTCGGGGAGGTTTGTGTCCACGTGTGCACGGATGGTGCAGAGGCTCCAGGCAGGAGCAGCGCTGGGCTGAATGAAACAGCAGTTCCCTGGTGCCTGCAGGAGTGCAAGCTTGGCTAAATCCCTTTGGGGTGAGTGCTGAGGTGCCTAAGGATGTGAATGAGGACCAGACTGAACCAAAAAATACTACAGCAGGGAGGAGAAAGAAAACTTTCATTTGCATCTAAAGCATGGTGAAGCTAATTTTAGGATCATTTATTTTAAAAGATGCTTAAATATGCATGGAAGGCTTCTGTTCCTGTTTAAAAAAAGAATCAATGAATGGTAACACTATTTTGACAGATCAGCTCTATTGAAATACTTTTGTTTCGTGAAATTTTTTAGAGTAGCTGGAGGAAATATATTTACCTCTGTAAGGCAGATCAAGGAACTGGCATCTGCACAGTTCCACTGGGAACTATAATTTCCAGGAGAGGTAAAAAGAACCAAAGGAAAGGCTGGCACATCTTCCAAATAACTGGTTTATACAAAAGGAAAACCAAAATTACTACTTCTGCTATGAATGTATTGCAATTCGGAATCAGAATTCCTCTCCTTTGGGTGGAGAGTAAATATAACAAATAAATACATCATGACAAACACCAGAGCTGTGAAGTGAACAGAGCCTTTAGATCCTCTTCACTTCAGTCTTCTAGTCTGTTTGACAGGCTAGTGACTGTGAAAGCCTTTGGAGATTTGCTGCCTGGGGTTTTCAGAGAGGGAACGCTACTGAGAAAAGGTGGGAGATGGAAGTGATCAATGCAAAATTACAAACGTGCCCTACCAAGCACTCTGCAGTGCCTTGTATGTGCATCTCACTGATAACTGGTAGGTTTTGAGTAAAATATAGCAGATCTTGCATTAATTGCAACAGTCACCTACATGGGGCATCCTTTTGTAATATCTGGGATATAAATTTGAGTTGTTAGCACTGACACAGGCTATGATAACTATAATTTCGCTCATGGATTCTACCAGTAAACTCTGGCACAATAACTTTGTTATACCGAAAGCACAAAGAACACTATAATTATAATGAAAACATATAAGAGTAGTTCCCCTCTTTCTCTTTTAAAAACATGTACAGTGAGACTCAGCTTTGCTTTCGTTTATACTTCTACTCCACCAATACTATGCCTCAAACACTAAGAATATTGCCTTAAAAAACTTGATGGAAGAAGCATCATTTTCCTGTGTATTTATTGGAATGCAGGAAAACCTCACACGACTTCCCAGCCTGAAAGAAAAACGGATGTCTACTGCTAGGAATTTCTGATTTTTCTGCACTGAGGTAAAACTCAGCGGTGTGCTGGGTTTTACACCACACAGAAAGTTCTGCTGGTGTTATGTACCAGCAGAGTGCAGCAGAACCCAACCTGAAATAGAGGCACAACGTGCAGGATTCCTCCTCCGCTGCCTCTTCACTGCTCAGTGTCACCATTTCTGAGGCAGAGTGACTGTGTGAGCCTCAGCTGTGAGGAGCTCTGACCATGGAACCAAGCTGGTGAAAAATAGGGGGGGGGGGGATGGCATTTCAAGTGACTTCTATTTTTAGAAGAGTTGCTCCTTCAGCAAATACACCCATTTTGGGTTTAAAACATGAATGGGGAGCCCCAGCTCGGGAGCTTATCTGCCTGTGGTGTAGCACAGCACTCAGTTATGCTAATCACACTAATTAACAATGGGGCCCAATAATAAGTTAAATCCCATTCAAAAAAAGTGAAATAGAGCATTGTTAGCTCTGAAAAAAAAAATTAAAAATCTATTCAATAGCCAAGCAGAGCACAGATTGGTCAGCAATAACTTTCAGCTTTCAAAGGCCAGGAACAGCCATGATTAATTACTTGGCATTTCCTTCTTCTCCTCCCTGTGCTTGTAGTAGAATTCAGCTTTTTCCAGTGAGGAAGATAAGATCCTATATCTCTCATTATTAAAAGAAAAGGAAAGAAAGAAAATAAAAAGGTTATAATGCAATGATTGGATTCTCTTTAGAACTACTGAGTGCCAGTAAATTTCAGAGGGAGCATGTACACAGCACTTGTTTCCCTTTGAAAAACCTAAACTGCTCAATGTTCCATTGCAAATCCCACAGGATGATGTGCAGGGAAGTGTTTTCCTTGATTCTAACTGACTTTGGATTAGACTCCTTGGAATAATCAAAATCAGAAGTCAACAATCATCAGGGTCCTAATGCCTGAGTTTGTGTGCCTTTCATCCTGGTGGTCTTTAGCAGGAATCAAAAGAGGATTGTAGCTCAGCGGGAAGATGAGGAAATAGCAAGTGAGCAAAATGAAAGATTTAAAGGCAAAGCTAAATTTCCTTCTAAAATAACAGGGCAAGTAGTTCAAACACTTCCCCTAGGCCATTCAATTCCACTTCTGAGTCTCACAATGTCAGCCATGGGGCCATCACAAAGCAGGAAGAAATATGAAGTTGACTTGTCTTTGTGCTCGGTGGAAAGTCCTAGAAAACTTAGTGGGATGTGGGACAGCATATTGAAAACTGTGATCTGATGAGAGGCAGATTTTGCTGGTGGGAGTGTGTGTATCTAAGCATTTGTGGGGGGAGTAACAAGGGGGTGACAGACAAGAACTAGGAATATCACTTGTGTGTTTTGGAGAACTGCTGGTTGCAATATGATGCAGCAAGCTAAATCTGCAAGGTCAGTAGGCAAGAAAGCCAGAGTTAAAGATATCACTGAAGGCTCAAAAATTATGAGATAAAAAATAATAAACTATTCTTTGACAACTTAATGCCTCAACAAACTGTATTCAGCACTCCCGGGAGCAAATATATGAGCCCTGGTGCCCGCTCCAAAGTCCAGCTTCCTCAAGGTAATCCTGATCTGCCCGAGATCTGCATCCTGCTGCAGCTCTCAAGCAAAGTATTATTCTTGTCTCTGTTGGATGCTCTAAAACAAGTCTCTTGTTACAGCTTGCCTGGCACTGGCCCAGCCCAGAGGTGACTGCATTGGTAGCAGGGCATGAAAGTCCACAGACAGAAAAATGCGCTCTGCCCAGGGAAAGCTGCAAAGTCAGTCTGCATTTGTTGTAGTTGTACCCAGCTTAGAACCCCAGAAATCTCTGAAATGAGTGTGTGTGTGTATAAATATGTGCAGGTGAAAGTACCGTCCTTATATTATAAAGAGTTATGACAGAGATTTGAGAAAAAATTACAAGGAGAAGAGTAGTTGTGTGACAACAAGCCAGAGCAAAGGTAAAACAGTTTCTTCCCTTCATTCCTGAGAGAAAAAATAATTAAAAAAAACGAGCCCTACACCGTGCCATATACTTCCCATTTTTCCCTGAGGGTTGCTACAAATGCAGCAGCTGTAGCCTTGTGACACAGAGACATAAAAATTGCTGAAGTTGTTCACACTGACGGGAAAGTATTTTGTTTTGTTACCTCGCTCAGTTAAAGCAGTGCAAGCATTAGGTACAGACCGTGCTTTATTTGCCTTAGCACTTCAGTTTTGCTATTTGTTGCCCTACCTAAAGCATAGGGAGACAAATGAAAAGCTTTCCCTTGACCTGAAAAGCAGCTCCCACCTCCAGTGTAATAAATCTGCAAACTGGAGCTGCATCTCATTAGATGGGTTCAGTACTGGCTGGATTCTGCTGTTCTTTCTTTCACTGCCCCCATGAGTTCAGTGGACACAGAGCCTGGTCCGGAGTGCTCTTGGAAATGCCACTCTAATTTTCTAGTTAGCTGTAGAAAGAAAGTTAAGCTGCATTTCTTTGGAGGTTGCTATTTAGCTGCATTTTGTTTCGTAACGTGCTGAGTTTCTGCAACTCCTCCTGACTTTGGAGGGAGCCTCCAGCTTTTGCTTTTGCAAATCAGGCCTGCCTGCACCTTTGGTTTGGTCACCTCTGTTATCTTTTTGGCACCCATCCGAGGGATCAAACTCTTCAGTGGTCACCTCCTGGCTGACCCCTTCTGCGCTACACAGCAGCAATGGAAAACCACTGCTGCTTTTCCCTGGACTGGTGTCCGTGCCCATGATGCAGGGACATGCAGGGAGATGGGGGCCTAGGAGAGAATCACTTCCCATAGCTACGCCCGTCGGAGCACTCAGTTCCCGTATGGCTCCATCCCTTCCCTTGCCACCGCAGGGGTGGCTGCCCCACACCATCCTCGTGCTGCTGTGGTCGGTGCGGGAGCAGCTCCGTGCCCAGAGCTGGGACGACATGGGGGGTGTGGGACGGGCATGTCCTTGCGGATGCTGCGGCCAGGGCTGGCAGCAGACGGGTAGGGGTTGTGGGGCTGCTCCGCCACCCCCGGGCTGCACCACAGACCAGCCCCCCCTCTCCCCCCGCTTTTCAGCTGGGAACGAAACCGGCAGCAATTATTCAAGCCAAGCACGTAAATCTGGCAGATCCCGCGGCCCCGCTTTGACGCAGCTACGCAGCGCAGTGTCTGGACACGCAGCCCAGTCCCCCTTTTCTCCTCTTGTTTATTCGCCCCGCAGAAAAAGCAGCG
Organism: Pipra filicauda; assembly: GCF_003945595.2. Taxonomy (NCBI): domain Eukaryota; kingdom Metazoa; phylum Chordata; class Aves; order Passeriformes; family Pipridae; genus Pipra; species Pipra filicauda. The sequence goes on along the minus strand of NW_024104953.1, from coordinate 1,501,256 downwards.
AAGTTACCAACTTCGCCGCACCGAGGGGCTCGGGGAGGCTGCGGAGCCGGGGAGCGGGGAGGACGGGCGGAGGGGACATCGCCGAGGGAGCGGGGCCAGGAGCCGTGACGGGGCAGCCCGCGTTACATAAGGCGGCGGCTCCGCACCGCTCCGCAGCGCGGAGAGCGGGGAGGGGGGGCCGGGACGGAGCTCAGCCCCCCCTGCCCCACCGCACAGGGGCACCGGAGCCCGCGGCACCGAGTGCCCGAGGCGCCCGAGGAGCAGCGGCGCCGAGGGGAGGGGGCCGAGGGGCCGGAGCGCGGAGCCGCCGCGGGAGCAGGGAAGCCCCAGGGGGCGGCCGGTGGTCCCCGTGGGCACTGCCCGGCCCCGGAGGGACCCCGCGGGCTTCGCGTTACGTAACCCCCCGGCTTCCCTTACACAAACACCTCGCCGGGGAGAGGGGCCGAAGTGCCAAGCGCCCATTAATTTCAGGAACTAAAGCTATTTGCCTTTATTATTATTATTATTATTTTAATTTTATTTCGCCCTCTTCGCTGCACAACCACAACTGCTCCTGCCCGCGGTCCTGTCCTGGAATGAGCGAGTCGGGAATCGCTTCCCAGTCCCGTGCGGCGCGGCGGGGTCTGTCCGGGGGGGCAGCCCCGGGGCGGGGGGCGCGGAGCCGCAGGGCGCTGCAGCACGGCCGCCCCCGCTGCCGCCGGGGGGGCTCCGCCACGGCTCCCGCGCCGCTCTCCGCGGTGCTGAACACACACAGAGATATATAGAGAGAGCGATATATATACATACATAGACACACACACAGGCGCACACACTCAGGGAGAAACACACACACACACATATATATGTATACAGACACACGCACGCACACAAACACACAGGGATATTTCCCTCCCCCGGTCCCGGCGCGGCCCCGGCGCTGTCCGCGGTGCTGAAGCGCCGCCGCAGCCCCGGCGCGGTGCGGGCGCTGCAGTGCCCCGGGCGGCACAGCCCGGTCCGGCCCTGCAGCGCAGAGCGCCCGCACACCCTTCTTCCCGCTCCGAGCTGGGAATGGCGCTGGTTCCCCTTCTCCTCCGACCTTCCCTTCCCCGCCGGCCTCCTGCCGCCCGCACGGCCGAGAGGCACAGCCCGGCTGCCTGCAGCCGGCGGTGAGGCTGGTGGCGAAATTACCTCCCTCTCCCTGCCTTCCTCCGTGCCCGCAGCAGCCCGGAGGCTGGAGACAAAAACAGCCGAACGGGTCCCTCTTTAAACATATCCTTTTTTTTGTTTTCCGTTTCATTTTCGTCGATACCACCCCCGTTCATACCGGCGGTGCCCGCGGCGGTGTCCCACCTTTACCTGTGCCGATGGGAGCGCGGCGCGGCGGGGTCGGCGGGTCGGTGCGGCGGCTGGACGGGAGGGAAGGACAGGCGCTGCTGACCTCCGCGGGGCTCCTTCTTCAATGGAGCGGGAGCCGTGCCCTCATCAAAGATGGCCGTCCGCTCCTACGTCAGCAGCTTTTAATAGCCGGCCCCGGCGGGGGGAGCGGGAGGGGGCAGAGCGGGCCGGGCGCGCTTGAGTCATCGCCGCCGCACCGCTCCGCGCTCCGCCGGCCCCGCCGCCTCCCGCCGCCGCCTCCCCGCCGCCGGCGTCGGGGCAGGGGGCTGAGAGCGGCCGCTGAGCCGGGGAGGGGGGAGAGGGGCCCTCCCGCAACAGCGATTCCCTCCGCCAAGGGGTGGTCCGAAGAGGGTATCCCTCTGAAGTCCCCGGTACTCCATATATGGCCAATCTACGTGGTCTTCTATTTTTATGCGTGAATTCTTGCTTCTTCTCCCCTCTTTTTATGTCTCAGAACGTCCTGCCAGGAGTCTGAGTGTGTTAATCTGGTTATTCCCCCCCTCTCCTCCCTCCTCCCGCCTAAGTAGGAGCAGCCAAACGCAAGGAAATCCATGGTTGAGGGCATGTGTTGTAACTGATCATTTGAGGGACAGGTTAAAAAAAAGAGAGAAATTAAAAACAAACAAAAGCCTGGGCACCTACACTCACAGAGCAGAGTGAACACATCCCACTGCTGCCGAGGTAGGAAACGGCAGCTCTGTTCCAGGAAAGAGCCTGACTGATTTATCATGGATTAATTAAAATATTCATTCAGAGCGTACCTAATTTGGAGCAAATGGAGCTGTCTCCAGTGTGATTTCTAATCAGAAGGAAATCCTTTCATTTCGTACAAAACCGTGTATGTTTGTAAAATTTATCTCTTAATGGGGAATTTAATGAAGGATGGGGATTGCAGCCGAAGCGCGATGCTCCCTTTCGTAACCTCAGTCATCCTTTCCCTGTCATTCCACAAGCCTTAGTGCGTTCATTTATGGAACCATCCAGTCCTACAGATGCCTCTCTCTCCTGTCCGAGCCTCTCCTGTGAGTAATAACCGAGCACTGGCTCTGTTTAACTCCGACACCCTGGTACAGGCTTTTCTAAACAGTCTGTGGATCACACAGAGTCAAAACATCAGTCCCGCATTAGCCATAATTCCATCCTCATCATATCTCTTCCCCCCCCCCTCACTTTTGCCAAGGCAAGGAAAACCGGAAGAGAGGGAAGACGATGCAGCTGTATTTTGGAGCGCGTTCATCTCGTGTTATGGTTGTATGGGCGTCGGGGAGGGACGGGGAGGGGAGGGAAGGGAAAGCGCGGGGGAGAAGGAGAGAGAACTGCGGGTGATTCCTCCTCCCCTGCTCTGTAGTTCCCCACAGAAAAACGTGACTGTAGATCGTGCTTTGTGAGTCGCACCCTCTCCTACGAAAATATGTCCTTCAGTCTCATTTGAAGGGAAGCAGTCAAAAGTTTGCTAAATATACGACAAAGGAATTCTCAGGCAAGAGGGGCTTCCTGCTGCATTAGAGTATCTAATGAGTTGTGCACACGGAAACCGCAGGGAAGGAGGGAACCTGTCAGGTTTGAGGGCTGTAAACACAGACTAACAGCATCAGATTAACGCTGTGCAGACACCCCCCCCTCCAGGTGAGGGATCTGGAACAGCAGCCTGATTGGGAAGCAGATTTAGCGTCATAAACGACAATTTGGAAAAACAAACCTTTCCTGGCCGGCTCACGCACGGGTTAACCGTGCCCAGCGCTTGGGTTAGGTGAGCACTGCAGATGGCAGGAGGAATCCCAGAGTGAGCCCTGCTCTGAAATCCAGGCTGTCTGTGCGCACACACTGTGCGAGTTCCAAGCACACACGGAAAGTTAAAAAGGAATTTTCAGTCAGACAGCTTGTCTGATAGGTGGTTTTGAAATAAAGTATGATTTTTTCAGAGAGCAATACTAGTACTTATTAATAATTCATCTTAACGGTAGATAAGGGAAGGGAAAGAGAAATTATAAACTGCTGTTTTGACTAAGCCACCAGCACTGCAAAATGCTGGCTGGGTTTGGATTCAGCCCAATAACGCCTTTGAGAAGAATTTCAGTCCATTGGATACCAGCAGGGATGAATTTGGCTCCTTTTATCAAAAGCCAGGGAGGAAAATGCAGTGAAGGCAAAATAAAAATGCAGCATAACTTGGGGAAAGAGGGATAAGGGATGGGAAAAGGAAGAGAAAGCGGGGAGGGAGTGGGAGCAGGATAAAAGGTAGGTTTCCAGTGAGAAAACTGTGTTCAATTTAAGATTCATTTTCAAGCTCTGCTGCAGCAGAAATCATGTATTTTAATAAAACAACATAGGACAGAATCATTAAAGAGATCACGAACATCACTCAATAAGCTTAGTAGGAACAACTACCTTTCCTACAGTTATTCTGAGCGAGGGAAGGGATAAATCCTGTGTCATTCAGGAACACGGATGCCTCTATCCTGGAAGATGCAGAGGGGGGCAGCCTTTTGCACCAAAGCACTAGGATTTCTGTCGCAATAAGTGCTACTAAGCAAGTTTAGCTGATTCTTTAGCATCTTTTGAGGATGGTTTAAAAAAAGAAAAAAAGAAAAAGTACATGGGGATTTATTTTTTTACTCTATCCCATAGTACTTGAACACTCATTTCACACTGTATTCAGAGAGCTGTGAGAAGCAAAGCCTATAAATGAGGAAGGAGGAGATAGAAAACCGGAATTTGGTCTAAGAATGATTCAGCTCATTCCTAATTATTCAGGCAAATATTCAGCAGGCTGAACAACTGGTACCTGTGGGCACGGCCCATGAATAACAAGACAGGGAACACACTTTTCTGAATGAGAGGGACATGATGTGGGTTCCCACGTTACCAGCCAGGAGCCAGCAAAGGGCAGAGCAGGCAGAGCCTGCAGCAGGTTCAGAGGTGCAAAGAAAGCCCTCGTTTTGGCCATGATTTGAGATCTGTGGGCAGTGGGAGCTTCCTGGCTGTCACAGCATCACCCTCAGCCTCCAACACACACTCCTGGGTGCTGCCAAGCTGGGCTGTGAGGCAGCTAAGTGAGCAAAACACCACAGTGCTGACAGTGCCACCAGGTCCTGGACGTTAATTCCTGGGCTCTCCCGGAGCCGGCTGTGACACAAAGTCTGCCTCAATTTCCTCCAGCTTCCTCAGACATTTCCATTCTTTGTTTTTTTCTCAGCAGAGAGGGAAATATCTTGTTTATCCCAGCACTGCCCATCTATACCTCAAGTATGTGGCTGGGAAATGAACTGAACTAGGCATAAAGCAAAAAAGAGAGGGAAAATGTACCTGCTTTGGCCCGGAACATTTCACAGCCTCTCCACTTCCTGCATTTTCCAGTCTTAGATGCCAAGGCATGCCCTAATCTGTTATGGGCCGTGTGATTAGAACAGTTTGAGGATTGAGCCCTTTATGCAGAACTCCCAGTTATTTTCTGTCATTCACTGCTGTTTATGTAACTACTGAATTTTGACCATCAGCGGTACTTGCCTCTGTGTGCCCCAGGCTGCTTCTGATTAAATTTGAGGGAATGGCTGGGCCTGATTCTCCCCTGCAATTTCGGGATCTCTAGATATACAGTTAAGCTGTGGGCTTTTTTAAGGACCTGTCTATGATCAGGTGCTCCACTTCAAGCCAAGCCAAGATTCCTCTGAGGCTTATGTTCAAAAATAGAGAGATTTAAAATATGATTTTAACATCAACCTTCAGAGATGAGTCCCCACTGATTTCCTGATTACTCTCTTAGATGTGCAGAGCCAGATCCCCAAAGGTATTTTGGTACTCAATTCCCAACTAGTTGCTTAAAGAGCAACCAGGACTTAAATATTTGGTGAGTCTGTGTCTCCACTGCTGACCCCACCTCCTTCTGCCCTGGCTGGGTCCTTCCCACAGCTACACAGTCCAGTTTGACTGTGTCATTTCCAGCAAGGCCAGACTCTAACATCTATTATCTGATGTGTAAAGGAGAAGTTGTCACAACATAATCATGGAATAATTATTATAATTATAAATGTAATAGGAATTATATTCTGGCCTGGAGGTAGGACTGGTCTGAGGTCTCCAAAAACCTTGCCAATTGGAGTTTTAGGCCAAGCTCAACTGTCATGAGAAGAAGGCTCTGCCCAAGTCTCACTAGGCACAGAGTCACAAAGATGTTGGACACAGAGGAAGGAGGAGTAGGATCATTTGGTCTATATTTTACAGAGGAAAGGGGATATAAACACAGGTATCTGTGCCTGTGAGAGAGACAGAAGGTAAAGGTTAAAATCCATTTTTCATTTAAAACTATTCTGCTTTATTAAAATAAACAAGGTCATGCTTTGGGGGGATATTTCTTGATTACAGGAACACAGGCAATTTAAAACTGTGTCTAGACTTTTGGAACTGAGAACTGCAATTCTCTTTGTTTGCAGGCTTTGAAATCAGTGGAGCTGTGATGAGTTCAACAAGCTGGCTTGTGATTTTTAATAATCCACCTGGAGATGAGGGTATGGCTACTCCTTCCTTTATGGTTAGAATTGTCAACCACACAGTACATGTATTTGTTACAGTATTTATTTAATCATTTTTGAATGGTGTGAAGTGGTGCACGAGTACCAACTTCATTCCACTTGTGCCTGATTATACTGAGTGAAGTAAATGGGATTGAAGGAGGAAAATAGAAACATCACTAATCTTTAGGCAAAAGACAAAAGTGTAAAGCAAACCAGAACACCCCTTCTCCTCCCAAACACCAGTTTCTGTCTAGAAAACAGGCAGCTCTTAGGGTCCCCTGCAGACCTATAGGTTCATCAGTTGTCACAGCAAATGGTGACAGCCACAGCAGACGAAGACGTCCTGAAGACGCTGCCCCAAACCAGAATGAAGGCTACAGCTGCCATGTCAGATCATGCCACCAGATCCAGTGACTTCCTCTGACTTGAGCACATGTGATGCCACTTCTTGAGTCTTTACAAGGAGAAAGATTGTCCATTCCCCTGGCATCTTGATGTCTCCCAGCCTCACCTGGGAGGGAGCCACAGCTACTGCAAACTGCCTGAGTTCTTTGGACCTTAATTTTTAGCACCTGGCCCTGATTTGCTCCATCCCGACCAGGATGTTGCTCCACCCCTCCCTTACCCAGGTAAAAGGGATGATGGGAGAGGCACCTTCTTTCAATGTTAGACTTTAGCTGCATAAACTTTGTCCTCAAGGGATGGGTTTGCACCACAAAGAAGTGCTGTAAGTCCTGAGTTTCATCTCCTTAGAGTGGGTGGGAAGGTGTTGACTGTTAGTAGGTCTAGTTCCTGCTCTTCCTTTAAACTGGGTCATCACAATTCACCCTCCTACCTTCTGTGAGGATTTGCCTTTTTTTTTCCCTTCTCTCTCCCCTTTGATATTATCCTTTTGCAACTCTCCCTCTCCTCCCCTTCTTCCCCTTCCCCCTGTTTCCTCCTTACACTAAACAGGAGGAAAGTGGGTCACTTTATAATTGCTCTTCTCTATTTCAGAGAGACCCAGAGGCATAAAATGGAACAAACAGGTAAGTGTCACCAATTCAGGGGAGCTTTAAAGATGTTTTCCTTTTGGCTGTCTCCTGGGTTTGTTTCACCTCCTCCTTTCCACTTGCTTCTAAATCCCTGATGTAACAACTAGTGCTGCTGTCTGGATGTGTAGCTAAAATTCAAGTTGAGACTAAGTGACTTGGGAGGCTGAAAGTAAGGATGTTGTGGCCTTTTTCCTCTCCCTTTTTTATTGCTTTGATTCAACGGAATAACAAAGTTGTATGAAGAGGATGGTTTGTACTTAAATATGCAAAGGAAGGAGTGATTCAGTGTTGATGCAATAGTTTGCAATAACCTCAGGCATCCATAAAAATGATTCAGAAAAAGAAGGAAAGGCTTCCTCACATATTAGCAGTCTTTATTTGTGAGCTGCTTGCCACGCAACAGGACTTTAGATCACCCTCAGTCAGACAAACAAGAGACATATGCAGTCCAGTCAAGCATACAGTTTTAATTTTTTTTAATGTAGGCACAGTCCCAGGGATTCTTTTTCCCTCAAGGCCTTGTTTTGTCAGCGCTACCTTAGCCATTATCTGCTGCTTTCAATGAGAAACTCGATGTTAAGCTCAGCCTCTCTTTGAGGAGTGAGCTGGATTTTGTTTCTAGGTGCAGTGTTAGAGGAATTCCAGGGTTAGGAGGCTCAGAAGCTGAGGGTGAGGTTTTTGACAGGTGGGCATAATATTTTGTCTTTTTTTTTTGAGTCCAGGCTTTACAGATCCCAGGACTGTACTGCTCACCAACAGCTGTTACTCCATATTAGTTATCTGTGTTATATAGGCCAGGTAGCTGTTTACTCTTCCTTACAGAGCCCATGAGTGCTGCTGCCCATCTGAACAAGGTTATTGTACATATTCAGTTTGGGCTTTTGGGTAACACCTTTTGCTCCAACTTTCACTGTGTTGGGCAAGAAAAGGTTCTCTCTCTTCAGCAAATTCTCTTGCTATATCCTGTGCAGAGTGGTGGAAGAGACCAAGCTCTAGAAAAAGAGCAGGGACTTGGGTTTTGCTCATAGCCTGGATATTGAACAGCTGTAGCTGTCTGGAAAAAGTCACTTCTACCTTGAAAACTAGTGCTTTGGGCTGAGACAGAAAAGCATAAACCTCCCTGAGAGAACTGCCTGGAGCAGTCCTTGCTGGTGTTTCACAGAACGTGCTGCATTGGTGTAGCTGTCTCTCCTCCCCTACTGAAACTGGGGCTGAATCTGTCTCAGTCTCTCTTCCCATTGCTTTTCCTCCCCTATTAAGGTTATGTTTTCATCCTCACCTATTCTTTACTATATCTCTGCCCAGGGGGACTTGGTGCTGCCTCTGTAATTCACCTCTCCAAGGAGAGCCTGGAAAGCCAACAGGGCAACTGCCTGGAGAGGAGGTTTGTTAGGCAAAGGGAAGACATCAAGCTTACTGATCCTTTTGGAGCCTTGTTTCTGTCACTGAGGGCTCTTGGCAAAGTCTGATATGTCTGTTTTTTCTCTGCCCAGAAAGGGGCTACATCAGACAGGGAACCCACTCGAGGGGCCATGATGTCAACTTCCCATCACCTGGATGTGCATCTGGAATAATTCAAGTGACTCAAAAGGAGGCCAGGTTTATTCTATACAGCAGAAAGACTGAGTTTCAAGATAGACCAGACAAATATGTAGCTTAAGCTGTTAACCCTTGTGTTCTTGAGCTTCCATATACGCTGCAGCAGGTTTAAAATTATTCCTGGCAGTATTCCTCAGCCTTGTTTGAGGCAAAAAAAAAGGAGCCTTATGCATCCTCGGTCTAACAGAAAGACTATCTCTATGGATTTATGGGTCAATGTCTTAATATATCTCTTAAATGGGAATGAAAACTGCCCTGGAAACTTCCTGAGAGTTATTTCAATTTCACCTCCTAGTGCTCTGCAAATAATTGATTTTTTTTTTTTAATGGAGAAACTTGCTGAAAATTGCAAGTGAGGGAAGCTAATCTGTCAAGAACTCCCCAACTTCTGAATGTAGAATATTTTTTTCCTTTCCTCTCCTGAAAAACTAATAAATGTCCAAAATATTTTGAGTAACCAGAGATCATCTGAGGAAAACTCTGCTTCTCTCAACCTAATTCTTGCCCCTGCTGTGAAGGTGTTTTAAGGAGCGTTCTTTGACCTGCCTGTTTCTAAAACATGTACAGTTACAGACTCCTCTCGAGTAATTAGTGAGCCTTGTTCTCATATGAGCTGTGTGCATAATATGGAGCTGAATCTGAGGTGTCACTTACTGTCAAATCTACGTTTTTCATGCAAGTTCCAAACACTGGAGTGTGATAACACTTGGCAACCTGCACTGCTGGTAAGGCCAGTCCTGGCACGGCAGGGGATGTTACAGGTCAGGCATGGGTGTGCTGGCATGCTGAGGAGAAGCTTTTATGTTGCCTGATCCAGGTGTGCTCTTGCAGTGTAAGAAAATGAGAAAGGACTGGAGAAAGTGGAGGCCTGATCCAAAATTTCCTGTGGACTTCAATGCAGGTCTGCAGACAGCTTTGGACTGAGGGATGATATTGATTTCTGTTGGATCACTTATAAATACTTCCTTAGAGATGCTTTCTTATGTGGGAAAAATCCTCGTTACTTTGACTGTCTGAGCAACCACCCACAAGTCAGACTGCAGCTCTCACACTTGCCAAAAAAAGAGACCTTTTATTAAGAGGAGTCTCTTGGAGCCTGCAGAGACCACAAATGAACACCCCCAGGTGAGGATGAAGGCTACCCTGGGACCCCTGTTAAGCCCATTATGAGGCTCAGCTGCCTTCCCAGATCCCATCAGTGCCTACAGCAGTGCTTCCTTTCTTGCTGTTGGCCTTAGAGCAGCTCTGTGGCATATTTGTCTCTGATTTATGTCAAAAATGCTTTTAAAATATTACCAGAGACTTGGGCTTCCTCGTGATCTCCCAGCACCTTTCCAAGGTGAAGGGATGGAGTTTAAAGGTGACTAGAAATAATAATAAGACAAACAAACAATTAAAATAGATCATTACTTTAGTGTTGCTACTACAGCTGAAACCATGGTTCCTAAGTAATGTTCTCTGTGACCAGGATGATCCAGATAATAGGGAGATTAAAATAGGCCCTTGCCTCTGACATTTTTCTTGCTGTTATGGGCTCCAAGGGATGTTGGGGACTGCTCTGCTGGGAGCTTGGCTGTTAGTTTGAAGCTGAGCAGAGGAGATGGGGGCTCCTCTTCTACCCCTCTGCAGGCAACGTGAGCCTGGGTGGAAGTAAAGGCACAAGGGCAAGGGAGCTGATGTCCCTTCTGTGGTTGCCTGCTTAGCAAAGAGACCATGGCCCTTAGTTGCAAATCACCTTTGGAAGCGATTTGGGATGGTGAGAGGGGTGGGGTGGCCCTTGGAGCACCTCCAAGGCACTCCAAGAGAGCTGCAGAGGAGCTTCTTTCCCACACCTGACCTGACCACACTCTAGATTTATGGTTTGCTATTTGACTTTTCCTGCATCTGGGGGATGGAGGTTAAGCCTTTGCAATATGTCTGTGGACCAGTTATTTTTTCCACTCCTAAAGAAAGGCCAAAAGTGAAGGGTTTAATGTCTAGGCTGACTCTTGGTGATGGACTGCTGGGACTTGTGTGCTCAGTGTAGTGGGCTGAGGGTGATGTTTGGTGTGCAGGGGAGTGTTTGAGAAAAGGCAGGAAGAGGTGAAGAACTGAGGATGGAGCAGAGCCTTGAACACAGAGTTGAAGATGTGAGGTCTGTGTGATTATAAAAGGACAGCTAGTCAGAGGCAAATTGGTTTGGTTTTGGCATGGCACAGTGGTTGGGCAGGGAGTTGTGTGTGTTACCTGCTCAGGGACTTAACCCTGGGGTGGTAAGGCTGCCTCACCCGATGAGCTTCAGTGTTGGCTTTTGCCTTGTCCTTACCCCCAACTTTGTGAGCACATACCTGTCAGGGGATCTGAAGTTGGCACTAAAGCTGTTTGTGGGAGTCAGTTATTCCTGTGGGGGTTTTCAATCCCACAGCACACATGCAAACAAGATTAAAATGTTTAATATTAAGCTTTATATCTGACTCTTGTTTGTACTAAATAGTTCAAGGTGAATAAGAGAAGCTTCTGCTTGTCCCTGAAGCAGGAGCAGTGTCCAAAGTCATGTTCAAGAAGAGTCTAGGTGTGAAAATAGCCTTGTTGCAGCTTTTGCTCCTCTTATGCAGCTGCATCCCAAGCTACCTTCATTCCTCTAGAGTCAGGATGCTCCTCCTGCCTCCCCAGCCATCCCTCAGGGTGGTGCAGAGCCTTTGGCTGGCAGAACTGTGGCTGCTTGTGCTGCATCAGGGATCAGATCTCCTCGTGTTCCCAGTGGGCAGGACCCTTGGAAGGCAGTGAGTAGCACAGATCTGCAGGGAAGGCCCAGATAGAGTAATCAAGCTCTTCACCCAGAGGGTGGTTGAGCACTGGCATGGGTTGCCCAGGGCTGTGGTCACAGCACCAAGCCTGCCTGAGCTCGAAGAGTGTTTGGACAACGCTCTCAGGGACACGGTGGGATTGTTGGGGCTCTCCTGTGCAAGGCCAAGAGCTGGACTTTGATGATCCTTGTGGGTCCCTCCCAGCTCAGAATATTCCATGATTTTATCTGGTTTCTGAGTGTCCCCTTGCTCCTGTGAGTCACCTGGCACGTGGCCCGATGCCTTGCTGGGTGCGTTGCTCTGTCTCAGCACTGGAGCCTCTCTGCAGAACGTCCCCTTCAGCTGATCCGAGATCTGCTGCACAAAAAGCCCGGCAGGTTGGCAGGATCGATCATGCTAAGGCAGAAATAGCTTTGTGCTGGAGCCAAGGTCCTTTCAAGGCAGGAGTCATTCGTTTGGGGATTTTCAGCAGCGCCGGGTTTGTAAGTAATCTCAGCTGTTTGAATTCACTGGGAGCCCAGCCCCAAATACTCAAAGAAATTTAAAATAATCCCTTTGGAGCACGTATTTGCTTTCTAGCTGTCGGCTGTTTAAAAGCTGTGCTTCCAGCACTTACACCTCCAGCCACAGTGGATGGAAAATGGACCAAGGATTGTGACGGTACAGAGCTTGCCAGAGCAGGAGCTGCCCCGCTGATGTCAGGGGAGCTGGATCCTGTGCTGCCTCATAAGCTTTGTAGGCTCCTCCCAGGAATTTTCTGTTTTTCTCCCTGCTCCCCACACGTGTGCTTCCAACAGGAGCCAGGATGTGGCCCTTTGTGGATAGGGCAGCATTGCTGTGCCCTCTTATGCTGGCACAGGGGCTGTCTAAAAATCCAGCTGTTACTACTTTATTGCTTAGATCATCATTTATTGTGCAGCCTTCTTCATATTAGAAGCTGGAGAAGCTTCTGGGTGTGATAAAGGTATTGGAATTTGGCTCTTTGAATTGATCTGCTTGGTGACATTGACTGGTTTGTTGGGGGGAGGGTCAAAGCTCTGCACAATTTGTTGTTTTTCTCTTCCCTCATAAACAGATATTAACACAGCACAGGTTGAAGGGAGAAGCAGCCTGTGTATATTAATATCTGGCATGGCATTTCCTCGTGAAAAAGGAGATGCCTCCAGTTTACCTGTATGAAGAATTATCCCTGGCACTGTTTTGTTCCTGCATATAGAGACTGGGATTGCTGCCATCCTATGCACCAGTCCCACTGCTTATTTGGCAATAAGCAAGTGAGGCCCTGCCTGATACTGGGTATGAATCTACAGTAGGGAGGAATTCTCCCACACACTGCCAGGGAACAGATTTATTGCCACATATCCACACAAGGTGCCGAATTCACCTAAGTGTCTTCTAATGTTCTATTTTAATTGCTCATCTCAGCCAGCTAATAATAAATCAGCCTTAAATTTGCAATGGGGATTTAGGGGGGGGATAGAGATTGAATGAGATTTTATTGATATTATTGCAAAAGGCCTTTTCTATCTCTTCTGGCTAAATGAATTTTATCCTTTTGGTTGTACTAAAGACCCTTCAGGACCAACCTGCCAGCATCCCTCTCTGCACCCTGAGCAATCACTGTGCAGACTGCTGCATCCCCAGCCAGCAGAGCTCTGCGTGCTGGCTGGAGCCCTCAGCTCCACCTGCCTGCACTGGAAATCAGAATGCAGGGAAGAACTCGTGCTGGAAGTCTCTGGTTTCTTGTTTCCTTTTTTTTTTTTTTTTTTGTAACAGGAAACAGTTGTCCCCCTCTTTCAATGCAGGGACAGTCAACAGGCCATAATCTGAATCTTAGAGTTTTATAAGTTAATTTTTTTTTTAAACACACTATTGAAACTCAATATTTTTCTTTCTTGGCATGCAGCCTGATCCAAGAGAGGTAGCACTGGGGTTTTTGGGAGGGGTGGATGCACCATAATTTGAATATACCACTGCCATTATAAACTAACATGACAGCAGTGCCTAAAGCAAGACTAATCATGTCTTCTCTTGTGCTTTATACAAACAGAATGATTAAGATACTCATGTCCCAATGAGTAAATAAATACTTGCAAGTGAAGTATCAATAGCTTAATATAGATGAGGGAGAGGAAGGGAAGACAACATCCAAACTAGGTAAGATTTTATGTAGGAAAAACCCATGCTAACTAAGGCATGAGCTTCATTCATAATTCTCAAAACTAATTGCAGGAACCTGGTTCGACAGGACAAACTGTGATTCACTAATGTAACATTTTTTCCTAATCTTAGAACATTTTTCATTGTTAGGCCTGGCAGTTTTCACGTGAGTCTATTCAGGTGCCAGGAGTTAAACAATGTCAATGAACCCCTGAATTCTCAGTGCTTATTGAGACCAACAAAGTACCAATTCTTTCTCATGTTTCCCTTCCTGGGACAGTAAAACAGGTCAAAACTGGGTTCAAAACTGCCTTCATTCTCTGTGGAAACTGCAAGGAAACGGGAGGAGTGAGGTAATGATATTCCTGTTCTGCTGCAATAAGACTTGCAGGTAAATCTCTCTACCCGTGAATTACCATTTGTCACCTGAGAAGTGGGGATTAAATTTCTCTCTTGAGATCTAAAGCCTTTGCTTTCATCATGCTGCACATCTTGGCTGGAAGATGAAATACCTGATCACTGCGAGCAAGGGAAATTCAGAGCTCTGGTTTGAGGAATCCACCTGTGTGTTGCAAAGTTCCCAGTGTTGTTCTCCAAGGACTACTGGCTATGATTCAGTGGACACAGCAATTACTTTGTCTTTAATTTTTAAAAAGTTTGAGCTGGAATCTCTGCTTGTTCAATTTTCATTTTGTGCAGTGGAAGGTGAGAGCTCTTGACAGTATCCCAATATCTTGACTCTGTGTAAAACAGGATGGAGGAAAAAAGTTTGTCATGGAAGGTGAAATGTGAAGTGAAATTTTGGGTGGGCAGAGCTAGTCATGTTTGTGACAGTATGCTCCAGTTTTTCTGAGTATGAATCTGGATATTCACCTTTAGTTACTTTTGTACAGAAAAATCCTGGGGTCTGGAGGAGAGCAGGTGAAGCAGGAACACACTCAATTTTTTTCCTGCTTAACCTTCATTACAAGTCAAGCAAAAAATGCATCAGGATATTGTGGAATCATCAGATCTAAAGAAAAAAAACAGCAGTGGTGTGTGCATGGAAGGAAAGAGTTTGGGGAATGGGGGAGTACTTGGATAGTATCCCTCAAAGGCAGAGATCAGTTAGGACAAATGGCTGTTAGCTTGGCTTGTTGATAGTGGTAAACTATCAAAAGGTAAAGTATTAAAAAGTAGGTAAAAATCACTGTTTGGGCTTCTAGAGGAAGGCAGTAACCCATGAAGGGATTTTTTGCTGGACTAGCTCCTTATTTTGAATGCAGGCAACCCAAGATTTACTTGAGCCTTCATCCTCCACCAGCTTAATGAACTTTTGAGACGAAGAGAAGCCAGTGAGAGAGGAGTTGGCTGAGTTGCCCTATCAGAGTAATGGGGACTGTCCTGCTTGGGCAGAGCTTGCAGTGTCCTCCATGCAAAAGAGAATTTGTATGATAATGGTCTCATCTCACCTCACCAGGAGGCTGGAGGGAATCACAAGGATGTATCTGTGGTGAGTTGCTGCAGCTGCTCCTCTGCTGTGAGACACAGTATGGTTAAAAGGCAAAATATTGCATAGCCTGGTACTTGTGGGTACTGCTGTTGTCTTTCCATGTCATTTTGATCCAGGCTTTGATGTGTGGTGTTTGATAGGGACTAGAGAATATTTCCTACAGTGCTTCAGGGAAAAGCGTGATGGTTACAAGAGCAGGGGTGGCAGGCTTACTGTTTTCAGGTGGTATAGTTTACTCTGCCATGATTCAAACCTAACTAGGAATATTATATTGAAAATATCTTCAGGGAGCATGCTGACTTCTTCGTGAGACACAAGGGTGGTCTAATGGGAAATTTTATTAACAGTAGATAATAAGATAAAGATGCTAAGTGGAAGCAACTAAAAATCGTATCTTTCCCAGTTATCCTCTCTTCACTTCCAAGGCACAATTTATCTGATGGAAAAGTCCCACTGTGTTATGTTTGCCATTTTTGAGCACGGTCCAATACTGGCCTGTTGACTTGTGTTGAGGGAAGGGATTGACCTCAGTGTAACTTGTGCTGTGGCAGCCTGGCCTAACCAGCATCAGATCTTGGGTCAGAAGAAATAGGACTGTGTGTACAACGAGGTCCTGCTGTCCTTGTTGTTTTGTTCAGGGGAAAAAAAAGTACTTTTCAGAAGCCTGGTGAAAATAAATAATAAAAAGGGGTACTGGGATCAAGAAAAATAATCTGCCCTGGCACTTTGTCTAGGGATACTTGAAATACTGCAAGAATCCCAAATCCACTGTGGGAAATGAGTCTGAAATGACAGGGATGTGCAGGAGTTGTTCTGAGAACTGGAGGCAGACACAGAGTTAAAAATAAAACAAAGCAAGGGAAGATGCTGCAGAAACTTAGCCCACTCTGTATTGCTTTTCTATAGGTGTGGGGGAGATGGCAGGCAGCAGCTGGCTCCTTCAGAAAGCCTGTTTTTATTAAGTCTTGCAAGTATTCAGAGAGAAAGACAACCATTTCAAAAAGCTAAACCCATCAATATTAGGTGTAAAACCTCTTCTTGTGGTGGAGCGTGTTTGTCCTCTTTCTGTTCCCTTGCACTTCCTGCCCCAACAGGAAAAAACCCAAGTGACTCTTCTTCCTCCAACATCATTTTTCTGGAGTCCTTTTTAGTTCTCAGCACACACAACATGTTGCTGAGTCTCCCCTTCTCCTGGGAGAAACCAATTAGAGATCTGCCCCTGAATGAATTCTTAATTGCAGGTTTCAACCCAGTATGGAGGGGACTGCTGTTGTTATTTATTTTCTCAGGAAGGGGAAAAGCACCGGTAGTGGCAGCAGCTTGTGATGTCAGTTCTCTGCAATGGTGACAGGAAGCTTTCCCGGGAAGAGTGGGTGACAGCAAGGCTTTTAATGAGGGGCAGGTGGCCTCTTGCTGTGTGCAGACCCAACTGCACTGCTTGGGCTGGCTGGAGTGAACTATGTGGGATGCTGCAGACATGTATTTGTCTTCTGTCCCTGCTTTAAGGGCTCTGAAGCTCTTAGCTGTAATCCCACGCCAGCTGTAGGAGGGTGATACGAAGGGGGAAAGAAAGGGAAAAGTGCTTCATGCTCTCTGTGTACCCACAACAGGGTTGTGTAAAGATCTGCTGGGAGTAGAGTTTAAATGAGCTTCCAGGAAAACTCACCGGCAGTTACTAACTGGTGTTGGAGCAGGATTCCTGTTTAGTGTACTTTCTGGGGAAAATCCATCATGACAGCCCCTGTTTTCATGACCTCTATTTTTGGTAGTTTTCTCTTTGCTTATGTTTGTCTCTGAAGTGCTCTCAGTCTGGAGGTGTCTGTGTGTTCCTTGTGGTTCAGTGGAGCAGATCACATGGGTTACTTCACTTGCAGAGTCCTTGGAAGCAGCATGGTTTGAAGAAGCCTCAGCTTTGTTCCCTCCTAGGGTTAAGAGAAGCCCTTTAATCCTTCAGAAGATGTTCCAAAGCAGAGTGTTGATGAGGGATGCTATAGAAACAGACTGCGAAAAAGATGCACAGGAAGGGAATAATCTCCCTCTCGAGAGAGGGATGTGATGTTGGTTCCTTTGTCATTCTTCTCTGCCAACATGTCTTACCCTGATTCTTCTCAATCCATAAAGTGAGGACAGTTCACTTCGGTATTTGGCCTCTCCCATAGCTGGCCAAGGCTGCCAAGGAATGCCTGTGGTGTGAATGCCTTCCCTCTTAATTATCTCCTGATAATTTCATCAATTGCTGCATGGACACCAATGACCTTGGAAGTGTTGTCATGGGTGAAAGATCCCACTCCTGTTACCAACTTCCTTCAACAACTGTTTCCTTTACAGAACACCCCCATACTATGACTACATAGAATATTAGTGTCCTACTGAAAAGAAGAATGAAGACGCTGGGATAGTTTCTGTGCTGCACAGATGGCATCAGCTGGCATTGGAGGTGGGCTATATTGTGCCCTCTGGGAAAAGGGACTTGGTGAATTGATTCCTCATCGGTGTCAGCAGAGATGTTGAAAGCCCCTGTGCTGTGTAGGGTACCAGGGCTCTATATTTCCTTACACTCAGTTTAGCTGAACTGGCCCAGTTTCCTTTGGCTGAACCAGATCTCAGCCTTTAGGCTGGATCATCAGGCAGACCCAAAACCAACGCTGACAACCAGCAGAGTGATAGTACCAATGTTTGACATCTGTCTCAGAGGACAAGACTGATTAAGCTGCAGCTTTATCTGGACCTGAGGCAACCAATGTCCCTGGGCATGGTGGGCCACAGAGGTTTAAACCTTCAGGTTGGCTGAACATGTTCTTGGGTCTAGTTTGGTAGAGGATCTCAAAGTGTTGGTTATGTGAAGGTAACTGCTGTCTCCTGAAGTTGTCTGAGAGTCTGGCTCTCCTACAGGAAGCAGAGTGCCAGAGGCTACTCTGATAATAAATTCCATATATGAGCTGCAAGATGCCTTACAAAAAACCACCTCATCCTGCTCCAAGGCAAGGTTTAAGGATGAAGCTCAGCAGTGCCCTTTGCTGCTCACCTGGGCACAGGTAAATGATGAGTGTGGCAGGTGAAAATCTCAAGCTCTTTTTTACCTTCTCAATAGAGGTATTTGCCCTGTAAAAGGGGATGGGAGTGGATATAGCAATTTTTTTCCTTCCCTTGCACCCTTACTCATCTCCTCCCACGTGTTGGAGCAGCTGTCCTGTAGGGTGATGAGAAAGTGTGCAGGTAAATATTGATTATCTCTTTGTTGTAATTCAGCAGAGACATTTCTTTACTTTTCACCTGCATTGCATCCCTTCTCCCAAATGAACTAGTTCCTGAGGAGTATCCTTAGTAGAGAAGTCCTTACATTTTTTTTTTTTTGATGGAACAGACCTTTAAAATAGGCACGGAATTCCTGATAAATGATCCCCTGAGTCCTATAACCATTTTACTGTCTTCATTAGTGCTTAAACAACAGGGGATGTCATGTGGAGGAAGGAAAGGAGGTGGGAGGCAGCTGATGAGAGGAGCAATGTACCCTGCTAACAAAACCTGTCTGATTTCAGGACCTCTGCATTTCACTTCAGCTGCCTCATTCTGAGCAACCATGTTAAGAGGGAAGAAAAATATTTAAAGCTGCACTAAGCAGAGCCCCATGGAAAACCAAGATAAATATCAGCAGAGCTGGTGCTGCTCTGACTGGGAAACTCACACAGCACTGGGATCAACAAATCCCTGCCCTGTGGCAGCATCTGTTGCAGCCCTGGCTTGGCACACGTGCCAGTGCTCCTTTGCACACTCTTTCCTTTGCTCCAGAGCTGTGTTCAGCAGTGGGCACTTGATTAATCCCTTTTTCCTAGTGCTGAGGCAAGTATGTGCAGCTGGAGAGGGAGGAAGAGCTTGCCTTAGACACCAGATACAGGGATATGCCCCATAGGATTGCTACCTGTCCTTAGGGGTTTTCTGATTCTCTCCCAAGTGCAGAGCTTTCTCAGGAAGGAGCTAATCCTGTGAGACATCCATGGCCACCAAGGCCCTGACATGTGAGCGTGTTCTGAGGCCAGCAGTGCAGCACAGTTCACCACAGCCTCAGCCCTCCTCTTCCACCCTGTCAAATTCAAGGCTGCTTTTCCGGAGCGCTGCCCTTCTGGCAACGGTGAATCTCTACTGCTTGACATAACCCAAGTCTATGTAGCAGGATGTAGCAGTTAAATAACAGTCTGAGCTTCTGCAAAACAACTGTGGTAGTCCCTCAGGCCACTGATGCTGCTTATTCCTCCCCCAGAGCCCAAGGGAGCAGATGCAATGACTACATAAAGGATTCTGAGGACAGCAGTATAAAGGCAGCTCATGCAGTGGTCAACAGGCTTCAATTTGGTTGGAAATTCTCTGGTCCTACATCAAATGCCAGTGTAGGGGAGGTGTGTTTTCTCCTGGCCTTTCCTGGTTTGCAAAATTCATCCATCTAGTGAAGGAACTGGACATGAGGAGAAGAGCAGGGATTTCTTCCTGACTGGAAACCAACCAAAACCAGGGTTATGTGAAAATCCTGAAATAGGAATATAGTTTTAACCTCCTATTCTGACTATTCCCCAGGGCAGTGGTTCTTCCTCACCAGGATTTCTCCATCAATCAGTTCTCTGCTGTTTTCAGGAAGACATCCTCTGCCTGGTGCTTGGGATGGAAGCTGTACTCTGCTCCCTGGAGATGGTTTCCCTGGGGTGGAGTATTGACTTCCCTGCTTCCCTAAGGATAGCCTTTTCCTGCTGCTTGTTTTCCCCCCTGAATGCCTGTTTCCGAGGGGAAAAGCTGTTTTATGCTCCACTCTTGTCAAAGCCCTGCTGAGGGCTGTCGGAGTCCTTCCCAAACCATCAGCTGATGTGGACTGCAGGCAGTGACTGCTGTTTACACTGGGTATGTTTTGGGGTTTTCAGGAGGAGAAACACTCTTCTGCAACCTCCAGCAGAACACAGGCTGTATGCTGAGGTAATCAGCATCCTTGATCTTCTCCCCTGAGACCCAGTAGTTAGCTTATTTGCACTCAGTCGTGGCAAAAATACAAAGAAAACAAATATGAAAGATTATTTAATGAACTCTGGAAATGAATAATGAATACATCATTTTTAAGTGGTTCTTCAGTCTGCTCCAGACTGCTACCCTGAGATATGAGAGCATCAATCTTGGCTAGTATGAAAGAGGGCAGTCATTTGGTTTCTGAATGAACAGATCACAGGATGAATGGAAGAGCTAATTGTTTCTTGAAGCAAACTTCTTAGACCTTTGTGTGTCCAAGAAGGAAACTTGGCAGTGTGCTGAACCTTAATTTTTAAACAATGTGAAAGATGGGCTTGACTTACCGTTGCTTTGAATTGGTGTGGTGCAATGAGAAATGAAAGACTAAGCAAGGTTTTGCAGCAAGATTACAGTTTTGTGGAAGATCCCTTGGTGACAGAAAAGCAGAATATATGACTGACTTTAACTTGTTACATGTCTTGTATTGAACACATTATCTTTGCCATGGTGTCCTAGTTTAGTCTTTATCTGAAAACCAAGAAAGCTGTTTGGGAGCTTCATCTATTTGGAGACTGGCTCACATTTCAAAAAAGTTATACAGCATTTCTTTCTAGCTTGCAACTCAAAAGGGTTTTAGGATAGCTATACATTTTAGGTTTGCTATCCCTTGGAGTCCTCAGTGGATAGACTCACAATAGTGAAAGCACTTTATGAAGAGATGACTCAAGAAGTGTTTCCTTTTAGAGGGTCTTTAAAATAACTTCCTGTGAATGAATCTGAAGAATTCTATAAAAATGTGAAGGTGTAGATAAGCATGGCGTGAGTGTGAAAATGTATGGATTAAAAAAAGCCAATTTAAAAATTAACAATACAGGAAAACTAAGTTCTGAATTCATATAGCAAAGGTGCAAAGTTTTCAGGTGACTGCCGAGGAGAAAATGTGCAGCCAGCAGCTCAGCTTCATCAAGGGAGCCATTTATTTTAAAGGCATCTCTATAATCTGTGACTTGCAGACTTGTCAGGGGACTGAAGTGAAGGTGGTGATGGCTGGTGGAGGTCTAGGAGCCGTGCTGAGGATCACAGAGTGCTGCCTGTGTTAGTCTGCAAAGCCCTTTCTGCTCTGCCCTTGTGGTTCTATGCCTTAACCCCACGATGTGACAGCTGTGACTCTGGAGCTTTGACACGTGTTTTCCTATAGGAAGAAAATTCCCTACTGAGGCTGCTTTTCATTTCCACTTAATGAAGAAGGTGTTGGTTGGATAGTGTGGAAGTAGGCACCTCTTGTAGGGTGCTCTGCCAAGCTTCCTGGGAGCCAGATGTAAGTGGCAAGTGAGTTTAAGTAAGCTTTACTGAGCTCGTGTGATGTGAAGGAAGTTTAACTTTCATTTGCTTTCACACTTGAGAGCTTATTACAAACCAGTAAACTCTGGTGTAGCACATGGTGTGTCTGGGACATAGATGTGGTCCATAATCTTTTGCATCAAGGTTTGTATCTTGTTTCAAGGCCAAGTCTGTTTTTCTTAATAATTCCAATTGCTCTTACAATTCTTTTTCCCCAGCCTAAAAATCAAGGGTTAAATTTGTGTGTTGTTACATGTAAAAGCAGAAATTTAATTTTTAAAACATGTCAGACATCTATTTGAATTGGGAGCTATTGGGTCCCTAAATATCTTTCAAAATCTGGAGCTGTGCAACAGATGGAGAATCAGCATTTAAAGAGTAATTTTGCAAAGGAAGCGGAGCATCTTTAGTGAAATTATTTCCTTTAG
The DNA here is from genome assembly GCF_003945595.2 of Pipra filicauda. NCBI lineage: Eukaryota > Metazoa > Chordata > Aves > Passeriformes > Pipridae > Pipra > Pipra filicauda. The sequence goes on along the minus strand of NW_024104953.1, from coordinate 1,479,545 downwards.
CAAATAGTTGCACAGCATGAAGAAAGAAAGCAGAGCCAGCATCTTGCTCAGGGAAATCATGCTTACTCTCCCTTTCCTCATGCCTCCTTTCTAGTTGTTTTTTTTTTGTTGTTGTTTTTGGTATGGATGCACCCAGGCCACATCGTGGCACAAAGACCAGGGTACCCAACTGGTATCTGTTGGTCTCTTGGTGGCACCACGTGGCAGGTCAGAGTGGACACTTTGTGTCCCATGAAAGGCTGAACCCTTCTTATGTCCTTAAGTGGTTTCCATGTAGATATAAAGGTCACAACGACACTGAGCAAGAATCACTGGCCTGCGGAATTGGTCCAAGATAATGTCAGAGGCTCCTAAAAGCAGGCTGATAATGTGGTGTGTCAGGCTTATGTAACTGGATGTTGAGCCACACTGTGTGTACATGTACCTCAGGTTATGTGCAAATGTAGGTTTGCAGTTGGGGTAATATCCTGGGAAATGGATGGGAAAATCCCATCAGCTACCCATGTCAGAGCAGCAAAGACTATCGATGTACCTGAATAGGGAAAATCCAGTCTCTGGTCACCTTTGAAGACAGCAGTGACACTGCAGAGTTTGTGTAATCAGGAACTGGTGACAGTCCAGAAGAGATCTCCACAGTTTCCTTATCCTGGATGCTGGGGACATGTGCAGTGTGCAAATAAGTTTGGCAGTGTCTGGGAGGGAAAGGCAACTTTCTAGACAGGTGGAGCTCATCAGTTTTCAAAAAACCAGCTTCTGCTTAGAGATCAAACAACTGCCATATGGTGTTGTTTTTTCCTATAGCACAAACATATTTAGCTCTGCCAGGGGAAGTCTGGGGAACTGATTCTCGGTGGTCATGTAGGATATGGCTAAAATTGGAGTAAAACACTACCAAAGCACAACTTTGGAGAAAGGAGGCTGAATGGCAAGTGCAGGAGAGAGAGATGAAGTGAGTCACTTAGGGAAGGAACTACTGCTCAATTTAACCTGGGTTTTATTTTATGAAAACCTGGCAGCTGCAAAGATACAGGTGTAAAAAAAAAATAAAATTAAAATTTGTAGAACTGTATATAACTAGACTCCTCCACCAAGCTCTAAATCAATATTATTTCAGTTAAAAAAACCCAAATAATTGCATGCTACTGCTCTGATTCTTGCCTATAAGACCAAATCTCATTAGGAGCTGCAATAATAGCACATCTAAGAGCAAAATTTGGCTCAGACTGCTTTCACTTTCACAACACCCACTTTTCATTTGAGTGTTCAAAGTTGCTGCAAAACATTTCGGAAAATTAGCTATTAGCTCCACACTGTAGTAATTTTTCCAGTGACAACCATTGCATAGTGCATCTACACTGTAATAAACTTTTTGGAGTACCTTAAATTTGTCTTGTTATTGTCTATCAAGTGTTGTTAGTGCTAATCTTGTTCCAGTGCTGACTCAGTTGATGAGCATAATTTTGTGATGTAGGCAGCCCTAATTCGTGATGATCTGGGCTTTCACAGAATATCTAGAACCTTCCTGAAAAGCCATTTTGCAAGTGACTAAGACAGACACGAAAGATCTTTGAGCTTAAGGTTGTGCTATAAAGGCAAAGTAGCATTTATTATTTAGGCATTTAAAATTTTGCCTTTATCAATACTTCATTAATAAAGTGATCCCTGCAGGAACCATTTGTTACTCTGTGCTCCTGTGCAGTTTACTGTGTCACATTAGGAAAGGAGGAAAAAAAGCAAAGCTTGTAGCATTCGAGACAGCCTGAATATTTTTTTTTTCCCCTTGGTCTCCCTTCCCCCTTCCAGGCTTTCTGCTCCAGTGGCTTGTATTGTAGTCATACTATGCTTCAAGTGACTTGAGAGCATCCCTAATGCTGCATCCCTGGCACTGTAAGCAAATAAACTATTTTTGTGCAGCAATCTGTAAGCTGCACCTCAAGAAACATTTCCTTGTCTGCTGACAGACACTGGGGAAGGCTCAGTGAGGATTGAGCAAAGAGAGCACTTTGAGGAATGAGGAATCTTGTCTTCCTTGATGCAGTAAATCCAAAGCAGCTGGAGGAGGGGTCTAATGCCACCAAGTTTTCCCTCTCTGGCCATCGGCACTTTGGGAGCGAGTGGTTCTGCTGCTGTATTGAGTCACCATTGTCCACGGTTCATATGTGGTGTGAGAGCCATCGAGGGAATCCAGGAGGAGCAGGGAAAGGCAGTGGCCTTGCAGGATGGCTGGTGGCTGTGGCAGACACATGCCAACACAACTTCTGAAGTGCATGAAATGCTGGGGCTAGGCACCTTGTAAAACAGCCTGCTGAGGCGTGATGCATACTGCCCAAAGTTCACTTGGTTTTACTTGAGTCCTGTTCTAAATTTGATCGTTTCATAAGTTAGGAGAAAATTCTGCCCTCACGCACTCAAGTTTTGATCTGAAGAGGAAGCTGCTGCTTCTCTCTGCCCCTTGTATCATCTCTAGTGATGACTATGAGGTGTGGGGAGATTTTCACACCTACTGAGGTCTGGCAGCAACAGACTCGTACCCCCTGGCGTGACTGGCACCAAAGTTAACTGCAGGGAGGATTTGGGACACCTGCAAGATGGAACCGATGGCAGGGCGAGATTTCACATCAAGCTGCATTGGTTTGTCCTTAGATCTGTCCCTCCAAGGCAAAATCCTCTCTTTCTTGGAAAATCACAGCTCTTCCTGGCCTGAAGTCACATCTGGCATCCAGGAAAGCTCCTTTTGCCTTTTCTTTCATTTCCAAGCAGTTTCCTGTAACGCTCTTGGGATTTAAAGCTGGGTTTGTTCAAGTCTTATGTTCTTTCCCTCCCCCTCCAGTATTTTACAGGAGTCTTTTTTTTTTTTCCTGCCTTTTGCTCAAGAACAAATTGCTTTCCCTTGCACCGTTGGAGCTGCAGTTTGCTGTGCTCTTTGTATGAGATGCTTTCAGAGACTGGAGGATTGGATCAGACTCCTTGATGACTCTCCCTATACACCACTTTCAAGGCTTCAAGACTCACCTGCTTTTTAGCAAATCAGAGTTGACACTGGCTTACTTCAGTGCTGATGGATGCTTTTCCCCTACTTCTCGGGCTTTGTGGATGGGCTGTTGGCAAGCATTCCTGATTGCAGTTGCTAAAGCCTTAATCTCTCTGTATGGAGATAAAGAAGATGCCTTTGGTGAGTCCCTGAGGTCTCTTGCTGCAGGGCCAAAAGCTTTGGTTCATCACAGGAACGGGGCAAAGTCTGCAGAAGGCTAGTTCGCTGGACTGATGTTAGAGCTGGCTTTGCTGGGACCTGTGGGGAATTGATACCTGCAGCATCTTGCTGGGTAATGTGTGAGTTGTAATCAGCTCTGGTGTCCCAGTTAAGCTCCAGTTAATGTGTGAGAGTGGTTTTGGGCTGAGATCTTTTCAACGATTTTGTTACACTGCTGACTGCAGGTTCTTGGGACTGGTTTGAACTGCAGCCTAGGGAGGAGCAGAGAGGTGGAGGAGAGCCACTCTCCCTCCCAGAATGGTCTGGCCTGGGGTGGAATTAACCTCTTTGTTCAGTGCAGAGGAAAAAAATATTCAAAGCATGCCAGCGTTGACCTACATTTGATCCTTGTGATGTGCAAGTTCTGCTTCTTGCACTTTTTCTTGTGGTGACCTTTTGTTCCTAGGAGGTAAGAACTGCTTTGAGGCATTGCTGTGTGTTTTGTACAGCAAAACTTTCCTTCCAACAGGAAAGGATAATTTGAGGATTGTTATTTCCGTTACAGGAAATCCCAAAGTCGAAATAAAAAAAGGAAACTTGTTCTTGTGAAGTCTTCAAATATCATGAGATTAAATCTCTCTTTAGATTCTGACATTATGGATGGGATGATTGCCACTGATCTCTCATATGTGCCATGTGCTTCGGAATAGGATGTTTTGCCAAAGTCTCTCTTCGCCACCAACCAAATCTCAGTGAGTGAGGGAAAGAAACACGGTCTGTTTGAGTGCCGGCAGGGTGAAGGAAGGGCCAGGGTGCTGATGTTTGAAATGTCAAATTATGTGGCTGAGAAAAGTATGAATATTTTCTTCCAGTATCTCGATCCCTGCATGTGAGAGAGCAGAGAGCAGAAATTGGTTATTCAGAGGACAAGAGGAGATTCAGAGGAGCATATGGTAGTCCAAGGCAGAGCTGTGCCAATGCTTTTTTTTGTCTGCTCCCTTCCGTCTGTTTTCTGGAGGAATGAAGGCACGGGCGAGGAAGGACGTGAGAAAAGCTGTTTGGGGCTGAACAAGACTTTTGACCTTGGAAAAAAGTATCTGCATTTACCAAATTTGGGAGTGAGGCTAAAAGAAATCATGAGAACCACTCACAACCCCTAAGTGATGGATGGCGCTCGTGCACTTTCCCCACCCTTTCCTTAGCTGCCACTACCCCCAAGCTGCTTTAAGCCTTTAGTTGATCGAAACAAGGGTCTGAAAAGACCCTTCTTAAAGGGTGCATCATGGTGTTTTCAGATGTAACTCGTCACAGCTGACACACTGCAGAGGGAGGTGAAAATACTATGTGCAAAACCCAAGATGTCTGCAGGCAGCAACATCTTCACAAGGTTCCATCTGTAGTAGGACTCGGCCACAAAACTGAACTGACCTATTTTACCTTACTGGCTCCCAACACAGGCAAAATACTATCCAGTCACAAATTATTTCCACAAGGGCACTCAATGTCTTCTGACCGGGTTTCGTCAGCCAGCACCTTTTCCCTTCTGCTGTGGAGCCTACCCAGGTGAACTCATCTGAGCAGCAGTAAATACCTGGGGGCAGAGAGCAGCCTGACCTTATCAGTGGATCTGCCCCTTTCATTTGAAGGATGCCGAGGTTACAGAGTCGAAGGTAGGAGATGGCAAACAGTGTTTGCTGGAGCAGAACATCAGCTCCTGCCACGCTGCCCCTCCTGCACAGTGAAGTAAAGCAGGGAGCCCTAACAGAGACAGGAGTGCAACTGGCCAGCTCAAGGTTTTGTTATGTTGAGAGCGCTGAGTTCAGGTTACCTGTGCAGCCTTGCTTAACTGTTAGGTTTCCACGTCTTCAATGTGCTGCTTTAAAATAAAAATAAATAAAGGTAGGAAGGAACTAGAAATCCATCTGTCCCATTGTGTGGCATTGTATTTGACACCCACGATGGCAGGGGCTGAGACCTTCTGATTAGCTTTACTTGCTTTCTGGACTAGCGGAACAGTGAACTGTTGAATACCTGGGCTAGGCACATGAGAGCAGAGAGTTTTAATAGTGAGTTTTGTGGCTATGGGGCCGTTTTTGCCAGCCTGTTTACACTCCAGGATCTAATGTGATCCTGCAGGTTAAAGGGTCTTTCATATCTGATCCCTTTGAGATCAGCTGTGTTCCTCTCTGTTCCAGGACTGCTTGTTTACCCCTCTTCCTTTCTTCTCTTTTCTTGCTGATTGCCCCATCCCAGGCTTTCAGTCCTGCTGGTCCCACCAAGATGCTCTGGAAAGGTTCCCTTCACTTATGTGCTGGCCCTGCTTAGTTTCTTTTCTCTCTGTAATAACTCATGCTGGGCAAGATCCAGCTTTGCTTGGATCTTGCACAGTGTACCCTTCCTGTGTCCAACTCCTGCTGGATCATGAGCAGTCAGCACAACTTATTTGCCAAGGAATATAACCTGTCAGCAGATTCTTCTCCTTCATCGTGGAAAGGGCTGAATCCAACACAGACAGTGCTGCCACTGAACTTTGCATTATAAACTCTCCCAAGCAGGGATTTGCACTTGCAAAGCCTCTTCTTTTGTCCCTCTCTAGTGGCCATCACACCAGCAGAGATTTAGGAACTTTTATCATCAAAACAATTTGCAGGGTAATTGGGCTTGCTATCAAATATTGTGATTGTCCCTTGATAATCATCCAATGTGGAATATGGAGTTATGGCTCCAAAGGAATAGCAAGTCAGAGCCTCCCTTGATATCAGCCTCTGCAATCCCTCTGAAGGCAACACAGCTCCACCACTTCACACCACACATGGTGTGTGCCAGTCTTTATCTGGCATCTCCAGCTCTAATAGGAACATACGCTTTGCTAAAATAAGAAGGAATATTTTTGTGCTTTAGTACAAGCATACTAACAATTCTGGTTTATTTTAAGGATGTGTCTTAAAATCATTAAAAGGGGCATAAAATAATAATATATGTAATTTACCACTGTGGAGACTGTCAAGAGTTGTCATGCTACTGGCATTGTATTTAATACACGGGCTGCCAAGAGGCATCGCTAATAGAATTTGCATTAATATACCCAGCTTCTTTAAAAATTAATTAGCCAAAGTAGAGCATCGTGTGCTGCGACTCTCAAACAGGAGAGAAACATTGAAGCAGTACTGAAATAAGCAGTCTCAAAGCTGCTTGGAAAGCTGAGGGCGGCTGGAAATATTGCCCCAGCCGTTCTCTACTGCCCATTGCATCGTGACGGGGACGCAGACACAAACTGACAGCGGGAAGCATTGCCGTGGAAAATTTTGAAGGAAATCATGGATTTGAACTGGGCCCGGAGGCTCTCGTGCTGCTGCCGAAGGCTGTTGTGTTGCAGCTGCAAAGCGGAGAAGCTGCAAACAAATACAAGGAACCTGTTAAGTCACGAAAAGGAAATGTGATCTTTTCTAATGTTTTCCCAGAGGCTGGGAGGTGCCAGCACTTCACAACTCATGCAACACACGTAAGCGCGGGTCACGTGTTTGTGTGCGAGCACGGATCCAAAGACAAATGTGCTGAAGAAGATTTGCATAGGTCAGAATGTCCAACAGCAGCAGTGAGGCATCGCAGAGCTTACCAAGGAAGTGTCGGATAACCCTCATCCCAAAGTCAGTCCCCTTATTTTCATATTCTTCCTTCAGCCTGCAAATGTAATGGCAGATTGGATTGCTGTTTACTTGACTGATTTAAGAAATTAGCAGCAGTCGTGCACCCTCAGTCTCCAGCACCTTCAGTTTCTCTGTGTACTGGTGACGTGTTTCACTGTTCTACATGGAGGAGAAACAACAAACTTTTATTGGTCACATTTGTTTGTCTGGGGATATCATGGGACATGGAGTGGGGGAACAGCCACCATTTTGTGTCTGGGGAAACCATGGAGTGGGGGAATGGCCACCATTTTGTGGAATGGCCGCCATTTTGTGTCTGGGGGAACCATGGAGTGGGGGAATGGCCGCCATTTTGTGTCTGGGGAAACCATGGAGTGGGGGAATGGCCGCCATTTTGTGTCTGGGGAAACCATGGAGCAGGGGAATGACCACTGGTTTTTGTTCGTCTGGGGTACCTTTAGTCAGAAGGTGAACAAAGTTAATGGTATTTCTGACAACACTTGGGCAGTTTGTGACCTTCTCTTCTTTTGTACTTTAGCCCTGCTGGGTTATAAGTCTGAGCTGTGGTGCAGCCATGAGGGATCCAACCTGATTGTCCATAAGCATCCTTTATATCAGCTGAGTGGGGGAAAACAGGCCCAAGAGTGAGGTACCATGCCTGAGCTGGGCAGTTTCTCTCTGCAATTAGTTTCTCTCATTGCTGAGCTCTTGCCAGCTTTACAGCTTTCCTGCTAAGAACTTCCCCCAGGTGTAGATATTTTTCTCCCTTACTACCTGTAAGTGAGTTCTCTGTCTCCAACTATCCGTTAAAATTATGAATAATTGCAGCCTTCTCATGTACTGTCACCTTGAAGATATTTATAAGCTGTGATCCTGTCCCCTTTGAGTCAGGGCAGTGCCATTGTTTCTAGTGCAGTCACATGTCTCACTGTCCAATTTCAGGGTTCATTACTCTGCAGTGGAAGTTCTGCCTGGGCTGGAATTTGGAAAGTGGAGTTTTGGATTGGGAGCAATTAAAAAAAAAATCAAATACAGCTATTAATTGTTATACTTACAGGAGAGCAAGGGAGATGAACGGTTTTAGCTGCAGTTTGGCTGCTTTTGGGAAGTTATTGTAAGTTCAATGAGTTTCAAGCAGTGCAACATTTCTACTTTTGCTGCAGCCTCAATCCCCTCAGCATTTCCATCTGCATGATGTACATGTGCAGCCTGGGAAAGGTTCAGACACAGCAGCAGTCTTGGTGGGCAGCCGGCTCTGGGCCAATTACTTCAGGCTAAAATATAACTGGAGATCATAAAAACTGTTCCTTTTAGGACAAATTCTTCAGTTTCTCTGAATCCAGACCTGGTCTGTAATTGTAGGCTCTTTGGCTCTCCATAGATGGTGAGGAAGGCCAGGCAGAGACTCCAAGAGTTGATTTTTTGATTTAAAGGAGGTTGTTACAGTGAGATCTGACATATTTAATGAGCGCATGCTTTTCTGATTCATCATTTCAGATCTGTGTTTATTCATGTGGTGGTCTGGGTTACCCTCCCTCTCCAAGCCCTAGAAAATCATGTTATTAGTGATAAATGCTCAGATTGCTGCTGGCATCTGAGGATTCACTGATCAGAGCAAGCTCAGGGGACATGAGTATCCCCTTGGGAAGGCTGAGGGGGTGGTTGGCAATGAGAAAGCACCTACGCTCAGTTCTGCAGCAAAATGAGGCACAAATCAAATGCTTTCACACCAAGTAGGGAAACTCAAAGGGCTCCTTTGCTGACCAGATGTGCTGAGTAGCAGAAGGGGAAGACAGAGCCTATGTGGGAGTGCCTGTATATGTTAAGGAATCCGTTGGTTTCCATCCAATATGGGATGATCTGGTAGCTGGGAGATGATTAGAAGCCATAAAAAATGAAGGATATTGGAGATGGGTTGAGCTGAATTTCAGCTCTCAAAGACAGGCTGAAAGTGCTGGAATGGGTCTGGGGAGTGAAATGGGTCAAGAAGCTCTAAACCTATTCTGGTTTTACATCAGAATAAAACTGGATACTTTTCCTTTAATTCTCTGTCACAATGGCAGGAATGCCACTCTGGTGATTGCTCTGAGGACCTCCCCTTGCCGTGCTACTTCACCACCACTCTGCAGCCCTGCTCCTGCAACCAGCACCATCCAGGGCAAAAGGGGATGAAAAAGGGATTGCTCTCTGCTCCAGTATGGGGAACTGGGACTACAACCAGAGTTTGAGGCTTGTTGCTGCTTTCAGTTTTTAGTGGGGAAACTCCCCTGGGTCACTGGTCAGACTGTCCTGTGGAAATGCACTGTCCTGTGCGTCTTCCAAGGCCAAGATCCAGAAAGTACAGAATCGGTGCTGGCACAAGTGGGCATTTCCTACAAAGAGGATGATGGACCTGTTGAGATCTGCAGATGGAGGATTTTTGGAGGACTGCAGTGAAACAACCAACTGAAAACATGTTAGCCTCAGGACAGGACTGCACATCCTCAGTTGCTCCTTGTGAATCACTGGGGATGGAATCAGTGTGTTATGGAAAGGGTGTTGCGTGCGAAGCAGCGCTCTGTGCTAACATCAAGGATATTTGTCTTGTTGGTGCCTTACTGTCTTTGATTTCCCCAGAAACAAAGTGAATCCCTTAAGGAATTTCTTTCTCGCTTTCCTCCTGAAATTTGATTATTTGAAGAGATTGAGGAACTGCACAGTTTAGGAAAAGCTTCCCAGGGAAAGCAGCTTGCAAAACTGGGCTTGTCAGCTTCTGTCTGCCTTGTGCTGCACCCTGAGACTGAGTCAAGAGCACTCTGGGAAATACTGAGCTGATGTTGCAGAGAGTGCCTGCAGCTCCATGGTAGCCCATGGGGGTTTAAGCCATCAGAGGGCCTGAGGCAACAGCAAAACATGGTAGCAGAGGACTGAGGATATAACTAGTGAGAAGAAAATACTTGCTTTCCCCTCAGTTACCAGTAGCATCAGTTCAGTCTCAGATTTTTCCTGCTGCCAAGTCCAATGTTCAACCAAGACGTGGGAAAGGCCTGGCCTCCCAGCAGCAAGGGAAGCGTGAATGTGAACCAGACCTCACCCTATATCTGGAGCAGAGCTGCTGATGTTCCCAAGGAAATCCCTGTGCTGAGGTGGCAAGGCCTCGTTCCTCAGGGCTATTGCAGTATGAGGGATTTGGCAGAGGTGGGGTCTACAGAGCAGGGGTGTACCCCCAAATTATAACCTCGTCCTTAGTCATATTAAGGACAAAAGTGGTGGTACTTTAATTTTTTTCTACTAATGACAAAATAGAGTTTGAGTATTTTGATTTTTATCCTTCTCTTTTATCTCCCCCTGGCTCTTAGTAACGCTCTGCTGGTTCTCAGCCAGGCTGCCGGGGGGCTGCGTGACCCTGGCTGTCCCAGGCCCCCCTGTCCTCAGGACATGGCTTTGCAGCTGGGACTTGAATCCGTGCATTAGCCAAAACCCTGGCAACGCTTCCCTTTGAGTCAGTGTCTCTGTGGAAGCGTTCTTCAATATAACTTTGGTACTGTAAATACTGGAGATATTTACCTTCTGTTTCAGGGGAGTGAGGGCTTTGGTCTTCCAGCATATTTAATTCCTTCTCTTGGCTTAGCCTTTATTGGCTCTGGACTGTCAGACAGTGGGGAAGGGGAGCTGTGGTGGATTTCTGCTTGTTTTCTCCAAGGTGCATGAGGTATCACCTGCACAAGCAGAGGCTTTGCAGGAGTCAGTCTCCAAGGAGCACTCCTGACATTGGATGTGGCAGAAGTCACAGTGCAGAAATATTAGCAGCAACATCACATTGCAGATGTTACCCTCAAATCACCATCACTTTCCTCCCTCCAGAAAGGCCTCTCTGATTAATGCTTGTAGCATAGGAAAGAAACACCGTAATACATGGATTTCATAAGCAGAGGATTTGTCAAATACAAATGTGGCCCTTGAGGCATCCATTGATCCGGAGGCTCTTGTGGCTGCTTGCAGATTGATGGTCCACACCTCTCGTGGGCCAGCATAAAGTTGGAGGTGGTCACAGACAGCCAGGGATTTTCCCAGCTGAGTGCAGGGCCAGAGGAAGGGCATTTCTAGATTTATCACGGTCTTTTAAAAATGGTCCTCAAAAATGTTTCCACTTTCAATAGCAACACGTTTTCAGAGACCACCAAATACATATGGATCTCTGAAAATTAAATACAATTTGTCAAAACCCAGGTACCTCTATCATCTCCCCTCTTCCTCATTTACCATTAGAAATAAATGTAGAATACTTGGAGCAGAAACTAAAAATACCCCCAGTTTTTTTAATTTTGGTTGAAAAGGCCACTTGTTTATTTTGACAGGTTAGTTTTCGCTATTATTTAGAAGCAGTTGCCTAAAGCAAAGCACGAGGTTTAGGCTTTGCCTGCCCACACAACATATTGTCATGCTGATCTTCTATCAGCCCTGACCACCCATAGCCCCTTGCGTGGTCGGGGAAGGCAAGCGCAGACTCAGTGCCAAACTGTGCGTGTTGGAGACGTGCATGGGTGCCACCAGTGTTCTTATTCTGACCTGCTCCCTGAGTACTTCTCCTGGAACACATGGCTTCAGGGAGAAGGGCTCCTGGGCAAGGCTGAGATGCTGCACAGACACACCAGGTGATTTACCCACTCCTGCAGGGAGCCACTGGCAGTGCCAGCAGTGAGCCAGGTCTCCTCTGCTCCTTAAATTTAGACTTGTCAGCTCTCAGCTCTCTCTGCAGCTTTGTGAAGTGTAATAGGATCCAAGGTAGTTGCAAAACAATGTCAAAGGTGTTAAAATGATTATCATAAAAATACATCTGCTTTCTGCAGTGATGCCTTGGAATGCCACAGAATGCTTGGAAACCAGAAGGGTGGCACCTGGCTGCCAGAGTGTGCTTGTGTGGACTTGGAGAAGTCTGCTGAAATGGTAGGATTTTTCTTTCCTTTTAAAATGATTACTGTAGGCAGTTAGAAAAAAATCAATTCTATTTCCCATGTGATGCAGATCTCGATCTACCTTCTAAATCCCTTTAACTTGATTAAGGCCTTAGGAATTTCAACTATTGAAAAATACGAGCTTTTTCATATAAATATCTGAGGTTTATCATCCCTAGTGCAGCCAATAGAATTAAGTGCCTAAGTCTTATCTTGAGAAATTCAAGTAGCTCAGCCTTTAGGGATCATACAACCTTACCAAAGGCTTTAACATATGTTTGTATGTAAATATAGTTTACATATATATTAAGCTTACATACGTATATGTAAATGTAGATTATGTATATGGCAGGTTGCAGCCAATCTTGAGAAGGGATTTTCTTTATACCCTTTTATGATATGTAGTTGGGCAAACAGAGCCTGATCTAACCCAGGCAGTTTTGAGATGTCTGTTATCTTTGTCATCCTTTGGATCACACCTTCCCTAAAGGGAGGTGAAGCTCGGGCATATGGGTGGTGATTGCAAAGATGCATCTTGCTCTATGGTAATGTTTACTTTATAGCACATGCTGGAAAGGGTGTTAGTGCAGAAGAATAGAGATGCAGGGCTCTAATAAATGCACATGGCATATATCTTTCCCTTGGAAGGGAGTGTTGCCATTTCCAGCTACAGTTACTGTGTTTTCGTGGCTTGCCAAGTCCTTGTGTGCCATTTTCCGTACTCTGGGATATGTGCACTCCAGCTGCTCAGCTGCACTGTGCTGGCCTTGGGGGTCACTTGAGCTCCCAGACCTGTGTGTCCTCTCATGGTGGGGACAGAGTGGAGACAGATCTTGGCAATGCCAACAAGTGAGAGCAGGAGGGGCCAAATCTGGTCAGCTTTGAGCTCCACGATGGAGCTGGTCCAGTCCTGGGGGACCACAGACTTTGGGGAACCACCAGCCCTGCCAAGGAGGAAGTACTGAGCTTCCTTGGAAGCAGGAAGCCTGGTCATTTCACTCTGTACTGATTTCTCCACTACCCTTGGCGGTACAGCCCTGGGATTTGGCCTTTGCAGCATTGTGATTCCTCACGTCTGCAGAGCGTGGTCAAACCCAGAGCAGGAGAGAGGAGCTGCTCAGGGCAAAATGGGTGTAGCACTGGCACACTGTTGCTCTCCATGCTTTCCCTTCCCTGCCTCCCAGCGCTCTGTGGAACTGTAAAGGTCAGAGCTGTTAAACTCACCAAAGGAAATGCAGTATGCAGTGTTTGACGTTTCAGGAATACAGCATGGTGGTGATTGTTAAACCTGCTTCCTTCAGTGCACCAACAGTCCCTGCAAAACGTGTAGGTTGGTGTTGACACAGCTCCAGGTACATCCCGCTGGTCTCATCTGGAGGTGTGAACCTAACAGACTCCTGTTACAACGCACAAAGTGGGCAGCACCAGTCAGTCACACACGTGGATTATTTAAAGGGTTGGAGTTACCGGTGTGCTTTCAGCTGGCCCACAGTGCCATTTGCATTTTGGCAGCACGAGTGCAGATTGTAATCCTGCCAACGAGACAGATCTTTGCGTGTGCCCTGGTGCACTCAGAGGTACAAGTTTCCTCGAGGCGTTCCTGGTTGCAACTGTGAGATAAGCAGTGATCTCTTTTTGAAAGTCACCAGGTTCTGGCTGACTTGTCTTTTCCCATGGAAAAATATTAGGATGCATGATCTCAGGTATGTGGTGGTAGCAAAAGAGGAGCTATTGACAGAAATAGAGAACACCCCTGAGGACTCCTGTGAGCTGCAGCTGAAAACGTATCTGCTGAGCTCCCTTTTGGGTAACTGAAGGAGGCTGACTGTGAGCAATGGGAACTCAAAACTGTACCCAAGGGCTGCGCTGAGCGCTTCCTCCAGTGTGGGAATACCAACTGACTGCCTGTTTTAGTGAAAGCAGGGCCAAAAAAGAAGACAACCATGGGGAGGAAGAGGCAGATGCAACAGGGAGAAGCATAAGGCGTTGGAAGTGATGTAGCGGAAACACTGCTTAGAGCAGAGAGGAAAACCAGAAAGGTTGCCTGTGCTTGGAAGGGAAAGCCAGAGGTGCAGCCTGGGAGAGGGATAGAGAAAAGAGGTGAAACAAGGCAGGCTCAGTGGGCAGGAGGGATAAAGCAATGCCAAAAAAAGGATAAAAGCAGGTAGCAGAAACTGAGACTCTTCTCCAGTGAAAATTACAGCAGGAGAGAGGCCACTGTTCTTTTGTCATTCAGCTACACTAAGAAATTCAGAAAGGAATCCTCATAGATGTAATATAACAGCCTTTTGACTGACCTGAAATTGCCAGATTATTCAAAAGCATCTTGAAATGCTGGGGCTGAGGGTGGTGGTTGGTTTTGTTAAGGCACTCTCACTTCTTGTACTGTCTTCACATCTGTGGTATTTATGGGTAAAAATAATTCAGCACAAATATAGTTTGTGTCTGTCTTTAAGAAATCAAAGTTGTTGTGATGCTTGGGGCTGTGACAGAGAGCCCTAGAGAAGTGCAGGCAGAAAGCTGCTGCTGTAGGGAGGCAAAGAAATCTGGAGTTAAATAAAGAAACCATCTCCAGCATCACAGTTCCACCCAGCCCCTCTCCACTGGGCTCGTGGTTAATCAGCATGTGCTCCCGACAGACCCTTCTGATATATTAATTAGCGCAGCGCCCTAACGAGGAAGGCAGAGAATTGTGTTTCAGCGGCGATAAGCCGAGCCCTTCTGTTTGTTTCAAGGCAGGCTGGCCCACACTGAGCTTTCAGCCACCGTGGCTGTAAGGGATGGAAGTGGATGGTGGAAAGCTGGAGAGCTCTGATCTCCCTGTGGAGAGATGGGAGGCTGTGAAGGCGCTCTCCGCGTGCCGCCAGAGCAGAGCGAGCCAAAATGCGGAGCCGTCCCCCGGCAGCGCAGCAGCAGGGAGCTCTCGGGAGAATTCCTGCAGCAGCCCACTGCTTTTAAAACCTGGTCAATAAACATTAGATAAGATGGATGTTTCTTTGTCAATGAGTTCATCTGAACTTCAGTTACACGGGGCACTAGCTGGGAGACATAAAATGTTTTGTGCTGCTTTATTAAAGAGGAACTTTGATTACCTATTAAGAACTGACCGTTTTTTCTCAGTACATGAAATTCCAAATCTGTCAGTGCGGTTCAGTGATGAATATTTGCATCCTGAAGGGCAAAGAGCCCAGTGCTGCTGCCGAGATGCTCCAGTGTGCACAACTCCCCCCACAGCGAGGGCGCTTTCATGTCTCCTGTCTGCAGACACTGTCTGTCCAGTGTCACTTTGTGAATGGGATTTGGAGTAAAACAGATGGGTTTGAATGGAAACCCAGCCCTTGGGTCTGGAAGTGGAGCGCTGAGCTCCTGTTTGCAATTGGATTTGGATTTCAAAGCAACTGGAGGGTAGGAGGATGTGTTTGGGGGCGGCTTGGTGGCTCTGCTGGGATTAGGAAATTCTGCAGCATTGCCTCCCAGCCTAACCAGCTTAGTTCAGATATAGGGGACCAGGGAGGCGAAGCACAGGCAGTGCTGACTCTGAATTTGTGCTGTTTCATACTGGACCACAAACTGGCAGTTCAGCTACTTGAAAGGATACTTGGTTTTGTGACTTTGGCCAAATGACAATGGCATAAACAAAGCAGAAATGCTGCCGAGTGGTGTGATGTTGATCTGGGCTTCCCAGGACCTTCCTCTTCAGTGACTCAGGCTCTTGTCCTTCATGTGCTCAGAAATGTGCACACACAAAGCATGTTCAAGCAGTCTGCTGCTGGCACATTGGCTTGCTTTTTTTTAATTATTTTTTATTAATCCCACTGAGACAAATGGTATAGATTTTACTGAAAGGGGAAAATTGCTTGTTGCTATCCGAATAATGCAACCTAACAAAATCTCAGAGGCAGAAGGTGTATCCACCTGCTATTGACCCACCTCCTCACCTGAACTTAAATGCCATAAACCTGGACAAAACACCTCACTTCGCCTTGCAGCACAGATGATTAAAATGACTCGTTAAGGATCAAAACATGCATGAGCTCAGAGAAACCCTCCCATGCACAACCCATCAGCCCTTCCCTAGGGGCTGCAGAGCAGCACAGGGCAGCAGAGCTTTTGAGGGGTGTTGAACTGGCCACAAGGCACAGAAGCAGCAGGACTGATGAGGAATGACCTGCTCTAGGGGCTCCCATCACCTGTTGCTTTTCACAAAGCTTGTTGGAGAAAGGTGTTTCATCCTCTCAGGTATCATATGAGTTAAATATGGCACTGGGAGTTGTGGTTTTGCTTGTTGCCAGCACTGGTCTAAGGGGACAGTACAGAAAGAAAGAAAGAAGGTTATATTCAAGATCTAATTTAGACTGTAAATCCTCTGGTGATCATGGCTGATGCTCCTCTCTCTGTGCAGCTCTGAGTGCCAGGATCCTCCTCCAGAAACACGAGGTCCAGCAGGTACCGGAGGGCTGGTGTTAGTTAGCCGGTAATAGCGGCAGGAGCCACGGAGTCTGCGAAGCAAAATCAATGGAGCAAGATCTAAAAGCTGTACTAAATAACTCCTCAATAATCATAAATCTTGTTACCAACAGCTCTCACGCTGCTTTACAGTGGAGACGATGCGCTCGCTTTGCGGAGGCGGAAATTCAAGCGTCGAGGAATGAAGCGATCGTTCCTAGAGATGCAGCAGAGAAAAAAAGGGTCTGGATTTCTGGGTCGGTGTGTTATCTGCAGGGCTGCATTGCCTCCCTCCCGTGACCTGGAGAATCAGCATGGGAATAGCCTGATGGCAATTTTCAGCTCTCTGGTGGGTGCTTTAGGGAAGCATTTCCCTCAGGGCCCTGCTGAGCAGCACTGGGCCGTGGAGACTGGCCAGGAGGATGCTGAGAGGCAGTGGAGGAGCAGGCTCGATGCAGGTCTGCCTCTTCAGCCAGAAGTCTGCCTAATGGGTTTTTCCTCTCCTCTCAACGGGTCTCTGCACATGCAGGAGAAGCAGAGACTGTTAGAGAGATTTGTTTTGCAGCAGGTGATGGGAACAGCAGAGCTTGGGAGAAAATACTGCTTGTTATAACATGCAGCAGTCTGACTCCATCCCTGCTCGCTTGTCACGGCACTTATCTCAATAAAAAAGGCAGCTTTTGTCTTAACTTATTTGGAAAGCACATCAGGCAGGGGTTAGAAAATATCCTCCCCTCTGCTCTTCCCCCAGAGCCCCACACAGGGTCTGGCCCAGACCCTGCAAGAGGCAGCCTCTTCCCTGGGTTACTGGGAAATAGATGGGAATTTGATGGACAGTAGGTGCCTGATCTAAATCTGGGGTTGTGATCATCAGTGGATGGGTCAGGGCTAAGTTTCCCAGAAAGACTCTTGGTGCAGAGAGAAATTCAAGTGGAAAATCCTAAGTGGAGGAACCCAGTTTCAAGACAGAGCCTTTAACCCTCGTCTTACCAGTTTGGGGTTTTTTTGTTTGTTTTTTTTTGTTTGGTTGGTTGGTTTTTTTAATTAATATTAAAGTCTGTAGATTGATTAAACAAGTATTTACCTGATGTGAGGTAATAAGGATGCATTAACTCCTAAATCATTGCGGTGCTGGACAAGAAATCTTTCCCAGAGTGGCCTTATGGCTTCGGGGTTTGTGTTGGGGGCAAAGGAGGAAACCACAGGCTGTGACTACGCTGGTGTTTTAATGAGGATGAGGGTGAGATTTTGCAGCAAAAAAAACGAGGCTTTGGCTCATCGCAAGGCTTTTGCATCACCAGAGGGCAGCAGAGATTGGAAGAAAACATTGCTGCGAAAATCCTGCAGCAGTGGCCAGAACTGGGGAGGAAAATATTCCTCCTCTATGTTGGAGTGAGCGACCTGCGGGTGGTAGGTGGGGGCAGAGGTGGGTGTGCGTCCCCCTGGTCTCTCACTGGCTGAGAAGTGCCAAGAGCTCGGCTCTGCACCGCTGCGGCTCTGGGAGGAATGCAAACAGATTTCTGTCCTTCTGGCCCGTGCCTTGCACCAGGACCTGTCAGCTGGCTGGCAGAAGGAAAACGTAGCGGATAAACATTCGCAAGGAAAGCGAAAAGCAGTTCAGATTGACATCCGTGCCCCAAGTCCTGCTCTGGGCTGCGAGGAAAATAGAGCATGCAAAATGCTTGGTCCCTCTTGCTCAGCCCAGGCAAAAGCCTCATGGAGCGATCTTTCCCCTGGCAGCGACTTTTATTCACGGCGCGTCGGCAAACCGCCCCTTTCCCTCCTCCTGCCATCACCACACCGTGCCCTCAGCCCCCAGGAGCAGACCTTTGCCTCCCTTCGCCAGCAGACGCGTCTTCCCGCCTCCGACATCACCGGCAGCTTTTCCTCTGCCCCCCTTGTTCTCTTCATGCCTTCCCCTCCACAATTAAAGGCTGTGGGTCATAAACTAGTGAAGCGATGGTGTGAGCCCACTCACACTCCAGGTTCCAGCCCAATTTTACCAGACAGCAAAGTGAAGGGGCTGAGTAGAGATTCGTCCAGTCCCACTCCACTGGCTGCCTGCTGCCACAAACACGGGGGCTTTCCTCAAGTAATTCAGCTTTATGGATGGGGAAAGATACTTCCTGCTCCATGGTTCCCCAAAACAGGATTTTTAGGGACCCAATCATTTGTATTGTAATTATTACTATTAACTGGAATAATTCTAACTTGTTATTATTAGAAGCTCCAGCAGAAGGAAGGCACCAACATTTGCTTTTCTTTGAAGTGAATCTCTCACTGAAACAAAGCTGCCTGCTGAGGACCTGCAGGTAGATATTTGGCATATATTTGAAGGATTAAACAGCCTAAAATATCCCCCAGGCTGCTGACTGCTTTGGCACTGTGTCTTGCCTGTTCGGATGTGACTTTCAATTGTGCCTTTCACTTGTACTATTTTTTTTGTTTGTTTGTTTTTGCTTAGTTTATTGCTCCCAGGCAAATTTCTGACTGTTGTCAGGACCCTGGGCAGAAAACCCAGTGAAATAGTACTGATGTCTCAGCTGCTGTAGCAAAGGCCTTTTTGAATTATATGGCTTTTTTTACTACAAAAAGAAGGAGAAGGGTGGTTTTGCCTCTCTTTGCCATGATAGTGTTTATCAGGGTGCCATCCTTCCTCCTCCTCCTTTCCCCAAGCTTCTAGGAGGCCTTTGCAGTGCTCCTGATGAGACAAGAATGTGTGGGGAGGGACCAGGCAGCCTGTGGAAGCATGAAGGAAAGGCAGGTGATTAGATGTGGTGCTAAAGCTCGTTGGAATGGTCCAAATTTTTTTTTTTCTAGTGCCTGTTCAACACAAAATTCATAAGGGGACCTTAGATCTGGACCTCCCTACAAAGAGTGAGCTCGGCACCATCTTTACCACAGTTTCTTGCTGTAGCTGAGTTTCAGACTGAAAATGTCAGTGGTTGAAGATAAACTGGAGACAGGGCTATGGAGAGTCTCTGAGGCACATTTGGTATGTGGTACCAAGCCAGGCCCCAAGGTACAGAGTGTGAGCTAAATGACCTGCTCTGATAGACTGGGAGGCACATGGGGTTGAATGGTGCTTACTGACATCTCAGAAAACTCTTTTGAAGATTCAGGCAGGTTTTTAAATCTAAGAGTCCAGGAGAGATCTTGCTTTGCCCCTCTTTCAGCACATGTGTAATGGCACACCAAGGCTCCCCAGAGAGCACCACAACCAAACCAAAAAGAGCTCATCACTGTGGCATCACACACAAACCCACCCTTCAGCTGAGGGCTTGGTCATCCCTTGGAGTGATCCAAGCACTCCCAAGCCCCTGAGACCACTGCAAACACTCCCTGTAAACAGGCAGTAGTTAATATTCAGCCCTGACACCGAGGTGCTGCATAGTGATGGGTCAGACATGTTGTAAGCAATTGTTTGTCTTCCCTGACTGCATGAGCATGCAAATAGAGTCAAGTAAACAGAACTGCCAAAAGCCCACAGATTTGCTGTTTTAATTTTAGTGAAATGATAATTCTTAAAAGTCTGTTAGAACAGAGATATTAAGGATGGAGTTTCTTGTTTTCTTTTTATATATATATTATTATTTACAATCTTATCAGGAGCTTGAAGGAAAATGGTCAGTTTTAAAGTTTTGATCACAAAACCCATCAAAATTTTATTTAAAAGGACCATATTTCAACTGGTTTTTTTACTGTTCCCCCAGCAGATCTTGCTGTGGCTGCTCAAGGCTCGCTTTAGAATTGGTTTCTGTAAGCAAAGCAACATGCATCTCTGAAATTCATTTTCACTGAATATTTTTTATATTCAGGAAAAGCTCCCTCCCACACTGCAAGCACACTGCATGAGGTGAGGAGCCTGGCCTCAGCAAATTCACTTATAAAAAGATGTAAATCAGCATTTCAAACACGGATGGTGCCTGTCAGTACACAGAGGCTTGGCTGTCAGAAGGTGGATATTCCTTGTTTACTGATAAATTAAAGTCTCTTCACCCAGGAAAACTTTAACAGTCACATGGTGATGACAAGAAACCACTGAATGAGCAGGCTGGGAAGGGATGCCCCCAGCTCTTGGCAATTCCCAGCCAGTTCAGCTGGGAAGGGGGGGGTCCTGCACCTTCACCAGTGTGGCCCCCTCAGCTGGGACAGGAGAAAATGGTGTGGGAAGAACAGGGACAAGCAGCTCTAGCAAGGTGAGAGTGCTGCCAGGAGGAACCAGGACTGTGAAGGGGGGCTAAAAGGCACAAGGGGATGAAAGTCATGATGAAATGATTCTTGAGCTATTTCTTTTAAGTAACGGTTATATTTGATTTCTTCTTTTCCTCCGTAGTGGATGCCAGGTCACTCTGGCCCATCAGATAATAACTGCTGACAGGCATCCAGAATTAATAGGCAATTTGAAGCTACTTCTGGCTCATGTGAATGTTCCTGTTGGTCCCTCTGTAATGGCTGTAGAGCTCAACAGCAGTTCCCTGTGACATGCCAGGCTTCTTTTGTTGTCCTTATTCACCAGGTAGGAGCTGAATTGCGAGCCCTGTGCTACAGGAGAAGAGCTGTTGGGCTGTACAGGCACTGCTGGTAGTAGTAGAAGATTTACTCACCTTATCCCTTCTGTGAGATGATACTCAGCAAACACTCTGTTATTTTATTTCAATTTTTTGTTTGTTTGTTGTTTTTGTTTTGTTTTGTTTCTTCCTTGAGGTCTCCAAGGTTTATAACACCAGCATACCAATGATTTAGCCTTGTCCCAGTCAAGTTCATTTGGGGGGGTAGGAAGTGAAGCCCTTACTTGGGCATGAGGAGATCCTCCAGCCCTTTAAAGCCAATATAATTCCTCCATCTAAAAATCTTCCCTGATTTGTTATTACAAATGAGATGTTCCTTGGAGCCATGGCAAGGGATTTGTGGCAGTAGTAAAGCTAAATTAAATTTCCTGGGGTTCAGCCTCAAACAATTGATAAGCTGGGCTATTCAGGAGCCATTCAAAGGTTACATTAATACAGCTGTAACTGTATTAATTACCTTCACTGCACTTACAGCAGCCCAAGAATTCCACTTTGTGGAATTTTTGTCTGTTTTGCATTAGCATATGAGCACAGATTGCTGACACCAGAACAATATTTGTGTTGCAATTTGCCTTCCAGAAAAAAACAATTGAATGGTAAATGTGTTTAAAATAGGGAAGAAAAAGCACATTCGTACATTTCAGTCATAAATATGTATTTAATGAAATATATGGTAAATGGGGAAAAAATACATGCAGTGGGTGTAGGAAGCCTGTAAGATAATCTCAGTAGAGAGGTGAGAGGA
Source organism: Pipra filicauda (assembly GCF_003945595.2). NCBI lineage: Eukaryota > Metazoa > Chordata > Aves > Passeriformes > Pipridae > Pipra > Pipra filicauda. The sequence continues at coordinate 1,458,012 of NW_024104953.1, read as the reverse complement.
ATTTTTGGCATATGTGTTATTTTGTGCCCTTTATCTAAGCTGTTGTCATATCAAAGTGATGATTTGATGTACTCTTTGCTTAGCATGACATAACTCTGGTCATGTCTTCTTCCTCCTTGAACAGTGACAGCAGAGGCAAGCTGGGGAAACTCCAGAGTGGCTTAGAGAACTCTTGGGAACAGGGGAACTGCACAAAGGGACTCCTTGGGCATGTTTCCACTTTGGGTAGATATGTGAGGGCTGCGGGGGTGAGGGACGTGAATGAAGTGGGGAATTACATGTGTATGAATCCAGCGGGAGCTCCAACAGGAGCACAGTGGGGGGGGTCTTTTAAAAAAACAAAAACCAGTACAAGACAGGCCTGAAGCAGTTGATCATTCATTGACATCTTGTCCATCAAATGTCTCTTGGTGCCCAGTTACAACCCTGCCCTGTGGTATCTGATGACTTTAAGAGTCTTCTAATCAGCACTGGGAATTCCCACATAACAAGGGGCCTTTGAACCACACTCCAGAGCTAAAGAACTGAGTTTTGAGCTGATAAATGTGTGCCAATAGTATCTACAATGGCAATTCCCAGCCCTGACTAATTTCACGTGTTTTGCAAGGGAACTTAGAACAGCACATGCAGGGAATGGGGGATGAGCACTGGAATTGCCTGGGCTCTGCAGTGGAGAGGTACGTGAAGCACTCTGGAGTGGTAAGAGCAGCCAGCCTGAGGTACTTGTGTTAGTTTGAAACAATACTTGAAGGCTTCACAAACGTCTTGAACTTCAAAGGCAAATCACAAAGGGTGACTAATGTTAGATTACAGCCTGATGGCGAACCAAAAGTAGCATACAACTCCTCCGGCCTTAGGTTGTGTACATGTGCCAAGTTCATCTTTCCTTTCCCTTTCAGCGTTGCTGCCGTTTGTCTGCTTAACCTTTCTGCTTTGGTTTCTTCCTTTGATTTATTTTTACTTGTGCTACCCATCTCAAGAGATTGAGTCAGAGTCATAATCTGTTTGAAATCCCACCTGCAAATTTCCTTGTTCTCGGTACATTTTCTGACACACAACTGATTCAGCTTCCCAGAAGGATCTCTCACTCGGGAGAGTGGAGCTTTGCTCTCTGTTACCAAGGTCTCTCTCTCTCTGACTATCCCTTGGTACCCTTTAAAACCATCCACCACATGATCACTCAGCTTTTCCATAACCAGTCCATTAGCACAGTCTCTTTCCTTCTCTCACAGCTTGCTTCCAGCTTCTGTTCAACATCCTTCCTTCTGCTGGCATCTGTTTTAAGTTCTGCAGCTTTATCCCTTGACTCTCCTTGTGATATCTGCTTTCACATCCCTAAAATCTTCCTTTGCTGCTATTGTTGCTTCATGCAACAGACTCCTACTCCACTTCTGATGCACAAGGGAGAGTCTCTAAACACATCCTCACTGCCACCCTTGAGGACAGCCTTGAAAGATGCTTCTTGACTCCAGACAAGCCCCTCTGTTTGCTCCAATTCTGCCTCTGGGCTACTGAATGAGCACCTGAATGAGTTGACTAGTCATGCAAAAATGTTTTCCAAGCAGGAGGTAGCCCCTGCTGCTGCCCAGGTTAGCCTGTTCCCTGTGCATTCCAGTTCTCTTCCAGCTGCTCACAGCTGCCCTGGTGAACATAGCCAGCAGAAAATGGTCTGTACCTTAATGCAGCAGGAGTTCCTAAGTGTGGAGAACTCCATGGTACTTGCAGCGAGGAGAGCTGAGGAACTGGCTCTAAGAGCAGAGAGCTCTCCCAGCTAATCCCCACACCAGAACTCTGCCAGAAACACAAGAGCTTTTCTGCAGCTGATGTATCGTCCACTTGGCACACACTGATCACACAACTGACATGTGTCCATCACACAAATCATGCCACAATCACGACTGCCCAGCCCAGAGAGGCCTCAGGGAGCAGGAGCAGGCACAGGCCTGGTGGGCACAAGCACTGGGGAGCCACAGGGTCCTGCCTGTCTGTTGGGCAGCCCCAGTTCTTGCCCACACCCCCATCCCGCGGGCAGTCCCAGCTGTGCCCACGCCTCCCGCACACAGAAGGTCACGCCAGGCTCCTTGTCACAGCAGTGTATTAAGGCCCGTGTGCGGGTTGAGGTGGGTCCCGTGACGCAGCAAGGGGGTCTCGTTGGGGTGGGAGGGAGCCTGGTGCTGCAGTGTTTCCCCAGCAAGGGCGGGGAGGAGGCTGTCCCCTCGTGGGGATGTCTCTGTGTCCCAGTTCTTCTGTGTCCCGTTGCGAGCTGACGTGCTCTGTTCCAGCAGAGGTGGATGCAGTGGTCTGGCAGGACGGAAGGAGGGAGCAGAGCCCGGGGGTCGCCAGGGGCTCCTGGGTGCTCCCCGGGGCGGTGGCACAGGCACCTTAGCCAGGGGACAGCCCCTAATCGGCGGCAGAGCTGCCTGGGGCCAAGCAGCCTGGGGCGGAGCTTCCTGGGGCTGAGCGTCCTCGGGCTGCCCGACCAGGTGAAGGAGCCACGGCAGATCCTGGCTCCCGGCAGAGCAGCCCGGGGCTCCCCGGAGAGGTGGTAGAAGCACCCCATCCAGGGGATGGCTACTGACTGGGGGCAGAGCTGCCTGGGGCTGTCCAAGCGGGTGATTGAGCCCTGGCAGCCCCTGGCTCCCGGCAGAACAGTCCGGGGTTTGCCGGGGGCTGCTGGGGGCTCCCTGGGGCGGTGGCACAGGCACCCGATCCAGGGCATGGCAACTGACTGGGGGCAGAACTGCCTGGGGCTGAGCTTCCTGGGGCTGAGCAGCTTCCTGGGGCTGAGCAGCTTTCTGGGGCTCAACTTCCTGGGGCTGCACAACCAGGTGAAGGAGCCATGGCAGCTCCTGGCTCCCAGCAGCGCAGTCCGGGGGCTGTGGCGGTGCTGCAGGGGCAGAGCTGGGGGTGCAGCAGCTGCTCTGTTGCCTCAGAGGAGGCAGCTTCCGCTGTGGCACTCTCGGCTGGGGCACCTGTGTGGCTCTGCCCTCTGAGGACACGGGGAGCCGGGGGGCACTGGCTGTACTGGTGGGGGGCTTTTCCTGTAATCGACGCTTTGCTGGCCGGGGCTTCTTCAAGGAACAGCCTTCGACCATCAGATTTATCCCCACAGCCGGACGCGGGGGCGCAGCTGCCTGCAGGGAGACAGAGCAGGGAGCGGGGGCTTGTGGTGCCTGGGGGATACCTGCCTCCCCAGTCCCCCAGCCTACCTCCTTGTAGATGAGCTCAAAGGCGCCAGTGGGACAGCTGGGGTCGTCCTTGCGGTCGAGCACGAGGCGCAGCGTGTCCCGCTGGACGTTGGCGCAGAGCCGTCGGGTCACGGCCGAGGAGGGGCTCATGGTGGGGCAGGAGTTGATCTCCAGCAGCCAGGGCTGGCAGTCCTCCCCCACGAGAAAGTCGGCCCCAAAGAGCTCAAAGCTGCCCTTGCGGAAGCTCATGTGGTCCTGGGCGCAGCGCAGGGAGTTCAGTATCGCTGCCTTCATGCCGGGCACCATCACCTGATGCCAAGCATCCGCCCGCCCCAGCCGTGCCAGGTATGCCTGGAATTGCCGGCTGGACCAGACCCTGCTGGGGGGCACGCGGGGGTCCTGGTGAGGTGACGTCTTGTACTGCTTCTGGACGGAAACGTTGCAGAGGTGCCTGGAACTGGGGCGGGGAGAGCGGGGCTGGGTCAGTGGGTGCCGGGGTGCCGGCCTGTGGGGAGCCGGGGTGGGGGACACTCACTGCTCCAGGTGGCGCAGGGAGAAGGGCTGGGAGCAGAAGCGCAGGTAGCAGTCTTGGTAGAACCAGACGGTCAGGGGATTCCCATCAGTCACCAGGAACCACTGCCGGATGTCGAATTTGGTGCCGAAGATGGTGAGCGGCCGCTCCACGTACTTCTGCACCACCCACTCGCACACCCGCCCCGAGGGGGTCGTGCAGTTCCGCGCCTGCTGCAGCACCTCCTCCAGCCGCGTCGCGCAGACGATCCCTGGGGAACATAGCGGTGGTGAGGCCCCTCCTCAGTGGGGAGCCTGTGTATGCCCCGTGCTTCCCCCAGCCTTACCCCTGCCTCGAGATTTGGCGCTGGGCTTGAGGATCCAGATGTTGAGATCGCCCTCTACGCCGAACTGCGGCAGCTGCTCCGCCAGGCGCCGGAGCAGGTCCTGGCACCGCTCCCGCTGTGCCCCGCTCAGCGCCAGCCCGGCCCCCTCACTGTGGGGGGACACGGGGGGCTCAGCACCAGCCCCACCACGGTGCCCCCCCCGACCCCCATCCCGCTCAGCACTCACTGTGCCGCGCGGTAGTAATCCTGCAGGAAGCAGTTCCAGTCGATGCACGTCCTGCAGGGCGACGGGGTCTTCCTGTCGATGTCCTGGTGCTCCAGGACACCCAGGTGCTGCTCGCAGACCTCCAGGGCCTCCTCTGCCAGCCGGGAGGGAGAGGAGAGGGAGGACCCTGGCCCTTCTGTGGATGGCACGGGGTGAGAGATGTGGCTCCTGTGCCAGCCTTGGAGTCAAAGCACAGAGCCTCCCTGTGGGACGGGTGGCCTTGGGTACAGGGGGATGGGGCAGGGGGCAGAACACCCATAAGGTGGGCTATAAGGTGGGCTGTAACCATAAAGAGGGTGTGGGGGATCCCAAGCCACAGCCAGGAGCAGCTCAGCCCCCAGACACATCTCTAGCCCAGAACTTCTTGTTATCCACCTGACCCAGCTCCATGCACTAACCTGGCCCCTTGTTGGATTTTGGGGGCTGCTCTGTCCTCACCAGCCTATCCCCAGCCTTCTTCAGAGCCAGTTTGAGCAGGCTGCGAGCTGCTGTCAGGCGGAAATCCTCTGCAAGAGGGAGACATCATCCCCAACCAGTCCTGCATGGCACTGGGAGCACGAGGGGGAGCAGGACAGCAGCAGCCTCAAGCTCACCAATGAAAGCTTCCCGCTCCTCCCTGGTCCCCAGCCGGTAGCACCGGGGGAAAAAGGTGTTGGGGTCGGCTTGCTCAAACCAGGGCAGGTTTTGCAGGCTGAGGCACAGCCCCTCCTGTTTAGAGAAGGTTGTTAATCCTTGCTGGACATCCCCGTTCCTTGTGTTGCCCCTCTCCAAGGCTTCCAGGCTCCCACCTTGGTGCTGAGGGCATTCACCCAGTGATAGCGGTTCACCACCTCGATCCTCTGCAGCAGCTCCTGGTCAATGGAACTAAGGCGGATGGTCCACAGGAAGTTTGGCACCTGGTCCCGCACCAGGTAGGACTGTGGGAGAGAAGTGGCCAGGGTGAGACAGGGAGCCCTCATCCCATTCTCGTCCCTTGCCCCAGGCTGTGCCCTGCGCCTGGAGCTCCCAGGGGAAGGGTGTGGGGGGCTGAGGCAGAGCTCAGCCCCAGCCCTATCAGCTAACCATGAGGTCATGGATTTCATCGGAGTCCTCATAATCTTCATCTTCCTTTTCCTCCTCCACCTCCTCATTGCGTGGCCTTGGGTAGTGCAGGGGCTCTGTGGTCCCCAGGGAAGGCTGTGCCCCACCACGTGGGTTCAGCACCGCCTCCCCCTGCTCATCACCATCATCACTTGGCTCTGTCTCCGGCTGCTGTTTCTTTTGGCCGCCAAGCTGCTGCTTCAGCCGTCTGCCCTCGCGGGGGAGCTTCCTCTCCACCCAGCCCCGAGCCCGGAGCAGGGAACGGATGACGGGGTAGGGGCCCCGCACCGCGAAGATCTTCTTCTCCTGCACAGAGACCAGAGAGCTCAGCCTGCCCCACCCTAGTCCCTCCAGCTCAGCTCTCCTGAGCCAGAAATGCCCAAATGCAAGTGCATGGCGTTTTGAGGGGGGTGAAATCAGGCTCCTCACCTTAATGGCCTTCTCCACACGCCGCTTGGCTTTCCTGAGTAGCGCAGCGTCAACCGAGCGCTGGCGCCCATTGTGGTGGCCGGTGGTGGCAGCTGCCACCTGCCCCGTGAGGAGAGCCCCGTCGGAGCCCACAGGGCCCGCTGGGCAGGCAGGGAGGGGGAGAAGATCCTGACCTGTCTGCCTCTCCCTCGCTGAGCTTGGGGCCTCTGACATGGCATTCCCTGACCTGCTGAGCTTCACCCCCGTGTCCCAGCTGCACTGCCCAGCCCCAGACTGCCCCGCTGTGCCCCTGTCCCCAGCCTGCTGTCCCCGGAGGTGGCTGGAGTGTCACTTGCTCAAGTGCTGCCCCTGGCTCTGGGGCTGTGGGCCTGCAGTACTGCTCTCTCTGTGACACTGTCCCATGGCACCCTGATGGTGAGGGGAGCTGTGGGTGGCTTTGTGTCTTCCAGGCCAAGCAGGTCGTCCTATTCCCTGGTCCCACTGGTGTCCAGCACAGGACATGGCCTCCCCAACCCCAGCACCACTGTGATGTCACAGTCCCAGCCTCCAGGAGGAGGAAGTAGGTGAGCTCTCCTTGGGGGTTGGAGTGGATGATCTCCAGAGGTTCCTTCCAACCCTAACAATTCTGTGACTCTACAGGCAGCTCGAAGCAGCCTCAAAGCCAAAAGCCAAAAGTGTGCTGCTTGACCTCATACTAATAACCAGGAAGAGATGTGAAGGCTTTGAACTCTCCTGGCTAATCCCCATGACAGAACTCTGCCAGAAATACAGTTCTACCCTACAGGCTGAGTTATAATTTCTGACTGTGCTGCTTGATTTTATTTTGATGGCTACTCTAGCAAATTGCCCCTTTTACTCTCCTTTCAGAGATGCTGTTGTATTTACAATTGTTCATGGGCTCCTTGCCCACACTGCCTTCTACGACTTAAGCGACACTATTTTTGTTATTTACAGTCATCTGCAGCCAGCAAAAGTTTTATGCTGACAGACAAAAATCATATACTGATATCAAGAGTTCCAAGAGAGCTGAAACTTGAAATGGTATCTCAGTTGCCTGTAAAGTCCTTATACTGAACTGTTACAATGCTACACCTAGTAGGATATTTTCTCTAACAGCTTGTCATAAACTACTCATGCACGACCAGGTTCATACAAATAATATGGTCAGTAGCGACATTTGAAACTAGTATCTCTAGAGACGGCTCCTTGCTTTGCATTTGCCTTGGTTATCTCCTAAATATCCCATGTGCATGTGCAGCTGGAGTTAAAAAGGGATCACTGCTTGTAAGTGCTGAACTTTCTGTTGCCTCTGCACACAACCAATTACCTGTCTTAGGTAATTACTGAATTATGTCTTCATACCTATATATTTAAAGTAAAAGGGTAATGTATCTTCCAGGAAGAAGTTTTATGCTGGGATAGAAAATAGCCTTATAAAGCCAGACCTTTACAAAGGACACGTGTGTGTCACAACAGCAGCTATTCCATGGAGTATGCTGAGCTGGCTCCAAGACTTGGAATCACATGAGGATAAACCTTTTACCAGACTAAGCCCTTAACAAAAGATCGTATGTAAGCAACATATTCTATAGAGGAAAAACTTGATATGATTTTCTTTTATTGTAACCGAGACATATTTCCTGAGCACTGCATGGTTCCTTCCCTGCAGAGGAGTAGCCTTTTAGATCTTTGTCTCCTAAAAATACATGCTGAAATAGGTTCTTCCAGCTGGGGGCTTAATCCTTAAATTTTCTATTAAAGAGGGTTGTAAAGCCTTCTAAGTGACCACAAATAGCAGCACGTTCACGGAGGAATTCTTGCTTTCTTACAAGCTCCATTGTTGCAGCATCAGGGCTCCAGAGCTACAAAATAAAGATATTTGTAGTTAATTGAGATGTGAATTCTGCAACAGGAACAGTAAGAAGGTACTGTGAGCCAAACTGAGCCACATTCTAGCACTCCTTTGCACTTGAGACATAGAAGAGAACTAGTGTGGCCTCCCAGCAGAAGATGTGACAACAATTTGTGTATGAATAAGAAGGGCATTCTCTTGTTGTCACTTCCAATCTATAACATGCCATGGGCTCACATTACAGATAATGTGGGAAAGATCTCAAGGTAATTATTTAAAATTACTGACTCAGGCCCACAATCCTTAGAGTGAAAAATAGTAATTAGCTGTAGAGTCACAGGCAATGCAGCCTCAGTCCCCTGAGACCATGGCAGAAACCAGCACAAATCAGGGTTAGGGAAATGATAAACAAACTCCAAACACAACTCCTCAGCCAGAAATGGTTTTCTTTTCCTTTTGAAGGAGAAAAAAATATATTAAAAACAAACCTCTCTGCAATCATCTTTTACTCAGTTATTTGTGAGTATGAACAAGTCCCTGACAGAGGTGTTATATTTCCAGTATTCTGACTCTAGGAAGTAAGTGTTTAGTGTACTGTGATCCATCCAGTTCAGTAACTGTCACTGACATAATTCATGTGATAACTAATCAAGAAGTTGGTGCTCATCCTATGCACAGACTCCTATCCTTTAAAAGTAGGAGTGTGAAAATCCATACCATGAATGTAGTTGCGTTTGTATTTTACTGTGAGTCCTGTAAACTTTAACCCTGTTTTAAAATCTGATAAGAGCTTGATTTCCACAATAATTTGTTATGTGTATTTATATAATACATATCCATGAACGCTTTAGTTTACCTTTGTTTTGTGGCCGCCTCCCCAGCCTGTGGCACATCATCTCTAAGATGGCTGAATTGTGAAGTCATTTCATTGTGAAGTCATGGATTGTTCTGGATTTTGATCTCAGCAAGGCCTACCTTTAAATTAAAGTGAAACTGCCCTCGTATTTTGCTACTGTACTTACCTTTCTGGGTTTGAAGCTGATGTCATCTTTGTTCCTCTCTTTTGTTACCAAAGGCTTCCGAGCACTGGCCTTTTGGGAACGCAGCGTCAGTTCAGGAACAGGTTTTTCTACAGCTGGTGGAGGTACCTCTGGAGACTGGAAGAGAAATTATCAGCTATACCAACACATCGTGCTCAGAAGCCAGACACACATCCTGCATCCTGAAGCTCTTCTGCAATCTCCTTGCCCTGAGTGTACTTTTCTTAATCCATTCAGAATCTGTTTCTCTTAAAGCTGATATTATTTTTTAAAACCAAAAATTGTGAGGGCAAACCTTTTGAAAGGTAAAGGATTCTTCTCCTCTTTGGGCACTAAACCATTAACTGCTCTTTCTGACACACAAGACAGTCACCTCCTACTGCTGGTGACTCCATCCTCTGTCAGGTAATAAATAAACAAGCCCCTAAGGTCTTCCTCCTGCCTGTGAAAGCCCTGTGCTGTCCCTGGCATTCAAAACACTCTGAAAGGGGTAAACCAACATTTAGCTACTGGGACATATTCACTGCACCGTCCAGGGCAGGACTGCTGAAGGACATGTCCAGCCATGCAGATACAATTGCACTTTCTGCCCAAATAACATCCTGGGTCTGACTAACAAGAATCAGGAAGGTCCCATCCACAATAAGACAACCAGGATGTGGTCATGGAGGCTTAGCTTGGGAACCAGGGCAGTGCTGAGGTACTTGAGGATCCCTGGGGAGTGCAAGAAAAGCACCCAGAAATACAACAGGCAAATGTCAGTGTGGGATTTGAGAAACAGGACTCAGGTCAGCAGTTGAAATGAGAAGTCAAAAAGCCTGATATCACCTCACTGAATTCCATTAGCAGAAGGAAAGGACCTTTTCATCAATTTGAAGGGCCTTGTTCTTATCTTGAGAAGAAACAGGTGCTCCTTTCAGGCATTATGGTTACCAGTTGTTCAGTGTTTACCACAACAGAGCTGGATGATCATAAACTTCAGGAGGAGGGAAAAAGAACAGGAACTATCTTTCTGTGTCCTGTCAGTGATATGGGGAATAATTCTTATGTGGGTCTGGGGAAGTCATGAACTTTGTATAATTAGCAAGACAAAATTTTAATTGATGAACAAGTACTAGTACTGACAAGAATAAGTACTGGCATCTGAAAATGCTTTAACAAAGCAGCCTGATCTATAGCTTTAGAGAGAAATGGATGGCAAAGAAAGACAGAAGCACTCTACTAACTATTAGCAAATCAGTCCTTTGTTACTGTCTCTCATACCTCTTTTTTCTCTGATGACTTTGGCTTCCCACCTTTTGCCGTCTTTGCTTCTTCTTCTGGTTCTGCCAAATTATCCATAAGATTTTCGAGCAGGTCAATTATTTTAGCATTGTCAAATACTTTGGCAATATCAAGAGCATTCTTTCCTGTATTTAAAAACATAAATACCCGTATAAACCATGAACATTAACGTTAGCACTTGTTATTGCAATTTTATAATGACAGTACAGTCAACTGAATTTAATTTGGCTACTATTTTATTAATTATGTTATTAATTCCATGTGCCAGCAGTGTGCCTGACATTGGTGTGAGGGCCAGCAGTCATCAGCATTACTTGCAGAAGTAAGACCTTGCAGAAACAAGCCTTGAAACCCGATATTGCAGGAATTCTTGGAGTGGTTGCTTTGTTCTTAATGTCCTGACATTTGCAGCTTAATATACTGGTCCTGCAAGTTGTCATTTTGGCACAGTACAAGGATAGGAATGCAGACCAAGTTATTGTAGCTATCTCCTTCTTCCTGGAGCTGGCAAGGGAAAGCCCCATGTTTAAATGGGACTGAACACCTTCAGTGCTTAATAAAGGGAAAAAAGCCTCTCCTGGATCTATGAGATTCTGTGGCTGTAAATTACTGTGAGAGTGAACTGCTGTGTGACTCAGAACTCCACATGGAACCAGAAATAAGGAATATACATCCCTTCTACTGGCAGGGTTTCACCTAGTAGGTTTTTTGGCAAGGGAAGTCTCATTGTGGGGCAATGTTTCTTCCTATGCTGGAGCAAGAGCTGCAAATGGGATGCATGTTAACTGTTTAAATTACTGTGGAAACAGGGGCAATGACACTGAATGAGGGATCTGCTGTGAGGAGGCAACATTTCAGTATCAGTTCAGATTTGTTTTCTCAGGGAGTAATATTTATGTAGAGCAGCAGGGAATTTTTTTAACCAGAGCTGTCTATGCCTAAAAATAAATCACTTAAATGGGTGGCAAAGTATACACCGGCCACAACTGAAATCTAATTTTCCCTCAAATAATAATAATAATTAGATAGAATGTTTTCATTAAAGCCACTTATAACTCTGTATGTATCTTCTGAGGAGCAACAGCCTCCTTAATTGTGTAATTAATTATGTTACTTTATTTTCTAGATGCATAAAACCCAGGAAAGCTGACTATTTACAACAGTGATTCCACACTGTAGAAAACTAATTGAACCCGTTACCTTCATCCTGATCCTGATAGCAGTCCTAAATTCAGAATGCTTATACAAAGTGTTCCAAGAACTCAGTGTTTTTCATACAGAAACAGCCTTTTTTGGAGACATTGATATTTACCATTGCTGTTTGTAATTTGGATGTTGGCACCTGCAGTGATTAAAAAGTAGACGATGTCCAGCCTGCAGGCCTCGATGGCTCTCATCAGTGGGGTGGTGTTGCCTATTCCAAGGGCATCCACTGCTGCTCCAGCCTTCACCAGCAGCTCAGCAATATCCAGGTGTCCATTAGAGCAAGCGTGATGCAGAGGGGTCCACAGGAAATTGTCTGTCATGTTTACATCAGCCCTGCAAAAGAGTAAGAGCAGTTGTGGCAGGTGAGGCTGTCTAATGGCTAAAATAACAACCCCAGCTCCAAGGGCAATCCATGGGAACTGCCCACTGCCATGGCAAATTCCATGTCAATGGCTGTGTTCATGTTGCTACTCTGAAACCATTTGGGTCTCTGATATAGAGCTTCTCATGGAATATTAATTGTAGCAGTGTGTCTGGGCGTGACCGTGTCCCACTCCAAGCCAACACAGTGTCCTCTGTGTGGAGGTTTTCACAGGGGCAGGAAAAACAACAGGCATTCAGACACCTCAGTCCTGTAACATGCTGCTAGTGTTTGTGCTCCAGCTGCACTGGGAATGGCAGAGAGCAGATTAAGGAATTCAAAAAAGTGTGTTTCTGGGCCAAGAACAGGTGCTACAAAACGTGGCAACGCTGCCTAATGTGTGGATGTGCCGAGTTCATCTGCACAAGATGTTCAGCTCTCCCTTTCCTTTCTGTGTTGCTGCCCTCTGCCTGCTTCATTCCTGTTCACTGGCTTCTCCCTCTGACAAGTGAATTACAGAAGCTCTGCCTCAGGAATCTGAGCATTGGAAACTTTCTCAGCTACTGGGTCACTGTACTAGATCTGTTTCTGCTCCCAAATTAAAATTGGGATGTTCTGGAGGATGCAAGGGCTAGTTCAGGGGAGATATTTGCAATATGCTGGGATGAACTGATGAAGGGATGAAGAGGAAAAGCATTAACAGCCCTAGAGGTCCTGAACTGAGTTAAGGTCACTGTCCCACTTACTCTGTGGTCAAAAAGCTGCTGTCTTCCCAAAAGACAGGGAGGGAGAGGGAAGAAAAATTATAGGAGAAGCTGCTTCCAGAGATAGCTTCTTGCTCTTCAGGTCAGGTGATTAATATTGAAGTCTAGAGAAAAGCACAGATACATCTGTTCTTCTTTCCTTGCTTAAATTTTTAATCTCTTTCAGAATTCTACCTCTGGTGAGATCTTATCACAGAAAATACCCCCAACCCCTGACTTTTACCTTTGTTATCTTTCAGTTGCTGAGCTGTTATGGTTTATTTGTATGCAGTTTCCCTTTCCTTCATATTTCTCATTAAGATAAGCTGTTCCAGTTATTCCACTTTCTCTCTCAACCCAACCTCCATGCCTGTACTCAGACTCTGTCTGCCCCTAAATCCTTCTTTCTAACTTCATTCTTTCAGAAACAAACTGATCAGTGGGAACAGGCAGCACTGACTTAAAAATTCTTCAGTGTTTTCTCTGATCAAGCACTGAGTTTACCTTTAGCCCAAATTTCATTTACTTCTGAGTCTTTCTGGAGCAAGACAGAAAGTAGATACCACCAATTTGTGTTTAAACCTTGGAATTTTCTATAGTTCTGGAAAAATATGTTTTATTTTCTACTCTGTATGTGTTTGTGATACTGTACTGAAAAGGTTATACTGTAAAAAGGATTTGAATGCCCATGCCAAACCGAAAGTCCATGCTGCTGAGAGATGCAAAGCAAAACACTACTGGTAATTTTCCTCTCTATTTTCATTTCTGTCAATTTATAAATCTCAGAAGTGGTACTATTTTTTTAAGCTAAGCTATTACGTTTCTAGGTCTCACTGTTAAATATGATGTGACTCCAGTGCTGTCTAGTGAGGCTTGCTAAAAGTAGTGGAGATTAATTTGGTAGATTAATTTGGTAGCTGTTACATCTTTATCTTTGGAAAACCTGAATATACACATTACACAACTTCCCATATGCTCCAGGAATGTCAGTGTAATTACCAGGGTGTGTAAAGATCCACGTGCTGTTAATCTTTGCAGGAACCAGAGCAACAACCACAGTCACTTACCCTGAGATATTAATGTTAAAAATAACTCTCTCTATGGGTAGAGAACAAAGTCAACATAAATATCTTTGAAAAATGTTCGTTTAAGCATTTATGTGAATGACTGTAGGACTACAGCAGTGTGACATTAAGAAGAGATTATGCTATTACACAAGTATGACTGAATCTTTCTGAAGTTGCTTTCATTTTTAAGCCATCATTGAGATTTTTCTCAAGTGTGTCTGTAGGCTACAAAATTGCTGAAGCACTTCTAAAGTGAGGAACAGACTAAATAGCAGCAGGGGCTTCTGGTGTAAATCCTGCTGCCTCAGCTGCAGAGGAAAGTGATTATAAGGCCTAAAACCTCTGCATGCAAAGGCCCTGGCACGTGGAACAGGGAAGTCCAGGGTCACCTTGATGATTTCAGGCAAGCCACTTCAGCCAGATTTCCCCAGAATCATTCACCCAATTTTGAGTGTTCAGCTTTGAGGATGCAGTGCTTGAGACACGGGCATGAACTAACAGCAGTTCCAACAGAACTCTGCAGCTGACCAAAGGTCAGCAGCCCAGACACTGAAAGTTTCAGGCCTGAGGAACTTACCTCTTGGGTGCTTCCACTTCCCTGTTAGTAAAAGGTGAAAAGTAATACACTAAACTTCTGTGAAGTGGGATCTTAGGGAACCAACTTTAATATTAAACGTTATATAAGCAAAAAACCAAACCTGTTGCATACTGGAAATGTATGCTTTTGAAAACCTTTCCAATATAGCAATTAAATTGAAATCATCTTACCCCTTTTCCAGAAGAAGCTCCACAAGGACCACGTTCCCACTTGCACACGCAACCATCAGAGGTGTTTTGTAATATCTATCTTTTATGTCAACTGGCACACCCTCCTCAAATGCTTTCTGCAGGGACACGATGTCTCCTGCTCTGACAAGGTAGTTAATATCCATGTACATTTTCCTTGGCTCCTCCAGGTACCAGACACGGTCGTCGTGCACGGGGTGGGCAGAGGGGTGGTCCCGTTTAAATCTCTCCTCATCAGGAATGTTTGGAAAAGCCTCAACCAGGTACACAGGCAAGCCCTCTTCCCCACGTGGATATTCCCTCTTCGGAATGACACAGACCGGCACAGGGAGGCCTTTTTTGCCTTTTGCTTTCGCCCCCTTTTTCTGCTTCTTCGCTTTGGGCCCAAAGGACGACATGAGAAAGTTTTTGTCCAGGTATTTGGAGCCTTTAAAAAACTCGTCGAGGTTGATCCTGTCGGGCTGCACTTCATGCATTTTAGCAATATTTTCCATTTCTTCAGCACCCAGGAAGCTCCACCGCTTCTGAATTACGGATACAAAGTCAGCTCTGGTCACCATCCCATCTTCTTGGAGGAGAGCCTCAAACTCCTTGCGGAGGGAATCCTCGTGCTCCAAGGACCAGTCGTACAGCTTCAGGTGCCAGGCAGAGACCTCTTCCTCGGGGGATAAGTTTTTTTTAAAGCCTTTTTCAATTTTACGCAAAATGGTTACTGCTGCTTTAAAACCACCGTTCTTGGCAGCCTCTCTTGGGGTCAGATGTAACAGGTTTCTCCATGTAGGATCACAGCCTAAAATATGGACACAATTTAGCTGATAGTGGAGTGGAATTCCTGATTATGTCACGTAAGAAATTTGTGATGTACAGGCAACTCAGTGCCACAGGTCTGCAATTTTATACTGTTTTAACTGTAAGTAGCCATAGTGGGTGGAACTACATCATTGATCCCAGACTGGAAGGTCAGCCACATGTCCATATTTTTTTCCCAGTGGGAGAAGCACTGAGCAACCCATGCTCTGTTTATCCATGCACTCATGAATATGTATAGAAAGGCAGAAGTTCAGTGGAAACTTTACAGTTTTACTTAGTGGTAAGCAAGGTTAAGAAGAAACAAACAAAGATGAAAATATCATTCAGTGTTCTATACCCTAACATTACAATTTGGCAATGGATCAGTTTGAATCACAGGAACAGAACACAGGATTTTTCATGGTCCTCTTCAATCAAAGCTGGAAGTACTATGATCATCTGATTAAGTCAGGAAGGGATCGCAGCTGCTTTGGAGTTTGTTTCAATACCCACGGGCATGGACTTTTCTTCCTGACTACACAGAGATTTTTGTTTTAAATTGTCAGCAAAGCAAAAATTTATTTTCTATTGGAAATTTCAATGCAATACATCTAAAAACAACTAAAACCAGAACTACTTAATACTGTCCAATACACCCCCCTGATGTTGCTGCTGCTTTCTTTGAGAAATATTTTCTCACCCACATGAGATAGTAGCCTCTGTCAGGCACTTCTTAATGAGAACCACATTTGCCACGTGGTACCCAAGCGACAAGTCCTTCAGAGATGCCCAAATGAAACCTTTCCTTTAGCCCAGAAATAGAATAGAGATGATAGTTGCAAAGAAACTTATTTTTAATGTACCTCTTTGTCCTATATACTTGCAGCAATCTGCAAATCCTCCCTCTGCAGCATAATGAAGTGGCGTGTTCCCATTCATAGCAATAAGTTTCAAGTCTCCATTATAAGCTGAAATAGACTTCAGAATCTAGAAAAACAAAGTACCACCAAAAATCTTGTCTGTTTGTTAAGGTGGGAAAACGTGAGATTAATTTACAAATAAATGCAATATCATATATTCCCATTTTACACAGCAAAGTTCTAGCCCATGTCCAGCTGATCGATGCACATGTAACATTAATGTTTTCTATAGTATTATGCCTATTTAACTGAGGAAACAAAAACCCTGGGCAGTTGTAAACTCCAAGGACAATCTCCATTCCTGCCAGCTCACTGTAGGCCACTGTCTGGCCTATCTACCACTGCTGGATTCCTTTGGTACTTAAAAAGAAGCTGCTTTTGATTGCTGATTATTATGCTTTCATCAGCTGAGATACTGGACTCAACCCCCTCCCACCCCCCAGGCTTTGCTTTAACACCACAAACGACGATACCTCAAAAAAGCCTCCTTTGGCTGCAAAATGTGCAGCACTGTGTCTCTCAAAGTCAAACAGGTTCACATCAGCTCCTCTGGCGAGCAGAGCACGCACCACCTCGACAGCACCTTCCCTTGCAGCCTCCATCACAGCCGTGCGACCCGTGGCCTGCCAGGCAGCAAGAAAACACTTCAGCATTTCTTCCTCATGCGAAGCCAGGCTGGAACAATGTGATCTGATTGTTGCAAGGTGGCATAAAACTGAAAGTCTCCTCTTAGCTAGTACTGGGAAAAGGAGACAAGTCTAAGTTTCAAAGGCACTGCAGGTAAGCTTTAAGAATCAAGTCATGGTGCTGCTAAGATATGAGTAGTCAAATCCCAGCAACTCAAGTACATTGGTAGCTTGAGTGCCTTGAATAGTGCCCGTGAAAATCAATTCCTTGGTTAAGGAATCCTTTATTCTGTGTGCATGTTCTCATGCATATTTACAAAATTTGACACAAAATACCATTTCAGCTTATGAAATATGGAGCTATGGCTGGAGGAGTGCTAGTGGGAAGGCAGAGCAATCGGAATTTCACTGCTGTTCTGTGAGGGAAAGTTCACGCTCAAATACATTAATGATTTGTCTTTTTCTAGATAATGATGTATGTTTGTGTTTAGCAGAATCTGTTTTCTTTATGATGGCTGACTTTGGCAGATCTGGTGACCTTCCCAAAAACACAGCACATCTTGGATGAGGGATAACCTGCTATTATCATGTTGGCCCACAGCAACACTTGCCACTCTAGAGAGGGGCAAAGAGAGCAGTGATCCATGGATTTTGTTCCATTGAACCAAACATTCTTCCCTGATATCTGTCTTTGTCAGACAAGCAAACCATTCCTGTTATACGACCAGGATACTGCAAAACCAGAACCAAAGGAAAAGCCTTGAATAACATTAAGGGAAAGCTCCAGCTTCTAGACTTACCAACAGCACAGAGCTTCAGTCCATCAGATCTTTGTTAAATTAAGGAACCAAACAAGTAAGTCATTAAGACATACAAAAGAGAGATAAGTTTCTAATGTCTCATCCCTGCCTTGATTCCCCATCAGGTTGTTCCTGCTGGACTCACCTTTTAGTGAATATTTTTTGAACTCTGAAAACCTGAGAGCACAATGAGGCAAAGTGCAGATCAGCACTGCTCCAGTGAAGTACAGTGAACTGTAGCTCCTAAGAGCTGGCCCAGTTCCAGTTTGGTTTTGTGAAATATTTGTAGAAAATCCAAATCAGGATATGTGGATCCAGCAGAAGACTTAAATCCCTCTGCTCCAAAACAAGGGTGGTACAGAAGATGGGAATAGGCATGGCCACAGAGTTGAGCCCTTCTCACTGCTTAATTATTTCAATGTGAGGATTTAAGGTCATACACTCCAGCCAGCTGGTTATTATTCCATACTCCTGTGTATGTTCTTAGTTACAGAAATACTCATACCGGGTCTCTTGCATGGGGACTTGCTCCTCTCTCCAAGAAAGCCAGACACATGTCTTTAATCTCATGAGCTTGCTCACAGGCTTGTAGCAGCACAGGCCTCCCCTCAGTGGTACAGTTGTTCACATCCGCACCGTATTTCAGGGCAATGTGCAGGCAGTGGGAGTGCCGCCTTGTAGGTAAAAGGCAGTAAAACAAAATACCTGGGGGAGTAAACCAGAATTTAGTATTTGACAGGTCATGGGAGGAAAGTGATTCTCAATCACAAGTTACCTCTCAGCTATGTACTGGGGAGACCTGTGATTTAAAGGCCTACCCTGTTCAGGGGCAGTTTATTTCCATTTCCACCAAAGCTATTGTGGCCAAAGGCTTCTGTTGGGCTGTAAGGATTACCCTCAACCAGGGCTCCTCTGCAGGTGGGACACAACGTACACAGTAAGTCTGTAACACAGTTCAGAGATCGTTTCATGGTATTTCTGGTCTGACAAAGCTCCCTCTCACTCACCTTTCCCTTCGTTATCCACAGCAGTCATGTCTGCGTCAGCTTTTGCCAATAACTCCAAAACCACCTCATGGCCCAGCTCAGCTGCCTTCATGGCTGGAGTGCGTCCCATCGTGTCCTGCACATTGGGATGAGCTCCCTGTTCCAGCAGGAAGCGGCACATTTCAATGTCATTTTTCATGGAGGCCAAGTGAAAGGCACTATATCCTTCCTTAGGCTCTGTGTAATTAATGAGGTTTGGGAAGCCCTTCTGGACCAGCTTTTCTATTTGCTCCTTGTCTTTCTGGTGAACGCACTGAAGAAGTTTGTAGATCTGTAAATTTAGAAGTCTTCTATCTACTGGTAACATCCTGGAATAAGGAAAACCATCTTCTTCCAAGGAAGTAGTTTCTGCATGGGGAGAGAAGAGAACATGTAATCTCAGAGATGAGAGATTATAATTACATGCCAGTAAGACCAGGAATCAAACTATGTTCACAGCATGAAAATATCCACTTTATCTTGACAGAACATTAAGCTTTGATTTAATTATCTTTTATTATATACAGCATATATAGAGACTATATAAACCCATGTAGCACCTTGCTAATTTTTCTAGTCTTCCAACTCTTCTGAAGAAGTCTCATTCAAGGAGAAAATTAAGTTAAGGAACTGTAGAGTAACTGCTTTCCATTCTAGGAACTGTTATAATCTACAATTACTTGGGAGCCTAAGGGGAGGTTGATCATCTGTCATTTTCAAAGGGAAAAAAAAATCACACAGTGTCCTCTGTACTTGCTGAAGCATAAAATTGGTACTAAAGTTGATACTAACACCACCTCACCAGTACCTGAGCACCTTTTTTTTGGTAGCTGATGCATGACCTTCCTACCAGTCTATGTACATAAAAGAGTAGGTTGAATTTCTCTGCAGCAAAATCTTAGGGGGAAAAAAAAGATGCAGACAGTGGGGCACTGGCCTGGGAAAAAGTTCCGCCAGGTGAAGCAACACCTGCTTCTTGAGAAAAATGCAGTGCTGGAAAACAGCTTTGCATTTGCCTCAATTCTGGGTTTGGTTGGTTGTTTTTTGTTTGGTTTTTTTTAGGTTTTTTTAGCCTCTTTTAGCTACTCCCAGCACATGTGGCTGGAGGGTCAAGCAAGGGTCAGGCATTATAAGGACCATTTCTGAAGCTTGCCTAAGTGGATGGGAGGCTTTCTATCAGCTTCAGCAAGCCTTGGGTCAGCCCATCCTCCCAAACTCTTACAGGACACACAACAAAAAAAGGTGGAGGAACAGTGTCTTACTAGGGAATAGTTGGGTTTTGTTTCGTTTTCTGTTTAGGTCTTGCACAGCCCTCATTGCACAATTAAATCATAAAGTAGCAATAACTTAAATCTGTCACCTGTGGCTTGTTCATTTTCATCCCTACCATGTTGTGCTTCTTGTGGAATTTTATCCAGGGAAAGGGAATAAATGCAGAGATTTTTATTCTACTGACAAGGGTTACAGCTATAGCAGCACTGTCATCCTAAAGCTTAGAGCTGAGAAATGAGGCTACTTCAGAGCAATGCCCTGACAGAAGAGAACACCAGAGTCCCCTACAGAGCCTGGCTTTTACAGCCTGAAACGTCAGGAAGTCATTTCTGAGCAAACCTTCAATACAGGAAGGTTTTTTTCTGGCTTCTGAGCACAGGGAAAGTCGTGGTGTAAACGCTGCAGGGGCTGTGAGGAGGAGCAGCAGGAAGGTACTGCAGGGAAGGCTCTTACAGTACTTACACCACTGGAATTCAGAAAAGATATGTTTTTAAAGATACTTACATGGAGCTGACAAATGCTCTCTCTTGTTCTTGCCCCATTTCCCACCACCCTGCAGCACTAAGGAACTTCCAAGAACTAGACCCCTTCTTCCCACTATTATTCATTATTTGCATCTGGAAATCGCACAACATTTTTTCAGGAACTCACTTAGGACCAAAACTTGCCTTTTCTTCCCTTCTTTCTCCCCCTGAAGCTGCAAACACTGAAGAAATTACATTCTTCATGGAAGTAGGTTAGTAATGCCACAGAACACGAGCAGAACTGCAGCTGGCAAAAACCTGCTAGTAGCATTCGATGAAGGCACAAGTGGATATAATATTCACTGCATATGGATTTGGATTTGTTTTATGGATTATCCTTGAGATTCAGGACAGTGCCAGTGCTACCTCTTGCACAAACGTTACACTCAGTCTCTGATGTAAAAGCATCCAGAATCAGCATGTCCCAGGATTCTGTGTCTTCCTAAGTGAAATCAGTGACAGTGAAATAAGTGAAATAATACTTGCTCCCTACCACCTCTGCCCCATGCAGGACATGAGATTGACAGCACTCCTCACACTTCCTTGCACACTTTCCTTTTTGCTCACAGGGTAATGCACAGTCCATTACAATTCTAGTCCGAATTCAGCCTGATTAGTTTTTTTCTGGTGCTTTTGAGATGCTTATCACAGTATTATTTCAATACTTCACATAGGGATAAAATTACTTTCATAAACATAAGTGAAATTATTTTTATCACAACAGTGAAGTCTGTTGTTATCACAATTCAGCCACCAGTGAGACCCTACTCAGTTTAAAGTCTTTGCTTCAAAGCATTAAGAACCAACAATTTACATGAAAACAACTGTAACATTTTAACTGTGACAGTTAAGATTTCTTTGCAGTATTTCTGAAAAGTGACTGGATCAAGTTTTATTAGAAGTCTCTACAGTAGCAGAGTCAAAGTAAGACAGGTGGGATAGAAAACTCTATCCAGAGTCAGGTGAAGTTACAAGTAAATTAATCAGGTGTCTAAAGTGTAAGTGTAAGTATTGATCTTGCAAATCTTCATTAGGTAAATACTACCATCAATACATACTCCATAGATTTTTTTATCACTTAACCTGTAACAGATGTTTTTATGGAAAATGAGGGATTATTAGTGTGGCTTTGAGAGAGTCCTGCTCTGAGGAGGGCTTCATGAAGCCATAATCATAAATCCCAAGCCTTTGAGATCTGCTTAGCAACAATTTTATCTGTTGGCAAACATCAACAGGCTCGCTACCTTCATTCTGTCAGCTTGTATCATCATTTTGGATGAGAGCATGAACCCATTTCAAATCCAGATTAATCCTTTTCCTGCTATACCAAGTACTTAAAGAATCATTTTATTCAGATTCCTGTTTTCCCACCAAGCTTTGCAAGCTGTGGTCGAGGTACACTGACAGAGAGGGAAGGTCTGGTGCCCAGTGCTCTCACTTTCTGACTCTCTGTCAAAGCCTGGTGCCCGACTGCTGCTGGAAGCACTTGTGGCTCCTTCTTAAGACTTTGCAGCATTTTTCAGTTTCAACATTCCAAGTTGAAAACATCCTTTTAATTATCACTATTCACAAACCAGTAAACAAAATTTTCGTGTGTTTTATCTTTAGTGAGGGAAAATAGCTGAGCACTTGCTAAATTTAATCCCTTTGCGTGCTGGCCACAGAGATAAGCATGAGCCCTCTGTGTTAGTATAAAAGGAACCAATATGGTAACACTGCCACACTATATTTACAGCTTCATAAGAATAATTGCACTGGATTTTGGGCTGTGACTAATGTTTAATGGGAGTGATGCAGCAAAGTTCTTCTAAAACTGAATTCCAGTATCATGAATAGCCGATAATGTTGGTGTTAACTCTCCAGAAATGCTTTGCCTGGGGCTGAGGAATAGCTGAGGGCTGAGTGGCTGGGGCTTCCCGTCAGGTTCTAATATCGTGTGGGGATCTCAGCCCAGATCCAGCCCCGTGGGAAACAGGGCCCAGTCCTGAGCTCTGTGAAGGCAGTCCCGAGGTTATGGCTGGGTTAGACCAAAAGATGTGCATCCTGTTGTCTCCAGTTTGCCTTGCAACTTCCAGTCCCTCAGTGTCCATCCAAACCGGGATGTAACATTGCCCAGCAGCCCTGGGGCCAGCCAGCACCTGGCAATCAGGTGTATGAGCAACACCGGCGGGACAGGGGCTGAGGGGAGGTGGCTTCTCAGCCAGGAGCAGAGCCGGGCTCCAGGCAAGCCCCTGGATTGCTGGGGAGTTGGGAATGAGGTGCTGCTGCACCCAGGAGCGAGGAACAGGGTGAGCAGCCGCTTCTGCCCAGGGCCCTGCAGAAGCCAGGTAAGGGATAAATCTGGCGTTGGTTGATTTTCCCCGGGCTGCGACTCAGAGGAACGGGTGGCCTGTGGAGGAGAGTGGCTTTAACGGGAGGGAAACTGCTGGAAAGGGAGGATGCCGGAGAGCTGGAGTTGACCCACACGGTGTTACGTGCCAAGGACTCGCTCGTGCGGCCGTGCAGACACACAGACTGAGGTAACTGCGGGGCATGAGGTGGGGCCGATGTCCAGCGGAGGGGGATTTCCTTTAGAAATGTGAAGCACAGCGGCTCTGTGCTCCGCGGGTCCCCCTCCTGCGAGGCTGCGCTCAGCCCTCACAGCGCGCCGGCTCCGTCACAGCCTTTCCGCAGCGCTGGGGAGGCGGCACCCCCCGCCCCGCCGCCCCCTGACCACCAAGCCCGGCAGCGGCCGCGCCGCTCGGCAGCGCCGGGCACTCACCTGAGGAGCCGCGGGAGCCGCGGGGCCCCGCGAGCCCGGGGGCGGCCGGACCCCCGCCCGCCTCAGCGACCGCCATGGCCGCCATAGCCATGGTCTCCTTGGCAACGGCGTCGCGCGGGCGCCAGCCGTGAGGCGGCGGGTCCCCTCGGCCGCGGCCGCTCCTCTCGGTCCCCTCGTCTCCGGCGGGTCCCCTCAGTTCCACCGGATCCCCTCTCGGCGCCACCGCTCCCCTCAGTTCCGCCAGATCCCCTCAGCCGGTGGGAGTCCCCTCAGCGCCGTCGGGTCCCCTCAGCTCGGTACGGACCGGCCCCGAGCCGCCGGGGGTGAGGCGGCCACGAGGGGAAGGAGTTGGGTGTCGTGGCCTTTGTTGTCTTATTGCCCACTTACTTAGCAAACCTCCTTCTCGTTCTACGGAAAGCAGCGCTGAATAGTTGTTTTACCCTCTAAATTTTATTAGAGTCGCCGCAAAAGTGGAGTGGCGAGGTCTGTGTATAACCCAACCGCACAGCCGTCCCCACAGGGTTTGTGTAGCACAATAATATAAATGAGCTGTGTTAGACTTGAATGGAAACATAATCGTTCACAGTCTGGGCTGGAAGGAGAAACCTGTTTATTAACAGCAGAAGAATGTCAATGAATGGGGAAAAATGCTCCAAACTGTTCAAGTGGAGCCTGAGTCATTCTAGAAGGCAACAGCAGTAACACTGGGACTGCCCAGGCCCTCTGTATTTCTTTTCTCTCAACTTCCCTTAGTGCCTAATTTCCAGATGCCACAGCCCAGCCCTCAGTGCTCCTGTCGGGGTCAGTAATCGTGTATGGGATAACTGCAGTGAGACTCTTTGTCTTGTTCCTATCTGAGTTTGGCCATTGAATCATTTGCAAATCACCTCTAGCATTAGGAAATTCAACAAAAATTGGTTTTTGATGTGAAATCTCTTCTGCCAGGGAAGTGGTGACGCGCAGCTGGAGCCATGTCCAACAGCATGGAGAGGCGGGTGATGAAAGCCCTGGGACTGTGTGGTGAGTCACAAGAGAAAAACATCATTTTAGCATAAAGTACTTCATTATTTAGCCTGCAAGGAGTGCCATTTGTACAGTAGCTATTTCGTTTTAGCACTTTGTTATGTGAATTGGCTGGATCGTTAGTCTTGCATTGTTCTGCCTTGGTGGATTGCTTTCCTCTTTGGAAAATAGAGCACCCAGGCCCTTCTCTTTCTCCTTGGTCACACTAAATGGATGATGCGGACATGGCACAGCAGAAGATGTTCCCCTGCCGGTTCTGTGTAGAATTTGTGCTTTTACTGTTGCCAAAAATAAGGAAACACGTGTGTCTTGGCCTAAGTAAGGCCCAGGGTAAGTTGCCTTTTTTTAATTTTGTAGAACAGCACACATTAAATGCCCATTAGAAAAGCTAGCTAGTGTATTCTGAAACTTAGCCCAAGATGAAAATAACTGAAGATCGTGTCTGAAACACCTGCATGACTTGACTCTGGAAATTGTGGAAACACATGAAACAGACTGTAACAAGTATGGGTACTTAGTATGTCACCCCAAGTGTGAATGTACATGTAACTGCATGTGTATATATTTAGATTTTTATGCTTGATTTATTTTGTCATGGTGATCCGCTTTCCATGAGCTTTTTGAGAGTCACAGTAAGAACTCATGATGCAAGAAGCAAACCATCCTTTTTCAGCAGCTGAACATCATATTGGATGTTTCAAAGCAGTGTGGCTTCAAGAGCAGAGATGCTGTTCTGGTATTAGGGTACTGCAACATATCCAAAATAAATAGGATCTAAATCCTATAAGAGAAACTCACAGTATTTCCTGCCTTCAGAGATAAAGTTCACAGGAGAAAATTATTCCAAGGTCTGAAGCCTCAAGCTGTTGGGCTCTCTGTGGCTGACAGCTCAGTTTTGGAGGAGTGCCAGGCTAATGCAGGAATGCAAGTGGGATGGTGCTGGTAAAAATGTAACTGACTGCAGGAAGGAAAGAAAGGTGTAAACTGCCCGGAGCTTTAAACATAGCCCAGAGATTACAGCTCCCAGAGCCAAACCTGGGAATCACAGCACAAAACTGGACGCAGTGTTCCCGTGGTCTGGTACAGACCCAGGTGTCTGCACTGCTTGAGTCTTCACCTGAGGGCAGGGCTGCCCAGAGGTCTGATGGGGTAGGAATTACATGTGAAAACATTTCACTGATAAACAGGTGGTTCCAAGAATTTGAAATACAGAGGCTGTGAGGTTTTGTTTGATGCCAGCAGAAGGGTGCCATGCTGACAGCGCTTACACAGTCCCTCCGTGGAACAAGGGGAACAATACAGCTGTCATTTCAGTTGCTGTCTCTGTATTGTGCTGGGGTGTTTTTTCTGTGGCTGTAAAAGCACAAGGATGTTACAAACGTCCCACAGCCGACCTCTGGAGGGAAGCTGTGCACCACAAGGACTCTTGTGCTGGTTGGCACTGAAGTCCTGCTAACATCAGTGGGAGCTGGGCTGATGATGGCCTGACTTCAGCTGGAAGGTGTGCTTGAGGGTTGCATGGTTTTCACTTGAGCCTTTTACTGTGCAAGTAATTATCACTGTTATCCAGCTCTCTGGATTCTGATGCTACCGCAAAAAATCTGCTGTGTGGTGCATTCCATCTCATTCAGATTTGCCAGCTGGGGAGAATGACACAAATTTACACATTTGGCTAATTCTGAAGGTCATCTGGACTGTTTCAGGTCGCTGCGAGTTACACTGAGGGAGCACGAGATGAAATCAGGATGTCAGTGTTGCTAAGTGTCGATACACTTCCCTGCCTTGCCCTTCCATGGCGCTGTAGAGGGAGTGAAGTGCAGCTGTATTGGGGAGGGGGTGTAACTGCACCCTCTCAAATCAGGGAAATAGTCTCCTTCTGGAAAGAACAAGGAACTTCTGGGGATGATCTTTGTTTCATGCAGCAGCACAGCCACCCCAGATCCTTGTGCTATATGTGTCTTTCCTGGGCTCCACTGTTTCTGGTTTTGGTACCACTCTATGAAGTTGTTAATATCAACTCAGATCAACACAAAACCTACTAAACTGATTTTGCTTAACTTGTTTGCTCTTCTTTATAGTCCTTCTGTAATTGTTTGCCGTCAAAAACAATGCTCATTCTTTCTACCAATTAATATGCACTCTTGGGAATAAACCTTTGCATAGAAGGGAAAGTCCATGACATAACTTTTAGCTCCCTGATACTGTGTCCTTGGAGAAGAGACTTGGGGGGGAAAGCTGTGCCTCCTTTGGGGTGGTTGTTTTCAAGGGAAAAATTAACTTTTTTTTCCATCACCATTTCCTATGAGGGTCTCTTTCCTATTCAGCCCAGGGATTCTAAAATCATTCCCACTACTTTTTTTTATCATGTTTACTTGTCTAATGCTGTGCCTTGGAACACATATAACTCAGTGGGAGGACTCCAGATGACTTTCAGTGGGTTGTTCTGTTAATAATTGAAGCTCTGACTCTCTCTTGATTAGTTCTTTATATGCAGATCATGTTAAAAAGCTGAAGGGAAAGAAGAAAGATAATAGTGTTACAGCTGTTTTTCACTTAGCTTCTACTCTGATGGGTTAGACAGCAATGAAAATACAAACTGCCTTTATTTGTCCCATTGGTTCTCACCCAGCCTGTCACTGTACCCTCTCTAAAATCCTGTACACTGCAAGTTCTTAGTTTTCAAGGTGAAAGAATAGATGTTCTGGAGCCTTGCTCATCTGATGTTACAGGAGGCTACTGAAATATTGATCACTTCTTCACCCGGCACACAGCAAATAAAGGAGGAGTTTTCAGTTGGAAGTTATTTTGCATCTGCAGGGCAGATCTGGTGGTGCTGGCTCTGAGCAACTTAGTGCAGTAGCTTTTAGAAATGTAAACAGAAGGGAGACAGTGCAATGGGAAGTGACATTGTTTTTGAGGCAGAGAGAAGCTCCTGTTCCCTGGGCCTGATGGAGAAACATCTGGGTTTCAAAGCTGCTTGTGGAGTTCAGTGCTACTTGTTGTGAAGAAGGGTAATCTGCACTAAGAACAGATAAGAGCATGAAAGCAATGCTTCCAGAGTAATGTAAGGCTGCTGAAATCCCTGAGGTCAAGCAGGGAGAATTCCTATACAAGAAATCCATTGGTTCAGTTGGAATAAGCCTTGCTCCTGTTCCCTTGCTTGGCCTTGCTCAGTTGTGGTTAAATGAGGAGAGGGATGATAATCGTCTGATTATCTTGCTGTGGAACAGTTGGGAGCCCAGGCTTGTCCTCCTGCCAATGCCAGCTCCAGGGATGGGTCCAGCATTTGGAAAGAGAAGTAACGTGTTCCACAATCTCCAACAGGTGCAGTGGCTGTTCCACTGCTGAGTGTACCAGGAGAAAACCTGGAATAATCAGTCTGTTTGCTCATCCTAGCTGCCCAATTACCCACTGGGGAGAGCATGAACTTTTCTCAGTAATTAATTTAACATATTAAGAATGGCTTCCAGGTATAGGATGCAATTTCTGGTTCAGATCAAAAAGTTAACCATGTCAGCTTACAGCAGAGACTTTGGTTTGATATGGGAGAGCTGGCATGGGGGAGGCTAAAGCTCCACGCTCCTGCCCTGTATCTACCAGTGTCACCACAGTTGATTCCAGCTGTTCTGGGATCTTTTGGTCCCAGGGTTCTTGGATTTTGTGCCATGCCACAATCAAGCCAAATTTAAAACTGTGTATGTGTTAACCAGGAATCTTTCCCACAACAATTAGTAGGAGACTGTTAATGAAGCCACCATGCTCAATTACTCTCATAGATAAAAGTTACTAAAGTTTCCCTTTCTTGTTAATAGATACTTCATCAGACCCTGTTCCTTATAAGGTAGCAAAACCAGAGCTCCAGGCTGAATGTGTTTTATCTGAGCTCCAGGAGTACTGATATCTGTCACCTTAGGTTAACACATGGATTAATCCAGACATCAGATAAAAGATAGAGTTTATTTAGGATTAAATACTCATTTATAAATAAATAGAATATGCAACTTATTTTCCGAAGTGTTTGATATATTGGCTTTGCTACAGATTTGTTCAGAACAACCTGAAAAAGGACTGAACTGTAGTTAGCCAAGACAGTGTTCCCATGTTACAACTTTATCATTCATAGTATCATAGAATGGTTTGGGTTGGAAGGGACCTTAAAGATCATCCATTTCCAACCCCCTTGCCAAAGGCAGGGACACATTTCACTAGACCAGGTTGCTCAGAGCTTTGACACTTTGGCTACAGCCACTTAACTCCATTCAAAGTATTTCAGGGTCCATTGCTCATTCCTAACTTTTCCATAATCTCTCCCTATCACCTCTAAATAAATGGCTGCTCAAGTTTCTACAACTAAGGTCTTTTCATCTCTGCTGGGATGACTTCAGGCGTACAGTTGCCCTGTAGGATGTGCTCCGTTTTGTCTGCATCGTGTCTGTAACACAACACCCTGCTATTGAAGTAGAAAAAGCTGCATTAAAGTTTCTAGGCAATACCTAAAGCAGTGTAAGTGGCCTTTTTTTTTTCCACGCAGGAGAGATAAAGTTACCTAGACAACTGATTTAATTTTACACGGGGGGGGGGGCTGTATATTTTTTTCCCTGTGAATCAGTGACAGTTTTGACTAGGGAGACCCTCCAAAGCTTGTACTGGTTAATCGGTGTCCTTATAATGCCTGGGGGCATTAAATTCAGCTCTGCATTTCACATTTTGAAAACTGCCTCACCCAAGTAGGCTATGCAAGTTTTACTTTACTCAGAGCATAAGACAAAACAGAATCCATCACAACAGTGGGGAATAAAGCACACACAAACACCAGTGCCTTTTCCTTCAGCTTTGCCACCATGTAACGTGCCTTGGGTGCAGGAGATGTTAAAGCGTCTACCATGGCATCCACAACCTCGTGGCCATTTGTGCTTCCTTCACTGAGAATGCTGTTGAAAAAGTCTGCCCGCTCCTGGACGTACTCCTTGTTGTAAACAGCCTTTTCCTCTTCGCTGAGTTCGCTCCAGATCTCCTCGGCGCTGACCGGTGGCTGGATTCTCGTGGAGCGCGCGTAATTTCCTGGCTGAATAATGCAGACCTGGGAGCAAGACGTAAAACTTAGCAAGATGCAATCAGTCATAGTGAATTCAATTAAATCCCACAGTCAGTGAAACAGATCAAAAGCTTTCTGCAGACAGATTTCTTACGGAAAATGCTGCTTTGTTGGAATTTTAACCTTTGAAACTTGACTGAAATCAAAATGTATTCCCGTGAAACGTTTAAGATTGCAGAGGTGCTTTATTCTGACTTCCTCATTTCACTCTGATGTTAATGTTCTTGTTTTGACTACTCAGCACACCCTCACAGAATGCAATAGTGCATCTTTGATAGAAGGCTTAATGGTATAAATGTTTTGACAATACTGAGACAAAGCATTTCAGTATGACTTTGATGTCTCCAAAGTGGAATACTTTGGATTTTTCCCTCAGTGGAGAATCTTGAAATTGATAATTTTTTTGACCCAATTTGGGACAAAAGGAGATGTCAAAGAAAATTAGAAGGTCCTGGGGAAAGAAGTGCTGTTTTCCCCAAGTAGGTGTAATTAAAAGTAAACTAGGTCTTGTCAGCCAAGTACAGGGGGAACCAAAGCTCCTGGTCTGCCTCTCACTGAAGTTGTCAGCAAATTTCTGTGGGTTTGTGCACATGTAGAGATTTAAATTGAGAGGTCACAGGTCCTTTGCTGCTCTGCCTGTTTTCTTTGTGTGTGTTGTTTCTGAGGCTTCTGGGGAATTTCAGAGCAGGCTGAGCACTCACAGTATCCATGCTTTCCCTCAGTTAGCAGCAGGCTTGTTCAAACTATTTGTAGATATGCAACATTAAAAGCTCCATGGCATTTGACTGACCTGATTTCTACAGAGCGTAACACAAGGTGAGGAAAACCAGTGCTGAGCTGTGTAGGAGACTCGGGGATGTGACAGGCGCTCTCTGGGAAGTCTGTGGTCACGTAAAACCTTAATGTCTCCAATCTGCCACCCAGCCCATCTACCACGGCTCCCACCTGTGTGTCAGTGCTGGCAAGGGGCTGCTCTCAGCCTGCAGGGCACATCTGAAGGATTGGGGGCAGATCCTATTCATGGGGAGCAGGACAGACTCCAGCAGAGGGATGGTGTGCACAGCTGGGGCAGCTTATGCTGCCTCGGGTAGGTTTGTCCCAGGACATCTTTAGGAGTCTTCCCTTTTGGTACTGTTTAGAGAAGTGTCTGTTATCAGCCAAATTAATGCCAATAGCAAATCTCCCACATTTATTGTAAACAAAGGGGGTGTAAAAACTTCCCTTTTTTTTAGTTGGCTAGAAGAGAAGGAGAGATGGTATTTTTTTCCATTCCTTAATTTTCTGTAGCCTTTCTAATGGAAGACAAGTACTTTGATTGCTGTAGGCAGCCAGCTTGTGTGGCCAGAGTTCAGCCATAGCTCCATCTGTTCCTTGTCACCTCTGTGCAGCTTTCTCCTGAAAGGACAGAGGGGACAACAGAGCAGGGGAAAGGGAGCACAGAGAAGCAGGACTGTGTATTTTGAAGACTCTCCACAGGGTAGGTTCTCAGGCAAATGCCAGCCAGCATCTTGCATACAGCGAGAAACAGAAAAATAACTCTCACGGACGTTCTGGAAATGTTTGTCAGCCTGGCTCACTCTGTGTGCTGGGACTGTTCCAAGGAGGGGAACAGTAAAAATCCCAAAACTACCGAAGTAGCTAACTTGTTAAACTAAGCTCTTCCATGCATTTGAGATTATCCTCAGCTAATCAGCTGAAATCCTCATCATGCTGTGGGGTATTAGGATCCATAAAATCACTCGCATTTTATAGCATTTTATAGCATTTTGTATTTATCTGACAGGAGTGGTTAATAGGTGCATAGCTGTAATTTTTTTCCCCAACACAAAGCTTCTGAACAATGCTGTAAATCTGTGTATGTAAAGAGAGCACCAATGTAAACCCTCCAGGGAAGACTTTTAGGGTTTGAGAAGAGTGTTTCAACAGTAGAGTGACTCCAAGGAAAAAGCCTAGTGAAGCTACTTAGTGATCTAAGCTTCAAGTTTGACTATCAGTGTTGCTTAGGCAGGGCACTAAGAGCACTCTTAGAGCCTCTTAGGTTAAGAGAATAAAAACATAATTACTCTGCACAATAATGCCTCTTGCTGTTCTCACAAAAAGGAAGGAGCTTTTAAGCACTGATGTTGTAAGAGAAGAGGAAGAACCCCTCAGGCAGGTGACAAGCCCCCTCCTCTCTCTGCACAGCACTCAGGGTCTGGGCTCTTTGCTTCTGCAGCCACCCCAGGGAACATTTGACTTGTTTGGTGCTGTTACAAGCTCTGTGTGGAATGTGGCACTGCTCAGGCAGGCCCGTGTCAGGAAGTTTCTCCACTGTAGAGAATGGAAAAAATGTGCAAGTTCCAGTGCTGGCACACAACCTGCTGTCCCACAGCTTCTCAGAACTGCAAACATCACTCAGGCCCGCTGTTCTTAGTGATTTCCAGCTGACTGATAAGCCACAGAGAAACCACCTCTTTCTGAAGGGAAGCTGCACCCATGGGTTCAGTTCTGGTCTTTATCTTTGTCACTTTGGATGCACGGAGCTTACTTTGCACAAGATTGGATATCATTTTGCATACACTTGTTCCCTTGGCCAAAATTTCCACCTTGTGCTGGTTTGGGGATAGGTCTTTCTCATATGAAAATGAGTATTAGAAATAGCATGGAGTTTCACACAAGGTACTTGTTACATCACTTACCTGGACACCAAACTTCTTCATTTCCAGTCTTAGAGCATCACAGAATTTTTCAATTGCTGCCTTGGTCATGGAATAAATGCCATTTCCCAGAGTAAAATAAGCGATGATGCTGGACATGAAAACAATACGTCCTGGAAAGAAAATAGTTCAAATCACATAACTTTGCTCTCAGTCTTTAACGTGGAATTGGTTTACCTCAGGCTTTGAGCTGCTAATTCTGTGGTATTTATGAGGCTGCTTTACTGCAGAGTATGCCAAAGCTGGGCAGTGTAAGCACTCGCTCCCCAGCACAGAAGTGCACTCAGCTCTGTAGGCAGAGAACTTCACACAAAAACCTGCCCTCCTTCCATCTAGTGACAGATGCTGGACCAGGCAAAGTTTAACGCACTCCCAGTGTGCTGCTTATTCCTGCTGAGTCTGAGACAGGGTGGAAAAGGTGGAAACAAAGCAGTCCCCTAAAAACTTTAGACTGAAAAGTAGTAATAAACCACTGTGCTAGTAAGAGGAAGACTGCAAAGGAGAGGAGAGGAGTAGATGATTTGCCCTGAGCTGGATATATGGTTACTAATACCATTTTTCCTGTGCTAATGATGTCTGTGCACTGAGACACGGCTTTATAACTGTGCACACAAAGTCAGACTGAACACTGATAAGCCTCACCAAGGAAATGTGACTTGACAAAATGTGTGCAGTATTACACTGCTTTGCCATAATTTCCCTGATCTGTGCTGCTTTCCCCCCTTTGTAGCTCCTGCTGAGCACAGGCATGACTTTAATAGCAGAGATTTCTGATCTGAGGCACTGGGCTGTGCTTCATTTCCATTGTTTACTTGTCAACTTCTGTCACATAGTCATACCAAAGAGTAAGGAATGTGTGAATGTGGATATATAAATACCAGAGGTGAGGCAGAAGGTGGCCTTGTCTCTAACAATGCAGAGAACAGAGCTGCACTCCTGTTGCTGCCACAGATGCAGATACATCTGGGCCCCAGGTCTGACCAAAAGGAACAGGGTTGTGGGACATCAAAAGGGTGTCATGAGAATGCTGTGAAATCTGTCATTCTGAATTAGGTTCCCTGCCTTCCTACATAGTGTCCTGAATAAATCTTACACACAGTAAGAGGAAAAGAACTACCAGCTTGCTGATCAAGATGCTGCATCAGCTGACTTGGCAGGCTGGAAAAGATATGGGGAAATGTTGCTCCTCTCAGGGTAGGACGCTTAAGTTCTAGGCTGGAGGGCAATACCTCTCTTTACAGGTACTAATAATCTTGAAGGTTTTCTTGGAATAGCTGCCCATCCTAAAATGGCAGCAAGCCCCTTCCTTCACGGTGAGTGATGGTAGAACAGCCTCTGCCTCCTTTGTCCAGTAGCCAAGTTATTTGGGGCCCACACCCAGGATGGGGGACACATCATTTCCCTTCTCTCTTTGCCTCAGGTGACTGAAACCCAGCTTTCCCAGGAGAACACACTAACATTTGTAATTCAGGCTTTTCATTTGGAGATGTTGCTTGCTGCCCCCAAGAACGTGAGCTTTAGCTGTCCTGGCTGTTCCTGCAAGGAAGGAGATAGGAAAACTTGGGTTTTTTCTAAAAGTGCCCTGGCCTCCTCTCCTGCATAGATGGAACTTGAAAATGGAGTGCAGGCAGTTAATCAAGGCAGCATTGTCAGCCAGGGGTGAGATGCAGAGTGCTCCTCTGTGCTGTGTATGTGCAGCCATCCAGACCTCAGTCTTCTAAAAGTTTATGCATGTACTTAATATCATACACACAATTAGTCCCCTTTGCTTCAGAGTAACCCCGTGCAATTCAGGAAGTCAGAGAAATGCCTCTGGTGGATCAGCATCACAGAGTTTTAGCAGTAAGCAGGACGTCACAGGAAAAAAGGGGTGTCTCCCTGTGTAATGGCCACATAACACACTCACTGGGTACATACAATAGCACATTCTTTTACAAAAACACATCCAGCTCGTGGTATTTAAAGGCTTCTTTCTTCTTGTGTCAGAATATCATTAACCAAAGGCAACCAAGCAGAAAGAAGCAGAGTAGCCAGAAAGAAAAGGGGATGCTTTTATCTTACTAACAGTTTGTGTAGCAGTGACATCTGGGGCTTCCAGATGAAACTCAGCCCTTCCTGTGCCTGATGCTGCACACACAGAGCACAAATCCTCATCTCTTACAGCTGACACACACAAGCTAAGCAACAGTGGGAGAAAGGAAAAGGGTATCCTCTTTCCCAAATACAGATGGAGACAGGTAGGGAACAAACTGCAAAGCAATTGAGATGTGCTGCCATGCTGGAGAGGGTTATGAAACCATTTCTTCTCAGAAGAAAGGATAAAGCCCACGAATGTGGAGGCCCATGCAAATGCATTTATCCCACTGGATACCTGTGTGTCTCTGTATGACACTGTTTCACATACTTGAAGTCTCCTGCCCCAGGTCACAGAGAGGATCTTGTTAGACCTGGAACTGGAAGCTGGATGTCTCTAGTTCACCTCTGCAGGGTCATCCTTTCTCTCCTAATTGCCAAACAGTAAAATAGTAAAGCCTAAGTAATAACATTAAGCAGTTCATTGGATCTTTGTGTTTTCTCATTGTCAGTGCTTACAAAATCTTGCCTGGGCTTAGTGATCTCCTGTAAACATTTTTCCTCTCTTTTTTTGAGTCAAACACTGAGATAAATCCTTATTTGTAAATACTTCTATGTACTGCAAAGACAGAATCTTTAAGGATATTTTTTGCTCTTATGACTTTACCCTCTTTTCAGGATCAAGTTGCTCTTTCAGGCCACACAGAAGGAGGCTGTCATTTCAGTTCAATGAGAGACAATTAAAGCTGCTTTTATAGATGCTACATTACCCTGATTATAGTAAGCTAATTATTCTACAACTCTAAATAACAGTGGATTAGCATTACCCTTGTATTTCCTTAGAAGGGGAAGAAATTCCAGGGTTGTTCTGATGCTCCCAAGGAGATTCACATCTGCAAATTTTTCGTATGTCTCCATAGGCAGCCACCCTGTCTCGCCAAAAGTTGATATTCCTGCATTGTTGACAAGCCCCCAGAAACCTGTGGAAGAGAAACGTCTCAACGAGCATCTTTAACTGAGAAACAGCCACCACCAGAAAACAAAGCAGCTCTGGTGATTTGGACCCTTGGAAACAACCATATAGTTGTGTTATGTTTTTGTCTTTTCTGCTCGTAAGCGCAGACATGTTTTGTTTGATGAATGAATGCAGTTTTGGCCATTATCTGGACTACATGGAATGGTTTGAGTTGGAAGGATCCTTAAAGATCATCTAGTTCCACTGCCCTGCCATGGGCAGGGACACCTTTTGTATAAGTCTCAGTGCTATTTAATAATCACTCACTTTATAGTCATCTTAAGTTATTTATGAGTAATATGATCTGGGAGGCTAAATCTTACTGACAGTGTGGTGTGCCATGATATTTTAATTACTTTAATCCCACTGTGTGCTATGAGCAGCTTTGTGAAAATTATATTAAGCAGTCTAAAGGCTAAGGGGTACTATTTTCAAAGTGACCGACTAATTTAGGAGCCTAAGTCTTGGATCCTTTTCTAGGATTTGAGCTTTGATTCCTTCTGAAATCAGCCAGAATCAGGTACATGGGTGCAGCATTGGGTAATCAAACAAGGTCAGTGGCTACAGTGTTTTTTAAATTTTGTACTCTTAAGCAACTTTATTACCCACATAAGGACAGGTTTTGGTGCTAAGGAGCCCCACCCTTTCAAACACAGTAAGATTTCAGCATTTACAAGCAGAAATTTATTGGCAGCAAAGCTTGTTCTTACAGAACTCTGTGACAGAAAGTTTGAAGCCCTTTAGCCCAAAGCCACAGCACATTTCATGTGAGCCCTGCACAGTGTTAACAAGCTCAGCTGCTGGAAATGCCTGTCTGTTGAAGTGAGGAGTGCTCGGGTTGGAGCTGACATGCTGCCTAAATGCTGATCAAGCCATGCTGACTTTCCATGCCTTCACGGCACAGATCTGTAGAGGCACAGTTTTGCAAACATTTGTGTTTCCATCCTCAAATCCTGACTGGCAGCATTTCTGGGGTGACCAGCAGCATAACTAAGGAGCACCAGGGCAGCCTGACCTGCACTGAAACAGCTGCATTCGCAGCTTAGTTCTGCCAGCCTTGACAATTGGCTCAGGCATTTCCTTCAAACAATTCTTATGTGTGTGTCTGAGGCAAAGGATTGTTTTGCCATGCCTTCTACAGATCTCTCAGCCTGGGTTTCTGGGGGCAGAGCAGGCCTCAGTGCCTCTCTGCCTTCCTCTGGACACAGAGTCTGGGGCAGGGCTGTGATGCTGACCCAGCTGGAGCCTCCTGGACCTGTGGTAGCAGAGTTATTCTCAGGGGATGTTTGATCACCTCGGAGAAGGCACTGCAGAAACGCTTGGGCTGAAGCCTTTTCTTTCTAATCTCCTCTGACAAAACTACTGCAATGATTCCGTGGTATCTTGGTCCTTCCAGAGCCCTGCCAAGAACTGCCAATACCAGATTTCACTCACAACAATAGCTGAGACAGAAAATTTTTGGAATTGGTCTGTAAAGCAGATCTCTGTAAGCTTTTCTAACATATATACACTATTTTCTTACCTAATCAAATTGGTGTTTAAACAGAGAAAGAAACAGAGTTCTTTTAGTGAACATCTCATTTGCAGAGCAAAACACTCAAGATCAGGAATTTACCAGACAGAACAGGAATTTACTGGACAGAACTTGGATAACTCTGTCCTGCAAAGAGACTGAATCACTGTTCAGCAGCCTGTCACAGC
Source organism: Pipra filicauda (assembly GCF_003945595.2). Lineage (NCBI taxonomy): Eukaryota > Metazoa > Chordata > Aves > Passeriformes > Pipridae > Pipra > Pipra filicauda. The sequence goes on along the minus strand of NW_024104953.1, from coordinate 1,421,534 downwards.
AATCCTGGACACTGTACCTCTCTTGTAACTTTAGATACAGATGGACTGATGTCCTAGTAATGCAGCAGTTTTGTCTGTACTCGCTTCTTTTCCATGGCCCCAAATGTTAGCAGACAGAGGAGAGGAAATGGACCAAAAAACTGGCCACTGGAATTGGGCACCTTACACTTCCTTCTTCCCCCTACCATTGCCCTGTTGTTCCAGACCTTTCCATCATTTTCTGGCTTTATTTCTCCTTCTTAAAACAGAACCAGCTCCATGGGACTTACCTCCCAGTAAAATGCTTCAAGATCAATGGATTAGAGTCCTCTGTGAAAGCTAATTTTCAATATTTTTTACTTGCACGTGATCCAATCTGCTGATGGATCGAGTTGCTGCACAGCCCATCTGTGTCTGCTCAAGGCTGGAGGTCTCTGTCCTCAGGGTTATTTTTACATAACCCAGCTCTAACACAACACAAACTAAAGCCTGGCATCACTGGAAAAGCTGTTCCCTGATATCATCAGCTTTACCTTTTCTAATTAAAAAAGTTATTTTCCTTCTGCCACTGCACCCTGTGCAGCACAGCAAGAACACTTGCTCCAGATATCCCTGAATTCATTAGGGCTTTGGAAACACAGCCCTTAAACTTCAGACAATTGATTTTCTTCCTCTGAACTGTGAATCACAGATTTTAGCTAGCAAGGTTTAAGTTTTCTCTCCAGCCTCCTGTGCTTCAAAGCCTCCACTGACCACTTCAAGGTCAGTGTTGGGCCCAGCCTGTGTGTATGAACAGAGCTCACAGAATAATGGCCCCTTCCTTCTCCACGGTGGCCAAATCCCAAGAGGGGAGAAAAGCTGGCCTGAGTTAAACTGAAACAGACTTTTGTGAAGGGAAGATTAAGTAAAACATAAAACCACATTTTGCTCAGGGTCAGCTCAAAACATTTTGTTTGCCCTCAAGCAAAACTTACTGTTTCTTTGAATGTTTTGGCGTTCCTGAATGGGAAATGTTCTGATGTCTTCCAGAATTTTTCCTGCCACTTTGTTTAGTTGAATCAATTCTCAAAATTCGACCCAAATAACAAACAGTTCATTATTCCCTTACTCCACTTTCTCAGAATATTTCCTACCTCTTAAGAAACAACCTGCCCAGCTCTGTACTCAGGGTACTTGAATCTGCTTTGGTCTTTCTTTTCTGAAATGTTTGTGGTAAAAATCAGTGCTGTAAATGTGCATACAAAATATATTGTATATTTGCTTAGACAAAAGCAGCTCAGGTAACATAAGAAATACAGATGGAAATCCAGAAGGACAAGGCAGAAAATCAAACAGCTGAAGGAGGGAGACGTTGCATTTCCTCAGTGTCCATGCACAGACACTTTAGGAAAAAGCAGCTGATGTTTGGTGTGTCAGACTGTCAAAACAGAACTCATTCCAAGCCCAGTTTAGGAAGAGGGGTGTTAGACTGTGCTACAGCAGGCAGGGAATAAGTAAACTGGGAAGCAGGACTGGATGTCGGAAAGCAGGATGTCAATGAGATTTCCACTGATCTCTGTGTTGGGAAAATGGATCCCGAGGACAAAGATTAAAAGATACGGCCACGAATCTAAAGAACCACTTTAGTAAACCAAACTTAAGATTAGTGAGGCTTTCAGGAGAAGGACAGTAGCTCTCACATAAGCTCCCCAATAATTTCTACTTCGTGACTTGCTGATCAAAAGGAACATATCCAAAGTCCTTTTTTAGGCCAAAAATGTACCTGATGTTTTTCCAGAAACTCTTAAAAGTCCTGCTCCTATTCAAGTCAGTTGAGCTGTGTGCTTGCAAAAGCTTGTGAAAATCAGGCTGTTTCAGTGTAGGTGCCAACACACAGCTAATACCTGAATTAGGCCAGACTCCCTAAACTCTGACAGGTATACTTGGGATCACTGATCTTTGGAGCTTCTCATCTAAACCTGAGCCCATGGGAAAATGATGGGCTGTCTCCCGAGAGATTCCAAACCCATACTAAAGGAAACTAGCCAAAGGAAGGGAAGTGTGATTTGCCACGTTCCCAGTGAAAAATGAAGAGAGGGAACAACCCCCTCAGTCTGTGGCAATGCAGGGTGGTAGCAGGCCAGATGAGACTCCTGAGTTTTATTTATGTACCTTCATGAGTCACCATCCTTTGCATGGAATATTATGCTGTGGTTGTCTTCATTGCAAGGATGAGTCTATTTGTATAGGGAATCTGGGCCAAAATACTGTACCATGGCTGAATTCCATGAATATAAAATCTTAATTAAGTCGAAGACAGTACTTAATAACCTTGGAGTAGGAGGTAGGACTAAAACTAATATCCCTCCCTTCCAGCTAGCTACATATCACCCACTCACAACAGGCAAGAAAAGGAGGAGAAATTCCTGCCTGAAACAGAAGAAAACCAGAAAAATTCTGAGGTTTGCTGTAGAGCCTAAGAGAGTTGCAAATCAACATGCTCCAAAGGCCTGGTCCAAAGTTCATATTGACTTTAATGTGCACGAACTTTCTTCTTTCTAAGCAAGAAAGGACTCTAAATACTTTAGAAATTCATCTTAATGGGTGCACAAGCCATAAAAACAAATAAAGAAAAAGGAAGGCACCAGAGCCAGCAGTTTCATGGAGCAACAGTTACTTGACTCTAGAGAATGAGCTACATACCACGGAATTGATCTGCCATCCTTTCAGATTGACATAATTTCACAGCTCAGAATAGAACAAATATTTATAGGGAAACAAACCGTGAAGTGGCAGAATATCCAGCTGTGTTACCAGTAGTTTGGATTTCTGCTCTACAGCAAGTTAGTCCTGAACTGTGGATTCCAGGGTCTACAGGACAGCATGAACATGACACTGCGTGTGAACATGACACAGCCCAGGCTGTCAGAATTACAGGATAAATCATCTCAAACCCAGAGTTTCAGGTGACCCGGTCCCCATGGAGCCTGTAAGGGCTTTTGTGAGTCATCTGTGTTGTGTCTGCAGGTTGACAAAAAGCCTGAGAGGGGAGGCCTCTTAATCAGATAAGGTCAAGATCAACCATAAATACACGCACTTAGGGAGCGGCGCCTTACTTCACTTCTCATTTCATCCCCTTCCCAATGTGCAAATGAGCGGGCAGAGGCCTTGCATTTCATTACTGCTCTGCGTGCTTTATTCTCCACTCCTATGCCCTGCGTGAGCAGGAAGTATTTGTCTGTAATTCTGAGGGAAACAGCCTGAGGAACGTGCTCTGCGCCAAGTGATCCCCGGAATCACCCTGGGTGGCTCTCGCCCTGCAGCCCCAGCGGGAAAGGAGGTTCTGTGGCCCCATCACCTGCGCTGTGTCACGTGTTCTGAAGGGATAACCCAAGGATTTAGGTTGTCTGCAATTATTCTGAAGCTAAATCTATCCATTCCCCGGGGTGCACTCTCCCTGCAGGGTGTATAATCGACAGATTTCCCTTTCAGTAACCCTTCCAGGGACTAGCCTGGCCAACCTCAAGTGGCTCCGAGAAGCAGCTGCTCTGGTATGGCACGGCCGCTGCCCTCGCTGCACTTCACTTCTACTTATTTCCTCTTTCCACAAATCTTGCCCAGAAATCCATCACGTTCCCGCCCCTCCACGCCCGCACAGCTGTTCTGCGCTTCCTCTGCCCTTCCCTCCTGTGGGATACCTGCAGAGGGGATCCGGGGACGCTGCACTCGGGGAGTTCCTCTCCTGGTGGGAAGGCGAAGCTGTACAAAAATCGCACCCGCTGTACAAAAATCGGACAAGCCCCAGTTTGCGTACACACCGAGGCATTTTTAACACAAAGTATTGTTGTTATTACCCACAGCGGTGACTGCGATCGGCACCATCAGCGACGGCGCTCCCCAGTCCAGCAGTCCCGGGCGAACCGAGCCGCCGGCTTGGGGACCCCGTGGTCTCTGAGCCCCCCGCGGCCGCCCCGGTCCCCCCGTCCGGCCTCACCTCTCTCGGGGAGGTGGCTGAGCACCATCTCCTTGGCCTCCCGCACGTCGCGGGCGCGGGTCACATCGAGCCGCAGGACTCGCAGCCGGCCGGGCTCGGCCGCCGCCTCCCGCTGCAGCCGCCGCGCCCCGTCCCCGCCGGGGCAGAGGCAGCCGGCGAACACGGTGAAGCCCAGGCGGTGCAGGCGGAGCGCCAGCAGGTGCCCGAAGCCGCTGTCACAGCCCGTGATGAGCACGGCCCGCCCGGCCGGCTCCAGCCGCGCCGCCCCGCGCCGCCACCGCCGCGCCAGCGCCAGCGGCAGCAGGAGCAGGAGCAGCAGAGGGGCCGCTGCCCACATCCCGCCCGCGCCGCCACAGCCCCACCGTCTGGGACAGAGGGAGGGATGGAGCGCCCTCACCTCTCGCCCGGCATCTCCTCCCAGCCCGACATGCCCTCCCCGGCATCTCCTCCCCCGGGCAGCGGCCGCCCGCAGGCACCGCCCTCGCTCCGCGGGCGTGCGGGGTGTCCGCTCCCTCCGAGCGCCGGTGGGGAGCAGGAGCGGCGTCCTGGGGGAGCCCGAGGCTTGGCGGGGGTCTGTCCCCGCTGGAGTCTCTCGCCACTTTTAGTTTCGAGCAGAAAAGCGCGGGCTGTGAGCATCGTGCCACGGGCAGCTGGAGCTGCGCCGGCGAAAGAGGGCTGGGCTGTGCCGAGATCCGCTTGCGTGGACAGTTCCACTTCTTCGCTCTGCTGGGTTTTATACCGCCCCGGTGCTACCGGCTGGCCGCAGGGCATGAAACGAAAGCAGCATGAGTGTTTCTAAACGGTCAGATAGGGATTTCTAATACAGCTGCACTATTATGTTACAGTCGCTATATGTTACGTTTTATGTTACATTATAGTATTAAACCGATGTGGGGTTTTCATGGCTCAGGTCTGTGTCTGCTGTTGTCTCAAGGGTCCCTACATTACTCCATGGTGGAGGAAAATGTCTGCTTCTTGTAGGCTAAAATGACAGTTACACATTGCTGAAAAAAAGATCCCCGAGAGCTAAAATTACAGGAGAAATTTGATTAGGCAGTGCTTACTCTGCCCTTTCTTTTATATGAGCAGCTCTCCAAGCAGCTATTGAAAGGGATACTATGTCATATCTGCCTCCTCTGAGTAAAATGAAATGATTGAGAGAAACAGATACCTTTATTAATTGTGATTTAAAGTTGGTTTGTGAAAAATACAAAGGGGCCAGAGTCATTCATTGACATACAAGCAGTTGCAGAGGAAGCAGGAGGCCTTAACACACAGAGGGATGGTCCAAATATTTACCTGAACTACATCCCTGTAGCAGCCTTGTTCATATTTAGTGAACAACCTGTATCTAGTTGTGGCAGAGGGGTTTCTGAACTGCTGGTGCCCTGCTGCCCCTGAGTCTCCAGAAATGACATTGTCCCTGCAATCAGCCGTGTTTCATGTTTGCTTGGGCATCCCTTCGCACTGACAGAGAGAGTTTTAATGATATCCTGGGGAGAAAGGGAATAATCATTGTTTGATTTGCTTTTCCATTGACCAAGACATTCCTGTGTCTGTCATCCTGCTGGCTGCACATCTGTCTAGGTTTACTTTAAATTGTTCAGTGCTCTCTCTCTCTTCTGCATTGCTCAGGTCTCCAAAGGCATTGCATTATAGGATTCGAAGCCTCAAGTGGCTTGGGAAAGGAGGTTGTGCTCTGCTGCTGGGAGACAAAGTAGGACATGAATGGTTAAATCTCAAAGAAGATATCCAGATATTTGTCCTCAGCAGGATTTATTTGACCATGCTCCATCACACTGGGAGATGCTGCCCTCTTTTAGCCTTCAAAAGATCTTTCAGTCTTCTGCAACTACATGAGTCACAAAGGTTTGTCTTTACATTTAAAAAATAATTATGCAACTCTCCGAATCATGAGAGTTGATAACAGCCTGTCCTGCAGCCAGCTTCCCTGTCTGGTTCCTCCTGGCATAAAAAGACAAGGAGGGATTCCAGATTCACCTCCTCCATGCCTCCTACCCACCTCTGGTTAATAACAGGAAGAAAGTTATGGATTACAACTGCGTCCTTCACAGTTAGAAACAACTTCTGGACTACCTAGTCCAGGAAGTGAGGCCACTTAGGTCTACAGTGCAGTGTATTGGCAGTAAAATTCTATCTGTTGGGATGGTTTTCCTCTGGTTTATAGTATTCTGTTCTCATATAGATACATATGTGTACACACATATGCTTGTGTGTACATGTGTATTTTGAATTTTGACTGTGTTTTGTCTAGTTTCTGAAATCTCTTTCTCAAAACTCCTAAGTTTTTATCTCTGTCTTGATCTGTTCTACCTCTTATGCAATTCCAGTTAGTTGTGGATTACTTGTAGCAAGTTTAAGAAAAAGTCTGGATTTTGAGGAAGTCGATGAGGAAATGGAAGATGCTTAGAGCCTGATGGGGATCTGAATGAGATTGCTCCTAGAATATGCCCAGGGATCTTCCACTCTTCCTGAGAGCATTTCTGGGAACAGAAACCTGTGAAGTTTATGCTTAAAGCTTTATGCCACCCAGTGTCTTTCACAGAGTGAAATAACGAGTTGCTGCACTTAAAAACTGAAGAACAAGTTTCCCAGAGGCGTCATGTTACCAGTTCAGGTGATTAGATAAGCAGATATTCCTAAGGGCTGAGTTGCTTGTGGAGGCAGTTCTTCTACACATTGGAAAACCAGGCCATTTCCAGAAGTGCCAAACTATGGATTTAAGGCATTTAAGATTAGGTTCCTCTGGGAAGGTAATACTGCTCAGATCTTACCAGCTCTGTTAGTTTTCGATCTGAAGCAAATTAGATGGGAAAGATGACACTCTAAGTTTTTTGTTGAACAGAGAAGTGTTGCCATGTTGTCCCTACTCTCAAAACACAAACTGTTTTTCTAAAGGACTCTGTTTCTTCTCAAGGAATGGCTGGAAAGCACCGTGATAAAGGAGAGCTGGGGTAGGCTGTGTTCCCCTGTTGCACCCCAGGACTTCCAGCTTGATTCCAGGGAAGACAGATCTGCTTTTCACTTTGTTCCTGAGCAGAGTGTCGGTGGCTGTGAGGAGCAGGGCTTGCTGTGGGACATTTAAATAATATGCACAGATCTTTGTCCAGCTTTGCCCCAGTAGAAACCAAGATACAAGGGAAGGGAGGAGACAGTGTAGATTTCCCCTGCCCTTAATCTCCTTATATTTGTGCCTCTTCTCATGTCCAGTCACCTCTGCTTATTTTACCCATGCCCTTGTTCCTGTTCCCTCAGCCCCCATCCCTGCACCCCTCCTGGCAGTCTTATCACCAGTTGGAGCTGTCTCAAGATTTGCCATCTGTCATTCTCAGTGGTGCTCGCTCTCAGGATTGGGTAGGAGCAGTAATGCTCCTTGATGTCTTTCTTACAGCCTCAACTCTCCAGCAGCATGTGCAAGTCATTATTATTTTTACTTTTGGAAGCTGTGTTTTCAGGTAACTGCAGAGCCATCCTTGGTTTCACAGGAATCACTTGATGCAAAGTGCCTCTTGTCAAAGCTTCAGAAAAATGCTGAGAATGTGACAGAGTACCTCCTAAAAGTTCCAAATAACCAAAAAAATCTAGGAAACAATTAATACAGACCCCTCTTTTATCATTTGAATGCTTCTGGAGCCAGTGTCATGATTTCTGGGGTGTAGGATCAGGATTTCTGACCCATAGGATCTGACTGTGTCACACACAGTTCACCAGGACTCTTCCCTTTGCCATCCATTGGGTCTTGTCAGCTCAGATCCCAAACCATGTCATGTTCCTCTTGCTGTTGCACAGGGAGCAGCATGGAATGCTGCTGGGCCTTTCTGATACTGGTGAAAATGATGCTTATCCAACAGGAGGAAACACGAAACTCATCTGGAAGTTCAGCAAAACACATTCCTGTCTTCCAGAGCTGACACAGGAATGACGCTGCATCCGAAAAGCTGACACTGAATTCACATCTGAAGGCAAGTTTCAGGACTGGGAAGACTAGCTTTCCAGGAAGAAGATTAAAATACTGTATTTTTGGTGCAGCTAAGCAGCCAAAGACATTGTGAACAGAAACACTTGCAGTTTTTAGAGCTGGCAAGCTGCACGTCCTAGTTCGGGGCTCAGCCAGCGAAGGCTCTGCCGGAGTGTCAAAGGAAAGGAGCCAATGGGAGGGTGTCATTCCATGTAATTAGACAGGAGCAGTTGCATGTGGGCTGTGCATGGGGAATATCGAGTCTTTGAAGACTAAGCAGGATGTCTGGTTCTGTATAATGTGATGAGCTGCATTAAAATCTCACTGCGTATTTTTAAAGAGCCTGGGCTCGGTCGGCAAAACAGATTTAGGATGCCACGTGTATTGCTCAGTGTGTTAAAAAAGGGGAGATGGCTTCTATTTAAAAGGCAAGGCAGGAATATCTTCTACCCATGAAATATTTTCAAACACTTGTCACTGCATACAGTGTCCAGTCTATTCCAGAGATTAAGTCTTCCATTTGTCAGAATTTATTTTATTAAGTCCCCAGGATTAAGTCCTTTTGGCAGTATTGGAGTAGTAGCAAACAAGGAGAGAGAGAGACGTGAGGGAAATTGTCTTAGAAGCAGGAAACTCCACTGTCTCTTCTAACCTGAAGTGACTGATCCTCTTTAAACTGGAACACCCCTGGCTCAGGAACAGATATGTTGTGGTTCAGCTGGTGTATCCTCATGCATGGGCAGTGTGGAAAGTGAAAAGACACCCTATGCCTTCCAGTTAATACATTCCAGAAACAAACAAAAAATTAAACTCTGTTTTATCTCATTTCTAACTTGGAAGACAAATGTGGGATGATTCTGACTTGAAAATGCTACTGCAAAATGATCCAAAGGGAGTAAGAATGCTTGGACTGCTTTTCCACACACCCTCATTTCTCTCATTGAAGGACCAATGCAACGTAGCAAACTGAGAGCTTCAAGTGGAGGTGGAGGATAAGGATGAGGGGAGATCAAGTTTCCTTCTTTTCCTGGTGATCAGATCTAGGAAGGGCTGAAATGAAAGTGTTCTCCTCCAGCACATACTGTCACTTAACCACACAGTGCAGACATAGATTCATCAGGTAAACTGCTTTGAACCTGAGGATTCCTGGAAAAGAGGACCAACGCAACAAAACTAGGATTTATCTGTGGTTAAAAGTTAATTTAGTTGGAGAAATGGTGTGTGTTTGAACACAGTGGCTCTTCCCCAGCATCTCCAGATGACAAAAAGCCCTTACACTGTCAGACTGCTGGGAAATACCCATGATGTCAGAGTAGATACACAATCAGTTCAGTGCTGATAAACTGATCCAACGTAAACATTGGAAAATTTTAAATAATTTTACCCAAGCCCTAAATATCCCTCTCCAAATCTGCCCAGAATTAACTTTCAGTAGTTTTGATTAACCCTGTCTAATAAGTGCCTCCTTTCCAAGGGCGTTGCTTACCCCTGTGAGGACAAGGTACTCACGAGGGCAAATTTGAAGTCATGAGGCCAGTTCCGATTGTCTCACCCCTGAACTGGAGCCCAAACTTTCTGAAGTCCGTACAAAGCTGTCTGATCCTTTGGGATGCCTGGCTGCAATGACAGACCAGCAGTAGCCTGGAGCTCCTACAGTCGCAAAGGCAGCGGGGTTTTAGCTTTTGTGTGAGAACTGTGCCAAGCTGGCTGCTTCTGACTAGTATTCCATACTGGCACCTATGGATTTGCCTGTTAAAGCTCTTATCTTTTGTGGAAAATCTATCCCACCAACCTTGTTAGAAGCCGAACGGCTGCATCATCTCTGCTCCTCTATAATATTCCAAAGTCAGGCACCCGAAGGTTTGTGGTGCCCTTAGATCATCAGAGCAGAATATTGACGGTACCGCGTTATTTGCGCTCGGGAGTTGTCATTTCCAAGAGAACGCGTGTTCCAGACGATGCCCACGAGGTGGCAGCCTGTGCAGGAGAAACGAGCCCTGCCTGTACCTGCGGGAAAAGAGGATTGTCCTGAACGTGTGTGCCACCTTCCCCTGCAGGCAGAAGCGGCCTCTGCTCTGCAGTCCCGGCCGACACCCTCTGCGCCAAGTTTTAGGGTTCGGATAATGCCGGGAAGATGTGCCAGCCCTCACCTGGGCCGCGGGATCTGAAGAGTGGGAAACAGGATACTTTGCGCTGACAAGCCGCAGAAGAGCTCTGAGTTCGCAGTGCAATGAACGCACATGAGCACAGGAGGGTGCTGCTCTTTCTCTGACTTAGCAGAAAGCAGGCTCTCTCTTCCCTGCTCCGTGGTGCCATCACCTTCCAGGCCTCAGAAGGGCATGTGTTCCTTCATCCTGGACAAAGGCCTGGGTGATACCAGCTGTGAATAACCCCAGATCGCTGATCTTTCTGGAGTAAAATAACATTCACGTGAAGGGCAGACTGTGCTTTGAGGTGATGACCAACCACATCCATCAGTCTGCAGGATAAGCTCCCAGGTCTTTCACCCTGTAAAATGATGTCCTTAATGCTGATGCAGGTGAAGGTGTGGATAATTTTACTGTCATCCCTCTCTAGCCAAGGACAAAAATGGTTTATGGTCCTACTGCCCTTGTGCCCGATTGTTCAAGGACAACCCAGAATATGGCACATAATTTGCCAGTTGGTCCAAGCTGCAGGAGCCTAGACACCAATTTCTATTGGAAATAGCTCATTTGCCTCTCCTTACCTGTGCCAGCTGGTAGTGAGGGCACAAGGATGGGTGAGGAAGTGCAGGAGAAGTGGTCTAAGAGCACAGAACAAATCAGAGATGAGTGTGATGAGAAGCCTGGTTTCCTTACTTACAAGTCCGAGTTGCCCCATGTACAGGACAAGGTCAATACTATCTCCCCCCTCCCCCCCCCCAAAAAAAAAAAAAACAAACCAGAGGATGGAAATACGTGAAGGTTTGCATTTTTTAAAAATAGAAGTCAAAAGTCAACTCCATGGTAGAGTTGGAGGGGTGCAAGAGAAGGAGCTGTACCATAGGCAGTGGAGGAACTTTTAATACAAGAGACAGAGACACTGGAATTTGCTGCTAAACCCATTGATGCAGAGAATGACTCAAGAGACAACAGCCACTACTCACCCACCTGCACCTGGCCCCAAACCTCACTTACATTATGCAGAAGGAATTAATCAATAGGTTTGGTTTCTTCCTGGAATGTAAAAGCCCACAGGAAAGAAGGCTCTGCTTCTCTGATATGGTTCAATCTCTGGCCACCAGAAGTGCTGCCCAGCATTCCATCTCTGAGCAGCAGCTTGGAATTACCTCCTTGGCCCTTCACTGAGACAGGTATGGCCAGTTTCTGGGATCAGAGGGGCAGCACATGGTTGGCAGGACCAGCTCTTTGAGGGTAACAGGATGTAAATACTATTGTTTAGGGCAGTTTCTAACCCCTTTTCCCTGCCTCCTCACATGGTCCTACTCCTGTGAGAAAACACGGGACCCATTTTTTGGAAGCTGGTGTTTACCCAAACCCCAGAGCTGAGCAGTTTCCCTCACTAAGGATTTTTGCCTCCTCTAACGTTGGCATCACTGGCAAGAAATTGTAAGAGCACTATTACAGAAATATGGGGGCTCACTGTTCCAGCCCAGGCAGTGTGTGGGAGATCATTTGGACTGGCACCTTCCCAAGCACAATGTACTGAAATGTCACTCTGCTCCTGGGTGAAGCTTGGATTCTTCCCAGCTTATCTTCTCCTTTGCCTTGCAGCATCTGTGCATCTTGCCCTCATTTCTTGGCATGCAGATGCCTGAAGGTGTAGAAGACAGTGCTCTTGTTAATGCTGGGAAAGTGAAAATAGATGTATTTTGCATCCTAAGGGGACTTTGCTGAGGTCCTTCTGCTTTGTTCTTGCCATCAGGGGAATGCCCACTTTTTGAATGGACCCCCAAATGAAAGGGAAATACTTTGGAGCAGTACAGGGAACGTTCAAGGCCTCCTGACAGGACTCCAGCTGCTCAGAGCCACTCTAAACTGGGTCATTTTTAATGCTCCTCACAGGAGACTCAAAGCGTATCTTTAAGCCCTTGGATTGGGAACTTTGGATTTAAGGTTTTAATGATAAACTTTACATGTGGATTTTGGCCATTCCCTTCCTCTGGTAGGCTTGTGTTTCTTTTTTATTTTTGGCAGATTTCCGAGGGCATCAGGCAAACAGGGAACAGGAATTTGACCCAAATTCAGACAATGTGTATTTCTACCTCAAACCAGCTCCCTTTTCAGCAGAACCCACTGCTGTTGCCCTGACAGTGCACAGGGGTGTCCACACATCGTGTTTCAGACCAGTGGGAGTCGAAGCCATCGCTCAGTTCACACTGGGAACGTTTGGAAGCCGAGTTCTTATCTGGGTTGCTAAAGAATGGCCTGTTTCTTAAAGCCTGGTGTCACATGGAGGCTGTTAAATAATGGAAGCCAGGATGCACAGCGAAGTGTTGGCATACAAAAGGAGCTGTTTTCTGAGCACCAACTTCTCTACCTGCCAGCAGCAGCAGGACACAATCTACCTAAATTTGCTCAGTTATTTTTTTTTTAATTTAAGTTGAGAATAGCTTTTTTCTCTTCTGTCGTTAGATAGCTTCTGATAAGAATTTATTTTCCCAAGGGAAACGAAAAAGACTTGAAAATCTCTGAAGAAAATGAGAAGAAAAGCCAACCACAAATGGTGATTGTGTGATCTGCTTTCCAAAGCATTTTACTTCCCTTCCTGCACTGTGATTTGACATCCAAAGGAAAGGGGGTGGCAAAGCCTGACAAAACCAGGCTCAAGTTTGGGCAGTACAGAACCAGCAGTCTTCCCTAGTCCTGCAGGGTTTTAATCACCAGGCATGGAAGAAATCAAAATTAGTTATTTTCCCTGTCATGGCCACACTACAAGGGAAGAGCAGATACTTGGCAGAGGCCAACAGAGCCCCTCAGGCAGCTCCTGGAGCTGGCTTTGTGCAGCCCCCTCCTGATTAAAACATTCAGGGAGTGGCTTTAAGTTACATCACAGTCTTGTCAGCAGGGACGTGGGCAAAGCAGTACTGCTCTACCCTGTTCTCCCTGTTCTCTCCTCACAAGCCCTTATCTCCCTTGCTGTGTTGTCTGATTATGATAACAGTGGTTCTGGCCCCTCTGGAGGCTGCCCGTCCCTCACCAGACAGTTCACTGGGCAGTGCCAAAGAATTATTCAGTAGTGTCCTCAGGCAGGATGGATTTTATCCTGCAAACACAGAGGAATTAAACAGCAGCATGGAAATCAGCATCTGCTTAACTATTCAGTATTCAGAATGCAGGTACATGGAAAGGTGCTAAATTTTGAAGCCAAAAGGCTTTCTTGAAGTTAATCATGTGCAAGTGCTTTGTTGTGCAGGGAGATGGAAGAAAAAAACCAGCTTAATATTGCACAACAGGGTTTTTAAGATTTGCTGGTCTCAATTCCACTTCTACTTTGTTGTTCCATAAAATCATGTGTTAGCAATAGATTTATACTAGGCCAGTTCCTTGGAGTCTCTTATTGACAACTCCCTTCTTTTTTTTTTTTTTTTTTTTTTTTTTAAGAGGTGAATTTATATACAAATGTAGCCATTTGTAACCACCAATATATTCAGTAACATTTCCCTCTGTGGTACATTTGTGCTGGAAACCCAGAAATGAGAATCTCTGAAATGCCAGCATCCTTAGAATGCTGTCTCCATTTGATTTCCTTCTAGCCTGAATTTTCATAACAGTTACATTTGGGTTTCAGTTACACACTGCACTGGCTGATGAATATTAAACAAGGTCTACAGACATTTCTTGGGTTTGCTTTTACAGACTCTGCTTGTACAGAGATATTTTTTTGACGGTGCCCTTCTTGCTGCCCTCTATTCCACTCTTTTATTGTTCCCAGGTTGTTCTGAGAGACAAATGACAGTGTGAGACAGGAGGAGAATGATTACATTTTGCAGGGAAATTATACAGAGTAGAAAATCAATAGTTAGATGCTCCCTAGGACCGCCTAAAACTTCTTTGAAGAATAATTAGCTTGCAAGAGAGCTCTGATAGCTGGAATTCCTCCCCAGTTCTGTATGCATAAGATAAATTTAGTCTGGAATAAGCAGTGTGCTTTGAGGCCTCTTCACTGATCTGGGGAAATGATTCGTGTGGAGAGAATGAAGAAGGTAGCTGGAAGAGGTGTGGAAGAAAACCTGACTGCCCACATCCATCCTGGGCTCAGAACCAAGGAACAAGCAGCAACAGAAACAGGGAAAAATCAGCAGAGCAAAGCACAGATGGGAGTTAAGGGCTGGGAGTCAGCACCTGATGATCCAGGTGACTGTTCAAATGGCAATTGTCCATTGGAATGGCAATCCCGTGGAGCAGAGCTGATTGACCACCAGTGGGGAGAGTCCAGCCCACTCAACAGGTATAAGTGGTTCATTTGATGAAGCAGCAACATCAGATCCAGGGCTGTGTTTAAGCAAACTGCCTTATGTGGAGCTCAGAAAAGGCTTCCAGGACTTAGAGGAGATGATGGAGAGCAGCAGAGAACTCTGCTTGAGTCCCATCATTGTGTCCTGATCTCATCATATATTGGAGCTTTTTCAATGTGCTGCTTCCTTCTGGGATATTGCTACAGGTAATCCTAAAGCTGGGAGCTGAAGTGTGGGGTTTAATAGCTTTGTTGGTGTGAACTGATCTGGGCAGAGCTGGCCTAGGAGTGAGATTGGTCTTGCTCTCCAGAGCTGTCAGTCCTCTGTCTTTCAGAAGCATAAAAACACACTTGGAATGCACAGAAAGCTGCTGCAAGAGGTGTCAATAGCAGTTTGTGACAGACTAAGTGACATCTAATCAATTAATTAGCTCCCTAGGAGAAAGGACTAATATGGCTTGAAGGACATGCTGGAGGCATAATGTAGCAGGTGTTAAGATAAGGGAGATTTGGGGAAGATCTCACAAAACAAGAGAATAAAGCAGCACAATAGTAACAAGTCACTGTAGTGGAGATGATCACAGGGTATCAGAGAAGGATTCAGGGTTTTCACTCATCCGTGGAGATTGATGTTTAGTATTTGTTGGCATTTGCATTTCTAAAGTCATAAGCATTGTATGGAAACGCATCTTTGTTTTGCTTAGGTTTGGTGTGTTGGGTTTTATTGTTTATTTGTTGGGTGTTCTTAATGTATCCACTCTTAGGAACTAGAAAAGCATCCAAGCACGTGTAGCATTAAGCATGTGACTCAACCCCTCTCCAGCCACAGATGTCTCTCACTCTTAATTAAATATGTGCTAAAGTGGTCTGTTGGAGCAGAGCCCAGGAGTATTGTGTGCAGGTTTGAGCCATCAGTCCAAAAGTGGTGCTAACAAGCAGGTCTAGAATTATAGACCTGTCAGCTTAACTCCAGTTCCTGGAAAAGCACTAGAACAAACAACCAGACTATTTGTGAGCACCTAGAAGGAAATGAGGGGATGAGTAACAGGCAGACTTTTTTTTTTTTGAGATGTGAGGGTCTGGTTTGAATTCTGAGTCTGCTTCTCATGCATTCTAATAAGGATGGAATGGATGAAAGTACCTGGGTGCAAAAGTGCTTGGAAAACTGATAGAATGATGTTTTTGAGGGAGTTTCTGCTTTGTGTCCATGTCTTCTTTTTCCATATGGGATCTGGCTGATGGAAGGAGAGCATGCAGTTTAAACTCACAACTGGCACCACACTGGAAAAGTTTTGAGCGCACTGGGCAGGATTAGAATTCAGGATGTTGTTTGCAAATGGAGGTGTGGTAAAAATCCACCATCACCAGCTTGCCATTGAACTGTGACAGAGCACTGTCCCTCTGCTGAACGCAGACTTATTTATTGCAATAAACTCTTAATACAGGTTATTATATACTTACAGCAGGGTGGGGACCACCAGCTACATGTGTAGTTGATTTATCAATGAGGATGAAAGATTCTGATGGCTCACAAGCTGATCCTGAATAAACAACACCATGCTTTTACAGAAAAGGCACATTAAGTGTGTCAGCAGGATTGTTCCCCACGTGGAAGTGCAATATTCCACCAAACAGGAGCACAGCATTTGCTTTTGCCCAGTGTACTTCAAGGCTGAGCTGGACAGTGGTTAAGTGTGAAAAGGAAAGCAGGAAGACTGATCCCAGGCCCAAAAGGCTCAATCTGCCAAGGAAGATTGAGGGGGGTTCCTCCTCAGGAGAGGAAGACTGAGGGGAAGACTATATTTCTCCCAAGATTTTGTCAGCTGCTGGAAAGGAAAAAGAGAATTATTTGGTATTCCTGACCCTGGCAGTGAAGACAAGAAGCTGTGGGCTAAATTGCTTCAAGGGAAAATCAAGGCACTTTATTTTTAGTGGTTAATCTGATACTAAGCAGTGTGAAGGACTGGAGCAGATTCTGTGGGAGAGGTCTCTGACTTTTCAAAATGAACTAAACCTCTGTGTGAGGAATGACCTGTGCAAGTCCTCCCCTACACAAGCCAGTGGGCTAAATAACACCTGGAAATCCATTTTAGACCTCTGGTTCTGGTGGGGCTGATTTACACTCATCTGTCAGCATGAATCCAGGTTGATTTAACTAAGTCAGTGCCAGGAATCTCATATTGATGGAAAGGGAATCTTATCTTCTCAGCAATACAGCTCTAGTTATCCAGAGATTTTCCATCTTGGGACTTACAAATATTAAATGTCTAAGCACAGAGAGGAACAGGATAGGAGAGTGCATGAAGCCACCAGTAAATCCCAGTATCTAACTTGAAACTCACTTGTTAATTAGTGTGTTAACTACAGGTTGCTGATTTCATCCCACTTTGCCTCAGCCCCCAAAACAATGGTTTTGGAGGCTGCTAAAGAGCAGTAATGCAGAGCAGCTTCTTACAGCTCTCCAAGCAGCAAAGGGGACAGCTGTATATCCTGCAAACAAGTTGACAATACAGATATTTTCAGCCTTTAATGGTCCACCAAATGCTATTAGTGTTGATAGCACTGGGCTCTTTTTTCCTTTGTCTGCATGTATTCATAGAATCTGATTGGTGTTTTGCATCTTCTTCTTTTTTCCCCCCTGTAGTTCATTTCTGAATCCTCAAGGTTCCCCTCCCATTTTTATTTGTTTTTTTTTTAATTCAAGGTAATTTCTTCCTTACAGCTGTTTGCACAAAACAGCTCCATCGAATGTGCAAGTAGGAAATGGGTACGTGATGTGTCACTTAAGCCTGGAATCACAGAATGCATTGGGTCTGTGATCAGATTTGGATCTTTAAGGGACCTTAAAGATCATCCAGTTCCAGCCCCCCTGCCATGGGCAGGGACACCTTCCCTTAGACCAGGTTGCTCAGAGCTCCATCCAACCTGGCCTTGAGCACTTCCAGCGATGGGGCAGCCACAGCTTCTCTGGGGAACTTGTGTCCATGCCTCACCACCTCACAGGGAAGACTTTCTTCCCGATATCTAATCTAAACCTGCCCTCTGGAAGTTTAAAGCCATTCCCCCTCATCCTATCACTACATTCCCTTGTCCAAAGTCCCTCTGCAGCTCTCTTGGAGCCCCTCTATGCACTGAAAGGGTCTCTAAGGTCTCCCTGAAGCTTTCTCTTCTCCAGGCTGAACAACCCCAATTCCTCAGCCTGTCTCAATAGGGGAGGTGCTCCAGCCCTCTGATCATCTTCATGGCCCATGAGATACTGTCATCATGGTGATTTGTGTTCTCTTTGAAAGCCCCATTCCTTTTACCTGCAGGAACTGGGAATTCTCTTCTGGTAGTCACTTGTTTATTTACAAGAAAACAGATATTAAAATCTACCAGGACATTTTAAGTCAGCTACTTCTTGCTTCACTCCATTATTTATCTAATATAGAGCACTTACTGGTCTTTCAACTGAGAAACTGATTCTTACATTCCAACAAATATGGAAGAACCAAGATGAACTGTTATTTGCTCAGCTTCTGAACTTATGGACACAATCCCAAGAAAGCAGTTTCACTGGATTCTCTTCATTAGGAGAACTGACTAACTGGTGCAATAACCCACGTCTGATGGGCTTGACCTCAGTTTCCTAAATCCAGACTCTTGAAAACGTTCAGATTTGCATGTAAGCCTTGACAGGGATGTTGAGGTTCAAATATTGTGAGATGATGGGTCAGCAGAGTCACCCAAAGCTTGTCTGGCATATAAGTGGCTCCCAGAACAGTGGATTAGGACCCCAGACCCCTTGGCATTCCCTCCTTTCCACATGTCACACTCTGTAATGCTCTGGCAGTGTCACTGTGCTGCCCATACAGGGGGCAGGCTCTGGCACACACTGGAAAAGAGGGAAAGGAGTGGGAAACTTCTCCTGACACAAAGATTCAGCCACAGCAGTGAGTATTTAAGGTTTTGATCAGTGTTTGAGGCTTGTTCCGCTGGCCCTAAGCAAGATGGAATTATTATTCGAATTCTCATTGGAAGGATGTAACTTTTCCTGTGTTGCTGAGTTGTCAGTGTTTGCATCTTTTTGGATATGTTTGTGTGGTGACAGCCTTGGAGGTCCAGTGGGAAAAGGTATTTCAGGCTTTGCTTTGGGCACAAGTTGACCTGTGACACCAAGAAGTGCAAAGTGCATCCAAGAGGCACAATGGGAAGTTGTGAGTTGTTCCTTTTAAAAAAAAATAATATTTCAAAGGCCAAAATAACCCATCCACCCAGAAGACATTGTTTTTTGCAGTTGTGTTTTTTTCATGCTTCTCAGAGCTGATACAACAGCAGTGCCCATAGTTATTTTTTGCTATTTTTTTTTTTTGTCCCTAGGAAATGCCAAAATAAATTAGACACATTATAGCGAACTAATCTTGTCACTACACGTTTCAGAGTTCCCGTGCTCTGGAACATGGAATCCAGGCTCCTCGGGCAGATGCTGCCTGTGGCAGTCGCTGTTACAGATGAGCATCTATAAATGGCACAGCTTCCCCTGTTGGGAGGTTGTGGGGACAGGATTTTGGATGGGAGAAGTGCTCCCCTCCCCTCAGGCTCTGCAGTGGGGAAGGGCTGTTCTGCAGGGAAATCTGCCTTTGGTAGAGATTATTTCTTCCCCCCCCACCTTTGCACTTGTCAGTTTGGAGATTCTCTCAGCTTATTTCAAAGTCAGTTATAAACCTTTTAAATGAGCTTTATGCTGATACACCAGTAGGATGTTTATACATGGTTTTAGCACTATTTAGAGAGATGAAAGCAAAAGTTAAGGCAAACTTTCTCTCTCTGCCTATAATCAAGCTAAGGAATAAGCACTGTTAGGAAGGCCTGTGGCTCCTTAGAACATCCTGTGGGATGACACCAACAATACCTCACAAATGACATGGTAAGAAATAGCAAATGAAGCTGCTCTGGGGCAAAACTCAGCAAAGCCACTGTGGCACCACCACTTGCTCATCCAGAGCAAGTCTCACTTTTCCTGAGACCCATCCTCTCCTCATCATGTGTCTGGTGTGTCCAGCACAACAGGACACACACCATGGCACGGTCACTTGTGCATGGCTGGGTTTTTTGGCACAGAAAATCCCAGCCTTGCCTTTTTTTTTGTTGGAGAATTAAGTGGGGTAGTAGAGATGCAGACAATACTAACCGTGGCTTACCAGTGTTGAGCTAAATATAAAGCATGGCAAGCACGTAAGAGGGTTCTGTTAATGTTTGTATTGATTAAACCATTAACAAGAATAGCAAATCCCATTACACTAATCATTATTTTGCTTCCCTGCCCTCTCCTTCCTCTTTGTCCTCCCCTGAATGTTTTTCCTTGAATACAATGAACACATGAAGGGAAATTTGTTGCCTCAGGCCGCCCTAAACACCTCCCAGTGTTCTCTGTGGAGGTGGATGGGCTCTGGCTTCAGTGGAGGTGTCTGTGGGAGTGACCTCTGCTCTGGAGAGGGAAGTCAGGAGAAAAGTGTCCCCAAAATAGAGAGAGACTGCAGGTAACCCAGGAAGATGCCCTCTTAATATCTTTTGACAGGCCTTCAGGCATCCATAAAGGAATAATATTGGCCCGTAGATTATTAACATAATTTAAAATGGTGGAAGGTTGTGTTCGTGTAACCAGCTTCCCTGTGTTCCTCCATCACCACTAACATTTTGGTTCTGTCAGGCAATAATTTTACAGTGCTGCCCAGGAAAATGTGTTGCAGTAGAAGTCCAATTCCGTGCTTTCTTAAAAAGGTTAAAAAGTGGAAGGGTTGCAGTTGAGACTAGGGAGAAAGAACAGGTCTTGAGTCATCAGTTGTTTCTGTTCTGAGTTGTAGGACACAGGATTTGGTGCTAAAGCTTTTTATCTTTAAGCAGACTTATAGCCCAACTACATTTTTATTAAATTAATCAGTGATCTATTGAAAATCATTTGTTGGAATTGATTTTTTTTTTCCCTGAAAATTTTCATCCAAATTTGGAACCCTTTCAGGAATTTCTGAACCTTTAATTTTAATGGCAGGATGATTGAGGGGATGTGTCTCAAAAGATGTTGGCAAAATCTTTTGGCTGGATTTGTAGGCCTGAAGAGAGCCAGTTACTTTAATTTTTACTTTTTTATGTGTTATACGTTAGTGATGAAACATTCAAGACTATTTAAGGAATTCAAATCCCTCATTCCCACTCAAATTAAAAGCATCTGGGCATTCAGATCCCTTAGTCAGCTTCAGCAGTCTATAACTTCAGTGTTAGTTTGATATAACTAATTTGTGTTAAACATACTTTTAAGTGCAGTTATATTATAATTTATCTCCTGGTGGTATTGCCTCACAGTCATAATTTTATGCTTGCACACAGTATCCCTGTATCCCAGTGGACTGGGAAGCTTTATAAACAAATGTAGGCCATCCCTGAGTCCTCAGGCAAGCTAAACTTCCACTGAAGTCTTCAGGAGCTTTGCTCACATAATGTCCCTAATTTCAGACCGTGAATACTCCTGTGTGCGCAAGCAGGGGCCATCCTTTGAGTGACAGTCCTTGGGGGAAAAGCAACAGCCCCCACACATCCCCTGCAATAATTTGGAGGAGAAAATAATGGTGATCAGCTGAAATTGCACAGTGTTGTGTGCACAGAATGGGATTGTGCACTGAGGGAGTTGACAGCTCCGGCTCAAAGCAGGGCTCTGGCTAAAGGAAACGTTTCTGGGGACATTCTGCAGAATATATGGGTTTGGCATTATTCATCCAATTGGTTACTTGCCAAATGTGTAAAGACCAAAACCCCAAGCTTTTAATTCAGGATTTTTCTGCTTTAGCATGTTCTCTCTCAATGCTTTGATGTTCTGGTATTAAAATGTTTGTTTTCACTCTGGCTTGATATTAAGCTGGTTTAATGTCTTATAGAAGCTGTTTTGAAAGCTTCTCTTTTCCTCTCTGAATCCAGCTCCCTGGGTGGGTGACATCTCTTATCATCAGTGAGACAGTTCTGAGTTGTGGCTTTAGATAATGAAAACCAAGCCCTAGCGTTTTTCTTCCCAGCAGAGTTATTCCTTTATTTCCTTTCACCTCAGATGTCTTTTCCTCTGTGCATATCCCAGTGTGTTCAGTACAGCATTGTACTGTACAACCCAAAATTTCCCTGTCTCCGTGTTGTCTTACAGATTAGACTTGCAAAGGAATTGGAGACCTTTCTCACAGTTCCAGAGGTGCTTTCTGTCTTCATCCACAGTTTTTCATTGTCTGGCAATTGAAGTCACCACTCATAATCCTCTGCTGCCAGGAGTTTGTCACTTCTGATCCCAGCTATGCTCCTTCCCGTAGCACTTTTTCCTTGTGGCATGACAGTGTTACCTTGTAGTGCTCCAGATGTTTCCTTCCTGGCTGAAAGACATCAGGAGAGTTTTAGCTCTTTAGTGCTGTTCACTCATTTCAACTGAGTTCATTCCTGCTGCCCTTTTCCTGCCTCATCCCTGCTGCTACAGCGGCCACTGGTGCCACGGTGCAGGGGGACAGCAGGATATATCCACCTTTGTATTTCACACAGCATCCAGAGCCTGCCTGATGGCCCTGATCCAGAACTCAGGGAGGCCAAAGATGCTACTGAGAACCAGACACCTGAAGGCAGCATTAGATGGAGAGCCAGGACCCTTCTCTCCTTTAGCGAGAGAAGATTAGACAAACCAGTGGGGACAGTGGGAGATCATCTCATGTGCTGTCTGGCTTTTTATTTTATTTTCTCTTTATCGTTTTCTGTTTTCTCTCCTGGCCCTGGTCAGTGAATCTCAGCAGGCTCTGGGTGCTTTCTCTCAAGCAGAGATGTTGGAGAACACACCATTTCAGGTGCTTTCCAAGCCATGGGCAGGAGTGAATGTAATTCAAGAGCCTTCACAGCCTGCAGCAGTGAGAATACAAGAACTGGGGAGAGATGATCCAGCAATGAACAAGATACAGGATATTTTTGGGTTTGCCCTTTAAGAGCAACTGCTGTGCCTCTTAAATTCCACTGAGATGCTGGAGAGCAGCTCATGCTCTGCCTCAGTGCTGCAGACTGAGCTGGTTGCTCTTGTGGTGCTACCAAGCTGAACCTACTGCTGTGCCCTGGGCTGGACTCCTTGGAGCCAGACTGATGCAGAAAGGCAGCGTCCTTCAGGTGCCAGAGGGCTGGAGGGGGCAGGGATCTGTTCCCAGGCTCCTTTCCCAGCCCTCTTCCTACAGGGAGGTCACCCTTCCTTGTCCCAGCAGAGCTAAGAGCTGCTCGTGCTGGAGGTGCTGCTTTCCTCTGGCAGGTAACTAAGCTGTGACTGCTGTCTCACCTCTCAGTTTTTGGGCTTCAGCAGAAGCACAAGGAGCTTTGGGCTTCTCCTCAGGAGAGTCAGGGCCGAGGTCAGTGGGCGAAAGAGGACTGTGACACAGAGAACTGCAAATGGAAAAGGGACACTGTTTCAACCTTCTGCTCGAAAGCAAAAGAGAGCATTAATGTGCCAGAAAAAAAGGCATCTTCAGCACAGCCTTTAGGGCTTTTGATTCCCAGAGTGAGCAACCCAGAGGCACAGGGACACTACAGCCAGAGTTGTCCCTTTCCCAGGGCCAGAGTCTACCTCCAGCGAGGAGGCTGCTGCAAACCTCAACATCTTCAAATGGTGACAGTCTTGCAGAGGAAATTTAGCATGCAACTAAAACTAAATGTTATTGTTTGTAATTTATACCTTGATAAGTAATTATATATGAATGTGGCACGTAAGTAAATAAGGCCACGTTTTAATTAGAGGGTTATTTCTAATGAGGAAGTCTTCCTTACTGCAAACAGCTAGCCCTGACAACAAACTTCTTCCAGGAACTTCCCAGGCAGCAGTATCTTCTGTGTGAAGAGCAAACCAGGAGGAGAACTTCTGCCCTCTGATAAAGGCCTTGTGCTACCAGTTACTGAATTGTATTTTGCCGATGGGAGCTGTGGGATTTTATTTTCCATATAAAGAAGAGGGAGCTGAGGTGATTGCTGGGACAGCGGGGCCTTTGCAGAGCTGATTCTGCACATGTTGTCTCTGTCCTACCCAGGCAGTCTTAATTAAAAGTCCAGCCTGGGAAAAAAGGAGTTTTCCAGAATATTAGTACACGCTTTTAAACCCACGTGGTGAGGAGTGGCCATGAACAAGGACTTTGTTTTTGAAATTGTGGAAACAATGTTAAAAGGGAAAAAAACTGTATTGGCCACAACATTATGAAGACATTTCCTCCCTCATCTAGACATTGTCAGAGAAATGCAATATATGCAGTTGTACCTGGCTGCAATAAGCAGTTCCTACGTGGAGCCTTGAGAGCTTTCTTCTGTTGACAGGAGGTTCTTGTCTCAGGTAACCCACACGTGTCTGGTGCCCCTTCTTCCCATATGAGGATCGACGGCTTCTTCATCGTCCCACACATGCCTGCCAAATTAACAGGGTGTGAGCTAGGTTAACTCATCCAGGTCATTCTGGATTACACCTCGATGTTCCTCCGAAGTCATTCCGGGTACAGATGGAATATTACCACTTGCATCTGATTCCAGTTAAAAACCTGGATGTAATGAGCTCGGTAGCAGTGATACACATGGGGCCATAGTGTGTAGGACTCATGGCATTAGAAGTAGAACTGGTTGAAAGATAATTATTCCTTCCTGTGTCCACTGAAATGTGTTACTACATATTCCAGTGGAATTTGAAGTCTTTCTTTTTTTTTTAATCAGTTCCTCAAAGTTATTTTTGTGAAGGCTTTGGAAGTGTTTCCATCAGTTATACAAAGATGTTGTCCAGAATAAACAGGAGAAAGCTGTGCTGTATGAACAACCCAATGCACTTCAAAAGGCTCAGCAGCACGCTGGGATGTCAGATTATTTGCAGAAGGTCAAATCAATTTTACGATCAGGCAAACATTAGCAAATTGCTTTTCTTAGAAGCTGAGCAAGTAAAGTATTTTCCAAGAAATGCGCTTGAGGAAAAATCAAATGGCATTTATTAGAAACCAGCACTCAGCGAGACTTGTTCTCTTTAAGTCACTTATTCCCTGTGTAATGGTGAACCATTTCATCCAAATATCACATGGGGCAAATTCAGGAGTAAAAGTTTTCTACTCTGTAGAGTAAATGAATCAGAACTGGGGCCTTTCTGTCTGTGGTGCAGAGAATAATCTTTGAGAGGGGATTTTTACATGTTTGCTTATGTAACTTCAAAATACGGGGCTAAAGGGCTCTGACTCATGAAAATCAGTGTCTACTTAGGGACCATATTTCCTTTAAACCCGGTGGCTGCTCCAAATGGTCTCCAGACAGTGCATCCAAGGGAGAGAGGGACAGGGTGGCTGCTGGTTGAGGAGACAGTGACTTCCTGCTTGAGGAAAGAAGTGCCCTGCCTTGCTTTGGGAAGAGAGAAACAGAATAAAGTATTGAGGAAAACATCTCCTTACTGTCTAAGCAAGAGCCCAAGGAAAGCTCTGGGTGACTTTTTTTCTGGCCAAGAATCGTCCTTCTCAGAGCTTTGCCTCTCAGCTTCTCAGAAAACAGAGCCAAGACTCCAAGTCCTCTTTTACCTGCTCCCCTATTTTAGGTGCAGAGTCAATGCATTGACCTGTTCTGCATCAGACAGTGTGAATCCACATGAGTGACGCAGACAGGGATGATCCGTGCCCTGGAGCTGGTGCCATGAATAAAAAAATCTGCTGGAGAGGTCTAAAGAGAGATGCAGAGAGCAAATGGATGATGGTAGCATTCCTCCTGTCACCTCTGTTTCCGGCATCCAAACATCTAGAGACTTCTATAGACCTTTTTTTTGTTGTTGTTGTTTTTAAGATTGTAATTTATTCTCATCTTTCTGCTTGTATTTTTATTTTCTGGACCTTTATATAAACAACAGTGGAGTCTGCTGCTCTCGAATGGATGGATAAGAAGGACACGGTCCCTCCCTTTGCAGTCTGATACCTGGTAAATTGGTCAGTGTTGTGTGTACGGCTATTGGAACTGCTCGGGAATTTTCCATCAGTGTGTTTATTCACTGGAAAATGGAGTCTCCACAAATTTAAAGCAGGATGGGAATTTAAATCTCTGATGAGGACTAAAAGCTTTCCCAATTCCGTCTTGGGTAACAAGAGAAAAAAAAATGCATTTTTAATATATGTATATATGAAACCCCAAAGGTGGCCAGGGAAGGAGAGGAAGGCAAGGAACCTGAAAGCAGTTTTAGCTTCATATTGCTGACATCTCAATTAATTTAATGATGACACTTAAAATGGAAGTGGGGAAAACAAGCCTGTAATGGAGAACGGGCACTGTTCTTAGAGGAAAAGGGCAGTTAAAATCCAGAATGGATTCGTGGGGTCTAGAAAAATCAAAAACTTTTTTGGCTGTATTTTGGCAGTGCTCTAAGGCTTCAGTGGAATTCTGTGGGGTGAATGTTGTGTTTCCACCTTGAGGCCAAGGCAGAGTGGAAGTCAAACCCCAGCACAGAGGCATACAGAGGAAAGCCTGTGGGGGAAGCAGTCGGGTGTCGTGCCAGTCAGACATCCAGTGTAAATGTCTGGATTATCCACTGGGAATGGCTCTCTGATGACAAACTCTTTTACAGAAGGAAATATGAGTGCTATTCATTATTGAAAATAACTATTTAAAATAAATAAATTATCTACTCAGAAGTTCTGTAATCACATAGATTATGTATTTGTATCAGGGAAGTATTTAATTATCATATATAGAAGTTTTCAATTTTTATGCATGTTCAGTCTACATATTTTGAATTAGGTCTCTAAGCATATGTCTTAGAACTGTTCAGGTTTCTGTCTCCAAACACTGTGACATGGGAAACCAGAGTTGCAGAAATCTTTTCTCTCACTTGGTTCCTTTTCCCTGTTAAAAATGACCTCTGAAAAATTTTCTTGAAGGATTGAAGCAAGGGGGTGGAGTAAAAAAATACAGATGTGCACACACTTTCTGACTAACTGCATTATTTGGAAGAGAGACAGATCTGTAGAACTCCTGAAGCTTTAACCCTGGTGTTTTTCAAAAATATTTGTCTGGTCAGAAGCTGCCCAGCTCCAGTTAATGAAAGACAATGTTTCTAAACTAGTGCAAAGTTAAGCTCTTGTTTGGGATGTTTTCAAATTAGTGTAAAGGTTATGTTCCATCTGTGATTATTTCCAATGCCTTACAGAATCAGAGATGAGTTTAGCATCATGCATAAGTGATAAGTAGCTTCCCAGACACTTTTGGTTTTATTTTTCCTTGCATTTCTAACCCTACCCCTGCAATTGCATGAAGATGTGTTGATTGTTTGTTTCAGGAACGACGTGTCATAAATACAGATATCTTTCTGGCAATCTCTAAAAATACCCTTCAGCCTTGGGTGGTTTAATGATTGATGAAGCTTGGAAATCAAACTCTTGTCTGGGGGTTGTGGTGAGATAAACTTACACTGTGGGACTAAAATTCCTCTGAGCTGAGCAGGGGCAGTGTGAAGAGGGTACTGCTTTAGGATGCTAAAGAAGGCTTCTGGCAGAATGTAGGAGCCAGTATAAGATAAGTATCCAACTGCCTGGGCTTTGTTTAGTTTCTTTTTGAGAAATAATCCGTTTCTGTTCATGTCTGCAAACATAAGATTTGGAAGAAAGCTGAAAAAGGTCATGGCAACACGCAGCTCTTTCACCTCCTTCTCTTTCCATAGTATCACACGCATGGCTGCTGCTTGCAGTGAGCACAGCAACGCCTTCGGAATGCATGCAAACAAATAACCCACTTTTTAACATATGGCAGACCAATATGCATTTTTAATTATTGCTTAAAGATCTTGGTTTGCAGGCAGAAATCCTCCAGCCATCAACCAGCAGCCGAACAAAGGGCTGATGTGCACGGCAGGGCTCAAGGTACCTGCTGGATCTCACAACAAACCCTTCTGCTTTCCCTGCCCACGGATTTCCACGTGGCTGGCTGCCTGCTTTGTTCTTCTGAAGTCTTGATGAAGTTCTCTGGCCCATAAAATACAGGTCAGGCCAGCTGACCAGGCTGATCCCTACCAGGATAAAGAGTCATGACCATGCAGAGTCCTGAGGACTCCACACAGGATCTGAAGCGCGCGGCCTTCCCATCACTCCGGCAGCTGCAGGAGTTGGCAGCGGGAATGTCATGTGGGGATGGAGGCTCTGGACCCAGATGGGCTCTGCCCGCTGGCAGGGAGTGAGGGACAGGGATGGAGGAGGAGAAGTGTTGCTGCAGCTTTTTTGGGTTGTGTAACTGTTTAGTCATGAGGTTCTATGTGCACATCCGGGGCGCTCAGCTCTTGGCAGAGGAGTTGTCTGTTGAAACAAGAGAATTACAAAAACACTTCAAGGAAGTGAAAATTGGCCTCCCATAAAATGTCCACAGGTGCTGATGCATTTTCTTCTGGAGGAAGAAAAAGGCAGATAGACTATAGATGATGCATAGATTCTTATCTTGAAAAGGAAGCTTTTAATGGGAAGCTCCCCTTCATCTCAAATAACTCCTCCCAGCCTATCATTTCAGAATGAGATCTGCTTTCTCTGTCTGGGTTGTTTCATAGCCCTGGTGCTGCTGTATCAAAGTGCTTCTCTAGTTTTGATAAATCCCCAAGAGACAGGAAGGCAATTTAGTCACAACCCTGGTTTTCAAAGACTTCTGGATAACCCATATTAAAGGCACAAAAGCAGAGCTACAAAAATTAATCATTTGACTTGTAACTCTGAGCATGGTCATTTGCAGCCTGGAAAACGGCCTGATTTATCCAAGGTGGCCTGCAGTTGTTGTAGCTGAATGAAGTTAAATAATGCAGTGCTCTTTAAAATTGCATGAGTGTATGATTTCGTTTGCTTTATTCATTCCTACTCTGCTGTAGTTTGTTGCAGTCAATGATTATTGCAGCTGTTCAATCCATCTCTGCAGCGAGTGGGAATGGCAGGACGTGACTCTTCCTTACTCGTGCCATGCACTAAGCTATACTGTTCCAAAAGGAAGCTGAACTTTCCCTGTGCTGTGAGTTTAGGAATGACTGTATGGCCTTGCCTTTATCTTAAGGTAAGCTCAGCATGGAAAAGTCTTTGTTACTTTCTAATAAAATAATTTGATTGACTGCACTGACATCCTTAGGAAGCAAAAGAGTTCCTACAGTGTGTCCTCCACACAAGGGAGCATTTCGAATGTCTGTCTCCTCTTCAGGCCCACTGTAGGTTCTTGCTTTCTGGATCTCTGTCACAAGAGTGCCTTCCTGGACTAAACTGTTTGGCAAACTGAAGTTGGTAGATGCTGAAGGAGATGTGCAAGGCAAGGGAAAGCAGCAGGAGAGCATCTACCCCTGCTACCTGCTGCAGAACAGAGCTGCAAAAGCAGCCTGACCTTTGGAAGAGGTGGAGACTGTCCAAGAAGCCCTGGGGCTGCTGGAAGCCTGGATCCCTCGGTGCTCTGTATAGTCCTGCCAACATCTCAGTGCACAGCCTTGAGCAAGCACCGGCAGCTGTGGACACCCTTCCTTGCCCAGGATTAGCTGTACCTGCCCAGGCTGGTGTCACTGCCCTCACAGC
The DNA here is from genome assembly GCF_003945595.2 of Pipra filicauda. Lineage (NCBI taxonomy): Eukaryota > Metazoa > Chordata > Aves > Passeriformes > Pipridae > Pipra > Pipra filicauda. The sequence continues at coordinate 1,392,610 of NW_024104953.1, read as the reverse complement.
TCCGCTCAGAGAGATTGCAGGAGTGTCCCGTGGTGCACAGGAGAAAGCAATAGGATGGATTAACTAAATTTGCCTGTTAAAATCGATCAAAGGATCAGGTGATAGTACCTGGACTAGCTTAAGGAGAGGTTATGAGAGCTGCTTTGCCAGCAGCAACATGGGGATGGGGACAGATGGCCAAGAATGATAGTCCAATATCTCCCACTGGTCTAGCTGTCTGCACAGGGAGCTCTCTCTCCAGGTCCTTTGGAGCCTGCGGAACAAGGTTTGGAAACATGCACTTGCTACTGGTCTGAAACACCATGGTGAAGTGTGGGGTGAGAAAGAGCCTTTCAGATATGGGACCCAACCTTATTTAGGAATTAACATTATTGATTTGCATCAGTTATTTCTGTGCTTGTGAAATTCCTTCCTATTTAACAGATAGGGACGGAGGGAAGCTGGCAAGTACCAAAGAATCCAGCAGTTGGCATGTCTTGTCTGAGATTCAGGTACGAGAAATGAAATCCTGGCCCTATGAAAATCAACAGGACTCTTGCAAGCAGCTTCAGCATAGCAGAGATCTGAACAGAGAGAGGCTGTGTGAGGCATTGCTTACATTGAGGATCTTGGATTTCTTCCTTGCAGAAACCTGAGACTTTACAGAGGAATGTCCTCTTATAGAGGATGCCCCATCGCTGGAAGTGTTCAAGGCCAGACTGGATGGGATTTTGAACCTGGTGTAATGGAAGGTGCCCTGGCCCATGGCAGCGTGGTGGTTTTTAAGGTCCCAACCCAAACAATGCTGTGGTCCTACGGCACAGTAAGTGCTGGTTTTGCTCAGCCCTGTGACTGTTGTGCTTGTGTGTGTGACCAGGTGAACCCCGGGGCGCTGTGACAGCAGAGGCCGCAGCCATCAGTCAGCCCAACACTCCGGGTGTCTGAGCTCCTCCTGAGTCAGCTCAGGTTGCCCTCTGCTGGGTCTTGCCCACCTCCACATCTTTATCTCCTTGCCCTACCCCACCCTCCCTGCAGTCAATCCTGAAAATCATGAGGCAATTGCCAGAATTTCCAGGCAACCTGCCCAAGGAGCAACACGGAGCAGCAGTTTCTCAAGCAGCTCGATCGCTGAGTACCTGGACACGGTGCCAAGAGCACTTGCAATATTTGACAGTACAAGCTCAGCTAGTGGAGGTGAGCAATTAAAACTCTGTCTCTCGTCTTTTTCCTCTATCTCTTTGACCTCTTGGTCACAGAGAAAGTTTAAACATGTGATCTAAAGGCACCAAAGGTGAAAAGCCAGAAGAATCAAAGGGTTTTTATAACCCAAGCTGAGCTATCACAAAACAAACAATGAATTTGGAAGGGAGCTGACTTGCATTTCTCTGTATCTTTGTGGTACAGTCTCTTTAGACTTAATAGCACCTTATTCATTTGTACTGTCACTGTAAAATAAAGGTGTTTGCCTTCCTGAAAATTTAGGTCTCTGGACCTGTACTAGAATAAAATATAGATTATTTTAGCTGTCATAAGTATTTTATTTCTCAAAGGAACCGACTAGGGGATTCTGTCTCCATTATGGTACTTTGAAAGGCATTTAGGATGAATTTCAAAAGCTTTGATTATATTGAACAAGTGTCTTTTTATTTACACTAGAAAAGATATAAAAAATGTCCTATGGGACAAGTGATAAAAAAATCATAAAAACTAGCACAGAAGTTTCTTTCTTTAGATACCAAAACCTGCATATACATAAACAGCATAAGAGAAGTTTTTAAAGGGAGATAAAAGTTGTATCATAGTTCTGCTGTATCTTGTCCCTACAGCACAAAATCTCTTCTCCTGCCCTGGTGCAGATCCTGCTGACCAAACTGCATGTTGCATGTGAGGATCTACCAATGTAGGCTTTTGATTTGGTTTAAATTTTTTTCATTATCAGTCGGCTGGTGGTGAGTGTTCATGTTCACCCAACCCATGCCAAAAATATTACAGTAAATTTTGCAGAATAAATACCAGCACTCACTCAAAACTCTTAACAAAGATATCCAAGAAAACTCTCAGGTTTCTTTTTTCTTTTTCTTTTTCTATTTTATCTTTTTCTCTTTTTTTTCCCCCTCGTGACATAGTGCTTTGATCTGCCATGCAATTGGGTCAGCACTTGGGAAATACATTTTAACATCCCCATCTCTGATGTGAATATTATGCAGGAGATCCTTAATGTAAAACCTCATGGATCCTACAGTAGAGCCCTCTGTCAAGAAAACATGAGGCCTGCAAAAGCCCTTAACTATCACAGGGACCAAGCTTACTCAAAAAGCAAAAAAAGACAGATATCACTGGGCCAGATTCTCATTTAATTAGAACAACACAGAAATCCAGCTCCCATGGATCATTACTGGTTAAGAAAGTCTCTGTTCATTTCCAGAGCAAGATTAGGCTGATACCTCTAAGCTTGGGGAGCTTTTAGGCCTTGTCCACACAGGCAAGTTTTACCAGAATAAGTTTACTAGGGTAAATTAGCCTAAATGCTTGTGCAGGCAGCTGAGCATTGAGTCTGAAACTCACTGCTGGTGTGCAGGGACCTGTTCCTGGAGCCTGCAGGCTGCCTGTGATGGGGGACTATGTCCTGGGCCATGCAGAGTTGCACAGGATCTGATCACAGGCACTGCAGGTCTGCTGAAAGCTTCTGAAGACAAAAGCAATGTGAGAGAACCTGTGCCACTGGGTCCTGAACAGCTGCAGCCAGCAGCATTCCCTACCGCCTCTCTGAAGGGTGTCTGCAGTGGGAGAGGCTTCGTGGTGCGTGCTCTGACTTCCAAAATGTCCTTCCTCTGCAGGGCCTGGGAGCACAAAGAAAACTTTCAGTGCTGGGCAGCAACAAAAGGGTCTTGCTTGTCCTGTGGATGCTCTGAGAGACCCCAGCTCTGTGAGCAGTCAGAGAGGCTGCCCTGGGGAGAGCTCAGAGGGAGCCTTGGAGAAACCACAGAAAGAGCAAGGAGATGAGGAATGGAGAAGGAAGGAGGCAGTATGGGGAAACAGGGAGAGCTTTGCCGCTCACAGGTCCCTTAGGTAGATGGAAGAAAGGGGTTGGCCTCTTCTCTTGTAACCCCATAGCCCTGAGGGCAATGAAATGACAGCCCTGAGGGCTGAGGCTGAATTTTCTGTCACTCCCAAGAGGTGTAAAATTTTGGCTGTGGGGAGAGAGACTCCAGAATAGCAAAGGTAACTCAGCAGGGGCATAAGCCAGCCTGTCCTTTGGCACCCTTCCTGTCACACTGAGAAAGAACCGGGGAGATTCCCTGGCAGAAGTGCCTACAGCCATCCCCTCAGCAGGACTCTTGTCCTGTGCTGTCCCATGTGAGCTCTGCAGGCTGCTTTCAGTCCCATATCCCCACAGAAATGATGGCAGTGTGGTTCAAAGAGACTGTCCCAACCTGCCAGCCAAAGTTCTGACTTGACTCTTTCTTATGAATCCCATAGTAGGCAAGAAGTCGAGAAGGAATTCAGGATTTTTAATCCAGAAGAGGTTTAAAATCAGGCACTTTCCTTCATCTCAAGTCCTTGTCTGGGTCTTTGCTCCCCCTTGTTCATCTCTGTGTTTTCTTCCCAAGGTGAGTCCAGCCCTCAGTGCCTTGGTAGGACCCTCTCCCCCTCGTTCCTTGGCCTACCTTGCCTTCCTCCAGGGACTGGGGTCTAATGGGGCCTTTCACAGCCACCAAAGCAGGCTCTTTCCCCTGGAAAAAGCAAAATTTTTGTTTTGCACAACAAACTGCAATGCAGTTAGAGTGCCATAACCATTTTCCAAAGCATTCTTGCCTCCCTCATTTGCTGAGCTACAAGGATCTCACAATCTTGTGCATTTTCACTTCTACTGTAGGCACAATCCACAAGTTTGCCATAAAAGTTACCTTTCAGGGCTAAGTGGCTTTCTACGAAGGTTTTCACTGCCTTCTGATACTCATCTTCAGTCATGTGGAGCTGGGCCGCCTCCGTGTTTGAGGAGCACTCCTCTGTAGCTGTCCCCTTCTCTCGGGCGGGCCAGTGTGCAGCAGACACCCTGAAACCTGCTTTATCCAGGTTCCTGGCAAACATCCTCCCAATGGAACTGTTGGACACAAGAACCACAACCGCTTTCCCTTTCACATCAATGTGCCTCTCCACGGTGCCGAAGGAGAAGATGATAACGAAGCAGGTCAGGAAGGCGATGGAAATGCAGGCCATGGCGTACAAGAGGCAGGAAAGGGTCATGGCGAGCACTAAGTCTACGGCCAGCAGGAAGAAATGCTGCAGGAGGAAAATCATTGCGCGAAGGACGAGCTGCAGCCCCCTCCTGCTGCCTCCTCGCTCTCAAGCCAGCTGAGAAATGTGCCGGGAGTCACCCCGTGCATCCACGCTGTTATAAAGCCAGGCAGCCTTGCGAAATGTGCGGAGGCAAGTCACAACCCCGTGGGGAGGATGAATCATTTGCTGGGATAGAGCAACAGCGACAGCAGTGCCGTGTTTGCCTTGGCTTTGCTGTGCGCTTGGAAGCTTTGCTGGGCTGAAATGCAAGGATTTGTTTTGTAAGGGCATTTCCTCATATGTCGTCTTTGGGGCCAGTGATGTGTACAGGTTGTTTGGAAGCAGCCAGCTTTAAGGGATTTCTCCGAGGAGTGTGTGCGTGGCATTGGGAAGCCATGAAGTAGAAATAATCCCTGTATCTGCTTGGCACGCTGAGACTATCTTAAAGTTGCCAGTCTCCCACTGCTGTAACACAGCAGTTCAGGGAGTCTGGGCAAGAACCCAAGTGGGCACTGAACTGGGAGCCCTGCCCCGTGCAACCAGCTCTTGCTGTGCTGTAAAACATGCCACCCTGGGAGCACTGTGCTCCTGTAGGGACTGTGCCAGCCCGAGGGGAGTTCAGTCACATCACAGGCAGGGAATGAGCTGGGTGCTGGAGAAAGCTTTTCTGATTGAGGACAGAGATTTTGGGGAGGGTCCTGCTATTTCTCAGGCAGGCAGAGCAGTGCCAAGGCGCGGAGTGTAGTTATCTCTGACTTCAGCACATGAGCGGATAGAGCCTCTGCAGGATTGGGAAGAGCCTGGTAGGCTTGGGAATGAGACCAGCAAAGGTGAATGCTGCAGTGTCAGGACTTGGCATACCCCCAGTAGTGGGTCAGGAGGGAAGCTCCTGTGTAAGCTGCCAGCTCTCCTGCTGATTTCTCCCTGAGGCTGGACCCTTCTTGGTCAGGGTGGAAGCGCTGCTGATCACTGTCAGTGATCATCATCAGTGGCATCAGAGCTCTTTAAATAGTGTCGTCTTTTATTATTCTTTTTAATGTGGATCACTGTAAAGGGCCCCCCTGAGAAGGTGTGTGTTGTGTTGCAGGTGGGTGTTGTGTTTGTTCCCTACTCTGACTGGAAAGGTACTGGGAGTGGGGGACTGCCTGTCAGCACAATCCACGTTTTACTGGTCCTTCTTGTTCATCCTCCATGTGAACCTGTAGATCCCATCTCTTGGATCAATAGCACGTTGTGTGCTATCACAGCAGTCGAGCTCCAGGCACTTTTGGGATGGAGTTGCTGCCAGCTGCACCCCAAAACCACCTGCACACCCCACCTGGTACGTGTACAAACACACAGAGCTTTGTTTGGAGTGGACAGAGGGATGTAGACATTCAGTTTGCCTTTAAGTGGTTCCTGAGCAGTGAGAGGCAGCAGGGCTCTGTGTGTTGGGCATCTTATCTTACTCACCAAGTGCTTTTAAAAATCCTTAAGCCTTTCATGCCAGAAGACTGGGGCAGGACATGGCAGCTTGGTAGGGTGTTACCTGCCAGGCTTTGAACTGGTAGCCTAAGCCTTGTGGTCTGGGCCAGGAAAAGTTCATGGTCCTTTTTGCTGCCAAAAAAATTCAAAACATTGCCTCTGCCAGAGGTGAATTTGCACCCCTTGCTTGCTACATCTGCTGTCTGAGTGTGTAAAGCTTCTGTGCTCCTCTAAACTCTGGAGCCTGAAAGTCAGCCCAAAAGGCAGGAGTGGGAGAGCTGGAGACACAGACTCCGATCATCCCTCGCCGGCCCGCGGGTGTTTTCACTTTGCCTCTCGGTGGGGCCCGTTCCTGAATTTCCTCACTGTGCTTCCCGGCTGCTGGAGTTGGGGGAGTGCATTTCTGCGCTGGGTGCAGGAAATGTCGAGGTTTCACCTCAGCTGTGGGCTCATTTTTCAGAAAAAAAAAAAAAAGTTGTTGGAGTCCTTGGGCTTTAGATTAAAAAAAAAAAATTAAAAAAAAAAAAAAAAAGAGGAAGAATTTTAAAAAATCTTCTTATTTTCTAGTCAACACCATTTATAACGAATTAGTGGCTCCACCTCTCGGCCGCCCGCGGGGCCGCAGCAGCGGGGGCTGGCAGAGCTCCTCGGTCTTTTGGGGGGAGCCGCAGCACTGGCTGATCCCCCCCGCCCATTTGGGGGTACTCTCAGCCCTAGACGAATTCCCCCCATCATTCTGGGGGATCCGCAGCCCCCCGTGACCCCGCTGGAGCCCAGCAGCGGCTGCTGGCTGGCTGCTTCCCCCACCACAGCTCTTCATACGGGGGATCTTTTTGGCTAGCCCTCCTGACCTTCCCCAGAAACCCTCTGGTTTTAAGAGGTGAACCACCAGATACCCAGAACCATGCCAAATTTATTTTATTTGTAACTTTTTTTCACCCCAAGGAATGATTTCTCTCTTCAGGGGTTCTCAGTCGACAAATAAATATTAAAATGAGAGGTGCTAGTGCAGGTCAAGGAAACACTTCCAAAGCAGTGATCTCTATTTTTTTTTTCCTCCCCACTACTGTAATATCTGGGAACAGTCAAGACCTGAGGCTTGCCCTGGGTTTTAGCTCACCATATTCATAAGCATAAAGATATTTTGCCAGTAGGTGACCCATGGGGGAGCAGTGACATGTCCACTGGCTCCACTGCTGGCTGTCACCCAGTTGGGGTTTTCCTCCAAGGGTATCCCCTGAATCCTTTCCTAACTGGCATTAACTCTTGGGCTGCTGCATCATTTTACTCAGTAGATTGTTCTTTTCAAGCCTCTTGAAGAAATTACTGATTAACGCTCTGCTTCTGCACAGGGTTTGCTGTTTGTCATGTTAAGCAGCAGGATTAACTGAATATATCTGCCTTGTGAGCCGGGTTATTGAGTCATTCCCTGGGGTTTGCTGTGCCTCTCGAAGGTGTCTGGTTGTTTTCAGCAGAGTGATTTGGGATTTTCACTGAAGGGTGTGTGTTGGACATCTCATGGCAGGCTGGAGTCCACCTGGTCACAGCTCCCTCCACAAATTGGTGGCTTAGAAGGGGCAGAAAGTCAACCAAAGGGTGTGTCTTTGGGTCAGGTGAATTCAGGCAACATCTCTGTTGGAGGTTCAGTGTCTGTCAATGGCAGCTTGATTTGACCACGTGGTTCAAAGTGCCTCTGACAGGGAGCTCTATATTTTTTAAAATCTCATGAGTTAAGCTCTGTATAATTAGAGATTTATCTTAAACCTCTTTCAAACAGATCCCAAAGCTCTGATTATTTCCTGATCAATACCACCTTGGTGTTCCTACTGCTACTGAATGAGCAATAAAAAAATGATATTTTTCCTAGAAACTGCATCCTTGAAGTCAGATCTCCAGGAAAGCTGGAAGCTTTACAGGGGCACCACGGGGCTTTGAGGCACTTGGTGAGGTTTCAGGCCAGTGCAGTCATCCTTTGACCTTCCTTTTGCTGCCTGCATTATTGAGGGCAGAATGATGCATCTCCAGGCAAGGGAAGATGGAGCTGGAAGGCACAAGCTGAGGGGTCAATCCCCCTCCTGATTCAGGATGTTGCTTCTGGGTTTACAGGTTTACTCTGCTGCCAGCCATGGGTGTTGGCCAGGCCATGCTCCCTCCTGAGCTTGGCTGTGTATTTTTCCTTTTGAAAAGCAAATACCCAAGTAGAAAGTACACATTTTAATTTTACAAGATAAATTATTTCAATAACGTTGGAGTTCACGTTAGCTTTGCAATGGCTTCACTACGTTCTGGGTTTATTCTGCTGTGGAAGTGGAGGCACAAATTTATTTTTTTTTGTGTGCTTTGGGCTGCACTCAGGAGAGTTGTGGAGATACAAGAGCCCAAAGGGAAGTGCAGTGAGAGCCCTCAGAGGCCCTTTGGTGGGGGAGCAGCTTTTTGCAGGCTCTCCAGCAGCCTGTGGGAGCTCTCACAAAACAGCTGCTTCTCTTTTCCCCCTCCTGTTTGATTGAAATCCTTGCTGCAAAGCATTATACCTGCAAGAAAGATAATCAGGAAATTCAGTCCTCACCAGATTAAAATTGAATTCAGTTCCTCACTGAATGAAAATTGCTGTTTAAAGCCACAGAGCGTTGTTTTGTTCCCAAGTGCAGGAATACAGTTTAATTTTTGCTTTATTCCCTTTGTGTTTGCTTTTCCTTCTTTCTTCCTTTTTCAGTAGCAACATGAAAAGAGGAAAAATTAGACTTAAAAAGAGAAAGAATGGAAAGAATGAGATGGGGGAGAATAAAAGTTGCCTTTTTTTTTTCCCCCAGTTCCTTTCTTGAAAATGTTTATTGCTAGAAAAGTCACAGTGCTGGTCTGATCCCAGCTCAGTAAGTCTGGAGAACCTGTACATTGAGTAGTGAATCTTGTCTTTCTTGGAGTGCTCTGATCTGATTTTTATCATATCCTTCAGGCTTGCTAAAGTGAAATGAAAACAGTGACTAGCTAATGCTTTTTTAATTTTCAGTTTGGTACCAGTAGCAGTGGTTGATGGTAATAAAACAGTTCTTTCACTAATTATCTGGCAGCTTAGCACTACCTGACTCCTCAAAAAGGTCCCAGCTGCTTATTACTGGAGGCATCCCAATGTCCTCTGATGTTTGACACCGCTTTGCTATCCTGGTCATGAATCTAGAGAAGAAAATACCAATGTCCTGGATGTTCCTTTGTGATTCAATAAAATCCTGACCTATTTATGCATCTCTCATTAGATGCTCTGGTCCTCTTCCCATTTTTCTTTTCTAAAGGCGAATTTCCTTTTACTTGAGGCTTCTTGCTCACTGTTAAATATTGTTCAGTCACAGCCTGCTAATTGAGTGGAGCAGGAGCAAAGAGGAGAAGATGAAAAAGGCGACTAATAATGAGAGGTGCATAATGTATGGGCCGTGTGTCCACGTCACACCAAGAGAAGTGTCAGGGGTGCACAGCCCTCAATGTCTGAAAACCAGCGTGTGAGCACATAATTACAGGACACACATATCACAGGGTCAAACTTCTATCCCACAGACAACTTTAAATTATTAATTTGTTAACTTGTAAGCACTGACCTTTTCGGTTAAAATATTCTCTTATGTCTTCAGTGCGTATAATTTCTTAAGTTTAAAAAAAAAAGATATGATTGTAAAAATTTTCGAAACCTTCACAAACATTATCAGTCAGTTTCAGACCCTTAAGTTAAAACAAAATCCTCTGTTAATTAACTAATAGATTGCCAAAATTAGAAATCTTTTGTCTTCTCCCCAATTTTGGCAGTGGGTTTTGCAGCCACTGAGGAATTGCAGTAATGTTCTAATGGTAGATCTTGTGCATCAGTGCCTTTCCTTAAAAGCTTCTCTGAACCAAATTTCAAATCCTTGGAAAGGTCAGCTGTTCCTGAAACATTATTGCTTGAAGAAATGGTTTCTGTTGGTTCTTGGCCTTCTGAAAACCCAGCTGGACCTCTGGCCTTTCTTACTGCCTCAGCCCTGCCGTGGCTGACCATGCTTGACCAGGCAAGGTGGACTAAATAATCTCATGAGGTCCTTTCCAACCTTGGCTGTTCTGTGATTCTTTAAGGATCATGCTGGTGGCTACCAAGTATTCCCTCCAAGTCAGTGAAAGAGCTCCTCTTTGATTACTGGTAATAATCCAGTGAAGGGCTAGTTGGGAAAATTAAATAGTGCTGGAAAATACGTTTTTCAGTGCTGTCTGTAAATCACCTGAGCTGGACCTTTGGTCAGGATCTCCCTCCGTGTGGTCAGCCCAAGTTTTACCTGCAGCCCTCCTGTGCTTCATGGAGGTTCTCGGGGCTCTTTCCTGTTGAAGAACCTCGAGTCAGTGTCCAGGAATTGAGTTGGCATTAGAACCTGGAAACTCCGAAAAACAGAGACCCAGTGGAGATTTATCGAGTTTCACTTGACAGGAAAACTAGTGATTCTCTCTAGAAAACCAGGAAACTCAGCACAGATCTTGAGAGCAGCAGAAATGCTACAGGCAGGAGTTCTTCCCCATTTTTAAGATGACCTTATGTACCTGGCACATCTGTCTTGCTTGGGAAACCTGAGCAGTCAAGTAAGTCCCTGTCATAGACATTTTCCAAGTTTTTTGTAACCCTGTCAGCAACTGCCAGTTTAGAGAGTGGAACAAAATGGGTCTTTTATTTATAAGGAAAAAAAAGTACAAAATTCACCCTATGATTTGTTTGTTCGACGGGTTCTTGGATTATTCAATGGGCCTTTAGTTGGAGGAAATGAAAAATAAAGCATAGAAAAAGTACATAGTAATTCATCAGAACAACTCTTCCCCATTTAGAAATGCCAGTGCTGCTTTCCCTCCCTGTGTCAGCCCAGCTGATTAAACACCAAGCTCCTAATGCGAGAGATCCCTTGTTTCTCTGCCGCTGCCACACTGAGCCTTTAACTCCTCGCATCGCTAAGTCGTGTTTTATAAGATAAAATAAATCCTTTTCCCATCCTAAATCCTATATGAGTCAGTGTTATCCCACTTCTGCAGCTGAGAAAATTAGGTCAGACAGGAGAAATGACTTGATGGAGGCCACCAGGGAACTCTGTGTCGGAGTGACAATTAGGGTGGAGGAGCCCCGGGATAATCAGTCAGGTCCCAACATTTGCTGCATCCGTCCCACGCTGAAAAAAGCCAGTGGCATCACTCTTTTTTGTCCTTTGAAACTGCTGGGTGATGACAAAAATGGGTTATGTCTTGGGTTAAACACGCCTCTGAATACATTTCTTAGAACTGCCAAATAGTCCAACTCCCAAATTCCTTTCCTGTTCAGCATTAATATTAATGCAGATTTTGTGACTGAAACACGTGGGCTTTTCTTGAGTGTACAGATACCAAACTGACTTAAGCCGGAGAAGAAACTGTATTTGGGAAACCCTGAAAATCCTCTTTAATCAGAAGCTTATTAAATGAAGAGCAAAAACATGAACCGCTGATTTTCAAAATGGACACGCTCTGGTTTTCGGCTTCCCGTTTTCTTCCCCAGCACGACGACAGACGTGCCTTCTGCACCCACCACAGTCAGACTTCTCTTGAAGGTCAGGGGCTGAGGATTTAAAAATGAAACCTGACTGCAATTAAATTGCTTCTGCCTGTCAACACGTTCTCTAGTTATATTACCAGTACAGATCAGAAGTATTTAGTGATCTCTGTTAGAGATTTGTCTGCGCAGAAAAACAAAGGAAGCGCCCTGCAGGGAACTGAGCAGGTAAAATAAACACTCTGCTTTGGATTAGCTGTTGTGGAGGATTCTCCCATACAAAATACCTTTTCAATGACACCAACCACATGTGTTAGGTGTCCTTTTCACCTGCAGTGGTCCAATGTTTTACCTCAAGTACCTTCATTTCTGGCCTCTCCTCCCAAAGCGTTCCGGGCAAGCACCGAAGGGGCAGCACCAGGTCAGGGTTTGGTGAAGATGGTGTTTGTGGGGGTTTGGTTGTAGTTTAAATCCTCTTTCTTAGCATCCCAACCAACCTGCTGACCCTCCACTGGCATCACTCCAGCCTGTCAACATCCTTCTCCAGAAGGCATCGGAGCCCTGCGTATTTTCCATATGCACTTGCCTGGACTTAATGATTTCACTTGGAAAATCCTAATTGCTCCTGTATGGATGAATTGTGATCTTTCAGCAGTGTTTTCCCAAGCGCTGGTTTTTCTGGCCCAGCTCCCAGTCAGGCTTTGGTGCCTCCAGAGGGATTCAGCCAAAGCTGCCTTCCTGGATCTGCGAGATACAGCTCGTAGGCTCAGATAAGTTACAAATGCTGATGTATTTTCATTTTGTTTTTATACTTGCTGTCTGAAAACATATCGCTCCACTGCCTCCTCCTTACAGGGAGCACAAATCCCACTCCTGAAAGCCTGGAGTGCATCTCCTGAGCTGCTGCAAAGCCAGGCTTTCAGGAGCTGTTGTCAGAAATAGGGCCTCTTTATCTGCCTTCCCCTGTCGCTGGTATCCATCTGAGGGAAGGGTGAAGTGTAAAGCAGAACACGAGGAGAGGCTTTTAATCACAGTGACACCCCCATCCTTCACTGCTTGGTGGGTTTGTTCCCAACCAAAGCACTGCTGAACAGTCTCTGGCTGTACTTCACATTTTTATGAGGATGCAGCTCCCATCAGCCTTTTACATTCTCCATTCCTCCTCCTGAAGTGTGTCTGGAGTTCACATTACTGTCTGGGAAGGTGCAGCGCCACTCCAGCAGGAGAGACAGGCACAGAAGGCTCCTTCCATCTGGGTTTCAAGGCTCAGCATCACTCTGAGCTTCAGTGCATCAGGTTTGGAGTTCCCTACCTTATGCCCAAGGGAGTCTGACCTGGGCATTTCCCAGAATGTCTGTCATTACACTGCACCCAAAATGAGTAGCTTGACTCCTCTCTGTTACGTGACTTTCCTTCAGAGCAAACCTTCCCTGCCTGTTCAGGCAGTTCGTGATGTTGTGCCACAACATTCTGCTGATAACTGCAACCACAGAAGCTGCCTCTGTGCTTTGTGATTCAGACCTTAGCTGCTGCCAGGGGCTGTGGTACAGTGTATGTGGGCATTTTCTGTGCCTTTGGAATATAACACAGGTTCTGCTTTTAGCATAAAGTGTGCCATTCACAGGAGAACGATAATAAAATAGTTCCTCATGTCCTTTTCCTTCCCACATTACTGGAGCTAACCCAGCTCTGCCCTTAGACAGGAGAGCTTGGGCAGTACTGTCTCAGCTGCCTTGAAGCTCAAATTGGAGGGCATGTTGTGGAACATCACATCAGACTGCAGACAGGATGTATCCCTCTGGTTCTGGATCCCTTCAGCACTGCATATTCAAGCTGGGTCAGTTATAATACAGCTTGAAGCAGAAAGATGAAAGAGCTGCAATTAACATCATCAAGCCCACATTTTCTTATGAACAGCAAATGCAAATGTTAATGTAGACAAGCAAAGACCTCTCCCAACCTCTGTATGTGCTGAAAATTTAGCAAGCACATCAATAATTCGTTCGTGGAGATACTCGTGAATATTTTTGTGTTTTAGCCTTGTCATCAGCAACTTCTCAGGATAATTATGTTGTGTGAAATGATTACTACAGAATGAAAGAGCAAGCTCCAGGGTAGTTTGTCTCCATGGCTGTTCATTTTTCAGTGATATGAATGATGGTTTTAATCAACAGGTCTGTGCGACGGAATAAATTCCACTGTCTCATCATTGCTTTGGGGTGCAGGCTGTTCTCACCAATAACTATTTCTTTTGTAACCAGAAATAGCTTCTGCTGCATCTCAGCAAAGAAAGGGACACGTATGCTACACATGAGTATATTGTGCTTTATGGCTGTTGTTCCTAAAGCTACCCAAACAATGTGGATGCCCAGATCCCATCAGTGTTAATGAGCACAGAACAACCAAGCCCTTAGTTGCCCTGATTGGAAAATCTATGTACACAGTGTCTAATTCAAAGGATGTAGAACTCGGTGGGTAGGCTCCTGTTGATATCAAAAGATATTAGACCTGGCCCACATCAAGGATTTCAGAGAAAGCACCAGCCACTTCCCACCCCAGCAAAGGGGGTTTGAGGTAATCCAGCTGACTTGGTGCTCTGGGAACGTCAGAGAGGACTGATACAGCTGGGCTGGGAGTGAGCAGCCTCTAGTGCAGAGGGTCCAAAGTGCTGCGGCCCTTCAGCCTGCAATGGGATGCTCAAATTTCAGTGATTTCAGGAGGACTGTTGGGGGTTTGGTAGCACAGGCTGCAGAAGCTGTGTCAGGGCAGGGATGGGCAGCAGGGCATTGAGAGAGCCAGGAAAACCTGAGTCCTTCCTTCACCTGCCTATTTACCCAGCTGGCAGCAAGGTTCTGCTTTAGCAAGGTGGTATTGCCCAGACCAGGCTGTGTCCATGCAAGGTGAGCTTTTCCTCCAGCCAACATATCTCAGTCCTCCTTGGCCTCAGCCAACATGTGACAGGAAAACTGAATTTAGGTGCTGTCCCCAGTTGACTCTTGGTTGCTCTCCTGGACGTGCACCTTGAAGTCCTTGTTTTAATCAGTACTGAGCTGTTAACTTGTGCCTTTCCTATTTACCTCAGCTGGTGTTGAGCTGAGCCCCAGTGACAGCAGATAATTACAGTCACCCACAGAGGAGCCATTACACGAGTGGACTCTTGTTAAGGCCACTCTTACTACTGTGTGTGAGCAGAGCCATGGAAGTGACCAGGCTCTCTTGGCTCTTCTAGCACTCCTCATGTTCCCTAAAGATTGCTTAGGTATGATCCAAAATTTCTTGATAATATGTGTGCCTGAAAACCAGGCAAAATCGCTGCATTTTCCAGCCCCTTGCCCAGGGTGTAGCCAGAGGGCACATTCCACTGGGTAAGAATCTGTTCCTTTCTGAACACAGCTCTCCAGCAGCCTCAGTGAGCTTTGCAAAATGACCTGGATGCAAGAGGCTGTTTCATCCATGCATTTGTAAGCAATTGGACTGATGAGGGAGCATGGATGTGTGTGGGGAGGGGTGTTACTCAGTCGTGGGTGAAATTAAACCAAGATTCTTTGGCTGAGTTTGCCATTCATCTAATGAAAAATCTGCTTTTCATTTGCTAACCTTCCAAATGTGTCTATCTGTAATTAATGTGGTCTCTCCACCAAATATTGGAGTACCTCACATACACATAAGCAATTTGAGCTGAGTATGTATGTGTTCATGTTGGCTTTTCAGTGCCTAATGCTCTAGCTGTAGGATTTACTTGGGTTGCGTGTTCTGTTTTTACTTTGTTTTCCTGGCAACTTGAGTCAAAAAACTCTTGGGTAGAAACAAATGCAATTACACATGCAAAGAAGTGGACTTTAGCTGAATGAAAGAATATTAAGTGTGTTGGATACATAAAAACAGGTTTATCAGAACACATTTTGTATTCAGTGCTGCATTATCAAGTAAAGGTAATGTTACCTGAAGCCTGCAAATTGAACTGGTTTATGGTCTCCATGTTCTTCCTGTTTTATAACCAGCAGCTCTCTGCCTTGTCTCTCATTTAATTTATTGGAAATAAGTGTTTTGGTTTTCCAACTCTAGATTAACTTGTTCATTCAAAGCTAAACAAGCAAAGTAAGAAGACACTGTGTCTGCTGCAATTCCTTGTACTTCAGCAAGGCTTATCAGATGCCCCTTTATTTTTTCCTCCTTGATGCAGGATTCTTAAAGGCTGGTTTTATAAAGGCAGGAATCAGATAAATTCAGTAAAGGTTAACCATTCACAGTGGCACTTTAGTTAATAGTCTTGGAATGGAGACCAAGGAAATGGATGTTGACTTTCCGGGGTGCTTCGAGTGTTCTTGAAAACTTTCTCTTCAGTCTTCCTGAAAGCTTCTTTCCTTCTTGCTTATGGCATCTTAAGGGCTTTTCAAAGGATGAATAAAAATTCTCTAGGAAGGTAAAGCTAAGGAGCCACATGGAAAAAAGAACTGGTCTAAAACTGAAGACTGTTCACCTGGGAAACTAGAGGGGGAAAAAATGTACTTTAGCATGCAATGCATGCCTCATTGGATTTCACTAAATTGCCATTGCATTAGCACTGAATCACAGGAAAAACAGCATTTCAGAAAGCAGGTAAAACCAGAACGACTTTAAATGATTTCTGGGATATTAAACTCACAGAGACTAAGATGTATTGTGCCAGCCTAATTATTTTGAAACACTGCGGGTAAATCAATGGACATACACTTAATTTTTAATTGTAGGGACCATCTATTACTTCCACCGTGCGGGCCAAGTCCTGCTCTCATTTGCACTTAATGAAATCTTACTACAGGCAGTAATTCTGTGTGAAATGGGCAGCATTTCAGCACTCCTTTGATGGTACATGTTGTGACAGAAAAAAAGCCAAGAGCAGAACACGTGGCTCTTGCTTTCCCACTATCGGCGTGGAAGTGGCATTGCAAGGATCTCCACAAGGAACAGCACATGACAGCAGCCTGCCCACTAAAGAAAAGCACATGTTAATTTTGAGTGGTTTTCCAAAAGAAAAGGACCTCATGGGTCTATATTGGGTCGGGTGAGCTTCTGCCACCCAAAATCAATGCAGCATCTGTGAGAAGTGATGACTTCTCTCATTCATTCAGCTTTTGTCACCTTGGCTCTTACCTGCCGACTGCTGGGCTTAGGCAGTGCTGGGGATGTGCATTCCTGCTCCAGCTGAAAGCTCGTGGCCAGGAAAAACTGACTGTCATTGCCAAGAAAACTGGATGGGAGAAGTAGATTGCTCTTGCTTTGTGTTCTCCGTGGAGCTAATTTACAGCCAGACATGGTAGACTTTTAAATTGTGACTGATTCCATTTAATGTTTGGTATTGCCAGGCGTGTTTGTGTGTTTTCCAGGCAGAACATTGCTGTAGCATTGTTCCCAGCTTACTTCTGGGTCCTTCTTGGGCTTCCTCATTAAAAGAACCCAGATTTTGAGCTGGAAGCTCCCACGGGCAAGGACTGCTTTCCGTGCATTCTCTGTATGATTGTTTTCTTCAAGGACACCTACATGCCACTGTAAATCAGCAAAACTGTGCCCTTGTCACAGTGCTCTGGGGAGACAAGTCCTCCAAGCACTGAGGTGCCAATAAATAACACCACCAGCATCCTTAGAAGAATCACTTCAGGGGTCTCTTCAGCACTGCCTGAGGGCAGCAGGTGGCCTTCGTGGTGGGAGCCACAGTGCTCAAACTCTGTAATGCTTTTCACACTCCCACCTCGTGGCTATTGAGGTCCAGGTTGCTCTGATGAGTGCCTTGGTATGTGGCAGAGGGGAGAAGCACTTGCTGTGGAAGGTGATAGTCATGTTTGCTTGCTTATTGTCATCACAGCAGGGGTAAAAAATGTCCTAGCAAACACCCTGTCAGTTGAAATTTTGAGCTCTCTGAAAGTTTGCCTTTGTAAAATTGTGCCTTTGAAGCCTGCAACCCCTTCGGGACTCCAGAGCTTTCTGTGCAAGCCAAATAACCAAACTGGCCCTGCCTCGGTTCTCCACTGTTGATGGAAGAGAAAATGTGTTAATTTTATGGTGCTGCTGAGACGTCCCAGCACAGAGTTTACCCTGTGCCAGAGCGTGAGTGATGCAGCACCACTGTGCCTGGGCAGTGTGGGCTAGGTGAAAGTGTAATTCAGAGAAAAACATCATCAGTCCAAGTAACTCTTTAAAGTCACCCAGGATTATCCCAAGGTCCTACTTCCATCGTCCTCCTTTTGCTACGCACTGATGTCAGAGCCAGCAAAACTTCACCCGTCCCCATCTTCCCTTTGGATCTGCGCTACGATGGAGATGTCCTGCCCTAGAGATGCTCCTTGGGGAACGTGCCTCTCCTGTTGCTTCCATCCATCTCCCACTGCAGGCTGCCGGCATACCTGCCCTTAGCAGGGCTAAATCCCTCGGGACGAGCCAGTCGCGCATCGCCTCTCGGCAGCGGCACCCTTGGAAGAGGGGGATCTCTCGTTGCCATGACAATGAGCCTGTCGGGATGAATATTTCTTTCTGCGAGCAGCAATTCAAAGCTTAAAGCGATGCTGCTGCCTCCCAAAGCTTATTAGTGCCACGCGTAAACAGAGCTGGGCAAAGCCTTGGGAAAAGAAAGGGGCGGGGTGGGGGGAAAGCTGCCTGGTGTTGTGGTCCCTTCCCCTCTCGAGCTTCGAGCAGTGGCGAGAGCGGCTGCTTTCTGCCTCTTTGTTCCCGGCCCTGGCACAAATCAAATCAAGCCTCCCTTCCCCCAGCAAAGCTCGTGCTAAGCTGGAGGACGCTAGAGCGAAAACGGATTAAAAAGAAAAATCATCCTTTCTGCAGCAGATGAAGAGGGTATCAATCAGCGAGATGGAGGGGGCTCTGCCCCAGGGCTGGGCTCGCAGCTGCTAACGAGGGGCTTAAATCAAGGTGCTCGGGGGGCCTGGGCTGTCCGCCGACCCCTCCTCTGCCTTCTGCACCTGTAACACCCCCGGGCCGAGAAGGGCAGCGGCCAAACCCGCTGCGGGTGTGAGTGCCCAGGAGCGCAGGACGAGCCGGAGCTGCCGCTCGCCACGCTGGAGGGAGCTCCTGAGACGGCAAAAGTCCATCTCTGACAAATCAGACCTCGAACCGATGGAAACGGGTTATATTTCAGGATGCTTTTAATAGCTGATGTTGGCAGATGGGTTGTTTCTTTTTAGATCTATGAAGAGTTAGGGTTTTTTTCTCCCCGTGTAAATTAGTCGTATGTGGGTTGTAAACAGTCTAAATAGGTCTTGAATATTTTTTTTAAGCTTTTACATACAAAATCTGACTTTCTTGGAGCCATGTGACTCAGGGAGCTGGGGGAGTGAATTCTCAGTTTGAGGGCGACACTGTCGATTATCCTTTCCACCATCAGCTGTCCCACAAACCAGGGCTGGCACAGGCACAGTGCAGGGGAGGGGGGGTTTCAGCCAGCCCTGTCAACCAAAAAATAGAGTGAAAAGTTGGGAAGAGTGAGCAAAGCCCTGTGGACGAGCCAGCGTGGGAGCTGGGACGTGCTCCTTGCTGTGGGTTGTGCTCAGTGTGCTGGTGCTGGTGCCCACAGGTCACCTGGCAAGAGCACCCACAGAAAGAAGGGGGTTCTTGCAAGCAGGGGCAGAGAACCAGCTGGGCACTGGAGGGCTGGGGGAAAGATTACAAATAAAACAAACAAGATTGCTTTGTGCAGGCCTTGGCAGCCTTGAAACGTGGGTTAAAACTGGTGAAAGCCACCGAGAGGTGAACGCTGAGTAAGGACAAGTGAGACTGTATCTTCCTTGTGCTGGTTAAAGATTAGCTGTGTTTTGGCACTTTTCCTCGGTTCTTGGTTCTATTTGCTTCAACCACTGGGTGCTGAGCAATGGTGATAAACCCAAAATGCTGCAGCCTTTGTGGAGGGAATGTCCCCAGAGCACCCAGGACAGTGAGGCTGAGAAGGGCTTACAGTGCTCGTACCCACAGTGGGAGACCCAAAATAACCCCATGACAGCACTGAGTGGAGGATGAAAGGGGTTTTGGCTGAAAGGTGTGATCTGTAACCAGAGTCTGATGTGGTGCTGAAGGACTCTCAAGCACAGACAGCTGGACGTGGTATTCCTAAAAGGCCTCAAAATACAGAGTCAGGACCCTGCTCCCCACAAAATGCTGGGTTTTTTCCCTGGTGTTTTGCCAGCAGGAATGGATTAAGGGAGGATTCCCTCATTTGGGAAGGGGGGGACTCCTTAATCCCTAAAGCCTGGATTTAAAGATCCTGGAGAGAGTAATCACAGACAGTGGATTAGCATCTGCTGGGGAGCCTGGCAGGAGAGGGCAGCATGGCACTGCCAACCCCAGGGTTGGTCCTCACCCTTGTCTGCAGCCTCTTTTCCCAGGCCTGTGTCTTAGACATACTTTTTCACCTGAAAACACAAAACTCACAGAAAGGAAGACGTTAAAAAGAGCATTTCCTCAAGTCGTGGATGGTTTTCCTGCAAGTGAGAAATGTGTAAAACATGGCTGGGGCAGGTGACAAATGATGGCAGGGGGTGTGGTGTTGTGTGTTTGGTTTTTTTATAACCACCTTTAAAATTGCTCTGCAAAGGCTTCTGCCATGACAGACTGAGTCATCCTTTAGCTAGAAGAAGAAAAGGAGGAGATGCTTGCCAGTCAACAGAAACCAGCTGGTGTAGGGCCAGCCCCCTACTGCCTGGAGGTGTGCTGGCCTCCAGCCATGCAAGAAAACCCATAGTTGGTGCCTTGTTTGTGTGGGAAGCCTGGAAAACAGAGTTTGTGGCAGTGTGGCACTCATTTGTTACTTACCGTGCCTCATGCACTGCTTTTCTGTGAGAATGCCAAACTCAGTCTTTTCAGAAAGGTCTGACTACTACTTTCTCCTTCAAAACACAACCTTAAAACGTGCAATTTCTAAACAGATATAGCACAAGTGGAGCATTTAGCCTGGCTAAGGCATATTCCCCCTGGGAGATCTTGCAGGAGAAATGGACCATATTGGCTTTTCCAACTGGCCTTAGGTATTGCTGCAGCAGCACATGAACTCAGCCGAGTGTGTGTTTATCTGGCAGGAGGCAGTTGCCTCAAACAGAGTGAGGATCAGCTCCCCAAGAGGTTCACCACTTCAAATTTAAAACTGCATTATTTATTCAGACAGGATTTTCTGGCAGCAAACCTTGCATCCTTTTCTGCATGCTCTGTAGTCAGGAGGAAGGATGGTGCTATGCTTGATGGTCCCCAGAGCATGCCCTGTGCTCCTGGCAGAGGTGGAGAGGTCAGCAGAGATGGGCGAGTGCCAGTCGACCCACCTCAGGCTGGGGAACTGGAGCCTCAGGCCCTGCTGGGTGTTGCCTTCTTGGCTGCATTCTTTAAAAGTTCCCTTTGGGAATTTTGGATCACCTCTCTGCACGCTGCCCTGTGACAGGGCTGGTGCTGCTCCACCGAGCCTTGCAAGTGTGGCTCATCAGCCACCTCAGCTTTCAAGTCTAATATGATCATCTCCTACTGTCAAATCATTCCCCTTTATATTGGCCTTTGTTTTCAGAGCATTTCCAGACCCTCTGGATCCTCCTCTTGCAGGTCTTTGCCAACCCCATGAAGCTTTCCTGGCTGTGGATGGTTCCATTTAAAGCCCTCTCCTAATTGTGTATGAATCCATCCTCTGTATGAGACACCACTGGTGAAGTACATACAGACAGTGCAGTGGAAAGGGAAGCTCTGTAATGTCACAGCTACCAAGAGCCTGATCCCCTTCTGCATAAGTCACCAAAACAGACTCAGAAGAGTAGGGAGCAGTCCTGGTTTTCTAACAGTTTCCAGCATGACTTTGCACTGGTAAACTGTTTCAGCCCAGATTTTCTTTACGGCATTCATTGCCAGATTTCAAGAGGAATCAAATAAATACCTCTAAAGATCTGATCCTTGCACCTCCCTTTGCCATTCCTTGCTGAATTGAGGGTTGGTGCTTTCTCCTCTCCTGCCACCTCACCTGCTCAGCCACACTGATGCAGAGGGTAATTTCTGTTCTCATGCCATCAGTGCCCAGTCTTGGGGGACTCTACTCTGCCAAAAGAGTGTGGGCGTGTGTACCCACGGAGCACAGCAGAGGAACACCCCAGGGATTGTCTGGCAGAGGATGCTCCATGAGCAGGACACCCACTCCCGTACTTAGATGCTGCCGGGCCGAGGTGCCACGTGCTCTGTGCTGACAGACCTTCACAACTGTGGGGTTGCCAGCCCTTTTCCCCCCCTCCTGGGCTGTGTCTAATTGAATTTGGATGGTGGCTTTCTTTGCTAGAGACTGTGCCACTGCTCTGGGATACCTGCTCCTACAATTTATCCTTTCAATTTATGTTGCCAAGGAGCCGTGTTAACCCTCACCTCTTAAAGGGTGAAAACCCTTTCTGTTGTTGAAAATTGAGTGCATGCAAGTCTCTGAGGAGCAGCACTGGTTTGTACCACACACTAAATAGGAGCAGCGGTCTCAGTCTGGATTGTAAATCAGGTCACTGACAGTAGTGAGGCGAGAACAGCAAACAACCTGGTGCTGTTCTCCATCTGTGCTCAGAGGAGACCCAGAACGGTACCAGCAGAGGGGCTGCAGGGAGAGAAAAAGGTGTCTTGGCAAACCTGTCTGTGACAGTCAAAAGAAATCCTGCTTTTAGCAGGTTGTTTTCCATCTCTTGCATGTCACCATCAGCACAATTGCAGCATCCAGGGTGCTCGGAGGAGATAATGCCCGAGAGTAACAGTTAATGGGGAAGGGTGGGAAAGAGGAACAACTTTCTCTTGCTGCCACGTGCTTTCAACCCCTTCAGCTCTCTTGCTATAGCCATAGTGAGGAAGTGGTTTTTCCACTGGTAATTTTAGTGCTGCTTTGAAAGAGCTAGACTAGTAAAGCCAAGGAAGTAAACCCCTGCCCACCTCTGGGACGCTTTCCTGCTCCTGCCTGCCCTCACCAACTCACCAACACAACCTGCTGACTTCAGGCACCTTCCTGGTTTTTCCATCTTGATCGAATTACTGTCTTTTCCCAGACAGTGGGCAGTCCTTTTCTTTGAAAACAGACCACCAAGATAAACCCAAGAGTTGTTCTTCAGGTCTCAGTGGGTGCTTGGTCTGCTGGAGAGCATGCCCTGAGAAGGAGGAGATGGATCACAGCCCTGAACCTGCTGTGCTGGTTTGAGCATCACCCTGCAGTGCCCCTGCCCTGGACAGCACAGGCTGAAGCTGATTTTGAAGTCAGCACACTGGTGGGGATGGAGGGGAGGGCAGGCCGGGCAAAGCCATGATCCTGTTTGCTCTGATCACTAAAGGTCACGAGGTGGGTCCGTCTGTTGGGGGGGGAAACCAAATGCTGGTATTTGTGGCAAACTAATTCCAGGCTTGCACCGATTCCCCTTTCAGTTTAATTTAATCATCTTTGGTGTCTGATTCTACAAACATGGCTTTGTTCTGCTAAACCTTTGCTGCATATTAGCAGAGAGGCAGCTGGAATTTAAATTTGATTTTAACTATAGTGAGAAACCTTATATTTAGCACTTGGCAAATCTCTTGAATGCAGGAGCACATCAGTTTATAAATGCAGGTTGCTTTGATCAGTGTAATTTTGGAGGCTTAAGTATGAGAGAGAGAATGTAGGCTGGGTACTGATACTCATAAAGGAGCTATAGAAAAATATTCTACCAGGTGATTGGAATTACATTACTCTCCAGTATCAACCTACCTAGCATTTGCTGCAAGGAATCATTTGTACCTGAAAAATGCTTTTGGTAACAAAATACTTTCAATGCAGTTTTTTGTCACTTGCAGTATAAGGGTCACATACAGGGACACATTCTCGCAGGTCAAGGGACAGGTGACAGCAAAGAGTGACGAGAGCTGGACTAACTCAGGGGCGTGACGGTGACCAAGAAACGTAGATGAGCCACAATGGCAGTGGGATAAACTGGCTACTTTCAACTCCTCCATTGGACAAAACTCCTCCTGGCTCCTTTGCCATGTGGGATGCCGAACTAATAGTCACTCTCGGCATTAAAACATGTGTAGGACTCGGGGTTTTGCCATATGTTCCAACAAAAGCAAGGACTTTAATTTGCAGCTCGGGCCTGGAGCTGGAGGCGTTCCCAGAGAGCTCGTGTCCCTTTGAAACCTGTCCCATTTCGAAAAGAGCCACCTCTGACCCTGCCACCTGGGCAGCAGCTCCCACAGGTACATGGACCTGACTGTGCCACTGTAAATTCTGGGATACTCCCTGGGCATCCCTGGGGGCTGGTTTTCTTTTGGAGTTGCTGTTAAAGGAAGGAGTGCTTGGTACTTGCGGGGTGGGGAGCAAAAGCTTTTAGCAGCTGGGAGGCTCATCTGTGGGCTTACTGCTTCCTAAGAAAGACTTGGATTTTTAGAAGAGGCTTCCTTTTGCACAGTAAAAGTGATCAGGGCCAGAACTTAGGAGTACAGGTTCTTCTCTGAGCAGAAAGAGATAAAAGCTAAGGCAACAGACTCTGCTCTTCAAATTTGCATGGGCAGAACAAAAAATGGAGCTTGAATGAAAATGTTGTCATCAGTGTCATGGGCATGATTAACAGAGTATTCACTGCCTCCCAAAAAGCAGCAAGGGGAAGAGGTGACCCTTCCTACTGCTTTTACTGGCTGCTGGCTTCCAAGAAATACCCCACCACTTTGATTTATTGACATGCTGGGGAAAGGCAATTAAGTTTTACAGCCAGCCAACCCTGTGGGTCCAGATCTTCAGAAGCAGAAATGAAAAGGGAGCCTCCCCTTGTCATGTGTGGTATTTTCAAAGCATTGTTGTGTGATGGTGCTCTGGGATTCCAGATCTGGTGGCTGCTCATTCTCCACTTTGGGGCCGTGGCTGCCTCTACCCAAAGGGCTGGAGCAGGTGTAACTCCTCAGGGAGCTTCACCACGAGATCACAACCGCAGGGTTCAGTCTGTGCTTTCCCCAAACCCACCATCCCCAGAGGAGCCAGCTTGGAAGGCTTGAGCACACATCCCTCTTCTACACATCCCTCTTCCCCAGCCATTGCATCAAGGTTGTTGCCTGATAGCAGAGGCTGCAGCTCCTCCCAGCCTGTGCTGCCTTCTGCTCCCCAGCCCACCACGTCACCGGTGGCCGAGCGAGCACCGGCGATGATACAAAGGTTGTTCTTGCACCGAGGCTGCAGAGCAAGAGCACAGGAGATTTGATACCTTGCAGCTTCTCGCTCCTTGGGCCCGTGGATCAGCGTGGCAGGAGCTGGTTTGTCCCCTGGTGAGGAGCTGACTGAGGGCCAGTTGGCAGTGCCTGCACGGGGAGGGCTGTGCTCGTGGCGGAGCCAGGATTGATGCACGGCGGCGCTAAAACGGATTGACAGACCTGCAGAGAGCAACTTCCATGCATCCCATATGTTGCTTGGCTTCCTCTGAGGGACTTAAAATTTTGAGGCGAAAAAAATCTTTTGCTGGAGGAGAATTAGGATATTTGTATACTTGGCTGTTTTCAAGAGCCTCTTTTTCCCCCCTCTAGCTGGACCTGATGTGGTCAAAAAGAAAGAAGGTATCTTTTAGTCACTCGGGGAGCGTGCACAGATGTATTAAATAAACATAGTTTCCTGTGGCCCTAATAGCAGACACAGGAAAGTTCCCCAAATTGTCAAGAAGTTCTGCTCTGTAAGAATCACAGACTAAGATTGTCAAAGATCTAGTGCTGCTAATCAGTGCAGTAACTGCTGGGGCACTCTGATTTACACCTGAAGGTTTGACTTGTTACCTATAGGAGAACTGCCCAGGAAGACTGGAATGTAACCCTGAGGTCAAACGAGAACTTTTCAGAGCAATGCTGTTTTTACTCCTCTCTGTTTCATTTAGGCAAACATGTGCAGTGCAGACCGTGGGTCCTGATGAGGTGCCATTGTTTAATACTGAAAAAATGCACATTTGATCTCGTTCGCATTTCCTAAAATCCGTGTTATTGATTTGACAATATATTTTTCCTCAGGAAAAAAAAATCTGCAGTTATTTATTCATTCTTGCCCCTTGGAGAGCTCGCTACCATCTGCTTTTCTTGGCTTTGCATTACCTTTTTTTTTTTTTCCACTTGTTCTTTTCCCACTGTGCACCACTGAAGGACTATACTATACATTATCTCATAGCCAAATTATGCAGGGTATTGTAAACATGTTGTAAACTTTGCCAGCTGCAAAGTCAAGGGCTCTGAGAGATCTTGCTTAGCACTGGAAACGCTCTTTGAAGAAAGAAGGCAGCCTTTTGGAAGCAGATTTGCAGGGCAGCGTGACACCAAAGTGTCATACTGCTTTTGCAAAATGCTAGGGGAAGAAAAGGAGCAAATAAATGTGTTCATGGATACCTATAGATTTATCATAGAGGCCAAGAAGTCCCTGAACCAGTGTCTGCTCAGCACCCACTGATAAGACACAGCAGGGCTCCGTGTGCACATGCTGGGACCTGCAGGCTCTGGGCCCCAGTGGGTGGTAAGAGGGATTGATGCCTGATAAAGTCCCACATCACCATCATTTCAGGCAGGACAGGGCCATGCTCAGGGCACATCACAGGACTGAAGGCCCTGCATGTGCCAGAGTTATCCCTGGAGCTGGAACAGTCATGTCCTGCAGACTGTCCCGGGAAGAGGCAAACTGCAGAGCATCTCTTGCTCTGCCTTGCAGGGTTGGGACCCATTTCTGCCCTTGGAAATATGAGTTGAAGGGGAAGAATCACAGGTGTGTGAGGATAAGTCTGTGTAAATCTACACTATCCCTAGTTAGAGATCTCTGTGTATCTTTTGATCATTGAACAATAAGGATACTGGCAGTAGGAATGACCAGGCATTATGGAAATCGTGTCTCAAAAATATACAGTAACTTTAAAATTACCTTTTTGAAGTTTAGTACCTGTTCTCTTTGTCTGTCTTCTGGTGACTGATCTTGGTGCAGTGAAGGTCGTGCCTTCAAGCCTTCGTACCTTGGTACACTCCCCAAAAGGGCAGAAATCTGCCTGGGAGCCACACCCCTCGAGCCCAGGAGCTGGAGTGCGGGAGGAGCACTGGGCAGCACGGAAATAGAGGTTACTGTCACCCTTGCAAATAGAGAGAGAGAGCCAGGGGCTGTACTGATACACTCTTCAGAGAGCAATCCCAAATGCCTTGAAGTCAAGAGGACCGGGAAGTGCTGTGAATTATAGGACCACAGGGAAGAGCCTGTGACAGTGTAAAATACCTGTATGGGCTGATGACACACGTGCAACCCTCAGTGAAATGCAGTTTCCTACATTTGCTGTAAATTCATAATGAATGCTTTTGTGCTCAGAGTTTGACCGATAAGGAAAGCAAAGACACCTTAAGTTTGGAGGAGATTTGAGGTGTAGTTATGAGAGTAACTGCTCTGGTAGCAGAGAAGTGGCCCTTCAACAGCATTTTGGAAAGAGGCCAGGGGCTGCACGGGAGCACAGTCGCACTCCACCCAGCATCCCTCAGCCATCCTCCCCGTGCAGCAGCTCACAGCCCTTAAAAGGCTGCTGGCCATCAAGATGAATAGCTGGACAGGGCATTCATCTGTATTATTTAGGGAATTCAAACCTGTCTTTTTAATTATTCCAGCAATACTTCATCGTCCTCTCCGACGACGGTTAGTGGGAAGGATCACCGGTTCAGCTGTACTTACGTAATGTGGCTGTGAATATCCTATGACTTATTGCCCAATCCCTGCTCTTTTTACAGGGTTAAGAGCTTAGGGGAGAAGAATTGCTTGGCTGTGAGATGTATTTCTTTTTGCAAAGGATGGCTGGTGTTCTCCCAGCCCTGGAAGTATTCTTGTGAAAGCTATTTCTTCTCTGAAGAGGCTTTTATTACTGTTATTGGCTTATGTTCATAGGCTTTCATTCTCATTAAGGGGCACTGATTTAAATGAGGGGATTTAATCAACAATTTTCATCATGACTTAAATCAGCTAGCAGGAAACACAAAATTGATTATTTAAATTAATCTGGTGCTCCATTTGTACTTTTTAATTATTTTCCTAAGGAACAACTGATACTTCCTCACCGGAGCCTAGTACTGTTTTTTCACTTATGATCAGGATATGCTATTACCATATTTATTTAAGAATCTGCATATTAAGTCTAAAGTTCCTTAACAATTTTCACTTTATGTGCCAAACCGATGACTGACGCCTCTACTACACGACTAATTTTAATGGTAATTTGTGTCAGGGTGCACTGCAGAGCAGAGAAAGTAACATACATTAGTTACTGTGCTCTAATTTAAATCATATACTAATCTTAAATATGATGGACAGACAGGGTAAGGGGGAGAATGCAGTTATCAAATCTTATTCTGCATTTGAAATGGACATTTTGAACACAGGAAATAACACCTCTTGACAGCAGGCTGGGGTGTTTCTAATCACCAAGTCCTTAAAAAGACTCATATGGGGGAAACTGCAATAGCCTATTCCCTCTCTGGCTTCAATCCCTAATGGTTTTCTCAAACTGGAGGGAAGTGAAGGAAAGAACATTTTTCTGTGCATCCCAGGGAGAATGGGTTTGTAGATAGTGAATTTAGAGTCTCAAGACCCTCCTGATCCACCTGGTTCAACAAATACTTCAGCCACTGCAGGGGCTTCACTTGATTTAAAATGTGTAGGGGTCTATTTCCATTTATTATAATATTACAGTGAAGCCTAGGCCATAGTGTTTAGTGCCACTGATTCAGTTTTTAAATTAAAACTACCAAATTTTAAACATACAATGATGGTAAGTTAAAAAAATTAATAATGCTATGCTCTGATTTTTCTGGGAAAAGGACATTTTGCCCTTTTAGCCACCATTCATTTGCATCAACTCTAGCTCAGGGCAGCTACGCTGAGTTGAGGGGCCATATTTCTTATTCATACCATTGTGTGTAAGAATAAGCCAAAAGCAAAATGAACCTTTTTCTAAAAGCCTTGGGCTTTGGGGTCCATCTGTGCATATATAACATCTACTTTTCAGATTGAAGGGATTAAATAGTCAAGTTCATCCTTCAGGTAGTTCATCCTTCAGGCTTTTGGGGAGAAACTAATGTCCAAGTTAGACACCTGGTTTCTCGTTGGCTTCAACCCCAAGGACACAGGGTCCAGGGCTCTCTGGGAATACACAGGATGGGATTTTCCAATGCCGATGGATGTGCCTACATCCCTTCAGTGTGAGTCTCGGCAGGTTCATGTTACTGAGCCACCCCTTGTCCCAGCACCCCATGGGATACGGAGGGGTTATTGCTCCCTCCCTTCCTCCCTCATTGCTCCTGCAATGGTGCCTCTCTCCCGGCGCTGCAGTTTCACAGCCATCAGCCCATTTTGCCAACTCACTGAGACACTTTCCTCCAAATCACACTTGAGACTAAAGACAAAACAGCGAAGGCTTGATTTCTTTTTGTTCCCCTGCCAGAAGCCATATGCACCATGCCAAGATGTGACACGCAACACCTTGCATTACAGACACACATCACTCACGCTGACTCAGAGCAGGGAAACCTTCGCTGCCTCGTCCCACACGTTACTTCTGGTCTGATGCACCAGGGAAAGGCTTCAGCTTTGTGGTGAGGTTTAAACCCAAGTTGTTGTGGTGGGCTTTTTTCTGCAAGGAAAGTTTTAGCATGGCTTGGGGTTTTTTGAGGAATTTGGTTTGTTTGGGTTTTTTCTCCAGAAGCCTGAATGTCCTTCAGTGGCTGCTGATTTCAAATGATGCTTCTGGCTGCAAAACCCACTGCAAGCCGATGGAAACCAGGAGCAACAGAGCATCTTCAACAGTGGCACCCACTCAGCATATTGCCTTAACCAGCTTGCCTCTGAATTTCACATTTAGGGGGTCAAAATTACAGTCCAGGGCTTCTGAATAGCCTTCTGCTGTATTTTGGACTGTGTTTGTTCTGTGCTCAGTCTCCTTCCCAGCAAGGAGAGTGCTCCTTCTTGTGCTGGCACTGCCCACCACTGCCATGGTCAGGTTTTGAGGCCAGAGCAGGTGCTTTGCCATCCCAGCAAACACCAACACCATGTGCTGTGAAGAACAAAGGGAGCTCGTTTCATCTCGCAGCCTTAGGTAGAGCAGTGATTGAGGGGAACATAAAGAAAAGAAGGCAGAAGCAGACATTATGGGTAATGGAAGAGCACATTTCCGAGGGATTTTTGTTGTTGTTGTTGTTAATGTAGGGTTTTTCATACGTGCAGAAACGTGTTTAGACCTCAGGTGAGCAGCTGAGTGCCGT
Organism: Pipra filicauda; assembly: GCF_003945595.2. NCBI lineage: Eukaryota > Metazoa > Chordata > Aves > Passeriformes > Pipridae > Pipra > Pipra filicauda. The sequence continues at coordinate 1,363,128 of NW_024104953.1, read as the reverse complement.
GAGAGCCTTGGCATCTCCCTCTGCCCGGCCACCCCACACAGCTCCAATGCAGACCTTTATCTTCCAGCTGTTCCTGTCGTATCCTCTCTGCTCCTGCCATACAGAGTGAGTGCTAATGCAAAAGGGCATCAAAGAAACTAGAAATGATGTGTAATTCAACATCATTAAGTATGAAATCACTCCTCTCCCATGCAGGGCTGTATCAATCAAATCGACTTTGGATCTTTTCTTCTCGGGGAGCTTCTGCTGCAGGTGCCTCTGAAAAGCCCTTTGCTGCCTGTGCTCGGTGTTTCCTGACAGGGATGGTTTATGGTCATCCATGAGAACACACCATCATCTCCCTCTGGATTTAGCACGTGGAAGGACCGACATGTACCTTTATTAAAGGCAATCTTAATCTTTCTTATGGAACATTATATAAAAACGTAGGCTTAGGGCAGCTTTCAGAGGCAGCCACAAATTGCCGGCAGTAATACAACAAAATTAGATGGGATACGTGGGGTTTGGCTGTTGTACTTCTCTGATTGCTTCCTTCCATCACTTGCCTTAACCAGGTTTGTTCCTTAGCACGTGGCCATTGCTCGGGGAGAGCTACTGGTAACGAAACATGTCAACGTGGTTGTTTTTATAAAATAGATACATATAAATTTATATATATAATGGCTGAGGTCCCAGTGCAGAAGGAAGTGGGTGGGTGGATGTAGGGGCCTGTGGGTAGATGGTTGCAGAGCTGGAGTGTAGATGGACGGATGTGGATGGGAGCATGGATTGGCAGACAGGTGGGTGGATGTGTTGGAGGAAAGGTTGGACGTGGATGGCTGGATATATGGGAGCACTGACTGGTGCATGCACAGGTGGGCCATATACAGGTGTATGAGTGCAGGGGTGGGTGTGTGGATGTGTAGGTGCATGGGCTGGGGCAGGAATGGAGGGTGATATACGGGTGTACAAGTGCATGGGGGGGGGCACAAGTTGGTGCATGCCTGGGTGAAAGGATGCACTGGTGCATTGGTGGGGGGTGCCCAGGTGCCTTGGCTGGTGTAGGAACGGGTGGGTGAGTGTCCAGGTGCATGGACTGATGAGGGATTGGTCCAGGTACATAGGGTCGTGCAGGAACAGATGCGTGGGTGTGAAGCTGCCTTGGTTGGTGCAGGAATAGGGGTGTGGGCGTGCAGGTCCCCTGGCTGGTGCAGGAATAGGTGTTGGGTGTCCAGGTGCAGGGGCTGGTGCAGGAATGGGTGTTGGGTGTGCAGGTCCCTTGGCCAGTGCAGGAATGGGGGTGGGGGTGTGCAGGTCCCTTGGTCGGTGCAGGAATGGGGGTGTGGGTGTGCAGGTCCCTTGGCCAGTGCAGGAATGGGGGTGTGGGTGTGCAGGTCCCTTGGTCAGTGCAGGAATAGATGTTGGGTGTGCAGGTCCCTTGGCCGGTGCAGGAATGGGCGTGTGGGTGTGCAGGTCCCTTGGCTGGTGCAGAACACGGGTATGCGCCGCTGTGGCTGCCGCGCTGGGGGCGGACAGACGGACGGACAAAGCCGCGGCCAGATGCCGGGGCAGGTGCGCAGCTGCCGCCGCCCCTCCCGCCGGCAGAGCCCAGTCCGGCCCCGCAGCTCGGGGCGGCGGGCGGGGGCGGGGCGGTGCTGCGGGCCCTGCCCTGCCCGGCCCGGCCCGGCCCGGCGCGGGGGCGGTGCCGCGCCCGCCCCGGCTCTGCCCGGCTCGGCTCGGGGGGCGGGCGGCGGCACCTGCGGCCGCGCCGAGCGGGGCTGAGCGGGGCCGAGCGAGCGGAGCCGCGGCCCGGATGTAGCCGGAACATGGCGCTGGGGGCGGCGTGAGGCGGCGGCCGAGGTAGGAGCGGCGGGGCGGGCGCGGGGACCCGCCCGGGGGGCGCGGAGCGGAGCGGGGGGCGCGGGCGGCGGCTGCCCCTGCCCGGGCTGCTCGGCCGTGCGGGGCCGCCCGCCCGTCCGTGCCGGCGGCGGCCGGTGCCGGGCAGACAAAGGCACGGCCCGGGCATCCCCGTCCGCACCTGTGCGGAGCGGGCAGAGCCGCGGGCGCTGCCAGCGCAGGCTGGGCAGGGGCAGCCGGGGCTGCCGCGTTCCTCTCATGGAGCTCCCGGGCTCCTCTCCGAAATCACCTACGGCGACCCTTTGCTTTAAATGCTTTGCTGGGATTTCCCACAACAATGGCTTTTTTTTTTTCTTTTTTTCTTTCCCCAAGGGCGTTTTGGTTTTTGTCATTTTTTTTTTTCCAGAAGTTGCGCCCAACTTTCTGCGAATATCATGTGCTTTTGGGTTTCCCCCAGGTAGCAGGTGCCCAGAGAGCCGTGCAGCCGCTCCTGGAAATGCGCCTGGAAATGTTCCTGCATGCGCCTCTATACCTCTGCTCGCTCGTTTGGGTTTTTTTCCTTCATATAAAGGGTTAGGAATGCCTGCAATCGACTCCGCTCTTCTTTATGTGTTCATTAGTCTCAGATCATCGTGGCTAAAGAAAATGAGCTGCATAGTGACTGCCGTGCTTGAATAACGCTCCAGCTTTAGACCAGGAGAGGTGTTTTTTTCATGGTATCGATCAGACCTTGAGAATTTCTTACCAACCCGCCAGCAGCACGCAGGCTGCCTTTCTTCCTCTTTGTTACACACCAGCCCTCCGTTAACATAAAGAAACAATGGAATTTTTTTCTCCCTAAATATTCAGCGTTAGATCAAATGGGCTGTCATTGCCAGTAAAGATAATATTCCCCCCAACTCGAGAGGGGCCAGCAGCGAGACCACTCTGCCGGTAACCTTTCCCCTTCATTTTAGAATTTTTTATGTGCTTTAGCATTTGCAAAATGAAGGAGGAGAGTTGGTACCTGTGTTGAGATAGATCTCAGTGGTCCCTGCTGCCCAGACAGCACTTAAGGAATCATTGCTCCTAATTTATTGCCTTTATTGTACCACGAAACTTTAAACGGCGCTGCTTAGGGCTGCAGTAGGGAGCCGAGCTCCCCTGCCCTGTGTGAAAGCCGGTGTTGATGGCTGTGAGCATCGCTGCTGCTGCCGGGGACAGACCTCTCGTGGTGGAGGATGCGTCTGGAAGCGTTGGGGAATCGTGAGGATGATGTTTCTGATGCAAAGAGTGGATTTCGTGCCACTCGCGGGGCTCCCTGGCCGTCTGCACCCCCAGGAGTGAGGTTGAGCAGAAGCTGTAGGAGCTCCTCTGTTCCAGTTTGAGGTTCGCAAAATGGCCCTTTGCATTCCTGCTGATCCGGTGCCGCGTCTGCTACAGGGGGGTTACTCGTGTGCTGATCCTCCCATGGTGAGCAGCTGCTCTCCTGGTTTGCAGGTGGGGATGAGGGACCTGTCTGCAAGGGGTAGGGCACCGGTTTCAGAGCTGCTGCTGCTGCTGTGCCAGGTAAAGCTTTGGGAGTTACTCTTTGTGATTCACCTCATTGTCTGTTTTCTGTGGTTTAGTAACATTTTTTTGGCTGTAGCTCGTTTCAGGTGGATGGAACGTCTTTGTTCAGTGTTGGATTATGTATTTATGCTGTCACGTGTATTAATTGGAGATAAACCGAGCAAAAATACAGTTTGAGTTGAGGGAAAGACTCACTCACATTGAGAGTGGTGAAGCTAAACTTTCTCCTTCCCCCTGCTTCAAACACATTTACAAATGGTTTTGATCCCAGTGAGACCGTGACTTCTAGCGGAGATTAATTTTCATCAAATGATTTTAGACCAGTGTGCCATAGTCCTGCCTCTCCTTTTTGTGCAGGAGCCCTGAGTGCTGTTACACACTCGTGTAGTTTTCTAACCTTGTTCTGAGGAGATGAGGGCTCACCAGACCCGGAGGGGGGTGCGTGTCGCTCGTCTGTAGCGCCTGCTGAACCGCACTTAACAGAGCCCTCCGAGGAGTCATTTCCCGCAGGGAAGCGGTGGCACGGAGGGACCACGGCAGGCCTGTTGTGGAGAACCCTGTTACGAGTCATCAGCAAATTCCCTTGGCAACCCCCTGCTGAGCCAGACCTAGTAAATCCCACTGCTTGTTTGATTCCCTTATTGCTTTGGCACCTCTGTTTGCTTCCCAGTGGCTTTTCTGTTTGGGTTTGTTTTTTTTTTATTCCTTGACATCTTCATCAGCCATGAATGCTCACAGTAAGTCAGTGTTTGGCTTTCAGTGAGTTCTCAGCGTCCTGGTGGCTGATTCTAAAATGGAAGTGTATAACAGGCAAAGTTCCTGCAAAACATTTTACTTCTCAATTATTATTTGCCAAAGTGAGCGATTGTGGCAAGTCTTACTTTGAAAACTAGTATTTGGGAAATAAAATGCTTTGTAAGAAACTTGCTCCCCAGTGTCAACTACTACTGTCAATCAGCTGATAACAGACTTCTCATAGTGGTAGTTAACAAGTCGTCAGTTTTTGCCTTATGTGATTGGCAAACTGTTCTCTTCAACATCAGTCATGTATTTTGGGCTTAAAGCTGAGTTAAAGGAGGACTCCAGCTCGTGTGGCTGAAGCCCAAGAGGTGATGCTGGCACAGATCTGTCAGGGGCACAGGTGTCAGCTGTTTCAGGGATGTATAGAAAAAAGAACAGGAAAAACGGAGCAGAAGAGCGACTGCATCTCTGCTTCTCCTCTAATCGCCCTCACATTTGACACTTAAACTCAGTTATTGCTTTGAAGCTGCTCCAATTAAGAATCTGAAGTGTTTGGCACCTACTTGTTCAAATACCTGAATTCACTCTGGTCTTACCGGTTTACTGTGTAAAAGCTACAAACACAAGTCTGCCGTGTGGCATGTGCTGAAACTCCTAACAGGTGTTTGTGGGTACCAGCAGCTGAAGAGTTTCAGAAATATGCATAAAGCTCAAATAAAACCTCTTGCTAAAATATCTCCTTGGGATATCCCTGCTCCTGGCATTAGCGTTGCTGACTCATGGTGCTGGTTGGCCATCCTGGAGGTGTTTTTGGGGCTGTCCCTGCTTTGCTTCTTGCTGAAGTCAGTGGACTTGGCCTGTTGGGTCTGCTGCAGGGTTTGGCCAGGTTTCCCCAGGTTTTGGGGAAAGCTGAGCAAAACCTCTCTTGTCAGGGTAGAATGGTCAATGACTGCAGCCAGGTGGAACCAGGAGAGCGGTGATGGAAACTTCAGGTGGTTGGTATCCCTCACACCTAGAGGGATTCCAATTATGCTCTTATTTTTCCCATCTGTTAAACATAGGGTTTTACTACTCTCCGTAGCAATTTAAAGCGTGAAAGTTGTTTTAAACAACTGTTTGCTCAAAAATGGAACGGCATGACAGTAGAGCCTCGGTTTCAATGGCATCCTCCCTTGTAACTTCTCTGGTGTCTAGTTCAGGTGTGTGTCTTCTTCAGTAGGAGTTTCATAGGGTGCCTCCCTTCTTTCTAGATACGAAGCTTGATGTATTTAAGACAGCTTCCTCCATTAAATTCAGCTGTGGTTGGTGATGAGGTGTGCCAGAGCACTGCCTGATGCACAGCTGCATTGGCTTTATTATCAAGGCAAAAGAGCTGAAAAGCAGAATGATTCAAAACCAGTAACAACTGTGCATAAACCCCATAGTTACGTCTAACTAACCCCAGTTAGTTATGAGCCTGTTTAAAAGGCTTCTCCCCCCCCCCCCCCCCCTTAGAGCAGCTTTCAGTGCACTTTAGTGGTATTTAATGTTCAGGTAACTCTAATTAAGCCTTTAATCTTTAGGCCACAGAGATTCACTGGAGAATTAGCTGTTAGTGCTGGTGTTTCAGCCTGCCTGTCACCAAGCCCAGGAGGGCTCAGTGTTGCATTTGGAGGGCTGTCCCAACAACCAAGAAAACAGAATATTTTCTCTCCAATTAAATGTTTAACTTTGCTTTTTTTTTCTTTTTTTTTTTTCCTGGAGAGAAGCAACTCAGAGGGCAGGACTGTGGCCAGGGCTCCTGGTCTAGGACCAGCCACAGTGCGTGGTTCTCGTGTGGTTCAGCCCTGCCTGTTGAAAGCAGCTGTCTTGCAGCCCTGGTACAAAATGCCAGCTTTAAGCCAAACCTTGTGCCTTACAGGTTCAAAGATTATCCCTTTCCAAGTGGTGCCTGTGAGTGCAGTGATGTGAGAAGGGTGTGCTCCCATTGCCTTGTGCAGAGCCAGCCATAACGTACCAAGTCAGCTTTTTTGCATCTTTTCCAACTATTTATTTTTTTTCTGGGCCATGTAAGAGTGCTACTGCTGTTGGAAGGTGCATCTGATGGAAGTACAAAGGTAATTATTGTTTCAGAGCACACAGAGCATGAATATCTTTTAAAATCAAATGAACAAAGCAGAAATGTATGAATCCTGTTTAGCTCTTTCGCAAGCTGGGCTGCTCTTTCCTATTTGTGACCTTTCTTATCTCCTAAGCAAAACTTTTATAAAAACATGAGCTGTGTATACCAATTAATATTTTTGTCTAATGAACCACCAGAACTGGGGTCCTGGTAGGGTTGGAGGCTGCCAGGACAGGTAGTAAGACATGTTTTCCCTGTTGGGAGCTTATGGAATGAGGTGCACCCATCCTGTTTGTGCATCTGCCGCATACCAGGGGTGGGCATGGCCAAAACTCCCGGGAGAGGAGCGGCGTGACTTGCGCAGAGACACACAAGTGATGGAGAGTGGAAGTGAAATCCTGTCTCCCATCGTTTTCCTTCTGGGCTGTCCTGGCTTTGCTCTGCGTGCCAGCCCTGCCGTTGGAGGTTGCCGCTGGCAAACGGCTCCGCCTGCAGCGGGACGCGCTGCCCCGGTGTCACAGGGCTGGGAGTTCTGATTTTGCTGAACAAAGATGCCCTTCCAAAAATAGGTTAAGCCAAAGAACTTGGATGCCCAAAATAGCACTAGAGATTTTTTTCCTTTTCCCGAGTGTGTGTCGGATTTATTGTTCCCTGCTGGAGGCAGCTAAAGAAGTAAAGGAGATGCTGCAGCTGTAGGCAAGGGCATAGAGGAAGTAGACATAGACAGTCACCTCTGGTGGGGGAAAACCACATGTGCCACATATCCCTGTGGAAATACACATTTGTGCAAAACAACAATGTAAATAAAAATGTACAGTGTCACTAAAACACTCACATGGCAAAAATTCTGGTTTTTTTCCTCGAAGGAAAGGTACCCCACAAAGGGAAGGGTGGAGAGGTCTCTGTTGACAGAGGAGAGGACAAAAGAAATGCCAACAAACAAATACTGGAATGAATAAATGCCACAGGAATGTTCCTGGTGATAGCCTCTATAAACCTTTTATTGTGACATGCTCTGCTGCGTGTGAATAATTCACTTGTCCCGAGCTGGTGGCAGTAAAATCTGCACAGCAGCTTTTCCCCTCTGCCTTAGCACAGCTTGGTCAGGTCAGAGTGGTTAAAACTTAACGTTTCTTTCCAGGGATTCTCCATAGAAAGTTTCGTGTCATTAGATTGAACTCCAGCTTTCCCATTCCCCAAGTTAGATGCATGCCCAGGGGACAGAGCTAATTACTTGCACTGCAGCTATTTAAGGTGCTGGGCTGAGCCTGGAGCTGGAAGTCAGGAGGCACGGTGACTCTAATCCGGGCTGTGCTGCTCGCTGAACCACCTCCAAGAAGTTATTTAACCTCTGCGTGCCACTGCTTCCCTCTGGGTAACAGCAGGGATTATGATAATTGCTTTTGAAAAGCACTTTAGGTGTTTAGTTTTAATTTTTTCCAAAGGTGCAGAATTCTCTGGTCCTGAGCTGAAGAGGCTCAATCCGTCCCAGGAGGCTTTTAGTACTTTACAGGATTATGAAAACAATGCTTAATGCCATATTGGGTTGTTTGGGCCACGTAAATAAATACATTTAAAATATTTTTGGTGCATCTTCTACACACTGCTCATAGAAGGGCTCTTAAGATACAACTGAAGGACCCAGAAATGAGATATAGTTCCAAAGGGTTGTTACTGGGCACATAATGAAATGTAAGTAAACTGTCAGAATGTTTAAATGGTTTGTTTTTTCAACTAAATCCTGCCAAGGCCGCAGAAACCTGGGTTAGCATGTATGAAACTTGTTTCTCACTTGGGTGTAAAGACAAGTTATCCTAAGCCAACAGATTTTCAGCATTTCTCGTGGGCTTTGGAGGGTATTTGGTTTGGGGTTGTATAGAAAAACGTGATATTCTAGGCTGAAGAAACAGGAAGGTTTTCCTGAGAGCAGGATGAGAACAAAGTAAATGCACCCTGAGCTCTGCCTCTCTCCCAGATTTTGAAGCATGCAGGGAAGGATAACGGTACATGAATTTGTCTCTGGTGCAGGCCCTGAACTCCTCTTTTCCAAATAACAGAACTTCTTTCTATTTTATGCTTTGGTGTCACAGGGGAAAAAATAATCAAAGGGTGGAAAATCCCGTGGCTGAACTGCAACTGAGACCAAAGAGGGGTGGCTGGTTGGGAGGCACTATCCGTGCCCTGAGATGTGCTGGCAGGGTTTGGGGAAGCAATATCACCAGGGATTTTATGTTGGAAACACAAAGTTTAGTGTGCTACTGGGAAGTGCTCCAGTGCCATGGCAGTGGCTGTAATCTGAGCCATCGGCTGCTCTGGGAAATCTCTGGGTGCTCCCATGTTTTATGCAGGAGCTTGGAATGACGCAGCCGTAAGCCAGGGACTGTATTGCATCTTCCCAGCACGAGGGATATGGGCCCCGTGAGCATGTGTTGAGAGAGGCCTGGCTGCCAAAATAGCTTAGTGTTGCTACAACGGTTGCAGGTGGTGATTGCCTTTTAAGTTCTGCTCTCTGTTCTGACATTTTTAGGACAGTAAATGAAGGATGAGAAGTAGAAAAGCAAACAAATTAGAAAAATCCCGTGTATGGATGTCTGTTACTGCAGTCACGTGGCTCCAGGGAAAGAGCCCCGTCCTACTGGAAGTCAGGCAGGGGTTGGCAGTGAAGGAAAGTAGTTACTGCCAGTGGCTCTGCTGCCAAAACTGAGTATTGATGACAGGGCTCAGTTTAAAGCAGATGGTGTAATACAGACCCTATAGACTGCCTGGGGAAACACGTGCAAAACCACGTGCCTGTGTGCCACGGAGGATTTATTCCTAGGGATGAGGCAGAAGAGGCCTCCACTTGGATGGAGGTGAGAGTCGAGTCCTGGAAAGCAAGAGAAATGCTTTACTTGGGCAGGGCTTTTATGAGGGACACAAGCATGTCTCTCATTTTCCATTATATTACAGATGCAATACAGAAACTACTGAAACTGCAACATCAGTTGCAACATCCATCGCACACCAGTGCGTTCCTACTCAGTCTCTTCGAGAACCAACTCTTAGCACTGAGAAGATTCACAGGGAGACTAAGTAGGGCTTTTTCGAGTACTTAGGAAGTACAAGGCGTGAGATAAATAATTTAAACACTGATGCAGAGCATTGCTAGCTGAAAAGTGACTTAATTTCTTAACAAGCTAACCAGAAGTGGATGTTTTTCCCTCTTTTCGGGGGAGAGGAGTGTGGAATGTGTTGCCCATCAGCAGGGCTGCTGCTTTCGAAGAGAAAGGTTTGCTGTAATGAATCATAGAATGGAATCATCCACAGTTTCTCTGGGCAACCTGTTCCAGTGCCTCACCACCCTCATGGTGAAGAATTTCTCCTAATATTCAATCTGAACCTACTTACTTTCATTTTGAAGCCATCCCCCCCTTGTCCTGTCACTCCATGCCCTTGTAAATAGTCTCTCTCCATCTTTCCTGTAGGCTCCCTTCAGGCACTGAAAGACCCCAGCTACATCACCCCAGAGCCTTCTCTTCTCATGAACTCAGATTGAAGCCAGGGCTTCTTTCTTCTTGGGCAATCCAGTCTGAATTTGGACATCATCAGTGCAACAGATCCCTGGTACTGTTTGTGGGGTGGGAGAAACCCAATAGCTCTGTGGCTCACGTTTGTCATAAACTTCTGCTTGAAGAAGCATTTTGACTTTTTCCTCAGCATCTGGTATGACTTGGTTCACAGTACTTTGTTTTTGCATTTTTTGCTCAACAACCTGATGCTGCTACTTGGGAAGAACCTTTAGCTGAGAGTTAAGGGATTTCTGTGAGGTTTTGTTCCATTACTTTTGCCATTTTTATTCTTACACAATTTCTTTTCCTGTTTACTTTGCTTTTTGGTATCTCCTCCTGCTGATCTAACAGCATCTCGCTGCTTCTCTTCCGTTTCCAATTCTGTGTGAGGAAGAAAAACAGTCAACAGTCCTGATTTAGCTAGAAATTAAACTCCAGCTATTTTTCCATGGAATTAATAGGAAAATTGGCGATAATTGTTAGCTACTGCTTTTTAAAGACTTTTTTTTTAAATGGGTGAGAGACTGTCAAGCTGTCAGTCAAGAAAAAGATTGGATAATGTGCCATTCCCCTGACAAGTTCCCTTTATTGTATTAGGCATCCTCTTCGCTGTGCAAACTTGAGCTGCTCAAAATTTGCCCTTTAATGTTTACTTTTTCTATCCTTTCTCAGTATTACTTCAGTAGTATTAGTGGACTTGCCCAGCATAGTCAAAAAGGTGTAATAATCTTTGAAGAAAATAACTTTGGGGCATGATTAGCTCTGTAATATCGTGGTGTTCTTTAACCTTTTTCCTCTCTCTTGCCCTGTCATTCCATGATGCACCCACCTGTCCTTGCTGAAGCCAATAACCAGCCTTGGGCCAGCCCTAAAATGTGCAGAGCCTGACTTTGTGATGAGCATGTTAAAGCCAGGCAGGTATGAAACTCTGAGTTGCATGAAAATTTGTGGTCCTTATGGGCCATTTCTCAAGACTTTTGCCTATAGCACGGGGCATTTAATTTTCTCTTTATTTCTTTTAAAGTAGATTTGTAGAGCAAATTGGAGATTTTCTTGCATTCCCCAGATTCCATAGGTGTGGAGTTTTCAGAGAAACTGTTAAAACAGGAGATCAATCAATGCAGATACTGGACCATGCTGAGTAGCATCTCTCCAAAGTACCCTCTGCTCTTTTCATGGTTCTGGATTTAAAACGCCGTGAAGCAAAATTTGTCTCAACTCCAGGCACCGCTGGCGTTGCATGTAAAGCACCACAAATGTACAAAGCTGGTTCAAAGCAGAATAGCCTTCGTTCACAGACTATTGTCCCACCTCCATCAGTATTTGCAGGTTGGAAACCGTTGCCTTCCGTGCACCAGGAGGATCTGGAGTTAGCTAGTCTGTAGCTGGATTTACCCCATCCTGGTGGGAGAGGGTGTGAAAGGACCGAGTGTGGTATTGATTTTGATGTAGATACAGCAAAAAATTGCCATGATGTCACAGCAAAGCTTTGCAGTCATTATGGCAAATGATGAGGAAAATAAAATTATAGAAATAACCATCTCCCTTGGCCCGCAGATAAATCAAAGCTTAGCCCTTGATCTCTCATTGCTCACTAGCCCGGAACATAAATCCAAGGATTTATCATTAAGCCTAATGGGTCATAAAATCTGGGCTATTTTGGAGGTAGTTGCAGAGATTTGCAGCCCAGGCAGAGAGCAGGGTCTAAGCCTCTGGGTCTTGTGTAACTAGGTAAATAGCAAGCTTCAAATAATACCATAAAGCTATCAAATGTAATAACTAATGCAGCCAGGCACGTGTGTGGGGAGGGGAGCCTCGCTGGTGGCAGGCCTGGCCGTAACGACCATGAGAGGCCCCGGTGTAGAAAGGCCCTTTAATAACAAGTTAAAGTCCCTTTTGCTTTGCTGAAAGTCAGGGATATGCCTCTGGTTTGGTTCACACTTGGAGCTTTTATTTTCTGCACATCAGTGACTTCCCTCACCGTGGGCCCAGGAGAGCGAGCAGCGAAAACCAGGAACACGGGAGCGACCGACAGCTCTCTTACTTTGTCACTGCAGTTTAAATATTTATGACAGCGCTTCACAGCGTGCTGGTAAATGCATGATAGCATATTATGTAAGAGCAATAAAATTTGAGAGGTAGAAGACTTCACTACTGCCCTTTGCTAGTAAATCTTTGCTACCGTCCGTGGTGAGGCCATGTAAAGGCCGTGCCTTTTCCCCCGGTTATTCTATGGGAGTTTTGCACGGGAGTGGGAATTTAGCTGTTACTGGCATTTGTAATAGCATGTGTTTTAAAATTGCTCTCCATCTCTTATTCAGGGAGGACTTGGGCTCAGGAGGATTCCTGTAAAAGTTGAGGGCTCCGTATTTGCAAGTGAGCAGCAGGTCTTTGGTGTGTGCAGGCGAACGGATGGGGAGCAGATCCCTCGGTGAGGGAGCATGGGAGGAGGGGATTTGGACTGTGAGTCTTTGGGGTTAATTAACAGTTCAAATTAGCTGCTTCTTTTTCTAAAGAGTTGTAAAGTATCGATTCCCATGAGTACTGCACTGCTCTGCAGAAAGGGATTCTGAGGAAATTATGTGCAATGTCGATTGTGGCCGGACCGAGGGTGTCTGAGCTGGACTGAAGTTTGTGATGGGTGTCATAGCTTCTGGGAGAATTTACTGCTGGATGCTGACAATGAAAACAGAAAGCTCATGTAGGTTTGACTTTGGGATAAGTGGAGGGTAACCCCATCAAAGGAGGAGCTTGTCTAGGAAACAATGTGTCTGGCTGCTGCCAGCGCCCCTGCTGCCGTGATTTGGTTGATAGGCCATGGGAATATGCTGGTGTTCCAGTTATATGGTTCCAGATTTCAGTCCAAGGACTGACCAGGTCATCAGTTCCTTGAGCTGTCTTAGCATCAATAGTCAAATTGCTTTAAACAGAAGTGTGTACATTTGTGCCTTAATTAATCAACAAGAAATTCCCCCTCATTCCTTTCCCTCTCAAAGGCAGGCATTGGGAACCTGTGGTTAGTGATATCTCAGAATTGCCGAAAACAAACTTAAGAGTTAAAGAAAACATAAGTTAAAGATGATTTGTTCTTGGCATAAGAGCGCTATTATCTGTCACGATGGCTCTCCTAGCAGTACTGTATGTGTTTGGGAAGACATTTTAGGGATCCGTGCCAGTAAAACCCAGCCTTGGAAGCACATTGTGTGAATGGATGAGAAAACAAGCCGCGAGCACGAAGGATGAGCCAGCATGTAGCAGGCTCTGGGGTGGGTGGGATGCAGGTCCAAGTGCAGGGACTGAGGGTAAATGCTCTGCACAGTCACGGAGAGGTTAAATGTGCAGCAGGTACTGGATTATTTATCTGATGAACACACATGCCTGTTTACAAAAAACAAGTGCTCAGTGATCAAGACTGTTATCTTAGTTTTCACCAAAGACATTGTGAGGATGCCAAGTGGGAAAGCGAAACCTGCCAAAATCAAGAAGTAGCAGTAGAAGTTGCTGACTTTTAATTTTGAGCCTTTGCACATCCAGGCAGCTCTAATTATGTGTGCTGTTTCATACGCGTGATTGAGCATCAGTTGTTTCTGCATTTATTATCTCTCAGTTATCTGCTGGTGCAAACTTTGAGTGCCTTGGCTGAGTGAGGCAGGAGCATTCCTGCAGGGTGAGACACACAGCCAAATGGGATCCTGGGTCCATTAGTCCCACAGTTAAGTCTTTTCCCAGTTTCACATTTCTGAAGGCCGTGCTGGAAGAGCTGGTGATGTTTTAGTTCTTTCAGTGCAGTTTGAAAAGCAGAAGCTGTGCTGGGGCTTGGTGCTTTGCTGGGGACACCTGGTGCATTACCTTGCTGTGTGGTCTCAGTGCAATAATTCTGCAAACACTTTCCTTGAATTTCAGACCTTGGGAGACCACTGATTTCTGTGATAATCTCTGTTATGAGGAGAGACTGTGGGAACCGGGCCTGTTTAACGAGATCCCTTCTCAGTCGTCTCTAGACTAATGCAGATAAATATCTCAAAGTTGGGTTCCAAGAGGATGGTGCCAGACTCTTCCCAGTGGTGCCCAGTGACAGGATGAGGAGCAGTGGCCATAAATCAAAACACAAGAAGTTTCACCTCAACATGAGGAAGAATTTCTTTCCATTGAGGGTGGCTGAGCACTGGAACAGCTGCCCAATGAGGTCATGAATTCTCCTTCCCTGGAGACATTCCAAACCCACCTGGACACATTCCTGTGTCACCTGCCTTGGCAAGGGGGTTGGAGTGGATGATCTCCAGAGGTCCCTTCCAACCTTAGCTATTCTGTGATAATGTGGGATCGAGGCCTGAAGATTTGATTCCATTTGAGAAAAGTGGTGGGATGGACATGTCTTGGTTTTGAGTCTGATCCATGGGATGATTGTTGTTTCAAGATGTGGCTGGGTCTCAGCTCCCTTTCATAATGTATCTGGTGGTTCCAAAATTCCCTGAACTTTGCTCTTTCCCTCTTTCATTTCTCTCTTCTGAGAAAGCATTGACTGTTTCTGAATTTTGCTGCTTTATATAGGCTCCTCTTCCTCCCCCTCTCACCACTTGCTGCTTCTCCTCCTCCGCCCCAGTTACTAAAATCTCTTCTCCCCGATGCGTCATCTTCGTCGGCAGCGTCTCATCATCCGCGGGCTGAAAGCAGAGCAGAGCACACGGGAGGAAGAAATGACCCCGAGCCCTCCTTAAGTTTTCAAGTGGCTGAAGTTGTTTGTCGATCAAAGGTGGCAGCAGGAGTCTCTTCTCTTTGCTTCCTCCATCCTTTATGTGGCAGCTTCCTCCCTGCTCCCGGCTGGCAGGGATCGCCCCTCGGGCTCTGCGCTGAAACTGGAGCGGCTTTGCATTTCCAGATAAAAGGCAGCGCTGAGTACCCTGCTGTATAAATACCAGCTGCAGAATTCCTGCAGCCAGGGTGGTAGGTGCCTTCAGGAGTATGGGAAGCCCTTTGGTAGGGAGGAAAGAAGTAAGGGAGCAAGGAGTTTTGGAAAGAGGGGTAGAGCGGAGAGATGCGAAATGCTCGATGGCAAAGCTCGGCTGAATCAGGTGGTGAGAAACAGTCATTTTGATGGCTGTGATCAAACCATGACTTTGAGGAGTGTTATGAATAGCTCTGACACGTAGAAAGCTTGCAGGTAGGGGAAGAACAGATCCCGTTTCTCCCCTTGGAGATTCTGAAACCACAGTCGGACAAAGCCACAGACAACCTGCCCTGGTCCTGCTACGAACAGGGAACACAGGGGCCCCTCCAGCCAGGGTGAGTCTGACATTGGTCTGTGTTTGGAGAGAGGATAAAAACCAAGCAAAAACATTTGGGTCATTGCCAAATAGAAGTATTAGGAGTGACATGGCAAATTTGTTTTAATGTAATCTGGATTTAATCGCTGGCGTAGACTGTACTGAAGGCTTTCAGCTCCGGCAAGGGGTTGATTAGATAAATGTATTTATTTTCCTGCTTTTCATTTGCCACGGATGTACATACTGGGGTAACTTAAAAGCATGTAGCAAGGAAGAAACAAAAGAAAGGGGACAAATTAAGTGACTGCTGCCAGATCAATTATTCAGTTGCATTTCAACTCTTATTTTTAAACCTACAACTTTGAATGGGAATGTTCAAAATTATCTTTGCAATGACCATCTTTCCATCTAATTTAAAGTCATTCAGCTTTACAAGAAGCAATTATGCTCCACACTAACAAATGAAAAGACATGGCAACATCAGAAAAACTGATTATTCAGGCAATCTTTCTTACATAAAATAGCCAGCTAATCTCCCAGCTTCAGTCTTTGAGTGCTATTGCAAATACCCTCCTGAAAGAGAAGTTCATTCTCGGTACACTGGCAGCCTGCCTCTCATCCCTGATCTCTGCATGGTCACAGTGATGGTTTGAGGGCTAAGAAAAGATCTTATCTTTTGTCTCTGTAGTTCTTCTTGCACTCACTGCACTTTTTATTCTTCTGTGACCAATGAAAGTGAAGCACAGGGTATGAGGTTTGTGTCCTGCATAGGAAACTAAGGAAATCTCCAGACTTGCTGCTCTTTTGATGCACTGTCCATCATCCTTGAGGCCATGTAGTCTGAGGTTCTGGAGGAATCCAAGTGTTTTGTAAGTCACTAGTTAGTGCAGCATTGCATTTGGAAAGTTGCTATGAGCAAAAGAAAATGCATCTTGTTTGCAAAGCTGAGAATGTATTGTCAGTGTAATTGAAATCTTAACCTTCTAATGAAATGGTTATTGTTAGGCCAACTCTACTTATTATAGGAAGAGAAAAGGAAAATAAAAAAAATCCTGCTACAGGAGGTCTCAGTAATAAGTTATATGTTGCTAAACACCTATTTCCTAACATCTGTGCCTTTCTCTGCTCACCCTTCCACTGCTCCCTGGGAGAAAGCAGGAACAGGGCTAAGTTTGGGGGTTTCTTTTTCTCGGCTCCCCTGCAGGTGTGTCAGGCTTTCTGTACTCCACATCAAAGGCTGCCCAGAAGTGGAGGTGCAACCAGCAACTCAATTCAAATTCAACCAAACAGACCAATTTTGTAAATGGAAATTGCAGTCTTGTAGGGGTTTTTACCCCTCTTTAGCCTTATTGACCCTTCTGTACATTCAAAAATGCCTTTTCTCCAATAAAGCATTTCTAATTCTAGCCCTGACTGCTCTTAAAAACATCTACAAAAAAAGTCAGTGAGTCATAAGTGTCCTGTGCTGCCTCCAGAAGGAGCAGGGTGCTGATGGTGGCTTTTATTCTTTCTTCCTGGGAGAAGCAGGAGGTGGAGGTTGGTGCTTTCTTCCACTGGGCTCTAGAATCCACCTGGGATAATAAATACATTTATAGTTTCCAGCATGCTTTTACCTTGTCTTTCTTAGAGCCAGCATCTGCACATTGTATCCGTGTTTACTGTACATGCAGCATCTTAAGCACATCAGATACTTGCTCCTAATTCTCACTGTCACCCCTAAAACTGTTTTTGTTGCGGGGGGGTGTGTGCAGATTTACCCTGTGCCCCCATTCCTATCTTCCCACACCTGCACCCCTCTGCATGGCATCTGTCCCCCTCCTTGGGAGTCCCCTGCTCTGTCATACCGTGCTCCTGTTCCTCTGCACCCCCGATGGCCCTGGGGTCATCAATATTTCATTCTCTGCAGAATACCTGCCTGTTATTACTCTCTGTACAAGCATTACAGTTATGTTCCAACATAAGCCACCTGGTCAATAGAAAAATTGCTGGTAAAGCTAAACAAGCTGCAGCAAATCCCCAGGGAGGCGCATCCAGAGCCCGACCCTCGGCACAGCCGGTGCTTCAGCACGTACTGACTCTGGGTGATCTGCTGGGTTTGTTCCCCCCCTCCTCCTCATAGCATTTCTTAACTTTATATTTTCACCTAGTTACTGCAGGACATTAGGTTGATGTTTGTAGGGAACCATTCATGAGGCTTTCAGGATTTCTTTCCTGATCTGTAAGTTGATGGAAGGACTGTTGCTGTGCCAGCCAAGTGAACATCGCTGCCCCTGCCCTGGGAGTTGCTTTGTGTTCCCCAGCGCTGAATTTCAGTTGACATTTCAAGAGTAATTTTGCCTGAGCAGCAGTCACTTCCAATGTCAGAAAGTTCAGGCACTCCAGCCACAGGCCATCAGGATGATCTCCCAGTCAGCGTGGAAGTTGCTGGGATTTTCTGTCCTTTCTGCCTGTGAAGGAAGAGCAGGAGAGCTGGCGACCGGATCGCAGCCACTGCCAGGCAGCCGTGCTGACACATCTCTACCGTGCTGCCTGGAATTGGGCATGACACTGCAGCTCACTGGGGTTATGCTGGTACCATTAGTTCACTTACCTCTCCAGCTTTGAGCTGTCTTTGACAACCAGTGCTCTGTGTTTCCATATAATCTGCACCGTATTGTTAATCTTTTCACCAAAAAATTGTGTGGTGCCTATTTATCCATAGCCTGTTGTAGCAATAAACTGCTTTTCAACATTCCATATCATCATTTGGGTCTTGAGTGGTCTTCCATTTGTCTAAAAATATGTATGTATTCAACCTTTGTCTGCTGTACTATTTTTATATACCCCCTTCAGTGAGATTTGCTAAGGACTGTTTGTCTCTTTTTATAAAACTTACTACATTCTTATCTTTTAAATTACAGAATTTTGCAGCTTTCACTCCTAGAAGCAGCATTGCCCTGAGATGTGCTTTTTGGTTTTCCTTCATCCTTGCTCTTAATGTTTCCCTGTAATAATATGAATTTTCCAAGCCAGGAGCTCGGCCCTGTTTTCCTTAAGAGATGCTGCCCTTCCTCAGCAAGGCTTGACCTGCTCCAGGAGTCTGATTTTTTTACTCTGAGCATTTCAGAGGATTTTACTGTGGTGGATGAGCCAGAAACACAGAAAACAGCTCAAATCCCACGTCAGCCCTAAATTCTGCCTGCAGACTCCTGTCCCTCCCAGCTGCCTGGGTGGACTGCAGCTACCGAGCCCCTCCGTGGCATTTCCCAAATGTGATGGATCCTGAAGGATGCCATAGATTGTCCCAGATTAACACTGTGGTTTTCTGAGGCTCATCTGTTGAGGATATGTTTAAGCAAATGGAGTATTCATAATTCTAGATAAAATTAAGGGGGAGGAGGGAAGGGTTTCACATTTTCAATGCAAACATTTAAAACAGATGCAGCCTGCTGGGAAGGATCACATTGAATTGCATGACTTTTTAAAAGAAAAGAACATCCATTTTACTCAAGTCCTCAATATGAAAGATTAGGAGTTGAGACGTTTTTCGCCCACTTTGAAAAGAAATGTGTTTTAAATTTAATTCTTTGCTGCAGCTGTGGCTTTCTCTCTCTGGAAAGCCTTCCTCGTGTTTGGAGCGATGTGAAGATGTGGGCTGGGTGCTAATCCAATTTAAGATGCCAAACTTCCTTTCCACTCTTTGGAGATTTTCCCACCACCACCTTCTAGATAAATGTAGGACTGTCTTTTATTTTAGCACACCACTGGTTTAGGGAGATTTGCTGGAGATTCGTCATCTTAGTGCAAGGAAAAGGATGAATGTGAAGGTTTTCACGTTATTTTGGAATAGATATATCAATGTAAGATGGTATGAAATCAACTCCTCCACTGTAAATATCTAGTAGTGCCTACATTTAAAAAAATAAGCCAGAAAAAAACAGGACTTGTGCAAAAGTCTTATGGCACTGATGGTGGTGCCGGGGCAGCCGGGAAATTCTGGGGCATCTGGTGTTCCCAGAGCTTTGTTGGCACCCATGGAGTGCAGGAGGAATTGCTGAGGGCACACAACAGCAAGTGTCAGCACTGGGAGAGTTTGGCTGGAACAGCTGCAGGATTTTGCTGTCTTGTCACCCCTGTTGTCCTGATCCAGACTGCCCCAGGGCCTTCCCTCTCCCCATTCCAGGTAGAGCCTCCTCCTTTCCAATTCCTCTTCCTCCTCTCATGAAGAAAGTGTATTTTGTAGATTCAGTGTGCTGATTCGAGCACATTTATGCATTCTGAATACATCAGCTGTGCTCATAATATGCAGTCTGAAGCCATTATTCTCTAGAAGTGATCTTCCTATCTTCCTTTATTATTGTTATTATTATAATTATTATTAATTTTATACAGCCAGCACTGCAGTCTGAGCACTTTTCCAGTAGTAACTTTTATTTAGTGACTTACTAAGGTTTATCCAAGTCACAGATTCCCAGTGGATGTTCTGAGCTTGTTTCTTATTTAAAAACATCATCTAAATTCAAATCAGGAATTAACACAGTTCTGCAAATGACATTCACCCCTCTGCAGAAGGACCAGCATTAATCCTGTGCGCTGCAGCAATGGCATTTCAAGCTTTGTTTGAGGGCTTTAGTGGGGCTTACATGAGCCTTAGGCAAAGCACAAACCTCTGCAACAGTTAGACAGGACTAGCACTGCCTACGTTGGGCATGGAGCTTAAACATGTGTCAGAGGGGCTGTGCTAGGAGATGGGTTCTCTGGCTGTAAAGGGAAAGCCAGGGGAGAAGACAAGGTGCTCCACAGAGTCTTCCTGGGTCGCTTGGTCCCAGAGTTAGTAGCTACAGACAGAATCTTCATACAGTCCTGTTCCTAAACCATTTGTCCTGCTGCTGGAATCCCGGTCTTCACTGGGAGAGGGGTCAGGTCCTTGTTTCAGAGCTCTAGGGGAACCAGTGTAGTGCTGGCAGAAACAGCAGGATCTTTTTTTAGGCTGGGACTTACAGCTTCTACTGGAATTCAGTTCAGGTTGGTCCGGTTCCTGTGGGGCTCTCTGGAAATCCCCACCATTGTATATTAATTTATTTGCCTCCTTACTGGTTGTCATCAGCAGTTGGTGCTATTTGATTTGCTAGAGTTCCCACAAAACCTGTTGTGCTGGGCCAGTGGGCGGGTTGGAGAGCATCCATCCGTCCATCCCATGCCTGTGTAGGGTAGAGTCTGCCCCTGGCATGGAAATTGTGAAGTGGGGCTCAGAGTAGAAGAGGAATCTGATACACTTGCTTCTGCTGTATCCTTCTGCTCAGGAAAACATAAACCCGAAGCAGATGTGCCATTAAATCATTTTGAACCATTGCAAACATTGCAGGAGTTCAGTACAAGCATCCATAGCTTTAAGCCACCTCCGCAAAGCGCTCTCTTATCTCTGTCATAAAACTTGGATGAGCTGCACTGGGTAAACTGTTTTACTGTTACCTGATAGCCACCTACCTTTTAGAGCTGAGACTTACCGAGGGAAGATAGAAATAGATTTCAGTGCATTGTGAGAGCTCAGCGTGACTGATGTGAATTCTTGGCCCCGTAAAGCTGCTGCCCAGCATAACAAAATATCTCCCTTTAATTCAGAGACCGGGCAAAGGAAGCTGTCTGGTGTCTGAGATTAAAGTATATGATTATTTAATCACTGGTTAGTTGGCGATAATGAGCAAGTATTTTGCAAAATGAGCTCTTAAAGTGAATCTCTAAGCACAGATGCTGGTGCTGCAGAGCTGAAGCTGAGCACAAAGTGTGGCCCTGCTGTTCCCAAGAAAGGCTCAGTGGATCAGTGTCCCATCTCAGCCAGGCGTTGGTCGCGAACCTGCTGCCCAAATTACCAAGCAGCACATCCCAAGGTCAGGGGGAGGATGTAGCTCCAAGGGTTTCTTAACTCGAAACTGTCGTTTCTCGAGCTTCACTGAGCTTTTCCAGCAGGGATATGTTCCCCTTTAATTGCTGGACTTCTGAGAACGGCTTGACAGAAGAGCAGCCAAACAATCTTGTTTTCCTTTGTTAGCTATTTTTATTTTACCTGGATCATTACTTATCAAAGAGCACTGCTGTCACTTGAAATAAACATGTTTAAACATTAATAAGTAGCATAAGAGATGCTCTTTTTGATGCTGTCTGGGAAGACATCGTCTGATTTTTGGAGGAGAAAAAATGCAGCACGAATGCTTTTTCCCCTCATGTGTTTTAAAACCCCTCAGTAATGACTTTGTGAGTGGGAAAGATCTGCTGCCCTTAGTGTTGCCTTGACAAAAGCCCCACTGAACCAACAAAGTGAGGGCTGGTTCCCAAGAGCAGCGAGGAGAGGTTTGTGAGGGTACCTGCGTCTGCCCAAAGGTGCATTGGAGGCTGCCAGAAATCTGGGGCTCCGAAAGCAGTTCCCTGGACCTCTCTGGCAGTGGTCAGCACCATGCTGAGACAGTTAAGAGCACATACTTCTATATTAACTGTTATAATTTCAGCTATGTTGAAAGCCTCAGGTAAAATAAGAACATGATGATGGTACCCATATTTCCAAATTCTTGGAAACTGGCCTTTGAAAGGAAGATTTATTCAGTTTTCTTGTGGCTGAGCAAGTTACAGTGCATATTTTGCCTCTCCCTCTCCACGCGAGGTGCCGGGTTCGTCCCTTCACGTTGACTCAGAAAATCAAGCCAGAAGGGACTGTTGAATCATCTTTGTCACTCTGGTGTTCCGTGAGCTGCTCTGTTCTCACCTGTTCATCTCAGCACAGAGCAGGCTGTGTCTGACTGCATTTCCCTGGGCAGGAAGATATCCAGGCATCTCCAAGAAATTAAACGTTTGCTGCTCTATTTCATAGCCTGTTTGAGAGTTTAATGATTCATATTATAAAAATATTTTCCTTGTTGGCTTTTCCTTGCCTTCAGCTTCCAGCCAGTGATTCCTTTTATTTGTTACTGCAGAGATAACAAAGCCCTTTTCTTGCGCTGTGTTTTCCTTTGTGAAGGGGTTTTATGCTATAATCGAGTTACCTCTCGGTCATCTTTAGACAAGCTGAACAGATTGAGCTACACATTCCTCATTATAAGACATTTTTCTCCCACCCAGTAATTTTTATAGCTGTCTCCCTCATCCTTTCCAGCTCTTCAACATCATCTTACCAAGGCTGACCCCAAAGCTCTTCCAGGATCCATCTCATCAACTGTGCCTTTTGGGGGGTGAAGTTGCCTCCTGGCTTGTGTGTGTTGTGTTTCCATTTTATATGGACATGGCTCAAGCCATGGCAGGAAATATCCCCTGTGACACAGAGAGGCTCTGCTCTGGTCTCCTGAATATTTTTGGGAGGTATTTTGGCATTTTGTTGCTGCCTGCCGTGGCCAGTTCTGTAGGTACCTCCACAGTCCTTGTGGTCCCAAATAGTTTTGTGTTTTCATTGCTTTTTATGTGATTAAAAGAGGAAACAAGTTTGAGAGGGCAGAGCTTTTCCTGGAGAAAGATGAGTTACTAACTTAATAAACGCAGGTATTCCCAGTGTCTTCTTATTTGCTGGTTTTCGGGCTTGGCAGCTAAGCTAAAGTTCAATTAAGTGTCTCTAACCTTGCTGCAGGGAGAGCTGAGGAACCATTTGTTATTTTAAATCTCTTTACTTTTCAATTGTCAAATTCAATTAAGGGAGAATTTATGCTTTCATAGGAAAAGGGCAGCAGCTATAGAAAACCCAAGGACCTGAGCTGTTCCAGGATTCATTGAGGGATTTCATGCTTTCAGCACAGTCACCTGCAGAGGTTTTGGCAGTAACTTCAGAGTTCTGGCAAATAGGTACTTGCTTATCTTAATATGTGGGGAGTTAGATGTGCATATTTTTTGTGCTTTGCAGCCAAGCCACAACCACAGAGGGCAGAGCTCAGCAACATCCACCTTTAGCTGCTGCTTTTAGCCTGTTTGCAAAAAGTTTTGTTTGCACAGGCTGCACCTTGCCCCAAAACTGTTGCAATCAAAAGTGGTGTTTCCAGGGAAAATGTATGTAGGGGTTTTGCATTGGAGTTTTTTTGTTTGTTTGTGTGGTTTTTTATTTCACCAGAAACAAGACTTACTTCCTTTAAAATCTCATTTGTGGTTATTTTCCTGTCCGTGGGAGGGCGAAAAAAAGGCTGCATTCGTCCAGCAAAGGACATCATAGGTAAAGATCTTGGGTGCTTTAGTCCCGTGGGTTCTGTGAAAGTGTGAGACAGGTGTTGTCCTGGGCTTTGTCAGTCAGTGGTGAAAAAACAAGTAGCAAATGTTGCTTGAATTTATCTGAGTGAATGAACCAAGGGCTCTGGTGTTCGTGTTTACCTGTTGCATGTCCTGTGCCTGGATTCACAGAAAGGAGACTTTTGGCATGAAAGGCTGTTCTCAGGCTGTCAGGATTTTCTGCTGTGTAACCTGGTTAGGTTCCTTAACAGCCCTTTGCAATAAACTTTTCAGCTTCTCAACAGTCTCAGAGAAGATGCTCTTTCTTTTCTGTCTTGTTCCCTCTCCCCCTCCAGCTAATAGTGAGAAGTATTTTTACCATTTCACATAAATCTGGGAGGCTGAGTGACTAGGAAGCCAGCTGGGAGGCTGAATGTGTCATCTCTGGAGTAAAACATAGATTTGGGGAGGGTTTGTGTTGTTTTTTCTTTCCCAATGTTGCCATTTCTGGTGGGCCAACAGATGGAACTGCCCACGAGGCCGTGTTTGTCCCTGCAAAACCAGCTGCTGCAAAACGCTGGGGCAAGAGCTGCTTTGACTCCCGTGCTTTGGAGAAGCTTGTTATAATAATAATAATAATAATGCCCCTCTGTTTGGCTTAGCAGTGTTCTGCAAATTGGCATTTGTCCTTGAAGTCATGTATAACTCCCACTTAGTTAATTTAGGCCAAAGCTGCAAGTTTGTATTTGGTCCTCCGAAAAAGAAAAAGGGATCAGAGCAGTTTGGGGGGAAAACGTGATTTCTGAGATAACAGCTCGCTACAGGACATCTGGTGGCATCCAGTGGATCTTCCCCACCGGTGTGGATGTGATGCCATGCCCTGGATTTCTCCATAAAAGCACAAATGTGCTCATTAAAGTGAGTGGCAATAGGCCTTTAGGCATCTGTCACTGATCCTGAGAGGTCTTGGAAAGGGAACAGCCGAAAGACACAGGGGACGAGAGCACCACAAGCTGAGAACAACAGGCGGAATAACTTGAAAGCTTTTTGATATTTAGGATAAAGAAATGCAAAAAAAAAAAAAAGTGACACCAGTGGGTTCACTGTGCAGGTGGAAGAAGAAAGGTAGGATAACAGTGATAAAAATAAGTATGTTTTGAAGGTAGGGAAGCAGCAGGTGGGGTGTGAAGTGCCGGGTGAAGCCCACGGTGTGTGTCTGGGAGCTGCCAGAGGCACAGCGGGCTCTGGGTGGTGGCTGCTGCACAGGGACTCTGTAAATCCTGTGCGTGCTGGGAATCCCTCTGGAAATGAATATTTAATAGAGAAATAAAATGAGTATATGGATGTGTAAATGCTGTGTTTATCTCCCTGCTGCCCTATAAATGGCTGGTAGCTATCAGCCCAGGAGGGCTACAATAATTATGGGCTTCACTGGCTTGGCTGATAAAAAAATCAATTCCATTGGGATGATCTTATGCTTTCCTTACTGGAAAGCACTGGAAGCATTATCCCTGCTTTAAGTATGAACCTGCAAGGGGAAGGGACTTGCTTGGAGTCCAGCTTTCCCCAGAACTGGAAAATTCTGAAAATGCTGTTTTTTCTCAAGCTACCTGTTCCTGGACAGCCTGTGGACACCCAGCACTCATTAGCAGCAGTCACTTCCCCAGGTACTTACCAGACTTTCTCCCAGCTGAACATCTTTGGTTTGGTTTTGGCTTGGTTTGTTTTTCTCTTTCCCCAGAGGAAAACTCCAAACCAAACTTTTTGTGGAGTTTCTGTCAGTATTTCACAAGAAGAAGTTTCTCTTTCCGTGGGAGTGCAAGGGAGATGTAGAAACCAAGACTTAAGACTGAGCTGGAGTGCAACATTATTTGGATGTACAGACCCATCCCCTTCTCCGCTTGGGAGCTATTGCTGGGCCTCAGCTGAGGCTGGTAACAGCTGAAGTCTTCAGCAAATGCTTTTATATCAACTTTCTCTGTTAGGTGGAGTTGTGTTGCCTTGTTTCCCAGGGCAGTGTGTAATTTGTTTGCTAATAGACTGTCCTATTTAGACAAATTAGACCTTTTTAACACCATTCGTATCAGTGGGTTTTGACTGCACTGCATTAATTACAGCAGGGACAGGGATGTTGTAATAGTAGAGAATAGTTCTCTAATTTGGGGAAAACAGACGACACTCAGCACTCAGCTCCCAGTTTGTTTTCTCTGTATTTAGACCTGGTGCTTAAACCATTAACATAATCTTGGGGTGGCTGTAATTATGTGAATAACTGGGTGGGAAGGAGTCACAGCACAGTGTAAAAATAACACCAGGGAGTGCAAACTTGTTTTTATCAACAAAATAAGAGCAGGAGGAGGATGGTGATGGGATGCTGATGGAAATGGGATGCCAACGATGCCACATCCCAGGGCTGGCACGGATGGTTATCACGGCTTATATTGAGTACAGGTGGGATCTGGGTTATGCCATCACATATTGCAGCTAATTGACTGTATTATTCTGTGTTTTAAAATCTCTCTGGTGCTAGTAAATCAATAGGCCTCCAGTGCTGAAAGGATGTATAATGCTGGCAGGGTAACAGAGCACGTTTCTTTTTAGTGCAGAAATCTGCAGAAATCTCAGCATCTCCAGCATGTTGAGGGTGTTTGAGCCTTCTCGTGAATGCTTCCAGAGGTGGCTCCACCACCTCCCTGGGCAACTTATTCCAATGCCTGACCACTCTCTCAGTGAAAATATATTTTCTAATATCCGGTCTAAACCTCCCCTGGTACAACTTAAGGCCATTTCCTCTCGTCCTTTCACTTGAGATATGGCAGAAGAGTCCAGCCCTCGCCTCACTACAGCTCTCAGGTAGTTGTAGAGAGCCATGAGGCTCCCCGAGCTTCCTCTTCTCCAGACTAAACAACCCCAGTTCCCTCAGCCACTCATCATAGGACATGTTTTCTAGACCCTTCTCCAGGGTTGCCCTTCTCTGGACTCACTCCAGCACCTCAATGTGCTTTTTGAATCGAGAGGCCCAAAAACAAACACAGGATTCGAGGTGCGGCCTCCCCGGTGCCAAGTACAGGGAAAGAATCACTTCCCTGCTCCTTCTGGCCCCACTGTTCTTGATAGAGGCCAAGATTCCTTTGGCCTTCTTGGCCACCTGGGCACATGCTGGCTCATATCCATTGGGCTGTCAACCAGCACCCCCAGGTCCCTTTCTGCTGAGCAGCTTTCCAGCCGCTCTTCCCCACGCCCGTAGCACTACAGGGGGTTGTTGTGACCCCAGTGCAGGACCCAGCACTTGGCCTCGTTGAACCTTACTCAGTTGTCCTCAGCCTGTAGATCCAGTGTGCTTAAACCTGCTTGATTCGGAGGAGGCGAGTTGTTGAGATCCTCCCAGCCCAGCCTGACACCTTTCCCCGCATCTTGAAATGTTTTATTTGTGTTCCCATGAAAGCTGTCTGCAGGTTATGTAGTACAAAGGATTTATTTATGGCTGCTCGGACAGAGGCAGTGATCCCCTTATTGCCCTGCGCCTGTGTCTTGAAACCATCTTAATAGACTGTATCATGGCACTTTAGAAAGTCAAATCTCCTTTCAGCCCGACTTCCTAAGGAGGCTTATGTGCTCATGCTCTGTTTATATCCTCCCTCCGAGAACTTTTGAACCCGTGGGCCCGGATCAGCCAAATTTATCAGCTGAAGGTGTTGATGGTAGTGAGGCTGTGAGGTTTTTTTTCGGAGCCAGATAAAGCGGTGACACTGAAAAAAAGCACTTCTGTGTCAGCTCACGGCTGGTCAGACATGAATTCCATGGGAGGGGCTTAACGGGTACCCAGCCACTCACCGGCCATGGGAATTGCTTTTTTTGCAGAGCCACGGCAGGATGAATTCTGGTGCAGGTCCTGCTGCAGAGGTGCCTTGGCAGTGCTGGGGTTCTCAGGGCTCCCCCATTCCCGGTTCCGTGGGGCTCAGCCGTGCAAGAGGCTGTTTGGCTGTAAATAGCAAGGTGCCAGTAGTGGAGGGGACATCACCACAGCCAGCAGGCTTCCTGCAGTGTTACAAACTTTGGGAACAATTGGAAGGAACAAAGACTTGCATTCTGATTTTTGCATTGTAAGCATGCAGGGGGATCGTGAGGGTCGTGGTCATTTGGCTCTTTTTTGAAGCTCTGTGTCTTGAAATGTAGTGACAGGGAGTCTCTGATTGTGGGTTTTTACTATAGCTTTCCTGCACTTTTAACACTGGAGAAAATGTTGAAGGAAGCCAAGCCCTGCTCAGGTTGAGGCTCAGGAAAACTGATTACAGCTGCATGTGTGTATGTACATACATGTATGTGCAGTTCCATGCATATGTGGATATATCTGTATATGTAGGCACATGTGTATTTCCATGGCAGAGTGAGGTTCAGTATTTTTGATTTCAGGATTGAGAATACAGTGATAAAAGAAAACTCCTGTGGAGTCTCATCCTGGGGGGCAGGCAGGTAAGTTTGGGGTACCCTGACAGCTAAACTAGGCCTTACTGCGATCCAAAGCCTGTGAGCTCGTTCAGGCTTTGCACCTTATCCCCGGGGACACACGGGAATGATTCCCCACGGTCTCGCCTGACCCGAGTTAAACAAACACACACCAGCCAGCTTTTATCTCATGAGCAAGAAGCTTGTGTAAACTGAACTCTCAGCAACAACCTCAATGAACTAAATCCTTCTCAGGGAGCAAGAGATAATCATAGGAAGAGGCTCAGTTTCCCCCCGCTGTGCATCTGTCAGTCAGCCACCCACCCACGGAGAGGGGGGAAGGCAGCTCTGCTGCTGTAACCCCGTGGGGACCAGATGGGTAGGGGATTCCATCTGCCACGGGAAGAGGGGGATTGGGAATGGCAGTGCTGGCAGCTCGTGTGCAGGTGCAGGGAAGTACATCCCGCTGCAGCCGCTGTGATTCCATCCCGAGGCCATGGAGGTTTGAGCTGTGCACAGTTATTTAGAGGAGGAGATTGTGCCGTGGGCTGCTGAGGATGCTAAATCCATTTCTACTCAAATGATTGTATTGGAGACTGGAAGGTGGAATTGAAAATTATTATCTGCTCAAATAGCCTTTTTTTTTCCTTTTTCCTCTGTTTTAAGTTTATACCCATGTCTTATCGTTTCAATGGAAATAAGCTCTGCTGCTGTTTCAAATCAGTGTTTGACATGACAAAGATTGTCTAATGTCAGTGTATAATTGTAAAGGTACTACAGAAAAGAAAGCAAATTAAACTCTTATAAGTGGGGCTACACCATTTTGTTCGTAATTTCCAGAACACGGCTCTGAGCTCACTGTAAACAGTATTTCCTGGCAATTTAAATTACTGCTTTTCTCAAGAAGAATTGTAGAACCCTAAAAGAAGTGGCTTGTAACATCAGCAAAAAGGCAGCAGGCAAAACTAAGTGCCTCCATTCTTCTCCTCTGTTATTTTTACCCTCTTGTATCTTGTAAGGTCTTTGAGCTGAGAGTTGAGGTTCCTTACATGTGCTTCTCTGATATGTTCTGACCAACCTCTGTATGATGACCTCTCACTGCAATAGTCATCAGGGATACACTGCATGACTTTCTTGGATCTTCTTTAGGAGGGAGCCTGCAGAAAAGGTTCTGCAGCAAAGTCTTTATCATCATTTTTGCCTTTTGTTGTGTGCACATGATGTTGTACCCTTGGCTTCCAAAGTGCTTTCTTCCTTGCTGCAGGAATCTTACTTTCAGCCTTTGTTCTTCAATCTTCGTGGAACTCGTTAAAAAATATGAATTTCCAAAGTCGGATGTTTTTCTATTCGGAGAATCTTTGAAGCTTGAATTTCCACTGCCTTGATTTTCCTGCTGTTCTCCTGGTAGCCTTTTGCTCAGAAGGGTGTGGGTCTTCAAATACTCCATTTTCCTACTGCCACATATGCCAAACTTCAGTACTTTAATAACCATGTTAGTGACTCTGGGGCCTTTTGGACTGGATTTCTCATTCTTCTCATCTGGTTTGTTATTTTTGGCCTATTAACTCTGATAGGTGATTAAATTTAATTATATCAAGTTGAACTTGATTATTTAAAATTAATTAAACCACTCTGGGTCTCCATTCTTCAAGTCTCTTGAGAAAGAATTACAATATTCCCTTTCTAGTATAACCTACATTAGGAGTGTTGGCTAAAGTTTTTAAGGCTGAATAAGACAGGTAGAACTCATTGGTTTCTTGAGGGGAACATTGTTAAGCTCTAATTTATGGATTTGAGATGGGATAGACAATGAGCAATGCTTTGCCATAATAAAAACTTGTAAATAGGATTTATTTATTTGTTTACTTATTTATTAAGAATAGCTTTCAAGTTTATAATTTCAGCAGTCCCCTTATACCTCGTTCAATCCTCTCTTTGTGAGACCTTTTCCACAAGTATGGTATAAATCACAAATTAGGTAGTATGGGCTATCTAAACCAATATTTTAAAATCACAGTCCATTTTATTTTAACCAGGGGCTTCAGAGCTGACTGTTAATAAATATCAACTTGGACATACTGAATTAAGGATACAGTCCTAGATTTATTTTGAAAGGATGGAACAGTTATGATACTTAGATTTTCATCTGGCTTTTTTTATTTGATTTATGTACCTTCCTCTGTGGCATATTGTAGACAGTTCTTATGAGATACTTCAACTCTTTAGTACTATAATTTAATTACTTTAAGTGAATGCTTATACCCATAGCTGTGTATAGAACAAGCTTTCTCAGTTATGTTTCTGGTACCAGCTCTCGAGTTTATTCTGTTAAATGTTTCCCAGGGGTTTTCTCTAATACTTGCATAAAATTCACTGCTTTTCCAACGCTGCTGCCATAAATTCTCAGGCTGATGTGTCCAAAGGAAACAAATAGGAAGATTAAGTAGAACATTTTGTACCTGGACAGATATTACAGAGGTCGTCCCCTGATCTGACTGAGCCCGGTTGTAAATCTGTTGTAGCTCTGATTTCCCTCCTGTGTGAGAGAGCAAACGGCCGCGTCCCGTCCCAGGTGACCACGCTGGATTTATGTTGGCATCAAGGTGTGTTGTCTGACTGACACGTGCAGCACGGATACCTTGTTCCTGAAGCAGTGCAGCACAGCTGAGAAAATGAGCAAGCAATGTAAAATGCATGACGGGTTGGTTTGCCAGCCGAATAAGAAATGGTTTTCTAGAGGCCATGAATTATGCGCTAAGTCGTTTTTAATATGAATTTTATTGGTGCCTTTTAAAGTGGCTCGAGCAGTGGCATTTTGAAAAGGCTCAAAATAGTTAGAACCTAAGGCAAAGAGCAGCTCCAAAAAGACAATTACCTTTCCAAGAAAACCAATGGCAAATTAAGAGACTTCTTGCCTCAGAGAACAAAATCAGACCTTGGTCCTGTAAGCTTTGGTGCTTGCTTTGCTTTGAGCACAGGAATAGTCTCATTAACCCTTGTAAGACCAAGCAGCCAGAATAAAGTTGTGCCTAGTGTGTGGGTAGGATTAGGGATTAAAGCCCCCTCAGCATTAGACCTGATCTGTGCCTCTGAGCTTGGGATTTCCCATGGAAACACTCACATGAGAAATGGTGGTATCAAAGGTCTGAAATCAAACCCGGGCTCCTGGGGTGATGTGATCACTTCACCATGTGGTTGAATGGGGCTTGTCCCACTTGGTTTTTCCCTGCTGTGCCTTTTCCATGCAGGCAGGGAGCCCTCTGGGGTAGGGACTGCATCATATGTGCAGCAGATGCAGCTCTCACCCGGCAGCAGTACCTACTGTCTTTATAATAACTGGGGTAAGTTTGGCTCTTTGGCATCAATTAAGCTAAATTCAGGCAAAGCCCCTCAGAAGAGTTAAATCAGCATAATTCCTCAGCAGAGCTGGGGTCGTCCGTGCTAAGACATCTGGTTTAGAAATGTATTTTAAAAAACCCTCTGCAATGCAAACACATAACCAAGGAAAAGGTATTCTGGGCCAGATTTTGCAGTTACTTGAGCTTCAGTGATGTGTAAAGCATTGTGTCGGCTCGAGATCTTTTCCCTGTCTGCACAAAGCGGTGTTTGCGCCGAGCGTCCAGAGTTTTTCCCTGTGTGTGGAAATACCATTGCCCATTGAATTTATTGTTGCTGATGGGACTGAGTCATCTGCATAACTCCCCGGGGCGGGATGCCAAGGTGTAATCCATGGGGCCTCATCCTGCAGGGTGCACAGCGCTCCTGGTACCCAGCACAGCATCAGCTGGTGCTGGGAATGGGTCTTGGACCTCCTGTTGGCCAGTGGAGTGGGGTCCGTTGGGTTTGGTCCTGCTGGAGGTACCGCTCCTTTCCATTGGCTTTGGCAGCTGTGAAGCATGGAGCACCAATCCTGGGTCTGGGATTCTGAGCAGCATGTCTGGGAGGGAGGGACAGCTTTCTTGGCAGAGAGGGAAAGAAGAACACGAATTGTGCTGCTGGCCCTTTGTGCACATCTCAGTGTTTTGAGGAGACACTGAGAGACACCCATACCAGAGTGTTTAGAGATGGTGGTGAGGAGACTCCTGAAGATCCTCTGTTAAATCCCTGCTTTGAAAAAGACCTTGCAGAGATCTGGATGTGCTTGTCCCAGTGCAGCTGAGCTTCAGGTCCTCCAAAACAGTATTTTTGATGAATACACCATGTCCTTTTGCTAAAAAAGACCTATTTTGGTTTTCGTCTGACACATGGACGATGTTTCTTTTGGAACTCTCCTCACATCTTTTCCATAACTGTTTTTAATCATTCCTTGCAGGATGAGTACTTTCCCTTCTCAGCCTTTCCTTCATGAGCTCCCTGGGGCCTTTGTCAAGAGTTTCTCCTCCCTCACAAGCTCCGTCCTTTCTTGCAGGACACCCTCCTGCAAATCCTGGAGCAGCCCCTGATCACTGGGTATTGGCCGCCGTGGGTGTTGTTCCTGTATTGAAAGGGAAAATATTTAGCAGCAAGTAAAAGGTTTGCTGGTGGAAAGCTACAGCATCTGCAATCCTCGGTTGTGTTTGTGTTAACAATTCCAATATCTTTGACATAATAACAGTAATTTAAACAGGTGCTGTTGACTGAAGGGCAATTAGGGGTTGTTGAATTTTACATTTCCCTAATACTCACCAGAAGCTGCCACTGAGCCCCGTTCTGCTGGTATTTATAGCACCACGACTGAGCAGCTCCTTTGAAGTCAGTGGCAGTAAAGCGCCGTGGAGCCAGCGGAGCACTGGGACTGGCACCCGTCAGCTTTTTCATTCCTCCTGCAGAGATTCCTTCACAGCTGCTCTTCCCAACAGCCTGATTTATGCCCTGAGATTTATGGAGCTGAACAAATGATTATAGAAGAGCTATGTGTTTTATTACACAGGGACCAATTTTCCCAAGCCAGAGGGCAAATCCCCTCTTCTCTACCTGCGCTCTGCTTGTGCAGCTGCCGCGCATCCTCTTTGATAGTCTGAAAGCTGCAGATTAGGGGATTCAAGGGGCCAAAGGAGTCATTCATCCTCCTTTGGAAGTTTAGCCCAGGAACCCTGTAGGTATTGCTGTGGTCTGCCACCAGCTGTGACCTTGCAGCAGCCTGTGGGGGGGCCAAATCCAGCAGATCACTTGTGCTGTGTTTTTTGTGCAAGTTTTTCAAAGTGGGAATTGGAGGAATTTTATTTTTTTTTAATTTTATTTACATTTACTGGAGGTTTGGTCTCAAAGCTCATTATAGGAGGGAAACTGAGTGCTTACCTTCACTCCATTAGCTACTTTGATAGTCCAGCATCTGCATTAGTGCTGGAGTTAACGAAGTGTGTGAGGTAAAAGCTTTGTCTAGTCCCTCCACTTTCCCAAGCGTTCCTCAGCAGTAGGTTTGCACAGATGTTGCCAGGTGTGAGATCTGACCCACAAGAACTCCACTGGTGCTGTTGAACAAGCCAGAGGAGACCTGGCTGGGCTCTGGGATCCTGGCTTGAGGTTTCAGCACTCTGTGATCAAGAAAGGCAGATTTCCATGTTTGAACCGAGCCCATCGAGCCTGGAGCATCGCCAACACCACAGAGTTGCTGTTTCCATGGAGGCAGCTATGAAAGCAGATTTTTCCCTTTAAAGAAAGGCAGAGCATGGGACAAAGCACATACACTCTAATGGGGTGGAAGTTCATTACCAGAAAATGAACCCCCTTAATTGCTTCTGCATAAATGAGATGTTCCTGAGGCCATGGATGGAGAATGGGGTGTTACTGATCTCAGAAGGTCACCTGCTTCCATGAGAAGTGAGAGAGGACTACAGAGCTGAGCCCAAAGGAGTTTTATGGATTTGTGAAGGGAGCCAGTGAATCTGTGTCTAATTAACTCAGTTCTGAGTGATGAGGGTGCTGGGAGGAATACTGAGCGCAGACCCGGCAGAGGGGACCTGCAGCAGCTGCCACGTGGCACCGAGCTGATTGTGCCACCATCCCTTTACCCTGAGTATAGTATGGCTGATCGAATTCTCCTCCCAGCCCCTTAATTGCTGCTCAGCTGGATTTCCACTTTGACAATGGATTAGGTCAAAGCTGCTCAACTGCTTCAGCTCCATCTCACCTGGCTTCTCCTCCCTTACTCAGTTTTCTATTGCATCTGTCTCCTCTGGCTCAGCCTCCCCCTCTGCTAGGAGCCACTCCCATTGATACCTCTGGGCTGCTCTTGTCCTCCCAGAGAAAACTACCATGATTTCTGTATTCACAACTGCCACCCTGCCCTCACCACTCCTGCATTTCTCATTGCAGACCCCTCTCCTCCCTGCCACCCTGTTGACCTGTGCTGGTTTCCCAGTAGGGATTGTCTGTCCCTTGCTTCCTTGCTACAGGCACATGCACCGGGGCTTTTTCTTAAATGCTGGGAGCGTCCTTCCATGCAATTAATGACACGGCAAGGAAATGGAAACTGAGGCTTTTGCTGGTTGTGGGGTCACAGCATGGGGGTGGCTCCTCACCTGCCCCGTGAACAGAAAAGAGCTCAGTGCTGGTGAGCACTGAAAAGAACTGTACAGGGCTGGCTCTGGGAAGGGATAATGCTGCTTTTCCTGTTTTCTGATTCGGCAGGATAGGTGGTCTGTGGCACACAGAAAGCCTTTCCACAAAGATCACGCACACGGATGTGCCATGGGGTGAGGAGGGAGGTGGCAGCGGGAAGCAGATGGGCAGCACAGTGTGTGGTGTGCCTGGCATTTGCTGCTTTGCTTAGGGAAGCTCAGAAAGGAGTTACAGTAGGACCAAAGAAAGAGATTGGAAAAAAAAAAGATTGAAACCCATCAATATTCAGAAGAGCAGAAGAAACAAATACGTTGACCTAAATAACCATTGGTGACTCAAAAGCTTAAGGGAAATATATGTAAATAGTGCCATTAACAGCTAGGAGGCTGTGGGGAAGAGGGGCTCTGAAGGCAGAGATGGGCAGCTCCTGACTTCTGAAGTAAAATGCAAACTGACAGAAATACTTTCTTTGAGGATCCGCTCTCTTCTGCCTGACCACAGAGACTCCTTCCCAGCCAAGTTAAAGTAAGTTAAAATATTAACTTCTACCCAAACCAGATCAAGTACTGCTGCCTTCATCGGAGGAGAGTGTTTCATAAGGCTGATTCGGAGAATAATTCAGCCTGAATCATCTCCACGTGATGCATCCATATGAAATGCAGGCTGATTGCAATTTCTGCCTGTGTTCTGCCCAGCTGAAAGCAAGCTGACCTGCAGGTTTTTGCTTTGGTGCATCCATAGGAGAAATTTCGCTTCGCTGGCCTGTTGTAATGTTTTTCCTTATTCCAGATATTTTGAAATAAACAGAAGGGATTAACTGGAGTGGAAGGCTTAATTGACCTCTTTCAAACAAATCTCCTCCCTAGAGGATCTTGAATTAAACCCCCACTTCCATTCCTGCAATTTAACTGACCGGTGATAGCTCGTCTCCAAAACAATGCACTCTGATTAAGCCTTAACGTCTTAGGCTATGGAAAGCTGATTTTGTAGAGATAGAGAATCTGTAACACTTGTCCTAAAACCTGCCATGTTAATCATTTATTAATATTCTACTTTGACTTTAGGCATCTGGTAGTGTCTTTTACATTTGTATTTGCTCTTTACTCTGTCCTGGTAACTGTAGTTTATATAAATTTCCTCCCTAGTCCCTGCAGTGCCCAAGTTTGCCTCTGTATTGCCTTGTCGTGTATTTATTGATTTCAGTTCACCATTACATTAAGGAAAATCCTTTTTTATCTGCTCCCATGAGGAGCTATTCTGCTGAGGGCAGTTCTTTGGTCTCGTGTTGTTTTGCAGCAAACAGTGCAGGTCAAAAAGTTAGAGGGGGATGAATTTGTTCTTCATAACCTGGGGTGACAGTGAAGGTAGGGGTAGAGTGATAGCTGACAGTGAAGTGGGCTTGAAATGAAGTTGGGAGAGTTTGGAAGATTATTTTGCATAAATAGGTGGTGGAGTGGTGGTGTGGGGAAGGATAGGTGGGAGCTGAGGGAGTTAGTCCTTCGGGACTCAGCACATGGAGCAGAAGCACAGCAAAACTGAGAGCCCAGGAAAAACGGGTGACCTGGAAGATCTGTGGGGAGTCCTGGCTCTGCTTGAGAAGTGGAAATGGAGGAGGAAGCTACTACTGAGTTCCCTTTGAGCTTTTCAGGTTGAAGTATGCCTTTAGCCAAGAGAAAAAAACCCTGTGTTTCCTCCTCCTCCTCCTCCCAATCCCTAATTTCCTTGCTCTGATTATTACCAAGTGTGGAAGCATTTGCCTCTGCTCATGTGATGGATGCCAGCGGCACTGGAAAGCTGTCACTGGAGAGGGGAAAAAGAGAAAAAAGTCTTTTC
Source organism: Pipra filicauda (assembly GCF_003945595.2). Taxonomy (NCBI): domain Eukaryota; kingdom Metazoa; phylum Chordata; class Aves; order Passeriformes; family Pipridae; genus Pipra; species Pipra filicauda. The sequence continues at coordinate 1,327,114 of NW_024104953.1, read as the reverse complement.
TTATGTTTGCTGGAGCAGAGTTCAGTGGAGCATTTCAGATGCGTTCAGATTATTGCTCTTCTGCTTTGCCTGTAATTCGCCTTTTCCTCTGAATTAGAAAACCACCTTTTAATAAGCTGGTAGGCAAGTAGTGATTTTGCATGCTAAATAGTGTGATTGCTTCATCCCAGTGGGATTGTGCTCTCTCAGAGTTGGACAGCTGAAAAAATACATATATTGGTAATTAAATTAGACTGTATTTACAAATATTGGCTCAGAGATTTTCCAAGTCATAAACTTCTATCCTTCCTTTTCTGATGAACATAAGCTTTGCTGAATTCAGAGCAGATAACGTGAAACTCAACCTTCTTCCAGCTCTACAAAATCTTGGTTTAGAAAACATTGATGGAGGGCTATAACTGAAGTGTCTGAGACTTTGGTTTCCACTGAGACATGGGAGGGGGTGGCAGCAAAAGGGAGGAAGGGAAACAACATCTCCTTTAGCCTGTTAAAAAGAAAGGGAACAGGAAATCAGCTTTCTCCAGTAAAGTCAGCCGTGTCCCCCCTCCCCTGCTTTTGGTTGTGTTGTCACCACGGAGGGTTATTTTTCCCATCCTATTCTCAGTAGAGGGAAATAGAGGAGAAAGTGGCAACTTCTAGGGTCAGTCCTCCCCCTGAAACCAACAACAGTTGAATTAGGATCCAAATGCTGCTCCAGAAAGCCTGAGATGACACAGCTCTACATTGGGGAAAAGATAAATGGCCTTTGAAGATGACTTTCAGGGAGGTACAAAACACACAGCAGTGGGTACCCAGCTCTGCTCTCATCAGGTATGCAGGAGTGACATCTGCCCTGACCAGTCTGGTGGTGACACTGAGGATGGAGTCTGGAGCTCTCTGAATTTTGGGGTTTCCTTTGGATTTCTAAACTACCTCCCAGTAAGTCAAACTCTATAAAAGAAATGATCACGCCACCCTAGTAAATACACTTTTTTTCCCCCCCCATTTCTCTGTAAATACCCAGCTGCAGATTTGGTATTTTAAAAACCGAATCCACGTACTGAATGAACTGAGGATTTCAAATGGCACCACGGGTAGTTAAAGGCTGCATGGCAGCTCCACTGCAGATCCAGCTTTTCCAGCCTGAGCCCCTGCTAGCGAGAGAGAAGGAGCTCACATGGACTTTGCACTGATTTATTCATATCCCATCTCTTACGTGGGCGAGCTGAGCCTTCAGCTTTTGGCATCCTGAGCTTTGGTTGCTTGCAAGGACACGCCACGAGTACGAAACGGGGGGGACAAGATGATGTTATTTCCATTTAAAACATTCAGAATATATGTTATAAGGAGAAAGAAGAGTCATAATGACACAGCTGATTGCTGTCAGAGTGCTAAGAGGGAGTTTTTTTGGAAAAGGTATTATACAGCCAACTGTGACTTGCATAATCATTTTAAAAGCCGTTCAGGACATCTTCCTGCCTTGATCCTGAAGAAACTGGGAATAATTTAGAAAGCCATGGTTGTCAGTGTGACTGAGCTCAAGACTGGGCACAGTTACACACACTGGGGTAACCAAAGCCTGATACTTGGAGTGCAGAGACTTACAGGGGTAAAGTGTAAAAACGTGGTCTGGTCATTCATTTGTTGTGATATCAAATAGTTTAAGTATCGTGGCTGTCCTAAAATCATCTTTGTAAAACCTTTCTACTGGCCCATGAAGCAATCAGTAAGTCATCTCTGATGCCCACCTAGAGCACAGATGATTTTCAGAGTGGCTGAAACAAAAAGCACCAGGGTATTTATTGAATCATATGTCCAAAATTTGAGAGGAAGCCTAAGGAGTGAACTATATCTTAAATATCTTACAAATTATGTATGATTCTGTGTTTAAGTACAAAGGGAAAACTATGACAATTAAATGAAAGATTTTGTAGGACAACATATTTCATTTGAACAGAAGCTATAATTTTTATTAAATTTTTTTGTAAGGAAATACTTCCATTAGGATCTGAGCTCCTTCTGCACATTTAATTCTCCTCTCAGCCAGTGACTCTGCAGTCCCTTTTTTCATGAATTGCTGACTCTGGCCCTGCCACTCGACATAACCACACATGTTTCCTTAATGCATTTTTTTGCAGTCGCTTTCCTGGCTCATCTTTTGATTTCCCAGTTGTATCAGCAGCTTTGTTGGAGTCATTCCATAACGAAGTGGGGAATGAATGAATTAATGAATCCGCCTGCCTCTGGAAACAGTGGTGAGTGCAGCCAGAGTCAGCAGGCAGAGATGCTCTTTTTTTAAAATGATTATTATTTTCTAATTGGTGGTATATTTTTGATGCTGAGACTTTAAGAAGAACCTGCAATCTCAGATGTAAATGTGCTAAATTTAAACATAAATGTATATATTTAAATATAAACAGAGGGGTCAGGGCCTGATGGGCCGCTGGCACCGTTTCACTGAGCAGGGTGGGAGCCGTGGGGATCCATGAGCTGTTGATTCCTGAGAGATGATGGCCAAGATCTTCACCTCTGTATAACCTCAATATCTTCCCCTCAGTGGTAAATAAGATTTATTACAACATACTTGGAGAAGACCTTGTTTTCTCTCGCAGACTCCTTGTTACAATGGCAGTTTCTCAACAAAACAACCTCCTTGAGAGCTGCTGTAAAACCAGTTGGTGCAGGCTGAGGAGGGGTGATGTCGTGTGGTTCCAGCACGAGAGGAACTTCTTCTGGGAGAGAAGTGGCATTTTGACACAATTGTCTGAAAGTTTGGCAGCTGAATTAGCTCATGCACACAGTCACAGGGGGCAACTTGGCACGGTGCTTCCAGAGCAAGGCTTTGGGGAGTCATCTTAGCTGGTCACTGAGTCACCTGGCAATCTCCTTTCCCTGGTTTTTTTGAGAGGCTGCAAGTGTCTCTTTGGACCATTTCAGATGAAACCACTCATCTTGGAGAGGGCCTGGAGAGGCCCTTCCCATAAACAGCGTATGGATGGGCCCAGCAAAATGCAGTGATTCACATGTGTGCTTCCTTGCTCTGGAAGGAGGGAGTGGGAGCCGCTTCCTGTAGCAGCAGCATCTCTTGGAAGGTGGCAGTGGGGGCTGTCTGAGATGCAGTAACCTCTGCAGTTGCTCAAAACCTTCCTGCAGGCAAAAAAAGTTCTATTTCTGGCATTTAAAAGGGGGAAAACAATAAAGGCCTCACAGTTGCATTCATCTTTCTGGATTTGCACAGATTGCCCAGAGACAGAGATGTGGGAGTTCTTTCATTCAGTTTGCATCATACCGTCGGTTTTGTTTGCTTTTCTGGGGCTGGTCCAAAAGCTTTCCCATCAGAGACAAGGCAAAGGGGTCTCCATTTCTTCTTCTGACCTTTGTCTCCCAGTTGGAGAACAGGTGAGACCCATCCTTTCCAAACTGGTGCCTGGAGATGGAAAATACAAAGTCTGCACGGCAGGGTCACTTAGCTCCAAAAAAAAATCAGTGTTGAGGAATTCCTCAGTGGCAATTATTGACTGTTGAGGATGATCCCAAGGGAGGAGGACTGAGCAGGCATCTCTTTATAAACATTCCATGTTCTGTATAAAGAGCTTATGGTAAACTTTCTGAGGGAGGTAATAAACAGTAAGCTCTAGAAACCCTTCAAGGGATCAGTTCTAATTTTTAATATGGAGACAGAGCATTGCATGGCAGCAACTCAATAGGTAATAGGATAAGAATTGACTTTCAAGCCTGTTTTTCAGCACAGTGCAGAGTGGGGGGAAAAAAAAGACAAGAAAATATGTATGGAATAAACATTTCAAGTTGAATCTACACATTTGTGATTTATTGTAGACTGTGTAAATATTTTTTTCCTTCAGTTACATTTACAGCAATGCAGAGTAAAAGCAGATAGTAAGAAGGTAGGAAACCCACAGCGATAACAACAGGCATGATTTTCATCTTCCAGGCACTTGCTGTGGATCCATATAATCCTTAGATATGTTTGTTTGCATTTTAAAGGTCTTTTGACATACCAAATAATCTGATTTTGTGTCATTTCTTGGTAAACACTTTACAGGTCAGATGTGTTTCATCCCAAAGAGCATTCTTATCAGAGGCTTGCCATTAATAATGCATTAGGAAGCATTTGTTGCTGTTGATCCTTCACTGGAAAGCAACCTTTATTACCAGTGTTACAGTAATAGAGTGATACCCTGAGAGCCAGCACAGCCTGTACTGGTTTAGAAGTAAAATAAGAAATGCAGTGACTGTCAGTGTGGTGAATGTGAACATTCCAGGGAGGATTTATGGCAGGAGGTCAGCTCTAGAGCCCCACATCTCAGTGATGGGTGTCAGTGGCACATGGTGCTGTCACAGGGGTGTGTCCCCCTCCAGTCCCATTCGTGCTTGTCACCCCCTGCTCCGTGACACTCTCTGGGGGCTGTAAAGTGACCTGTGCTGGGGCAGGCAGCCCCTGGAGCCCCTCCCTGATGCAGTTTTGGTTTGCTCGTGGGTGCAATCAGCACAAGATCAGTTGTTGTTGAGACCTAGGACACATCTTGTATCCTTTTCTTTTTTTTTTTTTTTTAAGTAGAAGCTTTGCAACTGCCATCAAGTGCTGCAGAGGAAACTCGGTTTCAGGGGGTTGGAACTAAAGCTTTACATTCAAAACCAAGACATTTTAATTTCCCCTTTGCTGTGATACAAGTTGGTGCCAATCCATCTCTTTTGGGGAGGCGTTTCCAGCAGACCCCACTGAGGATGTGGCCCAAAATGCAAAGGTACATGATTGATAACAATTTTCCAAGTGTTTCTCAAGCTCAGTCTTTTCTCTTGACAGATACAGAATTTCATATCCTTGCAGTTCTTATCCTACAGTCCCCCCAACCTCTGGGAATGTCCATATTTACTAATATTCAGAATTATGTGATATTGTTTCACAGCTCTGGTTTTGATGTTTCCTTCAAGTTTGTCTGATCACCCTGCTCACCTTGTCTTCTCTACTGATATGTCATCACTTTAATTCTTGATAATATTTCCTTTTATTATTTTTTTCTAACTCAAAACATAGAAATAGAGTACCCACATCCTCTACAATACAGGATAGTATTTTAAAATACTAATAATAGTATCAACTCAGAAAAAAATAAATTACAGCTGCTTGAAGTTTCAGAAGTAACTTGAGACTTGGGGTGACTCATTTAATGGGTCCCTTATTTAATCCCCTCTCCCTGTGGGTGTCCAGCATTGCCTACAAAGTTAATACCATTAATTATCTCAAGCTGAGCACCCAAGGGACTATTTGCTTCGGCAAACCTGGAATCTTTTCAATTGCTAGGGATAGAAATTATTTGAGTTACCTCCAGGGGTTTAGGGGACTCTGAAGGGGGGGTGTTTCTCTTTAATCTGCCCAGAGCTGTTGCAGACTTAATTCCCTGCAAGAACCTCTGTCTACACGTTTCTATATATGTGTGCATGTGTATGAGATAATAGAGAATGACTGACTACAATATATGCATTTAAGCTACTCGTCTGAAAATTACTGAGCATTAAAATCCACTGGGAATCACAAGATTTCCAAATTAGGAAAGCACGTGTCAGTCAGTGTGTGGAAATGAGTCCTGGTACAAGAGTAGCTTTCAATAAGAAGAATGAGTATTGTTCCCTGGAGTACATCAATCCTAGTTTGGCCACTCTGTACCAGCTTTTACTATTTTTCTGGAAGCGTACATTGCCTTTTGTTATTATTTTTTCCTGTCTTTTGTTCCTTTGTGCATTTCTATTAGATGTGTCTCATGGGCCAGCTATCGAGAGACACACTGCTGTGCTGTGGCAAATGAAGGCATTTTCCACCGTAAACAAGGTATTGTGGGGCTGAAAAGGAACGTGGACAATGACAAGTCCTGGACGCTTTGTAATTGTTTAAATGCATTTTTATTATATTGTGCACTGACATAGAAACTCTGAAAAATTGGCTGGTTTGACCCGAGGTTGAAATGAGCAGAACGCTGCAGGGTAAATGAGGGGCTTTGGGAAAGATGGCATTTTGTTGGTCTAGTCCATCAGTATGTATCTTTCCATGATTAAAGCATTATTTTAATTTAAACCACTTGCAGGTCTGCCCCATCTCAAAAAAAATGTAAGACATCTTGAAAATCCATGGCAATAAGTTGAATCCTATTGACTGTCAAGCTTTTTTGTTCTAAAACTCACATGGGCATGCATTGAAAATGGTATTTCTCTACTTAGTTTGAGCTGAAAAAGATAGTGTGGAAAACTGTGTGGTCACAGGTGACTAATTTCTATCAGTACATTATTTATGTGTGGAAAAGTTTAGCGGGATGGTAGAAGACTCAGAATTTGGGCTGGCTTTATTCACAATTTGTAGATCCTTTCTGTTACTGCCAGAGAGACAATGTTTAAAGTCATTATCTTGATTCATTAGTAGGGTATATCAGAACACTTTCCAAGGGTTTATTCTTTTGTTCCCAAATTAAAATGCTCAGATCATAACTGAGGAGAGCAGAGATCGTAGGAAATGGGGTCTCCCCTTAGGCTGGTGAACCAACCTGGTATTCACCTGCTGTCCATTCACATGACAAAACAAACCATACCCTTTCACAAGGTCTGAAACTACCTTGTGTCCACAGAAGTAATGAGATACCCCTCTAGATAAGACCAGGAAATTAATGATTAATTACGAGATATGACCACAGGACTCACCTGCCTGTGATTTGAGGTGCTCTGCAGGCAGCTGCCCCCTGATTCCCGGGTGCCCCCTATTCATTTCCATCCTGTACGTCCAGAATGACACTCTGGGAGTTAGGAAAGGGTTTAGGAATATCTTATCTGGAAAGTCAAACAGGATTTCTCCTCTGACACAGTAGTGTCTCAGGCCTGACCTGAAACCAGTGGGGTTTTTAAGAGCTTTTCCATGAACTCTATTTGCTTCTTACTCAGTTCACTCTGCTTTTCCAGATACTGCTTCTTGTTTAGTCTCCTGAAAAATAGGGTAATTTTCTCTGTATTTTCAGTTAAAAATAGAAAAATAGAGGTAAGTTTTAAAAAATGCAAGCCTGCAATGAAGGCCCACTCCTTTTTTTTTTTTTTGCAGAGGAAATTCATGCTCTGATTGCAGCCAGCAGCAGAGGGTCCCCTCCAGGATGCTCAGAACCATCCTTAAAGCAAACAAAAAAGGAAATACAGAACTACTGCTGTTGCTATTCCTTATTTAAAAAAAAAAAAAACAACGAACACCTCTCATTTTTAATAGCTGTATAGTTAAATAGATATGTGTTGGTCTCTTCCACTTGTCTCAGCAGTGAGAACTGGCACCAGTGTGAGCTCAAGGAGAACCAACATCCTTTTTACCTCTCGCTCACGGAGAATTTCTCAGCAATTTATGCTGCTGTCAGTCCACACCAGACATTTGCTTTCTCCTCGAGATTGAGTTTCAGCCCAGCTCCCATTTGTCTGGAGCACTGGCTATGCAAGCTGCCTTGACACATTAATTTAATTTGTGCTTCTCAATTCATACTCTTTCATTTACGATCAAATATCGGGAAAGGTTACAATTAATCAGAGCGCGGGAACAGAAGCCAGCAAAGCTAATGATGAATTACTGCGTTTGGGTGGCTCTGGAGGGGAATAATTGAGGTCCTTGTGCTACAGAAAACTATTATTAGTAAGTAAAAATTATCAAAGAAAGGCGACCTGCACCCATCTCCCATTTTGCAATCCGTGTTTCTGTCAGTTTTCTCAAAAATGAAGCATTTTATTAACGCTCCTGGCTGCAACCGGTATTTTTTTGACTGTGTGGCTGCTTTGGGGGAAAACCTGCCTTTTCACAGGGCACTGGGGGGTTTGAGCCCAGAACTGTCCCCCACTTTGGGCTTGCACGTGATACCCGTGTGCCCAAAGGCAGTTTTTTAGATGCTAATAGCGTGCCCATCCCCGAGGGAAAAGGGCTCTGCTGCTGCTTGCCCAGCTGAGGAACCAACCACAGGGAATCCCTGCGGAAAATACAGGCTCACAGGGTGTGCTTCCTGATTGAAACTGAACTAATTGCTGGTTGTTTAAAAGCAAACATGTTGCTGGGCTGAAGCAGACAGAGCACAGAGCCCCCTCCCGAGGGAATATTTACAGCCCGGTCGGCCGAGTGCTCGAGGTGTGTGTGAGAAACCCTTGCAGGCTTCCCAGGGTGGCTCAGGGTCACGATGGATACACATGATTTCCTTGGGTTAGTGAGACACATTATCTGACTGCTGAATTACCATAAAAAACACATAGGTCTCCTGCAGCTGTGGTACACAGTCATTAAAAGGTCCATTTTTAAGTAAAAACACCCATCTCACTTTGTTATTCTAGGTACTAACTTTGTAAGGTTATCGTGTGTTTTTGTGCATGGCAGAATTTCACAGACCTTTACTCAGTGTTTTCTGGGGACACCTGGGATGGCAAGAGCTGCTGTCAGTGCTTAGGGGGTGAACTTGGGGCTCCTTGATAGTTTTCAAGATGACAATATAGAGTAGGTCTTTCCAACTTAAAAAGAATATCTAGTTGTAGGGGAAGAAAAAAGTGGCTCTGACTTTTTCATTGGGAACAGAAAGTCAGAGTTGAGCAGACTTCTTTCTTATTTGGTGGGTTGAGAGGACTACTCTTACATGGGATGTGATAAAAGATACAGAACACTATTAACCTTAGGACTGAAGTCACCCTTTTTTTTCTTCTATTCCAACTGCTTTTGATTTTACTTGCTGTAAGTACAAAAATATATTCTTTGGGGGTAGTAACATATATCTGGACTTTCAGCTTTTCAGTTCCCAGTCCCTGAGTGTCCTCTGGTCTCAAGGTATAGGAGAGGGACAACTCATGAAAACCCCAGGATGGGGTCGAGCATTTAAGATTGAACCAACAGAGCAACCTGTCACCTCTGTGTGAGCTCTGGGAGATGAGCTGGCAAGGCTGTAACTTTTTTGGGGAAAGCTATTGCTGGAAATCCTGCCCTGAGCACAGACCATTGCTCCCCTGGCACCCAAAATAGTACTGCCACCCTCATGCTCCAGGGTAGGACTGTAGGATACTTCTTGCTGGAAAAACACCTTCGTTTGTGACTGGGAGGCAGCACGGCAGTAGTGCCGTAGCTGACAGAGTGGATGTGCTTTTCCACATCACACACCTTGCAGGGGCAGTGTCAGACACAGGGAATTTCCTCTCTATGTGGGCACCTGATCTGTCATTGAAGGTCAGGGGTGAAATTTGGATTAGTCTGGAAGTCCATGGCACTGTGATGCTCAGTGAATTATTTCTGTGCCTAGGAAGGAGTGCAGTGCAAAGAGCCAAGTCTGGCATAGATCTAACAGGCAGGGTGTGCTGATTAGCATGTAATTCGATTTGTTAGGCACTACAGTAAACAGCATTAAGTGCAAAATGCAGTGATTGCTCCTGATAGCACCCTTACCTCGGTGCCTGTGGCTGTGGATGGAGGTGTATCCAGGGTCTCCAGGAGGCACCAGCAGGGCTGGCAGTACTCCTTTCATGGGTAGAGACAAAGAAGAAGAGTAAGACAAACACTGCAATTACAAAAGAGGTTGGATAGCTGTATCTGCAGAGCACAGCTCACACACTTCTCCTGCTATCCCTGTTCCTTCCCCATTCCCCACTGACGCAGTCGGGACCAGCCCTGCTCTGGATTACTCAGGAGGAGAGGTGGTGTGATAGCCAGATTTTCCCCACCAGTGTTGTGTTTTCCTCCAGTAAATGCCATGTCCATATGTTTTCCATCATGGCTTTGGTAGAGAAAGTCCCTTATCTTTATTCTTGTGCCGCGGTTGGACCGTGGGTTGGAGGACCTTGGCATGGCAACCTGGAGCTGAACAGACTTATCTCCTGGCTCCCCTGCTTAAGAACAGACTTGCTTTTGGTCTCATGCTGTCACACTTGCTGAACTCTTTGTTTGCTGTAACTGAAGGGCTGCCTCCTTCAAACCTCACATTTACAAGCACAAAATTAATGTGCTGCATCATTTCAGAGTAAGAGCAAGCGAAGTCTTTCTATGGAAGTGCCCCACTGAAGCCATGCAGTGATGAGTCCCGTTTTCTCTTCCCCCTCAAAGCCAGCTCAAACCCACTGTCATCAGTGGTAGCTGTTTTTAGGACAGGCTCCCCTCATGTCCCCATGAGGTGTTGAAATCAGCCAGACCATCCCTTGGCAAAGCACGTGCAAGGAAAGGACAGACATCCTGGTTGTGCTCATCCCCACCAAAATAGCAACAAATTACGAGTATGATACCTCTCATTTCCTCTTGTTCCATGGGGGTGAGCACAGGAGGAGCTGCACAGAAAGGTGGCATTTGTTGAGAGACCTGGCACAATCAGGAGTATATTGGAAGCTGTCGGGAAGAATTAAATTAAGGTTGAGTGCTCTGGCATGGGGATGGCACACAGGCAACTCTGCAGAGCTGCCCAACAGCCTCTTACCTCCCTGTGCCCCTGATAAAGGCAGGCAGTTGCCCCATTGTCTGTGGGATGTTTTCCTAAGTGACCCCATTAGGAAATTAGGGTTTCTTAACAACTGTGAGAGGATTGCTGTTTTGTTATGACAGAGTACGGGCAGGTGTCTGAGTGAACTTCAACTTCATACATTCTGTGCTCCTGATAGAAATCCTGTAATTTGTATGCTATACACTCTATCCAGCATCCTGGAAAAGTCCATCATTTCTCTTCAAAGCACTTGGGTACCTCTTATTCCTGAAAGAGTTTTACAATTCTTGGAAAACGTTTGTTCACTCATCCAGGATGTTTTCTGCTTCCACGCCTAATTAAACGAGTAAATGCCTTTTTTTTTGTGTGTCGTATCAAAATGACACAAAATTAATTTTAGCCATAGCAAAAATTAAATCATCTCTCCTTTTTTTGAGACCAGGCACATCAGTGGAGACTGAATTGGGGCACTTAAAAGCCCAGAGCTAAAGGTTTCACAGACTTGGCTGCCCCAGTCCTCATCCTCAGACAACTCAGGAAAACAAGTAGCATCGTTTCCATTCTTTGGGAGAAATCAGAGGAAATGAAGTTTCCTTGTGATTGCTGTGTGTGTTACAGTTATTTAGAGGGACTGTGCTAAGGAGAGGTTGGCTTTGCTTTGCAGTGGAACGGAGAGACTTTGCTGGCTGATGAAGTGAAGCGACTGTGCAGCATTTATTATTGAAACCCTTAAGAGCTGGTGGAGGCTCTGCTCCTTTCAGGAGCACCGAGCAGCCATTTGCAGAGCTGCTGGGGAGGCAGGCTGCTGTTAACCAGGGTTCCTGGTCACCTTTCACAGGCACAGCCCCACGGGAGGTGTTCTCTGGCCGCTGATATCCACAGCATTGCTGTGTTTGCCCGCATGGCTGAACCCATCCCTGGCTGTGCGAGGTGCCAGGATCCCTGTCTGTCCTGCTGGAGCTTCATGCTCGATTTAAGCTCATCTAAACAGGAGCTGCAGTCAAAAGGGGGGGCAAGTCCTACTGCCCAGACCTCAGACACCATCCTCGTGCAAAAGTGCGGCCTTGGCATCCGGTTTTAGACTAAAATACTGTCCTGACAAAGTAAAGGTCCCACTGGGCCAAATTTCACATTTGCTTCTATCTGCAACAGTATTGAAACAGGAGAGAGCAACATGGCAAAGACAAATCTAAAACCAAAAGGGGAATATCTTGTTGAATGAATCTGCTGTTTATTTTTAAAAGCAATATGCACTGTGCCAGCTGATGTGCTTTTAGTTACGTGATGTTGTTTGGAGCTTCGGAGGACCTGGAGCATCCAATAGCTGCGTTCGGATGCAAGTCCAGCAGGAAATCCTGCAAGTGCTGGCATTGATCGGGCAAAGAAGTACATGTCTAGAGCTGATGGTTTAAAATGTTACTCCAATAGACTCCAATCTCACAAATTCCCATCCCAGAGGGTGAATGAAATCAATCCAGTGCCATTGATTTGCCGCCGGCTGCGATTTGTGGAGCCCTGCGGACGAGCGCTGAACACGAGCTGCTACCTGGCTGCTTCTCTTTGAGCCTGGAAAATAAATAGTCTTTGAGCAGAGGCCAACCAGGATGGCTTTGGGTTAGGCTGGAAACCTGTCTGTGAGTGCCAAAAGGTACCCAACATGCACCAACAAGACAAATAAAAAGATTATGATGGTGGAAATGGAAAAAGAGCCAAAGAAAGTATGCACAGGGGAGACAATCACCTGCAAATGCACAGGGGGTACTTACAAAGCAGCCAGCAATCAATTTTCAAATAATGGGCTTGATCTTTAAGTAAACTAATAAAAGGAAATGAGGCTGGAATAAATACCTGATTTATCATCCCATCTTTTTTTTTTTGCTGCAGCGGCAACACAACTGTATTTTCTTCTCTGAACTTCTCTCCGCCTCCTGAATCATAAAGTCAGGGCAGCACCTTTACAGCTGAGTCTCTCCTGTGGCACAGGAGGTTTTATAGAGCTACCAGCCTCCTCGCCCTGCTTCTGTTTCAGACAGATGCTGCTCAAGGGCTCAGCAAGCCCTGCTTGAAATGGCCCAGAGATCAAGGTGGAGGACTGTTTTGAGACAGCAGAAGGAGGCAGAGGACTTTGCCAGAACAAGACAGTATTTCACTGAAAAGTGACAGGACCACTGGCAGTTTCCCTGGGACCAGGAATTTGTCCTTGCCTTATGCAGCAGATTTCTGGAGTCCTTCAGAAAGTCAATTCTGAACTTGCTTCAATATAACCATTAGTCTCCTCCTCTTTGTTGTAAGGTGGGACCCACCAACCCCAAGGGTTAATGCAGGTTTTGGGTGTACTGGCTGTTTCCTGTGCCAGTAGAAGGAGCAAATACCTTCATCCCTTTCAGCTTGCAGTTCGTGCCTTCTTCCGCTTTGAAACTTCTCTTGCCCCAGCTAGCCTGTTAGCCTGTGATCCCTGTGTGCCCTGCAAACCCTCCTGCTGCCTTCCCCAGGCTCCTCAGGAGGGACAAAGCAGCAGGAGGAAGGCAAACCAAACTGCTCTTATCAGGAAATAACAACTAAAAATTGACTAAAACACTCATTTTCTGTAGAGCAAATGCTGTAACAATTAGCTTTACCAGGCAGCCTGGCCAACCCAGCAATGCAGAAGCTGGGAAGGTCACATTTCCTCCATCAGCCTCCAGTTCCTTGCTTGTACAGCATTGGAGGGACTCCTCTCTCTTCTCCACAGCACCTGCACAAAGACCAAAGGAGGTGATCCTTCTTTCTGGATCTTGAAAGGAGCAGGGCCATCACTGTAGTGAATCCCTCCCAAGTGGACATAAACCCAGGTACTGTGGGCATGTGGCTCTCACAGCAATCATTTCTCCCCTGAAGGAGAAGTCATGTACTGTGATGTTTGTAGTAGCTGATACCTGATACTGTTTTTAAGCAGGAGCCTTTCTGAATGCAGGTGAAGTCCCTTGGACCAGGTTAGAATTAGATCTGAGCTCTCTGTCTGTTTGCATGGCTGAATTGGCACAGCAGTAAATCTGCCTTTGACTGCTGGTGTGTGAGATCTACATCTGACCACAGCAGGGCCGGGCTCTCATCTGGGATGGGTTGTCTGGTGGGTAGATTTGAGATGCAGAGCCGTGTGTGCGTTTGCTCTGTGGTGTGTCAGGGCACAGCTCACCACTTACACCGAGTGCCGTCCTCTGAGCAAAGCCATCCGCTGCTGCTGGCATTGCTCCAGGCTGGGAGCTTCCATGGGATGTAACTTGCAACGGAGAAGGAAGCAGAAAGTAAGACCTGGGGCTTTCTTTCCTGGCAATAGGGGCATTTTCTTGTTTCGGAAGGTATTATGAACATTTAGAGGTAAGAAATAAGGACGTTGTGGGTTTATTTCTTAAAATCTCCCAGCGAGGAGATCAGATAAGCCCTTCCCTCACATAGATCTCAATGTGTGGAGTGAAGTTCATGCAGGTATTTGGCTGAGGCCATCTACTAAAATTCCCTAGGAAGTAGGGAGAACGCTTGTGGGTTGCAACAAAGCATAAAGATGTGGCGATTTTTTTTTTTTAATTTTCTTTCCTGTTTTCTTATGAATTCTCCAGATTTTTTCACCATGTTCGGGAAAAAGAAGAAAAGACTTGAAATTTCTGGGCCCTCTAACTTCGAGCACCGGGTCCACACTGGCTTTGACCACCGGGAGCAGAAGTTCACGGGACTACCTCAGCAGTGGCACAGTTTGCTGGCGGACACGGCCAACCGGCCGAAGCCTATGGTGGATCCATCATGCATCACTCCCATCCAGCTGGCTCCTATGAAGGTACAGAGTCCCTTGGGAGTTCCCCAACCTGCCTTTAATTGCTTGTAACCTTAATGAAGCAATGCCAGTGGTGTGTTGGCATTGCACAGTGGCTGTCCCGGGAGGCAGGCACGGCTGGGGAGCGTGCGAGTGCAAAGGCAAACATTTAACAGTAGTGCTGCAAGGAAAAAAAGAATTATATATATATATAAAAATTGTGTGAATGTCCCAGAAGAGTGTGAGTCATGGGTCTGGCAGGGGCCAAGCCTTCACGTTCCCAGGCTGCAGAAGAAAAAACCACAAGTCCCCATGGAGGCCCAAAACGATGCTCCTCTGCAGCATAAAACTCCTCGATAATTAATTTAAGAGCAGTGCTTTAGGCAAAGGCGGTTTGGAGCAAGGGAGAGAGGGAAAAGTACACCAAAGAAAAAGAATTAAATTGCTTGTTCAGCCAGGCAGGGAGCTCAGGGAGGGATCTCATTGCCACCTGCTGCTGCCTGGAGGGGGTAACACATGGGGATGGAGCTGAACTCGCTGGGTGGTAAAATGAGGGGAAACAGCCCCAGGCTGTGGTTTGGGAGGTTCAGACTGGACAGCTGGGAAGAAAACTTGGCTTAGAGGGTAGAGCAGCACTGGACAGGGAGCCAGCGTGGCTCTGGGATCCCCCTCCAGAGGCTCAGGATTCTGGTAGACAAATTCACCCTGATGTAGCAGCATTTCTGGGATTGCACATCCTGACAGCCAAGTGAACCACACCTGTGTTGTGGTGGTAGCCTGTGCCCTGCCAGCCATGTACATCTACCCCTCATGCAGCTGCAAAATAAATTTAGGATTTCCTTTTCATGGGGATTTTTCTGCAGCAAGGGAAAATCAGATAATCCTGAGAGCGTGGACCCTGTAGCTATATTTGATAAGTGCTCTTTACTAAATTTACATTTACTGCCTGCTCCTGAAGGGCACTCATCACTTGCTGATCAGGACTGCTGGGTGGTACTTCAGGACAAGGGGGATAAAACCAAGGCCTTGCTATTTTGCTATAATAGAATATTGTACTGTATATTAGAGGCCTAGAATAATGAGGGAAAAAAGTAGGCAAACCTTTTCCTGCTAGGGGAGGAGAGCAACTTTGTTCCACAGCCCTTCTTAACACCAAAAATATCTCTGGGTGTTTTGCCATGAATGCATGAAGATGTTTTAAAATGGGGAGGGGGGAAAGAAAGGTGTTTATTATCTTATAGAGCTGCCATCTCTTTCCTGCAGTTCTGGAACCATCAAATCCATAAGCTTAGTAAGTTTTAAAATGTAATAGCTTTCTCAGCACTGTACAGACCATACCACTCTGGGTCTCAGCCTGCAAATGGACGTGTGCAGTGCTCCCCAAATTGGCAATTGCCGCGTTTTGAAGTGGAGAAAATCACTGTATTTCCAAGAAATTTGTCAATTCTTGTTTTTCTGTCTCTGTACCAGGGGTCTGTATATGTGCAAATACCAGGAACGTACTTCTGAACTAAACTGTAGAACTGAACTAAACTGTAGAACTGAACTAAACAAAATCCAGTTCCCAATCCGAGCTCATTCTCCCAGTGTAGCCTTGGGCAGTGGTGGTCCTTGCTGCATCCGTGCATCCCACAGCATCTTCCCAGGATGTGTCCCAGGGACAGGATTCCTGCAGCCTGGTCCCCATTGTGGCAGGGGCTGTGGGGCTGAGCACAAACCAACCCATCTGCAGAGAGACCCTCGGGAGGGGTTTGCTGTGGAGATGGGAGATGTGGATTTGGAAGGAGATTACCCAAATTGCAGCTGATTGCATGACACTGCTCCAAAGGTATAGTTAGATGAGGAAATGGTGTTAAGACTGGAGGATTCAAGAAATTGTGCCTTCACCCTCCGGTTTCTCTCCCTGCCAGAGACTCAGTTGCATCTTATTGAAATGGGCCTCCATAAGACAGAAAACACAGGATAGTTTTAATAGCAACTAAGAGACATCGACTGTAATCTGAGAATTTGCTTTCAACCCTATTGCAAGGTACCATTTTACTCTATATTTTTTAAGAATTAAGATCCTTATTTTGTTATAACAACTCATGGAGAGAAACTGAGTTGCAGCCACTTTAAAGCAAAAACTCTTTTCATGTTCCTAAACTAGCTCAGCATAATCATTTAATTTAGATGAATTTTTTTATGTGTGCACATGCACCAGTGCCTTTAGTGTTGAAAGGGCACTGAGGATTTCATAACTTCACGGAGAGCTGAAGATTTAAAATGCACTTGCAGTTCATGGAGACAGGAACCAAAGGTTCTGAGATCTCAGTATTGGTTACAACTTTCCCCTTTCCCACCCAGCAGTTCATAGTTCACTTGATGTACCTTGTGAATGCACTGATGTGTAGCAGTAGAAGGTTCATAATTTTTCCCTGAGTCACAGGAGTAGGTCAGGCTGAGGCATTTGGCCAGAGTTAGTTGGTGCTGAGGTTTCAGGTCATACAGCAGCTCTGTAACTCTGCTCTTACGTGCTCCTGAATTTATTCTGTTTGATTCCTTCAGTATTGATTGTGCTGTGAGGCAGAAGTGTGTCCCAATAGGTGCTTCTTCATGACTGAAGAGCAGCACAGATCATAGAGCCAGACTTTGAGATTTCTCGGGTTTGAGACAGAACTGGTGTTTGCTTGCTTTGGGCTTCACCCAGAGCTGAGGCAGAGGAAGGGAAAGACTTTTTTTTTTGACTTCTATAGATTTCACAGCTTTCTCTGTTAGTGGTGTTTGCTTGTTTCTCAGCCTGCAAAGCAGAGAGGATCTGATAGGCAGCGTATCCCTTTGGGTAAAGCCAATAAACGATAAATATTCTCACTGCTCCATCTGTATATTCAAAGGCAGCAGCAGCAATGATGAAGAGGCAGCGCCCTGGGCTCCCAAATATCCTGGGGGATGTCGTTGCCCTGCCTCTGCGTTGGCTGGGATGAAAGGCTTGTAAGTGCTTTGGCACGAGGGTGGCGGCGGCTTGTCATGGTAATATCAGCCTTTGAATCCAAACCTGAGCTGACTGTACAAATTCATTCATTTCAAACGCAGGGAGAGACAATAATGGGATTCCCCTTCTCAGTGTGGGTGACCCAGATACCAGCAGAGGATTGTGTACTTCAGATGCCACCACAAGTCAGTAAAATGCTGCAGAAATTTCATGAAAAATAGAAAGCGGCAGTGATCTTGATAGGTTTGTGGTGTGGAGACAGAGGGGGTGAAAAAAGGCTGATTTTTCACTGAAAACATCTCTGCAAGAAAAATGTGAACTGCCTGTGTCTGCCTGCACTTAAAATGGGCTTCATGAAGTCTGAGATCCTGATGCCAGGCCTCTCGTTCCTCTTCCTTCGATACTTTGTAGTAGTTCTGTGTGTACCTGGAGCTCGTGGTTTGCATGTTTATTCTTAGCACACAGCATGCTTGGCTTGTCATCACCCTTATACTACACAGAAGCTTCAGTTTGTTGCCACCCTTTGATTTTTGGAAAGCCTCAGAGTCAATAACTAAGCAAATGCATCTCCACTCCACTCAAAATATTAGGAAAGCAAACGCCAGAACCCTTATTTTGGGGATTTTTGCCAAAAGAGCTTATCATTGGCTTTGTAAAGATGCTCTGTTAAGATCTTTGAGTGCCTGCTGCTGTCAGTGGGAGCAGGATGGCACTGAAGACTTGTTAAAATCCCTTCTCATGTTTCCCAGTGCAGGGAACAGCTGAGCGTCCTCGCTTCTGTCAAGTTTCTGGAGGGAAAAAAGGCATTTATTCATGAAAAAACACCATGCTGAGGTTACTCTTTAGTTGTCTGCACTGGTACGTGCGTGAAGCTTCCATCCCTTTGCTTTTGTTGATGCTTTGGGTAGTTTCATCATCCACACACTCAGCAAGATCAGATGAGAGTCCCCAGCTTGATGGTGACACAGTGACTGGTTTGTCCTTGAGGAAGAAGGGACGTAGCTGTGAGTGTTTGGGTGGCCAAATACACAGAGGCATCAAAAAGACTGAATCCTTCCTGCTGGGACCTCTGCGTGTCCTTTTCCCCTGAGCACGTTGCAGCAAATCCAGCCATGCTCATGTGGTGGAATTTTCCTTTTCCTGGATTTTCTTCCCTCAGCTTGACATCGATGCTGTACTGTCAGGAAGACGGCAGAAGCCTCTTGTGTGCCATGTGGGTTGAGCTGCCTTAAAAGTAGAGGACACATTGTCCTTTCCATCACTTGACCCAAATGCCCTTGAATGCCCCAGGTCTGAGCTGAGATGCACGTTAATTTAAGATACACGTCAACTGTGCCATTAACCCGTGGCAGTTCATTTACCTGGTGTTCTGAGCAGAGAACTTCTGCAGGGGACAGACCACAGCGTTGCCAGCTTTTCTCCCAGTCTTTCATCCTCATGTTCCAGTGGTCTAATCTATATGGTTTGTCTTACTAGTTTTAGCTTTTCTCCCTTCTGCCTCTCAAACCCTGACCCCGATCCTGGTGAGTCAGCTGTAATTTTAAAAACTTTTCTAAGCTTCTACTGATGCATTTCAGCCTCTCTACTGCACAGGGGAAAAACAACCAGAAAGTGAGTTACTGGTTGTGGCCCTTTCAATAACTCTGGCATGAAAATCAAAGCTTCTGTTTACTGTGCATGATGACAGATGAAAAAGAAGGTATTTCTCTTCGCCATCCTATTTGGCCTCTTAAAATATTTCCAGCAGTGAAATTCAAGTCTCCTTTCAGTTGTCATTTTTTTCCTGCATTTACATGCTTTCCTTGCTTAGATGGAGGACACTGTGCACAGTGATGCTGACTGGTCTAAGACCTCGAAGAGGAGATAAACCAGGGTCCTTGTCTGAGCTTGAGCAGTCGGAAATATCCAAGTTTCATTAGGTAACTCCTCCAGCCCTCTCCTCCCATGTGGAATTGCACAGGGGAAATGCCTGACCGGGAGATGAGGGATTTAGAAATAAAGAACCATTCAAAGGCTTTGCCTGCTGTTTGTGGGCAGATGGACAAATCAGTGGTTGTCCTGACCTCTCTTCCTCGTCCACCCAATTGTCTACTTCTCCTTGGTAACTCCTTCCTTTTAGTTATTCCTCCCATTCCTGCCTCTGTAGATGGGACAGTCTGAATTCCTTGCTTGAGGAAGGTTGACTCCCATCCCGCCAAATGCTGTGGATCTACAGCACTGCTTGACAGGACGGGATTGGAAGGCTGCTGACATCTCGTGGGCCTTCCTTGTAACCACATCATGAAGAGCCCTGCACATTAACTCACATTTCCTAATTACACGCCATGCAGTCCCACATTGTGCCTGGTGTGTGTTCAGCTGGGAGAGGGTGGAGGGGGCCCCAAAAAGGGCCAACACCTTGCAGCACAGGACATTCCGGGTGGAAGGAAAATGTTTTGCTGCCAAGTGTGGTTGAGCAGCAGGACAGCGGCCTGGAGGGACTGTGGGATCTCAGCCTTTGGAAAGGAGAGGGCAACATTTGATGGACAATGCCCTTAGCAGCCTGACTGGACTTTGATGTTAGCCTTGCTCTGGGCAGGAGGGTGGACTGGAGGCAGAAATGCCTTCCAGCCAAAGTTCTTCTGTGATTATCTTCATCTACAAGTGATTGCAGTCAGATTTGCCGTTTTCCTGCAAGGCAACCGCACTTCAATTTATTTTGATCGCTGAATGGGAATGCTTTTCATGCTACATGGTGCCAGAAGAAAGTGCTGCAACATTTTTCAGTGAAAGCTTTTCTTTCAAAGGGGTAATGCTTCACTCCTGAGGGCTATTTGGTTACTGCATTTACAAGTGACAGTGCTACTTCAGTTACTCTCTGTACCTCCCTGTGCAGATATAATACAAATATGCCACCTAGTGTCCATGGATGTGTCTAACTGTGACATTCACTTGGTGTGAGAAGAGCCAAGTTGCCAGTTTTGTGTAGTCTTACAGGAAATCTATCACTGTACAAATAAAAATCAGCCACAGGACGAATCAGTGCAAGAAGTACCCAGCTCAGAAATTCTTTAGAATTCATATCACTAGATTAATATATTCTCATATGTTCTACATCGTATAGAGGAAACTTTTGGGTTTATTTCTGATCACCTGATTTCTGAAAATTACAGGTTTTATCTAAGAATTTTTTTATGTTTTAAAGAATATTGTTGCTGCCCGTGAAGTTGATTGTCATGAGAGAAAAGTGTTTAAAAGTGTTTAAAAGTCATTTGGACTATGCTTTTAATAACATGCTTTATTTTAGTCAGCCCTGAATTGGTCAGGCAGTTGGACTAAGTGATTGTTACAGGTCTCTTAACAACTGAAATAGTCGATTCCATTTCCTTCTATTCCATTCCATTCTAAAGGAAATGCCTCTTCTCATGGCGCTTTATCTTCTTTATAGTTTTGAGTTTCTGGCTTTCTGAGTTTCTGGCAAAATTCCTGGTCAGCTTGTGAGCAGCAGCTCTTTCATACCATTGCATTTCATCCAGCCTGACTTTCACATTGTTTTTCCAGAGCCTCATCTGGAGAAGAAAAACTAGCATTATTGTCATCTCAGATTGACTCAAAACACAAGATGTTCCTCGGTTTTTCAGTTCTGCTACTGAACTAGAAAATCAATTATTCACGTACCTTTTCTGACCAAGATATTTGCCCCTCATGGCAAGGTTCAGGCAGGTGCATTTGGGGGTTTGTCTGCAGCTGGACTGTAGACACCAGCACCAGGGTTTACAAGCCAGACCTGGCCATCACAGAGAAACACTGAGCTTGCCAGTGAAAAACCCTCTCCTAGCACACAAAGTAAATACTGCCGGTGGCAAACCAAGTTTTTCTCATTCCATCTTATTTCTGTCCTTTAAATGTGCTCAAGTGATGTAGGAGCAGTGCCTGCAGAAATGTGGTTTCCAGAGGTGGTCGCCGCAGCCAGCGCAGGGTAGGGAATGATGCTTTGCTCCACACTGGACTGTGAAGACAAGTTCAGCACTGCAGTAAGACCTTAAGTGCATCATTCTGCCCCACTGCCTTGGAGGGGTGATAATTAATTGCCTGCCGATCATGTCCCTCGTTTAAAAGGTCCCTGACATCCCTAAAAGAACGTGTGCTACCAATACTCTACCTCCTGCAGACAGTTGGAGACAGGCTCACACCTACACCTGCACAGTCCCTCTGAGCCAACCGAGCTCTTCCCTGGGAGAATGTTGGAGTTTGCTGTCGGCAGCATGGACATCTAAGGAAGTTTTTCAGAAATCCTTCATCACCTAAGTAAGCTTTGTCCATGCAACAGTTGGCATTGAGTCAAATCAGTCTGCTCACATGACAAAGGAGTTACTTTACCTGAGCCTGCAGCAGACATAGACAACAACACAGATCAATATAGATTACAGACTTCCATGGGTAAAAGTAGTTTTCTCCAATATGATGAGTAAAAGAATGTTTTTAAATGCTGTTTGCACATCAGTATTGCAATTTTAAGTAATATTAGTGTTGGGGCAATCTTGCAAGGGCAAGCTTTAGTTCTGCTTTTGAGAGCTTATGTGAGTGAGCAGAACTTTGCAGTACACTAAATAAAGATTGAAAGTCAATTTAGAGTTCACAGTCTACATCTACTGAGGCTGACCAGACTGCTTTAGAGCTCAAAAACCATGTTAACCTCTAGGTCCACACATAAAAGGGGCAAACTCTCAGTGTCAGCATTTCAGAAATTGAATCTGGTCTCCTCTGGGAATAGAAGGTTGGGAATACACTCCAGGTAGCACTGTATAACCTGAAACAAGCCAGGAATTAGATCCTGAGCAAGGACACTCATAATCAGGTTCTTTTTTTAACGAGGAAGTTAGTCCCTGAAGACAAAGCTATAGGACATTGTCCCAGTAACTCCTCTTGCTGGCTTGCCTGTCCTGAAAAATGAGCCTCACTCCCAGCTTGCTGCCTGGAGGTGGAGGACTCCATCACTGCTCATATGGCTGCTGCTGTTGTTGTTAGCTCCTTCTCATTTCTTTAGCCAAGTCCTTTGCCTCCAGAACCTTCCCTGCACTGACCAAACTCTCTCTGGGGCCAGAAACGGGGTTTGGGCCCATGAAGGACTGGGCAGGTGGAGGTGATGCTTCGGGGTGGCAGTGGGGTCCTTCTGGTTCCTGTCCCGTGGCAGTGGTCCCCCAGAGGAAAGCATGAAAAATAAAGAGTAAGTGTAAGCAGTAAATGCTTTCTCCAGTGAATGTTTGGAGAGGCTGAAGGTGTTTTGCCAACCTTCAGTCTCACAGTCCAGCAAGCTCTTGCTTGGCTCAGCTGAGAACGCTGAAGGAGTAGAACACGTAAGGAGATTCCCTGTTTCCAGGGACTGGCCAAACCTGCAGTGGTGCTGCTGAGGTCCCTGAGACGGCAGGCTGTGTTGATGTCGGAAAACTCGCTGCTCGGCCATGGGAAACACTAGGTGGCAGCAGGAAATCTCTGGAAGTTCATATCCATACATGTCAAAAGTGGTCACAGACAGCTGAAGTAATCGTAAATCTACTTGGGCATCCCGGTGGCTTTTGTTCAAGGCTTAAGCCCACTTAGGAACAGGTCTGTGGAGGGGGTTTCCATATAAAATTGGTCCTGCAGCATCTGCACTCCACATCAGCACCAGGGCAGTGTTTGCTGCTTCCATTCCCATTTAACCATGCAATGACAGTAATCACTCAGTAACTGCACATTCTGCACATCTCAGTGATATATTCGTCCCTAGGTCTGCTGTTGAACTTGGTTTGATCCCCTGTAGTCCAGAACAGAAACTGTCCTGGTTATAGTCCCGTTAAATTATGTTCCATGAAATAGAAATAGATGATCTTTAAGGTCCCTTCCAACCCAAACCATTCTGAGATTCTGTGATTATAACCAAACAGCCACGTTTATTCAAGCCCTGCAGAGTTTAGTTCAGAGTCATAGGATCAGAGGGAAAAAAATGTTGTCAAGCAGCTCACTTACTTGTGGAGCCAAAGCTCTGGGTATAAATGCGGTTTTTTCTATCTCCTGCTCTGACATGATTAGATCTGGGCTTTGGTGGCTCTGTAGGAATTTCAAAGTGCTTTGCTGCTCTTTCTTCCTTGTCTTCCCCTTCACGCAGGATCCAATTACACCAGACAAGTGCTGTGTATTACCAGGGAACAACACTGACTTACCTGCAGAGACTTTTAAATGCCTTTTCTGTTGTCTGTGGAATGAACTGTGTGGGCCAGCAAAAAAAAAAAATAAAGGGCATTTCAGATACAGATCTTTGGAGAGAGAAAAGTGAACGAAAGAGAAGTATTTAAGATGAGCATTTCTGTTTTTTAATTGGTGAGATCCAACAGGCTTTGGCTCACACAGTTAAAAGATAGCAAGAGACTGTGAATTGTACTGAATTTTACAGTTTTGTAGTCTGAACAGAACAGTAATTGGTATCTATGTCCTAGTTTGCATTTAATAGTTCTCACTGGGCACAGTGCAAGCAAAGATCCTTATTGCTAAGGCTTGTGCTTCCATATGAAGTAGGACTTCCTGAAGCATTGGGATATATAGGCATAGAAATCTGGTTTAAACACACTGGCTTTTATGAAACACCCTGGGAATACACTCTGGGGCAGGAGATCAGGTCTGACTCCCATCCCACGCCCCGGGCAGGGGGAAGCATCCCCATTTCTCCCTTATCAGCAGTGGCTGCACTGCCCTTCTCCTTCCTGACTTCCCATGCTGTCTGGCGGGGCTGGAGGAAGGGGAGGGAGCTCACTTTGTCGGGCAGATTAATTCATTAAGCGCGTCAGGGCCAATCTGCCGCCGAGGACAGACTGCACTTGGTGGCGACGCCGCCCAGCAAATCGAGTCAAATCAAGATTACCCGAGAAATGTTGGAGCAGTTTTTTGTAAATGAGATATTGTGGGGCTGTGCCGGGCATCACCCCTGAGAGCTCCTCTGCTGCAGAGCGTCCTCTGAAATCTCCTGCCTCGGCAGAGAAGGGGGTTGATTTGCACTTCTTGTTTGCAAGAGTGAACAATTAAAATGTCAGCTTGGGAAGCTCCTCCTGTCTTTCCTCTCACCTGCCTTGTAAATTTGACCCTGTCTGTTAGATTTCTGCACAGGGGAACTTTTTTGCTGTATGTCTATGTTTGTAGGTGAAAACTGCTCAGTGGGAGTCAGTCCCCCTTCCCTAGGGCATTCCTATGGCTGCACTTCCCATTTGATAGCTGTCCTTGAAAAGGAAAAGTAATATACTTCCTTGGAAGAAAGAATGCTGTAATTTGCAATGCATATGAAATTATTTTCTGGTTTTATTTTGATGATACAAATTCCTGAGTTCCCTGAAATCAAGGAGTGAGCTCTCAGGAGAGGACTAAGGAGCCCATAGAGACATCAGTCAGAATAAAAAGCACCTCCTACATGTGTGTGACCAGGAATGCACAATTTTAGTGTGTTAAAAAGTAACACACTGAAGTTTTTCTCACTGTTCTAAGGCCATGGGGCTGAGGCATTTTTTGGCACATCACTGGCTGCAGGAAGATTTCTCCTGCTGTACCTTGACAGTCCCTTCCCTGCCAACATGACCAATGCTCTGCACACAATATCCTGCCCTTCCTCAGTGTGTTAATCCCAGACTTGCAGGGCTGTGATTGCAGTGCCTGTCTCAGCCCTGGGCAGGGCTCTGCTGGGCTCGTGGGTGGTGATCCCATCGCTCTGTGAAGCTCTGGCTGCGCGGCCCCGGGGACTCAGGCACTCACCAGCTTCTTCTTCCGCTCTGTGCCTCCGCCTGATGATTTATGAAGTGGGAAGGTAATTCCCAACCCTCTGCCATGGCTTGCAGAGTGCAAGGAGCTCCTCGAGCTGGCCCCGTGCACTCTGAAACAGGAGTGTTGACTTTGTCTTCAAGCATCTGCCGTGTTTAAAACTTCCTTTGCCGTGGCAAATTGCAGCCAAAAGTAGTACGGTTTAAATTGTTTCTTCTAAATTAACAGACTGTCAAAATCCTCATTTTAATTAAAAGCGGGGAGATGACCCCGACCACAGCGGAGTGACCCAAGAGCCTCTGCCCTCCTAAGCAAGTGCCCCACTGCCAGAGATGTCAGATGAAGGCAATTACTTCTCTGGGCGTAAAATTTTATCACACTGGAATTGACTTAAGTATTTCAGAAAGCTCCATCAAACCACAGCCAGAAATCTTTCACTGAGAAAAAAAGCGCCGGGATCATTAATTGGGTTAATGCTCCATCAACCTTGCGTTTGTTAATGGGCATGTTTGGGGCACGAGGGGAACCTCATCCAGGGAAATGTCATCTGAGCTACAAAGAGGGTTTATGCTGCAGTGTGACTTTGTGCATTGCAGGCTGTCCCTCTCTTCAGGCTTTTTCAGTTGGTGCTGTACTTGAGAGCAAACTGCATTCCCATGTTGGCAGGCAGTGCCAGCACCCTGTACCACAGGGGTCTGTACAATAAACGTATGGGTGAGCGAGACTGGAAGGGTGGGGCACTGGTTTTTACCTCCTCTCCCCTTGAAAATCCCACACCAACGCCTTTCTGGACATCTGTGGTAGTGTCATGCACCTCAGTTGTACAAAGACCTTTTTTTTTTTAATGCATATCTTCCGTGGGAAGACTCACACGATGTTGTGCCCCACAGTTCCCAGCACTAGTCACATACAGATGTAAAATACTGACTCTGTGCCCTAAAAACAGTAGCAGTGGATGCCTCAGTGTCAGTGCTGTGGGAGACTTACAGTTCCTGTGGAGCACATCAGTGGGTTGTCAAAGTTGAAGTGGTTGGGGAGGTGGTGGTTAAATATTTGTTTAATTCCTGTGATTTCTCATGCCTTTGTTGAAAAAAGTGGGGTTTTGTTTTCCTCACACCTCCCCCACATAAAAGCGTGGAAAAATAACAGTCTAAGGCTGCAAATATTAGGTGTAAGGACAACTGACTGATACCATGTGAAGACTGATGAAGGCTGGGTTGTGCCTGCAGAGAATTCTGCATCCATTTGGGCTCACCCCAGGCCCCTGGAGGTTCCTCTTGCTATCTCACCTCCCTGCAGTTTCTCCAGGAGAGGAGTGCAGAGCGATGGGCAGCAGAGGCAGTTCACACCTCATTTAAAATGCATTTTTGCAGTGCATTTTCATTAGAAAGTGGTGATGCCAGAACTGAAAGAGGCATCAGGATTGATACCAGTCCTTACTTCATCTTATGTTCCCTGCCTCGTGTCTGAGGATGAAGAGCTGTAGTGCAGAAGGGCGTCATTCCCACATCTCTCCCATAGCACATCAGTAATCCAGGCACAAACCAGTTCCCAAGCCCAGATTTCTGAGGTACCACTTACAGACACTGGAGCTTCAGTGTGTTATATTAACTGCCCTGAATTCTGTCATCTTTATTTGGACATAAACTTGTTTAAGTCACACAGCCCTGCCTGTGGCAAATATTGGTCCTGGAGCTGTGACATGCCATGAGCTTCCAGTCTGCTCCTGTCTTGGTGTTACGAGACTGAAAAACAGAGTTGTGTTCCTTGGAGGGAAGGATTTCTCTCCTCTTCCCCAAGTGTCCCTAACTTTGCAATGTTTTTTGGCTGCCCCTGCAGCCAGCCCCGTTGGAAAGCTCTGGGGTGCTGCTCCTGCGGGGTTTCTCCCGTGGACTGCCATGAGGTGCTGAGTGGTGCAGAAACAGCTCTACCTCGGTAGGTCATATGGGATTGGCTTTGCAACTTCCTTGGGAAAAGAAAAGGACAATTCCACAGAGGCATTGGCAAATGACACGGCTTTGAAAGGGGGAGAATAAGGTACCCGGCCCTGCTGGTGTTCGTCAGCCACAGGCTTCCCAGGGCAGTGATCTTTTTCTTTTCCTGGCTGAAAATGTTAGTTTGATAAAATAGGAAACTTTGACACTGATGAACGGATTTTATCCAGGATGTGGCCAAAAAACTACAGTCTTTGGTGTGGTTTGATGCAGCTTTCTAGCTTAGCAGGTCCACTCTGTGCATTGTCATGCTGAACCCATAGCCTTAGGAAAACGCAGCACTATTAAGAGGACAGGTAAAATTCCTGCAGTGAATGTTTTTGAGGAATTTCATCATGTGGGACATTTTGCTTTTTCCTTCCATCTTTGGATAAAAGAAAATTTTGAAGGGTCCTAAGTCCTATGACTTTGGTTTGCGATTTCTCCGCTCCTGTCCCTGTGAAGTGCTGTATAACTCATAAGTAACACATACACCAACTTCCTCTCTCAAACTAAAACTTCTGAGTCACAATTCACTCTCATTTGTTGTGTCTGAGAGATCTGTGTGTATATATTGCATAAAAAATTGCACATATCAGCTGTGTTTAAAGTAGGCCCAGGGTAATTACTTTTGACATTCAGTATTCTGTAATAGCATTTCAAATGACATATAACAAGCATTTTTGTGTATTTAAAAAAAAATGAGGAAAAGTTACTTGAATGTGGGTATTTCAGTGGAATTTTGAAACTAAATGTTTTGTTAAAGTTGCTGTATTTTAAAATGTCAAAAGAATTACTGGTGAATGTGATTATAATGAAACGTTGCTCTTGTTGTCATGGAAACTAACTTTTAAAACTGCCGTGCAGGGTGACAAATTACACAGTGCCGTTTTGGTGAGCCCTTTTTTTTACAGTTTCCCATTATTTTGCTTTTGAAGAATTTTAAACAGCTGGCACCGGTGTTAAGGATATTACACTTCTCTCAAACCTTTAGCTGTGCCTTTATTTTGATCCATCGAGTAATACACATTTTTCAGGCTGAGTAAATTTCATTTCTACATCGCCAGTGTAGATCATCCTTAACATCATCTACACCTTTCAATAATTAACATGTGGCCATGCCAGTGTTTTCCCAGCCTTTCTCCTCCTGTCCTGTGCTGTTGCCAGTATCAGGTTGATTAATTCATGAGGCGGGATCGTGGCTCTCGTGCTTAGACACTTCATGGCAAGGGGCAGGGGACACTGTCTCATGCTCCTGGTTTTGGCAGGTGACTCTGTGGTGTAAAGTGCGTGTTTGGTCCAGGGAGCAGAGATCCAAACATCCTGGCCCAGCTGGGTCATTCAGCACCAGTGCAGTTTGCAGAATGCCTTCCCCAGGGAGGGAACTTTCTGGGATACCAGAAACAATTAAATTCCTTTAAAGTTATTTTTACGTGGAGGATGAGAATGTATAGCGTTGGGAAGAAATCCCTAACAGAAAATATATGAACTCTGAAGCTTACAGGTGTAAACCAAGCTCTAAATTACAGGCTTCAGGAAGGAATGTTCTGACATACTTTCCTGTCTGTTGTGTATTCCTTGTGACTAACTCTGAGTAATGGCTGTTTTGTAGACAGGCTGTAGATCAAAACTGGAGCAGATCCCAGAGGATGCTACTGGAGGGTGCAGAGTGATAAATGACGTCTCATCCCATCCAGCACCATTTCTCACTACATATCTGATGAGTCTCTGTTGCAAAAGACATGTTTCCAGGGTAATCTGTATGGCACAAGCACCCTGACCTCCCCACTTAGGTTAATGTTTTATAAACATCACACAGAAGTGGTTACAGCTTGGTTACTTCTGCCATGAACATGGGAAGCACAACCTGCCACGATGCTATCATAAGATGGGGGAAAGAGGGGATGAGGTACAGGAATACTTTTGGTCCTTTTCCATGAATCTTCCTCATTTGAGTGTGATTAAGCATTCAGTGGAGCGCGGTGGGATCACAAGGATGGATCCAACACCGTCATCTGGAAGGGCAGCTCAGGGGTTAGAACTTGTCCTCAAGTGAATGTTCAATGGAGAAAAACCTTAAGTGCACAGTGGAAGCACTTGCTTGAGAGCAGCTGTCCCAGATCCCAGCTGTGCTCTCCAGTCACTGGGCATTCAGCTGCCATCACTTTTTCTCCCTGGCAGCATATTTACTTCTCCATGTACAGCCAGCCATCGGAGACATGGGCAGGTCTTTTATCTCTCATCTCCCATCTTCCCCTTTGAGCCTGGTCCCTGTGTCAGCCCTCAGGATGGCACCTCAGACTTGAAATTTAGCCTCACAAACAAGGAACAGAGCCCACCTCATGCTGACCCTGGGCTACTGGAAAAAGCAAGGCTTTGCTGCACGCTTGCGGCTGTCCCCAGGAGTTTTGAGGGACTTCAGCTCTTTTTGAGGTCTCAGAATCACAGTGTGGCTCAGGTTGGAAGGGATTTCAGTGGATCATCTGGTCCCACCTCGCTACTCCAGCAGGGTCAACCCAGAGCACATGGAACAGGATTGTGTCCAGACGGTTCTGGAATATCTCCAGAGAGGGAGGCTCCACACCCTCTCTGGGCAACCTGTTCCATTGCTCAGTCACCTGCAGGAAGAAGTCCTTCCTCCTCCAGGTACTTTTTCTTCTGGTAAGAATAGATCAAATACAGACCCCTGACACCTCTTACACCCCTGGCTGCAGTTGTGAAACAGGGAAAGCCAGAGTTTTCCTTTGGATAGCTGACAAGGATTAGTTTTTCTCTCCGCAGTAGTGCTGAGGAGTAAAACATGAACACAGCTTCAAATACTTTGAATGTCTTGCAACACAAGAAGATAAATTACCAACACATCCATCACTTAGATTACTCTGACCATCTGTGCTTTATGCACCTTCTGTTAAGAAAAAAAAGTTGATTTTCAGCTATGCATAGGCTGTGCTTTTAGTTTATGTATAATGCAAATGAGGGGAGAAGCTAGCTAGAGGCAAAATCAGAGTTTAGATTGGCTGTTTATAGGGGCAACCTTTCCTTAAAATACCTTTTGTTTTTCATCCTGCACATCACAGAGATTTAGAGTCCTCATTGACTTCTGAAAACACAGCTCTGGGAGGACAAAGGATGATATATTCTTAACGAGTGCCTAAAGTATAGTAGTTCTAAAGACAATAAATGCAAGGTCGCATTAGGGCAAAACAGTTAATTACCCACTTCATTATTGTCAAGGTTAATACAGCATTTGAGCACAGAAGCTGTTTTTCATCTCCTTTTGGAAACAAGGCGAGACAGCGTTTCTTACAGACAGATCCATTATAGCTTATCACCAGAGGACAGGCCGCTGCAGAAGCACCATGAAGGATGTCTGCTGTCACCAGGCTCCGGAGGAGATGCCAAACCTGTGCGGGGAGCAGTGGGAATGACGGGAGAGCTCCAGCTCCGGCGTACCGCGCGTTAATTCACGGGGACTGCGCCCCATTGATTTAATGTGAGACGGCAACGGGAGCAGAAAATTCACCGGCCCTCCTTCATCTCCTGGGACATCGATCCCTCCTAAACTGCACAATGCACTGGAAAACGTCCTTTAATAAACATGGGGTATTGACTGTCACAGATCCCATCTTTCCGCGGCGAACCCTGTGAAAGCTGCGCCTGCGGGAGGGCCCCATCCTGGTTTTCCATTTCCATGTGCTCGTTTCCATTACCTGATCACAACAGACAGAAACAAAGGCCTCGGAAGTCTTAGCCCTTTGCAAATAATGCTTTACTTTTAACTGCCTACTTCAGCAACTTTGAAAATTCCTCGAGTTGTTTAGAAAACGATTTAGAAAATTTAGAAAGCAATCTATGTAAATATATGTAGAATTATAGAGAGAGATAGAATTCACTCTTTATATTGAAGCACTTTTTTTTTCCCCAGTTTCTCAAGCCTTTAAAATTGGGAAAAACTAGTCTATTTGCCGTGACACTATTACCAGGATAACTGTGTTTGTATCACTTTTGATGTAGCCTTTTTCTGGTACATTTTCTCTCAAGGTTTTTGGTTTGCTTTTTAAGGTAGAGCTAGAATTTCCCATTGTTTGTGACTCCTGCCCTTGTATTTCAGTCCCAGGAAGTTTTCCCACTGCTCACTGGTGCAGTGTCCAGCCTGGTGATCTAGTAACCAAGACCACTTCATTCCCAAACCAAGATCCCACATCAGCAGTTTGGTCTTTCCACTGAATTCATTCCTTTGAACCTGGGGACTTCTCTGAGGCCTGGCACTAACATTGGACTCTCAGGTTTGGGAATTTGGGCCATGGTTATGGCAGTTCTCAATCTCTGGCATCTTTCTGCAAATACTGTGCTTCCCAGGAAAGCTGTGGGTGATATCAAGCCCCCAGCACGCACTTTCTCTGTAGTAAATGACTTCAGGACAGGTTAACATGGCACAACATATGTTTTATTCTTTATAGCATCTTCTTTGATTTCATTTTTTAATAATTTGTGCTCTGCTCATCTGTACAGAGCAGTTACTCTTATTACTTCTATAGACTGATACCTGCTTCGGGATATTAATTTGGTTTTTAAGCCTAGTTAATGGTTCTGCCTAGCAGGGAGGCACCCACTGTATTTCACATTTGTGTATAATCATCTGAAGTTCTATTCAGATAGCAAAATCCTTGACTATATAGCTTTGTTTCATAGGGTCTTGGTGAAACGCTTCCTAAATTATCTTCTTTTGGTAGGAATGATGCTAGATACTTCCTTGGAAAAGATAAAGTTGGTGTAGGCTGTCTGATTTAGCCCGAGGGCATCTCACCATGATCTATGTCCTTCCGCATAAGGGAAGTGCAAAATTTAAAAACAAGCCAAGGCAAATAGGAATATTGTTTTTCTTATCAGCCATAAATAACTATCACAGTTGATAATAACTGTTAGTAACAAAGCACTGACTACTCAGTAGAAAATGTGCCTCTGGAGTAGGTAAGTTTATCCTGCCTTTGCGCTGACCCTTTTAATTTTCTCATGGAGAGGAGCCTGAAGCCAACAGAAATTACAGCCATCACCCTTGCGAGTCAGTGTTTGCCAGTAGTCATCCTTAAAATGCTGGGATAAAAGAAAAGGAGTTTAGTTCTTAATCCCCTTAACTTCATCAGTCAGGATGAGACAGCACTGAGGTCCCAGAGCTATCCAAGACAGCTTCATCAGACTGAGGCTTCTGTGGCAAATGCCTTTTTTTTTTCCTTAAATCAGAATTTCCTATAAAACCATTTTACTGTTAGTACTATTTTTAAGTCCTCATAATGAAAAAGGTTGCTCCCACGCATGGACCTGTCTGCAGAAAATCCCCGAGCTGCGGGGATTTGTCATAAATGAATTCCCTAACACATAAACACTCAGCTGCATTCTTCTAAATCTTCCTTCTGAAGGTGTCTGAAAATCCTGCTTCCAGACAGCGTCTGCTTGGAGGAGCAGAGGGAGAACTCCTCTATCACCCAAGAGTCTGCTCTGCTCCCAGGGGCTCCCTCTGGCTCCGAGGCCCTTTTGTGCAAACACAAGGCGGCTGCTGCAGGAAACCTCTCCTTTGTGAAGGCCAGTCCCGTGGAGAGTGTTAAATTGGCACTTTACTCCTCGGCATGCATTTGCACGGGGGAAGCGGGGTGGCAGTCGGGTATTTCAATCTTGTTTTCAATTATAAGCATTTCATTGTCCAGTGTTGCCGGTTTATTATGTGATAATTAAGTATGAATGATCGCACAGTCATCCTGCCAAAGAGGCTGGAGCCGAATGAAACCAATTCCTCTCATCCTGCTGAATGGCTTTGGAGGCGAAAGCAGTGATCTATTTGCTGTCCCTTATTTTTGCTGTCCTATTGTTTCAGTATCACTGGCTTCAAAATAGCAAACTAGGCAAGTAATTACAGACATAAATCAGAGCAGGGATCAGCGTGAGGTCAGGACTGCTTTGCTTTTAGGCTGCCTTTTCTCAGCTGCCTTTTGTGAGTAACAGAGAAGCACATTCCTGTTAATTTTGTGAAACAGTTATTTTAGTAGCATTGAAATGCTTGTTTTTGACAAAGTTTGAGCCCCTTGTGTGCTTTCAGGCAGAGTTTGAGTGGTCTCTCTGTCGGTGTTGCAAACGAGTGCAGGTCCAGTGACCAGGCATCCAATATTCCATGGTTGGTGTCCAATCCACCATAGTCAGTGTGCAACGTAGGCTGCACCTCCTTGGGGTGACCACACTGGCTCTGTTTGAAAACTCAGTAAGTTAAATAAGATCCAGCTGTAGATATTTAGCCCCAGTAAATCAGCAAAGCAAATGTGTTTTCAGTAGAGCCGCGCTGATTTATACTGCTCTGTACATCTTATTCTTGTCGGGTGTTTATAGACGTGAAGTGGTGCTCGGTGGGAACCAACTGCTGAAAAATGGATTCAGCCACGGGTTACGGTCTTCAGGTGGTACTAACTAAAACCAGCCAGTCTTCCTTGAAGGAGAGCTGTAACCGAGCACTGCTCGCCTCCCATCCTATCAGGAGCATCAGTGTTTTGGACAGAAGGGAGTAGGGATGGGCAGGGGGACTGTGGAGGACGTCGCAATAGTGGGACACAAACAAGGCATCTGTGATGTCCCAAAGCCATGGTTGTGCTCAGTGGTTTGCTGGATGCTGTGTATTGTAAGGAGATAGAGTTAAATATTTTTCCCCTCTTCCCCAAGTGCCTTTTATTCTAAGTTAACTAAGAGTCAGTCCCCAGTGGCAATTCTTCTACTCAGGAACATACTGTTTCTTAAAAAAAGGAAAAAAACCCCAAGAAAATCCAGTGCCTACTAAACTTTGTGCTACTTTCCATTCCAGCAGTTTGGTAAAATAACATGTAGAAGTGAACACTGAATGATTTTCCTTTAGCTTATGCATACCCTCTAAATCTGATTCAGCCCACCAGTTTGGCTTGATGTACACAACTGAATAATAACAAATAAAAAATAAGTAGTGGTTTTAGATGTTTAAATGTCTCTATTGTTGGCTACTGAACACCCACCTCTTAAATTGGGCTTTTTGAGAATGTCTTGCGGTTGCATGCCAAATCCCAGCTTATGATCTCCCCTGAATTTAACCTCTCTTTGTTTCTTCCTTTCTGCCCTACTGTAAGTATCTATTGAGATTTTTTTCCTAGCAGTGAGATATGTGACTGCAGAACATGACACATCACTACATGTATTTCTGGGTGATTTGTAGACTTTTTTACTTACCGGTGGTTTTCTTGATCAGCTATTAAACGAAAGTCAGTATTTAATCAAAGCAATTTCTTATTCCCAGACTATTGTTCGAGGAAATAAGCCTCGAAAGGATACTTCAATCAACGGCCTGCTGGAAGAGTTTGACAATATCTCAGTGACAAGGTCCAATTCCCTGCGGAAGGAAAGTCCTCCCACCCACCACCACCAAGGAAACGCAAACCACGTGCCAAGGCACCAGGAGGAAAATGGTTACATCACGTATTCCCAGTACTCCAGTGAGTCAGACACTACAACAGACTATGTCGTGGAAAAATATCGAGACAAGACTGTTTATGGGGAAGAGTTAGAGCGGTACTACAAAGGCAGCTACGCCGCCAAGCAGAACGGGCACATGATGAAGGTGACGTCCCGGGACATCTATTACTCGGAAGTGACACCCCTGCAGTCAGACCTCTCCAGGTTCCTCCCAGATTACCATGCACACCTGGACACCAAGCCCAAACCGCTGGAATACGGCGGCCTAAAGCTGGAGTACCAGCGGATCCCCAGCGGATCCTCCCTGGACTATAGAGATCCCTTTCCTTACACCCCGTCCCGAGCGTCGGTGCAGAGCGAGTGCCCCAAGGAGAGGCTGGAGTACGGTGACAGCGACTGGGGACACGGCCTGGGCAAGGATGACTACGACAAGAGGCCCAAGTCATCCTACGTGGACCCAGCGAGCCCTCAGCCAGCCATGAGGCAGAGGTCCAGGTCGGGCTCCGGTCTGCAGGAGCCGGCCATGCCCTACGGAGCGAGCGCGTTCAAAGCACACCAGCAAGGACATTCCTACAGCTCCTACACCTACCCCCGCCTGTCCGAAACCGCAGCAGGCATCCCCAAGGTAACCTGACATGCCTGGTGACAGGGCTGCCAGGGCAGGGATCAGCCTCTCCAGAAAGGGAGTGCAAAAAATTAGGGGTGTGCAAAAAATTAGGGGTGTGCAAAAAATTAGGGGTGTGCAAAAAATTATGGGCAAGGAGCCTTTGCTTGGGCACATGATGCCAAACGTGGCCAGTGACATCCCTGGGAGCTGCGTGGCCGCTGCTTGGTGGGTGTAGAAACCCCCCCGTCTTTACTCAGGTCTGTGAAAATGGATGTCAGGGGCATCCATTTTCAGGATGTCAGGGTTTAAGATAGGTTTAAAAAACAGGTTTGGAGATGCGCATCTTCCAGGGATTTCACTTGGAATTCCCAATAACCCCAAGTTCTTTGGCAGGTTTTTTTGTAGCACTGGGGGTTCATACACCTGTTCAGAGCTCTGCAGGAGGTGAGAAGCTGGTCTGGTTTGTATATCAGGTGCTTTTGTGTTGGAATTTTTACTGTGCAAGGCTGAGACTTCTGTGGTTTAGTATTTATGTTATATTGATGCCATCTTTATATCACGGGGTTTATTAACCCTTCACCACTAGTGAGAATGGTGAAACTGCTGTATTTTTAAGCAGCAAAATGAAATCAAAGCAGCTTACCTCACCCAAGACATTTTAGATGTAGTTTAAAAAAACAGGGCTAATGTGCAAAAAAGCATTTCAACCATGTTATCTACAGGCAGCTCCACTGAATACATTTTTGACCTGTTCTGCCACATGAGGAATATTACCCACACAAGCTGTCTTACCCTACCCTGCAAGAGTTTGCTGAAACTATTTGTTCAGTTAAGAGAATACCGCTTTCCTCACACCTCCAGTCACGTAGCCACGATGATGACCTGCTTAAACATCTAATATTCTGCAAGAGGTGCTTTTGCAGTGTGGCTTGCACTGAACATTCCTGAGTTCCCCTAGCAACGGGCACCGAGATGATCGCTCATTTTTCCAAGTCTTGGGTAGCTGTGACTTCCCAAATGTGCTGAGGTAGGGAGCTGTTTAGGTGCATTAAAGCACAGAGCTGGGTTTTGGAGCTTGAGGGGGGGAGTAAAAAAGTTACCAGGTTTCTTTACATGCCTTTCTGAAGCTCAGGGTGTAGTGGGAGGAGTGTGTGTGGTAGTAACTGAGCACCAGTGTGGCCTTCAGTGTGGGTTCTGGAAGTTGCGAGGAAAACCTGGGATGGGTTAGTTGCCATTTTCTTAACTGAAAGCATTAGTTTTGTCAGAGTTTAGAAAAGACAAATCCAATAATTCAGAGACCCTCTTGCACCTGCTTCTGCCAATTTTACAGCATTCAGTAGGGCAGAAGGCAGAGGTATATTTTACATGACTCAAAGCATTCCAGGCACTTCGAAAAATATCCCATTAAAATGCAGTAACAACTTTTAATAATAAAAAAAAAAGAGGTACCTCCATTGAAGATTCATTGTGAGGTGTTTCTCTCCTCAGAGCATCAAAAACACTCCTACAGCCTTGGTGTATCAAAACTTGATGATTCACTGTTCAGTGCAGCAGTTTCAATTCCCAAACCCATACACAGCTCCTGGAAGTGAATAGCAGTTTCTTGCCCTGGATGATTGCTGAAGAATCTTCTTTTCAAGGAGGCATTAGTGAGATAATGGTTCATCAAATGGGCTTACTAAATGACAATCAGATCTCAAATCAGATATTTTACAAATGGGATTGGCTGTAAAGTATAATTAAAAGTGGGGGGGAAAGTCAGCAGTGAAAAAGTCCGCAGGCACAAACGTATGGCATCAAAGTGTGTTTTACAAAGGTGATCATTTTGGCTTGTAAATGTGAAGAGCAGACTTACTTATTTGCAGGTGATAGGTGTCAGATAAATCAAATGTCTACCCGGTTTCATCAGTGATGCAGTGAGAGGTGTAGGAAGCCGGAGGCTCAGATTTGGTTCCCTCCAACCCACTGCTGTGTTATCCACCTGCTCTCCTGTCCTGTAGATTAACTCCAGTAATACCTGTATGGGGTCACAGGGCCTGCTGTATTACCCTCACCACACAGAGTTTACATCCCACATCAGTGGAGTCACCTCAATATTGTCTCACAGTCCTGCTTATTTTTGGCCACTCTGCTCTGCATGTTTGCTTTTTACCCTCCTCTTCATCGCAGACAGCCCTCTTAACTTTTCGCACTGGGCCCTGTTATTTCAAAGCTCCTTTCCCTGTCTTTTTCCAGTAGGAGCTCTCCATGACACCCTCTCCTGTCCCTCCTCCAAGGAGCCATGATGTCTGCTGTCCCCAGCTCTCTCTTTCTAACCTGGCTGCTGCTCAGCACCACCATCATCCTGCTGCTTGTTTGCAGGGACTCAGCACCAGGAGGACATCTCCAGCCTGGCAAAGGCAGGGCCAAGCCTTTGCTAACAGAAACCTTTCCCTTTTTTCCATCTTATTCACACACCAGTGGCTTTACATGAGTGCTGCCTGCCACCTCTGTGCATGGAACAGGGAGTCTTAGAGATTTCCATCAGCAAAGCACCAGAGAGTAACCTTTGCCCTTGTGATCTCCGTGAGATTTACAGACCGTCCCTTCCACACCTTTTACTGAAACCTAATCAATCAGAAATCCATTCTGTGTTACTGAGAGGTGAGTCCATCTCTCCAGGGACTGGGAGGACGTGGGCTCTGGCTGCAGGGCTGTGGCTGCCACCTCTGCCGCAGTCCCACTGCAGAGCGCACAGGGACACCCGCTCGGCTGAAAGCCAAAGGTTCTGAAAGGAAGGAACCCCTTAGGAACAAGCAGGTGTGTAGTACAGAACAGGCATCACTGATTGGGAACTGGAATGAGTTTGAACACAGCGTTACATCCACTTTTTAATGCCAAAAAGCCCCGGCTGCCGCCGTGGCCCCATGCAGGTGCAGGAGGTGCTGTGAGCTGGTGAAGCGACCCAGCCGGCAGCAGCACCGCGGCACCGTGATGGATGTCATGTCAGAGCCTCAGCTGCTCCTTTGACCTGGTCTTGGGTGAGCACAGGGCTGGTTTCCTCTTTCCTTTGTAGTATTTAAAGAATTTCCTTTCAGTAGGTAACTGCGTTCAGCAGCAGAAATAGAATTATTAGTGGCATATAAAGCGTGTTCGATTTTGCCGTGGATGGCGGGCACTGCGTCAGGAGAGGTTCAGCTGATTTACTCATTACAGCACCTGACTTTCTGTAACATTTCTTGGGATTCAGGAAGTAAATGGGCTTAAGTTGTACTGCAGTGCTAACCTCAAAAAGCTTTCACAAATTCCTAGCAAGCACACCAAACACCTGAATTTTCATTCTAAAATTTCACTGCAGAATATACTTTTGCCAAGGTGTTAAGCCTGGGGCATGCTCAGAAATACCAGACATGGGTGAAGCCTCAAATAATTCATTAGTGTGGATTTATTCAGCTTGAATTTCCAGACAGGGCTTTCCCTGTCTCAATAGTTATAAAGAAGATGGTGTATTTACACCCAAAGCCGTAATTTATGTGTCCCTGCATACACAGATATATAGGACAGGGCTAGATTGAGTTCCCCTCCCTCCACCAAACCATCTGAGCACTTTTCTGCGCTAATTAGTTTGGCAGATGTAATGTCCTTCATGAAATTCATGGTGTCTCTGAGTCTCTTCTATTTTATGGCCACCGCTGCCTGGCAGAGTAAGGCAAATTATGGCTGTAATCATGGAGATTTTTGCTTAGGCAAAACCAGCATCCTGGGAGGCGGCTGCACAACGCTGCTACGTGCTCGCTGGATGCTCCATATGGCTGGAAGCTGTCAGTGTGCGAGTCTTGAATGGAAGCAGACTCCAACTTCATGTTTCCAAGGGGAATCTCCAAGCAGCCCCTCCGGAGAGGCATTCCCCCTTCCCTGCTAAA
The DNA here is from genome assembly GCF_003945595.2 of Pipra filicauda. NCBI lineage: Eukaryota > Metazoa > Chordata > Aves > Passeriformes > Pipridae > Pipra > Pipra filicauda. Next base: position 1,288,189 of record NW_024104953.1, on the reverse strand, counting down.
CCTCTGGCAGAATGAGGAGAGGGGCACCCCAGCTCACCCGTGAGGCAGAAAAGCACTGATACAATATCGCACTGGAGGCCTTTCTCCCTGCACCGAGGGGACTCCAGCTCCAAACTCCTCCTCTCCGTGCAGAGCCCACAGTGATAAATTGATGCTGCGGCAGATTTTTTTTTTTTACTTTTTTTTTTTTTTCTTTTTGCAGTCTTAGCATAAAATGGTCAAATGATGTTCCACCGCAGAATTCAATTTCACAGTTCAGTTGGGTCCTTGATTACACTGCCAAATTCAGATTAATGTGCATTTAACTAACATGGATCAGGGACTCCTGGCCGGCAGCCAGCAGTAATAGTAGCAACCGTGAGCTGTGCGGAGTTTGCTGCTCTGTCCATCCCTGTGCACTGCCACTGAAATTGATTGATTAAATGAACTCATTGCCATAATTATTTGTAATTGTGCTACATGATGAGCCTGTGTCAAACCACCCCCCTGCCCCGAGATGCTCCACACGTCGTCAGGAGGTTTTTTTGTATTGAAAACGTGGAGATGCTCTTTTCCAGAGCAAAAAATATAGGGTTTGGGTGGTTTTTGTTTTGGTTTTTTTTGTCTCACATCCTTTGGTTTTTCAAACTATTATGTTTGTGAAATCTTGATTTGCTTTCAGTGTAAGAAGCTTAGAGAAGCTTGGAAAATAAAAAAAAGAAAATAAGGAGGGAATCTACAAATGAACAAGGCCTCCCACTGGGATAATTTCCTTTGCGATTTTCTCTGATTTCAGGTGAAAATTAGCAGTTTCGTGACACTGCAGTAGTCACTGTGTGTCACTGTGGAAAATGATTTAAGAAATGGTGAATTGAATTAGGCTGCTTGTCATACCCATGTATGCAATCACTCAAACAAGAGCCGGTAGCGTGGCAAGGCAGGAGGTGACAGGGATTTCAGAGTATCACTGCCTCCACAAGGAGAGGTTGGGTCATCCCTGGATTGCTGGGGAAAAGCATAAAAAAAAGACTAAGAGTTGAGAATCAAAATCCAGGTACTGGTATTTGAAAAGAAACACATAAATTGGAATTTGCCAAAGGGCTGCTGGTTGTGAAGGGATGGATTCTTGGAGGCAATGGTCCAGAGAGCCTGCAGGGCACTGCAGATACAGAGCACATACACTTTTTGGAGCGTAGATCCCTTCCAACCTAGGCCATTCTGTGATTAAACAAGGATTATTGTGTCTACAAACAGGTACCTGTTTAGAAGAATGGACCTGAGATGCACAAAAGATCTCATGGTCTCCCCTGGCCTCATTTGAGTGCTGATGAGAGCACAACAGCCCAGCGGTGTAAAACTCTTTGTTCAGACACAGGCAAGCAGTGTCCTGTTGAGGAGAACAGGTACAGGTACACGTGGGACCATGTTGTACTGGCATCCACTGAGGACCTCCAGGAAACTAATTGAGTCAGAAAGCTGTCACTGCTCTGCTTTTGTGTTGCAGGTGGATTATGATCGAGCGCAGCTGGTCGTCAGCCCGCCGCTCTCTGGGTCAGATACCTACCCCCGGGGCCCAGTAAAGCTACCTCAAAGTCAGAGCAAAGTCAGCTATTCAAGCAGCAGCTACCAGTACCCTCTGGTCTACCACAAAGCACCCCACTATCACCAGCCATCTCTCCAGCCCGGCTCTCCCTATATTTCCACCGCCTCCTATCCCAGCTCCCCAAGTATCACGTCAAGTGCTTACCCTCCACCCAGCTGGGGCTCCTCCTCGGACCAGCAGCCCTCCAGGGTGTCCCACGAACAGTTCAGAGCTGCCCTGCAGCTCGTGGTCAGTCCCGGGGACCCCCGGGAGTACTTGGACAACTTCATCAAGATCGGGGAGGGCTCCACGGGGATCGTCTGCATCGCCACCGAGAAGCACACGGGAAAGCAGGTGGCCGTGAAGAAGATGGACCTCAGGAAACAGCAGAGGAGGGAGCTGCTCTTCAATGAGGTGAGTTGTTCTGGGTGGTGTGGTGGGTTTTGCAGGCAGTGGGCTCAACAGGAGTCATGGGCCAACTGGCAGCTTCAAGAGCCAAATTAATAACTTTCTGAAAGAGGTGGTGAGTCCCGCAGGTATCTATGCTGTGTAAATATTGTATAACCAGACCAGTTCTAAATGAGCTACATCTCCTCCTGGCTTCCAACCTGTGATGTTGTCACAGCAATCAGCTCAGAAATGTATCAGCTGGTCCATGCAGGGTATCAGGTGCACAGACATAGCCCGGTGCCTTTTTCTGTTTCCTGACATAGTTTATCCTTCCAAGACGGAGGATCCAAACTGACCAGACTGTTCAAGAAGCATTTGCACTGTATTCTGGAATACACATGCTTTTTGTTTCCTTCCTCCTTCCTCTGCTAATCCTTTGCTTTCTTGATGGTTACTGAGCTAAGAGCTGACAGTGCTTTTTTTATGGAACCATCTGTGTTACTTCCCACATCTCCTTTCCTGAGTGGTTGCAGCCAGTTCAGAGCCCACAAGTGCTTATGGGAGACTGTTTTCCCCATGTACATTATTTTAAATTTCAGAACACTGTTTTTCATTTGCCATTTTTTCACCCAGTTGTTTGGGGCTGAGAGTACCTTATGCAACTTGAAGAGTTTTTCCAGTTTTTTACTTCTTATTCCCTTAAAGAAGCTAGTGGGTTGTGTACCCTGCTCCCTTTTCAAGATCACTTGTAAATATGCTGATCAACAACAAAACCACTGCAGGAGCTCAGGGAAACCTCTTGTGAGAATGAACTTTTTAATTCTATCTTTTGTTTCCTGTATTTTGACTGTAAGTGGATCTTCCCTCAGCACATGACAGACTGGTTTCTTTAAAACCTTAAATTTTTTTAATTAAAATATTAGTTTTTAGCAAACTTCACCCAGTTCTTTGCACAGTGCATGACTGTACCGGGTACTTGGGCTTGGCTTTGCCTCTGCTGGAAGGCAGCACTGAATTGGGCTGTGGTGGCTCTAACTGAGCATTTCTTGAGCAGTAACATCTTGAAGCAGGTCCTACATGCTGTGCAGGACCAAGCTGCTTCCCTGACATGCTCCAGTCACTCGTGTCAGCCAAGAACCTCTTTTGAGCAGCGCTGAAATTCCTCTGTCTGTAATGAAACCTTCCCTGGCTGTTGTTTTCTCTCCTGGTCACTGTTCTGACAGCTCTCAGTCCCCCGTGCTCACGGTCACTGCCTTGGCTGGGCTGCTCTTACTGTGGTCCCAGTTGTACAGTCCCTTGTAGATGTGGGATTTGAGTCATCCCCTGCATTACCAGCATTCTGTGAAAATTCCATGCAAAGTACCACGGGGTACATGATGAAAACGACTTTGATGCGGTGAACAATTGATCAGGTTAAAAAAAAAGAATAAATCTCTGTTGTACTGAAGGCAGTTGGCAATAAAAAACCAATTAAATAAACAGTTCTGTTCCTGCAGGCTGAAATAAAACAATTATCTACCGCTCATACTTCGGCAGCTAGAGATTCCTTGTTCCTCCTGGTGTGTTTACGATGACTGATATTTTTATGTAAATACATTGGGTTTTTTTATGTGCTGGCTATAAGGGTTTGGGAGGATGTGGTTCATCCCAGAACCTTCAGCGAGCACCGAGAGAAAGAAGGTCGGAACGAGTGTCAGACAACGCTTGTAGCGACTCACAGGCCGCCTTTCTGTGCCCCCCAGGTGGTGATCATGAGGGATTACCACCACGAGAACGTGGTCGACATGTACAACAGTTACCTCGTGGGAGACGAGCTCTGGGTGGTGATGGAGTTCCTGGAGGGCGGCGCTTTGACCGACATCGTCACTCACACCAGGTGGGATGAGGGACCTGCAGCCTAAAGCCCAACACGTAGCCTGGCTGGGGGGGAGATGCCCTGGCTTTCCCTCATGGATTCCTCTGGACCGTGCCCTCCGGAGCTCACCTGCTGCTGAGGGCAGCTGGGCACCTCCTGGCTCTATATATGTATTTTTATTTTTATTCTTATTTTAATTTTATTCTTCTTTTTATTTTTATTCTTCTTTTTATTTTTAATCTTATTCTTGTTTTATTTTTATTTTTTTTATTCTTATTTTTATTTTATGTATATATAACGTGTATATGTTTATACTGTATTTATTTTTATATATAAAAACATTTTTATATATGGCTGTGTATTTGTAAGTACATACAAAATACATATATAAAAACATAAAAATACGTGCCATATACATTCATGGAAAACATATATACATATATACACATAAATATATATAAATATATATAAATATATATAAATATAAATAACATAAATATATATAAATATATATAAAACATATGTACATATAAATATATATGCATATAACTATCTATGCATGTATATATGTACATATACATAGCTATATATATACACTATGTATTTCTATAGTTATATGTCTGTATCTATATATAGATAGAGATACATAGCTGTAGATATATACACTTATACCCATACATAGCATGCTTCCTTTACCAGCATAAATAAGCCACTGCAGAGGAATTCCTGTCAGTACCAGCATTTTTTAAATCAAAGGGAAAGAAATACCTGAGAGGGCTTGCTGGTAGATGGGGATTTGCTGCAATTTAGTTGGTAGTTCATCAGCAACACAACTTTTATCCATTACTTCCTAAAAATAGCCCCCCAAAAAATGTTCTTTTCCCTGTTTGGTGATCTGCATTGTTGGTTTTGCTGTCATGACCATGTCAGTTCTAAGGGTAGTTTCTCTCCATACTCACAACCCATGTAACCAGGCTGTCAGAAAGGTTATCTGCAAACCAAGCCTAAAACATAAAGGGAAGAGAGTTTTTATATCAGAATATTTGTGCTTGTGGTAGAGCACGTTCCCATATTTCAGTTGATGTCACACCTTTAAAGCAGGTAATCAATCCACCAGCACAAGAGCTGCAGTGTATGGAGCTGCTCTGCCTCTTCTAAGGGGAGACATTAGATTTTACAGCCCTCTTTCCACCTGATCTTTGCTCATCTGCTCCTGATAATGAAGTAGGGAAGAGCGATTCTTTATTTAATTTCTTCCTCTTGAATAAAAGAAAAATTTAAAATTTCCACACCAAATCAGTGGGAGAGTATTTAGGGGAGCAAGAAGAAGAGCAAGGAATAATAAATTAGAAAATTTATGAGAGAACATAGTTTAGTGATGCTCTTAGACCCTACCAAGAGCAGAGCTGTAACACAGGTATTTTATTTTTTTATTGCTTCCTTAGCTTGTGTGCTGAAATAAATCCCAATATTGCAAGTCATTTGTTAACTACTGCAACCCAAAACATTAAAAGCTCTATCTTAGATGTTTCTGACAGGAGTTTAACAGCAAACAGATGTTCCCAGGACACCACTTCTTAAGAGCTGTCATCTATTTTTTAACTCAAAACAGTCTTTTCTTAATCTTCTGGGCTTTTTTTACATTGCATGACCTTCCCTCAAAGATTTTGCTACAAATGGCACACAAAGTTAGAGCAGAAATCTCCACAGGAGTTTTTCTACTCATGTAAGAGAGATGCTGGGGACATCCAGCAATGGGGCAGCAGTTACCAGGGTGCACAACCCATCCCAAAATGGGTGTTCTCAACCTTGCATAGAAGTGAGGCCTATTGTTTATTTTTCTGCTGAAATATCCAGAATATTTTTACAGAAGGCATAAAAGTGCTCCCCAAGAGCTACACCCAGGGCTTGATGTTTTGTCTGCACAATTAGGAGTGGGTTTTTTTTCTCATATTCATTCCACGCCTGTTTCCATCCCAGTGGTGGTTCACCCTCCCTGGCAAGCACTGAGCTTACTGTAAATAAGGCATTCCCCTTATTTCCCAGAGGGAAACGGGCTCACTGTCACAGGCTGCATCATATGGAGCACTCAGCTTTTTTTAGTGCTGCAGGGAGACTTATCCAGACCTCGTTGCAGGGTTGATCCTCACCCTCATCCCATGTTTTTGGTCAGAAATAGGACCAGAGAGTCACCCCACAGAGCCACTGCCTATAAGATCTGTACATTGGCCTGAAGGGGAACTGGTGTCCCTTTGTTCCAGCTCCCCTTTCCCACTGTCTTCCTTAACACTCCGGTTTTCCCATGTTGCTGTTTCAGGATGAACGAGGAGCAGATCGCGACCGTCTGTCTGTCTGTCCTGAGAGCCCTGTCCTACCTGCACAACCAGGGCGTCATCCACCGCGACATCAAGAGCGACTCCATCCTCCTCACCAGCGACGGCAGGGTGAGCACCCAGCCCTTCCCCAGCTCCCAGGGCTGCCATGAAAACAGCTGTGCCCCTTCAGGGTGACACTGGCTGGTGATGGACATCTGTGCTGCAGGCAGCAATCCCTTGGGGAGGGATTGCAGCCATCAAAAGGCAGTGGCAGAAGGAGCTACACGATGTGGATGATGGCTCGGTGGCAGGAGGTGATGGGAGATCATCTTTTAGGCTGCCCCACTCCTACTGTGATGCCTCTCAGAAATACTTCCTTTTTACTACACTTAGTTATCCCTCAGTTAGCAGCCTCTGTATGTGTGCTCTGTTAGCAGCTGCTGTACCTGTGCTGTTTCTCCAAGTTGGTGAGAAGGCTAACATCTTTCTGTGCTAAAATAATAATGTGCATTACTGCTGAAACCCTCCCCTGATGGTCAGAGTAGCTTTTACATTTGTGAGATGCTTGATAATGCCAGTTCCACACTGCTATGTACTTGGATGGGATGCTGCTGCCAGTTAATGGGTCTTTGAGCAGGGAGAGAGGGGGACAAAATGCTGCACATGACTTGCTCAATAAGCAAAATGAAGTTTGCACACAAAATTACAGGTTGTTACACAGATGTCTTAAAGCAAGACTTAGCAGGTTGGACTGAGCCTGTTGGTCTGGAATCAAATCTAGACCTTCCCTTTCAGAAGGTGAAGCTCTTGGCTTCCCAGGCCTGGTCTGACTCCTTAACCAAAGGCTCCCTTGTTTAATTTGATACCCACTTCACCAAGGAAGAGGGCTTTTCTTTCTGCAGCAGTCACAGGCTGCTCCTGTTAATCCTGTCAAGGAAAGAAAATCCCACGTGTGTAGGAGTTCTTCAGCTGGGATTTCAATCCATGTTGCTGAAATAACATCTGATCTGTGCTGGGATCTGCATACAGTGCCTCATTATACTCATTACTCCAGTACTTATTATCTGCATTGCAGATTTCTTCATGGCTGTGTTGTGCAATTACCTTTTTTTAGAAAATCGTTGTCTTTTATGTACTCGAATGAGCAATAGATATGCAAAACCTCTTGTGCTCCTACAAAAGATGATTGGACTCTGCTTCCAAAATACGCATTATTTCTTCCATTCTTCATCCAGTAAACTGAAAAATACATTTAGCATGGAGAACTTGGCTATTATTGTTTTAGAAATACCAACAATCATTTCATAATTCTCTTTAAAATAACACCCACAGCTTTAAAAAAAGTAGTGTCTGCACTGAGTCCAAAAGAAAACAAATCAGTGCTGACAACAAGTCAATGCAGGCATTTATGCAACTTCCCACTCCCATTGTCCAGAGGCTGCTGGGGTTCATTTTGTATTCCCAGGCGCTGAGTATGTGATGGGATACACCTATGGACCTTGGGTCACCGTGGCACTGTGCAGCCTATAACTGGGAGTGATGGGAGTTAGGATAATGCCCAGGAAAACCCCTGTGATAGCTTCTAGGCCTTCAAATAACTCCTTGTGGGGGGGGGGGGAAGAGACTTCAGCCTTAAGGAACAAGCTGTTTCTGGAAGGGGGTGATGCCACCGACACTCAGACCAGCTTGTTTTGTTTGAGGGTTGGAGGAGTTTTCACCTTGGCATTGTACAGCGACACGGAGGGGGAGGTGATAATTTTCCATAATTTCTGTTGTTAAAAAAAACTGGCATAAAAGTATGAGTAGGCACATGATGCAGCAAGAGTTGCTCTCTGGAGTGCTTGTGTATCCCATTATTTCTATTTCAGGTCACTGCCACAGCTTCTCAAGGACAGTACTAATTCCTGAGTTCCAAGCAAAGGGAGCAGGTCCCATTAACTCTTTTTTGGAAGAGTCTTGTGCCTTTCCCCGCCGTTCCGAAATCAGCTCTGTTACTACATAAACATGACATTTTCTTTAGTGACAGCCCATGGTGTGAGGTCCTGGTCTTAAAAAAAACATTGGCAGGGGTTTTGCTTTCTGTGGGTGTTGGGTCATGCTCTCGGTGGTAAAAGGGAATGAGGTGAATGCCACCTGCTTCACCTGTGTTCTGGCAAACTCACAGGTCATGTTCCTGGGTACACACCCCAGGAGGGGTGTGCATCACTTGAAATGTGTTTATTACTGAGTATCAGCATGCATGCATAACTGCAGACATGGGGTTTATATATATGCAATAATAGATTCATTATAAGACTGTTACTTCAGAATTTTTTGCTTTCCTTCTGTTTTTAACCATTATAAGCCATTTATCACCTCTGCATCTTTTGCTGGTGGAGAGGCAATGAGGTGTGACAGATGACGTCAGTAATGAACACCACTGCCGCTCTCCTACGTCTTTCCCTTGCCTTCATTTTAATGAATTTAAAGTTCCCCAGGCTGTGTTCCCGTCTCCAGACACACTTGCAAAACTGTGCTGCTGTCCTGTCCCAGACAGACGCTGCAGCTCCATCCCCGTCCCTCCCGCTGCAGCCAGAGGTGTGTGTTTCAGAGGCACGTGTGTCTCACAGGAATGTGCCTTGTTACTCAAGAGGGGCTTTTCCTTTTCCTTTTCAGATAAAATTGTCCGACTTCGGGTTCTGTGCCCAGGTGTCCAAGGAGGTTCCCAGGAGGAAGTCGCTAGTTGGGACACCGTATTGGATGGCTCCGGAGGTGATATCCCGCCTGCCCTACGGCACCGAGGTGAGTGCAGGGGGCACGGCAGGGACCCAGAGCTGCTGTTTGCCCTCTGGGGGGTGCCTTGGTCGACCCCACAGAGCTCAGGGAGCACCGTGCAGTTCAAAGGCATTTACATAGATATGCTAAATAGCAGCAATTACGTTTGCCCCAGAGTGCTACATCGCGGCTCCTTTTAAAGTGTTCCTCCGAGATGAAGTCGTTAAATAACAACTCCATTTAGCACACTTAGTGTAATGCCTTTAAGTATTTACGCTTAGGGTGCTGTAGGAAAGGAAACTGGCCTTATTTTCACATTAGGAAAGACGCTTTGATGCTCTTTAATATAAAAGCCTGGAGCTGCAGTCACAGGTGTCCACACCTGCATGTGCCAAACCTGCAGCCAGGTTATGCAGCTGTACTGCACAGCCAGGTCACACCACTGTTTGCACTCTGCTTTCATCCAGCTGAAGCCTGAGATTCCCTTGCTCTGGAGGGGTGCCAGCAGAGGCACAGGTCCCACAGGGTCCCAAACACGTGAGCCAGCTGGATGGGTAGGATTGCCACCCTCTGTGGTAGCACTGGTGTCCCCATCGGCTCGTTCCTTGCAGTCATTGCTCTCATTAGCTGAGGGACAGGGGTAGAGAAAGCGCGTCTGTGGGAGCTATTTTAAGCCCTGCCAAATTGTTCTGAAAAAGACAATCCACACATTTTTATTAGAACCCTTCAGAGGAGACCAGCAAGGTCTGCAGTGCCATATCCCATCCATTGGGAAGCTCTGAGTCACAGCACTCCTGCACTGCCAGCCTGGGAAGAGCAATCCCCTCTCCCGCGCTCAGCCGTGACAGTGACTCACGGCTCCCCAGCAGGAGACACGGCTGCCTTTGCTCCTCTGCGTGGGGAGAGGAGCTTCTGCCTGATGGTGCTGATAGTAACAGCTGCAGAGAGCGACCCTGCAAGGCAGGTAGAGCCAAAAATACAGATACACAGATACCCACATATTATATATTTATATACGTATATATACACACACACATAAATGTAGAGATACAGAAATATACATGCACAGAGAAGGGGAAATGAGCTGAGACAGGAGATGCAGCAGGAACTGTTTTGGCACAGCCCCAGGGTGAGAGAGCACCCCACAGGCACTGACGTGCTCCCAGGACAGGTGCCATTATGGAAGACATTCCAGGGGTAATAACATCAGGTATTATTAGCCCATTAATAGCACTGGAAGGATTATAAAGTGGCTGAACTTATGGTTACATTAGGTTTCCCCACCAGAAGGGAAAAAGAAAAAGGATTTGGGCTAAAGGATAGTGTTGAAAAAAGAGAAAAGCAGCATGAACTGGCCCTGGCTGTATTTGGGCTGGCGAATGACAGGAATTACAGTCATTAGAGAAATGGAATTCTGGAACAGATCTGCAGCAAGCCAGGACCAAAATAAAAAAAAAGTAGTGTTATTTAATAACTCACTTAGAGTTATTAATAACTCACTTTAAAAAAAAGTGAGTTATTTGGGGTTTTTTTTTATCTGGAGCTGAATCATTTTCCAGAGGGATTATATAATGTGTTACCTCTGCTGGCTGGAAGCGGCCCTGGGTGTAGTTAAGTGCTTGTGTTTGCCTTGGGGTCTTGAATGGAGTTCCTGTTGTTTTTGAGCTTCGGGGGACACAGAGTAACTGATTGCACAGCAGCCGAGTTGTGCTCTGCTCTCTCCCTGGCTGCAGCACTGCAGAGCCAGCCTGGGGTGGGCAGTCAGTGGCTGCAATCAGTGCAGCTGGAATGCAGGGCAGGAGGGTGCAGCCTCTCCAGTGCACAGGGCTTCCAGTGGGCAGCACCTAAACCAGCTGCAGACCCGGGTTTGTAAGTCACTGCTAATCCATTTCATCCATCACTTACTGCTCAAAAGGCAAGAGCATTCTCAGCTGGGTTAAGATTTATGGTGATGGCTCACCAGACTGCTGGCTTAGACTGGCCACAGACAGCGGCGTGAGCCATCTCCAAGCTTTGCATGAGCCCCAGTGCTGAGCCTGTTGGCCCCCCCTGCACTACCAGCAGTGTTCATGACCAGCCTGTGTGTTCCAGGTGGATATCTGGTCCCTGGGCATCATGGTGATAGAGATGATCGATGGGGAACCTCCCTACTTCAACGAGCCGCCGCTGCAGGCCATGCGCCGGATCCGGGACAACCTCCCGCCCCGGGTGAAGGACATGCACAAGGTCAGACTTCCCATTAGGTGATGAAGGTCTTGAGCAGTGACATGTTTAATAACACTATAGGCACACATTTGAGTGCCCAGCTGATAACTTCTAAGGTCCCACCTGGAGCAGTGGGTCCTACACAGGACTTGTGCGGGGAGGATGCGAGACCAAAGCCATCAGCCATAGCCTTGTCTGTGCCCAGCCCTGGCTTGGCTTTTGCAGCAAGTGATGGCAAAGGGAGCTGGGCAGAGCCTCGTGTTCCCTGTGCTTCCCAAGCTGCTCCAGGACCAGAGCAAGTCAGCATATCAGGACTGCTGTGGGTGGGTTTGCACATCCACATCCAGTGCCAAACCCTGTGTGCATCTCCCATTTTGGGTGTGCTTCAGGCCTGAGCCCTCAGCCCACATTAATGCTTTTCTCACCCCCCACACGCAGAGCTATGCAGGGGCTGCTGTTGTGCACCCCACTGATACCCAAATGCTCAGCATGAGCAGCGTGTAGAAGACACAGCCCTTCAGCTCAGTACAGCTCTTACCATAGGCAGAATCAGTGTGTCCCTTGTCTTCCCAAGAAAAGCAGTGTGCACACAGCCAGAAAGGGATGTTTTTGTCCACCCCTAACACCGGTGTGGTGTTTGCAGGTCTCCTCAGTGCTCCGGGGCTTCTTGGACTCGATGCTGGTGCGGGAGCCCTCACAGAGAGCCACGGCACAGGAACTGCTGAGGCACCCCTTCCTCAAACTGGCTGGGCCCCCTTCTTGCATTGTGCCCCTCATGAGGCAACACAGGCATCGCTGAAGCCGGCAGCTTTTTGGGAAAAGGTCAGTGCAGAGTCTGGATAACGGCCGTGTGGGAATGCCAGCAGTTGTGTGGGAACTACAGGCAGGGAGGAGTAAAACCTTGTGAAGGAAAACCAGCCCTGCCTAAATAATGCAGTGTATAAAAAAACCAAGGAAGTGCTCTCTGTGCTCCCTGTGTGTGAGGGGCAGGGGAGTGATCCTGGTCCCAGCTGGGAGGCCACGCTCCACCACGGACCATCGCTCCCCAGCGCTGCTGTCTTCCCAGCCATCCAGGGAGAAGGCACCAAATGCACAGGTTGGAAAGGTAACGAGGAGAGCACAGCCAGAGCGAAACACCGGAATTTCACTGCAAGGCTACGGCACTTCTGTTTCAGAAGAACACTTTTCTGACAAAACAAAGCACTTTTTATCTCGGTCATAGCAGCGCAATGTATTTTGCAACGAGTTTGTAATTTTCTGTACAGTCCGTTTTGATAATTTGCAGTACTTTGTCATGTAACTGTTGTGTTAGTTGAAGTAATAAGTGTTACCTTAGCGAGAATTTGAGAAGATTAAAGTTTCCTACTTTTTTAACCCTTTTGAAAACAGGAAAAAGAAAAAAAAAAAAGCCCACAACCACCTTTAGGAAGTTGTAAGGTTTTGCAGATTTCCCATGGGGTGAGGAGAGCACTCATCCCACCCTCTCGGCAGCCTGAAGAGCCAAGGATAAGTGATGCTTGTGGGCACTCTGGCAGCCTGGCTGTGACGCAGTGGCAGAGCTGCTGCTGAATGTGAGTGGTCACCTGGGTCTCCCTCCCCTTTCCCCAGGGTGGGAGCCAACGCACCCGGCCTGCCTTTGCTCCAGGGTCAGCCCAGGCCACGGCCAGCCCTTTTTTTACGCCACCACCGGGCCAGTTTTGCCACCACAAAAGCCTCTGTTGTTTCTGTCGAGCTCTGGCAGCGGGAAGGGATCACCCAGCGGGATCCCCAGAGCTCCGGCAGACCTGTGGGATGTGCTGCCAGATGTTTGCCAGAGAGGAGAAGTCGTGCTGCTGTCCAGACCTTTCTGAATGTTGATGCAACAGTTGACTACTACGGTACAATTTTGTGTTATTTGTTGGATGACTTTGCATGTTAACTGTAGGCCTAAATAGATTTGCCTTTAAAATTTTTAGAAGTGCTTCATAATTATTTCAATGATAAATGATTTTTATTTATTAATGATTAGTTCTTTTTAATTATGTATGATACAAAAGCCATGTTTTTCAAGTTTGGTTGTTTTTTTTTCTTACTGACCTCATTTTACAGTATCTTTAAGGAACCACAAAGCCAACTTTGTGAAAACTCAGTTTCTTTCTTATGATGGAGTTTCATAGTTGATAAATTAATTGTTATTTATTGTAGTAAATTATAACCAAACATCTAAACCTGGCAGGAGCTGTTGCTTAAAGATCTTCCTCTGGGAGAAAAGAGTTGCCAATAATAAAGAAGCTCCTTTAGTTCTGCCCTTAAAAACTTAAAAGAATATTTGAAGGGAGAGAAGCAATTTAAAAAAAAAAAGGGAGATAAATATGAACTGGAACATTGAATAGATGTTCTCACATCTGTGTGTCTTACTCCCCCCGCTCTGCTTTCTCTTCTTAACCCTGTTTGCACATTTTAAGAGGGCACTACAGAAAATGTGTTTGGCTCCCGCCGCCCCGCCGCAAACAAACACGCTCCCGGTGCCCACCCGGCCGAGAGCAGCACCCACAGCCTTCCAGGGGGTCTGTTTTGTAGTCTTGACAACTCAGGAAAACCGGCTGCACCAGTCCAGGCAATGGCATACAGGCACAACTGTAGTACTAGCCACAAAAGTTAAACTTTTTTAACCATCTTTGAATAAAAAAAAAATTAAAAAAAAGGGGTTGGTGGGGGGTTTTTTTCTTCAATATTCAGCACATTTTAGGCTGTGCAAGTGAAGAATTTTCTGCAACTTTCTTATCATTAGATACTTTAAAACAGTGTTCATCAAGTTTACTGAAAGTTTTGTCGATTTCAAAGGTTTTTTTTTTTTGTGAACACCAGCTACTGGTGAGACAAATGCACATGCAAGTTAAATAAATTAATTAATAAACACTTCAAGTTTCAGTGTGGTTTTTTTCCCCTGTGCCTTTTTACTGTTTTATAGATTTGACTCAGTCCCACAATACTGGGCCAAGTAAATAAGAAAAAAAGAATTTTCCTTCACCCAAAATTAAGGGGAAAAAAAAAAAGACTTATCCAAGAACATCAGGCTTAAATTTAGAAGAATAGTAGACAAATAGGCATTTCAAACCAAGATACTGTGATTTCACCATTCTGAGAGGCCCCCCCCCAAACATACCCATGTACACACACACACTCACGTTAGAAAAATAAACAATTCTCCTCTAAACATAGAAAACCCCACATGTTTCAACACGAGTTGGCAATGCCAGCACTTGAATAAAACACCCAGACTGTGGTCAGTCAGACAGTACAGAGTATTTTGAGAAGTGACGAGCACACCCACACACCTCTGCAAGATGAAGTTCTCCAGAAGGACTTGTCCCTCTTGGAACATTTCCACCTTGCTTTCCCTGCCTCTTAAATAATCCCTTTTTTTTTGGCCTTACACATCCTGAATTTTTGGCTTACAACCATTCAGCTCTCACGCCTACTGACAACATTCCTCCCAGTTTCCCCAGCAGCACCAGTCAGCTGATGAAGCTACAATGTTATTTGCCACCTCCAAGTCTTATAAGTGAGGTTTTTATATTACTCTTGATTACTTTTGGTTGCTGACATCAGTAAATATTTCAATATACATTAGCCATCACCTAAAAAAACCCAAAACACCCCAAACAATCAAACAAGAAATCTTAACTTCGGCTGTTTCACCCTCAGCACTTCAAATAAAGCCAGAGCTGGGCAAAAAGCAGGGAATAACCATGGTCTGTTACCTTGGGCTGCACAAGCTGACTGAAGCTGATGCCGAGCTCCACGTATGTCCGGGTACTCCAGGGAGTTTATTCCTGCCTGGCACTAAGGAATGATGGCTTTTTCTGAGGTCACAGTTCTAAAAGCATTCACAAATCCCCATCATTTCAGTAGCAGAGGCCGGGACATTTGCTGGCTGTGTAAGTCCCCTCCTCAGCAATACATCAATAATTTATAATTAAAGTTCTAATCATAAGTACTTGGTAAGTCATTAGCAGCTGCTTTAGTAAGTGCCTAATTATTACAGGTCCTTAAAGAGCTCAGTAGGGTGATAAGTTTCTTATATTTATCCACCATGAACTGATGTGTTCATAAACATCTATATAGAGCAAAGCATTCAATTTGCAGCTAGACCATAATAAGCCATCAACGAATGAAAGATAAATATAAAATTAAATCACAATAAAGTGCTGCCATCCTTAAGATGCTGCTGTAGCTTGAATGGGCAGGAGGGAAGCTGGACAGCTGTTTTAACCTCATAAATAATTTTTTCATAAATAGGCTTGAAAAGCCTTAAGCAATGGAAAATTCAGATCAAATTAAGTAAATATTAACAAAAGGATGGAAAGGATTAAAATATTCAAAGGGTTTTCACCCAACATCCTAAATAACTTTCTTTATACAACATACATCAGTCTGGGGCACAAACTGCCAGTGAGCTGAAATTATTGTTTCTATTTCCTTTCTTCCCCACAAAAGAGAGGGAAAAACATTTCAATCCAACAAAAAAATTATTTTCTATCAATTCAGAAAACAAACAAAAATAATTACTGTATTCATGCAACTAATAGCTTACAGACACATTCCACCTGAAAGCGATGCCAGGAGCTTCCTAAGGGGAAACCTCCATCATCTGACATGAAAAGCAACAAAAGTTCTTGATGTTTGTAGGCAGAGGGTCACAGGAGCTGCACCAGCTTTTTGGGGGGTCAGCCCCACTTCAGAGCACTGGCCAGGGCTCAAGCAGCAGGATCAGGCAAGGACGGCTTCCTGTGAGCTGCCCTGCTGTGACCACCCCGACAGGGTCACTGCAGGGTGAATTAAAATCAGTTTGCAGAGTCGACCATAAATTAGCATTTTTTCCACCTTAACCACATGTTGAGATGTTTGAGAGCATCTCCCAGTTACACCAGGCGGGTCTCGCTCACCTTCTGCAGGGGGAGAAGCAACGACGTGACACACAAGGGCTAAAGGCTAAAACCCACCAGCAGCTTCAGCTGAGCAAGGCACAAACTCCCAAACCACCCTGGGGATATTATGCCCAGCCAGCAGCTCCATCCCTCAGCCACTGCCTCTCCTACAGTGACACTTGGCAGCTCAGCTGAGCCCCAGGTTTCGCTGCCTTCAAACACGGGGCCATCCCAATATCCTGCTCCTGCAGCCACCCGGCCACAATGTGCTATTCGGGAGACAAACGACCATGGAGGGGCTCCTCTGGCATCTGCAGTTCAGCTGTTTGCTTCCTTTTTTTTTAATCCCATTATTCTTTTGGATGTCAAATACAGGAGCAGATGTGCCAGGCTGATGGGAGCTGGCTGGGAGAGCCTTTCTGGCTGGAGGGCAGACAAGGGTGAGGCAGGACAAAGCTGATAACTGTGGCTCCTCTCTATTGAGGATGAACCTTTAATCCTTTTATTCACCCTCCTGCTACCTCTGGCTTTTCCTAACTGCCTCTAAAACAACCTTTTTTTAATAATCAGCTCATTGTAGGCAGTGGCACTTGGTCAGCTAAAGCCTGCCCAGAACACTTTCACCGGAATGTTGAAAGAAAAGGGCAAAGCCACAAGCACCAACAGCGCAATAATTACGCTTCTTAAATCCAAATGAGAAAAAAAAAAGCCAAGCATAATATAAAGAAATGAGACCAGGAGTAAGACAAGACTAAAGGAAGGCTCGTGCTGCATCCACCTTCAACAAAAAAACCTGTAAATTTTGGAGGAGGCTACAGCATTAAAAGCCAGTGAGGTTTCTCCTCTTACATTTCACAGCATTGAAATTACTATTTTTCTTTGATTATTATTTGGGTTTAAGCAGAAAGAGGACAGTCTGTCTGAGTCACTGCTTGGATCAAACCAGCTTAAAGAACGAGAAAGTATTTTGCATACCCTAAGTTGACTCAAGGCCTGGACTAACTCCTGCTGAGGGAAGTCAAAGGCTTCATTGGAAACTGGACAGTACCAGATTGAAACACCATTGCCCACAAAACATGTAAGAAAAGCAACCAAGAGATTACAGTAATATTAAAAATAACCAACAAATCACAGAATACTGAACCACCACCATATCTTCACCAAACCATCTGCTCCAAAACTCCTGCTAGAATAAATCCTACATTTAACCTCCACTCAGCAAGAGGTATTTTTGCACCAATTCCATGAGGTATCATGGAGTTAGGACAAAGCATTACATCATTTCAAAAGAAGAAGGCAAATCAAGTTATTATGTATGTACATGTTTTAATTAATTTTAAAAATTGTCTACATTTAAGGATAGATTTCGAGGACTCCCTTATATTTTTTTCTGTTACATTAGATTATACCTGAATAATCTGCATAGTAACTTGAACATTACTGTTTTCTTCTTTTTTTTTTTTTGTTTTGTTGTGAAAATATCAGTTGCAGGTAGCAATGTAACATCTCAACAACAATCACAATACGTGCAGGATGTCCAGCCAGAAGCATTTCTCAGTTGACTTGCAGTAGCACGGCACTTTATAATTTGTGTATCAATACTTTTTTTTTTTACCTTTTTTTTTTTTTAAAGTTGAGTTCAGATGTGGCTCAAGAAGCAAAAACAAACTTTCTTCACTCGATCTCAAGTGTGGGGTCAGCTCCACAGCTGACTGTGATCTGCTCCACTGGAGTTACTCCAATTAATATCAGCTCCAGGTTCTGACCTTTAATTTTTTTTTTCAAAACACACCTGTATTTGCCTCCATGCTGTCCTTAACATGGGTGCAAACTTAGGAATGTGGTTTGAGTCCCTTCATTAAAGGGCCTGAATGAAGGGACTCTGTCCCTCAGCCCTGCTCCCTGCATGGACAGGAGCAGAGAGGGCTCAACACTTCCCAGAGCAGCTCAAGGGAGAGGTAGAAAAAAAAAAAAAAGAGAACAAAAAAAAGCTAATTTTGCTCCCAATGTTAAAATTTGACATGTGAAGCATTTCTGTTTCCAGATGATCAGCCCAGCTGCTTAAGAAGGTATTCAAACCACCTACTGCCACAGACACCTCACATCAGACACCGAGTCCTCTTACAGACTCTGCCCTGACTGAGTGAAGGCCCGGCCCTGACCTGCGTGTCCCCATGAAATGCTCACCATGAGGTGCTGTGAATACCATCTCGTGCCCCCCCATAACCTTTCCTCACCCACAGGAAAAAAAGTGCTTTTTCTACCTGATGAATACTCGGGTTGCTCGATCCTGCTCCCTATCCCATGTGCTTGTACTGAGATCTGTCCCGAGGAATCTGCACTTGGCTGGCTGTCAGCTTGAGGTGGATGTGGTAAATGCCAAGGGTGATCACGATCACCAAGCCCAGGATCAGGCCCAGAATCAGAGGCAGGGTTTCTTCCAACTGCTCCCTCTGGTCCACTGGGCACTTGTGTTCTGCAGGGAAAGGGAAAAAAGGAAAAGAGAGCCATGAATGAGACCCTGCAAATCTGAACTGCTGCAGTGGCCAACTGATCTCCTCGGAGTCACAGCTCCATGAGAGAGCCCCTGCACAGCAAAACCAGCTGCAGCAGCAAGGAAAGACAGTGACAGAACCATCGCTGGAGCCCCAGGGAGAAAATCAATTGCTTTGGAGGAAAGTGAAATCACAGTCAACACAGGGAGGGAGGCAGAGGTAACATCTATCAAACCAGCCACACAGTGTAAAAAAAAGCACTTTTATGCCCATAAGCTCCTGTTCAGACCTCTCTGCCACACATCAATGGCCTTGCTGGGAATGGGACAGCAATAGTATGTGTCTCCTGACTGTGGCTGAAGATCTGCTTTGCTTATTTAATTATAGAGTCTATAAATATGATATCATGAGGCCTCGACGTCACTCAGACTTTAATCGTGCATCAGACTTGCCCTGCACATCATTCAGAGACTTCCCCCCCCATCTGCAAGGTGGCAGAGGTTTAAGAGCATCGCTCTCCCCTTTCCATGTGCTCCCCACAGGGAGTTCACCAGCCTGGCAGAACAACATGTGTCTGTGGTCAGACAGCATCCTGGCACCTCGTGTTGTTCACCAAACACGGCAAAGGATGAGCAGAAACAACAGCAGCCCCCCAGTGTTCTTCCCTCTGCTGATGAGTCTCTGCCATGGTCTGATAAACCTCTAGAAAATATTAATAACCACAGCCACAAGGCGAAAACACTTTTCTGTTGTGCTTGTAAAGGCCACCAAGGTCAGAAAACACATTACACTGGCAATCCCAGTTCAGTTCCCTTACACTTCCAGAGTCTGCTGCAGGCCTGACTGACTGTACTTTTTTCCCCACAGGATTGCTGCTTCTCCATGCTGATGGACAGGTAGAGCCCACACTGCTGAGGTGGGGCTGCCAGGACAGAAAGAACAAAAATTCTAACTCTGGGGGAAAAAAAAAAAGGTTACGTGGTACAAGAGGGCCAGTTCTCTGGCCCCTGGATCATCTTCATAGTATTAGGAATGTGCTGAAAACAATGAAAACTTTAGGGGAAAAAAAATGGAAAAACAAAAAGGCTGAGTGTTAGATGAGCAAATACAAAGGGCACCACGAATTCCTGCCCTCACTAAAGACTGTCCAGATGGGTTCCCCAGGCAGCTCACTGCAGGACACCGAGATCTGCAATAACCACGAAGAGCAAATGCTCTGCAAATCTAATGCCATGTGTTAAAGAGCAGGAAAAACCCAGAGACACCCCCCCCCAGGCCCAGGCAGGAGGTGACAGCAGGGACCTGTCTCCAGCAGTGCCAGCACCTCCAGGAGCTCCAGTGTGTCCTGGAGCGGAGCCTCCTCCCAGCACCGGGCTCACAGCGGTGCCACCAGGAAACATTTCAAGCTGTAAATGGAGTGAAACAAAAAAAAAAGAAAAAGTGAAATGTAGTCTAACAAAAAGAATGTCCTTTTCGGTTCCAGTTGCTCACAGTTTCACCAGAGGAGTGATTAATCACCAGGACTGTGGTACGGGCGATTCAGCAGTTGCTGCAATGCAGGGGTTTTGTTTGTTTGTAGTAAGGAGAATGGGGGGGGGAAATCCTGATTATTATTATTTAGCTCCCAAAGTTGGGTTTCTAGTGCTTTATGAAATTCTTCCCAGTTTAGGATTCTAAGGCCTGACCAAACTCAGAGACACACCAGCAGGCTGAGCTGACTGCAGGAAAAGCCACACACGGGGCAGAGCTGCGGGGCCAGGGGTGCTCCAACCCCACAGCCCCGCTGCACACGTGTGCATACGAAGCAACACCATGGGAAAAATCCATGCTAGAGGAGATCCTGTGTACCCACCTACAGACAGCCTGACAGGCCAGGGTGTGCTGAGGTGCCAATTAGCAGGAGTTCACAGCAGCTGGACCTGATTTTTGCTTTGAAAGTGGTTTAGCTTAAACCCTACAGAAAATGGAAAGCAGCCTGCTGTAAACCCAACTGAGGGCATTCCACTCAGCTCAAACACACCAGGTTTGCCCATGCACTTTCCCTACACGAGGGTGATGCATTTGCAGGAGAATGGGGTGAATGTGAGGGTCTGCAGCCAGTGAAGAAGGCAAAGCACCACTGCTGTGATGCAGAGAACGGACCCAACTGCAAAGCACCTGCTCGTAACATTGGAATTCCCCCAGCTTTTGCCAAAGCAAACTGGCTGCAGAGCACAAAATATGCCAGAGGATGTGGCCAGAGCTCTGGTGTCCACAGGAAGCCACGGCTGTATTTAAGTGTCTGAGTCACAACTCAAAAAGGTGTCAACTCTTGCAAGCAGCCAAGGAAGATAGTTCTTCATCCTGACACTTTTTTAAGAGGATTAAAAAAAAAAAAAAAAAAAAAGCAAAGCTGGCAGTCTCCAGCAGCTCACCCCCAAACATGCTGCTCCCCAGCTGGACCCGCTGCACCACCCCGGGCAGAGCAGGCAGCCTTGCACACCAGCTGCCTCCTGCCTTCCCAGCACCTTCTCCTCCCCACACACATCCATCTTCTCCTTTTGGAGCAGACCACCAGGCATCCCTTTTGGGCTCTTTGGAGACTGTGGGGAGAAGGGGAATGGGGCTGGGGGCCACCCAGCACAGAGGTACTGGCAAGTGCTCAGCACAAACACACCAGCAGCAGGACTCAGGCTCTCCAGGTGCTGACTGCTAGGAGGATGAATTTTGTATTTTAACATGAGTATAATGTTAAAACGTGTCATTTTGCAACAAACAAAAACATTTTCACGTTTGTATCAACGTACTTCAACATTTATACAGCATTTTTCACCACATAGGCACTGCGGGGAGACAGGCAGAAGGCATCATTCCTGGTCAAGGAAAAGCCAAAGAGGGAGCAGGAGGGGAGAAGGGTTTGCATGAAGTTCGTGGCAGACACAGACTCAGACATTCAACCCCACCAAGCACAGTGTGGGCAGGTGGGCTGGTTATGCACGACAAATGAAACTCCACTGCATTGGGAACTGCTATCTATTTTTAAATCAATGATCCTGCAGGAGAACGGCCCTTTCTGGTAAATTTTCACCCATATTTTGCTCCAGGTCAGAGGGATCTCAAAATTTCCCAAACCGATGGGATCTACCCTCGGTCCAGGAAAGCAAAACGGTCCCTGGCAAATTTAATTCCCTTAAAAGTTGGGGTAAGGCTGCAGTTCTGTCGCATCCCAAACGCAGCGGGGCCGCCCCTTTTCCCCCCAAGAGGTGCCACCCCGCAGTCCCTGGTCCCTGCCCCACGGAGCACGGGCTGCAGACGGATACAAAGGAGGCGTTTAGGTACGTTGCTCATTGTTCTCTTGTGCTGCAGCACCAGGCTCACACACTGCCGCCGTTTCTATGGTGAGTGCTCGTCCAATTTCTGTACTAGGGCTACGAAACCACCTCACAGGCCCATTTTCTTGTTTCAGATCCTTCTGCAGAGCAAACAGCGGCAACAAACACACGGCGCCTTCCCGGCAGCCGCAAATGCCAGCCTGAGGATTGGCACGGGGATTTGTCCAAAGGGATGGACAAAACGGGCCAGTTATGTATGGGCATGACAAGATGGATTTTTGAGGTGGGTATTTATAAATAATTAGATTTAAAAAAAAAAAAAAAAAGAAAAAAATAGAAAGATCAGGTGCTTTTTTAAATGTGGCTGCACATCTTGGTGCCAAGGACCCTCGGGAAAATGTGGCCCTCAACTGGGGTGGCTCAGAGGGAGTTGAGACCGAGCTGAGACCTCCCAGGATCCCAGTCTCTAATTCTCAGCCTTTGTATCCCTTTGTATTTTCCACCATAATGCATTACATTTGCACGTATAGATATAAAAATCAAAAGAGCTGGCAATTTCTCTGGGGTTCTTCCGTCAGTTTAAATGTTCTCCTCGCACCCTCTTGATCCAGCTCATCTTTTTTACTCATCTTTAAAGCTGAAAATATATACACATTTTCCCCATTAAAAAATTAAATTACCAAGCTCTGAATGAAAAAAAACGTTCTGCTGCTTCTGCATTGAAAAACATAAAATATATATATATATATATATATTTGGATTTGTGAAGGTTGGAAGTGGTGTCTTTAAAAAAAAACAAAAAATGATACTTTAGCACATGAGTTTAAGCATTCAAAAAAATAAACACAATCCAATCAGTCCCTACAAGATTTTTAATCTATCCCTGGCAGAACAGTGTCAGGACTAATGAAAAAAAAACTTTCCCCCAGTCCTTTGTGGTGAAAGGGCCCTGACCCTCCTGCGTCTTGGTGATTCTTCTGCTCTAGCGGGTCTCTTTCCCTATTCTAAAATATTTTAAAGTGTTCTGTAGCTTGTTCATAATTAATAGGAATTTTACCTAATGGGAAATTAATGAACCAAAAAGGAGAAGGCTAATTACTGTAATTTAAGATTGGCAGTGGTTCTCAGACCCCACAAAGGATCGTGTTTTGCCATGCGTGTGCCGCGGACAAGCTCATCGGCGCGGCTGGTGGGGACTGTGTGAAGCTTCACTGATAAATGACCTCTCAGGCACTTCTGACCACCCTCTCCAGGTGCTCTTTGCTATTTAACTTCAGTGGAATTCGACAAAAAGAAAGGTAATTGAATAAGGAGAGCAGCAACAACAAAAAAAACAAAGCCTGACAAAGAGAGAAGCTGCGCTTTCCTCCGGAGGAGGAATTGCCCACGCAGGTTTAAAGATTGCTAAACCAACCAGGGTCTCTTTGTGTCCTGGAGAAAAAGAAAAAAAAAAAACTACAACAAAGGAAAAAAAAGAGAAAGCAACAAATTTACTGCCTGACAGGAAAGAGCATATCATGAAAATGGCAGGTAGATTCCTTTGGCAATGAGCCCTGAGTTCTGTTGTTTTAGCTGGGAGCTCTCAGACTTCTCTAGTTTGGTATCACAGAGACACAGCAGCTCAAACAGAGTCCAAACCTGCATATTTTAAATATGCTTTTCTCAGCCTCCAGCGCCTGCCCACATGTAAAACCTACTCCATACTACACTGGCCCTGCCATGAGTAATCCAGCCACGCAGAGCTCTGCCAGAGCCAGCACACGTAACAGCACGGATTTACTCCTTCGGTGAGAGGAGGCGAGTCATGAGTGCAAAGTGCTCAGCTCTGCAGTCACTGCTGGGTTTTTATTGTGTGCTAATGTATTTCCCACATGCAAAATAATGAAGCCCCACGTTTTTAATGCTGGGCTTGAAAATAACACCACCATTTTCTAGCTCGTTATTAAAAGATTTGGCTATTACATATTTTATTTGCATCTTGTTACACTAATGGACTTAACTAATTTGATAAGGCAGTGCTATAAAATGGGGACTAGTCTCACCTAATTCAGGTAAGCATGTTTGCATTCCCTCATTCAACCTGATGGAAAAGCCAAGGGGGAGTCAGGGAGCAGGAGCACCATGGGTTCCTCAGGATAAAGGCAGGCAAAACTGCAGGAATTCTGCCCCATGGCAGTATTGCTGCTGGCTCCAGTACAACCCTTTGATATAAACAGCACGCCTTAACTTACATTTTCTTTTATCCACCATTACCATTAGAGAAACCCAAGAAGAGCAATGACATCCCTTGTGTTTGGCACATGAGGCGCCTCACTGAAGTCCCTGCTATGCTTCCTTCACCCTCACAATGACCATAAATCAAACTGAAGCCAGCAACATGCATCCCAAGTATCTCCTGCCACCACAGCCTCAGGTTTTCCCTCAGTGTGCAGCAGCCCTAAGAAACCCCTGGAGCTGTGCTGAAGCAGCTTCTGTGCTGCAGGGGAGACACCTAAGCCTTGCAGGACTCCCCAGGGACCGGTTTGCTGGCAACCTGGCTCTACAAGTCCTCACAGAAGCCAACGTACATGCAAAGACAGGGCATGATTTAGCAGCTAGGCTGAATTTGTAAAGGTTTTTGGAGGGCCACAGAGGCAGGGAATAGGTTGGAGGGACTGCAGGGAGCACCGATAAGGGAGCTGGAGTGAGAGGATGGTGCTCTGATAAAGGTGGGACACAAATTCCTTCAGTACATGGCAACATCCCCAAAGGCCACGGTGGCATCAGCATCTTGGGGACGCAGGACTTGCCTTCACCCTGCCTTCACCTTACCTTCACTGAAGACAAAATCCGCGGGGATGTCGAAGGGCTGGAGCCGCACTTCCGACAGCAGGAGCTGCACCGACTTCTGGTGGTCGCTGGAGATGAGGGAGATGGTCTGTTGGGCCTGGCACTCGTAGGACTTCCCAGCGGGGGTGACCAGGGCCGAGAGCCGGTGTGAGCTGGCCGTGTGCTTCCCGGCTGGCCAAGGGACACAAACAGAGGTCAGGTCCCATCTCCGGGGGCCCGAGGTGACTTTAGTGACAAAGGCAATGGGCCGAACACGCGGGAGCGCAGCCGGTGCGCAATGCGGCGCCCGCGCGCTCTGCTGCTCCCACAGCACCGCCGCCTGCGCTCCTGTCGCAGGACCTGGGGCCCGTGGAGCTGGAGGAATGGTTTCTATTGACACACGTGCAAGTTTTAGCCTGGGACTGTGCTCATACTCCCCACATTTGGGAAGCGGCAATTCCTACTCAAGCAGCACCTGAGCTCGGAATTCAGGTGGGAAGGAGCGATGCAATTTGGGGACCACGCTACAAAGCAAAACAGGCCATAATGCCTTTCCTGAAACTACAATGTGTTCATTTCACCCAAGCGTTAAGTTACAATAAAATATTTTCCCATCAAGCTCGTTTCACAAACGAAGGCCGAATGCGGCTCAGCAAGGTGGAATGAGGGATGCCTTCCACCTCCCGCTCTTCTGCAGCCCTTTGTTCCCCTCCAGCAGCACAGAAAAGCAATCAGTGTTTCACACTGGCAGAAGCTGATGAGGCATGGCCACCACCGTGTTTTGGGGACTCAAACAGTAGAAACACCAGTGGGAAAACAGCCCCATATCTACGGTATCTTACAGCACAAACTCTTAGCCCGCTATTCACCGGAGTTTGAAAATCCTGAGGAAGAATGATTTGCAGATGACAGTATTTCAGTTTTTGATACAAGACAAATAATTTCTGAGCAGAAATGAAATAAAAACAAAATGAAAGCCAAAAGAACGGAAACCCAGAGAGAAAAGAGGAGGCTGCTGGGTGCAGAGGTGTGTAGGAGTATGATACTGATGTCAATCTCATAGTTATCCTGGGAAAGCGCTGCCTTCCCACCTATTCAACCATCATCAGAAGTGAGGAAATAATTAACCTTAAAAACCATCTCCCAGAGGAGAGGAGACAAGCTTTTTCAGCCCAGGTGGCCCCCTGCCCACTCCCTCGGGCCCTGGGTCCCGCCGGAGAGCCTGGGGCAGCGCAGCACACGGGCAGAGCTGGGCTCTCCTCCCACGGCAACCGCGGTCATTAAACACAATAAAAAAGGGGAGGGGGGACACAAAAAAAATAGTTCGCCGTTTAAACCCGGCAGTTAGTCCCGGCTCTGTCGGGCGGGTATAGGTCTTCCCCGTTAAGCTGTGCTTAGGCGAGTAGCCCGCGGGGTGCCCGCCAGACCCCCGGGATCCGCCTTAAACCCCGTCCCCCGGGCGCTTACGGCTCACGGCGTCCTTGAAGTAGGTGCGCTCGGAGGTGTCGTAGGTGAACTGGATCCGGCTGAGCCTCCAGAACGCCTCTGGCCCCCGGGACGTGTTGTGCCCCTCCTGCCGAGACAGGGCTGGTCAGGACCCCGCAACGCCGGCGCGCCCCCTCCCCAGCTCCCGGGCGTGCGGGGGAGCCCGTACCTTCAGGAAGAAGAGTTTGAGGGTGTACGCTTGCTCCAGCCAGGAGAGCTCCAGCTCCGACTCGTTAGTGCCACACTTGCCCTTCATCTCGGCGCCCCGTGACAGCGGGATATCGGCTTGCTCCGTAATCAGCTGGAAACGGGGAGCGGGGGCTCAGGGGGACGGCCCCGGGGCTCCTCCGGGAACCCACGGCCCCCCCACTGCCCCGGCTGCAAATCCTCGGAGGGGATACAGGACTTTCCCAAAGTACCGGCGGATGTGTGTGTGTGTGTCCCGTGCCATCCCCGGTCCTGCCGGAGCCCCGGGAGCCCCCGGGCCGCCCCGCCGCCCCCGGCCCCCACTCACATCCACGTAGTTGCTGGCCCACACGTCGTAGGGGACGATGAACTTGGCGGCGAATTCGGCCATGAGACACGTCGTCCTGTTTTCCCGCACCACGAAGATGTCCTTCTCGGGGTTAGGGGAGAGCCCGGAGAGGTTTTCAACTTCTTGCTCGGCGGCCAGGCGAGCCGCGGCGTCTGCGGGCACAGAGGGGCTGAGCCCGGCAGCGATGGGCCCCTCGCCCCAAGCCTCTGCAGGCTCACCTGAACACCCCCGGCACCCCCGAGCCCGATGGAGTAAGCTCCTCTGTCGCAACAGGGCGTCCCTGTCGCGACAGAGCAGGTAGCGGAGATGGGGCAGCCGATGGGCGGTGATGTGGGACCGGTGCTCGAACAGCGCCGGGTCTGTCTCAGCGCCAGAGGCTGCCCCATCGCGACAGGGCTCCCTGTCGCGACTCGCCGCCGCGGTACTCACGCAAGAGGAGAAGCAGCCCCGGGAGGCGCCCCCCGGCCATCCTCCCTGCTCGGTCCCGGCGTGGCCGCGGCTCCTGCAGCTGCTCCTCCCAAAGGGTCCGCCCCGGAGAAAAGAAAAAAACAATTAAAAATAAAAAGGAGAAAGAAAAAAAAAAAAAGCTGCACACCTCCTTTCTCAGGAGCCGCACAGGCTGCAAAAGCACTCTGCTGCGGAGTGGCGGGGAGGAGGGACGGGGAAAGTGTGTGGGTGTGCGGGGAGGAGGAGGAGGAGGAGGGGAGATGCCGGCGGAGCTGATGGAGGCGCCCACGCCGAGGGACGGGGCGTACGCACGGCCGGGCGGGGAGGAGGGATTCCCACCCTCCGGCGGTGGGGACCCCGCGGAGGGGCTGCCGGGGATCCCCGCGGGGACCTGGGGCCGCCCCGACGTGCGGCTGGAGCGGAGCGGGGCTGACCCCCAGCGCCTCCCGCTCCCCCGGGCAGGGCCGGCGGTGGGAGCGGGGCCGGGTCCCTCCCGCCCCAGGGCCCTGCCGCCGGTCCCCGCCGGAGAGGCCGACGGGGCAGGGTGGATGGAGGAGGGGATATCTAGTCCAGCCGGCTGCTCACGGAGCGTCACTAATTTCGATGAAGCCGAACAGCTGCTTCGCGTGTTAATTTAGAAGGAAACGTGCAGCTATTTTTGTGTGGCAAGGTCAGGAGCAATCCCGCAGCCTTTTGTGAGCGGCCACCGACACACCTGAGCTCTAAGATGTCGCGACGAACCATAACACCTACTGTAACATAAAACACACCACCCCGTAGGTCCCGACAGCCCCGAGAAAGGTGCATAGAACAAAAACCAAGACCGGCGGGGTGTTTTGGGGAAGCAGGGAGGACGTGACACCCGGGCTGCGCCTCAGATGGGGGGACAGTGCCAGCTGTGCCGGGGCTCACAGGGCTTTGCCCCTGCCCGGCGCTGAGGGGAGAAGGGGCTGTGAGGTGGGGTGATAAGAGCGCACCCCCTCCCCGAGCAAGGAGGGCTGCCCGCCCCCCGCCCCGGGTGTGCGGTGCTGTTGGGGCCCCTCAATTGTTCGTCAAACAGCGCCTGCCTTCCCTCCCTCCGAGCCCGGGGGCAGGGGCTGGGCCGGACCCCCGGGCTCTCGGCAGAGAGGTCTGCGGGGGCAGAAGGCGCGTTGCCAGCCCGGGTGAGCTGCTGGTCTCCCCCGGGGGTGCGAGGCGGTGGCTGGAGGCCGCTCCGGGGCTTCCCCGCTCTCCCTTTCGCCTGGTGATGCGACGGTGAAATATTTTTTTAACTCCCCATCTCTCATCAAGAGCTTTTTCTGGAGCTTTAACGCGCTGCCACCCTCGCCCCGGGACCAGGAGCACATCCGATTATTTACAATTTACAGCGATACCGGTCCCAGGAGCAGCAAACCCCACGCCGAGGATGTTTTTTTTTTTTAGGTTAAAAGCCAAAGGGACAGCAGCTATTCGGAGTCTGTGGCGGATTCACCAATTCGCATTTCTAGTTCAGGAAAAGGCGTCTGAAGGAAACGGTCCAGGGTTTTGAGAAGCAAGGGACTGCAAGGTGAGTTTTGATTGTGGGCAGCTGCCCTTTCTCTGCCAGGGCACACACCTGCAGATAGGGGCTTTCTTGCTGGGAAATAGCTCTTCAAAAATAAAAGCAGGTACTGAAGGAACATTGATTTTTGTAACTGTAACGTTGAAATTCCTTTTCTGCTTGCTGTACGTATTAAATATATTCTGACCATTTCCTCTCTCTCCTGTTTCATGATAAAGAGTCAATCCTGCCCCCTGCCCCAACAGAGTCAGACCTGTGTTGGTTGTAAAACAGGATTAACCTACAGATAATAAGTTCAAGGGACTGTATAAAGGAAAAAATATAATCTTATATACGAGTCTCTTTGACTGTAACAGTTTCTGTGGCAATTGTAGTGCCTGGCTTCCTCAGTTCCTCCACTGATGAGCCCAGTATTTAACTACCTTCTATTTCCTCCTCTAGTCCCCTATTTAATTTCCAGACTTATTGAGGTTTCTAGGTAGCTTCTAAGCCTCCCAATGCACGATTCTGAGCAGCTGCCCCTGCAACCAGCCTGTGTAGGAGGGTACCACAGGGAGCAGCTGGGAGAGAGCAGCTGTGCTGGAGGCACAGGCAAGCCTGACCCACGGCACGGCACCGCGGCTCTCCCAGCACCCGCCAGCTGCACGGCACAACAAAAAACCCTTCCACTCCAGGGACAATCGCCACTTCCAGCCTGCAGAGACACGTTTATTCTGTTCTCTGCGGCAAAATAGGGAAAGGCCTAAGATTTCCTAAAACCAAGTAAGCCCCAAAACATGGTCAGAGCAGAAAGGTCTCACCTGAGGGAGCCAGTGCACCATTACCTGCCCTGAAATGCTGTGACTGGGGCCAATTTATGGTCACAGACTGGATCACCTGGAACTAGACCCCCAACCTGCCCTTATACAACCAGTCTTCACAGCTGGGGGTGTCTCTGAAGGCTGAATCCCCCCCTTGCTACCTACCCCCCAACTATCAGGCAGCAATAACTCTTACCAGCCTCCTCGGGAGGAGCACACAGCACGGTGACAGCGGGGCCGCAGCCCTGGAACAACTGCTGGCACATCCAGCAGGAGCAGCGTTTTCTGGCCGACTGGCTCCTCTGGGATGTCTCTGCCACTTGCAGCCGGTTTCACAGGCAGCCCGTGGGCAACAGCATGCGGAGTCTACAAGGAAATCAGCCCCCGAGGGGTATTTTGGGTCTTTAGTGACGCAGTCTAACTGCACTCAGGCAGTGCAGGTGTTAAACAGACCCCCACCTGGAAATAGTTAAGTTAATGACCAACCCCCAAATTACTGGAGGTGAAAGAATAGCGGGCTGCCTGTGAGGCCAGGGTGTCATGACCCTCCCCATCACAGCTGAGCTGAATTTGTCTCAAGAGATTCAGAGAGGGAGAATCTGCCACTTCCCTCGATGAAATTTCACTGAAGTGGAATCCATCACCCCGGCAGGGAATGACATTTTAAACTGCTTTAACTCGGTATCAATGTTCAAATTGATTAGCCTATTTCATCTCAATGGAAATTCTCACCTCATTACATTAGCGGCCAAACTTCAAATAATTTTTGAATCAAATACTACTTAAACAGTATTTCAAAATACTTAGCTGACAAAATTCATCACTTAATTTCAAATTACTGCCTGCGTTTTATGCTAAATTGTCAACGGATAAAATAGGCATCAGTGCTGGGAGCTGAGGTTTCCTGCTCTGCAGTTTCACGGAAGCCCATTTTCTCTCTGACTTGACAAATGCCTGGCTCCTGGCTGAGCAGTGAGCACAGACTCAAACGGGGGCTGTGGACAGCATTTTCTAGCCTTCCAAAACCCGTGTTTCCCCCTGATGGATAGGACACTTGCCAGGGAAGTAAGACAGGCAGGTTTGTTTTTTTTCAGAGAGGGATGTGAGCCGAACCCAAGCTCTTCATTTCTAGTTATTTCTTTAACAGGTAGGGCAGTGTTTTCCAGCCAGGCTGTGAGCCTAAGATGCTTCACCATACAAGTTCCCTCTCTATCTGCTCTGTTATTTGCTTCTCTTTACTGGCTAGAAACCACTGTGGTAGGCAATGGTATAAAATTCCAGCTCTCGGCACTGTCTCCACCAGCTGTGTTTTAGAAGACATTTTTAATTAAAAGAAAAACCATAATAAAAAAAAATGCCTTGTTTGAGATGCCAGATCCTGTCCAGCGTGGTCTGAAAACACTGCTGCTCCCAGCTCCATCCAGCACTTGAGACTGGCTTAGGGAGCAGGGAGAGCTGCTCCCAGCACACAGCTTGTCTTTTAAAACATTATAAGGAGCAGGAGACACCTCTGTAGGTTGTGGCATCAGAGTGGGAATTCTGAATACACATCACAAGTTTGCTTAAACCCTGCTTTAAACACCTCAAGACTCACTGACCTCTGCCTCAGTTGCATTCTCAAAGCTGTGCTGCTACACTGGACTCAGGCTGCTGCATCTCCAGGTAGTGCTGCTACACTGTACTGGGGTAGACCTCTAGTGCTGCCAGGACCAATGCTGCACAATGCTTCTATCACTTAAATAAAATTAAAAAAAAAAAAAAAAGACTCCTTTGACTAAATAAGCTGTGATAGAAATATATTTACACTATGCACATTTTTACAGGAAATACAACTTGCTAAAAATTTGCAGTTAATAATACCACCACCCTGCAATTCACTGCAGTCAAAACTAAAGGATTTGAATTTTTAAGTTTTTTATTAGAGAAGTTGAAAGTTTCATCTCAGGACTGACAATAACATAATTATCTCTTTTCATTTATTTTGTTTATAGGAATATGTAGAATTTGTTTGTACAAGCATATACAACAAAGTAATTGGTGCTTAGTACATTGAAATCAGGAATCTGATTTGTTCTAAACTACCAGTTTTCCATGCAGTCATCTTTGAATTGGCAGCATGGACAAATTCCAAGCGGAATGCTTACATGCATTGTTTTGCAATATAACTACAGCAAGCTCTGGAAACATGCAAATTAACACATTAGCAAATTGTTTTTTATATCTAATGGACATAAAAAGGTTATTCCTGATATGAAATTCTGAAAATCTGCATAAATACTTCTGTGTAAAATTAAATTAGTTATGTACTTTTCTTTTACTACAAGTATCAAGAATGCCCACGTAATTAATATACACACATATATATAGAGACCTTGTAATGCTAAAAGTCTTTGTAATTAATCAAACAATATTCTGTGCCATACATTTACTCAGTATTTACCAGCTAGTAGCATGACTGTGGTCATATAGTAGGCATTACAGTCTTAGTAGCATTTGTATCACATGCAAACATACTCTTAGCATTTCTGTTTACTAATTTTTATCACGTGGCAACATGTATGTGATTTTCTACAATGTTGTAATTCCCAAGTGTATAAATACTTTTTACATTTTCACAGTTACAAACTTTTTGCCAAAAGCCATTTAAACAATCTTTTAAGTTACAATGAACTGTAATATCTGGGATCTACAGCAACAGGATCAAAATGCAATTTCTATACAAGCAATGTAGGATGTAAACTTTTCTTAAAGTGCCTAAAATGTAATTCCTTAGAGCACTGATCAGTTTTGGCACAAATACACTGTATTTCCCTCAGGTTATTAATTGCAGTAACTTTTACAGGATATAGGCTCCTCTCAGACATTATGACAGTTGATATGGCACTTGTGAATGACATCATTAGGCTGCAGAAATATCCTGTCAAGTTACTGTTGCAGCTGATGAATTTGGCCGATGACTTTGTACATATTGTACTTCTGAATACACGGTTACCTTTCAATTGCCTGCTGCCTGGAAAATACCTCGGAATATAATTTATAGTCACCCAAACTCAGCTCCTTACTATCCTGATTATTAGGGTGACTGGGCATAAGATCCAGTTCAGTGGGCTCGATGACATGAGGTGCTGAGCATCTGGCGAGTT
The DNA here is from genome assembly GCF_003945595.2 of Pipra filicauda. Lineage (NCBI taxonomy): Eukaryota > Metazoa > Chordata > Aves > Passeriformes > Pipridae > Pipra > Pipra filicauda. Next base: position 1,255,635 of record NW_024104953.1, on the reverse strand, counting down.
GTTGCTTGTCGGGATCTGGCAGCAGGGGGGTTTCTACACAACATATCACATGAGAACAGAAATGGTAAATAACATGACTCGACTACAGCTTTTTGTTGCCATTTGAGATGATGTTAAAAGTATCTGTTGTGTTTCGAGGCTCTGATTGTGTAATTCTGGTGCAGGCAAGCTGCCTGTTGAGGACACAGGAAGGAACACAGGGACGGGGTTTAAAAAACCGTCTTCATCTTCGGGTTGGGGTTTTTCTGAACAAAGGAGATTCTTACAGAAATCCAACAAAGGAAATTCAGTGCCCAGTGTTAAAAAAAAAAATAATGCAAACCTTAAGACTTGGTGGTCCGTAGCTACACTTTACATATTAAAAACAAAAAACCAAAACAACCCCCTTTTAAAAACAAAACAAAAGAAACAAAACAAAAAAAAAAAAAAGGAAAAAGCCCACTTTTCAACCTCAGCAACGTTATTTTGAATTTTGCTCTCATTTTAAAAGGATGCCGTGTTCTCCAACTTCAATTTGCTTGTTGAGGCTTCAGACCACTGTTGCTGGCCTGCGATCCATCTCTGCTTCCAGCTTCACCATCTGCTGCATCTCCTTTGCCTGCAATCCAAAATAACCGCATGAAGCGTCGCATTAGACCTTTTGTTCAGAGTGAAGCACACGTTCTACATGACAGTGTCTGAGTGAAATACAGGCAAAACACACTGAGATATACATATATAATAACATTATTTTTACACCCCTCAGCCTCCCCCGTGTCATTCTCTTTTCAAAATCAGGTTTAATCCTTATATCTACAAATTCATGGGGAATATTTTTGATCCTATTCCAGGACTCGTGGGTTGACTTTCTACAGTGTGTGGTAAAATGCAGAAGCCCCAGTATTGGGAAACAATGCCAGGTAGATGCCAATTTGACTGTTTCTCCTGACAGGACATGTCTTTGGGAATGTATTCTTTACTGCTTGTTCTATGAGTACTCTGATGTGTTAATTTCTGAAATTCTTAGAGACTTCATCTATGATCTGGACTTATTTCTTTCATAAAGGCAAGGAATGACTAAAATCCATCAGTGTAACATATTCCTTGCAGTAGGCAAGATTTTTTTGAACAGTAATTTTTTAAGGATTAATTTTTTTAAAAATAATCTCCATCTGGCCTGGAGATCCTTAAGATTATAGAGGGGGTGTTTTTCACCTCAGGATTAGACTACTGCTATATGCTTCATGGGATTACACACACTGAATCCACCTGAAACTGTATCCAAATGCATTATGCAAAATACAGCAATGAATATATGCCAGATCTGGCTATAAACTCTGTGTGCCTGAGGCTTTGCAGGCAGAGTTAAAGTACTGTGTATAAATGGTAACTGGCCTGGGAATCCCCTCTTAGAGGGTGTTTTTTTAATTCCTTTCCCTCCCTCTCTCAGACACACAGAGGCACAATTTCTCCTCCTGTTACAGTGTTTTGTTTGAAACTGGAGTTTAAAGGAACTGGGAGTCAGCATCTTCATTTTCCCTGAGGCCTCTGAATCTGGGAAGTTATTTAAATCCATAACTCCAAGGACCCTGAATAAATTGACCCAGAGAGCAATCTAATCCACCTATCTTTACAATCAAACTCCTGAGCATTAGGACAAGTTTAGGAAGAGACAACCCAAGCTAATATTTTCTTTGGTGTAACTGCTCCGCATCTGTCATGCAGGGAATAATGGTTAAGGGACTTGATTTACATAAACTCTGTTCCAAAAAAAGTTTTAAATGTTGCTTAGACAGGCAACTTTGCTACACAAGCTCCTACTTAAGGGCTCATCTATTCTGTATGTGCAAACACATATTTGCATGTGTGAAAATGGGCAGATGCAGGTCTAAAGTAATGAGATGCACCACTATTCCTTTTGCAAGGTAAATGTGGATTTATGCAGATGTGACATACCTGCCTTCTTGAAAAATCTAGCCCTGTCCTTTCTTAATCATCATCATCATCACCATCATCTTAGGGAAAAAAGTAATTATGATAATAGCAAAGCAACTGTCATAAATATGATTAAAAATTAATCAACGCTCTCCATTTAAATGACTTAAAAGTTTGAAAGTAATGAAGAAATAATTTTAACATGAAAATATGGAAACATAACAAATAAATCAATATGGACAACCTCTTCTGAAATGTTGGCTGGATTTTGCCTGTGTGTGAAATGAAACTCCAGATGAAACGAAACCTTGTGGTTGTTTCTTAGTGACTCACACATTTCACGTTTTAGGCTTGTGACTTAACTACTGGCACACAGCATCCTATAAATATATTCTGCCAATGTATTGTGTACAGAATTGTTGCAGAGAGAACCTGGCTTCAAAGAACACATTAGCATATAGCACAGGACCAGGGTGCCTGGTTTTGCCAGTCTGAGCCTGGTTCAGACAGTGCATTCCGACCTGAACACTCGAGCACAACACTGGAAGATGAGCCTTCTGGAAGGCAACACTGAACTCACAGTGAGCCCAGGAAGTGAGGGACAGCCAGTGGACTCCGCTTTCAAGAATAAAAATAATTTTTTCCTAGCCTAATGAATGCTTTTTTTCATCATTATGTGTCTATAAATAGATGTTGCTGAAGTGGGTGCTGTCAGTGGTGCAAGATGTTATCAATTCAAGAGAGTAATTCAGAGGAGGCAGTACTGTAACCATGGGATGTTCAAGCCCAGTGCAGCTCTTTCCCTTGGTAAGACAGGGGTTAACAGAGATTTCTTGTGAGTAAGGATTACTTAGGGAGCCACAGCAGCACAGCCACATCACAACTGGAATTGCCATATCTTGTAACATGTTGGAATTTGAAGTGAATTTTAAAGTGCTGGAAGCCTCTCTTCCTTAGGCACTAGGAAGCTATTTCTAGCCATCCATTCTATGTTTTGCTATTCTTAGCGTGGAATTACTTATTTTTATTACTATGCTAATATATGTGGGTACCCTTTGTCTGACTATCAGCATTAGCAGGTAATCATATGTATGTTAACACTAAAATAGTTTTCTTAGATCAACAGACACTCTCACACAGTTCAGAACTCTAAGCAGATCTTTCAGTAACAGCAGCTAATGTACAAGTTAATCTCTGAATATTTCCTCTGCACATCCCTGTTCATATGCATCTGAATTTGAGATGCTAAAGCACAAAATACTGTTAATATTGTGTCAGGCTCAAATATCTGTGTGCAAACAAGATTAACATTGTGTCCACTATGTCAATGGCACTTCCCAATGGTTGCATTTACAAGGAGGGCTCCAATGATAATGATTTAATTTAGAAGGAAAGCACACTGAAATAATAGTTTGCTTATTATACGTCCATCCTACCTTGTGTTTGAGAGACTGCATGACAGGATTTCAAAAGCTGTTTGTACAAAAATAATAATGTCAAAATTGAGTAATACAACAAGAAGCAAATTAAATGAATGAAAACTGAAGTGAGATTGAGAAATTAATGCAAGAAAAACATACACAAAACAAAACAAATTTAAATTCACAACAGTTTATATTGAAGGCTGTTTCCACCCATAATTCTATTTTTCTACATTGTATATTTGTATGAAAATTTTCTTGCCTTGTTTTGATCAGGGGGAAAAAAAAAAAAAGCTTTGAAATGATCATTAAATAAATACCACCTTTATCTGGATCCAACTAGCTTTTACACATCAATGTGTATCACAATGAAACCAGAACCAGCTGGGGTTTTGCACTGATGCACTTTTGGGGGCTAAAAGGAAACGGTCAAAACAGCACGTGCAAAAATATATATTCTGATGGGTCAAATCAGAGTGAGTTAAAAAGCCATTGAGGACTCCCCCTGTGGTAGAGGCCACCACATGCCCACACAGAAGTGATAACCAGCCTGTGGATGAGTTTACTCCATTTAATCACTGATGATTTAAGCTGACGCCGTCCCTGCCCCGAAATGGCGTATGAGCAAGCCCACGTAGGCTGGACCATCACTCAGCAGCAGAAGCTGTAACCCCAGGTGAGGGAAGTATCTAATTGCTCAAAGAGGTGACTCCTTTAATGATTCACACCTATTCGCACCTGCCTCCCTCCCTTATATACAACGTGGTTATCACATTATGGTTAAAGGCACAACTAGAATCATTCTCTCTTGTCCTTATGCTTTTAAAAAATGTATCCAAAGCTCTCTGAAGCCAATGGAAAGAAATAACTGATTACACCCACGTCTGGATCAAGCCCACCATTTTTTTATCAACTGTCATGCTCTCTACAGTGATGCTACAGATCTGCTGTATCCCAGTGTCCTCCCCCAGGCCCTGGCTCCCCTGGGTCCTGCCTTTTGATATTGCCCAAGAGCAGACTGACTGACAGATCCATTCACACTGGATGTTTCAGATGGCCTCTACAGAATGTTCCTGTGAGGGAACAGAACGTGTGGTTGTCGTTCTGAAGGGAGGTGGGGTGATCAGAAGACAGAGCCCTGGTGGCTGGGGCTTGCTAGCAGTAGCCACCTGAGATCCTACATGCTGTGACCCCCCCAGAAGTTACCCAGGCTGCAGCTTTTGGGGCTGTAGGACTCTCTCCTGGCAGTGGAAATACTTGATTTGCATGTACTCTTTCCCTGCAAGATGGCTTTAATTCATGTTATGTTTTCCAGAGAGTTCAAGTTCTGAACATTTAATAAACAAAGTAGTAAGTACATAACCCTTGAAAGTAATGGGTATTAAATGCTCCCCTTCTCTCTCACCTCACTGAACTGCTGGGTATATTCCCCTTGCAGTTTACATTTGTAAGTGCAGTACTGCAAGTCCATGCACTTATTACAGCTCTTCTGGCTCAACCTTTCAGCAAGGGAACTGCTCAGAACATAGTGTTGCTTCCACCAGAAATAAGATTAGGATTTTCCTTTCCTTGCCAAGTAGTTTTTCAATTAAAAAAAAAAAAGGGGGGAGCTTATAAACTAGCAGAAAATAATATGGTATTTTAATTAGGAAAGGGTGTACTAGTACAGATAAAACTCCCCATGCTACTATACATCTCTAGAATTCAGTCCAAACTCACTGTCTCTTAAGAGTTCAGAGATGCTCTGTGCACGTTTCACCTCGAATTTTCCAGTCAGCACTAGAAACGTTAAGTTCCAAAACGAAGGAAACCGATTTGCTTGAGGTACTTTTTTTGGGAGTAATTACAGTGGATATGCCGGGTCTTGTACGACTGTCACGTCTCGCTAACGAGTATCAATGTGGCTGAACAGCTGCAAGGACAGACTCTGGCTGAGCAGTTCAGCTGCCACGTGCTTATCTGAAACAAATCTGGTGCTGTATCAATATTTACATCACCTCACCTCTTCACTTGGACTCCCCAAGTAGGTGAGTGACCGTGAACAAGGTCATTGTCCCCATTTTGGTGAAGACTTACATTTAGGAGCATTCTTACTCAGCCTGACTCTGGTTACTGTTTTCACTACCTTGCTTTTCTTTTAAGCCTTTAAAAGAAGATACCTGCTCATTCTGCTTCTCCAAGACTTCCAAATGCTCAAGTTGAACTTTTTTCAACTGATCCATTTCCTTTGACTGCTTCATTGCAAGCTGTAATGGAGAGAAAATAATTGGGTGGGGAATGTAACACGTTATTAACAAGTAAAATAAAAACTTACTTGAAACATATACACATATATACTGTCACCCCCCATTTAGATGGCACAAAACATCACAGGAGGCCTATTATATCACCCAAGCTTAAGAAAAGCTATTAATACATTAATAGAGATATATTACACATATTGCATATAATACATAGAATTAGCAAACACAAGAATGAATAGTAATTCTGTTAATTTGAAATAGATTCATCTTACACAGATGTTAGGTCTTCCATGCTACACACTATGTGGAACAAAGCAAAGACAAAATCTACTAGAGCTGGATTCCCAACACAGAGAAGTGAAAAAGAATATCCAGAAATAGTGCCCAGTGACTTGGTCAAGGTTATAGTTACCCTTTTTCTCTCTTCCAGGAACTTTTTTGTGTTGCTGCTGTTCAGTTCTCTGACTCGCCTAAAAAAAAAAGCAAACGTTGTCCATGAAGACTCATTGGAAAAAAACAAACCCAAAAGCTACAACAGAGTAGAATCCTAAACTCTTAAGGTATATTTTGGGTTTGGATTATCTGTACCACGTGGGACTAGTGGCAAATTGTACACTCCTAGGGCTACACACCTTTACACTTACATTAACAGCATGACTGAAAACTTGGCTGTTGTGAATGAAGTTTGCTTTTCCCCTCACTCAAGAGTGGTAGACAAAACTTTAAGGGAAGTTTAATTCATTTGTGTATCCCTTGCTGCACTCTGCCTTCAATTTGTTTTGGTATATAAAAAGTGCCGCATCTCTTAACAGTGGGAAAAATCATCTGATGATCATATGTAAAATTACAGCTTATCGATGCTGTTATTCTTAAAGCTGTTATTTAAGCAAAAAGATAAGTATATAGTTAATATTTACATAAAATACCTAAATGCAAAGTGTCTCTTCCTAAGATTTCTGTCATGAAAGAGGACAAAAATAGTTCAAAGAGGTGAATCAGCCTAATGACAAAGCCTGAAAACCAGAACTGCATTTCGCCTGCTTTCAGATCTGGGAACAGCTTTATCTCGGAGTCATTAGTGAGGTCTGACATTAACAAAGCACACAGTTACCACGGGCTCTGACAACTCATCCTCCTGATGAGCTGGGAGTGTGCAACACTCCAGGGACTCAGTTCAGCACGAACAGGTTCAAGCTGATTGACCAAAATAGCCCAGTGCCAAGGAGGGAATGTAAAAGAGGAAAGACTGAGCCAGATGGCAAGCCCAAAGTGAAGGGGAAACCCTGAAGGCTTATGAGACAACATCATGTAGGCTCTGCTTTCACTCCCTTTTTAGTAAGGCCCTCATTTCACTTAAAAAGCAAAAGAGGATAATGCACTTGAAGTACAATCATTAAACCCCTCACAGATGTATTTCAATGTAATTGTGATTAGACCTGCTCTAGTCAGTCACAGATGATCAAGGCATTACATTTATTAAAAGGATAAATACGAGAAAAATCATTATTTTTTCTAAAGCAGTCATCTAAAAATATATTCAGCATAATCATTAGACCTTGTTTCCATGCATAAAAGTGTGGTTTTAATAGAATTAATCCATGAGTTCCCCTGTCAGCATTTGACAGCATTCTCTCCTCAGGAAGGGAGATCTGATACTTACCTCTCTCTTTCAGCTTTATTTTTGATGGATTTGTCTTGGCTTATGGCTTTGCTGTTCTCCATAGATATTTTGGCCTGGTTGGCACGCATCTCCTTGCTTTCCCTGGGGGAAACCAAAGACAGTCAGTAATGCCCAAGATGCAATTGTTGTGGAGGTTGGTTTCCTCTACACTGTGGTTAATTTTGCCCTTGAGGAATTAAGGAAGAGGAAAGAACAAACCACATGAAAACCGCCTTCCTTTGGGTAGACTTTACACAGTTTGAGCAAGCATCCAGAAACCTCCATTTGTTCCAGAGAATAAAATCTGAAAGATCACTTTAAAGCATTTTTACACTTCGAATGCTGTAAAAGGGTATAAAATACTCTCTTTTCTCCCTAGTATACGAGTTGTCTTAGTATGAGCTACTATCAGCCACTTAAAAAAAGCAATTTGACTTCTAGAACTGTGTCAAAAAATTTACAAATCCTGCACTCAGAACATAACAGCAATATCAACAGTAATAATATTTGCTAGTTGTGGTATGAGCTGACAGACTTCCTTTTAAGACTTCTAACTTTAGGAGTGAAAAGAGCCCTTTGGGCCTGAAAAGAGTGGTTTAGCCCATGGTCAGATTTGTGTGTGGTTTCTCCTTCTGGCTCAGTGAACCTTTGCCTTTCCTGTGGAATGAGAGAGCTGTAACAGGAGGATGGCAATCCAGGGGTAACGTCCTGAGTGGTGTGGTTTGGCTTGGGAGCTGGAAAATTTTCCATGTTCCAGATCTTGACACACTGGAAGCCCAGGTAGGACCTCAGTCTCTTTTTTTGGACATGATCTTAAGTAGAGAGCTAAACAATTATTGTACTAATTAATCCAAAATTCTAAATATTTTGCATGAAAAGGAGGAATGTGGCACAGAACAGAGTGCTTAATTTAATGCAATATTGTCACTGAATCTTTTTTAGCTTGCTTTCATCTCTAAAAGACATTAATCATTAAGTAGCATGAGGAAGCTTTGACTAATATTTCTGACAGCTTAAAATTTTTATTAAAGAAGTTTGGTGCTTTTTTTTTTTTAATCTCCAAAAGTTCATAAGGTGAAACATTTCCTGGATACAGGTTTATAAGCAGTGGTATGACAGCAAAAATTAGACTGGGTTCTAAAAAATGTTGTGTTGAGAGCACATTTCATTCCAACAGCCCCTTCTCCAAATAATAGCTTTTATTTTCTATACAGAATTTGAAGTAATTTTCAAGCACACTGTCTTAAGAGGAGTACTGAAATAATTCATTTTTATTACTGTGCTCGAGGACATGAAAAAAGTTAGTGTAGGTGTTCAAATTGATTTAGCCTGTTTGCATCAGATATAATTTTAGAGTGAAAGAAGTTAAGAGGATTAGAGGACTACTGTGCATCACTGCTGATTGCAAAATGAGGGTTTGGTCATGGAGATGGTTGAAAGAGCCAACACAACTGTTTATTCTGCAGGTATAATCTAGCTCTGAGCTGCACTGCTGATGGGGTCTTTTCTGGGGCTGTTGGGTTTTCACTTGCAAGAAATAAAAGATATTACTAACAGAAGAAATGAAAAATCTTATCTTCTTTTTAAAATAATCTAGAAGCACTTGTAGACGTAGACAAATTAAGCACTGCTGGATTCTAAAATAGTGCTTCTCAAAGTAAATAAGAAGTTGCAGTGGCCAAAGTTCCAGTGTCAGCTCAACCTCCTGGACTGGGGCTTCAAGTTGAGTCTCCAGTTCAGCAGTAAAAACACCCTCCCTCTCATGGGCAGTGGTGATGCCTGTAGCCAGAGGTAACTGGAAGAAGTAGATAAGCCAGGATGGTAAAGAAAAAAAGAAAGGATTCTGAAAAAAATGTGGCATGGCAAGATTTAACTGCTGACTTCCCACTGTGTCACACTGACTGCAACTCTGAAACTTATACAAACGTCTTTTAAAGGGACACTTTAGGTGTATATATATATGTATTTATATATATGTGTACATCCTTGGTATTTATATATTTTATATGTATTTTGATGTGCATTAACATGTTATGTCACCAGTATTGTTTGAATAACTAGAAATCTCTTCTTCTATTAAAAAAGTGCCACCACATAATTTTTCTCTCTCATGTCATTTTATGTGGAGCACATAATGCTTGTGAATAACAGCTCCATGTCCCCAATTTCTGAAATGCTGCAGGATCACCACATCCAGGTGAGTAAAGGTAACAGTCTGAGGAGGTGGGGGGCACAGCATCCCCAGAGTTCAATAAGCTTCAGGTTTTTAGTGGTGTCTGCTGCCTTCTGCTTTGTTTTCAAATGAGCTCAAAGCACAAACTGTAATTGCTTTTTGTACTGCACTTGGAAGGAAGGTATCCTACCCTACAGCAGATAACTACATCATTTTAGATTATTGATCCCTCCTCCCTGTGCCCTGTGCTGTGATATCCACCTCATTACCCCGGCTCACAGAGAGGGAAGCAGTGAGAACATCATGCTGAGAGCACGGTCCGCCTCCTGCATCACCCTCAGAGATCCTTTTTTTTCCTGTGGATACCAGAGCTGTCTCTTGGCTGTTACATACACCTCTACAGATAAATGCATATGTCTTCCTACACACAATATATTGCATTAAAAAGTCTACCAATGATTTAGTGTGAAGTCTTCTGAAATATTCATAGATTCAGACACAGTCTTAAATTTGTTTTAAACGGGAAATTCCCCAGTCTGCACATTTAGGACTTAACACATAAATTCCCAAACACACTAAATTGCAATGAATAAAGCAGGAAGAATATTGAAGGAAGAATTTATCAGGATGTGGATTTTCAGATCTAGTTCTTAGTAGCTCTGAAAATAGAGCAATACATGGACTGAACACAAATGATTTCTTACAAGAAAACAAGATCCACTGCTAAGAATATAAGAATCATGTACAAGAAATGACAGTGGGCTGCTTAAACAACATAGAGATACAGAAATTCTAAACTCTAAGACTAAAATTAGGAGAAAAAAAGCTTTAACAAATTTAAACTTTGCCTTAGTGTATATATAATAGCTGCCTGGAATGACAGCTTCTAGCAAAGTTAAAAGAATATGGAAATAGGTATGGAAAAGAAAACAAAAATCTCTTACTTCCACAGGGGATATATTAGTAAATTATCTTTTAAGCATTGTGGTGAATAGCAAATAGGATAGAAAAAAAGACTCAAAAAAACCCCGAAGAAGGTGATGTGATTTCTTGGGCTATGTATGATTTGGAGACACAGCACCAAGGACTACACCTTCCTCTGGCTAATAACTTTTGAATTATCAATTTGTATTATAATTTAACAAGTTTTGGACTTCATATTTGACTGGGAATGTTTTGCAGGACCCTTGAATAGATGGGTTAACACAGAGATTAACATAAAGATGAGCTCACTACCAGCTTTTTGCTGGGAAAATTCTCTGTTGGATGGAAAGCTTGCAGGTCCCAGCCTGTGTTCTCTCTGATGCAAAAATAAGCTGTTTTTTCACTCAGGAGTTGAAAAAATAATTTCAATTCCTTCTTCAAATGTGATTTCTTTATTCATTTCCCCCCCTGCTTTTCATGTGAAAGATGTTGAAGCCAATTACATAGAAATCTATATACATATGTGTATATATGTGTGTATGATCCTATGCTTTTAGGCTGCTTTGGATAATAGATCATAGCACAGAAAAGTGATTCTCTGCTTACTGCCATTTTTAGCAATGTGAATATGATGTATATTTAATTTTATTTCATTTCAAGTGGGCAAGATGGTTAATTACAAAAGCAGCAGTGTCACGCAGTATCTTCTGTATTCCCAGTGATATTGTATGAAGATAAGACATCAGCCTAATGTAGTTTATCCTGCAGCCCCTTGTTTTTATGATCTCACTTTCCATGGATCTTTCATATAATCACCAGTGCTATAAACACGAGTCCATAACTGACAGCAACTCCAAAGGATATTTCCTTATTTGATACTTCTCATTTTCCAGCCTCTGAATTTGAGTTCCAGGGGAAAGTCGATGCAAACTCCCATTGCATCTGCTGCCTTTAATGAAGTTCAGATAATCGAAACCAGCTAAGAAGCACATTCCTTCACCTCCCTAAACCTTGTCTGATCACTTCTTTTACTTCTCCCATGCATTCAGCCCAGTATCCCTGACAGCAGTACAGAGCCGCCAACACTAAAAGTAAACCATAACCCAAAGCAGACACAAACCACATCATCAGGTAGCACTGCCCTGCTCACCTGTCATGGGAAAACTTCAGCTGCTGGGTTTGTTGTTCATGAGCATTAATCAGCAGTTTCTTCAGTAGTTCACACTGTTGGTTCAAGTGCAGGTCACGGATCTCTTGCTCTTCGGCGCTGTGCGTGTTGATCATCTCGGACCACTCTTTAGTGTGCTGAGCCACGATCTCCTTGACCTGGGGGGAAGTAACAGCAGCTTTGTTAGACGTGCTCAGATAGGCTGGGAGATCAACTCTTCCTGCTGCTGAAGATGATGCAAAGACAATCATAAAACAGGTTGTAAAGAATGCAGCTAAATTGCGAAAAATGAAGTTACACTAATGAAGTTGCCTCATAAGGTAGCAAAGCCACCAAGGACACTACCACCTACTATAAAACCAGATGTAAACTAATCCCTACTATCAGGACACTATTATCTGATGTGCCCTAAATAGAAAAGCTCTTGACTGTACTACCCTTATTTTAAAACCTTCTCTAACACTGAGTTCATAATAAAACGGTTTGACCTTTTTGGTTGCCAAGAAAAAAAATATATATTAAAAGTTCTGAACTTAAAAATGGAAAAACCTAGTGAGACAGTCTTTCATTTTGTGGAGACAGTTTTACACACACAGTCAGTTTACAGAGAAATCCTGTGTTTAATACAACCTGAAACTGAAGATGGGCTACATATCTTTGTTTGATATTCATTAAGTCAGCAGGGAATCTGACAAGGTTTCTTCTCTTCCTTATCTCCCAAGACTCACAAGAATAATGAGATTAAAGTTTTGGAATGTTCCCAAGAGACAATATTAAGAAGTCTAAATCACCAGAGTTGTTATTATAATAACATATCACACTCAATGATTTCGAAAAGCAGCTAATAGAAAGATATGTTTTATTATCCTTTAATAATTATCCTTGGGTATTTTGACATGCTATCCTACTTTTCCATAGATGGTATATAAAATATGCTTCCCAATAAATCTATTTTCAGGTAATCATTTCAACTGCTACTATAGTAATTAATAACATCTAGGTCATCTTCTACCAAAGTAAATTTGATCTTTTATATCAAAAATTGCATCAATATTGCTCAGAAAGTGAGAGACTGATGCCAGTATTTCAGCTCCTCTGAAGGCCCTCTTACACAAAAGCTCACGTTGCCTATTAAATCTGGACCCCTAATGAAAAAAAAAGGCAAATAATTTTGGAACAGATCAGGGTCACCACCACCAAAAAACCAGATTTGCATTTAACTACAGCTAAACAGTGGTCCCATATCAAAACAGGTAGGGCTGGAGGCAGAAGCAGCTGATGGAGAACAAACTGGAGTTTTCTGCAGCTGTCAGAAAACAACAAAAGCCTTTTGAGGCAGAAGTTGGTACGACTAATACAGGTCTAGATCATCAGGGTGTTTAAGAGTGAGTGTACCTCCAAAAAAATGAGCTATGCTTATTTTTGTGCTCGTGGGTAGATGTACTACTAAGCCAGAGCCTGTCAACTATGAAATGATATGAAGGATGTGGAGCAGTCAGTGGGAGTAGTGTTTTCAGTAAGATGTTCATGAGGCAGTACTGCCTTCAGAGCCAGAAAAACAGGAGGATTCAATTTTAAAATGAGTCAAAATAAATGCTTGGATTTTGGTAAGGAAGAGAAACTAATTTTTCAGATGGAGTTTTTGAAAGGTTGCAGGGCAGACACTCCAGCTCTCCTCTGGCACACACCTAAGGCACTTCGGTTAGGACCAAGGGAGACCTAGAGTGGACTTAGGAGAGCTAAAGGTCATGGCTGAAGTTCTTAGGAAACCTTGTTCCTTATTTATTTTCAATGCAAAGTTTCCAGACGGAGTCAGCTCTATCCATGACTTGAAGGAAAAAAAGGACAGGTGGATGGATCCAAAGTCCTGGGTGTAACTGGGACCACAGCAGAAGAGGGACCACCCAGAAAGCAGAAAGTATAAATTAGAATGTTTGAAAGTACTAATATTTAAAAAAGACAAGTACTATTATATGACTCAGGGAGCAGGCCAAGTGTTTTCCTCCACTGCTTGCTGCTGTGTGACTCTCCCAAACAGTCTGCCACTTAGGACTGTGTTCCACATTAATTTAAATATTAGGAAGTGCAGAGGATATTAACATATGAGCTCTGATTTCTAGGCACAGTTTTACATCACCCTAAAATGACAGGCAGGCATTCCAGTAAACAAAAAAGTGTGTTCCTCTACTTAAAGCCTCCTTATGCTGTAGAGAAAATGCAAAACAAACTTTGCATAAAAAAAAAGAAGCATGACAATAAAATAGTGAAACAAATAGATGTATAAATAGTGGAAGCCCTGGTGAAAGCAAGTCTTTAGTGACTTAGCTGCAAAGAGTATTTACAGGGCCCAAGTAAATGCAGGGAAACAAAGACTCAAGGGCTTGTTGCAAATGAGTAAAGTGATAATTATTTTTAAATGGTTAATGTTATAAACTACAGAGGAGTGTGAAGGCAGGAATTCTGTATCTCAGGTACACTGATACCAAAGAATCATATCTCAAGATGGAAGGATCCATAAGGATCATGGATTCCAACTCCCAAAGAGGAACCCTGCAAGGAGACTACAGCAAGCACTACAGTACCTTCAGTATTTAACCTGAGAAGGAAGTAAGAATCACAAAACCCCTGCCTCTGTTCACGGACAGATGTGCCAGTGGTGTGCTGCTAATTCCAGAATCCATAAACAAAACTTGTTTATGAGTTTTTGTCCAGGGATGTGAGAGAAAGAGAAGCTTTCCTTTAAATTACATATCCACCAAGCCAGGAGTCTCATTTCAGGTGCAGCAAGATATAACCTGATGAGAAGGATGTAAGGGACGTGCCAAACACCAGTTAGAAGACTTTAAATTTGACTCAGATTCAGAAGAACTTAGAACTCATGGCCATTAAAACATCTGAAATCCAATTTTGCTGCGGATCTGTGTTACACTTCAAAGTTCAGATGTAGCAAACTCAGAGTACCTCCCTGCTTTTCTCCAATTTACTAGCATCATAGTTAAAATTACTATTTCATTTTCACTGGGATGTGCTCTTGTTCTACTGCTTTCCACTATTAAAGCAGTGTTGCCTGTCCTAAAGGATAGGAAAAAATAACCATTAGCTAACTTCTCTCTTTCCTGTTCTACAGACTCTGTTTGCCAGCCTGTCTTTTCATCTGTTCCTTCAGTAGGCCCAAGAGACTAATTAAAATCTTGATAAGGAACTTTATTTTGCACAGCATATATGCAGGATGTTTGTTTAGTCACTAAATTCAAGCAGGAATGATCTTTGAAGTAATCTTTCCTTTTTTGCCTTTTCATCCTCTGCCTGCTTGATATTGGGACCCACTTTTCTAATGCAGGGGAGTAATTAGCATTTGCTACGTTAATCGTGTGTGAAGTACACGTTGGGACATTCAGATCTAATTTAAATATTTTATGTCAAACTTGGGCTGGATGTTTCCTCATGACAGGAGGAGTTTTGTTAGATGAAAAGGTCTCTGGTGTTAAAGGTATACATGCATATTGTGGTACAGAGCTGCGCTGGAGGACATGAGCTGTAATTAAAGCTGAATCATGTTCCAATCTGATATCAAAATTAGTGGGCCAAATGCTGTGAAATGCTGAACAACTGTTAATTAATCAAACTCCCAGTATATCAGTGTAATGCAGTCAGCATCTCAGAATTTAATCTAATTTAATTGCACCTACATTCATCTAAGATAAAAGTTAATTTCCCAATGGTCTTGGGCACTGTTTTCCAACCTGTTGCTCGCAAACCTTTGAATGATCTCCAGGAATAATTCAAGGGCCTACACAAGGAAACTGAAACAAAAGAAGTCAGTAAATAATCCGGATGATTTTGATGGAACCACAGTGAGCAAGACACTGAAAATCACTAGAGAAAACCAGAGAGGCAGATGACTTACAGAAGAGTTCTTTGGGAATTATCCAGTACACAGAAGCTTGGCATTTCAAGTCTTATATTTGAGTCTTACATTTAAGTCTCCTTTCAAAATGTCATCCTAAAACCTCACAGGGGAGTGGACAAAATTCAATCTTTTTTTTCCCCAGATATGGATTAAATTGAAGGGAACCAGTCTGAAAGCAGGATTTTAAAAGGAAAACAGCTCAGAAACTGCATATATTTGTGGAAAGGGAGAACATGAGTCACATTTGTTGGATTTGGAAGACTAATGAAGATTTGGATGTCCCTTGTGTACAAATGACACCTCTTAACTCCAGACTGTGAATGACACAGGTGAGAAGCAGGGACCACAGCAAAGAATTTTCTATATAATATAACTTCAATTGAGTTTTGGAGCTTATGTCTGGATGATTAGGAGCTAGTGCTCCTCAGAGAGTTTATTTCACTAAGAGATTAATGAATTTTGTATTTTCTAGGTTGCCAACAAATTTGGTTTTATTTAAGGCAACAGTTCTGGACTTTTCATGGGGGAAGAAGACGGGGAGATAAGAGAGCACATTAGGCTTTATCCCTGGGGGCTCGCTCCGTGTTCAGCTGAGAGGGCAGCAACAAGAAAGCAACCTTGTTTAGAAAACCAAGATCTTCTCCACATGGAATAATAAAACCAAAGAATAAAGTTAAAAGAAGACAAGATGAACATTAACTTATTCTAGCCTCAAAGATGTGGCTGTGTTTGTTAGTATTTTCTATACTTGTCTGATTCTTTTCACAGGTTTCAGCTTTTACTGGGGTCAGTCTCCAGCACGCTCTTCTCCCTGGAGATGTTTTTGCACATGGATGAGCCTTCTGGTGTCCCTGCCACCCTCTAGTCTGGATATCTTTCAGAAACTTGAAAGCATGTCAGCAAGTCACGGATAAAACTTCCAAAGGGAATAGGAAGTCAGAGAACACAGCAGTGGTACAGGAGTACAGAGGAAGCAGCTCTAAGCAGCTTGGTGTGAGCCAGGAGCTTGAGAACAGCTTTTCCAAATGAATGGAAGTTGACTCCCAGAGCACCTTCATTCTCCAGCACCTTGAAGAAAACAAAGCCACTACACAAGGGGGGAAAAAAATTACTAGAAATAAGAAGGCACTTAGTTCAAGAGCAACTTGGGCTCCTCCTCCCCAAGAGACAGACCAGCAAATGTCCACAGCGACAACGATGGAAAACGAAAAAGACACTTCTCTATGTATATATTTTGGGAAAGTACTTAGCATCCAAATTTCATATAACACATATTCTCTCTGTTTAGCTAAAACCAACACAAATGACCAGTTTTGCTTCACGAGGAATGAATATGGCACTTTCTTCAATTCAAAACAGCAGGAAATTGATGCTGCTTTTAAAAATTCTTTTAAGAAACACTTTTAGACACTCAATTACTCCCATTCTTTTCAACATGTTATTATTGCTGAAAATCATTCATATGCTTCCAAGAAAATTAACTACCAGTTGGGTCTCAAAATCTCCCTTTCAGATGTTGCATGTGTTAAAATTGGCTGTTTGCTTACCTTAGATTTGTGATCTGATGTTAGTGTCTGAATTTTAATTTCCGTTTCTTTCTTCAATTCAACACAATTACTTCCCCTAAAAAAAGGAAAATTGCAAATGTGTGCCACAAGTTAAACATCTCCCCATTCAGTCAGCTCTTACTAATTAAAATGTTAATCAAAGTTGAAGTGCTGCAGTGTATTGGAATGAAATTATTTCTTCTGGCAATTTATTCACAACTTACAAAATATTGTTGGATTAATGATCATTCAATTCAAACACCACATGATTAATTCTGGATTGGCCCTGCATTTATTCTATTGCTGAGGATGTGTCAGGCATCTCCATTTATGATACTTGGTTCCTTTTCCAGGCTTAAAATATCTTGCCAAGAAAAAGCAGTTTCTGCCTGAAAACTTCCAGGCATATTCACTGCCTTGCCATGGTTTTACTCTGTTTTAAAAATAATTTTGCTACTTTTATTTCATTTGAGGAAGAGAAAAAAGAAGTCACTTGATTAATTACCTCACAGGGCGCTCTGGGAACCCTAAATTGAACACCTATTGAAAATGTAGGTGTCCCTCTGTGAGAAAACAGAAGTGAATGGGTTGCAAAGAAAGCGCTGGACCACACCAACCCACTTGGATGAATCCAAGCCATTGGATACCTTATATGACTTGGAAAGCAGTGAATCTTGAAGACATCCCTCACTCCTGCAACAAGACCTTGTGTTTGGGTCAAGTGTTAAGGGGGTTGCATACCGGTTTCAAAGCTTGTTTAATGCAGGAGGAGCGCGTGATTCCAAGAACAGGCTGGCAAAAAGCCTGGAGAAGGCCATCCTGAAGCTCCCCTGACGTGCCTGTGGGTTAGGAGATGGATGGCTTCTACCTCTCACCCACAGAACTGCCTCCACTAAGCCCAATTACTCAGGCTGTGCACTGGGTGGGACAAAAACTATTCCACTGCAGCTACAACAGGAATTTCAATTACTGCCTCACCAGAGTCAATACGGTTTTGAAGGCTGACAAGCTCCATCATTAACAATCTTTTTCCAGTGAAGGGTTTTTACAACAGAATACAAATTCACACAGTGCAAGTCTCTGTTATTTTGTCTGGAATAATACAATATATCGAGAGAGGTCTACTTTAACATCACTGTAATATTTCTGTGTCAGATTATTCACTGATGCAAAGTGGTACAAACTCCACTGAGGGGATGGAGCCATGTTCATTTATCACCTGCAGCTGGCCCTAATAAGAACGGTCACTGCTTGACTAAAGAAACATTAATACATGTTTGCTCCAAGAAAGAAGACTTACGAAACCCTTAACAACTTTAAATCCTACTTTTTTATTGAAGTTCTGCTAAACTTAGGGAAAATGGCTGAAAATTTTATCATCAAGCAGTACCAGGTCAGCCCTTACTGAAAATAGAGTAGTGTGGTTTGTCTTGTGTTCCCCAGGGTCACCAGAAGGATTAGTCATTTATTTTCTAGCCATAGCAAGGGAAATTTTGTAGATATTTATAACACTCTTTTGACACTTTAGAAGTAATCTAAAGTCATAAGCAGAGGTTCTGACCACTGTTACCTCTGCCTGAAAAACAACAGCTGGAAGGAATTTGATTATCCATGTGGGTAGCCATGATCAGTCTGGCTGTAAGGAATGTATGATTTGTCATACACTGTGAAAGAGTAAATCAAACATATTTTATCCCAGATCAGTCTAATTAGTTCAATCACTAGACTTTCAGAATCCCAGACATCAAAACCACCAGCTGATCCCTTCCCTGGAAACACAGCTTTCAGGATATCTCAAGGCAACTTCCAGCCAGTTTGGACACTGGACATAAGGGAATTGCCTTCAGCTGCAGTGGAAGAGTCCACAGTTAAACCATCAAGTCACAGCTGGGAACAAAGACCCAGGACAGTGCAGCCCAGGGTCACATATCCCTGCTCAAACACAGACAGTTTAATTTCTGGACAGTCTGAGTAAATCAGGAGGATCTTCATGCCCTCACTCCATTTCAGAGTGGGAACACAAACACACCTATGCCCATAAGCCTCTCTGATATTTTTAAGCATTTGAAGTGTATGACAGAAATAGCACAGGGAGCAAAATCCTGTCCATCTGTCAGAGAATTAGCATGTGATTAAAAAATTCTACTTTGCTGAACAATATGCAGTTGACATTTGTCACACCATGTGGCAGAAACAGACCACAAAAAACCTGCACAAGATCAGAAGAGAAAGTCCTCTATACACCTATCAGAAGCCTTTTTGTCAGGAAATAACTGTCACTTTCAGAATTAAAGTCTTGAAAACATGTTTTACATGCTCTTTTACAACTTTTATTGCTTGCAAAGGTTCCAAAATGACAGCCAAGGAAATGGAGCAGGTCCTGCACTCACTGAACCCAGGACTCTGGATTCATCAGGTCATTTAAGTTCAATAAAATTTTTAAGTCCCAACCAATGTGTCCACTTTTAAGCATGTCCTTTAGTACACTGCACAGCTGGGATGTGCCAAAGCACCTTGCTGAATGGGCTTCCAGGGCTGCATATGCAAAGACCTTGAAGGAAGCCAAAATATTTGGATACAGAATTAAAAAGTGTTTTCACAGAAGGTCTGTGTTGATACTGGTTTTGATTTGGTTGTTAATTAGATACCAACAGTTATTCTTGTAAAACTGAAAGAGCCATCAGATGACTGAGAGCTCTGGAGTCCATGGAAAGTATGGAGTCATGGTAAGGAACAGTATTTGCCTTTGTAGTGCATCTGCTTCTGGAGCGGTCATTTCCAACTTTTTTTTTAACTCACTGACAATTTAAAACTATCATAAAGGCTTTGGTTTCCATGGAATAAGTGTTATAACATTAAGAAAAGCTGCAGCAAGTAGCCAATGAAGTGATCTCAAACTGGGAATCAAATTATCAGCTCTGTTGGTACTTGTCCCATTTGGGGTTACTCTGAAAGCATTGTTATGCAGAGCTTCCTGTTTACTATTTATTGCACAGAGACAGTCACTACCATCCTTAACTTTCTGATACACCTTCCTTTGCTGTTTTGGCAAGACAGGCAGAGCCACTGGCTTCTCAGTCCAACAGGAACACTGAGATTCTTTAATTGCAGAGCACAGGGAAGCCTTTCTTCCCCCACAATAATTATGGTGTAATGTCTATGGATTAGTTCACTGTCACTGCGGTAAATAACCTGACTCTAATTATAAATCCAAGTAATCAATAAGCTTTTGCTGTGTTACTTTGAATGAAGTTGAATTAAAGCCGCATTAAATCAATCCATTCTGTAGCTGTCCCCTCTCTCTTTGGAGAAGTAGTAATTTTCCGGAAGAAACTGCCTGAATTAAAAATATTTGGGTGCTTACAGTTCTCCTATCTTGGACTAAAAAGAACAACATGACCTTTTTAAAGAGTTTGTGAGCTTTCAATAATTTAGTGAGGAGAATTCTCCTTACCATGTTTACTTCTGACAGTTCTATTTCTGTTCCGTTGCAAGTTTACAACATGCATACTCAAAAAACCACCACCATTCCAAATAATTTGTATAAAAAGCACTGGTGGAAGAATCCAGTGCCAAACAGGCATCTCTGTCCAGTGTTCAGTGAGTGAGTTCGTTGCCAGATGACAACAATATGAAATTAGGACTAACTATTAGGATAGCTGGATATAGAACTAAACTAATTCCTGCTGTCTCCATGAAATGCCAGTCACAGGGCAAAAGGTGGAAAGGAAAAACTGCTGCCAGATTACACC
This sequence comes from Pipra filicauda, assembly GCF_003945595.2. NCBI lineage: Eukaryota > Metazoa > Chordata > Aves > Passeriformes > Pipridae > Pipra > Pipra filicauda. The sequence goes on along the minus strand of NW_024104953.1, from coordinate 1,234,923 downwards.
ACAGCAGCAAGGCAGCAACAGGTCCTGCTACTGAATTCCAAATTAGAATTAGACATTTTATTAAAGTCCCCCAGCATCTTCCAGGAACCTTTCTGGGACAAGTAGGAGATTCACACAGATAATATCCCAGGCCATCAGCTACTGCAAATCAAAACATTTTCACTCAAGCCAAAGGAGTAGAACTGATTTATCCTAGCTGAGGACCTGAAGGATTTAAAAAAAAAAAAAAAAAAAAAAAAGATATTTTGACTCAACAGCACAGCAAAACTCTATTATTCTAAACCATTCAGGACTCAGAAGCCAGCTTTCCCCCCAAAAAATCAAATCTTTGCTACTTTCTGGTCATTAGGGCTATTGAGGACCTCACTGAACACAAGAGTGACGTTCCCTGGGGAGTGCAGTGAGACCAGATCAAACCACAGAGAGAAAACTTCGGGGCAACTCCTTCACTTTTGCTGTTAAAACTCTGATAGCAGAAGACAAGAGAAAGGCAAAGAGAGTACAGCATTTATGGCCTGCTGCTAAAGCCTTCAAACATCTCATTCTCAGCTTGATGGGAGGATGTTGCTTCAAGCTGCAATCCATTCATTTCAATGACCTTTTTACGAATTATTTACTCCAGACCACAAAAGCATAACATCTATTTTAATTCTAAAAAAAAAAAAAAATTAAAATAATATCTTACCCCTTCTTCTTGATTGCCTTCTCTAACATTTTCTCGTATGATACCTTTTCTTTATCATATTGGGCCACTATTTTGTCAATTTGGGTGCAGTGCAACTTCTGCATAGCGCTGTGCTCCTGGAAAACAGAAGGAAAACAATTAGGTTGCTGGATTTTTAATTTTTCATTTTATTGCAGTGTAAAAAATATCAGTGTACCAACAGATAACTCTGACAATGGAATTTAACCTGGTTTAGCCATCTGACATTAAACATCCCAGATATTTCACCATAAGCACCATGACATTTCTTCTTTGATTGAAAAATCACGACCTGCAGTGAACCTTAAAAATATGGTATACCCTAAAACAAAATAATGATGGGAAAACCAATATTTTTTAATAAATATCCATTTAAATGCAGTGTAAAAAATCCGATTTACAAGCTCAGATCAAAGTTTCTGAACACAAAGGAGAACAAGTTTCAACCCACTCCCCTCTTCCTCTACGTATCTCGTACTGAATACAGTGACAGCCCCTTGGCCACTGCATTTCAAATAGCTAGTTAGTTATGGAAGGGGAGGAAAAAACTTTTCCTATGATAAAAAGATGACTCACAAAAGCATATTAAACACTTGGGTGTGTATATAGACAGTTCCTTTCCACTACAAGACTGTACCAGAAACAAAACACTTCACTTAGTGCTTACATTTACACTTCATTATTGAACTTGACTTCGTATTCTCCTTTATCAGACCAGCTGCTCATAATGATGCAAATATTTAGCTAGCACAGAAAGCACTGAATATTGAATTTACACTACAATAGGAATAACTGTTCATTAATTTATGTTATTTTATTAATATCCAGTTGCTCCACATTTTATCTAATCATGACAAAAAGAACTGCATTAATTAATATGGCCTCTTCCAGGACTTTATTGTGTTCTATAGCTCATTTTGCATCTATTCTATGCTTGCTATTCTACTGCTCTTTGTTATTATTTTCTATACACCTTTGCCTTATCACTGCTTCTTCCTCTAAAAACACTAATTAAATACTTTTACACTCACTTTTACCAAAACATTAAAGCAAATGTTGCGATGCTCTTAAAAATTTAGTCCTGGGCTGTACCCCAGCACTCCAACATCTGCCAGGCACTTCCCTGGGGAACACACACAGCTTCCCAATTTTGTATTTAGAGTGGGGAACTGAATTTTCTGTTCTACAGAGGATTTAAAGGGAAACAAATAAGACTCTGTCAATATTAAAACATTCCAGCTTCACCGCGGAGTATTTACAGTGACTAACCAGGCAGGAAAAAACATAAGAATGACATAAACTTGACAGCACCAGCCAGACACAGGTGAAGCGACTGAGAACATCTCTCAAACCACCCACTCTCCTCTAAATGAGCAGAACTATACAATGCTTGCTCTGAAAAGACTAAGCACAAACATTGCAAAGCGCGAGACATCTGCCCACTCGTGTGACACTCCTCCATAATCTGGAATTCCTGCTTTTCCCTCAGGACAACCATCATTTAAGCCTTCTCTCTTTATCACAACCCCCCTGTAACCTTCTGCAGATCTCCTCTACTGCTGTGTACTGCCCATACACAGCTCCTGCATGTGAAATGGATCTATCCCCCCATTTTCTTCCCTGCTCCTTCCCCCCACCCAGTTCCCGGAACATGGATTTGCTTGTGCACACTATAAACAGAGCTGGAAGAGGAAGATGGGCTGCTAACAACCTCCACAGGTAAGGCACAAAGAGCATGAGGAGTCAACTCCCTGCCAGAGGTTCCCTGAATTACAGGACCTTCAACCCTGAAACACCATTTAATATGGGAGACGTGTCTCATGATTTCCTCAAGTCTGCTGAATTTCCAGTTGGAATTCACACACCTTTTACATAAATATATTCACAAATTACATGCCATTACAAACCAAAGCCACAGTTTTGCCAGGGTTCTGAGAAGCCATTTAATTGATATAAAAAGACTCAAATCACAGCAAGAGTATCCATGGGAAAGGGTAAAGAGTCATATACTGTGTACAACTGAAAACTGAGGTCTAGAGAGTTGTCATTACAGAATACAAGAATGAGGAAATAAAAAGAAGGATCTATTACTTCCAAATCAACAGTCCATGTTGCAAAACTTTACTAATCTACAGTCCCATACTCTTGTACTGTTGCTTTTGCACTCTGAAATGGAGATATTTTTAATGTTCTTTTTTACTAGGCTTTAATTCAAACATCGCATCTATATTCAGTGTTAGTATGAAGATGCAGGAGATGGGATTTATATTTTTGGGTGGTAATTACACAATTCTGTTGCCATCTAGAGCCATATCAAATTCCTTAAGTGGCATTTGTGACTATCCCTGTCATGTCTGAAACTCCTGGAACTGTGCACCACAATCATCTGTTGGGTTGCTGTCTGTTAGAGAATATATCAAAATAATCCCTCACTCTCCTCCCTTTTCTGTCTAGCTCAAAAAAGCACAGAAACTATGTGGCACTCCTGTAAAATATTGAAATTCAGTAGGGGCCCATAAAAGCAGGCTGCTAACAGATGAAGTCAGTGACTGAGATGCTTTTATATGTCCATCTCCTCGCCTTTATAGCTTTATATCTGCTTGTGATGCCACCCCAGATCATTTACCTAAACAGTGCTCAAGATCTAACTTGATAAAAAAAGAGATATAGACCAATGGACATCATTCAGACATATCAGCTGTTCTGCAGCTGCACAGTAATATTCATACTGGGAGGTTACAATTACTTCAGGGAATGTAGGTAGGAAATACTTCAAAAGCAGCTGAGGTTTGTTTGTGGATGCATTATTTAAAGAAAAGCATTTTTGCAATATGCAGGAGTGGCTGTACATATTATTTTAAAATTACCAAAAGCACAGGTTACCAGAACTAAGAGAAGTTATTCCTTGCATGGAGGTTTTTTTAATGGTGACAATTCCATTAATTTGCCAGTGTTTTTCAAAAGCCAAACACAAGGAATACTACAGGCTGATAGCTTCAAAATGGGCTGAGGTTTGGATCAAGAGCAATCATCTGCTCTTCAGCAATCCCAACAGCAACATGTGCAGACTTAGTTTTTAGAGACTAAACCAACCTGGAGAATATTCACTCTGCCCCCTTGAACTCTTTCTTCCTTCGTAGCCAGGGCACAAACTAAGCAGAGGGTTTGGTCACTAAGAAGAGTGACCTTTCTGACAGTCTAATGATCTCTACCCTAGTTAGACTAGAAGTCTTATTTTTCCTACACAAAAGTGAAAAAACAAACAGTGGAGACTTTATCTCCACCTGCCCAAACATCCCTCTTTTGAAAAAAATGGATTAATAGCAAAACCATCCTAAAGAGAAGCCATAGTGTGCAATGTGTCTCTGTGTGTGTACACTGGGTATTACAGCTCTAAGGAGCTCTGCCATGATGAAAAACCAATTAGTAATAATATGCAGAGGGATTTTAGGAGAATGTTATCCTAGCTGCTGGAGTCAAAACGGCTGAAACACTCAACGGAGGTAAATAAAGGAAAGATAGCATCAAAGAAATACACTGACAGAGTGTGCTGTGCTCTGAAAAGCCTTGGCTCCAGGTAAATTTGTATTAATCTGGAAATGTGGTATCTGTATCAGTTCTATCCCCTGACAAAACAAATGATGTGTTTTCATACAAGCAACCAACCTCCACCAGCCAGGATTTCAGAGGAGCTGCTACTGCTTCTCTACATCGAGCAGTAAACCATCTGTTTACTTATTCCTCCAGATCTCTGGAATGTTTATGGTTAAATGAGAGTGTGCCTATTTCTGGAACTTTTAAGTTCAGTCTGCTTAGTACACAGGGTTCCTCCAGCTGATCATGGATAACTAACTGCACAGCTCTCCTGCTCCAGCCCAGCTGATGAAATGCATTAAGAACAGTGGTGAGTACAGCACTAAGATCATCTCTGAGCTAACTTGGTTGCACTTTCCTGCTCAGACTCTCTACATTCCAGAAGCTGCCCTTTTAGCAGGGCATGCTCTAGGCAGGCACTTTCTTGTTAGGACAGACTTGCAGTGTGTACTTAAGACCAGCAGGACACAGGCTGGCTCAGACATCAAATAGCTGTGCTTGAGCTAATGCTGAAAGCCCTTCTGAGTGCACAGCAGTTTCAGATTGTGGCTGGCAATTTTTTCCTCAGATTAGAGGAAGCAAGTGCAAGCCTGAACAGATGGATCTTCTTTTTTTTTTAATATTAGTAAGCACAGTCTTGGCTAAAATATCCTTCCACTACCGTGGGTCACGTGTATCAGAGAGACACCACTGAGTATGCCTGTTTCCTACATAACCACAGCACCATTTCTACAGCAAACTGATGGAGGTTGGACAAGGAAATGACAAATTAGTGTTTAAAAATAAGAAGCCCTCCCCAAATTAACCCTATGAAGGTCTAGAAACTGTTCATGTCAAGAAGTGTGGGTGACAGACACTTATTGGGCATGGGCTTTGCACACAACACAAAGTCACTCATTTTGCCTCTGCAGAGTCAGTAAGGATTCTGAAATGTAACTATTTAGTTTTGTTACACAGTTTTTAATAATAAGAGCCCCACAAAACATGCCAATTACCGAAAGCAATTTCTCCATACTACATTGTACTCCCAAACAATCATTAAAATAAACACAAAGACTGGTATTAAAAATGCCCAGGCAACTACTCTGTGTCAGATTTGCAACGAAATCTGCTATCAAGGAGAGCAATCTACCCCAAAAGCCCAAAATGGATTTGCATGTACTGCCAAAATTCAGAACTTCAGCTATTTTCTTCACTTTTTATGCCTCCTTCTGTAACAAGAGTAATGTTTTCTAATGATAAAGAGCAGGAGAAAACTGGCTGTGATTTTCTAATATAAAGTATATTTCTGACAGTGCTGTATGTAATTGGCACATCATTGCCAACAGTATCAAGCAAAAGAAGTGGTTAACACAGATACAAACAAAAAGGACCAGGGCATTTCATTTTTCAGCTCCACATTCCAGTTCTCTTTGGCCATTTTGCAGCTTCTCCAGTGCCTGTCTTCGATGCAGCACCGTCTCTCATCATTACTGCCTTTTCCTTCTGAGCTGCCTGTCAATATGCCATGCAAGAGGGAGCTGATAAAATCATTACCTGAAAAAGGTGAGCTCTGGGTGCTTATATGGGTCAAACAAAGGTGCACCGAATCTCAGGGTTGCTGAAGGGAAAATGTGCTCACTGGAGCATATTTCAGTACATTTAAGACACATATGCCTTTCTTGGTGGTCCAACTACTGTTCCTTAGTCCTTCCCTACAATTTAATTAGGAGCTGTCTGTGCTAGTGAGCACTGCAACTGTTTTCAATTAGAGTTTGTGGCTCAGAGAACTCTTAATGACCATACCTTTGCATGTTTCTTCTTTAAGGCATTCAGCTCTTTCTGTTGTTTCTTTAAATGCTTTATATAAGCCTACAAAAAGAGAAATTGGATCAATTTTCCTCTGGTCATATTGACTTTAACTAGATAAAATCGTGGGGACAAAAATTAGGAACACATCTTGAAAAGCTTGTGTCCATCCTTACCTTCATTTGTTTCAAATCTTCTATCTTCACTTGAGGAATGAGGTCTATACCTAGGGAGGCATTGATACAGTTTATCTAAAACTTCACACGCACTAGTACATCTCATACTTTCAAAGTTTGAGTTTTGCCACAGAAACCTACATTTAAGTTAGCAATTAATTCATGTTTTTCACCACATAAAAAAATAGTTGCAGGTTAATGAGAAAAGCTACAGTTAATTTCCTTTTCCGATGCACTGCTCAATCAATTGTGAAAAAAGAAATGAATCAATGAGTGTATTTTAATCTCTTACAGCTCTGGCCTGGAGTGTCAAAACACAGCAATCTAAGAACAGAAAAAAGGCCCTTTTCAGCAAACGTAGCAAACCATTTATGAACATTAAAACTGAACCACGTAAACTTTAGAATTTTGGTCCGTATGTGGAGATTGCTCTGGCACCACCATCTTTCAGTGGGGAGGCTTCCTGGGTGAGGTTCTATGTGACTACATAAAGGATAACTGAGGCTGTATTTCTAAATTTAAAACACAGGAGTGCAAATTTACCTGCGGCCTGTATGTGAACGAAGGTAAAATTTGCGTTTTTGTTAACACCAGGCTGTGAGAAAAGGAGCAACAGCACTCTCCAAGGCTAAAGGAGAGGTAAAAACGAAGGAGAAACGCAAAAGAAGTGGAAATTCTAATGAAAATTCAAAACAACAGGCAAATCAATCACACAAGACTAAGTGTACTATTTAGATGAATGAAAATATGTTTTGATCACTTTAACTGCAATGCAAACAAAACCCAACCTCATCTCATGTTTATGCTTTAATGAATGTTCTGTGACATACTATGATTTTTAAAAAACTACCAAGCGCATCCTACATGTAATTATTAATAAAAATGTCAATACAATGCCATGAGAGTTGCAATTTTTAGGTTTTTTTCCTGAGGTTTCATACAAAAATATCTGCATGTACATAAATACACTGCAAACATATTTAGTTAACTGCTCTTAACAGTGTCTGTGGACTATAGGATTTCCCCTGCCTTGAAAAGGACTTTCTGGCTTTTAAGGTGAATTTAACTGGAAAATATTTAGATGCTGTAAAAGGGAAAAAAAAAAAAAGCGGGGGGGAGGGAGGCAATTTCCTCAGGGAATATGATTTTTTTTTCTTTTCTTAGAAACATAAGATTCTGCTCAAGTATATGGTATCAACATTAGTCTAGTAAATGAGATTGGAAAAGATTTAGGCACAGATAGAGGCTGAAGTTTTCAAAACCACAAATCACTTAACCCTTACTGAAAGTCAGAGAACAAAAAAAAAAAACCCAAAACTCCTGTGCATTTGAAAGCCTTCCCCAGACACCCTGCCCTGCTGGATAAGTCATTTCTAATAGCAAGGGGAGATGTGTATCATAAGAGTGGTAGAATTATTCAGATCTTAATAGATCTGAGATAACCAATATCATTACAAGGGATATAAAATGAACAGCTCTACTTTACCATGCAAGAATATGGGTAAAAATTGCAGACAGGAGCACGTTTCAGTTTCAGACCGGGGCTCCATCAGGCTGGTGTGTTCTAAACAAACTTCTTCAGGATTTTACTTTAAAACACAGATTTATTTATTTTGTTCTCCAGGTCTGACTCCATGGCAACCAGGAATCAGTTGTCAACCCCAGAAAATTCCATGCTTAATTAATGTACAGTAAAACTAATACTTGTGCATCTTGGTGATGATACATAAAATATGAAAACACCTCACAGGATAAAATAATCTGGGGCTTATGCCAGGGAAGAACTTTGCAAGAGTTCAGGTGCCAGAAAAAACCTGTTTTACTGCCAAAAGTGACTCCAGAGAAATGGCATCTTATTTCTCAAGAGATCCCTCTACACATGTGTGTACTCAGTCATGTCTGCTTAAGTTTAACAGCAAGAGCCACCAGTGCTCCTTTTCACTCCCACCAAATACCTTTGGGCCAAGGTGGATGAGAGCAAATGAACCAGATTCTAATTCTTGTGGCCCATTAACAGAAATATTTATTGTGTTTCATTCAGCTGTACAAATTTGTTTTCTCACTTAATCTTCATTACCTGTGATGAAATGGGAGAAACAAATAGTCCCATCTGACTCTATAAAATGACTTTGTAGAGTGAATAGTGAAGAAAAAAATACTTATTCACTCATAAATGAGCACATTTAATATGGATTTTTCTTTTTTTTACAATAAACATGCCATTTCCATAATCACTCTTCAGAGTAAAACCACATGGTGAAAACATTTCTAATTGCTGGGAAACCTCTACAGAATCCAGTGAATTCTAAATACCTTTAATTACTTAAATCTGCAACTCTGCCAAGGGATTTGTGAAGGGAGAAAAAAACCAGAAGAGTTTCTCTGGACTATGCCAGATAATAGTCACTCCTACTGGCACTCCTCCAGCAGATCTTTAGTAAACTACTCCCAGAGTCATGCTATAAGTATATAGCCAAACAAAGAGGTCACTTAGTAAAATAAACCTGTATTGGCTTTATACAGTTATTCTAGCAATATACAAAACTTATTTGCAATTAGACAAAGACAACTCTTACTGGTAAGTGAATTCACCTTCTAAAATGACAAGAATTAGAACTGCAAATATTAGAACTGCAAAACTAAAATGGAGTAAGGAGTACTTCTCTGTGGCTTTCTGAATCACTCCAGAAGAGAGGGGGTGGTGTGTGGGTTTTGTGTACCTTTCTTAGCGTCGGTCCCAGAGCCCGCGGTGGTACTCGGGCGAAGTTCGGAGCTACTCTGAGGTGTTACGTTGGCTTTGGGATTGTTGGCTTTTCCTTTTCTGTCGTTCTTCGAAGTGTCATTTGGTACGTCAGCTATATCACTCTGAAAGAAACATTCACACCATAATAAATTCATTGTTCTTTTACCTGTATTGTAAAGGTTGGGTACCGGGAAGTTTTCGGAACTTGCTGACTTTAAACGTAATCAAATTGCAGCATAATTCCAAACAACACTATAGTAAAGTATTTGTAACCTACTTGAAATAGCTACCTGCTGAAATACAGCTCTGTTCTCATTCCTTAACATTTCTGCTTCTATGGGATGTGTCAGTTTGATCCATGAAAATCAGCCAGTGAATTTCAGTACACATGATAACAACATAAGCTAATGTATTTCAGAGCTGGACAAGGGTCTTGTATTTGAAAATGAGAAATAAGGTAACATGCCTCGACTGGGGAAGGACCAGCTTACTTTAAAAAAGGAACACAGCATGAACATAAATGGGCTTTTTGTCACTGAGTCCTACTTACAGTTTCGATACCCATAGCTCTCATTTGGTCTGCTCTTTTTTCTGTGATAGACAAAAATTTCTTTGGATCTGATAAAGCATCCACAATATCTGGAAGGGAAAAAAAAATATCAACTTTTTATGATCTTCAGAGGCATTTGGAAGGTAATCTTTTTCAAATGCCTTATTCTAGCCCTGTTTTCCATACGCAGTGATCAATGTGCAAGCACAGGTTTACAGGATGACAAAGTCACAGGAATCTTTACCTGCATATTGAATAATCCCTTTCCATGCTTAACTTCAACAGTCAAAACCAAAAAAAAAAAAAAAAAAAAGTGAAAATATTAAATCCATCAAAAGCTTTGGGAAGAAACTTGCTTGTTCCTTCTTGTGCAAAGTGGGGGCTGGACTGTATCATCTCCCTTCCAGCTTAACGTTTCTATGAAATGTCCTCTCTCTGAAGTCACTGGATGCATTTCTCAAGCAAAACAACAGAGACAGGTCTCCCATTCCAGCAAAAGTTGTATTAAATAGTTAGCATTACCCTTGACAGCTCTGTTTATCTACACAAATAGGTCCTCTCCAACAACTGTTGCATCCAATGATGTCTTCTGAAACTTATTTCATATACACAAAACCTATGTAGAGTTTATTTTTAGCCACAACAAAGGCCTTGTAGCTCAGCACCGACTGTTTGTCCTTTCCCTAACTTCCTAACCGTGTCTTTTTGTCCTTGCCATGCCTCCTCAAGGAAAATCCAGGACTACCCTGCCAGCACGATGCGTCATCCGAAAACTGAACCCCATTATCACGAGCTTCTAGGTAAAAATGACTAACGTGTTTGGGAGAGAGACCTTTGTAAATTGTATTACTAACCATGCAGGCACATCACCAAAGGCTCAGCACTTCTGCAAGGGGGATGTGACTCATCACTGCCTCTCACATTGTCATTTGTCCCCTGCTTACGCTTTCCCTTCTCCCCAGTGAGGCAAGGTGGGGGTGAGGAGCAGCATTTCGTAGAATTGCAATTAAATATAAAGGTACAAAAATCACTGCAAGAGCACATTACAGAGGACTTTAACCACTACCCTAAGCTGCCTTACTTACGTACAGATTTCTATTATAGAAGCTTCTCTTTGGAGAATTCTACTTCATTTGCATCAATCTGTGCCACTATTGTGTTTCACTGAGAACAGAGTAGCTGATGCAAATAAACCACAAGAAATCACTAAGCTCTATGAAAAATAAGAATATGCATCTTCTAAAGCCTACAGTGTATCGCCCATTCTAGTTATTATTCGAGGCATGTTTTTAAATCTTACTCATACAGGTTAAAAAAAAGAAACAAAAAAGAATGTAGGCAGCTACTGAATTGAGCTCTACCTTCCTACAGGTTTGCTAAAACAACCATGGAAATCCTAATGATAGCTCACAAAACAATGAGGAGTTCACTGTAGATGATAAGTAATTAAAAACCACATGCCAACAGAATACTAATGATTCCACCTGAGTGTCAAAAGTTATTTCCCAGTTGTTCATCACGCTGCTGTTCTATATCAATGAGAAAATGACGTGAGACACATCAAATATATCTGGGAAGGGAGAGGAGAACTCATAATTGAACTTATTTAGTTCCTATTAATATGGAGTCTGTTTTTCCCACTGCTGACAGTAAACTATGACAACCAGTTCTCTCATTCTAGCAGCATTTTACTGTAACAAAACTGTTACTTAGGGGTATCAATGCTTTTTTACCTCTACTAAATAAACCACCTACAGAAATTCTGACAGTGTAGCAGATTAGCAAATACTGAACTGCACACAATTTGCAAATGGTAAATTGGTGTTGAGATTCTCTTTGAAAAACAAGTCTTTCACTTCTGAATTCGTAGAATACAGTTTAAAAAATAAAATTAAAAAAAAATTTTCCCCCTGTGTGACCAGCACATTCAGCAGCTTAAGCCACATCAAACTCAGTGCTAAATTTAAATTCTATTCTTAGAAAAAGTGGGGTATCATAAAACATCAATCCCAAACCATAAGCACGTCCTTAGCTTAAAAAATATTTGAACTGAGTCATTTACTGCCTAAAGCTTCAGCTCAAGAAAGAATTAAAGCTCACACTTAAATGTGTCCCTTAGACTGATGGTTCAATTACCCTGGAGAATCTCAAGTTTAAGCAGAAGCTTACACTTCCCTTGAGACAAAGTCCCTGAAGTTAAATCCTGTCACAATGAAACCTGCTGCATAAAGGCACGGGAGTGCTCCAAGACCTGTGGCAAAACTCCAGCTGACTTGCCAGAAACCGGCACATGTGAACAACACAAATGCTTCTCTAACTTTTTCCATGAAATATTGTGACTGAAGTGTCAGCCTGTTTATTTTTTAAAATATGGATAAATACCAGCAAACACAGAGTTGAAGATGTACTAATAGTTCAGGTAAGCCTTCCCTTTCTCCTGTTTGTACTATGGAAGTGACACTCAGAGGAGTGGCAGTCATTCTTTGCACAAACAGCAGGTTTGAAATTGTTTTTGAAGAGAGCAAAATATTGTTTTTATCAATAATATTTCACCAATCAACTCTAAGGTGAACTTCATTTTGCTGCAGAGTCGGAGCACTAACATTTAGCACAATTCCCGTTTTCCAGTTTTACATGGTTTATACATTGTCCAATGTATAACACATTCCATCTGGAGTGAAGGAAACCCTTCCCTGAGGGACATCCTCAGGGTGAACTTACCAATTACACCGATTTAAGTGGCGTAATGATTATTCTCAGTTTTTTCCCTACACACATGTGACAATTTGCCACAGCTCAGGATAAATGACCATGGCCCCGACAACCTGATCGTGCAAATGACTCACATTGAAAATAACTTTCTTGAAAATCCAAAAATAATTAAACCACACTAAAAAAACATGTAATATTGGGAGGGAAAAAATGCAGAAGGGTTTTGGATGCTAAATTATTTCACTGACCGTTCTTAACAATATGCCAATAATCTCCAGAATATAGAAGTGCCTTTGTTTGAAAAAGACCTGTCTAGATTCTGCATGATTTTTTTTATACCTCCACACCAAACAATATAACTAAAGTACATTTTAACCTTACAGATATTTATGTCAGATAACATGTAATTAAAAAAAAGGTAAAAAGGTAAAAAAGAAGAATCTTCCTAAATCGTCAACAGAGAAAACCATATTGAGCTAACTAATATTAGCTTATTTAATTTAGTTTATTTTCCATATAATTTTGTCATTTAGCAGATACCTGTCATTATCATTAACACTGAGGCAGACAGCGGATTTTTTAACTCAATATGCAGAGTTTCCAAAGAGTTAAAATACTGAGTCTTTCCAATCCTCCACCATTGTGTCTGCTGCCTTCTGGCAGCCACAGTACTTCACCACAGTACTTCAGTACTTCCACACCAACATTCCAGAGCTACAGCACATGGGATACAGGTTTTTCTCACCTCCAAAACCATCAGGCACGTATGTTTTAAGCACAATGTTGCAGAAAACCGTTGGGAGAGAGAGTGGCTTGTTGCCCTCATTCCGAAGGGAAATGTGTCTGTAACCCGCTTGCAGCCCATCCAGAGGCAGGATCCTCTGACCAATCAACTTATTATTGTCATCATACACTGCTATTCTCAGGACAGCAAGATCGGGGAGAATAACCTGGAAAGCCACAAAATGGAGACATTTAAAGACTTGAATCCTCCCAGCCTCCCACGTGTGAACCATTCGCTTTGCATGCCAGACACAGACTATCATCACTGTAAGATCAGGTCATTCCCTGCAAACCCCACACTTTGAAATGAATCCATCCCAGAAAAGCTTTTTCCCCCCCTAAATATCATGCAGATTTTAGAATATGTAAATCCTGTGGCTGACAATCACCCCAGCTAAATATTTTGAAAGATTTCCCACTCCCTCCCTACCTGGTGCCATTCATCAACGCTCACGGGGCAAAAGTGAACTGTGCCTCCTGTCTCCCATAGACTTTCCCCCTGCCACTTTCATTTTCAGTCTCAGAGGGCACAAAATATGCTTTTGGTCTCTGAACCCACCTGAAGGGTATTCTGCTCTACTTAATTACGACTTAGCACTCCCAGCACAGGTTACCACCAGCACTCTTTCCCGTCCTCCCCCTCAAACAACAGAGGGACAACACAGAACCCAGGTTAGAATGACTGAAGCCTTACTTCAATTAAAATATAAACAAGAAAACATGACAGAATAACAATCAAACAGTACCTGAGAGTAACTGTGTAGGATTAAACATCAGCTTGAGGAGAAGAGTGTAACCCAAACAGGGCAGGTAAGATCTCTCCTCTACAGGCCACAGATCAGCACATCTTTCATTACGTGGTGGCCTCAGATATAGATTTGACAGGGAGCAGAAGTGGGGACTGAGTTTATCATTCCCTCTCCATTAATTTGTTCTGTGGTATCCTGGTGGGCACTTTCCCCCCCCAAGACATTTTAGCAGTGTGCATCCCATGCCTTCATCACCTCCAACCAGAGGAATTGTTCCTGCTACGTTTATGCCACTCACCCGTCATCAATTTGTGTTGATTACAAGGCTAAGATATGATAAGGGCCAGAGATGAAGAAAAATAATCTCTTGGCTGACTTGCGGTCCAAGAGAACGTGTGACCATTGCAGAGTAGAGCAGAAAGTCTGGGAAATCTTGCCATCAGCCTCTGTACCCGTGTCAGGACACACAGGTACCCCCCTTTCAGAGGAAAGCTCTGTGTACCCTGGAATTCATGGCCCTTTTGATGTAAGAAATCAGAAAGCAGCAGATGCTGCCGTATGGCCAGCAGGCCATGGGCAGCATGATTGCCTGTCATTGTACCTAAGCATCTTCCCTGTGCCTCCTCGTGCACTGAGAAAAGCATTTGGAGTCACATCCATTCCAGAATATACCTGAGCTCAGAAAAAACTCCTGCATCAACTAAATTTCTATTAAAAACCAGTTATACTGTTAAGAAAGTAGATTAAGTGTGTAATATACCCAAGTGTGAAGTGTTATCACCGCTTGGCAAAGCCTGAATTTTGGAATAAAAGTCTGAACTTTGAAATAGAAGAGCAACGACTTTGGATGACAACAAAACAGGTGTAAGCAGAACAGATGTTATCAAAGACAGCATCACTAACATATGAAATATGGATGAAACTCCAGCTGACAGGAAAAAAAAAAAGTATGTATCTAGTATATATAAAGACTGAGAGATAAACATGGACAAATGATCTCTGTCTTTAAATCCCCCATATCAAGAAAAAAAGGTTCGTTTTAATTTTTTTATTGAAAAAAAAGTAAAAAAGAAGGTAAAAAAGAAAGAAAAAAAGAAAGAAAAAGTTACATGATGCACATGGACTACTGGAGGAGGGAGCTGGCAACAAGGCTGAGGAACACAGCACCCTTCCAACTTTTCCATGTGATACCATTGACCTTAGCTTTGGATGCAGCATCTCACCTGCCCTCTGGGCTGAAGGAACAGTGCAAGATAGCAGCCACTGCCAGGGCAGGGAAGAAGGAATCTCCAAGGAATGATGGTATCCACCAGTGGGGACTCATTCCGAGCAGACTGCATACCTTGGACACAGGCATGGTCCCAGAGGAGGTGGATACCTCCACGTGGGAAGAGGAACCAAAGGGGAGGAAAAAGCCAAATAGAAACAGAAACAACAACAACAACAAAAAATCATGTGACAGCTACAGAGGTTATCCATTAGAAAAATAAAACAAAGCAAAATTAAAAAAAGAAAAGAAGCAAAACAAATTCCAAACAACCTCTTGAAAGCTTATTTCAGCTTTGCATTGTTTACTGTAGTAAACAGGGGCCCTACGAGCCCTTTCTCATGGGAGCAGTGCTCATTCCTGTGCTCACGAGAGCAAGGAAGCTCACGCAAAACCACAAGCTGTGCTTTCCAAAAATCCCACCTTTCGAAACACAAACGACTCCTCGTTGTAAACAGGGTTCAGGCCGTTGTTCATCACCATCCGCGTCCGGAATTCCTTCCGTATCGTGTCCGTGGGCAGGCCGTACATATCCACCTCCACGTACGTCCCAATTTTTTTGTCTGATAAGAACTGACCAGATATTACCTGCAACGTAATAGCAGAGCAGTAAGGAAGAGCAATACAAAGAGCAATACAAAATACAAATTCTGTTGTTTTTTTTTTACTGAGAGCAGCCTGGAAAATGCTTTATGCAGAACAGAGGTGTTTATTTCCTCCTATGAAAACGGCGTATTTAGTGCTAAAATTGTGACCACTGTTGTGATCAGACCTTAAATATATCCTTAATTTGAAATGACTGTGCTATGGTATTACCACTTGCAAGCCAGTCATCCCAATTATCTGATGTCTCACAGATGTATTCACTATATTAATGAAAAACACTGAATGAAACAACCAGATCAGGCACTGCTTTTCCACAGCTCTAAACCTGCTGCTGGGAAGCATTTTGTTCAATTATATGTCCTGACCACAAAGAGGTGAAAGGAAACTATTGCTCTGCTTTCACTTAGGCAAAGGTTTCAAACTAATCATGTGTCAGTCTGACTCCATATTATGTCTGGAAAGTGCAGGATGCTGAAAAAGCAAACAAACAAAAACCCAGCCGACTCCTCTGTATTGTTATGTATATGAAGATTTGTTGCAATTTCACTCCAAGCCAAGATTAATCTAGTCACAGCAGGTGATTACTCCAGGGAAAATTTTTATTCCATCAAGATGATATATTACTTAAAAACACAGCTAATATTTTCATTACTACAATCAAGGAGGAAAGAAAGAAAAACCAAAACACGATTTCACAGACCTAAGCTCATTTCAAATCCTTTTGCTTTCATGATCTAACGTTCTTCCAGGGAACACTCTGGATAATAAATATGAAAATGTATGCAGCTGAGGGTTATCATTATTGGGTTTTGGTCCACTCAGCTCCTTACTTACAGAATTTATATGGAATTTTGTACTGGTTTTAGGCACACAAGAAAAGTAACTGACAAAATACGTGATATAAGAACTATCTCTAGTGATATTTAGAACTTGTGTTCTCAGCACCAGATACAACTTCCTTCTTGAAGGGATTGTACTGTCATTACCATTAAAAAAACCCAACATTAATAAAACATGTTTGTTCTTCTGGAAGTGCAAATGAAACTTAGTTAAGTGTCTAGAATGCACAAGGAATGCCTGGTCAGAGAGAGTTTGAAATTTCAATGCTGCACATAGAAAGGGATGACTGAAAGCTGAAGTTTAGCAGCACAAAAGGTATTTGAGCAAAAAAAGTAGAGTGTTGAGTCGTAAAAAACATTTTGCAACTGTCAGTCTTCTTCCACAATATGATACCTAACCATGCTTTAGAACTACAACAGATGCTTTATGGACTTTTTTACTCACAGATGATTCCAAAGTAAGGACCTTCATCACAGGAACCATTTTTCTCTGCTTATTTTGAAAATATCCTGTCCAGGTATGCCCATATTCCTCCCTGCTCTATAGTGACAAGTGGTGGTATATGATTTCATACCATACACAGAAGTGAACTTCACTCAGTTATTCACTTGTGTGGGCTGACGTATCGCAAAAAGACCATGAAGGGTGTTAGAACATGATCATGTGTAACAACAAATCATTTCTAGTTCTATCCTGTTCCACTCGGATCAAGTAAATAAAGGTATCTTAGCCAGCAATTAAAAAAAAAAAAAAAAAGAAATTATTTGATGAAATCTTCACAATCCAAACACACTTTCTGTAGGTATCTTATTTCTGCTGACTTTGAAATGTGATTTGGGTGTGATGACAGTTGTCTGATGCTGTTTTACCTGCACAGAACATGTTGCAGCAATTACACCATCTACAGGAGTTTCAGAGAATGGGTCAAACGTTCGATCTGGTCGTCGCATGAAATCTGGTTTAAGTAGATACCTTATTTCAAGGAAAAAAAAAAAAGGAGAAAATTATTCTTGTGTGGAAATTCAAACTGTATTAAATACAAATGAAATGGATGCTCTAGCTTTAAGTAATGAACTGTCCTACAGCACTGTAAAACACAGACTCTCATTCCAGCTGCAAGTGTGAGGAAATAAAAGGAAGTATTATGGTTGTCTAGAACACAAATAAATGTTCATCTTCATTTTGAATTACCAGCTACTGAGAGATGAAAGCAACCCTTGATTTCAAGAGAAAAATAAATGTAATATGATCAAGAACATTTCAAAACAACTGAATGATCCATTTTAAAAATATAGCAAGTTACCATATAATAAAACGTAGTTGCTCTCATTGATTTTAATTCTTTAACTTTGGAAAAACACAGAGAGCTTTTTCAATTTTATTTTTCTAAACGAAGAAGTTCCTCAGAGTCAAGATTCACACAATAAATTTCAGCTTGAAGCTAATTTTTTCATCATGGTTACGAAACCTCGGGGGGAAACAACTGATAATGTCAGTGCTGACAGATTGTTAATTATAGTGGCATGAAAGGTACTACCACAATAACACTTACAATCTGTCCCTGAGGACTGTGCACTGGATCGACATATCAATGAAGCCAATATGTGCTCTGATGAATCAGAATGCAAGGATTCTGCCATCAAAATGAAACAGCAGTTGATCCCAGAAATGCTGTGCTGCACATTACAGAGGTTCTTTCAGTGCTGGAAGAAAATGTTTAACGAGAGGACTCTTGCTAATTCTGCAACCCTGACAGACCAAGCTGCTAGAAGATTAATTTTTATCCACCTCTAGTCTCTCTAGTGAATCAATGGTACACAACGTTATAAAGGCCTAACTCAGAAATAATCAAAAAATGCTGGAAAAATTCCAGTAGAAAGAATGTCAATGTTTTCTCCCATTTCTTCATAACATGGTTTCTGTTTAGAAAAATAATACTCCTCACTTTTCTTATGTGAGGGATTTAATAATATTTTATTAATTTAAAGTAGGGAACTATCAGAAACATCCTTTATTTCTGCTTCCAGCCTGCTGAAATAAAAAGTGGTAAAGATAAGAGTGGCTCAATCTTGTTTCACCAGCATGAAAACTGTAAATATGAGAAAAAAAGAAGTACACACAGAAGGAAATGTTAAGTTTTTATTTTCATTGCCCTGCACCCTTTCTGTGACTGAAACACCACCACATTTATAATGCATATCAAAATATTACCATGCATTATCACTGTAATATCAAAAGACTGATGTATCAATGTAATATCAAAAGACAGGAATTTAGTTGGTAATTTTCCCTGTCCTTCAGAAGAATTTGGCAAAAGCAAAGGTGCTCTTTTACTAGGACTGTGAGTCAAACAAGAAGGAACCATACTCTGCAGTAAAAAAGCTTTGTTTTTTTCTATTACTTGTGTTATTCTGATTGAAATTATAGAGACTGCACCTTTGTCAAACCCAGGAGCCTCTACCTGGAGAGCTCACAACTGTGATAAAGGCCTGGAGTGGCCAAACTCTTTGTGTTCATTCTGCAGATGAGGAATTTTACTAAGCTTCATCTACTCAGACTTTCTTTCTGAATAAGATTTGCAGCAGTAAAAAGAGTAGTTTCTTCCCAGGATGAGTCTGCAGATTTTCTGGACCGTCATTTCCTGTAATTCATCAAACTCCTCCTTTCTCCTGATGTTAATGATCACTCTATCCTATTAAGGTATAAACTCAACATTTAAAAAAGAAAAATCTATCAGCATCACTTGAGCATCCTTTGTCATGCAAAGGTCGTGAGCAAGAACTTAGAGAGATGAAACATCTGTTCACTCTCTGTGAAACTCACACTCCAACTACAGTACACAGATTAAAAAAAAGTTCCCTGTCCAAGTAAATTTGGCAATTCTGTGAACTGTGCGATGAATCTCCACTCTGAGGCATGTCTTCAAAAAAAAGGTTGAGAACAGAAGCTGGAGATGTATTTAAATAACTGTGTATGGTATTCACAATCTTCATAATTTGCACACAAAGCCTCTTCTATCTCATCTTTAAAAACTGGGCATAATTAAAAAGTGTATTCATTAGAATACCTCCTTACCGGGGATAATTCCCTCTGAATTCTTCTAATTTCTGCTCTTCACCTAGCATCCCATTTTTCTTTTGTAACACATAATTAACAGCGACAAAATTTTATTAAAACCTTATTAAAGGATTCTGCTCCACAGTGACAACAGTTTGAATCATATCACTCACCCGCACGATCCATTGTACTCAAATTTCCCTTGATTCAACTGCATTGCTAAATCTGCCAAGAGACAAAGAAATTACTACCTTTCCTGGTGAATAATGCAGACCACGAACATTCCTTTCTAGAAAATAACACCATTTGTCCAGAATAACGAGTTCAAAATAAAAATTAAATTTAATGCATAAAACCCACACATCCAAGAAATAAAAGGAAGCAATCAGGAAAAACTTCAGATTTCTTTACAGTAGTAACAGCTTTATCAACCACACTAAGTCTATGCTGTGCTTAAGAAACAGTCAGTTTGATTCTCTGAAATCAAACAGGCAGAGAAGCAACAGACTGTGGTCATGTTACATTTGTGGGATGGGATTTCCATCATCTAACTTTTGGTATCTACAGTACAGATGTCTCCATTTCTGCAGATCACTTGGAATAACAGAGGGATACAGGAGCTTTAACAGTGCAGTTAACCTCAGTCTAAGGCAGAATATAAAACATACTAGACAAGACATCCTTGAAGTATGTATTTCTTCATAATGACCACAGACAACTACCTCTGATGAAGCTCTCTGTTTCCTGATGTTTTAAAGAAGGTGAGATGAATATCACACCGGTTTTCTATGGGCTTAATTCAATAAAATACCACAAAACCAAACCACAGACATCACAGCAGCATTGATTAGTTTCAACACTTAAATGATGAGTTTTGGTCAATGCATTATTATGGCACCTGGATATAAAGATATACAGTAAACATGTAACAACCTCCCTCTCACCCAATCCTCTCCAGAACTTTGTAAAAATAAAATGTTTTCCTTCGGGTTTCCAATTACACTGGAATAGAATATCATTGTTTAGCCATAACACAGGTATTTTCTTGCCCAGCAGACTCTATCTCCAAAAGGGAACAAGATCTTTTGTGTATGTACTCTTGATACACAAAATACAAGATTCTCATATGCTCATATCACTTATTACTTGCTTTACTGGGCAGCTGTAACTTATTTCCTCAATTTTTCTTCAGCTTGACGGCACAACTGGATGACAGAGGATGAATACAGGAAAGTTGTTCACTTCCACTTATACAATTACTACTCTTATTTTGCAATATAAAGGGGTTGGGAATGACAGGCAACGGGCAGAGGTAGTGCTGGGAGCAGAGTGAGGTTTGCATTTATCTGTTCCAGCCTCTGTATCATATGGAGTGCTCTAAAAGCAGTGTATTCCAGTAGAGCCTTCTCCTGCTTCCTCAGGTAGTGAAATCAGGGCACAGCTTTGCAGGACACAACTCAGGGTATGATCATTAGGAGTGTCTGCAGTAGCAAAGGCACCGTTTGGGGAGGGGGTAAGTAAGCACAGAAGCAATGCCACAGCCAGAAAAAGGAAATGGGAAAACTGGTCTGTTACAGGTATGATTGAACACATTCCTAGATACATCAAAAAACCAATCAAAACAACAAAAAGCCTACTCTCATAGTTATACTCACACCTTCACTGAACAGGAACGATACATCTCCTCTCAGTTTACCCTGTGGAGAGGCACTTACATTCCCTGGCATCGTTCTCTCAGCTGGGATCTCAGACCTCATTCTCTGATGATGAGCACATGACTCTTAATGCTTCACAATGACTAGTCTAGAAATGCATTTGTCACACAGTCATTACTTTTTACCATCTTAATCTGCACTCTCCATCTTTGCTTTGCAGACATGCACCCAACTGTGCCAAAGCTGTGTTTTGTGAAAGCACTGATTTTTCCTGTAATTAATACTTTTTATTAATAAAAACCATTTCTGAGAGAAGTTGCAGTACTCTGTTATTTTTCCATAAAAGGGGGCTGAATTTTCCTTCTCTGTATGGTTTTTTTTATTGCTCCTTGTCTTACGCTTCTGTAATTCCACTCCACTGTGTTATTTAGCCATATGTCTGTTCCCTCAAAAAATGCCAGAAGCAAATCCATGGCATCTGTTTGAGAGTTACTGCCCAAGCCATTCTTTAGGATTGAGGTTCACTGGTCGTTGCTGCCTACCTGGGGTCTGATAGTTCAGTGAGACCATCTGGCAGCCAGCGTTCCAGAAAATTTGAGGCATGTAATTACTGGAATCCACTCGGCCTCCCTTTGGGTATATCCGACTCATTTGTCGTTTGTTATAACTGTGGAATTCATCAAGGAAAATGAAATAAAAACATCATAGAAATGTACAGCCATACCCTGGTGTCTTCAGTATTTCCTGTATTAATCTTACTATTTCTCTTTCCATGAGCTGCTTTCCCTTTTCCTTTACAGGCATGGAACACTAAATCTAGAAAGGTACACTGGTTTATTTGCAGCATTGGTAGAGAAGTGGTGTGAGGAGGTGAAAGGATACTTCACAAACTCAATGGCATGAGTCTTCAAATACCCTAGTCCGACTGATTCGTTGAAAGAGGACATATTGTGATGAATATTACGTTCTGGGAAGGAAAAACAAGACATTTTAAAACACTTCTGTAATGACAAATCAAAATTCAAGATCATGCACTATACATAAAAGCAGGATATAGCAGATTCTGGTCTCTTTCCCCATTATGTTACTCATAGAATCAAATTATACTGGTGAGAAATTTCACGGTTTTCTGACTTGCTTTTTTCTTTCGCTTCCTGGGAAATCAACAAAAGTTTCCTTTTTTGTTTAGGACAAAATTGTTATTCAGAGCCTGCGTTGTGTGGCTAGAAAAGGGAAAACAACATGATAAATGGCCTGGTGTGCAGCATCAGCTGAGTGCTGACCACTGTGACAATCATGCTCACCTTACTGCAGGGATAGATGAACTGAAAAAAGCAGTTCAGTTGGAAAGGCCTACAGAATAGAATCAACCTCAACAGCTCCATATTCTCCCAGTAATTTAGTGACTCCGTGTGGATGACCAATGGAATAACATGCTAACTTCACATTCAAGGCAACAGATCTACAAACATACCGATGGTGGTCATTAAACTAGCAAATATGCCTGTATTCCTAAACTCAGGAAAAGGTAGAGATTAAAAAACTACCTAGGATAAGCAAACACTTGTATTTCATTCAACCTTT
This sequence comes from Pipra filicauda, assembly GCF_003945595.2. NCBI lineage: Eukaryota > Metazoa > Chordata > Aves > Passeriformes > Pipridae > Pipra > Pipra filicauda. The sequence goes on along the minus strand of NW_024104953.1, from coordinate 1,212,116 downwards.
TATGTTACCTTCTGCTACATCGAAACCTTGAAATTTTACAGGTTGAGCATAGTTGACCATTGTTGATAAATATGGATGTATATTGGTTGTGGCACCTACATATTTGTAAGATGCCATCCACGCTTGTTCATCTTCAACAGTTACTAAACCCTGAAAACACATCAAAAAGAACAATCACTATTTCTGTGTGCAAACCCTACCGTTGGAATTTTCTAATGTGGTACAAAATTACACCCAAATCTGCAGAAAGTTAAAGAAAGGGCAAATTAATACAAGAAAAGTGGAAATTTCATGTCACAAATTAAGGCTTTTCTTACTGATATGTGCACCAAAGACTCTCAGTGTTACAGGACACATGCAAGAGGACTGATGACAGAAAAGCTCCTAAGCAGCAGGTAAGTATTACATGAAGTTAGTAGGATAACACTGGGATAAAAGATAAATATTACAACAGACTGAACAATGTTGGGAGAGAATGATCTATTTTTGCCAAATAAATTCCTAAAATTGTGATTTAATATACATTTGCTGATAGCACCTGTGGTGGTGTAATGCATACTTGGCACTCAGCATCAGAACATAAATAGGTTTAACTACTAATCTTTACTAACAGGAGACCAAAATGTAGGGATCACAACCTTCACTGGACAAACAAATGTCACAAGACCAACAAGAGACACTGTACCAAGTTCACATTCCTATTCACTTCACCTAATAAAAATCTGAACCCATCATTCACATAAAGATGCACTTTGTTTATAACAGAACTTCAGAAGTTTTCTACAAGTATCTCATCTGCCAGAAACTCACAACAGGAAGCATTTCTTATTTGGATCTACCTGTCCAACATTTTCGTTTCTGTAAGCCAGTCTGAAACACATTCTTTTCACTGAAATTAAGGAAAAAAAAGATCCCTGTCAATCTAAGCAAACTCCTACATACAATTTTGGTTGTTCTCCTACCAGTGAACCAGTTACCAAAAAATCTAACCTGTTGCAGGTTGTCAGTGAACTTCTGCTAGAAAGTACTAAGTATAGTCAAAAATTCTTGCAGTACAGCTTTTTATTTTCAGACTGCAGCTCATGTTTGTCAGAAAGTTCTCCTTCCCTATTTTATCAGGAAATAGTCAATAAGAGGAAGCACTGCAAAGCCCTTTCTCATTAGAGAATAATGCAGTTCACAGAACCTACACTACTGTAACTCATTTACTCAGTGAGATGGGAGAGTCAAGGAAATGTAAAACCACTTGCCAGTATTATGGGTCTGTGCCTCTACCTGTCACAGTGCAGACACATTTCAAAGAATGAAAACCACGTGAAGTGGAACCATTTATGCCTCGATATAAGATGATTATAGCCACGAGGAACATCATTTTCTGAGTGCACAGAATAGCTGAGTTAGCAGAATGAGTCCAGGTACACATTGTTGTATGTGCATTTTAGACTGAATTAAATTTCCAGCAGCCCATGAAATCAAACTGACACCATATTTTAATGCTGATCACCAGGGCTCAATCCAACTGCTTTTCAGGAATGTGCAGACTGAGGGTTCACAGATCTGTTCCCTAAATATGCCAAAAGGTACATCCCTTTATTAGTAGAAAACAGGTATATTTTTTATTACTAGGTTAATATTTATTAACAGAGTTTAGGTCAAATTCAGGCCAAAGGTTTTCAATGAAACTAGTCCTTTTCAGTGTCTTAATTTCCAAAAGGCAAATAACTCAGGAAGAAGTGACCACTCATCTTGTAAAAACCAGGGTTCTCCAATATGCCTCTTGTTGACTGCTCAGAACCACTGACCATATTTGACTATCCTGATCCATTAACACCTACACCAGGGTTGATGAACTCCAGGGAAAAGGAAGTCAAAGGGATTATGATGCCTTAGTGCCCTGGCAATGGTATCACAGCTGTATGACTGCATTACTGACACACTAACTAGCTCAATGTTCCAAGACAGTCTACTGGTCATTGATTTTATCTTACTTGCTTGCAGACCCATAATTTTTAAAGTAAATGGGCTGTACTCTGCAGTGTTCACAACTTTAAAACTATGAATTAAGAAAGGGGTAAGGATAGAATGTTTCTTAAAGTCTACAGAAACAAAGGAATGGTTACAACAGCACATGAACCTTTTAGGGGATAGAGAAAACAATGGGGGAAAGTTGATGTCCCTGTTATTTACACCTCACCACTCCTCAAGAAAAGAAGCAGAACCCACTCAGAAAACAACACAGACTGAAACAAAGTGTGGTTAGGAACAGGAGCAGCTTTAATGAGAGAAGAGGAGGAGGAGGACAGCGGAAGGAGGTGGGAAGTGTCTTACAGAAGGGATTCCTGGGAGAAGATAAATGTAGAAGTCCCCAGGGACAGCAAAAGGAAGAAAAAGAGAGAGGAAAACAAAGTGCAGTCAGGGTAAGGGTAGAGGAAAAAAAAAAGAGGTAGGGATGATACATCTCAACACCATTCAAAGAACTGGTTTCCCCGTCCATGATATTTGAGACTGAGATCAGACACTTCTAAGCAGGCAAAAGTCATGCACTTCTGTCTGTTCCCAAATTTTCTGACAGCCCTAAGCCCAATATAAAAGTATAGTCAAAGAAACCCTAGGGGACAAAAGGAGATAGAGTCACTTTCAAAAATACTGTGTAGGTGCAGTAAAACTGAGTGTAAAATTGTTAAACCACTAAGAATGCATGGTAAGTAATATGCATGTTATATAGAAAGCAATAAAATAAACTGCATAACATCCTGTGTGTCACCTTTTTATTGTTTTCTTGCTCAGAATCTTCAACAGCCTAAGGGAAAAAAAATATATATACATTACCCAAAGAAAAAGCAATAGGAAACACTCACAGTAAGGAAAAAAATCCTCAAAAAGTTAATTAATTTAGCAAAAAGTATACCCTTTTCCACACCTTCCTGTGTGGCTCATCTGTCCCATAAACTTGCAAAAATTTGTAGTCTCTTTGAAACTTGGGTACACAAGATACAAAATTCAACAGCTGGTTAACAATGGGAACAGGATGAAGGATGCCAGTCAGTTAAGCCCAAAACAGAGCCCTCATTAGATGTTGGGGACAGGAAGTTTCAGAGAAGAATGAAAGAATAACACCCCCAGACCACACAAAAGATCATCCAATCTGGATATGCAAACTGCCAGGCTCTGAAAACTTAAGGCTGCTGTAAACTGTGCTTGAAATGTCCACATGTGGAAAAGGTCTGTCTGCTGTCTGTCTTCAATTACAAGCTACCACTACTGAGAAACTTCGACAGATAAATGTTGTCTTGGCAGTGGATGTAAATTCCTAAAGGATAAAGATCAAGTCACTGATCAGCAAAGAAGCAGAAAAGTTACTCAAGGACATGCTGAGGATGAGTGACTAATCTGGAAACAAAAAACTGATCCTCAAAACAACCACCAAAAATCCCCCAACCAAAACCCAAACCCCAAAACAGTCAGGTAGTTAAGGACCAGCTAACTTTGTAAGTGAAACTGCCCTAAAGCAAAGAAGTTAAATGATACTTCAGGGGAAGGATTCATAGAAGTCCTGAAGGAGTAAAGATGTTGACCTGAAGAGATAGGTAGAAGGCAGGTCTGATATCTCTGATTCTGCTGGAGACATGCTGCCAAGGGCAGTCTGTGCTAGGAAGGATTATCCATACCTCTATTTCTATCTGGAGCAAGATCCAAAGGTAGCCAGGCAGGAGAGAAGAAGTGGCCAAAATACTTAAATGACAGAGGAGCATGATCTGACAAGGTACCTTAGCACTCACACGTGGGCTTTTTTTCTGTAGCAAACAGCAATAACACCTCCAGTGCCAGAGCAGGCTTAGATTTCAATTCCAGTATTCTGCATCTAATTACCATCAAGTAATATTCAAGTTACTGAGCAGAGACTGATAAACTGTACTAAATCAGGTATAAGTGGAATAAAGGGAACTCTTCCCCTGCCTATCAGTTGTCTGACATAGCCCCACTGCCACACCACCCCACTGGGAAATGACTGCCCTACTTTGCCTTCATTGCTGGAGGTGGAAGGGAGAGTCTACCCTAAGGAACAGTAAAAAATGACACAGGGAAACCCTGCAATGAAGATACAGAATGCAGCCCTGCAAAAACACCACTGAGAAAGGAATCTGATGTTCCACCTCTCAGCAGGGCTCTGCACCTGAGATGTGAAGCAAAATATCGGAGGCGGGAGCAGGAAACCTCTTGCTGCCTTTAATTCTTGTTGCCTTTAATTAGTATTTTTGATCAAATCCCCCACTTGTACACTGTTTCCCTACATTCTGATCCCGTTTCTTCAATGAATATTCTACCTGAACAAGCAAGGACTGTTTTGGGCTACAAAACTGTGTGTTCTCATAACCCTAAAGGTTAAGGGCATCTGGTGAAGATCTCAGGTGTGAATCTTCTGACAAGTGCTGTGACACTTCCACAAAACAGAGTGCCTTTTACAACTGCCTCCATGGGAAGTTTTTCTAAAAAATACAGATAAGAAGCAATCCCACCTTTTTGACACTGATGGCAACAGCTTCTTTTTGACTGTAATCATCGACAGTAAGGTCACTTCCAAATTTGTACTCGGGGTGAGCTTCTTCTTCCTGGTCAGCTGCACAGAAAAGAAAAATGATCAGTGGAGAAAAACCCCACAGCAACTGCTGGTTTTGTGCCAGACATGCAACAAATGACAGCTGAATACACGGGTTTGGTTTGGGTATTTTTTAAAAACAGGAATAAAATACAGCGTATTAGATTTCCAAGTGCTATTTAACTGTTTCCAAGTGTAGCAAATTACAGCTAAGGCCAAAGATCCTTAGACCTTCGGCATGGCAAGAGAAATTTTATTTACTGGATTTCTGAAGTAAGCAGTAATTTGCTTAGAAAAAGTGTAAAAAGAAAAAGCCAACAGCCTTGAGGAAATAACAAGATATGATGATTGAGTTCTTTAAATAAAGATAAAAGAAAATAGTAGTGTCCAGGCTTCTTGTGTGCGTTGTTACAGACTCTTTGTGTGCCTCTACTCTAGGGAATCATTTTCATTTGCTTTTAAGGTGATTTTCCATTAGAATCTAGGGTACTCAAAGAAGATAAAAAAGCAAAGTAATAGAAAAAAAGTATATATATCTAATATATGAGAGGACCAAGGGGTAGGCTAAAGCTGGGACATTCACTATGACATGGGTCAAAGCACCTTGGTTCAGACACTTGCAGGCAATGCATGATTTACTTCTTCTGAAGGTGGACATTTAAACAGACAAGGTGGATCATACCCTAAATATGTCTATTTTTCTGTGCTGGCCATAAATACATTCCATATCATTGGCTCAGGGCAAGACATTTACACTGAAGATATCTGAAGCTTGGCAAGAAAAATCCTAACCCTCAAAAGTATAATGCAATAATCCAACCTGACACAAGTATTAAACACAGTGCCAGAATCTGTTTCCAAAGCAAAGAGCACAGCTTCCCAGGCTCTCTCTCACACACACATAGTGAAAATTTTACTTGGTTGGTGCTCCAACATGACTTCTGAAAATAAGAGGAAGTTAAAATTACCACTAGTACCACCAACTAAGCTCATGATCCTACCACAGAGCCAGGAGCAGCTGTGGTGCGTGCCTGGGATGAGACAGTAAGGTTGGAGGTATGTACAAATAGTCCTGCACTGAGCCCAGACTTACTGTTGCTGGCACAGACTGCAGGCATGTGGGTAAAGAGCATCCTAACTGCTCATGCCACCCTACTGATTTACCACAGGCAACGTTTGAGAGCCCTTCTCCATGAAATCCTCACCGCTTTCTATTTCCTCTTCGTTATCATCCTCTAGGATATTAGGAGCAGCAGTTTCCCCAGCCTCCATCATCTTTTTCAGAGCATCAAGTTGTTCTGTTAACATGAGAAATAAAATTAAATTAGTCGTGGCATGAACAGTTTGTAGCACAAAGAAGTACAAGAGAACAATCATAAATGATTCTCCAATCCCGAGAGCTACTTTTGCTTAATGAGTTCTCTCAGTTTTCAGTTAGTAATAAAATTTTACGGAGTCAAGAGCATCAATAAACAAACACTGTTGTTAGATCTGAAGAGTGGTCAGTAAGGGCTGTATCCAAAGCTCACTTAAGAAATATTTCACGGAATCACAGAATCAATTATGTTGGAAAAGACCTCTGAGACAGAGTCCAACCGATGACCAAACACCACCATGGCAACAAGACCAGGGCACCAAGTGCCACGTCCAGTCTTTTCTTAAACACCTCCAGGGACAGTGAGTCCACCACCTCCCTGGGCAGTCCATTCCAGTGTCTAGTCACCCTTTCTGTGAAGAAATTCCTCTTAAATTTCCATAGACTTCAGAGATCTTTGGAGCAAGCATATTACTTCTTCAAAGAATAAACAGACAGCTGTCTCTTCGGGGCTTGATCCATGCAAATGGAGGCAAAGTGCTTGGATTTTCATTGTATTCCCATGTGCATTTCAGTTAGATAGGATGAAATGTCACACCACGTATGACTGAAGTCAGTGCAAGGTCTGCATGCTTATCTTTGAATGGAGGAGGACCAGGGTTTATCATTACAGCCATACTGGAAACTAATATAGCAGCATTATTATTACTGAAAGAAGATAAATATCAGAACTGGCAACAACAGCAAGAAGAGCAATTTGAAATTCCATTTAATTTCATGCTTATCCTGGAAAAACACAGCAATGCAAACATGCCAGTGCAGGCAGAATTTACAAGAGATTCTATCGTGCTATATTTTAGCTCCACCAGCAGCCTGATAAAAGTCCCAGGATTACATTCCCAGGTCTATCTATGCCTTTGCTGCATGCTGATATCAAGGCCCAGACTCTGGCACTCGTATGAAACACAAGGGCAAACAAAATGTCATTTACATATAATTCATATTCTTCCAACACTAAAGTACAAGCATTTTGGAAACTTTAGTAACTAAGTCTTTTTGTAGCGAGCTGGACTTTTGTTTATTTAATATTTGACAAGCTTTACTTACTTTTTTCTACTTCGGGTTTCAGCCTTTTATTCTTTATGAGAATCTTTCTTTTGAGGTCATTAGGAGATGGTAAGGCTTTACCTGGATCAAGCTGTAAAACAATTTAAAGAAAAGGCTTAATAACAGCTATTTGGCTCCTCTGTATCGCTATTTGGGATTTTGACTTTAGGACAGAAATAGTAAGGGGCAGTGAACAAGCAGTGCCACCTCAGGCACAACCCCAGGATCTAGTGTGACTGTAGTTCTATGGTCTCCTCTGCTTCTTCCCTATCCCATGGGAAAGCTGTGCTCAGGTAAATGCTGCTGGTCTCCAGCCTGTGCCACTCTCAGCTTCACTGGTCAAAACATTTTCCCCTCTCTCCAGCTTAGCAGGGGGCATGGATGTGACCTGCAACTCCTCATCAGAGCACTTCCTACTTTCCCTCCCTCCCTTGGTTCACACACAGTCACAGTTTAGCCCGTTATCATTTGTTCTCCAAGTAAGTCACCTTTTACCATCCCTTCAGGATGTAGTAATGCAAGTGAGGGAGCCCACACACACAGAGTGGAAAAGGACTGGCACTGGTTAATTGAAAAACTACCCAGTCCTTAGCCAGGTAATGAGAACTAGTTCTGCCAGTATGGTCACAGGGTCACATCTTTGTGAAAGGTAAGGGGCAAGTTTCACATACACAACGAAATACTACTAAAAGGTTTGTTCCAGGTTGGGAGAAAAAGTACAAAATCCTCTAATTTAAGCCCTCTCACAACACTGAGATTAAGAAACAGTGATTTCTGTATAGTAATTAGCAACCTCTCCACCTCAGGCTTGCTAAGAATACTATGCAAGGGGTTGCTCATATAATGGACTAGGGTTTTCAGTGAATCATAAATGATACAGGAGTAGAAGGTATTTCCAGGACTAGTAAAAAGTCTTAGAAGAATTATTTAGATATTTTTATCTTCAAATCCAAATCTGAGCTACACAGAAGCAGCATTCTAGATGAAGAAACAAAAGGGTAAACCACCGCAGCTTGAAACCAAATAAAAGTAGCAGAGGTGACAAATAACAACCCAGCAAAAAAACCAAAATCAACCCAGTTCCAGGAGAATGGGTGCAAACCTCCTTGCAGGAGGGTAATGATTCTCCACACCCACCAGGCAAGCTCAGGCATGGGAGTTTCAGTATGTTGGATGAAGAGAAAACACATTTGTTCTCGAGAGCGCTGGGGCTGTAATTCCACTAGATGTCAGTGCTGCAGAGCTCATTTATCCCTGGGCTTCCAGGACGCCAGTCTGCATCCCCAAGCAAGGGCACAGTTGGATGCCCACTTGGACAAATATTTGCTTTTACTTAAAACCAAATCTGCTTCAACCAGTGCCGTGTCTCTCTTAAGCCTGCCCTCCTCAGTCGACCAACCGAGGTTACCAGAGCCCAAGCACTCCTAAAGTGCATGTTCCAGGCTCCTCCTGCCACCTCTGCAATGTCTGCTTTGTGAGCAGCTGGGCACTGAACTCAGCCAAGAGGAGGAAAGGACACAAAATGCAGAAGGCTCAGCAGTGCTACAGAGCACAGGCAGCTGAGACTAAGTACTGGGCCCTGAGGTAGAAGCATAGCAGCCTTTGGCCAGCTCTGTTTTAGGCTTCCATGGTTGCTGCTGGAAGCTGCTGTTTGTGAGGAACACGGTGATGTGCTGCGTACACTGCAGTGGAACGCTGCAGATTTAGTTCTCTGGGATGCACTTTTTCAGGGCAACAACCTGATATTCACCAAGCCTTGTGTGCTGCTGCCCCTGCAACGTGCAAGGGAAGCCACTAAAAGCACAGCTCTAGCAATGCTAATGCCAGGAGCCCCCTTGGCTGGGGTCACACGGACAGGAGCTGAAAGGTAAGGCAGAGTGCTCTTTGCTGTGGCACTAAGGAGCATCTGCAGGTTTGGGGTGACTGCTGGCACATAGCAAGCTCATTGTAAGGAGAGTAAGGAAGGTCTGGAGGAGGAGTTGCAAGCTCTGGGTAACAAGCTATTAAAGTCTCAAATGTTGTGTTTGTGAAGGAGTGTCTGTTATTATCTCCTGCCATGCAGGAGAGTGAAGTGCATGCAGATTACAGTGCACTTGACAGTGCAAATGAGACTGCAGGAAACTCCTGGTGCTTAATTTAATTCTTAAGGCAGTAGTGGGGGCCACCTAGACTGCAGGACTTGATCTGGAGCATGAAACATGCAATGTGCAGCTGAAGGAAGAGCTTTCTTCAGCCGAGACCATGCAATTTATAATGAATTGGTTTTCATCAGTGACCGGCAGTTTCCGAGTTATGTATGACCTGCAGATACAATGTGTGTGGTGTATTTTATGTAGGTGCTGATATTACGTCCCTCATCAAGGGGATGGGTTTCCCCAGGCTGCTCACCAGAGCCCTGTACAGAAGAGATTAAACAAATCAGACAAAGACAAGTTGGTACCAAAAAGCATAGACATCCAAAATCATTAGTCGTTTTTGAAAGCACAGGACTGGTAGTGAACAGCACTACAGGTGATATGATCTCAGTTTGTCATCCCTTTTAAATACAACCAATATAAAAAAGCACCAGACTGGTAGAATATAACATACTGGATGTGTTTCTAGAGGCTGCTTCAACAGGAGATCTCCAAAAAGATCTTCGCAGTATTTTGACATCTTGTATTGTTGGTATTTGCTGGAAAAGAGTGTGTTGGTTAATTTTTAAATATAAAAAAAAATCACTATTACTTGGCACAATAGAATAATACTAAGTAATGCAGACATCCCAAATTATATACTGCCCACTTTGTCTCCACTGAGAAGTATTACTTTACTGTATAATTATGCTGTCAATAAAAGTCTATTATCTGACAAAGATGAATTTAAAGACCAAAAAAGTAGAATAACTCAATCTCACACAGCTAATGGAACATCCAAATATATTTCACAGCTTTATCATAGATAAAAATATTGCCATTATTAAACTGTATGAAGATAGTATATTAGCAAGTGACATTCAGTATACCTGCAATAGCCTACAGTTTTCAAGTACACTCAAATTACAGTATTTTAAATTATATCACCTCTCTCAGACATTGTACCATTTAAAAATTAAAAATGGGCACTACATACCTGCAGTGATTTTCAAATGAAAGAATGACAGGGTACTCTGATGTAACAAACGCTGTTTCCTTAATGGCTTGAATTACATCCTAAAAAATGAAATAACAGGATTCAAATTAGAAGAGGGGTGTGTGATGCAGGTCAGAAATGAGCCCTAAGATCTGGGGACAAGAACTGTGCCTGTGTAATCTGTCAGTCTGTCACATGGGAGCAGCACCTCACTGCTGAGGAGGGGAGGGTGCCCTGCACGGATTCTTGTCCGTGGGTTCTTCTGGGGCTCACTGCCAGGTGTAGAGGTCAGGTACTTACCTTGAAAAGAATGTCTGTACACATTGCTTTTCCATGTGTTATTATTGGTTCCTGGTCTTCACCTTTGCCATCCCAACAGTCCAGCTCCACACACCTAGAAATCCAAGAAAAATGATGTCAGCTTCCTTAGTGTTTCATTCCAGGTGAGTTACTCAGGATAGATCCTAAATAATGATGGTCAGAGCAGTAAGTTACAAACCAGTTCTAGGCATTACACAATCCTTTCTAAGCTGCACACATGTAATTTCAGACTCCTTATATGAGTCTGGATATTCTACCTTACAGTACCTGTGGGTCAATGTATTTACATCTGGACAACGTCTTCAGCACTAGAACACTCTTCTGATTCTCAGGCTAGCATGTCAAGAAATTATGCAGGATATCATAAACTGATTCTCATTTACAAATAAACTTCTTAATTATAAAGCAGAAAGCCCTCTGAAATTCTTCAGTTGTCATTTTGAGATCTAACTTTTATTTCCTTTCTCACAAACACTCTCCTTGTATCAATTTCTACATTGCACTGCTTTTCAAGGTTTTTCATGAGAAAAGTAAGTCTTAAATAAATATGTGTGTTTTCATTTACCACAGTAACATATTTATACACTCAATTATACAACATATCATCACCAAGGTATATTATGTAGGTTTAAAGTATCAGATTCACAAATATTAAAGGCTGTTATCTCCTGCTTCCAACCTGCATCCAGCCAAAAGCACTTGTCTGTACATCTCCACTGAAGACTTGCCACCAAACTGCCTGCCTGTTAAATAGGTATTGTGAGAGGAACTGATGAAATAATGAGCCAAAGGATGGTCCATCTCTTGATATAATTCCAAACGGTCTAGGAAAACCGGGGCATTTTCATCTGACATCAAGTATCTGCAAAACCCGTCGCTGGATATGACACCTGGAAGGAAGAAGAAGGCATGGTAAATTACTCCCAGATATTCAGAGTGGATAGGAATCAAACTGTCCCACAGAGCAGGAATCCTAGCACAAAAACTGTGTTTACACAGGTTTCTGCAAGCAGACAGAAGCTCTCCCCTTCCACCACTCCAAGCTCACCCTGGTGCAAAATGTGCCACTATGTTCCCAGATAACAAAAGAAAAAATCAGGTGCTCACCAGCTCAAAACCTGAGGTCCAGCACTCACCATTAGCAGACCTAAGGCACCAAGAGGATGTGAAGAAAGCAAACGAGTAGTGGCATCTCCTCAGAGAACAGTTTTGGTCTCTGGGACTTTCTAAATCAGAAATCCTGAGCTTGCATGTACCAGCCTTCTACGGCACTTTCCTCCCCTCTTTCATGGTTAGTCCTGCCCTGACTGTGCTACACCACTGCTAATCAGCTTGTAGCATGTGCAGAGACTGTTCTCCACTGACAAAAACGTGTGGATGTGTACCTGAAAATGTCTGCACAGGTTCATTTGCAAAACATCAGGAAAATCTAAGATACCTTCAAGGTTACTGTTGGAAATACAAGTTTATACCTTCATAAATGAAAAGCAATCCATTTCTACAACCAACATGGCACACCTAGTCATACAGAGGACAGAACCCATAACACCTTTCTCTTATTTCTCTGCTGTTCTATGCTTCAAAAAAGTATAAAAAAATGTAAGGTAAGGGATAATTTTTAATGAAGCCAAATAATCAGTACAGCAGTATCAGTTTTGAAGTGGCCAAGAGTCTGAAAAACGATCTGGGGTAGGGAAGAAGGGATTACTCACAAAGAGCTGCTGCAGAGAATGGTTATCTGGCACTACTTTGGAGACTGCTTTCCCTGAAATCATTTATGAACAATCAGCTATTGTCAAGGGACAGGCTGCAGCAGTCCTATTTTATTTTCTTTAAGACTACTTTTCTCTTATACAGAGAAATGAGTGATCCAAGTTTTCATTCTACTCCTAACTTCCTGAAAAAATCCTCTACTGGAGCTTACATTTTCTGTGCTTGGAGTCAGCCAGAGGTGAACTGTCCTGGGATGTCTTATTCAAATCCTCTCAGCTGATTCTGAGTATGGAAAAAGGGGGGGGGGAAAAAGGGGGCAAAAGGGAATTTTCAACTTGAAGAATGGTTTTATTTTGTTATCACCAAGAACTTAAAAGCAGCAGCACAGCAAATCTTAGATGATACATATTTCTAGTGGATCATTTTGTGGAAAAATGTCACATCTGGACAGCTGTTCTAGACAAACTATAGCTGAGACTTCAGCAGCTTAACAGAGCTCTGTTGTGTTCTGGGATAAAATCTGCATCAGTGAATATGATCCCTGGAGGAACACTGTGAGAGGATACTGCTGCTGTTCTCTTGCTCCTCTCCATAACCCTACCCCTGCAGGAGGTTTACCACATTTATTAAAAACCTGTTAGAAAGAAAAATCAAAGAATGAAGCTAAACAAATAGCCAAGATTGATTTATTTTCTTTTCCAGTTTCAGATTAATTTCCACCCTCATAAAATATGTTTCTGTATCTTCCATCCTGAACAGGTGGCAGCTGTGTTTCCTCATTGTGGAAAATGTGTAAAATACACTGGCACCAATTAGAATCAAAGATGAGTGTCCTTAAAAATTATAAATAAAAAAGGATAAAGCTGACTAATATCATGTAATTAATACTTGGAGGATTCTACTTCATGTAGAGAGGAAGAGAAACAAGTTTGTGAGTGGAAAATCCCCATAACATTCATAAATGTTCTCTAGACAAGAGAAATATCTCCTCTGTCCCAGGTGATTCCTGCAAAGTCCATTTTTTCACAGAACCAAAAGAGGAATCTATTAATCTGGTGCACAACACAGTGTCTCTTCCCCTAAAAGTTTAGTTAAAAGGACTGAAGGACTATAAGGAGTGGAGAAAGCTATGAATCCAGCTGCAGAGGCATTCCCTAAGCTAATAGGCCTGTGTCAAGACCTGTGACCATGAAGCAACATGAAGGCACACAGGGAACCCAGCAGGGCTCAGTGCTGAGCCAGGCTTAACTGAGGCAGGTTTAGACATTGCCTCCTGTTCTCTGCTTTGCACACCCTGCAGCAGCAGTGGAAGCACGAGTGGATGGCTAAAAGCTTCTCCAATGCTACCTTGCTATATTCCCCTAACTGCCTGGTGACAGAGGAATCCTGTTAGGATGCCTACGGGCTTTGCAAAGCTGCAGTCTCCTCTCTGCTTGCTACGACGACAGCAACTTCCAGCAAAGAGGGCAGGGAGGACAGATGGGGAAAGCAACATTTCTAATTTCTGCAGCTGATCCCAGCACAGCTGCTTCAGCAAAATGGGTAAGAACTGGGAACTAAGTTCAGCCATTGACACCTCCAACACTCCCAGCAGTCAGGACATGAGCAGTCCAAGAATGGCTTGCAGACACTTCCTGAAATCTTGCTCGGAGAGAACATTTTTAAACTCACCCACATAAAACACCCTGTTTTAAGCCAGGCTGCTGCCCTCAAGCACTACAGAGGTTACGTTATAAGAAGGTAGATGCACATCCAAGAGTGCACATGGCAATTTTTCTTTATTCTTTGTTTTTACACAGTATCTGTACAGCTTCGCAGTCTGTCTGAGAGCTTGGCCACAGCCACATGCAGGTTGCCTTTTTCTGCATTTACTCGTTGCCAGCCTCTCACACTTTGTATCAGCATGGCTGCCTTTGCAGCCACACTAACCTGGATCAGGGAAACAGTCCTAAAAAAAGAAAAAGCACTGATTTTGAGGGGGAGATATTTTTCCTGATCTACTTCACTGGGTACCACACAAGTGCTTTGCCCCCAGACCACAAAGACTGTAAAGCTCCCTTTTAAAAGCCTGGATGCTTCAGAACAAATTCCCCAAATGCCTAAACCCAGTGAATACTGAATTCCCTTCTCCATTTACCTTTTCTCTTCAAGTCTTCATCTGGCTCGTATGTCTCAATTATCTGCATTGCTCTTTTTGTGTCATAAAAGGGAAATAAAATTTCATTGAGCCGAGGATCTCGTTGGTGCTAAGGTTAGAAAACAACAGAATTCAGCAAAATAATATAGTGCATGGCTATCATCCAAGAGCATTTCATTACTGCAGATGAGAAAGAAAGAAGTGGATATTTAAAAAGAAAAAAAAAAAAAGCAGCCCTAAAACTTACAGACTGTTTTAACAGTAATTTCAGCTTTAGGTAGAAAATGAAGCTTATCTTTCATAAGAAACCTGGGCAGTTTAATCACAAAAATATTTCAAAAAAACCCATTCCAGTGCCATCATATAACTGGTCTTACTCTTGCTTGTTCATCAAAATAATGACTGCACGTGGCACATGTGCAAATGAAATGCTGAAAAATAAATAGCTAAATCTCTCTTCTTTGTAAATTCTCTCTCTAATCTTTTTTGTAGGACTTGTAAACTGACAGACTTGACTGATGGCACTGTAATCACCTCTGCAAAAATGCAGGTCTTACACATTATCTACAGCTAAAGCAAAAAGTAAAAGTAAAATAAAGCTATATTTTAAATGAAGAATTTTAAATCTCAGTTTAGAAATAAGTACTGATCATTACTTGTGAATTGTGGAAACATCGTGTTTTTAACTATTCAAAAACCAGCACAGGTTCTTAGAAGAAATATGAAAAAAAAAATTTCACAGCATCATCTCTTCAATTCACAGTAATTTAAAATATTAGGATTTAATAATATATGTAGATACAATTTAGCAGTGATTTCTAATACGCTAATAAAATTCAGAGTTTTTATGTTTTCCCTCAGAAGTGTGCTATGTAACTTTGCTTTTTCTCCATGCTGGATTAGAGCTGCACACTGTGCGCCTGATTCTCCATTAGAAGAAAATCAAAACCAGAATTGAAGGGAGTAGTGGCATGGAAGCAGATGCAATAAAACAAAGAAATAAGTATGACTGTGAAAACACTCTTTTACCCCAGTAGGTGCACAGTTTTCAAGATTTAGTTTAAGCAGAATTCAGAAACGTAACAGGCCGCCCCCGTATTGGATCAATAATTTGGAGTGGGCAGGATGGTATTGATATGGCTCACACAGCACTACCAGCATTTGCTGTAATTCCTTATGTGTAAACTTTTTGATGCTTTTTTTTCATGAGGAAAAAGAATATCCAATCAAAAATAAGCATTTTGTCTCTTTTTCTTGCAACACTGGTGCTTCGTTAACTCCAAGAAATTACAACCAATGCCAATTCAATCATGCACTTAAGGAGGGATCTCTCAAGTACTGCTACTGGCAGTCTGCAGCATCTAAAACACAGCAGGTTCATTCAGTACAGATCAGTGTTGGGATAACTAAGGAAAACTCAGATGAAATATGATATGGGAGCAGAGGGATGCAGGACATAACTGGCTAAGCAGCACACAACAGCAACACAACACTGGCATGCAACAGTTCGGTCTACTTGTGACAAGTGACAAGCTTTATACCATTAGTGACAATGCACCATTTCCAAAAATTGTAAGAAATAACAGGGAAGGTTCTTAAGAAAAATGCTCTTCCCCACCCTCTTTCTTCTACAGTTAGTCATAAAAAACCAGAAGAAATTAAATGGGATAAAGCAAAAAATCTCCGTTCGAGAAAGAGTCTCAGAGTTATCAGAAGGAGCTAAGAGTAAAAGAGTCTTCTAGTAGCCATGACCATGGCTCATTATCAATTTTCCACTGGAACAAGAGCCATATCTTTATGTTCACTTAGCTTAAAAAATAAAGTAAAATTGACAAGTGATAAAGATTCACTTAAAAAAAAAAACAACAAAGTAAGAATGTTTGCTAGTATCCCTTG
This sequence comes from Pipra filicauda, assembly GCF_003945595.2. Lineage (NCBI taxonomy): Eukaryota > Metazoa > Chordata > Aves > Passeriformes > Pipridae > Pipra > Pipra filicauda. The sequence continues at coordinate 1,195,919 of NW_024104953.1, read as the reverse complement.
AGGAAACATTCTGTACCTGGGTTTGGTGGCACAGCATATTTGTAACCAAAGTTAAAAGCATGAAGGTTTATCTAGAAAGACAACATGCCCCAGGACTAACTGTGTGTGTCCAACAGTGCTGTATTTGATTGTTCTAGTTACCACACTGGACAGGACACCCTTACACTACACATTCTTTAACCATATGAGGGTGAACTGACTAAAAAGCAAGAATTCCTGTGTGGTTCTGCAAAGAGAGAAAGATCCTCCCCAGCCTGGCCTCCAGCCTCCCTTTGGAATGGGTACAAACTGAGACACAAAGCAGTTAATAATGTGCTGAAACCAATTTTGCCCCTTGAATTTGCCCCGTGCAGTGGTGAGAAGGGAGTCCTTCTGCGGAGATGAAAAACAGGGAGACAGAAAGAGCAAATGGGAAGGAGGGAGGAAGAGCAAGGAAATGGGAAAGAGGGGATAGGAAAGGATCTCCCCACACCTCCCTCCCAGAAGAAAGGATTAGTCCTGGTCAGAATACTGAATTTCTATTTTGGCTGTTACTTGCCTTATTATTATTTTATTGTTGTAAAAGAACGTCAGGAACAAATCTCAATAGTAGTCAATTCCAGTTACTTTTCTACTACCTTTTATTTTTTCAAAATTTAACTTTAAAAGTAGAAGACCTAGACATAATACTCAGTGCCTGCCAATAATTAAATTTCTAAAAACTTCCCAGAAGCTTTAATACTGACACACAATTAAATCAGCTGTCAGACAACAGAATTTAGAAGCCAAATAGAGACAGGAGTTTGGAAAAACTCCAGGAAAGCCACTCACTCTCCTCTCATATCCAGTAACATATCCTCATGCTCCCTTAAAAACCCATAACACTTGGAGCTTCTGCAGCATGCCTTAGAGGTTACTTCAGAATAATTTAAGTTAAAGAGTCTCATGAAGAATTTCTCTGCCAAGTAACTCCCCTCTCCTATGCAATGATAATAATCTTTTTATATTTTCCAGCATTAAACACCACTGCTAATTGCAGTGTTGGCCAGCTGTCAAGGGGACAGAAACAATCACTTCAGGAGGGAGGTTGTGGGTCATTTGGTGCCTTTCAAATCATGACTGAAAGTTTAAACTCTATCTGGAGACCAAAAGACCTCCAGCACAGAGCAAAGGCATTGGTTTCAGTCATCAGAATGAATGTCCTACTCTGTAAAAAGCATTTGGCTGATTTTTCCCAGCTCCGGTCGCCAACTAAAGGGCCAACCACAGATTTCCAAAGGCAAAAGATATCGTGTCGATAGGAAGGCAGCCAGTAAAATGCATCTTTCTCCAATACTTACTATAAAATAACGCTTCTAATTCCATAAAAAGAACTGTTCAAACCACACAAAACTTGGAGCACAACTCAATTTTAACTTTTTAATCAGTTACTGGAGGCAAAAGAATGTCTCAGAGCAATAAGATTAGGCATGAGCTCAAATTTGCTAGTAGATATGAACTAAAGGCCCAAGTGTATAACCATTAGTGCTGAAGCTGTTTATCTTCTCACTGTCTTTTCTTTTGAATACTCCTTCTACAATTCAAGTTTAGTGCTAGTGAAGAGTAAGGCACACATTCCCTATGAAAAATAAAATTATCTTCTAAATGTGATATATGGGGAACTCACTGCTTGAATCATCACATGGCAGTATATCCAATATATAAATATATACAAAATTGATTTGTAACTAGTAAAACAACGTTAGATTGAGAGATTTTTTGGTAATGCACCCAAAAACATCACGTAGTGAGGTCAGCAGCTTTCCATGTTCCAGATGACAAGAAGCTACTGGTACAAAACCAAGTAGAATGTGCCTATTTTCCATGTGTGTGTTCTTGTCGAAGCCACACAGTGCGTTTATCTCTGCAATTCTGAATGAGTCAGCCTTCTATAACTTATGTGCTTTAGGAATAGAAACAAAAACCAACCCCACTCTGTTTATTGAACTACTTCACACACTCACGATGCTTTTAAGAAATACTAAATACTTCTGCCAAAAAGTGTATTCTGGAAATACAGCAATAAAAATATTTCCTCTTATTCTGCACACATAGCATTTTAAAAATCATATACAAACTCTCAAAATATCCTCTTAGCTCTTAGATTTGTACCAGATTGAAATACTACTGTTGAGAAGAATCAAACCGCTGTTTATAAAAAGCCCACTTCAGTTTTTCTTTAATGAGAAAGACAGCACATATATTTAGCTGGGGCCTACAGGTAAAAATAATTGCTTGTAATAAAACACTGGGTGTATTTTAGTTGAAACTGCATCGAACATTTAACAGCATAAAATGCATAAAACATACATAACACACAACATAACACACCAGCAAGTAATCAACAGATGCAAACTGCAAAGCCAACATGTAGAAAGCAGGACAACATACAAGGTTGGAGCTGATTTTTGCACCTGGATGTTACCAAAATGGAAAGATCAGCGGATCAAAAGCACAGCAAATAATGGCAGGATTCATGCAATGGAAAGATTGGAAGAAGCAAGCCACTGCAGACAGACTTGTATGGTAGTTAATGTATGAAAAAGCTTACTTCATTTAGAAAGCTCACTAATTGGTCTACCGTTAAATAATCAGTTTTGTCTCCATTGCTGAAAAGAAATTTATTAGAGAATGTAAGTTTTTATACACGATGCTACAGTAGGTATGATTTACATGTTGACATTGTTGATACTTTTAAAACCACCTACTTTTCTACTTGAAGTAGCTCTATAATCTCAAACTGAACAGTCACATAAAACATACTAACAGTCCAAGCTTGGCACAGTATAACTCCCATAACATATATATTCCTATAACTTAACAAACATTACTTCATAAAACAACATGTAAGTCCTCCAGCTGAGAATAAATTGAGCGAGGAAACTTTTTAAACTTCAAATTTCTTATTTAATTTAATTAGTTCACATACTGTGTTAATCACCTAAAGGAGCAAGTTAAAAATTACAGTAGTTAGTAAAGCCAATGCAAAAAAAAAAAGTTCCAGGTGCTTCCTCTAACTCATGTAAAAGTTGCTCTGACATACAGAGTGAACTTTTACATTAACAGTCTGAGAGGGAAGGAAGGGGAAAAACATAGACTTGAGCTTGTCTTAAAGTACTGTTGATGCTACTAGAATTCAAGGTTAGGTAAATTTTACAGTGTTCTGTCACTATTAGATATGGACTAAAAATACAGCAAAATGTCTTTAAAGCAGGATTAAATTAAATTTGAACTTACATCTTCTTAAAGAGGTCCTCTATGTCAGTTCGGGGACAAATCTTTTGGGTGAGCTCATAAAATTTCTCGTAAGTAAATGCTGCAGGCTCGATTTCATCATTCTGCAACAAAATGTAAAGGTACGTTTATCCAGAAAAGAGAGCTTATCTGCTCTTTTCCCAAGAGAATATCTCATATCAGAAAAAGCAACCGAGAACTGGTTTAATCTCTTTACCTGGTATAGATTTACCCAGTTTCTTCTGTACTTTCTGAAAGCAGTTCTTAATTCATCTTTATCATAAATCTGTTTGATGTGCTCACAGTAACATTAATTCTACATAAGCACAGGGATGGAAAACAGTCTGTTTTATTTCTGAGGAGTAAAAAAAAAAACCCAAAACATTCAAAATATTGTACAAATTTCAGGATACTTATATTGAAGCCAAGGAACATTGAGAAGAAGTCCCAGGTTTGGTGCAATGGTTTTAAAAAGCTGGGCAGTTCTCATACAGGGGGCATGTAAAACTTCCATGAGGATTGAAATGCATGGATAACATATTCAGTGTCATGTCCTCCTCTGGACAAGATAAGAACTGTAGGAGTGAGGAAAAATCTCAGGTGCCAGGGATTCATGTCATTCTACACCCCATCTCCCTGGCTGGAGATTGCAGCCTCACCAGGTGGTTGCTGCAGTCAGGCCAAGAAGGGCTGGAGTCTCCAACATGAAAGAAGAGAGACTGGGGAGGGTGTAAAGCCAAAAAAACTATCTGCAACCATCACCAGCCATCACCCCTTGCAGTTGGCAGGGGCTCCTGCTGTGAGCGGGGCAGAGCCGGAGAGCAGCTCTCCAAAGGACAGGAGCAAAGAGCAGCAGGAGTCCAAAAAATTAAACGAAAAAGACATTACATGCATATTTTGTGCTCATACACTTTGTATAAATGAACAAAAGATAATCTGTGACAAAAAATAAAGGAAGCCTCATCTAAGAGGTTTAAGGACCACTGTGTCATACAGATTTTAACTACATTTTGGCTTTAGTAAACAACCTACAGTGATTATTAAGTTATTCATGAACAACAAGCATGTTTTTTTTGTGATGCAAATGACTTAGATTACAGCTACAAATGTGATTGAGTCATCAGTTTATTAGTATACAAAAACAGTTATTCAAAACCGCTAAATACCTTTCCGCTGGGAAGACCCAATTCCTTAAGTGCCTGAAAGATGACTTTTTCCGTTTTACCTGATGCAAAGGTTCTGGTAATGCTAAAACAAAAAACAGTGGAGAGAAAAAAAAATAAAAGAGAAATGTTAGTCACTTTTTAAACAATCGGTTCTCCCTCCCTTGCTTTTACTGCCAACATTTTGCTCTGGCTTCAGCTGATGAACATAAGTATCTTCCAAGTACTCGTGCAGTTGAAGAAGTGCTCTAAGCTTCACAGAGCAGCCCTGCTCTGCCTGCAAGCCAGCCATTAGAAAATACATCAAAATAATGAACTGCAAAAAGAACAAAAGAGGGGTTTTTTTTCCAATATGCTGGGACACAGGGCCATGCAAAGCATTATTCTGTTTGCTCTTTTAAACTGTGTGCCTAGGTAAATGACTGTGTTTAAACAGCAGCACATTCTACAAGTTGAGGGGACTCATGTCTCCAGCCACTCCTGGTTGTGGTGACCAAGCACTGACCTGTGCCTTCCAGGTCACACATAAGATCGGTGTGGACTGTTCCCAATGGCAGCTTCCCTCCTCTGTCCTCTTCAAGGAGTGGTTGGTGTCAAATCCCATTCCAGCTGCAGTGCCCACTCCTCCCTCTGGAAGCTCCCTCACCTTGCAGCCATTGAGAATATCCTGTTCTAGTCATACTCCACACAAATCCTCTATAGAGGTAGATCTCAGCTGCCACTGAAATATTTCCATCAAACTGATTACCATCCTACTCCTTCCTGAAAGCAGAGGTGATTTCACCATGTATCCAACTGACAGACCAGTTTCTCTTGGAATGTCATAAATCCCCCAGAGTGTAGCTGTTTGGTGTGAGTAATGTGGAAGCCTTTGGCCTATTTCTGTTTCCATTTGAGATGAGTTTGAATAACCTCTGACTTTGGAAATGTAGATCCAAACTTGACAGCTCTCCTGGCTTCTGTTTAGGGTCTAAGCTACAATGACATGTCCCACAACCCCTTGATTTTAGTGTCTCAGCCTGGAGAGAAAAACTCCATTCTGTCTCCAAAATCTATTTGTAATGCTAATAAAAACTGTACATTGGGAAAGACTCCCTGGCTGCTGATAAGAATGTGTTGCTCTTTATCATCAAGCGAGACAAACATTTCCTGAGACTTTTAGTTAATCTCACGCATAAGAAATAATTTCACATGGAGAGAGGTGGGAAAGAAACTGTTGCTGTTATTTGTTGCCATAGCAATTCACAGTTGTTTCACCCTCCAAAACACTCTAAACTGCCTATGTAAATATTTTCATACTTAAAAAAAAAATAGGACCAGGAAGTGAAAGATCTAATTGATAAAATAATGTTTTAACAAATCTTAGCCATTTTTTTTTCTTACTGGGTTCTTACAACGGTTAGATCTCTATGTGCCTATTTAGGCATCTAAGTTTGTTATTTGATTTTCCAAAGCTGATAAGTACCAAGATATTTTCACTAAAATGTAGACAGAGTTTAACTCTAGGCACTTGTTTTTTAAAAAAAATCTAAGGCATCTATTTTTCTGCTAATTCTAAAACAGAGTAATGTCAGCTCTACAATTTACAACCTATTTCCAGCCCTGTAAAAAATTCTATGTCTGCTCTAATGAATCCAGCTCCAGTAATAAATGTCCTGTAAAGCATGTAATATTGGTGTAAGTAATTAATCAGAAGCTGTGTGCCAAGATTCCATGGCTGCAGGGAACTTATTTTTGATGCCAAACTACTTTTTTATTTCATAAAAGATGACAGCAAACATAGCAATAATTTGCAATGAGAGCAGCAGTGTAGAAAAGATTGCATGAATCAAAAAAGATTGTGAAAATACAGCGTGATGCTTTTATTTTGCTAAGGCTGTAGGAAATAAAACTGCTTTGCCCTCTATCAGAAGAGACTTAATCTGAGCAGATTCATCTTGTTCACCTACAGGTGTTTACTCCTCATGTCCTACAGGGCTTTGGGTAACATGTCAATGTACTTCCTCATAAATATTTAAAATACTTCCCAATTCTGGAACTGAGGAGTACAAATGTATCGTGCTTGTTGATGGATTAAATGCCTTGGTTTCTTCAGACCTTCGTGACTTTCCAACCATTACTTCAAAAATCAAGCCAACACAAACTGTTGAAATCAATCTTTTTCCGTGGCTCCAACTTATTTATCAGCTTGGCTTGAACTGGAAGGACCCCTGTCTACACTGTAGGAGAAATTCTCTATCTTTGATTTCCAACCAACGTGGAAGTACTGAAACAGATCCCTTCCAGGTACTCTGGAGTAATCAATTGGAAACATACTTACAAAAAAACTCTACTTGCAAGTTAACTAAACTGCTGTAAAACAGATTTAAGCCTCATTTGTCATAGTTTAGCTTTGTCTTCTTTTTTTTTTTTTTATATATATATTTTCACAGTTAGAAGCTGTATTTGCTTAAATCCTTTTAAACGTAGTTATACAAAGGGATAAGCATAAATTGAGCAGAGCTAATTTCTAAACAGGCCCTTGCTGAGCAGGTGCAACTTGCACATGTAGAAAATCCATTTTCTGCCAAGAGAAAGCTACATGGAAACCAAGTGGATTTTTTTTAACAAACGCTGACCTTTTTAAGTCATCACTTACAGTAGCATCAAAACCTGAAAATACAAAATATCTTACAAATGCCCTGTCCTCGTAAGAGCTGTAGGTGTAATTCTAGACTCAGACTGCTAAAACTTATTGAAGCCCAAAAGGCAAAACTGCTACTCTTCTAAGGTTTTCACACTGCTAACTGCCAGAATTTCTTCTCTCTCAGATGCAGTAGCTTGCTAGCAACAGTTATATGCCCCAGACTACATTAAAAAATCCAAAATAACTGAGAAAAATCTTTGTGACTTTGCAACTTCCAACTGTCCCAATGAGGAGTCATGAACATTTATGCCATTCACCACCAAGAGCCCTGGGATTTTCACCTTCCCGAGGCTCATCGTTCCCTATGACCATGTGCTGGTTGCAAAAATATGTTTTAAACTTAAGAAATGCAAGGAGCTCTGATTCTGCAAGTGAGACTTTTTTTTTCCCCTCGGCGTTTTACTGCAGTTCTGTGTAAAAATAACTACAGGTGGATATTGTGATACACTCCTACAGCTGAACAGAGCTGCTGGGTATTCTGATTCTGAGAGAGAAACCTTCCTTCCCCTCTGTGTCCCCAGAGCTACAGCAACTGCTACAGGAGTCCCTGAGCATCAGCAGAAGGTGGAGGTTGAGGAAACAGGGCTGTCTAGACAACAATGGATTTAAAAACAGGTAAAAGGGAAGGGTCAGTTGGAAGGGAAGCATCAGTGGTTTAGAGCAGTGGAAGAGCTACTGAGAGGGAGGTTTAGGTAAACTTGGTGCCCCTTGCACAGCAGAGCCATTCAGCTCTCATTTCCCAGCACTTCCCAGCTTGCCTTCCTCTTACACATCCCTCTCCTCACCCATCCAGCTCTCCTTCTGTTCCCTTTTTTATCTCTCCGTGCTCCTTTTCCACACTAAGTGTTTGTGGGATGAAGTGGGAAGCAGCGAATTCCCCCACATTCCATGTTGCCCAGTGCTGGGACACCTGGGTGTCTGTGTCCCACTTCGTTGCAGGATCAGGCCCATCTCCTGGCTCTCCCATGATTCACCCTCTTTCCCTGCAGAGCAGACTGATTTTTCCCTCCTTCACTCACACTCCTCACTGACACCTCTCCCAGTCCTTTCAGTAGGCAATACAGTGCTTCCTGGATGAGCCCCAAAACATTCCCACCTTTTACCCACACCAACATAATGCGTTCCTTGGAGCCTCCAGATTTAGAGGAGATTCAGCTTCATGGAAGAGCAGATCCCTTACAAAACTACAAGCAAACTACTTTTGCAATAAATTAAGCTGCTAGAGGTCGATTTATGTCGGCCTGGAAACACTGCAAATTTGAATTTAAAGATTTAATACACTGGAACCAGTGGACTGGTCCATCTTCAGCACCAGGCAGACTTCTCTGCATACATAAATCAGGGTGCTGTAGCACAATGGAGGGAATTTATGCCTCACTAAATGTGATGTAAAATATTTAAAGGCTGAAACAGTTTCAGACAAGCTAGCAAACCATAAATTCATGCCGAGGAATAGAGCTCTGTGTTCAAACACAGGCATAAAGCTCCAAAGTCTTGAAAATTAATTTGTCCCTGTAGCATTGTTCCCTCGTCGTTGCCCTCCAGTTGATATTCCTCATGGGACATGTGCACAGAAGGTGTTTTATGGCAGCTGAGTTGGGAAGATTAATACACTGAAGCAGCCTTAGCACCTTCAAGGTGTCACCTGAGTCATGAGGCTACAGAAACCTGGAAAGCACTTGGCAGGCCCATTGTCTTTCTGCAGATTCTATGGATGCAAAATCCTCTTTTTCTCCCTTGATAAAAACCCTGTCGTGTGAGGCTTATCTTACAAAGGCCTCTTTTCTTGCTCCCTTCTGTGAGTTTCTACTTATGAGAAAACAGCATGCCCCAAAAATGTGGTTTTCATGTGCTACATAAAGAGAAAAGCAGCTCAGTGTATCAGCAAGAATTAATTTCTAGAGCAGGAGGGGGGAGAACTGCTGCCTGGCCAGAGAGGACTGAAAATCAGTAATCTGTAATAGTTAATAGCTGTACAGAAAGAAATACACTGTTCCAGCTTTGCTGTTACTCAAAACAACTAACCCAACAGTTCATTTACCATGTGCAGAAAACCAAATATTATCTGGGGGGTTCCTATAAAAGCAGAAGTATTTTTGGCAGAGTTATGTCTCTTTTACAAGGAACATTTTAAAATGTACCTTTTTGTCCTCTACTTAACTGGTCTGAAAGCTTTTATGGTTCTTTTTAAAAGGATTTTATGAAATTTTACAACTGAAAAATCCATCCCAGAGTTTTAAGATGAAAAATCTGATGCTCTAAGTGATTTTGAATTACAGGAACTTTTCATTACAATGGTCTACAAAAAACCTCGATTAGGCTGATAAGAAGAGCTGCCTAATTTACTGAGGAGGTCAGCTAGGAATGTCTGGTTCTGTACTTACTCTTACATATGCATTAGTAATAATTGATATTACATTGCACTATGAAGTCACAGAATTTTATTAACATTATACAATCAGTACCTGACAACAGCTGGAACTCCCAGTTGTGCTTACCTCCGAACTGGAATTTTCCCATTTGTGTTTGTTAGGAAGGCCAACTTCATCCAGCTGAAATTAAGAATGAAATACTTTTAAAATACTATTTATTAAAATTGGGATCTAGATACTAAGGTTTAGCTTAAGATTATTGCCCTGTCTGTGAAATGAGTACAAAAAAAATAATTGTTCCATAGAAAGAACATTTTTCTGCAACCTCTTAGTGCTTGAGGCAGAGCAGTTCATCAAATGTGAAGGTAAAAAGCAGCACAAAAAAAAAATCAGTACAGCAATTAAGACAAGTGTGAAGACAAGAAAGTCTCCTGGGGTTTCCCTTGCATATGCATCAAGGAAAGAACAAACTAGACAATAATTAAAACATACAAAACAATAAATCAAATGAACAGTTATAAATTCTTTTATAATTTCTACTGGGCAGGTGCCAGATATAGCCTTGAGACTTCTTTGGTCTCAATGAAAGACAAACTCCTAAGTAATTTAACACACTTTTTCTTTATTACACTGTTTTGTGATTGTAAACGTTGAAGTATGAAAACCAATTTTTTTTTTCAATTCTAAGAAGGAAAATACAGAAAAATAAAAGAGAAGGGGAAGGAAAGAAAGTAACTTACTGTTTTTTGAGACATGTCATTGGACTGACATTGTTAGCTCTAAAGTTGTGGATGATGGATCCAAGCCCTTCTACCCATTGCTGAAAAACAGGAAAATATAGAAACACCAAATTAGGAAAACGGGAGAGGGAAGAAGTATGAAAGCTTTTCCTGGGGGAAGGCTCTTTCTTGGAGCTATGGATAATGTTAATAACTTCTGCTGAGGAAAAAACCTGCCCACTTCACAGCCTATACCATGGAAAAGTCCAGCCACCTTTCACCCATTACCATTTCATCCTTCCCCAAACAAAGTGACTGTGCTTTCCATTCTCCCAAATACCACGTGGAGCATCAGTGGTGCTCTTAAACCAGTTTATTGCCAGCCAAGGCGAGTGGTCCATTGATTGATTTATTAAGCCCTCTATTTATAGCCTATATAAACATTTACCTCCCTTTCAGTGGCAGGGGGCAATATCAGCTATTAGTAAGCAACATGATGTAATATCTGATGAGATATTCAACTGGTCCAGCTTTAGAAAAGGAATGAAACAAACCAATAACAAGCCAGAGGCACAATAATTGCTGTGTGACACCAACATCATCTAACACTGTTACATATTCAAGTTCTGCTTGCTTGCTTGCTTTCATCCTTAAAAAGCACAACATTCCCATAATCACTGGGATGGCTTTCAGCCAACAGCAGCATTACAGCACTCACTTATGTAATTCCATTTTTATGGATCTATTTTTCTACTATAGCCTGCACCTAGACTTTGCAGTAGTGTATAGAAGCAGCTTAAGGATTAGGCCCTAACATGAACACTCATTGATTGCAGCAAGAATTCCTGGCAGGATAAAGCTACAGGAAGGGGAAAAAAATGACAGCACTACAAGCCAAGCTCAATCTCAATTATGCCATTGTAACACCAGGATTACTCAACAGATAATTTACACTGGTGGAACTGAGATGGGCTTTGGTCCACTGCTAAACATTAACCTTGTGAATAAAGAAGCTTTTTGCTTCTGGCCAAATTCTGTGCATGCAGCTTGAACTGACTTGGGCAGGATCCAGAATTTGACACTTATAAATAGATGCAGATGAGTGTATTTTTCTTTTCATGAATGAGTGCTGTACATCTGCAATACAGATGGAAAAAAATCATGATTTATATTGGAGGAATACTAATGTCTTTGGGAAATGGCACACTGTAAACTGCAGGCAGCAAATCCTTGTGGGCTAAAACAAGGTCTAAGGTGACACTTCAAGAGACAAACACACTTAAGCAGATCCTTGTACTCGTGACACACTAAATCCATTTTGTTTTAGGAAAAGTAGCCACATTCATTTTTTAATTAATCTTTTTAAAATGATCTTTTAAATAAGTACTGCATAAAATATGCATTCTAATAGTGAATCTGAGAATCATTTGAAAATAGAAGTCTGACTTATGAGAAAAGCTAGTATTTGGGGTTTCTTAGGTGTGTTTTTGTGCTTGAAAACAACCAGGAACAGTCTGACCTCCCATCTCTATTTTTCCAACTGCATGAGTACAATGACAGTAGTCAGAGGATGACGGTACTGCCTAAGGAAGATAAAGAAAGCAAGGTTCATGGGGCAAGATAATATTATTTATTAGAGCTGATATAACTGACAGATACAGGAAACACTTATCTTTTCCAACAAATGTTCTCTCACCTCAGGTGATAAAGGAATAGAGCTGGTGATAATTTCAGGGTAAATGCCTGAACAAGTCTTACATAGATTTCAATTTCCTAGAACTGTCAAAATTCATCATTAACTACCTACATTTGGGGTTTTGTGGTTTGTTTGGGTTTGGGGTTTTTGTTTGGGCTGTTTTGTTTTTATTTAAATCAGCAAAATGTAACATTGCTGCTGCATTAACACTGTCACACGTATACAAACATTTATCCTCGTGATTAGTCTGCAGTCCCTTCCAAACTCCTCCACCTTTCAGCACTGATCCATAACAGCACAACGGCACAGGCACTGCAAACAAAAAAACCTTTGCAAAATTAAATTACACAAAATGCATGCTGTGAATAAGCTTCAGTCTTTTTCTTTTTTCCTACCAAAAGCCACCACTGACGCAGCACTGATGATATCACCATTTCAACCAGAAACAAACACCTACAGATCCATTCTGATTTGAAGGCAATGGATTACAACTACACCAGACATAACAAAAACTAACATTTCAAAGTAAGGTTACCCTGCACTCAGCTCTGAAGTTACTTCTGTACATCAAGAGAAGCTGCCAAAAGGAACACTTCACAAGTAGAGAGAGAAATCAATACACTAACCACTTACCAAGTGGTATTTTTGCAGGAGTTGTCCCGATGATTCCCACTTTAGAGGCCTCCCTAATCTTTTTTTCAGTGTTAATGCCCTTTCCTGATAGAGATGCCAAACCAGGAACTCCACTCCCTTACAGCAAAAGAGCACAAATCTGCAGCCAAACACTGACAAGCCACAAAAGCATCACACCTCTGCTGGCACCAAGGGAGCCAACTAAGAGCCTCCGTCCATCTCTGAATCATCTTCACATCGGTGTGATGTCCCCTGGGCAAGACATGACAGTTCCACAGACACGTCTGCCCATCTGTTCCACCCCACACTGCTGCACCACAAGGAAGCATCTGGCTGCTTGCCCTTCATTTGGGGGCTAAAGCAGGTTCTGGGGCGTTTCATCAGACATGGCCCACAGTTATCAGCTGGCCCCAAATTAACCAGGAATACAGCAACAAACAAATTCAACAACACATTCAAAACACACAGATTTTTTGTCCTTATGAGCCAGACTAGTCTCCAAATAACAACTATCTTCATAATCACTTTTAAGGCACTGTGATCCAGTGCACGGATAGCCACAAAATTCAATGTCAAGCTGGCAATATATTGCTTTCCTGACAATATACCATTCCCAGATTTAATGCACACTTGTCTGATGACCTTGCAGGAAGGATGAAAGAAGAGATCAGATTTCTCTCAGCTAACACACTATGAAGTATTCAGCAGCAGCCTTCCTTATATGCTATGATAGCACTTCTTATTTTACAGATGAATCTGAAAGATCTGTAAATTTATGTAAGTGACAAGGATAAAGATCCTCAGTTCTCTTCTTTCACGCTCAGCATTTTCAAATCACTATCTCTGCAAAGAAGGAAAATCCTGTAACAAGATGAAATTCTCAGGTAGATAGGAAACACTTCACTTGGGTCTTACAGAAAGTACAGAATGTTTTTGATAGAAATCAGGGTACATTGGATTCTTACTGATGCTAGTGCTGAGCATTTTCCAATTTTCAAAATATGGTTCAGTACCTTTCATCTGTCAATGTAACTCCTGAGTGGCTCCCTACATACAAATATTATTCCAGATTCATAGAGGAATCTGGGCCCTGCTATCTAATCCTAGAAAAACAACAATCATGAAAAGAAACAAAACCAAACACAAGCGCACCTTAAGTTCAGACCCTCAGGCTGACACAAGAGGCCAAAATCTACGCTGCAGGTTGGAATAAGCAGCCTGTGTTGTTTTTCTCTAACAAGATCAAACACTGTCAAGCATCTCTAGAAGGAGAAAGTACATGAAAAACTGACTGAAGAAGCACTCTCTCAGCTTTTGCTGTAGCACTCAAATGCTTCTGAGGCACTTAGTGACCCTGCATTACCTGAGGTTCATCGATGAAACACGGGCAGCAGTGGCAGGGTGCATGAGTAAGTTTGGCCTTTCAACCCTCTTTTAGCCATCAACCTTTCATTTAGGGGGGGTTAAAAAGAACAAAACTTATGAAAGGTTAAAAATCACCATAACCTACAGCTCATGAAACTCTAGACAAGGTCATGCACAGATTATTTACTGATGAGGTCAGTATCATCCAGGCCTCTGGAGGTCTTACCTTCACTTTTTCAGTGCAGTCTCTCCAGAGTTATTTCACACATCAGGAAAGGAGGCATTGCCCTCCAATTTTGGTATTCAGTGCCTATGACTGGCTGTTAGAGGCAAGGGCTTGACAGCTGGAGGGTTCAGGGAGCCCAGGGAGAATAGATCCGTGTTTCCCACCTCTTCCCAAGCCAGCTGGGGGCTGGCAGGACTCCCTCGCCCTCATCCAGCGGCACCATGACCAGCAGATGTCCCTCTTCCCTCAATGCAGATGTCTCAGGACTCATTTCTGTTCCATGAAAATTCCCTTTCCTCTCATGCCAGTCAGTGACAGTGCCAAACCTATTCCCTACCTGACCAACTGCAGCGCAGACCTGAAGGGTGTTGCTGTGAAAATTCTGGCACAGAGATGAAAGGTGTTCTTCTGACTTTCAAGTATTCCATCAGGAAAGGTGAGGCTTGCACACTCTGTACTGGGAGTTGCCTGATGTGTCCAGACTGCTACCACACTTCACCAAAGCTTTCCACCCTGGAACTGCTTTCCCAGCACTGGAGGGGTCTACTCTGAAAGCGGCTGGAAGAATCATTTTGGCTGCTTTTGTATGCAAACTAAGAAAAACATAGTGGAGCTCTACACAGTGAAATCCACCTCCTGGCTACAGAAAACCAGGGCTAAAGTTTTCAATTTACTGATAATTCTGCAGTGGCATAGCCAAGAAAGAAAACCAAAAGGCAGAAAAGCACATGGAAATCACTGACACTGAAATGCTGGATGGAATATGAAGATCTCTCTAGAGAATGTGGAATTATACTTGGCACAGGGCTACCTGAGTAGGTAAGCTGTGGTCATATAGTTAAGACAGTCATGAATTAGAAAACTGTTTATCACATAGGCTTCGAGACATAAGTCATATATACTAAAACAGAGGGACACAGAGAACAGTAGTAGGCTTCTGGAGTTCTGCTCAAGCATGTTTTGCAGGTTTCTTGGAAAGTTTTGCTTCAAAACACCAAAACAAACCAAAGCTATAGGAAAATAGAACTTTTCTGTAATGTATTTGTGGCATGTTCCCATAGGGATCTTCTGCTACCTCCTATCTGCCCTCTTAACAATATGATTTGGGCAAATACTTAATAGTTTGTTTTGTGGGGAAAAAAAATCCGGGTCAATCAGGCCAGGTTGGATGGGGCTCTGAACAACCTGCTCTAGTGGAAGGTTCCCTGTGCACGGCAGGGGTTGGAATTGGGTGGTGTTTAAGGTCCCTTCCAACCCAAACCATTCTATGATTCTATGAAACACAATTTTTCTGTAACTCAAGAAGAGCCAGATAGAAACACCCACAAAACCGATGAGCCTGGAGTGCTTCATCTCACCAAAACCATAACGGTCCATTTAACTATTTTAAACAAATTGGAAAAAAAAAAAGAAAAATTAAAAATATCATTCCCACTGAGAAGTTTAAGAATGTTTTTCAGCTGCAGTCGTCTTCCATGCCATAAATATTATGAGCTGCATGACAAAGCCTGCATTTACCTTTATGTTGTTTGCCAGCATGTGAGTAATACAGCATTTCTGCACGTGCTGTTTGTTCATCCTGGCTCCTCACAGGTTAAGCCATCAGTGCGTGAATCACTGTCTCAGTAACACACCTGAAGAAAATACCTATTTTCTATCAAATCTAATCAAAACTGTAAAACCAGTTTGTTTTACATCTGCTGCTCCCATCCCGACCCACTGCCAGAGGAACTGTGCCAGAGGAATCAGCACTTCCCAGCCAGATTATCTTAAACACTATTGTAAGCTTTGCCCCTGAATATGTGACATGAGCCTAACATTATGGCTTTCTGAATTAGGAGTGTTCACATGAAGCCCTCTGCCAGCAGGGCAGGGGGAACAATACTTTCTGGCAGAAGGGCAAAACCCATCAGTTGGAGAGATGGTCCTTTCCAACAACACAGCTGGATCTGGGAAAGAAAAACTGTCAGGACAAATTTACGCCCGATATTCGTAAATATTACATAATGTTAAAAAACCTGACTTAGGTTAATCTATTAAGTTAAACTCCTTAATGCATTGCCAAAGTGGATGAGCAAAGAAGACAAGAGATCCATATTCTGGATCGCTGAAGTACAACAGCTTTACTGGACTTGTGCCATTTTTGGATAGGCAGCCTGCGTGCCATGGGCTAAACCTCACATCAGCACTACATCCCTTCTGCACTAAGGAAATTCACCCCTAAATACCCACAGGCCTTTTCAAATGTCCTGGACTGAGGAAAACAGATCATCCGATTACTGGGTCACAGCAAGTCCATCTGAGAAGTAAAAAAGAAAAATACACACATAGGCTCACACCTCTCATATGTGTGTGTGTGTGTGTGTGTGTTTTAATTTTAGCTCAGGGTAATTTATACAACCTGATTTAATCAGGATTCCAAACATCAGGTTTTAAATTCCACCTTTTACAGTCACTCTCTGCTGCCACAGTGGAGCTGCTTTAGGAGTGGACCACGACAGCTGCTTGCAATCAGAGACAGAGTACACCCTATTTTGTGGCTGTTTTAAGAGTGGAAATGAAAACCAATTTCTCAGCTGAAAACACCAATAAAATTTAAGTAGATAGAGTGTAAATACCAGAGTTGGAGCTTGGAGACAAGTGGAGGGATAATAAACACGCTCTTGTTGTTGGAATAGCTGTACTTGGAGCTCAGCAATGCCTTGGCCAGACCTGCTGAGCACACTGGCACAAGGGGCAGAGGAACCTGGGGCTGCCCCACTGCAGAGGTGATGACAGAAGACAACTGCCAGCCCGTGATGGGGAGGGTTCAGCACTGCCCACAGCAGGCAGCAGCTCTGTGCATGCCCACCTGCCACAGCTGGGGCACCCCAAGGGACTGCCCACACTCTGCTGCCCCATCCTATGGGACCGGGCAGAACCTGCCCCCCCAACGACACCATTCCTTGCATGGACAGCCTGAAGAAGCCAGGAACTTGAATTAATTTTCTTCTTTGTCATGGTTTCTCAGTTCCATTATAATCCAGCCTTCAGGGAGGAACAATTACTTCTTTTCCAATTGTAAATTACTATCTACAGAAGCAGAATTCCCTTTTGTCCTCTTTCTAGGCAGAAATGTTCTGAGCTTTTGCGTTGGGATTTGCCACTCAATTCCCTTGTTTTAAAGCATCCCAATCAGGCACTGACCAATCCAGGCCTTGGTTTATCTGAGGAAGGGACAGAAGATCTGCAGCAAGTCATGTTCACCTTCCTCATGGCAACAGGGCAGGGACAGCAGAAACCAGGTGCACCCCTTACACGTATCCGGGTTGCTAAACCTACAGTCACTGCCCCTTTTTCTCCAAAATCTTGCCTCTGTTATTTCAAAAGAGGGGCTTACATCTGAACATGGATTAAATCAAGGCCTAATTTAAACTGCTACATAAAAGCTGCATAGCTACTTAACACCATGCAAAGGCTTATTTCTCCAAGAAGAGATTTACTGTGTCGCAGAAGAAAGATGTTTTCTCACGAACAAAACAGGAAGAATTAAGTAGGAACAGCTCCATGTGCAGATAACTCCTAGAAAATTTTATTTTACCACAGAACTGCAGTAGCAAATTGATGTACTTACCATATTTGAAAAGCCAATACAGTACAGACCAAATTACTCAGCGAAGGTAACTTAGAAAGCCCTACATTGATTTTTTTGGCTTGATGTTCTTTATCCTCTCCCTCGTGCCTCAAACATATCATATCAGATCAGGTGGATCATCATTGCTGACAGTTCTGGATATATATTTTGGTGGGAAGGCTCCCAAATGCAGGACTCTCACATATATGGGCCTCTCAGAGCCTCCCCACAGGCGGACTGCAGCATTACACACCATTTTTGGTAGGCAACTTGGCTCTTAATGAAGCAATAGATCTTTTCAGCAGGGTAATTAGCTCATCTCCTGTGACAGTCTGTGTAACTGGCCAACATCCTCACAAACCAATTAGTCTAATACAGCCTATTGAGATCTAAGGTGGCTGAGAAACTTAACTGCAACTTTCTGTTTTCAGATTAAATCAGAGACACTGTTGGGTTAAGTACAAAACTGAATGCTGCCAACATATCCTTTTCTTTGCCTCTCCAATGTTTTCAAAACATAACTGTGGCATGTTATTTCCCTGAAAGCCTGCTGAAAATACACACAATAAAATCGATTTAGTGTACCCATATAAGTTATACAAGTATTTCTCCTATCATGGAGTTCACTCAGTATTGCCAGTGCTTCCAAAGGTATGGATCCAAAGCAACGAAGGATCAAGCAGGTCTGGCAAGGGATTTTGTGATGCTGCATTCAGAAGAAAGTTTTAAAGCAGGTGTGTGTCACTGATCACTATTCAATATTTATATCTCACAGGCAAAACTGATTGTAATCCTAAATTGAATACATACAATCAGAAAGGAAAATCAAAGAATGTGTATTTTTAAAATCCCTTGAATGTCTGAATCTAAGGTACTATCAGCACTCTGGATCAGGTTTCTCAGAGCAGTTTACAGCAGACAGCTCGAGTACCAGGACAGGTGGAGCCCCAGAACTTGCATTGTGAACTGCAATCAAAAGCTCTCAGGAAAGATGACGTGTAAAAAAGTGCCATTGTTTCCTTAGGACTGTTCCATGCCAACGGGAAACAGAAAAGAACCTGGGTACACTGGGATCCCCTTAACTGCAGAGAATTTTCTTTCCTGCCTTTGTCCTTTCAAATAATATGAACCACACAATACAGTCAGGTTATCGCTGAACAGAATTTTGGAGGGCTGAACTCCACCCACCAGGAAAATGGAAGTCACTGCACTTCCCTTCAGCATCCCTGTGACAGAGGGGTAACTGTCACATAGTCTGCTGGACAAGCCCCACATGGAGATACTCAACAGCTGAAGGAATGATCTGTCTTATATTTGCTGGTCTCAGTATCTAATCCTGATAAACTGCCGTGCACAGAGAGGCTGATAAACCCACTGTTTCCTTTCACCCTGGCACACAGACATGTCACAGAGTGCTCCAAATGGATGTTTGCTGTCTTTCCAAAGAGTGAGGCAGCAGACAATAAGCCAGGTATTTCAGTCAGCCAAGCAGGCAGACTTAGGAAAAACAACTGAGCACTGGTGATGAGCTCTTCTTTTATTTTTAACTCCCCCCCACTGTTTAATTGTGAAATACCTTGGCTACTTCTGTGTTTTCCGCTACCATGTAAGTGAAGCTGATGTTCACCAGGTCTATGCCACTGCAAACACACACTATCCGTCCTTCCAACTCGTTTTCTGACTTTCCAACGGTCTCAAGTGCGGTCAGTATTTTGGGATCCTGTGAAACAGAATAAATACCTTGTTACAGCTGCCACATTTCTGTTACGCAGTGCACTATGGCAAAGATGCATTTTCATCTCCATATACATTTACGCCTTTAAACCTTTGCCAATCATAACAAACGAGTGCTTTCACTTCGAAACACTGTGTGTAAACCTGAAAAACGATCTATTTTAACAGTTGGGAACACGACTGTGAGAACTCATGTTTTCATCACGAAAAAGAAAAATTAATCACTCCAAGGACCGGAAACAGAGGAGCAGTATTAATCTCTTAAGTTAATTATTCCAATCTAGTTAAGTCCATAGTTCCTGAGAGTTATGATCTCTGCGACTTCTTGGCTGTTTCTTACAAGCTGGTGTCTGCTGCGGGTCAAGGACTAGAGATTTAATGGGTTTATTTTTTTAAGGAGTAAATTCCTTAGGTAAAGACAGAGCTGAAGTCTGAAGCATATTGGTATGGCTGTCAGCTCATGGGTTGTCTGCAACACCCCTTCTCATGCCCCTCCTCTACGGGGGAGGGACCTTATTCTGTGCATTCCCAAGAGAATTATTAAGAGTTAGTTATCTACAGTTACCACAAAACCACTTAACACGTGGAAGTGGAAATGTACAGTCCCAACAAACCTTCTAAACTAAAGGCCTGGAGGAGGGAGGGCCACAATTCACTGTAGAAAATACTAAGTACTCCTTCTGAAGAATACCACTGAGGATATTCCCAAAGTTTTGGGTTCCTCCAGAATTCCTAGCAAGTACTTCTGTTGATACTCTTCAAAAAGGCAGACTGTGAGGGCAGCTGCCCTCTCAGACCATTTAACTGCATAAAGAAGGATGTAAACAACTTCCTGTGTTTTGTGTCAACGGTGCAAGAAGATAAAACGAATTTTAAACAGATAGGAACAAAATTTGGAAAATGAAACATTTTTTTCCAGATCTGTAAAACAAGTATCACAATACATTGTTACAAAGTAATTAAATACTCCTGATATGTGCTCCTAATGTCTGTTGTTCAGCTTTCCCCTCATCCTGAACCCTGTACTACTTCAGAAAGACCAGAAAGCTGAACCTGCCCGCTGCAAGCGCAGCAAATTAATTCAAAACTTAACATTTTAGATCACGGTTACAAAATAAAAAACTGTGTTGCTGGTATTATCTGAAGAAATGAATGTCACCCTGTATTTCACCTTCAGTTTAAATATCTGTTGTTTAAATGAAGAGTGTAAACCACAGAGTACCTTTGGTACAGCTCCAAAACGAACACTGTTGATCAGGGAACATTCTAATACCTGTCCTTCCTGAAATGATAAAAATAGGTGCAAGTTCAAAGGTCTGTTGAGACACGGCTCCACTAGGAATTGTAGCAAAAATAAACAGTGAATCTCACTTGTTAACACTGTTAACAATATAAACAATATATTTCCCTTCAATATCTGTTATTTTCCTCTTAAATATTTCACTTCTGTCAATTCTGAAAAAAAAAAATAGGATGAAGGCTAGTTTTGTAAATAAACTAACACGGTATTTTAGATGTTTCAAAACTAGCCAGAATATAAATCGAATGCAATAATATCTAATATAGATTCCTGATATAATTGTAATATACCTTTCCTTCACTCTTCCAGCTCAGAAAAAAACCAAATTCATCCACCTGGAAGAGACAGTTGCTTTCAAAGACAAAAGATTCCTATAGAAAAGAAAACACAGACCATTATTTCAGACAGTTTGACAAATATCATAAATTTATTTATTGTTCAAAAATAAAAGACTGTTACATTTCTTCCCAAATACCTTCCTGCAGAATTTGCTATTCCCAAACTAACAAAAGTGAGGGAGGCAGGCTTTAAAAAGATCATTTTTAATGATCTGTCTTCTTGCTGATGCTTGAGACAACTGGATGCACTTAATTAGTATTTTCCTACTTCATTGCAACTATGAAGATGTTTTATTTAATAAAAGCAGTGATTCTTACCTAATAAAAAACCTTAATGAATTGGAATTTTTAAAAAATTATTGAAAATTAAATGCTTCAAACCATGGAAAGGTGAAAATATACATAATTTGCCAATACTACCTTCGAGGTCAAATGACCACATTTCATTTTAACATTCAGAATTTGGGAAGCACTTTTCTGTTAGACTATGGCAGTGTTAATGCTGGGAGCAATTTGTGGCCAGAGTATCGGACAAGCAGAGTTTGGAGGACATTGATTTGTCAGAAGAAATCAGGAAAGAATGGCATTCCAAAGACACTGGGCAAGGCAAAAAATCAGATTAGCTGAATTAAAGAAGAAATTTCCTCCACACACCTCCAGTCTCAATTAGTGCCTCATAAATTAAGCTAAAATGCAGGAAAGGAGCGTGCAGAATCAATCACTTCTCGAAGGACAGAAGGATCCAGAACTTCCTGACTTCCTTAATTGAAAACTGACAGCCATGTGTGCAGAAGAGGAAGCAATCCAGGCTCCCAACTGTATTTTTGATATCACACCAAAACTTGAGCACTAAAATCTCTTTTCTGTCTCACGACAAAGGTGCCAAAGAAGAAACGTGGGCCACACCCCCTCACGTAGGTCCTCAGGGGCTGTTCCTTGAGCAATTATTTGCCGAAGAAAAATAAAGCTTTTCTCAACCTCCTTTCTAAGGAATTCCATGTCCATTGGTATCTTTTTTGTTTATCTAGCAACAAAACTGAAAATACAGGGTAAACCAGCTATCCCTATCTTGGCAGGCCTCGTGATAAAAAATACCTTTTACTTACATTTCAAAAGATAAGAAGCAAATACTAATATCCCTGAAGGCACTTACAGAGATACCTTCAACTTAGAGAGATTTCCTGTCCAAACAAGATTAAAAATAGACCCTGATAAAATTGTTCTTATCACCATATCAATGCTGAGTATAAGGTAAACTTCTCAGCACTTTATTTCAGCTGTGTAAAATGCCCTGTTTTGCATTCCTTTAATAAATTTGGATTAAAGCACAGCTGAAAGTGGGATCATAGTAATCATATTTCAGATAGAGTGCAGATTGATTTTCTGAAATAGATAAAACCCCTCCAGATCTCAAATGGTGCATTTAGATCAGAATATAAATGTTCTGTGTTCTCTCATTTTCCCTTGTGATATGCAGGTCCTCAGTTTATATATTAAAAAAAAGCAATATATTCTCCCTCCCTCCATATGATAGCTGTGCAAAAAATGGGAGACTCACTTTGTTCAATAATGTGCTTTATGAATCTGCAAAGATGAGTTTTATGCATGTTACAGGTATTTTGATCCAATTCTCCCCTTTTCTTCCTCGGGGCTTATTTCAAATCAGAGGGATTAAATATATTTTAAAGCCGTTTCTTTTAAAAGCAAAAAACTGTACAGCAATAAAGTGTGTTGGTATTGCCTCCCCACAGACACTTCTGGAGGTATTACCAGATAAAATGAAAGTTTCTTTGTGTACAATGAAAGCAAACCATGAAATATTCTATCACATCTGCATATTTAAAAGAGAATAGCAAATGAAAGGCAAGTGGCCTCTTACCTCTTCATATCTATCAAACACAGCTCCATCTTGCATAAAAGAGGGAACTGGCTTCTGCCAGTTAAATTCATAAGGTTTTGCCATGATAGAAGAAAAACCTGAAATGGGATGAAAAAGCAGAGTTCAATTATGTCCTTTGAGAGGAGCATTTCAAAGTCCATGTAGGAAAAAAAGTGAGTTCTAGCTTTTCCTTTCACACAGAAATATTAATAAGTCGCAGTGCGTTTCCCAATCAAGAGTTTTCCCCATAGGAGTATTTTTGTTTCATATCTTCAAAATGAAAAATACTTGTAAAACCTGTGTCTGAACTTAATTATTTGAAAAACACTTGCACTGTAACTTCCAGAGTGTAATGAGGCTGGGATTAACAAAGCTCTAGGTGACACAGAATACCACAAGCTGTAATATAGAAAAGTGCCTTTTTTTTTTACAGGACTACATCAGATGCTACACAAACAGCCTGTGTTTTTTCTTAACATCCTAAATTGTATGCTACATAGGCAAAACATGTTTCTTCTGTGTTCTGTATTTCAAAAATCCATTTATATTAAATAAAGTCCTGGGTATTTTCAGTGGTATTGTATACATAACTAAAGATATGGATAATATATCGGTCAAAATTCATAGAGAAAAAAACCTGTTTAGACATACAGGGAATTAAATAAAGTTAGCTAGTTACATTTTGCACCTGTGCAAGTTTAGTAATGTCAACAAAATTGTTAATTTGAAATACAACAGAGAAATCAGAACATATGGACCTTGCAATAAAGACCAGCAAATTATCCAGTATCCTTTTCAACACCTTGGTGCCTCCCAGGTTATGTTGCTTTACACCAGAAAATGCCCCAGCTTTGTCCTCTGAAATACCGAAGTTCAATTTACATGAAGAGTATCTGCATTGTTCCTGCTTACTAATGCCATCCAGGACACACATATTTTGGTTATTCTTTTCTACACTTGACCAGAAAGTCTTGCACGAGGAGGCAATAAATACCCTTGGCAGCAGCAAGATAAGGCTGACTCGCAGCTGGCAGGAAATCGTTCCCTGAGACGGAATATTGGGGGTGACCACAGCACAGAGTCACAACCGCTGACCCCACGCGCTGCTGCCTTACCCTGTTCTCATCTGCCTGTCCCAGCCCTCCCCTGACAACTGACAATGTTCATCTCCTCCTGACTGTCCCCAGAGGCACAGCGCAGGGTTACGTGTGACCAGCACAGCTCCTGCTCCGCTGCAACGCAGGCGCTCTGCCCACGCAAGGATATCCAAGCGAGAGGGATAAAAAGCATCCATAAAACTCGAGGGAGAGCATGACACTCTGTGCAATCTCTGCTATGCAAACCAACTCTGTAGCTTTTGTGTTGCCAAAGCTCTGAATAGTACATTAAATTAAAATATCAGTGATTAGGTAACAACGCTTCCGAAACGTTCTTAGACAGAAATGTCTACCTGGACTGAACTTTAAATCCAGAACAGATGCAAGTGCTTAAAAAAGATTAAGAATTTTGTAGTATCCCCCTTCTCTGTCTTGGTCTCATTCACATAAAGAATGTTCTAACAAGAAAAAGAACACTGGTCTTAAGAACAGTTATTTTGATAATTTCCTACTGGAAAAACAACCTTACTACTTCAAAAATGCAAAGCACATTTTCATGCTGCCCATCTCTATTTCCTGTCCTTTTTTGGTCATTGATACAGGAGCAAAAAAAATACATATATCATGTTTCCAAAGCCTTAGGAATAAGATAAATGAATTTGTTCTCCATAACAATCAAAAATGCAATTTGAAATTTATATACATGTCACCATTAAGTGTTCACTTTCGTTGCAAACAGGATGAACACTCCAAAAAATGTATCTGTACTCTCGATTTTTAAAAAAAAAGAGGTTAAACAATATTTAAGACTACTCATTTGTACTTTTTTTCCCCCCTGATAAAGAGTTCCTTTGGACAAAACAGAGAACAAGAAACCAGGGCTGAGAAGTGATCAGCTACACTTAGTATTTATTAGAAGCCCCTCTTCTTTTTGCCAGTCCTGCAAATGAGTCGTAATATCTTCCTCATGAGCACCATGAGATGTTTTGAGATCCTTTCAAATGACTGAATTTTTATTAGTTTTTTTGTAAATACACTTACAATTCTCACGTCTCTTCCAGTTTAGAACAGCATGGAGCTGCTTTTCCCTCATTTCATGAAGGAAGCTGGATAATAAGACAGCCACCCCCCTGCAGCAGCACGATGGCATCATGTTCTGTACAGCTCACAGACTTCCCACAGTAGCTCGGTATAATCACAACAACTTGGAAACTTAGTGCTTGTTCTTGGAGCAAAGTTGCAACTAGAGAAACACATTTTCAGGAAGGTGTTTTCTGACTTTACAGGTTTTGTTACGGGCAAAGTTGAAAGCAGAACCAACAGAACCCCACACCACACAACAAATCCTCAAAGGTCTTGGAAAGATATCCTTCAAAGGAAGCTTCATGGATCTATGACTGAAATGATAAACACAACATTTTTATGGCTTGTTGACCATTCCCTTATGTTTAAATGTCTTTTATTATCAGAATGTTCCCACAAAGAAGAGTAACTTCAAATACAACAGGTATTTGCAGCAATAAATGCTGCCAGCACATGAAGTCCTTCTGGGGAAAGCCGACACATTCTGTGCTAAAACATAAGAAATGTGATGGCACTTTTAAGACTGTGAAGAACACACTTCCACAGTCCCTAGGCCATACACATGGCCCCTACCCTTTTTTACTGACACTGAACCCCATGAAGATCCGGATTTAAAACCTACAAGCTTTGAACTCCTGTATAAGACACGTCCTAACACTCCATCCAGCATCTGGCACTCCGAAACCTGGATGTAAAGAGTGCTTGAGCAGACACCTGTCTCTCAGAAAGACTAACTACCTTAACACCACACACATGTACTTAACACCACACACATGTACTTCATTAGGAAGACTAATTACCTTAACACCACACACATGTACTTCATTACCAATTTGAACTTGGCCGAGTGCATCATCCAGTCACAGAAATAGAGCTCTGTAAAATCCCTCCTTTACAGGTATCTCCTCCTTGTCTGGGTACTCACTCAGTGTGATGAACTTGTTACTTCATTGCTGATAAATTAAATAGATGGAGCTCCTCAGTTTCTGCTGCAATGCGCATTTTTCAAACCTTGGAGCCAGGCTGAGCCCTTCCCACGTTTCCAGCCGCCTTTCTGAAGGAAGGGGTCCGGACCAGGACACAGTAACCCAGCACAACCCTCTGTCACACAAACCAGAATTACAGCCTTTCCTCTCATTTGCATAACCTTGCATTTAGCTGCAAGAAAACACGCCTGATTGCTCATAATTTATCAAGCAATCAAGTTCTGTCTCAGGGCCTGGAGCTCGTTGTTATTTACCATCTCACCAACCCCTGCTCTAGCTCTGCTCTCACAGGTCACTACAGTTTACAGATGAACTGAGACAGATGAGGTGTGAGGGAAAGACTTGAGTACACGGAGCAAGGAGGCAGAGGAATTGTAACAAACATTTTTAAGCCCTATGCTTTGGCAGCTGTGCAGAAGGTGCACAGCTTCTTTCTGTGAAGAAAATTCTCTGTGCCTCTTAAAAAGCTCTTTTCGGTCTCTCACATTTCTTACACTCCACTCAAAAATCCATTTTTCCATAGCCCTCTTAGCTTTTAAGAACACCAAAATAAAACACAAAATACTCCCCTGTCACTCTCTGGACCTCTGTTAATCTTCATCAATTTTTAAGCAGTTCAAAGACAGTGAAAGGCAAAAAGCTATCCAAACTAACAAACCCAAACAAACATGACACTCTAACATTCATATGGTTGCAAATATACACATGCACATAGCCTACTATGATGAGAACTGCAAGAATTACTCTCTTTAGTGAAATTTAATAACAATGAAATGTGTGAAGATTCAACTGGGAGAGATAGAAGGTTAAGGAACTAAATTTAAAGACAGCAAAATTTTAATCAGAAAACTTTCAAACAGCCTTTAAAATCAAAACCTTCTCACTGATTTAAGCATTCTTAAAGTATAACAATGTCTCTGAATACATACCATTCACAAAAGCAGAAAGAACACTCATAAAAAATACACCTCAGCACTTAACCAATGACCACAGGGGAGAAGCAGGTGAAATTCAGTAGTTAAATGCCCTTTGAGCTATCTCCCTTTCTTTCACCACTGATTTATGCCTGAAGACATGATTTGGATCACATGAAAAAAAGCACCTTTTGATTCACCTGGAGTACCCAAAGAGTGAGGACACCAAATTAACCGTATCCAGAACAGCATTATTTAACACAATAGTCCTCCTCTTTTGTAAGCTTGGCTGTACTACACTAAATCTGGGATGTGGAGAATATAAATCCTGGGTTTTTTCATTCTTTGACCAAAAGAAGGACAAGGTGTGGCTGAACAGGAGGAGGAAAGGATTCTGTTAATACAAAGTAGACAAATGTTTGGGGAAAGAGGTGATATTCTAAACTAACCCACAGGGCTGGCTAGCATGATGGATAAGATACTCCTTGGATCCCATAAACATCCTGCCAATGTTGAGACTCTGTTGGAAAGGACAGCAGTATTCCTTAGAACCAATTCCCCCCCCAGGTCTCAAACACACAAACTCACAATTTCCGCAGTTTCCTGAGCCTCAAATATCATAACAGGACTTGTAAATTTATTTTTTTTCAGTAATTATTATTTTTGCCTCTGGAATGAATCCCTATTTGCTGAGTGAGAAGTGAGGAGGCTTCACGCTCTGTGTTTGCCATTTTACCACCTACCTGCTTGAATCACAGGCCCTGAACCTGCACCACTTACAGTCTGTGTGGGTTCCAGGGGCGAAGTGCAGCACTCACACAACACTGTGCTGAGTTCAGTAATCTTGCCCAGGAGCATATGTTTTTCTTACACATACAAGGAAACAATCTTTTAAAAAATAAACTAATGTGTTTCCCACTCCTCCTCCCTCTTGAAGTACGTGTATCCTTTACCATCACCCCTCTTCGGTAAACAAGATTCTTCAGGAAAAAAAAAGACAAACAGGTCTACAACAGCAGACTTCTCTATATTTTGTTTTTTTTTTTTATGGAGTTCATCCCAGTCCAGCTAGTTTACATGCAGAGTTGTGGACTAGAGTGAGGAACCAGCTATCCACAGCTAAACAGGCAGTGCAGCACTGAAATACTTATAAAAATGCCCCCTTCATTTTTTAACAGTGCTCTGTAGTACTTTCATATTCAAATATTAGAATTGTTTCTAGAGATTTACAGGAGGAAAGTCAGATCTTCATACGTTTACTCCTCAATGTCAAATTTATTTGGTCACAAATGTACCAGTATTACTGAATGCAAAATGCAGAGACAGGGTGTTTCTTAAACACAAAACCTTGGTTTCAACACTAGAACTTAAAATTCAGAGTAAGTTTTAAAAAGATAAAAGCCACTACAGTGTGAATCCTATGTAAAAAGTAAAAGGGAGAGCCACACTGCTGAGTTTCTGCAGTATCCACACTAAACTGTAAAGCAATTCCAAGATTTCACAGCTCTCCAGGCTCCTCCACAGTCAAAGTTTGTTGGGTTTCTTCTTTTTTTTTTTTCCTTTTTTAAAAAGAGTGATTTTTCAGCAGGTTATTTTTAAACACATTATTCCCACAGCTAATACAAGCAACTTCAAACAGTTCTCCCCAAAACAAGGTCCAGGAACAACAAAAGACAGACAACAGAGCTCAGGCGCCCCAACATGTATCGTCTAGTAACGTTCTCAATTTCCATGCTGTCTTCTTTTCCATTTCGTTTTAATTGCTGGAATGCACTGGCATGCAGGGGCAGCGGAGGGGTTAGACCAAAACAAGGAGCGGCCTGTTCTAAACCAACCTCTTCTTCAGCTTTTCACACAAGTTCAGGGAGGCTGCCCCTGCAAAGCTCTGCTCCGGGCTAAGAAATGAGTGTATCTGGTGCTGACCACAGAAAACAACAACCGCTGAAATGAGACAGTCCTGCCTCCAGGTCTGAACTGTGGTCCAGTCACCACCTCAGATCACAGCCATTGATTTCCAACAGACAGAATTCCTAGGATAAAACACAGGACTCAAGCATGACCTCCCAGCTTCCTTACGTGTCTTTCTTTTTGTCCTAAGGCAGTTTGTTAATGTCTACAGACCTCCCCAGCCTTCCCATTCATTCAAAACATCTCATCATCTGTCATGAGCATTTACCACCCATCCTTTTTTTTTTTTTTAGAGGGCGGCATTGTAACACTCTGGCCCCGGGGCCGCAAGCTCACGGGCTCAGCCAGGAGCTTTACTTTAAAATATATATAATAGGGTTCTTTAATATCTTGAGGTAGCTCAAGAGAATAAGCCACACACTTGTTCCCAAGAGGCACTTTTACCGATAATTTAGGGGAGAAAATATAAGGGAACTTGGCAAAAGTTCCGAAGGGCACCACACAATCCAGACAAAGCATTCCACCACTGAACCCACCCAGCACATACTGATCACAACACCCAGACAAATCCAATCCCTCCGGCTTTACCCTACCCAGAACATCAAGAAGGGAGCAGAGAAAGAGAAGCAGAGGGAAAGGAAGAGAGGAGAAGGAGGGCAGACAGGTCATCCAGCTCCCCTGGCACCTGGTGGCAGAGCAGCTCTCCGTGTCCCGACGGCAGGGCCGGCACCGCGTGGGGAGCACATGCCTTCGGTTTGAGCCGCTCCGGTGCCCGCGGACACCCCCCGGGCCCCCGTGACCCAGCGGCCGCTCCGGGGCTCCAGGGCAGGGCGGGGGGCGGTGTTCCCGCTGTCCCTGCCGGGCTGAGGCTGCTGAGGGGCTCCAGGAGCTGGGGGGGGAGTTTTCCCGCTGCCTTTGAGCGGCAGCTGCTCCGGGGCTGCCCCGTGTGGGCTCCAGGGGCTGCCGTGAGGGACACGGCGGCACCGCAGCGCCCGCAGGGCCGGACCGGCTCTCACAGGGTGGTTCCGAGCCAACACCTGGTGCCTAACGCATACCAAACTATAAATTTTACTCAATAAGTAACGTTGCTTTCACTGTTGTTCTTTCCTTCTCAGGATAGAAAATCCGGTGTTCACGTTTTCAATTTTGCAGCGGCAAAGGCCAAAGGCACAAATCTTCCTAAGGGATGGTTTCAGGGGAAGGGCACTGATCTTCCCGAGGGATGATTTCGGAAGGGGACATACTCATAATACTGTCAGGGAATTTAGCAACCTGACTCATCAAAAGACACAATAAATGAAAATTTATTTTCATTTACACGTATTATTCAGTATCCATCTAACAGCAACTTCGTGCTTCTGACTTGTCAAGTGAACTTCATTTCATAACATGAGCACATGATGAAGAACCTTTCTCTAGAACTTTCCCTGTT
Organism: Pipra filicauda; assembly: GCF_003945595.2. Lineage (NCBI taxonomy): Eukaryota > Metazoa > Chordata > Aves > Passeriformes > Pipridae > Pipra > Pipra filicauda. The sequence goes on along the minus strand of NW_024104953.1, from coordinate 1,165,523 downwards.
TCCAATAGTAAACACTAACCATATAAAAAAAATTAAGTTGTCTAGCAATGTGAATGATGCTACAGTTTTATCTTTGGCTAAGCAGAAGTGTTAGAGGTGTTTACAATTTATTTAGTATAATGTCAAGCGTCCCATTTCCTGGAAGCCATCTCCTCCCCAGGCAGTAATAGAGAACAAATTGGACTTTGATGAAAGCAATGGTTTGTGTTAATAGTTGTCAAGATCTTTTCTGAATTGCTATAGCATATGATCTATGTATACAATGTATCTTGACTTAACCAGCAGTGACTTTTATTAAGTTTAATTACTTCACTCTGTGGCTTTCAATGGAAGTCAGTGTTAAAACAAAGGTTACCTCATGGGATAATAAATTGTAGTAATAAAACAAATAAACAAACATGTAGCATTTGCAAAACGTCTCAAGTATTTTCTGATTTACTTAAGCCCAAATTCTCTATTTACAATTTCGTAAAATCTGACACCTTGTATCATTACAGCAATGAACCCTAAAGAAAAGGGACTTGTCAGATTTATTAAATCAAGAGAGTCTTCAATATGCTCTTTGGGCAGTTAATACCATACATAGTTTCTGCTGTTGTTTAATCTTCAGATGACAGATAACACATCTTTTAAGTCAATGAGTAGTGTTTCTCTCTTTTAGGTATGCCTGTATGAAGTATTTGTGTCAATTATTTGAATTAAAATCATGGGCAATTTTGACCTTTAGAACTCCAGTTTTTCCTTTTTCATCTTCATTCTGGAGCTTTGTGCTCTAATAGATCTTGAGCAGAAGTGATTTCTGTACTTTAATGTCATAGGAAGACATAAATAAATGTTTGAAATTAAAATCCTAAGAATTTAGGTGGATGCACAGATAAACACCAAATAACCTTAAGTGAGCATCGCTCCTATTATGAACACAAGAGTTCAGGGATCCACGGACATACAACAACTGCAAGATTCTAAGACCAAATTATTAACTACAAGTATCATGAAAAAGGGAAAACAAACTTCCAAACTAGATTAATATCAGCAGCCTTTCATTTTTAAGAGCAAGGGAAAGTTTTGGAAAGAACACAAACTAGTACCTCTAACAAAAATAAAACAAACTAGAAATATCAGCTGCTCCACAACCACATCCTGAGGACAGAGTTGTCTGTTTCCAAACACTGACACAGACTCAGACCTTGTATTAATAAAACATAATGAAAGGTCAAGTTCATATTTTTGTAATAACTTCTAAATCCCTGTGTGTTTGAAATAATCCCTCCTATGGTCAGGTACTTTAGTTCAAACCAAACTTTAATAAACTTTGGACACGACTTCATACAAGTTCAAAATATGCAGATATTTTAAAAACTAATAAGCTGTGAAGAACATAGATGTTACTTTAAAATCTAAAATTAGGAAAGTGACATTATAATTTGCTGGTTTTCTAGATGATTTCTGAGAAAACAAGTGTGACCCACATTGCTGGCTTAAAATTTCAGACAAAGCTAAGGTGATCTTTGGCAATCGTTCCAGTGGTCTAAAATACATTTGTGTCATAAAGCTTTGTTCACTCTTTGAGAGCTGGCAGCGAGTTAAAAGTCGGTATTTGTTGAAAGTTTAAACTAATTACAAATTTCTTGGTACCCTGGATAAAGCCATGAAAATACAGAGGAGGGAGAGTTTATACCTTTTAGGCAAGATCGTCACTGTGCAATTTAACCCATAGCACTGGTTAGAAAATTTTTGTATCTATCTCAGAAGTCACAATGCTGCTCAGATTCCATCTCAGCACCCACCTTACACCCTAGAGATAGCAGGTTTTGCATTCCCTTCTTTAAACTGGAGAAGATAATACGGAATGAAAAGCAAGAAACATAGATGTGGTATCTGCACTGGATCGGTACATTCCTTCCTTCCTTCCTTCCTTCCTTCCTCACACCCGACAGCCTGTCTCTGTTTTCATCACTCTTTAATTCCCCTGAATCAAGTCTCAAAGGTAGGGGAATGCAGGCAGAGCATTATCAGCCGGTTGGAATGGAAATTACCCACCACCCTTCTGATCAGCCAGCCCCAGCGGCTGCAGTAAATGCAAACCCTGAGTAGGAGGGATTTCTAGGTGCAGCCTTTCTTCCTTCCCCAGTTCTGTGACAGACCAGAGCGCAGCAGCAGAGCAGCTGTGAGCTGCCCTAGCGATGTGTAGCTGGGGCAAACTGTTCCCATTGGAGCTTTTAGTTGCCTTGGTTCCATTTTATTTTTTCTTCCAAGATTTCAGGTTCTCATCTCAGAAAAAAACCATAAAGAAATATAATTAAATATAAATAAATTAAATTGTCTTTAATGAACACTCTCATATCTCCCAGCCAGTATCAGGAAAAGAAAGCACATGGTGCTCATGGTGTGCACTCCAGCACTCCTGTGCAAAACACAGATCTGTGAATCTGAATGGCATTTAATGGAGGGGGGGGAAATAATATGAAGAACTGTCTGGCTCCCATTGTCTATTTTCCTCGTCCCAGACACTCTGCCTATTGAATGCAAAAACAACACTCATCACCAATTTTTCAGGAAAAACACCTCCCCTTTGGGGTAGATAAGAGTCAAGGGAGCTGGGTTGCAGCTGGTGGTGAGCCAGACTGCTCTGGAGTCCTGGATCGACACTTCGACGTTCCCCATTTTCCTTTTCTTCCCTCCGAAGAATGAGGCTACCAAGACTTGTCTTAACTACAGACCTAGTGATGCTAACCTTAAATCACTAATAACATCTGGTATTAACTCTTTAACAAACTGGGCATTGTGCTGAAGATGAGATTGCCCCAGTTCCAAACACAATGTATCATAACTAAGCAAGGCTAAAAATAAAATGCTGCCTATCATTTGGAAATCCAGAGGCTCTCTTTCCAGCAGGACAAATATGGACAGCCATGTTTGTGATATACCAGGTTATCTTTAATTTCATAGAGATGCAAGAGGAAAAGCAACAGGTTCTGAACTTTTGGTTGTTATTATTATTACTTCATTATGGTAGGTAGGTGGCAGAGTAAGCATTTCTTGTCAGTTTGTTTCAGCCACATTTCTTTTTAAATGGTTGTTGTGTCACTGCCCAGAAGCTTTAAAAGCAATGGAGATAGAATAAAAATAAGAAATAGAAAAACAATGCAGGTAATGGGACCAAGGATAAAGAATATCACCAATCCTTTAGCTGGTAAGTTCATAGTTAACCACAAAGAGGAGATGGGAATGCATAAAACATGGCATCACAGTCTCTTTCACTAATCCCTGCCTCAGAGAAACCATGCAATCTGCATATTCATTTCTACTAATCAAATATTAAAACAACTCTCTTGACATTGTGCAATGTTTCCTGTCACAGCAGTTGTTATCGAATTGGCAGCTGTTGTCTCTGTGGGGTAAAAGGAGACTGTGTGAGACTTCTGAGGAAGTTTATCTGATAAAACAGCTCAGAGTGCTAATATAGTCATTACTGAGGTATTCAGTTGTTTACATCATTTGAGAACAACGCCCCTAAAATGTCATTCTGAATATTAATGTATCACTTGTTTGAGAAATGGGGTAAAACTAGGCATGCCAGCTACTAAAGAGAGGGGTGGGAGAGTGCTCCAAGCCAGCAGCCTCTCCTAATCTTCATCCTGGATGCATTTTGGCTTGTTCAACTATTCATAATATATACATATGAAAATTTCTGGAAGAAAGGCATCTCGATTTTTTTTATTGTTCCAAGTGGATGATTTGACACAGTATTCCAAAAGGGATAAAAATAAAAGTGTTGGTATGTAACCTATTTGTCCAGCACGGAGACAAAAAGGAGAGCCAGTCTGCCAGTCAGGAGTGCTTGGTATGGCATGCTGGCATACACAGCCCATTTGGAACACTTCTTTGACATCTCATAATAAACAGCAGGATTTACAGCATGCTCAGAGGTTCAATTTATCCAGATTTTTCTGGACCAACTGGAGACACCACAGTCAGGGGAGTCACTTTCTCCAAATTCCTAACATTAAGATGCAATTCAGTGTTGAGCAGCAGGAAACAAGAGAGGGAGCTGATCAAGCCTCCTCTTCCTCGTCACTGTTCTTTACTGTCACCTTCTGCTGAGGTGGGAAGGGACACACATAGCAGAGCAGAGGACAGCTTTGTCCTCAGACTGAGGCAGGAACGTGCTCCTGTAGGCAGGAAGATAAGCAGCTTTCTCTTCTCTCCCCAGAAAGGTGGGAATACACACATATGAGGACATTCATGATTCTGGACAACCATTAGGGGAGAAAGAAATTAAACAGATGTGTTGGGGAGAGCACAAGAGTTGAAAGGAGGAGGAAAGATCTAACAGGATAAAATACAGGGAGCAATGATGGGTTATGTCTGACACTGGTGTGGGCTCTGACAGAATGACAAAGTGACCCAGCAGATCAATACAGCCAAAATGAAAAGGGAAGATGGCCACATTTTCACCATGCTGGAAAAGGACAACAGGTAGTTCGGAATAGCTGAAATGGAAATGGTTTGGGAAAGCACAGGCAAGGCTATTTTTAGAGTTTATTCCAAGTATGAAGTTGGCTTTCTGCAATATGGCTGGAAAGGAAGGAACAGGGTGGAATATACACTAAGAAAGCCCAATAAAACAAAATTCTGACATCTATATGTGGGGGGTAAAAGAGAGAGGAGTGGCAAGAACAGTGGCTGCATTCCAGGCAATAGCAGTGGGGTCATTTATTGTGACAGCTCAGGAGTGGGGATGGCAGGGCTCCCGGAGACAAGAGTTCAGCATTTCCCCATGCTGTGGACAGACCAAGAGACGAACGGGGAAAAATCTGGAAAGGTGAAAGAAATTATCCTAGACAAGAGGGTGGAGGCCAAAGAAAGAGTAGTCTGTTTGGAATCCACCAGATGCAATGAAAACCAGCAGATGCAACTAGTTAAATCCTAAAAATTGATAAAGGGACCCTAGCAGAGCCAGAGAGAAAATGTTTTGCCATTTGCACTGGCTGGATGCACTGGAGAGTTCTTAAGTGGTGCTTAACTAATGCTGCCACTATCCACCCTGGCCTCCTACAATTCAGTAACAAGTGGCACACACACTCATGAAGCACACTGCCCATCAAAACAAAGAGAAGTGTCACTGCACAGCAGACCCTGTAGAAAGAAAAGGTTACATTTTTACATGTCTAAAACCAGCTCTGCTTCGTGTATCACCATTAAGCTTTTCCAGCATAATAGTTACCATTGAGAGGAATAAGAGCTTGAGCCCAGCAGGCTTCTCCTATAAGAAAACTGGTCAGCTAGTTCAGACTGCTTTTTTTTCTGTCACATACTTATTAAATGCTTCAGACTGTTTAATGTGATAAAAATGTCTAGACTGGTTTTTGACTGAAAGCTTAAAGAAGAGTGTTCTTTGCCCTTGGCTAGCAAACCCCTTTGCTGCTTTCTGGGTAAGCACATGCCGTCCTTCTGCAGCCCACACGTTCTGCATACATTCAATAAATGCATTTCAGGCATCTCCACAAATCTTGAGATTTCAGAGACAACCCAACCCCCCCCCCCCCCGGGAAATCTGAGGCATATACACACAGTATATAGGTACAATACAGTATAGGGCTGCTTTGCAAGGAAAAATCTGGAGGTTTTAATCAAAGTACAAGCATTGTTGAGAAAAAGAAGGTGACAGAGCACCTCTCACAGCCCAGTGAACAAGAGAAGCAGAAAAATAACCAAAAATGTCCTGCTGGGGTTGATAAACAGCAAGACATTTTGCTGAAGCAGGGAGCAAAGGTGGAGGTTAGGCAAGAAACCCCAGTGGGCACGTTAGAAAAAGCATTACCACATGTGAATCAGTGCATCCGATGCTTTGTGGTTGCTCTCAGTCTCCAGCAGCTGTTTATTTTTGTATAACAAAACTTGTAACGTAATTACAATCACTCTAAACTTAGATGCAAGTACACAATTTATACTAAAAATATCACTGGCAGTGAAATTACCCAGCTCAACTGGCACACACCCTCCAGCCCTTTCTTTTTAGGGTCTATAAATCTGCATCTGTGGAGTGGGTCGTGGTCAAGGAACAGGTGCATCTGATTCTTGTCAGCATGTGTGACTTGCATGTTGGAAACTAAGCTGCATACCATGGAAAAAGCTTGAGAAGAAACACTATCCCTGGACACCACTCGTTGTAGCTGACTCCCATAGGAAATAAAACGTGCCAAAAGAATTAAAAGACAACGTGATGTGACAGAAACATCACTCTGGCACAGTCCACAACTGGATTGTCAAATCACGTACCAAAGTCCCACTTCCCATCTTCCTGTACCCTATTTGTTCCCAGAGAAGTCCTAACATCCTGAGGATGATTTTTTGTTTAAAATGCTTTTAATCCCCATCCAAGACTCTAATTAACTCCTGTTCTCTGTGATTGGACCATAAAGTGCATTGCCAGTCAAAGGAGTCGAAAAAGAAGCAACTGACCATACTCTGCAGGAAAACAACTTTTCCTCATTAAAAAAAACTGTGGGCAAAAGGATTGGTACAGTAAAGGTACAGACCCACCACCAAGAATTTCTGTTTCCATTCCCCTTAAGATACCATTTTTGCTGAGCAAGTCAAAATATTGCCTCTCTTAAAAGCAAGACTGTGGTTTTTCAGCATCACCAGGGAAGGTGATTTTATTGGTTGTGGAGCACTTGAACACTATACAGCTCCACTATACAATGGAGAACAGACTGAGCAAGGTGCCAATTTTTAAAAAGAATCTTCTGTGAAATAACTACTTGTACAAGTTGAAAGTTTGCATCAGGAAGGTTGCACACTGTGAGGTTTTTTGCTTGTTTTCTTAAATATTAATATTTAGAAGGGTTTAGATCAATAAATCTTCCCCTTTGTCAGCACACTCTCCTGCAGTCTTTGTGTCTGTTCAGTCCCCATCCATGTCAGAAGGTGCTTTGCATAATCATGGAATTTCTGAATTAAATCCCTTCTCTGCTCCCTATATGCTTGTGTTCTTTGGGCATCTGAGTGAAATGGCACATGGAGGGAAAAGGGAATAGGCCCAGCTGGTGTTTCTCTGGAAAGACCCATTCCATCCCGAGTAACACCAAGAGTGGTCTGCAAATTTTTTATGCTGAGCAGCTGGCAGAGCCCTCCTGAAAGCAAGGCAACCAGGCTGTGCTTACTGAGATACCAGGCTGTTGGCAAGGTTTTTTGGATGGGACATAAAAGCAGCACAGGGAATAGAGAGGCTACTGCTCTCCCTGAAACAGAAGTGGCTGGCACAAAAACACAAAGAACAGATTTTATAGTTACAGCTTTCCCTTCCAAAGTTGTGTTTCTGCTGTTTTCTCCAAACTCTCAATAAGGGGCTGGTTGAGGGTTAATCAATAACACTGCTCACTGCTGTATGCAAACTACCATGCGTGAAGATTTGTGTGTAAGAAAGTGTGAACTGACTGAGCCCACCTCAGAGTGTTCTTGATTAACCAACATTAGGGGCACAGATACCTATTAGCTTTGTAAACAGGCAGAGCAGTGGACATCACTGTCCCCAAGTTAATTGTTACCAGTGTGTGCTGGAGGCAATCACTTATCAGAGGTAATTAGAGCAACCCAACTGCAGAAAACCCAGGAAAACGCAACACAGCTGCTCAGTCAGAAGTGCCAGCAAAAAACTGGCCCCTTTGGAGAGATCAGAGATGATAAAATGAACCAATCCAACTGTCCCTCACAGAAAAGAGTGGTCCTAACCCCTTGCTTCTGCTTCCTTTTCAATGATCCCATGCCTTCTGGCCCGAGTGATCTCAGCTCAACCAGTTCACCTCTGTACAGTGGTGGAAAGCTCTTAGTTTCTGCTGGTTTTGTGCACTATGCCCCAGTCACACAGGAGTGAAGTTGTGACCAGCACAAAGGACAGACTGGCAGCATGTGACTGAGAGGAGCAAAAGCACCAACTCTTTGGTGGCAGCAAACTGTATCTCACACACAGCACTGGGAAAGACCTTTGTGATTTTGAGAACTGGCTGACTTGGAGTATACTTACAGCTTTGATTCTCTGCAGTTCATTTTGTCAGGGCTGTTGGTCTAATCTACCAATTCTCAAGCAAGTTTGCTGCTTCTTTAAATTTTACAACAAATTACAAGCTTTGCATTATGACCTGGTTGCAAAGCCATTTAGGAACTTGCTTATTGTAATGTTAAAAAGCAAACTCACAGCCAACAGCTGCCACAGCTGGCAAGTTGAAACATTTTCAAGAACTTATTTATTTATTCACGTGATATATTAATAAATTGAACACAAAGGAACAGATAGCAGAACTATTGAGCAGAAAAAAAGATGGACAAAATTTATACTCAGTTTGTTTTTGAAGCTGTGGTTAAAGAACCACCTGATCTTAAAGTTCAGGATAGCAATACTTGAAAATCAGGTTGAACACAAGATCATGCAGGTGCTGGATGTGATAAGCAGAGAAACTGCACTTTCTGTCGGAAATCCAAATTCACACACAAGATAAGAAGGAATAAGTTACTCAGGCAAACCCATCACTGTGGCAGAACTATCAGATCTAGGAAACAAAGGCTGCTGTTTTCAAGCCTGTATAATGGACAGTACTCTGTTACAATTAGAGAAATCAAACTTCCTTTTGCTTTCAGACTGAGTCCTGACAGGCACAAGATAATGTCAGCTCTATCCAAACCTGCCTTTCTTAGTTGTGCCTTTGTTTTGGAGCAGAAGTATGAAGTCAGGATATAAACCAGGTTGATACACCAACTACCAAAAGGCTCAAAAGTAACAAAAAGAACGCAATTATAAATAAGATCTCCAGCCACGCTACCTGAACTGTGGTCTTGGGCATGTGCCACAAACTGAACCTGAGGAACACGAAGTCTCATCAGCAATACCACACTGCAGAGCAAAGCCACCCCCTCTGCAATCACCCCTCCAGCTCAAATTCAGGCAGGGCCCCACAGACCCGCTCTAAAGATGACAGGCCCTAAGACCAGTTTACCCGATGTTGTTTACAAAAATATTCCTGAAAAACATGTGCTTACGTCTTTAAAATTTCAGTCAATGTTAAACAAGAAAACAAACAAAAAAAAGTATGAAAATTAAGGTTGTTTTGTTGTTGTTGTTTGGCGGCTTGTTTGTTGTTTTTGTTTGCTTGGGGTTTTTTAATGGGTATTAGGAGATATCTCCGTTTTCCTGTATCGAGAGCACAGAGAATTCTTGGAGGATGTGACACCTCAATCCACCATTCTGTTCACACACAAAAATGTTCTGGCATGAATTAAGTCATTTTTCCAACTGGAACAAGGTGGTCCCTCAGTGGCAAACTGGTCAAAGATCAGGTATCCCCGATACACAAAAAGCAGCTCAGATTCCAATAGCACAAGTGTTTTATTCCAGCCTTCAGTGGGGTGCTGGAACAACCTCACTGTGCTGGTTCTCAGTCACACACAGCTCCACGTTACTACAGCTGGGCTGCTTCCAGCTCATTTAGTGCTTGCCCAGGGATCTTGGGAATTTCTACCCGTTATGGTATGTAGGGCAACCATACCTTCTCTGCTGCAACACTCCAGCGTGAATGCTGTTCCACAGCACATTTTCAGTCACTCAAAACAGGTTGGCTGAAAGCCTTGCAATATCACAAAGCAATCTTTGAAGCAATCAGAGATGATTTTAGACTGCAGTAATATTCTCCAAGACCCTCCAGTAACATTTGTCTTTGTTCAGAGTAACAGCCTGCAGTCACTGAATCCTCCATAAATTACTCCGCACAAGCAGCACTGCTCTAATACTGATTATATCTTGTGAAAATGAGTACCTGCTCCTCTCTAACACATCAAGACAGTAAAAACACAGCTCTCTAATATATTTCTGTCTTCCAACTATGAGCCTCTCCAGGCAGGTGCACTACAAGGTGAGATTACTTCAGCAAAGCCTGGGTGAAACCCAGACCCCGGGTTTGTACTGTAGCCTTTAAAATTGAGAGTTCAATAAATCCATTGTTTAAGGATTAAGTTGAAACTGAAACTTGAGAAACTGAAGCAAGTTCAAACAGGAAAAGTATGCTTTTTTCCCCACTGACTCTGACCTATGCTCAGCTCACACATCAATGCTTAGGGAGGACCCAAGAGAATCCCACAAGCCTTTCAAGCAATGCTTCAATGTAAACAACCTTCTAGCCAGAGTCAAGTGATCCATCTCAAGAACATCTTGGACGGCACAAGCCTAGTTTTTTTTTCTTATCCTGTAAAAGACATAAGCAAACAATTGTAAATTATGACAGTCAACATATAGAGATGACCTAAAACTGCTCAGTCAACTTCAGGGAAGGGTCCAGTCCCTCTGTTATAAACAATGGGAGAGAGAAGTGGGACAGTGGGACACCTGGGAGGTGCAAAGGATGCCAGTTCTAAGCATTCTGCTGGCAGAGGATCAGCCAGGGTGAGACACTCAGCTTCATTACAATTTTCACAACGTTTTCTGTTTCTCCCAAAGCCCTGGACAGCACACGATTAAAAAAGAATCTCTGCATCCATCTTCCACAGAATCCATCAGGTTGGGAAAGATCTCTGGGATCATCGAGTCCAACCTTTGATTGATGAGCACCTTGTCAACTAGGCCATGGCACTAAATGTCCAGTCTTTCCTTAAACACCTCCAAGGACAGTGACTCCATCACCTCCCTGGACAATCCATTCCAATGTTTAATCACCCCTTCTGTGAAGAAATTCCTCTTCACGGCCAACCTGAACCTCACCTGGTGTAGCTTGAAACTATGACATGGTTAACAAATAAAACTTAGAAATGTGACTTCATTGCCTCTGAAATATTGTTAAGATCAGAAACAGATAAATGAACTAAACCACACAATTTTTAGTGACTTCCTTTTGGATACTCCTTGACCACTTAGTGTGCACTGTTTCACAGTGAAGAGTTGGAAGTTCTGGCACTGAGAGATGTTTCTCCTCAGTAAAATGGACTTGGAGACACCCTTCATGTTTCAAGTGATGAATTAGAATTTATGCCTTACTAGTAAGTTACTAAATTGCATTGCCTGTTTCATGGAGGATGAATAAAATAAAATGTTACCTCAAAACACACAGAACCCAGAGATTCAATTTCTGCTAAGCACGACCATGGGGGCTATTTCCTTGCACATAACCAATAATAAAGAAAAAGCAACAGGTACAGATATTGCTAATACAAATATTAACCAGCTATAATAAGCAGAAAACAAGAACAGTGAGGAATACAGGTGCAATAAACTGAAAGTACTTAAGGAAGGTTTCTGTGCTTTGTGGACAATGTCAGAACAAATTTGCTTAAATATAATTAATTACATGAACACAATCTTTGATACATGACACATTCATCCCATTTTAACATCACAGAATCTTGTTTCTTTGTATCTTACAGAAGAAAAATGTTTCAGGACTGGACAATGTAATTTAGTGTAAGAGGCACTGAGAAAAAACACTGGTTTTTTTTTAAAAGATTAGCAAGGTAACCTTATGTAAAACATCTTCATTTCACTTTGCTTTTTCTTCCTGGTGATGAATTCTTCCTACATACACCCAATGTGTACTTTTCAGATACATAGTGTCATATTTAATAATTCCCCTTAGAAAGTAGGGAGAAAAATTAAAGCTAACTTGTCTCATTTCCTACTCTTGTGTAACAAACATCATATTCTTCTGCTTCATAGCAATACATAGTGACAAAATCTGTGCTTAAGTCTTATTGAAAAAAACACTGAATAGATCCAAAGGAATATGAAGAGGTAAAAGGGGAAAATTCCTCTTTGCATCTCTTCAGGCTTTGAAAATCAAATTCTAGTATGGTAATAAACTTGACTGTACACAGCATTGTTCATCAGGTGGTTGGAAAGCTCCCCAGAAAAACAGACCCCTCTCACAGACAAGAGAAAGGCTATGAATGACAGAAAACAGAGATGACCTAAGAGAATAATTTCATTTCTCACCCTCCAGATGTGCAATGGTATTAATTTTATATATCAAAGGTCTATTTTCACCATAAGACCTAATTTGACATTGCGCAACGACTACATTTGTGCTTTCAGTTAACAACCTAAATGTACCCAACTGGCCAGCTGGGAGAAGTTTGCTCATTTAGATGGACACAGCTACTCCATCTCCAGGTTTAAAAACCATGGACTGCACTCCCACAGGAGCAGGGGGATATAACAATAAAAGTTTAGTGAATTGGCCAGAATCACCTCTGAGACTCAGTTAACTCACACCCTTCTGTGAACTTCAGTGAATCATTTCTTGGTACAGGTTTAAATACACTTGCAAACCTGGTCCAAGGACCGGGAGGTCAAAACCACATCAAAGCCCAGCTCAGTCCCTCGAAGTCTGGTTCTGCAGAAGGTATCCAGGGCATTGCCATCTTCTTCCTGGGGTCAAAATTCTACCTGAATCTCCCGGTCCACTCCTCTGAACATCGCAAATGCTCACTAAGAATTTTCCTGTGATTTTTGACTTGTTTATAAGGTCAGCTTTCTGAGAGTCACAGAGACCCACACCACCACAGTACCCACCAAACTATTCCAGGGATTCCTGGAAGCTCATTCCAAGTATAAAGCTTATATTATTGGTTCTTGTCATCCCAGGATTTATCCCAATCTATTTCCAGAACTCCAACAGAGCTCCACACAAGCTAATGATGAAATAAGCACCCTGCTTCTACTTCATTTTGGTACTCCTCAATCATAGCTGGCAAGAGTTATAGTCATTGCTAAGAGTTGAGCCAAAGTAAAATTCTTCATGTCATCATGTAGGATCTGCAATATTTTCACATCAATTTGCGGGTTTTTCATTTTTATCCTAAGCTTTCAGTATGCTTGGATCCAAAACCCTTCTCCTGAGATACATCCCAAATATTCGCCACGTAAATACCACAGAGGAATCTGCAATTTATAGTGAGACTTAAACTTTGCTTAGCTTTGTAATTCCCTCTATTAAATCACCTTTATTAGATACTCTTACTGTGAGTGCTTTACCAGAATGGTCATTTCTTGAAAAATATGGCTTCAGTCATATGAAGGGCAGAAAAATTCCTATTCCTATTTGCAGTGACCCCTTAACATAAGGAAACAATACAAATGGATTGGGCAGACTTAAAAGGACAGATTAAACTCAATATCAAGATGTCATCAAGTGGGACATCAATGACTGTCAGCTGCAAAAGATGTGACCAGTGGTGAACCCCACATAAGAATAAATACAGGCTTCATTTTAATCTGATTTTTTTCAGCATGAACTCTTGCTGTCCTCTGCATGCTTGGAAACAGTAACAAGTACAGCTTCTGTCACTAGATAAGATCTTGCCTTTTGGGTAGTTTTACTTCAAATTATTTCTCTCTATAAAAGGAGCAAGCCATTCTAAATTCAACATTTAGTGACTAAAAGATCCAAAGTAATCAGGAAGATTTGTCTTCTGATGTGTTGCCAACCACACTCAAAAATAACCTGTGTCTTAACAGCATGTTTTACGTTTTGATATACATATATATTCATATAGACACCCACAGCCATACATATATATACAAGAAGATAATATACATATAAAACTTGCATTTTTCAATGCACAGAGACTGCCTTGAGATACCTCATTGTTCTGTTAAAGATATTTAAATTTTTGTGCAAAATTTAGTAGTTTTTAAAGGATAGTCCTGAGCAAAGGAACACAGATGTTAGTTTTAATAAGTGATTGAAACAGTAAATCAAATTAAGTCAGTAAATATCTGATGCCAGGCAGTTTTGCAGATCTCTGAATGTTAATGTACAATAACTTCAACATTTTTGGTTAAATTAAATCATGACATTCGCTTCATGAAAGATGTTTATGAAAGGTCTGTGCATCTTTACAGACTAAAAAACAAACAACAACCCAAAAAACACACAAAAAACCCCCTAAATTCAAAACAACAACCAAAAAGTCCAAACCCAACATTAAATCCTTGAACAGGAGGAATCTCAGAAAAGTCTTTTACTCCAGGTCCTGGAAGGGTCAAGCCCATTCCATTGTGATAGACATGACTAATTTTCACATAAACACCTTCACTGCTCCAAAGGCAACAAGATCTGCAGACAACCTGTTCCAGTGCTTCACTACCCTGTACCCTGGCAAAGATCCTCCAACTTTAAATAATCCTCACTTCAAATATTTCAGTATTTCTTACCCTAAACACCACAGCACATGGATTTTCCTTTTTCTCTTCACACAAACCTCTCAAGTATTTAAAAGCCACAGTCAAGCAATGATCAGTTTTCCAATGATCATTTTTGGAGATTGTCATCTGTCTAAACATTGTTCAACTGATAAAATGATCTAATGTAAAAGATGATTAATGAGAGAGACAGCTGACAACATGTTCACTCCACACAGTGTTTAGGACAGGCAGCTTCAGCTACCTCATAGCCAGACTGTCACTTTATGGAAAAATTAATGTTACAACTTCCAAAAATAAGTAATAAAATATGTGGAAACTTGGAAGCATCCTGCAGAAAGCAGAGGAACACAGCAGACAATGCCTCATAATGTTTTTAAGGTTAAGATACTGGATTCAGACATGAATTTTCATATCCTTGCTTTTGTTGTAGAGTGCTGGCATTTCACCAAGGCTCAGCATCCAAAAATGAACGATCCTTTGGAGCCCCAGCCACAGTCCAGACTTTTGCTGGCAGACAAGCAGGCAGGCAACCATGCTGTGGGAATACACTTCCATACTGCTGCTCATGGAAGCACAGGTGTTTTTTACCTGTCTGGTGCAGTTCACCAAGTCTGACTGCAGGAGCTCCAGAAGGCTGATGGAAGAGAAGAACATTCCCATGGGAGATTTGTTCATGGATCTACAGGAGAGACCTGAAGATCCCACTGGTTCTCACCCAAAGTACAAGAGAGATCTGGACGAGGCTGGGAACCTGAAACTACTTCATAGCACAGAGGGAGGTACCAAGACTGGATACTGGATAGTGTCTGCTGAACAGCAACAAACAGGGTGTCTCAGGGAGGATAATACTGAGAACACTGATTTTAGAGCAGAGCTTTGCTCTCCCAGGCACTACATTTGCAACAAGTGGCAGCAGTGGGCATCAGTAAAATAAGTGTAGGGCTGATATCCAATGGATCGGGGAGTTTTGCATCCAATGGCCACTGAGGAAATGAACAGTATGAGACAGAGCTTAGGCAAGGGAAACCTTAAGTAGAGAGCAAAACAAAGGGGTACAGTACTGTCAAGATAACACGTAATAGCTAAAGGTTGCCTCACTTTTAGCACAGCTGGGATTTTTTGTTTTGAAGTACACATGGTTTTGAATGACAGATTTGAAACAAACCCTCGAGGCAATGAAGTTTCTCAGTTTCCAGTAAAAGGCATTTCTGGATGGCCACACTGCTCTTGGTGCTGCCCCTCACGAGTCACACCGTGCATGAAAAGAGAGCACGTGGTGAATGCCTGCTGCTGCTCCAGAGGGGTTGTCCCTTAGCAACCCTGGAGCACACACACAGGTACTGTCAAAGACAGAAAGCTGCCATCAGGTTTTCTAATTGATGGCTGGATGCAACCAAAAATCCCACTGGCAACGTGGGCATGAAGACTTTGTTGTTGCTTGGCTCAACAATCCCAGTTCATTCAATCTTTCCTCTTTTCTCCCGCTCCAATCACACCATCTCTGTTGGTCACACTTCCTCTGAGGTACCGTGCCCAACCATGGGGACAACTGCAATAAAAAACCCAAAAAAGGCAAAACCAAAACAGGCAAGACCTTTAGTAGTGGATTTACCTTAAGCCCTGTATTTCTTGAAGACACCTAGAGAAGCTACGTTCCCTTCAGGCTCTTGGAAAACTCAGCAGTAGGTATTAATTTAAGAGTTTTGCCAAGTTCAGTACTTCAAATGATTTTTTTTTCCCCCTTGAAATATAAGCAGTAGTTAAAAATACTGATTTCTAGAATGACCTATAATCAGGAATTCAGACGTGCAGACTCTGCCAGAAATGACAGAACACACAGGCTGTGACAGCAAAGATATCAGCCCATGCTGGGCCAGAGGACAGAAGTGCTCCTGAAAATCCAACATCCCAGTTTATGCCACTTGACTGGGAATATTTTGCTTAAAGAATAAGCCATTACAAATTTGAAAGAAATGTGGTAGATGTTTTTGCTACATAGTTCCAGTTTACACAGTTTTGAAACAATTCTCCTCTTTAAAAATTTAGTCTAATTTAAAATTAATTATTATAAAAATAAAGATGCCCAAAAAAGAAGGACACGAATCTTTAAGGGCTGCAAAATACACTGACTTTTAGTTTGGTGCCAGACTGATGCTTTTAGCTGTTTAAAATAGAAAACAAACAAGGGACCAAAGCACTTTTCCACACAATCTTCATTACTATGTTTGGGTCACTGAAACAAATTATAGCACTTGCATGAGACTACAACATCAATATATGATTACAAATACTTACAAAGGATTAACTACACTTACTACAGGTAGTTTCACTTAGCAACTACTCTGTGTCTTGGGGAGCGGGGTATTCTCTTTATACTGGTATTTATGAGATTGATGCTGTTGAATAAATTAAAATAGAGTCTTAATCCATGATTTTTGAAAGCCACAAAAGGAACCTCTACTAAGCAAAGAAACACACACAACACACTGATCTTCAGAACTTCCAGTGCATATTTGTGTTCCGTGTCTACTATTTTATAAGGAGAAAACGCTACTGTTTAACTACTAAAGAGAATGAAAATAAAATCAATTTTCTCAATTTGAAATTGTGACATCTCTGGTCACTGAAACACTGCAGTAAGATGAGAGACAGGCAATCAACAACACATAATTACTTGATCTACAACTTCCTCTTGATTGCCAGGGCTTATATAAATAATATATAGACACTACTCCTCCTGCCTGAGGATTAAAACATGTTTTGTTTTTTTATAATGGTATCTAGACAGCTAAGGAATGCAGCTACTGGTAAAGAAATCTTCAATGACATCAGCATTTCAATTAATAGAATTAGCTGGCTAATACTTGCCAGTGCTTATGCCTATATTTAGATTTATTTGATAGTTGCAGTAAAAATAATGAGTTAACAAATACTGAGAGTGTTTCCAGGATTTGGACCCAGCTACTGAGGAGAAACAGAACCTCCACAAAATTCCTCTTCCTGTTAGCTTCAGCCTGGCCACATCCCAAAGCCTTTTGTGATTTAAATAATTTACACTCAGCCAGTCAAAATGTTCCTGTACCCAACATACAAACCTTGTCACAAGAATTTCAATGGGGAATTAAAGTGCACCACTCCTGTCCCTGACAGCAGCAAGCATTTCGGAGTAAGCACAAGGCAAAGCTGAAAATTACAGTGTGAGACAATCACACTCATTGACTAATGTAACTGAGAACTCTGCAGTCCTTTTCCAAGTGTAATGAATTTGCAAATATTAAGATTCATATGATCACTTCACCTCAGTTTAATTACTCTCCCCAGAGAATATCATATGCACAGCCAGTGCCAGCTGTAATCCCTGATTCACAGTTTAAACACTTATGCAAGATCATCTCCTGCAAGAGAAGAGGGAAGCCCACATTACAGACAGTAAAATTATATGAAGCAGGGAAGGTGGCAAATCTAGGTTTACCAACCCTTGAATTACGCTGAATGGTTTTTAACTTGAACTCCTCCTGGAGCACTGCCAAGGATCCGGTATCAAGGGATGCTTTAGAGCAACATATTCCGCATGCAAAAGTGCCAAGAGAATATGTTGGGGAAATTAAATCATTCTGTTGCACTATTCAGCGCTCATGGAAGCCTGAGCAGAGGCTGGTAATTAGCTAATTTCCATGAACTCTGGGCAGAACGGTATTTAAAAGCATTCCAGCAGTATAATCTTGAAGGGGCAAGACAGCCTGGCCTGACTGGCCAGTTATCCTGCATGTCTTGTCATCCCTCTGTCTGAGGCAAGACAAGCCATTTTTAGCTGCACATGGATGGGCAGCTAGATTTCTGAAAATAGCTACATCTGCAATTTTACAGTTAAATATGTAATTTCCTCACAAAGAGCCTAATCACTCTCCCATTTAAGTGGACTGCAAAAGCTGGATCAAGAGAAGCAATGAATCAAGCCCTCATTTCAACTTGCCTGTAGGAAAATAGGCATTAATCTTGGGTTTATCCAACTGTCTTTGCGACTGTGACCAGAAGAAGTACCAGGGCAGGCAAAGCTGAACTAAGGAGAGCTGCTTTACGTGCAACAGAGCAGCACACAGGCTTTATGGATGCTGGGATAGCCCTTGGAAATACCACAGGCTTCTCTAATCATCTATTAAGGAACACCAACCCCAAGCCCAACAATTCAGAATTATCAGGTACCAAGTACTGTTTGTTCGAGGCAACCTCATTCACAGGGACAATTTACATTCCTACAGGAAACAGCACCCTGCAGGCAGTGATCACCACTGTGGATGAAGAGCTGTGCCTGGGCCTCAACTTAGTTGTTGCATTAATAATTTCTTTTTTAAAAAAATGTATGAAGTTAAAACCAAAGCATTTCTTCAGTCAATTTTCTTTGAGAAGGAGTATTTTGAAGTCATTTCCTACAAGTGGTAAATGTTATCTCTCCAGATTTTCAGACAGTGCAGGTGAGGGCTTTCATTTTTAAATAACCTGTATATGATGTTTTATCTTCCCAAACTCCAGTTCTCCAGTTTCAGGCCATCTCCTTCCAAGGTTTGCAACGGTAAAAGCATGGTAAGCCAAGGCCAAGACCTCAGGTACAATGAACCATATTTTACACAGAGAAGAACAAGTTATAACTGCACATTCCTCTGGTTTTATATTACTAATGATCTGCACATGGCTCCTCAGCCACTGTGGGACACTATCTCTCCATAAGCTGATTAATTTTGTATGTGCAACATGCATTTGAAAATAATACTCTTTCTGATGACACAGCTTCATAGCCTGCTAATGAAAACACCAGCCCCAAAGCTGTTTTCGAAGTTACACAAACATTACTTCTAATCTACTATTCAAACATCTATTTTGGAATCTTGACAACAAGGAACTAACTTTTAATGCTTTCATAACATTTCAAATTGGAAAAAAAAAAAGAAAAAGGAAAGAAATGTTCTGCGTCAACAGGATCCTCCTCTTCATGGAAATTAAATGCCAAAAGCAAATATGGAATTCCCTCACGTGGCCCTGTTGTTTTCTTCACTGTTTTCCCATAGACTTCAAAAAAGAGATGTCTACACATGGATTTTAAATAAATAAAAAAACCCATCCACTGCATATACAAGTCATGTGGTTCTAGCAGTTTTTAAGGTGCCACATTTTCTGAGTGAAGTTCAACTGATCAAACTGGAACAGCACTTTAGGTGAGGTACATTTACAGATATTAATTGCCTAGTAAGTAAATGAGAATAGCTAAAAAGAAAACAGACAAGCTTTGGACACAGAGCCATGTTTTTAGGACTGGACCATCATCATACTTTCCTCATCTCTTGCCTCCTTTCTCCAAACACAAGTTGCTTGTGTCCTTCAAATTCTGACTCCTAAATTTATTCCAATTTGTGGCACCCTTGTTTGTCTTTGACTGTTTGCGAGCCCTTTACAACTTGCTTATCTGGCAGGAGGCTCCTCTCCCAGGCAATGCCTACCAAGATTCAGTTCAAACCCCGCTTCAATCTCCCATTTGTAGGTCCTGTGCTGCCCCAGGCAGTCCTGTTATGCTGCAGTTCTGCAGCAGAAATAGGGTTAACATTTTCCTATCTCAATATTGGCACTGCGATGATAAAGGGAGGGAGGAAGGGAGGGAGAAGCTGTAACATGCTCACTAATTCAAAATCTTTGGGGAGTTTGCATGTAAAACTCTGAGCATACAAGAAACAGTCTTTTATTAATCAAACTTGGATGATTTTCTATGCAGATTGAACATCACTGACTTAATAACATTTTGACCACCTTATTGAGTACAAACTGTAAGAGCCAGAGACCTTTCTGTCTGCATAATTCAGAGCACCTTCAAGGCTCTTAATATGGAAAAAATTATAATAGGTAACTTTTTTACTAACTTCCCATGCAGAAGCAAAACACTCATTTTTATAAACTGAAGAACATAAAGACACATTATGCTGCTACATCAAAACACAAATCAAACACTTACTTAAAGACACTCCTTTCTAAAGAGGATGTAAAGAACTGGCAACTTTTTAGTCTTTACTATTCTTCGTGACATAGGCAATACAAAAATCTTGGATAAGTGAATTACTCGATCCTAAAAGTGAAAACTCCTGCAGCAAACAAACAGTGTTATGGTGGCAAACAAAGCTGATTAAAAAAAATCCCTCAGACCATCAGATATCAGCTTAAAGGGCCCTGTTAGAAAGTGATGGGATGGCTGAAGAGCGTGGGAAATATGTTTGTGTGTTGGCTGCACCTGCAAAGCTCAGCTTGCAGACATTCATGCTGAGGGTAAACAAGGAGTCAGCCGTGCAGCTATTTGCAGAGTGTGCACTTCCAAACATCCCCTTCCATGTATAAAAGCCAGAACTGAAGGGCATATTTGTGCCTCTGAAGTGAAAAACTGAAATGATGAGCCTCATACCGCAGATTGGCCATGGGAGGCATCCAACACGAGAACCCCCAGCTTTCATTCCTGCACTGGTAGAGCCCTTCCTTATTCCTGCAAACCAAGGTCTGACACAGCCACAACTTAGTGGCAGATGGTCTGATGGTCCTTTTTACTTTGTGCTTTAGGCATCTGCCTTTACAACACCAGTTTTAAAGGAAAGGGAAATCAATTTTGAGAAACAAGAAGTGGGCGCTGAAGAATTTGCTCAATATGACCTAGGCATAGAGTTCCTCCCACTATTGAACAGTCCACCAGTAAAAGTCTGTACCTACAAAAGGCTTTTTCGTTGCCAAAGCCACAGGCACGATGGGCAAAGAAAAGAAGTGACAGGTCACGACAAGATAAGGAGGTGTAAACAGATATCTGACTGGTTTTTTTTACAGCAAAACATAAAAAACACTCCCAGCAATATTAAAAGAGTTGCTATGCTCTGCTGCAAGCTTAGTGATTCCTATCTCTGTATTTTTCAGGCTGTTACTTTATATTTGGTTAAGTAAACTTTGTATTTGGTCAAGTAAACTCAGCATACCAAAACATTGCCAAACATGGTAAGACAGTAAGGGAACTGAGTCAAAAGGCATTGTTTGAAGGGAAAATATAGATGGATGGGAGGATACTTGCATATAAAACATCAATCAATTATGCAACCATCTGCATGACTCAGTAGATGTGAAAAAATTATTCTCCTGAAGGAATGTGCTTAAAAACATACGGAACAATATTATTTCTCCCTAAGTTTCCTCTACTCTGAACTGCTTCTGTCCATTTAGCAAACACAAAGGGGCTTCACTGCTTCTATGGATTAGAGAACATTTCAATAAACCTTGGTCTCTCACAGGAAATGGCAAGAACAAGATCCCAGCCTGTCGCTGTTTCACCCAGGCTTTACTTCCCACACTAACTCCTGCTATCCAAGTATGAAACTTTGTCAACCTGCTATGCCCAGACCTGCAAAAAGACTGTACTGCTTCATAGGACTTAATCCCATAACAAATGTTCCCCTTTTTTGGAATCAAGTAACACACAGAAACTGCCCCCCTCCAGGTAATCGTCAAGCCCTTGTAATCTGCATCACTGTGGAACAGTCATACATTTGTATCACAGATACAGCTCTTCAAAATGGCTCAATATTCCAGCCATCAAAAGAATTTCACTCCTTTTCAGGCTCCTGATGAAGTGTGTGAATTTTCAAGTGCTCAGCACCCAGTGAGAACAAACAGTCCTGTTTGTATCACTTGTACAGCAATTGGCCATTTCTCTGAGGACATTATCAAAAGCTGTTCCAGCTTTGTTCTTTTCGACAGCATCGCTGCCTAATGGCACCAAGCATTTCCTGCAAAAATAAAGATAGCCTCACTTAGCTTTTCAAAATAATCGATTTGAAAAAACTGGGGCAGAGAACATGTGGAATGTATTAACTTGTCCTGATTTCGTGGAGGAACTGTCAGTCGGTTTGTGTGAGAGCAGGGCCATTCTCTCACTGCAAAAGCCTTGCATTTCAGGAATTCAGAAACTGGCCTCGGGGAAAAAAATAAGTCCTTTTCTGCTGAACTCAGACATAAAAGGATTTGAGCTCAGAGGTTCTTTGCTTTCTAAAAAAAAAAAATAAGTTCTCTAAAATACGAGTACATTTCGATAACTTGTGCAAGTCATAAAAGCAAGTTTACACAGCCTGGTGCTTCCCCCTACACAAAAGATGTTCCTGTTGCAATTATAGTTAAGAAACAAGAGCCAAGTGTGCTGACTGAAGCACAGGGGATGCTCCAGAAAAGACTGTTTTCTGCTTAATAATCTTCTGACAAAAACAAGGAAAGCAGAGACTTGGCATTACTGTTTACCATCATTACTGTTAATTTGACTGTTCTTCAGTACATGTGCACATATTCGTGGGCACCTTTTTTACAGGAAGTTGCTTCTGTAGAGGCAACAAGTGATTTAGTAATAAAAATGAATTCAACATAAGTATAAAATCTTAATACTTTTCTTCCCCTCCATTTTTCTTATTTTGGACAAGCTTTCTCCCCCCCCCCCCCCTTTTCTGCTCAATCCTGAAAAATTGGCCAAATTTAAGTACTGCTTCTTGACTTCTATTTTGGCAAACAGCTTTAAAAGGATCCCTCAAATAACGAATAGCAAAACTGCAGTTATGGAACTGAAACAAAACCTAGGCAATAAGAGGGAATAAGCACTGCTTGCAGAGACTGCTTCCCATTCAGGAATCACTAAAAAGCTACAGAATTTCAGTGGTATTAAGGTATCTTCAGGTCTCTCAGTCCCTCCCATTCCAAAAGCCTCATGCAAAAATGCAAAGCCTTCACTACTGACTCCAACACATTCAGTTCCTTGGTCAGTAATCTCTCCACAGTGGAGTGCTATTTTAATCTTTATAAAACTTCAAGTAATGGTAACAGTTTTCAAATTCCCAAGGGTCAAATTTTAGCTTTAAATTATGCCTCTGTTAACCTTTTGTATTTTCCCACTTTGCCACTTCCCCCCTGGTCTTCTGCCTACTGTCCTTCGTGGCAGCTCCTCCAGTTCAGAAAACTCAGCAGAGCTGTAACTTACTCTAATTTTGATGCTCATGCATTGCAAATATGCTCACAGGGAAACCTGGGCATCACCCTTAAGACAAGGCAATTCAGTGCAGGTAAAAAATGCCAGAGAGTTTAATAAAGTTATCCGAGAATGCATAAAATATGCAGGTGAGGAGAACAGCAATAGAAGCTAAAAACAGATGGGATATGAGATGGTACTGAAATCATCACTTACAGCACTGAGGTGAACTGCAGGAAAAGCACCACACTGCAAAAGCATTACTTCAGCTCATGCTCAGCACAAATCAAACTGCAATCCACTGAGAAAACATCCTTCACTATTCTGTGAGTTTACAAAAATGCAAAGACTTCACTTCTCCACTATAACGTTATAGCCTTGTTTTCTAGCAAACTGCACTCAGATGTTGCTCCTCTGACATCATTAATCTCCATGGAAACCTTAGAATAACTGTTGGCCTGAAATAGGTTCTGTCATCCCAGATCAACTCTAAAGTAGTCCAGCAAAAGATCTTATATCTCATTTTTCTGGCTGTACATTTTTACCAGTGAGCACAGCTGAAGAGTTACAATTCCTGCAGCAGCTCTGAAATAGAGCTTTCATTCCTAACAATCAGAACATACACAAAGTGAACTATTTTTCCAGTTGAGGCTAAGATACAGAGATTCAAAGATTACCTACTTCTAGAGTAAGATGTAGACTTGAAAAAATAAACCCAAAAGATGGGTCTGCATGGAATTTTAGAAGATGATTAAAGCTAGGAGACCAGGCTCCTAAAATTCCTCGGTATCTCTGCACAGCATTATCCCCTTACAAGAAGGGAGCAGGGCAAAGCAAAGAGATTTTTCTAAAGGTATTTTTTTTTTTTAATTTACTTCTGGGGGTCATTAGGGGAATGTCTATTTTAAGTGGAGTGCAACCAGATGGGTCATGTTGGGTTTTTCTTTCTCCTTCTCCACACCAATGCAGCCACTCTCTGTGACTGATGTCCCCAGCATGGGGTCAAGGCAGTTACTCAGGGATGTTCTACCCAGCAAACAGGTCCTCTGGAAGCGAGTTTTGTGCTGAGTTAAACTGACAGAGATATAGAGATATCCTAAATGTCACAAAAGCTGTTCCCTTGGCAAGAAGCCACGTGCAGGAATTGGTTCTACAAGGAAAACACACTGCCTGGGTGTATACAAATGCATATGTTACACAGCTAAATAAATAATTAGACTTCTCACAGACCAAAATCAAGGAAGTAATCTGGAAAAAGGAGATTTGAGACTTGCATAGCTGCAAGTGTCACGCTGCAAGAAAACTTGCTTTCTTGAATGTAATTCAGTCATTGTTACGAATTTCTGGGGATAATTAACAAATTGTGGCATAAATTTTTCTGAGATGTGAGCAATAAAACAAAGAGAGGCAAAAGAAAACAAGGGGGGAAAATAAAATAGTATATAGACATTTGTACTGATTCATTTTCAACAGTCTTACAAGGAGTTACCTCCACTTACAGCTGCAAGTACTTAAGACATTTCCAGAAAAAAAAACAAAAACAACCAAACCCTTAATTCCTCAGCTCTGATCTTCCCAACATTAACTCTTTCAAGTCATTTCCTGATCACAGTTTGTTTCTGTTCTGGGCAGAAAGCTTCTTTTATTGTGTATTTGTCCACTTTCAAATCCAATCAAGTCCTGGGGGCTCTCTGTATGGCTTTTTTTTAGCTACTATGGTCATATGGTACAACAGAAATGCCTTAGCATAGGGATGTTGACAATCTCACCTGCTGGAGTAACACTGCTGGTGTCTGAGAACATCCAGGTTCGCTGTTGAGTCTGAATTTTTTTTGTTTCACTGCTCATTTTATCTCAGCAGCATTTAGATGTGCGCTAGGCAAAACTGGCTGAACTTGGTGGGTGACTTATTGATACCATCTCTGTTGAATTTAGGAGTTCATTTGTTAATGAGTAAGCTGCTAAGTGAAACACTAGAGACCCACAGTGTCACATCAATTCATAAGGAGATATAAATACAACCCTGAACAGCAGCTTTGTCGTGTGTCATAGGAGACGGAACTGAGAAAACACGATCCTGCACTCTCTGTCTTTGCAAGGCAGGACACAGACTGTGCTAGGTCTGAGGACAAGCCTCAGTTAATCATCAACCATCCCTCTGCATGCTTCCCAAGTGTCAGGCCCTTTGAATACCTTAGTCTTTTATGAGGGAAAGCAGGATAGGGGTACACATTTGATGAATGAGATGCTGGACTGGGACCCTCAGCCAGTAGCTGATGTGTTCAAAGCCACACGCTCTCGGATTTTGACCCTTCTCCAAGTAACATGCAGGAGGAACAAGGCAGCTGCACGGTGACATCCTTATTACTGAAGTTCTGGGGAAAGAGGAGTGAATCCACCAAAACCTGAAGCCTGGATGATGCCAGCTTTACAAGCATGTGGCACAGCAGGC
The DNA here is from genome assembly GCF_003945595.2 of Pipra filicauda. Classification (NCBI taxonomy): domain Eukaryota; kingdom Metazoa; phylum Chordata; class Aves; order Passeriformes; family Pipridae; genus Pipra; species Pipra filicauda. Next base: position 1,139,864 of record NW_024104953.1, on the reverse strand, counting down.
TCTCACCTTTTTCTCACTGTGTAGGAGCCAAATACACTCCCCAGTCTTTGTGCTTGCTACCTGATTACAGGGGTAGAGTCAACAGGATGCCAGCAAACAGAGCTTGTCTAACACAAGAGAGGAAAACAAATGCTAGACAGCCACGTTTTCTGCTCCCACTGGGAGTTCCTTGTAGTTTGGTGGATGCTGTGCCTTGCACTTACTTGCTGACAATTGTAATATCACCTCTGCAGTTTGGATTTTTGCCTCAAAGAGAAGAGAAGCAACAAACACTGGTTTTTAACTCTTAAATGAGCATCCATCCAATAACACAGTGATCATATAAGGCCCAGTCAAGGATCCTACCACCAGTGGTGGCCATGAGGTGATAGCCAGGGCAGTGTACCTGACCAGACCAAGCATGGAACTCCACTTTTCTCAGAATATTCTTCTGCAGTTTCCTTCTCAGAAAAAATAAGCAGTATTTTTTGTGTGTTAAATGGTTTTCTCGATGAGTTTTTCTTGCATAATCAACTTACTAAATTCATAAGAACAAGCTCTAAACATCATGAAACCAAGCTAACAGATATATAATCTAATCTGCTTACTCTGACTAACATTCCACCCTTGGAAGCCACGGGTGCCCAAGGAGAGACAGCAGCAGGATTGCTGCCCACGCCTGTGTCTGTATATTTTCTTCCAGGCCTCCCTTCATTTTTATGATGGCCTCAAAACTGTGGAATCACAGTGCAACATGAGAATACAAAACCTTTCAACCAGAAGAATGACTCAGTAAATTAGATTAGAGCTAAAGCAATAAATTGCTGCTTGTGGGGTTTTTTTCCCCTCTAATTCTCAAAGCCTGGCCCACCTTCCTTTTTCTCTGGCTCCTACCTCTGAGAGCAAGAAGTTACGAAGCCTTAATAACCCTGCTGCTAGCATGAAGGAGAAATTGCTTGGTTCTTTCTCCCAAAGAGGCTTTTATGAAACAGTCAGACTTCACCAGCTCAGCAAACAGAATACAAAACACTGCCTGTAGCAGAGAACATCAAGGTAGGACAAACTTGAAGCACAGAATGAAAGGGCAAGTAATTTTTTTTTTTTTTGGTAGCAACTGATGTTAAATTTCACAGAGGGAGGACTCAAGTTTTTGTAACAAACAAGACGACCTGGTTGCTTTTGTTACCAGTCCTCTCCACAGTAAGACGTCTCATTCTGGTCTTACAGCAATTAACTCTAACAAACAGAAGCAGCAGGGAGACAAAGGGAAGAAAAAAATTCACAAAAGACAACTGAACTTCCAGGCATTTATGAAACAGATTGAGGACCAAAAGAGGCAACATCTGAAAAGGTGACATATGTATCTTTGTGAGGCAAAAGCTCTGGCTGTACCAACACCCTGACATTGCAGCTCAGACTGGAGCACCAGGGTGTGTCAAAACCAGGAGTTCATTAATTGCTGTAAAGGCACTGTGTCATTTTATTATACAAGGAGCACCAGACACAACAGTTGAAATGTTTTAAACGAACTCTGTATTTTTAAATAATTGCTTATTGAATATAAGCTCTCATTCTCAGTGCTTCCAGCAAGCCGCTGTGCTAAACAGATCTCATCCACTGTGCAATCTTATGTACTTAATTAAAATTTAAAAAAGCTCTCTAATACCTGTTATTTCAAGGACCTCATGTGCAGGTTTTTACTTTCAGGATTGCTATGAGAAACCTATTTGACTACAAGAGAGGTTCAAACAAGCTTCCAAGCCACACATAAAATATTCAAAGCCAGCAAGGACATCATAAGGCTTAATTACAGAAAGCAAATGCAGTTGATGAATATGAGCCTTCCTGGGTCACAGGATCACTGGACTTCAGTGCTGAAGCTTGGTTTGGTTTAAAATTAATACTTATTTATATTTCTTAAAGAGCACTTTAAAACTAAGTCCAAAGGTAACCTAATAACTTTTGGCATTTTGAAGCTTAAATGATTGGAGACTCATTTTCTTTTAGGATACACACACACACACATAGGCACCCACATGCACCAAACCACCACTGCAGCTCTAGAACAATACAAATGCTTTTTGAACTCTGGGACAGCCTGGATAATATTGTTCTGCCATAGCCAAATACCTCATTATCCACTTGATTTCTGAACAGCATGTGTTCTGCTTGGCCCCACATGGATGCCAAAAATGACTTGTGTTGCTGTTTGTCAGTTGCCATGCTATTGTCAACTCTGCCACCCTTTGGGAATACAACATCCACCCACAATTTCTCAAATTTGCATTTGCAAGCTCTGCCCGGCACCAGCTGTATTTTCCAGGAAAATGGTAACATTTTTCAACTGTCCTAATGCCTGTTTTTTTAATAGTAACAAACAGATTCAGGTTAAGACATTAACAGTGACGCTTGAGTCACGTGCAACGGCAAAGGGGAAAGCCAAGAGACAGCAATACTCTGGTATATCCATGGAGAATATGGAGCTGAGACAACACAAGTTGTTTGGCCTGCAGCTAAACTTATATTATGGGTGAAAAAGGCAACTCTAGGCAATGCCTGTACAAGGTAGTACTCTCTCCTCCCTCACTGCTGGCTATGTGTAGACTTTTCTGCATAGCACAGCTTGCGGGGAAAAAGATTGAAACATTCCCAACTGCCCACTATGAGATTCACTTGGGTAATCCAGAGCCCCTGGTGACACCGGTCCTGCAGATGACAGCATTTAAGCAGACTGGCTACTTGTAGTCATTGTTACACAGTTTATCACTGAAACTCATCCTCATTTCTCCAGGAGAATTTAATAGATTAGAGACCATAGCAATGGGTTCCCACAACAGGTACACGTTAAGGAGCAAGACATCCAAACCACAAGGCATTGTCTAGAGGAAGAGTTACTTTCCATTGGGCTTGAAAAATTGGATTTTCTGGATGAAAAAAAAGTATTTCTAAATATGGGTCACTGATTCCCATATTTCTTATTAGTCTTCAGGCTTTGCACTCAGCAGTTTCATCGGGTGCCAGTGACACTCGTGACACTCGTCCGTGGCAACAGAGTTCAAAATTCAATCATGGAGAAGTCTCCCATTTAGCAAGGGCAAGAACTGGATGGAACTCTTGGCTGATCTTTTTATTGGCCTGGTTTTGTCATGACAATTACTGAGGTTCACATGAACCAAACAAGAGCTGGGAAAGTCCAAAAGCTATGTTATGGCTTTGTTAAGCTGCACTTTGGGAGCGTGTCTGGAATCCCAGCAGCTGCCTAGGCAGCCCTGCTATCAGAGGAGTGTTTCTACCTACTGCTTCACAAAGTTCCTCTTCACAAGCTGGTCATTTACATGTCGTGACCTGTGACTGCTCCCTCACAAACTGTGCAGGCTCTAAGTGTGGAAATAACACTGTCAGCTATGGCAGAACCTGCCAGACACCAGTTTCCCAGTGCAACAACCCCTGCCCCACATGACACAGTTGACCCCCACTGTTCCCCAAGCTGCCCCCTCAAGGAGTCTCTTTTGGGTCTTGGCTTTCTTAAGTTACTGGATCAGATAACAAAGACTCCAGTGACAATACCAGCTCCCTGACCTTCCTTCCCACATCAGCCAGTTGTTCATGTCTCTGTACCAGCCACGACACACCACAGTACAAAAAAGTGTGTGCGTGTTTTCCTCTGTTCTTAAGAATAAAATTGGCACCTGATGAGGTTCACGGTCTGACATTTCCACAGAAAGGTGGTGGAGGGTTGACATTTTAAAACATTATAAGCCAGTACTGCTGTGAAACACATAAGACCTAGAAATTACATGCTGAAGTAATTTTTGTTGAGTTATTTTGATACTCCTAATCATCATACTAATTACAGGATAAATATGTGAAGCCAAGTCATATACCTATATATATATGTATACACACAATTGATTGAGAGTCATACAATAGTGGACTAAAAGTTTGAATTGATGGACTGAGAGAGGGACAGGCTCCATCAGCACCACATTTGCAAATGCTACTCAACTGTGATTTCTAGTTTAGGAGTGAGCAACTTACAAAGGAGTTCTGGGCTGGACGGATAAACAGAGGTCTAATTAGAGTGATCTGCTGGGAAGCTCTTCCTTCTGTGAAGCAATAAAACAAGGTGGTCACTGTAAAACCTGGTGTTATCTGCCAGATCTCACTATTGCAAAAACACCCCTCCCATAGTCCACAGAAGTACAGTATCCAGACAAACACTTCAGAACAGGATTTGGTTATGCCACTGTTAAATCCTCCGTGGGAAACATTTTGCTATATAACCCTGCACAGAAAGAGATCAGTCGTGGCTGGCGGTGTTGGAAGCTCTGGATGAGGCATTGGAAGCTCTGGATGAAGCATGCCATTTCCCACTGCACCATGCCAGGACAGCTTTTAACATGCATAAAGCATCCTGAATGATTAATAAATCATCACAAAGGAGCAGCTGAGCAGAGCTGCCACATTTATATCTCCCCAGAATAAATGCTAGCTGATTTTAATTGTGTTTCATGTCTTCCTTAGACAAGCAATATAAACTTGGGAAGATTTCACTTCAGAATGAGTAACAGACGGGCTCCAACAGCAGGGGACTGCTATCACAGGAGCAGAGCATGAGCATGACAAAACAGGAGGACAGTGATCCTTCTGCACATCCACTCCTAAGGTTTCTAAGCATCTTGCCTATGTGGCCAGGTTTCACCCTATTGCAGCTAAAATGTTTAGCCCTGTTAGTATCATCTGTATTTCACAGAGCTGCAGTCATAGGCCACATGCTACTCTGTCTGGCATTGTAACAAATCAGAGCCAAAGTCATTCCGTGTCCCAAACAGCCCATGGGAAATGCTGCCAGAGATACTCTGGATAGCTAAACTGGAGGGGTATGAGGCACCTTGGAAACTGTGAGGTAATGCTTCCTGCACAAGAGCCCTAAACCAGTGGTTTGTTTATAGAAAAGAGACTTTCTATGAGAAATGGAAGAAATATATGGAGGCAGCTCGTCGGATGTTGTGGTGGCATCTTTTGCTGCAAGAGGCTGCAAAAAGAATATAAAGGTCTTGAGTTCAGAGTGGAAAAAAAGAACAACAAAGGGCTGTGTCATGGACTTATCAAAAGTGAGAGTATGTTTCCTATTACAGAGAGAGAAACAGAGCAAGGGTGACAGCCATTAGGAATCAAGGTGAAGAGCCCTGGAAGTACAAAAGGGCAGCTGATGTTTGATGTACAAGAATCCGGGAGAGGAAGAAGCAAATGGGACAACGAAACCATCAAAGAAACGGGCTAAAAATTGTGAAATCATTTCAAATTGGTGAACTAAGATTGCACTTATCAAGGCAAGTTTGTTACAGTAACAGGAACATAACACAGTAAGAATTAGGGGAAACAACTAGATGTGTGCACAGATAAGAAGCTTTCTCCAGCAGATGTTAAGCATCTGCCATGCAGTTCCCTCATGCAGCAGTCTTCAGGCTGTGACCCAAAGATATCTGAGTAACTAATAAAATTATCAGTCAGAGAAGTGTTATGGTGGTGCTCACAGCACTGGAAGTGAATCAGGGGCAAGAGGGAAGTAGCAGAGAAATCTGGGGGAGACCAAGGAGGACAAAGAAGGTACTGGAGAGAAAGAGTGCACGAAAGGTGAAAATGGCTCTTTGCTGTGTGTGTGAATTTAAGAGAAAACTGAAGATGAAGAGGGAGATTGAATACAACCAAGTGCACCAACAATAGATGGAGCTGTGAGATAAGAGGAAAAAAAATAACCTTTAAGGGGACTAATTAAAATGGTAATTCTGAAAATGAAGGCATAAAACCCTACCTTCATGGGAAGGCATGACAGACAATCCACAAGAGCTGTTTGGTATGAGCATGACAGCCATACCAGGGCAGCAGAAGGAGCTGAAACAACCTGTCACTCTTTTTTCCTGCCCTTAGATGAGCAAACACTGCTCATGCCTAACACAGGTTAAATCCCTGCCAGCTTCCTGTCAGCCAAGTGCCAAGATCAGCCAAGCACTAGGCAAACACAAACTCGACCTGATTTAACAACCATATTGAGGGGTCGTGCAAGTTCTCCATGCTTTGCACTCCACACTACATGCTAATGCCATCTGAATTTCTGCCACAAAAGCACAGACAAAAACTTTGTACTGTTTTCTGAGTTCTCTTAAAAATAAAGGAATTCACTATCGGAAGCCTGTTTTGATCTTTGGGAAGGAATAAGTAATACTTTGAGATAAAGGCTAATGAACACGATATATAAAAAGATCTGCAGAGACAAGTGGTATCACTCTATTACCATTAGGAAGTCTATAAATGTACTTCAACACAGGCTCTACTTCATATCCACATTCAAAACAAAGCTGGACAACTATAATAACTCCAGATGGAACCATAAATTTTACTTGAAACTTTTCTGTAAACAGGAAAAAAACAAAGCCTGGTCCTGCATAAAACAGGTTCCTGTATTAGGCAACATTCAGTGAGCCTGTCAAGTGTCAGACAGCTTCATTTGTCAGGGACCTAACAACTGTTTTAGGACAGACTTTGACATCTCATCCTTCTGTGAACATCCTCTGAAAGAAGCAAGTTCATGCTGATATGGAACTAAAGCACAAAAATGAAATAGCTTCTAGCCTTGTTCACTGGAGATCCCAGTAAGGCTCCCGTAAGAACAAGCAACAAAAGGGAAATTTTATATCAACTTTAATTCCTATTTCCCCTCCCCCAACTTCAAAAGCAATCTCTGGTCACTCTTTTTCAAGAAAAGAACTGGACCCTCCAATGCAATGCCACAAATCTTTTTGGAGGAGAGAGCACACAAACCATCAGTCGACATTATCAGAGCCATTTTCCAGAGACCTGGAGAAGAGCCTGTGTCCAAAAGCTTAATGGCTGGTCTCTGCAGTCAGCCTCATGAAAGATACCATCTGCTTTTACAGATCTTGCTTTTTAACATAAAAAACAGAAAAAAATAAGCACCCAATTGGCAATATTTACTAACAATTCCCAAGAGGTGGCACTGAGGCCTAGTAATGTTGCTTGGTGCTAATTGCAGGCCGGGGCCTACTTAAACCAGCTGCCAAATGGATTGTCAAATGGGAATTCTGTGCACAGCTACAGGAGAATACATTAAAGTATATGATTAATTTTATCAACAATAACAGACAGGGTAAGTTTCAGTTTGTAGTTACATAAATGAGTCTACAGTCACACAGCTTTCCTGCTGTACATCAAGCAATCCATTCCTCTTATTTTTGGGAAGCTGAGCTTTGAATCATGTTGTGTAATTTATAAATCACCATATTGAAACCTGCTGATTATGCCATGCACGCCAGTACTCAGCTAAGTAATTTCCAGGCACAGTGGAAACCGCAGAACTGTTCTTGGGCCCTTCAGACTATTGACATACATGCTAATTATTTGCTACTTAATAGTAATGTGTACCTAGATGTAAATTACAATATGGTAGGGTTGGTTAAGCCCTTTGTTATTTAACACGTTTTAACACGTTATTTTTTTCAAATCAGCATCCTGTCAAAGACACAAATGGCAGTAGCTCAACACAGGAAAGAAAACTACCACGGCCAGACCCTGTTCCTCACTGCTACCAGTGCGGCACTTGAGTAACAGAGCCAAGGAAAATAATCCAGGATGAGCAAATGCACAGCTGCCACTGCGAAGTCCTGCTTCCCACCACAGAGCCTCTGCATCTCCACACTCAGTGAACCTTGATCCTGAAGACTTGTCAAAAAAGAGACCACAACAAAGGGGTTTGACACACAGCTAACAACCTATTCAAATGTGAACGGCACTAAGTGGATGACCAGGAAAAGGAACCCAAAAGGGAGGGAATAGCAAACACTTTCTGTTTGTTTCTAAATGCTCAAACATTCAATTTGCTGTAAGAGAAGACAATAAAAAATAATGGAGCAATATTTAGGTCTAACAACTGCCAAAGCCAACAACACAAAATCTCTCTGGTCCCCAGTGTAACTAGCCAGCTGTACAGTATGCTGAAAGTTGAAGTATTTTATTCTTACTGAAGCAAAAAAAATTGTGTCTGGAAGCACTGCAGTAGAATTCCAGGCAGAGCACTAATTTCTGCCATAATACAAGGACTGCTAGACCATTTGGAAATTTAATAAGAAGGCCAGCATTCACAACAACACTGCTGGATGAGGGTTCAGGAAAGAGAGAGAGTGCTGTTTGTCTTTTCTTGAAGAAGAGTTTTCTTGATAGATTTTATGACCACAAAATACTCCTGGCCAAATCACATGGATCAAATCTTCCTAATTTTGGCACCTAGTAAAAGACATGTTCTTAGAAACATTCCTAAAAACCCTGTAGCAAACAAGAAGGGAAAGTGGGGAGTTTGTCCATCCAAGTGTGAACAAGTGTCATCCAACTGTGGCGAGTTTGTCCATCCAAGTGTGAAATCCAAGTGTGCATTAGGCCCTTCAAAGAATATACATGAGCCATACAAGGAACACAGGAATTATACAAGGAACACAGGAATTACACAAGGAACACTGCTACTTATTTTAGGGAGCCTGCTTCACCAGTTGCTGACCGTTACGATTTCCCAGTGGCAAAGACATTTTACAATGTCTTTATTTTATTTCAGCAGGGGAAAAAAACCCAACCAAACCCCACCTATTTCCTTCTTTTTTCTTATTTTGTATACGAGTTCACTGATGAGGCTTAAGGTTTGGATTGACAAACAGACACATGACCACAGCTGAAGGAACAGCAAATTACAGCTGAATAAGGAGAAACGAGAATTTGAGTTGGGACAGGGAACTGCTAAGGAAGTTTTACATCCAGGGCAGTACAACATGGACCTGTACCCTCCCATTTCTATTTCATGCAGGCCAGCACACTCATCTTTTTCTTCAGCACTGCCTTATGTGTGCTTTAATTGCACCAGGCTAACAAGCAGTTGACATCTTACAAAATGTTGGAACTAGGGATTGATGTTTTAAGGGATGTAAAGGCTGGCATTTCAAGCTGCTTTACAATGGTGAAGGACACAGACTTCAACAGAGGGTCGTAAGAGGAGCAGTAAAAATCACATCTGAACTGATGTGGGGAAGTGAGTATTCCAAATCTTGAGATTCCATATCTGATGAGAGTCTGATTCTGCATTTCTTAAAAGAATCAGCAAACAGTAACGTGTTAACTCCATCCAGAGTAATACATGGAAAATAGAGAACTCTCATTTGCTGGACTTTGGACTTGCTGCTTCTCTTTTGACTCAGGCATCTCTCTGTTAGCTCTGGCAGCCACACGTGTTGCAGCCAGTGACCTGCCCACCATCATATCCCCGGTGTGAAATCCAGGATTCACGGCTGTCAGCAGGGATACTTGCACCAATGCCAACAAATCATCACACAGCTTCTACAACTGGGGTAAAGGAAAGAGTACAGAGAGACGGATCTTCCAGGAAAGTTCTGCTTTTAGCCTGGTCTCCTGCCACGCTGATTTTAGGTGCAGCCTCAGGGTATCTATCTCTATGCAGCCTTGTCACCTTGTCCCCCTCTAGGGGGATTACTCTATACCACAGAATATCCTTAGATTCTGGGCATGGTGCTCCTGTACACACTTTTGGCATCCAAATCCCTCCCACTCCTCTTTGTAAAGACTCAAGTTTTAAATCTCTATGCCTACTCAGGGTGTCCAGCAACAAGTTTGTTCTGTAGCCTTAAGTCTTAAGAGCTCGAGAAAAACTCATTATGTCTTTAAATGACAGTTACACGTCAGTCCTCTTTTCCTCAGCACTCAATCTTTTATATTGTTTTTCTCCATTCAAGTTAGATTATTCAAGGAATCACTGATTCCTTCCCCAGTGACTCAGGAGTGATAAAAAACCTGCCACTGCATAGCAGGAATACTGAAATCATTGGCCAAAAATGATCAGCCAACACTGGGGGATTAAAACAGGACTGTGCACTCCCTTCTCCACACTCAGCAGGTGCCATTAGTGAAGTCCTCAGACTTTTTCCATGCTTCCCAAGTACAGCAAAGCTCAAGGGATACCCTTCCCAGAGTTTCAGGCAAAGAAAAGTGGTAAAGCAGCAAAAAAGGTGGGGATGTCTTGCAAATGGACCCAAATTTTGTACTCAAAAGGTAGAAAATATACACATGGAGCAGAAATTAAGTGCTAAACCATAGCTAGTCTGCAACCAGTGAAAACAGACCAGAAATAGAAAATAGAAATTTATTTATATTTGTTGATAGCTGGGTGCTCTGAGTAGCACAATTCTGTGAAGGACTGCAAAGAAAAAAATTAAGCAGAAATACCAAGTGATGATTCCCAAAATTTTCACTTTATGGTCTTAAGAATTAAACCTAAAAACAGTGGCCCCAGAATGCCTGCAAAATAATTTATGAAGTTTTTTATATGTGGGCAGTTTGAAAATATAAAAAGGTTGTGACACCATAACACAGCCACAGCAAAACAATATAATCTCAATAAAATAAGCAGCGTATTTTACAGTTAGTATATCTGTTATTTCCTTTTCCTTCATAAAACTCAGAATAAAACATTTTCTCCTCCACATCCTTTTCCCACTGCTGATATGAAACTGCACTTCTGCACGTACATGCACATAATGGTGTCCTATTTATATTTTCGGTTTTTTGAAAATATTTACATTTTCTGTTAGCACAACAGGCATCTGTAACAACACAGAAGTCACTAAACTTTCTGCCATGTTTCCCATTTTAAGCAGCATTCCTGTTGGAGCTTAGTCATGATAAATGAGCTCTGAATATTTTCATGTCTTTTGAACGGTAATGGTTTCAGCACTGGAAACTTTTTAGTCAAAGAAAAGCTCGTGAACACGCACAAATATTCATGATCTCACTATGGTCAAATGATCCTGCTTAGAATCCTGAATAAAAACATATACAGACATTTAATACTGGAATAAAGAAGTTCCATTCTTAAGAGCATTAAGTTAAACATTTCCAGTATAAACAGTAAAACAACCCCAAACTATGATGACATTGTCAGTTTGATGTATTTAGGCATGTAATAGATAACACTAAAATAAGAAGTGTATTTTTTAATGGAAATATGCAAAATTGCAGAGAGACAAACATATACCTTCTTCCAAGTGGTTGGGCCATATGATGTAAACAACTGAAATTTCCGTTTAATTTAATAAGACAGTTTTGGCAAAGACCTTAATTCTAAGTTCACTCTTAAAATGACAAATTTTCATTCATCACCTAATCAATTCTACTCAGCTTCAGTGTATAAATTACATCTCACTCAAACTTTATGCTAACCCTGCTCTGGTTTGTAATGGTTTCCAATAAAATGCCACAAAAAAACTTCATGGTTCATTCCTATTCATAATGATTTCCCATGAAATTTAATATAGAAGATTATCCAACATAATTAATTTAAAAAAAAAAAAAAGTAGACTGTCAAGTTCTCCTTTCTAACTGTCACTGCCTGAAAATAAAAAAAAAAAGGATTAGTCCAAAGCATCCTGCATTGAAATTATGTTGTTAGTTCAGTGTGTTCTCATAAGAAAAATTTATATATAATATTTTCACTTAGGACTTCTAGGAAGACTACTTGGTAATTGCATGAGGTTCACTCCAATACAGAAGGGTCCTGATATTTTCTTACATACATTTAAGCCTATGATTGCACTCACCTCAGTGAGGCTTGCCATGGAAAAATAGCGAAGCATACTTTTATACTTTTCAAAGTAAATTTGCTGTCATTTTGATGAAAGAAATCCTCCACATGAAAAAGCTTGACAGCAACAATTTTGGGGTTTACTTTTCTTACAAAAATACAGGCAATAGTCTGCATAGGCACTTTATACTTTCCTCGAAGCCTCAATCTCCTAAAGCCGCGAAGAAATTCTTTCCAAAAGAAAGATGCTTCTCTTCAGACATTCTTAGAATTCCCCACGATCATTACTGAACAGAGGGACTATTCATGGGGATCTTATCACTCCCACATATTATATATAGGCCAGAGTCTGCTCCAGTGCAGGCAGGTGGAATGCAAGTGATTTCATCTGGACTGCACTCGGAGCTCATGGACCCAATTACGAAGCTGGATGGAATGAGCTGGGGGAAAACTCACGAAATAATTTACAATCCAGTTATTCGGTGCTTTAGGAGGATCACAAATGAAGTTGCATCGGTTTTCTTTCTTAAAGCCAACCTCTCTGATCTCTGATATTTACCGTAAATTAAGAATACAGAGGGGAACCAATGAATTCATAGTTGTTGCTGTTTACAACAGGTGTATCATGAGGGCTGTAAAACCACAGCTGAGCTGTGGAACTACAACCAGGTTTTTTAGAACTGGTGTGTGAGTTTTTACCAAACTAAACTGCCCAGCAGGAGATAGTTCACAACATTGCTCACTTCCTCCTTTCCCCCGGACTCCACAAGACTCTCCCAACAAACTGCATTCCCGGTTTTTGCAGGCTACAATTTCTCCCAAGGACACCATTTTTTGAAGATTTTTTTGTTGTGAATCAGACGATAAGAATGATTCTGAAATCAATGCAAGTTCTGTCACTAACTTAGGGAGAGCTAGGATTTCATCCAAAGAATGTCACCATATGCTATTTAACATTATCTGTAATGTAAACTGTGATGTGAAATATAGTCTGACTGTTAAAAGAACCAAAAAATTGTCTAGCCACTTCTTGGTTCACCATATTTCCAAAATTTTCCTGCTATAAACTCAAGCTCCTTTTTTTTGAAGTCTCTGTAAAACAACAACAACATTTAAAGGCATAAAAATCTAACAAGCTGTTTCACCATGCAAAACCAGGAACATCCCTAAGTATAAATTTTCACCAGTATTGTATCAGACTGGTTTCAAGTCATCAAAATGATTGACTCAATGAAGAAAAGGAGTGATGGGAAATTATACAAAAAATAGAAATATTGACACTTTAAAGACAGAACTTCTCAGCTCAAACCATCTGATGTGTGGCTGCCCCATCCCTGGAAGTGCTCAAGGCCAGGTTGGATGGGGCTCTGAGCAACCTGGTCTAGTAAAAAGTGTCCTTGTCCACGGCAAAGGGGTTGGAACAAGATGATCTTTAAGATCCCTTCCAACCCAGCCCATTCTATGATTCTATGATTTATTTAACTCTATAGGTTAAGTTAAAAAAAAGAAAAATTACATTTCATTTACATTTTACAGGATTTCTGACAGTCTCTGCGAACTTTTATAGCATTTGTTTTTCAGAGAAGGGTAAGAATTTACAGAAAAAAGCCTCTTAAATCCCTTATTTCCAAATCTTAACTTTTCTATGCTGTAATAGGCACACGCCTGTGGCAAAGAAAGCCAATAATTCCTCTGCCAAAAAGTCAAAATCTGTTAAGTGCATAACCAATTAAAAACATAATATAAGCCATTATCTGACATGTCAGAGTCTTCCAATTGCACATTAGAATTAAAATGGTGCTTTATCTGAATCACTGTGTATTAGGCTCCTTTTGCCTTTATTTGTGTATGTGTACCCATCTTATTTGCAGTTCCACAAAACCAAACTGAATAAACAAATGGTTTGCAATTGATTAATCCAACTCAGCTGGTGCAGGGTTTATTTAATTTATGTTTAAAAAGGAAAATGCCTCGCACGTGCCCCAACTGTGCTCACTATAATTTAGCAGTAATGCATCCAGGCAGCCTCTGAGTCAATGAAACTTTGCTTGTCATCAATTTGCACTCCAGCCCCTGTTCCCCACCAGCAGCTCCGTGCCATCCATCCCTATCACCCCTTTCTCCCTGCCATCAGCAGCTTCCATCCATAAAAACCATCCATAAAAACCTCTTTGACTTTCTGTCACCAGCAGATTACACATCAACACTTTTCTCTTAATTAGATGGGCTGTTAATTTAGGAAGATACCATTGACTTAAAATCTGATGCATTTCAAATAAAACAATAACAGCCCCTTCATCACAGCTTCAAACTATCTGACTGCTGGCTCATTGTTATGATTTTACAGCAGTATTTTCCAATGTCTTGTGCTTTTCTTGCCTGCTATTGTGTGAGTGAAAGATAATTCCAGTCCCAGAAATGTTCTCCAGTTAAAAAATAAAGGAGACAAGTAAATAACAAAAATAAAAGTTACCAAGAGTGCAACTTCACACAGTGGAACTGCTCATGAAGGATGGGCTGACAGGTCCCATTTGACTGAATGCATAAAGACCTTAAAAATAACATTAACCACTGTCAAGGTAAAAATCTTCTGTATTTCACTAGGAGTTATCTGCCGTGTTCCAATTACAGCATATTAATGCTGGTCCAGGAGTGCTTGAAACAGGCTTGCAACCTTTAAGATACCTCAGATATCCTGAAGGATGCAAAAAGAGTGTGACAACAGGAAAAGAATTAGGAAATAAAGGTTTCGTAAAAGTTAAAATATTTATTCAAAGAAGTTAAATACTCCTTTGCTGCTTTTATTCCTCAAACGTTATAGTTCTCTCCACTGGGTCCTACAGTGGAAGATTGATTTATCTTAGCTCTATCAGTTTTGCATCATTAACATACAAAGTACATATCCTGTTGTAGGGTAAATAAATCAATTTTTACTAAGATGACTGCTTTCACCCTTGGGCTTGTACTCCTTCAATTACATTAGCCAGTAAAACAAATAAATAAACGTGTTACAATATTAACCGGCAAAATCATAATCAATACAATTTAAATTCAGGTGAGAGTTGAATTATAAGTACCAAAACCCACCAGAAATTAAGTTTAAAAGAATTTTTCTTATCCAAACAAGTGTGAGTTGCGCAAAGCAATGCGCAGAACCATTAATTATATAAATTTTATTCTTAAACAAGTACAGGTTTGCTTGTTTGTTTACCCCTACGATGAGAGACACAGCATACCCACAGCAAGAACTTAACTCTGGCTGTGATGTTCTCCCTGTGAGGAACCAAGTCCTTCTCCTAAGGACTGAGTTGTCTCACCCTGTACTGCAGAGCACAAGGAGATCACTGTGCCAGGAGGATTTGAGCAGAGCACAGAGGAAAGGAAAGGAGGAAAAGAGGCAAATGAATTACTGTTTGCATCCCCAGAGGCAGGTACTTCCAGCCAGGCACACAACAGCAGCCCACACCCTGTGGGACCTCGTCCTCGCCTTCCAAGGAACTCCACCTGTTGATCCAGACACTGCTCTGGCTGAGGCTGATCCTTGGAAGCAGAGGACATTCATTATCCATCCTATTTGCCATCCTGGCACACGGTGAGCCCTGGCTGCAAAGCTGTGAAATGACCTGTCAGCACATGCCACTCCATCACACCATCCCTCTCCCTTCCACAGCTCCCTATGGATTTTTAAACAAGCCAACGGTGCTTTAACAAGGCACAGCTTCTGCAATAAAGACAGGCTAAGCCGTGCCTAAAATCTGCAAGCAAAGTGCTGAATTCAAGACAGATAAATGCATGATAAATACCGTGATGAATCACAGCATAATGTAAATAAATACCTGTGTCTGCATGATCACAACATCATGATGTGACAATGGATCATGACTGCCTGTTGCTTCGTGACACCACCTAACCTAGGAACCAATTACCCAGTGCTGCCTCTGCAGTTGTTTTCCTTTTTGCTGATCCAAAGGGAGAGGGGAAAAAAAAAAAAAAAAGAAAACATCCAGCCAAAATATGACAAAGATAAGTTACTTGCCTTCTGATTTTGCCAAAATCTTCTAGGAAATGAAATAAGAATTCCCTTGTGCTGCACTGCAAACGGAAATTGCATGCTATGAGAGTGCTAAATGAAGGCTACACTGCAGCTGAACACCACAATAAAAGCATTGTGACAAATGGTTCCAGTGCCCCACCACACATACTGCTTTCCAGTTATCATTAAAAAGCAGAGACAAGCCAAAAAGAATGATAATATTGATTCTGCTTGACTTACATTTCCTACCAGACAGCAGACCACTGTAAAAGAATGCCTGGTGAGAGATTTTATAGATAAATACAAACCAGCCCCACCCAGATCACTAAACACAATTCTGTTTTATGTTCACTGAAAACACTTGCAGATCAGACCCATTTTGAAAGCAATATTTTTATGGTTTCAATTCCAGAAAATAAGTTATCTTAATCACAGTCATCATGTATTGGGCCAAACCTATAAAAATCTACGCTTGTCTAGAGCAGGAGGTGGGCCCTGTGGTGTTATTAAAGTAAGGACATGTATGACTATGGGCTTGGTGTCTCTTCCATGAGCATTCAGTACTCATGTGCACCATGGAGCAGTGGCACTGCACCCACCCCTTCTGTAATTTGTCTTTTATTTTCTGCAACTACCAAGTCCTGGCTCTTGGTACAACACAAGCCAACCACAACTTCCTTCCAACACAGGTCATGCAGCCTTCCTGATCCTAATGTTTACTGTATAGGTGGAGTAAGCAAAATGTCCTTAAAATTCATCAGCAGTCCAACCTCTCCTCCTCAAGTAGCAGCAATACTTGAACGTGCCAAATGTAGAAAACAGAAAATCCACAGGAGAAGGCAGAAAAGTCAAGCCTTGTTTTTTGGCTTTGAAAAACTTGAAAATAACTTGAAAACAAACCTATGTTTATAGGAGAAATGGGAAAGTATTTGCAGACACAGTCTAATCAATTTTTCTCCTTATGTGGATATATCCTGGAGCAATGCACACACTCCCAAATCTCAAGATCCCTAACACAATAAGGCATGAAAGCCCTCAGAAGAATATCCCAGTACAAGCAAATAAACATTCTTCTTTACTAGTCTTAAAACATCATACCCACAAATGATGCTTTTTAGGGATGGGATGTGGTGAAAAGCTTCTTATAAATCATTTAGGTTTATATTTATAAGAATTAATTCTGTGAAGCTCGGCTGATAAGCCCCTGTTAATTATAAAGCTTTCTGTGCATGCCTTTCATCTGAGGTTCTGGAAGCGCTTGGAAAATCTTAATTAGGTCTCAAAACACCACTGTGGAGAAGGCATTTTCTCTTTGCACAGAAGACAAGGTGCAGACAGCTTATGTGATTTGCCAAAGGTCACCAAAGGCTCTGGTCCTAAATGGCACCGGGCAGACAACGGCAGAGTGTTCTCTCACACCCCCTCAGCCCTGGATGCATCTCGTGGCCACCAGAGAACGCGATCACGGAATATGCCGAGTTGGAAGGGACCCAAAAGGATCATGGAGTCCAACCCTCAGCCCTGCACAGGACCATCCCCAAGAGACACACCCTCTGCCCCAGAGGATCATCCAAATGCTCCTGGAGCTCTGTCAGGCATTGTGCTGTGCCCACTGCCCTGGGGAGCCTGGTCAGTGCCCAACCACCCTCTGGGGGAAGAACCTTTTCTAATATCCAACCTAAACCTCCCCTGATACAACTTCATGCCATTCCCTCAGGTCCTGTCCCTGGTCCCCACAGAGCAGAGATCAGTGCCTGACCCTCCCCTTCCCCTCATGAGGAAGTTGAAACTGCAGTGAAACCTCAGTCTCCTCCAGCCTGAGCAGCCCAAGTGCCCTCAGCCGCTCCTCAAAGGGGTTCCCCTCAAAGCCCTTCACCATCTTCGTTGCCCTCCCTGTCCCTCACATAAATGATTTTCAGTCACACACTGAACTGGAGTCCATGGAAGGCACCCTTCCCGTTTGGGGCACGTGTTTTTCCATGGAAGGAACTCTTCCAGTTTGGGGCAGTTGTGCGAATTTCTCTTCTTTAAACTGAACTGGGCTACACAGATAGAATTTTTCACTTAAAGCTAAAGCAAACTCTGCCTGGTATAATTAAATGTTGTGCCTGGAAGGCTGGAATATCTTATAGTATCAAAGGTTTAAAAAACCTCATTTTCAGCCCTGCCTGATAACTTAAACCACTACTATAAAACTCCAATGGATAAAATCTCACCTGAAGCTGATTAAATCTTTACTGATGTAATGGAAGAGCAGCAAATAATCCATTTACATTTTTCTATGAATATTTACCTCTACTGCAGCTTTCAGTTCTGCAGTGGAGCATATTGTCTGCCAAGTTCCTCCAGCTTTAACCCAAAACTTCAATTTCTTGCTGCCAATTGTCTGCTTCAACAAATCATACTCATAAACATTAAAATATGCTTCCATGTGTTTAAAATGAAGACAGTAAATCAATTTGAAAGGATTTATGATAGCTGTAATGCAAATGTGAGGTGAGGAGCTTACAAAGTTGTAAAAGAACAGCTCTATCACGTAAGAAAACACAAACAAGGTCAAACATGATTAATTCCTTTGATTGCTCACTAAAATATATTCAACTTCCTACACAGACTTGTTTTAATGTGTCCAAACAGGACAGCTGATGAGTACACACTGTGTACCCATAACTAAAATCAGATCCACTCAGACACCTCAAAATCACCCCTTTTCAGAGGTGATCATGACACACAGCACACAACCTTCACACTCACTAACAGATTTTTCTGAAGAGCAGGTTCTGGTGGCAGCAAACCCAAGATCAAACCTCTCCTGAAACACTGGCATTTACCATGGAACCTGACTGACAGCTCAGCTCTGGGCGGTGAGGGTGGAGGTGAAAATCAGTGTCACACTGTCAGTATATGCTCAATCAGCTTTAAATGCCACCCAAAACAAAGCAAATCATGAGTAATCCATGCTTATCGATGAGGTGACACTAGTGAAGGTGGTGCATCCAAGATATTACTCACTCATTAAGCTAAGTTAAATTTTTGAGCAGCGAGCAGACCACCAACAAATTATTCCACTTCCTTTCATGTTTGGTCATAATTTAGGCTACTTCTTTAATCACTCCCTGACAATACAAGATGTGTTTTCATTCACATTAGAAATCATTCTGCTGCTCCACACTATTCATTAATTTGAAGCTCTCACATTTGGAACCATCATTTACTATTCAAATGGTACTTGGTGACATGCAGAGACTAAAGAGTTGTCAAACAGAATGACATGCAGTTCTTAAAAGTTAACAAAGCAGTAAAAGCTTTTAGAAAGGGAAAAAAAAAAAAGTCTTGCAAATAGTATTTGGAAGTTGTAAATGTGGGCATAGTCAACGCTACCGGAAAAAAGAAAGAAAACAAAAACCCTTGAATGAAAAAAAGCCCTGAGTGCAGGCCTGCAATAAGTGTGATGGGCAGTGCTTCTAATAATAAAAGGTTGGAAGTAGCCCCTTTGGTACATAATAAAAAAATGAGTTAAAATGTGTCTCACACAGGTCCCGTTGAGATGAAAACCCTGAGGGGAAAGAGAAGACCTGGTCCCAAACTAAAACAAATAAAGCCACAGCCACCCCCGTGCTTTCACATACCAAGAGCAAGAAAACTGCAGTTGTGACACCACCACCCCTCTGCTGCTACTATGGAGAAGGGTCACTGCCAGCCCTCCAAAATGAGATGCATTCCAAGAGATCATTCTGCCCTCGAAAATAGTTAGAGATGTTTCCATTTATTGCTGTGCTTAGAGCCCAATTGAAAAAAAACCATAAATTGCAATGCTATGAATATACGAGCGTGTGTTTGGCCCCAAAGGGCAGTGCAAGTTGTAGAGAAAAAAAAAAAAAAATTCCAGTCTTACAGCTCTCAGGCATGGGAACAGCTCTCATGAGAGTGGATGGACACATAATCCAAACCAAATCAGTCAATCCTTGGAAAACACACAGAATTCCCTGAATCCACTGGCACGACCAGTCAGAGCCCCTTGTTTATAGCTGTTCAGATTGCAAGGAAGCTGAAGAAAGGCTGCATTAATTTTATATCGTGTTTTTTAATTAAATCTTTCTGGCCACTCAGAACCCAATTTTCTCTTCATAATATGAATCTTTACTGGATGGCTGTAAATAGACCGTGGATTCATTTCCATATAAAGAGATCTAAATATATTACCCTTCACTAATGGAAAAAAAAATCAGAAAACCTCATGATAACTAACAACTCATCTAATCTTTCACAAACTTGACACACACATCCATAAGAAATCATTCACACAGCTCATGCTGCTACCAGTCAGTCCCTCTGAATAACATCCAGGCACTAAGTAATGGATAGCACTGACATTTCAGTCCAGCTTTCCATTAAACAAAATGAAAAGAAGGAGTATCAGGCTAGAAAACAATGGCTTTTGAATTCTTGGTTTTACTTAAACTAGACTGGCATTTTGCCACAGATTTTTCAGCAGAGGCTGAAATCACAAATAATTCTGGAGAGTGCCAGGGAAAGCAGCAGGATTTCCCATGTTTTAGCAGCTGGAAGAGCAACGCCTTGAGAGGAACTTTTGCTCCTGCTCTGTGACCATGAAGGAGCCCAGGGGAAAACTGAAAGAACTGACTGGTAAAGCAGAACTTGGGCTAAGTGAAGGGTTTGGGGAGTTTGTTGTTGTTTTTACAGGGGATTTAAAGCTTCGTGGTTTCTCTTCAGTCATGGCAATAACAGGGTTTTTTTCCTCAGGTCTCTGTGTCTAATTCAAGTGGTACTTTGGATTTTCAGTTCTATCTTTCAGGGGTTATGTCCCCCCTGGGTTGTGTTAGGTAGACAATCCAAGGCTTGTCTGTGCTCAGGTTACTCTTCTGCCACATGCAAGTTACCACCAATCCTAATATCCTGATCATGCTCATTTTGTTTAATAAAAACCTACCTTAGCAATAAAGTGTGAAAACGTGAGGAAACCATTGGCTTTAGAAGGCAAAACAGCAACAAATAATCCTATTCACCTTTTGTAGCACATCCAAGTTAACATTTAAGATAAGAAGCAAAATGTTTTGCATATACTGTTCTCCAAAAGTATTCTACACAACAAAAAAAAAGGGAAGGTTGGGTTTCATTTTCCAGGCATTGCCTGTTAATGGTTTGAGAACTAAACACCTGTTGTGGAATTCTAGCTACTACATCACTCAATTGTTAAAATGATTCAAAAATTTGCTTGTCTGTATCAAGAGCTGTTAGATACTGGATGGTCCTGAAAATATGGGACTTGTTTAACCAGGAAGCTTCTCAAAAATCTCACCAATTATTTATGAGGGGAGAGTTAAGAATTAAGAGCTTTTGACAAATCTAACATCTCAACTTCTAAAGCTCAAGACCCACCAGAATTAGCTTAAGATTGGGATGCTAAGTTATTTCAGCAGGAATGCAAGTGGAACAATACTTGAGTTTAACTATCATCCAGTATCACAAAATAAAATAATAATAATTAATTTTTTAATGTAAAAATTTATCTAACAGTCAGTCAAGCAAAAGCCAGAATCTTGCATAGGCAAGTTTCCTTGTGTGGGGAAACACTGCAAGCCATCAACTTTTACAGAGTAACACTACAAGGACTTCTAGCGTGTCTGAGTATTCATGAGCAGTTTTGGAGGGCAATTGTTGCCTATCCCGTGTCTGGCCAATATGATGGTTCTTGTATCAATGATTTGAAACATGCTTCAATAACTTCACCCCTCCATGAAAAGCAAACCCACTCACTCAAGAGGAAAAAAACGAGAAGAAAAAAAACAGATAAAGAAAAAGGATTTAAATCAGTTTGCAATCTGATAGTTCTGCTGTTCGTTTAAGACAACTTAGGGGGAAAATATTAATTTTTATGATGATCAAACTATGCTTTGGTAAAGTCTGGTAAGTAAACCTCCTTAAAGTGCAATGTTGTTCATATTCTGTGAAGGCTGCTCCTGACTCTTCTGTGTACAGCATTTTACAGGGAATCACAAAGTGCATCTTGCCTCCTGCAAGATCCTGCACACAGCAAAGGTCTGCTCTTGCTACAATCCCCTATAAAAATGGAAGTTGGCAGCTGCAGCCCTGTGAAGCCAGTTGGTTTACCTCTGCTCCAGGCACTGTGCCAGCCAGAGGCAGGAACCAGGCTCTCTGCTCAGGGCTGTGGGAATGTGCAACTGCAGAGCACGAAAAATTGAGATTAGGAGTAAAAGGTCTTCAGCTACACATGGGAAGGTGTGCTGTATGAGGGTGAAGGAGGCAGAGAGCACAAAGCTCCAACCTCAAGTCAGAGCAGAAGGATCTCACGGTAGGATTGGGCAGATAAAGAACAGGGAGTTATGGGAGAACAGTGAGGGAACCAAAGTTAAAGAAAGTAGGGGAGACGTGACTGATTTCAGAAGTCAGGTGATGCATAGGGGGAAGGATGCAACTTTTAGTTTCCAAAATCAGCAAGGACAGGCAACAAGCAGTTAGGATCATTATGATCCCCATGCAGCCAGCAGGAGAGGTCCTCATTCCCCCATCCCCATTAATTTCTGTTCTGTAATAGGAAACCTCCTCTGCAAAGCAAGTTGTCATCTAAAAACAGAGGGAGCATACAGAGTGATTCCAGACCAAAGGGGCCAGACATAAAAACTCCTGCTGTTCCCACCTTTACACGCTGTCTCGGCATAAGGGAAGATTTGCCTGATCAGAGAAGTGTTACAATAAGAAGAAAGGAGGGACAGGGACCTACTGAAGTAAAGGTGAATAAGAGTTATTTCCCTCGCACTTCCAGCAGCATGGGAAGTGCTCTACCCAACGGTTCTTGCCCGAATTTTGGATGGTAGAGCAAGCAATCCAGGTTACACCCCTGTTTCTACCAGCAAGCTGTGACACCTTTCAGGAAAGTCCCTGTTCTCTCATTGCCTCTCCATGTCATTCCATTAGCATTTTGGTGTCATACACTCTCTGATGCAGTTTTTTTTCCTCTGCCACTCACCTTTTTGACTTCGTCACTCCTCAAAATGGCAATATTGACCATACTACCTTGAAATGGTGATAAATTGATGAAACTCAGCAGCCAGCACTGGCTCTGAGCTAAATTCACTTCCTCCTTGCATAGTTTCTTTCTCACTCAATTTTTTCTTACTTTGACACATATTATCAATAAGGCTGGTTTAAAGTTTTCCACTCAAAACTCAGATTTTATGGAAAACATGCATTTGGTTACATTAGGTTTTGCCTGACACCCCTTCTCTGCAGTGATTCAGTTTTCAGGCTGTCATCATCACACTGATATCATCACCCAATCTTTTTTTTTCTGAAGGGAAAACAAGTTGTGATGAGCTGTAGCTCCACACATTTCTGGGTGAGGACTCTGCATCTTGTGTTTGTCTGCTTGGCATCTCAAACACAGCACCACGAAAGCTTTTGTCAAGTCTATCACCACAGCTGTTTTCCAGTCTACCTCCCTGAGACACTCTGTAAAAACTGATGTGCACAACAGTGATGTAAACTATAACAAATTACACTAAAACAGAAAATATCAGCTTAACTGGCCCTTGGGTTATTTCCTTACAAGCAAAGTCAAATGTTTAATGAGATTTGTCAAATTTTTTATTTCCAAATAAAAGCAAAACACAGATGACCCTACTTGCTTATCTCACTCAGTGGAATTCTCAAGAGTGATACTATTTTGGTTTCATAGATGCACTGAACTAAGAGCTGTCAGCAAACTCAGTCATGTTAGAAGAGTTTTACGCCAGAAATATATTTTAACCTATTGCAGGCTACTTCAGAGACAAGGTTTTTAGGAAGGCTTCTAAAACAAGCACTGAACCAAACAAGGGTTTTGTCAACGAGTTTACTACACAGCACTTTGTTACTCAAAAATCTCTCTTCCTTCCCCTAAGATCCTTTGACAGAAAGCAGATGATTTCATTCGCCGTGGCTCGCCCAGAAATTCAATGAGGGCAGCATTCCAGATTGCCTTCCGGACACGACATGACATCCTCATCACCTCCAGAGGAAACGCACGCCAGTGCTGAAATTCCTACTGGAACACGTGCTCCCTCTTCACTTGGAAAAATCTCCCCAGCCAAAGAGCCTCAGCTGCTGTGTGATACCACATGCCAAAACAGAGATAAAGTCTTTGACAAAATTCAACCTCCAACAGGAGGAACTCTTTATATAACCACAAGCAGCAGTTTTAAGTAGTGACATTTCTTAAAATGACACTTACCTGAACCGCCCAAAACTCTTTCTCTTCCCATCTTCCCCCATTAATGCTGTCTTTATATGAGCATCAAAACACCCACTCCCACCCTGTCCATACTGGCTATGCTAAGAAAAAAACACGGCACTATAATCTTGTTCTTACTATCTACAGGCAAAGCCATAGCATAAAATACTGTGATCTGACAGAAAAGTATGTGCTTACATTTTGAGTTAGCCTAGACAGTACTAAAGGGACAGAATTTATTACCTAATCCCTTTTGGAGACTTCCAGTATGAGCAAATCGATGGAACGCCCTGTTTTTCCCAAGGATCATCTCATTCAGCAAAGATCAAATGAGATGAAAAAGTTGCCTTACAGAATGAGTATCAGCAAATTTCAAAGCACTGGAAACACAAAGTAGATTAGAACATGGCCCTATAAAAAGGAGGTCTGGGGTTTAATCTCTGATCTGACAAAGTCTGGCTACCTACCCTTGAGCAGCACACTTAGCCTTTGTGTTCCACTGTCTGTAAAACAGGGGATAATGCCACCTCATGGGACTGTTGTGAGGTTTAATTAATTATTGCTCACAAAGGACTTCAGCTTCCTCAGCTGTAAGGCACTATCTTAACTACCATCCATAACATACATCCTTGTAACTGGTAACCCTTAGGCACTCCTATTAAATAAAGCCAACTGTGTTACGTATGTAAAACCTGTGGGGCCATTGCATACAAACATAAAAAAGGTTGTGCAAATTATTTAAATTATCTCAGGCTCTGTGACAAAGGAACCTATTTGACTTTCCCACCCAGGTAAAGTATCCTTATCTAAATGCTGCACTAAATCTAACAAGAATATTCCTCTATTAAGCACTGGACAAAATCTTTAAAAACTTTCAGTGCTTCTGAAAAGCCCTCGCCTGGAAAATAGAGTGGATAAATACCTGTAAGTACAAGAAGAGGACTCAAAATGCTTTAGCCTCTCAGTGAAAGGGGCTAGCAGCTAAGAGAATTCAGCTTTGTGCAGGAGGCACAGGTGGTTGCATAACAAGCACTTTTCTTTTGGGATTGCCATCTTTCCCCTCCAAAAAGGGCTTCTGGTAATAGATGGGAAGGTGGGACTGCTCCCACAGTACCTCTAATCACCTTTTGGGACTATATTATCACATGAAAACGATACAGCCCTTACTTATTCTGATTTCACAAAACAATGGTTTTATGCTGAGCTACTGCAATCATGCCATTTTACAGTCTCATCTAGATATTCCCTTCCAGATTATGCCAGTATGGATGTTCAGCCCTGCACTAAAAACCTCGGTGCAGAAAGCTCTATTTAATAAATTCTCCCAGTTCTGATAGCGTCTCTCAAGTTGCAGAAAGCCAAATGAGAAAGTTAGACAAAAAAAAAAGCTGATCTTATTATTCAGCATTATATTTCAGAAGAAAGCAAAGTACTTTCAGTTCAGCTTTTTTGTTATGAGTGCAGTCTGCCTTCCACACAAAAATACAACTAAAAATGCTAGCTGTGATCATCAGCAATTCATTCCTTTCCATTTATAGTTAAATGCTGCACCCTCTCAATATGCAAATAACTGCTCTTCCACTTCAAATCTCGAATACAAAAGAATGAAAAAGTAGTTAGTTTTAAAATTGCTTTTAAGAAACCAGTCAGAATCACCAAAATTTATATGGATTCTCATTGATTTCACTTTGCTCTTGCACAGGAATGTGATGATCGACATATACTGAGACTAATCTTCTTGCTGAGAAGCAAAGTTTTGATGTGCCCTTGTCAGAGGAGCGAGATAAAATCCTGTTTCTGCAGCAGGTTGTGGATATAGGCACGGAAAGGACATACTTGTGCCATGTTCTCGTGGGAGTCAGGAGGCTGCACAAATATCAGCAAACCACCTGTAACTGGGGTTTACTTCAGTCATTTAAAATGCAGTGATGAATAAGCAAGAACGGGGTTTCACTGTCAGACAAGAAGGCTTGCACAGATTTAATGCCAAGACGAAAAAAAACCAAACAAATGAAAATCTATGAGCTAATGAACAGGTTGGCCTACTCCTGGTACCCCAGCCGGGATGTTACAGTCTGGAGAGGCAGGCAATTAGGTGGGTAAACAACCACTGGTTGGGCTCAGCAGTTCTGCAGAGAAGATCGAGGGTCCTGGCAGCAAACAGGGAGCTGAGCACGAGCCAGCAGCGTGTTCTGGCAGGAGAGAGCATCCACAGCAGGCTGAGCACAGCTGAAAGGGCAAGGGAGGTGACTGTCTCCTCCTGCTCGGCACTTGTCACGCCACATCTGGAAGAGCACACAAGGAAGAAACTGCAGCAAGGCCAGCAGAGGCCACGGGACTGCCAGGGACAAGCCCGTGGGCAGAGAGTGCAGGAGCAGAGCCTGTTTGCCTTGGAGAAAGGGTGGTTTTGGGGAGACAGCCAGCAGCTGCTCCAGCAGTACCTGTGGTGGTGTTATGGAGGAGATAGAGCAGGCTCCTCACAGCGGTGCCAGGTGGGAGGATGGGTTGAACGAACACAGCTTTTCCTGCTCCCCTTCTAATGTGGCACCCTAAAAAGGAGGCATGAGGCAGGGCTGGCCACAGGGGGGTAAGATGGGATAGAAATGAAGGGGCTGTGTAGCCTGAACACAGACCAGCACTCAGAGAGTGCAGCAGAACTGATGTCCTCCCTCAGCCACCTGAGGCTGAAAGGCTCCAGCAGGGCCACCACAATAAACTTGACAGCTGCCTGGAGAACAGCAGGATGGAAGGAAAGGAAAACTTCCTTCAGCAGTAGCAAACTGTGTGAGAGGCATAACATTTGTGCTGTCTTCCATTTATGAGAGTTTTGGATAATAAAAAGAAGAAGGTATTAATTTTTGAGACTTAAAATAAAATTTAATCTGCAAAGGTCAATAAGCAGCGCATAATTACAAACTATATAAAGGCCAAAGAGACTATTGTGTCATTGCTGAAAGTTGGTTCTTGTTCTGTAACCTTTAGAATGACTTTCTGTTCCATCTGAGTAATCACAACCTTTCTCATCAAAAAAAAGTGAGATCAAATTCTTAATCCATTGTGAACATGACAGAGATCTCTCCCCCCTTTATTGTTACAATACTCATGTAGGCCATAGGCAAGTGTTTCAGATGATATTTTGATGTGTGAGGATAAAGACCAAATGGATGCTTTTGCAGACACTGTCATTAGGGAAAAAAGCTGATGTTAGTATGGTTTGCAGTTAAGGTTTTATCTGCTTGTCTGGAAAAAAAAAATAAAACAAAAAACAAATAGAGTCTTTTACAGCTATTCTAGGATTAAAATAACTACCTACTATTTCCCTTTGTTAATTATATAAACCAGTGAGTGTTAATTTATATAATGCTGGACAAAATCCAGTAACAGATTATACACTGTGACACTTCAACGTAAGTAATTTTTTTAGCACGCCTCAGAATTGAAAAAGCAACTCCCTGAACTAAAACAATAACACACGGGAAAAATGATTCTGTGTAAACCCTGCACCACAGCACATGTGGCAACTGTAAAAATGAAGAAATACAAATCACCTCAACTGCAGAATTAGCTTCACAGAGAAAATGAGAGGCTTGAACATGACTTTAACGCAGCTCCAATCTCTCTCCCCGACCTGTGCCCAAGCTCAGTTTTCTTGTCCAGCTCCCTCTAATCAAGGCAAAAGGTTACACACCTCCGGAGGACAAGTCACACCATCCTAGGATATTTGTCCTAAACAAGGCAGATGAATCATTCCCCCAGAGACTCCTTATTCCCTCTCGTGGCTTTAGGAGCCAAAACAACAGGATAAATGCATACCCAGCTCTAGGCAGCCAATCTAGGCAAGATAAATCCTACCTGTAGAGCAGACAACATTATCTCCTAGTACTGTCTCTACACTTCTCTGTGCATGTAAATATTGCCATTTATGTGCCCTTTCTTCTATAGGGCACCTTAGTATTTTATTTCTCCTTAACTCACCCACCCACCAACTTTTAGTTTTATACCTTCTCCTGCAAACATTTTCTCTCTCGCAGCTCCTGGTGCTTTAGGGTTGCTTTGGGGTTTAAAATCTTAGAAATCTCAGTTTAAAATATGCTACTTTAACTGAAAGGAATCTTAACAACATCTAGAAGCCTGCACTGCGTGGTGTGCATTTCACTGTATGAAATGAAATAACTTCTGAACTTCCCCTGCACCCAAAGAAAAATGTTGTGAAGCTTTCCTTTTCATGCGTGCTAATTAACTTGTTCTATCAAAAATTCACCTCATTTCCCCAAAGTAACAAATTATAAAATCATTGGAAATACTACATTTCACCGGAAGGCAAATACACTACAAAATACAATCAGTGCAGCAATGAGCACTTGAGAATGTCACTCATCACAAAAAGCTTAGTATCAGCCACAGCTCTCTTTGAAATACTCAGTTAGAAAATGTGGGTAGAGAAATACTGAAGGCTCAGGAGAGCAGAGGATTAGGGCTCTTTTTAAGCACTTATTATTGTGTTCCCTTGAGGAGGAATTCTTCAATTCAACGAAAAGTAGAGATGAAAAGATGATTTCTAAAGTCAAACGAAAACAAAACCAGCGAACAGTATAAGGTCTGAGAACTACTTCAAAATCACCGCCTAAGTTAACTACACAAATTAACTCATGTGGAACATTTTATGACTATAAGTGATCAGAACATTGGCAGCTGTTGTTACCCAGTGAATACCAGGAAAATGTAATTATATGAGAGCACAGTTGGAATAAATATCTTCCCTGATAAGTATGGAAAAGGGAAGGAATGGATGCACGTCTGATGAAAGCTAGGAATTTTATTGAAGTTAGTGGCATCTGGAGATGTGGGCTAACATTTTTGTTTATTAAGGGGAGGAAAAAGTACAGCTATTAAAGAAAATATTCCCCATTATGCAAATAGTTTATTATTATTATGACTATAAACCAAGGAGGCTGTAATTTTGTGTTACATCAAGCTACGTGATTCGACCCTAAAAAGGCTGTTAAGCAGTTTAGGTGTAAGAAATTACATGGCAGCAGCCCAGTGTGAGCGTCCATGGACTTGCAACTATATTAGAAATAAATAAGAGAACAGTACAATGTTCTCATGCCACTACCTGGCAGGCCACACAATATTTCCTCAAGTGTTTCTGCCACTAAACACATACAGAACAGCTGAAGGAACCTTCCTTTTCACAGGACTGAGGCTCTCCAGGAAAGTATTCCAAAAATGCCTTCTGCTGGTCCTATTGCACAGCTGCTGTCCTGACAGCAAGGACAGTTGGATTATCCAAAAGCAAGTCTGCCTGGGCTTTGCATAGAGCTTCCTCCTCCTGGGCAGACACATAAATACATCCCATATATCAGAGTGCATGAGCAGAACCTGGGAAAGGCTGATCTTCGTAAGTGTGTTAATAGTCAGCCATGCAAAATGAGGCCCTTTTCTTAAAAATAATAATTAAAAAAAATAAAATAAATAAAAAACCACCAAGGCAAAGTGCAGAATTGAATGAGAAATACAGCATCTGGTTTTTCATCTCCATTTTGGGGGAGGCAGCAGGAACTGCTGGTTTGAGCAGATCTGCATGTGCAGCAGATATTCTAGTCTACACTTTGGATGTAGCTGGTTTCACTAAAACAAAAGGTACTATTTGAAGTGAAGGAACAGAACAAGATGGCTTTGCTTACCATGTCCTCCAAAACTTCAGATGTACAGCTCTCTTCTAACGCCTCCCTTTCGTCCAGAGGAATACAAAGGTGAAACAGTTCTCAATCAACTTCCTCAGCGGTGACTGAACCGAGTTTATCCCTGAGATGGAACAGCTGAATGACTGGAACCACAGAAAAAACACTCTCTGGCTCTGGAAAAGCCTTTTGTTGGAATTTGCCTGAGCTTCCCAGCAAAGACTGTGCCAGTTCTTCAGTGGTTGTTGTCATTGCTGAGGAAGATGACAGCAATTACAGTTTCACCAACAAACACATCCCTTTCTTATTTCTTACTGATATAAACTATGCTATCACATTGTCACTAATTTTCCATATTCAGGTAGCGTTATTTTTAAAATACGAGGTGCAATTTGAATTATAAGAATCAAAGTTTAAAAACCAAAAGAAAACCAGAACACAAAACCAAACCGTCCCTTCGCTCCAGGATGAGGGAGGGGTAAAGAAAAATAATCCATCACATATTTAACTTTACATTAAAAAGCAAAACACCTGCACCTAGTGGAGTGAAGGCAAGGGAAGAGGGACAGACTTTGGATGCTCATGTCCCAGGGAGTTCACAAAAAATATCCCTGAGACATGTTCCTATCAGCAAGGGCATTCCAAAGAAGACAACTGAATAGCCTGCCCTATGGAAAAGGGCAGGAAAGTCAAGCCTACAATACAGGACAGAGTGGGATAAGATCACATCTGCAACAGAAAACAAAAGGAATCTAAAAAATATAGTCTGCAGCACAAGTTAAAAGCTTTATCAAAGCTATTCTACATTTTTTTAGTTCAGAGTAACAAGAACAGATGAAAATTGTTGCATACTCCTCCTTTTCCCAAATGTTCCCTGTTGACTAACAGAAGGTTTATCTCTATTTCCATGAGCACAGGCTCCTTAACAAAGCCCATGGAAGCCACAAAAGTGAGACTGACAACAGTTTTCCACACATTGAGCCTATTAAATTCTGATCCAGCAAAAGCAAACACAGAAATAAATTCAGGAAAGGAGTAATTCACACTGCCATTAATGAAAACAGTCCCACAAATAACACTGCATGACATCCAACAAATCAAATTCCCTCCCTGTAAAATCATCCATTGAATAAAATGCATTTAAAGGCCTATTTTAAAACCTCTGAGGGGAATAAAACACTTTAGGTTTTGCTGTTAGTGAGATTAATTAATATTTATTTATTTTTAAAAACAATAAACTACTGTGAACACTTATCTAGGGAAAAACAACCCTTCTCTCAAAGAGCTGAAAACTAAACATTCATCAGCTTGACTTGAAGTAACTCCACTAATAACATGGAAATGTACTGAGAAAAGATCTTTTTGTCCTCTTTTCCTATAGCCTCCAAATAAACAAAGTGTGGGAATATGGCTGGGCAAGCTTGAACAATGCCCTAATAAATATTCATAAAGCATTCGTGCTGCAGCACAATCAGAGTTTACAAGAAGAGAAACTGCACAGCTGCATATACCTGTCATAAACCTTGAGATCTGTTCTCTTTTAAACCCTAAATTGACAGCAGAGGTGCTTCATGTGTGTATTACTACATTTAACAAATAAAAAGATAATCACTGATTGGCATGCTATCAGAAAGAAAGGTAATTTTTTTTAATTTTTACTCAGGAGGGATGAAAAGAACTGATGTTTCTAAGAGAAACAGTTTAGTACAAAGAAATCTTGCACAAACCCAATTAAAGCAAAC
Source organism: Pipra filicauda (assembly GCF_003945595.2). Classification (NCBI taxonomy): domain Eukaryota; kingdom Metazoa; phylum Chordata; class Aves; order Passeriformes; family Pipridae; genus Pipra; species Pipra filicauda. The sequence continues at coordinate 1,108,522 of NW_024104953.1, read as the reverse complement.
AAATAAATATAATGTTAAACTTATCTGGCTGTCCAATACATATTAAGCATGTCTCGGAAACCTGTATTTTCATTTTTTATACACATTTATATGTTTCAAAGAAGCATTTTCCCCTCCATAAATCTACTGATATTTCTGTTATCTGAGCCTTCACTTGAGCTGCACAGTATGAAACAGAATCTAAATAATGCAAAACAGTCACTATTCATACTTATAAAACACAATTTTTCCATGAATTGCTTTTTGCTAAGTTCCCAAACTAAAATAGAAAACTGTATCTCATTAACACTGGCAAACTTCCATGCCCTCCCAACTTTCCAAAATTTAAACTACTAATATGGGAAGAAAAAACATAATAAAACAAGATTAATCTTCGGTTTTATAGCAAAAAAATACTACAGGTCATGAACAAAAAAACTATCCTTTAAATCCTGCACTATATCACTGGAACAGTGAAAAATTAAAAGTACTCCTTACAGGGAGCTGGATGGCAGCACCAGGAGTGAGTAGTTCCGTAGCTGCAACACCTCTAAACGTCCTCCTGTGCTGGAATATTCCTCCTATATCTATTTTCTCCTCTTTCTACAGGTTTCAGCTATGCTTATAAACAGAAAAACTCACTCCTTACAAATACAAATGTATCTGAGTTTGACTTAAGGCAGAGCCCGACTGGAATGCAGGAACAACTTCGAAATTTTACGTTGGGACCAAGAGGGGGAACACGTTTGATCCGTGCAGAATGCACAGCAGTCCCAGCTCCTTGCACTCAGCTGGCTCATCACCTCCCAAGGAATCTTCTGGTACCTGGGGAAACCCACCTCCATAAATAAAATGTCCTGCATTTCCCCCAGGCAACACGTCTCCATCCCAGCCTTCTGCTGTCCATTTGTTGCCAGAAAGGTATCCACGGAAAAAATTGGTGAAGTTCAATTGTTTTCTCATTTTTGTACCCCAGTAGAAGAGGAAGGCGAAGCACATGAAGAAATAAAATAAAAGCAGCAGGCTCTCAAAATAGGACACACAAAAATGCACCACACTAAGGCAGCAGGACACAGTGTTTCTAAGAGCCAATTTAATTAACCTCGCCCCTCAATGACTGGAGTCTTCAACTTCCATCCAAGCTGCTATTCCAGTAAGGAGTAATTTTCCTACATTTAGACACAGCATAAAGTAAATGTTGCTTTCATTACTACTTGTTTTTCGTGAAGCTGTGAGTGACATGCACAAAACATCAGAAACAAGAATATTACCAATCTGAAAGCAAGTACAGTAACAAAACACATCCAAGAAACTTCTTTTTACTGTGCTCTCCCCCAACAATCCACTTAATTTTGTTGTTTCGTTTTTCTTTTTTTTTTTTTTCTTTTAAACATACTTCTCTCTCCCAGGACTGAGTAACCTTTAAACAGAACTCCAGCACCAGTGAAATGGGAACACGCCTGAGTGACTATTCAAGAGAAAAAGTGGAACTGTAATTTACAGAGCGCTGTCTAATGCACAAAGCAAACTGGGGGAAGAAAGAAAAAAAACACCACTGTTTATTTTGTGGTCGCTTTCTGATAAATATAAAGGGCAAAGCTGAAATCTACCAGTTGGAAGGTGACTTATAACTGGCAAAACATTACACTGAGGGGAAATAAAAGGTTTCAGCAGCCGGGTCTGAAACATTCCTGGCTTTCTAGGTTCTGCAGTCTTCCAGAAGCTGAGGAAAACCACCACTAGGTTGTGTCCCACCAGCCAGTGAGGCTGCAAACGGAAACCACACAGAGGGTTCTGTCCAGGCCACTTTTCCAACGTCATGTGACAATTCCCAAAGAATCAAAGTGTTTCATAGAAAAAAAGCCGATGCCGGTAAGTTTTCCCTCAAGCACAGTTTTCATGTGCCCGAGAGCTTTCAATGGAAGCAAATCTGCTCCGGGTCCTCTTCCAGCAGCCCCTCCCAGGCTGGGACAGGCAAAGTCCTGCCAGGTCCCAGAAGGGTTGGATGCAAAAGCCACCACAAGCAAAAGCTCATCCCAGTCCTTGAGCACCCATAGAGAACCCGATCTTGAAACTACTAAAAATAAATATTGGAATTATTTGCATTACATTCTCCTCAGACTGCTTTTGTTCTAAAATGGAACAACTACTTGTTTTCTGTTTGGATTTTTTGGTTTTTTTTTTTTTTTTTTTGTTCCCTCCTGCCTAAATATGGGTTTTCCTGTATTCAAGTTATGTGCTTGCTTATATGGAGCTCTACATAAGCAAGGACATAACTACACATAAACCCCCATTTGTAATATTTCTTGTTAAAATCTCTTCACGCACAGATAATCTATTTATATTTTTATTTTGTAAATATTTTTGAATATAAAAGTTATTCACAGTTATACATTTTATATACCCATGTGGATAAGTGCTATTTGCAGGTAAGATATAAAGAGAGAAGATACAGACAAATATAATAAAAATTTTTTGTATTTTTTTCCATCTGTCTTCTAGAATCAAACTTTGGGCGAGGAGGCAGGAAATCAATGCAAGGGGGGGGTATTTACTTTCTAGAACCTTTTTTTCCTATGTGTTTCATTGTTAAAGAAAGTTTGTGTGAGATAGAGTGACATTAGGGATAAAAAAATAAAGTTGCAGCAACATCTGCACTGGAACCTTTTGTTGGTTTGGGGTTTTTTATTAGTTAAAGCATTACAGACACTTGTGTCTTGGAAGAGCTGGCATTTTTGGTTGTATGCACACAGCACAGAGGTGAATGTCAGTCCAATAGATGCATTTACTTAAAAATAAGTAAATACCATGACTGTGAGGCTTCTCTCTCACTGACTAGCCTTTACTGTGCACACAGCATTAATCTGCAGCACATTTGTACGGTTAGAGATTTCACTCTCCTTAAGCCACAAGCAAAGAAACAGCACGAGAAAGGATTTTTAGACATAGTGACTGCAGCTCAGCAGCCAGGCAGGAAGCAGCAAGGAGGGGAGCTGACCCATGACCCAAAGTTTGACTGGATCCTCACCCATCTGCCCTTCCACGGGCAACTATGCAGAGCTGCTGGATTGAAAGAGTATTTTGATTTATATCTTGAAATTTGAAAAAATAAAAACGGGAGAAAAGAGAAAAAAAGATTGAGTTCTAAAATGGCTTGGTTTTTTTTCCTCTGCCAGCATTATGTCTCTTTCTGCTTCCACCTCGTTGTCTTTTTACCCCTCCCCAAAATAAAACCAGATCTCTGCTGCAGCTATCACAGCACAGCTGGGGAAAACATTGCACTGTCACTGAACTAAAGAGCCTCCCCAGAGTTCATCCTGCAAAGTTTGCCTCTGGGCACATTGCAGGGGCTGTCTGCCTTCCAGTCCTCAGTTAGAGGCACATTCTCTCTTTAGAGGGAATGCTTTCTTTGGAGACAACAACCTGACATTTCACTGCACTTTGACTCCCTTTGATCACAAGATATGGCATTTGTGTGTATCTGACTTTGAAAACAAGGCCTGCATAACAAATTCCTGAAAATTATCTAATAAATTCCTGAAAAATATGTTCAAATTAGTGGCTTATCTGCAATCTTGAATCCACATCTCCTTATTGCTATTTTGGGGTAAATAATCCCCAGTCTTCTTGCTACCCAAATATCCAGGTATTTGGCAACATACTCCCCTGCCTCTACACCACAGCTCTGGCAAACTCTTTCATCTCTTCCCTGCCTTCCCTCACAAGCACCTTCTCCTTGCCTTTGTTGCAGTTCCTGACTCCCAGGTTGCTGTTTCCAAGTGACCCTTCAGCACTAACTTGCCTCTTCTTTAACAGGGAGCCAGCCAACGTTAGCTGCCTGCAGGCTAACAGGGATGGGCTGATTTTTGGCACTCAGTTTATTCATGTCTCAGTTCTTCTGTCACAGAAGTGCAAGGGAGGCTTTCCTTTGCTTTAAAAAAAACCATCAGTTATGTCATAACCTCTGGAAATCCAAATCACTTCATCTTTGCTGGCAGGGACACAGCTCCAGCAGCATGAGAGGGAAAGAAAAATCTCTTCTCCAAAGGAAAATGACTTTTCTGTTTCACAATACTGATGCTGTTTTCCTCAGCATATAAAGAACTATGGATTACATCATAAAATTAAACAGTGCTCTTGCCAGCCATGGAAAGCTCCTTCTTGCCCCAGGTGACTGCAGCCTCTGGACCACAAACTGAATGGGAATATTGCCCATTAAACAGTGCTCTTGCCAGCCATGGAAAGCTCCTTCTTGCCCCAGGTGACTGCAGCCGCTGGACCACAAACTGAATGGGAATATTGCCCTTCCTGCAGTGTCTCCCTTTGTATCATGTCACTGATAACAGCAATAAATCTAGGGATTTAACAGTCTCATACACAGTCTAAGCTCCCACAATTTTAGTTTCGTAATTCTTTATTGAAAATTAGCATAAAAATGCTTTCAGTAAGTCAGTACCTTGGGTGCTCATGCACATATTCACATATTCAGGCAAGTGTAGTTTCACTCTCTCCTACATTGTATTAAAATATCCACGGATAATGGAACACCAGCAAGATAAGAAAAAGTCCATCTTATACTTAGTATCTAGACTAAAACTGCCCTAAAATGCCTTGTATTAAAACAACCATTTAAGTCATTCAACAGCCCCACTCAATGTTAGGTTTTGACACATCACAGCTCTCATTCCACAGCAAATCAAATCCAAACTACTTCTTTTCCCTGAAGACGTGTTGCTCAAGAGGGGATTTTATTCTGTAGCCTGTAAGTGCCCTAGAATTGATATGTATATGTTAATGGAACAGTATATAAAGTCACCTCAAAGGCAACTGGTTTAAAATTGTAAACCCCTACAGATGGGATGTAGGGTGACAAGTTAATTTAAAATTAGATATAGTGCACACCTGATAATTGAGAGAAGTGGAGGAGGGAGAAGAAGGTTATTGCTCTATATTTGAAAAGGTGAATCCCTCCTTCATCAGAGGATGAGAGGGAGGAAAACCAGAACCTCACTGCAGTGGAGATCGAGCTGCCAACTGTTGGGATTTCCAAACAGCTTCATGGGCTGGGGATGGATGTAGTGGTGCTTATGCCTTTGCACTACAGGCAAAATCCATACAAATTTAGGGAAGCTGTCAGGCACCTGTTGGGGGATAGAGAATGACCACTGAACACCAAGTCTCAAACAGGCTGGATCATTCTCGTCCACTGTTTTCTCCCTCTCCCGCGGAGAGGCAGCAGCAGCAATCCAGAGACAGCACTGCTTTAATACCTGTCACTGCCCAGAACTGCCCCAAAAAACACTCTTTGACAATGGCCCTTCCATGCCTGCCCACAGCACAGGGGCATTTCCCCACTGCACCCACGAAATCTGAATATTTCACCCTTCCTGCTTCAGCAGGGTCAGAGGGTTTGGTGGCAGGAGCACCAGAGCATTGCTGCAGACTATTCCCACCTGGGGCAGCTGTCATTTGTGGGAAGCCATCACTGAGACAAACCAGTACACCAAAGGGAAGGAAGAGATATTTAGCTTTCAGTTGTCAGCCACTCACACCACTTATGGGAAGAACAGCCAGAACAGAGACAACAAGCAGAAAATACAGAGTGGCTTCCTATTTTAATAACAGTCCTAATTGCTGACATTCAATAATTCATACCCAGCTCCGTGTTCCTATTGTGCCAGAAGCACTGCAGGGACTTTGAAGACTAAGAGCTGCCATCCTGCACTTGGAAGTACTTTGTCTTAAAGATTACTTAGGCAAATACTTGTGTATGAAACACCTCATACATGGCAATGTGAGCATCATCTAAGTGAGGATATGAAGCAAACTCTGTAGGATAAAGTAACATGCACAAGTGTGCCTCATTCCTAGCTCCTGAGGCTCCCAAAGTCTGTTTAGTGATTTATAGGAAACCCAAGTCCATTTTCACACCTGAGAACCTCAACTGCAGGTAAACACACATATTCCAGCACAACCACCAAGAAAGTAAATATGCAAGATGGACAGAACATCTCAAGAGATGCTTCATGACTAAAACAAAGCAGAGGCAGGAGCTGATTTCAACTCCCCCACAAAAAAAAAAAAAAAAGTGATATAAAAATACAATAAAAACTACGCATGGAGCTCCAAGAAAACAACAAGCAGCTCTGAATCAGCACAGCCGAAATAAAATCTAAATAAAAATCCCTGTATTGCCCTTTTTCGCCTTTCACAAAAGAATCAACCTAAAAGCACAAGGATGTAAAAATGCTCTAGTTTGGCAAAATAAGTCCCATTCCATAAAAGACCTATTATTAGCTTTGTCACTGTTCTATTTGTCTCCGATGTCTTTCCTAATAAAACCTAGAAGAATGAAGGGCAATATAACTATTTCTAAATCTCTATGTAAACAAAAAAAGGAATGTCCCTGTTTATTTTTTAGTACAGAACTAAACACCATATCAATATTAAATTATTTAGGGATTGGCCTGTGTTCATGTTGACCTTACCTGCCACTGACTGAGAATTTTCCATACACACCAAATAGGGAATTGCTCACAGGACACAAAGTTGATTTTTATAGTGTCACACAAATTTCCTTTCCTTTCTAAACTAAACGTGTATAACAAAGCTTATGGCCAGCCTCCAAGAGGCTTTTGTCTTCTCCTGCATTATGAGGGGGAACTTTGAGTGATGCCAAAATAAGCTTTTTAGAAATCATACCTTGGAGCTACTGAACTACTCTGGAAACAATCAGTCACTTAGTCAAACTCCCCTTATGTTAATAACTGACCAACTCCAGCTCCTTCTGTTAGCTAAGCTTGCACTACGTATTTCCTTGCATATTAGCCAAAGGTTATTTGAAATAAAACTTTTCAGCTTTTCCTCTTCGATTACTAAATATCCTTCCACCTCACACTGTCCAAGGAGGCTCTGTGAAAAGAGCACATCCTATTCTTTGATGCTGCTGGAGAAGGAAGAGGAAACTGAGGAAGGAAGAAAGAGGTGACATTCTCCACGTGGTGTTTGCATCTGTCAGACTCTCTTAATACTCTAAAAAAGGTCCTTTTGTCCCACAGGGCATCACTGTTATTCTTCTCAAATATATTTGAAATTTCCATGTATTTTTGCTTTCAAGTATTCCACACGATGCCTTCTGGTTCCCCAAGTTCTCATTATTATCATCACCCAAAGCCTGCAGGAACTGTGCACAGACAAAAGAGAACCAATACTTACATTTTCCTCCTATAATAGCTCTCTTCACATGATATACATAAAGAGTGTCTTTGCAGATCATCATTTATTCCTCCTATCAATGAAGATGCTCAAGTGTAATTTTCAGCCCTTACCTGTCATACTCATAAATATATAAACATATATATATATATCTATATATATCTATATATATATATATAGATATATATAGATATGGACCTACCGGCCAAACGGAAACTGGACTTGAGACTATCAACTCAGATTAAAAGCTCTCAGTTTTGGGTTTGTCTGATGTGTTCTGGTTTGAGTTATTTTTAAGAAAGACGAATCATTAGCAGAAAAAAAAATAATAATTAAAAGTGCTCTTTTCCTCCTCTGTACAAAATGGTACATGCCACGGTTAGACTGTACATTATAACCACTTGTGTGTTTAATATAAGCACAAAAATAAAAATAAGGGGCATCAGATACTCGGGTTTCCCTTTTACACCATTTAGCTGGCACGGCAAACCCTGTTTCGTTGCTGCTTTTCTAGGTGTGGAACATCTTCAGAAGCAAAACCAAATTCAAACACTTGTGATGCTTTGGACTTTTGAGGGAATTCTGTGTTTTGTTGACCTTTAATTTAGCTCTGAACAGCAACTACTGTGGTCCAACACATCTACCCTGTTGACTCCAAAAAACGTTTACCTACCCTGTTCTTCAGCGATTCTGCAGCGATGCTTTAATTCACTGAACCCCTGGGAGCTGCCTGTAACATTTCTCATCATTCAGAAAGCAAATCCATCCACTTGAAACACACTGTGGGAAAACACAGCCCCCTGCAAAGGGGCTGAACAACTTTCACGCAGCGGCAGTGGGTTTGCATGTGGGCAGTAAAAACAAGAGAGGAGAATCCACTCAGGATGAAAAGCACGTTGTCCATGACAAGGCCAAGAACCAGTTCCAGCAGCACCAGCCTAATGGTACCCTAGAATGAGCTTTTCATTAGTTTTATTTTCTGCAGCTCAGTAGGCACAGCTGGTGAATTCTTGGCATCCCAAACCAGAAGAGCAACGTTCCCATTCATGTTAAAAGGAAATCAGGAATTTCATCTGTTGCCACAGTAGCAAATAAATATGTTATTTGTTTTTTTACCCCAAATATGATCCTGCTAACAGCAGAAGAGGGTATAAAAGAAGTGACCACATATTTGCCTAGTTCAACAGCATGTGGAAACTTATAACTTGCTCAGATTTTGTATTAGAGCTCATTAGAGAAGCCACAGGGAAGGAATTTCTCTCTGTCCTTCTGCACATGTATGGATAGGAACAAAATCTCCCTCTCCACCTAACAGAAGGACCTAACACAGCTTCCTCAATTTTTAGTGTTTTCTGTCACAGAGCAAATTCAGAGTTCTCTGTAGCAAAATCTGATTATAATATAATATTGTTTCTCACACAAACCAAATGGAGAAAACAATAAGATTAGCTGCAACCATACCAAACTCAAAATAGGATCCTGAGACACTTTTCTTCATCTAAGAAATGGAAATATTAATTTCGCATGTTAGAGTCACACAAACCCTTGATCCATTGCTCTTCTGCCCGTGACCATGTTCTACTACAGTTTTTCTTTTCATATTTGCTTGCTGATCAATAAACGAAGTTTTGCCACTTTTTGAAGCTACTCAGTACAACCAGAGAGGGAACTCCAGCTCTTGCCTGCTTAAAGAATTAACTTCTTGGTCAACAAGTCAAAATCATCACTGTCACTGACACATCATCACACCAGAATACTCTGCTTTCCTAGCTTTGCTTTAATCTTACTGCAACATATATGAGACACTTGAGCACCAAAGTAAAGTACTGCTTGCAAAAACAACCACCACAACACCAATGTTATCAAAAGCTGGGCAGTTACACAACCTGCCACAGGAGCTGCAAGACTTTCTGAAAAGGCCTGAACATATCAACAGTTTTGACAACTGAATTAATAAATTGAAGCGAAACGTGACAGAGAAGGGTCAAAAAAACCCCAAAGAACTAAAAAACTCCACAAAACCAAGAATCTATAAAGCTTCTCTCTTAAAGCCCATTAATGCAACTAGAAAAACTGATCCCTCTGATATTAGTAAGCTATATAGCAAAATCATGAATTAGAGATCTTTATATTTTTACATCAGGGGAGAGTCAACTGATAAAAAAAGTTATTAATGCCTGTAAAACGTCCTGGCTGGAAAACTGTCCAGGGATTAGAATAATTAAAAACAATTCAGGCTCTGCACCTTAAATCTGATTCTACTCCAATAAAACCACTGAATTTTTTCTTTCAACTATGAGAAGGATTTGGCCTTAAATTACAATACTCTGATAGCTAAATTTACAGAATTAACAATACCCTGAAAATGCAGAACCTCAGAGAGAAAAGAGAGCTCATAAAATATAAACCTTATGGGATTGTCAATTAAGATATTTTAGCTTCCAAACTTAAAATAAATGGAAAATATGCCATATGAACCTCTGTAGATATTCAATCATTTTATTTTTATTATATTGAGACCCATAATTGTACCTGGAAGGAAGGAAAAACTGGATCACTTTGTCCCCATTGGTCTAAAAGCACAAGTACCATCAGGAGACGTACCTGACTCACTGGCAGAGTGAGCAGTGATGAGACCTGCATTAGCAAAGCTTCACAGGAAAAAAAATAATTAGGACAGTCAGAAAAATTTCAGAGGATTTAATTGTTCACATAGCCAGGAAATAAAATCCACACCATTTTGAATGTTTAATAAGATGATACCAAGTAAGGGGAGTGCACCTGACTAATCGTAAATACTGCCATGTATTTCATTACTTATGTATTTCATTACTTATGCTAAATAAACCTACTTTTGGACCCTAGCTTTACCTTCTGTTGTGTGCCCTACACTCAAAACTTGGGATTTGCTTTGGAAAGCTTGTTTGGGACTGCACAATGCAGTCTGTTGGCAGGCTGCAGAAAACCCTTTACTGAGTCACGTGTGTATGTGTTTTACCAGGTAAGTTTGACAAATCTGCCTTTATCCCTTCCTCGCCAGATGAGATGTATTTGCATAGAAATAATTTTTTAGGTAAAAACAGGACTGGCTTGACTGGAGTTAATAATGTCCCCTCAGTGAACTGAGGTGTTTGTGCTGAAGAAAGAAGAGTAATTCACCTGTGGAGAGAACTTGAGTATAAAAAACTCGTAGAAACAAAGGCTATTAAGCATGTATCAAACCTGACAATGAAAAAAATAAAGATATGCCAAAACAGAAAACTATTTACAGGAGGACATAATCAAGATGCAAGTTTAAGTCTACCAGCAGCCTGCTCCCATCCTGCTCTTTATTTACACATGTGGTCAACTGCACCAGCACACAGTTAACAAAGAAATGTTTGCAGGAGAAAGGCCTTGCTAGAACTGCTTTGTGAGAAATTGTTCTAAGGGCACGTCCCTGTAACAGATATTTTATGAAGGCAGCCTCGCTGTAACCCTGATGGTTGCAAGGAGCAACACAATATCTGCAACAGGGCAGGAGCCAGCGGCTCTCCTAAGGCAGCTCATAAAACCTGTGGGCAAATTTCTGACAACCCTCCAGTTCAATTTCCATATTTGTCAATATTCCTCATTTACGGCTCATCTGAAAACAAGTAAAGCTTACAGAAAACACTTCACTGAAAAAGGGGTAATAACCAGAGCAAGTAATACATAATGTGTCTGCACTTTAAAAAAAAATAGGAGCTATTATTTCACTGCCTTCTGTATCTCTCCAAAGTATCTTACAAAACGCAGGTACCCGATACAGCCAGACCTCTAAGTGGAGCTGACAGGGTGCAGCAAACATTTTGTTTACCAGAGACATTTATAATTCAATTTGGAGACATTTGCAAATGTTAGCTTTCAGACTGCCCTCCTAATGGGTTCTTTGACAACTCAGGAGAGGCACAGTAACTGTGGGTAGATCAGGATAATCACTCTCAAGAGTAAATTACTCCATCCAGCCTTTTACTGATGTTTTAACCTCAAAATTACCAAAAGAAAGAGCCATTTCAAGCGACACAGACCTCCTGGATCCAAGGGAATAAGTCTGGTGGACGTGTTATTTAAGTGAGAAAAGCCAGTATCAAATAATTGCTAACTAATTACATCCTGAAGATTTGTTGTGATGTTTGGAAAACTTCTGGATTTAGTTCGCTTTAAAATTTTCAATTGAGGAGGAGTTTTTTTAATATCTTTTAATATTTTCTACCAAACTGTTATTTTAAATTACTTCAGCATATTCAATTTAGCAAAAGAATGAGTCTATTAGACTATACTGTCAAATTCTAAATAAAACATACAGACAACTTCAAATGTCTAAACATGTTGGTTTTGCAAGCCTGGGCTCCTTAAAAAAAAAAAGATAATAACTCTGTAGTGAATAGAAAAAAATGCTTTCAAAAAGAATTCCTTAAAAAAACCCAGCAGAAACCCACCCAACATGTCAGGATCCTCAAGCCACTTAGAAAATTCAGGTACAAACTTCAAAAACTAGAGAGAAGCAAGGTTTCCTTTTTCACCTTTCTGTAAAGTGTCAAAATGTAATATTAATTCTTCCTGTTCTCAGAAAATCTAAAGAGGACTACCAAGCTATTAAACCTTCTGGTGGATCATTTGTGGTATGAGTTATTAGCATAATTGGGGGCACACTTTATTCTGACCTTTGCAAAACTTTCATTTCCCAAATGTGATAGATACAAAGTGCTTTTATAATACCAATAATGATTATTTCCTATGGGAAACTGCCAATTATAAGTTGCTGAAAAATGCTATATCAGATGTACATCGAGAAAATGAACACACCTACCAACAGTCAGACTAATTAAAGCCATTCTTCAAATATTAATAAAGCCTTTCACTTCCATGGAATACAACCTGTACAATTCAGTTCAACTGTATCCTTGTCAGGTCATTCTTTCAGCAATAATAAATGTTTGATTAGTGGTTAAATGCAACGTTTCTGGGTGAGGTTCCCCTTCCCCCAGCAGGAAGCCAGCACATGTGGGACATTTTTAACATTTAACTGTTTTAACATTTAACCACTTGACTCAAATTCACGTTGTTTTTATCAAGTCACATCAAGTGCCAGCAAAGATACTCAGATAGGGAAACAAATCTTGTGTTCTGGACACAGTTCTTAGAGGAAAAAAAAGGCACAGCAAAGATAACGTGCAAAGATAAGCAATAAACTGTCAAACAGCCTTATGTTCTGGTTTTATTTATTCTGTACAGTGTTGCTTTAAAGATATTACCTCATATCTAAAAGGCACTGCCTGTAATGTCTCTGCTCTGGTCATAATTTTTAAAGTTTTGAGGGTCTGATTCCCATTTATGCTCTTGCCAACCTGCAAAGCTTCCCAAGATCCTAGGATTCTAAAATGAAATGGACTTCGAAGTGAAAGTAAAAAAGTTTTACTACCATATGGATACTTTCACAGCACCTATAGATTAACACAGAAAAGAGAAGTATTAATAATGAAAAATCTGTTTCCAAGTTGTAGGTGAAAATAGAGAACACTCCATGCTGACACATCAATGATGAATAGAGGAAAGCTTTTGATTTCCTCCAAAATATTCACCTGGAAGCTGCCTCATACTGCTTAACATTTCAAAAGGGTAAACTTCCCAGTCCACCAATTGTGCTTATGCACAATTTATAAAGAAAATATATATATTCATAGAGTCCAGTCAACAGATTTCTCCATGCAGAAAAAGGTCAAAAGAAATAATTTAGAGACACAGAAGCTTAATTTTTAGATTTTTTTTTCAGAGTATCTAGCTAGTTGCTTACTATAGAACCTTATAAACAAATGCATTTACACAAAAGCAGGTCATAAAGGCCTGCACAGAAAAAAAAAAAAAAAGCCAACTAGTTTTGGGCAGATAAACCCAGATGACATGTAGACAGGTTTGTAGGTCCAAATGTTCACAGGCAGGAGCTGGATACACAGATCTGACCACCTACATCTCATTTAACAGGGCAGGTGAAGTGCTGCCTCCTTTCAGTGAGAAGAGTCATTTATAAAAACACTCCCAGCAAAACAAATCTAAATGGTCAAAGGCTTCCGAAGGTACAACTGCGCAAGAAAAGGGCTCTGCAGGTCTTGAAAAAGCCGTCTCTGTATCAACACAGAAAATGCTTGCAGTAGCTCTGGTAGCTCCAGAGATGTCCTCCCAACTGCTAACCCAGACTGCAAAAGATCTCATAATGATCTTGTTTACAATCCAAATTTTCAGTCTGGCACAGATCAAAGAGCGAAAACTGCGGTTATGAAACCTAAGTAGATTTACTAGCTACTTTTCACCGTAATGTTTAACAAGTCTTATTAGTTTCGAAAGAAGAAACAACAGCTAAAATATAAACAACTGAAAAGTGGTATGCCTGTCGTCGTTAAGCAATAAACAACATTCCACATTTCTCTGTCTTTCCCCTTTGGTTACAGAAAATAACTTGACAGCAGCCTCGTCACTCCACATACTGTACCTTTCAAAACTTGGCAAAGCAACTCTTACACATTGTGTTTCAGATCAAACAACTCAATACGTGCTTCAAAGATCTGGCAGCAGCTCTTTTGGGAGTTATTTCCTACTTTTCTGGCTTATGCAACCTGTCGAGTTCGGAAAATTTACACTTAGTAGATCCGAAGTATGTACACACAGAGAGAGGAAATAATAATAACCCCAATTATAAATGGAGTTCTGAATGTAAATATGATTTGCCACAGATATTTCCACTGCCTCCAAGAAATCATTCTGATGTGGAGTAGCACATGCCATCTTCTCAGATTCCAGTTTTCACAGGTACTGTGATTAAAAAGGGATTTTTAGGTAAAGAGCTGCCAGTAGGGCAGACTCTGTAACTCACACACCCACACTACTCCCTGTTCTGTAATGCAATACTCATCTTAAGAGCAACAAAATTACAGCAGATAAGATATGAACAAGAGAACAAAAGCAGGCTCTAGGAAAGCCACTGGACAGTGTGAAGTTTTTCCTTTGATTAGAATCTGTTTGCAGATTTATTTTCTTTTTTTTTTCACACTCAACCAAACATTGCTCCTCTAAACCAGAGCACAAGTGTAGTTAGAGAAAACATCCCTCTGAAATTTTCCATAGTTTTAGGGTTTAGAAAAGTTGAAAATACTGGAAGGGTAAAAAAAATCCTTTCCAAATACAATGGATTTTTTGGCAATAATTCAGCAATTTTCCTTTTTGGCTTCACCAGAAAACAATAAGGGTTTAAGATGAATGCACTAGTCATGCGAGATATGAAGACACATCAGTTTAAAAGAAACTATCTAAAAGGCAAGTAATCTTGGTGTATCACTAGTAGGTCTTGGCAGACAGTTTCAACAGGAGAAGGGAGTCAGAAATGAGTAAAACATTTTGTCCAAACTCAGCTGTGCACACGACCTCTTGCTTTCTTCCCCCCCACAGAAGTATTTCCTGCATCTGACAGTTTTATTATTACATTTCCCACTTTTCCTACCTTGCTTCCTTTATTTCGCAGCTCTCCCCATACCTTTCAGATCATCCTGCTCGTTCTTTCACTCTCCATTTCTCTTTTTTGTATGCTTGGCCTCAGCTGAAGTCAGGGGGAAAAATCCCACTGAGCTGCCTGCAAAGGAATCCCTTGGGAACAGGGGAATGTCACTCACCATCTCTGCCTCTGCCACCACTACCTTTCAGCTTTGGCACCGAGTCATGCCCTCCTTGTCCAGGCTGAGACACTAAAAAGGGAATAGTCTCCTCCACTCCTTTCTACTCTACTCTCTCAGTTTCCAGTGAGCTGAACCTGCACAGAACAAAATAGTTTGCAAAAACTTCACTTTCTTCAGGTTTTATTGAGGCTGAACAATACAAGCTGTCGTTTTGTGTCACTATTTGCTCACCAGTTCTTCCTGCACCTTTGGATACAAGACCAGGCCTTTCCACATTTTAAGAGAAGGTGGTTTAACTTCAGGCATTGATGAAATGCAAATTTTGAATCAAACAACACCATAGCTTAGTTCTTGCAAAAGAAAATCTTAGTTTAACCTTTTCAAAAAACAGCAAAGAGTCTTTCCTTCCTGGGGAGTGACAGATCAGTCTTTCAGGGGACAGTTCCAGAAGCATTTAAAGAAATAAGCAGACAAAAAAAAACAACCTTCCTACTCCTAAGAAAGCTCCTATCATAAACAACCAAAATATACAGGAGCTAAGATTTATTTGCTCCCTTTTTTAGCATTAGAATGTCTGAAGATTCTGGCATGGTTTAAGACAGACCTGCCACAAACCAGTTTGAGGCAGCAGTCTGGTAAACTGATTCAGATGAAAAATCATAGAATTATAGAATAGTTTTGTTGGAAGGAACCTTTAAAGGTCATCTAGTCCAACCCCTCCAGTGAGCAGGGATACCTTCATCTAGATCAAGTTGCTCAGAGACCCATCCATCCTGACACTGAATGTTTACAGGGATGGGGCATTACCACCTCTCTGGGAAGCCTGTTCCAGTTTTTCACCACCCTCACTGTAAAAAATGTCTTCCTTATATCTAGCCTGAATATATCCCCTATCAGTTTAAAGCCATCACCCCTCATCCTATCACAACAGATCCTACTAAAAAGTCTGTCCCCATCTTCCTTGGAAGACCCTTTTAAGTACTCAAGGGTGGCAACAAGGTCTCCTTGGAGCCTTCTCCTCCCCAGGGTTAGAAATAACCTTTTAGAATGTTCTTTATCAGGTCTGCTTTTCAGCCAGCTCAGTCACCCGATTCACTCCTCACACAGGCTTTTGGTGTGAACAAGCATCCAGGGACAAGAAATGAGTCCCCAGCCTCGCTCCCAGCCTCTATTTACTTTTTCACAAGTGTCAGTGTAAATGTACATGAAACTACAGAGAACCTGACAACTGAGACGGTAACAACTGCCAGAAATTATCAGTATGCTTTTGTTATCACTTGCTTTTGAGCTCCCAGAGCTCTGCCTCCCTCTCTGAACCAACAACCTTTCTCAGTCTGAGACAGTATACGCCAGTACGTGCATTTTCTGCTCTCTCCATGCTCACCTTTCTCAGCACAAAGGTCTACCCAGGGGTGGATTTTGCTGTAATTAAGTAGAACAGTCTTCCAAAGGAAGACAAAGACTACATGATCACAAACAGCAGGGAATATTTGGAAAACAATACTTCATCTGGATGCAGTAAGTCTCATTTATTTTTCTTTTGCCTCTCTATTTTTGTTTTATACTGTTGACTCCAAGTTTTAATGATCGAAGATATTTTAAGCATTCCTGACCTAGAAATGTGCTAAGAATAAGAGAACTTTATTATAAAGAAAACATTGGCCATCTGAAGGGAAACTCAGTGTATACTCCACCTAAGTAAGATATGCATGTTGCTTATGAACAGCAGATAACTTTCCAGACCTAAAAGAACACAATTTCCAGAAGATAGAGATAACATGTATAAAGAATCAGATAGGCTGCAGGATTCAATGGACCTGGTTAAGAGAACAGCAGTAGGATTCCTGGTCAAAATAGATGCCACAGAGAAAAATTCAGCTTGGTTGGAAAATACTGCCACAAAATATCTTAATTGCTGTGCTTATCAGGGACATTAACAAGATACCCAGTGGAGACACAGCTTAAAGCTGGGATTAAAAACCTCTTTATTTTGAGAACAGCAATCTGAACAAATTGCACTGGTTTCTAACAAGAAGGCAACTTTTCTTTATCCCCCCCCATAGAGTGTCACTTCCATTTTGGGACCAGTTGCCCTGCCCTTTATAATGACCAGGCAGCCAATACTTCAGGACTAAAACTCATCCTTGATTATGCTCAGCAGGTGTGACAGTGGCAGCCCCACACTGCCATAAGAAAAACAAGTGCAAAACACTTCTGTGATCGGAGCAGATGTTTTACACAGACAGAAGTTCATCAAGACTTGGTCTTTTCAAGTGAAGCAAGTAAGCACTGTAACATTAGGGATTACAGGAGATAATTCTTACAAGCATGTTGGTGTGAGCAGCACCGCATTAACAGTGTTCATGTTTGCACTTGCAGTATTTTCACAGCTACGAGGTGTCACCTGTGGCTACATGGCACTGCTTTGGAGGCCCCAGAAATATGAACAAGGTAAAAATGAGTAACTCTGCACTTCAGCACGTGGTGGCATTAGGTGAAAGGTTGGACTTGATGATCTTACAGGTCTTTTTCAGCCTTAATGATTCTATGATTCTGTGCAAATCTACCAAGTTAACCCTCGGCTGTTAAAGCAAAAGCAGCAGTTGTTTCAGCTGTAAAGATCATAGCAGACGTATCTGTTAAGCTGTTCCTAAGAAGAGAGGTTTTAGAGGAGCCAGTAGACAGTCCTCTATTTCATAACCCCAAAGGGACGGGAAAACTTCAGCAGGTGTGATTGCATGACCTGTTCATGATCTTCCATAACACAAGACAAGGCTGCACCATTTCACCCTCAACCTCTACCAGCCTTCAGGTTCAGCTGCTCTGCCCTTTGCTCCCACCCTGCCAGGATCCATCAGAGCACACAGGGCCCCTCAGGAAGAGATTCCAACCTGGAATATGCAGCAGGGACGAACACTATTGACATGCCCTGGGAGGATGACGCGGTTGAGAGGATCTCTCTCCAAGTCTTGTTGCATGACCTGTGCTGTAAGAACTGATACCCTGAAGGAACCTGCCAGTACTCTGATATTATCCTGAACCTTTTAATGGAGGCTACTGACTGCAGAGCCACAGAACATATGGAATCAGGAACAGAGAAACAAAAGAAAGCCATACACACAGATAAATACACCTCACAAAGTAGTGTTCCTGCCCTCCTTTGTGATTCCAGCCAGTAGAACACCAGGTGCTCGTAAACGCCAGGCTGAGGATCACCCAGTTATTCTGTAACACCTTTAAACCACAGTAATGGACAGTGGGAGTCCTCACTTTCTTTTACAGTTCAACTTCTCTTTGGTAATAGCTCTAATTTGCATCTCTCCCTTCCTGCACCTTCAGTCAGTAAGGGAGTTATTTCAACTTTTCCAAAGCAGGAGGGAGTCAGACAACAGTTTGAGAAAAATATTAGTGTTCCTTCACCACAGCCTGATTCAACTGTTGCCTGAGTCAATCTGTGACTGTTCCAGAATTATTAGGAGACTCTCTTTTCTACAAGGCTGGGCTGGACCTTAATAAGAGACTGAGGCCTTTCCTCATATTTCTCACGTAAACATACTTTTTTTTAACGACAAAGTACAGTCACACAAATAGGATTAAATAGCATGTTTTTGGCTCTTATTGAACACAAGATACAGTGGTGAATAAGAAATCCCTTGGGACTGGTAATGACGATGGAGTGAATGCTGCTCTTAGCTCCCCATCTCAGAGATGGTGACACACGAGTAACCAGAGCACAGGTAATTTAATCAAAAATACACATCCCAAATATTCTGATTCTGTCCATTACAAAACAATTCTGCAATTCTAACCTGTAAATATACCACAGGGATATTATTTCACCTCCATAAAAATCAACTATGAAGTCTTCAGATGAATAAAATCAATGAGCTAACGGTGATGAACTGTGGATTGTTTTAATTATTATTCCAATCAAGAATGCCCAGTGAACATTATGCCCAGCTTCATATTGTAAATTTTAACAGAAATTCAGCACTCCTTCCTTTCAACAGTGTTGAAAACCATAGTTTACTTAAAAGATTTTCTTTGGCTAGTTCTCTCTTCAGCTCAACCTCTTTAAGAGTAGGAAAGGGATCAAAGTTCCTGTAGCTCCTGATTATTCAATAACATGACTAATGCTCTCCTAAGGGGAACATGATTACAGGTAATGATGTGTTATGATAAAGGCAACATCTCCCATTTGCACACCCCTGTCCTCCCACCCACCACTGTGTAAACAGAATAAACCTTTAAGGACACACTGGCTGACCTCATCTCCTGAAGAAACACTGCTTGGAATTGTGCTGTAACAAAACAGAGAACACACAATGGTCTCACTTGATCTTTAACAATATGACATTTTAACACCCACAAAAACCTCTCCCAGGCATCCTCAGCATAACCAGTATTAACTGCAGTGGGCTGTTCACAGACCCTAAAACTGACTGTACAAACTGTGACTGCCTGGGGCGAGTTTTGGGTTGTTATTGAGCCAAGTTCTCTTCATGTTTACCCGATGTAAAAATTCAGGAGTTCTGGGATTTTCTTTTCCTTTGTTCACAAAGTTTTTGAAGCCTTTGACTTTCAAGATGGTGTGTAAAACCTACGGCATGTCCTTCTACATACTATGTTTAAGAAATCCCTAACTTCCTTCACCTAACTTCACACAAAGTGGCTTTCCCCTCTTTTACGTAGAGTCTTATTTTCAAAGCATTCACGATGCTCAAATGTAGTAGCAACTCAAGGTAAATTGATTCATCTCCTAATTCTTTATCAGTTTTAACAAATGAACTGACAGTTCTGTCCCTGGTGGGAATTCATTCTGAATCTCTAGTGAGAGTTCTGTTGCTTACACCTGGATAAGAAGTTAGCTCTATGAGATATTATCTGACATACTATCAGGTATCTTCAGGACATTGCTCTAAGAAAATATTTACAGAAGTTTCCACTTTCCAAGGAAGCTATTTCTGGCCAATGCAGGCTTTTTTTTTTTTCTCTTTTTTTACCTATTTTAGCAAACTTATGCCCACAGAAGAATTATTTTTATCAGTTACAAATAAACAAACCAATTGTGACAGAACACCGGGTCACAGTGCAACAAATTCCCAAATGCTTGTGGCATACAGTGTGTGGATAGACCAACAATCAAGAAGTAGAAAAACAAGGAAAACAAGTGTGTTTTAATGACTTATGCCAAGGCTATACATACATAAAGCACTGCCTACAACATGGTACCAGCACTCCTAATTCTAAAATTCTAGACCACCAATGCAACTATATCCTTTGGTGTTGAGATCTTTCTCTGCACCGAAATTTTTCTAGAGCAGATCTGTCTGCAATTGGAATCTTCATCTGAGGAGTCACATGAGAAACCATCTCAGATGACAGCAGAGTATTCTCACGTGAATTCAGAGGCATTTTTAGGTGAACGACGACAAAAAGCAAATCCACCACCCCATCACTTAAAAAACGACCCATCTCTGAGTATTAAAAAACAAAAAACTGCTCTCCACAAATGTGAGGTGAGAAGAATCTGCTGGAATCACATGGAGATTAGAGCACTTAAACTGCCTTTGCAGCTGTTAGAAGAATGGTTTCACATTATCCCTGGAGTTTGTCGGGCTCGGGGAGGGGACACAAACCAGCAGCTTTTATTCATCCCCCTCTGCCTGTGTCACTGATCATCCTCACACACACACACTTTTTTATTAATGTCAGGTCTTCAGGAGAGCTCAGCATACTCTGAATTATGACCTAAATTTCTAATAACTTCTCTCCTGTGAACCCCAACCACTGCTTTTTCAGGATACATTTCTCATTCTGCTAATATGGACAGTGCAGCACTGAAAACAGTAAACCATATTTTAAACCAGAAGTAAATAATCTAGTAAAAAAAAAGAATTAAAATGTTAAAAGAACAGAAAAATTCATACCTTTGGAAAATCAAAAATTACTCCGTAGAAATTCACATTGTAGAGAATGTCTTCCTTTCCCTAAAAAAAAAAAAAAAAAGCCTTAATTGTGCATATTCATATTTAATTATCTATTAAAAACACAGTGAACTACTCCAAGACCTTCTTTTCCCCCCCAGAAATAATTTCTCCTCATGGAACAGAATATTTACACTACAGTGAACAAACAGTGCACACTCAGTGAGTTTTTGTTTGAAGTTCATTTTATTTTGAAATTTCCTGTTATTTAAGCAAAAGCATCATAGCTGCAGGTGAAAGGAACACATGGTACCCATTCATCCAAGCATTTCAAACTAAATATGAACACAGTGGAGACCAAGAATGGAACAGTTTTCAGGAGCAGGGGAAAAAAGGTATTTTATTCTGAGGTACAGGTGCATACACAGAATTAAATTTGACCTGATACCTTTTCAGTTTTATGAGGTTTAAGTTTTAGGAGAAGAAGGAGAAAATGAAAAAAAAAAGGAGAGGAAAAAAAATCTCAATATTAGAAACAGAGAGATTCTAGAAAATAAGTGTCTCAGCCAAGACAGGCCAGAGTGTGTTGGAGGTCTAGAATTTGCTTTGGGGACTCCTGGAACACCCCAAGAAGGAAGCAGAGTGACTGAGAACCACAGCATTCACAATTACAGCCATGAGGGCAGTTAAAGAAAATAGTTTCCTGTTCTGTTGAATCCTCACAAAGTTGCCAAAAATGTCTATTAAAACAGAAGTTGTTCCAAATCATAAATAGCAACGCTGAGAGGATGGTGGGTGAGTGTTTTGTTCTCATTAAATATTGACCACGTGCTCTTCTAGTACAAGACTATACAGTGCCTTCAACTTTTATTATTATTATTATTATTTTAATGCCTCAAACACTCTCATTTTGCCAGTGCACTTTCAGACTGGCCTCAGTAGCTCACAATTACATGACAAGATATCACTGGGCCTCCACCACTTCCCAGCTGCACACAAAAGCATCCTTACACTTCCTTCTGGGGTCAACTAAAGCCAACTTAATGCTAAAATCAACTCACTGCTCAAAACATGTTTCCATTGGAAAGACAAAGACGTGACAAAAATGTTTTCAAGCATATAAAATGCTCTGTTAGTCTACAGTAAGAGATACACCTCAGATATTTTTGTTCTCTTGCAGATTGTGGTCAAATTTCAACACGATTACATCGACTCCACCGAAGTCAGTAGCATCTCACAGACCTAATGCACAAAACAGAAACAGGATCTGCTTCTCAACTGGTTTTAATCATTTACAGCTTTCTGGGCGACGTTGCCACTGGGCTCTGAAATGTCTCGTGTTCCATGTAAACACATGAGTACAGTCTCATAATTTTAACAGAGAAAACCAGTTTCTTTTTAGTTATACAAATACCAAAAATCTCTTTCTTTCCACCAGATAAGTATTTCTTCAGGAGCTTCTCCATCTCCAACGGCCCTTTCAGTAAGACTGTAAATTCTTTGAGGGAAGCACTCAGAGCCAGAGTCAAGTCTCAGTTACAGAGGCAGAAACACTGAGCAATTCCTAATTCCAAGTAACTACTGGTGGGGTGACGGACAGCAGCTGCAGCCTCAGGTTTATCCTTCATGCCATACCTGGTTGTAAAGGCTAAAATACAAAACCCTGTAATTTTCATTCCTCTCCTGTTCCAAAGAAAATTAAAAAGAGGTGAATAAGCTGATCTTAAATACCTTGATACCTACTTTTTTTGTAGAGGACCTACCTTTAATTTCATAACTACTGTTCAGTAAAGCAGGACTTGTTTCTTGACTAGTCACCTGAACTTTTCTGTCACCTTAAATACACCACAGGTGTTGCCTGTCTCTCTTCATGACTCAACCCCCTGACAACCTATTTGGAGAGGACTTAATTTAGCAGAAGACCCAGTTAAATCATAATAACCCTTCAAAAGGATGGACAACCTTCATCAATACTCTGGGCTTGTCAACAGATTTTTATTTTATTTTTATTTTAAAGTAGAAAAGTTTTGATCGGCAGGGATCTGACATTCAAGTTTCCTTTCTACCTGTTGCTCTCTGAAACAGTCAGAGAGACCTGATAATAACACAGTTCCACAACTGTCCATGGCTTTCCCATCTATGGATATTTGGTTACGGATGATCACCTTGAGCTACTCACCGGGAGACTGAAATTTGGAATTCCAATGAGGACTTTTTGCCTCATTCTAATTAAAAGTGAAGTACGAGTATCCAATTTAGAAAGGACCATTAGAGTCTTAATTTAGACATGATGATTTTAGTCTGTCAATATACTGAAATGGTGTTTACCTGCCAAACCTTCTTCACTCACTTTGTGCCCAAAAGGAACATCAACCATAGTTTATCAGTTAATTTTAGGCACAGTTTTTAACGTTTTTCAGACGTGAATCTCGATGTGCAGTTTCTAAAAAGGCCCTTTCTTTCTTTGTAATTTTTTTTTTTTTTTAGGATCTAGGAGGGGAAAAAAAGAAAAACCAAACCAAACCAACAAAAGAGCCACAAACACCCACCGACACACAAAAGGGGAAAAAAAAAACCAAACTGAAAAAGTCACACTCACACTTGTGGGCAGGAAACCACACTTAGCAGAGCAGTGTTATGTCAGCCCCCAGCAGGCAGCGAGGTGGGCACTGCCAGCTCCTGCCATCCCTGGGCCAAGCTGTTCTAGCCAGGGCCACACTGTCACAGCTCTCACCCTCATCTGAAGCCTCTGAGAAACCTCAGCTCCTTCCTGGAGTGGAGCCTTGCCAGGGACATCAGTCTGGTGCTGCTGACACACTGCACACACAGCTCGGTGGCTTCCTGCTCCAGGCATTACATAACTCGAGCCTCTGGCATATCTTTCTGGAACATTTCCTGTGCTCATCCACAAGAGCAGCAGCCTCTCCACCTACCAGACAGCTCTGCACCTTTTCCCCACTGAGACTGACCTGGATGGCACTGACTACAGGGACATATGGCTGTTTATCCCATGGAAATAAAAACTTGATAGTATCATTCCCAAAGACAGGGAGAAAAAAAAAATAAAGGCAGGTAGCCACATGGTTAAACACAATTAAAATACCACCACCAACAACAACAAAACCCCAATAAATAACGTTTTATTCACTTCTACCACAGGAATACCATGAGGGAAATCACATTCATAAGCCATATACAGTTTTATCAAGGACTGTTGCATTCAGCTTCACTGAATCAAGTCAGAAACTTATTAAATAAAGAAAGGATGCAGCCTCCTGCTCGTACCACACACAGTCCACCCTCAAGTCCTAATCCTGTGTCTGCCTCCAGCCACAAAGCCAAGAGAGTTCTTGATTCAGGATCAATTTTTCAAAGTGAGAGGTAAAAGTCCTTCCTGGTGTTTGCTGAGCAAGATTCAGGACACTGAATTACTGAAATAGGCAGACTATTTTCACTATTTTCGCTCCAAATAATTTGGAGCCCAGAGACTCTACTTTATAAAAAGCATATAAATTGATTAAAAGCACACCCTCTAAAATTATTTATAAATAATAAAATGTTTCAGATTTTTTTCTACAGAGAATGAGGTATATTTATATGATAAAAACCACATTATTTAAGCCAAGTAATAAAAAGCAGCGGCATTTGCACAATATAAAAGTTACTAGAAACTCTCATTAGTATGCAAATGTAATAAGACTAAGAAACACAATCTGCAATTTGAGTAAGAGAATTTCAGGGTATCTTGGATGTAATAACTACATAATATCCTACAACTCCTGCAGGGGCTTTTACCTATGTTTTAATAATCATTATTTAATAATTTTATTTTATTTTTTAACCGGGAAAAAAATGTACTCTATTTTTATAGTCATCTATAGTAATTCTCTGGAACCAAAATTACCATGATGCAGTTTATGAGGTTTTCAATCTATGAAATTACTCACTGCTGATGAAAGCATTAACAATCCAAGGTTTCATTTACAGCATTACAGAGAATCCAGGTCAATTCCAGGCAAATGCTTTTACTCTGCTTGGGCCAATGAGATTAATTATTTTCATAAAAACCTGCACTCCCACCAAAAGTAAAGTTTAAGGGTGTCTCACCATAATTCAAAGAAAGCAGAAATGAAGGGGCAATCCTGGACTCCAACAGGCAGGCAGGGAAGTAATGCAGGCACTGGGGAACATGTAGCAGGTGAGAGGATGGGAAGAGGATGGATCCTCCTTCCAGGCCAGCAAACCACCAGCTGCCAGCACTTTATATCACCAAGATAAAATGCAATCATCTAACGCCTCCAGGGAAAGCTCAGCATCACCACAAAAATCCTATTGCAGCTCAAACATTCTTTCTGGGATGTACCCTGTGTTCCAGAAACTGGGAGCCTGCTCCTTGCCATTCACCATTGGAAATGTAGGCCAGCAACTCCGGCGCAGCATTTGTGGTCTGCGCTTTTATTATCCCAATCCTCCGTGACAGCAAGAGAAAGGGATTAAGCAGCATTATTTTTTCCCCTTGAATATTTACTGGGATAATTACATACCAGTCATAATACGAGATTATTTTGCACAGTGTAAAATAATACAGAGCAGACATGCCATTTTATCCAAAACTCTTGGTCCCATCACACCTGGGAGAGCACAGAGCCGATCGTATCAGGCATGTTCCTCCAGGAAAGTTTAATGCAGCAAAGTCTTCCAAATGTACCAAATAGATGCACTCAGCTTATTCACACAGCCCCTTTTTTGGGCAATCACATTTTTTAACTTGTTTCACAAAGTGTCATTAATTACTAAAGCCATCTGTGTTTCCAGAGAACACTCTTTTCCACCCCTTCTCTCCTTCCTACTGGGCTGCGCAGCGAAGATGCAGCCGTGTATGTACAACCACTTTTATGCCAGCAGATGTTACACCACACAAAACTGTTTTGCAGCAAGTTCGAGAAGAAAAGCGGTGGGAAGAAGTTTACATAACCACACACTATCAACAAAAGCAACAGAGGCTGGCAAGCCACAGGCCGTAGTCATTTAATTCATACAAATCTCTCTTCCCCTTTTCTCACTCTGCTTTCCAAGTTGTTTTAATTCCATGGGAGAATCTGACTGGTAGTCACTGCAAGGTTTAAATGCCAGCAGCTTTTCTTGTCCTGACAAAATGTACAGAGCTGAAATTTAATTACAACTGGCTTAGACACATTTTTAGTTTGCTTCTATCCACCTAGAACACATACTCTGTTCAAAGTAAACATGTTTAGTCACTGAATAATATGAAGTAGAAAAGTTTGCACTGTAATAAATGGAGATACATTTCAAAACAATTTTGATTACTATCTCTGAACCTGGCTGCAACCAGCTGGCTAAAAGTGGCATTATTGGGATGGAAATAGCGTGGTGTTTCATTGCAAGAAAGTAAACATATTCTACCAGATACTAGAACAGGAGTTGAAATCCACCCAAGAAAACCATTTGCATTACTGGTTTGCATTATTCTGCCTTAACATTTTGACACCCAGTTTAAACATTAAGCTGCCAGTACAATGCCTCTTTTTTTAAACCAGTGCAATTTCTTGGGGCAAAATCTGATAGGGCTGCCCAGATTTCCTGTCCACTCGTTTCTCCCAAGGAAAAAAAAAAAAAAAAAAGGGGGAGACATCAGTTTAATTTTGATTTGTCCAGCAAAGAGATCAAAGCATTACACATCTCCAATGGAGGTTTACAAAGCCTCATTGTGCAAACATCCTGGGCCTGACGCCTCAGGATGCACTGAAGCAAATCCCTTCTGATGGCAGCCAGGACTAATTTGTTCAATGCAAAAATTTACACCTTGAAGGGAAGTCGATAACTTGGAAGTGCCACTTGATTGAAAATTATTAAAACGTACAGCTTGAATTTTTAGGCTGATCTCAACCACATGTTGCTGGAAATGCTTCACACGCATATTCTGTTGCCTATATACTAAATATCGTGTTCAGCTCTAGGCTCCTCCTACCCTGGTGTTATAAATTCTTTGGGTGAAGGAGCATTTTCAACAAATATGTACAACGCCTAAAAAAAAAAAAAAAGATTCCAGAACCACTATTAGATCACTGAGTCCTGTAAAACTGCAAAGCATCAAATAATTTTTAACGTAGCTGAAACATCTTTCTAGATCTGTGCTTTGTAATATTGCAATTTCTGCTCAGTCTCTTCTATTTCTTTTCTCATCCAACTGTGCAGATGAGCTTGTTCAGGGTTTATTTTTTGTTGCCTTCCACAGAACTAAAAGAAAGAGGAAACAGAAATGACACAACCTGTATAAATTAGTTTTAAAACCTTCAGTGGTAGGTCTGATGTCTGCAACTACTTCAATTCATTGAAAAAAAAATGGTTTTTTTATATATACATATGTTTTTGATTGGAGAGTGTCCCTTTAAGCAAGCTTTGCTGATTCAGACTATCTCCATACCATTGCCAAAAAAAAAATAGGGCGTTCCTGAGTTATGCTCCGACTTAAAAAGATTTACACAGGGAATCCTCAAACCTAGAAACAACACTAAGGAGCACATTGTCATTTTTGCTGGAAGACTGGTGTCAAAGACTATAGGCGAAAAGACTGCTTGAGAAACACCCTGTGTCAGACTGTACTTCTACAACCGAAACTTTGCACCTTCTGGGCTGCAAATCAAAACTGGATTTGTTGCATAACACAGGTATTAAAGATAATGGCCTCTAACAGTGCCTGACACGTCAGTCTGAGCAGCACAGGCAATGCCTTGCTCCATCCATCCATCTGTGCTCCTGGGAGTTTGTGCTGGGATGGAATGTCCATATCCCTGATTTGCTACATTTTGATTTGCAAGTCAAGGTCAAGAAGTAAAGGACCAGAATCCCTGTTGCCAACACGTGGGCTGCAGGCTTTTGTGCAGGCATCTTAACACACCAAAAAAGGCCTCAGTTGGAAAATAAGAAGATTTAACTGTCTGATAGCTGCTTTATATCTTTAGGTGCTTCAGCACGTTGAACTGAGCAACATGGATGACATTTGTTTTTAACTTGCATAAAGCAGTTTTGTACATACACTCTAATTAAAAATGCTGTGTTGCAGTGTATTCTCCCACCTGAGGTATCACCAACCAGGTTAAATAAAAAAATAACGAAAACTACATTGTAATAAATGCCATAACATAAATAATGCAAGGAGAGTCCCTGCCCCAGAAACCTTGCAATTTAGGACATGAACAAAGAATCCTTAAGGGATCGTACCAAACCTACCTAACATTCCTGACTTGACACTTACATTGTGCTGTACCTCAGTTCATACTTTCAAGGCCAGAAGAATTCACGTTGTTCTGGTGGGCACTGCTCAAGGCTGCTGTGGATCTGGGTGTTCACAAGGCAATGAGCCTTCCTATCAGGCATTATCAGGACATTTAAGACAGGTATTGAAAAAATACCTTAATCAGAACACTGTGAGTGTGTGGGGGTGTCTTACTGCTTTTAACCCGAGTCCTGGTTTAGAACAAAGTAATCTAATTTTAAAAGTCCACTACAGCCAAAAGATAAGGGGAGGGGAAAAGGCGTTTAGATGGAGGAATTACCAAACCAGAATCAAGCAACAAAGAAAGAGCTTTCAGGCTGGGACTCTCTCCCCCTCCTGTGTCCTAAAAGGTCACGTATTCTAACCCAGGGACAGCACCACCCCTTCTACAGGATCTAAGGTGTCCCAACAGCCACTCCTTGCTCTGCTGAAGCTGAGCTAAAAGTTAGTTCTGGAATCATATCAGTCTCAACATGGTCACCTAAAATTCCAGCAATATCTCTCCATCCTGAAAAACGTGCAGCCATTGGCATCTGATCTCACAGACTAGGAGGCTTGAGACAACTCTGTGGACACACACTTCACTTTGGAAGGAATAAATGGAGCCCCACTGGATATAAAGCCAATAGGGGACTGTCAAATAAAGTTCTGAAGCCAGATTAACTGATTTAATCCTATCTCCAGCTCTCAAGGGCTGGGTTTGTGCAGTTGCAGCGTGCTGTCCTCGGGTCACTTTTATTTCTTGTAGGTGCCATATCCCCCACCAAGTCAGTCCTGACACTATTTAGATTCTCATTACCTTTCTTTTGTCAGGTCAAATTTCAGGATTAAAAAAAAAAAAAAAGAAAGAAAGAAAGAAAGAGAAGCTATTCAATTATCTGTCAGATAGAACAGCTTTTTTTTCCCTATTATTTTCCCTTTTTACAATGAAAGGAATAGACCACTAAGTGGAAAAACACCATTTTGGCCTATGAATCATCCCCGATAAAACTGCAGATGCATGAACCCAGTCACAATAGTAATACAGTAAGAGAGAACAAATAAATTGCAGCAACTTTCCAAAAGGCACCTTAGATGAGGCACAACGAGTTTAAATTGAATTTTGAGATACAAGGCTCAAATGGACTCGGGTTACAACACCCACACTCTGTCAATGGATGTTGCTGAACATGAAGAGCCAGCGCTTGTTAAAATTATGTTTCAGTCATTAAGAGAAGTGTTAATTACCAGCTGAACTGAAGACCACTCAGATAAGCAAAACATCCCCTGCCAAAGCCCTCATGACAACATTCTTTAATTTCTAAAGCCCAAGATGTGATAACAGCAGGAAGAGATGGAAGGAAAAAAAGAAAAGATTCATCCACTTTTCGTCATCTTTAAATAAGAATTCCTTTGCTTGATTTAAAATTAACTGAGAAGTATGACCTTTTCATCAACTTCTGCAAAGAGAAAGGAGGCCATAAATTTATTTGTACTTCATGTATACAGAAGCACTTAGTTTTTAATTGAAATGATGAGTTGGCTTCTCAGTAACTGAAAGATTTCAGGTAACAGCTTATAAAATCAAGCAATATTACCAGAAAAGTGATTATAATTTAAATTACAAATCACTTTTTAAGGAAGAGATGTAGCTCACGGGAAAAAATACCACAGGTCTACAATTTTACAATTTTTAGGTATATAATTTTATAGTTCTTAAAAAAACCCCAAACCGAACCACCCCCACACACAAAACCCCAACAAACTGACACCTTACTCTGATAATTACTTCCATTAATGCTTTGAAGAAGTACTTCCACAGATCTTTCAGATGAACCAGGCAAAGAAGCACCTTCGAGATCCAAGTTTTGGTTAAAATTTCACATTTAAGGAAAGACTGGAAGTGACACTTAGTGCCACAGTCTAGTTCACAAGGTGGTGTTGGACTCAATCTCAGAGGTCTTTTCCAACTTAATTGATTCTGTGAAAATTTAAAAAAAAAAATCAAAAACTAAACTCACAAAAAGGATAATGTAATTTCACATGACTGGAAAAAATCTGTCGTATCTTGTACTCTTATTTTCTCCTGTAAAGAAAACAGTTCCATTTAAAAACAAGAGAATGACAACACACAGCAAACATTCTGACACTAAAGCTACAGAGGGATGGAGCCAGCTCCCTAAAACTGAATAATGGAACTGTTAACACAGCAATACAAATCCCTCTGCCACTTCTACCTGTGAATATCAAAACCTGGTTTCCTGCTTTCACAGTAACCACCACATTGCTCAGCACCTGAATCACGGAAAACTGCTCACTGTATCAATCGTTGGATGATCCAAAATTACCTGAACCACTAACTACCTGGGTGTTTTTGCACATAATTTCACATCAGTTCAATAGATGTTTTTAGCATGTCAAATATCAAAGTGAGCTGCACTTAGATCTCTGTTTCCACAATATTAATCTTCAGTTGTTCTACTATAGGGTTATTCTAAATTACAGTGAGCAGTGCCTTTTCAAGAATAAATTAGAAATGAAAGCAGGATGAGATCAGGGAAGATTACAGGGCACTGTTTACAAACTGAGCATAACTAAATCAAAGATATATAAATCAGAGTATGTATTTCTTGGTAGATTGATTCAGTTGATTTAGTTTTGAAAACTAAAGTGTCACAGGCATCATTAAAAAAAAACAATCCCCAGCAATAAAGATCACTTTTCTTTTCAGAAGTAACCTGCTCCATGCCAATTCACAGCTGCTCATGGAAAGTAGTTTTCACCTCATGTGCTTTAAAATACAAAAAGCATTTACAAAATAATACCTGCTTGTACAACAAAGAATTACTGCAAGGATATATTTTTGATTTTCCCCATATCTGGAAATGTAATTCTGTTACATGAGGCTTTTAGTGCACCACAGGAAAGCTGTAAGGAACAAACATACAGGAATCTGCACAAAACAAACAAACAAACAAAAATCTTTAAAAATAAGAAAAACAAAACTTTAAGGGGAAAAAAAAGGGGAAAAAATCCCCTCCCCCTAAAAAACCCTGAATAAATCAACTGGTAGACTGTCACTGTAGCCAAGAACCAACACATTATCTTTTTTCTGAGGCTGCAAGTCAGTGAAAGAATCAGCACTGAAAATGAAGATGCAGCAGAGAAATTATTAAGTTTTTATACTTGATCTGGACTACCAGAGAAAGGTCTAAGTGAGCTGTGATTCCCCTCTCCACACGATTTTGCAGTACAGACCTCATCAGTAAGAATTCTCCTAAACGAACCCAACCAGAGCAGCAGAACTGAAGACCTTCCACACGCACCGAACAAAAACATGCAATAGGAACAACACTCAACATTTCTCCCCAGTAATGATCACATGCAGAGACAAAAATCAAGAAGCAGAAGACTGATACTGCTGGTTCCCTTTCCTATCCATCTGAGCCTCTCTGCATCTTCACTGCCTGCTCGATCCAGAAAAGTGTGTGACCATCAGTAACAGCCAAGGCCACATGAGACATTTGGGGCACTCCCTCCTACGCACACAATCCCTACATCCATCCACAAAAGCACCAATACAGGTTACTGAGTCCACCAGCACTACACCAACTTTTTAACTTTCCCCGGAGCAAGCCCAGTAAAGTATCATCTCCTTCTTCCAAGGTGTCAGTCGTCATTAATTCCACAGGGCAAGAGATGGAATCACTTCCCTAATAGCACTGCCAATACTTTCATTACCTGATGCAAAGACTAATTTAAGTAATTTTCTTGTATGAAGACACACAGTTATAAACTATTTTTCTATGACTTTTCTATGCTTATGCTCTCATTAGGATATCTCAAAGGAGACTATTTTATCAATGTCTGTTGACCAGGCTTGG
Source organism: Pipra filicauda (assembly GCF_003945595.2). NCBI lineage: Eukaryota > Metazoa > Chordata > Aves > Passeriformes > Pipridae > Pipra > Pipra filicauda. The sequence goes on along the minus strand of NW_024104953.1, from coordinate 1,076,556 downwards.
CATATAAGCCAATTGCAGCACTTTCTCAGTTTGTAAAGAAAAAGAAGTTAAAAAAAAAAAATTAAAAGTGCACAAGGCCAAACATACATAATACTTTAGGAACCATCCAAGTAGAAAAAGGTTTGCTTGAGGTTAGCAAAATCATACCCATGATATCTGAATGCAGGGAAGCAACAACCTGTACAACTAAAAAAACTTTGCCCTCTTTGTTCTGACCTGAGCCAAGGTCTTCTGAGAAGCTATTTCTCTTCTCTGCCACCTGCTACAGTCACAGGTCCTCAAAAAGCTACCGTGTTGTATTTCAGAGCCAAAACTCAGGGCATCAGCAAAAAGAACAGCCAGACTCTGCTACATATTGCCAGATTTGAAGGACTTGGGGGAAAAATAAATAAATCACTGTATCAGTTCAGTTGCAGCAGAGACATTCCAGGACCGCCAGTCCTCCCCCCGGGGAAATGTAGATGTACAGCAGGGGCTACTTCTCCCAGCCTCAGAGGAAGCAGAGGAGCCTGGCAGGGTCTCAGAGCCCCAGCTGCTGTGCCTGGAGAATATGGCAACACCACCCCCGGGACACGGAGCAGCAGCTGAATCCCCTCCCCGCTCCGCCTGCCCTATTTGAGCCCTCAATCATCCTCCCAGGTCACATCTCTCCCCGCCGCCCCCTGAAGCCCCCACCTTCTGCTCCAGCCTGGGAATTCACCAATCACAGCAGATAAGCACATCATGTGAGGGATGGCAGACACGCTGAGGGGAATTTCCAAGAGCTTCCCTGCACCTGCAGCATCCACGGATACAGGAGATTTCCAATGTGAAAACAACAAGCCGGGCAGGGATGCCAAAGTGTTCACATTCCCTGCAACTCCCAGCTCTTATGCCAGACTGCAGCACCTCATTTGCAATCTGCTCTGATATACCTGCAATCACATTCCATCTTTCCTTGTGATTTAATGTATGCCAATTATTCCTAGGCATATTTTGCTAGGGAAGCAGCACACAAATAACACAGACTGAAAGACCAGAAAGCAATAATTACTCAGTCTATTCTTTGCTGATGTCAGACATGCAGCGCAGCTCTCCAAATCCACCAGAACTCCCAATTAATCTGCACTAATCCTCAAGAACTATATCTGAAAAACAAATAGTAAAATCAAATCATCCAACAGCCCCTGTCCACCTTGCAGTCAAGGTTTAGCAGAAATACACAGTCCATTTCATCAGCACACCATGCCACCCAACCTCTCCTTTAACAGAGTTATGCTTCCTTGTCATCCCTGCAAACAAACCTACCGGGAATTCACCAGCCTCTCCCCCTTCCTTCCTCAGAAGTGCTTTTCCTTCCCTGATCACGGTCGATAGAAAAAATTACATCAATTCATTTTGGTTCACCAGACCATGGTAGCCTTGCCAAAGTAACCACTTATTTCCTACTTCCCAATAAGGCATTCATACTCCATATCAACTCACCCTTTTCCTGAGAGGAATTCTGTATAAATTAAATAGACATGTCCTTATGTCTACATAACAAAAACCCCCCCAAAAAAACCCAAAAAAACCCACAACTTCCATGAAGGTATGAATATTCAAAATTGTTTGGGTCTTTTTGTGTCTGGTTTTAGTTATTTTTTTTTAAGACAGTTTATCCTAATTTGTGTATTTCAAAATAGGCTCTTGCTACAGCTATCAATTCCTTTCCTCCCTGTGTTTCCTTTCAGCAGCTGCAGCAGCAGCAGTACAGATGTCTCATGGCAGAGACGGAGACAAGCATCCTGGATCCAGCACAAATCCTCACTAAGAGGAGAGGAGAGAAGATCTGTGCATGCAACAAGTACAGCACGTACAGCAACAGTGGTAACCAACATCTCCAAAAGCTTAGGAAAGAAAAACAAAAGGCAAGTGTGAGAGACATGGCAATTTCAGGCATGGGAAATTAGTACGTTCAAGAAGGAAAAAAATAGGAGCCCACAGAGTTTTAGAATGGCCTAAAAGATCAAGGAGGAAAAAATACCACTTTGGTATCAGAAGTTCTTTCATCCAACTTGTCTTGTTCAAAACCACAGCTTACATCTCATAGAACTTCCTTATTACTTGCTGTTTTCTTCGACATCACACTGTTCACAGGATCATGGAAACTCTAGATCACTGGAATCCAAGAGATGCTCCTTATTAACCTTTCAAGTCCTTAATCTTTTTGCCCCCCTTTATTAGTCACTGAGCTCCTGATTCCTTCCAGTCTGCAGGAGTGCCTGTGCTCAAGTTAAATGTAGAAATTGTTAGAAAAGGAAATCTATCTATAACTTCAGGAATAAATAGCTTGCTCTTTAGTATCTTCTTCATACCCATTTCCTCCCTACCAAAGTGCACCCAAACAGTTCTGAATGTGAACATACATTCCTCTCTCTCAGGTGGCTTATTGCTAGACTAACTGCAGACATAAATTGCTTTTAGATACCTATTTGATAAGTGGACGACATCTGTAAATTTTTTTATCTTCATATTACACATAAAAACAACAGAATACAAACACCAAGCCTAGATTAAAACTTTTCAAGTAAGCAGTCTATCGGCACAACAACTGAGAAGGAACAATGTAGAGTACTTAATCTCAACAATCCCTTTTGAACCCAGCATCTGTAAGGTCACACATCTTCTCCCGGCCTTCTAAAATTGCCAACTGCAAGGTTGGCTCACAAAGAAAGTTACAATTTGAGATCCCCAGAGTCAACTGAGTAGAACCAGCTCCTTCAGAAATGAGAGGGCAAAGGCGGGCGGTTACTTCAGCGACACCAATTTCAACAGCTCCGCAAACAGACCTTACAACAGAGCACATTCCAAACAGACTGTCTCACCTCATTTGCCTAAAGCTCCCAGGTTTTGTTACCTGTGAAAGAACAAGCTCCTATTCTGAGAAAAGAGCAAGCAAGTCACCCTTAGCTCCCCAAGTGCAGGGCCTCACGGTGGCACAATTACAGCTTCCATATAAAATGGGAAGAAGGCTCGAACTTTAGATGTATGACAGCTGCCAGTCACCTACTTAAGTCACATTTTAATCCCTTGCTATTATAAAAAAGAAAGGTGAGACACAAGCCATCAGGAATTAGGAGCATTTACTGGTTATTGGGCAGATTTTTCATCAGGGCAGCGTGGACCAAATGCAGAAAGTCGGATTATGGGTTCACCTATGAGGTGGTCATTAAACAGGGAAGGACAAGAGCTCCACACCATATCCCTTGTCTTTGTGATCCGTGCTGTCTATTAACGAGGGACAGGATCAAGAGTGAGCTCCACACCAGTAACATGCAATGGAAAAGAATGGGAAGCCACAGAGAGATCAAAGCAACTGCCACAGAAACCTAAACTATGAAAAAGGCAAGTGGCCCCAGAAGCGGGATACCTTGTATTTCTCCGTTTCCATGAGCAGATACACTACACCAAGGCAACCTAACTGCTCCCCAAGAACCAGCTCTCTCCCACGGGAAGACTGCCTGGTCCTTCTTAGAACTCCGAAGGTGAAAAGAAACATTATAACCAAATACAAACACCATTTATCCAAGTCTAGTAACAAGGAAAACAGGACAGCATGACTTCGCACCAGTCTAACGGGCTCTCCAGAGGAGAGGAAGAGAAAGGTCTTGTTTCATTCTTCTCCAAAAATCAAGATTCTTTTGCTGTTGCACAGGTACAACTTTACTAAGGACTTCTTGATACGTAGAACGACTTGTAAGGCAATCTGACAAAAGAAACCACAGCACTTCACTACCTTATATAAGCTGATGTTGGTCTCCAGAAGGAGGGGATGCGAGTATCGATTTTCCTCCAAGAGCCCTCAAAGGAAAAACATCAACAGCTCATCATCCAGAAATCCGCTGGAGAGGAATCTCCAAAGCCAAAGTTGTGCTGCACCATCTATTTCTGTGACTCGCATGAGCCGCTCGGGAGCACCTTGCCCTGAAAACTGCAGATTCCCGGCATTAGCACCGCAAGGGCAGCTGTGAAAGGGTTCTTCTGCTGCTGTTTCCCATGTTGGGGCACCCTGTTCCAGGCACTCAGATACATTAGCATGCCTTTCTGGAACGTGGAACCTACTACTAGGCACAATTAATGAATTCCAGAATGGCTGGGAATCTGTCTTCTTGCAGTTTCACGAGTCTCTTGACCCGTATTTACCAAACTTGCAGAAACCAGCACCATAAAAAGATGGGTGAGCACCAATAACAGATTTTCACAGTTTACTGTTCAAAGAGTGAGACATAAGCAAAGCAAGCTGGTTAATGGCAAAGCACAGTATTTTGTGTGTTTACACCATCGACATCCCATCTATTCAAACCCTCCACAGGTTGGGTTTGAAGACAAAGTCCAAAAGCTCCTTGGAAGACAAAGTCCAAAAATCACACTCTTGTCCTGCAACAGCAAGGGGACCACAAAACCTGCTCTCAGAAAGTCCCACGGAATAAAGTGGATTTGAGCCTTTGATGCCCGCACAGAGGTAATTTTGATGTGGTGCTACACATGAATCTTTCATAAGAATAAGATGTCCTACACAGTATAATCAAAAATCTTCTGAAGAGTTAACAGTCTGGATCATAAGCAGCTCCACTGTGTGCAACTCCTGCAGACATCAGAGTCCTCCCCAAACCAGATGTATTACGTATCTTGCAAAATTAGTAAATGAACTCAAGCCATCAACTTTGCAATTTTTGAAGCAACACAATGCATCTATTTATTACAGAATGGAACTAAGCCCAGGCTACTGATCCGCCATCCTACAAACGATGCTTATGCGACCCTTCATAATGATTTCCACTAACAACCAACCGGAGAATTTATGATTTGGAAAATTTCACTTCTAAACTAATTTACAATTCCCAAAATCTAATGGGACAGAAGACTGAAACTACAGAGGAAAGCAACCTTCTCTGAAATCAATGAGGTACCAATTTTCATAAGTAGTCACTCTTAGGTAAGATGCCTGCATTAAGTTTTGGTTCTCATAAGTACTCGTCTGTCCCTTTCTCCCTTTCCCCTGGAAAAGGGATTTATTCAATTTTAAGGAAAATATTAAAACGGCAGTTTCAGACTTCAGTCTTCGGCAAATTACAAACAGGAAGGAAGAGCAATTGAGCTATTTAAACCACCAAGGAAACAAACCACTGAACAATGCAAGTAGACCACAAAAAATGACAGGATAAAAAAAAGAAAAAGAAATATAAAACAAGTCCTTTCGGTAAGCACAGAAAAGATATCCCCACAAGTTTTCAACACAGTATAAGTAAACCTGGTGAAAATAAAGCCATCAGTTCCTACACAGCTGTAACAAACACTTGACAGGCTCCCAGCGTAGCCCCAAGTTCACCATCAGAGCCAGATATTACTGGAACAAACTTCCAAAGTCTGCAACAGAAGTCAGCAGCGTATACGAAGCCCAAACAGCTTGCCATTGTTTTAGGAAAGGTGAAAGCAACACAACCAGTGATTTTGGGTGACACATAACAAAGATGTATTTCCTTTGTCAGTAAGGGAAATTCAAATGAATTCTCCTTCCTGCCCCTTCTGGTCTTTCTTGCTTCACCCTCAAGGTTCTGTCTTCCCTGCACACTAAGAAAAAGCAGAGAGTGTAGGTTATGCATAAATTCATGACAGAAAACACTATTTTAGAACAAAGCTCCTGTGCGTGGGCGCAGGTCTATAAAATAAAAGGCATTGTTACTCTACCAAGTACGTAACCGCAGCCAGCAATCAAACCAGATCTTCACATTTTATTTTGACAGCTACGCGCAGTTATATTTTCACCAGAGGTTTGACTTTCATGTCAATACCTGGTTTTTCGCGATATCATCAAGACGTGAATCAAAACTGACATTTGAAGGCACAATTGTGGAAGAGAATTCTCATCCTAGAAATCTGTAATTTATTTTTAATTACTTTATGAAGTTAGGAGTTGCAGAGAGGAATAAATCTGTTCCCAACTCGTATTTAGGAACTGTCTCTGTACAATATAAAATTTCTCAGCTCCATATAACAATAATTATTTTGTGGTTCATGGCAATATTAGGTAGCACTCAGTGAAAACCTGCAAATACTGTTGATATAACACTTTCAGAAGTTGGAGAAATCAACCTCAAGTGAGTATTACCATCAGCCTGCTAAAACTGCCCAAGTAAACTACAGAACACAACCGTCAACACGAAATGTGTTAGCAAAGAATCTGCTCCATACTCTTGCAGAATCAGAAATGTAACATTTTTTTTCTGGTATCCTTATTAACTCCAATTTATTAAACTGAAAATTCCATGGTGCAACATCAAGCGAAGTTTGAAAAACACAAACGTTATTTATGTACTGAGAGAGCGCGATTTGCGCTTTACTGAAGATTTATACTGTGTAAGACTTGGATTCTGTGCATCCCCTACCACCAGCCTTTCCTACAGATGCATCCCCACGGACACTTTAACATTATATAAACTCCCCCAGAGATAAAGATTATTCTGTAACTTTCCAAAACCCATCTCCCTTTGAGAAAGTGTTACCTAACAAACACACATTCTGTACCTCACAAGCGCATTAGATCACTGGGTTCCTACTACACGACAGCATGAAAGAGTATTCGTAATTTATTTTGAGACATTAAAAAAGGAAGACAAAGCTGGGTAACTGTAACTGGAAAGGATAAACAGGATTAAGTAACAGGTGTCTGACTGCACATAATTCAAAGCCGTGCATGGAATACGGTGCACAGCCTTGGAATGGCTATGGAATGGAAATGGAAACACAGCTTTTGCACCTTGCTTTGAAAATCACCACTAAGCGATTTAAAAACGTCTCGTAAATTGTAACCACGCAGACGGAGGCAACAGAAGCACTTGTATTCCCAGAGACCTTTGGATATATATGAAAGAAAACAAACAGTCTTCAAAGGTGAGCCTGCCCTACTCCCAGGGGAAAGAAAAAAGGAGGAAAAAAAAAAAAAGAAAAGAAAAAAGGGAAAAAAAAAAAAAAAAAACACCGCAAGAAAGTTATACTTAACTACACAGAAACATTTGTCACACCGCCCAGCACTGACAAAATCCGGATACACTCAGAAACTACGGCAGCGAGGGAGATGAGGGGAAGAAGAATCCAATCGCCCCGGCGCGCGCACACGCACACAAGGATCCACACACGGATCCACACACGGAGCCGCCTCACGGGGAGCACAGGGACATGCGTGTGCACACCCCCGCACACGTATGTCCCTCACGGACACACACGCGCGTCCCCGTCCCACACCGGCACACCGAGCGCGCCCCACACGGATGTGCGCGCCCGTCCATCGCGGCCGGGGGAGCCCAAGGTTACGGCCCGGCGCGGGGGGGGCCGGGCAGCGCCGCTTCCCCCCCGCCAAGGGCGCGAAGCCGCTGACAGACCCCCGGCCCCCCCCGCACCTCCCGCCTCGATGGTCGCCCCGCCGCTCGCGCCGCTCCCGCCGCCCTCACCTCAGGCGCCGAGACTCCTTCTTCTTCCTCCTCTCCCTCCTCCTTCCTCCTCCTCCTCCTCACGCCGTGTCTGTGTCTGTCTGTGTGTGTGTGCGACCCGCCCGCCTCACAGCGGCGGCAGCTCCTCCTTCCCCCCCTCCCTTCCCTTCCCTTCCTTTCCCTCCTCCCCCCGCCGCCGCGCCCGCCTCAACCCCCGCAGCGCGGAGAGAGACGCGGCAGGGACGGGGGAAACCCCACGGCCGCCGCCTGTGCTGGGCGGGCCGGGCCGGGCCGGGCCGGGCAGCCGCCGCCGGCTCCCCCCGCCGCCGCGCAGGGCTGCGGGCAGCGCATGGCAAGTGGGCGGCGGGGCCGCGGGCGCGGAGCTCCGCCCGTGCGGCCCCGGGCGCGGCGGCACCGCGGGGCTCCCCCGGCACCCCCCGCCCCGCCCGCGGGTACCGCTCGCGTGTGAGGGGCGCGGGGCGCGCGGGGATGCCCGCGCCGCCGAGCCGCTGTTTACTACAGGTATTGGAAGGGCGAGGAGGAAATCCCCCTTCCTTCCCTTCCCGCACCGTGTGTGCTCCCGGCTCCCGCCAGGCCTGCTGCCTTCCGCGCAGACGGAGGGGAGAATGGGGATGTTGCAGAGGCCGCTGGAAGGTTCCCAAAGTCTCGCAGTCTTCGCCTCAGAATTGCAGCTGGGCTCCTTGAGTGAGCCGTGGAGGAGGCTCAAGCAAGCTGAGATGAGCGCACAGGCGGTCTGGAGTGTGGGATTCCCTCTCCCGGTGTCCTCCGGCCAGCCCTCCCACAGCTCATGAGTGCCTGCAAACCACTGCCACGCACTGCCCGTGTAGCACCCCGTGCTCCCCTGTTTGCTGTCATCACGTGCCGGGGCTCAGTTTTCCCTCATAATTTTACGAGGAATGCTTTCCTCCGCGTCAAGCAAAAAGCGTAAAACACCCACAAAAACAAACAGTGCTGCTGAGTTTTATAGCCGAGGCAGGTTCCCCATCCCTTTTCCCCTACAGCCTGTCCTCTTGGACTCTGTTAGTGAACTGTGGCGTTTGGACACCTGGGGCCTTGATGGCCGGCCACTGGGAAGGGACAGGAGAGGCAGCAGCTACAGCTGAACAAGTTATCTGGGGTGAGCTGAAGAAGCAGTGGAGGAAAATCTAAAATAGTTTCACTGGATAGTCATAATAAGGGCGTTGCATTGCCATGAACTACTCGAGTCAGTAATGCAGTGGCCATATCTCAGGCTGTATTATCCTGTACCACAGTCTGCACAAATCCAGGCTTGGAACGAGACCTCCCCCCCCCAACACCAGGTGCTGTACCAGGATATGATAAAAAAATCATTCTGCCTTCAAGAGCTGCCACGAAGAAGTAAGCAAAGGGGTGACTGAGAGCAACAGCAGCGGCGACACGTGATTTCAGGGACAGCCTGTCAGCACAGCAGACCTACAGTCTGAGGGGTTTCTGTAACTGAGGCAAGTGTCATGTTAAGCAGATGTTCACATTTGCTTATGTCTACTCAATTAGAAATTCCTCATGGGCATGGTGGTAGAGGTAGGTCTTTAGAAATCCATGAAGGGCAGCAAGGCTGCAGCTGAAGGCTCGGGGTGGGCGTATCAGGCAAAAGGAGGTGCAGGAAGGAAACAACAAAGGAACCTGCATGAGAAGCACGTGAGCTGGATGAAGGCCAGTATTGCTGGCAGGGCTAAAGGGATCGAGTTAACACGCAGGATATAGGAGCAGCAATTATAACCATTAAAGATGGAGGCGACTGGCTTCAATGTGAGATGGACCGGGGTTATTGAAGAGATTTTTGTTTGCGGTTTCAAAGTGTTTGTTTCTAAATGAATGTGAAATGGATACATTTGTGAGTACGAAATGAAGTGCTCCACATCCTTTTCGTTGCTCTTTTTTTTCCTTTTCATTTTTTTTTTCCTTTTGCCACTGGGCTGTATGTAAATTAAGTAAATTTTTATAAAAGTACATTTTACAAAAATATATTTTAATTCCAGTGAGGCATAATCAGTTACTCACTAGCAAACAGTATCGGATTCTCCTTAGGAATCCCTATGGGGTTTGTGTTCAGACCTCTAGAGCTTGCAGAGTCTATAAGTACTGACACTGTTATTCTGGTCCATAACTCTGCCTGGCTTTCCCCATGATTTCTTATCTCCTTTTCCCCAAAAGTGGCTACTACATGACAGTGGGTCATGGCTGTCTGCCTGTACAAGGAGATTTTATTCCAGGGTAAAATTGAGGCCTATTATCTTAATTATTGTGGTTCTTAAAACAACTTAAAACAGTTGTAGCAAAATGTAGGGATTTGAAATGTTTGGGCAACTGCATGAAATGCAGGCGAGTAGTGGCATCTCAGAATTAGTGGAAGTATAGTTTCTTTAGCAAAAGCTGTTCTTTGTTCTTCCACACACAGTCCTTCCCCTTCCGATGTCGGCTCCCTGACCTGACCGGTTCACTGAAAGAAGGGCAGTCATCAAAGGAATGACAGTCAGACTACGGCTCTGCAAGGAAACCGAAGGTACTCACAGGGTCACTTCTAACAGCAAGTGCTCTTCACCTTAAAAGGTGTTTAAAGCCATAGAAAGTAGGGCCATACGGTGGGTCTGAAACTCCCCACACGGTTGTCAACAGCAGGGTCAGGCCCACACATCAAGAATAATTCCCACTTTGTGAGTTTTGTTTACATACTTGGACTTCTAACCACAGGGCGACTGATGACAACACTTTCATCTTTGTTTCTCCACTAATTTCCTCCAGATTTCAGTGGTCAGTGTGACTTGGCTGGGGAGGGGTGAGTTAGGAGTGAATTCCAGAACCTCCAATTTTACAACTAGTTCTTAGGTTGACTTGCTGTCTTGCTGTGGACAACATACAGCTGTCCTGCTTCCTTTTCTTCCTTACAAAATATTAGTATTTCCCCCATTAAGAGTGGCTTGTCAATACAGGACAATATTTGCTAGTTATAGCTTTATAAATGGTACATATAAACGTATACAAATGCTAAAGAGTTCACCCTCATGACTTTGCAAGAAGACTCGGGAAGAGACGAACAGTGCCAACAATTCATGCCAGGTGAAAACAAAATGTCCCAGGGAACACAGCAGAAAAATCCTAACCTCTGAAGTTATCAGCTGAAACCTGGTGCAATTAAAATGGTTGCCTCTAGCAGAGGTAGAGTTCCATATCACCGGATCACGTCAGCAAAAAACTAGAGCTGCTTTCACAGGAACCTACTCAAGGTGCAGCATATTCAGATTAAAAATTATTTTTCCAGACATTGAAAGTTTGGTGAAGTAGCATGTTCTTTTGCTTTTATTTTTTTTATCTGGTACAAGGGTGCAGGACATTTTACAATCACAACCCCACTATATCTCAGAATATCCACACAAAGGAGTTTACTCTCAGTGGTTCATTTTCAGGTTGTTTAAGGCAAAATTTTTCTTGGACATGTGCAGTGTTTGAAAGTAGAAACACAGCAGGTAGTTGAATTTCGAACATGCAAAATTCAGTGAGAATATTGAAATGGTGGGTCTACGCCATTGTTTCAGAGACAGACAGACCATCTCTGACACATCCTGTGTTGATCTAACACGTGGTTTCTTACCAATTTATACCACCTCTTGATCAGACCATGATTTTTTAATTTCTCAGCCTGGATGTTCCCAGTTAAGTGTGGAATACTAAGGTAAGTTTCATGTGCATAATTAATTGCTGTTATAAATAGTTGACTAAATGGCTAAATATTTTGGTCTGCTTGCAGGTAGATACTATAGTGCTGTGACAGAAATAGTTTCAGAGCTAGCAGTGAAAGACATTTTTCCTTGCTCACAGTCCTTGACATGTGCAAGCCAACCAAGACATGTTTTGTCTTTTTCAATCCTTCCCTGCTGTCATCCTGCAATTTGCACAGGAATGGATTCCTATGCCACAGGTAGTATGTCAGCCTAGGCTTTTGGGGAAGGCTGCTTGTGCTCAGAACTTGCTGGAAAGTGCATTAGGATGATGCCCAAGCTAATATTCCTCACCGTGTGCCTTATTAACCTGGGCTTGGTGCTGTGTGCAGTAGCTACAGTGCATGTAGCTACATGGTTTTACATCCCCACGCTCCCCAGGGAGGACTTTGCTGCTGCTCCTGCTGCCAAAAGGCTCTACTCGATGTGTTATCATCTGCCACTAATGGTGCTGGGGTTGGTATTGATGGGTAAAACACTGGGCTCAGCAAAGTCGATTGCAAAGCAGCCACTTAGAGCAGTGATTTTCCAAGTGTCACACTGCAGCCAGGTCTGTGTCTGCAATGCAAGAGGCAATCAAATGGTCACTCGAGGGGCAAATTGAAGGCTGAAGGAGGCATACACTTCATTGCAGGTCTACTTCCAAAAAATGGTGAATTATTTTGATTAAAAGTACTTTTAATTTTTTGCATAACCGTTTTTGTGAACGTTGCAGGACCATTTTGTTTGCAGCTTGAGGCAGACAGCAAGCTTGGAATATTTTAGTATGGTAGTTAAAATTTTGGCAAAATACTGAAAGTCTTGGCAGTTTTAACTGTAGATGTCTCTAACAGCTCTCCCTTGCAAAATGTTCAGCTACACAAATATTTTGGTTAGGCAGGACACAGCAAAATGAAAGAGATTTTCTTCTTGGAGCTTTCCTTTCTTTCAGGGTTTTTTCTTCACAAGATTGTTCATTTTCCACACCTGTAAATACCATCCTGACCTTCGTGGTCCCAACCATTTGTATCAGCTGTGATAGCTTTGGTCTGTGCACCCATATCCCATCAAATCCTTTGATTTAAAAAAAAAAAAAAAAAAAGCTGAGGTTACCTTAATGAATGCTGGCTCTCTTAAGCAGCAAAATTTCTTCCACTATCAGATCTCCGATTCATTACAAAATAAAATTACCTATGATCATTTTTCAGAAAGACTGTTAGCTTCTTCCTAGGCTTTTCAGGAAGCTACACATACAAAGATTGATATCATAGGAATGAGTGGGAACAAAGGGAATGTTTTTCCTCTGCCTACAATATAATATTAATGACAGACATTGCAATTATTATTTTTGAGGTCTTTCTTATTAAAAGGAGTGAGTATTACTAATCAAAAGTGCTACAGTGGGTCTATTCAGGATGCTAATTAGCCTCTTCATTGTGCTGGGATATATTTATCTTCAGGCTTGTGCTCCAGGTCTTCTGAATACAGCAGGACAGAAGCATAGGGCTTGAGAAGAGTCCCTCCAGAAGCTGGATAATGCAGCAGGGAGGAAAACAGAGCTTTCAGGATAATGCTGCTAATGAGATTGTGTTTTTCTGTTTGGATGTTAGGGAAAAAAAGGGTTCCGTTTCTTTGCCTGGTTTAATGACAAGAAATTAAATTTAGCATTGAACAATACTTTTTGAATCTTTTAAGGTACCAGTATCTCCACCTTCCAAGAAAATGGCATCAGTATCAACAATAGCACAGTACTACTTAAGCCTTTCAGACAAGGAGCCAGTCAGTGTTTAGGTGTGTGAGTCAAGGATCTCTGTCCTTCATCAGCATCCCTGTCCCCATCTACTGTGACCAGAACAAGATTTGTTGCTGCCAGGCTTTGCTATGTGCTGCAGTCAGCAGCCCAAGGAGGCAGCCCTGGGGCTCCTTTCTCACTTTCAAGAGCTCATTCTTCATGACTGTCTTTAGAAGAGCAAAGCCCCACTGACCCAATGCAGGAGAGAGTGCATTTTGCCTCCAGTTTCTCCCTCCATGTATTTATGCATTGCCAGTGAGACTAGGATTGCCTGCTGAGCTCTCAAACCTCCTTGTGCTCCCCCTCTCATCTTCCTGAGTGTCTCTGCAGTGGTGCAAATCAAGTTGCCTTTTGTCTAAGTGGTCAGGGAAGCTGAAGGGTTTTGGCACTGCCTGCGAGTAAATCATCAGAGCATCAACACTTCGAGGCTGAAACAACAGTATTCAGTGTTGTAAATGATATATAGAAAGACAAGCAGATTACATAAAACCTGCTCTTTGAAAATCATAAAGGAAAACTTATTAATGAACTGTAACAAATCTGTGCTCACTCAGAAGTACTCTGCTTTAATTATTAATGCAAAATGCAAGGATTTTTCAGTTCAGGATTTTTCTGTCTGAAGAAAGACTTCAAAGAAGTCAATGAAGACAAAAGCAGTCCAACCCATGCACCTTCCTGAGTGATTTTTAGTTTAGCAGTTGACTATCCTTTGTTTTCAGTCCCATCAGATGTGTATCTGAATACTTGTGATTCATCTGTAACAATAGAGGTCAATTCACCATCAGTGAATTTCTGTGGGAAATCCAAGGTTTCTCTCTAACATTAGCAGCAAGTTTTTGCATTAGCCCTTCAATGTAAGCAGTGAAGTCTAGAGACTCTTCAGCTGGTGGTTTTTATGTTTTTATCATGGCTTATATGAAAGGCTGAGAGAATTGATTTTGTTCAGCCTGGAAAAGAAAAGGCTTCTGGGTGACCTAGTTGTGGCCTTCCAGTACCTGAAGGGAGCTTACAAGAAAGATGGAGAGAGACTATTTACAAGGGCCTGGAGTGACAGGACAGGGAGGAATGGCTTTGAACTGAGAGTAGGTTTGGGTTAGATGTTAGGAAAACATTCTTTACTGTGAGGGTGGGGAGGAACTGGCACAGGCTGCCCAGAGAAGTTATGGATGCCCCATCCATGGAAGTGCTCAAAGCCAGGCTGGATGGGGTGCTGAACAACTTGGTCTAGTGGAAGGTGTCCCTGCCCATGGCAGGGCATAGAATGAGATAATCTTTAAGGTCACTTTTAACCCAGGCCGTTCTATGATTCTGTGACCCAGTGCTTGCAGTGGAAGGTCCCTTCCAGACCAGTGTAAACATTTTCTATATCTGCTTCTCTCATCTGTATTTTCATTAGATCTTATAGGAAAAGTAACTTAATAACAATACTCTGTATACCCTTCCTACAAAGATACCTTCCTATTCTCCCTTTTCCAGGGCTCAGATTGTTTTGTCTTTCTCAAAACTCCCCTGAGAAATTGTTGCATAATGTCAATGCAGTGAGCATTTAGATGTCATCTGAGTCTGTATATGCATTTGTACAGTGCAAGTCTTAGTGCATGTGCAGTAACCAGAGGCTTTTCATACTGCTTCACCCTCAGAGGTGTCCCTTGAAGGTGGCAGTGAGTGTAATCAGACTGGGATTCTGGATAGAATAGCTAATAAACAAAAAAAATCACATCAGCATAGTGTCTGAATATCCTTGATATTTCAGTTCTTCTGCTGCTTGTCACATTTGTCCTGTGGTACCGTCGGTGACATCAGAGGGACTGTCCTGTCTTTGCTGCCCACCCAGGGGAGGGGTACAAGCCCCCTGGGAGCAGCCAGCCGTGTTCTGTGTGACAGCAGTGCGGGTTGTGCACTTCGCCTGACAGCAGTAGGGCAAGAGGCTGTCTGCCGGTGCAAGGAGACGGGGGGAAGGACAGTGCAGGGCCCCTGTGTGCCAGGGGGGCCCGAGTATATTAATGCCACCCACTGCTGAGCCATCTGCAGGTTATTACACATGGTAGTGACTTGATGGACAGTAAGTTATTAGAAAGGAGTCACACTAAGTCCACTGCAAGGGCTTAAGCGCATCTCCTCCTGCTATGCTGTTATTTATCCCTTCACCTCACATCCAGCGTTTGTTTTTAATTCATATACTGGCAGTGACACATGGCAGGAGTCCACAAATGCATAAGTCAGCAGCTGGTTGAGCCCCAAAGGAACTGTCTTTTGGCAGTAAATCTGAGGAGCAGACAGCACACCACACTTTGGTAGGTACAGAGCAGGTTGGTCACTCGAATGCTTATGTAGGTGCTTGCTGCAGGGCACGTTACTTACTCAGCCATGCCAATGACTAGAGAGCAGTGAGGTGGGGGTCACAGAAGGTCCCTTTTGAGGGACCTCTGATGTAGTATGGACAGTGAGTATCCTGCATGCACCAGGCTCACACAGGAGAACTGCGGTTACCCGCCTCCTCCCTCTTTTTGACATAAAGAGTTGCTACATCCTCTTCTTGAATAATTAAACTGCAGTTGAATTATTCAGAGTCTATTCAGATTGTCTATTGTCTGGTGTTGAGCAGGGGTTGGCTCTCTGCAGCACCACACAATGGTGTAATGTACTTGATAACTCCAGAGATAACTTTTTTCACTAGAAGGCCACCAGTGGGTTTTTTAATTTAGTTTGGGGGTTTTTTTCCCTCCTCTCTTCTCTGTGCTAATATTGCCCATAAGCCTGTGCCTTGAGGTATCAACAATCAACCTGGCCATGCCACAGAGTGGGGAGCAATCTATCATCAGACTAGTAAAGAAAAACTTCACTCAAACATCACCCAGACAACAACTGCATCACACAAAATGTGCGCTGTCCTTACTAGCAGTCTTGATCAGGCACTGAATTTCTTCTCAGTCTAACAGGGTTCTATACTCTGGCCCTAAAGAGCTGACAATGGATGGGCTTGAAGGAGCTGGAGAGAGGCTCTTGTGATTGCAGCCAGGAGGAGCTGAGATGCAAAGGAAGGTTCCCACTTCTCTCAAGCATGAATCTGCCGTGAGAGGCACGTCAGCAATCTTTGTCCCCACCATTGCCCCAGTGGGGTGTGCTTCCCCTGAACTTGGAGCACAAAACCTGATCCTACTTCTCAGCCTGACCCCAGGTTGAATGAAGAGTGTGAGACCCTGATTGAACTCAAAACTCAGCACTGCCAGCCTCAGAACATATTCAAAACAGATAGTAAAAAATACTGCTTCTGTATTCCCTTGTTGTCATCCTCCACTCCCCCTCCCTTTCCTTCCAATCATCTGTTACTACTGCTGCCTCCCACTCCAGATCACCCACCACAAGCCTTTCCCCCTGTTCTGGTAGGTCAGCAAAGGAAGGGGCTCTCCCTGTGGAGCAGTGAGTCTGCCCCAGCAGCACAAAGGGATTTGCAGCAGCAAAACCAGGTCCTCACTGGCTCTGAGGAGCAGAGACAGGTACCAAGTCACCTGGCTGCAGCAGAAGCTGGAGACAGAGCACAGGGGTGCTAAGCAAGCAATTCTGAGCAAAGAAAGTCAAATAAATTATGGATGCAACTTCACCAGTTTCACCAGGATGGATTTGGCCCCAGGAAGCATCAGGAGGGCAGCACATGAAGAAGTCAGAGCCTGGGAAGCAGAGAGTTTTGCCCTACACCCCACACTGACAACACTGCACGCACAGGAACAGCCACACAGCTCCACGGCTGCTCATCTCCAGTTCTCTAACTCTGTAGTATCACTCCTCAGACTAAAACCTTAATGAGTGCCTGCCAAGTTCTTGTAATCACACCAAATTTCATAATTTAAACATGTTTTGAAGCTCCAGAGAAAAAACGTACATCAGTGGGAACCAGCCATCTGGAAAGCTTTGGAGTCTTTTCTTGCTCATTTGTTTGTTTGCAATTCAGCTATTCCACTACTGTAAGTGTAATTTAGTTATTTATTTAATTTTAAAGTTTTTAGGTTGCAACATGAGTTTTAACTAATAGATGAAGGCACAACTCAAGCAGGGATAATTCACCACTATGAAAATTAAATGATTCCTGAATGATGTATGAGGTTTGTGGTTCTGCCAAGGTATGATCCATACTGTTACAACCTCTTACTTCTTTTAATGTCAGTTTTCTCCTGTCTCCAAAGTTGTAAGAGAAGAGCAGGGTCTTAAACTTAGGGTACAAAAGAAGAGACAGAAGCAGCCTTACAAGCCATGACCTATTAAAAATATCATTGATCAAATCCTCAAAAGAAAAAGAGATAGTGATACAAAATGCCTTCTAAAAACATCCTTTGGAATATGACATGAACCTGGCCTGGGTGCACTGTAAATTCTTACATTATGTATTACAAAATGTGCCAGCTCTGCCTTCATACAAAACCAAAACTGCTTTAAATAAGTGATTAGGTTGTTCCTTCCACGTTCACACTTTTTTTTTTATTTATTTTAAATTGATCATCCTTGTTGACATGAGTTTATGCACCGTATTATTCCTTTCTTTTTCTGAACGGTGGTTTTGCTGTTGTTTTTGTTATCATTTCTGTTTGGTTCAGCGGTCCTTTTGAGGCACTTAAATGAGAAAATAGAGTCAGGAGTATTTAACACAAATTAAAGCAAAGGAAAAGAGAGATTAACATGTGAACTACAATAGCAAGGATGACTTTTGTGGAAAAGAATTCAGCACAAGCAGAGGAGTGGAAGGACACAGGAAAAACGATACTGACAAGAAAGAAAGAGAAGACACAGTAAAAGATAAGAGTTGTCAAAAAAGTGTAATACTGATGCAAAAGCTACACAATAATCTGTTATAATGGAAAGAAAACCATTGGATTGCAGAGAAAACTGAAAAGGAAGCCAAAAGAATGCACAATTTTATTCCCAAAGCAATTGAGAGGCCAATAAAGTGTCAATCATAGGAAAAAATTGAATATTCCTTTAAATTACAAGATATATGACCTTGGAGGAGAGGGCAGCAGTTTTCAGGTGTTTTTGTTTTTTCCCCAGCCATATCTCAGGCAAAAACTGTGGGTGTTGAGTAAATTTTTAATTGAGAGTATAAATGATTTACACTTTCACAGCAGTGCATCCCTCCTTCCTCTACCACCACTGAAACTCTTGGAGGAAGCAGCAAATCTTGATTTCTAGGGTCATTGTCATAAACAAAGGCTAGTCCTCTAAGCTTTCTCTACTTTCTGACAGTACATTGTTTTGTGCCCACTGTCAAACAAAGCTCCGGTTCAGAAATTTCTCTTTGAAAGTGGAACATGGCAGTATTTTAGTGCAACATGGCAACCTAATGAAAATATCTGTTTGGAGCCTTAGGAGGCAAAAAACCCAACTGTTAACATTTGGATGTTTCCACAATTAACATTTGTATGATCTTACATCTTAATGTGAATACATTTGAATGCTTTTGGGTGCTGCATAATAAAGAGCCCGTTACTAAACTTAGCAGCACTTCATGTAGATTAGACGTTATAATTGATGCTTACAGAACAGGACCCAGAGAAATTAATTTTATGTTGCTCTGATTTCACTGGTTTAAATTAAAGAGTTACAAAAGGTCTTTAAGCCATGGGGAAGAAAACAAAAAAAGTTCATGGGTGATCTCTATCGTGTTTGTTTGTTCTCTGGAAGTGAGAGGATGTGCTGTAATTCCTGCCCAGGGCGAGCTTCCCCAAGCTCACTTCCCTGTGCTGCATCAGAGTTCAGCCTCCTCCTCCTCCAGCATCCCTGCTCTCAGGCACATTCCTTTTTCCCTGCCCTCAGTTTCAGTTCTTGTATATTGACAGCATTACAGCCTTGAATGACTCCCTTGTCCCAAAAAACCCCAGAACAATACTGCTCACATGGGGTTTTCTTCAGTCCTGTACCAATCCTTTTCCAGCATTAAGGCCTTGGACATACCATGGGGTTTCAGCTCACCATTCAGGAGCAATAGCAGGAGAGATGTTCAGCCAGACTGGCCTCAGGAGTAGCCCACACAACAACCCTCCTTAGCTAGACTACCTAGACAAAGAAATGACCTGAAATCCTTGTGTACCACTACATATTCCTCTGCCTCCCTTCCCTTCCCATCCCTGCTCCTCTTCATTCATCAGTCAGCCCTTCCAAGGGCCCCAGATCTGTGCCAACCTCTCCTGTTAGTCCAAGCTTTAGCAATTTTCCAGTCCAAGACCTGGCTTCATGCACAAAGTTGGGAAGAGGAGGGCTTTACCCAGAACAGAAATACTCTCCTCTTTTTTTCCAGAGCCTGCTCGTGGTACAAAAAGCCTCTTTAATGATCAGCCTGGACAGATCTGCTGGCACCGTGCTGTGCCTTCAGCAGAGGAAAGACTGCCAGAGGCACAGAGTGCAGATGATTCATCCTCATCAGGCTGGAACCTGTGTATTAGGAGAGATAACCCAGATCATCCCACTATTATCTTATACATGGGAGACAATTCACTGTCTGGGTGCCAGACCTGAGGTCAAGCAGTGAGATTTACAGCTCCAGAGCCAGGAATGTAACTCAGCTGTCACTGATCAATGAAAGTCTGAAGTACACGGAAAAGCTGCAGGATTGTACTAAGGTAGGAAGCCCTTATCCCAAGCACAGACTGCAGCCCTGGACATCTTCCTCCCAAGCAGGTGCCACAAGGCTCCAAATCAGTCCTTGAAAGGCAAAGTGGTACCACCACATTATAGAATAAAGGAACAATTCGGGTATCCGACCCAAGAAGACAACTTTGAGTTGTGCTGGATTCAACACTCTTAAGATAGTCCTGCTGCTGTGAAATGAGAGAAACCTCATCCTTCTTCTCATATCTTGTGAAGGAAGAGCACAGATGATATTCTGTCTGCCAGTAAGGAAGAAGGAACTCCCTGAATCTAGAATTTAACTTCAGCACAAATAATCCTGAATCAACATCATCAACGAGCATTGGCAATGCTAATATGAAATTCTCTCCGAGCAGTTCCTGGTTAAACTTGCCCATTCCAAACACTCTAATCTAAAATTATGTTTATCAGGAAAGTCATAAAAGCAGGAACTCTAATCATCAGTGTTTGATGAAAGAAAGGAATAGATAAGATTTTTTTTGTGTGTCTGGAATCCCTAGTTAAATAATGGCAGAAAAAGGAGGTGAAGACAACAACAGGCAGGGGAAAACCCATAATCAGGCCTCATTAATACTATAGTTAATTGATTTTCTGCTTAGATTCCAAGGAGGAACCAGAAGGTTTCTTTAAGGTGAGTAGTAGGTTAGCAACCACTGGAGAGGGAGAGGGGAAGGGTAAAGAATGTGAACTTTTCCAGTTTTGAAAACTATTTGTTTCAGAAGTTAGTAGGAAACTCAGTAGTGCAATTTTCACAGACCATTTTAAGCCTTAAAAGAAATTTTATTCCTCAGCTTCGTATGATCAAAACCAAAAAATTCTTGTTTGCGAGACTTTCCTTCTCCTTTTGTCATATCTGGGGAACCATAAATTGAAGAATCCAGCCTTGCTTAGCTCTGTCTAATCACTTGGCCTGCATCTGATTCTCTTTTCATGTGTGGTTCAGATGTACTGACTCATGAGACACAGAGAGAGAAGCAAAAATTATTTTCCCAGAGTGAAAAAAAGGGACAATAATGTCCCGTGTGCAACTCCATTTGCCTATGGAGAGACCAACACAGCTTGAACTGCTCTGAATCTCGGGGTTTGTCTACACAGGGCTGGTTTAATTCGGTTCAGTTAAACCATACACACTTCTAAGTGGTTGGTGCTGACTAAGCTTAAACAGAAGCAATACAGTGCCAGAAGGCTGTCCAAGAATATTATCAAAGTAATGGTCTCTCTGCACACACAAATATGTTTAGACAGGGTATAATAGGACTTAAACTGTCTTTTGGGACATCTTTACCTGCCTTGCATCAATATGAGGGTTATCTCCTACCTACCCACTTACAAACACACCCTCTGAAATGCTGCTGGATACTGGGTACAGTAGAGCTGCAGAGAGTAGAGCACACAGCCTGTGTGCTTTAATTCCTGTCTTTAAGGATGAAACACAAACAGAACTGCAACAACCTACCCACTCTCAGCCTTGATATGGCCATTATATTAGTGCTGATTTCATCCTAATAGTCCAAATCCAAGAGTAGTGTTGCCTTATAAATCTAATTTTTTTCCTCCTAAAACCTTTTCCTATTTATACACTGCTTCAACAGCTGTGCCTTATTCCCTGTTCAACATCCATTTTCCCTTAAGAGGGATAATTAATTTAGAACTCCAGGCAATAAGGCATAGGTGAGAAACCAGCTTTCCTGGTGTTGCCTTTCTTTTCTTAACCATTAAATGGTGCAATTCTGCCTCAAGTTTACATGGGAACAGGGGAATACACCTAAAATCAAAACCAGACCATAATTCCTTTTAATGCTATGCTAACATAATGAAACACGGGAGGAATTGCAGGAGCTTACTGCAGTATTAATTCATTGTGGGTTCTTAAAAACTGAAAAGTCAAGAACTGACAAAATTAGGCTTTGATGTGTCATCTTCACTTAAGCAACCCCATGCTTGCCCAAGAAAACAGTTTCAAGAAGTATATTCAGGAACCTCGGGTGCAGTAATACTTCACAGATTTCTTTTTCCCACCAGAGCAGCCCAGCCTGTTTGCATTTATTTAAGCTTTCTGTAGTCCTGAAGGCTGCCAGCACTCAGGTGCTTCAGTTACTGGGTGAATCTCAGCCCTTCCTTACCCAAGATGAGGGATGCAGAAAATCACACTGACACTGAAAAAAGGCAGAAATGGGTCCCCAGGGTCAGGCAGCTGTCAGGGTAGGTATTTTGTCTCAAGTGGCCTTAGAGTGTTGTTGACCCTTACAAAGAAACTCATTCTTTGTAAATGGAAAAGAAAAAAGGGGAAACGGGGAAAGACTTGGCATCATCCTCCTCTCAGTAGGGTTTTAATTCCTCAGTTTTCCCATAATCTGAGAGATGACCTCCCTTGCTGCCTTGGGTTACCTTGGTGCTCATCAAGCTTGTCCTGATATCTCAGGGAAGCTGCAAAGGCATGCAGGTATTGTGATAGGATGTAAGTGCCCTGAGAAAGTGCAAATGGGTGCATACTGATGATCTGTTATTTATCAAGATCTGTGCTCATGTGCAACCACCAGCCAACTGACTTGAGGTCAAATCTTTTGATTTTAGTGCATAGAAAAGCCTATTCTTGATGTTGTAATCAAGTATGTGGAGCAGTTTATTCTGCACCCTTCCTGCAATGAGTGACTTCTGCCAGCCTATTTTTTTACATGATTTCCCTTCAGGGCTAAAACACCAGCCGGGACGGTGAAAAACATATTCCCTATCTCCCCCCAACACCCAGTACCAACGGCACAGTGTACGAAGCACAGAAGTGAAAACATTCGCACACACACTGTGGGAGTCTACTTTGACTCCTCTTTTAATAAAATCCAGGTGATTCCATGTGATTCTACCTTTCCAACACAGCATGTGCTCACGCTGTGTGCATTGTGTTTGCAGACGCTACGAGAGCAGCTTTATGGAGAGGGGCTTGCGGACGAGAGCGAGAGGAAAAAACCACACTTCCAGGAAAAAGCGTCGCCCACAGAGGACCTCTCAACTCCTAGCAGTGACCTTGGAAGTTGGAAGGACACCCATGGCCTAGACAGGTAAGGGAATTACATTACTGATTATTTTATGGTGGGTTTGTGCTTTCTTTTCTGCACAAAGAAAGAGCAGTTTGCAAAACTGTGTATTCAGAAGAACTGGATTTGTCAGCTACAACAATAGCTGGGGGAAGATTTAAATAAAATAATAGGTGTTTTTAATCTTTAATGTCTATAATTAGTTAATACAGCGTAAAAACCAGCACATCATTACTCTTCCTCCCTCCACTGTAAAAAAAAAAAATCAACAAAGAGAAAACATGCAAACCCAGTATTTTGTTAGCTCATCTTTTAAGAGCCTGATTCCTGTTTAGTGTGTGTTTAGTAACGATGAATTCAAATGAATAATTTAGACCTTTGCTGACAACTTTTCAAGAGCAGTTTTATCAATGTCAGACAGCTTCCAGTTTTTGACCATATAAACACAAGAGAGAAACCACCACTGCCATTATTAGTTTTGTCTCATCTTCCTGCTGTTCGGATAGGAAAGTCCCATTTTTTTTTCTAGTAGTGAATTAGCATTGTTACTTTTGGAACTTCCTGATGGTAAATGCTGAACCAAATACATTACCATAAAAGAAAAAAAAAAAGAAGTCCTGCCTTGTACCAGCACTTCTAGAGCTGCAAAGCCAGACACTCCTGGGAAATGTTAGTATTACATTTGCACTGTCTTAATTTTGCAGGTTATTACTTCTGTGTTCTTAGGCATAGACAGTGAACCTTACTGGTAATAACAACCTTGCTTGCAACAGACCCAGTGATGCCACATTTGCTGGAATAGGAATCCATCCCTGCTCAAAGTGTTTTCCTTTGTTGACAACACTTTTGGTGGCAGCTGAACTGAGTGTAAGGATTAGTTTTTAAGGACTTCATGTTTAGCAGCACACAATTGCTTCACATTCTGCTACTCATGCCAATAGCCTCACAGGGGATAGCTTTAAATTAAGCACTATGGCTAGTCCTTTCTGTTATGGATGTGTGGATCTAGCACGTACCAGGAGTTCACCTTGCCCTGCGTGCAACAACTCAGCTGAAGACAAAACCAGCTCCAACCTGGTAAGAATTTTTCCCGTGCCTGTGGATTTTTTTCAGGTTGTAGCTTACCATTTCACTTTGTTGGTGAAGGATATTTATTAAAAAGCATTCTGAAACCAAGAGGTCAGCTAAAAATACCACTAAACATTTAGTATTCCCTTCCACATGCTCATGGAGGTTTTTTCTTTTCCATCTTTTTCTTTGAACCTCGTTGATTCCTGTTATAAACATAATCTTATGTAGGTGCACACCCTGCATAAGGTGCCAAACTGCACAGTGTTCTGTTGGATTCAGTAATAGACTTAAATTTAGCAATTTTCTGATTGGAAATAATGCCATTATTCATGTGCCCTTGTACCAACTCCCAAGCTACTGCCTGGCTCTCTTGATAATATGACGTTCCTGATGCACATTATCTCAGAGGTCAATGCAAAAGAAAAGGTGTTATACAACTCTCAAGAACAAATCCTCCAAGGAGGAGATATCAGATAGGCACAAAAAATGTTATATACTAATCTTGGCACAACATCTGCTGGGTCCTTACACACTTTAAATATATACTGTGCTCCCTTTACTGGGTGTTACTTACAGCTGAGACATCAGCACTTGTTCAGTACATGTAGTAAAGTCATGGGATATCTGGCCACAGGAATGGTAAAGAGCAGTGGGCTAATGGGATAAACTGGGGGGAAGATGAGCTTTTTCTTATTTTTGAGGTTATGGAAGTTTTTGTTAGAGCTTATGTGAGTAACCTGCACAGGCAGATACCTAAAGATGGCAATCTAAATCCACAAGCAGTTGAGCAGTGGCAGTCAGCTTGTATTCAGAATTTTGCTTCCCTTACAGACCCAAATTTAAAATTTTGAGTTCAGTTGCTCGGTAACCTGATTGCTACACCTGAAAAAAGGCAAATGCTAAACCCACATCAGCACAACAGTCTGTGTGTGAGCACAGAGTAAGCTGGAGGTACGGAGCCGTCCTTGGAGCGGTTTGGGTACCAGAACACCCATTAGTCTGCTCTGAGCTCCCTGCTGCTGCAGCCAAGCACCTCCCAGCAGCCAACCTTCCTCCTGCCTCCCAGGCACAAGCCAAGGCTGACACTGCCCAGGTAGAGAGAGAGAAGCTGTGCAGCTGCCAACAGCTGGCACAGCCTGGGACAAGGAGCCATCAGCTCCTCAGCGTTAATGGGGACGTGAGCACCTTCAGGCTTCTCCCCCACCCCGGAGCCCTGCAGCTCTGAGCCTCTTCATTTAGTGAGTGCATACAATTGTGTGTGAAAGCTGGGAGGACCTGGAGATTAAAATATTTGATTTGCCTGAGCAGAAAGGACTTACTGACACAAACCAGGGCCTGTGATGAGATCTTGTTTACCAGGCAAGTGCGGGGCTGGAAATCAATGCACCAAAATTGCTGTGACCAGAAATTAGACTCACTTAGTGAACAAAATTCATTAAAACGAGCTATGTCTCACATCACACCTTTTGCATGACTGATCTAACACTTCCTTCTTGCTTCTCCCAGAATGACCCCTTTAGAGCAAAACATTTATAGTGTGTCACTTGTAAAAATCTCAAAGTAGAAAATAATAATAAAAAGGCAGTCCTTTTTAATGACACACTCACTAATAAAGACTTTAATTAAAATGGTGTTGAAAAACTTAAAAGACAATTAAAAAAACCCACAAATGTGTGCAGAAACTCACTTGTGCAACATCTTTAGCAATTGCTTTTAAAGAACCTGCGATGGGAACTCTTTATATTAAAACTTTTTTTTTACTTGTTCCTTTCCCCATAAATATCAACTGCCCCACACTTACACTGGTCACAGTCTTATCAAACAGGTAACAAGATTTTCTTACCAGCAGCATGCTAGGAGTTATTCTGCAAAAGTGATGCAAAGTTGAAGCAAGAAGCTTTACGAATCAGAGATGCAGCAGACACAATAGCAAGAGTGTGTGGAATTGTAGAACAAGGGGAGAGACAGGAGTTGGTGACTGGATTACTAATAGAGCTGGGGACAGGAGGGGGAGAGAGCTGTGAAGTATCAGTATCTAATAAACTCAGCGTACATCTCGTGCTAATACGCCTTTCTTCTGATAAAGCACAGAAAGCCCCAAGGCCCTGCTCACAGAAATTGGTGTGGTGCTGCTGACTAACAGCACCTCTGGCTAATTTAGGCAAGCAGATTAAAATGAGCCTGATAAAAAAGCAACAAAAGGGAAGATTTATGTCCCTTGTATCTTCCTTTCCAATTGATATCCTTGGGATGGCAAATGAGAGTTGGCAGGACCACCAGTTTGTGGTACAGTTATCTAGTGTGTATGCTGTATGCACAGTTCTGTGAAGCACATTTTGGGGGGGCTGATATTTCTTTTCTTTCTCTTTCTCTCTACTTTTCCATCCAAACAGAAATATCCTCCAGCTAGTGCTCATCCCAACAAGAATAGTAGCACATGTAATTGCAGATAGAGGAGAAAAAGGGTTTCAGTCTACATAGATATATGTATGTATTGCTGGCAGAGACAGTGAATTGTCTACTTTCTCCTCAGTCCTCACCCAGAGCTCAGCTTTCACCTGAACACACTAACCCTGTGTGGTGCACAAACCTGCCAAGCCCTTAGGCAGAGCTATATAATAAGAAGTTCATTGCCAGCAGATTAAAATTCAGCTTAACACCTATTTGCCCACACAGAGCTGAGCTGGTGGCAAAGAACAGGTCTCTCATTAGCACTCTGCTGTGCTGCCCTGTAGACCCAGGAGCTGAGAGCTGTTATTTATATCTTTGGAAAGTGGGTATAAAATATAGAAATTATTACAGCTGTGCTTATACTGGGAGACAAAGGTGTGTTGGCACATCCCATGGTGCTGGTGCACTGGGATTTGGGATGTGAGACTGGGCAAGAGGTATGCAAGTGGTCCTTGTGAGAGATGCTGTGTGATCCTATGGTCTGATTGTAGCTCTGGGAAGCATCCAACAGTGACAGGCACTGAGTTGCACCAAAACAAAGGTTTTGTTAGGAAGAAACCCTCTTCTGACATGGGAAGCATATTATTCTTACTAAAAAATAATAATTTTTTATAAAGTCAATAGGAACTGGACTTTTAATTTCTGAAGGCAGAGGTCCAGAGCTATATAACAGTACTTGATTTTCATTGCAACTGGTTCCAAACTGGAATTTAAAGAGCCCCATTATTAGTGCAGACCTCTTTTTCAAAGAATTCAAAGAAAAATATGGACTAAGTTGCACTTAAAGCTTGACTGCACATTATTCATCTGCACGTCCCACACATTTGGTAGACAGGCTATTGCCTTATATTTGTATTTGACTTTCTGATTTAAGCAATAGCAGATCTTTCCTAGGAAAGCAACAGTATTTAACTAGGGCTGAATTAGAAGTGATGTGGAAGAAGCTGGTTTTACAGGGGGGAAAAAAAAAAGAAGAAAAAATTCTGTTGATTAAAGTTACCAGTTTCAAATTACTTGTTCAAAGTTCGTCTACTGAAGTGAAAGCCCCCATAAAAAATAACCTACAGTAGAAAGTGTATGCATATAATTTGCATAGCTGCCATTCAGAGCCAGACAGGGTAGAAAATAAGAGGTTACAATGCTATTCAAGCTCCAACCCCAAGCCTCAACTGCTTCCAGTCTCAGCACAACCGGAGGTCTTTTGCTATATTTGCCGGCAGTAAAGCGGAGAACGACCAAGAAAGATGAAAACAGGGTAATTAGACTTCAGGCTTCGCATCCCAGGGATGGGAGCAGAGCTCACCACCCCTTTGGAACCAAAAGCTCATCTCAAGGAGTATCACAAACCCAGCCAAAAAAAGATGTCACTGAGTGGTCACATTCCTATTGTACTTCTGAAAGACAGAGCTGAAACCAGCTGCAAGCTGGATTTGAAACTGAAATGCTGTGTCCTGGATTGTTTTCCAAGTGTCTATAAATGTTGCACTTTTAGGTGATTTTTTAAAAAAAAAAGTATTGGGGAGATCTAGCAAAGCTTTTTGCAACACTTTCAGCAAAGCTGTGCTTCAGGGGTAGAGAGGTTATGGCACATTTTCTGAAGGGTGGATTAATACTGGGTAGGACTTTCCATGAGTGCCAAATCCTTCAGTTTTCTAGGCTATCAAAGCATATCTGAATGTTTTGGAAAGGAAAAAAAGCAGTAAATTTTGAAAATTTTGCCCATTTATCCTTTATTTTCTAAAAAGAAAAAAAATCATTTCACTTTTAGGGTGATATTTCTAAATCGGATATTGAGAAAAATGCTACTCTGAACTGAGGATCCCTAGTTTGTCATGAAATCAATGCTGTGTGTTGGTTGCCCTCCCCATCTCTGAAAAAAATAAAGTCATAAATCTTTCTGGCATCTCTATTCATTCTCCTAATCACACTGTATAATGCTGACGAACAAAGCAAGCTTTTTTTTTTTTTTTGCTAAACCATATGTCTGGAGAGGCTTGTGAGGGGGACTGTGTAGTTGTGGAGATAAAGCCTCTAACTCTACATTAATATAGAGTGGAAAAAAGAAAAGAAATTGGAGCAGCCATAAAGTATGGAGTACAAGGTATACCTTGCATTAGCATTTCTGAGCTGAAGGAATGGGCTATCAAGATTTAGGTGGCATAATATTCTGAATTCTATTTTAAAAGTATCATTATCATCAGGGAACATTTAATACAAACCCTTCCTACGGATTCCCTGCAGGAATAAGGTGGCCTAGCTAACAAAGCCTTGATTTATTCAATAGAACATACTCCTTTTCCCTTCAAAATGTAGACAAGGCACCTACTGCTACCATCTCCATGGTTCAGCTGCCACTGCACAAATGTTCCTTTATAGCCAAGGAGCACCTGGGTGCCATTGCATGTCCTTGTATACAATGGTCTCCATTCACAGACCTTGCAAGGAAGAGCAAACAAGCAATGGCTAAACACACAGAAACTTATACAACTCCCACAGACACACCATTTCCCACCCCCTGCCGGGATTTTCACATAACGATGTGTCAGCAGGCACGTGAAGGAAGTTAAAAACAAGAGCTGGATTTGCTGCCTTAGCTCTTGCCTTTGCAGCCTTGCAGGAGAGAAGGGAGTCAGTCTGGGTCCTTGCAATCCATAACCTGTAAAACCTGTGTCAGTGCACCTTGACCTGTTCCCCAGATATACTTTTGCTTCTCGTTTATCAGTCCTGCCTCGTGAAAACATTGTGCCACAGACACATGTTCATCTCTCCTTCATTTAATGCCATCACTGTGAGCACAAATGCCCCTTAGAGCCAGTAAATGCCATGGGATTGGGGCACACCACGCAGCTGGGAGAGTCCAGCAGATCTTCTGGACCTGGTCTGTGTTTCAGGCTGTGCACATCAGGGGAAGTCTTCGGGGTGATCTAAAATAGCCTGTCTACAGACTGAGTAGGTCTTACTTATCAGCATCCCAGTGGGTGCCGACCCGCTGGCAAATTCCAGCCCTAAATTAGGCACACGAGGAGCCCCACAGAGGTCAGGGAGACTGCTCAGCTGAGCCAGGCTTACGCACAAGAACTGCAACATGAGCTCCGGCTAATTGCAATGAGAGCAGCCTTAGCCCAAAGGAAGGGATGTACCAAAAACGTTGAAGAGGATTCTCAGGGCAGGAGTTGTGTCCTTGTGTGAATTTTCCTGTGGAGTGCGCTCCAAATATAGACATGTACTGGAACAAGAGAGACAGAAGCGCTGATGGCACCCAGACAATATCCCTATCATCCTGTAGACTGGCTATCTGATCGTTTTCCTAGATCCAGACCACTGTGTTACAGCCCTCCTTCAACCCAGTATCTCACATTAGCACAACAATGTTTCCAAAGGAGGCTTTCCAATGACAGTGCATCAAAACCTCCTTTATGAAAGAGGTAGTGATGCCGTTTCTGATACAGCGGCCAGAAACCCAACAGGGGGAGAAACACAACTGAGGAAGCCTAACTCAGAATTGCATTGCTGTAAGATGTCTACTTTTTAATGTACGACTCTGATCAGATCATAAATAGTGAAGAGTAACCTCCAGACATTCACCACTGAACCTATAAATGCACATGTTACCACAACAATCAGGCTGAAGGCATAGTGGAGCTTGGTACTCGCATTACAGATCAGAACAACTGATCCATTCCCACAGCTTTCACAACCCGGCCGTATGAAAACAAACTGCAGCGTAGGGAACCGGCAAGTTACAGTGGGTTTTTAGAAGAGGAGGAGATGGCAAATAGCTGTGTGTAACATTCAGTGCTTTGCACTGTGTTACACTGTGAAACCTTCCCTTATTTGTCCCTAAACAATTATGCATAAAATAGCAGCCTGTCTTAATGTAGCCCAAACGCAGCCCCTCTCTGATATGTGACTTAAAGGTGCCTAAATCTAGTTTATAAGCAGCTTCTTTTCTGATTAAGGTTAAAAAGTGTCCTGAGCATTAATCCTTCAGTAGGCTTAAAATAAAGGAAAATATATAGTGAAAAATTCTTCACTAACCAACAAACATTAGTGCCAGGACGGCTACAAAATTGCTTTCTGCATGCCTGTGATAAATCAAGTACCGTTTGTGCTTGCGAAGGAACATGAATAGTTGGTTACTTGGGGACAATACTTGCCTAGCTCACTTTGGAAACCATTTGTGCTGCTAAATCATTTATTCCCAGCACTGTGCTCAGCTGACAGTCCCATACATCAGCTCACCTCTGAGGAGAAGATCTCTATAAGAGTCTTTGACTGGCACTTCCCCAGCGCAGAACTCTTGCGTTTTGTCCCGCGGCCCAAGACATCGGTACAACACAGCACCACCTTCTTCGGTTTTGTCAGACCTCAAGGAAGGCTGGCAATTTCCATTTCCCCCCTAAAAACCCAGACCTACTTTCCTTTAAAAACTCTGATCTTTGCATCCCTTTCCACCCCGTCGTACACCACAGTTTCTATAATCATCATCTTATATAAGAGACCCAGAACCGGGAGCGGTTATTTATCAATGTTTGCGCGCCCTGGCTTTGTCCCCAGAGAGCACTAAAATAACCTCCCAGGTCCCCATTTGATACACGTGGGCTACTGCATATCCTTGCAATCAGTGGTACCTGCTATCACCCAAGGGGAGCGATGCTGGGGACAGAGAAAACAGGTCCGTGCTGTTGGGATCACAGGGTCCTTGCTCTGGTGCCCCCTCTCCACTCGTGGCAGAGGTTCTGTTCATTGTGCCCCGGGTTTGGCACAAAGGGAGACACACAGGAAAACAGGAGGGAGCATCCACAGCCTCAAAGCCACTGCAGCACACAAACATGCACCCAACCAGAGCCAGGCTGCCTTCTGACTTCACCCATTCTTGTCTTTTATTCTTCATCTGCTTACTTTCAGGTGGCCCTTTTGCAGCACTGTCACTCAGCTGGTTTCTAACTGACCTGGCAAGTTTTCACTGCTCTCTTCCTACTTGCTGGCAGAACAACAAAATCTGGGGGATTTATGTGCCCCAGCTCCCACGCAGGAGCTGGGAGCGAAGCCTCCTCCGGAGGAGAGGAAGTTTCTGCTGACAGATGCTTCTGTTTGAAGTGTCCATGTGTGTTTAGGCCCTGATCCATCAGAGCTTGGGAGCACTCAGCCTTAGACACATCCATGTTGCTGTCACCAGGCTATTTAAAGTAAGGTGGGTATTTAAGCCTTTTGTGGGCTTCAAGCTTGGGTTTACTGTCCCGGCAGCTCTCGTGGCCTGCAGTGCTCTAGGCTGATGATTTACAGAGCAGCTAAAGAAGAAAGTTTGCAGCATATACATATTTCTGCAGTGAAAAAGCACAGAGTAATTGCTTGATCCATTTGGGGGAAGGGCTTTTACAAGCAAACATGCATTTATCCTTTTTTTTTAGGCACTTTGGTCACAAGATTTATGAACTCAGCCATTTTCCTCTGTGCAAAGCACCTGTAGGCAGGAGTTGCTCCAGGAGAAGTCAGTGGTGCATGGCCTGTTGGACACCATACAGGGTGCTGGGGCAAGCAGCAGCCTTATAGGGATTCTCCAAAAATTTAGTCACTCTTGCCAATTTGTTTGTGCCAAGCTCTCCATTGACTTTGTCATGGGAACTTACTTTGTGGAAAGCAGGTGGGAACTAATGTTATTCCAGAAGGCTGAAAGGGTTTCTAAAGAGGCCAGAGAAGTTTGACAACAGAAATCTAGTCCTCAAAAAAAAAAAAAAATCTTCTTTAAAAAAAAAACAAATGAAAGTTTAGTTTTATTGCAAAGAAATCTCTACTTATTATGAGCATGCAGCTTTTTCAGTGCAGACAAACCAGCACCCCAGCTTGAGCTTTGTGTTACTGGTTCTTCAGCTTTGTTCTTTGGGCAAACCATTCCCTCAGTGAGCTTCTGTAGCCTGGTGCCCTCAAAAGTTGATTGTCTCTGCTGCTTGCCAAACCACCTTCCTTCTGTTTCTCCCGTGTTTCCGCAGACATGAGCTCCAAAGACAGTACAATCCAAATTAAAAGACTTCATTTTTATAACTTGTCAGCCAGACAGAATTAGTTCTGCTGATAAGGGAAATCCGCTTGTTTGCTGGAAGAGAGATGGGAAGTGGCTGTGCCAGCTCAGGGTATCATACACAGCCAGGGCTGGAAATAGCAGCACTCAGCCTCAGAGTTCATCAGTGAGCCACTTCTTCAGTAAAATAACCCAAACAATTTCCTGATGCTTCCCTAATCACTTCTCTCTGAAATCCTTCTCCCCCCACCCGTTGATTTGAAAAAGCAAGTCCCTTTTACTTTTCTTCTATCCAAAAACTACATTGCTTTTACTGAAAGAATTGAAAACAGAAGTTGTGCTTCTTGATCATTCACTCCTCTTCCACAGTGGCGGTATATAGCGATAATCAGTAAATCCAAACTTTTACATTCAAAAGGTAAAGCTGCCTGGTGTTGTCATCAACTAATCTGTGTTATAATAATGCTCGGTTTTCACCTGACCTTTCGAAATCAGCAGATTCAATTACTTGTAGCATTTGCTGAAGATCCTCTAGGGATCTTACCATAAATTATACTGTATCCTACAAATAGATATGACAACACTAATCAGCAAATTAAATGACAGTGATCATTCCTGCAGAGATACTTAAACATCTGATTGAGCTGGTGCATCGGACCCACGCAGCCTAGAGCTTCAGCCTGCAAGAGCTACTGCTCTCATGCATAGGGAATGCTGACCTTGCAAGCAGGAACCTGTAGGTGACTTAAGATGTCTGATGAAAGAAGGGAGAAAAATGCTGATGCCTCCAAGTGAACACTAATGGATGTTGATGGATGGTGACTCCAGTCCCTCGTTAATATTTTGCTCTGATATTGCCACCCGTTCAACTCCACACAGTTATTTCCTGAAGGAAGGGCTGGACACTTCCTAACGACCACCCTTTTCCCCAGGCATGGGAGAGCCATCACTGCCCCAGGACCAAGATGCTGCCTCCCTCCAGGCAGTCCTGGCCAGATGGGCCTAATACAATTCCTCCTGGGGGTATATTCGATATCCTACTCAACAGCCATTTCACAGTGGACGGGGACCAGATCTTGTCCCACCTCCACCCTTATTGCCTTTCAAGCTGCAGTGGAAGAGCACTTGTCCAAACCTCACACCATCAGCTGGCTGCTGCTGGGACTGTGCTCCATGTGTTGTCTGCACAGTGTGGCAGGATTGAAAGTGTTGGGTGCGAAAGGCCTTCTGCAGGTCACAGAGCAGAGGACACTATAGCTGGGGCCTGGCTTATAAAGCTTTGGCAAAGATGGCATGGGTGAGCCCAAGACTGTGGCTCTGGTGGGAAGGTCAGCCAGACGGGCAGTGAGACATGTCCTGTGCTCACAGCCAGCATCACCTTCGTGTGGCCTCGTCCTCAAGCCTCTCCTTGGAGGCAGGTGCTGCAGGAGAAGGGGGCAGCACGGAGCTGGGAGGTGTGATTGCATCCTCCACCACAAGCTGTTATTTTGACAGCTCTATTACAGTCATATAGAAACAACTCCTGGGAAGTGTAAAGCACTGAAAAGAAAAAAAGTCAGGGAAATCATCTGTTCTGCAATATGCCAACTTTCACTGAGGAAGAGGACTGGATGCCAGTGAAGATATGCAATGGGTTCTTCCCCTGGCTTTTTCTTTGGCCAGAGGTGGTTATTGTTCACCCCCAAACCACTGTTTCTCCTCTTATGCCTGTCTGGCTCATGGATCTGATTTTTATTTCATAGCAGCCCTCTCCCCCAGGGGATTAATTAATTTTTCGTACCATATGAAGACTCAGCTCCAGCTAAAGGGAAGGGATGAACAGCCCTTTGCCAAGCTGCCTTTCTTAGAAAAAAAGTCAAAGCAGCTTATCCCAGGAATCACTGACTATGCTCAGTGTTAAGTTTCAACTCTACATCCACACAAAGTAGTGCAGATTGTGGGAGATACCACAGTGACTTCCTACCCAAGTGCCATTGACACAAAGCCCTTGTGTGCTGGTACTTGCTGTGCATGTCCATGCCAGGACTTCAGTGAGGGGTTTGGGGAAGGCAGGTACATTTCTTGCTTTAACAATAGTGTCAAATCCTGTACAGGCCAAGAGTTATGTGAAAACACAGCAGCCCTTGAAACAACCTGATACTGTCTGGAATAACCTCTACAGCAGCAAACAAGAGTCAGGCACTCAGCCCAGTATGTGACTGAAGCAAGGCAGCCCTGCTGGGACACAAATCACGTGTTCCCATCGCTCTGCTCCTTCAGGAGCATCACCTGGAGGGGTTGGTCACCAGAAGAGGTCTTTGTTCTGCCCACCTTTGGGTGCTAGAGATCTATCTTCCTAATCCAGCAACATTCCTGGAGCAGATATACCCAGCCACTCTAGCACCAAAAACCCAGTATTAAGTTTTTTCTTTCTTTTTTTTCCTTTTAACCAGCACATAGTGCTGTGTAGCAACACCATCTCATAACCCAACACAAACAATACTGCTCATTTATATTGCCTCCTTGGCATTCTCCACAGAGACATATAGTTTCCTCTTATGTGCCACTCCTCCCACCTTGGGGAGGGAAAGCAGAAGTGCTGATGGAGGAGCTCCACTCACACTCCCTTCCAGCTTCTGGAGGCATTACCTCAACAGTGACAGTTTGTAAGGCAAAACAAATGGCTTCTGAGGCAAGTCTATGTTATGGGGCCCTACCCAGAAGAAATGCCTGTCAAGTACTCCAGGAACACACTGTGACTTTGGTACGTTTTTGTTTGACAAGAGGTATACTGCAAAGGTTAGATTTCATCCCTCATTATTGCAAATTATTCTGCCAGCTGAAGTACCTTTTCTCTTAGGCAGTACACTGCAAATTGGTGCTGTACTCTGTGCTCAGTCAGCATCACCTTTCTGTCAAGGGAATGCCTTCGAGGGCTTCACTCTGCACCTGGACTTTTTGTGGAGGAGCCCTTACAGCAAAAAGGAAAGTTTTCAACCTAAGGAGCAACACCCAAGTGCTGCTGGCAGGAGGCATCCTCACCGGCAGCTTAGAGAAGCCTTAACTACAGCACAGAGTGAGATACCAAATCTCTTTCTTCCACTCACAAACCAATGACACCATCAAACACTTCCACAGGAAATCAGTTTGCAGAGTCTCAGCTGTGGGAAGGACCACTGCATCCTGCTGTAGCAAACCTGGATGCCAGCAGAATGTGATTTCAGTTTGAAACAAAACACGATTTCACTCATTTGTACTCTCATTTACTCACTCGTGAGCAGCTGAAAACCACAGGGCTGTGTGATGCTTATGTCCAGGCTGCACATCCAGGAGCTTTCACGGTGCCATGGAGGGCAAAGGATGACCACTGCAAAACAACCCAGACTCTTCTTGCGATGGTGACCACAGCCTAGCTTCAGAGCTGCCTTTTTATACCCCCCTGGAGGAGCTGATGAGGGTCAGTCCCTCCACCCTATCCCATCTGACTCACTCTCCCCTGTTTCCTGCATCAGGTGACCTCAGCAGCTGCCTGTGGATTGTTAGCTCTTCATGGCCTACTAACACACCTGCCTTCAGATTGCCCTCATCCTGCTCCTTTGACACGCAGGTATTCCTGTTCATACTGGTCTTAGTGCTTCTCCTGCCACTTTTACAGGTGTGCAGCAGATCTGCAGCACCACCAGCAGCTTCATCCCACGGGGGGCTGTGCTTTGGCATGGCCCTGCCCCTTGTTTAGGCTGTGCTGTGCTGTTGGTGCACGACAGTCAGGTTCCCAAATGCTGGATGTTGGAGAGGTTGGTGTATATCCATCTCTCAGGAGGAAGGTTGTGAATTTGCTGTTAGAGCAGGTCTGGTATAGAATGAAGCTCAGTGCTCACTTCTGGCTTCCAAGCTCAGATTTTACAGGTGGAGTGGTTGTACCCACAGCTTCTGCCGTGCTTGAGCAGTGCATTTACAGTGACATTGTCACAGGGACAGCCCTTTTCTCTTGCTTGCCTTTTTTGAGTACATATTTTTAAGGCAGCACTTAGTCCGCTGGGGCCACAGGCTTAGCTGGAGCTTTGTGGTAGGCTCATGGTATAACATTAATATAGTAAAAGCTACTAGTAATGCCTTCTGCTTTCTCCCTTCCCCCTTTTCCTGTGCCCCCTGCCATGGATATCATGGCATTGTTCTGAAATCATTATAGCAGCACCTCTTGTAGCTGAGATTGCTTACAGGAAAATCAAGAAAGGGCAGGTATTTTAGCCATGTGACACCAAGGAGAGTTCCATTTGTCATGAGCTGGAGTAATTCAAAGTAATTTTGGCGTGTTTTGGATGAGAGATGCTGACTTCGGTCCGAGCATGAGCTGTGCAAAATGCTTATTTTTATAGTTTTGACGTAAATCATGGAATGTTTTCATTCTTAATTTGGAACACTTGCCCCAAATGTTCCAAGTCTCTGTAGATAAGTCCAGGCTCTTTTCTTCCTCACGACATACATCCATACACAGTAAAGTCCCAGGGTTGACTGCCCAAGTCATTTATCTGGACTGAGCACAGGACCAAGGCATCTTTTAAAAGCTGTAACTTCCAACAATCTTGAGACCCAATGATCCCAAGTAAGAAGCGCAGTTTTGCTATCTAAAATATATCTTCTTCTCTGCAGAAGTGCCATGGGTCATTTGCTTAATAAAACAAACCAAGCACATACACAAAAATAATTTCCTTGGTTATATTTTTCTCTGGGGATGTTTAAACTGTCAGCTTTGCTGAGCTACATTCTCCCCTCTCATTCTTTCTCATGGGGGATGTCCTGTCACGGGGGACTCGTTGCAAACTCACATTCTGAAATTTTCCAGAGGATTTAATGTTAATGCACATATAAAAGACTTGCAAAATAATTCTCTTTTGAAATGATCGTATGCTATCAGTAGTTTCTAGAGCTGATACTGTTCAGCTTTGACGAGGAGTTCAAAATATAGTCAGTGCAAACACTTGTGATCCCAGGGTAACATGGATGTATCCTTTTTCAGATCAATCACTGTCTCAAGGTGCAGGCACATGATCATTAAGATCCATTATCCACTGATACTGAGATCCATTTCAAACCATCCCATGTTATTGGTATCATTTCATGTTGAATGAGGAGCTCTCTGTGTTTCCAGATGTATCTTCTCTCATCCATGGGAAGTCCTACTTGGCCAACGACAATAAACTCTTCAGAATGATAGAGGACATCTCAAAACCTCTGGAAGTGAATGTGGGAAAAGCAGAAGCTTTTGTTTTGCTTTAATCTAGGACACTGGCTAAGAATCAATTGCTGTAATGGATAGCAGTGCAAAAATGTGAACCCACAGGGCCTGTCTCATATGGAGACACACTTAAGAACAGAGTTTCTCACATTTGCAGCCCCAGCTGTCAATCCCTGCAGCCACCCACAGTCACAAGTAATGGTGTGAGATCACCGCCAACACCCTCACATTGAGACTTGGGCTCAGTATTTGATATCCCTGATCATCCATCACTTAAAATCCACTGAAACCCAGCTCTCAAAACACTTTAAGTGATTAATAATTAAAAGCTGCCTAGATAGGAATGGAACATGCCAAAACATTGGCTAGAAGAGGCAACTTGGCACAACAATTTGCATTACAGGCTTTTCATCAGTTACAATAAAAAAAGATGGTGCCTTCGCTATTTCATCATTAAATTAATATACCTCCATATTTTTTTGGCTCCCCTGTGGCAGAAACATCTTTGTGGCAATAGGAACAGTCTTGGCAGACCCTGCCCAAATGGTGTATGGATGCCTGTGCTTCTTGCCTTACAAGTCTCCTGTAGGGAGAGCATGGATTTATCCCGAATCCAGCCGCTGGGCTCATGAGTGCCTGGCTGTCAGCGTGCCTGAATAGGCTTCATCTGCAATCAAAGCCACAGTGTGGCTCCCAGAAAAGCTGCCTGGGAAGTGGATGTGATGTACTGTAGGATGAGTCCCTTTCCCGCTGTAACTGGTGGCAGATTGCAATTTTGCCAGGAAAAGCTGGATCAGGCGCTTGTTGGCTGTTGCCTGTATTTCTGCTGTGGTAAGGAATGCTGGCCAGACAGATAGCCCAAAATGGTTGTATAGAAACATCCTCCAAGCCTTTCCCCTCCCTTTATATAAATACTGAATGCTTTTAATCTGTTACCTGACTTCTATAGCTCCCTGTCTTAGTGGTTTTGTGGCCTTAGTGATTTAGGGTTGCTATCTCTGATTTTTACCTCTGATGTTTATTGATTTTTTTTTTTGGAAGTATCATCTCCTACAGTCATGTGAAAACAGTTTCCATTTCACAGCTCAGAAACGGTGCCACCTCTGCTGCCAGTCAAGGGAGGTGCAAACATGCAACTGGTAACTGCTGTAAGCACCAGTAATATTAGTGGGAATAATTCTTACAGTTAGAAATAAAAAAAATGCAATTTTTATTTAAATGAAGCTTCATGAATGTCCCAGTTTAGGTTTTGAGTGGGTAGTAGTACTGAGGAATAAACCAGCTCCTGCTCTACTTGACACCACTCCTCCATCACCCCGCAGTGTACACTGATTTACACCATACTGACAGACTTAACATCCTTACAGACCTGGCCCCAATTCTGAGGACTGGTATAAGAGATTAATTTGAGTGGCTGATATTGAGTTCTGATCCTCCAGCACTTGCATTTCTCCAGGCATTTGTACCATCTGCATCCATGATGCTGCTGGGTTGCTGAAAGACGACGTGGTTTGGACCAGATCCTCCTCTTGGCTTGGGGAGAGCACAATATTGTTTTCATTCCACTATCTGAAGGAGGCAGATCTGGTGGCAATTTAAGAATCATACATTATCATGGGCTATGGAAAGAATAATTTACGCCCTTGAGCATTTCTCAGATCTTTCAGCAAAATCAGACATCTAAAGGAAAATCTAGTTCTTTGGAGAGCCACAGGGATGAGTAATGCACCCAAGAGGAGCTGGGGTTCAGACATGAAGGGATTAGCATGATCCACCAGCATGGTTTTGTCATCTGAGACAGACTCAGGCGCTTCATGCCTCCTTCTTTAACAACAGCCATCTGGATGTGAAGATGGGGGAAGGTGGGAGCTTGTTTCATGGCTCTGGTTTGACTCCTCATGGGCAACACTTCTGGCTTTTGCAGAGGGCTGAGGCCTCACAGCCTTCTGTGCTGGGAGCTCGCACCACGCCCCTCTCTCTCTGATACAAATTGTCACGGACTGCAACGGGCCTTGGTGCCTGCAGCTCTGAAAGAGGGGAAATAACTGCAGTAACACCTTCCCCAGCGTGATCACAATCATCCAAAATGCCTTTGTGCTGGGGTGGAACCCACCACTCCGGTGGGCGTTTGTCAATGGAAAAAATGCCCAGCATCTGGTGGCTTTCGTGCAAGGAGCCACTAAGACAGCTCTGCCTCTGTTGGTGCTCACCTTCTACCAGGATAACCTCTCCCCCCTAGAAAAGCACCCCAAAAGCTGCCTATTAATTCCTACAATAGGGGCAATTCCCACAGGAGATGGAGGGATCTGCTTGCAGTTCCCTTAGCGTGTGGTACTGGGCAGTCACCATTAAATAGCTGACCTGAGGCAAATCTAAGGTCATCTAAAGATTAAAAAATAAAATAAACATCATCCCTCCTTGCCTTACAGGAACAGTACCACCCTGAATTCGTGTGAATGCAGGGTTTCCAGTCCATCTCCCTCACTGAACATTTGATAGTTCATTTAAAAGAAAGAAAAAAAAGAAAAACCAGAGCAGAGGGTTCCCTGGTGGGCCGTAAGACATCCAAAGGACTTTTGGCAGCATCTGGAGATATTATTAAGTTTTCAGACTAGGTATGCATAGCACAATAATTAGTTCCCCTGAAGAGACCCCAGTAATTGAAAGAATTTTATGACATCTATTATGAAAGTATGAAATGGCTCTTCATAAAAAACAGTATTGGATTTTTCACTCTCTATTCCAGATAGGCTAAAAATCAATATTAATACCTGTCCAGTGAATTCTGACACTTAAAGAAGTTTGTAGCACAAGAGTTCACAACACTGAGGACTAATTGCTGTGGAGTTAACGAGGGGATCAAGAGCTCTGGTGCTCTGGTGATGCTCCTTAGGTGCTGATACCTGTCAGCAGGTGGATGTGCATGGGTGGGGAGGCCAAGGCTCCTCTGTTCCTACAGGAATGTGTCACCACAACCCAGAATAAACAAGGCAGAGCCACAGGGGCTCCCCTGCCCAGCGGGGATTGGGGGTGGCTGTGAGTGATCAAGGTCCCGCTGAGGGGGAAGCAGCAGACACAACACCAGGTAGCAAGTCCCAGGAAGGGTTTAATGTATGTGGTTTGAACCCTCCTTGGTCTGTACATTGGATTAGATGAGCTGCTCAAGAAATGGCCTCTGTATTTCTTTAAGAAGTATTGAAGAAATCACCCTCTGGAACAAAAAGCTTTAAGCATTATTTCGTAGAGCTGGTTCTTTACTTCTGGCAGTCCTCCAGGGTGCTCAGGAACCGAGTGAACAGGGAAGAACTAGGGGGTGCAGTGCACATTGCCATTGAAGATATATGAGATCAGTGACACAGTTCTTACGCATTTTCGGGCTGAGGCTGAAAGCAGCGAGTCAGGCAGAGAGTGTGTGTGACTCCCTGCCTGGGGGAGCAGGACCAGAAACCACTGGATCTGCCTGGTCCTGCCTGAGGATTGTCCTCTGCTGGGGATGGCAAGGCTGCCCCTTGCCTCCTCCAGCTCCTGAGGCTGCTGCAGAGCGTCAGCTAGTGCCAACGGTTGGGAAAGGCTTGGAAAACGAAAGTGCAACCCAAGGGAAAGGCAGGGACCTGCTGGAGGAATCGTTCTGTGTAGAAACAAACCCCTTCTCATTTCGTGTGCAGGTCCCGTGCTGGTTTTCATGCAACTGTTTTTAAGGCAGTGCTGTGTGTCACCAAACGGCGCTTTGCTGCAGCCATCTCAGCGCTTGCAAGTGATTGGAATATTCACAAAGGAAATATTTAACTGCATTAACTCCGTGAAACAAGATAAGGACAACTGTGTCAAATTCACCTTAACCCATAGTGAAGCAGGGCCAGTTAAACCCCGAGATTTTTACCACCATGTGTAACATCAGCAAATGCCTGTCCCCGTGCCTTGGACCCCACCTGGCACCGCTGGCACCCCCGGCCCACAGCCAGCCCCAGTATCGGGGGGGAGCTGCAGCATTCCTCAGGTAGTTGGGAACAGCAGCATTTCCACAGAGAGAGAGAGAGATAATTCCCTTCTCATTAGTTACTTTGACACAAGAAAGTTATCACAGCTCCCCAGTCTGTCACTGGGCTGAGGGAACAGGAATTTGTAAAGCCAGATACGGGTTTTAAATTATGGCAATAGAAAAGAGTTGCTTTTCATGGAAGGCTGCAGCTCAAAGGGAGAGCAAACGCCCAAAGCTGGATTTCCTCAGGGAAAGCGGAGTAATTATTTTGTTGCTATCAAGGCGATACCAGGGTGTTTTCTTCCTATTTCTAGTCCCCTGATATAATAAAAGGAGTTTAATAGCAGCAAGATGTAGGAGGTGCTCACTGGTGAACGCTCCAATGCACAGAGCTAAATTGGGTCCTGCAGCACAAGAGAGGCAGCACAGGGTTTCTCAGCAGTCCAGAGAGCAGGGGCTGGGGTCCCAGGGCACAGTGGCATTTCATGGCATCACCCCCTGTGTGGTACAAACCCAGGTTACACAGGACAGCCTGTGCCACTCACACCAGCTCTGCACCATCTCCAGCCCTGCCCGGGGGGGCACCTGTTGCCCGCCCAGCACTTCCACGGGTGCAGGAAAATACCTCCTCGGGAGTGGGAAAGGACCTTTATCCCTTCCCTCCTCTCCAGCTGGGCCTGGCAGCTGCCTGCAGGTTTCTGAGCAAGGCACAGAAGGCAGCAGCAGCACGAAGGGGCCTCTCTGGTCTCTCCCAGCCCTTAAGTCACGGCGGTAACAGCCCTGCTGACAGTCTCGGGCTTTCATGCTCAGAGGGAGCATTCTGCAGCAGAAAAGTGAAAGCAGGGCATAACATTTATTTACTGAAAGGAATACAGGCTGTTTCCTACTTCTAGAAGCCCCTTCTCATGGGGAGAGGCTTTTCACCTAGATGGAGACAGAAGCTCGAGGAACTGAGCTCTCTGCTGAGATCACTGCAATCTTGGATGGAATCATGGCACAAGCAGCCACTGCCTCCTCCTCGCTGGTCTGTCTCCAGCTGTTTCCCTGAGGCTGACAGGCTGCTCTGATGAGTCAGAGATGCATCTTACCACAGACTTTATGGCTTGGGTTTGCTTCCAGCCAGGGAGTTCATCTGCTCTGCTCAGCTGGTGGCGAGCTGCAGGAGCACTTGGGTTGAGTTTATTTATTGCTGAGGGCTCCTGGGATGCCACACTTTCACTGATTTACATCCTTGGAGAGAGGTGACTCGTTTGCTGGGAGACATCCCATATGGCTGAATCACAGATACCGTGCTCAGGGTTACTTCACTGACCCTGGTAATTAAGAGGATATTAGAAAGCCTTTCCAAAAGGAATCACAGCCTTGAGTGATCACATGTGAAAGTGCCCTCCTGGGGAAAAAAAGCCCTCCAAGAAAAGAACATTACACTAAGAGCAACAACCCTTAAGTCCAGGAGACACTGTGAGATCATCTGGTCTGGCTTGTCCATCACAAGGACGTGCTGCATCCACACGGACCACGTGGCACAAGTAACATGGTGTGGCACCATCCTAGGCAGTGCCTCATCCCCCTTTCCTGTTAGTACCTACAATTAATCATCTCTGGTGTGCTTATGCAGAAAGGAAGAAAATAAAGGAGATTATGGTCTCTCTTTAACTTGCTTTCCTCCG
Organism: Pipra filicauda; assembly: GCF_003945595.2. Classification (NCBI taxonomy): domain Eukaryota; kingdom Metazoa; phylum Chordata; class Aves; order Passeriformes; family Pipridae; genus Pipra; species Pipra filicauda. The sequence goes on along the minus strand of NW_024104953.1, from coordinate 1,033,506 downwards.
GCTTCCATCTGGCAGCCTCCAGTGGCTTTGCTGTGAAGCCCAGCTCTCAGCTCTCTGTCTGTAGCCCAGGGAGTGTACAGAGCTGGTTTTTCTCTGCCTCTTCCTGAAAGTGCTGGTACAAAACCTGGACAGAGTATTTCACACCTGTAACCTCTTTCCCAGCTGAAGGCAGCTCACCTGCCCTGCTTACAGCTCCTGCCATCCATAGATTAGATCAATGCAGCAACATTTACCAACTAAAGTTCATCTTTCCCAAGAATAGAACGGAGTTTGATTTACTCCCCTTTTTTCTTTTGAAATGATTTGATCCCCATTAGAGAGGCTGTAATCACCTATTTGAACAGGCCAATTATCCCACAGCAGCTCAGTGACACTAATTGCATTACAGTTCTGGGCTATGGAAGTTGCCAAGCCCTCCTGCTCATTAGCCAGCCTTCCTCCATTGATACAGCAGCAGGCTTTGAATTTCTTCTCTTCCCATTCATCAGGTTGGCTTCAAATTGTTCCTAATTAGAGCTTGGCTCTTCCAGTGCTACTTAAAGCCCCTCTAACTGGAGGGGGATCCAGCCAGATTAGCACCTCTCAGCACACCATGGTCTCAGCATGTTTTGCAGCCCAACCATTCCACAAACCCCAGCCCATTAAAATCATATCACTTATACAGTAGTTAATCTGTTACCTCCAGTATTTTCTTCTTTACTGTCTGCAGGCTGAACACTCAGAAGTTTTCATTTCTTCAGGTTTTTTTGCCCTCAGATCCTCCTTTTGATCATGCTACCCCATGACACTGATCCTGAGGAAGCTGTGAACTGAGCCTCTAATACCTTCCACTAAGAAAAAGTAAAATGGACCCACACTTGGGGAAACAGCACAACCCACAAGCCTTTCCTCCTGCCTGCTGTCCTTCCTACCAGTGCATGGCAGCAGGTTCCTTCTCTTTAGAGGACCCTTTTTAATTCCAGAATGCCTTTCTGTAGTTGGCTTCCTTAACTTCATTAGCGACCATCACCTGCTGCTTTTTGCACATGGCTTTAATTTCCTGCCCTGGCCTTTTTTGCTAAGCTTTTCTTTCTCCTGCTGAGCCCTTGAAGAAGAGAAGAGCAAGGGCAGGGCCATCACTCTGAGGAGGGACTAGGTCTGGTGATGGCCAAGAGAATCCTGCTGTGTGTATTTAAGGGATGCTCCATGTCTGGGCAGGGAAGTCAGCATTAACTGTTTCCTTCCCATGGAAATGGCATTCACTCCCTGGTCTCTCTTGGCATTTGGTGTCTAATGTGTATGACCAGGGCTAAATCCAGGAGAGAACTCAGCTGTTTTCCCACTAATTAATGTTACCACAGCCAGAAACTACCTGACTCCTTGATGCCTGATGTTAGAAGAGAAATTTGGCTTTAGAGTTAGGGTGTTACACTCCCTACATAGGTACTGGAGAAAGAGGTCTTTGAATGAGCACCCAAACAACCCAAGTGCAGTCATTGAATCCACTGTGTCAATAAAAAATGATGACCTGAATTTTGCAGCTGAAACTTAGTGGCTTCAGGAGCTTGGGTGCTTTAGACAGGGCTGGCAGATGTGACTGGTGCACAGAGCTCTCCCAGAATCCAAGGGTATGGTATATAGTCCTTGTGAGTTTAAATCTCCATTTATGTCTTTCAAAGGTACAAGTGCTTACCTGAAAATTATTTCCTTGGGTTCAAGTGTAGGCCCAGCTTTTTGGGACCTTGTTGCACACCCCTTCGGCCTGCTCACCCACTCCAGACTCCTCCTGTCCCACTTAGCGATGCTCCCCAGTGCCAATCCCAACATCTCAGTTGGATCTGAGCACCTTCCAGCCCTCTCCTGGAAGCTGCATCATGCTGGAGGAACCCATGTAAGGCTCACGAAGCTGAGGATCAACTACTTGTGCCAGAACCTGGCACTGGCACTGGTTATCAAAGCATACCCTTTGAGGGCAAAATGAAGTCTTTGATCACCTTCCCCAGCTGGTGGGGGACTGGGGAAGTGGTGGGGAAGTGGTGGGGAAATCTGCTCCCGTGGTGGGACTGCTTTTCCAGGAGCATCACCAGGAGCATTTACAGAATCCACTTGAAGCTCAGCAGCCCATCAGGCTTCTCACAGCAGCTCTGGTCCCACTGCCTGGCCCCTGTGACGCCAACTTCCCTGTGCTCAGCCTCCAAACAGCTCTTCCCCACATCCCAACCTGTTGCTCTCCCTCCCCAGCAGCCCAGTCAGTCTCCCATGGCACAACTCCCACAAGTGCCAAGGTCATGCTCAGCTGGCTGTGAGAGCCCTGCCTCACCGAGCCCTGGGGGAGCCAGGGATTGTTTCCCAGCCCTTCCCGTGGCCTCCTGGCTTTTCCCTCTGTGCTACCATCCCCATCTCTCCCTCGTCCCACTGAGTTTCCTGCTGCCACGCCGTGTCCCTGCCCCGTGGTTCCGTCTGCATCCCCTCGCCTGCATCATGGCACCTCATTCGTGGGGCCTTCACAAACCCCGCTCTTGATTTCACACCCTGCTGCTCCTCTTCAGGGAAGGACACGTACCCATTTTTCTTTTCTTTTGATCCCTCTCCGCTCCCCTGTTCCTGTCCCAGTCTTACGCCCGTCTGTCAAATTCACAGGCTCCGCTTTCAGCTCCGTTCCTCCCTTCCCTGCCCACCCTTACCCCTGTGCCAGACCCCGTTTCCCCACACCTCTTCTAGCGAGCAATGTGACTGTAGCTGCCTTGGAAACTATTTTAACAGGTGTATCCCTTAGTACCTGGATTAATATACCTGCTTATCTCTTCTCCCAGAGATAATTTTTTTACACTGTAAATTAAACAGGGGAGGAAAGTCAAAAGCCAAAGGAATAGATTTATTTTTTGATGCTCTCAGTGGAAGGCCCTGCAAAAGTACATTTCAGAGCACATATATAATTGCATAGATGATTAGTGAAGCAGCTGGGGCAGTGGAACAGAAGTAAGGCTGCTGTAATTTGTTGAAGCAGTTTATCAGTATGGCTGAAAATCATACCCCAGCTGTTCTACAAAAGCCTGCCCTGTAAACCGATAAATTTTCTTACCGGTTCCTTGGCTCCTGTGCACTTTGTTTCCCATTGTTCCAGAGTACCAGCAAACACACATTTTGCTGGGAGGGGCAGGGGATGGAAGCACAGGCATGTGAAATTTCTTGTTCTTGCTGTGAACACAAGAGCCTGCGGGGAGATTTCACTGACTTCTCGTGGCATTGGCCCTCCCGGGAACAAACGGGTCAGGGTAAGGTCTCCTGAGTCAACTGAGGCTCCTGAGTCAAGGAACAGAGAAAACCCGTCTTGTGTTAAGAAATTTTTATTTGTCCTTTGGATCTGTAATGTAAGCACATAAAATTACAAGTGGAAGAAACATCATGCCACAAAATTGCATAGAATTTTTACAAAAATGTGAATTATGCCTCCGAAACAATCATAGATCGAGGAACCGAAAAAATATGTACATGTTAACTGGAATATTTCATCCTAGTTTGAAAGCAAATCATCAAGGACTAATCAATCACAGACACTATTAATACAATGTACAAGAGCAACACTGATTTCAAAGAAAGGCAAGCAATGATGTCCCTTTAGTTATCTTTCAGTGAATGTTTAGCTAATACATGAGCATTAATTAACATAATTATGAACATGTTAAATCTAAAATGTCTGGCCTTCATAAGAATTTTTAAAATCCTGTTTATACTGCCAAACCCAAGCTATTTTCAGTAGTGTAAAGATATCTGAAGTGCACGACCTAGTTTAATATAGACAGCTCTATTCTATACAGCAGAAAAGTCCACAATACAGCATTTCCACACATTCAACACGGAACAAGGCAAATACATAAAAGGCACAAGACTTGCACATCATAAAGACCCTTTTTTTTTTTTCATTATCTTACTCTAGTTCAAGTAATATCAATATTAAATGATATCTGTTTCACTGAAATAGTTTGAACAATGCAAGATGTACAGGATTACACACTACCCTACACCTGCAGAAAGTGGCACTGTACAGATATAAAAAATGTGAGTACAGGAAATGGTCAAATACAAACGTACTGTAAAATGACTACAGCTGAGAGGTTACTCAATCCATATTTATTTTATTTTTAAATATAAAGAAAAGGTTAATTGGCGTTTGCCCGAGTTTCCTTGAAGGCTGTGGTGAGGTCCTGGCTCCGCTGAAGTCCACGGGAACGTAGCACTGGGATTCAAAGGAGCCAAGATTTTACCACGAAGCCTGTTCTGTACAACTGTTTCTATAATGCAATAACCTTCAGTTTTAGTGTGAACACTGCTATCAGTTTACTCTTTTAATAATTTAGGCAATATGTCATTTGTACTTTATAAAATGCAGCATTACATCTCGACTCTCTACGTTTTCAATGAGTGATTAAGATTGATTTCAAAGTGCAAAACAAGGATTAACAGAGGATTCACCTTTCCTAGCTTTAAGATGAAAGTCAGATTTTTGAATTTCATGTGCACTGATTTCATCATCATAAACCAGAGCAGTTTAATTCAAAATACGATCTCCAAACAATGTGCAATTTTTCTTTCTTTCTGCTCTTGAGTTTAAAAAAGAAACACCAAAATACTGTTTGTTTTCCAAGATTTGAACTTATATATATATACACCATTATTTAACTGAAAACTTAAGCTCGATTTGTATTTTATTGCTTAAATTTAAATAAAATAAGTTAGTTTAAGTACTAAAATCCTGAGGGAATTGGAAGTAAGGTAACTTAACTGTTACACTGTGTTAAAATGCCTCCCCATTAATCGATTGCTTTCTCCGATTGCTTTTCAATACTAAGTAAGGCCCCGATCTTGCAAACGTGAGTGTGAACGTTCCTCCCCAAACAATTCCTGAGCCCAGGGGTGCCCAGGAAAACATGAGTTTGCAGGATCAAGCGTCTTGAGGCAAATCTGTGTCTTCTGAGCTGGTTTCTCCTTTGCCCTAAGGCCGAGGGGAAGGACTGCATTGGCTTGGGTACAAATAATCTGTCTGACACGTCTCGTAATTCCTGTTCCTGTCAGTATGGGAATCCAGAGAACAGCATTTCCTTACCTTTTCAAATATCCTGACTTTCACAATGTCTCTCTGTTGCCTGGTATAAGTTTCTCAGAATGTGCTGTTACTTCTCTCACGCGTTATCATACAGTACACTCACCTTGATTGTTCTTATTTTAACAAGTCAGTTCAACGGATTAATATACATTTTTAAATAACAGTGATCAGGTTTTTTATATTTTGCTTTTAAATTTCAGACCTCAGTAAAACTGAACCTCAGTCTTAAAAATAATGGAAGATTCTGTTAAGATTTCAAATACTGTAGTCCTAAACATTTCATAATCCTATCAAATTCAGTAAGCTTAAAATATGATACTTAAAATCAATACTTCTGAGTCTGCAAAATATATATCAAATTTATATTCTAAAACTACTTTGATTTACAACACTAACACCACAAAAAGAATTCTATGATCCAATGATTATTCTATAGCAGTATAACCCAGATGTCGGCTTTCAGAAAGATTCGCTCTACTCACGCATCCCTGAAACATTTCAGTTGGCCAGGAGACCACACCAACTTCAAATAGAAACATGCTGTGTGTGTGTATATAGACAGATGTGTGTGCACATATAGCTATATATATATATATACAAACATATATGCACTCACACAGTGTAACAAACACAGAGGTACACAGACACCGACAACCTCCACGCAGAGTTCTTCTCTCCGTTTTCCTCTTCTCCCCACAGTTCCAAGGATTTTCAGCAGCAAATACATGTCTCTCCATGTGATAAACACAACAATATCAAGACAGCAAGCCACCAGTGCTTGCAAAGCTAAAAAGGATTAAATGTTTCAGTGCAAATGTAAAATGATGGTACAGCTGTCAAGGTGCAGTTATAAAGAAGGAAACAAATATGATTAAGTACTGTTATAATATTCTCCGGGATCTCTATTAGTTTGGAGCACTTTGCACTGGCACTTCAAAAGGAAATCTGCACACATTTGTCTCTGTACAATACATTGGTCTTCATTAAACATTCTTAACAGTGAACATGGCCAGAAAATTACCCATTGTAAACTGGGCCAAAAAAACCAAAAGAAAAATAAAGAGGAGAGGGTGGTTAACATATTAATTTTCCCATTGCAACTGCACTACGCTTCAGAATAACAATCAGATGAAGAATGAGAATGAAGACCTTTGCACGATACTTTTCATAAAGTGTTCCTTTGGGGAAATGTGCACTCGAATGCAGATTCCTCCTGCCTCCCGAAGCGCTGCGGCGGCAGCTCCCCCCGGGAGAGCGGAGCCGGGCAGCTGGGAGTGGTGTGCCCTGGCACACCCAGATTGTTTCTGGGGCAGTTAAAAAGTAGTATCAAACACTTTCTCTGGATTATCTTCTTCCAATTCCTCTTCGCTTTGCGGAGGTTTATGATTGGATTTTCCGCTGTCGGATGCCAGGGAAGAGGGGGCAGAACTGTGGTCTCCATCTTCACTGATTTTCCCTTTCATGGCTTCCTGTACGAACTCCAGAATTTCCAAAGGCAGTCTTTTGAATTTGTCTTGATATTCCTGATCAAGTTCCACCTGCAACTACAACAAAAGAGACAAGCTGCCTTCAGGTGTATCTGATGTGACCAGTGCTACAGTATGGGGAAAGTACCACACCAGGAGGGAGTGGGATATAATTAATAACACATTATTGCACTACTCAAGATTATATTCCTTTTTGGTTTTTTATATTAGCACCAAGCATCCAGAGCTCCCATTAATTTCCATGCAGTCATGGCAAAGCTAAGGAAACGTGCGGTCGTTTGTGCGTAAGGCTGGTTTTGGGTACCACCCATGGGTACCCAAATCCTTCAAACTTATGTGGATTTAACTGTACTGGTGTCCATACTCCCACTGGCTTTCACAAGACCCAGTTCAAGTGCAGTATGGATCACGGATAAGCCTTGGAAAGAGCAAGGCCTTTATTAAGCTCCAGGTAGTTAATCACACATTAATCACACCACAAACGTTGCTCTCAGAACAATATAACAACTTTTGCCAGATTTCTTGGGTAGGAGAAACCATTAGGAAAACGTCAGTTGTCACAGGGAGTCCAAGAGGGAGGGAAAACAAGGTTAAATTACATTTCTTAGGGCTGGATCATGGAAAGTTACATTATCTGATTAATGCAGTATGTGTCTTGGACATTACTGGGGAAAAAGTGTCGGATCATCAACAGGATGCAACAGGCATGCAGAAAGAAATCTGGCTATCGGTCTTCAGGAAGCAGTGGGTCCTTTCCCAGTATTTATTTGTACAGCCTTTGTTTTTAGTGCCCATATTAGGATCTGCACGATCCATGATTTAAAAAACATTAATGTGTACGAAGGTTTCCACTGAAGACAAAGCCAATTTTTTCATCATGACCAATATGAGCACAGCAGGAAGCAAAAGGGGTGAGTTCCAAAGCCAAATCCGCTCCATCCATCCATCCATCCATCTACCCACCTTCTTAAAAAGAGGGAGTCAGGTTCTGCTAACTGTAGCTGCAGCAGTTTTGCAATAATTCCTTAGGTAATTGTATTCTCAGCTATGTATTTTTCCAGGATTTCCAGGATAAAGGTGCTATGGACTCTGATCCTTCAGCTCTGTGCTTGAGTCCCTCCTACGTAGTTCCAGGTCTCCTTCACCCCACTGCAGCGGCTCTCACCAGGCAATACAAATTTTCACTTGAGCATCAGGACCTATACTAGTCTTTGCCATCCTTGACCTGTCCACAGCATGTGACTTTACCACTACCCCTCCCTCTGAGCCCTTCCAATCCCATTCCCCATGCTTCTGTCCTGGTTTTCATCCTGCATCTCTGACTTTATTTTTGTGAGGCCTCTTCTCCTTTCTCCTGATGTGCAAATCAATGTCCTCAGCTCACCCGGTCTAGTTCTACATTCCTTAATTAGACAAATTCTGCAGCTTTTCTTCCTCAGGATCTAAGATCTGCCTTTTCCTTTTGGTTTCCCTGCTAATGCTCTTTTCCTGCCTTGTTTCTGGCAATTTTCCTGATGTTCTGGCCTCGGTTCTGCACCTCAGATAAAACCCAAGTCTGAGGCACAAACGGCTCCATTAAAATACATCCTGCCTCTAAAATACATAATTCTGTCAACTGTTAGCCACTACCACAACATCCTTCTTCTTTTGTTTTCTGGCTTTATGTCTAGATACAAATTTTTGAAGGGATCCTCTTTTTGTCTGCATTGTGCTATCACTTCCACAAGTACAGGCGTTACCAGAGGGAACAGTGCCCTAGCGTGGCTGGCAGGGAAAACTCCCTAATGATCATCATCCCTCCCTGCCCAGCTCATCTCCTGCAGCCCGGGGGGCTCCTCAGCCCCTGAGAGACCACATCCACGCTGGTCAGAGTGATGGCAGCACGGCACTCGCGTGGGTCACTCTGCAAATCCAAGGATTAAACCCTAGGGAAAAAGCTCTGCCTCTGCGGTGCGATTGTGCTTTGGGTCACAGTTCATGGTTCAATACCGGCCTTGTTTAACAAACAGCAGGGAGGAGGGAGGGGAAGGAGAGTCCTTCTGTGTATTTGTGACAATTACCCAAAGATGCTATCGCAGTTAGAGGGAGATTTATGCCAGTCGTGGAACAAAGCATTCCCTGGATGACTCTGCAACAGCAGCGCTGGCAGAGGCTCCAGCTCACTGTGCACCACACACAGCAAGTGCTGCTGCCTTCCCATGCTCAGGAACCTCTGAAGCCTCTGAGCTGCCCTGGCTGAGCACCCCACAAAGCCAGAGCTCCTGCAGGGAGAGGCAGCTCTGGGTACAGGAGTTTTTATAGATCTAGGAATCGTGGAAAAGGCTCCAGAGCACTGGAATACAGAGCTGTTTAAAACAGCATGAACTTCCTTACAGAGAACTGTCCAAGCCAGAGATGGGCTGCTGCATTTCCTCATCTCACTGTCACACGAGGAATTTGTGAGTTTTAGGCACCTCAGGAATAGAAGGAGGTGTGTAAAACTGTAAGTCAGGGAAAGTCTCCTGGCTCTCAACTTCCTTCAGAACCTTGATTTGCTTAATTAGGTTTAAGAGCAATAGAAATATTTGAAATCCCTCAGAAACTGAACGTTATCTGAACCCAGTGCAACCATAAGCATGTTGTTAGGTAACAATTGTGTCTAATATTCACCTCCTAAAGCGCCTCCAGTGGATAATCCCCCCTAAGTCGAGTGTTTAATAGGAATGACACAAATCTGGAACTACCTTTCTCTCTTCAGTGTCTCTAGAGACAGTCTATATAGATATCTAATCATGAGAAGGGTGAATTTAGTTGAGAAGGAGCAGACAGTAGACAAGGAGGGTTGATTAAAACTGCAACAGTGGGTAAAAATTAGTTTTCTTTTTGATTTCAAAGGCACTGTCACTTCCCCTTGCTCAGCTTCTGACAAGCCCCTCAGATCCCATTCATTCCCTGACCCCCAGGCTGTCACACAGGACTCCACCTGCAACGAGAAGTGAGTCTGGGCACAACAAGCCATCCCACTGCCAGACCTGAGCCCCCCACTTCCTCAGGGAGCCTGGGGCTCCCAAACCCAGGGCACTCCCACAGTGCCTTGACTATGTTCCTCCTCAAACCATCAGCTCCTGGCACAACACTGGCAAACGGCTGAGGGTCAAGGTTAAAGAAACAAATTGCCTGCTTAAAACCAGCTGGCCCAAAAGAATCCAGCTGTCTTTCTTTTAAAAACCTCAGTGCCCTTCTATATATTCTGTGGCTTTACAGGGACATTACAGTCCATGGAAATGAGTGGAAAGCTGCCCTCCCAGCAGCAGCAGCAGCAGTCACACACATCTGTTATTTGGCTCGTTGACAGCGAGACAAAGTGCCATGTTAGTGTGTGTGTAAGTCAAAACCTCTCTGCACAACCAGCACCACCAGGCTCCAGCCTGGCGTGGCCTTACTGCTCAGTTTGCTGTCCCCTTGGGTTGCTTCCCCTCACAAGTCCACCTACCCCAATTTCTCTGTTCTCTAGATACTAAACAAGGTGACCTACACTTGCTTTTAGGATTTTGGAGTCAGACAAGGGGGGGAGTTGAGACTGATGATTAGACGGGCAGATCGTTATCTGGACCACTGTCCTCATTAACACACAACAGCCTCCCTCCTGTTATCTCACTATCTGCCCTCTTATAGATCCTCTGCCCTCCCTTTAACCCCCAGCAAAAACAACTCATTAATGTCACCTCCACTCGGTTTCAGGATCCCAGGAGCAGTTGGCCACAGTATTTCTTGTTCAGGTAAATCTCACTCCCGTGGACTTTACTTACAGGCAACGAGTTAATACTTTAAAATTCAGAGCCCTCATTAAGTGGGGTCCTTGGGGACAGGAGATGAACGTGTCAGTCACTGCTGACAGCTGTGGCCAGAAGCTCTAACTCTGAGTGTGTGCTTCTATCTACTTACCCGTTATCTTTTTACCCAACAGTGCTAGTTAAAGATCATCAGCTGATGCTCACATCAGCTTTGCAAAACCCAGGTAAATATCAGTTTTATTATCTGCAAAGTGCAAAAGGAATTAAAGTAGGTAGAGATCAAACCTAGCAGTTCGAGGTGCCAGTTTGAAAGGGCTCTCCCCACTCCGTTTACATGATCGCTTATCAAACCAGACAGACCAGCACAGGCTTGGAACAGGCCGGAGACCACTGGGTCTCCATGGATCTCCCACTGGATACAGTGAGGATTTGATTGTGCCTGCCCTGCCTCCATTAGCTGAACCCCACAAGGGGCTCCTCAGGGAAACCATGCCCGAGGGATCCCTTTGAGCCCAGGCAGAAGTTTGGCAGTGCCCCCTCGTGCCCCAGGCAAATGCCACCACCTGCACCTTGAGTAGAACCAGCACAGCCCCAAGCTCCTGGGAGCTCCAGGGAAAGACCAGGAGCAGGGTTTTACACTCCAGAGCTCCTGGCAGCCAGCCAGCTGCCCAGCTGATCTGCTCACACTCCCTCCCAATTCAAAGGGCTCTTCGGCATCCTCCACCACAACTGCTCTCCAAAAAGGGTCATCACTCAGGAAAAGGCCTCGCAACCCTTCCTTGGAATGTGGGAGGGGAAAATCACTATGGTTGTTCAGCTTAAAGCAAGGAAAAAGCACTCAGAAAAGGAAACAGATGGGATTATTAAAACTATTTACATTTAAATTACAACAATAACCTGGCTGCTATTGTTAAAACAGCAGAACACAGCACTAAAACCAGCAACTGTGATCAATAAAGAATTACAGAGGCAGAGGTTGTGGTTTTAGATGATCCTGATCAAGCCCCTGTAGACTTTCACATACTTGCACCATGATCTAATGAACTTCTGTTTCCACCAAGAACAAAAATAAAACGATCACGTGGAAAACTCAGTGTGCTGCCAACAGGAGTCACCAGGAGGGCTCGAAGACAAGAGGTGGATACACAGCTGGTGGATACACAGCCCTGCTTCCACCTCACCTCCTCCCCCCACTCCGGCAGCCCAAGGGAAAGGGAAACTCTGGGGCAAAACATGTCCAACCCACCTCCCTTCCTGCGACACCTTTGAAGTCATTAATGGGAACGTCGCTGCTCCTTCCCGTTGGACCTCGAAAGAGGCGTTTGGGAAGTTAGCAATGCAAGTGCTTTTCCAAACAATTTTCCCCTCTCTTCCTTCCCTGAGCAGCTGGAGATGCCACACGCTTGGTGTGCACCCGTTCTCCTGATGTAAGATCCCATTGCCAGAGGCAGTTTTCTGACGCAAACCCACCGCGCTTCCACACGGGCTGGGATTCCTTCCGGCTCACGTGTCTTTTAAAAATATTTCTTCAACTCAAAAATAACGTAAGGGTCAACACTTAGGAAGCATCTAAATAATTAATCTTCAACCAAAAATGTTTTGAGGAAGTTATGTGTGAAATACAATAGGTTACATATTTTGGGGGGAAAAAACCCCGCTAAAACGCCATTTTGTTGAATCAAAAACATTAAGTGTGGCCATATTTGTTTTGATGAAGCTTTTCCTCTCCCAAAATTTGATATGATTCCCAAGAAGTCACTTTTTTATGTCTCAGATTTTCCATTCCACTGGGAATTTTTTTGTAAAGCCAGTTCTTTGAGTTTTGTGTTTCTGTTATCTCTCCTTTTAAATCTACCTTATTTTGTTTCCCCAACCACTTTCTTTCCCTGAATGATGCAGTAAATTATGAAAGGAAAATTATCAATAACCCAGGTAAAAATGCCCTCTGAGGACTGAACAGTTTGGTATCTCCAACAGTCTCTGACAATTTCCAACAGCAAACTCCTTATTCTTAAGTTTTTAAAAAGGCTTTTCACAGTTTTCGAGTTGAGATTCCAAATGTGAGACATTTCAAAGTTGTGTCATTTCCCCTTGAGGCAGAGGGCAGCAAAATATTTTTTAAAAATTGCCTTTTTTTGGTATTTGGTTCTTGCATTTATTCACCTGTTGAAATGTGATACTAATTTGTATCCATAACTGCCATGGCACTGCCCACATGCAGGATAACATTTAATTCCACATAAACAGTACCTGTTCTTTTTGTCTTACTGATGAGAAACTCATCCACATTAATTTCTTCTGTGCAATTTCAGCACAATGTATTTTGGCAAGAGGCAGTAACTGGTCACTACACAATTCCTAACAAAAGGGGGGCTGCAACCTCTACAGGGAATTTCTGTTTGGGAAAACTCCCGTTTTCCTTATCCCATGTCATTGGAAATGTTTATTTTGTTAACACCAGTAACACTCATCTTTTCACTGGCCAGTGAAAGCACATTGCAACAGAAACACTGGTCAGAGATTGGGGCCCCTTTCTCACTCCTCCCCTCTTTCTCTAAATGTGCTAAAGCTACAAATACTTATTTTTCTTCCTGCAAATGTTTGACCCATGAGCCTAAAGATAATTTTAAATAGAGGATTTGGGGCTTTTAAGCCTGCATCAGACAACAAATATGCGTAATGTCAGCGACCTCAATTTAGCTTCCAAAATAGCACATAGAGGACTCCCAGATTAAGGGTACAGAGAGCAGGAAAGCTGCTGTTCCTCTGCTTTTCATTTTCAGAGCTTACTTAATTAGAAAGCCATTCTGGAGGGATGCAGCATTAAAAGACACATGAGCAGCAAGAACTTGTTAAAAGCAGATGGAGGCTCAATAACAGAGAGAGTGGAATTGAGGAACAGAGCTCAGGGATCAAGTGATTTATAGGCAGCAATTTTTGTTTAATTGGAAGCAGTAGGAGTTTCTTATTAAGGACCATGTTATTCCCTCCACTGGGCAGATTTCTGCTGGGAAAGCAAAGGAGTAACCGCTGCTCAGCTGCCCTCACGCCCCATGGGCACAGTCCCTCTGCAGCACTTGGCTGGGGATGGGGACTTCAGTGGCAATGGGGGACTCCTCTGCAGGACCTTTCCAAAACTGATATGCCCATCTCTGCTGTCTGGGAGAATGGCCCAAAGAAAGCAGTTGGGAACAGCAGTTTCTTGGGCAGCCATTTGTCCAGGCCTGGGAAAGGAGTTAACTCTACATGTGCAGAGAGCACCAAATGCTCCCCTTTTCTTTTTCTGCCAGTGACATCAAGCAAGTGCACAAAGGGATGTGCCACCACTTTAACATTTGGGCTTAACAAAGCTGCTCAAGGACAACAAGCTGAGCCTGAAATGAAACTGTTCAGGTAGCTGAGGTTGTATCTCAGAAGACGCTGGAGTGTGGAATCATTAAGGGAAGCCTGAGGGTGTCAGAGCTGGCCCAAGGAACTGCCCTGCACTAGGTAACAACAGCCAGGGTGGGAAATGTCTTTAAGCTCCCATTAGTGATCCCTGTCCTCAGACAAGGACGTCTCCACTCAGTGTGAGCCCACCACTGCATTTTCAAACAATGGTTACCTTTCAGTCTGTGAGAGACATAAGGACACCAATTCCAGGACTTGCTCTCTGCCAGCCCCACCTCACACCCCTTTTCTCCCCTAGTCCTTCACACAAGGTCAAACACACCAAGCAGCTCTTCCCACCCCACAAAGTCTCTATTCCTGAGACCCGGCAGGGGCACTTGTCCAGGAGCAGCTGTACTTTGACTGACCCGCTGCTGCCACCCCTGCCTGCCTTCCTGTGGCAACAGGTTGCACAGCCCAGATATTCTCCCTCAGAAATTGTCCCAAGACAGGCTTGAAAAAAAATCAGTAACACTCGAGGCATGTCACAAGCCAAGGAGTCCAGAAACCAGAGACTGTGTTATCTTGCCTTACACATACACTCCCCCTTCAGCTTCCCCCCTTATCTGCCAGGTTTCAGCTCGCTGTCTCTTCCTATTAAAGCAGAGGTGATTTGCACCACCTCCCCGAGGTACAACAAGTCCCCATATAAATGAGTCCCTTTCATACCTGCTGTCTCAAGGCACTAGACTGCAACCTTAGGGCCTTCATCAATCTTTGTCTCCACCTTTATTAACTGCAACCTCAATTAAACCAATGGGACTGCAAGGAAACCTGGGACCTGGGCTCTTGGATTTTAACGCTCTCACAAAGAAACCTGTATCTGCTTTCTGTGCAGTAAACCAACATTTATTCCAAGAGCTAATTAAAAAGTAAATGTTTGAGTGATGAGGTGCCCATCAGTGCTACCCAGGTTATAGCTTATAGTGAATTCTATGGGAGGATTTTCTCCACAGGAACTCTTGCTTCCCGTTCCTCCAAAAGTACAGCTGTTTATTCTCATGCAAAGCCCTGCTCTGTGTCTTGCAACCTGTATACTTGGAATTACTCTTCTTTCTGATCACTATGTCATGTAATAGTTTCCTTTTGTGGATAAAATGCTTTCTTAAGCTGTCAAATGGTTCTTTGATGACTCCATAAATACGTGACCTATGCATCTCATGATGCATATGAATAAAGATAATTTGAGCTGGTTTGAATGGGGAAAAAAAATCCCCTTTTTGAGCATATATAACATTTTAAGGCTAGCTTCTGCTCCTTTTCATCATCACTAGAGTAAGTTAGCTTCACTGTAAGCAAAGGAGAATTCTCATTTTCATCAGTTTCAATGCAATAAATCCAGAGAAACTCCACTGAAGCCTCATCTATCAGCAGATACTGCCCCTGTTTTATTGGAGTGGATCCAAGGTAAATAACTGGAGTGACAGAGCTCAAACAGAGCTTCTTAACTGGTCCTTTTTTAAAGTGCTGTCCATATTTTGGACACTGTCTGCAAAACAAACAAGAGCAAAAAAAATCAGTGCATCCATTACCTTCTAAAGAGCGATTTTTTCCACTTCCAAGATGCCTCCAAGGCAGCCTGTGAACAGGCAGCTGACTGTCCAACAGCACAGGCTTTGGAAGAGCAGCAGTATTGTAACTCTCATCTCAAGAGGTCATAACAGTCCCTTGGAAACTCCTTTTAAATGACATCTTGAGGTTAGAACAGCAACAGTATATTCCAGAAATATTTCAAATCCCGGGAGGAGCGGAGGACGGGGGACTCGGAGCTGTGCAGCACCATGGCAGCCGAGCAGGATGTCCCCCCAGGGGGGGCCTGGAATTCACAGGACCACTTTACATATAATGTGTTTTGCCTAAACACATGTGTTTTGCTGTCCTGCAAAGTGAGAGATTCTGGCTATTTTTGGAAGAGGAGGGACAAGAAAAGAAAGTTTCAGGCGCTTAAGGCCTCCTGTGTGGGGGCTCAGGAGCTGATCCGAAAAAAAGGTGGTGGATCCCTGACTAAACTGAACTCTGAATTCAGTTTAACAAAGTGCTCTCCAGTCTCTCCATCCACCTTGCTGAGAGAGAATTACAGTGTTGCCTGTGCCTGACTCTTGGCAGGACATCTCTAACAGGGCCCACAGAAAAGTCCCTCTGAGCACAGAGATTTCTTCTCAAATACGACAACGGGGAAGGAAATAAATAATCTATTTCTCTGTCTCTCTCCAGTGGCATCACTGTGCTACTCAAAGCAAAAGGAACACAGTCACCCTTTGGTTAAGTCTGGCTCCTCCTTTCCCTGCCATACCCTGCTCTGCCCTTCCTGCTCAGCCCCAACTCTCAAGTTTTGAGTAATAAGAGCTCCTATGGCACACTGAGGTCTGTGTATCTTGAGGAGGCATCTTTCCTAAAGTACAGGCTCACTGTAATTTCCATGTCATTGATAATTGCCAGGGAACTGCATGGAGGTTTAGAAGTGAGCCATCATTAGCTCAAAAATAATGCCACTGGTAAAACCCTCTGCTGCACTTTGAAGTTTACCTTGCCACTGACTGTGGCTCTCCATGTCAGAAAGCCTCTGCAGGATGGAGCCTCACTGAAAAGTCTGCTTGGAAAATTACTGAGCAGTCAGTCCTTCTGTTAATATCCTGTTAAAAATGGATGTTTTTACACTAGGAAGCAAGCACACTCTGAATAAAGATCAAAGCCGTAGAAGTTTCTTTGAAAATCTTTTCAAGTAGTTGTGGTTCTGTAATCCCCTGTAACAACGAAGGCTATTCCAAAACATTTCCTAACTCATTAACAACATGAATCTGGCTTCCTCTTTACTAATAGCAGAGATGTGCATTGGCTCTCCCCAAATGATGAGCCAATTTAGTGACAGATCCATTCTTTTTTTACATAAGCTAATGAAAAAAAACATCCATCCAGAGCCTGGCAGAAATTTAACAGCAGAGACAGAGCTACTATCCCTCATTTTCCATTTTCCAGAAATGACAGCTCGGTATTTTGGCCTTTGTACTTCCAAGGGTCAGGAAAGTTTTGAGGCTGAGTTTTAACAATGACAAAAAGCTGGGACCTGATTCAAATTTATGTACTGATGTATATGTTCATTGTTATCTAATGACCATCAAATGGAGATGCATCATTGCTACTCGGGGTTCTGAGTCTGGGATGTTTATGGCTGCTCTGTGTTTATATACTATGATTATCCTCACATCTCTCTACTTCCACCATGAGCTCATCCATATTTCCACCACTTCTCATCATTTCATGCTGCATTACACAACACACTTGTTTGGGTTTGTTTTTTTTCTACATATGAAGCAAAACCAGAGTCAAATTAAACTGCAACTCTTAAAAACTTTAGAGCTTAATGGAAGAGCAAACTGCCCAGAGGTTCAACCTAATTAAAAACAGCCTGAAGGTTTTTACTTCATGATACTACAATGAAACTTAAATGGAAAAACCCCTCCTATTCTTGCCTGCACTGCTATTACTGGATTAAGTAGTACTGTGCAATGGAAGGTTAACAGAGCCATCCTCATGATTAAGTTCAAAGGATTAATATTTCAGTTCAGTTGTTTTTTATTTAAACATTTTTTCCAAAGGTCATATTAACGCTGACTACTGCAAACTTCAGCAACTCTCTGGTTACCCATCAAGTTTAAATGACCCATGCACAAAACTGTTTCA
Organism: Pipra filicauda; assembly: GCF_003945595.2. Classification (NCBI taxonomy): domain Eukaryota; kingdom Metazoa; phylum Chordata; class Aves; order Passeriformes; family Pipridae; genus Pipra; species Pipra filicauda. Next base: position 1,016,053 of record NW_024104953.1, on the reverse strand, counting down.
GTGATGCTCAGCAAGTATCCCTCAATGCAAAAATTGACATATAAGGTAATTTCATACGGGCAGAAAAACAAGACAAAGCCCGTCCCACTGCTGCACAGAGCAGCTCGAACTCATGCCTGGCAAAGCACATCCCCAGAGTTCACTTCAGTCTTCAGGACAGTGATTGGCTTTGATGGGTTTTGGGTCTACAGTCCTGGCAACCACATCAGCACAGATGCAAACTGCCCAGATCAAATGAAGGAACCACTGGCACAAAATGGAATGAAGTCCATGCTCCCTCCCCAGCAGAGATCTGGGGGTAACCTGCCTCACAAAAGAGAGGTGCAAAAGCTGTGTCTCAGAGGTTTGGGATTTTCACTGTCTTGCAATTTAAGCAAACTGCAAAGCATGAAAGAGCCTGGAAAAGGGACCAGGCTGCTGCTTAAAATCCAAGCTCCAACAGACCGGTAGAGATAACAAATTCCCACAGGACATGTGTGTGTCACAGCACTGACTCTGTGCTATGGCACTCTGGTCACCCTGCCAGGCAGCTGCACACCCTGAAGTCCTTGTGAACAGATCTCTCAATGGTATTGCCAAAGGCACCACTGAGCTCTGTGCTCAGACCTTACTGTTGCCAGGAAAAGGGATAGGCAAATTCCCTAGAAGCCAGCAGAGACAGGAAAACAGGGGGTACTACAACTTAAAACTACTTACAGGATCCTTTGGTGCCCCCTGCCCTCTGCGACCGCAGTGGCCACAGCACGAGGAGGTCACGCTGGGGCCTCACCCAGACCTCAAGCCCTACTACAGGAACAGGGAGCTGCTCTCCTGACATCAGCGTGAGCTGGATTTGGTCCCTGGCTTCTCTCCTCTGAGTTAACACAGTTCATCAAAGTTTAGTTCACTGGAGGGTCAAGCCCGAGCTGAGATGAATCTCATGGAACTCCACTAAGCCCTTTGCTTTTCTTTCCACAGAGAGGCATGCCATCAACATGCCTAACATGATCCCCTCAGAGCCCCACTTTGTTTTTAATCTGATTTCATTTATCTGTATCACTATTGGTAGCTTCTATCTTGGAAAAGTTTTGTGCCGTGTGAAACCTTATTTAAGGGAAAAAAAATTGGCAGTAGAACAAACCCTCTTTTCATTATAAGAACTTATCTTTTTAATGCTCTATCAGTGTTTTATTATTATTTCGGTACTTGACATCTTCCAAAAGCATTAAAAAGTTCTTGAGAGGCCTTACAGCTTTACAGTGTATTCTCTGATGCCAATTCTGATCACAATCTTGTTGAAGATAAGCTTAATGAACGCTAGAAAAATAAAGGCCTTTCATAAGTGATCAAGTGATTTGAAGAAGCAAAAGAATACTTTAAAAACATGGGTTGCTTGCTTTAAAGTTCTGTTTAAAATATGTGTAGAGAACACATCTTTGTTGAGGACAACAGAAATCTATCTGGAACTTTGGAGTTATTCCAAAGGGTAGTTGACAGTACCAGAAGTGAATGAGAGTATTAAATTGCAAAACCCCCTTTTAGAACAAGGACTATAAAATGTCATCTTTTCCCAATCTCATGGAAATGCATTTTAGAACTATAGAAATACTGACAGGCATTAAATTTAGTGATGGCAAGTAAATAATTAAGTCATCTGATACTCCAAATAACAGTAAAAAGATTATCCTGAGTTAGTTACAGAAGTTATTCCTAAAAAATTCTTATCACTTATGTTATTTAAACTTCCTTGCATATCAATTAGTTTGAAATAATAAGACTTTAGGCTATCCATTAATTGCAGCACTGTTGGCACGAGCTGTATTTAAAATTATGCAACGAAAATTAAGCTGAAGCACCAAGCTGCCTTGGCTAACAAAAAAAGGTTTCCTCAGCCCCTTGGATAAGGCAGGAGAGCTAATGGGGGCACTGAATTCCCAGGGGAGCTCTTTCTCAGTTTGCTGTTCTCTCTTGTCACGTGTTAACACCGACTGCTGAGGCCACAACCCGTTACCCACGTGTTTAACCTGCAGGGGTGCATCTCCAGTGCATTCATTTCCTGAGCCAACACTATGGCTGTTTCCAGGCACAAGAGAAAAACACCCCAGTGATTAATGCAAAGGAAAGACAGCAACATACATAACCGAAAGCAGGGCTGCTTAAGGAGATTCTGCAATGGGATCATTACAAATGCAACAGATGGGGAATTTAAATCGTTAAGTTACTCCTTCAGAAGTCAGGGGGAGGCTGGATGCAGAGGAATACCTGGTCCATACATCAGGAGAAGACAGCAATTTTAGCTTCTCTCTCTCCTGCTGCTATGGCTCCAGGCTCTCCAAGAAGCCTTCAAACCACTCTTTTAAGTCTTGCTGTCTTTGCAGAGCAGATCTGAGGACAACTGGATTTCTCTTGTCTGGTCACACACCACTTCCCTGATAACACTGGAACTACAGCTTGGCATTTGTACCACTCCAGCTGGCTCCTGCTGGCACCTGCCAGAGGCACAGCGTGGGCCTGTCCTCAGGGCCTGACCAAGGGAAGGGATTACTTTAAAAAGTGCAGCCATTCACCGATAGGTGTTTTTTTCCCCAAATCCTCTCTGCCTGCAGCACGGATGAGGAGCCAAAGGCAGCATTCAGCTGGCTCAAACACATCTTGGGAATGGTGTCTTCCTTCCACAGAAATTAGAATCCTCAAGCACGGGTTTATATCTCTGAACTAAATCTGTGTATGAGTTGCAATCATTAAATGGCAGCTGATATTACAAGAAATTAACTCCAGTCCTTAAAAAAAACCAAAAACCACTTCAAAAGTAAAAAAGCTAAGTAATAATTTAAAAATTTGAATTAATTTTCAACCAATTAGTATTTTCAAGTGGGAGCTGCAGTAGTGCCTGTCTGAATACAAATGGGAATGAAGGGTACTCCAGGCCAAGAGGAGACGTTAACACTGACGTGGAACTGGGGAGAAGTTACTGCAGGATTTATTCCATTATGCCACGGAGAGCACGAGCCCCTGCTCGGAATTACAATGATTCCCTGAGAAAAAGACTGACAGTGAGCCATCATTCCCAGGAGCTCCTGCCATTTCCCTGTTGTTTGGCATTACAGGCTCGTCTGTCTCTCACACCTCCAGCAGCATCCAAGCTACGTGGTATAAAGTGTGTCAGTAAAAGAGCAGGGAAACATTTAATTGCTGCCAAGGCCATCAGTCCCATCAGGAGCACTGATTCCTGAAACCTGAACTCCGCCCTGAAAACTGAACCTGCAAAATTCTCAGCAGAAAGGAGCACTTTAAGAGCAGAAATATTAACTACACTGAGATCTCACCGACCTATATAACACCCTGATCCAAACAAGGCACTTCTAAATATACTAATAGAAATAATCTAAAGAAGGACCACAGATAAGTGACTGTGACCTGTTTCTAGAAATACTAACCTTCGGTATCAGCAGGCTGTGAAATAATTTGCCCCCATGAGCTCCACACCGTATGTTTTATTCAGGCATTGACACCTACTCTGTGAAAATAAAGCTGTTGGAATGTGAGCTTCCACAACTGCAGCACCATTCCCACAGGCCATGCAGTAATTAAACGTGGAGGCTGACATTGTACTGTGCTGAACTGTGTGCAACAGCCAGCAAAAGGCTTCCAACATTCCAGGTTTAGAACAAAGGACAGCTTCAGTCTAGACAACACCTACACATGGCTGGAGCCCCGCTGGAAAGCCATCATGCACTTAAGTTGTTCCTATGAAACAGCTTAAAGGGTGAGGGAAGTGCAGCAGTACCTTTTTAGGCCCTACTTTTTAGAGTTCTGATGAACTGGCAAAAACATCCTCGTAGAAAAGCCATTTTGCACAGAATTTAAAAAAAAAGCTTGTAAGTCTACATTCTTTTTTATTTTCTGTCTCAAAATTTGATCTTAAGTTTCTACTGCTGACAAACAAAACTGTGAACTAAATTCCTCCTGTAGCTTTCTAACATGTAGTCACTAGAGGATTCAAACAGTTGCTGAATGAAGCTGTAATTCAGGCAATTCTCTAGATTTCTGCCCAGCTATTATTGTGGCTTAGAAGGATTCTGTGCCTCTCCAGCACAGAAATATTCTCTAAGGTCATCAGTTTGTTCAGCCCAAAGCCAGTGGTTTTCTATACCAGAGCCAGAGCTGAGACACTCCTTTCTGGCCTGCAGGAAAAACCAACTCTCTTTCTCCTCTGCCTGCCCTCTCCTGTCCAGGTACTTCAAAGCATTCCAGATGCCTTGTCCTGTGGATGCAGCAGTGAGAGCTTAGAGCACAAAAGGGTGGAGTAAAAAAAATGTTTCTTCATACCATTCTCGTATTTGCTTTGGAGCGAGGCAGACCTTGGCATGATGGATTCCTTCCCCCCATTTCAGAGCTCCCTGAGTACTCAGTGCCAATCCATTTTGTTTCCCAGTTTCCTTGCATACATAGGATACACTGAATGGTAATTCCACCATGCATAGCTTCTCCTAATACCATTCCCTTTGCACAGTCTATAAGGCTGAAATCCTGAGAGCAGGATGAGGCCGAGGAAAGAAAAACTCCAGTGGTGTCAGAAGTGGTTAACTGCTGCCACAGGAGGCTCTTCTCTGAGGTCTGATTTCCTTCTAACTGGGCAGGAGATATTGGATTTGCCCAGGTCCCCACCATCCTCCCAAGATATCCTAATTTGATGCAGGCAGGAGATGTGAGGTTGGCCTCATATTATTTAAAGTGTAAAGGATATATGAGGAGAACAGAGTTAAAACAAATACTTCTGCTTTTTCAAATGTTCAGTGAGTTGTTTCAAGGCAGCTCATCTCTATTCCCATCCTCCTGCTTTTCAGGAAAGGAAGACAGCACATCCCTCAGGAGGAGAAATCAATATTCTCCTGTCACTTACACACAAACAACAAAGAAATCCCAGTTCCCTAGTGAGCAATTGCCAGTTTAATTTTGCCATCTTCGGTAAGTCTCTCTTCTGAATACTGTCAAGGTGCCAACATATTCATTATGGGCTCTATTTTCTTTTGTCACAACTCCTGTGCTCGGGAAACACACGCTTTTAGCTGCCTTGCCTGTGTCCAAGAGGAAAACAACACATGAAATCAAGGCCCCACCTCGCAGTTTTAATCTCTAACCTTGCCACAATGAGAGGACTGAACAACATTTGCAATTGTGTTATTTTTAACAAGCATTTGAAAAAAATGATCCCTTATTATGCAACAGTAAAAACCTTCAAATAAACCATAAGCATGTCATGGTGTGTATAGATACACGTGGGGGTTTGTGTGGCCAGAGACGGGTGATTCACAGCAAAAAAAGCCTGACAAATCAAGTTATAGTTGCTTTATAAATCCAACTTAGCACTTGCCTTTCAGTAAAGTATAGAAGTCAATCTGTACTGTGCAAGTCACAGATCAAACAGAGCTGGTTCTGTCTTTCTTACCAGTACACATCCATAGCAATACAGACATGGTAAGTATTTAGAAAACCAAAACCCCCAATACAACCCCCTAGACAGGCAAATAAAAGAACCCAGGGGAAAGCCCGAGGAACCCCCACAGTGGTGCTGGCCAGGGAGCAGAGCAGGGCTCGCAGCAAACCTGTGCCCTCCCTGCTCACACTGGGACCAGCACCACCCAGGGAGAGGAGCAGTTCCCAGGACGGAGCCTGAGCTGTCCCTGGGAAGGACTGAATTCCAGGACAGCCTGTGGGAGGGGGTGAAAAGCCACAGGGGGATGTTCCACAGCAAGGAGGAGCTGCAGCTCTCCTGAGAAGGCTCCTGTTCCTCCTGCACACGTGAGTGAGCTGCACCCCAGGACACTGAAATGCAAACACTGCCTGCCTGGCAATGAACCAAAATCCTCTGCAGCCAGGTAACTGCAGCAGGAAGGCAGGATTTGTTACCAAACACAGCCCTCACTGAGAACTCACTGAGAACTTGCCTTCTCTCCTCAAAGGCAAGCAAAGCATCTCAAAGCATTCCAGAAGAAAGCAGTATAAAGTGAAATAATAAATAAAAATACAAACCAAGCAGGATTCCCCGATTCAGTGACAAAGGTGAGTGGCTTAGTGCTACCCCCTTGACAGTGAAAGCCCAAGACCTCCTGGCCTGGCTGTGTTTACAGGAGGATACAGGAAGTTTGCTTACACATAATCATGCCTCCTGATAGCAGATACACCTGAAATAATACTCTGTTCTATCAGCATCTTCTAATCATTAGGCCTTCCATAAAGCAATGAAAGAAACTCTCTTGCTTTAATCTACTTTAATCTTTCTTCCAGGCTTTGCCTGCCTTTCCCCAGTTGTCTTCTGTTCCCTTCCCCCTCCCTGAAAAACACTCTCTTACCTTTAAATCTTCCCCTTTAGGCTTCACTAATCCTGCTTTACTGATTCACATTCATCAGTTCTTTCTCTTTGTACCCCAATTCTTCCTTCTGCTGTGATGCCCTGGTTAATCCCTTCTTTATCCCCGTACTCTGGTGTCCCAGATGACAAATCCTTAATTTATCTGTTTGGAAAGCTTAATCTTCAGAGGTACTCAGAATTCCTACCTTTCAACACCTTTGCCCACCTCATACCTCCACATTCAGAAGCTCTCAGTTCCTACCCCCACATCAATCACCTCTTCAGAGAGACGTTTGGTGGTGCCTGGTTTTCTAACCTGAGAGTACTGCAGCTACTGTGAGCAGAGAACAGAGGACATTCCCATGACCCAGAGGGCTGTGCCAAGGAAGCTGGTACAATCATGCTGTTACACACAGCCCCTGACCACTGCACTGAGGTGGGGCAAAAGCAGCAGTAAATAAAACAGGCAGGGAGACAATGGGGTGGGGTATGATTGGAAGAAGCCACAAATTGCTTTCACGGTATCAAAAGGATGTAATGGTCAGTGGCAGCTTATGTTATGCAGCTAGCAGGTAATAATCAGGGCTGTTATTGCTCAAAGATTTCAGAAAAACCACCAGGCAGTAAATTGTGGATGCTCCTGACTTAAAGTTTTGACATGTAAAATGAAAACAACATCAGCATTACTGGATAAAAAGGGGAATTTTTCACTCACTTTCACTATAGTCTCACATTCCATTTCTACTTCTGTTTTTCCTCTACTTCTTGTTCTTCTATGCTCTTTAAAACAAAACCAAGGATCATTTCAATGTGATGTGATGAACAATTACTCTAAGCTGAAATGACATAATTCTGTGCATTACAGTAAAACAACATCTCTTTAATCTATGCACTTAATGAAAAACAAAAGATTACTTCATGCTTCTCCGTGCTGGCTCATTAATATTTGACTAGGCACCTGTAAGCCAGAGAAACCAGTCTGTTTATCACAACCTGTCACTCCGTGCTAAAAAAGGACAATATTTCAGCTGTGTTACGTGGGAGATCCAAGTGTAGCTGCAGCTTCTGCACGTTGCAAGAAGTGTCACTTTTTTCTGGGAAGGGGAAAGAAGGGCATGTTGAAGGAAAAATGAGCGTCAGCCACGCCTCCTAAGTGTGTGCTTGAGGAGATTGCTCTGGCCTAATCCCAGGAACTCAGGGCAGTTTGGATGGAAAACCTTCCAGGACACCCCCGAGTGCTCCCAAGAGTGGTGCTGCTCCTTCTCCAGCCTGTTCCCTTTGGGTCAGCCTTGCTCGAGTGCCTGGGCAGGACAAGGGGTGGGACACGCTGCTGCTGGAGGTGTTCCTACCGTTCACTCGCCTTCATCCCGAGCTGGTGTTTGTCTCTGGAGCTGAAACTTGGGTTTGGTAGTGCAGGAGAGCAGCAGGACTGTCAGACTGTCCCCCCCGAAGCCACTCGGAGCTGACTCACTGGGTTCATCACGCACCACTCTGAGCACCCTGCACTTAAACTCTCTCTCTTGGAGAGGTCTAAGGTCTGGATCAGAGAAGTCCTGAAGGTAATCCGGCAGCAACAAAAAGACACAAGTTTGTGCAGTTAGTAGAAGATGGCTATGAAATTATAGCCAGGAACTGAAACAAAGGTGACTTTTTGTTCTTGCTAAGTGTAGCCTTTAACCAACGTTTCCAGGCCATTTTCAAGTGGCTGCAGTGTGTTTCCTTCTCTGCTGTGTTACATTATTGTGGTAGCTGTCTTGTCTTACACTAAAAGAAGTGTTATTTCAGTAATAAGTGATTTACTGCTCTGTAGGGACAGTAATTGCATGAGCCTGTCCCTGAACTGGGTTCTGTTTGCAGAAGTTAAATCACAGCTCTTTCATGACACAGTTGGTGCCACCAAAATCTCGACACTTCCCACATCATACACTTTATGCTCTGTCAGGGTTGTATTTGCACTGTCTGGGAGTCAGAGCTGGAATGGCATCCCGTGTCACACCCTAGGTGAGAGCCAGCCATGGAATAACTGCCTGTGAGTTCACTGAGGCAACCTGTGCTTTGTCTCAGGTGTCACGTTTGTTACAAATCAAACTGAAAATGGAAACCTTTAAAAAAGAAATAGAAACAAACAATAACACAAAATAAAGCTTCTCATTTAATATTTAAAGATGAAATAGCTTAAAAACTGAAGTAGTACTTTTAAAATTCGTTACAAAACATTTCCTCCCAAAGCATTTTCTTAAACTGAATATAATTATTGAGTCACTTCCTTGGTAATGGGTGAAGAAGCAGAACAATATGTCTGAGCACTGTGTCCTCATTTTACTTTCATGCAGATTCATAAATGCCTTCTAATTGAGTCACAATGCAGGCAGAAAATATAATTAGCTGGATTTGATTGAAATTCGGTGTAAGGGGACTTCTGCCACCTTCTTATGTTGTGTTGCAACAAATGAATGAAACCATTTGATTTATTTTCTCCTCGAACTCTTTCTCACCTTGGCAGCAGTGGCTGGAAAGCTACAGCATTAACACTGACACAAATGGTGTTCTAAGATACATGTGGGGTTTCAGACAGTCAGGAAATGGGTGCCAGTGACTGTGGCAGCTTGCACCATTTTGACATGCAAAATGAACCTAAAGTATTAGCTGAGGAAGCAGAAGGTGACAGTTTGTAGCAGAAAAAAATGTAGCAGCAAGAAGGTGAAATGTAAAGTGAAAAAAGAAAGCTAATTTGTTTTGCATAGTCCCTTATCACTTCTCCTGATGCACTTCATTTTTCTGTCCCTTTGATCTATGCACTTCACTGGATTTGTGCTCCCACTGACAGACAAATCAGATAAAGCAAATTACATAAAATTGGCAATTTTTACAAAATTACACATACATTTGCAGCACACAAACACTTTGTTACTGTGGATGTTGGCCTAGTTACTTCAATGAGGCTTGAAACTACAGAAAGCAGGTTGAGATTTGATTAAAAGTTCCCTTAAAACCAGTCTTGGGAAACACTACTACGCATCCTCTTGCTGAATTCCTTAGTTTGTGCAACATTGTTACTTCTCCTTACTTCTGGCACCGTTTTCAGGCAGCTCCCTGTTAAAGGACACAGCTTGGGTTGGGGAAGTGTGAGTGTACTTTGCATACAGGTGAGTGTTGGCCAGTGCTCACACCCCAGGGCTTGGGCGTGCAAAGCAGGCACACATTTGCCAAAGTGCAGATTTTACCTACCTGGAGGATGAACATCAGAAATAAGCGAGCATTTCAACAAAAGCAACATTCAAAAATAACAACAAAACCCCCTCGTACTTAATCAACCTGAGGAGCTTCCCTTTGATTGTTTGTCAAAACACAGTCCACGGAAAGTAGCAGAGATATCTGGATAGCATGAATTCCACATGGAGGGAATTACAAGGTTACAGGACACAACTCCTGAGCTGTAAGCAGGGTATGCACCACTCACAACCTGGGCTGTTTATTGAGCTTGTGACAACACAGTCCGGGCACCTGCACCACTGGGATGCTCCTGATCCAAATGATGGCAGTGCAGCAGACATATATTATATATTTGCCACAGGGGTGCTCTCTAGTTTTGGAGCTCCAGGCATGGTCTTGCAGCACAAGAAAGAGAAAGTCAGAGAGAAACATGGGGATTAAAAATTCCAAACTCTTTTCTGTTCTGATGGTCGGGGCTGTACCTGTCAAAATCACCTGGTTTTGGAAATGCCCAAGTATTTCTGGACTCCAGTGAGAGCAGCCTCTTTCTGTGTGTGCAGACATTGCATTAAGCAGCTCTTGGGGAAATCTCCAATGCAGAGATAACACAACACAGGAAATACTTCCCCAAATCAGCAGCCAAGTATCCATTGCTTTTATTAGTGCTGAGATAACCATTTTAGAGTAGACACACATGGAAACTACGCTGTAGAAGAACACTAATGACAGGGAGAGTGTTAAAACACCATCTGCTATTCACAGTCACCGTCTACCTAATGCTGGTATATCCCAGAAGCTTTCTAGAGAAAGCCCAGCAATCAATCCAGTGCATGTTTAAGCTTTTAAAATATTGAAGTTGAATATATTCTGGATTATCTGATGGTCCTGAATGTGTCCTTGCTTGTGCAAAGGGCCACAAAAAAGGCTGCATTTTATATTTCTGGTTTCTAAGCCGTCATGAAAAGCTGTGTTGTGTTCTCACTTACTGTGCCATTACCTATAAAGAACTACTGCCACAATTAGTCCAAATTTCTGTTCTTACTGGCATGCAGAAATGGGGCACAGAATATTGTCAGTCACCACAGCAAATTGTGCTGATCTAACACCTCACATCAAACCTCATTACTGTGACTGTTCTTTACAATTATCTGTTATGAATCTTTCAAGCTACAATGAAGAAACGTGTATTGTGTCAGGGAAAATAAAAAAAGGGAGTGCTGCTTATCCACAAGAGCTGCCTCCCAACATATCCTTTAGTTCTCTTGATAATTCCCACACCTCTCAGTTGCTCAGCAGCTCAAGGTGTTGCTGCTGGCTCTGCCTTTGGCACACTCTGACAGGGTGAGACCACGGCAGCACAACATCACAGGTTACAGAGAGCAGAAGAGGTTTGTAAAAGCAGTTTGAGGGGAAATGGACCAAGTAAAACTTCCTTGTCCTTTATGAAAGAAGAAATTCCTAAGCCATTGCTCCTCTTCAGAATTTGTTTCCAGCTGTGCTGTGTGTTGTAGAGTTCCTGTTCAATGCAATGTGTCAGATGTGCTTTACATGAGGGCTCTTCTACAGGTATCTACAAACAAGATGAACTGCCAAACCAAGGAAAACAGAAAAGCAAAGGGCAGAGGACAGGTGTGATCCACAGCAAGGTCACACAAACAGACACTTAGGACAAAATCCACCCCATGGCAACACAGAAACAGTACGAAAAACATTTAAGGCAGCAACTTGTGTTCCTTTTTTGACAGTTTGAAATCAAGTTATACTCTCATCTTCCCTGGACCAGCAAAGATCCTTCACATCCCTGTCACAAAGACAATGCACATGGAGGTTTGCTTATCCATTGACCAAGACTGACTGTGAAGTAGACAGACAGAGGGAGAAATGCATGAGGAATAACATGGTCCTGGCTTTGACTTCACTCACTGAGACACTAATAAAAAAATTATTCAGATTAATTCTACTGCACGTCAGTGAAAATCACCGGTTTAACAGCAGCATGAGGAAACCCATCCCTATGAAACTTCACCTTAAAGTTACACAAACACAATCCAACTGCAGCAAGAATAGTCTTCAGATGCACTCCTGGGTAAGACATTTCCATTCCTGCTTCCTATTGGTTACTTTAGATCAATAATAGATTACCTTTAAAAAAAATCAACTGCCGTGATACTGCGGCTCCATAAACGCCAGAAGATTAAGTCAGAATATGCACCTTTAAGCTCAAAACAAAACTCCCAAACCTCTAGACAAGGTCCATGCAGAGGATCAGTTCTATATGTACAAAACATGTTATTTATCACCTTTACCACATGTAGTATAACACTTACTGGCTTGTAAGCTAGACATAGGTCAAGAGAATGGAATTCATTCCTCAGAAGCTTATTTCCATTTATATAATGAACGTTAGCTACAAAAAGTCCAATCTGGGACTCTTCTCCTCTGGTCCTGCACGAAGAGTTAATGCTCTATGGTTATGAGGCCAACAAATTTTTGTGAGTGTCTCAGTGGAGGCCCTGAATTGAAAGTCTCCAAGACTTACTCATTTAGGACACAGGCTGCCCCCTTGAAGTCAGCCTGAATTTTCCTATTGGTGTCAGCCAGAATACATGAAAAGTTCACTCCCCACTCCACGGATGCACTTGGCAAATTGCTTTAGTCTGATCTGAGGGGTAAGTCGGGCACCCCTTGCTGCTCATCACAAAGGAGTAACAATGACTTTATTTTTGTTAGTATTTCAGTAAGCACTAAAATAAGCGAAGAGTTCTTTTCCTGGCCATGGTGACACAGCCACCAAGAGCTTTAGGAGTCACTGCCTTCTTTCTTACGTGCTAATGAAACCTTTTCAGCTGTCCCACAACAGCCCTGTTCCCGTGCAGCCTGAGTGCCAAGGCTCCTCTGCAGAAAGCACTCAAGTGCTCACAAAACCCTTCTACCACAGTACAGCTCTCAGCTGTCCAAGACTTTACTCAACAATCTGCATTACTGAGGACACTTTCCCTCTTGTAAGGCCTCGGTCTGTCCTGATCACACATTCAAATGTTCCTTTCATACAGACCAAGCATCTCAATATTTCATGTTAAGCAGTGATGAATTCTCACCGAGCCTTTAAAACTTGAGTGTTTCAAAGACTAACATGTATAGAATATATATAAATAAAGAACATAACAAGGACCCAGGAGGACCTCTGTTCTCTGAGATGAACCATAAAATAAGGGAAATTAGCTTAGCTCCATTTTAAACCCAGCTTTCTTTCCACACAGTGCATAAATGCAAAACAAGGTACCTAGTACCCAAAGCTGGAACTACCTGTGTGATGCTTAGCTAAGCATCAGCTAACCCAGTTATTTCTGCAAGAACACAGCCTGCAGCAGTATCCTGGGATGGCTCCAGCTTCCCTCTGTCCTTAAACAGGTCACAGAGAGTAAAGCCTGAAGGCTTCCCACTGACATGAACCCACTGCCCCAGTTTCGCAAGTGCACCGCAGTATTTGATTGCTTTAAAGTGTGAAGTGTTAACAGACAGATTTGGAAAGTAAATTATCTTCAGGGGATGTAAAGGACCGAGTCCTCTGATCTTGAATAGTTGGGGTTGGAAGGGACCTCTGGAGGTCACCCAGTCCAACCCCCCTGCCAAGGCAGGGTCATCTGGAGCAGGTGACACAGGAACACGTCCAGGTGGGTTTGGAATGTCTCCAGAGAGGGAGACTCCATGACCTCCCTGGGTTCCAGTGCTCTGCCACCCTCAGTGGAAAGAAGCTCTTCCTCATGTTGAGGTGAAACTTCTTGTGGTTTAGTTTATGGCCATTGTTCCTCATCCTGTCACTGGGCACCACTGGGAAGAATCTGGCACCATCCTCTTGGCGCCTGCCTTGGAGATATTTATCTGCATTAACAAGATCCCCCCTCAGTCTTCTCCAGACTAAACAGGCCCAGCTCCTGCAGTCTCTCCTCATAAGAGAGATGCTCCTGACCCCTCATTATCCCTGTGGCCTCCACTGGACCCTCTCCAGTAGCTCCTCACCTCAGAAATTGCCTTTCTGTAAATGATACTCAAAATTAAGACTGCAAATTAAAGAAAATTCTTCTCCTATCCCGAAATGTCATTCCAAAGCACACCAGTACATGTTCAAAGTGACACCAGTAACATCTCTGAAAAGATTAGGAGCAAATGCCAGGGAAATTGAGGTAAGCATCAGGTGAATGGACATCTCACTGATTCACTGCCTCACACAAATGAAACAGTTTGGTTGCCTTATATGACAAACTGATTTCCTTTGCAACTCTCCCCAAGTCATTTCACTGCCAAGGTCTCAACTCTCCCATCTGCAAAACTGTAGGAAACACAAGGTATTAGCTCAAATTTTAATGCTAGTAGAATCTGAAAGCAACAGCATAGTCTTGTCTTACAAAGGTAACGTGACAGGTTAGGCAATTTGAGGTCCTGCTCTGTATTAAATATAGCAGATTGCACAGTTTTCTCTGCAGTAAAAAGATTTATTTCCTAAGAACGTTCCAAATCCAAATCCTTTCCCTAATGAAGTGTCAGATAAAAGGATCTGCTGCACAAACACATCAAGAAAACGTCATCTCCCAAAATTTCATTAAACATTAAACGCTTGTGAAATAAACAAACAGAAAATGCTGGGGCTTTCTGACAAATTGTTATTAGTTCCATTTACTTTGTAAGACAGAATACATATGACAATTAGTTCTTCAAATGACTACATGGGGGAGGTCCCTTCTGTCCTGATGCTCTGTACTCTATGATAAGCTCATTTGTTTCTGTCTAAGAACAGATTTTCAGCTTCACTCCTTTCTGAAACCAAAGTTGGCCTCAGACAGATAATGCAGCTGACTGCTAATAAACTCAAGATGTCTTAATATCAATTTGCTGAATGGAAAATCCTACTTATTTTGAACTAATTTAGTACAGCAGTACCTGTTTAAGATCAATTCACAGCAGACTATTTCCTTTTTATTGCTAATTAAAATCACGGATTTCCTGTTCCAAACAGATTATAACCCTGAAAAATGAGCCACAAACCCAGCGTGTTATTGACTCAGCTGGTGGACTAGGTCTAGATTTACCACCTAGTTCTGAGGTTTATAAAAACAGCTCCTCTAAGCAATGACAAATTGGCCAAAAAGAGGTCAGGTGACGAGGGGAAAACAGGAGACGCTCGCTGAGGTTTGTCTTCTCAGCGTTCTGAAGTGCAGAATGGCTTAACTGGGCTTTGATCTCCAGCCTGAGGTACCAGGAGCACATGGACTGGAACTCTTTCTTGGCACATTAAATTTGAGGACCACCACCCAGTTCTGTCTCAATTCCAGCCCTTTCCGGCCTTGAAGAGAATAATACCCCTGCTGTGTGCCAAGGGGATATCTGCAGGTGGCATCTGGGCTTAACCTTATCCACCCACACTTTTGTTGTCAGGTCTGTACAAAAATATTTTCAACTGATTGTGCTGGGCAGATACAGACCAATTCTTTCACTTGTGGAACACAGCTGAGTCAGGAAAGCTTGGGAACAGCTACGAAAAAAGGATATATTGGAGTGGTCCTGAATTAAGGGAGATTCCGCCCAGTGCTTTCAGCACATTGCCCCTGAGCACTCGTGTTCCTGAGGTCTGAGCCTCCATCTGAACTGCAGAGTTCCCAGGAAAGCAGCACCCGCCGGGGTCCATCCTGAGGGAGCAGGAGAAGGACTGGGCCATCCCTGTCTCTTTTCACTAAACCTTATAAACTGGAAGAAGATTCAACTCCAGCAAGAGTGTGCAGTACTTTCCCTTAGCAGCGAATCAGCTCTCCTCTTCTTCTCCACAGTGCCTCATTCCCACTGCAAAAGGCTAAAATCTGCTTAGGCTCATCTTAGGGTGATTTAATCAATCACAGCAGCCTGAGCTGCATTTCCATTCACATTTATGGCTAACTTCAATTGGTGTAGCTAAAGCAGAGAGTATCCCCAGCAATCCTTCTTTGCTCTCCCAAAGATGATGCCCTTCTTGCAGGCGTGGCTGAGCAGATTCTGCTTCTGTTTGCTATGGCTGTAGCTTAAATTAATTAAGTGCATTAATGTAATCTGCTGCCAACTGGAATTTACATGAACAGGCAGGACCACAAATAAGGAGGAAAAGCTGGGGGTCACTTATCTCACCCAGCAAACTGCAGGGAAGAGCAGGGCAGAAATCCAAGGCTGGTGTGGGACACAGGTGACTCGGGACACAGCTCTCCAAGGGATCAAAGAACCACAACCCACACAGGGCCTGTGAAGTCTGACCAAACTGCAGCATTTTGGTTCCCTGCAGCCTCATTTATTCCAGTGGTTCTGCATGCCTGGCAAGGTGATAAAACCAGCAGTGCTGATACCCTTGTACAGGGAACTGTGAAGGGACAGCGGGCACTTCCCTCCCTCCTGAGAATATCTGCAACAGCACTCACTCTATCTGCATTTCTTATTAAAAGAATGCAATCAAATTACTCACAATAAAGTGGATATAAATATTAATGCATGTGTTGATATTTGGAGGATGAAATGTACTTTTGTTGTTTAGAGAACTAAGCTGTTCCTGTTTGTTGAAGCCCATTGTTAATCTTCCTCTTGTTTTCCAACATAACTTATTTATTTACGGCGTGTCAAGGGAGAAACCTAATTTCTAAGGACATTTTTCAATTAACTCGCTTAATTAAGAGAGAAAAGTTAGACTCAGCTGGTTTGTAAATAGTATTATCCAAACCCCACAAAATGAATAAGATTCTAGGAAATGACTGAGGATACACCTACACGAGTAGGATCAGGAACGTTCCCCATCTCCAGTCTCCAGGTGTTACAGAGCTTGTCTGGCATTCTGAACGTCTGCTCAGTTTTGCCTGGTTTGGAAACAATTACATGAGCTCCAAAAGTCTGTTCCATTCTTAGGGAATTACTGTTCCCTTCGGTTTCTGTCACACAGTGCTATGAGCAAGTGCTTACATGGAAGTTTGCGCTTCAAACTACGGGCTTTAATGAGTTTTAAGTTCTGCTCTGAATGTGAATCTGTCACAAGAGCCTCTGCAGTGATCTACCTTCCTGAATTTGTGCAACACCCAGTAATGTCCTAGGAAATGCCTGCTGCTGCCCTGATTCCAACACTGCCACTCAGACCGAGATCGGCAGAAATCAAGAATTCCCAGTTTCAGGAAGGACCACAGTTCTGTCCTGGGCCCAATGAAATCCTCAGTGAAGTTAGGAGAAGTCTTGCAAATTATGTCTCTGAAATTAAACCAGACACGCAAACTGGAACGCAGAGATCTCATTGCCATGTCTGAACTTGGTGATCAATTAGAAACAGACTCATCCAACTGAACAGTTCCCGAGAACTGGAAAAAGATTTCAATCCAATAAAGTAAAAGAAGATGATTGCAAACCACTAAAAAGCACTGAAATAACTTATTTCCCTAGTGCATTTATAGCAAGTGAATAACCACGCTTTTTGTGGATGCAAGAGTATTTCACATCTAAAAATAACTTACACTGTACACTGATCCCAAATCTAGATATACCCAAGGCAGCCCAGAGCTGCAGGTCAATTTATAATACTTATGTAAAATAAAAAAGCAAAAAAAGCTTAAAGCACAACTAGATGCTTTGTTTGTCCCACATATCGTGGACATGTGCTGTGAGTTATTGCAAACTTTCTCTGAGACACAGGAATTCAGGTGAATTACTTAACAGTTTCAGCACTAAACGTGATTTTTTCCTTCATATATTGAAAATATCTGGGAATATATTTCCCATACAATGAGCAGGTATAAACATCTGGCGAACTCCTGCTCGCATCCTTTCTTACAACAGCCTCACACACACTTTTAAGCATCAATTTTCTTTACTTTAGTACTACAGAAACAGAAATAAATGTGGTTTGATACATTTACTGTGCAAGAAGAGTAGTTTTTATGCTCCCATAAAATGCTTTCAGAAATAATAATGACAATAATAACAATGATAATAAAAGAAGCTGTAAACTCCAACAGGGCCTGGCTGTAACTGGAGAAACCAAACGACTCTGAATGTTGAAGACAATTATGTCTCAGTCTGTGAACACACAGCTTGAATTAGTGTGTTTGTGTGCAGACAACAGCACTGTGTTCTCATCTGGTGCTGGTGTTTTTAACCACATGAGTCATAACATGAGGAAGGCAGGCTGAGCAAACCTGATGGCTTCCATCATTCCCAGGGTTTCCCCCGTGTGAGAAACAAAATGCTGCCTCTCCTCAGCACAGTGTAGGGGTGAAGCCCTTTGCTGCAGGTTTGGCAGGTGTTAAATCCATTTTGTAGACAGCACGGAACCTGGAAATCCATAAATCTGCCTGTCCCCTTCTTTGTTTTCCATACAAGGGAAACTCTGACTTCATTGTTAGTGCAGGCAACTAGGAAAGCTTGAGCAGACCACAAAACTCCTTTGTGGGATTAGTGGTTACAAAACGGGGCTGGGAACCATCAGAACCGGATTCTAATTCTGTCTCTCTGAAAGATGCTTAAGCCAAAGATTTCAAACTTTGACACCTAAAGTAAGGCAGCAAAATGCAAGTTAACTGTGCACTCCAGCAAAGCCTTTAGTACATGGAGAACACTGTACTGCTTTGAGTTGGAAACAACAGAGGGAAACTTTACTATACACAGTTTTCCTTTCGGAATTTTCTATTAATTTTTGTATTTCAGACACAGATTTAAAACTTACAGCTTAATTTGTCTTGATAGTGTCATTTCAGCTGAGCTACAAATACCTTCCATTTGCTGGGTTAAACTTCAGAGGCTTTTAAAGACAGAGTGCTTCATAAGCTACATTTCCTCATATCCTTGGGGAATATCCGGAATCTCTCTTTTTAGCAGAAATGGACCATAATGAACCAGTTACCTGGCATCTTCCATCTCATTTATACTTTGAATTTCAGTGGATTCTTGGCCATTACAGTGATTAGAGTAATCCATGATTTGAAACTCCATGTGGCTGCCACGACAAACAGCCACGACAAACCAAACTGCTGCTGGTGGCCACAAGGTTTCCTGGAATCAAGAAACCTTGCTTTTGGGTTTTCCCTGGAAGGGTTCCTGGGATTGCAGGTAACCCTCCTGTAGTCCCTGCTCAGTGGACCGACTCCGTTACCAAGGTCACCTCTGCAGAGTTGTGTTTGCATCCAGCTGACATTGATTCATGCTGCCAGATGGCAAAGGACAAAGCGCCATCGCTCAACACCACGTGTGACCCACTTACACGCCCAGCAATCTGCTCTTTGAATGCTTGGGAAATGCAGGGAGACTTTGATTAAAATTTTAATTTTGTTTCATAGTTCCCCCACATGTGGCGTGTGCGCTTTGCATACCAGGCACATCTGTTCCAGCAGGGCACTAGCATGATGCCTCCCACTTCCTTCTAAAACAGGGCATATGGATGCCTAAGTGTCATTTCCTCCTGTCCTAAAGGCACTCTCAGAAGTAATTACAAGTTATTGGTTTACATACGGACACCAAATGAAGAGCCAAACACTCCTATGCTGGCACCCCATGAAAAATAATGATGGCAGTAACATGTCAGCTCTAGAGGAGAAGGATAAAGACATGATACAGACAAAATTCACCTAGGGTTCCTAATCAAATACAGGAAAAGTCATGGGGAGATGCTCAAAGTCTCTTATATATATTTACAGGATAAGCACAACGACGTAATTTCTGCCTTAACTACAATGTGAAGGTATGTGGGAATACTACAAGTGCCAGTTGGTCAGTGCAGACCAGACTCCCCAAATTGCTGAGGGCTTTAGGAGAGCGATGATTCCAGACTGAATCAGACCCACACTCTGTCTCTGCCCATGGCCAGGACCAGATGCTGGACAAAGGCAAAAGAGTAGATAAAATAACTCCCACCTTCCAGCAGGCCTTCCTGGTCCCGACCTCTGATACCTGAAGTCTGGCTTAAATCCTCCAGTTCAGGCTTTAGCAAAGTTTTTGTTCCTGTCAAAGTACTGGTCAACGAGAATTTCAGCTCTGAAAACACTTCATTTCAGAAGTGGTCTCCAAGCCCATTTTGAATCTACTCAGCTTTGACAGATTTTTCAAGGGCTTGGCACCTATAAATGAAGCTGTTAAAAGTCTCAAGTGTCCAGCAGCTCCTCTTGGGAACGTTCAGGACCAGACCCTCGGGAGGGTTCCGTGTGGTGCACAAATGCAGGCACATCCAACTCAGTAACTCTTCTAAATGAAAACAGAAAGCTTTGTAAAACACAAATCCTCCAGGCTGTGAGAAAGCAGGGCCCAAAAAGCCTGCAGAGAAGCAAGTCTGACAGTGTACTGTACACTGAGGAGGAGGTGACAGATGCTGGCTGGAAATCGTCCCATCACATATTAATCTTATTTATTTGGGGGAAATGAGAAGGGAAAGCCAAACACAGGGAGCAGCAGTTGTATCATAGTGGAGACAGTGCTAATGAGGTGACTAGAGGTAACAGAGTAAGTGAAAATAATTGGCATAGAAAAGGGTTACCCAGGAAAGTGATAAGTCCTGAAGTTCTGTTACTTGGCTATAAATTAAGTTTGGAGAGAGAAAATAATCCAAAAGAAGTAGCAAAAAACAGCATTTATGTCATTATTGAGAAGAGCACAACAGTTATGGAAAAAATACCAAGCACCCCTTTTCAGAATGAAAAATCAGAGAAATCCCTTCTTCCTTTTAAATAAAAGGAAGCCCAAACATACATTTTAAGCCAAATGTGCATGTGTAAATTGGAGCTTTTACTATTCATAGAACAATAGCTTGTTTTAAAAATACTTTTAAAGTATTTTTATGAAGTAGAATATAACTCTTAGGACTACTCCATGATACAAGACACAAGTGTCTTTGTCCTCAGCAGTACCTCAGCCTCAGACTCTGGTAAAAGCTGATCCTCGTGGCACAAATCTAAATCCTGTCCCTATGTCCATCTGGTGGACGTGTTTCCACAGATTCTGTTCCACATAAACCTCTTCACACAGAATATCTTCAGTTGCAGGCACCAAATGCACAGCAGAGCCTGGTCTGGCCAGTGACCCTGTTACAAATTTAAGGTCTCTCATTTCCCTCAAACCCACAGCAAAACTCCCACAGCGCTGCAGAGACAGAGTCTCTGCCCAAAGAACCAGGAGCTGACCTGACCTTCGTGTGACAACAGTGCTATGCCAAGCACAGGGTATTATTTCTCTAGTTGCTGGACACCACACGTGATAATGGAGCACGAACAGCACTGAATTCAAACTTGCAGTGTCTCCTGCCCATCAGGGCTGTGCAGTGGCACAAGAAACACATCCCAGCCCTGACAGTGCTCACTGAGTGAGTCAAAATAAGCTCTCCCTGGGCTGCTTAGCAGAGCAGCCCCCTCCTTTGCTAGGTCTGATTATTTTTCGACTCAAAAGTCTGTGGAAGGGGCAAAGTGTCTGTTTAATTTGCTGTTGTGTGGGAAAGGGGCCATGGTGTCTGTGACACTGCTTGGAAATTGTTTGCTCTTGGTACAGCCTGCAGTTTTTAAGCAGGATGCTTAAAACCAAACATAATTGAAGAGAGTCTCCTTAAATGAGAACAAAGTAAACAGATGCTTTTTAAAAATTACATCCCCTCATCCTGCTTCTGCTGTCAAGTCCACTCATTTTTTACCCCCCCTCTTTGGTCCAACTTAAAAATTAATTATCTTTGTAGCAAACAACGTTAAAACTAAAGTAGAAGGCTTGAATTAACTTTAACAAAGTTGTGGGAGACTGTTGGCTGTAGACATGATGCAGGTAAAACACTGAATTCTTATAAACCCACCTGCTGTTAGGGTTTAAAATTGGAGTTCTGATTGTTTGTTTTGCTAGGTTTGAGTTGAGAATAAAGACAGCAATGATCCCTTGAGGTCACTCGATGGCCATCATACTTGAATCACAGCCTCAGAGGCACAAGCATGTTAGAAAACACCATTCTCACCACTCAGCTGTGGTCTGAGACAATCACTAAGCAATCACAAAAGGGAGAAATCTCTTAAATAGTATGGAACTGGGGTAAACTAAGAATAGCAATACAATTGAACAGTTTTGTTTGGGTTAGTGCTCTGGTTTGTTTTTTAGGAGGAGCTGGATAGGTCTTTATTTAAGGAACGGAGCACACACCATAAATTAGAAAGCATAAATATTTAAAGTTTTGTTGAATGTGTACACAACCTATTTATTATGGCTGAACTTCTTTTTCTAGGCAATAGCTGCAAGAGATGTCCTCAAAAGCGATCACTTAGTATAATACTGGGCAAAGGCCAAGAGAAACTCTGTTTCCATAATGGTGCTCTTTATTTTGAAGTGCCACATGGAATGCCTAAATTAAGTCACAGGAGCAAAAAAATGTATGGTATCCAAAACCTTTGCTTGGGCACATATTCCATGGCATCACCCTGTTAATCATTCTGGAGCAAAACAGCTCTTCCCTGGTTCCTAACTCAAGGGATAACTCCTCCAGAGCTGTCAAGCCCGATGCCAGATCTGTTCAGAGAACTGCTCTCTTGACCACACTGGATGTGCTTTTAGGGTTATAACGAAGACTAAGCCAAAAAAAAAAAACCAAAACAAACCCGCCCAAAGTCCCATAGCAAAGTAGCAGGAATTTAACAGTTCCCAATTTGGAAATGGCTGAGAGGAGAACTAGAACACAATCAAACCCAGTTTCTGGAAACGTGTGCTTGGAGAAAAGTATAGTTTAGTGAGCCTGCAAAAAGTCCTCAAAACCTCAAGGATAGTAAAGAACAAAGGCAAGTGGGGAAGATCAACAGAGGGAGTTTTCCCCTCTCTCTGAAATGGTTACAGAATAAATTCCAGAACTAAAAGACGGGGTCTGTCTACTGGGTAAGATATTTTCAAGTCATAAGTGCTACTTTCAGGTTCCCCTTGTTTTGCCTCTCTGCTGTCTGTGAAGCAGTTCCCGGGGAACTGAAAGCACTGTGAGTGTGTCCCTAGAAATGCAAGTGCCCAGCAGGCTTCACCTACAGTCACCCAGCTCCAGAACACCTCCCTCCCCTCATACCCTGTCATTTACCATCAGCTGAGAGCTGGGCTGAGGTGTCACTGCTGTGAAACTCTGCCCAGGGAACCAGTTGCCATTTGTCCTCCCCAGCACAGCAGAATGCCCTTGATCCATGTCCTTGCCCAGCCCCGAGCAGAGAGGGAGGCACCGCGGCAGGCCCAGCGCTGTCCAATGTACCGCTGGGGCCGGGCAGCTCCACGGGAGCAGCTCACTCACAGCTATTCCCAGGGATGGACTAATCCTGCCTGGGAACTGCAGCCCAGCTGGGATCAGCTTCCTAGAGAATGTGCCATTTCATACTTCCATACCCCGGCCTTTCTCTTGGCTTTCTCCGTAAAGATGTGCTGCCTCATTTTCTCTGGATGAGCAGCAAAGGCAGTTCATGTTTTCCTGAGTTCCTTTTTTCCTGAGTAAAAGCTTCTTCAGCCAGTTCGAAGGTTAAGAAGGTTCCGAGCAACAGAAATTCAGCTTCTGTTCTTACTGCATTAAAAAGTAAAACCTGAATGTATACCTAGTCTTAATTTGTTTGCACAAGCAAAATACAACCTTGCCTTTCTCCCTGACAATAAAACCTACCCTCTCTTACTTTATTAGACACTCTCAAAATTTTAGATTCAAAGTTTTTGAAATGCAAGTGTAAAACATTTAGTCTTAACTTCTATAATTTTTCCTTGCTTTTTTGCTATTAAATAAAGACAGGTGTATATATGTATAAACTGCAACAGCACTCATTATTATTCCTTTTGATTTGAAGGCACACAATGCAAATCACAAATCTTATCTGAGCTTCAACTTTAGATTCACCAGTATGTTTGGGGTAACTGAAGCTGCTCTTGAAGAGCCTAACCCAGAGCATCTTGGCACTGCTTTGCCAGGCAACAGAACAGCCAAATGCACCTCCCAGTTTTCATCTTCCTCCTGCATCTCCAGGCATTCCCTTCCTAACCACCACCTACAAACTGCCCATATCCTCATTCTCTGATACACTTCTTACCGTTTTCTTCCTTCTATTCTTGATGTTTCATTTCCTCTGGAAGCTGAAGAATATATTCTAATAGAACTATATATATACAAAAACATTTGCCTTCCTTCATCTCTTACACAGGATTAAACCCACGGGCTGTTTGAGCACAAAGGTGCTGTTGTTTCATTTGCTTGCTGTCCACCCCTTTTAGCAGGCAGGAAAATCCCTGAGGACAGGAAAATCCCCGGGCCTCACTCACAGCCTGGGGGCAGGTTTAGGTGGTCAGTTAAAAGAGGATCAGAGAGCCCTTGTACAAGACCTAGTGGGGTTTATAGAAAAATTTGAAAGTACTGCAATCTAATGTTACTATATTCGTTTTGAGATAAATAAATAGCAAAGACAAATCACTTTTTAAAGAGCCATTTAAAAATCTTCTCTAACAGCTGATCGAAACCCCAAGAATTATTCTTCCAAAGAGATCTGCTTCACAGACAAAAATTAGGTGCAGCAATTTTGAGGTCATCCCATATTTGTTCTCACATGCACCAAGACAGTTTCACACCTGTCAGAAGAGTTCATCTCAATTCATCCTTTGCTTAAGGAACGTGATGCCTGTCTCCTTAATTAGAGAGGTTTGAGCTGGCCCTGCTGACACCATTTAAAACCCTCACATTCAATGTAATTTTTAATCAAAATATGTGCCAAAGGTCCTACTGGAATGTCTGTCAGTTCTCTGTTAGTCCTTGCAGGGCAGGAATAAAAACTGGGTTAGGTGAATTGCTTGCACCACTCCCTTCCCTTGAAGGACTTGAGACTTGCACAGGTTTCTTGTAGATATCTAAATTCAGGTAAGATGAGTCTTATCTTACCTCCAGTTTTGCACCTATTTGCCCTTGAAGGACTCTTCAGTTACATCACAGCCCCTTTAATTCATAAAAATTCACTTTAAGACTCATCATTTAATTCAGCTGAATTAAACAGTGCAGCAATGTGGAAAGATAAAAGCCTTGAAAATGCAAAGCCTGAGGAAATGCAATTAGAGCATCCCACTTGACCAGTTCTTCAGTTGTTACTCATCACATTTGCACAGACCCACACAGAAATGGGAAAAGGTGAAAAGGATGAAATATTCCCAGGATAGCAATACTCTGGCACTGCTGGTTGACAACAGCATTAAACTTTAACAAATGATCTGCAGAACACTCTGCATTTCCATGTATGTGAAGAGGTTCAGACCCAAAAAACCCACAAGGCAGTGAAATATTACCTTTACACCAAAACTTGATCTGTTTCTAATGTTCTGTCAGTCACTGTTTTCAAGAAAGGAAGCTGAAAGAATCACTGGCACAGAAAACCAACCCAAGTAACAGCAACTTTCTTCATAGACACTGACGTTGTCTATCAACAGTCCACTAAAGAATGCCAAAAAAAAAAAAAAAAAAAAGAAAAGAAAAAGAGGATGGCATGATTTCAGCCACTAAATAAAATGAAATAAAAACCCTTTCAGAAACGCAGAATGGGACGATTACAGCCCACGGCTGCCTGCTGTTTATGGCACCAGATGAATTTCAAATCATTAAAAGGGTGAATATTCAACATCCAGCCAGATATATGGGATAAAACCACGTGCAGACATCTGGATGCCATTATAGGTAACATTTTCAAAAGGGCATAACTCACTGAAGTACTCCAAAGATGGTGTTTGAGTTTATAATTTTACCTTTATCTCTTCAGGAACTCCAAGGGTCCCTTACACTATGACCAATTCATTAGAAAAACCATGTAATGATCTGCACTGACCATACACCAGACACTGTGGTGTTCAGAAATCAAACTGTCAGCCTAAATAAGCCCAAATACCCAATTATTCTAAAAGGCTGATTTGATGTGCTGGATGTCTTTAAAGGACAGTAGCCTAAAACAACAAATAGGAAAGATCAATATATTAAAAAGACAGATACCAGCTTGAAAGTTATGGCTCTTAATCAGCAATTTATAGTAAAATAACTAAAACTTACACCTCCAAATAATAATAAAAAAATTAATTTAGCAGCCTGATGAATTATTCTATGTAAATACAGAAAAGAACAGGAGAAAAGGTTGCCATTTAAGAGCTGTTTATCCAAGTCATCTCATTCCAGCAGCGTTTCATTATTCACATTTCTTGTCCCGTGGGCGCCTCATGTGTGTCTGACATCCCTGTTACTGTTATTTGGGAAGCCAGCATGGCCTGTACAGATGTCCCTGCACAGCAGGAAGTACCAGCTGCAGTGGCCAAGAACACCCTGAAAACTATTTAAATTTTTCTGCTGCTTAAATGGTGACAGAGGTGAAATCAAACCACCCAACAGGGGCTGTCTTTGTCAGCAACAGAGAGAACATTCAACTGCACTTCACCTTGAGCTGCCAAGAGAGTTTGGCTATGAAAAAGTACAAATTGGGGAAGAACAAGGAAAAAGTGGAAACTGGGAAAGCCTGACTTCTGGCAGTGGAGAAGCTGCTTCATCTGATGGGCTGAGATCCAGGGAAAGCTCAGGCTGATCCGAGCCCTGCGGATGAGGCGGAGGAGCTTCACTGTGCACTGGGATTGTCTGGTGCCTCTGACTGAACATCCTGAGACAGCACAGCCCAGGGACACAACATTCCTGAAGAAAATGCATTGGAAAAGAAACGTCTACAGCAGATAAACCATGGACAGAGGGAATCCACCACGTTCTGGATCAGTCAGCAGCCTCCACAAAGGGCTACTTCCTATTCAGGCCACAGACTGATTATTAACACTGCAACATGCAATATGAACTGCTAGGGACCAATGGCATAACTGAACATAACTCAGCAGAAATAACCCCCAAATGTCACTCACAAGGAACTGAATCCTAGTTTCTTTACTGGTGGGTAACAGCAGGAAAGACTGAAACCCAACAGCAACAAGTAAGGAATTTCAGTGGAATTAAGGAGTCACGGGGAGGTCAAGGACAATGCTGTGGTGTGCATCTTCCAACACTGTGTTCTGCATCAAACAAAGAGGGAAGTGCAACACACAAGATGAAATGAAAGGGGAGACGTGATTAAATTGTGGGTTAAAAGTTGGTTAAGAGGTAGTTAAGAGACAAGTTAGAAATTTTGCTTCTTTACAAATGAACACGCTCAGGAGACAAAGAATGCCCCCAAAGCCTGTATCTAATTGCTTATTAAAGACACCCATAACTGAAATGGAAGTTGCCAAGCGTTTGAAACATTTTAAAAGCTATTATGTGAAATGAGTAAAAAATACGTAACGTGTAACTGCTGCCGGATATTGCTTTGTTTCCCCCCAGCCACGAGGGGAAGCCTGGCAGGAGCAATATGGTCTGTGCTGGGGGAAGGCTCCTCTGATTCCTGATGTCTCAAGAGCCACACTTGGAGTAACTAATGATCCAGGGCTGCACGTGCACTTGCACAAAAATGATATTGTTAAGTTTTGTGCAGCGAGGACTCAAGTGTGAGTGACAGGATAAAGCAGGAAGAGCATCAGGAGCTGCAGAAAGGACTGTGAGGGCCAGCTGAGGAATATCCAGGGGTCCCTTGCCTACTGACAGGAAACTCCTGAGAGAGAAACTGGAGTATTAAATATCAGTTATTTGTGGTTTTATACCACAATAATAGTGCACTGCAAGCAGTGTAGGATAGAACAGATGATCTTATCCAAGGTAGTTCCACGGGAAAATGCAAATCTAGTAAGGCAAAAGATGGTGTGGGATCAATTACTGCTCCAAAGGCAGCTCCTCATATAAAACCTAGGCCAAGCTGTTACTGTTCTCATAAGGTGAATAACACACTGAGAGTGTTTCATGCTGTTTTATTAATATTGCCTGTTGTCACAGGCTTTTGCATCAGACAAGAACTCTGCCCAGTGTCTGAAGGAGAAACAGGAGCCTTGACCTGAAAAGCCATCACCAATGTTACTGGAGAGCACTGCCCTCAGTGGCAGCTGTGCAAAGCCATTTGCCATCAGGAAAACAATCAGCAAGGCACCACAGAAAGGACACTCCCCAGTGCCCTCTGCACAGTGAGTAAGTGTGTCTGCAGCTGAGGAGACAGTGAACTCAGCAAACCAACACAAAACGCCGCAGAATTTTTTCACGATATGTCATCGACTCTAAATGCTCCAATTTTCTGTATTCCTGTGAGCTAGAAAGTCACATTATTTTTTAATGATACAACAAACTGCGAGCGACTCTGAGTGAAATGGGGTAGGGAAGGGCTGAGTAGAGGAGCACTGACGACAGCAGCATCACAGGCAAGGTGATCATCACCGAGCTTTTGTACTCTGCATGTAAAGAAAATTAAAAACGTTGGGATGCTGCCCTTCAGCCAAAGATAAAATCAAAGAAAAATACAAGAGTTCAAAAAACCAGAGGATCTCAATTAGTCTGTAAATGTCCTCACACAACTCCACGACTGAGCAAGTGATGTTGGGTACACAGTAATTACATAATGAGAGCAGCAAGAAGTCTGGTACATCTTGTCTGCAGGAGCAAGAATTGCCTGCCAGAATAGAGCAAAAAACTCAGGGTAGAAACATTTCACTCCTCAAAGTATCACCATAACACAGAATGGTCAAACTGTGAAACTACCACTGCTAATCTGAACTTTGTCACAATAAATTCTCAGTGACCGAGCTTTCCCCATCTCCCACGCCAGATGGGGCAGGTAGGGAGGTCAAGGCATCAGGGTAATCCCAGGAAGCAGGAATGCCCGACTAATAAACACGGAAGCAAATTAAAAATGTCATTTCCAATTAGAAAAATGAGAAAGGGAAGTGATTGGAAGAGAGGGAACATTTGTTTTCAAGCCATCACACTAGGCACTCCCAATAAACAGGAGTGAAAAAATAAACAGTGCTAAGTTGAATGGTTTATGTGGCTCTGGAGGTAAAGATTCCATTAAGAGGAGAGAGTCTACACATTAATTGGGAAGCCACACACAAAGGGAATGCAGGATGGCATTTTGATGCTTCCCTTGTCCTCTCCCTTGCCAATCCATCTCCCTGGTTTGCAATCTGTCATTATTCACGACGTGTTAATCTTTGGGATGAGGATATAAATGTGTTTGAGCTCCTTCTGTATGAGAGCCCTGAGAAACAGGTACCTGCTTAAGCACTGCAAAGAGCCTCTCCTTGGAGGGACCAGTCACTGCAGTTTACACAGGGATTGCTAAAAAGAGAATTTATCTAGCAGTTAATTCTCAATGAAACCCTCCTTCCATGACTTTCTCCTATATTTACTATCTAATTTGCATTTATATACCCCTTATTATCTAAACACCTCAAGGTCTCAAACGTGCTTAACCTAACAAATCCCTAATATCATTCCAGGAGCACCAGGGAAGTTGCACACAGATAAGCAGGAATGATGGTAATTGATGTTGTCTAAGGCAGGTACTGGAGCCACAAGGTTAGGGCTGTGTTTGCTGCAGAGTGAAAGGCAGGTGAGGCCTCTGAACCACTGATCAGCTGCTGCTCCTTCCTGAGCTGCACGGCCACGCTCAGGGCTCTGTGCTGCTTTCTCTTGGCTCGACCAAACCAGGTCAGTGGGGCACCACAGCTTTTCAGACTGTCATGAGCCAGTTTGGAAACCACTAATACCATTTTAGAATACTGAATGTTACACTCTGCAAGGCTGTAACTGTAGTTTCACAGGCGCATCCAAAATGTACATATCAAACTCATCTCTACAATCACAGCACAGGCATGTTCTTAACATGCCTAGTGAGCATGTGTGCATAGGCACACATAATCAAATATTTACTATTAGGTACATACAAACACATTTATTCAGCACTATAAGCAACTGGACTGTATCTACTCCATTTCATTATAATTTCCTTTGATTAAAATTCATACTGGCCAGGAGGGGATTAGTGAGGTTACAGGTAACAGCTTGGCTCCTAAGCAATGTCCATTTATTAATCTTCAGAAGATTTCAGAAGACAATCTGATCTCTACGCATTTTCCTTGCTCTATAATATGTACCTGCAGAGCACATCTTTCAAAAAAAAGACAGTGGGTAACATTATGGTACCACAGAAATTAGCTCCCCTCGTCTTATCTCCTGGTAATTGAGGTCTCTTTCTGTTGCCAAGAGGGGTTTAGGAGGCTTCTCGGATTTATAAATCAAGGGTGTTTGTTTCACTAAAACTGGCATAAAATTGCTTGTCAGCAGTCACCTTCACTTCAAGAAATGAGTCAGATAAATCAAAGGAAATGTAGAATATTGCTGGAAACTGTACTTGAACAATTAACAGGACTGATCAGGTCCGAAAGAGGAAAAAACCCCCAACATACAGCGAAGTATTTTGATATAAATACATTTAGACCTATTCATGATGAAAATATAAGCTAACAAGTTTTGTACCTGATGAAATCCAATCTTTAGCCTCCAAACTCTCTTGTCTGTTTGGCCCTTTCAAAACAAAAGCACTGCAGGTGTTGCAGCCACACACTGGTTGCACCCTGTTGAATAAACCTGGAATCCTTGAACTGCTCGTCAGAGTAAAGCCCGCTGGGCTTACAGCTCACAGACTCCTGAGCACAGAACTCTAGGCTGCCACTAGGACATATCCAATCCCTGGATATAAAGTGAAAAATCCAGTAATTGAGAATTAGCCAAGAATCTATACTGCATTTCCCAGTACACCTCCTTTCATTGGTATTTCTCATTTTCTCCCTGATGCCTTCACCAGTTCTCAATCAGACGAACATCGAGACTCTGGTTTTTCTTTCAGGTTTTTTTAGGGGGGGAGAAGAAGAACAGAAATTGTGAACTTTCACCATGCTCATAACATGGAAAACTCAATATGACAAGACTTCATTACAAGTTAAAAGTTAATGTTACAAGACTTTGCCTTGACCAGCCAGGTTCCCACCTAAGCTCCTACCTGGATTAGGCCTGCCCTTCTCGGGCACATCCTCTTATTCCACACAAAGCTTACAGACCTCTAGGACTCCACAAAAGAGATCATTTACAGGTACAGAGCTGCAGTTTACGTGTTTAGTCACCCTCCACAATCTCTGGGCAAGAATCCCCTTCCAAACAAGGGCTGAATAATGGGAAACGCACTGGGTCACTCCAGTCCAGCCGCTAGCCCGGGATCACCCACAGCCCCTGGGTTATGCAACTGCAGCGACTCTGGGGAGCTCCTGTGGCAGAAAACATGGATTTGTTGCAAGTGAGTCACAGGAGAAATTTAATGAAAAGAAATCTTTCCAGGGAACATCCTTCCCAGTTACTCTGCTACTGACTCGAGGGCTGCCAGACCCTTGAGAGCTCACCCACACGGCACTGCAAATACGTGCTTAAGGTGCTGGTTGCCCTGTTGCTTTTCTATCCCTTCTAGATGTGCAGGGTTTTCCTCCCCTACTGAGCTGAGTACTCTTAAATTCCTGGGAAAGATCCTGCCTCTCAAAACAACAGCATTTTCTCGTTGCAGAAATGTTTGTTGTTTCTAAAATCAACCCAGCCGCCCCCCTGAAACGGGCTATTCTCCTGACGGTTTTAAATACCCTTTTTAATTCAGGTCTACTTTTGAAACTCTCACAGTACCTTTGCTGTTTCTGTTACACCTTTCTAACATTTTATTTTTTGTCCTAAAGCGTTTCAGTGTAAGTAAGATGAGCCCAGCACCCATCTTGTGGGTGTCCTGCTTAAAGCAACCTGCACCTTTAACAGGCACTTCAGTGTCCACGACTCCCTCCTGTACAGACACACGGAATTATTTCCAGTAGTGCCTCTGCTCTGCAGGCTGATTCTGCACCAAGCCATGAACACTATCCTAACAAATGACCTGCACATACAAAACTGTTCATACACTACAAGCTTTGCAGGACCACTGATTTTATTTCTCTGTTCATTAAAGAACATATTTTCCCCCGTTTCATGCATTTTAAAACATCTCTCTAATGAGTTCGCACGCCAAGCATTAATATTTCTTTTAACATTTTTCCATTAGCTGTGTCAAACCGAATCTCACGTCGTTTGTCACGTTGCACTGAAGGTCTGATAATTAAGAAATATGTTGCTGCTGTAGCTCTAATGATGAGCAGGGTTGTACAGAGCCTTTGGTTCTGCCTCTGTGGTGTTTCCCTCTGACTGACTGAGAGTGTTGAGCGTGTGTATGAGATGCTGTGTGTGCACCAGGAATGCCTGTGCGCACCACCGTGCATTTCAAACATACTACCTAATGCACACACCATGCATAATGTAGTTTGTGTTTTATAATGTATTTTCCTGGAGTATTATCCCAGCTCACGGAAAGGTGAAGGGGAGTCAACAACTCGCAGTGCCCTGTTGCTCGCTGAGATTTAACATGCAGAGCACTTGCCTTTGCAGAACCACAAACATTTCCACAGCACAGACTTCTCTCGTCAGGCTTAAATATTGTGCAGCCTAAGCTAAACATCCTGACACGAAACGTTTGCAGTCCCGAGCTTCTTCAATTTTTTAACATCTCTTTCAGTTGTTTTCTCTTCAGAGACCGCAATGTTAACACACCAGTTAGTTTCGTGCTCTGTTTTCTCACAGGCACTTGCTACCTTGCTGGCCACCTGTCCCCTCTTTGGGAATTTTTTTGCTGTGGAAAGCAGTGATTGTTGCACCACAGGGAGTGCAGGAGTGGGTCAGAGGAGTGCAGGGCCCGAGTGACAGCTGGCACTTTGCCTTAACCCCAACACATGTACTCTGTGGTCGAGCAGAGAATGGGACAGTGCAGGGGAAAGTGTTCGAGGCCACAGAGAACAGATAAGGGGCCTTCCAG
The DNA here is from genome assembly GCF_003945595.2 of Pipra filicauda. Classification (NCBI taxonomy): domain Eukaryota; kingdom Metazoa; phylum Chordata; class Aves; order Passeriformes; family Pipridae; genus Pipra; species Pipra filicauda. The sequence goes on along the minus strand of NW_024104953.1, from coordinate 983,701 downwards.
TGTCACACACTATTCACTCCAGGGTGGCATTTTCTTGTCATCCTCAGTCACCTACAGTACACAGGGGAACCCTCTGCAGAGGCAGCGTGCTCTCTCTAGGATGTTGTTATCATCCTGAACTCGACTTTGCAGAAAGAAGCTACATATTCATTTTCCCCACCCATTTCCCAGTTTTCAGTCTATGGTAGAACACACCGCACTCTTCTCTGCATAGGAATTTCACTTGCTTTGACAAGGACTAACTATTCACAAATATCAAAATTATAAGTTAGGTCTACTTTAGTAATTTATGTTTGCCCAGAGAATTTGTGGCTGCCCCATCCCTGGAAGTGTCCAAGGCCAGGTTGGATGGAGCCCTGAGCAACCTGGGCTAGTGGAAGGTGTCCCTGCCCATGGCAGGTGGGTTGGAATGAAATGGTCTTTAAGGAATCTTTCAACCCAAACCATTCTCTAATTCCACGTTTCAAGGGGAGAAAATGTAGCTTTTACTGTTTGATGTTTATTACACAGCTGATCACTTTAATAGCAATTTAATATTTCCTTCTTCTCCCTTTAATTGATCTGCTTTCTAACTCAAATAAAGCACGTAAAAGAATTAGAGGAACAGTGCAGAACTGTAAAATCTGCTACTGTACAAGCAAAGTAGTTTTCTTGCTTTTAACCAGTGGGTCTGTTTGCACGTGGGGATGGGTGTTCTGAAACAACGACCCCAGTGCCAGGAAATGAGGTCTCTCCTGTCAGATTGATGGATCATCCCGGCACAGGGCCGTTAGGAACTGGGAACACACATCTTTTATCTGCATAATGGTAAATAACGACACCTTTATTGCTCATTAGTCACACCTAGTTGGGCTAATCTGCCATCCAGCATCTCTGGGATGCGGCAGGAGCCACAGGGGTGGTGCGGAGCAGTGTGGATGCAAAGCTGGATGGGGCTTGGAACAACCCGGTCCAGGGAAAGGTGTCTGATAGCAGGGGGCTGGGAATGAGCTGGTCCTTAAGGCCCCTTCCAACCCAAACCATTCTGTGCCTCTCACCTCTGCACCGTCCCAGGAGGGAGCCTGGGGGTGCTGCCTCTGAATTTGGGTACAGGGAGTTACTTTGGGTACAGAGAGTTACTTTGCTTCCCCTCCAGCCACGAGGGAGCTCCTGAGCAGCAGGGACCTCTCCCAGTGCTGGGCTGTATCCCACAAAGCTGGACAGCAGTGGGGAGCAGCTGGGACCACAGCACAGCCTCAGCTCCACTTCGGATTTCATCTTTCTTGTCTCAGGAAGGCTAATTAAATAATTAACCACAGTGGGCCGAGAGATGAGCCACGTGCTTATCTTAGGGAGGTAAAATACAGAACAGATTCACTTGTGCAAATCAGGAAAAAAAAAATCCACGAAGTTTCTTTTTTTCAGGAAGAATTCTCAAATTTGTGCCTTTTTTTTTTTTTTTAATATAACTTTCTGTGAACCCTTTTGTCCACGGATGGTAGCTGGGTTCTAAAATCACTTCTCTTAAAAGAACATGACCCAACTTCACGGTTCTGATTTATTAGCATGCTATCCAGGGACATCTCACTACCCTTCACAAATCCAATCTGTCTGCCACATGACCTCCATTATGGGCCATCCTCTTGCCTTCACTAAGGTGTTTAAATCACCAGCGACACTGCTCACTTGATAATGTTCCTTTTGATTTACACGAGAAACTGAAAAAAGTCTGCCCTTTCCAGTAATTTATCTCCCCTTTTATTGCAGCTCCACATCAAACCCAAGATTTCCTCTGACTTCCACTAGAACGATCCATGAAAAATATCTCCCTCTATCAATAAACTCCAATTTAATTTGACCAGATTTTCATATTTCTTGATGTTTACATTCTTCCTACAAAGGGCTGGTGACATTTTTATTTAAATGAACCGATACCAGTATTCAATAAAATAAATTAAAAAACCATTCTGCATATTCACACTGGAAATGAGTTGATTTGTTCATTTGAAAGTTAATGTTGCCAAGGATATGTAAGTGCAACACTGAAGACACTTAATTAGCACAACAAATATCACCCCAAATTGTTAGATGTGTCTTTTATGACCTGATACCCATTTCTCACACTGTAATATTTATTCTGCTGGGAAAATAAACAATCATTTAAAATGTGGATTTGTGAAGAAAAATGTAAACAAGCAAGGTCTTAATCAAGAATAACCCTTTGAGCATCCTGTTATTGGGACTGGATTCTTTTGATCTCAGGCCTAGTGACGAGGTAGTCACTTCACAGAACTTAAGCAAGTTTTATTGGTATAAAACTGGCACAGGATAAAGGTCAGACTGTTTAATTTTAACGAGTGAAGTGAGATTATTTACTACTCAATTACCAGGCCGAGAGTGCATTCAGCAGAGTTTATCCACTGGGAGAAACAGGAAAAAAAAAAAGGGACAACCCTGGTTTCCCCTAAAAAAAATACTGTGCAGCTGGGGACTGCTTAGCAACTGCACTAATACAACATTTCAAAAACCATCAGGGCTTAAGCTGTTCTAAGTTTATTAAATAGACAGTCAGGCTGATGGTCACTTGGGGCTTAACGCTGAGAGGTGCTGAGCAAAGGGCCAGGATCCTCCAGGGAACAGGCTGGGAACACTGCATCCCAAAATTTAAATGCAACCTCTGATCCTGAAGTGGGAAGATGCCAGATGAAGTCACAGGAAGATTGGGAAATCTCAGTCTAGATTTTGGTTTTTTTCAAATATTCCCCTCAAATATTTGTTGTTCACTGAGGCTCAGAAAATTCCATTCATTTCTCCATGCTGCTGCCCATTTAATGAGGTAGAGAAACATTTTATTATTCCCCTCTGATGAATACAAAAGCACCAAAACCCGAAGCTGAACAGCGAAACAAACAGTAAATTGTTTCAATCCTCTTAATTCTCTGCTTTTTTTGGCAGATAATGCCACAAATAATTCTAGCTTAGCAGCCACAGATTCAAGGGAGATTTCTTTTTAAACTTTGGAAATGTTTAAATTGAGCGAACTAACAAATGAAATTTTTACCTAAACGGGGAGAAAATAAAAGGAGAATTTTTTAAATATTACACTGGCTATCAATTCATTTCTTTCCTGTTTTTCTTTGCAATGAGTCTGCAGACTAGTGAAGGAGGGCAACTTCCACCACTCAACCCAAATCCAGGCAACGCAAAGTCTCCTGAAACTCAGTAAACTGAAATAACCTTTTGCTCCAAACTCCTTCCCCCGAATTCTTGAAGAGTTGCCTGAGGTTGAGCTGGAATGCCTTTGGAAGTGTCTGAATTAAGTGCAGTTAGCCCAAAAGACAGCTTGGCTTCCCGCAGAGGTGTAAAGGATCAAAAAGGGATTGTGGAGGACAGGGCAATGTTGTCGTGAATTATGCAGTGAGCTGACACGACACTGGAATACTCATCAAAGTTCCTCAGAGCTGTTCCCTTCCAGATGAGCAAATAGAGCAGCTCTGAGCTCTGAGGGGAACTGAAATAACATCTAAAAGTGCTGTAAAACACATTTGCTGACCCTGTGTCAGGTAACAGCTCCATTTAACTCACCGGCATCATCTGCATGAGAATGACCCGAAGTGTCACCTAAATCACAGGGCAAGCTGCAGCCTTTGCAGCAATCTCGTGTTTTTAGATATCTCAGGAAATCAGAAAGCATCGATCTGAAATCTACGGATTTTCAAACACCTTCATTTCTATAACACCAGGAAGAAAGGAGTCAGTGTCCAGACCCTGAAGGGCCTTTCCAGCCCTATGGAACAGGAAGAAGATCCCGGAGTTATGAGAGGCTTGACTGATGTAAAAGATCAGCATCGTGTTAATTTGTTCTGTAACTTAAATATTCATCATTTTGTGCCTTCATAAATTTTTCAGGTGCAGTGTTAATATTAATTTTGATTGGACGTAGAAGTGTCAACTCCCGCAGGGTGCAATTAATAACATGTGCCAAATTAGGAGATCATAAATGTATGAAAGTGAGTTAGCATGCATCAGATGCCTCTATTTTCCATTATCAAGAACTGATTGACAACGTTTAAAAATTGTTTTCATTATACTTTTCGAGGAGAGAAAAAAGGAGTTGCACACCTTAAGGCTGTACATTCTCTTCATTCATTTGGAAGGGCGCAGAGCTGTAACACTTAAGACAAAGTTTGCACAGCTCCTGGTGCCTCTGCAGACCTGCTGGACCTTCTCCCACAGACAAAGCCCTCTCTGAATATGCCATTTTCCACATCCCTCCAGGAGCCCAGCCCATCTGGCAGGCCTTGGCTATGCTGGGGTTGTGGTCAGTGTGAACAGAAACACGAGCACGGGCTGAGGAACCACAGGAGTTACATCTCCCTTGGCAGTGGGGCTGCAAGAGCACGGCCCACTGGAGCCCACAGAATGCAGATAACTCTGCTGGGAGCAGGAGCAGCTATTGTATTGAGATTTAAGTGTAGCTCTGACCCGTGAGCATGACTAACAAAAGTCTCATTGATTTCAATTAGAGGAGGCTTGGGCCTATTTACTGTAACTGAGTCGATTCCCCGAAAAATAATTAATTCCTTGTCGTGTCTCACGTGTATTGATTTTTGTAATTACAATGAAATTGGAGGCGAGGGTGTGTGTAGGGAGGAAGGAAATGCACTTGATTTATGTTTAATTTGATGCACAAGCTGTCGAGGACACAGAAATTGAGACACAATGACCATGCCCGTCCTCCATGGGCCGCTCTGAGCTCAGATAACAATGTGTGCCAGCAGATGGAGAATCCAGAATCACACCCTGCTCTGATACACACTGCAGTGGAAAGAGCTGTCTCTCTGCAGAGCCTCCACAGCAGGCAGAGGAGATGCCCAAGGGGAAGAAGATAAAGACAGGACAAGAATAATGTGTATCAGTGACTAAGAGGGGGAGACAAAGAAGCAGAATGGGAGAGAAAGAAAATACAAGTTGTTGCTGATAATATAGCTGCCAGTAGATAATGTAGGGAAAAATAAGGAGTGATAGAAAATACAAACAGCCTTGCTGGGTAATGATGCTGTGAGGAAAGAGCAGCAGGAGAGATCTGAACTTCGTTTCCCATATGATTTCACTAAAATGGCAAGATAGAGAATTTTTAGTCAGCACTTGACTTCTTAACTAGGTGATAGTCTCCTTTGCCAAACATGTTTGTGGGAGTGGCTGGCCTGGTTACACACACACAGATTTGATTATAACACTCAATTCCTAGTTTCTGCAGCAGCAGAGATTAGTTTTTCATAAAGATCTCATCATTATTTACACAGACAGAGTATGACCTCTGGGCCTCACTAAAGCCAATGCCTACCCTGACTTCAGCAGGGCCACAAGAAGTTGAAGAACTGTTTCCAACCTTTTGCCTAAAAGCACCAGTTCAGGAAGTTTCCAGCTCTTATAGGAGAAAAAAAGCTATTTGCTATACAATAGCCCTGCAAATGAAAGTTGCAAAACAGCCTCACATCCAAACATTAAAAAGAAATGACATACATGAGGGAGAGGCAGAGTTTAGGGTGTAAATCAGTCTCAAGTTAAGCACTTTCATCTTGACACATGGTATTTTAAACAAAAAAACCCCAAACCTCTGCCTCCAGTACAGGGAACTGACTTGCATCCAGTCTGTGCAGTTTCTAAAAACTCTTGTCTAAAATGTCAGCACTCTGAGGCAAATTTTCTTCTGGTGACCTCCGCACGCCACAGGAGAGAAAGCTGCAAACTCACACTTTGAGAAAGGCCAACAAAACCCCAGCAGTGTGGCAGCCCTGCTGGCAACACTTTGTGACACAGGATTCTTCCTGGCTGGGGAAGAGCTCTGTGCACAGAGTCAGAACACAACAAACTGTGAGTCAGTAATAAATAACCTCGTGGCAGTGACTGATGATGGCAAATCTGTCTCCAGTGGAATTATTGGGAAGAATACTGAAGATTCTTTCCCTCTTAATATATTAAGCTCTTTGTTTGGGGCTGAGTTGATACTGCCAGAAAACCCTTTTAACATGGCTAGCATAAATTTTAGTGGGTGTTTGAAGCAGGAGAGGTTGGGCTGTTAAAAAAGCAGCCCCCAGGAAGGCTGCTGCCTGCATAAAATACATCAGCTCTCCTCAGCTGGGAAATCATTTGATCTATTTTATATCACAGGCCCTGTCACTAAGGAAGCAAATATGGATATGAAATATGGACGCGAAGCAAAACATAAAAAGAGACTTAATAAAATGAGTAATTATGTTTTCCCTAAATCCTCTCATGCAAGCAAGAGGCACACACCACCATAAATCCAGCAAAGTGCCTGTTTCAGTGCGTGGGGAAGGAAAAAAAGCCCTGCAGCCAGGCCCTGGGAGACACATGTACTGCAGAGGGTGTCTCGGGAGGGCTGGAGAGTGATGATCACTGCAGTGCTTTCACTGGTGGCCAGATCCAGGGGAAAACAGGGATCTGGAGCTGCTCTGTGCCATGACCTAACGCTTGGCACGTGGACAGCTGATGGAAGAGTCTTACACTGCCAGTCCAGCACAATCTTTCAAAACATAACTCAAGTGCTCAGTGACAAACTGTCAGTGCTTTGTGCTACTCCTCAGTACACCAATAAATAAAAAAAAAAATCAAGAATAAAAGAAAGAACACGAAGAGAAGTAATCAAGTGCTTAAGTATTGAGTAAAAGCCAGTGTTAGAAGTACTTGCAGATTATTCTTTGGCATTTTAAATTCCAATGTTTCAATTCCAGTTCACATGCCCGAGAAGCTCATGATCCTACAGCACCAAATATAAAACATAATATTATGTATAGTCTTTACACCCAGATGCCCACAACATCAAAAAGTTCCACCTCATTTATGAACATGATTTTAAAAAGATGAGTGGGAAATTGGAAGTGCAAACATTTTTATTTTTCCAAACTACTGCAAACTTCTGGCTATTCAGACCTTAGCCTAATTTATTCTCTGGCTATTTCACAGAAATGACATGACAACACTGATTAATTCACACCCAGTGCTAGAATTCCAGCTGTAATACAAGCACAAAACATTAGGACTGTGGACACAGACAAGAAATGAAAAGTGAAGCTGAGGACACATGTCTGAGCAAGAGCAGAAGAAATGAAAGCAGACAGGACACAATGGGCTGTGAAGGATTATACTTGGATATGAACTCTGCTGAAAACAAGTCTCCCTCCATATGGAAGTCTGATTACATAGTTCCCTACATCTTTCTACAGGAAAAATCACGGACAGGTGGAGGGCTCTGAGCCTTCTCCACTGAAGTCAAGGGCAAAACTGCCACCAGCCTGACTGGGAGCAAGAGTCAGCCCACAGTCACAAAGATCAGAACATGTATTTCAGAATGTCACAGTGCAGATGCAACACAAAAACAAAGGGAGGAAATCCAGCAAGCAATGCAGAATATTGAGCACTATTATTACGGAAAAGCTCGTTGTTTTGCACAAAAATACATCCTGACCAACGACCACGAGCACCTGCGGGGAGCATGCTAAGGAGATATCTCTTTTTCTTTTCAAATGTAAACTGTGTTTTGTTCCCGTGCCGCTGGGGCACAGAGGAGGGAAGGGCACACTCTGCTGGCCAGGAGCACCTCTCACACTGAAGGCTTTGCAGCAACACGAGTGCTAAAACACTTAAGCCCAGTTTCTGACACCTGCACCTGGAGTGGTGCTCCACGCTAGGCTGCCACTCGACTTTTTCCACCCTGAATATTAGTGACGATGGCTTTGAGGCTGCCAACGGATCCTCTCATGTTTAAACATGAGCCTACCTGCTGCAAGAACACTTTCTTCCCTGAAGGACACTTTTAGCAGTGTAACATATGTTCAAAAACTCTTTACCTTAGGCTTTTCATCCAGTATTTGCTGACGGATCTCCTTGTGTTTTTCTACAAGCTTCTCCTGCCTTTTACTCTGAGCATCTTCTAGCTGCAGGAACATAGAAGAGAAGCTTTTTTCAGAGACTGCACAGCCTTTCCCATCTCTTTCCCAACAAACATGCCATCCATTAAAATCAGAAAGTTATCATCAAAACTATCAGTAATTCCAATATAAAATTACACACCACTGCTCTAACAGTTGGGTGTGAACAATGTATCTCAAATTTCACACATGGGATTTAGAATCAGAAATGTCTAAAGGATTTGCTGTAGACTCCTAATGGTATCAAAAGCATAATGCAGTTTTTAAAATTACATTATTTTGCTTTAGCTTTCCTTATACAAGCTGTGAGAGACGGACCCTGCTCCCAGAAGAAGGGGATTTGCATCCTGGAGTCCTAAATGAACATGCTGATCAATTTTGGGCCCCATGTAATAAAGCACTCAGACATGGAATTAACTCCAACAGGAACTAAACATGCTTAGTTTGCTAATTCTTCAGCTTGCTTCCTAAATCAAGGCCTTCCTCAGAGAAACGAACTTTTGAACTGAACTATCTGTGCACTGAAATTAATAGAAAATTCAATAGCTGCATATGTTTCACAGTGATTTCACACATCAAAACACTGCAGTGCACACTTTCAGCCCAGTGTAAACCACCCACAGCTTCAGAAAAGTTCAAAGCTAACACCTGTAATGAAATTCTTTGACTCGTGTTTACAGAGCTCACAGAATGCTTTTTACATTTCAGCCACTGTACAAATCCAATTACAGTTAAAATATACTCTGCAATTAAATGCTTATTGACTTTCAGAGTTCCTTATACAATCTTTGCATTTAAAGACAGAGCAACCAATTAAAAAAACTGTTACATTTTCCATGAGTACACAAAGGATATTCAAAGATGAAATTGTATTAAAATCTGCCTCTCTCAGCACCATCCCTCAAACACTGACTAATAATTAACGAAGAACTGTCTGAAATTCCAGTTCTCCTTTAACTGGAATGGGAAGAAAAGTCTACGCTGCGCCTGTGAAACATCAGTAGCTGCAGAAGCTCGAAATCTGCAGTTTAATATCACCCAGAAGATGAAAGCTGACATTTTATCCCCACAAATGAAAAATAAACACATGGCCTGCCATACCCTCTTTATGTACTGCACCACCTCCTGGATGTAGGATCGGATCATCTCCGTCTTCTCTCTGGGGGGGAGCAATCAACAAGTTATTGTGGTCAATAACATCACACCAAGGGATTTTAATGCCCTCACCTCTCTGTGATCTAATTAGGGTCATGTTGTGAATGTGGGGGTCTGACTAATTAACTTTGGTGCGCTTGCTGCAGGTGCCCCTGTAACATCTTCACTGTAGGAAGGGCTCAGACTTCCCCGTGCCCTGCACAACAACCCCCTGCTCTTCCACGACGGGCTTTTCCCATAGGATAACGTTTTCCAAGCGGTGCTGGTGTTCCAAATCGGTCTGGGAGCACACACAGCCATCAGCAGACACACAGTGCCACGCTGTGGCACTTCATGGAGCAGAGAAACAGCCTCTGTCAGAGCAGGGACTGCTGGTGACAGCCAGGGACGGAGATCCCACGGGGAGCAGGGCACACGTGACTGGGGTCCCCACAGAAACTTAGAGGAAATACTTTAAGTCATTGTGTGAGACAATTATTTCGAAACCATCGGTCAAAGGCTGAAGACAAGACATAAAAGCATATAAAATAACAATCTGTGGGTACTTCAGTTGACCAGTTTCAGGACAGAATTCTAAAATGGAATTGCCTCAGTCGAGATCAGCAAATTGCTGTTCAGGTGGCACTAAAATCATGTGGTTTTAGGCAGCTACACAAGCCCGGGGTGGACTAAAGAAAATTAGGTAAGAACCATTAATACAATGTACCATCTCTGTGCAAAATTCTCTCCCAAACCCGAGTAAAAAGCTTTAGATAAACAACAGCTGAGCCAGACTAACTGGAATGGGATTCACCAGAAGGTCTTGCTGCCCCCTGCCCTGCTGCCAGCGTGAGGACCAGCTGTGTCACAGACAGAGGAAAGCTGAGTTTCCCATGTCGTCCCCACCTCACCCTTCTCAAGGGCTCTTTAAAAAGCCTGGTAAAAGAAAGCCCTTGGGAAGAATGAGAAAAAAAATGAAAGGAAAACAAAAAAGAATTGCTACTTGTCTGTTCCTGAGCCTTTCTCACTGGTGTCCCATTAACCTCTCAGCAAATCATTTCCTACTGCCATTGATTTTTTACTGCTGTAACATTTCCGTAATGCCCAACTACCTTTTTCTAATACGAATTCCAGGCCCCCCTGACCAGCTCTAACCATATTAAGTATTTCTCCCTCTTTTTCGCAATCAATTACTCTCATTTTGTTATTTTTTCAGTGGACGTTTATTAAAATCCTATAGCACTGATTCTTAAATCATCTGAAGCACTTCACCTCTTTCAGTGTTACCCAATACACAGATTGTCTGCTGAGAGGCTCCAAAACCTGGGTAACCCTTTTCACCTGTAGAAAACCACACACAGTTGTGCATTTGTTAGGTGGTAAACCCCAAACATTTCCGATTTTCTTTTTTGTTTTGTTTGTCCCTCTTGTATTTTTAACTGCCCTTAAATGCTACTAAAGTAAAGACTAGTCACAAGAATAACAGTGCAAGATAAAAAGGCTCCATTTTCTTTTTGAGCTACTTGCCAAAACAAATGAAGGAGGGCAAACAAACCTAGATGCTGTGCCCTTGGGAAGAATATAACCAACCTGCACAACTAGGGTTTGTATTGTCTGGTGGTGCATAAGTGAAATTAATACTCCCGTCCTTGTTCAGAAAAACTGCACCCTCAGAGCTCAGCTTTCCTCTCTCTCCCACCCAAAGTGACACCATCACTGGAGGAGAATCACTAGCTGAAAATCTGAGGGGAATTTATCACAAAAGCAGAGTAAATCTGAAGTATGTTGTCGCTGTTTCTTCTGGAGAGAAACTTCGAGTTAAGAAGAAAAGATAACTCAGGAATAAAAGTCTAAGTGAAGGTGAAATCAAGCTCTGCAGGAACTGAAGCCACTAAGCCCATTTATCCTCAGAGGAGCAGTGTCTGGAATAACAGCATTTTGGGGGATTGCTGTCATGTCCCCACCCCACACATCAGCACCTCTGCTGCTGACCCAGGCTCCCCTGCTCCCAGAGCAGGAGATTAGATTAGTGCCAGGAAATGGAATTGGTATTGTGGAAGTCAGGACTCCACTGCTCTGGTCAGGTCTGACTAAAGGCTGCCTTCTGTTTAGGGTCGAGACCTTTCTCTGATTTTCCAGTTGGGAAAACTCTGGCCTCCTCATAACCTACAAGGATACAGATCCAGGGGTATACTTACTCTTCCATTTGATTTTTATCCTTGGACTTAGCTTCTGTGATCTTCTCCTGCCTCTTCTTGTCCATTTTTTTCTTCAGTTCTTTCTTTTCTCTGAAGCATAAAAAACAAAGGCAAGTTCAAAACGTATCTAAACAAACCCCCAAGGAGCAGCAATCAATGGTGAGGGGAACAGTGCTTACTTTTCACATGTTTCTTTTAGTTTCTTTAGTTGACTGTTCTGACACTCCTCTGCTACATCTGTCAGCTTCTGAATAAGCTAAAAAAAAAAAAAAATCCCAAGAAACAAAAATGTGTATTTGCAGCTAAATCTTACACAGGCATCCAAGTTTCCTCAAAAGCCTGCAGCAAAAAGTGTTATGCCATTCCCAGATTAATTCCCAGAGATCCAAAGCCAGTCAACATTCTTATCAGTGTAAACACATTATTAACTGGTGGGAGTTCAGCCAGGCTGGTGTGTGCCTGACCTCCACAGAAACTACTGCTTCTCTGTGCATCCAGGTGGTTCAGTTTCCCCACATTAAAATGTAAAACCAAAACATGTGTTGCAGATTTTACCTCTGCTAGGGATCGAAACGCCCGCGATAATTCAGAGATGGCCACAAACTGAACCTGCACCACACAAATTACAAACTGAACTCCCGTGCCACTGAATAGCCAAGAAGCACAGATGAGCATAACCTGCATTTTGGCAGCAGAATCATGGACTCAAAAGGATCTGAGTGGCTGGTTTGGAATCTGCTGCCCGGTGCTGGGTCCCACCTCATTTGTGCTGAAACCCCAAACCAAGTCCCAGCCCTGTGGTGGGGATGCTGATGGGAGAGGACACACAGACTTCAATGAACAGTGAATAAAGTGGGAAACGGGACCAATTTGGTTTAATCACCTCCCCTAGTTTAAGTTTGATTCTGTAAAACAAACCCTGTCAGGGTGATGGGCCAGGAATGTATAATAATAATAGCTGGTCTGATCCACCTTTTCATTCTTTAGATAAAAGGATAAAGGTACTGACAATAGGTTCAACTCTAAAAGAAAGACATCAGAGGGGATCTCACAGCTGCAAGGCAGATTTTAATTGGAATATTAACTCCTGCACAGTTCAGAGGGAAAACTGTCTAAGAGTTCTGTGCTAAAATATGAGTTTAGTCGGACACTGCGTGCCTGGATAATGCCAAAAATGTGACTTTGCTTTTGAGAAAGGCCATTTCCCATTTTGGAAAGAGAAATGAATTACCTTACAATATAAGCCCAACTATGTGGGTCCAAAATGGCTCATTTTTATAAAAATTTAAATCTCTGAGCTGCAGCTCCCAACTGTTACTTGAATTTGTGCAAAGGCCTTGCTGAGACATATCCACACACGTCACTCCTCTAATCTGCTCTTTTTGGACGTCAGGGCAGAGCAGACAGATCACTTCACCCAACAGTACTGAGGCAAAACATCAGGTAATCGAAAAAACCTCAAGAGAGGATTGTCTGGAGTTAAGAAACAGTTTGCACTCTCATAACACCCGTCAAAAGTATTCTTTTCTGCCTAAGAATGTCCATTAGCATCAGCTGCCATCTGCCCAAGCTCCTCTATTTCAGCTCAGAGGGCCTATGATCCTGCTGTAGCTGTCAGCCAAACTCCAGCTGTAAAAACACAAGCTGACTTGGACTAATGGACACAAAATATTTCTTCACCATGTACAGATTATGTCCTGCATCCCCTCAGAGCATTCATCTGCAACAGGAACACTCCTTGGCACGACTCTCTGTCCTGGGGAACGTTTGAATCTCTTCTCATTTATTTATTTTCATGGCGTTTCAATTTATTTTCCAGCTAATCCTGCCTCCTTGTGTGTTGTACAAAAAACAGGATCATCATCCAAAAGCTGCAGCAAACCGGGACTTATGTAACTAGAGGTAGTAACAGAGCCCTGTTGCCTTTCTGCCTTCCATGTAAAGCCTTCCGAGCTGCTGGAAGTGTTAGTGGCAAAGTGACACAAGGAAGCTCCATGTCATTCCAGTGTGCTGCCTTCACTGCCCGCCCTGAGCTGGCTGAGGGAAAGCAGAGCCATGACAAACGTACCAGTTTGATGTGCTCTCGTTTCTGGTACTTCTCACTGTAATACTGCTCCTGCCGGAGGTTCAGCAGCTGCTGCTGTTGCTTCTCCTTCAGCTCCACGAGCTTCTGGGTCATTTCAGAGTCCAGTGCAGCCAATTCCTGCTCAATAGTTGAACTGTGGTCTGGGCTGCCCGTCTCAGACCTGCAAAGGCACACACACCCCCCCACAGGTCTCAGTCACAAGGCATGGACACTCCGCCTCACTTACACCTTGTTTTTAAGGCTAATGTTTATAAATATCCCATTAATAATTTCCTCAGCACCACAAGATAAGTGGTTTTAGCCCCAGTAAGTCCAATAATTTAATCTTTTAGGGAAAATACAGTATTAGCAGTTTATTAACAGGATGGCTATTGCTTTTAAACCTCATTTTACTGGCCCACCGCGGTGCTGTCAACCAGATCTAGTATAAATTAGCTATACTGCCAAGATTTCCCATAAACAGATGCTCATGGAACTTGTTTATCCCCTTCCAGTCACGTAACCTGAACTTCAAAGCTGCACAGCCTTCAGCAGAAACGGTGAATGCAAAGTATTTTGGAAACTGAGTCACCCTTGCCTGCACTCACAGCAATAAATTCAAAAGCCCGACTTTACATCTGCATTTATTAAACGCTTGAAACGGCAGGAACATCCCTTTTTTTTTGGTATTTTGTCCCCCCTTCAGGAAATGCCATGCATAGCACACACAGAGGAAAGGGCTCCATGGATTTGCTGCCTTCGGAAGGGAAGTGAACACCCCGGTGGGGGGCAAAGCTCAGATGGGCAACACAGGGGAGCAAAGGAACAACACATCAAGGAAGCTGAAAAGCAACACTAAGGAATAGTTTGGGTATATTTTACTCTTCCTTAAGACACAAGGAAGGGTGGATGTAACCGTGAAAGAAGACGTGAGGACACTAAATTGCTCAAGTGAAAAACAAGCAGCAAACCCAGTATCACTCTCAGACCAGCACTAAACCAAACCCAAGGAAAATATATTAAAAACTAAGATTATGCTGTGTCCCTGCTCTGCTGCTGTGTTTGCTGCCGTGCTCAGGTGTTAAATCAGTTGCCTGGGAAACGTCAGAACAGCGCAGGAGATGGACAAAACAACAAAACCTTGAACAGAGGGGGCTGACACCAGGAGAAAAATGAGTTTGCTACTCAGAAATGTGCAGGGATTACAATGCAGAGAACTTGCCACGCTGGCTGCCTCTCTCCTCTCTCCCAGGTTCGAGTGTGCAGCTGCTGTCAATTTGAGTGGCTCCAACTGAAATAATGGGAATCTGCTTCCATCGGCCCGAGGACACAAATCCCAAGGTAGCCTCGTTTTATTTCTTGTATTTTTATTGTATTTGAATATTCTGCTAAGAGGTTAAGTGGTGTCAGTGTGATAGGTGAGGGGAATTTAAATATTACAGAGCCAGAAGACAGCATTAATGAATATGACAATCAGTGTATTATGCCATTACACATTTTAAAGCTGACATTCTTCTTGCATATTTGGGAAAAGGAATTCAGGCCTATTTCTAAACCCTGGCTCAAATACTATTTTTTTTACAAGACACAATCATTAAAGGGACTTCAGAACAACACCAACAAAACACTTGTGCATGTGGATAAATAAATATTTCAGACTTCCTGCAGACATTGAGTTTACTGAATCTGGGCTCAATTTTAGACAAGGGCATGAAGCACAGATTGCTTCTGAGCAGAGACAACACATTTTTATGGCTGTCTGACACAGGCACTCCTGATGAAGTAGTGATTTATACTTTGCAGTTAACAGGCAAATACCTTCAGTAATAATTTAAAATGTACAAATCGCCTTTTTCCTTGGGATGCAGGATTCCATTAGAAGGCTGCTGCTTGAGATAAAATGCACTTGCAGGTTTGAAACCCCCTACAAATGTATTCCTGCCTTTTTAGAATGTAACCTCCAGTTTTTTAACCTTCAGACTTCTCTGTATCTGCTCATAAAACTTCAGGTCTCTGAAACCCCTGTGACAGCTCCACGGACTGGAACTGCAGGGTTTTACTGCCTGATATCAGGAATGATTTATGGTCAGATCATAACACAACAACAACAACAAAAAAAAACTAAAATCCTTTTTTGCTCAAAGATAAACGAGTCATTTTACTTATTAGGTTTGATTTCCTGCTTAAATGTGAACAGAATATGGTAGAGAAAAGAGAAACATGACGTTGTTTTGTCTGTCACACACTTTGATGACAGAAAACACAGCAGATCAAACACCCCTGTGCCTGCAGCTGACAACCAGTCATTAAGGGAGTTTATTAAACTCAAGTATAGAACATGGAAGCCCAAAAACTGGCAACAGTTAAGGCCAGTTGAATGTAGATATATTATGAGTGTCAAGCTCTTATTAAGCCCAATGACATTCTGTCATCAGTAGAGCTTAAATGAATAAGCTCCTGCCGAGGGACAAGTTATGGCCTGAATCCCAGTCACTTACATTTAGAGGGACTATCAACAAGCTTGGCAGCCAGACCATGCTTGCAGCTTTTTTCTCTGATGATCTCCTGCCAAAAAGTATCAGTAATTTTTTTTTTCATTCAATGTCTTCATATTTAAGGACTGCAGCCATATCAGCTTCGCGTAAAAGTTAAAGGACTTCTGTGCTTATCTAATTACTTTAAAAAATAAATGATGTTAAAACAAGAATGATGCACCAACAGGAGGAATAAAAATTCAATTGCAAGAGTATCAGACACCGATTGGATCTATGTGCGTGTATGTTTGCCAGGAGTTAAGAACTGACCTTTATTAATATACAGTTCCTTGTCGTAGGAACAAGGCAATAATTGTGTGAAGATCAGTAAGTCATTGCAGTCTTTTGCATTTCAAACTGAAAATAATAAATACAACTCTCATTTTTTATTATTACCTAAACAAAAAATATAAAAATCGTACCAAAACACACAAAGGGACAGGGTGATGCAAGGCTTGGGAAAAGAGAGAGCACAGAAGGAGTGTGTATGCAGAAGCAAAGCCAAGCAGTCAGTAAAATACTCCCCAAGTGTTCTTGATCAATCATGATTTAAATGGTAGTCAGATCTTAATAACCTTCAGGTGTTTCTTTTCTCTAATTCTACATCTGATGCCCTCTACTCTATCACGAGTTTTTTCCAAGGCTCTCACTCGGAGACAATGCTCTCATCCCCATTAACCAGGGATCTTGCTGCTTTTGATTTTTTCTGTGCTCTAATGTCACCTCCATTTATTGTCTACTAGAAAAGAAGACTTGAGTAAAGACCTCTAATACCAAGATCAGGAAAGCTGCTTAACATACCTTTTCTTGCTGTCTCTTTTTGCTGTTTTTTCTAAAACTGCTCTTCTCCTCAGGTAGTCATTTTGGATTTCATTATACTTCGCAGTGTGCTCTTTGATGAGGTCGGTGGTTTTCTTGTGGTGCCTCTTCACAAGGTCCTTCATTTCCTTGTAGTGCTTCTTCTGGAGCTTAACAAAAGCTTTCTGTTGTTTCAGCTCCTCAATAGTCTGTGCTTCCACTTCTACAATGACAATAACAAAAGCCACTTCAATTTTCTAACAATGCACGATTTCAATCAGTGAAACCAGGAATGAAACAAAGCCTGTTCACTGTGGGTAAATTAAATGATAGCATAAACTAACTGAGTAGATTTACCTGGAAATAAGGTAACTAGACTGAAAACACTGTGGCAAATTTAATTGACAGGAGTGAGAAGAGAGATGAAAATTTAGAACACCAAGAAGCGTAGCAAAATAAAATCCTTCCGCTTTCTTTCCTCAACCCCTTTCAGATGGTAAAGATTTTCATCAGCCCAACATATAAAAACATGATCTTACAGAGATATGACCACAGGTCCTTTTTGTACCCACTGTCCCAGCACTTCAGGTCTCCCTTCCCTCTGGATGGGCCCTGTTAACATTCTGATGCCTAAACCCCCCTTAACCCCCTGCTCTTCTGCCTTGACCTGGGCACTGGCTGGAGGCATCTGTCCCAGTATCCCCATGGAATCTCAGGAGAGACTTCACTTCTCTTGGTGGAGACTCTGCCTCAGGAGGGTCAGAGCGCCCTGGCTGCCAGTCCAGCCAAGGACTGGTGGCTGAACGCCGAGCTCACCCCAAAGCAGAATTCAAAACCACAATGGGCTTGAAGGAATGACGACTTCCATGATTTGGGGTCACAGCTCTGGAAAAGGCAGGCTGAAGATCCCTCTCCAGACAGCAGATGGATTGTGGGAGGCCAGCAAGTGCTCCCACATTCCAGGCCAGGCTCCTTCTACTGCACTGAGGGAGACTGAGTAAGAGGCAAACAACACACAGAATATCACAACTTACCTGTTTTCCACACCTAAATGTAGGTCTGCACAGGATTTGGGCATGGAGTGGGTTCTAATATAGAAGAACAACCATAAAATCAACTGATTTATGGGATTTGCAATCTAAACTAACTCCAAGCTGGAGGACACGGCTCCCAGTTGAAGCCTAGGCCCCATGTAACTGGCAGGCCAGTTTGCTCAATGAAATGGTAATTTTCAGCTTTGCAGGAGCACAGGGAACACTGCAAGGCTAATGAAGATAAAATGGTTTCACTCCTATTCACTATATTCAGGAAGAATTTAGCTCCTGTTCTCAGAGTAATGCTGATCTTTTGTCTGCATTAGATGGTAACTTGGTGCTTATGAAACTACAACAATGGGATATTTTTTAAAAATTCCCTCTGGCACCCAATCTCATGGAATGTACTCAAACATTTAATAACTTCAAATCTGAGGAAGAAAACATGGCACGTACATTTTCTAGGAGTTACTGCAGTCCTAATCACTCAAAGAAATGCCTAAGCCAGGGGGGCTATTCCATAAAAAACCTGTTTTCCTGACAAAAAAGCACGTCATTCATGCAGTGTGACCTGTGCATTTATTACCTGTGAGGACACTCTGAATAAGATCTTCTGTCTTGGCAGGCGCTTTCACCGAACCTGGAGGTAAAAGAGATGAGTAGTTCCAGTTCTTTTACAACAACAGCCATTATTGTGCTGCTTGACTGGGTGTCAGAACATGGCAGGTGACACAGGACACACACTGACATGGGCATTTATTAACACTTTGAGAAAGCACACCTTGAGCTGGACAACAACATAACCCTGGGAAGGAACATGAAAAGGTGACCTTCCAAAAACCCACCTGAGCTTTGTTGGTTTATTTATGAGGGGAATGGTACTGAACTCCCTCACAGGAGTCATTTAAGTGGCACTAGGCTGACAGTGTGACCGCCCTGCATTACGAGGTCAGTGCAAAATCTCTGCACACAAGGAGGATCCCGCTCCTTGGAAGTCAGTCAGACCAAGCCTGTGCAGACTGCAGTCATAAAATTACAAACACTGTGATCTGACAAGCATTTGTCATAGGAGGTATGTCCACAGAAAACACAGATAAGTACCTAAGACTGTTTTTGTGTGTGTGTGGAGCAAGATGTAATTACGTGCATAAATTGGGCAGATTTGTAAAAACAATTCCAAGAGATTCCTTGCACTTGCAACAACAATGACAACAACAAAACCCCAGCACACTTTGTTGCCCGTAATGAACTTCAATTTCACAACAAAAGCAACCCTTAAATAGAAGATATTTGTATATCTGAAGAAGACTAGCCCTAACAGCACAGAAAAGTGGTGGGAAAGTTTCTACCTATTTTATCCAACCAAACCAAACACACACAACCCCCCCTTTGTTCTTTAAACACAAAGCACTTGTAAAATTGTTATTTTTTAACCTGGTGCTGGTTGGCTGTGGACAACCTGAGTTGCTGGTTTCGGTGTAAGAGAGGCTGTGTAATTTACTCCATTCTCTGCTGGTGTTGGCCTCGGTTCACTGTTAGCTTCAGATGGTGCATCTCCGTGGTCAATCTGAAAATATACAACGATTTTCATTATTCTCCCCAACCAACGGGCTTAATTTGTTTGCAGGTCTACTTTAGGCTCCTTTTTTTAAGTGTAAAATTCTGTAAATGTTACATCTAAAAATCATCCTAAAAGAAAACAACAAAAAAGATATCTTTAAGAGCCACAGTAGCCCAGGTGGCTCATTTCCGCAGGGTAGATTTCAAGAAGAAATAGAGCATGTTTTATTCTGAAAAAGTATTTTAAGTGGATATAACTCATCAGGGACATTGTTCAGTACAGTATGCATTAGCTGCACCAGATGTGAAACCCGTATTTTATTGAAAAGCACTGTTCTCTGCCATAAAATCTTTCTAGAAATAATGTGGGTGCTGGCATGAAAATGCTGCTCAAATCCCTGCTGTGAACAAAATGTGTGCACGAAATTACTTTTAAATTTCATAGATAGACACAGCACTATCATTAATCACCACTCTTCCAGAACAGAGACATACTTCTGATTCCCAAGATCCTACATTCTTGTAATTACACTCCAAGGATAATATGTAAACAGTACCTCCATCCTGCTGCATGAATACATCTGTGGTATCCAAATATTTAAGCATTTTCCACGATCTTTTCCTCCTCTCCAGTCTCCTTAAGGCTCAGGCTTTCAGTACCACACACTGATCATCTCACAGTTTTCCCTGTGAGCACGAGGTTTTAAGCAAGCCCGCAGCACTGAGCGAACAGAAGGTCATTCAAAGCAATTCCTATCTGGAAATGGCCAGGCCCTGCTTCCTGCTGTCCCTGCGAGGGGCCAGTTGCCATGGTGTCCTCGGGGCAGTTCTGGATTTGTTCCCTCAGCTGCTTCCATTCCACTCTTTGATGGTAATCACGTTGCATGCAGAGGCAGGATACCACAGTTGTTGTTTTTCCTCCCCCCCTCCCCGTGATCACTCCACACTTTGCAAAATATCAGCCTGCGCTGCATCGACAGAGGCAAAATGCATTTTGATCTCACTGCTCCTGCTGCTGGTTCCCTTCAGCCTGGCCCTGACAACACACTGTGTGCTGCAAAATAATTTCTGTCTCAACAGCTGATTTCTACCAAAATTACAGGAGAGACAACTGATACAATTGAAATCCAGTGCCAACAACTTCATTTATATCAAGCAGGAATAACTGCAGTAAAATATGGAAAAACACGGCCCGGCCAACATTTATGACAGAGGAAGTGTGACTGGCAAAAGCTGTAGCTGTGACAAACACACACAGATATGGTTATCCCCCTTAATTCTCCTTAAAATACTCCTCACAGGCTGCAATTCATTAGTTTAATAAAAACAATACTTAGATCATCAACATTTAATACAAATAAAGCTGGAATTCCTGACTTTCTGGCGGGTCTGTGCCCCAAAAGTCACTGCATGGGGAAAGTGGGTATTTTCTTTTTTGGAGACTAGGTTTGTATGTGTTCCAAAATGCTGCATCACAGCTTGTTGAGAAACTATTAATGCAGCCTGTCAGTTTTGGACATGAAACAGCTGTTTTAAGAAACCAAAGCAGAAACGTGCGACGCGATCACGAAGTGAATAAAGAGTAATTTTCACTACATCAAGCAGTCTAATCTCATTAAAAAGCACTTTCTCTTCTCATAATTCATCACTCAGAATGCCAAAGTAAACACGATTTTTCCTTGGTGGAGAATATTTCAGGCTCTTTTTAAAACATGATGTAATCCACACCTTTTAATTTATACTCTCAATATTCTCAGAAGCTGGTTTCCATTTCACACGTTGCCATGTCCTTTGCAATACTTAGTAAATACTTAGCAAATATATATAAATATAAATATATACATATTTACTTAGTAAATATACTTAGTGTATCTACTAAGTAGGAAGAGACGTACCCATGTGCATGGATATGGTCTGGTTTTATTTCTACAGGCAGAAGGAGCTGTATTCCCAATGTATTGGGATTGAGGGGGGGTCAGTTCATAAACCAGTTTGCCTCCATCCTCTTTGGCAAAGCATAACCCAGTGTAAGCAGCTCTCTGTAAGAAGTGTCAGATCAACTTTATTTCCATTACTGTACCTCGGTGTGATCGTTATGACTTGCAAAATTGTGCCTGAATTTTCAATTTAAACAGTGGTATCAGATGTGCAAAGCGCAGCTGCTCTCTCAGAGATGTTTTGTTGTTTGCTGCCCCTATCAAAATAATTTCATTTAACCAAAAAAGCCGAATGGCCTCATCTGATTTATACCCAGGCATGCAAAACAACGGTTTCCATTTCAACGCTGTTTTATGGGCATAAACAACAGGTCAGACACATTAATGAGCCAGGAAGGCCTCCTGACTCCAACTCGGTGGTGGGAATTAGCAGGCAGCCCCAGGGACATTTCACCAGCAGGCACAGCCAAAATGCATTTTACTCTGTCTGGCTTTTCCCAGGCCCCTACACACTTCTGCTCTCGTGGCTTTGGGGTGAAAATGTACAAGCTAGTTACATCAGACTACTTTAGGCTGGGATTAACTCTTCCCAAGGAAATTTCTTTGCATTATTCCTCTGTCTGTAAAGGACAGTAGGCAGGGGAAGACAAGACCACCTAAACATGCTCCTAAAGATTTACAAATTATTCAGTTAAACACAGTTTAAGGCGCAAAACCCACAGTGCAGGTATTAACATCCTCTGAGAACAGTTGTTCCAAGGCCAGGCTGGAAAGCAAGATCTGATCAGAAAGGTAAAGGAAGAATTCCTGTTACACTTAATGCTGGGAAATTTGCAAAGAAATACAGAAAAGCTGCTGGAAGTTCTGGAAGTTCTTTGGCATTCTTTGTTTCTGTAATTACACTGATTATCAATAGGCAGTGTAATGTGAAGCCCAAAGAAAGGCTGATTTACTTGTTCAAAACAACTCACTATTAGGCAGCTTATTTGACTACTGTTCTGCAAGGAGCCTGAGGAACTTCCTTGAGAGTTTGAGTTTAAAGTTCTGGATAGCAAACCAAAAAACCCCTTAGTTTTCCTCTGACAGCTGCAAGAACCCAGCTCAGGGGAAGCAAAGAGGTGTGGGGAGGTGGAATCTGCGCTGGGAGACAGCACAGCTTTGCACACCATCATTTGTGGTGTGTAAATTTGAAACTGGGCATTGGAAAAGTGAATCTAGGTGCACTTATGGGTACTTTTCTGGTAAGCACACCTGGGTTTATTCAGCTGCGCTGCCAGTGAATGCACTCACAATTATTAATCGGTGTGATTGTCACGGGAGAGCGTAAGTGAAGAAAACAGTCAGGCCCAGATGAAGAAAATGTTACCGTCACAAAAAATTGTGAGGTAATTCACGATTTCCAAGTACAGACTGGCTGCATATCTTACCCAGGACGTGCCTTTATAAATAGAACAGTGGTGAATTCAGGTTGCCACTTGAAGCAGCACTTCCATACCTGTGCCTGGATACTGCAGCCAACTCAACCACTCCCCATTTTTAGCAAATGCACGGCCACAAACACTACAGTTTTCTTTTACAGCATATTTCTGTGCTACCCCAAAACAGCTCCTTTAGGAGCTTCCAAGCTCCCTGACACACAGCAGCACTACAAGTCATCTTTCCTTCTTCCTATTTGCTGTAGAAGATACTTTATGACAGAATGTTTCCAACTAACAAATAAGCCTGTACACACCAGGAAAATCTGTAGGTTTTCAAAAGTAAAAATGACCTCTAAGGTATTGAAAAGATTATGTTAAAAAAACCCTCTTTGCTATTAATATAGAATCTCATGTGTAGAGTGTCCTAGATAAATGTCTAAGATACTATTGAGCATTGCACAGTGTCCTCATTCAGCAGAACTTGTGACACTGCACAAAGAGTAAATTGTTGGCCACTGAATTGTAATGACTTTCACTCATCTGGTCTGCTTTGGGAATGTATTCTTGGTTACAAAATCTAGTTCAGTGAGGTTCTGTGCATCTGAGAATTGAAGAAGACAGGCACCAGAGCTGAGGGCAGCTTAGGATTACAAAGCGTTTCTCCATCTTCACTAGACACCTGCACCAAGTGCCTTTTGATTCACACAGTGAACATCTGACACAAGCAATGTTTGAAAGGCAAAGCTGATATTTTCAAACACTAGAAGATGTCCCAGTGACAACGTCTGGGACAGAGAGAACGTCTGAATGTGTACAGAGTTCCTCAGATCCAAAGCTGAACCGTCAGGATTCTCAGTTATGCTCAGAGTAACATCTGTGCATTTGTATGCACAACACCTTCAATTATACACAAAAACAGGTTTACAGGTCAGTCTGTAGGTAACCACATTACCTAAATAGATACCTAACAACTGGAATTGTGGCTCCCACAGCTTTCAGCTAAGCTACAACAGGCCTGAACATTTACTGACTATGGTCTCCTCCTCCCTCTTCATCACTCTAACATCTATGAAGGGTTGGATCAGTTGAACTCCAGAGGCTCCTTCCCACCTAAATAACTGTATAATCATCCTCTGTCTCTTTAGGACACATTTGCTTGCAGTGAATATACAGAGAAACGATAATCTAAGCTACATTAATGTTTCTCAACAGAATAAGCTCTCCAGAATCAGTCTGAAACTCTGTACAATTTGTAATATTTTCAGGAAAGGCCACTGACACAGAGTATTCTGTAAGGGGAACCAGCATCACACCACAAAACAACATGCAATGACTTACAAAGATTTCAGTTACTACATAACAGAGTTGTACAGCATACACACAACACGGCTTTTCATTTTCTTTACCTCTGAACAACAGTTCTCCTCAGTGCACAGCATGCTGCCTTCAGTGAAACCACACACACGGTGCAAAGCTCCTTTCCTTGGCCGTGGTGTTACCTGAGTCTCATTCTACAGGAAGACTTTACATACAGTCTCCAAGGATTTCCAATATTTATCTTTCTAAGCAAAATAGGTGCTTTCAAATACTGCAGCATAACTTTCAGAGGCTCAGAAACCTCCCTTACCTCTTTCTTTACCTCCTCCTCATCTTCCAGAGTCAGTGCAGCTAGTTGCTTGGCTCTCTGCTCCATCAAGTTTACGTATCTGATTGGATTGGATAAGGCCTCAATCACATCTAGAAATAAGGCAAATACTTGAGTTTCAAAGCCCTCCTGTTATGGTTCCAGTGCTCCTCAGGGTTTAAGAAAGAGGCAGTATTTTCCACACAGGTCTGCTGCTGATAGATACTCCTAGGACCCAGAAGGAGCAGTGGAGGGGAGGACACCACCATGTACAAATACAAACCCTCTTTGATTTTGTGCTTGGGTCTCACGGGTGTGCATTTTCTGCAGGCTTTTTATTATACATTTTTGAAGCTTACAGCATCAGCCCATTAGGATCCTGCCTCACATGAGGCACAGAGAGGCAAAAAGTTCTGTAAAAGTTCCGTCGTTTAAAAAAACTGAAATAGCTACGCAGAATACTGTTTTTCACTGGAGATGGTCTTTCACAGTATGGCATTTAAACCTATCCTTGTTTGCAGCCAATGCCAAAATACAATTCTCTACCTTAAGCACGGCTCTTTGCTTAGGGAACAGTTACACCCCAGTGTGTCGTGCAAGCAAAGTTTCATTTGTGTTCCAATGGCAAATGCCCGGGGTATTTCCTCCTTTAGAGTCTGCTGAAAATAAAAGAGTTGGCCCTAATCCCAAACCTCAGGCAAGTCCCTGTAAATCAGGCCATCTCCTGCCAGTGATGAGACAGAATGATCCATCAGATGCAGGCCTTTATTCACAGGGCTGTTATCCCAATCTGGCAAGTCATCTACACCACATGTATTTTGTGTTTCAATTAACCTTTATATTCCCCAGTAGGAAAATGTCACCAAATTACCTGCATAAGTATCAGGTACATAGTCTTTGACCTCTATGTACACAAAGAGGGCTGGCAGTGTCAAAGGCTGGTTCCTCTCATTCCTCAAACAGATGTAGTGATAGCCTGCAAAATAAAGAGACAGCCAGTTCAGAAAATAAACCCTTCCACAGGCATTTCCAATGTAATTGTGTTATCATTTGTTATTTATAGTGTGGCTCCAACTAAGCAGCCAACTCCAGGGACTCCTGGAAGGGAAAGATTTACCTGAAGGGTTTCAGGGGGAAGTTCACAGACACAGGACTCTTGGATAGGCATGTGATACTGCCTTTTAAAATCATATTTTCCCTTTATTTTTACATACGTAAATAATGCTGAAAATTGTAATTTATTTAATTTTTTATGCATTCTCTTTTATTACCTCTGTCTGGATGCTTTTTAGTTTCATAGCTCTTTCTCAATTTTCAAGAGTCTTCCATCAAGTTAGCTCCCCAAAATGCCTCACTGTACATTCAGACACATTACCAGTAGTTTAAAGACGGTGATGGAAGTGCACAGGAATGGGAGAAAAGGAATTCCAGCTCCACCAAACTCACACAGCATTGCAGTGCTGCAAAGCTGCACCCTCTGCCTCACAAATTGGTGTCTCTCTCACCATGCCTGAGGCTGCTCTCCTAAGGCATGGATTGGGAGCTGCACACGTGTCAGGATACGAGTCATGAGCAGGATGCATTTATCTGGGGGAATCTTGGCTGATGGGAACAACTCCCTCTCCAAGTAACAGCTAAATCCTTGCTTTGGGAATAGTGGTAACTCTGTGGATTTGTGTGACAGTATCATACAGTTTTCAACAGCATCTCAGCAAAGAGAGAAATGACACACTACAAAGGGTTCTCAGTTCTCTCAACTCCTCCAGCAAATTTTCAGTATTTAAATAAACTAACCCCAACATGCTGCTCTCCATCACATGGTGTAAACTAATGATTACTCGAGTCAAAAGGACAGAAAATAGGCCTGTGGGTAACAGCTCTCAGAAGTCCTTGCATGATTTCACACAGTGGTCTTTGTTCTAAGGAGCACAAGCTCAAAAGCAGGTCCAGGATTCGGTGATGTGATGAATGGACTCTGTGCTGCACGTAGGGCAAGGCTCATGAGAGGGGACCCGTGGCCAGAGCTCACTTTTACCACAGGGGGGAAAACGCTCTCATCCCCCTTCTCCTCCCCAATCACCCAGCTTCCTCTGGAGCTTGGCAGATCCCCCGGGAGGCAGTTACAGCCACTGAGCCAGCAGAAAATGCAGCTGGGGTAAAACAGCTTTCTGCTGGATTGATAAACTGAGTTGGCTCATGAAAAAGGTGTGGAGATTCTTCTTCAGGAATAATATGGGCAACTGTAAGATACAGAGACAGGAGAGTTTTGTGCTACTGCTGGGACTGGCTAGATAAGGTACAGATAGAGATATTCTTCCTTTTGCAGTGTGAGTGAAGCTGGAAGCATGTTTATGGCCCATATGCTTGCCCTAATTTAGTTTCCTCCCCTCACTGGAAAAGCTGGCACTGAATTTGAACACTCCTCTTGCTCAAACTGCCAATGTCACTGCATCCTTCTGAAAAAGGATCTCTAACAAGGCTCTGGCCTGGAAAACAAGGGCTGAGCTGTTGCACAAGACAATTCCCATTTAAGTGGCCACTAATTATAACAGAAATAATAATATAATTTAGAAGAGACCACTAATGATATTTTTCTTTTAATTTTCAGCGATGAAGATGAAAGTATTTTTGGGTTGATTTAAAGGTGTTACAGAGATACAACAGCTTGCATATAGGTCAGTCTTTGCATGAGTGTAGAAATTACGTGAGAGGAGCATACTTTAACTCCCAGCCATCTTCTATTCCCACAAAGATGGCATCAAAGTTGGCTGTTGCTGCCCTCTTTCCTCTTAAAAGTGTACAGTTGCACTATTTAGCATAAACCTGGCCAGCAGGAAGTTGATGTACTGGAGACAAGGAAGTACCAACCATGCCTTTGATGACTTAATTCTATTGGTTTTCCTAAATTTAAATTTCTGGTGAAATATGGTATTTTTCTTTTTCAAAGCTGAGACAGATTATTCAAATAATAGTCTGATTTACAGCAGTTGAGATTCTGCCTTGCTGTTTCTCTTCACTCCACAATGTCTGTCTCAATGGAGAAACAGGTTTACCTGGTCGAATTGCTGAGACCGGTAATATCCGATGACCAATAAACTTCCCTCCTTCTTCGTACACTGCCAGCCTCAAACACGCCAGGGAAGGTAAAACCACCTAGACAAGAATCAGAAAAGGTTACTAAACCATCCTACTAAGCTAGGGATCTTTACTACTACTTGAAAAATTGTGTAGCATAATCCATCTCGTTTACCTACTTAGTGCGAATCTACATAGAAATACACATATTTTAAATTTGGCCAAAAATATGCCTTGATTTTTTTCAGAATATATGCCATTGAAAGAAAAGATAAGAAAAAAACAACAATCCAAACCTCAGAGCTTCTCTAATTTATTTTCAGCATTACTAAAAATAGTAGCCTATGCCTCCCTGAGCACAGAGGCAGTCAGGCACGATCGTTAACTAAATAGAGAAACCAAGTACACTAATTAGAAGTTCATTGCAGAAGAAAAATGCTAGTGATGTTTCCAAACTTGAGCTCTGGCAGGCTGCCAAAGGAAAGTCATTCAGAAGGCCAAATATTCAGGGAAAAGAGCCCTACTCCTTAGAAAGCAGTGCTGCAAGTACCCACTATATAAACATCTCTGTGAACTGCATTTGCTGGGAGAAATCTGAAATAAATTATTTTACACATACCTGGACTCAGGAGAGTCCATATATATAGAAAGATAGATATATATACACACTTAACCAGGGTAGTCAATAAGCAAAGCCAGAGATTCTGTTCAAATTTTGGCTTAAAGTGGATTGCAGAGCACAACAGGACATTCACCTTGCACAGTCCTAAAACATGCTCAGTGTTTTCTGCTCCTTTAAAGTTTAGAGAATTATGTCTGGGTGATACTGTTCAAATTGCATGAGCAGCTCAAAAGGTTATGTCTCAAGTGGGTGGGATTTATGTGGTTTCCTCACCTGGGCTGTATTTATACAGCACAATCCAGTGCTGAGCACAGATAGCAGATTGCTTTGGCTGTGCCAGCTCAGCCAGCAGGTCACCAGGGCTGTATCCACATTGTCCTGCTCCCAGGTTACCAGGAGGGCTGCTCAGCCAAGGCAAAATGCCATGGCCATTCAGCTGAGCTGCTGCTGGGCTCTGTGTGTGCTGATCCCATCACCACA
Source organism: Pipra filicauda (assembly GCF_003945595.2). Lineage (NCBI taxonomy): Eukaryota > Metazoa > Chordata > Aves > Passeriformes > Pipridae > Pipra > Pipra filicauda. The sequence continues at coordinate 955,288 of NW_024104953.1, read as the reverse complement.
TCTGCTGTGCCAGGGAAACAACCAAGGTGACCTCAAACTCACTTATTTTAGCAGGAGCTGGCACAACAAGAGAAGCCAAAGTTCAGCAAAAGTGGTTAACAACAAACAGTTCAAGAACTAACTATTCAGAATCTCTTCTTCTTCTTTCTAACAAATGCAAAGTTTCAGTAATGAAATGTCCCACTGGGCAGAGATAAAAAAAGCACAATGCCCTTAAGTGCTACACTGACCTTCTTAAACACTATGGCTTCCTCCTCCCAGACGGGATTAACTGCATTGCCTTGAGAGGTCTTGGTCTTCAAAGCTTTTCTTCTGGTGTCCACAGGCAGGCCAAACATGTCCACTTCTACGTAGGTACCGACTTTTTTATCAGACAGAAACTGGCCTGAAATTATCTGAAGCCAAAACAAAGGAGGATCGTTAAGAGACCACTTTGGTGGATTAGGAAATGAGTGGCTGAAATGCAGATGGATAATTCCCATTAGTGATCAGGTAGTATGCATTCAAAATAAAACCAAAACAAAGCTAAACCCACAACAAACAGAAAAAAAACCAAACCCACTGTTTCATCGCAGACACAGCAAAACAACTTGTGAGGCCTGGTTTCCTGTGACCCCGCGGTCCTGAATTCCCCTATGAGCTATAATGTGGTTGGGATTATGCTGCTGCCCTCCCCTCAGCAGGAATACTCATTTGGATCTCATCCTCAGTCTGGCTGCCTAGTTTCACAACACGGTATCTTTGAGAACTCCTAAGTTCTATCCAGTCTCAACAACAGGTTCAAAAAATGCTGGGGGCAAAAAAAAAAAAAATGGTATAAACAGCAGAGAGATTATAGCTGTGAGGGAGGAAAAAAAATTCAGAAGTTGATATTCTAAGAAAGGCCCTTCACAGAGGGTGAGGAGTTTTACTACGGAAGAAGGGTCTGCAATTTGTTCAGGAAGCTGAGGAGGCACAGGAGTGTGTAGCAGCATCACTGTACCTTAACAAACTGAGGCTTGCCTAAAGCAAATCTTAATCCATTCTCAGCTGTATCTTGTATAAGCACTGACATTATAACCAGCAGAGCCTTCCCTGAGCAGGCAGGAACAGCTGACATCTCTCCTGGATGCTCATTCCTGCTAAAAACTCTGTGCATCTCCTAATAGCTATTGAATGACTTCCACCTCCATTTACTATAATTGCAGAAGAAAGTGCCTCTAAACCCCCAGGAGGGCACTGAAAGCTCCTGTGATTACAGGTCACCACAGAAGGTCATCCCACACATCCTCTTTTTTTACTGTGCATGTCATCACATTATTCCTTTATTCACCTCCCTCCCAGCATGGCTCTGCTCCTGCCTGCAGCCTGAGAGGAAATGCTTGTTTGCTCCCAGTGAAAACAGGAGGATATTTTGCAGGTGGATTCCAAATTACAGACACTGTTCTCATGGACAAGTCCATTAAAGGAGTAGCAGGACTTGAGGAAGTTGATGGTTTTATAACTGGAGATAGACAGAGCATCAATTTGTCACCCTGGCATAGCCAACTCAATCTATCCCCCTAAATATTCATGCGAGTAGTTCTCAGTTTGCAGGCTCCTGGCAGTCCTTGAACTTCATTAGAGGTCCTTCAAAAGAAAAGCAAGTTGGCAATGAATTGCAGCTGACATTTATGGTTCCACAGTTCTGCTGGAGAACTTTCAGAGAACCACAAAAATTTATTTACACTAAACACTGTGGTGTTCCAGCTATTCCAGTCCAACCTCCCACTTCACAACAGCGTGTTTTAAATCCAGCCCTTTGTTACTAAAAACACAGCCCAGCTGCTCTTAAATCCATTGCCTTCCCAATTCTGTGATGCTGTGACTCTGTAATTACTTCTGCAGAAAAGAATACGTACAATAAAAATGCATTTATTTACCCTACAACATGAAATGTGAGGTAGAATTTAAAAATTAAATGTCACTCCCTGAAATTAAATGTATTTTATTTTCTTGACTTAGTATAGCCATATCCTAGGTCATTGCACAACAGAAATATAAATATATCTATGCTCTAACATTTCCATGGGAGTATTTCCACCGGCTTTGTACATACCTTGACAGACAAGGTGTTGGCTACTATTCCATCCACTATTCCTTCAGTAAATGGATCAAAGTGTTTGTCTGGTCTTCTCATGAACTCTGGCTTTAACCTGTACCCACTTTTGCCATTGTACTCATACATTCCCATGTTTATTTGCATAGACAAATCTAGGTGTTAAAAACATTGATAAGAATTAAGTTCTGGATAGATGATAATTTAAAAAAGCAATAAAATAACAACAATTACTGTAATTTCATACTGACTGTAACAGAACTAGTAAAAATCTGTGTTAAAAATGTTAATTAGCAGCTCTGTACTATAATTCAATCACTGGATACCTTTTGATGCATAAAAGCCTTTCCTACCTATGAATCAGAAACTCTATCAAAGAACTGGACACATACAGGTTTCAAAATGCAGAGAACAGCTCAGCTTACCTACAGTTTGGAAGTTGAGAGCAACCATTTGGCAGCCAGCATTCCAAAAGACCTGTGGCATGTAGTTGGAAGAATCCACACGTGTTCCCTTGGGGTAAATTCGGCTCAGCTGCATTTTGTTGTATCTAAATGGTGAGTAGTTAAGATACAGTACACGTGACAAAAATCACTCTGCAGAGAGGTGCAACTGCAGTGTGAAGTGCAGGTGTTCCTTGCAGGATGGCAGTGGGTTCCTTATTGGATTTCTGCAACCGTAAGGCTTCCGGAGGGCCACAATTTTGTAGGAGATAGGATAAATACGGGGCAATTAAAGGCGCTGTTTGTTCCTGTATAAAAGATCACGTTCATAAAATTCCATTTATCATTACGGTTTCTAATTTGGGATTTTCCTAAGGTTACATTTATAGAGGCCAGTTAGCTGTAAACAGGGAATCTTCCTCTGAAGCAGGGAGAGATGTTCAGTTTGAGGCACTATTTTATCCTGATCGTTCATTCTAAACTGCAGCCATGGCGAGAGATATTGGATCAAAAGGTCTAAACAGAACGTTCCTTAGCTTTCCTTTAGAAGTCATTAAAAAAACCCCAAACAACTATGTGGCAATAAACCAGCTCAGAGTTCTCAGAAGTAGAGGTATGATGGGAAAGCGAGCACCTTGCAAAAAAAGAAGTCAGCTACATTTTGACAATTTGCTCACCATAACTTGTATCACTTCATACAGGATGATAAATTTAACAATGACAATACAAAGAATCAGGTCTTCAATATGTAGTTTATGCCTATTCCCTCTAGTCCTAGCCCGCAGCACAAGGACTCATGACAATTTTTAAATTAGCTCATCAGAACTCAGGCCAATTAATTCATTTAGAAAGACAGTCAAATCTACAAATTTCATTTATGTTCCCTATTTCCCCAGCTCCTGTCTCCAAATTTCAATAAAGCTCTGTAACAGATCTCAGACACAGAGAGACTTAGAAAGCAGCTTTCTGAAAGTCAAGGATACTCCACGAATTCCACAGGAGACTTGGTCAGCTGCTCCAGCCCTTTGGTTTCCACAAAGGAAGACATTTCAAAACTTTTGTTGCGCTCTGGAAGTTCAAAGGGGAGATAAAACCAGGGACACGTCAGAGCAGGAAATGTGTGCGACACCTGAGCTCCTCCTAAGCATTTGAGTCAGTAGGACTAACTATTAATTTGTGTATCATTTGTTACTCACCTTTGGCTGATGTGGGCACAGCCTTTCAATGCACCCAAGCCTAATGTGCAGCAGAGAGCCTAAGTCCTAAGACCCTTCTAAGCTTTTTCCTTTACACCTTTCTAGAGAAGGTAAGGATTCATCCCAATCAGCTGCGTATGCTGCCCGAAAGGGGCCACAGCACTGGAGGTCACATCCATTGCTTATCTCAGCACTGGCCTCTTTAAAAATGAGGGAAGTGGGGCCTGTGTTGGAGTAAGATCTCTCTAGCCTCACCACTTCATTGAAAGCCAACAACGAGACAGAGAAAACTGGCCTCATGGAGTTTTAGAAGGAATTGTGCTGCAGCAATCCAGGGATGGCCAGGAGGTCAGCCTGGCCAGCTCCTTGGAGTCAAACTGTGAAGCTGCAGGAAGGGGATAAAACTGAACAAAAGCACTTGTCTTGTAGAGAGAAGCAGGACAGAAACAGGTGGGCACTTTCCTCATAGGAAGCCAAAAAGGAAGCAGTGGATCCAAAGAAATGAAGAATTGGATAGTTTGGGCCAATGTGAGAGGAAAATGTGCTGCCAGCCTGTGAGCTACAAACCATTCTCAGGGTATGCTGGAGTCAGAGCACGAACATGGTGTTCCAAAAGGGATTCTCTCCCTCCAGGAGAGCAGAGACTGAGACTTTATTGTGGTCCCTATTTCTAAATAGTAGCCATCATGTTACTGCTTTTATTCATAGCTGTTACCTCCTAATGGTGAAAGATTTCTGTGGTTCCCTAGAGGTGCTCTCCTACCACTCCCTCTTCCTTTCCAACACACAATATCCTCTCTTTCTCCAGACTGTTCCAGCCAGCTCAATTCCATCTCAGCTCCTCATAAACACACTGAGATTATTCTTATTCCAGCTTTCCCCTTACTGATGGGATGGCACTAACCACACACACATACACTGCACTTATTCCATTTAGAACAGAGGTGTTGAATTTGTTATATTAATAAACTCTTATCTCTCAGCCTTATCTTAAAGTAGAGCATCTGTAGGAAACCAGAACTAGTATCTGTTAAAGGATTCAGTTATGAACTGTCCAGGGCTTAATCAAACTCCTAATTAAAATAAGAACAATTATTTCCTTGTAATAGCTGGAGAGAATAAGGAACCTGCCCTTTGAAGAAAAGACTGTGCAGGACAGACATTTCTCTCTACTGACAGATGCTTATACCATGTTATCTTGTCAGGAGGAAGTCACTACACAGTGAACAAAAAACTCATTGAAAAACTGTCTGAAAAACATGGAAAAATACAGTTACAGCTACTTGCTGTCAGAGAGAGGGAACATTTCTGGTGAGGGCAATCAGGGGACTGGTACAGATCCACGGCTATTCAATATTTCTGTTAACAAGTCGGGTGCAAGACCAGAAAATGCACCTTTAAAATGTGGGAGTGACAGAAGCAGTGAGGTGCTGTGGAGGCCAGGATCACAAATCCAAACTAATTCTGAATTAGCAAATATTAAAATAGAAAAATGCCGTAACAATGAAACAATGAAACTGTATAAAACACCAGCATGGGTCTCTACACTTCTGGATCCCTTACACTTCTGGATCTCTTATACTTGAGGTCAAGTAAACAAAAGTAAAATTTCCTGGAAAGAACTGGATAGGCAGCAAACTAAGAAACAGTCCTAATCTAATTCCTTCTTTATTCAGCTCATCCTCACTGAATTTAATGAAGATCCAGCAGTGAGTCCGGGCCAGGACTAAGACTAGAACCCACAAGTCATGCTTTAACCAGCCAGCAACATTTACCACCTGAGGCCTCTGCTTTAATGAACAGGCCACGTGTTCCACATAACAATTTTTTCTGATAGAAACACTAGAAATTTAATTCCTTAATATTATGAGTTCACAGACACAGTATGATTGATCAAAGGTCACATCAAAACTTAGGATAAAAATCTGGACAGCGGCAGCTCTCTACAAAACACAAAATTTGGAAAGGCACAGGCATGTGAACAGAAAAAAACAAGACAATTTTACAGCAGCTGCATCAACTTGTCCTGCTAGGATTCACATGGCTTCCTTTCCAGAAGGCACATCTCCTTCCCACTGTGTTCTTGTAATTCTCATTAGAGCTGAAGGAGATTACAAACATCCAAAGGGACACTACTCCAGGGAATAAGCCCAGCTCCCTGCATGATTTTGTGACTGCCTGTGTGTGTGTCAGTATAAATACCCACATGCAAATGAACAGTTGGTAACTTCTTACATGTTTATTATTCATCACAAGTAAATGCAAAATCTTGTACAGAGACATGGACTGAGGCAAAAATTACCTGTCCTCTGCCAAGGCCACCACGGATCTGGAATAAATTAAAGTGCTATACACTTCCTTAACTAAAAAGTGCCAAAAGCACATTAAAACCTGTCAAAACAAAGTGAAAAAGGGCAGGCAAACAGTAGGGGGTGGTGCACCAAGGAAGGGAAAGATGCTGCAGTGTTTACCAAGGATGCCACTGAGAGCATTCCTAGCAAGGCATCTTCTGTAAAAGTCAGCAGGGGATGAAATTATGGCCTTTCTATACAACACATGGAGGCAGGAAAAGAGTGAATTTGCATATGGGGAAGGGCACACTCTGCTTCCTCTGAATCTTCTATAACATAGCAGAGGCAAAATAGAAGTAGGAATATATTTATGACCACCTCTCTCAAACTGCTTAAGTTACTCCACAGCCATGGGCAACAAAGGCAAGGTAATTGTCAAGAATGGTTTCGAAATGTCAGCATGTTTCCTGTTGATGAAGTTGGGTATTTTGACTAAAAGAGGTTTCAAAATAAAAATGGATTTATTTGGCCTGATACCAAGGGAACACTTTCTGTCCATGTGTCTGTACCTGACTGAGAGGAAGCCAAGCAGCATTTCTCCAGAACCTTCTGCCAAAGGCTTGCTAGGTAATTTCCAGTGGGAGGTGTTGCTCATGCTTAGCTTACTTACTTTTTGATACCTCGAATGACTCAAACTTCACAGGTTGAATGTAGTTCACCAGGTTAGACATCTCTTCCGTGGCCATGGCCTCGCTCCCAGCAGTACCCTGGGGCAGAGAAGGGAAAAAGGCTGCAGCTTGGATCTGCCCATCAGGGGCCACAAACACCAAAGACCAGTTCTCTATCAGGTGTGGCATCTTCCCCTGACCCTGGCTCAGTGAAGGCAATGCTTCACATAGGGAGCATCACACAGTAAAGAAGAAAATTTACCATGAAATGTAAATTTTACCTTAAACTGCTGCCATATTCATTCTTTTTATGTGACTCCTATGGAAGGGACTGCATTACCTTTACACAAGCACAGTGCTGAGCACATTTATAAGTGCTGCTGGATAAATAATAAATGCAGCTCTAAGCTTGGGATGTCAAGTTTTTCTTCTAACAATGCTAAACACATCACAAGCGGCTGCTCAAAACAGATCAGCCGTGGTGCTATTCGTTCCTTATCTTCAGAAAATTAAAGTACAAATAAACAAAGCAAGGACGTGCTTCCAAACCGATTAACAACCGGTTCGGGAAAGCTGGTGTTGTGCTTCCCGGTGCTCTGCCTCCCTCTCTCCACTGGATGGCAGCCCCGCTCCTGGTAACGCGCGCCAACCCGCAGCCGCTGGAACCGACCCATCCCCGCAACACACATCTGCACCCTTACTTCATCCATCGACGACTTCTTACAGTCATCGTCATAGTCATCATCATCGTCGCTCTCCATGTCTGCTTCTCCTGCAAAGTTTCAAGCAGAAGGTAATTACTGGCTGAAGCAACAGTTACAATCATCAGCGACAAATCCAACAAAGATGTGCAAGTAGCACTGCTTGAAGGAGACTGAGTTGTACATGTGCTTTTTGTCACCACACAAATCAAACATGCTGGTCTTGAGGGATTCGTGATTCATCCCTCTTCAGCACTGATTTAAGTTCTTATTGCCCAACCAAGCTAAAACTCTTCCTCTGCAGCTGTCTGAAGCTTTGGGAATCAGCACTGACAAGGAGTGGAGTGTGTGGACACGGCATCACAAACTGCTTTGGAGAGATATTCCCATGTTTGGGGCACAGCCCCAGGGGGTGGAGATGTGAGTTCAAACTCCTGCTGTTGCAAGATCCGTGCAGGACCTCCAGTGGATGCCTCACCCCCTCCGAGGAGCTCGCACGTAACACCACGGTCAGGGTGAGGAAATCACACACGAAAGCTGATGAGATTCTCATGTGCTGTGCTATCAAGGGCTGCTCGGCAAAATCCATCTGTTCTCAACGTATCCCAGCCTGTGGACTGAGGCAGCGCAGCTGGGAGGGGCTGGCACGGCAGCCAAACTGCAGGAACTGGGCTCCAACTCCCCTGGCAGACCGCCGTGGTGCTCCTCCGTCAGGGCTCCGGCGGCAGAGCCCAGCTGCACCGGCTGAGGGCACTGTGAGCCAAAAAATGCGAGCGCGATGCAAAAGGCTCATCCTTTCCCCCAAAATTGTGCTCAGAGTAAAGAGGACCAGATAAAACGCATTTACTGCCTTGCTCCCAGTCGCTGTGCACTCATCAAATTCCTCTGGGCAAGACACAAGTTCTTTAATGTTAATTAATGGATGCCTCCCCTCGCCTCCAAAATGTTTTGATTTGGTTGCATCAGAAATTAAACCATTAAGGAATATCAAGCTTATCTTTCTCTTTAGAAACTCCCCCTGAGGGCCTGGCTGTCATAAAGTGTACATTGTGCATCCGAAGAAGACTCTGGAAAAGAACATTTAACTTATACTGCAGTCACCAATCCACACCTACAAGATAACTGACAACTCTCTCTAAAGATTTTATTCCACAAACCTTTCGGCTTGTTTCAGCAGTGGCAGCAAAAAAAATCTGACTACTGTGCAGCATTCCCAAACTCTCCAGAGAATGGTATTTCAGTCTCAGTTTCTCCTGTCAATTTAGGGTCTAATCCAAAGCCCACTGAGTCAATAAACTGCTCTTTGTTCCAGCAGGCCTTGAATCATGCCCAGTGGGACCCTTCTGAACATGGAGAGCACATGAGTGTGCCTTTCACAACCAAATGATGACTACCCAGGCTGCATTTCCTTCCAGATGCAGATGTTGAAATGTCAGGCTTTTATTCATCAACACATTTCTTCCTGAACGTTTCATTGAAGAAAATAACACGATTGCTCAACGGGCTCCAGGGATGGCTCCAGAAACCTCAGCACAGTGCACGGACCCAGCCCAGCTCTCACAGGATTCGCAGTGACAATCTTGGGATGGGAAGCTTTCAAATGATTTAACCAGACTGGCAAAATAACACTTTGCACAGCCCACAAAATGGGGGATGCAGGCAGATTCCAGCCAACTTGCAGTGCTGAGATACATGTCAGCCTGCTCTTGCTGGAAGTGTCCAGGGGGGAAAGTATGCAACACATCACTGGTTTATTTGAAAATACTTAACAGGGACACTCCCAAGGAGATCAGAGCTCATTTTCAAGTTCTGCATCAGGCAGCAAGACTGTGACAGGATTGCAAACACAGAATAAAAATGAGTGGTTTAGAAAGCATGACTACATCTGCATTGCCTTTCACCCAGTGGCAGGGTCCTGTGCTCACACCCAACCCTCCCTGTCACACTGCAGGGACACAAAGCCAGAGCAAGCCTGGGCCAGGCTGAGGAGATGTCTGTGCTCTGGACACCTTAGTGCTCACTGATCCCACTGTGGTGCCATCCCTTCCCAGGAGGGCACAGACACTGGGCACCTCCAGCATGCATGTGAGAGCTTAAGGGACAATTAGCTCTAATGGCATAATCACAATTTGCATTTAGATGGGGCTACAAACCCAGGTAAGGACAGGACCTCTCCACACTATGTGGCACACAAATGCAGGGAGAATAGAGAGCCCTGTTCTAAGGCTTGCCCTGCAAACAGAGACAAAAGCCTGCCCACGGACAGGGGCAGACAGAAGAATTCCAAGAAATTAAAGGATGTGGCTCCCTAACACAACAGATAAGTTACAACACAGAAACTGTCAACTACTGGTAGGTAGAAGGGCACAGGAAACTCCTCAGTGGGGCAGTTTCAAGGACATTTTCCAGGAGCTGTCCCTAGTGAGTGGGGCAGTGTGGGGAAGGCATAGAAGTGCTCCTTGGGCAATGTAATGAGTGGACAAAGGAGGCTGAATCCCAGCAGGTGGGTAGAGGGGTTCCACACAGTAATACTGAATGGAGGATGAGAAGGAGAGCTGGGGACAACAAGCCATATCCCTGTTACCAGGGGCAAGAAAGAGTGTGCTGAACATTATCCATCCTCACCGTTCCTCAGCAGCACACCAGATACCGAGAGCCTAAAAAACCAAAAGGTTAGACAGGGCTTGAAAGTCAGAGGGATCTGGTAATCTGCTTTCTCAGACCCCTTCAAAGTAACAGCCAGCATGGATTACGAATGTGGTACTTGCTGGTGCAGCTTGTTAGCTCTGTAACATTTAGGCAGCCACCAGTACCTCAGAGGGAATCACCTTTGGGGTTGTTTTCCACTGTATGTCAGCACTTGCTGATTTTTAAAAAGGAGAAAAGTAAATTTTATTCAGTTTGCTAATGGTTATTTTGCTTTGTAACAATGGGCCATGGCCTCAGCTGGCAAGCAGCAGCACTGTACTAATGCATTTACATACACCCAGCCTAAACCCTTTTATCCAGTTTTCTATTTAAGCATCAGGAAATCATGGAGCCAATTCTACCCCCTCTCTCTGTCTTCCTGTGATTCTTCCCTTGCAGCACCCACTAGTCTGACAAAAAACATCATCCTATCAGTGAGAAACTAACAATCTGCTTGGAAATTTAAATAGTGTTCAATTAGCAAGTTTTAGCTACTTTCAGTATGGGCCTCCTTTTGGTGAAATGTATGACCCTGCAGAACTGCCACTGCTCTTTCTGCACTGGAACAGAACTTGGAAAATCTTCCTTATTTACTTCTGCTCATTGTGCAAAACCAGCCAGGTCTAAGCTGCTTGTTGCCAAAACTACAATCTACTTCATTTTCTGCTTTGTCAGCGTTGCTGCACTTTTAGGAGAAGTTTTTTCCACTGACAGATATGCCCTACTGAAGTTACTTTTTACAGCAGGTTCATGAGCATCCTGCAAGGCATTCCACAAAGCTCGTTTCGGAATTCTTTAATTATTGCTACTATATCACTTTCATATGGTGTGTCTTATAAACATATCAAAAGCCTGGTTTATTTGGGTTTCAATCTGACCTCAAGCAGTGTAAGACACTTACTGTAACAGCTGAAGTAAGAACCTCCACGGTCTTTGCACTGCTGTGAAAAAACTCATTTAGAATCTCGAGAAGACTAAATCAGCACAACTTCCTCCTGGAGATCAGCAGCAGCTCTGACAGGAGCTATACAGCCCAACAGAGCTATCTGAATAACGTGCCCAACTTGCCAAATGTAAAGATTATATTAAGGTTGGAGCAGTGAAACACTTCATGTTAAGAATCAGGCTTCCTTTAGTGAGTCTGTAGTTGCATTACAGACGTTGGTGTTGGGTACAGAGGAGCACAAGTGCTCCAGCATCACCTGTTGCTGATGTGGAGATGCACAAAGGAATGAGACAGTGAGAAGAAGGGTGTCTTGATGACTGCTGAGCTCTGCTTCTTGCTGGGTCTTGCCACATGGGTCTCATAAAATGGTGATTTTTTTTTTTTTCTTAAACGTTCCCAGACAGCAAACTGGCACCTGATTTACACAAGCACATTTACATCCTCATAGCTCTGAGCTGTAGCTGAAACCTCCAGAGCTGTGCTCTGAATACTTAAAAATTCAAAGTACTCTTGAAAAATGAGATCCTGGGTGTTCCTTGTCAGTCATCCTTAAACTGTTCCTGAGCTTTGTCAGGTTCGTCTGTCCTTAGGTAAGATTGACTTAATTTTCTTTCACTTCCCACAGGTACTGTCCAGATAAATTCACTGCTGCCTGGCAAGAGCTCATGCTCAGCCTGGATACCCCCACAGAGATTCACTGAGGATGCAGTATCTGGGATCAAGTATTGATCCAGAGAGAGGGAAAATACTGACTAACTGCATTCTCCAAAAGAGGCACAAGTCCTCAAGGAGAAACAGGGGCTGACACCAGCATTACAAGCAATGCATTCTGGCAGTCACGGCTGAGCCAAGTGACCACATCAATTTTGCAGTCTCAGTTCCAGCATTTTCTAATTTGTAAGTGTTCCTCTGCATAATCAGAAGCTGTTACAGAGGTAATACAGACCTAATATTCACAGTTAATTTGTAAAATTACACACCCTGTTATGAGACTGACCCTCCTGCCTTGCAGCAGCATCAACATCTACATTCCCAGCCCAGGTCTTTTCCTAGAAAAGCTCCCAGAGAGGCTCCTGAAAGACAAAGCTGTTGCCCTCTATGCAAAACCAGGCCCTGAGAAAGCAGAAGACACGTACTTTGCCACCGGTTCCCACCATGTGCTGGTAACAAAAATGTAGAGTTAGGAACCCAGAGCCGATTTCAAATGGTGGAAAATCATTTGGAACAGACGTTTATTTTCCTGCTGCTTGGGATTTGTCTAAAGCAAATCAAGAAAATAGTATGAAATCATCCCTGACACCAGGATGAATCTTCCTTTGAAATCCAGGCCCTTTTCATAGTTTCTTAAAAACAACAGTTGAAAACTCTTTTTTTGCTTCTAATAGGATAAACAATGTTATCCACAAATGAAGCAGGATTTCTTTCTTTTTAATTCAGCTTGAGGCAAACTGCCAGCAGGAAAATTTTCAGCTCAATTAATCAGAGTTTAGAAAAAAAATTACAAACAATGGAAAAAAGTTTTGTAATGGCAAATGGTAATGAACTTATATTGCAGAAGAGCTTTTGATGTGCTCTATAAGTAATCTACTGCTGAGGCATAAATGCCTATGCCTTTAAGAATCCAGAATTTCAGTCTTGACAGGAGAAGAAATTCCAGTATGGGGAATCAGGATAGAGAGATTTTGTTGCTTGTCTTGCTAGTTGCTAATCTGCTGCGGTGGTTAGGAGCAAACCCTCACATTTTACCTTTTTTCTCTGCACCTCTCTTTGTCTTTCTAGTTTGTATTTAAGCTCTCCAGGACACAGACCATCTCTTACTCATTTCTGTACACCAACACTCACAATGGAGCTCTGAAGACCCCCATAGGCATTACCAGAATATATATGCATTACAGCAACCTTTATATTTCATTTCTGATTTTAAAAATTCTGCTAATAAGAGGAACAAGATAAACATAATACACTGTGCTTCCACTGGCTACATTCCCTGATGGCAGCTCATGGGTAACAAATGTTTATTTGCCGTATTATTTTTGCCTGTTTCCATCTCTGGAACAGAAGAACATCTTTGCATAGAGGTCTGTGATGTGACTAATGCAGGACAACTGCAGGCTGAGCCCTGGTGTCTGAGGAACAGGGATCTCATCCAGTTACCCTAAATCTCGAGACACTGCAGGAAACCAGAGCAGCTCTGCTGGGCAAGGGGTTCAGCGTGAAAGGGCACCAAATGGCAGGCACAGCTCAGAGGCAACAGGAACAAGAAAACATTTGTATTTGATGTTGGGCTCGGGCACCCAGAGAAGGCAGCCAAGGGTGGAGGAGTTGGCAGCTCACTCTGCTTAATAAGCAGTGCAGACAAATGTTAGCACACATCACTGAGCTTTGGGTCATTCCATGGGGGTTGCTCAGCCCTGAGCCTTCAAAGATTACACTCCTGGCTCAAAGACACTTAGTGTTGTTTCCTACTGAGCAAGGCCCACGCTCGTGCATCTGTACCTTGCTGTAAATGGGCTGAGTTACAGCTGAAATTAAGCATTTATGTTTTAGAGAGAAATGTATTTGTAGTCAATTCATACCTGCTCCGGGGGAGGAAGGTTCAAACATACTGGATGTATCACTGCATGTGTTGGAAGCCTGCTCTGACAGCTTCTTTTTTGCACTTCCATCTGCTGACTTATGCGATTTCTTTTTATTCTTCACCAGAATTTTGTACATTAAATCCATGGGGCTTGGAAGGGGAACCCCAGCTTCAAGCTTGCAGAAAAAAAAAAGAAGAGAGATTTGTCATAATAAAAAAAACAAGCTTATGACAACGTCTTAGGGCCCACATGGCACGGGATGGTTTTGTAACCTCTGTGAGCCCCGTTAAAATGAGATGGATTTTGCACAAGACGTAACGGCAACATTAAATGAAACAGGGCTACTGAGGGCACTTAAGAAGGAAAATGCTTTATGAAATGTCTACAGTAATAACCCAAATAAGTATTAGTTCAAATATGAAGGCCCACATTATAAAATGAGGATCATTTGCATTTAGGAGATTAGAATTCACTACATCAGGACAACCTCTGCATAAAAAACGACACTTAAGTCACCAACAGCTCACGCTGTTTAACCCCCTCCTTTAGACTCTGTTTTGAGAGGCTCTATGTGAAGAATGAGACAGGGCTGAAACACCTCAATAAAAATTCACTCAGACATTTGTGATCTGACAAATCCCAAGCCACATTACCGGGTATTTCTCCAGTGGATCCATAAGCAGTGCATCTCCAAATATTAATCTGCAGTACTCTGCCATTTTTGCCTGCTGTTTAGGGCTGAGGGGAAGAAAAGAAAGAAAGAAATGAGTTCTACTAATGCTACAGAGTGAAAGCAGCAGTAATGGAATACTTAATAGCCCTAAACTAGATATAATTTCCCGATGCAATTGCTGTGAATTTTTTAGAAAGACCTAAATATATCATTCAATTATCTTGATTCCTCTGATAGAGTTTATCAAAAGGATCACACATGAGGTAAAGGCACTAGTCAACTGAATAACAGTGAAATAACCATTACATGAATTTGCCTCTTTCAGGCAATGTTTTTATTCAAAGCTTAAATATTTTCCCCCTTCCCTTACTTTATACACATGCCTGGCATTCTTCTCACACAAACACCCCACAACCCCATTTGGATTTTGTCCTTTTGGTCATACCCGACCTAAGGCATAAAACCCAAACCAGTTACCCAGAAAACAGCCTCCAGTGCAGGTGTCCCAAATCTCCCAAGCCAAGGGAACCATTCCCCTCTCTCAGAGACCTTTGTGTCTCTATAAAGCACAGCCACACAGAAGAAGGGGCAGAAGACTTATTTGGGCTGGGCTTCCCCCAAAAGCTTGTTTGGGTATGGGGTCAAATTCCCTTTTCAAAATTTTGTCTAAAATCAGATAAGAGTGTCAATTTTTACCACAGTAAATTACTTCAGCAGTTTTCATGCCACCCTCTAGAAATAAATTGCACCTCGGCAAACTCTACCTGTAATGAATTTTCCCAAAATGCAACCAAAGGATGAAATAATTCCTGCATATCAGCGCTGGAAGCTTTAGGACTGAAGACAGGTTACGTGGCTCAGAAATGTTACTCAAATCATCTTAAAATGCAGCTCAGTGCTTCAGTCACTTTCTAATTCTAGACACTGTGTATTTTTGTTACACGTGCCTGTTTAAAATCTGTAACGTCTGAGCTTAGGTATCTCGCAAGGGTCCCTTTTTTGATGCTCTGCTGGGAAGTCTGAATTAAAGGATGGGATTATATCACTCAATACAACTTCCTCAGCCACAGCTAATTATGATCTGCATATCATGGAAGATCCAGGAATGGCGTAAGCTGTTGTGTTACCATGGAGCTCTTTTTTTTTAAGACAAAATAGAGCTGGGTATATAGGGGGGAAAAAAACAATAAAAGTGCTCATTTTTCTCTTGCAAACCAGGAGTTCAACCAGCACTGCAGCCCTGGCTGGTCATTAGTTACCAACTGGGCACTGCAGCTCTCCCAGGGCAGGATGGAAAATAGAGATGAAGACAAGCAAGGCAGGGGAACTAAGAACCCACAGAGGAGAAGGTGATGGGAAGAACAGGTCAGGAGAAGACATTCTGTTGGATTCTGTTGGCTACTTCCAGCCACCAGCTCCCAGGGGAAATAAAGGCACCTCGCTCCAGCAAGCAGCGGGTATGTGCCAGAAATCCATGGGTCCTTATAGGGAATCTTATTCCAGTCTTCTCCACCAGCGTGCATTTTGAATTGGCTCTTAGAACCCAGAGAGTTCAAAGCACATCTCCTGGAATCATCTGAGCACATTTATTGCAAACGCAGTAATTACATGTGACATCATCATTTTTAAATGGGCACAGCTCCAAAAAAAGCCCTTTCCACAAGAATCCAAAAAAAAAGGCACAAGTTAAATCCAATGAATTTCCAGCTATCACCACAGCTAGAACAAATCCTTCTGCTCTCCTGTGTTTAATTACATGTTTACCTCAAAGAAGGCACAGCGAGAACCTTCATTTTTGCGAACGAGAAAAATGAAATGCAACATTACGCTGGTTCAGTGTATAAATTCCAATGTCACTGCACCCCAGAGGCAGAAAGAAGGGAAATTATGGGAAAAACGAATGGGTTTTAACGCTATATAAAAGCCTCGTGGTAGTAAATAAGGCCAAAGGAGGAAAATCTCGACACTACAAAGTCACTTGTCTTTGTGAACTGGACTATATGCACAGATATTTTTATAAGCTCCTAAGAGGGAATCAGAAGTATTTAGGAGTACCAACTGTGTGGTAGTTATTTTTGGTGTTCCCTCTAATATATAAATCTATGTATGTATTGCTGCAAGACAGTTCATTAGTCATAGCAGATTACATATTAAAGTATTTTAAAAAGTTGGAATACCAGTTACTTTTTATTTTCCCTTCTTTCAAAGCTATGAACCAGAGGAACAGATGAAACACCAACTTTTCTACATCCACATGTTCCCCCAGTTGTGTTAGGAAATAAAAACCCCCGAGTATATCTTGGTCCACATCTATTTTACTGGAAATTCTCTCAGCATTCAAGTATTGTAATGAAAACTGATTGTCTGAAAAGGGTTGACTTTATCTGCTTTATGGTTTTTGCTGTGCAGACATGGGCAGGTAGCACACAGACTACTTATATATGCCCCTCAAAACGTGCCAGGGCAAGGGGAGATAAAAGTGGGAACACGATACCTGGAGATATGGAAATATAAAGAAGATTAAGGAATGTTTTCACTGCCATCATTGTATTGCTCTTTGTTTTACTGTGTTTATACTATGCCTGTTATGAAGGTCAATCACAGAGCTTTTTTGGCACAACTGCACAACCACTGCTCCCAACATTCCGATTTTATCACTTCTGCAGAAATACTTCCTCTGCCCAAGAAAGAGGCACAGATGCTTCCCAGAAGAGTCTAAAATAATTCCAAGTGTAGGATGAAGAAGTGATAAAAAATCCTGTTAATATTTGAAATAACAATTGCAGCAAGAAACCAGCACTATGAATAACTGTAATTAAATTTAATCTTGGAAGCAATCTTATATGGATACTGCTCAAGGATCACTTAACCTTTTTGCTATGTCATCAGTGCCTTTCTAATTATAGAGTGTCTGCTTTCAGATTTTGCAGATTGCTTATCTTCTTGCAAGCCCAATTTCAAACCTCAAGGTCTCCTCGAGGTCTTTTCAACATTTTCAGGGCACCCTTCTATTTTTTGACAGAACCACAGCTTTTCTTAGTGCTGTCTTTTTTTCAGCGTGCATGTTCTGGCTTCAGTATAAACAATGGCATACATAATGTTTTATGTAGTCTAAAAGTTGTGTGCTTGCCTCTTTTTCTATAACCTTCATTGTGTAAAAACAGGCAAGAAAGAACATACTAAGAGAGGAGTTATAGTAAAGAAAATAAAAATTCTTCACAGGGCTGAAAAGATGTCAGAAAGGAGCCCTTCTGGGAAAACACAAATGAGGTGATTTACACAATGTGCTAATAACCATATTTTTGTTTAAGCCAAAGCCAAAATATCTAGGGGACCAGAATTTCACTGCTTATTCACAAAATGACTGTTGTACCTTGAAAATCAGAAAAAAAAAAAACACCTGGTCACCCAGAAGCAGGAACTGATGAAACGGGATTGTTTTTTATTTTTTTGGACATTGATTCTATAAAACCATCAGCACTTTTTGTTAACATTTAGGGCAAAATCCACCTTTGAGATCTAGGAGTAAAACAACATTCAAAAAAAATGGAAAGACAAAAGGAGCATTCCATGAAATTAGGTGAAGGTTTCTGTGAGTGGCATGACTGACTGCAGATTTCTCTAGCAATTAGTGAAGGGATGAGGGGATAATTGCAGCAGACAGTAAAATAACCAGAAATCGCTTTCAGCCCAAGCAAAACCAGCAAACGTACACATGGGAATCTGATGATTTACTGCAGCACAAAATAATAAACACCAATAAAGCCTCAGAAGGAGAAAATATTTGGTACTGGTTTTGCAAACTCGCTTTGCTAAAAACCTGTGCTATAGCAAGGCATGGAAAAGGACATGAAAGAATACACCTAAGGATAATTCATTATTCCACCACTGGAGATTCCTGGAGAGAAAGGTCCAATGGTTTCTTTTGGGCAAACTGCAAAGATCAGAGTAAAGCAGCAGTAACTCTGTTCCCTCTTTGCCACGTTCCTGCAGTATCACACCACCTTTCATTTGGACAGTGCTTCATCTTACAGTTTTGAAGCCACTTTTGTACATGGCTTACATCTGACAGGAGTTTATTTTATAAATTTCTTTCACTTCTTTACTTTCCTAAAATAGCCCAGATCACCCTGGAATAGCTGAAGATTTAAGTCATAATGACTTTAAAGGAAGAAAAATGTAACCCTTCTGGTTCAAATAATTTAGATGCTGCTTCTTCTCTGCCTTACAGTAACACAATGAATGTATATTTTAACAAATCCAGAGGAATGAATACAAAACATTGAAGAATGTTCTTCCTAAAACAATGGAGAAGCAGTTAGCCCTCAGCCTTTTCCTCTGCAAGAAACAAAAGTGCCAACATCTTTTCTGATTTGTCCTAAATCATTCATAGCTGCCCCCGGGATTACTTTTTACTTCACATGAAAAGAAAAAAAGAAAGAGTTCCTCAGTCCAAGCTGGCCCCAGAAGTGTTGAAAATATTTTCACAGCAACAACAACAACAACAAAAAAACCAAAACAAAACAAAAACAAGAACAAAAAACACAAACAAACAAAAAAACAAACCAGAAGGGAAGAGGCAATTCAAGTTAAGGCACATGTTATGTGTCAGTGTCACCCCACTTTGAACCTTGTGGTCTCTGCATTCAAAACCAACGTCAGACTTAAAAAAAAAAAAAAAGAAAAATCAGAACTGTAATATAGAGCACTGGGACAAAGCCTGAAGTTTATTTTTTCTCTTCTTACAAAGAAAAATTGTCCTTTCTTTGTAACTAAAGCAAAGAAAATGAACAAAAAACTTACGCAAACTGTTATTTTTTGGCAGAAACAAACAGTTCCTGGCCATCTACATCACCTATTTTGCAATCCTAGAAGTCCATGGTTCTGGCCTCTGCTTCTAATCCATGAGAAACAGAATAAATTCTCTGCTCAGATTATGCTTCTAGCGCAGAACAGGGTCACCAACAGGTGAAATACTGCATTGTTTTCTTGGAAGCATTGCTACATCCCAGTAGGACACACCGAGACTGTAAAGTTAACAAAATACATCTCCCAAGGATTCAAACTCTCTCATATAAAAGGTTCTAATACAGGCAGGTTTTTAAGAACACGTCCAATTCGTCCTGATCATCTCAGTTACTCGGGCTGATACAAGTTTATTTTTGGGTAAGAGCTGCTGTTCGTGTCCTATAATGAAGTTGTGACCAAGGGATCCATAATTCCATGCCTAGACCTTACAAAAAACGAAACACCATCCAAGAAAATGTGGCAATTACTTACGAATCCACATGATTTTCAAAGGAAAGGAGGATTGGAAAGGGCGACGTCTTAAACGCACATTCAGCAATAGCTTCTATCACTTCCTGAAGAATCAAAACAAAGACAGTTACAAATTTATGCCTCTAAGGAAACAGTGGTTTAGTCCTTGAAGGCAGAAAAGACCCAACAGGGTCTGAAGTCATTCCCTGGGATCAGACCTTTGGTTCTAACCATTCCAGAAAGCTCTGGATGCGCTTTTGCCACAACCAGATTTGCCAACCTGAACTGTAATCAAATCTCAAAAATGTCTGATGGGTCTCCAGCACCACATTTCTCAAGGAATGGCTTATGCCTGCCAAAATCAATAGTTCAAATGCAAAGCTCAGTCTCTGTGTGGAGTTGTTCAGTGCCTGGAGCCACGACTTTCATGTACTGTTCTGCATAATAATAAACACGCTCTGACAAAGGCATATCTCCCAAACATCAGCACAAGCACGTCTCCATAAAATCCTCAGCTACTCTGACTCACAAATTTTAGTTCCTTCTTTTTTTGATGACAGAAATCCCTTCAAGGCAAAAGAAAGGAAAAAAAAAAAAAAGAAAACATTACTCAGTTCAAACAGTTGGCTGTGTAGTAATCATCAAACAGAGGACTCAGGAACTGAAACTTCCATAAAGTTTCCTTTCAGCTCTGATGGAAAATGGAAATCCAGTAAAAAAATCATTTGCTAACACTAATTTTAGTGGGTGCACAACATAGTAATGCACTCACTGTTACAAATTATGAAATGCTTCCCCCTTGGAACACAAATCTTTTTTCAAAAGAACATAAAACACCAAAGACTTTCCATATGCATTGCTGTCAAACTCTGGAGTTTCTAAGAGCCTCACACTCTGGTGTTTATAAGAACCCATAAGGATGACTAAAACCTAAAAGATTTATTTATTTTAAACAAGCTTTCTCTGGGGATTCCTTTTATTCTTTCTCTGCACTTTTAAAGGCTCCATTGAGAAGCGTAACACCAAGAAATCCACTTCCTCAAACAAAAGCTGAGCTTCTGGCACATTCTTCTGCTACATTTATTTTCAACTGCCTTCCCAGCTGCAAAAGGGGATGAAGTCCTGCATGAGTGGGGAAAGTAAGCTAGAAGGGTAAAATGAGGATCACACTGATGAGATCTGGGGATGAAAAGCTCAGATATCGGTTCGGTGGAGAAAGGTGTGTGCTGGTGATTCCAGCTTGCACTGCATTCAGGTGTCAAGGCAAATGCTCCAAGGTCAGAGGAACAACATGGCAGGTCCCACACCTGACTCCAGCTGCAGAATGACCCACCTAAAACAGATCTCCAAGGTAAAGAACACTCAGAGATTCCTTGAGGAAGTCCACGTGAGGCAGTGCAAACTGGCAGACTGAAGAGAGCCACTGTGTGCCGTGGTCACACCAAGAGCGTGAGCTGACAAGTGACTCGGCATTCAAGACCCAGTGATCACTCTGAACTGATTCAAACACTTCTGACATGTTATTTCACTGCCATTTTGCTCCTTCCCAGCCAAGCAGAACACTTGGAGTGTTGAAAAGAGATCAGCAGTTGAGGTATTTTTACTTTTTTCCACACGGAGAAAAAACACGGGCTCTGAAGTGACAGATGAAATATTCCTGAGGAGGTTTAAAACACCTTCCACTGTCTCTCCTGCAAACACAATGCCCAGGGTTCAACATCTAAATATCCAGGGATAATCCTCCTTCCCGCTAATGATCCTTTCAAGAATCAGATTAACTTGATTTTAAATTCCTGCTCATGACCAAAGCAGTTGAGAGCTATCTTCCTTAATTAAAGGACTTCCAGCAATCAAACCCTACGCCTATAAACATAATTGGCTGCACATAAACACAACTAGAAAGTTAATAACAAACGTGCGAGAAGGCTGTTCCACATTTTCCTGTGATTAACTCAATCAGTGAAGAATTAGAGAAAACAAGTTGGAAGAAAAGGAGCGTTCTGATGCAGGTGGAATTTGGTGCTGTGTCTGTGTGGCGGTGTTGTTTGCTTTTTTTCTCCTAAAGGATGGCACTAGAAGACAAAAAAACCCACCCCAACAACTCCCGCTTCAAGTGTGGGAGACACCTCAAAGCTGTGGCCAGTACAGAAGCCACACTTAATCCCTGTCACGTAACCAAAGTCAGTAATGGACATTTTCCCACATATTCCTGCACACGGCTAAGTCGAGAAACGCATTTCCACGGTGAGTTAAGTGTCTCAGACGAAGAAGAATTATTTCTTCACACTTCAGAAATGATACCCTGCTATATCATTATAAGCTGGGCTGACTCCCAATCTTAATGCTACAGGAAAACACCTCCATGGTGGCTCCTCTAACACCTTGGATTCAATAACATGTTTAAGAACAACAAGATAACGTTTTAAGGTTACTGCTAAGGGTACAGTATCTGCCTTCTATTACAGAAAAAGGAAATGGAAGATGAAATTCAGTAATACAGATGACATGTCTGGGTTTGAATGGCACAAATATCCCCTCACAATCTCCAAAGATACTAATTTTTCTTCTTCAACCTCCAGTGCTTTGGATCTGATCCCAAGTATCAGGGATGAGGATAACATTGCACACATTGTTATTAATATTTTTAAATTGTGAACATAATACTGAGTGTCTGAACCCTGTGGATGGAACCTGCTCATCTGGGCACAAGCAGCACGTTCTCTGCTCACAGGGATTTAGAGGCTTGCAAGTTGTAGAGATTTTCATGATAGCTGCTATTTCCTGCCTCAGTTCAGCACTTTTGTCTCCCACTCCCACTCACCAGGCAAAGAAGAGGAAAAGAGTGAACTGATACACTGGGTTTTGCTGTTCAAACCCTTCTGGCCTTCATTTGCTCCCTGCTGTGTGCTGTGGAGCTGTAACCCAAACCAGTCCTTCGCAAAGGACACTGTGCAAACCCCGTTGTGGTGGCACTGCCTGGTCCTTCAGCCCTGGCTGAGGTCTGCCCTGTCTCTCTCCCTGTGAGATTCCCTGCAGGGACGTGCACAGGAGCGCAGTCCACACCATATCATCCCCTTCCCTCCGAATGCCACCATCACCAGGAACCTCTGCCTGTGCAAGCTCCAAATACTACAACTCTTCCAACGGTTCTGCCCATGCTCTGAAATCTCCTCTTAAAACACCTTTTTGCCCTCACATCCCCACCCCTTTGCAGCAACATTGTTTTACACGGAAGAACCCACCCTGGCTAAAGCCCCCGAAGAGCAGCAGCGTGCTGTGCTGTCCTGCCCTACCTTGAAGGATATTTCAGTTGTCATAGTGAACCCGTGTGTGATGACAGGCTCCTCCTCCGCCGTCCTCCCCTTCCAGCAGTCCAGCTCCACACAGCGGCAGCCCGACAGCAGCACTTGCCGATACATCTCCACCGAGGAGTTGCCAGCCAGCTGTCCAGCTGGGACAGAGCAAGAACAGGAAAAGAGGGAAGTCATTCGGGGCCTCGGGAGTAAATACGAACAGCCTAACAATAATTAGAGTTAACAGCAGCTTTTATCCTGGGCTGAGAAGAATAACACTCGAAGGCACGGGAAAAGAGTAAGAGTGCAGTGGAAATAACTTTGGCTGAGTCAGTGTCGTGGTTGGGATTCTACCCTCAGTCAGATACGAATGAGGAGAAATAACCCAGCTGAATTCAGCTCAAAAACTTCTGACAGACAGCATCAAACACACGAAATAAAATGATAATAATTAAAAAGGCTCAGCTGGACAAGAAATTCAGATGCGACTCAGGACACGAAGATGACATTTTCTCACAACACGCAATACAGTTCAGTACAAGATGAAACAAACCTCCTGCAGTCACTAATGGTACCATTGTGAGGTCTCAAATCAATATTTAATTCACTAACCACTGCACTGAGGTGGTCAGTTAAATTTCCTGATGTTATACTGCATTATGTAGGGAGACATTTAATGGAACTGACAGCTTCCAGCAATGCCATCATGTAAGTCTAAACAAGGAAAACTCACCTTTTTAAAACTCACCTATTTAAAAAAACCCACACAAAAAGAAACCCCAACCCAAACCACCACAGAAGTCTAGTTGGATTCAGGGAAGGGTATCCAGCCAGGGTGGCTTCAACTGCTGCAACAGGTTTGATTCCAGTCACGTGGATACAAATTTCTTGCAGCAGAGAGGTAATGGAAGAATGGCTAAGTGCTTCTTTTAGATGTGAAGAAAATGGATGCAGATTCCTGCTTTCTAACAGACTTCCTGAGAAGATCTTCCTGGATTTCTTGAAGGGAATTCACTTTCTTTTTAAGGATGCAGTTAATTTACATAAAGATTCTTTGCTGATGGGGGACATATAAATACTTCATCTAGACTGGCACATAATATAATGCAGATTACTCTAATGCTCATTTTATTGTCTCTAAGATTCTGCGTTTCGGTTTTCTGCTGGGAAATACACATTTGGGATTTGCTTCACAAAATGGCATTGTCTGCTTTTGCTCTGTTTTTACCTTCTACTAAAAACTGTAACAAACCCCCTTCTATTCAAAAACCCTTGTTTCCTGTTTCTGTCTGATGCAGGAGCAGCAGCACTCATAAATACTCCACGAGGTATTAACATTGCTCCTGTTCAAATCCACAAGGACTCCCAGCTCCTGCCGGAACCAACGGGAAACACCTGTTAGTAACAGAAGAAATTGGCCACTGCTGGAAAGCTCTGAAAATATGGATCCACTGAGCTACATTCACTCAGAAAACTGTTCCAATGTTGTCCTTTTTTCCCCTCATAACATTTTGAACTTGGATTAACCAACTATTCTATGATTAACAAACTCTACTTCCTGAGAGACCCCCGGTCGTTATCACTGCTCAGTGTTTTGGACTTCAAGTTTCTCAACCTTCAAAAGTGCTTAACTAAATCATGACATGCATCACTTGCCATCTGACACTTTTCCACACTACCTTCTTAATAAGGCTTAGGCATTTTGGAAGGATTCCCACAAAGGATAAGAGGGTATCCAACCTCCAAACCATACAGTCTTCAGAAAGACTCCCAGACAGAGTGCAAAACGCCAGCACATATTTTCATAGTCTGAATAGCTGGTTTTTCTGAAATACAGAATATGAGGAATGTCCCCTCAAATATTTTTTTGCATATATTATTTAGAAATTTCTGTTGTGTGAGTCTCTATTTGCATTTATTCCAAAATATCCCTTTTGCATTCTACAATATGATCACACAGACACTAGAGGGAACGCTTCCAGGATATTTTTAATGGCCTGAGTACAGATTAATTTTTTAATACTGGAAATGGAAAGCATTCTGCATTCCCTGCTATAATACAAGCAGCATCTACAGTAATACCATCCCATTTGCATCCCAGCACCCTGTATGGGCTAAGGAGAAATGGGTTTTGACAAAAACTCACTTTTCTGAAAAATATAATCTCTCAAATGATACCTGACGGGACACTGTGCAAAATGAGCCAGTGTTGATTGATCCAAGCTGAGGACAGGACCTACTCAGGGAGCACTTCCCGTGCTGCTGGCTCTATGGATCTCAGTCTCCCATCAGGAATGATGTGGTGGGGCTGGAAGGGAACAGAGCCTTGGGTCTTGTCAGACCTTTCTGAGCTCAACAGCCAGCCAAAAACTGCTGCTGGTGGTATGGCATGCTCAGAGCAGGCATCACCCAGCTTTCCTTCCCTTCCACGTGGTGCTTTCCAGCTTGGAAACTGCAAAGACACTGTTTTGGAGGCTTTGGAGGTGAAGAAGGTTTCAAGCAAGTGCTGAATGTAGATAACAAGCAGCAACAGTCAGGACTGAGGAAGTGCTGAGAACAGAAAAGCTGGAGGATGGCAGAGGAGAGGTCACAGCAGCAATAAAGAAGAGAACATGCCCCTCGTGGGACATTTTCCTAAAATCAACTGAAAGTACTGCACTGTAAGCAGGGAAGCAGATGCTGAAGGTGAATAGGATAGTCCCACATTGGCTACCTGTGCTCAATGGATAGCTCGACCACCTACTGCTGATATTATTTTTTTCTTTTATCCAAAATATGCATTAAAGGCTTGTGACAGCAGCAGTGACCTGAGCTGAGGCTGGTGAGCCACCAGAAAAAAGCAGAGTTGCACTTTAAGGGTTAATAGGAATAAAGATATAAATATGATACCAGTGAGAAAAAAGATGAGAGACAGCAAAAAAAAGTTTGCAGAAGATGACATTTCTTTAAGTTAGCCCAGGTTCACTATAAATCACTTCTTACTTCACAGATTTTTACCTTTGTTCTTGAAAATTACATTTCCCTAAGAAAAAGAAAGCAGTAACACTCCTAAATAAATAATCAGGACTTGATGTACTGCCAAGGGTTTCTACTAAGGGCTAGGAAAATGATCAGCGTAATTAAAAATATATTCAGAGTGTGCACATGTTTCTTTTTATGTTATAATGTTGCTTCTTTGTGCATGCTTTTTCTGGGTTAAAAAAAACCTAACAAAGGGAGAGATAAATGGGAAGGTATTAAGCACAATAATCATAAAGTATTGCCAGACTGAATGGTTTTCTAATTGTCCTAATAATTATTACATGACTAGTTGCTATTTCACGGCTTCGGTGAGGGCAAAGGTGCTTCCCCCTTCCAAAGCCACGAGCACTTGAGCAGATCCTTCAAAACTCTGCTTGGGAAAAAGAACAGTCTGCCACCATTCATTTTCTCAATTTTACTTTCCTGTTGGAAGAGAGCAAATGGGAATGTGATGGCTGTACCCTCGTCTAGCCTCACAGCAAAATCTGAGGCTGTCGGGTTTTGTAATAAATGGATAAATATCAAGTAAATACTAAATCATTAATCCCATTGTTGGCCAGCTGCCACACATCTATTGAACATAATGAATCCACTAAAAGGGAAGGGCTTGTGTTTTGGGCCCGTAAATGTGAAAATGGACACTCTAAGAAAGAACTGGGAAGAGCTTCAAACTTCTTTTGCACTGTTCCCCGAGTTTACTCTGATTTACTCCCCTCAGTTTACTATGCCAGGAATAGTATGATAAATTAAAAGACTGAAGACTGTATTTCCAAATGTAGCTTCTGAAGTTACTTAGAAATGCAGGCAGAGAAACCCGCAGATGCAATCTGAGATGATTTGCAGACTTTCACATACAAGTCAAAGCAAATTTAGCAAGTGTCAAGGTAAATAATTAAACATGTGAGGTCACTCGCAGTGTAGTTAAAAAAATCTAGAATAGGTTGGACTAATCAGGAATTCCCATCCTTAATTCTTTGTTTTTTGGCTTCTGAGCCTCTAGACCTTTGGATCACACCTCTGTCCTGACCAACCCTGACAAACATCTGTGGTATGGCTATAAATTCATGCTGGTGGAGGAGAGAGCAGTATTTCATCTCTTCAGATCAACTTTAAACTGCACTGTCTTTAAACCTCCCCGTGGGCCTGTGCTTCTCACATTTGTAAAACAGCTTTACTGTTGTCTCCCAGAAAATCTGTATAAAGCCGCAGCATTTGGCTTATGTGGGTCCTAATCCTCACTGACAGAACACAAAGTCCACACTGGAGGTAAGAGGCCTGCAAAATATCACAGTTAAAAATTGCTTTTGCTTTGGCCACGTCTGCACTCTTCCAAGGAGCATAAATTTCTGCATATTGGAATCATAACTTAAAAAGGGGCCACAGTGATTTTCGCTTCTTTTAATTCAGGGAAAAGAAATAGCTGTCAAAGAAAATACTTATGTGACGAGTTCTAGCACAAAACACATTTTAGAGCCAAGATATAAACCTTTGAAAAATGGCACCTAATGGAAACAATGACAGTTCATTCACTTTATGAAGGCACGAGGAGGTGCCGTACAAAGTGTTATAACAAACATAAACCAGAAGAAAATAACTCCCCCGAGGTCTGTTTAAACTGGGCCTCACCACTGCAGGGGTTTGTTTATGTTTTGGCATACTGGCATTCAGAAGAACTTGGTCGGTTAAAGCCAGTCAGTCAATAACATTAAAAAACCTATATTATGCAGAAGTCACATTTTTAGCACTTAGTGCAGCATTACTTTTTTTATTTGACATAATGCTGAGTCTCTGTCAAACATGACAAAATAAACATCAAATCAAACAGGAGAGACAGAAGTCCCTGTGCACATCTGCTTGTCAAAAACACTTGTTCCTATATAAACTAAACTAAAATAGTAAATTTACAATTATTTTCTCACAAGTTAACAGTATCTTAGACTAGAAAACGAGTGCCAAAAGTTGAATTCCTAAACTGTCGTTTTTTCTGAATTTTAAAGTATTGTTGACAATTTGCTGTGCAAACAATACAGTTCAGACTGTGACTCAAATTACCAGCAGCTTCTGTGCTCAGCCTTTTAAAAAACATGACAACACCTAAAAATTTCAGCTCAGATATGAGATACAGTCAGGGAGCAGAATTCCACCCCTTGCATATATGGACTGCCAGAAAGTTATGTGCCATGTTGGAACCTCCCTAATCTCTGAATCCAAGCAAATCTCATGGAGCTTAACAAACTGTCAGATTTAATGTTTAGGGGCAAACTTACTAGCTACAGAGATGTTTTCCATATTCTGCTCTGCACACTTGTTCAGCTGTCATAAAAAGTACATCATTCATTCTCCTCCCCAAATACAGACCTTAATCTGGAACCCTATCTAAGCTGAGGGAAAATTTCTGGCCAGACTTTATCTGAGCAACACAACCGTTGTTCACTTGTTAATGAAAGTATATTTGATGCAGTTGTGTGTATTTGATGCAGTTGTGTAGAGGCCAGAACAACAACCAAGAGCCACTCTTGCTTCCCTGAAGGCTAAACTCCATCATCACTTCCTGCTGGTGGTTTTAGTGTATTTTATGGTACCACTGAAAATATGCTAAGAATTTCTGTAAGATAAAGAAATCAGATCTGTCCAACACTGTACCTGTGAGGTAGGTGTTGTGTGAGGAATTGATGAAATAGTGTGACAGTGGTTGAGACATATCTTCATTTAAATCCAGTTTCTCAGGTGGAACGACGCCGTTTTCTTCTCCACTCAGGTATCGCATGAATCCATCCACTGATATCTGTCCTGAGAGAAACACAGATCCAGGGAAAGCACCAGTTAATTTCCAGTACAGCTTTTGTGACGTACAGATGTTAAGTTCCATACACACTTACACAAAGGCACCTGTGAAAGACCATATAACCATCAGACCAGCCTTCACCCAGTTATCCACATATTCTTGTTACTACCACCTCATTTTCAGCCACATAACTCACACCCCTTTGGCTGTACCAAAGATAAATCATTTCACAATCAGTGCCTCTGATAAGGGAATCAGAGCTACAGAAGGCTGTAGGAACAGAGAAAATAAATCTAAGCCTATCAAGGAAAGGAGTCTTCTGGGGACCAAACAAAGCACACATTCCAGAGGAAACCGAGAAACCTGCCGAGAGCCACGGACACAGGTAACTTCGACCTCTCCTGAGTTTGGTCCAGTGTGTGTATATGAATGCAACAGAACTGCAAAGCAAAGCAAAACAAACTAAATGAAGCACCTTTCAAGTGGGAACTGAGCTTTGATTTGTAATTTTTATATTTGTCTTCTCGTTCATCTCTCACTGGAGTGCCAGCATAAATGATCATTTCATATGCTGCTGGCAAATTACAAAACTGAGTCCTATCCTCAGCTTAAATATCACCACTGATCTCAGCGGAGCTGTGCTGATTACATCAGGATGAATTCTGTTGCCAAGCCTTCTGCATAAAGTTGACTTTAGGGTGTCAATTTGTGCATTTAGACTCAACAACAACAAAAAAAAATCCAGTAGTTTACATTTGAAGATTAATGCTTCACTGAACAAATTAGAGACAGTTTTTCTTGCCTGGTATTTTTTGTTATTTTGTCTACATTTCATCTGTTGATTTACTCAACCATAGAGCTTTACTTAATTCAGCTCTACAGTAAAACAAATCTGCTGTATCTCTGAAGAACCTTAAAGCATTTATGTGCTTGGTGCCTCTCAACAAGGAGAATTTCTTACCCCTTGCCCCCAACCCAAAATGTTCTGTATAGTGTGCCTGTTAAAAAACCCCCTCAGTCGTCTGACTGTGGCATTGAAAAACAGAAGACTTCGGTTCTGCTCCTGACTCTGCTGCTCTCTCTTTTTATCCTAAAACATACAAGCTTACACATACTTTTCTAGCAGATGAACAAGTAACAGGCAACCCTGCATAATTTATTTCTTTTTAAAGCTTGTAACCACATGATGCAAATATAGCATGTAAAGCATTTACTTAAAATCTGTGCTTAGATCTAAGGACTTGGCTCTTGATCAGAGAGGAGAAGATGTAACAACCTTAAAGTGCAGATCCTCATTTTCATAACAACCCAAGACTGGTGGCACTAAACAAACTTATATGACAAGAACTGTAGTGACTATACAGAGCAATGCAATTATCATTCATTCTTATAACAACAATTGCTGGAAAGAAAACCATCAGGTCCATCCACTATTTTAAGGCTGTAATCTGAGTGCAATCTCGTCAGGCTCCACAGCTGCTTTGCTAAAGAGTGACTAATCATCCGCAGACAGAGGCCCACGTACTTTCCTCTTCACAAAAAAATTCTGAGACAGTGAAAATTGGGGAAAAAACCCGCCACTGAGGTTTTTCCCAAAACTAAAGATTTAGGAGCAACTTTTCTGCTGCATGAACTTACCAGAGGAACATTAAGAATGCCAACAGTATCAGGTGCTATCGTGGAGTTAGCTTCACCTAAAATCCACTTAAGAACTCTGCACTAAGTTCACTAGGACATAGACAGGGTCTGTGGTGTGCACAAGCAATGTCATACAGGGAAAACCAGCTCAGGTCCAAATGGGACTGCTGTTACACGGGGAGCCAGCAAAGCCATGTTACATTACAGTGAGTTGCAGCTCCTGATGTTTGAGATAGCTCATCCAGACTCATGTTTGGTATCTCTGCGTTGCCCTTTCAGCCAGACTAGGAGGGTTTTCCTGTCATTCCTCCTCTAGGCTAAAATGAAATGTAGTAGTTTTCAAGCACACTATTCAGAAAAAAAGGCTTCCATTTTGTTATATGGATAGTCAGGTCGATTCATACAGACATGGTTTTCAAGGTTCTCAAAGTGATCTCTGTGTTTAATCCTCAGAGTGTACCTGACAAACAGGGTCCTTGCAGTCCTTGTTTTTCAGATGGAGACCTGAAGCTGGGGATAAACTAACGGAGTGGACAACAGCCCATGGAAAACCTGTGGGTTAAGCTGGGAGTTGAACTGCACAATCTCTTGAAGCCTGTCTGGGTGAACTTGAGCACCTCTGCAATTAACAGGAAGCAAAGCCCGGGTCTGCACTTCCTCCCTTCTCTCTATTTCGTGGTTCATTCTGCTTCTTTGCTTCCTTCCACACTGCAGTAAGGCAAGGTCTGCAGAGTGGTCCTTCTGTGCACTGCCGCCAGTATTAGCATAAAACACAGCAAGCACTATTCGCACGTATAATTAGATAGTTTCTGAGTTACACAGTTATCTGAGCTTACGGCTGGAGAACGCTATTTTCCCCATCATAATTAAGCAGTCAGCATTTCAGAAAGGGAAGCAATTTGCAAGTTCAATTACAACCAATATTGCACCGGCGAGAGTTTCTCTGCGGAACAAAGATGGCAAATGTCAAAGGGGCTTTGTATCCTGGAAATTCAAGAGTGCATTGTTTGTGACCGATGTCAATGATATTCTGAAGCCAACTGCAGTGAGGACGACCCTCGGTGGACACTCACGCAAAACAAAACAGCCTCAATTTATTGGTAAGGTTTGTTCTCTGTTTCCTTAAGCACGTTACAAATTTGCCACAGACGTTGCCAAGAAAAAAATAATATGTGATCAGTTCTTTCCATTATAGCTGTTACCTTTTATCTTCAGGTATATATTAGAAAGATTTAATTAGATATAAAAAGTTAGAGAAAAGAGACCCATAATGCAAAGACACAGAGACATGACAGATCCTCTTGTTTTCCTTTTTGTGCTAAAATTATCTGAACTCTAAAATTTTGATGAAACTTTCAAAATATCCAGTGTGCTTTATATAGTTAAAATTGTAGAGATAATAGGCTTGACTTTCTCACTCATCACTGTCATGTCAAATTTGATCTGATGACTCTTGTCGGGACAGAGGCAGACCCAAAACTCACCGGTGTTTATAGAAATGCTACCACCACCTTCAGCAATGCTTGGTTCCAGATCGTCCTAAACAACCCCGAGTGCAATGCCACGAAGGACAAGACTCCAGCTGACTCCTTCAGCCATGCTGGAAAAGCCAGAGGGAGCACAGCATACACAGATGTAGCCACAGCAGAAGCCATGTCGGCAGCTACAGCCCTCAGCAAGACCCTTCCCTCTGCAGGGTTTGCAGTTTCCAAGCACCAGAAATTTATTCTTTTTTTCCCCCCTTCAAATATCTCTTCTCTAATTTATCCGATTAATTAGAATTTCCCTCTCCATGGGGTCACTTAGTAGTGCTCTATTAAAACACCTAAACAACACAAACTTGAAAATGTCTCCTTTGTCCTGTGGTGTCTGGCCAATTTAAATGTTCAAAACTTAACTCTCCCCCAGTGTCACTGGGATGCCTCACACTGAACAGCTCCTCATTCTCCTCTCCCTCTCCCCTCCAGGGCTCACAGGGCTGCTCCTTACACTTTTCCCCTCACACTTTGTGCTTTTCCCCTCAAACTTTGCACTTTTCCCCCCTCATACTCTGCACTTTCCCCCCCCTCACACTTTGGCACATTTTCTCCTCGCTTTCCATTTCTCCCTCTCACACTTTGCACTTTTTTGCTCACACTTTCCACTTTTCCTGTCACACTTTGCACCTTCTCCCCTTCACACTTTGCACTTTTTTCCCTCCCACTCTGCCCTGTTTCCTCTCACACCTTGGACCTTCTCCCCCTCTCACTTTGCATTTTTTCCATCCCACTCTGCCCTTTTTTCCCCTCTCACTTTGCAATTTTTCTCCTCCCTTTCCACTTCCCCCCACACTCTGCCCTTTTTCCTCTCACAGTTTTCACTTTTCCCCTCACGCTTTGCCCTTTTTCCCCTCACACTTCCCCCTCTTCCCCCCTCATACTTTGGCACTTTTTCTCCTCACTTTCCACTTTTCCCCTCACAGTTTTCACTTTTCCCCTCACACTTTGCCCTTTCTCCCCTCACACTTTACACCTTTTCTTCCCCACACTTTGCCCTTTTTCCCCCTCACACTTCGCATTTTTCCCCTTGCACTTTCCCCTCTTCCCCCTCACGCTTTGGCACGTTTTCTCCTCACTTTCCACTTTTCCCCTGCACACTTTTCACTTTCTCCCCTCACGCTCTGCACTTTTTCTCTCACACTTCACACTTTCCCCTCACATTTTGCACGTTCTCCCCCTCACGCTGTGCACTTTCCCCCCATTATTTCCTTTACACTTTCCATTATTTCCTTCACACTTTTTTCCTCACATTTTGCACTTTTTCTCTCTCACACTCAGCCCTTCTGGATAAATCTCAGTGCCTGTCAGAACCACCAGCTCCCACACCGAATCCCAGATGTTCAGATGTGGTGTTGGGTCTCCGGCCTCAGCGGACTGAGGAAATTTGGGATGAATGTCAGCCACAGGGGATTTGACTTGTCAGGGCACGAATAAGCGGCCAGCTAAAGTTTGGTGCCTGCCAAATAAATAGCAGATCAATTTTAATGTTTTATGTTGTGCATTGGAACGAGTCTGGAAAATATAAGAACAAGTGTTGAGGGGAAATACAAAAGCGTCTAATGTATTCCTAGTCACAGACATTCCCCGTACATCAAAATTAGAAATGTGTAGCTGAACACTTGTGTAAAGGTTATATAAACTTTGATATAACTCTACAAATGCACCTGAATTAAAAACTTCAAAGAGCTAGAGGCACTGCAAAGTCTAGAAATGCCTTTATATGCCTCTCTTTGTATTTGTACACCGACGTACAAAACCCATTCTGTAAACAGGAAGGAGGCTTTTAAAAGAAAGGGATCTTGATTTCTCTGTGTATTTTGATCATTTTACCCATTTCTAGGTATGAAATGCAGGGCACAGTGCCCTCACTATCAGGACTGCCCGTTTGCCCATGCAGACACTTACTCACACTGTGAAGTTCCCCCGCCATCATTTCGCAAGACAAATCTAGTCCAAACTCAGACAGACCTATCCAAACCAGGTTCTGGCTTTAGCCCTGCACTACTCTTCTGTGCTGAGGATTTAAGCTCTGCTTGCACTTTAGCTGCCCATGCCAGCAGTCCTTCTGTGGGTGCCCGCAATCCCCTTTCTGCCCTGCCCTTCTGATTTGGAAGCTCAGTTTTATCTTCCAGTTGCTCGGTGGGGAGTTTGTCAGTGGTGGTCCCACCTGCTGCATCCAAACATCACCACTGCAGAAAGGAAGAGGAAGCCCACAGAGGGGATTCCAAAAATGTCCCCAGCAGTGTTTCTCCTGCAGCAAAGTGTGAAGCAGTTTCTTAGCAAGTGGTTCCACAGGACACCTCAAACTGCTGCTCCAGTTTCACCAGGGTGGTGAAATTCATGCCAAGACTAAAAAAAGGACCCCCAGATTGACAATCAAGTGAAGTCAACCAAATCTGGCATTTTTTCACTAAAATTTGGAAGGAAGGAGAAGTAATTTCCTACCAGAAGAGGAATATGCTGAGAGATTCCATTGAATTTCCTGACTGTGATCACCTTCATTATGTGAAACATGGGAAGTGTTTGTGCAGCAGCTTTATCTTTTTCTGCATCCCTGGCTCCAACTGATTGCTCCAAAATAGTTACAAGGGAGAAAAAAACCCAAAAGGATGATGAAGTGGTAAGTTCTGAGCATTTCACAATATTTCCATATTAGCTCTGGCTATATAATCCCATACCTTCCACACTGGATCAGACACATAAATGCTCCTGGATGGCAGCCTAAAGAAAACCACATAAAAATGTAACTGTTACTTTGACTGTAAGTATCAAGGCTCTTTTCTGGTCAGCATTTGGTCAGCCGTAAAGACAGCAGAAGTCACTTCAGTTATCCCAGAGATCCTTTTTCTTGGAAGCTGTCTCCAGGCAGGTGACACACTGCTGGCAAACGATCTATTGAAAATTCACAGAATTTACAGTAATTAAGTGAATCCTCTTTCCTATAGCCCTCAGATCTCGTCAACATTCATAAATCAAAATGTTTTCTTCTGCAGTTTATGAGATGTGGAATATTCCCCTTCCTGGGAGGTGGTGCTCACAAGATTACCATGAAACAGGAATTCCAGCCAGCCAGCTGAAATGCTTGACAGGATAGCCTTTACTTTGAGAATATATTCCTCGGAGGCTCCTCTTGAAGACTTACTGTCTCTTCATCATCCTCTTTGAGCGTACGCAGAGAACCCAGGACATTTCTCTCATCAGGGCCCGTGACAGTCCTTGGGCAGGGCCAGGGCACACTGTGCATTCCCTGTGCCAGCACAGGCACAGATAACAGCCCCCTGCAAAACTCTTCTCGTGCACTTTCCAGGGCTGGCAAAAGCACAGGCTGTTTTTGACACAGCAATCCTTCTTCTGCTGCTTAATGAGACATAGGTAACTTGACAAGATGCTGTTTTCCCAGTCCCCTTAGAGTGCCGGCATGACCAGCATGTTGTTCTGGATGTGGAAATGCTTGTGTGTCCCTGGGAGCTTGCCAGCTCATCAACTGGAGGACATAAACAAACCCCTGCTCACTCAGCACCGGCAGCACTGTGCCAAGCACAAGATAAAAGACGTGGGGGTTCAAAGGAGGGCCGAGCTTCCAAAAGAACCTTCTCCACCAGCTCAGTGCCCTCTGCAGAGGCCCAGGATAAAGACCAAAACCCCAGCAGTGCAGCAGTCTGGGGGAAATAAAAAAGTGCAGCTAACCCTGCAAACCTCCCAACCCAACTGCTGGATCTAAATTCACCCCCTTGTTTTGTCAGGTACGCTGGATGTGCAGCTACTCTATTTTCCCTGCAGTCTGCCCAGTCTGCTCCCAGGAAGCCTTGCGGTCCTTTGGGCAGGCTTGGGACAGAAAACAAGAGAGGCACAACTGACAGCAGAAAAGACCACTTATCTGCACACTTTTCTTTGCACTTTAGTCTTGCAACTTTAACATCGAAGAGCCTTTGCTCGTCCCTTAAAATTTGTCAATGTTTTGTACGACAATTAAAATGTGCATTTGCTTGTAGGCTGTCAACAGGTTCAGCCACGTGGATCTTAAACATTTCTTTCCATGTATTTGCAAACTCCACAGTGCTTTGCATTTGTTTACACCCATGCCGTTATCCACTCAGAATGTAACTGGAAAGTATAACTGTGCCAAGAGATGCTAATAAAGTAAAACAGAAAACAAACAGAGAAGGAAGAGAGACAACGAATCGGTGCCTCCCATCTCCCAGTCAGAGACACAGAATTACAACAGTATTTTGTCTGACAGCGAAATCAGGTCTATTCCAATGCAATCTGCAGCATGAATCACATTTGCTGTGATCCCACACAACCGAGCAGTCCTCTCAAGCTGAAGATTAGAATCCTATAAGTAAAGCAGACAGTTGATAACTCTTACCAGAGATCTGTACAACGTGTCCCAGTGGGAATTCTATCTCACAAACCAGCACTGCAATTTCCAGCTCATTAGGTATTAAAACTTCATGCCCAGCGTTGAGTAGGATGCACATACCCCTGGTGTGTCTCTTGACTCTGGGCACATATTAGCTGCTCTCTGCTCTGCAGCTCTGTGAGCCAGCAGAGAAGCTCACAGGGACGAATTTACATAAAATCCACACTGTGTGGGACACGATGTGCCGGAGCCACTCTGGTGACGGTCGCAGCATTTGCATCCAAGCAATTTGGGAAGTGATGCTGAAACCTGTTTGGCTTTCCAGACACACATGCTATTACTGTATTGCCACGGTGTAACTGGAATTTCTGTCTGTATTCAGTTTTGCAAACTAGGGCAGGACAGGAGTGTCCTGTTGAATTGTCCAAGTGACATCCTCTTAATGGCAAAGTCATCACAAGGAGAGAATACGGTACAACCTCAGCCCAGACTGAAAATGCCTCAACCCTGCAACTGAGATGCTGGACTTTACCCCAGGAATGTCAGTGCTGCTCTGTTTTAGAAAAAACACCGAGGAGGCAAAAACTGTCAGGCCTCAGATCAGGATCTGCAGATCTATCAAAATATCTACATACCAACCATCACTTACACACCCCATGCAGAAATGGGCAGTAACTCCTCCATTTGAGCAGTTTTCTCAACGATCAGTAAAGGCAAAAATTCATACTAGTCAGACAGTCTTATCAAATTAATAAGCAGAGGAAGGGCAATACATCTGAATTGCTGTATCTGAATATTAGTGAAGCATTTAATGAAGTTTTCTAAATTCAAATTTTTTCTTATTGGAAAAACTAATCTGTAAAAAGCACAGATAGAAATAAACTGAGGTCGGACTAGAAGACTCAGGGCTTCTTTGAATTTGGAAGCTTAAGTGCATAAAAAACCCAGACGCTGACACACTGATCAGCAGTAGGTCTGGCTTCATAAAGTCTTTAATAAAGTGAAAAAGTAGAATCAACCACACAGGGTTTAAAGAACAGACAGTTCTCTGGTAGCTGTTAGCAAAACAAGAGGGTAAAGCTGTAATGAACCAGGTAAATGGGACACACATCAAATGAGAACACACATATAATAATTCAAGCTACATAACTAATCACTAGAGCAAAGAAAAATCTAAAATACAGATTTGAATTGGGAAGAAGATGCCTACAAATCTATCACCCTGAAAAGCAGACGAGATGCAGAGAACAGAAATGCCTCCGTATATGAAGCTTCACCGAAAAAGGTGATTAAAAAAAAAAGTAATTGACATTTTATTATCAAGACATTGATGGAAGAGATCAAATATATCAACACACGTACTCATAACTAAATCTAACTGTACAATCAATCCTACAAATGGTCAGAATTTATGACTGAATTAATTAATTACCAACAACATCAAGGGTCTTAATGGCACCACTGACACTGCACCCAGTCTCATGAGTAGTTTTTGACTACTTATTATCAGAAACAAGTTTCTATATAGAAGGTTATTTAGAGAACTGTTATGAATACCTCACAGTATATGCCAAAACAAGAAAAATCAAAGCTGAAGTGGCAATGACATATTTGTCAAGGAATGTTTTAAGCATAAACAACAAGGATGAGGGAGAACAGTCCCAGTGGCCGAAGGCAGAAGCAGGTAACGAGATCAGAGCAAGCCACACAAAACTTGGGGGGAGTGTCTGGAAAAGCTTGGCAGTGCTACGACTAACTGTGCTAGGAAACAGTCTTGCAGTGGGTTTATTAGTTGTCTCATTGCTTGAATCCTTTAAAATCAAAGCAGGACAATATCCTGTTGTGTTCAAATCTCATTTCCGTTCTCCAAACTTAAAGGAAAACACAACGGATCCAGTTCTGCCCTCAGTTATAATTGCTCAAATACCTTCTGTAATTAGACAGTTACCTGGCCACAAACCAAAACAAGCTGTCTTGGGTAACATGTTCTTGAAAAAGAAATGGAAAACTCAGTAAGAAAGGACTAGAGCAAGATTCCTTGCTCTACTCTTGAACGGGTATATTGTAACAAAACACAGGGAAATCTGATTATAAACAGGGAATGGTAACTCCAATCAAGATCAGAAGTAAATGCTCACTTAATGACAAGCAGTCAGTGAGGGAAAACACAGGAAGGTAAACATGTTGTGCTTTAAGCAGCCTACATAAAAGAGCATGCTCAGTATCAGTTAATCCATGTGGAAATCTCACATGCCCAAGGACACCAAGATCCAGAATATTTTGCAGAGGAAGGAGCATCAGGCAAGCAAAGCAGAGCTCAGTATGTTTGAAGCAGGAATGCTTGCCATTCTAATGAAGCTATCGCAGCCACTTTAGCATCTGCACAAGTGCACAGAGAAAACTAACAGTGGATACAATTTTTTTTTGGCAAGAAAATGTCTGCAGATGGAAAACCACTTTTCTGAACCATTAGAAGAGGTACTGCAGCCCAAGACACTTAGTTCACTCCAGGGAGGAAATATTTCCTAAAAGCTTCCAGGCAAGCCACATCAAATAGCAAACCTCATACTCCAATCAGAACTAAAACTTCGGGAGCATTCCAAGGACACTGCCATCTCCAAAGGGAAAGGAGGAAGTGTCACCTGAGAAGAAACACATGTTTCCAAATCTCACTTGTGCCTGTAGGCATGAGCCATCCGGTTTAACAAGATCTTAAAGCCACTGTGCAATGTTGAGCATGCTCTTTATTCACTTATTTTATTAGAACTCACAGGCTTTTTCATCCCTTTTCAAACTCCCAAGAAAGAAGGGCTCTAACCCACAGGGGCTACAGCCCATGAAATGGATGTATTTTTTCTCTGGTAGTGCTAGAAAACAGCAAAACACACACCTAAGCAGGGAACATTTTTAACACTCAATATTTTCTCCTCTTTTAAAATTTATATGTTGGAAACACATTTATTTTGAATGAATATTGATCCTTTAAATGTCTGCAGCGGCTTTGAAAACCTCTGCTGTTACAAAGCATGGTCACAGTTCAGAGATTCTGGTAAGTAGAGGTTTTGTTTTAAGGAAAACAAGTCTTGGAACAGTTTCTAAAACTTTAGCAGACAGATACATATAAATTTGAATAATCAGTAATTGTTAAGGAATGGGGAAACCCCCCACTCTGGTACCAATCTCTCCTAAGTCTCAAGAGTGAAGGAGGGTGAACAACTTCACCTCAGGGTTGGTCTGTGAAGAACTCTTCCATCTGAAGCCAGCCAGAGAACCACACTGCACTGCAGCTCACTCCTTGGCAGGCCTTTTCTGCTTTGCCTTTTTTGTTCCCTTTCCAAATTCAGTTTTGCTTAAAAGGGCTGGCCTGCTCTGTGCAGGCTTTACATTAAACTCAGCTACTGTATCCCAGGTTCTCATCCAACAGCAGGGCCTTGGCTGTTGAAACCCCCAAGGAATCCACATCCTGCTGGTGTCAGCTGACACTGTAAAATAACACAGCCCTGTGAAAGGTGTCCTTGCAGTGCCAAGGAACCCCTTTCCTACCTCATTCAGAACATGAGGGGCAAATTAAACACAGGCAAACACCGTGAGCCACACCAGGTGTCCCAGCAGACATCTTCAGGTTGCTGTTTCTGAACACTTTGAGCCCAAACTGCAACCATCAAAAAACAATTACGGTGGGCAGAAAGCCCCGTGGCACCGCAAGGTTTTACAGACACGAGCCCATTCTCCAGCTGCTCTGGAATTTTCAGCAGAGATGTAGAAGGAGTTGTTTCTGTCAGGATATCCCTTACAGGATAAGACATGACAGATAGTTTAGACTCAATTAAATCTTTAAAAACTCCACGAAACCACCTTCACACCGGTTCCCAGCTAGGAGTGGAACGAGCACTTTGCAACACGGCAGATTTGTAAGGCAGACAACCAGCCCAGTGGAAAGATGTTTAATTCAGACAGATAAAAATACCATTAATCCCAGCAATACTACAGCTATTTCTGACAGACTGGAAAG
Organism: Pipra filicauda; assembly: GCF_003945595.2. Taxonomy (NCBI): domain Eukaryota; kingdom Metazoa; phylum Chordata; class Aves; order Passeriformes; family Pipridae; genus Pipra; species Pipra filicauda. The sequence continues at coordinate 915,117 of NW_024104953.1, read as the reverse complement.
AGGGACACTACTGGAATATGTCACTGTCTCCCCAAACCTTTGAAAAACACCCTCTGCAGAACGTCTCGGAGCGATCCTGGGAAATGGGATAATGTTGCATGTTGGTTTACTTCCAATTGCTAAGTTGTATGAAAAGACATCCAAAAATACATTGTTTTTTCTCTTAAGTGATACTTCTCTACATAAGGTATTAATGCACTTGCCAAAAAGTCTTGTAGTATAATGGGAAGAGATGAGAGTATAAATATGCTATAGGTGGTGAAAAAAATGTAAAAAAGAAAAAAGGCATGGCTAATATTTTTACTTCCAGGAAATCCTACAGTTGAAGAAAATATTAATATTAAACAGAGGTGGAAAAGAATAAAGGTGTGGCACTGCAAAGACAGTGCAAATAAACTGAAAAGAAGGGACTTTGGCCCCTTTAAAAGGCCTTCCTTTTCTTTACACTTGGTTCTGCAGCTGCAGGCACTGCAGTGGACAATGCCTTTCCTAAACAAATCGAGCTCTACCTTCATAACAATTGCTTTTTTTGCCCTCTTTACTACCTCTGGAAGTCTGTGCCAGGACCATATTGTTAGGAAAGTTCTCTTCATTTCCAGCCTAAATTTATTCAAGGCCACTCGAACCCTCTGTGTTCTTCTGCCAACATTGTCCTTTAGTTTACCACTTCTTTCTGCCTCCCCAGTGTTTAACCCCGGTGTATTTATAGGGAACAGCCACATTCCAGCCAGAGGATACTGTTAGATGATTCCATCTGACATTTTAAGGGAAAGTGCCTCCTATGGCTGCTGTGTTACAGCAGTGTACATACTCCAAGCATGTTAAGAGTCCTGACAGACACCACACACCCCAAAAATCTCACAGGTCACTCCTAGTTCCTCAAGGCACAGACTGTTTATTTAGTCCAGCTGACCAAAGGATGAGGCAAAACCCAACAAAGGGGGTGGTCAAATGGCAAGGAGCTCATCTATGGCAGAGCCAGGAAAGCTGTGCTTCCTCTGCCACCAGTTCTAGATGTCACCCACTGGATCACAGCAACTGTCACCCGCTGCGTCCTCAGGGGCCCTCTGCAGCTGGAAGCACTACATTTGTAGAGTCACAATGAGGAGCCAAACCCTGCAGTGTTTGTTCCAAGTTTATCTACATTTGTTTCCTTCAGCCCTCGAGTCCACGCTGCTTTATGTCTCCAGAAGTAAACTCCATCTGATACTCATCTTCAAATAATAAATCCCGCCGCTAAAATTGAATACCTCCCCGTGTTCCATAAAAGAGGCAGTAAAACAGCAACAGGCACAAAAGAAACAGTTCTGCTTTTAGACTAAGTTTGCTATTTATGGGCTGTGATAGTCTGAGGCCGAGCCAAACACAATACAGGCAGAAAAATATGTCTCCCTAACCCCTGTAATGCAGGATTGACGTAAGAGTCCCTTATCTCTGAGCAAAAGCTGAAGGGAGTGATGCAAAACCCATTCTTACTAGTCCTCATCACTGATTCCTTTTGCTATCAGGTTGTTACAATTAAAAAGATAATGCACTTTACCTGTAGAGTAGACGCCAAAAATCCTTATAATTGAGGACTTTACACTCAGATTTTTACAACATTTAGTCTTTTACTTGAGACGAAGCCTTCCAAAGAATTGCAGGAAATTAGTCTGAAATTAATTTTACAGCTTGACTAGTAACTAAAAACCAAGCTCCTAGGAAGAAAATACAGTGTATTACAAAAACATATTTTGCAAATTCACTTTGACAAGTGGAGTCAAAGTTATTCATGCTGATACATTATCCATACTTACATTTGCTGCACATATACATATATTTTAAAATAGTATTTAAAAAAAAAAAAAAGCTTTCTGGTAAGCTACCTAACTTGGCACTTGGAGCTGACAGCATGGGGTAGACTATGGCTTTGGTGTGGCTTCAGCATTTTAAGGAGTAATAAATCCTGACTGGGATCTATTATTCTGTCATCATTTGAGATTGAGAAACACTGCTGAGAGCTCTCCTCTTGTACAACTGGAACGCTGGAAAACACTAAGAATCCCCAAGTTAACGCATTTTTTGGTAGTTTTTTGGTAATTTGCAGTGTTAGAGTTCGGAAGGCAAAGAATTTCAGCCGTTTTGTAACACTTCCCACAAATGTTTCATGCCAGAAGCCCCTACCATGTGCCTGAATGATTTATGCACCAGAATTTAGGCTTTAAATATTATGAACTATGCCTTAAAAGTACAGCTGTGGTTGCACAGTACTTGTTTTTCCCATTAAAATCTGTTGCCTAGGAAATGACCCCCTTCTGCCATTAAAAGACTCCAATGTGTAGTTATTCTTAAGCAGTTACTAAAAGGTAAATTTAATGCAGTGGGATGAAAATGTTTGAATTGCATTGATGTTTAAGGGAGGAGAAACACATTTGTGCTGAAGTGAACACTGCCTGGTGTTAAGGCTGCCATGGGAAAAATACATATAATAAATGCTGTATAAAATTACATCTTAATCTAGTGTTAATTGCTTAGTTTATTTTATCATCCAAGAAAAACTCAGCACAACAGCCACCAATAAATGTGCACTGCAAAGCAGAATAAATACTGGAATTCAAAGGGAGTCGTGGAACTACCCTAAACCCTTCTAAATACATGTCTAAGCAAAACTGACACAGAGCAAATAGGTATAGTTCAGAAAATCTGGAGAGAGAAACACTGTGAAATACAAGAGCAAAGTTATTTTCCTCTGTGCAGAGCTAAAGGTTTGGCCCTTTAAAATTAAATAAGCAGAGGTAGTTTTTAAATTAATGCATCCTTAAGAAAAAAAAATTAACATCTTTATGCCATTACTTATCTCAAAGATGCCCTCTAATAAGCACAATCTGGTGTGTAGACACACTGCCCAGGAAAAATCTCCAACGCACTTCCAGACTCTTTTTTTAAAGCTTATTCCATAAAGATCACTCTAAAAATAATGGCTGATAATAACCTAACCCTTGCCTTGCTCCCACCAAGGACGATGGTGGGAAGCATATATTATATACCTGCAGCTTTTTCACAGCTCCTTTCCCTGGCAGACCTTGGTTTCATGTTCTTCACTGCTTTCAGCTCTTCTTGCATGTTTAGAGTCTCCAAAGGACACGGGATGTCCCTCCAGCCAAGGCTGTGGCTCAGTGGTTTTCAAGGTACTTCACTGGTTTCGGAATGAAAAGTTTAAACTGGGACACTGGGATTGGAGCTCTCAAGGCACTGGCCTTTTGAACTCAGAAACTTTTAGGAATGAACTGCATCGTTAAGTCAGGAAGGACCAGCACAGTTTCTGCAGAATGTGAAGCAAGTTTATATGGTTAATTTGCCATAATTCCAGAAACCAGGACTGTCGCCCCCGGGAGCCTGGACACCGCAAGCAGAGACATCTGAAACTTGGCATCAACGTCCCCTCTCCCATCCATAATGTAACAAGGCCCTGAACAATTTACTTTGATGCAAGCCTTTAAATAAAAATGAATAAATAAATAAATAAAAGAATTAAATCAGGAACTTCCCAATAAATCCCCTGGGCAATCGATTTATTGACGCCCATCCCATTATCAACACGGTAACACGAAAGGGAACATATTCAGCAGTTATGCCAGACACCCACTGCAAATCTTCACAGCCTGAAAACACCAAACTACAACATGGTACCTCACCAGCCCTAACAGCCCCCCAGAACACTTCTGTTGACAGCGAGAGACTGCTCAGCAGTACCAGGGACTTCCTCCTGCTTCCACCTGATAAGGAAACCGTGAATTCATCTCCTTGGCTGTACGACACAAAGCATTAATCACAACCTGCTTCCACCACAGCAAAACACTACTCCAGATGTTTAACCTCTGGAGATGTCAAGCCCGTGTCTCTGCTGATTTTGCAAATCCCAGCAATAAATACACCTAAAAATACATCAGTGACAAGCAGGAACACGGGCAGCCTTTTTTACTCAGAGCTCTGCAACCTGATTTTACCAGGTACCAGAGGAGCCACGTGGTAAAAGTTCAAAATATTATGGACAGCTCTTCCTTGCTGTGCTCCAAATATTGTAGTTGAGCAGCAACAGGTACAACAGAAGGGCCACAATGGTGATCAGGGAAATTCTGAGATGCCAAAAGAGTTTGAACAGCGCTGTGAAAGCCGACACACAGTACAACTGGTCACTAGAAATTCATTTAATTAGCTATGAGAGAATAATTAAAGGAGAACATTGTTGTACAGTGGTTGTGCACAGATAATGAACTCAGACAGGAAATTGGAAAGAATAGCCACCAGACAACTGAAGGTCCAGAACCGTCCACACAGGGTATGGGCAGCAAGGACTCAGGTGCTGTACAAAGGCACATTGTTTCCATTTTATGAATTTGGATTTGTGTTCTCAAGGGAAAATCCCTACTTTTATTTAAGAGAACTTTCCAATGCATAAAATTTTATTTGCTAAGAAGCACATGCACCACACTCTCAGAAGGTGCCCCGGTTCCTGTGTTCGAGGTTCCGGCCAAGAACCGCCCGGAAATTCCACTTCAACAGCCTTGGGAATTGTCCTTTCTGACAGCAGAAAGCCTGAGTGACAACCCATTTTAGAGAACACCATATTAAGAGGTTAAATAATTATTTTAAATATCCAGTTACATTTTGGTGACATTTTACAGACATGGAGCACTTTTTTGGCAATTATTCCATGAGTGTAGGATTGAGCGCACACCTACACTTCATTTAATATACAGCGAATTGCATTCCCAACCCGGAGCAGATGTACAGAAAATATTGTGTCCCCATGTCATTCCTGATTAGCCAATTCCTGTCATTTTAAGGCAGTAAGCTCGGGAGATTTGCACTGGAGCCTGTGCCAATTGCTACAGCTCGGCTGCCAGACAGGGTGTTACATGAGGTGGCGTCTTCAGCACAGAGGTGGCTCTCAGGCTGTGCCAGCTGGACCTCAGAGCACAAGTTTGAAGAGGGGGGAAAAAAACCCCCACAATCCCACAAAAGGAATTAACTCTCTATGACTTGCCTTTCCCTTGTTAAATTCAGTTCCTCCTTATTGCTAGTCAGAGGGTGATTTCATTTTGACTCCGGTGTTCTGTTAGCACACCTCCTTCTAATAAACCCTTTATTTGGTTTATATGAAGAGCCAATATTTGGGTAAGAAGAATGATCTTTTAGGTAACAGACTTTCCTGTTGCTGATGTGAAACAAGGTAAGCACAGAGGACTCTTCTAATATTTGCCCAGATGAGAAAGGAGGTCAGAACGTGTTTTCATTTACTCGTGTTCCTGCTGACGTCAAAAGACAAGTTTGCATGAATGCCATAAAGAAGCAGGATTTAACCCTCCAGCAAAACCTCTGGGAACACTAAGTTTGACTGAAGTAGAAGAAATAAGAAGCCTTATGAGAAAAATCAGAAGTGTCTGAGAGACAACACTGACCATGGCATTGAGAGCTCTAGGATTCCTTCGGGAAGACGCCAAGGTCAGAAGGCTTCCAGGGAGAGCGGCTGGAGTGCCTTCAGGGAACTTCAAGACTTTTGGGAAAGACGTCTTTGTGTGGCCTCTGGATCCACAGTCTCTGGACCAAACCATTTTTTTTCATGTTAGACCCATTCTGCAGGATATTCCCAAGGCCCTAAAATTTCTAAGGTGCGACCACATTAAAAGCTGGGGTAACCATTAGGATATGTGGGTTGGGATAAAATAGGATGCAGACACAAACTGAATGCTATTTTAAGACTTGTGGTGGTAGCAAAAATCTGCAGAGATTTGAGCAGGAGTTCTCTCACTGGTCTTGGCGAAACGCCCAGTTAATCCCTGACAACACCTGAGATGTTCAAGAGGGAATTACAGCACAAAATCCACTGAGCTGATCTCACATCCCACTTTGTACATCACTTCATCCAAAAGCAGAGGGCTAGACTTAATACTGTGATTAAATCACAGCATTATCATGTGCTTAGTTTCACTGTCCCTGATTTCTTCTTTCAGTTTTGCATTTCAGTTGCTGGTAAACAGCCACGTGACAGCAAGGTTTCTGCTGAACTTCACGTATCAGGGCAACTGTTCTGTCAATGATATACACTGAAAAGCAAATACCGAAACCAGCCCCATCCTTTCTAAACTGAACCCAACCAAACACACCTAAACACACCACATGATGTCTCCTAGGCTTGTATGATCCAAACCACAGACAGCTGGAAATGCAACTGGATTTCGAAACAAATTTTCCTTTAGCATGTGCTGTAGGATAACTGGGTTACTGTTTGAAATCAGAATCCAAGTACAGCAAGAGTATAAAAAGGACTGACCTTTCTTTGCTAGGTTGCTGTTGGGTTCATACTTCTCAATCAGCACCTGAACTTGTTCTTGTTTCAGGGGTGGATAAAGGATCTCGTTTAATCGTGGGTCACGCTGCTTCAAATTTATAAACTCCATCATCTGATCAACAGTAAGGTACGGTTTGCTCTTGGCACCGCTGGAGAAAAATTAAAGCAACAGCAAAGGCATCAAAACACATTTCCTTGAAATCTTGTTCAATGTTCTGAAACTTCCCAGGGAAACTGAAACAAGATTCAAAGTATCAAACAACAAAAACATCCTCCCGCTGTGTCTCTGGGCTAATTTACTTTGCCAGCATGTAACGACAAAGACTCTCCATCAAACTTGCAGGAGGAGGATCTTTAAAAACCTTCAGCATTACTGACATCAATGGGAAGACTTAGAGCAATACTAAAAGCCTTCCATTCCCCTGAATTCCTGGAAATCAGCTATTTAAAACAGTAAAAGAGAAAAGGACGTCGAATTCAATGGAGAGCTGGCCACAAACACTCCTTCCTGGCCCAACTATTTGGGTTTAATGCTGAATAACAGTAGCCCTGATTTCATTATTCCAGGATTTGTTTGGGTCTTTTTTATTACAGACCTGCTAAAAACCGTGAGCCCCTTTGCAAAGCAAACAAAAAGATGCCTATTTAGAGAGGCAGTAAAAAGAGCAGAGCTGGGTACAAGCTGTACCCAGCTGGAGACCCAGGAAGCCTCCAGGCCGGGTGATGTGCCCGGGGTTGTCTGTGCAGCACCCAGGACTGGCCTATTTCTGCTCTGGCAGAGAGGAATGGAGAGCCTGCCCCGGGTTCAGCGGGAGCAAACTAGGACAGGGCTGTGCTCCTCCGAAACCTCAGCTGCAGAGAAGACAAGCCCGACAGCACAGTGTCAGGGCAGCAGCGCTGCAAAAACATCCAGTAATTGCTTTGGTGGTCTTGGAAATTGCCTTGTTTGGGAAATTGCCTTTCTCTCCTATTGCTTCACGTTCCGACTCCATCGATCAGGATGTGCTGGAACTGGGAAGTGCCCGGATTTGCCGCGAGGGGTGAAGCACCACGAGTCACAGAGCTTGTCACAGGACATATGAAATCAGCTGCAACCAGCTGCTAATTTAATTTCACGGTGAGAATTCATGATACACAAATCCTAGAAGTTACTGCTTTTTTTTTTTTTTGCAGCTCTTAATTAAGCTTTTGGGGGTGATTATACGTATTCTCGTGCCTATTGCCTGGTGTTACTGCTTATTACTTTTCTTCCTTTACTTTCTTGGAAGCCTAAATGACCCTGATCCATGTGAAAAAACCCAAGACCTGGCAGTTCTGCTCCTCTAGGAACAAATCCTTTAGAACTCCAGCTATTAGATATGGAGGCAAAAGCTTGGGAGAGAAGGAACCCAAGGTTAAATAACAGCCCCGCTTGACAATTAAATCTGTTACTGGCAAACCACAGTCTAAATAACCTGATTACCACACCCAGCCCAGAAAATCTGTGAATGGGGAAAATAAGTAAACATATAAATAAATGAGTGTGTTTTCTTACAACTCTGAGAAGATGTGGTCGATCTCAGGCCGAGGGCAGAGGTTGTTTAAGAACACTCTGTACACTTCTGGCGTGAAGTCGTCTTGAGGGATTGAATCATTCTGTGAAACGGGGGGAAAAGAGAGTGAAAGAGAGATACAGCACTTTTATACATTCTTTGTAAACAGATCACTCACTATTTGGCTTCTCTAGGTTGCAGGAAAGAAATCAAAAGGAGCCCAGATTCTGCAGAATAATAAATCCCCCTGAATAACAGAGCAGCTTAGAGGGTACATGTTTAAAAAAACATACAAACACTTCTATCAGCTTCCATAAGGCACAGTTCTCTGTGTCTCTGAGCACCTGTGAAGGAGGAGGAAGGGACATCTCTCCATCTAACCCCTTATCTAGAGCATAAATAAATGTATTGGTCCCAAGGAAGAGTGAGGTGGCTGGGCAGTGGTGCTGAGCCCAAGTGCTTCAGCGAGGGAAACAGCAGCATTACAGAGGACAAGGACATCACTCAGCTTTCCAAAGCTTTCACAGAACTGGGGAACAACGTGGGTCACTGAGTCATTACCAACACACATGTCCAAGATGCCACAATTCTGGGCAAGACTCACACAGCGTAGCTTTTCCATATATCTTTGTCCTAAACACTCAATGGCAATCACATTTGGCAATCACATTTCTTATGCAGGAACCAATAAAAGTGTTCTCCTAATAGAAGACATGTCAGGGGTTTTTTTTCTGACATTTTCTAAAATTTAGAAAAATTTACATTTAGTCCTGCTTCTTGATGACACTTTCATCATCCTCATTATATTTTTCTGTGAAAAAAAAACTGAATTGCTGTTATTAACTGGAGAGACTTGAAAAGTCCTCTGCATGAAGCTGGAGCATCCTTAATCCAAAGCTATGACATGGGCCCACGTGATGCCTCTCCACAGCTCCAAAACCTGCCCAAATCTGACGGACTGGAGAAGGAAAATGGTAACTTGGACACAAAGCTGTTTGCTTTCCACACCACTGGAGCCTGGCTGTGTCAGAGGCGAAGCTGCTCATGGGGAAATCAGTGCTTGTATTTATTCTGCCTGTCCAACGCCGTTGCCAAGGGAACAGGAAGCATCAGTTCAAGCCTTTGCTGGACGGAAGGAAACTTTTCTCAATTGTTCCTGCTTTAGGATAAAATAAATAAAGGAATGGCACAGGCGGCGCTTTGTCTCCTGTCAGCTGTGAAACCCACAGAGGCTCCAGAGGGTTTTGTCCTGTGCTGCTTTCAGCTGAGGGTTGGACTGTCGAGACCTGTATTTTCCCGAAGTCCAGGATTCTCAAAGCTTGGGAATTTTCTTGTTAAAGCTGGCACCCCACTCTCCCCTGTCCCCTCTGCCTGTAACCCCTCAGCCAGGGCATTTTAAACATTGATTCTCTAATTACCACAGAACTACAGTCTCCAATCAACCTACTGTATGTTTTCCTTTACGGGGGATTTGAAGGTGCTCAGCTGAACAAATGTAGGTCTCCTCCAATAACCTGAGATCCAAGCTTTGATTTGCCACTCAGTTCCAATTAAGAAAACATCCCTCAGTTTCCCTCCCTGTATCTCCAAACACCTATGACAAAGAGGAAAACCAACACGAAGTCTTCAGGCATAAGTACAGATAGTTTTAAAAACTATTTCCCACCAGCACCATCATCCGTGGGGGCTACAAACCACAATTATCTAGATGGGAGATGAGAGCTTTTGCCACCCCAGGCACAACCTCAGGCAACTATATTTGGATTCCCAAAGCCCGTCTGCCAAGAGAGGGATTAAAATACACTGCCCCCTTCCTCAGCCTGGTCTGAGCCATCCACGTTTCAGAGGAACCACCCACACACCTTATGGGCTCCTCTCTTTTTTGAGACCAATGAACAAAGCACAAACTTGCAGCAGCACCACATGAAAGCATCCCTCATTTCCAGCTTTCCTTAACACTGGCATTCAATTTTATCCTGTGATTAAGACTCTCCACTCATTTCAACCACTGTTGATTTATGATTTGTCTGGTAACCTGCCTGCTTTTATAACAACATCTGTATCCAGTCTCTTACATGTTTGAGAGCTAATTCCGATTATTTGCACAGACAGGACTCAATAGGAGGTTATTTTATTTTAACAGTCAAGCTCACTGGTGCTTCATTGTGAACCTCTACACTAAATGCAAGGCAGAAACCAGCCTTCACAGCCAAAAAGGCAGCTAAAATAAAGCTCTTCAAATTCTATTTAAGGCACTTTTAAACAAAACCAAAACAAGCAAAAATAACCAACAATAACAAAAAGCAATGTCCCTTCACAAAAAGCAAAACCCCCTGATATCCACATCTTTCACGCTGCTGGAGTCCACAGTTCTTCCAAGGTTTTATTGTCCTGTAGCACAATAGGGCAGAAGAGCTGGAAGTCAAAACTTTACTTGTTCAAACAAACAGGAGCCCAAAGGAAAAGAGCTGTAGTTGAAGTTCTGATTTTCTTCTATTCCATCACCTCCATGAGATCCAGTTTCACACTTCTACAATATTTTTCAAAGATGATCAACAGCACAGTTTTCTTTGGTGCATGCAGAGTGTTTCTCTTTTGTCCCAACCAAAGGAAAGATCTACTTTATGCTGTGAATAATTTTCGAGATGGTATCCCAGCAACAAGTAGCCAGTAACGTGTATGTGAAACTGGCCCTGCTTAAACAAATAGCACAAAAAGGCTGCGGTTTCTTTCAAGGCCTCCAGTGATATTTAGATTTTCTTTTCAGAGATATGTAGTAAACAGAAGTAATAAACCAACTGATTTAAATGCAGTGCCTCGGAGGTTTTCTTGCATATCTCGTTTGCTAACAATTAAATGAAAACCCATCTTTAAAACTATTCTTTCCACGTTTCTAAACCTCTCAACCTAACTGCAGATAAGATGATTATGATCTACTATACCTACTTTGCAAACATTCCTTGGAATTTTATGGAATTAAGCTCCCACACATATGAAGGAAGGTCTCATTGTAAGTGGAATCTGAGGTCTGGCTTGTGAAGATTTTGCTCCATTGTTCTTCTGGAGCTGTAGGAATTGTCTTTGTTTAACAACAGGGGAAGCAAACATCCAGGAAACCTCACAGCACAGAGTTCTCTACAAGAGCAAAGGGATCAGGAGATGCAGGTTCTCCTGACAGACCAGTTCTGTCCCACCTCTTGGACTCCTGAAGGTAGGAATTATCCTGCAGGAAGCTGCTTGGAGGAGAATCTCCATCTGTGAGAAGAACCCTGCTTGAACAGGGAGGAAGGACTAGGTGACCCTCTGTGGTCCCTTCCAAGCTTGCCCATCCTGTGATTCTGTGACTAAGGACATCTGCACTCCAGCATTAACTGGAATCACCTGCTCCAGCTCATTCCTTTTGGAAAAAAAAAAAGCCTTGAGGGTGAGGAACCCTCCTGCAAGTGCTCTGGGCTGAGGAGAGCTCCTGGATTAGCAGGGCACAACGGCTGCATTGCCACAGTATTAACAGCGTTTCAACACTTACTTCATGCACCTTTTAGATGAGCTACAGTGAGTGTGACCAGTCACTCACCTCAGGCTATAGATTACACTGTCAGCTACACCTTGAGCTAACACTGCTCTGAAATCACGCTGTGGAAACTGGGCAACAGTGGCTGACTCTTAAAATATCCTCATAGGATTTCTCCAGGACAGGTCACACAACCTCTGCCCTTTCTTTTACTCCTTTCATACCTCTTCCAGGAGCTCCTGGTCCCTACACAACTTCAAGTCAGACCCGCTGCTGAGGACCTTTCCAGCAGCAAAGCCAGCACAGCACGATCAGCCTTGAACAAATTGTCAGTGGAGAGCAAACACCCCCAAACACAAGCAATGCTTGTCTGAATAAATGCAGCTGCTCACCCTGGAAGATGGGAGATTACAGGCTTCTAACGCCGTCTCCACCCGTTTTCTGTCAGAGGAGAACAAGCGGTATATGCTGCAAAATGGAGACAAAACGGAGAGAACTGGTTAAAGACACGCCTTCACGTGCTCATGTGCCTTAAAGATTGAATATCTCTTCCCAGTCTATCACACCTTTAGCTCTTTATTTCCATTTGCTGGCTGCTCAGTAACAAAGGTGAGTTTAGTGGTGCTCACAGTGAGTTTAACTCTGCCCCGCACCAGCCCCTATCACGGCAGACAGTGACTGGAGAAAGTCACCCCTGCCCTCTTCCTATCACCCCAGTGACATGCAGTTTGAATCTATTCACCCTCACGACATGTCTCTGAGGTAAAGAAATTATGGGTTTTTTTATTTCACAAGTGGAATGAGCAAGGGCAGAGAAGTGGAATGTCTTGCTCAAGATCCCAAGAGCAACCTACACCCAAAGGGTATCTGAGCAGAGCCATCCTGAGCATCACTGTGATACCACACATTCCCTGTGATGCGTCCTAAACACGTGAAAAAGTCATCATTCCAGACATAGGGGCCACATGCTCATCCCAAACATATATTCATGCTCAAAAGTCAGCAGAGCCTACCCATGGTAAGGCAGGGGAATGGCACTTACTTCTTCAGAGGAATGCGCCCCTCTGGAGTCACCTGCAGCTTCAGTTTGGTGTAACTGTGGAGACAAAAGCATCCCAGTTCAGTTTTACACCATTTTCAAGGACCTCTCCACCAACTTCCCAGCTCAGTGCCAGTGCTCTGTTCATGTGGCAAGTTCCACTCAGCTCTTCTGCCCAAAATGAAAACCTGCTGGGACATCATTAATAAGCAAACCCCTTCTCCTTCTCTGCCATCTCATTAAGGTGGCAGGACGAGGATGGATCTATCTTTGCCCAGATTTTTCAGCAGGCTTTGAATCAGTTGAAACAGGAGTCACCCAGTAACTTCCATGAGAAGCAGCTGGGCCTACAACCACTATCTGTTCACTGCCTACCATGAGCTTGTGAAGAGCACAACTTTTTGAGTGCTTCACCTCTCCCACTTGAGCAGAATTAAAACCATAAATGATTTTCTTGCAGTAACATGATCTGGTGAAAAATGTGGCAACACTTAAATATTTAGGGGGATTTTTTTTTTTGGTTAAAAAAACCCCACTTTTTCACTTTGCCCACTGGTCTATCAGAAAAAGAAAAAACTGCATGGTTCTAATAAACTTTCCTTTTCTTCACAACAGAAAATGCCATTAGCAACCACTTCAAAAACAAAGTGCATGCTAATACCCCATAGGAACATTTTCACAAATCCTTGACTCCCCATGGGCATCTTTTGGAAACTGAAGTGTTTCGTGCTACTGTGTCACCAAACAAAAATATTATCCCCTCTGCCCCGTTTCCCAGTACTGGGCTGGATTAAAAACAAAAAAGTCACAGCAGTTAGCCAAGGAATGAATAAAATAAAGAAACTCAAGAAGGCTTCTTTCATTTTGTCTTCTATTTTTTGAAAAATCTGACTACACTCTAGTCCCATTCGGTGTTTTCCTCTACAACCAAAGAAGCCAGAAATAACAGAAAGCGGGGAAAAACTAAAACAAAACAAAACCCCAAACTTTTCCCCCCTCAGGTTCTTTGCAACACACAGGACACCATTGTTTCCCCTGCAGCCATTACAGCTTACCTAAGAAAACCAAGCATGTTATTGCTGTTGAAATGCTTGCTAGGAGATGTTCCTGTTGGTAGGAGCTGAATGGACCCATTTCAGTGGTGCAGTGCTGACTCCAAGCAGGACAAACTCTGGATGTCACACTGGCCCCAGGTTCCCACTTCATAGCCCCCCTGTGCTCCCAGCTGCCCTGGTCAGTATTGCAGTTTATTATTGCTGTTTATTATTGCACCTCCAACGCTCCAAGGGACTGAATGCCATAAAGAAAACACCCCTTTACTCTGCTCTACTGCAATCTGGTTTTCTATTTCAACCAAAGGGTTCTGATAGGACTGCAACCAGCCCTTTGCTTTGTAGAATAATTATAATGGGGAAATAATTTAATCTTCAAAGTCAGAGATTTCTTAAGTGACTGATTTGGCATCTGTGCAGAGGACCTGAGAATCCTTATGGTTTCCAAGTGACTTATTAATTAGTGGGAAAAGACACAGGAATGCCATGCTTGCCTGCTACTGAATCTATGCAATGTGTCCAGTGACTTCATCTTTAATTAATATTGCCTGAACAACTGCCAGAAAATAGCTCCAAATCTGACAGGCTCCACTGTACTGTGGGATAACAGGTTCCTCCTTTGGATTGGATAGGAAAAGGCCCATTAGGTACAGCCACTACAGACCTGTCAGAAGAGCCCAAAGGCCACCTGGGAATTTGGGTGGTAAGAGGCAAGGAAATTCTACCAAATCACTCTCCAAACTCACCTACAATCTACAACCTACGGAGCTGAAGGAAGTCACCTGCTCAGATGAACAGGTTTTCCACTGTCAACGTGCAGAGCCAAAAGGAAACGTTCAGTGTTTCCACCCATTTATAGCTGGTTTGCCTGATGTACCATTGGCTGGCACAGTGTTTGGAGACACAGAGCTGTAGTTCCAGCCACAGCCAGCCTGCAAAGTTTCCTCAGGAATTTCTGCTGAATTCAGCTGCACCACAACAAACCTTATGAGAGGAAAACACACACACACACATCCCTCCTTGCCAGAATAGGCACCTATGAATGAATATATGGGATTAAAGTTAAGCAGCTGGGATCTTTTTGATTAAGTATAGATGCATCTAATGAAATCAGGCATGCACAGCCTGAAATCAGGCTGAGCAACATGGACTTCTGGTATTTCTCACTTTTTTAATCAATGGCAGGAAAAAGGAAAATAAACCAGAATATTCTTTCATTTTAAATAGAGAGCTTCATACTACAGCTGAAGCTACAACTTGGCTATACAGGGGGAGGACAGCATTTAATTCTCTTTTTCCTGCAAGGATTTAGTAGTTTGCAAGAAGAACCCTAAGAAGATTTCTGTTTAAATGACTCTGAGACAGTAGGCTTTTTAAAACCACAAGAAAGGACGGCTGTGTTTACAGAAGAGTCGAGCCATCAAAGCAGAAACAATAGCTGACAATGTGACAAACAAAGGAGGAGGAAAACGAGACGCAGGGAAAAGAGCAACGCCCACCGCACCGAACCCGACGGCCACTTACGCTTTTTCCAGAAACGCGTCCCTTGACATGTTCTGTGCCAGCAGATTTGTTGCCAAACTGAACACTTCATCTGACCATTCCTACAAAGGGAAAACACGGTTAAGTGAGGCTTGGTTGAGATGTTTACTTGCACGAGGCAAAATATTTTCGGAAACTACACTGCCGGTAAAAAGTGCCTCATTAAAACCCTCCTCATCGGAGAGACCCGATTTTCTCGTGCTGCAAAAAAAAAAAAAATGAAGATTGTTACAAATTAAAGTACTGACTTGATCCAACATCTTACCAGCCAACACGAGAAAACAAGCTTAAAACAACCCCAACCAGCAGAAATGTGTAGGAATACTTTTCAATTGCTCTGATGTGCAAGGAAGATGCAACTCCAAAGAGAACAGCTCTTTCTCCCCTACTGTGCTTACAATCCTTACACAGTGCTCCTATCCCTTGCTACATTATTTTTCCCTATTTTTACCCCATGGAATCACAGAATGGTTTGAGTTGGAAAGGACCCCCAAGAGCATCTGGTTCCAACTCCCCTGCCGTGGGCAAGGACACCTTCCACTATCCCAGGTTTCTCAGAGCCCCGTTCAGCCTGGCCTTGAGCACTTCCTGGGATGGGGCAGCCACAGCTTCTCTGGGAAACCTGTGCCAGAGCCTCACACCCTCACAGGGAAGAGCCTCTTCCCAATATCTGATCTAACCCTCCCCTCTGGCAGTTAAAAGCCATTCCCCATTGTCCTATCCCTACACACCTTTGTCCAAAGTCCCTCTCCAGCTCTCTTGTAGCCCCTTTAGGTACTGGAAGGTCTCACCTGGAGCTTTCTCTTCTCCAGGCTGAACAGCCCCAGCTCTCTCAGCCTGTCTCCACAGGAGAGGTGTTCCAGCCCTTTGATCATCTGTCCTCCAGCTGCTCAGGAGAAACTTCCCATCTCTGCCTGCAGGCTCTGCTCTTCCCATGGCTCTCCCTCACTCTTCCTCCCTTTATTCTCCTGACTTATTTTTCTCACATCTGTGCACGTTGCTGCAGTGCTTCCCTCAGGTCCCTGACCTTTCCCGTGTTCCCAGCGTGGCTGATCCACGACTGTAATGTGAGGTTTAGACTCTCACTGCTTGTCCTCCCCTGCAGGTCTCTCCTGCAGCTTTTCATTGACAACTTCAGCACATTTTTTCCTTTCTAACTCAGTGCTTATTTACAACCTTTAATTGCAAACCTCTTTAATCACGACTGTGGTTTGGGATTGGCTTCGTTTCACCTTTTAAAATAAAGGGATGAAAACAAGCAAATGCCTTTGCAAACACTGTTTTACTTAACCAAGTTTTCTGAGTTTCCTTTGAAACTAAAAACGCATTTCCTCTCATAAAAGCCCAAATCCAAAATTCCCATTGCCACACAGCCTCTCATACTCTTTGGGAGGTATTCCCTTTCCTTGGTTTTTCTTTTTCTTGAGGAAAAATGAAAAAAAAAAGGGGGGGGATTTCATTCTGACAAAAATGGACAATGATAAGTATCACTGACTTCCAGTGCAAGAAGTAGTCCTACATCACTTTGGAGCTTATGAGCTTGTTTTACCTAAAAAGCAGACTTGTTCTGGAGGCAAACCAGCGTGGCTGAGATAACCCTCCCCTCCACCTTCTCATGACCACTTCTATTTTCCTTCTTTCATTGCTTTTCCTTCTTAGGTTTGATTTGAAGAAATCAGGGGTGTGAGAAAGCAGAGGAGGAGGAGTCTGGGCCCTGAGCAACCCAACTGCTTCGCTGTGACTCTTGGAACAGAAAGCATATTAAGTGCAGCATCTGTTTTTCTTCTTGGCAATTCGTTTTTCCAGGCTCAAAATAGGCCCATCTTGTAAACACTGCTTTGTTTAGGCACTAATAATAGCAGCTCAAACTTCTCCCTCTGACACTAAGGGCTGCAGAGATTAATGGCAACACAAAATACTATTTGGAAACTGAAAATATGTTGCCTTTTAACAGATCTTGATAGATTTTGCTTTTATCTCACTGGTTCTGCTGGGCTTGAAACCAAAATACTTGGTAGAAAACAGGAGTGGGGCACTTCAGGAGTATCCCACCCCCCAGCTCTTCCTTGTCATTGTCCGAATGCTTGTTGACAGGAATGTAAAAGGAACTCATTTATTATGTGCCTGTCACGTGCATTATTTATATATAAATACATATATTTATATAAACAGTCCTGCCATGTCCCTTTCCTGGCTCTTCAAAGCGCTCGCATCGCTCTTCCCAAACATTCCAAGGGCTACCTGCAGGCTGAGCCAAGTCAACAGGTCACAAGCAACACTTGCTCATTGTCTCTCCCATTTCAGGGTCTTCATTCCAGCCACCCCAGAGCCACAGCCAAAGAGCCAGGATGAGACCAATCTGCCAAGGGCCACATCACCTTCCCAGCGAACCCTCGGCAGGAGAGGAAACCAGAGCCTCGAGCACAGAGCCGAAGAAATAAAGGAGATGCTTGGGACTGCCTTTGATGGGCTTGGATCAAGCTCTGAGCCAAGATGTGTCTTGCTGCTCTAGCTACCAAATGGCCCCGTTTCCTTGGCTTTGCTGCACGGCAGAGAGCAAAGCCCGTCCTCGAACTGCAGGAATGATGCTCTCTCTGCAGCAGCGATTCCAGAAGGCAGCGCTCGGGGAGAGCACTGGGTAGGGACTGCTGTGTGTGGGAAGAAAACAGCCTAGAGCAGAGACGTTGTGACAGCCCCTGGATCACTGCAGGAGATGCCTGGACAGATGCAACACAAAAGGAAAATACAAATCCGGGGTTTTTTTGTAACAGGACTGCACTAGTGCCAACAAACCCAGGCTCTGATCCCGTGTGGCAGTGGAAGGACCCAACCTTCTGATATCCAACTCCAAGCAAGTCACATCCAACATATTAAGAGCTCCCTGAACTTGATCCCCTCTTGGTTACATCCTGTTATGTTAATTCATTTTATATCATCCCCGTGAGCTTTACTAAGGAGTTCTTTCTCTGCTCTGTGCTTTGGCAGGTAGAATATAAGCAGCAGTTCACTGTGTTGCTCAGGGAAGTGATTCCTCTCTTCCATTGCATGCATCAGGATACCAACCAAGACACGGAGCACAACAGAAGAGAGGAGACCTTTTTCATAAGACAAGACAGCACCGAGTCCTGAGAACACTTCCCTCAAATCAGAACTGACTATGTGTGAAGGCAATGTTCCTCTCACATTTCGTTTTGGTGGGAGGTTAACAAAGCAAGCTGATGAAATTCTACACTTTCACTTAGGAATTTTGTTTTAAAAAACCCCATATCAAATGGATGTGAATTTATACGGTTTGCTTCAGCATTTTATTATACTGATCGAGCTCTGGGGAAGCCAGAAAAATAAAGATGTGTGCTGGAAAGCGCAGTATAGTGTGACTGGTGAATCATCTTTGATGGCACCATTTTACTCATGGAGGAATTCATCAGCTCTTAGGGATGGATTTTATCCAAAGCTTATCAAACCGAGGAGAAACAGATTTCCCTGGGCTCCGGAGAGGGGCCTGTACGGCCAGGACTGGCCATGCAGCAAGAACAGGGTTGGCAGGAGAGGCACAGAAGAGAGGGAGAGGAAAGAGATTGAGAAAAACGAGAAAAAAGCCACTAGATTTGGGAAGAGAATGGAATACTGTAGAGCAGACAGAGGTTGATAGGTTGGGAATGGAGACAGAGAAAAAGAGCACCTGCTCAGAACAGGGTTTGAGAATAAAGTTCTGTCTTTATCCTGGCTTCTGCAGAACTGTGGGGATGCTCACAAATAAACCCTATGCCAGTACATTCTCATTTCTACCTATCTAGTGCACCTGAGGAAAGTTGAATAACCCAAGACTCGAAAAAAGCCACTAGATTTGGGAAGAGAATGGAATACTGTAGAGCAGACAGAGGTTGATAGGTTGGGAATGGAGACAGAGAAAAAGAGCACCTGCTCAGAACAGGGTTTGAGAATAAAGTTCTGTCTTTATCCTGGCTTCTGCAGAACTGTGTGGATGCTCACAAATAAACCCTATGCCAGTACATTCTCATTTCTACCTATCTAGTGCACCTGAGGAAAGCTGAATAACCCAAGACTCGTATTTTCCTAATTTTCCCATAATTTGGCCAGTGGATGTGGCAGTTTGTAGCAGAAAGGGAAGCCCTCTGCAGAGGGAAAAAACCCCCATAACCGAATAATTTCAACTGCCTCACTAAGATCACTATAGTTTACTTTGCCTGGTCAACATCAGCCACACAACCTGAAAAATAAGATACTACAGATGCAGGGTTAACAAAACAAAGTATTCATGCACTGAAAAGGAAAGGTGAGGGAGATTTCCACCGGCACTTGCTTTCCCTGGAACATCAGAAGGAGGAAGGGTCAAAATTTGACGCGTGGCATTGAAAACATCTTGTACTGACATTCCTTCCCAGAGCCCCCTGGAGGGATGATTTGTGCCTGATGTGCTTATTTATTGCAGCTTCTCTGGGAGACAATAAGGACCAGAGCCTGTGGTCTGGCTCATCTGATGTTGGAAGACAGGTTAAAAAAGAGGAATTTTTAGCTGCATTCAACAGTGCTCAAAACTGTTTCCATTCAGACAATCAGGATATTGAACATGACCTCAAAGCAAGCACGACTAATCTGCAATGCTTTGAAAACTGCACCCCCAGGCCACAGTGCCCAACTGATCAAATATTCACTTATTTGCTCTCCTGCCTTTACAAATGAAAAGCAAGACTTAGACTCTTAGGAGTTACTCAAGACTTAGAGTAGCCAAGTTTTGACTAAACATGATTTTATCTACTGTATTTTAAGGTTCCATTCTCAAACAGAAAACAGTCCTAGAACACCAATTTCTGGGCTGTTCTGGCAAATAGATTATGGTTCACTGACTGGGGGCTGGTCAGGAAGGTGCAGGAGGAGGACATACAACTTCTGATTTGGGTTATTTTCCCTGCTCCCTGATAAGGGCTAACAATTCCTGCTGAAAAAGCTTCAGCATACCTTTTTGTTTCCTATGATAAACTTAGCTCCTTTTTCTTTCCCTGCAGAGCTGTTTCCATCATTTGCAGTGTCAGGATTCCTCACCCACCCCTGCAGAGTGTAGCTGTGCATTTCCAAGCCTGAGGACAGCACTTCCCACTCAGCTGCCCATGGACCACCACAAACTCACTTGGTTTCTATTCTTTCATATCACAGGAAGACTGAAAATGGTTTTTTTTTTACAAGCTGATCAACTGGCTAAAGAAGTTTGGCAGAGATACAAACTTGGCAAGCACAAATATCCTCCCCTAGTTGAAGGCTTTCACACTATGACCGTTTGGCACCTGGTTTAACAATCCTTGTTGCCTGTGAGATGACAAAATAACTCCCCACTGTTGTTAAATCGCAGCAGGCTACAGAGAATCTTTCTTTTTTGCACAATCTAGTGAACTCAAGGGTGCAAAAATGCACATATGGAAGTGTGTTCTGTGCATGGTTATCTGGGGGCTGGCATCAGAGTGTACCCACATGAATGGAAGTGGAAATAGGAGCAGATTCTGAATGTCAGTTTGAAATAGATAAAGCAAAGAGCTCCCACTTCAGCAAATTGTACAGAAATGTATAGAAAGTGGAAGAAGGAGAAAAAAAAACCCAACCTCAAACCATGCACTAATATGAATTGTAAGTTGCTTGGCACACAGAGCTGTGTTTTATGTTGTGTGTTGGACAGAAATGAAGGAACTGGATACCTGCATGGAAAAAATGCTTTGCCAAGGCAGTGATGTTGACTACACAATCCTTATCAAGGGCTATCAGTGGGCAAAATGTGGTGCTTAAAACTGACCTTCCACACATGAACGTTCCTGTTGGTGCTCAAAGACAAACAAGGTGCCTGATTGCTGACACTCCTGAGTGCACAAGGGAGAGCTGCAGATTCCCACCACCCTGGCACAACCTCCAAAAGTCAACCATTTACCTACTCTGTTCCTACAGATGATACACAGTCTGCACACACTTAGAACAGGGTGATAATTACTGAAATGTACTGATGTGTGTTTGGAGAGTCATGGTGTAACATCAGTGGAAATTTGTGTGCTGTTATTTTCTCAAGGATTAGCTGGGTTCTAGGGGCAACGTTATGAAGATGAGCACACATTCTGGGGCCTGACCTTGCTGAATAAACTCCTGGGGAAAAAAAAAAATTGTGCATTTCTTCTTGGGAACTGAGCAGCACAAGTCTAGAACAGAACTGAGGTTCGTTTCATAGCAATTGCCACGTTCCTGTCATTTATCCAGATCTCAAAACATTAATTTTACACGACAGAGGAGTGTGTATTACCTTTGCTATATCCTCCTGGAATGCCACCAGGTTCAAGTAGGATATATTGACCAGGTCTGGCCCATAGACCACAGTGATCATCCGATTTTCCAGCCGGCCTCCCGCATTCCCAGCATCCAGCAGCTCGCGCAGCTTTGGATCCTGCAGGTAAATATATGAGGAAATAATTACAAATCTTTCGCAAATACTTACGCCAAAAGAGGTGATTATTTTTGCAAACACTTCAATTTCGAAAATTTTGTGTTGTGTTGAACGTTTTTAACACGATGGCACTTGTTTCTGATCTGCTTAATTACTCATTAAAATATTCAAAGTTATTAACCCAGAATAAAAAGAAAATCACTGCTGTAAATCCTTCAAAGCCTTTGAGCTCTGTTTTGGTACTGCACAGACTAAGAGCTGTCCAGCTGATGGCTGCACATTCCTATTTCCAGGATTTCTGCCTCAGAAGTTAAGCACACACAAGCTGTGTTGCTTGTCAGAATAACACAACCTGTCCAGAGGCCACTGGCCTCAGCAGAGAGATTCTCTGTGATTTCCGTGGATTTTAGATAAAACTAAAAATGAGAACTTGGTTTTTCCTAAGGAATTAAGAAGACTTCTGGAATTAACTGTCTTAAACACTACAAAATGAAAGATGGAATTTTAGTGACCCACTCTTTCTTTTTCATGTTCAAAACAGCACGTATTATTTAAATTATTAGATATATTCCATTCAGATTTAGTGTTTAGTCTTTTGGGTTTTTTTCATTTTATATCCAACGTAGAACCATTTAGGTTGGAAAAGACCTTTAAGATCACTGAGCCCACCTGTCCCCCCCATCACTAAACCATGTCCCCAAGTGCCACATCAACACATCTGTTAAATCCCCCCCCAAGGAGGGTGACTCAACCCTTTCCCTTGGGCACCCTGTCCCAGTGCTTGAGACAGAAATGACTACATAACATTTCTGTGAAGGAAAGATAAATTCAGTGACTTCTGTTAACAGGCTGAGCCTCACAGCTTCACTGGCAACACGAGGGTTTGAGTAAAGATTTCAGGTTACTTTGTGACTCAACTCGTTTCCGTTTCTATTAGGCTGCAGCTTTTCCAAGAATTACACCCAGTGTTTTTCAAGCTAAGACAACTACTTGCTCCTTGGCCTCATGATGAAGTTTATAAAGGCAAAGAGAGATGAAAAGATGCCCTGTGTGACTGGATTCAAACCTTTGAAAAGATACAGTGTAATCTGAAAGCTCGGGTTTCCTAAAAGATAAGATTTTCAGTCTGGTGCAAACACTAACAAATGGCCAGCAAACAGAACCCCCATGGGAAGAGATTCTGTGTAGAGCTCAAACTATTTCAAAACTGACACAAAAATATCCTGCAGTTTAAGTTTCTCCCCACTGGCTGCATGTTTAGTGCTTATGGTACTTCTTAATATTTAATAACTTCTTGACTAAGCATCTAAATTTCCACCAACTGACACAAATTAAAGTTAATATAAGAGAGCAACAAGACAATAAAAAGAGCCATTTTTTTCATGGATCTCAGAGGAAATTCTGTATCAACAAGACTTCAGTCTAAAGGCCATCTCCTGGCTGGTATCATATCTGCTTGCAGAGTTTAAGGGTATGTTCACCAAACACCTCGCCAGGTTTAGGAAAGATTTTGAAGGATGACGTAGAAACTGGAAAGAGAGCACAAGGCTGTCCATCACACAGTGCTGAGTCTCTCAAATACTGGGTACCATGGCAAGTGCTGCAGGAAAACAAGAGAGAAGAATCCCATTTAAGGGCTCTGGGAGGAAGGAATATGATTGTGCTCCGAGACAAGGGTGGTTTCATGGGTAAACAGGTTGATCACAGGCTTTTGCGTAAGAGAAAAACACGAGAGGGATATAAAAATAGTAGCTGTGTTCCAGAGATGAGGAGACAAAAAAAAAGGGGTATCATTTAGATCTGGGAGAAGAGCACCAGGAACGTCCTGAAGTTGCTAAATTGGTGTATTACCAGACGGGTTACTTTCCCTTTTATTTACAGGCTGGATGTTCCAAAGCTTTGTTTTATGTCTGTGGGAGATGAGAATTCATCTACTTCTCACTCTCCCAAAAATCAGACAGATAAATGCTTCCGCTCAAGGGCCTGTCTGGGAACAGCATCATCCTTTCTGAGCTCAAAGTGAACAGCACTGTCTTTCTGGCTTCCTCTCTTCCTCTCCCCGGCTGAACCTCTCGCTCCCGGTTTCACTCCTGATGATGAACGGCAATCACACCAACAAAAGAAGAAAGCTGATAACCTTTTTCTTTCGTATTTACAGTCAACCATAGGATGTCTCAGTGATGAATCACCCTCTAGTTAGACTGAGAGGGAGGCATTAGCCACGCAGCAGAGTGAAAGAAAGAAACATATTTGAAATGGGATGCTTTTTCAAAGCAAATTCATCAAAAGAGGAGTTATCTGCGACTGGCTCAGGAAGGTTTTTAGAAGCACAAAGTGGTAAATCAAGAAATGGGACTATGAATTCGGTTTTCCAAATCAAAGACTTTTCCTCCAGGTTTTAAAGGCAAGAAATTAGACAGCCCATCCTCTTTGGGCTGCTGGGTTTGACTGACTAAAATGCTGAATTTCTCTGGTCTGTCTGAGACTTGTCTAGCCAAGTTTGAAGCACAGAGTCCTTTCCAGCAATGCATTCCCCTGTCCTCATCCAGCACCTACTGATAAAGGGCACACACTGTGTGTCCTGGGCTCTCTCAGTGTAACCTGCTGTGTGCTCCACAGACTTAAAATAGACATTTTGTAGATATTTTTAATGTATATTTTTTAAATTTTTTAGTTTTAAGTTCAACAAAAAAGAATAATGTTGATACCAACATGATTCACACCCCTCTTGACCCCTGCCATTGCTGCACTGACAGATGCACTTGCTAAGAACAACTTATCCCCCAGCTGATGGTCCAGTCATATTATTTAGTCCTTAGGTCTGAAGTTCTCAAACTTAAGCTACCCAAGTGCACTGTTACCTCTCCACATGAACAGCTCTGCTCCCTCATTACCACAATTAGCTGCAGACACTCCTAAGGAGATGAGCAAAATATCCTTTTTCCACATCTTGAAGACTATCAAAGCTCTATGAATCAAAGGCCTTTTTAAAATGTCAGCAAGTTTTCCTGTGGAGATGATAGGAAAGCACATGGCAAAAAACAGCAAAAAAAAAACCCAACCAAGAAGCAAGACCAAATTTAGATTCTTTTATGTAAATGGGATTATTTTGATTTGGAAAATTCCGTTTTGAGGAATGAGACTGAAAATCTGCCCCTGTTTGGAGGTGTGTTTTGATATCCTGGCTCATGAGGGCACAGGTTGGTTTTTGGCATAATCTCTTTGCTGGACTGGGGCCTTATTATGAACATATTGAGCTCTTTGGTAGATACTCAGAAGAGTTATACCTATTTATTATTGATTATAGTATTTTTGGAACACCTGAGCTGCTGAAGGTCTATCACGTTCGGGAACATGCCCATGGGATGCCCAATGAACAGCAGGATACTGGCCATACCCACAGAAATCAAAGTTCACTTTGCAGGGTAGTAATTGCTGACATTAACTGATGTCAGAAAACATAAAAAAATGTTGATGCTTTCTGACGAAGGAGAATCTTTTTGACTCTTTCAGTCAAAAGGCCTAAGGGGCAGCTTGTTTTTTCCCTTCCACTGAAGTCCAGAAGGAGCTTCAGCTTCAGCTCAAGGACTGACCCTGGAACCAGGTCAGGAAAACCAGTGTTTTGGATGGGACAGTTCTGTGCCTAAAGGGTTGACATTCCCAGAGGGAGATGGAACGTGTCACCTCCTCTGTGTCTGCCTGCTCACAAGGATGGTATTGGCAGCCAAAGATCTTTAGAATCTATTAAAAATCAAGTCAGTCATGTCAAATTAAGGCCAGAGCTGGTCAGAGGACTCTGTGCTCATTTGGTAAAAAACCTTCCCTATTTGGTTCTGCTGTCTTGAGAAAATTATCAAAAACCCCCACAATTTAAATCAACCTGAAACAAAACCAGAAAATAGAAAAAAGCAACAGCCAGAAACATAAAATAAATGAATTAAAAAAAAAACCTTAAGGTATTCCTGCAACTTTCATGAACAAATGTAGAGTAATGATATTTTGTTAGAAACCAAGATTCTGTGGACAGAAGGATAAAAATAGATTTCAATCAGACTTCCAAAACTTTCTCCTGTTAGACTTTGCTGGAAATCATAAGAATAATGTAAATTTAAAGAGGCAACTCAGCCACACTGCTGCCAACCTCTGTGAGGACTGCTTTCCACTGTGGTTGGTGTATTAAAGTGCAGTTCTTAACCCCAAAATCCCAATTAGTGTGTGCTCTGCACAGTACAGCAAATGCCATAACATCTCTTAATAGAATCACCAGCTCTTTAAACTTTTTCTTTCCTGAAAACTAATACTAATAATACATTTTGCTGTTGATTTCTAACTTACATTCATAGCTATAAGGGTACTTCAAAATTCCCTAGACTCTACACCATAATCCCAAAAGGTTATATTTATGCCCTGATAACTTCAGGAGAGATTTGAAACAAAAATGGCTACAGCCTTTCATCTTAGTTTCTTTCTCTTCAGAACAAGATTTCCAAACACTCAAAACTGCATTTATACTTTTCTATATCTTTATGTATCTCAGGAGAGGGAATATAGGGGGGAAAGAAGCATAATTAGATAGCTACATATGCAAAGAGTCTTCCAGGAAACACTCAAGCTTGAGCTTAAATTAAATGAAGAACCTTGCTAAAATAGGACCTTACATTGTAACTCTGTAAGAGGCAAAACTCCCACAGATTTTCTTCAAATAGAAAAACATCTTTTCTCCAAGAATGCCTTATCACAGACTGTCTATCAACGAAAATGTATATCCATGCATGTATGGACAGCATGGACATATCATGTATTTGACCCAGATATCAAAATACCAGCTCCTAACCCTTTAAGCAGCAGGTAAGTTGCTGGTTTAGGGGCAGTATGAAGAAATCCTAAGTGACTCTTAGAACCAGACCACTTACCCCCAGCGACCACTGGAGTGATCCCACCAAACTCTGCAGCGCTGCCCAGCACAGGAGAGCAAACAAGGGCAGGAATTGCTCTCTACATGGTTTTGCACCACCTGTGGTAGCCAAAGCACACAGCTCTGGGCTGCTACTCTTCTTGGGTCCGTGGTGTTGCCTGGTCCCTGGGTGTTGCTTCCTATCTTTGTATCTACAGAGCTTCATCTTGCCCGGTCGCTCCCTCTGCATCCTCGGCCAAGCAGGGACTGCAGCACCTCCCTAGGGAAGTGTTTGCCCACCTGGGTCAGCCAGGGGGGATTTTCCCACCTGCAGCCTGTTCTCTGCCTCACAAGGGGACAGTGCACAAGTGCTGCTGGTTACAGGACATGTCTGGGCTGCAGGTGAGACAATCCCACAGCCAGTGTCCCACCCCAAAGGGACCATCGCTCTGCATTGCTTCTTAAGGAGCTGTGAAGGGCTGCAGAGCATCACTGTGACCCCCACACAAAACGTTCTTGCCTACTGGCTTAAATTCACTGCTAACAATCCCCCCACAGATCTCAAACACCCTTTCTGGGTTTGAACACCCGGTTCAAACACCCTTTCTGTCACACCTAGCAACAGCAGAGGGTTAAGAACTTCCCATCAAGAGGATTGACAGACTCATCCTTCAAGGAAACACATCTTCCTTCTCTCTCTCCTTCCTTTGTTGAGACCAAAGTCAAAGCTCTCAAGTCTGTTTTTCAGGAATCCCTTTCACTGATTAAGGAGAATGTCCATACATGGGAATCACACCTACAAAAACCCGATGACAGGATTTTGTCTGTCTGTCTTAATGACAGTCATGTGAAATGAATAAACTCCAATTACTACATCAAAGATATTCAAAACAGTGTTCTCCAAACTCTCTCTTCTCTAATTACACAGAATACACAGGAAGTCTGATATTTAAATGGATTCATTTGTATCAAGTTATCCTTACCAAATTCATTGTCATTAAACCAGAAACACATTTAGCCCAGTAAAAATAAACACTGCATTATGGTTTTAACACAAATAATGTCTTCACACCTTTCACAGAAAGCGTTTCAGATCAACATATAACCAAAATATTTGCAAATACTTCTCCTTTGAAATTCCTTCTCCCTTCTAGGGTTTCAGAATGGATTCCAAATTTATCATGATATCACCATAGCTACCTATGCACAGAAATAGAGCCGGTATCTTGTTTAAACACCCAAGTCATCCAGACATCATTTCTGTGCAAACTCAGGCAGTGTGTACAAAACACAAGGGTGTTTCTTTAAAAAAATGCTCTCAATAATCTAAACTGGTCTCAACTTGACCATCTGCTCAGCTAACAGGGTGGAATATTTCTGAAGGATAACACGGCATGAGGTAAAGGGGAGTCAGAAATGCTTTAGACAAAGAGGCAGTGCCTGGAGAAGGAGATCCAAGGCATCCACTGACTCCTAGGACAGACCTTGCCTGGGATGAGCAGCAACACTGCCTCAGATGCCACTGAAATCCAAGGGCTATTCTTCCTACAGATGAAAGGACACCGTAAACCATCAATCAAACAGTCCATCCCGATTAACCTTCTCTGTGAAACACCTACTCCAGAATAAGAGTTGATTTTCCAAAAATAGCTTGATCTAATTCCATGCTTGAAGTAAGAACATCGATACATCAAGTTTACCAGGAACAGGTTATGAAGAATAGTAAAGCTACTGCTTTCTCCATGATGCACAACTTTTGATGAAGAGGGAATATGTGCCTGCTTAAAACTTATCATTCCTCTTTTTCTGACCTTTCCCATAGTTCAAGTGATCCAAATCCAGCTTCCCTGGGTCTCTCATGACAAACATTAAGCAAATATTCAGCTGGAATATTTGTTTAGTTCTCCTTCTTAATGTTCGTATTTCTCATGATATTTTTCTTTCAGGTTCATGGTATTTAAGTTTTAAACTGTTTGCAAGACTGTGTGTTCTAAAAAAACAACAAGTGACAGTATAAACCATCTAAGTAAAATCAGACCAAATGTGGTATTTCTCAGTCCTTTTGGACGAGGCTGTGATTAACACGAAAGAACTTTACCTCTCACAGTGTAAATCCTAATTTATGTGACAACTACAAAAAGGCGAAATACCAAGAAGCTACAACCATGCACAATCTTCTTCTAGATGTTTCCTAACCCAAGAACATTTTTTTACCCATTTTTATCAGCTGCAGATGGCTCATTATTTTCAAAATGACCTTTAAGCGCACACACACACTTCCCCTCGCTGCTTTTCCTTCCTCAAAACGCTGCGAGATTTTCTTCAGCATGATTTTAAAGGCAGAGATGAAGAGATAGCAGTGAAAAGAAACCTCTCTCATTTCCATGTCACTTTTATTAACTCATTTTCTTTGGGCTGTATGAGACCATTGAAAAACCTATAAAAAATCCATGAATTAAATGATTTCTACAGCGAGTTGCAAGAGACCCCAGGGCAGGAAGAGCTGGAGCAGCAGCTTAATTTTCACTTATCTATAAATCTCGTATGCATTGTTCTTCCAATTCTGGGTTGCTGTGTAGAGTTATTTTAATAGGGTTGCTTCAGAGGTTGAGGTACAATCAGCTACTCATTTATGTGTCATTTGTAAAAATCTGAGATGCTTGAGATGAGCTGAATGAGAGGCACTGCGTGAGTGCCCACCTCGCTGCTTTGGAGAGCTCCGGGAGGGCTGGAGCACAATCACTTGCATTTCAATGGCTCTTTTTTTTTTTTTTTTTAGCTGGTGGGAATATGTACATCCAGACGGTCTGTAATGCTGAACGCACCAACTACCCACCCCTACGAACACAACAGATGAAACGCGAGAGCTGTAACTGAAAACATCTGACTAACGAGCTGTTTATTACTGCAACGTTTCAGGCTCATCAGGAGAGGAAAAAAAAAACCCACAAAGAAAAAAAAGACTGCCACGCTAAGCAATATTTTGTTCTGCCTTACCTGTCTGAGAGACATGTTTTGCTGTAATTTTTTTTCAATTACAAAGTCATGTGGGATGCTTGATGCTAAAGGTTTCAATTTACCTGATTTTAATTATTGTAAACACTCACTGCTCCCATTACCTTTAAGTATTTAATTCTAGGAAACCCATTTGCAGCACAGGAAAAGAAAATAAACCATTTCAATGACGATGCAACAAGAGTCATAACTGTTTCCTTCTTGGACTGTAGCAGATACTCAGCTGGTGCAAATCAGACCACGAGCTTACTACAGGCTCCTAACGGCACATCTAATGAACTACTGATGGACAAGGAGCAGTTCTCCTGCACTGCCACCTTCACTGCCTCTTATTACACATCAGCTGCAGTAATGCAGAGGCAGAAATAGGTGTGGACACTTGACGTCCGAAAATTGGTGCCAAATTGGCCAGCAGAGATGAACTTATTCCCTGCAGATCTCAACGGAGCTGTCCTGGCTCGTGGCTGACAGTCCAGCTCAGCGGGAATTGGAGTGAGGGAACCACAAAGCCAGGGGAGCTCTCCATAGCTGGATGGTGCCTTGACTCCGAAAATGTGACTACAACCATAAAACCACCTAAAAAACCCCGGCAAAAGCATACAGCAGATGCCACTGCTTTGGATGGTAAAGGTAAGAAAGAGGAAGTAACATAATGAAAACAAATTATTTAAGATTGCTTTTTAAAAGTTGGTTGGCTTCAATTTACTCCAGAGAGGATGATTTTCCCTGAGTACATTTTAACTTTTAAAATAAGTATCTAACAGAAAAAATAGATTCCTGTTTTAGTAGACAACCTGACTACTGAAACCAAAAGAAGTAAAATCTACAAGGAGTATGAGTAAGAACTAAAAATATGTTTTTCTGACTGAAGAGAGAGAAAACAATGAATAAATGCAGAAACTGGATTTGGGTGGTTTTATGACAGATTCATTTTACCACCTGTGAAAGTACAGGAAACCTGTTCAGTCACTGCTAGGAAAGGAATATCCAAGCACTAATGTCTTTGGCGAGCAGCTGCAGAGAGGAATTCTTCAAGGGATGCCATGGAGAAATTATTGTAAGCCATTTGTTTTGTACTCTGTGGTTCTGAGAACTAACTGATGAGGGGAATATAAAAAGGGTGGCTGGATCAATCTGAGATCAGACTTGAAGAACACAGCATGTCAACTCAGAGAACAGTGCTGATGAAAACTCTGAGTACTACAGGGCTGTGAGCAGCCAAACAGCGTGAGAATGCCAAGGTAAGGAGGAGGAAAGATCAGTGCAAGGAGAAAGTGATGGAAACGGTCCCAAAAGGAAAACTTCATAGGGCATGAGGTGCACATGAAGGAAAATCCAGATGTAGACATTTGGTGCAGTGAGCAACTCTGGGCATCTGAATTATTCACATGTGTTACAGAACCAAAATTCATTCATAAATACATCTCTCTGCCTACACTTCTGCAGATACAGAGCATTAAGACAACTACACCCAATTTGGTCCTTCCAGCTTCTCCATTTCCATCAGTTTTTCTCATGATTCATAGGAAAACCACCAGGGACAGTAGCTGTTGCTCTTTGAAAAGCAAACATTACTCAGTGAACACCTCTGCAGATAAAACCACAACTGTATCCTTGATATCCACCCGTGGCTCTTTTCCACGGCATAAACATGTGGGATAAACATGTGGGAAAATGGCAAGGAGCTAAAGGAGATTTGCCACCTCAAAACCTCAGGTGACCCTTGTCTAAGTACCAATATCAGATGACACACTGAAATCAAGAGATAACGGGAACTCTGCACTAACTCACAAACTTAACAACTCTCCTCAGTTCAAAGAGGCTATCCTGGATTTACAGGAATTGAGAAAGGGTGAAAATTGGCAGAGGAAGTTTAACAATTACTAATTGTTTTTAAATGTGCCTTGTACAAACCATGGCAGCTTGCACAGAATTCAATTCTTACATTTAGGAGGTGGATCAGCACTTCTCTTCCTAATATCACTTGCTAAGTGCCAGAGAGACTCCTAGTTACCCAAGAATTTAATGAACTACATCCAACAATTTAAGGCTGTTTCATTTAGATAAGAGGCTTTCCAGCTTGAAGGATAAAACAGCCTTCAAGGCAGTGGAAAATAAAACACATTTTGATGTGTATAAACTACCCAAGCAGTCAGTTAATTCTAAAAATCAAATTTTAGTTGGGAGAAGTCGAGTAAATAGGTTTGGCATGCAGGCTGCAGGCCAGAAAAGTGTACAGGAGGCTGGTAAGTCCTGCACAAACTCCAGGCCACACTTTGTGCTGCCTCTTTTCCTGCATTTCCCAAGGATCCCCAGTGGAGTATTTGACTGAGCAAAACTATGAACTCTCAGGGTTTGACCAAAATATTTCTGAAAGGTTATGAAGTCCAATGTTTTTTTTTGAAAAGGGAATTAAAAATATTTTGTGCACATAAGATTAGGGCACTGAGGGGTACACTTTATCCATTTGAACCGTTTCCAACACGTCCCTGGAAAAACAAATAGTTACAACGTAAGCAAATTGGAAAGGAATATTCTGCAAAGAGGAGAATATCCTAAATGCCACTCCCCCAAAACAGCATCATTTGACACTGGGTTTTAAATGCACAGTTTGCATAAAGACGGAGTTAAAGATGTAACTTCAAGTCAGAATTAAAATAGCTTTAAAATATTTATGTTGTTGAAGTTTTAGAACAGTAGCCCGGTGCTTATGCAGTAATTTGTAATGTATTTCTATTCAGTCTTGTCAGTCAAACCAAATCATGTAAAGCAGTTGCCCACATGTAACACCCCAGCCCAGGAGCCGCAAGCGCACGGGCTCAGCCAGGAGTTTTAAAATGTAGATATATAGGGTTCTTTAGTTCCTCGACACAGCATCAAGGGAACAAGCCACACTCTTTTTCCCAAGAGGCACTTTTACTGATGATTTAGGGGAGAAAATAAGGGGAACTTGGCAGGAGTTCCAAAGGGCACCACACAATCCAGACAAAGCATTCCACCACTGAACCCACCCAGCACATACTGATCACAACACCCAGACAAAATCCAATCCCTCCGGCTTTAAACTGCCGAAAACATCAAGAAAAGAGCAGAGAAAGAGAAGCAGAGGGAAAGGAAGAGAGGAGAAGGAGGGCAGACAGGTCATCCAGCTCCCCTGGCACCTGGTGGCAGAGCAGCTCTCCGTGTCCCGAGGCAGGGCCGGCACCGCGTGGGGAGCACATGCCTTCGGTTTGAGCCGCTCCGGTGCCCGCGGACACCCCCCGGGCCCCCGTGACCCAGCGGCCGCTCCGGGGCTCCAGGGCAGGGCGGGGGGCGGTGTTCCCGCTGTCCCTGCCGGGCTGAGGCTGCTGAGGGGCTCCAGGAGCTGGGGGGGGGGAGTTTTCCTGCTGCCTTTGAGCGGCAGCTGCTCCGGGGCTGCCCCGTGTGGGCTCCAGGGGCTGCCGTGAGGGACACGGCGGCACCGCAGCGCCCGCAGGGCCGGACCGGCCCTTCCCTACCCACAAACAAAACACACAAGGTGGTTCTGACCCAACAATTACTCATCTGGTGTCTCACACCAGAAAACATCAGTGAAAGGCAAATAGTCTTTCTGACACGACAAACCGGTGAGGTGCAACATCAGCGAGGTGTAATATCAGGCCACACTCGCTCAGGGCATGAATACCAGCCTGCAGGTGATTTAGCACATTTAAATACACCGAACAGTGAGAAATGTGGCCTCTGCGACCTCTGTGTGCCTGAGCCGCCCTTTGGTCTCCCAGCCAAGACATGGAGCTGTTGTTTTCCCAGCGCAAAGCCGAGGTGAGCGGCGATCGATGGCCGGCGAGGAGCAGCAGGCAGGGAGAGGGGCTGGGAGCGCAGGGTTCTAAACCCTGAATCCGGGGTTTAGTCCAAAGCTGGAAGGATTTAAGGGGTTTGGATCAGACCGTCAGGGAACGAGATGCACATTAAATCCCTGATGCTGCAACTTGCTAAAACTGGTTATCCAGAGGCACACACGATTCCTGCTCTGTGCAACAGGCTGGAGGATCAAGAACAGACAACTTGACCTGACCTCCAACAATAAATCATAATTCAGCTCTCACACGTTATATTAATGCCTTGCAGTTCTTGAGTTCTTTCTCCCCTCCCCCCTTTTTTCCCCCTATCCTTTAACAGGAAATAAGGAAACGAACAAAACCCGGACAACTCTTGTGATAACAGAGATCAAAATTCCTGAATTTCAGTGTCATTCCCTCGCTCAGTAAATTGAGGTTTTTCTCTCTTTTGCTTCTCTAAAATTCTACCGAATTTCATTTTCCCTATATTCCCACCGACAACTCTTGCCTCACTCAAAGTGTTAACACACATCAGAAGCCTTTTTTTCTTGGAATGATTTTTAGATAGAGGAATAAAACTATGCTTCATACTTACACATAACCTCATTGCATTAATAGGAACAGAATGGAGACTCTTCCTTTCTTGCACAGATATATATATATATTTATTTCTTTATTCCCTCTGGTCCTGCCTGATTATTGTACATAAATAGATCCTCAGGTGGTTTGCTGCCTTTCTATGCTTTGCAATGTGTATGCAATATTTATGCAATATTCAATATTACCCTGTTGTTTTCCAGCAAGTAAGAAAAGGCTTGGGGTTTAGTTATATTTTTTTAATATAACTACAAAATGCCCGTGGAAGCTTTCTGCAATTTCCTGTTATATTTAACTTTTCAAGGGAAACTTTTTATAGAAAACTGTGCTTTGAAAAACCCTTTAAGTCTGTGAAATGGCACCTTCGGAGCAGCTTTGCCAGCAAGGTTACCTGGAATGAGAATGACTCCCAACACACACACACACACACACACGGGATAAATTTACCCCACAAACCAAACTAAACCCCCTACAGATAAAAATCTTGTCCATAATGGATTGGTATTATAAATAGAGAGATCAATAGTGCCTGGAGTCAGCCTGAATGCTCAAATTAATGATTCCCTAAAAATAGCAGTAATAGAAGGCCACGTGGCACATGCTGGCACCTACCTGAGACTACAGAGCATGAGCAAGGCAGGGTCAAAGTCATCTACAGACCTCTCTTTTCCCCTTTTCCATAACATTTAGGTACTTAAATAGGTCAGGGTTTGTTTTATTTGCTCAGTGGGCTTTTCTGAAAAATGGATCTAAATTTGGCAATCCAGAATCCTTTGAGAATTATTTACATCTCTATAATAACATATATACGTTTTTATATTTATATAACATAATTTGTATTGGAAACATGATCTGGTTTTAATCTTTATATGTGGTAGTGGCATTTACCCCTTTCTGCAGCTGCAAGTGGCAACTCACTGTGCAAGCACAAGTAACAACAGAGAGTAAATTCCCAGCAAAATTTTTTAAATGTCTGTTTTGATTTTGTTTTTAATCCCATCTCAGAACTGAGCTGCTGGAGGAAGGGAACAACAACATGTTTTGAAAGAGGGATAAATGTAACACTGGGAAACTATTTGGGCAGGGAAAAAAGTGCAGCTTTACACCTTCTTCCCTTGGAAAAAACCAACGTGTGCCAACGAAACAAACGGTGAATGGAAGTGTGTTTGAGCAACCTCCTGGGCAGGATTCCCAGGAGAAATTTATTGCTGCCTTATCAAGTTTCTAATCTGTTTTTTAAACCAGGCTACTGGCCAGGTGTAAATCTCCTGAATGGTAGGAAGCTCATGATACAGACAGAGCCTTTCAGGCTACAGGGGATGTCACCTCCCCAGAAGTGTGACCTGCTGAGAGCTGTCACTGCAGTTCTGATGAGATACTGCAGGAGCTTCTCCAAAACCAGAATTATATTCATGTTTCAAATGGATAAAAAAAAAATCTTAAAAACTACAACTAAAAAAAAACCCCAAACTACTACTGCTGAGATTTCAGTGTTAATACAAAAGCATGAGAAATTTAAAATTATAATGGAGAAAATTTAAATCAGAGAAAGTGAGGACAATTGACACAAATAAACTTACTACAGGTCTCAAACCAGTCTGTTATAGCCCACTACTTTGCTGGAACCTTTAGCAAACGCACCTTCATGTCACAGATTTAATTTCTTGATTTTTTCTACCATTTACCACCACTGAAGAGGTTACAGTCTACTGTGATCCAGCCCAGCCCTAAATAAAATGGAATTTCCATGTTCTTCATTTTATCCTTGCTCAGCCTTCAAACTTTGGACGCTTGATCCTTATTTTTTTTTTTATGTCATGCCTGGGTCATCACTCTCCAAAAACAAGTGCAGTACAGAGAGTCTGACTGAGCCATCTGAAAAGCAGTTCTTTGGGATACCAGCGTCCCTCCTCATGGGAACTGCAGGATCAACTCTCTCTGGAAAAGGCCATCTAAGCTCTTGACTTGTTTGGTACCTTCCAAGGAAAAGCTCCACTCTTCTTGACAGATGTAAAGTGCATAATATCTAATAATGTCCTCATCCATCTTCCTGCCAGTGCCTCGCCTCAAATTCTGTTTTCATTTAAGTTTTCTTCTGTGGACATTACTCAGCTTTTATGATGTTTGGATAATAAATCAATCTGCATGATTCCTTCTAGAAATCACGGACAATCGTGGTGCAGTTCTCAGCTGTTGGCCATGTTCTGTGAGGGGAACACTCACACAATCCATGGTATGTCATTCCACAGCAGTCACCAAAGGGGTGGTTCTCCCAGACCAGTCATTTTGTGTTATATGATACCACTTGAATGACCTCAATTCCCTGGGCATCCCACTGGAGTCAGGTCTGGCTCAGACCAGACCCTTGTGGTGCCACACATGGAGACTCTGCACCTTCTTTCTGAAACCTATAAATGGAACAGCAAGTTCGTGCTGCAGTGAAAGGGATTAATTAGATGGATAAGGAAATCAAGGAGCACAACAAACTTCCTTGCCTTTGGGATGAGCAAGCTGCTCCAGAAGGAGCTCGGCTGCCTGCAAGAACTAGGAAGAGAAACTAATGGACTGAATGGATCTCAGCTAACTTTGTGATAAGGAGAAAGTTGAACTCTCACATCTTAAAGAAAAACAGGAAAAGACTTTCTTAGACACAACAACATGAGTTTGCTGCTGCTTCTCTTGAGGCCTCCTCCAAGACCCTTCCCAGACAATGAAGTTCACTTACTGTTCCAAAGGAAAACAAATGTCCATTGAAAAACAAGTTGCTATTTTTTTCAAGCTCAGAGCAGCTCAACAAGCTGCTTCCCCTCAGATCAAGTGTCAGCAGCAGTGGAGCAAACACCTGACCAGAGCATATTTTATTAGATCAACTGTCAGGCAAGTTCTCTTTTGCCTTTAAAAACAACATTGCCACACGCAGGAAAAAAAGGGAAAAAAAGGAAAACAAAACAGGAAGGATTTTTCCAGGTAGGTTTCTATGAAGATTGCTTAAAAAAGCTTCCAAGTACTCAGTTAATGCCATTAGGAGAAGCACTGTGCAAGAAGACTACAGAGATGCTGAATGTAACACAGCCCATGCTGCAAACCATAACCGTGTACCTTCTGGTTCATTTTGCTGTGTCTGGGCTAGAGAGGGATAAAATATGTACATGATAATTCAGAAAAAATAAGCTCTGTTCAAAAAGTAGCTCAAATATTTGTATTCTGGGAGGCTCAAGCATCAGTATACGTTCAGCACTCAGTAAAGGACAGCCTGGGGTTCACCTTGTCCTCCAAACCCCCAGCCATGAGGACAGAGGAGCTGCTGGAGCCCCCCACAGCTCCCCCCTTGCCTACACAGAATCGCAGAATCAGCCGGGTTGGAAAAGACCTCCGAGATCATCAAGTCCAACCCTTGATCCAACCCCCCCCGTGGTTCCCAGACCATGGCACTGATGCCACATCCTGTCTCACCTTAAACACCTCCAGGGATGGAGAATCCACCCCCTCCCTGGGCAGCCCATTCCAGTGCCTGATTACTCTCTCTGTAAAAATTTTTTTCTAACATTTAGCCCAAACCTCCCCTGGCACAGTTTAAGACCGAGCCCTCTTGTCTTGCTGATAGTTGCCTGGGAGAAGAGACCAACCCCCACCTGGCTGCACTCTCCTGTCAGGGAGTTGCAGAGAGTGAGGAGGTCTCCCCTGAGCCTCCTCTTCTCCAGGCTGAACAGTCCCAGCTCCCTCAGCCTCTCTTCATAGGACTTGTGCTCCAGTCCCTTCCCCGGCCTCGCTGCTCTTCTCTGGACCTGCTCCAACACCTCGACATCCTTCCTGAACTGAGGGGCCCAGAGCTGGGCACAGCACTCCAGGTGTGACCTCACCAGCGCTGAGTCCAGGGGAAGAATCACTTCCCTGGTCCTGCTGCCCCCACTGTTTCTGATACACGTCCAGGGTGCTTTCAAAGCAAGGACTGGCTCTTAAATTTCACCTTGCAGCTACTGGGAATGTGTTTGTGGGGCACCCAGCTGACCTGCAAAACAGCCATGGCTTTAGGACACCAGTGACATCCAGGCGTTTTACACGCAACACGGTGCCATCCTACCCAGGGAATGGGAAGGGCTGTGTCCAGGACTTTTGAGAGTAAAAGAGCATTTGGGCTGGACTGTGCTGGCACTCTTTAGGAGCTGTCCCACGGGGAACACACGGCACTGACTCTTGCTTCTGTGCCCAGTGCCCTTGGCTGTAAGATGAAAGCTTGCACGAGTAAGTGCCACGTTCACGAGGCACCAAAGCAAAGCAGGTGCCCACAGGACAGAGGAGGAGTGAGGTGGGTGTGGGCTGCTTTAATGTGATATTCTTGGAATATAAGAGTGATGGGGTGGTGGCTTCCCACTGCCACCAGAGTAATTAGGGATACTGAATCCAGCCATGGAGAAAGACTGTCCCTTCCTCCTCCTGCTTCAATGGAGCTGATTCCTCTTTAGTGGGAGCTTTGCAGAAGAGGAGAGTGAGTCCAGAACAAGGTGAGAGGTAAGGATGATGGGTTTATGAAGTTTACCCCTAAATTTCTGGTCTAACTCCCACTGGAGGTGGGAGCTGTGCACACCCCCAGCTGGGCTGTCCTGTTCAGGAAAACATGGAAGCAGATGCCTCACTGAAGTACCTGAGCAGCCCCACTAAAATCAGCATCCTACAAATTCACAGGAAAGGTGCCCACAAACTTCACTTTGGGTTTACTTTGGTTTTTCAAGGACTTTAATTACATTTACAATTACTCCAAGAACTCTTTACAGACTTTCATGTGAAGAAAACCGGTTGGGGTTTTTTTCCTTGCTTTAATGGACCTGTTCCTGACATATTTCTTTTGCAAAGGTGTGACATTTTAACATGGGCTTATGAAGAAAGAAAAGCTATTTAGAGAAGGGTATAGATTTTGGTAAAAGAGCTGATTCAAAAGGAGCTGAAAATAAGCCCCTAAAATCTTTGAAGAATTATATTACTCAGGTGCAAAATACCGAGAAAACTGACTATTTTCCAGGCAGTAGATGAAACAGGTAAGTGGCTTTGATATTTATAAGACAATGTTACTTGCTCTTCCCTTCCCTTATTTTAAATATTCAGATTGGGAAGTAGCAAGAAGCCTCTCCATGTGTTCAGACACAGAGAGTGAAGTATTTCCTGAGGGAAAGGGAAAGGTTTTCTGTTAACCCTTGTGCTGTCTGGGAAGAAAGCAGTGGAAAAGGGGATGGCAGTGATGGCTCACATGCCCAAGATGGTTTTTCCAATTAAGACATTTTTCAAGTATAATTATTAATAGACTTTTAACCTGAGTCAGACAAACCCAGAGCTGCTTTCACGATGGGTTTGTTCTTGGAATTAATACAGGCCATTTTCAGGAAGGAGGGAAGCAATGTTTAAGAAATGTTACTTCTTAGAGAAGAACTAACTCCTGCACTAACAGTCAAGAATTTGGCCAGCATACTTTGGGGACAGTAAAGAAATTATATATATATATAAAAATAAATATATATATATAAGGCTACTGTCAAGATCCCAGTGAGCATAAGGAATGCTCTCAGAGGGATAAGGAATCAGAGCATAAGGAATGCTCTCAGAGAGTTTTTCAGAAAATAAGGGCCATGGGTCTGAACCTGTGTCTCAAATCCACTCCCTTTTATGTCTCCACACTGCAAGACACAGATATTAGCTCTGACTCTTTGGTAAAAAATTGAGATTGACAGGGCAGGACCTGTTTCTGAGCCAGTGTGGAAGCCAAGGGGAACCTTTGCTCTGCAATCACCAAAGTTCATCAGAGCTTTATCTCCCTGAGCAGCAGCTGCCACTCACTCACCTGAAAGTCTTTCTCAATCTCTCTGGACCTTTTCTCCCCATTATTCTTTCCATATCACCACTTCTTGCCCTAGGCTTTGATATCTCATTCAATCACCTTACTATATCTATATCTATATCATCTATATCTATATCATCTATATCTATATCTATATCTATGTCTGTATTTATTTGAGTCTCATTTGCCAAAATGTATGAGTTTTAAAATAATTTTAGGAGAGAAAATGGCAGCATCTTAGATAACACCATCACCTATGGTATCACAGGCATAAACATTAACATTTCAGTTCTTTTCCTTTCAGATTTCTTTCAAGAGCCACCACAGGCTTCATTTCCCTGGGTCATTGTGGCTCTCTCACTATATCCTGTCTTCTGTGAACTTCAGCAGCTGAACACCCTCGAGTTTCTGTGGTTGAAAGGAAAATTAAACATACCCCATTTAATCAGCCTACATATGCTCTGGCTTTCCTTTATGCTGACTGTTTGGGTATAATGGCTTGGCTTTTATTTGCTGTTAATGGGCTTGTAATTGTTTCTGATAAAATAATGCAGTGTTTGTTCAGCTCTGCAAAACAGCTACACATAAAAACACAAGCCAAAGGAGCTCTGTGTACAGCTATTGGGAGGAACCAAGGAGGGTTCA
Organism: Pipra filicauda; assembly: GCF_003945595.2. Classification (NCBI taxonomy): domain Eukaryota; kingdom Metazoa; phylum Chordata; class Aves; order Passeriformes; family Pipridae; genus Pipra; species Pipra filicauda. Next base: position 874,875 of record NW_024104953.1, on the reverse strand, counting down.
GCAGCTAAGTGCTCCTAGTGACTATCGGATTAAATCAGGGTATTTATTGAAGTTCTAGAAGGAGAATATGAATTTTAAAGTACACCAAGTTTTTAGAATATCATTTACTATTATTTATCCACATTACTGCACCTCAGTCTTTGTTTAATGCTACTGTAGTTCCACATTCACAACACTGTCAACCCCAAGTAGTCAAAAGCCATGAGTCACCTCCCTTTCAATAAAAACAGGTACTTAAAATCCAGGAGATCCAGGATTATTGTTTTTGCTGTTATTACTGAGAGAGCCTGGATGATTCCCTTGGGCTTAATCTCTAATTAGGCTGCTGGACAGCTAAAATTATAGGAATTTTCTTTCATGAAAGTGAACGGAGAGGAGCTGAGGTTCCCAAATATTTAGAGACCTTAGATCAGGAATTTGGGAGACACAAAGTACCTCTGGACACAGTGGAACTGATTTGCAGATCAAAAAGAGGTACATACCTGTATAATTTTGCCCAAACACTGGACAAGAAATGAACATCAAACATGAAAGAGTCAGGCAATAAATGCTTTGAGGGGAACACAGCAATCTTTGGGTTTGGTGGGTTTCTTTTGGGCAGCAGTTTTACTGCAATGATTTGCTGTTCAGGTTCTGCATAGAGACATTTCACTTGGGGATGCATCCCAAAAATCAGTCTGTTTTGTTGGTGCTTTTCACATCTCACAGAAATGCTACTTCTTCTATATGTGTGACAGCAAATATATATTAAATAATAGAAATTTAGTCTCTCCTCAGTGTGAAAAACAGCATTAAAAGCAATTCCTCACTGGACAACCCAAACCACAAGCACGAGAAGAGAAAGCTTTTCATTCAGACAACCACATGCCCCTAAAAATACCTGGCCCAACCCCAAATCATACAAGGTGCAGTTCCCAGGGTTTCTTCCCCAGCAGAGCAATTATACCCCCAATGTGACCTAATCTCGTATTTTTAGCCATGAATGTATCCCCACAAAAAGCTGATTAACTTCTCATCAGCACCTGGCACAGCCCAGCCTATTCTTTTACAGGTAAGCAAAAGCTGCCTCGGGTTTTTGCTCCAGTGAGCAGCACAGGGGTATTTATCCCAGGCACAACATTGTTCTCATGTTCACATGCTGATGTATCTCGAGATCAGACTGCAGGAATAAATTGGAGCTGCTGAATGGTGGAAAGGTTTGCTCCCTTCCCTTTGGCAGGATGCCCTCACCGTTGATGGCTAATTTTTAAATACTAAAAAGTCTGTCCTGCTGTTGCTAAACACATTCCTGAGGAGAAAGAGAAACGGGGGGGGGGGAATCAGAATTAAACCAAAGTATTTAAAATCTCACTTTTGTTAGAAAATAGAATTATGTTATGCCTTGAAAGCCTGTGGAAATCATATTTTGTGTTATTTTGTTCTGTTGTTGGCTGGGTGTTTTTTTTCCCCTCTGAAAACCTTAGCAAGGATGACCCTCATCACTGTTTTATGAAGCAATGCAGAAACCACAAGTGTTTCCCACCCAGAGCCTGGAGAGCAGCTCAAATTCCAGCACTGTGGTTGCTGCCTCGCTGGGTTTGTTGTTACTGATATTCTGTTAGAATATCTGAATTCTAAATTCAGATTTAAACCCTGTTACAGTTTAAATCTGCATTATTTCAATGTTCCTGATCTTCCAAAAGGCTTTTCCTGGCTATCCATTGAGAGCCAGTTGTCTACTCAGGCTCTGACCAATGACCCCTGGAAATTCTCCACCAAAACCATCACCTTTTTGATCCATGGGGTCACAAAAATGCCCCAAACTAAGATTCTTCCTTAACTTCCAACTTACAAACTCCTCGCTATGAGAAAAGCTGCCGAAAAAAAAACCCCAACAAAACAACAACAAAGCCTATTCAAACATATAGAAACTCAATAGAAACTCAATTTCTGGAAAGAAATCACTTTTTTTTCAAGTTTCAGTAGTTGATGGGCTGGGACATCACTTGTCTTAGCACCTTGCAAGTCTCTCACACACAGAGCTAAAGGACAGTGACATTTATCACATCTCTGTAGGCAAAAATATTTGTAAATTAGGAGTAGTGCAAATGATACTTAGTGAAAAACAACATATCAGGAGAAATAACGGGATTACCAGCACAGAAAACTGATTCAGCCCTTCGCTTGGAGAAACTCTGCCATCCTCCACCACCCCAAAACACCCCAGTTCTGTGCCTCCCCCATGGAATAACCCACAGTTCATGGCTGGGAGGACCTTCCTGCAGACAGGAAAAAACTGGACAATACTATTCCTTTTTTTTTTTCCAGCCAAGTGTCTGAAGGTTTTTCATCTGAGCGAAAACAAATGTGAATTTGCAATACCTGGTTGGGTGGCTCTGTTTATTTTAAGAAGTCATGCCATGTTCCTCCTGCATGATCACATCCTAATCCGTGATTATATTAATCACTTTTTAAATGACAAGGACATCCATGATCAAAGAATCTCATCTCTTTTAAATCACAGTAGCCCCTGAAATAACCTGACACTGAGCCAGGCGAGAGGCTTTGGTGTTAAAAGCAGAATCAGATTCACAATTAGCCTACAGTTATTTTCCTTTCTTGTTGATAATTTCAGTCCTTTCCCATTAAATCACACTGAATAAATCAGGCAGATTCTCAGCCAGCGGCATCTGTGAAGTATCCTGGTTTAATCCACGGCCAATCCCTTCAGGAATCCCAGAGATAACCTGCATGCTGGCTCCGTCCCTGGATGGTCACTTCACATCCTCATGGCAGGTAAAAGACCATTTCTGCTCCCCCAGATATCCTAATAACCCATTTTTAAGGAACCATTTGGAATTCTACGTGGCATCCGTGGCTGTGCAGATCAGTGTGACAACCCTGACGCCGCTTCTAACTCTGACCGGGGGTTGTTTCATTTCCGCTTTTTCCAGGCCCACAAACCCACTTCTGCTTCCACTTTATAGCTTAATTCACGTTTTGGTGGTGCCACGCTCCTTTCCTTTGACTGGCACACGCTGCAGAATGCAGTGGAGCACGCTGGCATTTTAAAGGGCTGCAGGCACTGCCTCATGAGGATTTTTATAGCCCAGCTTTGTCCCTGCATTCAGCAGTAGCACGATGTTCCCACGATATGTGAAGCTCGGGGCTCCACACTTCCCTCAGATTTCCAAGCTGTTTGTTCATGCTGCTGGCTTTACTAATTGGGAGCCCAGGATATAAAATCCCAGCTAATTAAAGCTATCAGAGACAAGGTGTGTGAGATGATTTCCCAGCGTCTCCATCCTCAGGTAGGACGAGCAGCCGCGCTGGGGCTGCTCCCTTGCAACTAGGGGAGCTGCCGGCACTAAATTAACTCATTTAAATTCTAACCATGGTCTAACGAGGGGGATTGTAAACAGCACAAATACACAGAGAACGACCCCTGCTACAGATGCTTTCCAGCAGGTGAAAGCTCCCTCAATAATCACGGTGTGTCAGTGTAAAACTAACAGAGGGAAAAGGCCAGCATCCCCCGCTGGGCCAGCAGCATTTTGCTCTTCCATTTCTACAGAAGGTTCCTTCCAAACTCCATGTTAAGCAACTCCAGAGAGAAAATGACACTTGGATTAAATAGAAACACTTGCATATACCAGGTAACACAGCAGAAATGACTGTCACTGCAACCTGCACCCAGTGCTGCTGCACCACTACAAGTTCAAGATACTTCTTCTGTCCAGCTGTGCCTGCAAAATAGAGGCTTAAATGGACTTTAAGGAACTTCCCAGGTTCAGTGTTCACAGTAACCAGCACCAGGCATGAGTTTCTAGTTGTCACACAGAAAAGATGACATTTCCCTTTCTGTAAAGATCTGGGTAGACTGGAGAAGGAAAGGTCTACCCAGAGTGGGAACTCTTCAAAGCAACGAGGTGGGAGTGAAAAGATGGGCTAAGGAATTTGCCTGACTCGATAGTGATTTGGTTGTGAAAAATCAAAGAGCAAGGGAATAGTAACTAGGACACAGTATGGACAACAGCATGAGAACCCACTGTGGGGCTTCAACTCACCAGACTTTCCCAAAAGTGAGTGTTTGGCGTTTTGTCTAAATTCTCTCTTGATTAACAGAAAAAGTCGCTTCCAGAGGAAGCTGCTGGAGCTGTACCAAGAGACACAACCTGGCTGGGCTGTCTAGGGTTTAATGAGTGAAATGACAATTAACGCAGAGGAACAACAATCAGACGTGACCCACACGGTACCTGACTAATCCCTGGTCCTGGATTGCTTTATAACTCACCTTTTTCCAACAGTTTGGCTGTCAGTTCATTGGGGAGATGCTACAGCCTGAAGGAGACCCACAATGGAGCACTAAAAGCACATGGAACTACCAAAAAAAAAATAATTCTTTGTGCCTTTAGTGACTCCACATCTAAAGCTGAGGTGAGAAAGGCACAAAAAGTTAATAACCTTCTGAGCAGTCTCACACTCACGAGCTCCCCAGAGCCCTCAATGCTTCCAGACTGGAGCTGAAATTTTCCTGGCATGGCACTGCCCAGTGGGTCAAGTCCAGGGGACTCCTGGGCCCCACAATGTGAGAAGGATGTGCCCACAGCTGTCTAATCTTAAAGGTCAAGTGTTAAGACTTGTGGTTTTTCAAGGGAGTGGGTTTTTTTATTGGAACAATATCCAAGGGAGGTTCTTCCCCAAAATCAACAGTGTCCCTTAAATAATAAAACCATCCTGCCTCAGACACAAAGCTCACAGGGGGCAATAAAACTGTCCAGTGGTCACAAATCAAGGACTTTAAAGCAATACAAACAGCAACAAACCCATTAGAACGTTATTTCTGAAAACTCGGTGGCCAAAGCAGCGTGACAGTTGTGCCTCGGCACAAAACAGACCGAGGAGGGAATTTATTTTTAATACCTTTTAAAGAAGGAGCCAATTCCAGAGACAGGTAGGATGAGGAAGGCAGTTCCAGCAGGACTCCCAAGGTGTCCTGGGAGCTGCAATGTGAATTAAGGAGCAGGGCACGAGCCAGCCCTCCAGCCTAACCCTACACCTGAGCTCTAGCAGAGGGAGCAGCACCCCGGGTGCTCCTTGCCTGAGGTTACAGCTCAGGCAGCACAGGGACCTGTCCTCTACAGCAGGAATCTGCTACACCCCCTGAGTGCTCCCAGGACTGTTCAGCAGCAGGATCAGAAGCTGATCCATGCACAACCCAAATCCCAGGATATGGAGAGCCTCAGTGCTGGGCTGCAGAGATCAGGGCCCTGCACCCTGAGCGGAGAGTGGTTTGTCAGCAGCTTTAATCCCGGTGCTTAAAGCAAACTCCCCAAAGCAAGGCAGAGTTTGTTCCTACAAATCAAGGGTTTCATTTGTAAAGCACAAGCATCAGCAGGGAGCAGATCTTTCCTGCAGTGGGCCTGATGCTGCTACCACAGCTCTGTCCAGGTTGCTGATGCTCCAGCAATTCCCCAGGCTCCCAAAGCCACGGCCATCTGGGACACTCTCTCAATAAGGGTATTTTTCACAGAGACTCATTTCCCACACACAGAATTAGGGTTGTTGTCTCTGCAGTGGTTAATGCTCTGTTCTGCTTCCCTTCCCTCCCAGTGAATAAATCCCAATCCAGACACAGTTGCCCCCATGGTTACAAAACAAACTGTCAGCTCCCCAAGAAGCGGCTGCAGAGCACAAGGACAAAAACCTAAAAAAAAAAAGGGTAAAATATACAGAAAAAAATACAGTATCACTGCCTTCTGCAAGCGAGAGAGCCTTCTCTCAAACAGTATATTGGTGCTGAAATTTAATAGCATTTTTGCAATATTATGGGATGTCAGAACGCACAGATAGCAAAGAAATAAAGGCTCAGTGGTGGAAGTGCTCTGCATGCAGGACTACTTTCTCTTGGCAGAGAAACAGTGGCTAATTAAAGCATTAGTGCTTTGGAAGGTCCTCACCGAGAGATGCAACTTCTAAATATTGAAAAAGGAACTCTCTTTGAAAATTGGCAGATCTTTAAACCTCTGAATTCCTTCCAAAACGTGTATTATATTTTTATTTGGGGGAAAAAAAAAAAGATCTCAACTCCAACTTATGACTGGGAACAGAAACTTCTTTAGACTGGAAGAGGAATCGAAGAGACCTTAAGGAGATATTGTCTGATTAAACTGAGGCAGTAAAAACCACTGATACCAATATTTGATGTCAATAGAAACCATTTTAGCACAACCAGTAGCAGCTCCTACAACCTGTGGGCTACAACCCTGTGCCACCAAACTCAGGTGCTCCTGGGGAAAGTTCCACCCTGCAAACAGTTGGTAATGCCAGTCCAAAGTGTTACAAAATAAATACACTGGCTCAGCAAAGCTCAAGAACTTATGGAGGCAGCACGAAGAAAATGAGTGGAATTTGTTTATTTTTAGGGAAAAAAGCTTTTGAGAAATGCACGATGAGTGTGGCACAGCAGAGAAGTACAAACAGGACAAAAAAACCACCCAAACCAGCTCTAATGAGTTTGTCCTCGAGCCCTTATAAATAAACATCTAGTTAGACCCAGGAAGGAGTAGGAGGAATCCTACAAATATCTGTAGGGAAATTCAAACCCAAGCAGAACCAACCACCTAAATGCTGTGTGTCAGAAAGGTGAATTACCTGAACCAGTCTCACTTTCAGATCTTGCTGCTGTTGCCTTTTTAATTACAGAGAAAGGTTAATAAAATCTACCAGAAATACATTTATCACACTTCAAAGACAGGACTTTGCTAACTCCAGTTCCATCCTGCAGCGAGTGCCTAGGACAGAATTAATAACCTGTAACTTAAGAATCTTTCTTTTTAGCAGTAAATACTGAGAGATATTGCACACAAACTCTCCCCTGGGGACTACAGATTTATGCTGCAATGATCAAAGTCAACAACAGCAACAAAGCTCTCACAGTTTCCCAAAATCCTGTTGATTCTTTTGGGCAAAGCTCTTGAAGTAACACAAGCAAAACCAAGTTACCCTCCTGTGGGGCAACAGTGTGGGGGCTAAAAATAGCACAGACAAACCCGAGCTGCTGTGTTGGAATCCTTAGATGTCCTTCTGCCCATCTCCACTCGTGTCCTCACTCTTATTTAAGCTCTAATTTAATGTGCTTTGGCTCTTCCTGATGATGAATGTTTAGGCAGCAGGTGAATTCCAGACTGGACTGGGTCCCAGTGCAAGTTTCAGCCTCCAACCTAAAACTTGGTGGTGTTTTCGGACAACTTTCTTCTTTCCTTGAGGGAATCAGCAGCAAAAAGGCTCAAGAGATGATCCAGTGCTGCAGCCCCACCGAATACTCTCCTGTCTACCCCAGGACTAGCAAAAGTGGCTCAACAATGGTTTTATTTTTGGTTTAGAAATGTCAGCAAGGTGGCAACAAGACTCAGCAACCGTGACTTGATTCTGTTTCTCCCTGCAAGCTCAGGTTCAGCTCCTGAGATGATGTCAAAAGACAAAGACACGTAAACTGGTGGCCAGGGCCGGGGCTTTCCTTTTACAAGGAAAATAGTTACATTTCCAGGTCTAAATTAATCCAGACTTTCAAGTCTAGCTTGGGGAAGCCAAAAAGTAGGTTTGGGATCAGTATCTCGTCCTTCCTCCATCCCCAAAGCACAGTGATGTGTTTGTTCCCTGCTGCCCACCAGACTCCCGTGCCCAGCCAGCTGCATGTGACAGGCACAGCAGTGACATCACCTCACCAGAAGAGTTCAGAGGAAATTCAATAAACTCCAGCTTAATACACTGAATGTCCTGAGCACCTGCTTCCCAAGCCTGACAAAGCCTTAATCCATGCACCTGATTATAAATGCCTCCAAAAGGACACAACAGTACCGTGCTGTGTGTTGGGTGATGTTTAAATCACAGCCCTGACCTTACTCACATTCCCCCTCCTCCAAAGAAGCGACTTCAGAACTGTGTCAGTGGCACATCTGTACACACTTGGCAGTGGTTCTGCTGGTTGTTCCTCTCTCCCGAGCACTGACAACCATCCTGACGCTTTCCAGCACCAGGGAACCCATCGGCACTGGGCATGTTTTTTATCCCTTCTCTGGAATGAAAATGGATTGTGATTTAATAAAGGGAGGGAACGTGCTACGCACTTATGGAAACACAGGGAGGAAAATGATGAAAATGAGAGACACGAAGGGAAAAGGATAACAGATGAAGAAGCTTGTGCAGCACAGCGATTCTGCTGCTGCAATTCCCTGCTCCAAGACAGCCCAAACCACCTCCTCTGATGACGGCACGAGCCAGCTCCGGCAGCAGTTCTGGAATAGCTGACTGCCAGGCATGTTCCTAACCTCCCCAAACACACACTCATAGCCCAGTTCATACCCTGCCTCTGCCATCCAACACACCTACAATGCTCAGGGCAGCACTTGGAACCTCAGATGCTTTTTAGACTCCTGTTTACCTCACAAAGTGTCTCTCTTGGCAGTTGATTTCATGGCCTATGGTTTGATACAAAGCCTGTCCTGACCCATGGCTGTCACGTCAGATTGTTCTCATTCATGGTGGCAGAACCCACAGTGGTCCAATCCACTCTGCTAATCCAGCCAGGATAAGTGAAACCCTTTCCCACTGAAAGCCCCAGGGAGAGCAGGTGAAATCCAATCATTGATCTGACAAGTAATTTGTGGCTTCACTTGACAAAGATTAATTAATATTGGAAGAGAAATGGGAGTAGGGCCCATAAGCAGCAGAGATCCCCAAGGGAACTGATAAACCAGAGGGATGAGTTTCACAACCAACAGGAGCATCAACAAACCATGGAATTTCAGAGTCTCTAAAATCAGGACTGTGCTAAGAAGCAGCTCCAGCCCTGTGCCTGCAGGAGCTGTAGCTGATGGATCCCTCTGGAATGATGCTGAGCCAAGAGAAAACCATCCTGGAGCTCTGCCCTTCACACCCCGCCGTCCTCCTGAGTGCCACAGGTTAGATCTGGCTACAGAAAGGGTTTGGAGTCCAGGCAGTAGTAAGGCTCAAAGAGCAAACATCCAACCCGCCAAGTCTCTTCCCACTTCCTTCTCAAAGCTTACCTGGAATATAGAACTACACATATAAGTATTTAAAAGCACAATAATGTGGCTTTCTATCCAAACTGCTCCCACTCCAAGCTGCAGGCAGGCTGTGGAGGGTGCTGTACATCTCCCAGGTGGCATTCTGAGGAAAATGCTTCTCTTCCATCCCATAAAACATATCTGTAGGGCTTGTAGACACTCCCAGAGCTTCTCAGAGAAATTAAAATTACAGTGTAACTATAAACAGCCGGTGCTGGACATGTACATGGCAACAGCACTCTCCCCACTTTTCCTAGGAAAGGGAATAGACAGCAAAAGGAGGCTGGAATCCACGCTGCAATTTGGAGCAAAATTCTGAGTGAAAGTGCTACTTAATTACAGAAATGAATTTTCAAACAACTAGATTAGAATAATTTAACTGGGTTCATCACTGTAAATCAGTGAATGTCAGCTCCAAATTAAGCCAATATAAATATTTGATGGAAGTTCACAAGTGCTTATAAACAACAATAAAATAATGACACTGGATTGTCTTGTAACGTGCAAAATGAGCTTTTACTCCTAATGAACTTTTTGCATACTTAAATTATTTTAAATTATTTGTTCTACCTCCATTTCTTCTGGCGTGTGAGATTACATTCACGAGGTGTAATTCTGATCCATGGCAGCTCGGAGCGAGGTGTAAAGTATTGTTCAGTATTTAATCACATGAAAAGCACAAATATAAAGCAATTTATGCTCAAGTAAAATCACAGTGGTGACTGGAAATCACTGCCAGGAACTGCTCTGAGTCAAAAGGAACACCTGAAGATTTCAGCGGGAGGAAAATTCCGCCCCACTGCGGGTGCAGAGCTCACCCCCTGCACCACCACGGGGTGCACGGAGCAGTTTGCACCTGATAAACAAGCCCAGGACAGAGGCAAGACCTTCCCTGCCAGGAGCAGCACCAAAACCTGAGCCTAACTTAGGTCAGGTGCTAAACCAGAGCCGAGGAACGAGATCCCGGAGCACCGACTGCCAGCGGTGCAACCCAAGCTGGGAGAAGGGATCAAGACCTCAAAGTTCTGGCTTAACCAAATATCCAGGATTAGACATTCAGGCAACAGGAGGAGTCAGCTACTGCCTCCAGAAGAACAGGGTGGGAATGGCTCCCAGGCAGGGATTTGCAGCATTCCATCAGCCAGGCAGCCGCAGTAACATTTGACAGAATCTGTACTTCCACGAGGAGAGAACTGTGACTGAAGCCAAAGGCAGATGCACAAGGAAAGGCAGCACCAAAGAAATGTGATCTTTCCCTTTTCCCAGATGGATCTGTCTTAATGAGTTTGGTCTTGTACATCCCCTCTGAGCAGCAGTCCTGTCCCCCTCTGCTCTGGGAAGGCCTGGCTGCCTGGAGACAGGTTTTGCATTTGTGTGTCTCGCTCTTCAGTTTAATCCTGCACAGCAACCATACCCTGCCCCGTGTGCTTGACTTCGAGAACACCAGTCGGTGCAATTAATTGGCTGCCTCGATAATTAATTCATCTCGTTGGTAAAACATCTTCATTCTGTGTACACGCATTTACACGACTTAATGAAAGTGGGATATCAATTGAGAGACAGAAAAAGAGCAACCTGGAGAAAACCAAACCAAACCAACCCCCCGACAAGACCCAGCCAGAGGAATGAATCCTTGCTTTGTGTCCTCACCTTTTTATCAGATACTTTTATTCACCACTTTTTCCTATTATTCTTTTAAACTCGGGTGGGTTCATGCACTAAAATTCAGATGACAGATCACACAGAAGCTTCATACACAGAAGTTTCTTTCTAGGTTATAGAAGAAATAATAAAACATTTTCTAAAGTGACTTTTGGTGACTTCACCTACCCACAGGTGTCCCCTGGGACTCCTGCAAGCCCCTCCTCCCTTCACCACCAGAACACCTTTACAGATCCTCTTCCAGCTCTAAACTGGGCAGAGTCTGGAAGAGTTCCCAAGGTCCCATCTCCCCCATATGTTCAGCTTAGTCCCTTTTATGTGTCTGCATTTAATTTTGGTACTGGGCCTTCTGACATTTTGGAAAACTCGAGGCTCTGCTCATCTGATTCAGATGCAACCCCAGACTCGTAGACACCTACGTTGTGGGGGTGGATTCTCAACTCTGCTTCAACTTTCTCCCTTATTTCAGCATTACATAACGCAGCTATTTCAGTCTCTGCCATCAAACACCGAAATTAAGAAAAGCCAGGCTTCGGAACTGAATATAAAGTAACTTCTTGATGCTGATGTTCCCAGCAGGGACATTTAACCATCGCCAGTCACTGCCACGGGCACTTGTGTAAATGGTGTGTGGCAAATCTGCCTTCACAATCTTTTTTTAACATAAAAATTGCAGATACACATTAATATTTTAATGTGCAAACTCCACGGTGTGCCATCACTACGACTTGCCCAACATCCCCACAGTATTTCTTGGACTTAAAGTTTTATATCTAGTCTTTTATTCCAGTGACAATCTCTGAGATTTATGATAATACAACAACAACAAAAAAAAGCTTAATGCTAAAACTTAAATGCCTAATAAAAGAGTAACTGGAAATCATATTAAAAAAGCAGCCCTTTCATATTTTACTGACAGCTTGGCTCTGAGCAGGGAAAGCTTGCCAATTACTTTTTTGGATAACCTATTGTAACAGTGCTGATTTTGAAAGAAAAGGCATCATTTTACAGCACAGTTGCAAGACAGGAAAAGTAGACAATCCCCATCAGCAAAGAGAAAATAAAGTGCTCTCTCCTCTGGCTCTGAACAGAGGCAAATGTTATTTGTCTTAATGAAGAATGGCTCATAGAAATGCTCTTTGGATGTGGGGGGGTTTTTTGGGGAAATGCTTCAGTCAGATAATGTTTTAAGGCATTCCCAAATGTTTCATATCATGCAGAAGACCCAATCCATTGTCTAACATGTAATGAAAATGTCCAGATTCATCTGGAGAGCAAAGAGTACTTGCAAAGTTAATGGCTTTTGATAAATGACACCTCCTTCCCCAGCTGGCCTGACCCTGCTGTGGTGATCATACATCTGTCTCCCTTCCCGCTGGAATATTCATCCCTGCTACCTCCAAGCCCTGAAAGCTCTCACCTGCCAGCTGATATTAAGCCACAGCCTGACAGCAGAGGGAACAAAATAAAACGAATCTGCACAATTCAAGAGTGACTGGAAATATTCCTCGAGAGGGAGAGATTAGCACAAGAGTGAGTGCTGCTCATTAAATGCTGTCCAAACACTCTGCACTGGAGGTCCCTTGGATTTCTCCTCTTTCTACTCCAGGAAAAGTGCTCTGCTTGCAGAGCTGGCTCTATTTTTATCCTCTGCGAGGAAAGGGATTCAATGGGTTTCACGCTGCTCTAACACACCGTGCCCTGGAGAATTCTCTCTAATATTATGTAGTAAAGTGCTTACAGCAAAAAGAGAAGCAGTGCCACACATTGTTCTCAGAACCAGGCTGGACTTTACCTGTCACCAAGCTGGTACTGAACAGTGCTGAGCACGGCTGGGAACAGTCGCCCACACCACTGCAGGGAAAATACAGGACAATATCCACATTTACACCCAGGCACCACTCAATTGTGGGAGAGTGAGGTTGTTCAGCAAGTCAAGAGCTGCGATCTTGGGAGACAAGATGTGCTCTCGCTTCCTGTGCCGCTGCTGCCAGCACAAACATTTCTACCTGCTCGTAAAAGCCCTTTCCCAGAACCAGGCTGCAAAGAGCTTCACGAGCCTGGGAGGTTCAGCCCATCCTCTGCCAGCAAAACGGTGCTGGGAACTGTGTATTGCAAACCCAAGAGACATTTTATCAAGGACTGGGGCTAAGCAAGACCTCAGCTCCTTCACATGTTGTGTCCTGAGAAGCAGCTCATCCATACAGCTCATTCCTACCTGGAAACACAGACCCAGGGCCAAAGAATGAGTTGCAGCCCCTCAGCTGAGGCTGTGGGGCAGAGAGAGGTGGAACATCATTCCCTTGTGTCAGCACTTCCTCCTGATTCCATGCTTCCCAAAGGCCTCCTGGCTTTCTCTGCTGTGAGTTACAGCTACAACACGCCATCCCCCAGCTGGCCTGGGACCAGCCTGCAAATTCAGGCATAGCTTCCCCCGGAATAACCCTGGCAGATAAACCCCCAGAGGGGTCCCAGTCTCCACAGTGGAACTTCCAGCACAGCCCCACGGGAATTATCCTGACTAATCATTTCATCTTAGCATCAGACTCCTGGTTTTGCCCAGGAAACTCCCCTCACAAAGTGGATGTGGAGGAGCCCCCACGTGCCTCGGTGTTAACATGGCAAACCAGCCCTGGACCTCCCTAAGGAACAGCCAATGGTTTCTATCCCCTCGCTGGTGCTCCACAGCAGCAGCTGCTGATGGATGGGGTTTCCTGAGCCCTGGTGCCAGCAGGGAATGCTGCTGGCAGACAGCTGGTCTGGCCTGATAAGGAGCCATAAAAGTGAGCTGGTGTGCCATCAAATGAACCACTTCACCAGCACCATTCAAAACACAGGAAAAAGGCAATGGGTGGAGAACGAAACAAAGGAGGAGAGGAAAGAATCTGTCTGAGGCTCCCAGCATGTGTAAGAAACAATGCTGAGGCTCAGAAAGCCTTCAGGGACACTGGAGCTGGCTCAGGGATCCCTTCTCCACATGGGAAGGTGCAAAGGTCTCTACCAGCACCAAGACACAAGTCACTGCAGACCAGATGCCTTCCCGGCACAACGCGAAGGTTGGCAGCAAATTCTTACCGTGAGCATGGGGATTTTTCTCACTGCCCTCTTTGTTTGGCAAATTTTTTGTTCCAATTTTGCCTAATTGTCATAAAGCATATGCACACATTTAAAAACACATCAGTCAACCGCTCGGCACGCTTGGAAATGCATATTCAACAGGGGATGGGAAACTCAGCCTTCTCAAAAAGCCTGGGACTACTTTCCTCGTGGAAAGAAATTTAATATTTTCTGAGCAGTTGCTATTAATTAAGTACCCAGTTAAGCATAAAACCAGTAAATATCAAAACAGATCACTTATATATAGTGAGGCATACACAGAAAGCCAAATAATTTTCCCCTCCTTCGAAATCAGACGTAAAAACCACTGGAAGAAAGGATGCAGTGCAAGCAGGATCCAGTAACCAAGGAAGCTGTAGAATAAGATTAAACTCCAAAACCTTCATGAACACTCTTTTCTGGACAAAACAAACTAATAATTTCTCCCATTCCCTTCAAAGGGATTATTTAAGTGCAAAGTTATCCACGTGCCTAAAAAATATTTACAGGAACGGAGGCCTTCCTGTGAATTGAAAACAAATGAATCTGCTCAGCCAGTGTTTCACAACGGCCTCTTTGGAGAACAGAATTCATGGCACTGTCCAAGCAAAAGCTGGGCTCATCCCATAATCTCCATGAATGCAATTCCTGATGAGGTCACGAATAATATCAGTTCTCATTATGTTATCTCATGGTTGTTTGAAGCCGTTCTGCGTCTCAGGGTGCGCGAGCGGAATATCGCTCCATCTGGAGACACATTCCTTAAAGGCAGCAATTCCGCTCGTGTAGAAAGCCTAATCCTACAAAGTGCCCGGGAAAAGGTTCTGCAGACTTCAAAGCAGCCTGCAGCTCTTGCAGAATGTGGTAATAATTATCCATCCCTTCAGCACATCAGAAAATATTCATTTCATCGAGGTCAGGCAGCGAGATCCACTCCAAGCACTGAGGCTCCCTGCTCATTTTAAAGCCTGATTTCTATATATTGCCCCATAAGTCTGTGTTTAGTGTGAACACCAAGAACAGGTTGTTAGGTAGGAAGACTACACTCAAACCAATTAATTTAAAGATTTTTTTTTTCTTTTGTTGGACTGATTTAAGGAGTTTTGTCTGGCTTTCTACATTAAAACACACTTTTCACCCGGCAGCTGAAGGTAATTTGAAGCTCGTGCACGTAGAGAGATTCATTATCATCAACTCCAAAGAGAAAAAACAAACTCAAAAATAAGCAAGTGTGTTTCTCAACTGCTGTTAATCTCATCTAGGGTCAAAAATGTCACGTCTCTCCATCACAACCATGAAGCCAATGCTTGGCATCCTTAGGCAGCACATTCGGAGCACGCCTATAAAACACACAATCCCCTGGGGGTTGATATTTCTGAATTATAAGTTTTGTCCAGAGTTCCTAGCAAGGTTTTCGCAATTTTAGCAGGAAACTTTTAAAGATGAGAGACATCCCTGCCTAAACAGAAAGAGAAGTGGATGCAATCAACAGATTCCTTAATTGTCTTTCCCGTGGCTCACTGCAGAAAAAAGCCCACACCTTTATTTTGCAGATACTAATTTCAGAGCATGGTATTTTTAGGGAAGAGGAAAAAAAAAAAAAAAAGAGAGGGAAAAAAAAGCCATATGACTGACATATATTAATTAAAGCCTGCTGTGATGTTTATTAGTTTGGGAATAATTATTTAATCAAGAAATAGCTGCTGAGCTTTTGATTCAATGCTGATGACTAGATATGTTCAAAAAGATATTTGGAGCCAGCTGAAGGAGGAAAAAATCCAGAATAATTCATAGGAATTTGAAAGCATAAGAACACTGACCTTGCATTTATTCATGCTTTAAGTGTGAGACCTTTAGCTTCTTTTCTGAATAAGCAGTATTCTGATCTGCAAATGTTTATTGGCATAACTGAGCCAAACATAAAAACAACCCACAACTACCTGAAGGAAACAGGATAAACCACTAGGCAGCTCCCTGACAACTCGGGCTCCACGTCCTTCCACTGTTCCCACAGAAATCCCGTGCCATGAAAAACCAAGGAAATCCAGAAAGGTAACAAGGAGAAGGAGGAAGAATGGCCCAAATATGAAGCTTTTATGATTTCTCTGGAGTCAAGGAAATGTCATGGATTACAAACCAGTTAAAACTCTACATACAGTGAACCAAACACGTGTCTTAGAACTGTCTTGTCGGACATTTGTTAGGCATTTGTCAGACACCTCCCTAAGGGATCTGACTCAGGGAATGGGATGGACACGAAGGATCTTTCCTTTCTGGACAATGTTTTCTCTGTCTCTCTGAAAGCCAACTACTAAGCTGTGGTTGGACTTGTCAGTTTAGCAATTCATTTGTGCTTCTCTAAAAATGCTTCACCCTGCAGAGAGGATCGACCTTGTGCCGGCAGTGCCTGTTGGAGCAGCTCTGGTTCTCTCTGCAGTGGCAGGAAGAAGCTGCACCCAGGCACGACACCAGGGCCTTCACAAGTGTCTTGCTGCTGGTGGTTTAACAACAGGCTTGGCCTTCTCCTCTTGAGGTAACAACCTTCTCATTTTTGAAAGGAGTGGGAGATCCTGTGAGCCTGAACTTCACCGAGGGTTTTGTCTGTCAGGGCGAGGAGGCGTAATGGGAGCTGAGGTGGGAGGAAGGTATCACGGAGCAGAAAAAGTGCCCTGAATCTCCTAAGCATGATTTTCTCCTTCCCAAGCAAGCCTGAACTCAGATTTGCCCTGTTTGGGGATCCTCTCGAGAACACACCATTGGTGCCATCATTTCAAACCCACCCCATTTGTCAACTAAGGCTTGGGATTTTAGTCTTGGTCTGCTTCTAACTCTTTCCATGAACACCTTTTCCAAGGAAGCCGGCAGTCTGCACTCACTGACAAGGTGCAGACAATTTTAGCAGTGCTGTTTGTTGAGGTTCTGTTGAGCAAGTCAAGAGGATTCACACTGGCAGGGCAAGGGGTAGAACACACACCACATCACACACAGTCCACCTCCTGTCACATCTTGTGTATGCCTGGGTATCACAGACAACCTTAGTTCTGCCTTCCCTACACTTTTGAGGAATTAATTTCTGCCTACTAAGTTTACTTCCAAGACCATTTCCTGTGTTTAACTTCCCTAAGGAAAGTTAAGTACGGAATGAAATGACTATTTACTGATTTCTAGAGTAAATCACGAACAAGCTGGAATAAATACCTGCACTAAAAGGAGCACTCTTTACACAGTTAACTAGTACATGGTGATTGATCTAGGAGCAAAGTCAAAGGAAGATAAAAAGTTTCTATTTTTCACATTTCATCTCCTCCATAGTACAGGACAGGTTTGCTGTTTGCTTTGAATGGCCAACATATGCTCAGCCTACAAACAGCCTGGTCTCCACGGAGGTTTTATTTCCAGCTGAAAACCCATTTACTTGAGACAGGATTTCAAGGAGTGTCTAGACTGGTCTTCACCCAGGTGTCATCTGTTAGAAGCACAGCAACAGCTTTACACTGTGCAGTAAATAACCCAGTGTAGGGTGTACAACGACCGAATACCTGTGCACAAGATTTTCAGGAGACAATAAAAGGCCTGCCAGACCTTGGAGGAACGCCAGAAAATTCCAATCCGTGATTAGCAATTCCTTTTTCCATAGATTCAGCGTTTTTCAGGGCACCCCTCTCAGCAAGGACTGCATGCACGAAGGCTCAGCTCTAGTCCCCTTTACCACAGTGGACTTTCACAAGCACACAAAGGTGTGTGCTTTACCCCTACCTGCACAAAACCAGACTTGGGGCTGAACTGGGTCACTGTGTCACTGTGACAGCAGTTTTTGTGCTGAAGGCACATCAAGCACAGAAAAGAGACCATGAAGCCAACAGAAAAATTAGATCTTCTTTTGCTCAGGCACCGGTTTGGAAGAAAAACAAGCAGAGCAACTTGCTCCTCTGTTGCCTTTTGCTTTATTTTGTGCTGCTTCGTTGCTGGGGTCAAGGGCTCTGTGATGCCTCCGATGGCCCTGGGTCTGAGCACATCATCCCCACCTCACTGAGGAGCCCACAGGCAAACACATCAACACCAAGGCAGACTCTTTTCCTCCTGCAGGTCGGGACCAGGACACATCTGACAGACACAGAATTACCAAGGACACCCAGATGTATGGCTGTGGTTTGGTTTTCAAGGCCATCCACCCCTCCCTGATTCTCCCCTTGCTCTTTGAACAGCTGTGGATTCAAGGGCGCATCTAAAGCTCTCCAGGCACACAGCTCTTGGTCCTGTTTGACAGTAATCCTTCTGGCCAAAGAAGAGATAACTAATACCTTTTTAAGGTGTAATCTTGCAATTGTGACCAATTACCTGACCGTAGAGACAGACACAGAAAAGCATTAAAAAGTCTGAAGGAATACAAGAAAATAGATGTTGGACTCTTTTAACGGCTTAACATGGGAGGGGAAGCAAGGAGGAATCATGCTGTGAGCACAGCAGTGTTAGGGCTTAAAAATACAATGCATGGTTTATTAATTTTGATGAAGGTTCCTGTAGCAGTGTTAGGTCTGTCTAATTCAAGAGAATAAAACATATTTAATGCTGATCAGTCTTAGTGAATGTACAAGCTGAGCTCTGCACCGCCCAAGTGAACCACGTTTCTGTGTACAGAATGTTTTTAGGGAAATGTCTGAGCCTTACTGGACTGAAAACTGCCCAGGCAGCTGTGGAACAGACTCAGCAGAATCTGCCTTCTGAAGGGAGCTGACACCTCAGCCTGCTGCCTGTTCTGCTGGAGATGGCATTCCTGTTCCCTAGGGACAGAGCCAAAGGAAGTCTCATTAACACCAGGTTGTTCTTCAAAGCCTGGATCGCCCCTGGTGTTATGAACACCACTGCAAACAAATTAGCCCAGCACTGCTTCGACCCCTACCCAAGACAGTGGTTCTGTCACTGCAGGGATTGTGGAAACGATCTGTGGGCAACAGCACTGAAACAATCAAGGCAAAGAGACAGAACCATGCCCACGAATCAGGTATGAGCATTATCTCTGATAAGCCTTGAGATCTGTTTGCCTGCCTACAGCTGGCTCAGGGAAAGCAGTGAGCATATGAAATATTATTTTTCCATTACCACTGGAAGGGCCCCTCCCTCCCTTAGAAATGGAGTTGAACACTTTATCTTTCTCTATTTGCAGACTGATACAAAAACCTCGTGAGCACCTCACACAGTAGAAAGGTTTATAATCATGATTTGAGATGGAGGGGGAAGCCCCACGCTGACCCACAGAGCACAGAATGCCAGTTCAGTTTTGCTGTTTAAAACCTGGTGCCTCTCAAGCAGAGTGGACACGAGCAGTTCTTGTATCTCCTGCCTGCAGCAACAGGATTGGAATAGAAATGGGAGCCTGAAAATCATCTTGGCTTTACTTCACGTGTGGAAACAGCTCTGACAGTGACTTAAAACTGAGCATTATTTTATGGTAATAAATGATGCTTTCTCTTCTTTATGCCCAAACTGTCTCAAATGTAAATACTCGTTCTTCCTAATACTTTACAAATAGTTAGTGCAGGTATAAATTTCAGAAAGAGCTGAGTCTTGGGAAATATGAGGAATCAAATTCTAGCACTGTGCCAGCACACTGCACATGTGTCAACGGCGATGAATCTCTTCTATCACTATTACTCTCAATCCCAAAGCCTCTCCAGTTTAAATAAGGAAGAGCGATGCAAGTTGGGAAGTATCCTGCATTACTGATGTAGAAGGGAACTGGGACTGAGAAATTAGGGTTTAGATGCACCTCTACCAAAGTAACACGTGTGCTCAGCTGTTAAAGGGTCTTTCCTGCTGTTTGCCCAGATAACAGTACTGCACTGCTTGACCCTAAAACTCTGCCATGAAATTCCCAATGGGAAATCAAGGAAGCCTCTGTAATACACAAAGAGGGGAGAGAAAAAGGAAGAAAACCCCAGCCTTGCTGCCTTGCAAATGAGAGACTTTTCCTCCTGCCTGCTCCACATATTTGGAGGGCTATGGTCAGGACCAGGGGTAGGGATGAAGCAGCACCATTTCCCTGGGGCACAGTTCTCTCTAAACATCCACTTGTGCTTGTCAACACCTGGAACTCAGGTGGCCTTTCCTGGAATTAGCTTAAATCCAGTGGAAGTGCCTATATCCACGATGCACGGAGATGATCTCAGTTGCTGGGGAACTGGGATGTGCCTGAGTGTGCCCTAAGAACTCCATATTACAAAACAACCCACTCTTGCCCAGGATATCTCAGGCTTTGCCCTCTGGAGCTCAGTGTTTTCATGCACGAGCAGGAGCTGAGCGAGGGCCAAAGCACAACGTCGGCACGTGAGCTAATCCCGGCAGCTCCAGCCTTGGGAAACACGGAGGAGCCAGCCAAACATCCTCCCAGCTAAAGGGAACTTGGCTGATTCCAGCTCAGTGTTTATATTGCTGAGGGACTTGGCTCTGGTTTCCCAACTGGCGCACGGACCCGCGGAAAGCTTTATCTCGCTTCCCAAAAGCGTTGTTTTAACCTCGGAGAGAGAGCGGGACTCTCACATGAGGAAAGGCTACACACACACACTTCCACGCCTTGACATTCCAAGACACGTTCCAGACCCTTCAGAGAAACTGCAGGCAGAACCTTTTTGCAAAGGCAGCCTTTTGTCCAGTCTCCAGAAGCCGAAAGCCCCGAGTGCTCCGTGCAGCCGAGACCGTTCCCACAATGGCTGTGGACATCCAGGAGCAGGACCTGGGAGCCTCCCAGCTAACTCCAGACTTCCCGAGTATTCCCGGCCTCAAAACATTTCCCAATGGTAACACTGGGCAGAGCACTCAAGGTTTTACTTCTGTTGAAACCTGAAAAAAACACTGTCCTTCTGTTATAATTAGTCTCCCAATAAAGAAAATTTAGTCAAGTTATAAAAGCCACAGCATTTTAAAAGAAGGCTTCCTCTTCTTCCTTAACTCCTCATTCATGTTTGGGGAGTATTTCACACACATTTTGGCTCGGCTGATAAAGTGAACCCATAAAATACTGGTCTGACACTGGCTGGTCAAATGACAGCCTTTGAGGTAAAATCCCAGTCCTGCCTAAGAGAAAGCTGAGAGAAAATGAGAAAAAAGGACAATTACTGTAATACACATCCTATTCTGAAGAGCAGATTCCTCTTCCAGAGCAGTGTCTAAGATGTCAGTGAGCTACATCCCCTATGACCACACAGCATATCTTGGAACTTCATCAGACAGAGTTAAAGTTTAACAAATATCATAAGAGGAGAGAGATGAAGACTGAGCACAAGCTTTCAGAGACAAAAGCAAGCAGCTGATCTTAAAAGACCATTATAAGCAACTTTAAATCAGTCTATCTCCATAAACATCAGGGAAAGCACCGTAACATGACCAGGAAAATCGAGCCCAGCTTTCCATGCTGTACCAAAAGCAGGGCAGAAGGGAGAAAAGGTAAATTCGAATTTAAGGTGTGTTCACATTTAATTCTCCAGTTACTACAGTTTGATCTTTCTGATCTGGACCAGAGGAAAGGGCAGTTTCTGCTTCAGCATCACTGCAATTACAAATTACAGCAACGAACAAGAACTAGTTGCCTGCAGTATTTATGGCTGGGGACACTCCAGTGAGCATTTCCAACAGACTCATCCCTCACTGCGCAACTGGAACCGCTTTTTATCCTTGAACGAGAGTCTCTCTACAACAAACTGCAGAAGGGTGAATATCTGGGTTTATTTAAAATGATTTGAGTAGAATTTTAGCAAAACAATTTACTCAGCCTGTTCCTGCTGCAGTAATAGCAATCGACTTTTCATCCCGCTTTTATTGGTGCTGCAGGAGGAAATGAAACCAGCTCTTCGTGGCAATTCCAAACAGGAAAGCTCACCCCCTAAATTTTCTCCTCCCTTGTTAAAATATTCTTCCCTTTTCAGAAAAGCAATAAAAGGGCCTTGCTGGTACTATAATACCGCAGATGAATGGAATTCTCTGATCCTGGCAACACCGTCTGATCGATCCAGTGCTGCAGATACACTCCAAGGGCAGCCCCTAAAGCCCAGAGGGACTTAAAAAATCTCATTTTAACATGTCACACCTACAAGCTGATGGAACAAATCCCAAAGCTTCAGAGTAGTACTGTCAGCATTTTGTCCTCAATTTTGCTTTTTTCTTCAACCCCTGTTGAAGAGTTGACAGGTTTGGACGGTGGGTTTATAGCTCTCAATTGCTGCTATTTCAGAAAAAATAGGGTGTCTTTATGTGCAATTCAGGAAACATCCTCCCCCTCTGCTGGAAAAAAAGCATCTGAAAATGTGATATTCCTCCCCCAAATCCGAGTGCCCCAGAAGGAGTTGGATGTCCCCGGCACAGCTCTCCAGCCCTGCTGACCAACCATCAGGATTTCACTCCCGCGGGATCTCAGGATCTGGTAACCTCTGTGCCAGCAGAGACACATTCCCAATCAACAGCTCCCTTCAGTGAGACCCCTGGTAGGAAGGTTACTTCAACAACTGAAAGCAACTTTTCATTCAACTCCTGCTTATTTTAAATAGATGGAAAGGGGGGTTGGCCTCTGCTCTTGGAAACACAGACTTCTGTTTCCGTGTTTTTCTCTGCTACCGTGATTTTCTCTTGAATTTCCACGGGATTTGTTTGCATCAACCGTGAACAAATAGTGACAAAGGCTCTACTTTTTTTATTTTTTTTTAAGTTCTTTAAGTGATGCAAACCCCAAAATCACTGAACTAAAAATAAATAGGGCTTACTTTGATTTTTTTTTTTTTTTACAACCTTTCCTGACAGCAGCACCAATCCAGCTGTACCACTTCTGCACACGCCATCCCTCCAGTTCCACGGAGGAAATGTGACTCTGCTATATTTAGCTGGGAGACGTTATCTCCCTTAAATTTATGAGGGAAAAGAAGGATTTTTTCCTTACTGAAAAACACAGGAAGGAGCGAAGGGAGAATCAGAACTCATGGGGGCAAAATCCCCGGCAAGCTGTGCAGGGGTTAGTTAAATATAAAAGCACCCTTGGAAACCAGCTCTCGGCCAAGCAGCACCTAGCAACAAACTGCTGCTCGTGATGGGCCTTTAAATAGCAGAGAAAGAAGAATTCCTGTTTGAAACCTCACCTTGCTCCTGGCTCTATCAAATCCCAGAAGGCACAGGATGCTCCCGTGTCAAACGGAATTGGTAAATTCTCCGTTTCCTGCCACGTTTTGACAGCTGCTGTTCCTCCTCCACAGCCACGGGTTGGTTCTTCTTCTCTTCACGGGTTTGGCAGAAAAAATATTTCAAGGAACTGATGCTGTAAATTTGTGATTCTCGTACTTGCAGCCGTGAGGGGATGAGGACGGTGCTCAACACACACGCTGTGCTTCGGTGCTGGGTGGAGAAGCATCTCCTGGGTTAAACGTGTCCCTGGGATAACTCCACAGCACTGCCCACTCCCTGGGGGGATGTAGAGAGGCTCAAGTGGCCCTTTCCTTATTTTTCAACTCCTTGTCCTGAAAAAAGTTGCCTGACTGATCCCTGTTTGCAGGCTGACTGTGTCATGTATAGCTTTATATATGTTCCCTCCCGCAAAAAAGAGGGAGAACTTGGAAAGCACAGAAGTCTGTGCCATGAAACCCCAATGAAATCCCAATTACATACCAGGAGTAATGTAAGGAATTCTCCTGACGTGCAAGAGGGAGTTCAGCCATCAGGGTACAGAAACTGCCAAAATTTAATGAATATAAAATGAAAATAAATGTTTGAATGTGTCTAAAAACACAGCAGTTCCAGTCATGCTGAAGATGGAAAATAAAAATGTTAAAGGATCCCAGGTCTTCCTTAAATTTGCAAAGAAGTCAGTAAGCTTTCAGGGAACTACCATGAAAATCTGGCCATCAAGACCAAAAATGGAGTCCTTACTTTCTGCAAGAACGAGTTCTAGTTATGCCAGCTTCACACTCATGAGAGCCATTTTAGTGCACAAAGTTATCTATTTCAGTAATTTTTAAAGTGTACCTTTTTTTTCCTGCGTAAAAAGTAAAAATTATCCAAAAATATAACTGTTCCAACAGCTCTAATCCCACTGAACCTCTGCCTGATAGAGGTTTCCAGCTGTAACAATTATTATACCAATTAATTTCGTGTGTGCACAGGAGGCTGCTCGAGCTGCCCTTAACACACAGACAGGTCCAGAGAAATCCCCCTTTCCTTGTGGTGCCTGCTCACACCACTGACATTCTGCCTCTGCAACATTATATTTCTCCTGGATAATGTCATTACATATTTTACTGACGTCAACAACCTTGTTTTTTTTCCCAAGGACAGCAATATCTTTTGGCTATTTTTATTTACTAGCAGGAATTTGCAAGTATTAATTGCGGTCTATGAGCCTTTACCGTAACAGTTACCAGAACATCACAACTCCTCCTGTAAATAGTGTCAGGCCAAGAACAAATATAAATTTCACTTAGTATTTCAGTTGCTCTTGCTGTGTTTTTTTGGTTTGTTTTTTTTTTTACTCCACTAGCTGGTAAAAGAAGAAGCTATAAAAAAAATTTCCCTTTTCCACACGACTTGAGCTGCAAGAGAATAAGAAGCATTTTGGGAAATGTGCAGGAAAGCAAAAAACCAAATTATTAAATGGTATTTTCTCGGCTTTCAAAATGCAGTGCTTGCAGGTGATAAATGAGGTGAGGAAAGAGAACACTGTTATTCTCTCCCCTCTGTCCCTGTGCAGCTCCGCTTTTTCTTCCCTACCCTGACAAGGATGGGCAGTGGGGAGCAAAAGCCTAAACCCCTGTAACAGATCTGCTGCATCAAGAGCCCCTATGTTAGGAGCTGTTCTCCCATTGCCAGGTATTCCATGTCCAAACTAATAATAATAACAATAAAAAAATCCATGTATTTTGCCCTGGGCCATCCTAAAGCACCTTGTTCCACTCAGACTTTGCTCTGCCACTTCATTCATCTCTTTTCCTGTTGCTTCTGGGCCATGCCCACATGTTCTGCTGACCCAGACAGATCATCTCCTACTTCCAGCTCACACAACCACTTCTTTTCCTGCTGGATGAATTTTCCCAACGAACTTCCTCTTCTCCTTGTTTTTCATCCATTCTTCAGGCAGTGGAACCCACCAGAGGCTACAGGAACCTGTTGCAGCAAAGGAAGCTACTGCAGAGGCTGTATCAGATGGAACACCTTTGGAGGCTGGGGAAGGGGATGAGGAACAGTCACCCTTTGCATTTTGGTGTTTGCAAACCTCACATGATGGAAACTTCGGGGGAAAAGCAGCTCTAATTGATGAACTGGGTTGTCGAGCTGACAGGGAGTACATAAAAACCACTGCACTGGAAGGGACGAGACAGACTTTTTATTAGTAGAACAAAGCACCATTTGATTGTGTGTTTGGCTCCATCACTGGGATTTTTTTTACTTCCCAAGACGTATTTAAATTGTTTACTCCGTGGCTGAAATGTCTTGTAACTCGAGAGCTCTCAAGGTCAGTGTGACCTTTCCCATCAGGCCCGATCCTTTATTCATAGCCAGGCAGTCACAGATTCAATTAGAAATGCATTAAGCTCATTGGGTGAACATTAAATGGAGCAAAGGACTATACTGAGGAGAAAACCTCCAATTACCACTGGACAAAAGAGCTCTTTGTCTACGAAATCGTGGGGTTTTGCTGCTCTTGCTGGTGTCTCGTTAAAAAGTTTCAGGTGTTACAATAAATGCATCATTTATTTGGATGGCTTTGGCTGGTGGCAGGACATTCCAGCCCAACGATCTTTACACAGATATTATCATACCTTTACTTTCAGCTCTTCTGTAAGTTAACTCTACCCCAGCCAAAATCAGCACAAAGGCAAATAAAAAAAAAAGTTTGGAAGCTGGAGTTTCTAAGCACTTTTTCTGAGGGGGAGATGTGTCTCAAACACGGGTCTCAAAACTGATCCCAGCCAGAGAAGCGGGGCCTGTCCTTACCTATAGATTGTTCCATGATGAATTTCTGATAAGAACAGGGAAAGAATCCCAAAAGTAAAGACAGGGCAGTTTTTGGTAAATTGTGTGAACAATGGGAGCTACAAAATATCCCAGCTTCTCTCCTACATAAAATCTCTATTTCTTTTCTTCCTTCAGACACTTTCTGGCAGCTCTTGACAAAACCTGACTTTTTAATGCCTGCATAAGCTTTGCTGACAGAATTCACAGCAGATAACACCCTTCTAACACACAGCACTGACAGATGACGATGCCCTCCGAGATAAGATCACTGCTCCAACAATCCTCGGTGCTCCTCACAACACCATCAAAACACATTTATTTATTCATGAGCTGGAAACGAAGATTAACACTTCATCCTGGTGAAGTTTGAAGATGGATGATGCCTTTTTTTCCTTATCATTTTCGAGACAAACCAAAGCAGCAGATCACAACAGTTAAGTGCTGATCACAGCACCGCTCTTGTGTTAGGCTTGGTCCGACTTAAGTGGATACTTCAAAAGTTTAACCTCAGGAGGCACGTGAAATCAGAACCCCACAAATCACAAGCAGCTGAAGGGCAGACAAAATAAAATCCTGAAATGAAACCATTCTGTCCTGTCTCTTCAAACGACTGGAAATGTAAGGGGGATGGCATCTGATAAAAGACATTTAAGGAAGCTCTGCCAGAGTGTCCCGGGGCTGTGTTTGGCAAACAGCTGCTCTGTACCTGCCCCTGGGAGCCTCAGGAAGCTTTGGGTAGGTCTACACAGCTCCTGCAGGGGATCCCACACTGTCACATCAACAGCCAGCCCGGGCACGGGCAGCAGTGATGTCTTCTGAGATCAGGGCAGCTTTAGTGACCTCTCAATTTATTGAAGGAAAGAGATACAACAATCTCTCAAACCAGGAACAAAGCAATAAAGCAACAGAGCTCCTGTGACAAGTGTAGGTTTGGAATCTTTCAGTTCCTGCCAGGGATTTTGTCAAAGGCATCTTACTTTTGCCTTCTTTTCTTCTTTCTGACAAAATATATATAGGAAAGGATCTCACATGCTCTGCTGTGATACTGGACAGGGAAGGAGAAGGGAACTGCAGCAAGTGGTGTTCGTTTGGAGAAGGAGGCAGCAAAGAGACAAAAGGACTCTTTATCCAAACCAAAAGCACCAACCTACACAATGCTGTGAGATACTGGAACATCACCTTGGCCTGGGACAGTGAAAAGCAGCACACAAGGAGTTGCACACACATTTTAAACCACACAACTATGTTGGACAAGTTGGTCATTTCTAAGAGAACACTGAAGGCTTGATATCAAACCCTTTTCTGTTTACCTACCACGTAACTCCACGGACTCCCACAGAACTAGTCAGGCAAGCTGAGTGTAATTCTGCCATAAAAATCCAAACCGTGGTGCTTTCTGATGTTTATGATCAGGAAATTAGTAATAATTTTCCTCCATACTGGTAGATTTACTTGGAACCTGAATTATAAAAGCAATTTTCAATAATGTACTGGGTGTATGAACAAGCCTTTTCCATAATAACACCACTTATTTAAGAGGGATGATACTTCACAGAACACAATCACACTTGAAGAGTTCTTATTATAGTCACTCCTCTATAACTGGAGCATTAAATAAGTTCTACTGTGTTATTAAAAAGTCTTGAAAATACTCTTTGAAGTTACTTGAAGTTACCTTGTGGCTCTGTCACTTCTTTTGGAAGAAATAAGAGCTGGGAATCAGAGAAAGGCATGGAATGAAAACGATGCTGTGACAGCCCCACTGTGTAAGCAACCACCAAACCCCCTCGTGTCCAACACCCTTTTCCATGGGCAAAGCACCTCTGGAGACCCAGCAAACCTGGCCTGGCTCCTTCCAGGGCTACTCAAGCCTCTCCTGACCGTGAAATACTAGACCCCATCCCTTTGGGCATGTTGGTGCACTGCTTTTGGCTGCCTTTGGATGAATCTTCTGCCTGCGAGGCAAAGGAGTGAAGCCAGGGGGGAGGTCCCTCCCTGTAACCCACTGATCTCTTCTTGCTAACTCTCTTTTTCATGTGGGGTTTTTTATATTGGTGAGGAGAGACTGACAACACTTTTTGCCTTAAATCTGCCCTGCTGACACGTCACGTTGTGCATCCCAGTCTAGGCAGCAAGATGAAGACACCTGACCCGACCCTCTCCATTAAATATAGATCAGCCAGAGACACTTGGCTTCTGCCCTTCAAATTTAGGTTCTTTGGAAAATCAGCCCCGTTAGGTATCGTTCATACAAGTACCTGTAAGGAACTAAGCAGACTGAACAAAATCTCTGCATTTTGCTCCCTTGCATCCTAAGAACTCACTTCACACGGAATCAAAAAAAACCCACAAACCCAAACTGGTACAGGAACAGACGACTCAAGGTGTAAAAGAATTCAGTTGGTGACAGATGCACAGCACTGCCATGAAGATCATAAACAAGAGAAGCAGGAGGGTTGTTTTGCACCGCAGAGCGACGGGAGGTGGCCACATTCCAGCATCCTAAGGGAGTTTTCCAAAGGGCACACAGTTCTTGCAGTTTGCGTTCCCCTTTACACCCCACCTGCAGAATGATCTCTCCTCAGCTTCTTGGCTCATTTTAAACCCTCCAGAGTGAAAGTCAGGTTTTAATGGAGTTGTGCAATTCTTCCCAACAGAACTTTTCGGCTCCAGACTCTCTATCCATCACCTAAAGACCACGGTTTGAAACCCTGTGGCCCCATCGAGAAATCTCAAGCTTTGTTCAAAACAGCTGAGAGCACAAAAAAATCAACCCATGTACAACCTTGGAAATTCAGACAAGACATTTTTATGCTCTCAGTGTTCCCATCTGGAGTGGGAAGTAGAATAACTTCTTTGCTTCACCAGATAATGCTGATCAGTTTAAGTCTCTAGTCTCAGTGTGTAAATGAACCAGTAACTTTAATTCAAACTTACAGTCACACCCCAGTAAGTTTTAAAATCAAATTCCTCTTTGTTTCTGTTCCTGACAGTGGCAATGCATCACACGTCCCTCTGTTAGCAGCAGAAGTAAAAATCCAAGGGAAATTTTTGTCCCAGGATGGCCCAGCCAAGGCACAACTGCATTATCTGGAAAAAGCTTCACCGTTTCAATGTTCACACATTTCTCTTTGTTTAAGCACACAACCAACAGCTCTGCAAACCCAACTCATGTCGGTTTTCCACCAAATCCAACTGGGCAACACAAATGGCAACAACATTCACATCCTTTGCATCCTACAGCTGGCAGAGGAAGGGCAGCAAGACTGGCACACTTTGCAATTAAATGTAACTTCACCCAAACTGTGGCTCAGCCAACCCCAAAACAAACTGCACGAGAGGTAAGAAGGCACCTCATGTTTTTGATGTAGGTGAGCTTTAAGTTTGATTTCCACCCGGGGCAGGAACAATTTAACAGATTGCTTGCTTAGGAGTAGCAAAGTTTAAATTTAAAGTGCAGTTCCAAAGTGGAAACATCACGACACAATGCAGCAAATTGTGTTGCATAACCTGTTACTAAACAAGGGAAGGTTTTGCCAAGATAATCGAAATTGTAACTAATGGGAAGTATATCCACACTGCCTGTTCTTACTCTGTCACATCAGCAAAGTAAATAACCCTCCTAAAGGAATGTATGAAAATCTCAAGGCCCTCAGAAAGTGGGATGTCCTTAGTGCGGGAAAGAATGGGAGTGTTTCCCAAGCCTGCTCCTGCTGCAACAATCCTACACAAACTGGTCACTAACTATTCCATAGGACAAACTGGGCA
This sequence comes from Pipra filicauda, assembly GCF_003945595.2. Taxonomy (NCBI): domain Eukaryota; kingdom Metazoa; phylum Chordata; class Aves; order Passeriformes; family Pipridae; genus Pipra; species Pipra filicauda. Next base: position 845,296 of record NW_024104953.1, on the reverse strand, counting down.
CTAACTATTCCATAGGACAAACTGGGCATTCACTATTCCATAGGACAAACTGGGCACTAACTATTCCATAGCACAAACTGGGCATTCACTATTCCATAGGACAAACTGGGCACTAACTATTCCATAGGACAAACTGGGCATTCACTATTCCATAGGACAAACTGGGCATTCACTATTCCATAGGACAAACTGGGCACTAACTATTCCATAGCACAAACTGGGCATTCACTATTCCATAGGACAAACTGGGCACTAACTATTCCATAGGACAAACTGGGCATTCACTATTCCATAGGACAAACTGGGCACTCACTATTCCATAGGACAAACTGGGCACTAACTATTCCATAGGACAAACTGGGCACTAACTATTCCATAGGACAAACTGGGCACTAACTATTCCATAGGACAAACTGGGCACTAACTATTCCATAGGACAAACTGGGCATTCACTATTCCATAGGACAAACTGGGCATTCACTATTCCATAGGACAAACCAGTCACTAACTATTCCATAGGACAAACTGGGCACTAACTATTCCATAGGACAAACTGGGCACTAACTATTCCATAGGACAAACTGGGCATTCACTATTCCACAGCACACATCCCACGTGGAAAGGGAACAGTGTGAGGGGGCTCACAGGAAACACAGCAGATGGTGGCACCTTCCCGGGCACAGGGGACTCTCTGAAAGAGAGAAAGCAGCACCATCACATTGTGAATCCAGCTGGAAAATGGGCCATTACTCCTGGTTTTGCATAGGAGGAGGTTTTCCGCGGGACTGACCTTCCCAATCCCAGCGCTGCCAAACTAATTAGGGCCGCCCAGCCTCGCTGCTCGTTAATGGCTCTGTTATGGCAGTGTCTCCATAAAAACGGCAGCAAGGACAAAAGGAAGCACCAGATGTTAATTCCTGTTCAAGGACACTTGCTCACCTGCTCCCTCTCCTTCAGCAATTTGATTCTGAAGGCTGAATGAGAGAAACAAAAACGGGGGGGGGGAAAGAAGTGCTGGATCCAGTTTAATCCCATCATAAGTGCCCAAAAGAAATTTGTGCTTTGTTAACAGTCTCGACATTCCCAACCAGAGGCCCCGTTCTCAGGCCACTTCTCTCCAAAGGTACCTATTTTGTCCCCAGCCACATAAATCCATCTGTATGGAAAACAGGGTTATACCAGAAGGGTTTTTTTTTTTTTTTTTCCTTAATAGCAGAAGAAACTCAGAATGAATCATTTGATGATATTATCTGAGAGCACGCTGGTAACCTCTAACACCACGGAAACTACGGCTCCAGAAGGATTTTTTCTCTCCCAAGGTATCATTTCATAACAAATTACATTTAAACTGTTTGATTCACTCCAGCAGTCCAAAACTCCATGTTCAGATCAGACAATGGTGCAATAATCTCTCCTAATATACTGAGACTGCAAAGATAAAGCAGTTCACCTTTCTATATGAAAATTCAATATATATTCTTATATTTTTCCTCTGGCCAAGATGGGAAAAAGAATCAGACTTGCCTAGCCCGCCCCAGAATAACAATTCTGATATTTGACTGCCTTTTAAAAGGTAATTCTAATCCAGTTTTCTCACAGTCCACCTGCCACAGGTCCAGCAAATGGCCAGTTTTTGGGAGTTTTTGCCTCAAAACCAACAGGGTTCCCGAGAGATCTGCAGAGATCTCTTCTGGACAGGCTGTGTCTCCTGGTTGTTTTCCAATCCTCAGAACTCCTGTTCCTTCACAGGGATGTTTCACTAATGTTAAGCAGCAAGCACCTCCTAATGATGGGGTTGGTGGAATACAGACTTTGGTTTAGGGATATGGGAATGAGGATCTTGGTTCAAGGTTTGTTTTAGGGATATTCAGAGGAACAAGGAAGGGAAAGAGGCAGAGACAAATCGCCCTATTCTGACACGAGTCCAGCACACTGATTCCATCAGCAGCAAAAGGACCACATCCAGGTTTTCTCCCGGATTTACACTGTTACAGACAGGTGAGAATGTGGTGGGGAAGTTAAAAATGGACACTCACTCACAGGGCAGTCAGACTGAAAACAAGCAAGCTACTCCACTTGACAGCCAGATCATGTTAGAAAACAGTGTGCACTTTACCTCTTTGTGCCTAATTGTCTCCCTACCTTTTTAGTCCTTACCACCACCACCCCCCTTCCCCTGCATATATATAGTTTTTACTGAATTTTCTGGATTTAATTCAAAAAAATCCCCAAACAACCGGTGTTTTGTTCAAAGCTTGTTTTCAAACCACGGAAAATGTTTTGTAAATGTTTTCTGAGAAGCCAAACAACGCTTGTTTCACATTGGTACAACAAACTGCAAAAATAGCACCAAAAAAAATAATGTGTGTATATATATATGTAAGCACGGGTGTGTTTGGAGGGTGGAAGGCTGCCCGGTTTGTATCCAGGAGGAGATTGCTCTGCTTCCCAGGGAGTGATCCCACTGTGGCAGCCGGGGGAAGGATGGGATGCAGGGGACACTGAGCTGACAGCCGTGGCTGTGTGGGGGTGGAGACACACACACAGAAGGACAAGTTTTACGGGCTGGGAGTGGGAAGAAGATGCGGAGAGGAGGCAGCTCATGGGCGAACGTGTGGGAAGAAATGGGGAGGCAGCGAGGAGGCTCTTCCAAGGGGACTGCTCAGAGCTGCTGTCCTGCTCCCGGGATTGCAGAGGAGGGGAAAGCTTTCCCTCAAAACACAGTCTTGACACTTGTAAGGGAAGGGCTCAGTGCAAGAGAAAAAGTGAGGGAGCAAAGGAAGACCACGGAGATGGTGGGAGTTGGAAATGACAACTGTGCAGAGCCCTCAGCCCCCTCAACTGCACCGAGCCCACACCCCTGGAGTAAACTCCAGCCTGACTGGTTGTGTCCTGGAAATAGCATGGCTTTGAGCTTGGCTGTCTTGGATAAAACAAAAGCTTTTGTGACTCACAACAATGCTAAAGTTTCCCGCGGAACTACCGAGTGAGTCTTTGTGAGCAAAGTGCTTATTACCAGGGACTTGTCGTCCCGAGATCAGCAGTAACCTTGGCATCTGCTTATTTTCTTTCACAAACCCACCTTGCTTAGTTATTATACATTGAAAGCTTGATGGCTGGCAGCAGTTGGAGGGGTGCAAACTACCAAGCAAGTGCCACAAAGCGGTAATACTGAAGCTGCAGGACGCAGTGCTGCTGAAAGGAAAATAAATACTAGCGGTACAGAGAGCTTTAAGAAGTAGGAATTCTTGGTTTCCTGAAGAGGAATACAAAGCAAGCTCTGCACAACTTCATTCCACAGAAAATTTCTGCTAAATACATCCCCTCGCTTTTCATGTTGCCTTGGGAAGGCTGGAAGGGGAATGGATGCCAGGAGGAGGAGTGTGGTGCAGTCTGGCTGGGCAAGGGGGAATTCCCTCCTCCTCACCAACAATCCCTGAAGTTTCCGTGGTGAAAGAAATGGTGGCTCCTTCATAACACCAGGAACAAGTAAAAAGTAATTTAGTCAGTGACTTAGGGCTGAGTTCCCCAAAGAGGGGAGCACGCTGGCTCTTTGTATCCCAAAAATCCCGGCCGTGTGCAGCCTGGAAACCTGCTGGCAAGGCAGTGGCAGTGGGAACAGAAAATATGGGACGTGCTTCCCTGTGGATTTAATAACACCATATATGCCAAGGTGGGGAAGCTTCAAGGTCACTGGACAGTATTTAAGATGCTGATACTTAGTCATGCAGTAATAATGTCGTGTTAGAAATTAACTGTGTTGGAATTGAGGGCCTGAAATGCCTTGCAGAATATACCTCTTTGACTACACAGTGAAGCCATGGCAATGTGGTGAGTTGGTTTTCTTAAAAAAAAACATATTTTAGGGCTCATTCCAGAAATCTTTGATGCAGAACAACATCCAGAGTTTTCCAGATTTAAATTAATTCAGACATTTTTAAATATATGTGTAAATAAAGCAATGCTGGGAACAGTCTTGGTGATTACACTGGAATCAGACACAAAATAGATGATAAATAAAATAAAAACATAAAGGTGTTCTCTGACAGAATGTCACTTTACTGCTACTGGAAAGGTAGTCAAGGCTCGAGCTGTGAGGTGGGAGAGACTCAGTGCAGTGGACAGAGTGAGGATTTTGGAAGGGAAAGGGAAAAGCCACAGTCAGAGTTCCCTGACTGCTCCTGTGCCATCTCCGTATGGGAATTTTCTGCCCACAAACACTGACAGGTGAACTCAGATTTCCTTCCTCACCCTGTTACAAAAGGCAATCCTTGTCCTCTTGGTTCCAGCAGCACCTGGAGAAATCCCCTTCCAGCATCCCAGTCCTAAATTCAGCCTCAGAGCCTCAGCAGCTCAGTCCTTCTCAGTTACCCTCCCAGCCCTGCTCAAAATGCCTTTTGCCTCTTCTCCAACATCCTTTCCAAAATCCCATCAAATGGCAAGAACAATCCCAAGCCCTTGCCCAGCTGCCAAACACCCCTGTAGGTCTTTCTCTTCCCTCCCTGACTCCAAATGCTCTCAGAAAACCCTCTCAGGGCCCCTGTGCCACTGCAGCTCAATGTTTAGTAGTTTCACTCTGAGCCCCTGAACTGGCAATTTTGGGGAGGTTTTGGTGTTGCTGCTTTTCTTTCCGAAGAGAACTCCGAAAATTAGCTTTAAAAAACTATGGTAGCCAAACAATTAAACAGGAATTACTTTATAAAACCCAAACCGTTTGGAAATACTTTTAAAATGTACATGTGTGGGGAGTTCTGTGAACCCTCCAAGCAACTAATTAACCAATGAGCAGCGAATGCATTTTCTGGCTGTTGGGGTGGGATAATTCATCCTGCTGGTTTTTTTTTTTTTTTTAGGCACATGACCTGGGTTATGTAGATTCTTTGACACATGGAGAACTCACCCTCCCAGAATTAGGTACTCTGAATCACACCTGTCAGGATGCACCACAAATCCAAGGACAGTGTGTGAATACCTGGGGTGTCTATTGGAATACTGCTCTCCTAAAGCACCTTCCACTGGCAATGGGAAAATCCGGGACTGCCTGGGCCTCGAGTCCATCTTCCACCTAGGATAGTTGTCTCCAGCCTGCCTTAACTATTTCAAAGGTAAAAATATCTGCCCCTTGTTTTTTTGATAAGTTCTGGTCACCTTTTTCAAGGCAGATATAAAGCAAACTGGATCTTGTAGGATACTTGTGCCCTGTTTATCCAACTGCAATAGGAATTCAAGGTTCTCTTAACAGGTATTAAGCTTGGAGCTTATTCCATTCCACTGTCAGGAACTGGGAAAGAGGCAGCAGAGGGATTGGAACACCCACAAAGCACTAAGAAGAATTTGACATTTAGTCTCAAAAACCTAGGGAAAGACCCATCTCTGCTGGAAACAGCAGCGTGTGAGAGGATTTGCAGCAGCCAGGGGGACGAGCAGCTTCCCAGCCCACGGATCTGCCTCAGCACTGTTCCAGCAGGATGCAGAGTGGGCAACAATCCACTGTTTCCCTTTAATACCTATTTGGAAAAGGGATGGCAGCCCAAAGGGAATAACCACTGGCAGTGTGAGGATCTGACACTTTAATTAAGGGGCTGTGAGTCCCTCGCAGTGGCAGTTCCTCCCCACTGAGTGTTCCCAAAAACCCACCCGGTGTCAAATCCTGCCCCGTCAACGCTGGGCTTGCTGCATTATTTCTAAGGAGCTTGGAAATAAAATCCACGTTTCCTCACTAACCATAAATCCTTCATCACCTGGAAAGAATGGATTTGTTTTTCCACCACTTTCACTCATAAAATATCTGCTCAAACCTACAGGCTCTGCCCGCTGTGTTGTTATCATGGGGACTGTGGGAAGGTCGGGGTTCTCAGCCTTACACCGAGCTCTGAGAGGTCTCTGGGCTTCCACACTAATTCCTTATCAGGATATTATTGCCACTGTTAAACCCAGAAAGAAAACAAAACGACTTGTTAGGTTTCTGAAAGAAAAAAAAAAAAAAAAAGAAAAGAGCTATGGAGCTGTAACAGAACGTTTCATTAATATTCCTTGTGTTGTGTATACATAACAAGCTCATTAGCGAAGCACCAAGCAAAGTAATTATTTAGTTGGGAGGTTTTTTTTTTTGTTCTCTAAAGAGGATAATTTAATATGAAGATCATTCTTTGCATTTCTGGATTTCTTTGTCTTTTCAGTTTGTAAATAACATATCAAAAGTTGGAATGAAAGCATCCTACAATAAAGCATTTTGAAAGGAAAAGAATAGTCTACCAGATTAATTCTGTGACTAATCATAAGAATAAACTTGATTTTCTTTATATGCCCACTGATTATGTCATTTTCTTGATTTCTGAGCACCAAAGCACTACTCTCTCAAAAGTGCTTGCAAATCCAAGATATTAATAGTTAATCAAATGGAATAAACATTAAAAACTTCACATGAGAACTCTGCCTCATGCTCCAAACTGACTGCACTGGAATAAGAAAAAAAAAAAAAAAAGAGAAATCAAGAGTTTTAAGATTAAGGTCAGAGAAATTCTTCTGCTTGCCTCACACCAATGGACTATAATGGACTTCAAGTGAGAGGTGCATGTTGATAAAGCTCTCAGGAACAAAGTTAGCCCCGGAGTAAAAGCAGGGCCTGTTTTAACAGGAGCTGGCCATGCTGAAATGGAAACAATTCCTAGTCCCTCCCCCACCTGCAGTATGGATCTGCTATCAAGCAAATTCCAGAAAAAAAGGAGGAATAAGAAAAAAAAAATTCAAGAAATTGAAAAGACCTTTATCCAGTTTCAGAAACAATATTTCAGAATCTGGAGATGGGCTCCCAAAATGGTAAAATCTCAGCAGTATTTGTATCATTTTAGGTAATTTTTTTCCTGTGGTTTCTGTGACTCACCGATAGGGAAAAAAACCCCAACTACTTTATTTAGCTAAAAAAGAAATTTCTGTCTGAAGCAAAAAAAAAAAAAAAAAAAGCACTGCACTGTATTTCCCTTCTCCAGAAAAATGAATGGCAGCATAAAAGAGCCATTCTCCAGCAGATTTGTTTCCTTTCCCGGTGGTGTTCGTGTGACTCAGCTCCCACCAGCACCAGCAGCCTCCAAAATGTCTGCAAGTGGCGGCCCAGGAGCAGCACGAGCCACATCCCAGCTCACAGCTTGGCAGCTTCCAAAGGGGACGTGCTGCTCCTCTGAAAAACTCAGGCAAGGGAAGCTGGAAATCCCTGTCAGGCTGAAAAGCTGCCCACTGCCAGGCTTTCAAGTAGCTTCACAAAGTGCCCTGTCCCTTTGCCCAGGGAAGAGAGGCTTTGGAAGAGAAGCTTTCCCGGGTGTTTAACTGAGAATGAGCAGCAATGTTTTATTCATTACTCCAAAACTCTCCACAGTTTTGGAAAGCAATCACCAGGTTTGTGCCACAGGGCCAGGACTGAGCAAAAAGCATAATATTGCAGGAAATGATATTGATGGTGCTGCACACGGAGGAGATGCGGTGACGGCGCAGTTTAGACAGGAGGAAAACAGCCCGGAATGACTGAAACCCAGGGGGAATTTTAAGTAGGTTGAGAGCAATCTCTTGACACCAGAGGAGGCCACAGGGATGATGGGAGGATTGGAGCAACTCTCCTGTGGAGACAGGCTGGGAGAGCTGGGGTTGTTCAGTCTGGAGAAGAGAAAGCTCTGGGGAGACCTTCTAGCACCTTCCAGGGCCTAAAGGGGCTCCAAGACAGCTGGAGAGGGACTTTGAACAAAGGGCCTGGAGTGATGGGACAAGGGGGGATGGCTTTAAACTGACAGAAGGTTATTATTAGATCGGATATCAGAAAAAAAAAATTACTCTAAGGGTGGTGAGGCCCTGGCACAGGTTGCCCAGGAAAGCTGTTGTTGCCCCATCCCTGGAAGTGCTCAAGGCCAGGTTGGATGGGAATCTGAGAAACCTGGGATAGTGGGAGGTGTCCCTGTCCATGGCAGGGGGTTGGAACTGGATGATCTTTAAGGTCCCTCCCAACCCAAACCATCCTGTGATTCTATGACAATGTGAAAATTTAATGTAACTATAGCCATCTGAGGGATGCAAGGTCTGCAGGGACAATGCAGTTTTTTATTATGGGAAAGACATAAATTTCTGATACAGCACATTTTGCATTGTGCCATCTATGTATTCCTTTCAAAACCTGCCTAGATGATTACAGCTTTCCAACAAGGGAGAAATTGCCTCATTATCCATAAAATATTCCAAGTGATGATATAAACAGCATTGTCAAATGTGGGAAATCAAGTGGGGAGTGAAGGAAAAAGAGAAGATTCTGGATTTCAGCTAAAATGATTTCAGCTCAAACTTCCTTCTCTAGGAGAAACCAGGAGCCAGGAACATTCCCCCCTTGCTGTTTTCCTTCTTTTCCCACAACCCTCAGTGTCACAACTGACGTAGCTGATAGGAAACATGTTGTGACAATGGCTCTGAGCAACAGCCCTCTCTCCAGAAGAATAAAATATTAAGAAGATCTAAATCCAGCTCAACTTTGGTTATTTGGTTCCAAAATATAGAACAATCCACATATGTCCGTTTTAATAATGCATCAGTGGAGTTATCCCTTCTCTCAGATCGTGTCCCAAAGCCATAAGAAATGAGCTTAATTTCTTCCTGCACTAAAAGTGCAAAGATTCCCTCTCAATTACTTCATGTCTGCTGAAGTATTTCTATGCACACAAGACTGGTTGAAGCTCTCACACTTGCTCAGCCACCAGAACTGAACTCATTTAATGATCCCATGCAAAGCTCAACCTTCCAACCATTTCAGTCAATTGGCTTTTCATTGTTCTTGAGCAGCCCCTTAATAACCAGAAGTATTTTCTTAAATTGGGGCAAAGCTGCACTAAGATGTGTAATCCCGAGTTCAGTTTCTCCACAAGTATTTAAATATTGTTGCCACACGGGCGTTTATAACATGATTTTCTGAGAAAGGAAGAGAAGAAATGACCGACTACCCCGGTTAGATGGATGCAATATTTTCAGTGAAAGAAACCTGCCTGGAAACTGGTAGCATTTTCAGTAAGGAAGCATAAATACATGGTGTAAGTAATGCTTTCTTACATCTTCTGATAGCAGTGGTTTCAAAAAATAAAATATTCATCTTCCCCGGCTCCTCGACAGCCCTTGCATTAATTTTCAGAATAAAAGTAAATTGCTTTGAGTGGAAGAAGAAGCCCAAAGTGCAGCCTTGTTGAGGTCTATTAGCAGTAATGAAAAGGTGAGTTTAAAATTCAGATAACAAATTCTTCTCGCTGCTTACACAAACCCAGAAGAAGTTCTGCAAGAGACGACCCTATTTTCTGTAATTAAGTTCTTTGAATTAGGAAGCTGGGTGCAAGAAACTAGTGCCAAACCAAATCCAAACCCTCACTTTTGATAGCACATTTGATTTATCAAAATCAGGACGAATTTCTCCCCTGTATTTCAAGGAAACCATTCCCCTCTTCAGTGTAAAAACTGCCTAACCAAGACTAATTTAATTCTCTAAGGGCTGCAGTTTTGCTCGTGTCCAAGGGTTATGGAAACAGCTTGGAGGAGTCGTTCTGCAGAGACACAACGAACAGTTTACAGATTATTTGATCTCCAGCAAAGGGATGAGCAGACCAGGCAGTTTTTAATAAGACAGGAGGGTCAGGCAGCATGAAGAACAAGGCAGTGCTCAGTGGGAGAGTCAAGTTTAATCATTATGTTCAGCTGTAAATTTATTTACTTAGAAAGGTTCTGCGTTGAAGGAGCATTCTGAACATCAGACACACGTTAAGTCCAAAATACAGCTGAGGCAGCAAGTGCAGAGCAGGAGCAGATGGGGAATGAGATGGAAAAAATACCCACTACCAACAGAACCTCTTGGAAGATCTACGGCAAAGCAGTTCGGCTGAACTCAGTGGCACTGCACCAGTTTGAAACGAGAAAATAAAAGCCTCCAAGTTAGCTGTCTGAAGTTTTCATATAAAATGCTGGTGGGTCTCCAAACCACCTTGGGCAGAGTTCATTGCTTTCCTTAAAAAAAATCATCTCCTTCCCAGTTTTGGTATTTCTATATTGCATATAACTTTGTACCTTAAAAGAGAGTGCCAGCTCTTTGCTGAATTTTTAAAGTATTTATCATTCTTTGTTGTCACTGATTTGTTTCCCCTCATTAAGGTCATTAAACAAAGGAAAACTTGGATTTGCCCCTCTGCTGTAACACCGTATCCTGTGAAATGTGAAATGCATCTGTTGGCCACTATTGGTGTTTTGATATTTAAGGGGAGCCAGAACTGCAAATTTAGCATTTAAATCGTGTAACAAAAGCAGAAGAAAACCGTGCAATTACATAACTTCCTCCTCCTTGCTCCATTGTCTCTCCTACAAATCTATTTTGTTTTGTATAATTGAAATACAGGACTCCAAGCACTTAAGTTCAATCTTTCCTTGTAATTTAATCAGTAAAGAAACTTGGCTCGAAAGAAAATAAAGACAGGAGGCAAAATGGCAATGAGGACCATGTGTCTTATGGCCTGAACACAGCCAATGTGAATTCTGGATCCTTCTGTACAAAACACATTTATTTTTGTTGGCCTGGGTCAGGAGTGGCACTTTCCCACTAAAGATAAACTTTCTCCATGGTGGTGTCTTTGTAATTCTCATTCTGCCTCGAAGAACTGGCACCTTTATGTTATGCTGATGGATTTTAGGTTTTTTATTCTCTACAAATATGACCTTTCTAACGCTGAGTAAACATTTTCCACTAGAATTTACAGTTTAAGCAAAAATCCTGTTTTAACGGTTCATCTCTACAGATACCTCCTCGCTCTGACAAACAACCACCTATATCCAAGAATATCTCACCTCCTGACGACAGGGAAGATGAACACTGGTAGGGTTTCCCCAGGGGCACAGGCAGTGTTTTGCACCTCTCCTCTTTCAGCCATTTCCAGGCTGCCTCTGTGACTGTCTTTACAGCCTGTGCTTTATTTCAGATGCACAGAAACCAGTGTAAACAACCCTCCCAGCCCAGGCAGAGCAAAACAAACCGAGAGCGTTTCAATGACTCTTTCCCTAATAGGAATATTATAAAGCTAAAAACCCACAAAGACAGTAACCATTCATTTACCTGGGGGATTGCCTGTTTTGGCTGAAAGCCTTTTCCTTCACTGATGCTCAGATTTGCTTGACAGAGAATGACATTAATGTCACCAGCTGCAGAGCCCCACGGAAATGTCTGAAGTCTGTCAGATCTGTGGTGCACACAAACAGTTGTAGGGCAACTGTCTTGCCAAAAACGTGCCCTTTTGCAGCTCTAGTTGGACAAATATCTAAAATAAGCTACCTATGGTCCTTTAAATATGTACTAATTCCATCTAATAAACCCAACACATCTGCAAGAGAACTTCCTGGGAAAAGAGGGAATCCTGTTTGCCAGCTTAAAAGCTTCCAGCATTTTATTTGCTTCTAAATAACACGCTCCTGATGCTCCAGTTGGTCATCTTAGTCAATAGTTTAGGACATCCTGATCTCACACTCCTACACTGGAAAGATAATAATGGTGCTACAGAACTTTCCTCAAGCTCAGAGCCTTCCCTGCCAGTCCTGAACGGGCATCTCAGCTCCTGCAGTTCCTGGGGAATGCCAGGGAAGGCTCTCAGCCAGCAGGCAGGATTCCTTTAGAAGTACACTTAGAAAAAAATAAAACTAAAAAGGCTCAGCCTCCAGGTAATTTCTGGTTTGTTCCCTCATTTGTTTTGCACTGGAGAGCACAAAAGCACAGTTTCCAACAGAGAGGGAGAAACATAAAATCATAGTTAGCACAGTAAATTCCCTAAAGAAGAGAACAATGATTTCTCACTCTGAAATGGGAAAGAGGAAAATACCTCCCTCACGAAAAGCAACCAGAGTTACACAGACAAGACACTTCAAAAAGAAAATTAATTATTTTACAGTTTGAAGGATAATTACTTAGAAGAGTTTTGAGACTCACAGGCATCCCGATCCTCAAGGATGAGAGCACTGCTCCAGTAAATCCAGCAGTGGATACTCCCTGCATTGACATCACCCCGCTCCCATCCTCCCTTTCCCACATGCTCACTGGTTTACAGCCTGATTAAGAGTTTATCACTTGACCAAACAAATACAAGGAAAATTTCAAGTTTGCCAACTAAAAACTTCCGGCTAGAACCCCTCAGATCTCATAAATGACAATATAACCCCTGAAATCCAGGGGGAATCATTAACCTCAGCCCACAAAGGACCTGGCTTTGCTTCATCACAGTTCAACCCATTTTAATTTTTTAATGTAAATTTTGAGTGTAACCTAATACTTTCATCGTGTAAAATACTAACACAGTTTTCCCTGGATTTAGCTGCTGCAATATCCAGCTCTTCTAGAAGTAGAGATGTAACTAAACCACAAGGGACCAGGCCAAGGTCTCTCCAATTAGAGGAGGAATTTTGATAAATACAGGAATCTCCTCCTGATGCTCTCCCTGACTTGCACAAAACTTCTCACAGAAAGTAAGGAAATGTTCCTTAAGCCTCAAAATTGTTTCACACTTTTCCTATGGAATTTCAGTGAGATTCAGTTAAATTACGAAGCGCTAAAATAATCCTCATTTTACTTCTCTGGAGAATGTCAGTGGCTAAACAAGCAACTTAAAACTGACACTTCCTAGTTTCCAAACTTGCTTTTTTGACCTACATAACCTCTAACTTTTTAGCTTGGTAAGAAAATACAGAGATGATAAAGAATGAAGAATTAATGACTTGGGAAGTCAACTTCCATCACAATCTCAGTGGAACTCAGCACGTAAATCCTTGGGTTCTGCTGGAAATCTCAGGCATCACTCGTTAGACAGGTCATCTCCATATCCAAAACATGAAACCCCACAGGGGTGTCCTACCAAAACATGAGACAAGAAAGAATTTGTCCTAAATTTTGGAATAACAGGCCAAATGAAACCCACTCAGAGCAGCTGTTTTCACACCTGCAGGTGCACTGCCTTCCATCCAACTGAGAGGGATTCCCACAATCCAGACATTCAAGGATATGTGGATCCGATTCCTTTTTAATAAATAAATTCAGTTATCTGAAACCTCTTTTTAATAATTCCTTGTCTTTCCATTTTCTATGCAAAGATGGCACCTGGGACAGTTAGGGATCATTGTTAGGGATCTGCAGGGACTTATATAATTGCCAGAGTTATTGCAGTGAAAGATGACATGGAAACACGGGCTAAAAGGTAGGAACAAAATGCCACAAATCTCCACTTTTTCCCATTTAAGTACAAAATACCACGTGCATACAAGAACAATGTAATTATTACTACACAGTTTAAATTTATTCATTATTAGCTCTCCTTGCATCACCTAAAAAGTCAGCAAGATCCCGTGGAGCCGCAGAAACATAATTACCAAGATCAATTCAATGCATTAACACCTCATTAGAGCCAGGCCACAATATGAAAGCATCTCACAGACACGGGTGGGTTTTGCAATTCAGAGTGCAATTAGGTCTGGGTCTAATTCAATGCATCCAGTTCCAAGTGGAATGCAAATTCCGGATGTCTTTGTCCTGGGATTTAAAGGTCACTCGTGTAAGGGAAAATTAACTTTGCCGAGCAGCTCCCGGGAGAAAGGCTCGTCCAGCACTGGAACGGGCTGTCCAGGGAAGTGGCAGAGCCACCAGCCTTGGAGGGGTTTCAGAGATGTGCCACTTGGGGACATGGCTTAGTGGTGGCCTGGCAGTGCTGGGTTAATGGCTGGACTCAATTCTCTTCCAGGCTAAAGGATTCCATGACTCTGTGCACATGTCAAGGCTTTTCTAGCAAGCAAAGTTGACACCAATAGCAACTACAGCTAAAAAAACCCCCCAAACTACAAACACACAAATCCTGAAACACTGATACTTAATGCTTTGAGTCAAAATATTCCTTGACATTTCCTTTTTCCCCCCACTTCTTTTCTGTCTTGATTTTCTTTGCATGGTGACACAGACTTAAACTGACAATGCACATCCCTAAAGCTGCATCCCTATTTTCTGCATCGGGGCTTAAGACTTAGGATTCTGGATTCCTGCTTTATGTATTCCAATATTCAGAGATACATGCCTTCAAAATAAACAGGAATATTAATGGATTTTTCCTAAGAGCTAAAACATCAGTCCTGTTGATTTTTAAGTGTAGTCTTTAATTTCTGCAGAAGTGATTATGATATTAATTTTGAATATTCAGTGACACCAGGATGAGGCAGAACATATGTTGTGATTTCTCTGTCTTAGATGCAAACAAAACACACTGTCTGTGGTATTTTTTCTCCTCTAAAGACCAAATGCACCAAAGCTCTTCTGGTTAAAAAGAGCCTTTTTGTTCCTCAGAGTTGTATCTTATTCTTCTCAAGCATCTGAAGCTGGAATTCCAGCTGATCCAAAAAATGAACTTCCACCTGAGTTACATGTCCTGGCTGAAAACCCTGTCATTGGAGACACAAGGTGTCTCTTAAATTCCACAGGAAACAGGCAGCTCTAAATAGACACTTTAAACATGGAACTGAATTTCAGAAAGCCTGAACACTGTGCAGTTTAACAGGTAGGAAAGCTGTTTTCAGGGAATATTGTAATGAATATTCCTAAGCAGCTTTGGTGACTCAGTGGTAAGTCTCTGTATTGCTGTGTGGGCAGTTGGAATATGAATTCTCCTTCCCCCTGGGTCGCCACTTTGGGATGCTGCTGTCAAAATAAAGCCCCAGGTTGTGCAGGGGAGGAATTTATTGTGTGGCCCCAGGATGCCACACTAGCTGGGGGAGGCTGTGTGGGCCCAGGGCTTGCCTGGAGGGGGCTGTGCTGAATCCCCCCCGGCAGAATGGTGAGGATTTAGGGCCCTTCAGAAGGAAAAAATGCAGAGTTTTGTTTCAAAGTCAACTTTTCCCTTTATATTTTTGAAATACAACGGGTTACCAATTGCCAGCTACAAATGAGGGAATAAAGAGTTAGGCCAGCCCACCCTCTCTTAGGCTGATGATGTTTTATTCTCCAGGAAAGGCTTTTATCGAGCATCCTGCTGAGA
Source organism: Pipra filicauda (assembly GCF_003945595.2). Lineage (NCBI taxonomy): Eukaryota > Metazoa > Chordata > Aves > Passeriformes > Pipridae > Pipra > Pipra filicauda. The sequence goes on along the minus strand of NW_024104953.1, from coordinate 830,240 downwards.
TGAGGGTATTCAGTGTCTCCAGAGGAGAAAGGGAATGGCATGAGAGGTAAATAAAATGTTCAGGCCTTAAGTAGCTCAAAACCCCACCACTATAGAAGCTCACACAGCACTACTCTTCTGGAGACTGGGCACATGCTAAAGCAGAGCCTGCCCTAAGTGGATAAAGCCAGATTTGCTCAGTAGCTTGTAGGATTGAGCCATTACAGCATAATCCACAAATATCAGTCTAGAAAGTAAGGCTAATTCAGCCTTACCATAGCATAGCATGCACTGCCATCTCTAAAGCAGCTTTTTTTTTTCTAAATTGTCTTTAATTTGCAGCTTATGTTGCCATTTCTAAGCTATTCTATATATGCCAATAGAAAAGTCAGGAAATTTGTTGGAAGCATTTCATGCTTATCAAAAGTCCTTCCAAGCTGCAAACTAAGACACTGCTCTTATTTGTAGTCTCCTCCTAGTCCCCTTCCTGCTTTTAGTGGTATTTTCTCCAGAAAGCAGTGGAAAAGGATTACCTGTGGATGAGCAAGTTGGGCTGAACAGACAGGAGCCCATGTCCTGCTTGACTTTGGCCTAGACTATGGATGAGACAGCAAAAGTTTGGTAACTGTTTTAAAGGGGGGCAGAAATCCCTTTTTTTGTTGTTTTGCAGCCAGAAAAAAACTCCAGAAATTACTTCTTTTTGAGTGCTACTGCAGAGGCAACTTGGGCACTGTGGGAGGGATGGGGAGGAAGGGTGTTAAGTACTCCTGCATATATTTCCTTCAAGAGGTTGGGAAATAAGTTAGAAAAGAGACAAAATACCAACTGAAGGAAAACAGAAAAATGAAGAGGCCTGAAAAATCAAAACAGAAAGTACACTCTACACTCTGCAATATGGGAAGCAAAGTAGGTAAACCCATTTGGTTCAATTAAGACAAGTCAGTATGGGGGCAACTTCATTATCCAATTTGGCTCCCAAATCACAGTTTCATTTGGTGATACTCTCGTGTTTCTTAGCTCCTGGGAACACTAAATTAACCTCTTAGGTCCACACTCAATAAAAGCTCCATCCTGTTCTGCCAAAACTAAGGTTTCATTTTTATTTAGTTGATCTGACGAGGGGTTTGGTAGGGCAGAAGCAAAGCAGGGTATTTAGATGAATACCTTAATATTCTTTCCCTGTGTCCCACAACTCCATTTCTGCCTGGCTTGGGGCCATCAGTCCCTGCTCCAGGGATGCTGGAGGATGCTGGTCTCCAGCCCTGCCCAACCTGGAGGCTGATATCCCAGATGGATTTTGGCCCATCCCCACAAATCACCCCATGTTCCTGGGCAGGGGCTTCACAAACCTGCACAAGATCCCTGCCAGAGATGTGGGAAAAGATCTCCATTGTGGGAAGGAGCTAGGAAAGGACTATATATGGCACACTACAAACCAATTATTCCCAGAGGTGAAAACACGGGATGACAACGAGCAGTTTCAGTCTCGTAAAAAAGGAGGTGATAAGAAAAAGAAAGAACATCTCATTTTTACTTTCATTTTTTAAATCAGAAGCTGTGTTTTATCTGAACTAACTGAGATTACAACAAAGCTTCAGTGATGACTTCAGTACTGACCTGTGAAAATCATAGCCCGGAAAGTAGGATTTTAGTTCTGAAATGGGGTATTGAATTTTCACAGATTATAACCAGGCAGTGGAGAAACTGTACAAAATAATCACGTAGAAGAATTCACAGGGTCACTGGCCTTAAGTGATGAAAAAAATAACCATCAGCTACCATGTGCCAAGACCAGCACTTGGAGTATTTATGGTTCTTTGTAATGAGTTGGTAGCAATGACAGACCTTTTTGAGGAGCACCGAGAAACACACACAGAGAACTTGCAGAGACTCAACTCTGAACTCAAACACAGCAAGTCTGGGAAATGCTGTTTAAACAGTGGAAGTGAATCACTTTTAACCAGCTGCTGATGGATCGCTGTGACATCAAATTTGTATTAATAATATTAAAAAATAATGACCGCTAGACTGATGAGCCATGAGTAGGTGATTACTGAGGATTGCAAGAATATGTTTCAGTGATGAGCAGCAGATTAACAGAGGGGAAAAAAGTTAATAAGCACAGAGAAGGATAATATTGCTTATGAAGATAAATGATGGCTTCCTTTCCAACGGAAAATACGATGTTGCAAGAAATACAGGATACTGAGGTATGTACTACAAATATCCAAGACAAAACAAAACAGCTTGAGGTAAGTACTTTCAAAGTGTGAAACACGTCAGAACTGGAGAAATGTCTTAATCTCCAGTGGTGGAGATACACCAAGCCAAACACTTCAATATTAAAACAACTGATGTTTTTAGTACAGAACAAGTTACCCAGTAGTATATTAATGCAAGATTATGTGCTTTGAAATGGGAAGTGATTAAAAATACACAAAATAAAATCAAAGCATAGGAAGGCTTTTTTGATGGCAAGATCAAATTAGGAGCAATTTTTATTCCAGTTGGAGGGAAAACTGTATTAACATCCATTAAAATCTATAGTAAACTGATTACCCATGATTGCTGTGGTTTAAATATGCACTTTGCCGACTTCTGAAAATTATAAGTCAAAAATTAATCCAGAACACCCTCGGAGAGCCTGGGCTTAGTGATGAATGGATGGAGATTTTGACACCTGCTGACGTGGTCGGTGCTCAACAGCAGCCAAAGTGCAGGAATAAGTCACTCACCCATAGGGACCCGGACTGCCTAAAGCCACCCAGCTGGGATGCAGTGGAGAGCAGTGCCTGTATGATGCCTTTCCCTGCAACAACCAAGAATTTGTGGAATTTCTATAAATAAAAGGAAAAATGTGTCCCTGGCAGCACAGAGCACCCCTTGCAGGCTGTGGCTACAGAACACCAAGGAGGTCGTGGTGCTTTACCTGAAGCAGCAAAACATACCCTTTACTGTGTGACTTGACTTGTGGTAGGTTATGCACCAGAAGTAAGAAACTGTGGAGATTTTTGTAAATACAGCACAAACCCAGTTAATATTCTTTATTGATTACGGTGTGTCTCAGTAAGGAGGGAAATGGTTTAAAAGGGCGTCTCAGAGTGCACAGGAGATGGGCTGTGGCGCTCTCCGTATGTTATTGCATAAGGCTTGCACTGACCCATATTCTTAAAAATAACATCCCGCCGTCAAGGCTATCGGAGCTTCGCCCACAAAAATTCCACTAACCTACAAGATAAATCCTTTAGTCTGGAAACAGTCATTTGACCTCACCGTTACTTTTGTGCCCAGAACTAACACCGAACGGTCTCCCAAGGCACCCCGTAACACCCCAGCCCCGGGGGGCCGCACGCTCACGGGCTCAGCCAGGAGTTTTACTTTAAAATATACATATATGTAGGGTTCTTTAGTACCTCGAGACAGCTCAGGAGAATAAGCCACACGGCTGCTCCCAGGGCAGGGCGGGGGGCGGTGTTCCCGCTGTCCCTGCCGGGCTGAGGCTGCTGAGGGGCTCCAGGAGCTGGGGGGGGGAGTTTTCCCGCCGCCTTTGAGCGGCAGCTGCTCCGGGGCTGCCCCGTGTGGGCTCCAGGGGCTGCCGTGAGGGACACGGCGGCACCGCAGCGCCCGCAGGGCCGGACCGGCCCTCACAGGGTGGTTCCGACCCCACAGTCACCGACCTGGCGTCTCGCACACACCCTTAAAGGCAAAACCGTGTGCTTTTCCGTACGGCTGTAGATGGGACTTCACAGAAAAAGCCGCCCCGGCTAACTTTGATCGTACTCCAGTGGTTTGGTCGCACCGTTCGGATGCGGGTTACGGCCCAGTGCGGCTCGACAATAGGTGACAGAAATTTTCAGTGTCACAATTAATACTTAATCAATTTGCGGTGCCTCGCGCTCCAGCAGGCACTTGAAATGCAGGGAACAGGTACAGCCTTAAACTGCTGAGAGAATAATTACCACCCTGACTGGGCCCTCAACATAATGCCACTCTGCTGTAGTGTTCTGACAAATGCATATAGACACTTTCACAGATCCAGTGGCATTTTCCTTTCTTTTATTAAACACTCTGTGTGGGCAAGAAAAGAAAGGAGGTTGCAGTATAATTTGTGTCGCCATTTAATATCAATAATAAAACACAAGTGAAAGAGTTTTAAAAGAAAGTTGCAACGTTTCTTCCAGTAAGTTCCCCTTCTGCGCTATCACTAAGTCATATTCTTGACAGTCACAAGGCAAATGAATGGTTTTCCTTTCTGAAAGGGAAAACTCAAATCACTGTCAGCTAGAAGATCGAGAAACAAAGATGATGCATATAAAAATGAAGAGATTAAATGATTAAAGACTAAAATTTCAAGGCTCCCCACTACAACAAGAAGGAGAAGCCTGAGACAGGTTACACAGAAGAGATGGGAAGTAAATAACTCTAAGGCTACCATTCTCCAGCTTGGAAGTGGAATGGGCGTTAGGAAAGTGGTCAGTAACATCACAGAACAGCACAGAGAAGACAAGTAGGTGACAATTATTCCCACAAAAAAAAAACACCCAGATACAGAGAAAACAAACAGTCCTATATAGCACAGCAAGCAGTTATTCTGAGTCCTGCTGTTGCAGTGAGCTGGGCTGAATCAGCTGAACACTTATCCAGGAGAGGTTTGCAGCTGCATTCTGCCTGAATGTGGCTGCCAACTCTGGGGGATGCAAATTCCTTATCCTAGATCCCTGCCTGGCTCCTCCTCGCTGGGACTGGAGAAGGGCCATCCCTAGGAAATTGTAAACTGAGTCCTAAAATCAGTCAGCTGCATTTTGAGAGCATTTCCATACTTAGTGCAGCAGGTGGTACATGGACCACACAGTATTTAAACGGGCATGTTCTCTCCATGCAGCCGTATTTATTTACAGTGCCAGGACGAGATGCAGATGCCCAGTTACACAATCTCACCTGCAGGATAGTTATGTCTGAGCAATGCTTCACAGGATGCCAAGTCATATTTTTATATTTGGTAGAACTTTCAGTTTTAATTCGGCAGCACAGCTTTAAACTGATTTGGCACTGGAGCCCTGAGAGCAAGCACGGTATTGATATTGGATGCTCCCATCTGAATTTGATTTGAAAATTGTGGGTTCCACACACTGATGGCACTGTAGGTAGTTATTTACTCCTGTTCATAATTGGTGCTGACCTGGGGACAAGTGTTAATCTGACAATCAAAGGGTTAAGAAATGTAGGTGCCCCCAGTAAACAAGAAGAATGTAATTAAATAAACTATTTTATTCTAATATGTCAACCACTGCCAATCTTTAGAGAATCCGTTTTCAATCATTTCTCATCCACTTGTCTCAGCAACTTTTAGGGCAAGAATGTGATCATTTATACCACCCATCAGATAAAAAAAACACTGAGGAAAATTGTCTGGGTCATATGTACTGGGCAATTCATTTGCATACACAGCCAGGCATCCACTTACATGTATTTTCAAAAGGCTGCAAAACTACTCATTTCTCTGACTTTGTGAGGTTTTGCACATACTGGATGTAGGAATTAACAAGCCTAGTTTGCCAATTTATGAGTGCACACCTGAAAGAGAAGAATGGACACAGTAGATTTATCGGTATATTAATGCCTAAATGCTGATTTGTTCACAATCAATTAGGGAAAACCATATGTATTCCCTGGGAGACCTGAAAAAAAACCCAACCAAACAAAACCAAAAGCATTTTCACTTGAATGCTCGGAATTTTCCCTGTTCTCAGAGTTACACTGCCAAAGGACTGCCATGAACAGGATGCTGCAACAAAAGCACTTAGCAGAGGAGGTGCTGAATGCAGGAGATGCAGAGCCCTCTGCAAACATCTTCTCCAGGGAGAATGACATCATGTCCTGCCTGCTCTGTCAGCCACCCTCATGCACTGGGCAATTCAGACCAAAGTGCATTTGTCCATTGTCATCTCCCATTCAGAAGCTGCTGCTTTGCTGGCTGGCTGCTGCTGCCCATTAATGCTCCCCAGCTGCCTCCCAGCTCCCAGCTGGCATGCTGATGGTGCCCAGCAAAATACACTGGGATGGCACTGTCAGAGACAACTCCTGCTTGCGCTGACTCCGTAACAACCCCACTTCCAACCCTCCTGCCGGGCCACGAAGCTGATACTGGGGCTGTTGATGCACTCAGGGACAGGATCCACACCTCAGGGACCAGTCTCTCCATCTCCTTTGCGATCAGGTCATCAGACCAGAACACGCCTACACCCTTCAGCAAAGCAAAGCCTTGAAGTAGTTTTGCCCTTGCATGAACACTGGAAATAAACTAAATAACCTGCTGCAGAAAACCCAGTTGGATGCAAGTTCCAGCCAGTGCAAAGAGGAAGGAAAAGGAGAGGACACACGCACAGTCTTTCCTATAGGCTTTCTCCTCACCTCAGAGTGGGAAAGAAAAGTGTTGATACAATTCCTTATACCTTGCCCTTACCTCATACAAAACTGTGGACGTTCAGAGTCATTCTGGTTTTGTAATTTCACCTTTTCCTCCATGTCTGTAATCAGTCTGGAACTCATGTAGAGTCCTTTGGGCTCCACAGCCAGTGGGCAGGTGTCAGAGCCAGAAAGGAAGGCTGCCCATGCTGCAGTTCTTTGGAACAGGGCTCTTCTGCTTCTAATTTCTAATGATTTCTAATAAGTCACAAGCTCTGCAGCTCATGGTGTGAATAATTTATATTAACTACACTTTGAAACACTTGTATAAAGGAATCAACCTCAGAAGCTTTTAAAACAAACAAACAGATTCCCACCCGCATGTTAAATCTGAAGAGTAACTGAGCTAAAACAAGAAGGCTCCAAGGGAAGGTTTGCACTGTCAGTTCAGCAGCTGCACACTGTGATACCTGGGTGAGTGTCTGTTAGGAGGAGCCCTGGTTATTCAGTAGGTCTGAATGAGCTGGAACAAGCAGTAACAGTCAGAAAGGAACACAAGGCTCAGTTGTCAGTGATCGGACTCAGAAGCAATAACAACTTCCTCTCCCTTCTTATCTCAGCAGCACAATTCCCAGTATTCCTCCTACAGAGCTAATGCTGAGAAAGCATCAGACTCTTTAAATCTTTAAATCATCCACATGGGAAGTCCAGCACTGAGATACTTGCATTTGCTCTTGCTTTTTTCCTTTTTTTTTTTTCTTGATGGAGGGACGCAACTCACTGCTGTGGGGGAAAGAAAAAAGAAAGGAAAAAAAACCCTCGAGCTGAACAAAAACTCCACTCCCTCCAAGACAACAAAACCTTCCTCAGAAAACCCCAAAATCAAACTGGAAAGAAAGCAATGCTCCTTTGCCCACTTCAGAAGCTCTTCTAGCTCCATGGGGCAATTGAAACACAATTCAGGTGCCTTGGAAGGAAGCAGCAAAGCCTGTCAGCTCTAATGCATTATGCAAGAAGCCAGACTTCATCTAATGCAATAACAGCATCCTGCACAGCACCAAATCTCCCCATCTCCATCTCTCCACTGTCTCACTCTACAGCTTTCCTACTTAAAATAAGCCTCTCTATTTATTTTTTTTTTGAGAGATGTTTGATATGACCATGTAATCCAGGTAATTAAAAGAAACACATGATTGTTTCATATTTATACAGATAACAAATTAATACAGAGCTTGGGCGTTCCTGGGAACCCCACTGCAGAGTCTGTGGAGTATAAAACTTGGAGCATTTTAAGAGCCTAAATACAGGTCAGCCTCAGGGGTCTGTATTATTTTAAACATTAAAACTGAACTTTCTCCCATCCCTTACAGCTTCCCCAAACAAAGTTTAAGAAAGGAAAGCAGCAGCACTAAACAAATGTTTCATCCTTTAAAGAAGAGAGTAAAAATAGGCCTTTTTACTCTACAAAAAAAGTGTGGGGTAGATTTGAACATGTATGAGCAAGGAGGAACCACAGCACATACACATTAACATGACAGGAGAGCAACCACAGAGATATTTAGGACTTAAAACCCTGAAAAAATCTGAGACTACACCGGACACAAAAATCACTGCCCAACAGCTTCCAAGTTGTATGACCAGCCTCAGAGTCAACAAAGAATTAGAATCCTTGCTAAGTCAGACTTGTTTGGCTCTCCCAAACCAAACAACCTCAGTACATCAAATCCAGAGGTGACTGGCCTTTCTCCAGTCCTTGGTTAGTCATGACAGCACATCCCAAGGCCCTGCACAAGCACCACGGTGCAGAATGGGAGGATGGTCTTCCAGGTGTGGGAGGCTGGGTCCTTGACACTACAGGCTTATAAAAATACAGATTCGAGTTGTATTTTTATCTATTAATTTCTATGATGAGATACTACAATACAAAATTATCCCACCTACCAGCATTTTAAAATGGAGAACGTGTTTGGAGTCAGAAAAATAAGTTCGTTTCAGAGAGGATTTTTGAAAATGCCTGGGGAGAACTACACTTATCCTGCCAAAATGTGGAAGGGATACTTCCCAAACTGAAAGATTTGGCAGGTAGGAAGCATTTACGTGTCTCGTAGCAAAATACAGAATGTTTTTCTTAAAATATTTTAAGAAGAAATAAAGTGCATATTTCAAAGACACTTTCATGGGCATGTGTTATAATCCAGATTATACAACACTGCTGCTATTAAAAACAAAGCCTGTTCTAAAAAGAAAAAAGAACCCACCCAACCATGTTCATGGTGTTTGCAAATGAGAAAGAGATGATTAGGAGCATTTTCTTCATTAAATAACAAATCGCTTCTCAGAGATGGATATTTTAAGACAGAGCACGAGTGGCCAATTGTCAGCTGGTGTAAATTATCCCCGTTGCAGGGAGCTCTATTTTTACCAGCTGAAGATTTGCCCCTGAGCATCTGCCAGGGAATCACAGACATATATATGGAAAGGCATCGATTCTAAATAATGACAAGAGAATTACAACGTGTTGGACAATTACAGGGACAGGGGGACAGGCAAAGGATGAGGGAAGTCACAGTGAGTACAGGAGTGAGCAGGAAAGCAGGCAGCAATACTGAGAACTCTCTAGGCACAGCAATACTGCACCAAAATCTGTGTTACAACCCCCCCTTCTCACCCCTGTGCTGCAGAGCCCGTGTATATAAACTGTGCTTCAGCATCTGGGCTGAGTCAGCGCCCCTGGCTCGTCCCTGCAGCGGGCAGGGACAGCTGGGGAGTGCTGAAACCAAGAGGGCGGCTATTCTGAACAGGGGGATGAAGCATTTACAGACAAAGATTTTAGGATAGCAATTTTCACGTGCATCTGGGCTGCAGGAGCCCTGGGAGCGAACCCAACCCTGCCTCCCTGACGCCTGGGCAGCTCCGTGTGCCCGGCCGGCTGTGCCTGCGTGGCACCGGCACTTGTGCAACCTGGCTGAGGGCTGGAAATCAGCCCGTCCCTGGGAATGACTGGGGCACTCTCCCATAGACCTGGACTTGCTGGCTGGGGGGTGGCCATCCTGAGCCATTGTTTGGTTTCCTGCTTGTTTTTCCCATAGCCTTTGCTGGTGTAACCCAATCCAGCCCCTGCTGAACAACCCCCAGGCTGCACCCCCAGGGTGGTGTTGAAAGACTGGAACACAGCAGCTTCACAGGCACTGCAAAGCTTCGGTTTTAAACAGAATACCTTCCCCAGCATTCCATGTCATGTTTCAGTAAGTTCAGAATACTTCCTAGTGTCTCCCACTTAAAGCAGTATGTTTTGGCATCCCAAAAGCCCTCCTTTCCCTGCACTGGCAGCAGATGTGCTGCTGGAAATCACCATCCTGTTGCTTCGTTTGCAGGAAAACAAGACACTGGAGCTGCTGCAGGATATTTGCAGGTTACACTGACCCAGCTCAGCAACGCTGCCTTTTAAAACCATAAACCTGCACTGCTTGGAACATGCTGCTTGTTAGATACAAAAGCCTTTAAACTGAGGAGCCCAGCTACTCGTAAAGAATAACTTCTAATTACATGACATAATCATTAATTAGCAGTTATCCAGAGATGAAGCCTGGATTCATGGGCGAGTGGTAGTGAACGTACAGGAGCACTTAATGTACAGGAGCACTTAATGTACAGGAGCACTTAGTCACATCCCTGAGACACGGTGGATGTGCCACCACTAAGCACCTTTATGGGAAGTTTGGGTACCTTTTAAATGGCCACTTATGCTCAAAAACCAGTGACAGACATAAAATCCACGGAGGGAGACGATTTGGACTTAAATTCAGAGCAGATAAGTCTGTCAAGGAAACATTACGAAAAAGACGAAAACTAGCAGAAGCAGATTATTAAATTTATGCTGTGCTGGATTCACTGCCACCAGTTTTAACAACAGGCTTTATCCTTCATGTAACCAAATTTATGCTAATCTCTTCAAGAGTTCCAGAAACCAGAACCAGCAACACTCAGGATTTGCAGCATTTCAGAAGTTATTCCACAATACTCTGCTTTTCATTTTTGTTTTAACTCCCCCAGTAAACACTGTAGGGTATTTACTCTGGACGTCAAAGTGCTGGCAGCACTTCCATTTCATTGTAAAAGGCCAAGATAACAAATACAGATTTATTATTAAATGTCCCACCTTTCACACTATGCAAATTCACCCAGCCTGCAGCCCTACTTTTGGCAGTCCCCTTTCCCAAGGGCCCTTTAGGAAGAGGCTATCAGCCAGATTAATTATTTTAACAATAGCAGCCTTTTCCTACTGCCATTTTTTCTGTCACCATGATATGACATAAAGCAGGGGGGAGGCAGAATGAATTTATCCAGCCTGTAATATATCTCAGTCTCAAGCTTCCCAGAAGCAGCAGACTCAACGCTCAAGTACAAAGCCTCCAGCCTTGCGTGACGAGTCAGAGGGGACAGGAGGGAGCATCGCATGTCCCTGCTTCTGGAAGGGGCAGCACGGCCCATCTGGCTGGGGAGGTTGACCACCACAAGATGAGAGACAGGGACAGCTGCTAAAAACCCAGAATTACAATAAGCTGCTCCTGCTGCCGTCATTCCTTACGATAACATTCCCAGTGGAAAACGCGGCACCTCATAAACCCTTTGATGCTCGGTGACTTGCGCACGGTTCGGTTGCTGGTCCCGCTCTCCTGACAGCAGCGTAATTGTGCCACCACGTGATCCCCGGGCAGCACATAAAGGGACAGGCTCTGACCTTCCCACGTGTCCCACGGGGAGGCCTGGCACTCCAGGAGCAAGCAGTGCCATGTGCTGGCCAGCACTGCTGCTCCGGCTCTTCCCAGGGACAGGACAGCCTGGGGCCACCGAGCCCACCCAGGAACTGGCCCAGCACCGCTACTGTTCAGCCTCAGGGTGTGAAGAGGAATGCTTAGGGATCCCCAGCACCTGCTGGAGACACAGGTGTGCTTATGGGGAGGAAAAGCTATATCCAGTATTCACAGAAATGGAAAGATTAGGATTTTCTCACTCTGAGACAACACCTGAAGTTCGCAGCCTATAGTGCATAGGATAAGACAAAGCTAAGGATTCCCTAAATCCTCATTGTAGTAGCATTAGTATTTTACTATTATAAGTATTTTACTATTAGTGTTTTTTACAACTCAGAGCCGCGGATGTACATGGAAGGAGAAGGAATCATTCCCCTGCCAACCTGAGTCACCCCAGGTGTCGGGACCTGCCCTTCCACCGGGGTGAGAACAGCTCATGGGCTCTGTATTCCAAATCCACTCCTGCTGCAGATCCTGGTCCCAAAGATGTGAAACGCTGTGGGCACAGGGGATTAGGTCATGTGAACGGGCTGTACTGTACATTTGATTCAAGAGAAACCATAAAGCAGTTGGCACCCTGCAGCCTGCTCTGTAATGTTTACAAAACGATAATAACTGCAAAGAAACGCCAACAGGAACTTAGCACGAGTTAAACAAATCACCTTCAAAGTGGCACTCTGACACAATGGTGTCAAAACACATTTCCTTTCCCACTGGAACAATCCTATTATTTCATACTGGCAAACGGAGGGGAGAAAAGCGGTTTTACACCCATGGGAAAACGGCACATTTACAGGGAGATGAGAGTGGCTGGGGAGCTCCCAGAACTGCTGGGGGGGGAGCTGGGCTTCTTCAGGGAAGGACTTCTGAAGGCAAGGGGTGTTGGACAGAGAAAAGGCCTGGAGGATTATCCCATGTCAATGTAAATCAGCGAAGAGACAATGCCATCTTCGTGGCTCCAACGGGTGCCAGATCATAATCCCTCTCACAAGGATGTGCCCATGCTCTGCCCCTCCTCCACACCACCAGAGAACCAAATGAGACTGAGGAAAATAAACCCTTTCCCCAAGACTGGTTAGTGCCAGGTGCCATAGGTATCCAAATTTAAATAAGAAAGCCTGAAATGGCATCAGGCACCAAAGCGAGGAGGAAGCGGTTTCACAGAACCTGCATTACTGTGCAATATTCTGATTTTCTTACAGGCTTTATGCTTTTCTGATTACCTATCAGTCACATGTTTTGCAGAACTCAATCTCTGAACTGAGATGTGATGCTTGTATTACTTAAGAGTACCACAATGGGTTGGGCACAGATCCAACACGCAAATGACAGTCAGAAGTGGCTCCCCCCAAGCTAAAAGAGAAAAGAAACTTGAGAGGAAAGAGCAACCTCCAACTTAGGCTGCCACCTTAGAAAGAATTTGTTTATCAGGTGCTGGTTTGTTAATTTGGCAAAGATTGCTGATTAAGATGAAGGAGGTTAAGTGTCTTTTGTACACAAGCTGACACATCCTCAAAGGCAAGCGGGAGATAGGAGAGGTCCTGGCTGAGCTCTGCCAGTCAGGAGGGCTTAACCATCCAACCTACATTTCCAACTCAGTTTTCCAACTCAGTATTTCACTACCACGTTTCCTCAAAAGACACAACGTTTATGGAGTGAAAGACAATCATTTCAAGGAAAAAAAAGACACCAAAATCAAGGAAAATCAAGGGCCACTTCACTCTGCACTTATACTGGAAGTACCTCCAGCTCTCCTCCCATTTCTGTCTATGATGTGAATGGTTCAAAAGTCAGTTGGATACAAAAACACATCCACAAACTTCAGTGTCAGTTGAGGTTGGGATGGAGAAGTGGGTGGTTCAGCCTGCAACACTTTCACAGAGTAACTTGGGAATCAAAGGAATTTAAGAAGTCGTGGAATAGGATTTTAGGGGCAAAGTTTATGAAACTGGGGGATCCAGGACATAAAGACCTGGTAGATCTCTCCCAGTTCTACCTTCCCATGCAAGCACAGGTCAAGCACAATAAATCCTGAAGTAACCATAAATTAAAAGCCCAGTGACTACAAGTTGACTGTGTCTAACACTGCCAGCCAGCAGAAACAGGCTCTGCAGTGAGATTAAGATCACTTATTACAGAAATCCAGCACAGGATGCTGTAACTTAAATCCCGAGGGAAAAAGCTTAAGATATCCCTGGCTTCCTGCACATTAGGAGCAGTGAGGATGCCAGCAGCAGATCTGTAGTGCAGAGACCCTGCTGGTGCTGCAAACCTGCTGTTTGGCTCATGCATCTCAGGGATGAGGAGGGGATGTGTCCACAAACACCCATGAACGGCGGGAGCCCATTAGGTGTGCTCCTGGAAAGCATTTGACACCGAGCCAAGAACCAGAGCAGCTTCAACACACAGCTCTGCCCTAAAGCATAACCAAGCTCCTAAAAACCTAGAGGGTTTTTGACACCTGTCTGTAATGTTAACAGGGAAATAACCCAAACCATTAACATACCAAATTTCTGGATATTTGGGAGATTTGTGTTTTTATTAACATAGGCAAAAGATTGGTGAAATGGTATTGGAGCATTCTTAAAATGACACAGCACAAACAACTCTCTGAAATGCTGCTTATGTTGATGAATTTCTCTCAAATCTCAATAGTCAGAGATCTGCTAGGAAGATTAGTCAAAACCATGGTGAACACTTAAGTAGCCCCAAAATTTAAGTAGCTAAAACACCACAGGTATTTGATTTACATGCCTGGAACAGAGCAACACCAAGTCCCCTGTATTACAAATGTTACCCTAAAGCTTCAGGGCAATTCCTAAGACAAAACTCCAATAATTAATTTGTACAGTCTGACCATCAAAGGTCAAGGTGTGCTGGAAATGTTTGATCACTTGGAGTTCACCAGAGGAAATCTGAAGCAATTCCATGTGGGGATGGAGAGCGAGTGGAAGGGGAGGATGAGGGTCAGTGGGACCATCAGTTCTTCACACTTCTAAGAGAGCAAAGTCTGGGAGCTGGAAACTCCAATGTGGACACTTCTGGCATCCCAGCCAAAGGCTGGCTGACATGGGAATGCTGCACACAGCAGGATCTGACATGTCTGTTCACTGCCTAAAACAATGCTGTCCTTAATACACAATATTGATTTTCCTCTTCTGATTGCTACAAGTTCTAACTCTGGAACATCTCTGTTTTACTGAATGATCCCAAGTGCTCCTGGAGCTGAATGTGCCGATTCCCTAAGAAAGCAGTACAAGGATGTGGGCACCTTCCTTGTCTCTGGAGGCATCCCAGCTCAGTAATTAGGCTGCCACCTTTCACTCCCTTCTCCTTCCAAACAATGCATCTGCAAGCTTGCTCTGGAGCACACCAGCCACTTCACCACACACAGAGGGATTTCTGCCTTCTCCAAGAAAAAGAAGTCAGATTTGTGAATTTCTCCAGAAAAAAACAAACCACCAAAGGTATAATTACCAGCCATTAGCAGCACATCCTCCCCCCACAAAAGGCTGAACTCTAACGTTCCTTAAAGGCTTTCCTGAGCCTTTATTGCTTGGTAAAAATATCCATCAGGAGGCAAAAAGCCCACTCCACAACACAAGCAGCGTGGAGCCCTTTCGCCGCATAATGCATTTCTTATTTTGGTGATAATGAAAGGCAAGTTGGGCGCTTTCTAAAGCAGTTTGTTCCAGATTGCTGGCTCCCAACCGCACAAAAAAATAATGACCCCTTCCCCACCCCATCCAAACGGTAGCACGCAAACCCGGCGGGACAATATCCCATTGTGGAGCTCTGAATGGTGCGCTGGCAGAGGGACTGGTGCGAAGGCAGGGAGCACAATCGCCTCTTTGCCCTCCTCCCGCCGCCGGTGCCAGCGCAGGGGAACATGACTCACGGCCGCGGCCAAGCCGGGGATGCGAGGAAATGAGAGAGGCCACGCTAAGATAAATGCATGGACGGATGCCACGCTCCGGCCTCGCCTCCTGGGAAGCCGCTGGAGGACCTTGGGAGAGGGAGTCTGAGAGGCACTGCACGGGCACTCCTGGGCTTGGCTGCTTAAAACAGGGACAAATCTCCCTTTTATGATGCTGGAGCATAAAACAGAACCTTGCTCTGCACACAGAGAAAAGCTCATGGTATTTAATCCGTATTTCAGCTCTCCCAGCTTTTTTGCTTCCTACCACACCTTCCTGTCCTCTGCCCCCCTGCATTCATCAGATGAGCACATGGATGGGTTTAAAGCTCTCCCACAATCCACACTCAGCACTTTGATGCCACCCTGATGATTCATAAATAGTCTGAAGCTTCAAAACAGAATTCACTGTACAGGAATGGAGGGATGCAGCAACCCAAAGCAAAATTATATCCATCCAATCCCTCTGTTCCACGAAGAACAAACACATCCTACCACGGAGGATGCAGCTAAAACTCAGGTAAAGCAAATGAACCAACAGATAGGATTTAGGCTCCAAAATGCCTCAGCCACCTTCAAAGTTTCCCACCTAGGACAACGTGCCCATGACGTGGAAGGCAGAATCCCAACATTAGGAGAGGTTCCTGGCAAGGGGAAACATGTAGGGTGAGTGGTGCCCAGGGAGCTGCAGGCCTTGCAGCTTCACCACCACGTTCCTACACAGAAGGCAGCCCCACCTGGCATGCAAAGCCCGGGATGGCATTCCCAGGACTCTCCTGACAGCACTCACTGTTGTTTTCCACAAGGCAAGGCTGGGAGCCCATCGCTTCCTGCAGGACTCGATTGACGGTTCTGTTTTGTTTATGGCTCCTCTCAGTGTAGCCACATAATTATGTCCATTTGCAGTGCAGAAATTAATTCCAAGAGTAAAGTGACTCACATTCATTAAGGCTGTTTGCACAGAGTTTGACAACGTCGTGCTCCATCCAGAGAGGACCCTGTGTGTCCGTGTTTGCAGAAAGGCTGGATGGACTCAGGGCACTGAGAATCTCCACAGAACAACAACAATATCTAGAAAGAGGAATGGTGGGTTTTGTTTCCCTGTGGATTCGTTTTTAAATTAGGAGGATGCTAAATGTTGCAGGGTGGTGCACATCACCTGATAGCCACACAAATGCTGCTGCAACATTAAACAGAGGTTTTTTACCTGAAAAAAAAAAGCACACTCCAATTTCTCTGCAATTCTTTCTAGAAATTATTGGGAGGTTTCTATGACAATTTATTCCTGTAGTCTTGTATCAAACAGTACATTTTCTATTATTTAAGTTAAATCCAGGATAACACAGTACATATGTACACAACAACCACATTTCTGGATGGGCAGAGGGGCAACCCAAGCAAGGAGGTGACACAAAGAAGCAAACTGAATTTCCCACGTGAATTTTAGCACATTCCCCTGAACCACAGGTTTTTACCAGTACACCAATTAAACAGCAATTTTAGGTACTTGGAAGCCCCAACTTAGGCACAGTGTGAAAGCTTTTTTTTTTTTTAAAAAAAAATAGAATTATAAGCTTATAACTTACACCAACTCTTTACATTTATTTTTGGAATATTTTCCCATTAAAAGCCTCACAGCTGACCCTGAGGTACCTCATGGAAAATTTAATATTGTTCTTCAAGAACTAGGTCAGAATCTGACATGTTGACCTCTGTGTACTGCTGCTGAGAAGTATGAGCAAAAGTCAGCATAACCTGAGGCTTCCGTGATAGGGTCAGAACCTCTTCACTGTAAAATATTCCAACCGACCCCCAGGGGATTCAAGATATTACTGGATATTCCTGCTCTCCCACAAACTGCCTCCCCTCCCACTGACTGCAGGGTATAATATTTCCATCAGCACAGAAACATTCCTTAATTTAAAAAGAAGATAAAAAGAACACGTCCTTCTCACTGGCAATCAGTGTCACCTCTGGGATGTGGCAAACACAGCAACTGTTCCTGGGCTCGAGTGGCAACTGAAATCTGTGTTTGGGGTTGAGTTTCATTAGAAAAGTGGGGTCTTTTTTTAAAAAAAAAAATTAATCTCGTTTTCAAAATCACCCAAGTAACACTAAAGCTCTGTCCTGCTGACTGTCAATAGCCACTAAATCTTTAGGAGATGACACAATAAAGTTGTTGGGAGCAGAAAGCCATTTGTGGCTATTTGCAACTTATCCCAGCACATGTGAAAAAGCAACAGCGAGTGCACGGCACTAACACAGAACATTTTCCAAAAAGTCACAAACTCTCTGGGGAATGCACACGTGGCTTTTGCTACATGAAAGGAAAAGCAGTTGTACTGTCCCCAGCTCTGGATCTGGTTATATTTCCACTAATAGGTGCTGCTGGTCTGAAGGAGAACTGACAGCTTTCTTTCCCCAAAACTTTTGGGACCACCAAGTTCACGTACTCAGGTTAAAGGCTACAGGGAAAAATGTGGGTTTCTGCTCATTTTTCCATCTGCCAGAGCAGGAGAGAGATGGCAAATTGGAGTGTAGAGCTGCACCACTGATAACCACCTCACTTTAGTCATTCCTCCCCAAAAAGACTAATATGGTTTGGTTTTCCAAAAGCTTGATTTACTACTTCCAGCAACCCAGATGGGAATTAATTGGGAGCAAATGCAAGAGCTGACCAAACAGAAGCCTGCACAAGAGCTACTGCCTGCAAAGCAAAGCTAGACTGAGAGCTGGGAAAGGTCACATCCACTTATTTCTGCAGGCAATTAACCATCAGAGTTATCTGGGATTCGATCCCTTCTACAAGTAGAAACACCAAATAACTTCCTCAGTTTGATATTGAGAGGCAATTTTGCCATTGAGTTAATGCAGTTTCAGGCTGATTTTCAAATACCTTCTCCACCTCAGCTGTGAATTCGGCTCAGGAAGGGCGGGATGAATTCCCACAGCTCTTCCTGGGGTGAACAGCAGTGACCAAGCTGGGGCTGACCTGGGGAACCAGAACCACTGTGTTCCATGGCACTCTGGAGAAGGAGAGCTCTCCTGGGGCAGAAGAGCAGACATTCCAACCGGCTGGAATGGACCTCCCAGAGTATAAAGCTCAATAATGTGTTTTAGGGGGTAGAAGTTGTCAATAGGTTTTCTTTTTCCTCTACGCTTCTGTTTACAAAATTACTGGGATATAGATTTTTTTTTTTAATGTCCTCTTCTCACAAAACTTAGGGTGAAATTCTTCCCTGTGAGGGTGGGGAGGCCCTGGCACAGGCTGCCCAGAGAAGCTGTGGCTGCCCCATCCCTGGAAGTGTCCAAGGCCAGGTTGGACGGGGCTCTGAGAAACCTGGGATAGTGGGAGGTGTCCCTGCCCATGGCAGGGGGTTGGAACTGGGTGATCTTTAAGGTCCCTTCCAACCCAAACCATTCCTTGGTTCTATGTGTGACAAAGTGATGTTACTAAAACATCAGTCACAAAGTCCCAGTATTTCTCAAGTGCCCCTTCCACCAACATCCAGCATAAAAATATATAATATAAAATCCCGGAATTTTCCCCACTGCTGCCAGCAGCAGCTCAACAACCTGAATTAGGTGTATTAAATTCAGTGTTGCTTCTCACAGTTTGGAGGCAGCTACCAGAAAAGGGAAAGGGATTTGAGGAGAAAAGGAGCAAACAGCTGAATGAGGGACATGTCTGGTGCTTGGGACAGCAGTGTCACCACCTCCAGTCACCTCATGCAGCCAGAAAACACTTCCACTGCACAAAGACAACTTCCTACTTGGAAGTGTGACAAACAAAAATGATACCATGAATAAAGGCAATTTAAATATACGATTATCTAAAATATAAAAGGAAGCCTCCAGTGCACTGTTTTCAGGGAACAGCTCATTTGAAGCAGTATGAGAAGCTTCACAGAAATGATGTGAAGACAGAACAAACACAGCTCCTGTTTCTCTTGCAATCAGTGAAACAGAGGAAAACTCATTCAGCAAGTGTTCAGCTCCAACAGAAAGCACCACTGCTTTTAAGTTTTGAGAGAAAGCCAACCAGTTCACTTAGAATTTTCTAGTAATAGGCTCTTACCCACGACAGCCGTGCCAGCCTTTTGTGTAGTACAGAGTTATTGCCTGGATGTCTTGAAAATTGAGCCTGTCATGCAGATTTTTTTACAAACAATAGCCCACACCCATTTAATAAATGGAAGCATCTCAGACATAATAACAATAATAATAACCCTGCACCGAGCAACCAGACACGGGAGCGTGGCCATTTTACGAAGCACTGAATCAAAATTTGCAGCTTCTCCCCCCCTTCCCTCCCCCTGCTGCATCCTGACATCGCCAAAATACATGTGGAGCAAAACACAGCGAGCTCAAATGTGGGCATCAACATTTAAATGTCACTCAGAGGCCACAACTTCACAGAGCACAGCAGTTTCACAGAGAGAGGCAAAGAACACACAGAGCACATCCTCGGCTGGCTGGAAGCCTCAGGAAGCCCTTCAAAGCTGAGGGTTAGTTTTACACCTGATCTCAAAACAGGAAAGATTATTTGAACACAAAGGTACTCTTTTTTTTTTTTTTTTTCATGTGGAGATAAAAATAATCAGTTATGGGAAGAGAATATAAAGATGAGACTACAATTGTGTTCACTCTTCATATTTTGGAGGTGAACTACAAACTACAGGTGCTCAGAGAGGCTGATAAAGATCAGTGGGGAAAAGAAAACATTACCTTCTGCTGCTATTTTGTATTTAATCATCTATTTTCAAGCACCCCTTCAAGTTCCCAGGTAACTCAAGCTACCAGAGCCCGGGCCCAGTAACATCTTAACTACAAGATGCTAAGTGGTTTTGACAAGCTCTATTATAATTGCTTTCAAATGTTTTGTTCCAATGCTTGTGTTTGCCGAAGTCTTTGATGGGAGATTAAATTACCTTCACCCTAAATTCCTATAATAAATTAAAGAAAACAGAAATGTAGTGTCAATTTGTGTCCAAATCTGCTTACAAAGGAGAATTAGCTCAGGCCTTTGCCCGGCCAAGCGCTTCATCATGTGCATAATTTTAATTACGTCAGTATTCCCACTGATGTCAGGGACCAATTGGAGCTGCAATCATCGAGTTCTATACATGCCTGAGCGCTTCCCTGGATCTGGGCCCAGGAGGATTCACAACACACTGCAGTGACTCAGGACAGACAGTGCAGGGAAAGTCTCCGGGGACTGGTGTCAGGAGAAAGCTGAGCACACAGCCTGCTGCTCCCTTGCTGATATAAGAAGTTCTGCATGATAAAACTTGAATTATATATATAATATAAACCCCAGCATTGGGCTGGCCTGAGTCAATGGAGTACCATCCAAAATTCAGGCAGTTAATTGATGATTAAAGCAGTGCCGGTTAATTAAATAAACCCGTGACAGATACAAGAATTCTGGGGGTTATTGCACTTCTGTATAAACAAATGTAACCTTATCACGTTTTATATACACACACTGGTATCTCTAATTCCCAAAAGAACTGATTAGGCAGGAGCCCACTTGGATGAGCAGCAAATGAAGATGTCTGGGGCATCTCAAGGTAATTTGTGTAAAGGACTTTCAGGTCACTGGGCACTTGCCTGCAGAGAAAAAGTGGCTCCTGCCACATTCCCTTGGAGTCTCGGTGTGCCAGACAGAAACTAAACTGTGTGACAAAGCACCAGTGAGGCCGAGACCAGGAAACCAGAACAATATATATGCAATATATAGTGTCCATAAACACTGTGTATATAGATATTTATACATTATATATACTAGTTACATACACACATATATAATTCGTGATATTAGCCTTGCAGCCTCCAGATTTCTCTCAGAATTACTGCACTCTGACATCCTTTTTAAACAACGAGTTTTAACATTTAGTCATTAACACCAGCACAAAATTAAAATTACAGTTTTAATTGCAGAAACATGCTTCATCTCATGCCGGTACCACTAATTTTTTTTATGCTGACAAGCACCTAAACTTATCCCTGCATGACCAATCAGCGGGTTTTCTCCAATTTTAAATATCTTGTTCTATGTTTAGCTTCTGCAGAACAAACCTACAAGAGTTTTGTGTAACTCTTGGCAAACACCAATCCTTGCTTTGAAGATAAAGCATGAAAAATCTCCTGCCTGGTACTCAACTTCATCCATCTTGTCCCATTATTCTCAGCTTGGAACAGCAGCAGCTTCCAAGCTCCTGGGAGACCAGGAACAATAACAAACCCTTCCCAAGCTTCACACTCGACAAAATAAACCCAAAAATAAACCCTGAGCAGCACAATCGGCAGCACAACCCTTGCAGAACAAATGCTTTAAGTCTTTTAGTGCCAGTGGTTTCTTGTTTATACACCAAAACTACATTTAAATTTTTCTTTACATATTTTACATATATAAATATAAATGTGGTGGGTCAGCAGAACATCAGACACACAGATACCCCAACAGCTGAAACTGGTGATTGGTTGATATTCAAAGAGGATGAACATGGGATTTATTTCTCTTTTTTCCCCCTTCTCCCTTAGGAATAGTTTCCACAAAGGACAAATTTAAGAAGCAATTACTACATTAAGAACAGCAATCACTATATTAAGAACTATATTAAGCCATGAACCTTCACCCAGCAATGGCAAGACATGAGGACACACTTGATTCAGGAGAACCCTTTCCATTACTTTTCTGTCTGGTTTTAAACTTCCTTCATTTCTTCATACACTTCATTAATAAGAGTTAAGAACTGTTCAGTATTTCCTGGAGGGGCTGAGCAGCAAGGAGCATAAAAATCATTCACAAGCCCCTGGTTTTGCACCTTTGCTCGCTGTGATGTGAAAACTCCAGGTGAGTTGTTGATTCTGTGGCCGTTTCAGCCCTTTCTAAACAGGCAGTTTGCCTTTGAGGTTTGACTTTAGTTAGTCTGAGATGATTAAACCTCAGCTGGGCCCAGCCCAGGCCTCACTATTAAAGTCCTGACTTTGTTTACAAGGCCAACGTTATTCCCCAGAGGAACACGAAGCTGCTCCTCTGCTGAGACTTAATCCTGCATCAACTAATGACAAAGAAAAGGCTTCCAGGGATCAGAGGCCTTCGAGCTGGGCTCTAATAGTATCCAAAATTCACTTTCTCGCTCTTACATTAACACTTTAGAGTGCATAAAGTAAACCTGCCCCTCAAAGCACAGCCAGAAAACAGTCCAACTGTGTTAATTTTTAGGTGGAACTCGCATAGCTGTGGACATGTTTCCCCTCTATGCCCTCATTAAAAGACACATTTTGAGTTGTTTTGCAAAGGTAGGAATGTCAAATTAACCTTGTGAGGTGGTAAATACACAAAATTCTGGGGAAAAAAAAACCAAAACGATATTTTGTTTTGAATTCCTACCATTAATCCCAGAGTAACAGCAATCTTTACATTCTGCTCAGCTTTATGTTTCCATCTGCAGTTTCAAACAGGTGAATCCCAGACGCGCAGCTCTGTCGCTTTTCAGACCTTTACGTTCCTCACACGGAATTTTCCAATTCGAAGCCTCTACACTCAAAAAACCTGAGAGCAGAACTGCCTAAGTATAACTCACACATGTATTTAAGGACACAACATTTCTCAGGGGCTGAAATAAAACTGCTTTCTAGTGATCTGCTGGAGATCAGATAAGATGCCTCGTGGGTTTGCCCTTTGCATCAAAGAGCCAGCAAAGATCTCCAAGGGGTTTAAAGATGCTACTCCAACACTTTTACAGTGGTATTGATCCTGGAGAAAGAAATGCCTGCCATGCCACATGATGGGTGACCTTAAATCTATCAGCTGAAGAAGTATTTACAGGTTTAAACTTCAACTCTGTAATGTGCACTGGGACATCTGAAGATTATCAGGCCTTACCGCCCTTTCAATGATTATTTTTTTTATTATGACATATGTTATTTTTAATGCCAAAGAACCTGTGTTAGGTTACAGAAGCCAAAAAGAGAAATGATTCATCCACCACCACCACCACCACAGTGCTTTCTATTCCTTGAATTCCAGGTTGAGGGACTTCCAAGGGGCATTTTTAAGAGGTTTCAATGAGATTTTCCTGTGCCAAGGCACTGAATTAACCAAGCACTTGTTGGCAACCAGGGGGTTCCTTCTTGTGCAGTTCACACTGGACAGGGTCACCTCATGCAGGTGCCAGAAGCAAACTAAAGTCACCCAGAAGGTATAAAACACATAAAATACACTCAGCCCTTCTCAGCTCTAAACAAAGAGTTCCATTTTTCGTCTCTTGTCTGCAGACTTGGGAAATGACAGGATGCTACAAATAATGTTTCCAGTTCTTAAATTGTCTTCTCCTCCCAAGGCTGATCATATTAATAGACTTCCCTGGGTTTAATTAGTACTTTGTATAACCCCAGACAATCATTAAAATTTCATTTAATCTGATCACTAAAGTACATATTTCAGGTCCAGTCCAAGACGAAGGAATTGCCAGTGTACGGTTACAACGGAGTGGATGAGCCAGGACATTTTTCACTCCCAAATTTAATTTCAGTATCTCCAGTCCATTAGTGTGGATTGCAGGATCTTCCTCCTGGTTCAACTGACAGCAGCAATCAATCAGAAGCTCTCGTTTTGCATGGGAGCACTCATTCCCAGTTCCTGTTACTCAGCAGTTGGAAGTGGCTCTTCCCTACCCACCAACCCAGCAGACACCTCGGTGCAGACAGAGCCTCACACTCTCAATGAGTTATTTTGTCAACAAAACCATTTCACCAAAGAAAATCACCTTCTGCCAGTAAAAGAACTGATTTGCTTCTGCACTTGTGTTTGTGACAGAGCTTTTACTACCCAAGTTTTTCCAGCAAACCTCAACAAGTGCATCAGACTGGAAGGAGCTGAATGTCCCAGGCGGTTTCCGAGGGGCTGTGCTTCCAGGTGAATTATTGGGCTCGTGGTTGTGGAGGCCCAAGGGGGAATTTTTACAAGCCCAGAGCTCTCTGCAAACACAACTCCACGGGTCCTTTGTTGTGCCCACAGGGAATATTAACTCCTCTTTGGAGAAGTGTTCTACTGAGGCGTGAGCACACACATTTCCCTGTTTACAGGAGGCTCAGCTACCTGTGGAGTCCTGCATCCTGCAATTCCCAGCAGGTGGGAATAATGGCACGGCAAGCAGCAACATTATAGTTAAAACAAAGTCCTGAAAACATGGCAAACTGAGAATAAACCGACCCCTTCAGAGGCAATGACAGCATAAGCACATACACACATTCAGCCATAAAAACTGCAAGAGCAAAGCCTACATTTTCTCTGTGAAATCCCAAATCAAGCAACCAAACCAACTGCACCAGCACTGTTTTATAACAGAATCCTATAGTTTACACAGGAAGAGAAACCCCCTCCACAGAACTGAGCATGTTTTTATAACACAAGTGGACAAATCCCCCGGAGTGGTAGACACACCTATGGATAACAAACTCCCAGGAGAGAGCTTTCCTGCTTCCGTGAGCTCGGGCAGATGTGGCTATAAAGGAGCTCTATTATCTGCTATCTCCACTTCAAAAGACATCACAGTGCTGGATACAAAGCCTGACACTGGATAACTTATGGAATCATTACTTCCTCTCCTCCTGGCTTCTTTATAACACGTGAACTCCAGCCAACATCTCTGGGATAAAAGGGATTTACTCATGGAATCTCTGCTGCTTGTGAGTACAAAGAGACTGATTTTCCATGATGCTGAGTGCTCCTGTCTTGGTGCAGAACGACCTCAACTCCCAGCTTTGGATTTAGCTTAGATAGGAAATTTATTCTAATGCCAGGTTAAGTCTTGAATAATTGCTGCTGGGTACTAAAACTGGGGTAACAACTCACATCTTTATAAGGCCTGGCTTACACAGCCTTGTGTTAGCAGTCTTTAGGTTAAACTGTGAACACGCAAAACTGTTTGTATTTTCAAGAGGCTGCTTTAATTGTACAATATTTTAATAATCTGCTTACAGCCTGTCTGGTTTTGTTTATCTGGAAGAAAGCAGTTTGCATGAGTAGGATAATTCGATTCAAAGAAGACATTCCCTGGAGATGTCTCCAATATGTAGAAAATTTTGGTCACTGATGTTTTCACAAAAAGGCTCTGCTGCACTTTCTACACTGGAGCCATAATCCTGTTCCTCAGGGGAAAAAGTTATTTGATGTATGAGGAGTTTGGGGATTTCATTCTGTTAAATATTTTGTTGCAGATCTGAACTCCTCCGGCCAGTTTTGTTTGCACAAATCTTTCCCACCGAGTTTAGTCACGGTCTGAGTTCTGCTAAATAGTTTTGATGAGCAGAATTCTCATAGCTGGCACAGGGGCTCAGAGGCAAAACGAAGCTGATTTGTGAGCATTCATGTTATCCAAAGTTTGTGGCTCAGCTGCTTATCCGTTATAAACCTGTAAATCTCAGCAAACATCTTTTCATTAAACCACCAGCCATCAACAGGAAAATTCAGTAAGGAAACACAAGTGCTTTGAAATGAAATTAAAATAAAATAAAAGCTCTCATTCAACCTATTAGTACTTTAAAAAGTAGGTTTCTAGATACGATTAAAGGCAATTAAATTCCAAAGCTCCAGAGCTGCACTCCGACTGTGGCAGAACCAAACGCAGGGATGAAATCAGAGCTGTGCTGGAACTGCTGATGCTTCGTGTGCCTTTTGCTTTTAGAACACACAGACACTGCACTAAGAGAAATTAATGCTGCTTGTGAGTCAACAGCCTGTTTGTGAGAGGGGGATCAAGCAGCTGCAGCTTCCATATTCTGGAATGGCTAATCAAAAGCAGGGAGCTGGTGTCATTTCCAGAAGGAACTACTGCTTCATCCTTGCTGGAAATCAAATCTCCACCTGTAGCCCTTCAGACCCACCTGCTTTTTAACAACTTCATCAGGTTTGCAGATTCCAGCAGCAGGTAATTTGTGTTCTCTCCAGGGAATTTAACCTTATGTATGACATGCCCTCACACAGCCTGCTCCAGTGCTGCTAATTCCCACACAATTAGCATTTGCTTGGGCATCCTTTCACGACTAGAGAGTCCCTGTTTAATTACCAGCACCCTCAGTCAGACATTACCCAGAGGTACTCAGGGGAATTGCCTCCATGGATCCTGGAAGAGAGAGAAGCATTTGCATGAACTCTCTCTGCTGAATCCCTTGCCCTTAACTGTACCCAGGGCAGGGGGATATTGAGCCACCGTTTCACTCAAGAGTTTTTTAACATCTTTTAGTGATTTGCTTCCAGGGACAGTCTCATCCTTTTGTTTTAAATATTACAGCTCAGCTCAAGTAGCTTATTAAAAAGACACTGTGGTCTTCTATAAAAAAGGGATGGGGAAGGGGGGTGTTCCCACCAACCCTCGAGTTGAGCTGCCTGAAGAAGGAACTCGCTCTGTACCCGTGCAGAGACCTCTGCAAAGGAAAGGAGGTTCAAGACAGGGGGTCAAATAAGCTGAAGGTGGAGAGGAAAAGGAATACACCAGTTCCACCTACTCCACTTTCTCAGGCTGCTGACTGCGAGAGTTCTCTGCTCTGTTGATAACCGATCTCCAGCTTGTTTTGCTCACTCAGCGTCTTTTCCAAAAACACACATTTCACCTCTACCTCTTTTCAGCTGCCTTTTTTTAAGCAGAAAACCCAACATCCAACTGCTCACACCAATTCCCAGTAAGGAACTAAGTAATAGGCAAAGCAGGGTCAGGAAAGCTGTGCTACCAGGGGCATTTTCCGTTCTTGATAAAGCGACACAAACTTCACATCCAGTTCATTTCATCAGTGCCACAACATGAACCACTGAGCACTGACTTCCCTCCAGCTGCTGCAAATCCTCGGATTATTTGCAGATCCTCGGAGGATGGAGCTAGAACAGCACTGACTCCAGTGTTCCTGTGCCAGGAGGTGCCTTCCTGCAGGTGCCATTTCCAAGACGCCTTCATTTGAAGTCAAACAATTGAGAAGTGAAAGCCAAGGAGTCATTGCAAACCAAGAGAATCATTCAGCAGCAGCACGTGTGTGTCTCCCCTCAAATATCAAACACACACATTGCAGGAAAGATTATTCAGATAATCTTTCTTGTGCCTCCTGCACAGCCTTGGAAACCTTTGGCTTTCCCGTTTCATATTTCCTGGGCTCTGACAGTTAAGAGCAATCTCCATTTTTCCAAGTGAAAAAAATACTGGATGATTCAGAGATGCACAGTTAGACTGAGATATTCCAGGTTAGGGAAGCAAATGTGACAAGGCTGTCAGGATTTTCCTCCCAGATTTAGGGGAAACAGATGAGATGTTACATAAATTCCTCACTGAGGTTTAAGCTCTACGGCAGATCATCAATTTAGAACAATTTACTATTCCAGTATAAAATATTTACTTAGAATTACAAGTGCTCTCTTCAATAATTTAAAGGTTGTTGGAGAAAAGAATGGATCAGAGCTAATTTTTTAAAAATAAGATTCATAAAATTGAAGAAATGCAAACTTGGAAAGGACTTGAAAGGTCATTAACAGAGTGTAATGGAGAAGAAATACTTGAGTAACACAAACCCATGTGCCATTGTAAATACTTTTCTGCCTAGTGCTTCACTCCCATTTTACAATATCCACACTATTCCTCCCTTCACTGTAAAAAAAAATAAAAAAAGCCAGTAAATATTGAGGGCACTGTCTGATCTAGTTACTACTGGAAAATTGCATTAGGCACAGATCCCAAAATAATAACTATTCTGCTCCTCGGCTTTTAAGCAAAACATAGACATTTGCAAACCCTGTCCACGCCGTGTGTGCCAGCCTGCAGCTTGGTACAAAGCACAGCAAAACCACTACACTGATGGCACTGCAGACAAAACAGCTCCATCCTTCACTCTGAGGCATCTCTTTCAGCACCAAAATAATGTCAATACATAGACACGCAGAAGTAAACGTGGTTCGGGCTTTAAATACGCTGAGAAAAACACGGAAATATATGTGGAATCAGATGATTTGTTTATATCCATCTTCCCAGCTGGCTGGTGCTTTACCTTCAGGATGTGCCGAGAGAGGTTAATGGATGGTCATTCCTGCCGGGTGATGTGGGCAACAGGATGACATTAACAGGAACGTGGGGCCGGCTCTCCAGGATGAGGCAAACTGGATTTCAGCTCTCCAACATGAAGTGTGCTGTCCAATGTAATTTCTTCTTCCGAGAGACACGTCAGAGATGAAGGGATGGAATTGCAAATAGATTCTAAACCGTACTTGGAGTGATCCCAGGTTAATGCACGACCCGAAGCACAGCCATGCAGTGGTGCAGGATGCAGGGCATGGAACTGAGCTCCTGACTGAGAGGGATTTCATGGGCAATTTTCGAGAAACAAGACTAAGTATGAAGAAACTTTCTGAAAGAAAGAGAGAAACGCACTCAAAACGAAACGACAACAAGTATAAACTGCTGGGGCGGGTGTAGCTGCACCAGGGAACGTTCAGGTTGGACTTCAGAAGGAATTTCTTCATGGAAAGGGGTGTTTAAACATTGGAATGGACTGGCCAGGGAGGTGGTGGAGTCCCCATCCCTGGAGGTGCTTAAGGAATGACTGGACGTGGCACTCAGTGCTCTGGGCTGGGTGACAAGGCGGGGATGGGTCACAGGTTGGACTCGGTGCTCTTGGAGTTCTTCTCCAACCTAAATGATTCTGTGAGTGTGAAACAATCCAACATCAACTGAAATCCATAACTGAAGGTGCTTCACACGGCACTTCAAACCCCTTCAAAGTAGCAACTGTTTGGATTCTAGCGAGGAGTTAAGTAAATACAGATGTAGAAAATAAACACATCAATGCAATAAAACTGTACCAACGTTATTAAATGCTGCTTATTGGACTTTTTCCTGGCTTAGCTATTTCCCAATAAAAACTAAACAGCTGCTGAGATTGCACAAGGAGCTCTTTGCCTCCACATCTCTCATCCCAACTACGACCTGCCTTTCTGTTCTAAAGGAAAAGTGGCCTCATCTTTCCCAAGACAGCCCAGGGAGCTGCCTCCCGGGGCTCCCTGACAGCACAGCTCTGCGTCAGGCCCTGCTGCCGCTGCTCTCACGTGTGTCACCTCCCCTGGCTCCCAGTCATCCCAATTTAATGTCCTTTCCTTAGGCCTTGGCTGTCTCTCCAAGATAATTGCAGTCAGATGCTGGTGTGATCACCACCCATCTCTTCTCTCCAGGAGAAAAAAGTCACTTATAACAGACGACAGGCCCATTGAAAAAATAAACAAAACCATTTCCCACATTTCTGAAGATTTTAGGCAGTACAGTTCATGCTTTGAACAGCACTCCTGTCTGTAATATATCTATAAACAAAAACAGAAAAAGATTTGAAGCTAGAAATAGAAAATATTGAGGTTGGACCAGACGAGCCACTTTGGTCCCTTCCAATCTTACCCAATCTGTGACTTTTTTAAACTTGAAAAAAAAAAAATCTATTTGTTTTAACAGAAAACTGTCTCCAGTCCAGCAAAATGCAGATGACTTCCGCTGATATCAACCATTTCAAATGAGAAAGTAAACAGAAATATTTGGAACAGGTTTATATTAAGTTTAAATAGCTATCACTTCACTTCTAAAATATGGATTTATTTTTTTTTTCCTTCAAGTCTCCCTTCTGATGCTGTTTGTTAAAAACACTCATCGGAATTTTTTTGTCTCATTCCAGCCTCGTGCTTAAGAAACAAAACTTATTTTATGCTTGTTAAAAGGCAAGTTTTAATGAAGCCCACGATATAAATATATATATACACAAACGAGTCAGAACACACACACCCAGCTATGGAGCAACCCAAACAAACGCGGCTGAATTAACCAGCCTGTGTGTGCCCAGACCAAACTCTGCCCTCCCCGCCCGGGCTCTGCAGAGGAATTCAGCCCCCAGCCAGCTGCTGCCCACATCACTCACGGCTGCATCTCAAGAAGGCTCCTCCAGCACAATGAGCCAGCCCATTTCTTTCCCGGCCACGGTGCTAAAATATTAGCACTTTTGTTCTGAGTTGGTTCGTTATTTTCTCTTTCACACACACAGGCCATGACCAGTCAGCCTGGGGTTTTTTTTTGCAGTGTGACAACGGGTTTTTGGGGTTTTTTTTTGTCTATCCACTAATCAGCCTTGAGAGCAACTTGGGAAAGAGAGATCCTGGACATGCAGAGCTCACTGAAGTTGGCTGTTCGAGCTAAGAATTGATTATTTGAAGCCAAATTAAAAGGAAGCCAATCAACTCCCTCGGGGTGATCGGGATTTTGGAGAAGCCTGCTGCACATCTCAAGAATAAATAACTGAAATACAGTTTTTTATGCTTTTATTTTTTCCATCCCTTCCCTTCGGTGATTTGCCTGTTGATTGCCTTTTCATTTCCCACAGACATTTCTGAGCCTTCGACTTCCTAAACCCAAACCAAATCAATGCTGCCCCCCCAAACTGCAATCATACACTGATGTGAGAGTAAAGAACCGAGGGCAGTACACCAACCTTACCCTTCTGCTGCCTCTGCTCACAGGCCCAGCCAGAAAAGCATTTATTTCTTTATTTCACTGGGGGGGTGGGCTCACTTCTCCATCGAGGAAACTGGAAAACACGTGACCCACTGATAAGTATCCTATAAATAGAGTTTGGCTTTGCCCCAGGACTCTGATTTGCAGCAATTGATGTAAATAGGCTCTGGTTTTAAAGCCTGTGACAAACAATACTCTCGGTTGCACAAACAACTGTCTGCATGGCACGAAATCCACTCCTCGGCTCCCTCTCTGCAAACCTGGGCACGTGGATTCCCAGGAGGGCTCGGGCTGAGTGCCCTTGGCTTTCCTGTGTGTGCTGAAACCACAGAACCCCTGTCACGGCGGGCCCCGGCCCGGGGCGTTGCAATTCCCGAGCCAAACCCCCTGGAGAAAGGCAGAGAAAAACATGCACTTCTTAACTTCTCTATTTCCAGCTCCCTTATTTTCAGCAGGTGCACAAACTGTGCTCCATTCAGCTGGCCAGACTTCATGTAATTCAATTCTGGGCTCCCAGGAGCACCCAAGGGGAAAGGGAAAACCATCCATCTGCATCTACAGCAGGGTTCACTGCTTTCATGCAAATAAAAACATCTCTCCTCACCTTTCCCCCTAGTTTATAAGCACAGCAGAATTCTAAGTATCTCCCTAATATTTAACAGCAACTGAAATAACTTCATAGCGAATAGTTTTAAATCACATTTGACATTCGTTCAAAAACCTGCATTTTTCCTTACACTCCAAATAATCTTGCAAATAGTTTTGGGTTTATCATCAGGATAAACTTCATGAGTAACAGGCACAGTTACCACTGCTGACAACACTTCTACAGTCTCATCACTCTGCTTAATTCCAGGCTACTTAATATAGAAATCCCTTCAAGTGATGCTTTCTCTCCCAGTTCCCCTGTTCTGGGATCACACCTTTCCTGGGTCTGCAAAACAAATCCTTGGTCACTACAGGGTGTCTTCCAACAAGACTTCTGGAGCATATTCCCAAATGCTTGGATGAGTCAGGCTCCAAACCCAGAAAGGGCAGCAATAAGTTTCCTTTACATGGGGTGTGTAAATCCAGCTTAGAGAATTCTGTATCCAAAGCAATGGGTTTCTTTTAATTACATAATCTGCAAGTGTCACATGCAAACACTTTAACTGGCAATATCAAGTGATTGTGCTTGCAGAGAACAAGACATTTTAAATATAAACCAAAGGGAAAAGCCAAGCATCATCAAAATATGAGCAGACCTAAGCACAGCTTTCAAATTCTCAGCTTGCAAATTCTCCTTTTTTATCATGTAAGCAGCAGTTAAATAACCTCACTTCTCCTCCCACCGCTTGCAACTCTCCTGACTCCAGAATTATGCAAAAAAAAGAGGCTAAAAAATCAGTTCCCACAACTGAAGTAGTGCAATAAACTTGCCAGTGTCTTAAAAACGAGCTAGATCATAATCAGTGTGGCCTACAAGCACTTACAGGAGCAACAATTCCTTGGAAACAGGCACAGGTGTCACCACTTGGAGCACAGGGGGAAAGAGGATGGAAGGACTGAGGTGCCAGTTATGAGGACTTGCAACCAAGGACATCACAGAGTGGTTCTGGTTGGAAGGAGCCTCAGAGATGATCCTGCTGCAATCCAAGCCCTCTGCCCTGGGCAGGGACACCTTCCCTGATCGGGTTGCTCAGAGCTTTCCCCCTCAAACTGCCAAATAACCATTTTGGGGGTTGGAATGCCGTACCAAAAACGTCCTGCAGAAAACCAGCCCGTGTTGGTTTTGCTCTTTAAAGGCTCAAGGCGGTCTGGCCCAAAATCCTGCTGCCCTTGGAGGGCTGGAATTTTCTCCAACCTCTCCATCAACTACCCACACACACAGGTAAGCCATTCACGCAGAGGCTTTAGTTTATCCGAGTTCAGCTTTGTCTTTTTTTAAGCATTTTAACAACCTGCAAATTGCCGCCATTATTTCCCAGATTAATGCGGATGCTTTTCCCTTTGTGCGGTGACCTCGCCTGGCACCGCTGCTCTGCCGCTGCCACTTCATTAGCGAACACCGTTTGGAGGCCATTTACACTAAACTTTGCCAACTCCAGCACACAATTTCTCACATTGACTACTCTAAATGTATTTCATTAATCTTGGAGGAAGGAGGTTCACTCTGAGCAGCAATAAGAACAAAAAATTCCTTTAAAAATAATCCAGTTCTTTACCACTTGCAATAAACTACTTTTAACACTGCCTTAGGGCCAGGACAGGACATAAATTTCTCGAAAGGAAAAAAAAAAAAAATCCAAATTCAAACAACCCAGGTTATGATGTATTAGTGTTTGCAAGTTGTACTCACACTTGTTTTGGGATTCCTCCTGGAAATAATAAGGAAAAGACATTTTTTTAATGGGTTTTGTGGTAATTAACCAGCATTGGAAGTGTAGTATCTGGAAATCAGTCACCCTTGATGGGAATAATCCCAGATGTAGAGGCAGTGCACGACAGGGAGGGAAAATATCAGCTACCAACTAGGCTTGACTCTTAAATCACACCTTTGCCAGTTCATTCTAATTCCAAAAAACAACAAAGAAACTGGATACTGCAAAACATCACAGCCAAGAACTCCCTGACAGCTCCCAGCCAAGGGGATTTCTTCTCCAAAGTAAGGGAACTGGGTGTTTATCCAAACTCCCCAATGTAACTCAGAAGCTCACAAACCTGAACCACACGGAATATGTCTTTAAAAGAGGAAAAAACCTGCATTCTAATAGATTGCTGCACTTAACAGACAGCAACTTAACAAACAACTCTGTTGTTTGGCAACTCAGGACCGTTGTACCAACTAAAACCAGAGCTGAACCTCAGGGTAAGATCAGCACTGAGTCATCCCTTTTTGCACACTCTCTCTCTAGGACACTCCACAATCCCAGAGCACTGGCATGTTGACATTTTAGGCTGGTCACTAATTCAATCTACACTTCAGGGGTATGAAGGTAAGTTCATACTCCGGATGGGCTAAGTCTGGGAAATGTTTAATTCACCTACTCGCTTACACATCCCCTAAAATGATTTCTGTTCCACAGGAATGACACACAGATCCACGAGGGGGATTTCTCAGTGGATCAACTCTCCCAAAGGAATGAAGATCTGACTTTTGCCATCTAAAGCCAAACCACGAAGGATATTGGACACCTACAGTGCTAATAACCACAGAAAAGAAGAGCCACACGCAGAAAACAGCCCCTGTTTCTATCAATACTCAGTGCTGGTGCAGATCAGCCACGCCGGGGAGGGGATGTGCAACTGTTACTCCTTCAATTAGCGGTGGAAAGGCTTCTCCTCGGAAAGAATCTATCCATGAGGCACTTGGCAGCGAGAAAACCTTGCTAATTCATGGATCACTGTGTATCAGCCATAACACACGGCATTTTTCACCAGGAATGTGCTGCACTTTGGTCCTGGGAATCACTAGGGGCTGAAAAATGCACGAGGCAAACTCTTAGCCCTCAGAAAATGTGCCCCCAGCTCCGGCACGAAGAGAACTGGGGAGTGTCCCTGTGCCATCCATTTCGCAGGAACATCCCTGTGGATGGCTCATTACCAGCCCAGGAGTGGAACTGCTCCCCAGCCCACACTTTTGTTTGTTTTAACAAAACTGGAAGGCCACGGGAGCTGAGAAAGCCACAGACAGGCAGCTCACACTCAATACAGCTGGTCAAGTTTTTTGTTATCACCACCAAATACTACCCAGGATTTGTTTAAAAACGAAGGATTTGTACACCTCACTTGGTAGCATAATCCTGTTTCTAATTAAATAGGAAGGGAGTTAGGTTTGTTTTCAGAAATATCCTACTGTATTAAAAAGAGACCCCAAACCATTTGGATACACTTGTCTCTGCTTTTGTATCTACTTTATATCCACGGGAGATAAAGCAAAAGAAACCAGGCTCGGTTCTGCCTGATGCCTTGGAAAAATGGTAACACGGATTTAACCTGAATATACTGATATCACACTGGAACACTCCTAGTTTCTTGCTGCTTTACAATTCATATGCACCCCTGGCTATTTCCATTTGCTCTCCTGATCTGTAACTGGCTCTTGGAAGTCCTGCTTTCACATCCCTAATAAAATGTTTCCCTGGGACCCGAGGCTGAGGAACACTCCTACCATGGGCATCCTGTCCCTGGTGCAGCTGAGGTGTCCAACACGCCTGGGAACACACCCACCCACCCCAAAAAGCCACGGTGATGGAACAAGGATTACTTATGGCAAGGCTGTAATTATTTCCTGATCAAAGTTGAAGCCTGGAGAGCCAAATTTCTTCCCATCATTTTTTTTCTTAGCCAGCTGTACTGGACAGAGCACAAGTGGGATTAATAAACATTAGGTGGATGTGTAGTTTTACAGCCAAGTGTGCTCAGCTGTGAGACAGGGAAGGTGCTAATCTAATACGGAAAAATAACAACTTTGAAGCTGGAAGCTGCTCTAATGGAGCTAAAGCTTAAATAATGTGGACATTAAAGGAAACTTTTTAACAGCTCCTCTAAATCTCAAAACCAAGTAGCTTGAGTTACAAGTCCTGACCAAAGACAGCTGAGCAGGGGAGCATTTTCACCTGGCATCTCTGTGATCCAGGGATACTCAGGATCTACCCCTGATCCTCTTCCCAGTGCTCTTTTTCCCCAGCCTAAATGGTTTTGCTGGTCCCACAAGAACGAGCCATTTATATGCCGATGGTAACGAGCCTATCAAACCTTTGCAACTAATTAAAACCTACCAGCTTTCCTCAGGCAGCTAGTTAACAAGGGATGTAATAAAAAAATCACCAAGCTGGATTTCAATAAACCAGGAAAATTTAAATCATTTGTTCTAAGCAGTTGCAAAAAAATGCATCTGCTGTGGTATTTTCACTTGAGCCTGTTGGTTTTGCATTTGAAGCTTGAGGGTACTGCACTACCAGCAGATCTCTAAAATATATACTTTAATATTTATGCTAAAATATACACTAATATATGAAATATATACTTTAATATTTATGAAATATTTCTAGATGGAGATTACAACACCAAAGGAAAGACCAGTTATTTAGTACCTTTACATTTTCCCATGAAAAAAATTGAAATTCTCTGAGTGTTCATGACACAGACAACGTAGCATTCCTTCTTTTTAGGAATAGAAATATCTGATTTATTAGTTTTTGCATTAGTGTTGCACTTGGAGCACTGTTGATGAAACAGCACTGATACTGGAGCAACACTGAAAAAAAAGGGTTGTACTTTCCCAAAATTTTATGATCTTAGTGCAAGTCAAGAGGTGGATGTGAACACACAGGGGGTGCAAGGTACCAAACAGATATTATTAGACAGTGATAGGCAATATTAACACCTCAGCATTGCTAATAACACCCCCAAAATAACATTATATCATCCTCACAATTCTTAATTTTTGTGCCAAGCTAGACCAGCGTGGAGGGAATTCCAAAGAACTCTGCTATGGCAGGAAACATCACCACAGCACCCAAGTTCCCACCTGCAGGAGGCACAGCTCAGTGAAGTGCTGAGTCCCTGCCCTCCAGTGTGCTGCTCACAGGAATGGCCTGTGGATGGACTTAATACAGTTTTGGAGTATTATACTGTCTCTGTCAATCTCTCTTTGAAATCACACAAAAAGTCACACCAGAGGAGACAAAGTGGGAAAAAAATAAATGTGTGCGCGTGTGCAGGTTTATTCAGCAGCAGCATTTGAAGCACAGCTTTACTGATGCTCTCTGGTGTCCTCAGCAACTCAAATACCACATATTTAATTGGGGAGCGCCCACCTTTTGCAATTTAAATGTCAGGTTTGGAAAATCACAGTTGGAAAACGCCTTCTGTGCTTCTTAAAGCAGGGAATTTCTCCTTGCACGCTTTGCACCGAGAACTTGGGCGAACAGAAAGGAGACGCAGGGTTTATAAATATAACACAGGGAAAGCATGAAGCCAACCAGCACGGAGAGCTCACTGCAACTGTCAGCCAGCAGGGAAAAAAAAAAAATAATTGCATCTTTCTGGCAATGATTCATAGTGAAAGCCTTTGAAAAAAACCCTGTGCTTTCTGCCCTGAACGTTGGTAAATAGTGACTCCGATGAACTGCCCAGAGATTAAAGTTACCTGAGGGATGACTCCTCTGGAAAGGTCCCAGCTCCCTCAGTGTTAAGGGGTTGTAAATAAAATCACCAATTTGGGCCATCCTGGTAGTGCACAGGGCTGCTGAGCATCTCTGAGGTGTCTCAGCCTCAGGCACGAGCAGCCAAGGGAACAGCACTGCAGGGCAGCCAAGGAATCCCTGCAGGCTGCAAAGCCCACGTGTGGAAAGCTTGAGCTCATCCCCTCGGCTGAACCAGGCAGCGTGTTTGGGACAGGGCTTGTGACCCAGGAGAGCAGGAGGAGAGTGGCCACTGAGCCTCCAGGAAGCCCTGCTTGGCTTCCAGAATATCAGGGATAAGGTTTGTGATGGCAACAGCAACGTCTCTCTAGGTGGTGGAGGAGTGAAGAGCTCCCTGGACAGCAGCACCAACAGCTTCCTCTTCGGAGAGAGACTCTTCCCAAAGAACTTAACTTTCAACAGGTTTAGAAAAGAAAATTAACAACAAAACCCAATCTCAAGCCCCTTGTCTGTGCAGAACCTTGCTTTGACTCCTGAATAAGCCACAGGCCATTACTATGGGAGTGGGGAGACCTTCTTGGAATAAATCCTGCACTGGTGGAGAAAATTTGGAAGAGCAAAAGCTGCTGGGTGTCATTAGGAGCCAGGTCAGCCTGGAGAAGAGGTGATTCCAAGCTGCAGGGAAGTGGGCAGAGAAGGGTAGAGCAAACTAATCCCTCCCCAAGGATGTTCCAAGGCCCACACCCCCCTCACTCTCAGTGAGCACAACTCCCACGCTCTGGGAATTCCAACTACTTGCATCTCCCCAGCTTTACCACGGGACCACTGGCCAAGTACCATCCAAATAACTCAATTTTAACCTTCCTTAATAAAGTAAAACTCGACCTGGAGAACATGTTGATGTAACTTCATCATTATTACAAAAAAAAAAAAAAAAAGGCAGTTATGTAAAAGAACAAACAAGTTTGGGGCGGGTGTTTGTGGCTGTCACTGTTATCCCCAAGGTGGGTGGGAAGAAGGTGAGCTGCGTGCATATTCCATTTTTATTTCCTTTTTGGCAGAAATAGAGCATTGCTTCGGCAGAATTTACATTTGAGTTTCTAATTTAGCACCAAGGTTGTTGAAGGGAAAGCAGCTTGAGCTTATCAGGAGATTAAAAATAACATCAAAAGCAGCGTCTGAGACAGGCAAAGCCCCAGGAGTTGGTGCTGCAAAGGGCAGCAGGTGTGTTGCTCTGCTGTGTGATCCATGTACACAGCTGGCTTTTCCAGGGAATTCACTGACTGGACCAAAAAGTAAAAAAAAAAATTTTTTAAAAAATAAAAATATCTGCCATTTCCCACATGCAGCCTCATCAGGGTAGTCACTAAACACAACATGTGTGTCCCTGCACAGACCTTATGATAAAGAGAAGAAGAATTGGTTGCCTTTCAAATCCTCCAGAAGTGATGGAGGCCTCTTTTGTTCTCTTGATAAAAGAAAAACAAACAACCTGACCATAAAAATCACGGGCTGCCAGCAAAGAGGCAAGTTCAGATACAAGGAGGAAATCAAGTGATTGATTTAGGTTTATTGTGACAGGCTGTAGTCACTGGGCTCATAAATTAGCAATTAGAGCCTAATTCAGAAGCAAATCAACCAAGAGTTCTTTCCTTGTTACCTTTCCTTTTAGTTTCCCAGCCCACCTAGTTCAGGAAATGCTGATTTTCTTCTCTGGATGTGTCAAAACCCAGCAAACCTTCCACAGTAGTTTTTCAGCTACAACTGAGATAGACCCAAAATCATCTCTCTCTACATGAGTATTTCAAGAAAACCCATTAAATAGAGAAAGGTTGGTGATGATATTAATAGTGGGTGGGGTCTTGGCAAATTTCTGACATTCAAACATTGGAATTATTTTTCTCAGTAGAGCTTGGCTTGTCAAAGTGAGAAAAACTGAGGCAGGGGAGCCACGAGCTTTTTTAAAATTGGGGACTGCTCTCTAAACACATTTTGGCATGAGAGCGATTCCATCATTCATAATTTCATCTCCTACAGGTTTCACAGTATATGTTATTTAAAGAAATTCATTTCCTGCTGAATGATTTATGAGGGGGAAACAGGATGCCGAGGGGAAACAAACGCATCAGAAGTTTCCAATCTGAGCATTTGCCATGGGGTTATTTCCTCACCCCTCCTCAACTCATCCTGATATTCCTTCTCCCGAGTAAAAACACTGGCACAGTTGCTTGAAGATTTTAGTTTCCATAGAAACTGTTGTTGGCTAAAGTAAATACAAGATGGTAAGGAGTGTGAATTCCCTCGTCCTGCGAGCTTGCAGCTGCCAAATTTTCACCCCCTGACCATTCCTCAGGATCTGCTGGTGCCTGAGGTTTTTAGCCATGACTCCCTTTAAAGAGCACAGACCCTCTTCTGAGTGGCACTTCCACGATCTGCAGGTGGTATGTGAACATCCAGAGCTATTTCCACGCCTCCTTGTACAACAGCACGTGTTTCTATCATTTTATTTTGCAGCCCTCGACACTGAACTTTACAAGGGAGAAGACATCTCTGGGTCTGCACATCAACACCGGGCTCCAGAGAGGGCTGCCGGGTAACGTGTGAACAAAGGGAAACGAATCCTTGCTTCGGCACAACTCCTGATTTTCACGTTCCTTCAGCATTTCCCATCACAAGCGTGAGCCCTGAGCACCCTGCTGCTGCTGCTGCCCCACGGCTGACACGGCTCCGAGTCCCCGAGAGCAGCACGTGCCACGGCTGCAATTATGGGCAGTCACGTCCTCGGAAGGAAAAATTAACTGCATAATAATCTCCTGCTCTCGAAATGCCTCTTGCTCCCTTTCCTATCTGATTCTAATGCAAACTAAAAGGGCAAGGTCCTGATAATCATTTTATAACTCCATCGCTTCTGTATAATTTCAGTGCATTTTGAATTCGGGCCCTTCCTCCTAACATACACTATTAATGTGGTTTTTCTCATTCTCCTCAGAGCATTACTTTAATTTTTCTTCTCGTGTAGAGAACCTGCTGCAGCGCCCTGTGCTGCCTGAGATTTGCCTTCATTCCAAGGAATGAGCCTTTCCATGTATATTGCATTGAGACAGCAAACTCTGTTACTGCTTCTGAAAATAGCAGCTGAAGGGAGACAGAAGGAGCCGTCCCTGACAACGCGCAAAGAGAAGGTGACGCTGAAGCTTCTCCGAAACACGGGGTCACTCCAGTGCACTGCTGACTGACTTGGGATGGCAGGACAAGCTTTTCATCTCCCAAGCATCAGGTGATCTGGTGCCCACTGTTAGAAACCCAAGTTCCTGTCCACGTGGTAACATTTCATTGCAGCTCCCCAAAGTGTGGGAGCACAGATAACAGATCCCAGTGGCTGATAAGAGCGTGGCCT
Source organism: Pipra filicauda (assembly GCF_003945595.2). NCBI lineage: Eukaryota > Metazoa > Chordata > Aves > Passeriformes > Pipridae > Pipra > Pipra filicauda. The sequence goes on along the minus strand of NW_024104953.1, from coordinate 790,068 downwards.
TGGCTCTGGGACCACGCTCTGCTGCTGGGATATCCTATATATTTGCAGCCAGCTCTTGTGGGTAACTGTCCCTGAGCTCCTCAGGAAGGTCTTTCTTTAGCAGGTGCCTTTCTGAGCTACTCCCTCACCCAGCAGTAGTGCTGGTGTTCTCCTCTTAAGTCTTCAGGGAATGGAAAGAGCAGGAGAGAGCCTTTAGGAGACTCTAATAATCATCACAAACCAGAAACTGGAGGAGGAGATGGGGTTTTGCACTCTGAGTGCCTGCACAGCTGCAGCCCGAGCTCTAACCCTGAGGTGATCTCAGCTCATTCCTCGTGCTACCTTAACGTGACAATTCTGGGATTAAAGCTGCACTTCCGTGTCTTCAAGGGAACCTTTAAGGCTAAACTTTTAGGCTATTCCTAAGAGGGAATGGAGAAAATAACCAGAGCTGCTGGATGAGAAACCCAGAAAGATCCAACAACATGCAAGAACAATCACCAAATATGTGTGCCTGGACTCCTGGAGAAATGCTGTGAAGAGTGAATGTCAACCAACAAGGCTGAAGGAGAAACTGAGAAACCCTTTGTGTTTCTTTCTCTTCTACAGAAATTAGGAAGGTACACTGAATGCAGCGTGAGAACAGGCCGTTTTTTGGTTACTAGGACTGCCTACAGTCCTCTAAAATCATTGCTTGCTGATGGTCCTGTGTAGCAGCACAATGGGTTCTGGAACCTTACTATGGGTGTTGTTAATGAAATTGAGTTTACAGTAAAAATAAAAAGGAAGTGCTCTTTTTTATTTAAGTCGAGGCTTATTTAAGAAGACACTCATTTCTATCCAAAGGCAGCAGTAGATCAGAAATACACTGAATGAGGTTTAAAGAGTCCCATTAACCTAAGTTCTAAATGACAACCCACTGACAAAATCTACTTTTAGCATTCTGAAAGTTTACCCCCACCTGGAAGCAGAGCTGTGGAAAAGAACCTCTGAAAAGCTGGGAACTTGGGCAAGTATCCTCCATGCACAGCCAATATTCCAGGGGTTTTACTAGAAACCTCTGTGCAATCACAAGCTGCTGCTGCTTGACTCCAAGCCAAGCCTTCCTGCTGTTACATTAGTTTTAGATCCTCTGTGGAAGTGACACAAACAGGGTTTCTGTGCCATTCCCTCACCTTGCAGTCGACGCTCCTTTGCTCAGCCCCACAACACGGATCAAAGCAAAACTTCCATGACTGGCCCCAAAACTAGCATTTTTTTTTTTTCTCACCATTGGCAAGATCCCCTCAACAGCCAACCCAGGTGCTGTTTTCCTCCTGCCCACACACAGGTCAATGACAAAGAGCAAACTCATTCACACAGGTGGTGCATTTCACCACCCTAAAGAGCGGGGATTTTCTCATACCCTTCACTTAATGCCACTGCTGTCAAACCTGTAACACACTGTAACAAAAACAGCCTTTATGTAACCCAATAAATAAAAGTCACCAAGGCAATAGCTGTGCATAAATTTTAGCTCAAAACATTTTGTTAGAAGAACACGAATGTCCTCTGTAAAGCGGGGAGCATTTTAAAATAATGTCCTAGACATTGTTAATACTTTATTGCTATTCATCACTGAACCATTAATCATGGTTGCACTCATTTGGTATTAATGTGCACGTCACAAAGTACTTCTGCTGCATTTCAATTATAACTCAGCCTTTAAAATGCTGCCAGCACTACATGGGAAGCTCTGAAAACCAAATGTGAATAGTCTGTTCGGAGATAACTACGAGTGCATTCTGGCACGGAGAGACAACCTTTTGCATTCCCAACTCCTGTCCTCAGGGGGCCGAGGAGCCTGTGGGGCTGTGCCATGTGTGCTTCCTGGGAAGCCACAGCCGTTTTCCTCCCTCGGGATGAGGGGAGAAGAATCATTCCTTAGGGATGTTCGACCACAGCTCAGCAGCAGCAAGGCCACACTCCGAAGGCCCGAAGGAGATTCCTTTTTTCCCCCTATCACTCCTGTGATTCCCTGAGGCACTGTCTTGCTTCTGGAGCTGAGTGCTTTGGTTTTTTCTCTGATGTGTAGTGTCTGTCCAAACAAAAACACCAGAGAGAACTTATATCTACAGCCTCCTGTCTTTAGAGACTGCACAGGAGTGTGCAATGCACCGGGGCAAAGCTGAAGGGAGCTGACATCCTGATCCCTCTGATGGCAGCTTAAAAAGAACCAAATCCTCCTGGCCTCAAGAGGAAAAGAGGGAAATCAGCAGCACAAAATACAACAGGGACCTCAACAAATATCAGCTCCTTGCCACCAGGGAAGCCAAGAACTTGTAAGCATACCTAGATGAACCAGGAATTTTGTTCCCTGGCAGCATTTTCCATACAGAATCCAACAACAAGAGCTCAACAATCCCACACTTCCCATCAGAAACCGTGTTACATGAAGAAAAGGCAAAACACTACTTCTTAGCTAAGGAAATTTTTTTTCTTTTTTAAGTTCTTGCATATCATTCCCCCTTTTTTTTTTTTTACCCAGGTCACCAGTGTAACATGGAAGCACACAGTAAGAATTCCTACCTTGGGAGCTCTGGCATGTTTTCCACATCTGGCATCTTTGACGAGGCTGATATCCAGCAGCTCGGTCTCCTGGAAGGAAAAATTGCAATAGAAATAATTATGACATCATTCCAAGAGCCTCGTTGTGTTATCAGTGTCCCACTTCCCACACCTGGCAGGGATTCTGACTGTCTGCAATGATTCTTGTCCAGACTGGGATCAGCTTCAAGGAGAGCTCTGGGGCACTTAAGTGATTCCAACAGCAACACTATGCAGGTCCCTTTTCATATATAGATTATATAGAAGCCAAGCTGATTTCCTGCCTCACTAAATAGCAGCTGCTGTGCTTTTGTTTTAATCTTTTTAATACAATTTTGGCATTTTAATGCTAGTCACAGTGTGAAAAAGGCATCATTAGAAACAGAGAACCCTGCCTCTGCAACGGAAAACCTCCTTCATTATTGCCAGAACATTTTGAAAAGTGCATATGAAACCCAAGAAGTGCTATATCTACAAAGATAACAGGTTCCAACTATTTCAGTGACTGCTGCTCAGTAACAAACATGTACTTCTGACAAGCATTTCATAGTTCATGAGTTATGGGTTATGCCACTGGAATAAAACTGGCACATAATGACAGCTCCTCTTAGGAAACTCCTGCCCTCCCCTACACACATGTAACATGAAGAACCTCCCTTCCCTGATTTCAGCATTTGCAATGAGGAAGGATGCTGGAGATGGGAGCAAGTGCTATTCCTGGCTGCTGGATCCCTTGGAAGCACTCACATTCCCATGGCACCACTCGTGCTTTGCCGGGAGCAACACCAACTGTCCTGCAAGGGCAGCGAGAGCTCTGACCTGATTTAGCACTACTTGACTGTCTTAAAGCACATCTTAAAACTCTCTGCCTCACTTACACCAGCATTTGGACTAATAACCCGTGTTAGAGTGGCTCAATGACAGACTAAAAATAGCCTGAAATAAGTAATTGCAAATACTGTGTGGGGAATTTGAAATCTCTGTGCTGGACAAAGCCACTGCTCCTTCTCTTTTAAATTAAAAGAAGAAAAGAAAAAAAAAAATAATTCATGGGCATGTTATTTTGCCATTAATTACTTTGGATCCTTATTTTTTCCCCCCCATTTGAAGAGAGAGATCTCTGCACAGCTCTTGCAGACCTTTGTTGTCAGTCAAGATGCAAGCTCCACCAAGAGATTTTCACGTGACTGTACATTCACCACATTCTCCTCTGTTCCCCACAGCAATCCCAATTCCCTGCTATTCTAGTATTTCCTGAACTCCATGAGCACCTTTTTCCCCCTCTTCAAGCAGCCTATTGAGGGGAAACTTGCACTTTTGAGATTGTTACTTTTTGTTCTCCCTTGCCCAGAAGAGGACAAGGGTAATGAAACTTGCCGAGATTAGAAAGAAGTATCAGCAGGGTCGTAAAAGGTGATATTTTGTAAACCTCTTTAGCATAAACAATCCAAACTCCACCACTACACATGGCACATGGACACAGGCACTCCTCTGACAGCCCTGGAGCCTCTCATGTGGACAGCTGATCACTGTACCAAAAACTTGCCTACAGCTGTCCCTGTTCCAGCTCAGGAGCACCTCACGGTTTGGGAACCCAATGTTCAAGCCTAGTTTGAAGCTGATCACCTCCAGATCTCAGCTACCTTATTCTCATCCTGCCCCACCACTGGCACCAAGAGTTCAGTGCACCAAAGTCTGCTGGTCTCTCACCACTCAATTAAACAACTGCACAAGAAACACCTAAAAATTGCCGAGGACAGTGAGCCCCGAGTGTCCATCTCCCAGCGTGACCGGTGCCCAGGCCTGGAGGTGGCAACCACCCCCTCAGAGGGAAACAACTGCACTGGTGAGAAAGCAACGCTGATTTTTATCAGCCACAGATCCTTCCCTGGGTTTTACAACAACATTCCCACGTTCTCATCGTTCCTGTCGCGGTAGAATCGATGTCTTGAGTCCCAGCCACGTTTGAGCAGCGCAGTGATGTCTCCATGTGTTTTAATTCAGAAATGTGGCCCGTGCCACACCTCCACCTCCAACAGCCTCACGTGCAGGTAAGGCAGCAGGTGCAGCTCGAAGCAGAGCAATGACACACTGCAGGGCTTATCTTTGAGTCAATCCATGCGGCCATTTAGATCCCGGCAGGAATGAAAGCCATGGAATATGGCAGAGCTAAACGTGGGTCTGTCTCAGAGCAAGAACTAAGGCAGGAAGCAGGGCTTATATTTGCCACAACAAACAACACCCACACTCTGAGGTGGTCTCCAGCCCACTGTGAAATGTTCTACAGAAGCTGCAGGCACATGCAGACCATGTCGTAAAAATCAGATTTCGATGACTGCAAGGACTAAAGAGCCCTAAAAATAAAGGCTTTAACAGCAAACACATGAGGGAAATTAAATATGCTGGAGGAAAACAGATCTTACACAAAGATGCTGAGCCACACACAGTGAGTGTCACAAGGTTTTTTTGGTTTGTTTGTTTTCTTGGTTTGGGGTTTTTTTTAGGGGGAGGGGAGGGTTGGTTTTTGTTGTTGTTGTTGTTGGATTGTTCTGGTATTTTACCTTTTTTTTTTAAAAAAAAAAAAGAAAAGCAAACTGAATTAATAACTTATTTACTTTAAAAAGTACAACTAGACCTCCCATAACACAAACATAAAAAGACCCTTTTAAATGAAATAACACACATTAAGAAGAGACACAAGAAAGGAAAAGGCAATGACCAGCATTCCCAGGGACAGTCAAGGAATCAGAACAACACTGCTCATCTCTGCATCCTCCTGGATGGAGAAGGATGAGGGACAGAGTCGTTTTGGAGTTTTGTCTACTACGTTCAAGCTGCTTTCATGCCACCAAGTCATGTGCAGAAAAGGTGACAGCAGGAGGAGCCAAGATCTGGCAAGGACGGTCTCAGAAGAACAGGGGAAGGGTGGAGTTTGGTGGGGCTGCTTGGACAAGACCAAGCAGATCTTGCCAGGGCTGTGGGAAGGGCCCTGAACATCCCCCTTATGGCCCTCCTGCCCTGCTACCCCTCTGACATAGAAAACAGGGTTTATAATCCTATCCCTAGGGTCCTTTAAATCCCTATTTGACAAGGCCATTTAATGTGGGGGTAATGACGGAAGTCCAACGTCTCAGCCACCATCAGGAATCAGCCAGGAACGGTCCAGCTTCCACATTTGATCCATATGTTCAGGTCTCCAGAAGCAGGAGCCTGACAGGTGCTGCAGCCCCTGCTCTACAATAAGAGGACAAGAGCAGGATCTGCATTCACATAAGTGCCTCTGCAGGCAGCATTTGGTGGGGCTGGCATAAATCAGAATTCCTAATGTGCCATTTCTTAGGAGCTCTTTGGTTTGAAAAAACCTCCTGGAATTCCCTCACACCCCAGGCATTTGCTTTCATCTTTCAAACAACCAATTAAGAGGACAGAGATCACCATTTCCTATTTCCCCACTGCAAACCACGGGCAGATTCCTGTAAAGGAAGAACACACTTGGGTAGTGGCCAGAAAAATGCCCCTTTTCCTGTGCAGCAAAATAGCCCAAGCCCTCCTCCCTCAGAGTCAACTGGAGTTTTGCTAATGACTTCCTCCAGGCAGGCCTGGAGACTGCACTCTGTGCAGGAGGCACGGAAGCCATAGCAACTGGGGGAAAAAAAAACAAAAATAAAAAAATAAATTAAAACCACCAAACCTTCTGCAAGTCCAACTTTGCCCCGTTTAGAGACCTCCAACCACTGCTGTTGGGACTTACTTATCTTGCAATAGAGTTAACATCTCCTAATGCAAGTGGTGGATCCCTCCAGTCATTTATAATACAAAAGTCCAAGAGAAGTGAATTATTAATCCCACCATGTTTGTTTTCAATTAGCAGCTGGGACAGAGATGCATTCATAGAGGGTGCATTGTGCAATCTCACTTTTATGGGTGAGCACACACTCACAAAGGCAAGAGATTGTGCAACCCTCAGTGACTTCTTGAGCGCTTATAATTAGGCCCATCTGAATTTAATATAGTAACACCAATTTATACCAGCTGAGGATCTGGCTCACTTCTATTTTAAACTGCCCAAAATGATGCCAAGTGAGTCAGAGTGTCTTGGGAACTTGCTTGTGACATAACCCCAGCTACAGAGCAGAGTTCCTCATCGATCCCGAGGAGCCACCGGCAGCACGGCGGGCTGGGAGCAGGATCGACCATCCTATAGAATTCCACAGAACTATGTCAAGGAGACCAGGAAAAGTGGGTGTGCATCGCAACACCTGCACGGGTTAGCTGGTCCAGAGAGCCAATGACTTTATATACACCCCTGAGAAAAACAATTCCACTCTGCTTTGAGTGCTCACTGAGGCTGGGAAATCACACGTTGCTCTGTTCAACCTCCGTTTCCACGGCCCTTCGGGCTGGAAAGTCTTTTTTTCCCCAGTGTGCAAAATGTTGCCACGTGCTGCCGGCCACTGTGGAGCACAGCTCCCAGCCCCTGCCAGTTAAGGTCATGCTCTAACTGATGTACAACTAATTAAACTCTGTAAACTCATTTTCCACTCAGCTGCGAGACCTGTGGCTCCTCGTTTCCAATCTGAAGAAGAACCTGTGTGTCTGAAAGCTTACCTAACTCTCCTAAATATACCAGTCAGTCTACTAGAAAGACACAAGACTGCCTTCAAAGGTTGCCTGATACAGTGCTAAGCAAAATAAACTTGGGAAAACCAAGCCAGTTCAGCAAACAAGCACCATTTAATGCTACTGGATGGCAATATCTGGGCAAAGTTTTCAAAGGGAAAAAGCCACTTTGCTGAAACAAACTTCAAACAGAGAGCCAAACAACGGCTTCTACTGGGAATAGTTAATCATAATGAAATGGTTCTTTAATACAGAAATACTCCATTTTATCCTTTTCTGAACATGAAAGCACTGCATATCTCTGGAAGAAAAAAACCGTATGCAGTTGTGTGTTGCTCTTATTTTTATTTTGCATTTTAAAGAGGTTATTTAAAATAAAGCCATGTGACTAATATGCTTACAACGTGTTATAAAGAAAATATTAAGATCAACATTTGAATCTGATGGGGAACAATTACAGAATCACAGAATCAATTAGGTTGGAAAAGACCTCTGAGATCGAGTCCAACCTGTGATCAAACACCACCATGTGAACGAGTTCAAGGCACTCAGTGCCACATCCAGTCTTTCCTTGAACACCTCCAGGGACAGAAACTCCACCACCTCCATGGGCAGCCCCTTCCAATACCTAATCACCCTTTCTGTGAAGAATTATGAAGAAATTACAAGTTATGCTTAAGAAGTGTCTGGCACTGTAGGTTCAGAGCAAATCCATACGCAAACTCCGCAATTTGCAGCCATTTATGGAATACACCTCATGCAGGTTTCGGAGATTTTGGCAGTGTACTGATCCATCAGCCACACTTGGATTAACTCCAGGATGAAGTTCCCTGCAGTGAGAGTGAACACTCAGTGCCAGTTCAGAAAGGGTGCCCGCACAGCTGGGGGATGTCGTGTGTCATCCCCCTGCTAAAAACATACCTATTTTTCCCCATTACCATTAAGAATAAATTGAATGAAACACAGCAATTTGTCTCCTCTTCCCAAGGGAAAGCCGTGGAGGACTGGTGAGATGGATTTAGCAGAAACCTGCATCAAGAGCTACAAGTAGAAACAGCAAGGCTGTCAATGATTTTAACTGGAGCTGTGCTGTGCTGCTGTGCTCCCCCAAAAGCCCCCTTATGCAATTCACTTGCTGTATCCCACTGGAAAGAGACGGTCCCTGAGGATAGTGTCTCCATGCTTCCTCCTGGCAGCACACAATTCAATTAGCAGGCCTCAAAATCACGGGCTCCGTCAATAAACCAGCAGCAGAGCCACGTGTACATCCTCAAGTCAATGGTAAAACTTTCCTCAACGACAGCAAAGTCTTTTTCTACACACGGGTCTTCACGAGTTCAAAACAATTTGTTACCTTCCCACTCGCTCTTTTCAAGAGCCCATTAAAAATTACATCATTAATGCTAAAAACTCACCCAGCTCCCCAAAGCCACCAGACCTCTTGTAGCTCCTCGCAGGTGCTGCTCTACTCACAGACGGATAAACAGCAACAAGGCACTCAAATAATGGAACAAACGCTCAGGTTAAACTCTTATTTCTGGAGTAGCCATTGAGTTCTTTAAAGAGTCAATTAAACACACAGAATTTTAACTTGGTAAAGTGGCTTCTTAATTCTCTGCCTTCTAAACATCTATTAAAAACCCAATCCCCCCCCCAAAAAAAATCCACCACCGTGGCACATGAAATGAAAAACTGGGTGAGAGGCACAGCTGGTTACTGAGGGATGAGAGACAGAGAACACTCTGCTGCCTCCACTACTTCACTCAAAAATCACTTATTTATCCAGTTCTTCCTTTCTGGTCAATTGTAATACCCAGGCTCAGCCAGGAGTTTTACTTTTAAAAAAACATAGGGTTCTGTTATACCTTGAGAGAGCATGAAGAGAATAATAAGCTACACACTTGTTCCCAAGAGGCAAATAGAGGAACTCGGCAAGAGTTCCAAAGGGCACCACACAATCCAGACAAGGCATTCCAGCACAGAACCCACCCAGCACATACTGATCCACAACACCCAGACAAAATCCAATCCCTCCGGCTTTACCCTACCCAGAACATCAAGAAAAGAGCAGTGCTACAGTCCCCCATGGAGCTGGGGGAGGCACTCCTGCCACTTCTTCTGTTACCTGTGGTGACAAAGACACCCCCCGAGGCAGGGAGTGATGGAGACGGGAGGAAAAACAAACAAACGTGCTCCTCTTACACAGCACAGCAGCTGGGAAAACAAAAAGGGATGGTTTTAAACACTGAGTTGACCCCACAGCTCCCTAGGTCTGGACTAGCATTTCTAACAAACAGGCAAAGCTAAGGGGCTTGATATCACAGGGAATGGTAACTCTTAAAAAAAAAAAAAAATCACTTGAGCAGAATGAGAACAGAAAGACTTCTTACTACCCAAAATGAGTTATCTGCAAATTTGAACCTGAGCTAAGCTTATCAGGTGGTCACTAACTGTTTTTAATTCAAAAAGAGTTGGAGGACCTCAGCGAGGCAAGAACCAGCGCTTATGATTTGACTCAGCTGCTCTGGGAACAAGCTCTGAACGCCTGGCAAGGTTTCCTGGCACTTCAAGAAGAACCTGCAAGCAAATTTACCTGACATTCCTACTGAAAGCCCTTACAGGAAGCGCTCCTATGGAAGAGTAAGCCCCAAACTGAAAAGTTTTGGCTATCTTGGCAACACACAATCCCTCCATATATCCCTGGAGTCATAAAAACAGTAACATTTTATAGTACAGAGAAAATAGTCTGCAGTTTATATAAAGCATAAAACATTGGGCTACTAGGAAAAAAAATGAGAGGAAATTTTCATACTAAGTACCCTTTTAATAATGAAAGCGAAACAATTCTTCTGCAATTACACATATAGTTCTTTGCTGCTTCATTAAGGAAAATTTCATTTCCTTGGATTTACAGATGCTGTGGCAAAGCAGTTTAGAAACCGGTACAAAGATTTAACAATGCAAATCTTAGTGCAAAGAAATAGTCAGGAAGCAGGAGAAGGACACACCAGAGTCAGTGTGTAATCAGGAATCATCTCAGGTGTTAGAAGTAATGCTGGAAAAAAGGAAAATTTCCATAGCAGTAAGACTTCAATCTGTCCCCTCTTTAGCCATGTCTGACGCTACAGCACCAGTCCAAAGCCAGAAGTGTTTAAAAGGGTATAAGCTCAGCTCGGTATGTAGAAATAATTTCTTCACCTGTTAGTCAAAGTGTCAGTACATACTCCAAAAAACCAAGCCACAATCCCTAATTTTACAGCCTAAATACACAAGAGAATCAGTGGATGAAATGAGCAATGGGTTTGTGAGGTAATTCCCTACCAGGACAGAGGGAAACAGTGGCAGAGCTGGAGAAGTAACTCCATATCCTAGTCCCACATCCATTACCCAGCTGCCACCTTTGCATCTGGCTCTACCTACCAGTGGCTCTGCCTTTCCAGCAAAGGCTGCAACACAAACACACTCAAAACTAGAAGTTTCTCATCCAAACAACTTGGTTTCCTTGCAGCTGGCAGTGGGAGTTGTATGGACACGAGCACCTGGTTGGAACTGGTTTGGTTCAGCTAAAATTGCTCTCGCTCTGCTGCTCGTCCCACTCGCACAACTGGGTAACAACAGGAGGAAAAGGAGGGTTGAGGAGGTGCAGCCATGTTCAGAAAGGAAAAGAGCTGGGGGAGGACCTGCTTCAGAAGAAAATACAAAAGTGTATTGTAGGCAGTCTTCATAATGGTACTTGACTGATTTTTATTCACACAACTGAGAATAACCTGGCAATTTGCAGCTTTGGAGTCACAAGGAAAAGTGCAGTGAACTGAAGGTATAAGCAGCAGATTAAAAAAAAACCAAAAAAAAAACCAAAAAAAAAACTTCTCTTAAGAAACTTCTCCTTTCAAATCAAAACTCATAGTTGTGTGTGATTATGATGATTAAATGCCTGCCCAAAAAGGGCCATATCATATTTTGGGGGTGATGTTCTTGTGCCATTATTTCACGCTGACAAGGGATTGCAGAATACAGAGACCATTATTATGCTGGGTTTTTTCTTCTGAAGCAAGTGAAGTGTATTATTTTGAGCAGAGTGCCCTGAACAGTGAACAGCTGGAGCAGAGACTCTAATTTCAGAAGGAAGAGCCCCAGCTCCTACTCGCTGCCCTGCACTGCTCCACCACCACACCTGAGGGTGCAGCTCCTGCTCAGGCACAGCTCCTGCCCATCAACAGAAGGGTTTTCCAACACTCAGCAAGACCAAGTCCTTTGAACTTTTTTAAAAGTCCTTTTCCATTCACACAGCATAAACTGGGTGCATCTAAAAGAATATCAACAAATTTATGGTCCTGTGTTTACTGTCTTAGAGACGACTTCAGCAGGGGAGGGTGTTTTTGGTAGAACTCCACTGTTCTGGAATGGTTTTCTTTCTGACTGGTTGGGTTTTGGGGAGGGCTTTGCAGACTGGTTATTTCATTCACGTCAACAGCACAGAACTTTCGGCTTCTTTATATTAAAAACTTTTTGTATCTCTAAATTTATCAAGATTAGGACCTTGAAGTTGCTCTGCTCCCTCCATAACACACAGAGTTTTAAGGCTGAGGCACAACATAGCAAAACATGCCCTGCTTACACACCTGTGACTTCCATGGATAAATAAGGATAATCCACTGGAAAGGGTATGGAAGCAGAATGTATATTCCTGCCAGCTCCTCCAGCAGTGGCCCTGGTGTGTGTAACTGCACTGGAAAAGGCACACTCCAGGCACAATTCCACCTGGAGACTTCAGATATAACATGATGCTTGAGCACTAACAACAGTGGCTGAAAACTCACCAAACCTGGGCACGGGAGAAAACCTAAAACATCTGCAGTTTAGAAACTGGAAAGGAAGAGAAACAGCCCCAGCAGCTGTAGGCAAAATCAGTCTGGTTGGCAAAGCTTTAGATCAGATGATGAAAAGAACATAATAATGTGAAGGTAAAACAAAGAAAAAATAAGTGCCTGCACGAGTTTGCCAGCCACATCATCTCGAACTGAGCTGAGGAGTGTTTTTCCTTGGCACAGGAAGCTTTGAAGATCATCTCTGCCTGAATTTTTATTAATTACACGAGCCAGAATTGACACATCATCCCAAATTCCACTCACCAGTACTCAGAGGTGAATTTAACTCGAAGGAGCTGGAGAGAAGATTTCAGAAGCTATTACAGAACTGGCTCTTTTTAGAGAAGACCAAGAGAGCTTGGCTTCCACCACACAGCTAAAGGAAGGCTAAGAGGGGGATGATTATTGTCTATAAATACATGTATTGTATAATCAGCTGCGAGGAAGAGGAGCTATTCAGTCTAGAAAGAAATAAGAACTGAGCCATACAGATCCTAATATGTGCGGGCGAAATTAGGACCTTTTTCTTCAGACATTGAAAGCAAAAATCACTTAAAATAGAGTTTGATGTGTTTCTGAATATTACAACAACACACGTAATAAACAATATCCATAAATGTTGCACACAGAAAAATCTTTTCCTATAGTAGTGATCTAAAGGAATGGTGTTTATTTACAGCTAAATCTTTAAGTTCTCAGCATTCCAACCACCAGGCAGCTTTATCCATGAAGTTACCACTGGATAGGTCAGAGAATAATTCATGAAATACTAATTCATAAATGGCCTATTTTGTAGGTTTTGAAAGTCCTCTCACTCCATCCTCCTGCGGCCCCTTTTACTTCACTTGCTGCTGCCACACTTTAATTTCCCTTATTGCCTGTATTTGCTGCTTACCTTCTAAATGTAAGTGACTTTAGAACACAGTTATTTGTTCGGGATTTATTAAGGAATTAATTAGAGGGGAGTAAGAATTTCTTGCTAATTTATTCTTTACAAGCTGTAATCATTATTATTTTTGCACGCTCCCAGGGTTTATGGATAAGTGCATTTTAAGAATCAAAGCAACAAAAAAAAAAAAAAAAAAAAGAAGAATCAGTGGGTGAATCTCTACAGATTTAATTTATGTTCATCTACTAATAACCTGAATGCATAATATTCTTCATCATTATTTTATAAATCTCTAGGTAGATCCTAGAGAAATTATTTTCATGGCAGTATTTGCATGCACACGCCTCAAATTCTTTTAGTCTTGGCAGCTGTGCTTGAAATTGGAATTTACACTGACTGAGGAAATACGGGTCATCCTGCAAACACAACAGACAGAAGTCAATGGCAACTTGTTGGGAGACCTTGAGTCCTCGCCAAGCCACGTTTCCCAAAATATTTTGCCCTCCACCACGCTCAAGCCTCAATTAGCAGCTCCTCTCTCTCGCAGGGCCAGCTGCTCTGAGCACACAACCGAGCTGTCCTTCGGCAAAACACTCGGTGGCGTTTAAAAAGATGGAAGATTAGATCTTATTTTCAACCCACCTGAAGAACACACTTCCGTCATTAGGAACTCCCTTCACCCTACCCCTGAAGCGTGCTGACAGCTGGCTGTGTGCAGCACTGCCCCCAGCACACCCCCAACTTTCCATGTGCTTCAGGGACACTTTGGGGCTGTTCTGGAGGGGGGGGGTTTGGCTAACTCTGCCTTGTCTCCACTTGGTGACAGCACAGACACAAAAGGATGTTTTTCTCTCCTGTCAGGGCACTCTTTGCTGTTTCCTGTTTATGTTTCCTTCCAGTCTGTGGAGTGAAAAGCCAAGCAGCAAACCCAAGGTTAGCCCTGCTGTCTAATGATGTTTCCTTATTTAGCAGCTCGTTTGGCTGCATTCTGCTGGTTTCTCCCCCAGAAATGTTCTCAGTTCCGTTCTCTGGAGCATAATTATCCTAAGTACCTTTCCCCCAGCAGCAGCAGCACTTCAATACTTCTTGAACTTCAAAAGAAAGTTTCTCTTCTTGAAGGTGACTGAAACAAGACTGGAAGAGAAGATCAGAGGGCTCCATCCTGACGGGGAAATGCAAGAGAAGCTGAGGAACCACATGCTTTGTGCACTCCCCAAGCCTCTGAGACTCACAATCCCTGCATTTTTGAGACATCTCAAGGACAATTTTCATGGCACAACCAACCTGCAACACCCAGACACACTGGTTTGAATCCATTCCTACTTCATATTATCAGAGCAACTGTGTTGCTTTTCCAGCACTCTCCGTTCCACGGCCCGGATGTCAGCTCCGCATTTCTTTTCCAAACTTTGAGCGCTCATCCTGAAATAATCCCGCTGGGTGATGGCCTGGGCTGGGGTGGCTTGGTTGTTATCACCCTTAATGCAGCAGCCAAAGGTGATCTCTCACCAATCTCCTCAAATGAAGCTGCAATTTCTGGAACAAGGCACATTTCACCAGAGGAGATGAATGGGAGTCAAAATGCTTTGGAAAATGTTCCATGCACGCTCTAAAATACCAACTGGTTCTTGCATGTGGGAAGATCTAATGCCTTCCTGCTCAAAGACCTCTGGATTTCAGCAGTCAAACAAGTTGTCCTTTCTATCAGATCTGTGAAATTACAGCCAAATTGGGACAAACTACCAGAAAATCTCCATTTGCACATAATGAACATAAAGAAATTGTGGAGAATATATATATTCATATTATTTTCAAAGTGCACGAGGAAAACGAAATGCAGTTTAGCCCAGCATTTCGTAACTTCTAAGTGGTTAAATGTGCAGCCTAATTATTCTCTTAACAAGTGGCTTTTTTCTTTCTAAATAAAATTTCACATGTAATAACATTATTGTTACAAATCCAGTATATGATTTAGCGTGTCTTTCAAAGCTGCCTCCAGAATAACACCAGAAAGGGCTATTACTGGGGAAAAGCAAAGCAGTTGGAAGAAGAGGAAAAAAAAGGCCTCACAGACTATAGGAAAAGGGATGCTTTTCCCATAATTATGTGGATTGAGAAACAGCTATTTTTGTCAACGTCTTCAAAAGAGCTTTTCAAGTTATGGAAAGTAAACAGAGGAAAATCAGAAAAACAAGGTGTTTCCGGGTTCCCCCCCCCCCCCCCGAAAAATGGTGGTTTGAAAACCAACAATGAGAGAAGACAGATCCAGTGAGGAGAACAAGGAGAGTTTGGGTAGAGGCTGGGGGGGGGGGGTGTAAAATCACCTCCTGTGATTTTAATCCAGGGACACATTAGATCAGATATTTTACTGATGAGATTTTAATTGGAGCTTGTCACCCTCAAAAGTCCCTCCCACATCCCGGGCTGGCTGTAAGTCAGGACAGGGATGGTGCCAGCAGGTACTCCAAATGAGAACCTGTGTGACAGCTCAGCCTCTGAAAAGACCTGTGGGTGAAGGACAGAGCAAATAAACAGGAACTTGCTAGAAGGTCATATTTGTACGTTTGTGGTCAACTCTTGCAGCCTTATGATGACAATTGGGATATTTTGGGTTACATTTGGGTGATTATTTTTTTCCCTGTTGCTGTTTGTGAGCCCAAGCTCCTGCATGAGAATGACAGGATTAAACGCAGAACATGATGTGTAGAGGGACACACAAGTGTTCAGGCACGTACCTCCTGGCCTTTCTGTGTATCCAATAAAAAATACTTTCTCCACTTAAACCAGACTCTCAAATCCTCATTATCCTTCCCCAGGTACTGATGAGCAAACTCTGGCAAGTACAGGCCACGTTTCACCACATTCCCCTGTTTTTTGCAGCATGTTTTATAAGAAACCACTGGTGGAAAATCCAAAAAGCTTCTCACAGAACGGCCAAGAGTGACCACAGTGTTTTACTTCATAACAGGCAAACGTAAACCAGGCAGAAACTGTGACACTAATGCTGGGTACGTGAAGCAGCTGCTTCCCAGTGACACCGTTTTTTGCCTCACTGGACCAGCCCTGGGAGAATTAGTCAACCTGACAAAAGGAGCCCAAGCCTATGGTGCCACAGATGAGCTTTTTCCTGTTGTGTCTGAAGCATTAAATAACATTATTCATTTATTCACACCTATAACTGATGTTGCACAGAAGTTTGTGCAACTCTGCATTTCACTGCGGAGCTTTAGCAGAAAACCAAATTTAAACCCAACATTTTGGCCCTGACTCTTCGATGGCATCAGCTGATAAGCCCTAAACCCCAACCTGAAAAACTTAACATAAACACAGCTCTTCCTATCTCCTGACAGTGTCCCCATGTATGTAGAGTTTCAAGAGCTTTGCTATAAATGCAGCAATTCTCTTAAAAACACGCAAATAAAAACCACGGGGACTTGTGACCCTCTTTCTTCCACATCTTCGACGTGTATGCCTGTTACAAAACTTGTCTCTTCCGTAACAAAGAAAATCCCCCACTCAGACACAGGATGTAAAACTTTATACTTCTTTTTCAGGCTGGATTATAAAACTCCAGGATCTTCCACACCTGATTCAAAACACTAATTGAGTATCAACAGAGCTGAGGTCGGGGTGTATGACAATGTAATGACATCCCTTCCTAAAGAAAATAGAATTTTCCATTCATAAAAATTTGCAGGAATAGCTATAATTTCTCTGAAAATCTGTTTCCACATGGCATTCTGGATCCAAATTTACCTTTTCCTCCACAGAGAGGCCTCTTAAACCCTAATGGTGTGCATTTGTTCCTTAAAATAAGTTTTCACTCATGCTGGTGTGGGCTCAGTCTCCCTCAGTAGCCCGAGTCTTTCAAAGGGATTGTTTACCACCTCAATTAAAGGAGAACAGAATAACGTGGCCAATTAAAAAGATGAAGGACCTGGGGTTTTATATTAGACTTGAAATTACCCTCAAACTACAATTGCAGCTACCCTTGTGGATAAACAAACCTCAGCCAATTATTGCAGCAGCAAAACAAATTAAGGTACAGTCTCAAAGCAGATTAAACATGAGATTAATTTCTTGAACAAGGACGTGCCCAAGATGCCAGAATTCCTCAGCAGTCACAGTCCAGTGTATCCCTGTCCTCACAGCCCTGGAGGAGGGATACAGATCCTCAGGCATCGGGAAAGCTCAAATGTTGAAAACCACTGTTTTAGCCCCAGTAGAAATGGTATTTTAATACCCTTTTTGTTGTTTGGCATAATTTTTATTATGAGTTTAACGGTAATCTGTGCTCCAGGAAGATCCTATCAATATTTGAGTAGCACTTCCAACCATCACCAAATAAATCAACCCATCCGGACTTTTATTGCCCCGGATACAGTGTCTGCACTGGAGCAGCTCATAAATTATTGCTCACCTCTGATTCTCACCAGATTTTGAATGATCCATTACCAAACAAAAGCTTAGGTAATGTACTGTTACTATTCCATTGACAGCATTAATGTCCCCCTCCCCAAAACTGGTAATTAAATCAAACTGCGGGCTGGGCACATCGATTCTATTCCCTTCAGAAATACTGGGGACATTTGGGTTTTTCTGCACTTGCCACACAGAGATAGGAATCTGCACATTGTCTTTTCCCCCAGGAAAGACATCAGCAAGGGGGAGATATTTCTGCTGTTGTCTGATTGGTTTCTGAAGGGGTTCCTTGCTCCATCAGAATCCGAGGCAAACCAAACCCCAGACACTATAAAGAAACAGGAAAAACTCGTTTCCCGAATGGATTTAAAAAGGAAACCTTGGAAATAGCCAGAGAATTACCATTTACTTTGGCTACACAACCCCTCCTCGGGTTTCCCTGGAACACAGAAACCCTCCCCAGGCCTGTGTTCACTGTTTGTGATCTGGCAGCTGCTGCAGAAGGGTTTCCCTCCAGGACCAGGCGCGGCGATTCCTTCCGCGCTATCCCACATAAACCCCTGGCCGTGCACTCTGCTCCACGGTTCATTCCTGCTGGGACTCCCTGCAGCGCCCCGAGCCTTTGGGCAGCTCCAGAGGCCATGGAAAGAAACACATCCCACGCCTTTCACTGCTTATGAGTCCAGGAACCAACTGGGCACTCGGCAATAAGACGCGCCCTCTGGGCCTCGCAGAATTATCACCTCTCCTTTTATATCTGCATGTAGCAGGCCCCTGCTTCTCTTCCAACCTCAAAATCAGATCGCTCCCAGAATGCTAAAGGTTATATAAACAGGAAAAAAACCCCACCGAAACTCGTTTCCGATACCTGATGGTATCGGAATAATAAATGGATTTATTTCTAACAACCACGGCAGTAACTGCCACTCACCACAGGCCTTCATCCATCTGCATTTACGGCTCCCCGAGCACAAAGATATAGGAAAAAGAAGATCTGATTCGAATTTATTAGGTAATTTCCACCTCAAAATGGAAGCCATTTTAAGGACTGTCTGCTATGCATGCAGGTTAACATATGTCCCTCATGTGATGGAGTCAACATCCCACCCAATGTAAATCTCAAAGTTCAGCAGGGCCTGAATTAAATCCTGTAACGACTTCCAAAAGACCACAGTACAATCTGTAATGTCAACACCATCCTGTGGTCCGTGGCTGTAATTTGTTAGGTCAATAATTCACCACACTCTATTAAACTTAGTACTGGCTTCCTCAAAAGTGCTAAAATAAATGTTTAAAAGGTTCCCAGTGGCATATTTATAGTTATCTATAATTAGCTCTGCAGCGTCGCGCGAGCACATCACGGAAATTATTTATATAAATCAGGCAGCGATCTTAATTTCACACTTACTCTCCAAGGACTGGCACAAACAACTTGCAAAACCCCCTCCAGCTCCTGAGAGCCTTAACCCAGAGCCCAGGATGCACAGTCAGCAACGCTCCTTGTGGTTCGTTCTCCTTTGGCTACACCAAGAGTCCGAGGAGGAGCCAAAGGTCAATTCCCATCTGAAATGACAGGATGGCTTCTGATTCCACGGTGTCATTCGGCCCCAGCCATCGGGTCTTTGGGATGCAGTTGCCATGGAAAAGGACTGGCTGTGGGACCACACAGGGCTACAGATGTGAGGGAGAAAGTGTCCCCACCCCAGTTACTGCAGAACTCAGCATTCCATCCCGGAGGGGACCTCTCCTATTCATGGGTAACCTTCTGGGTGACACCCAAGTCCTGTCCAACAACAGTCTGTCTGTACAACCAAATCAGTGATTTTCAGGGCAAGGATGAACAGCAAGTGTTAGCATGGTTACCTCTATTACCTCACTGTATTATCTAAAAGAAAAAAAAAAAAAAAAAAAAGAAAATAACAATACAAGCAACCTGTACCTCCATGGTATGCAAAGTGCTGGCTGTGAACTGTGGCACTTGAATGCTTCCAAAAGCTCGTGTCTTCCTTTGTGAGAGACATGAGAGGGGAAAAAAACCAAGGAAATAAAAAAAGGCTGGTTGGCAAATGTTGATGTACAGCAGCTCATATTATACTGAGCACTGCTGGATTCCTTTTTTTCATCCATATGCCAGGAACAATTGACCTAAGGCAAGACTTTTTTATTGCAACTTTTGGCAGATCCAGTCAATATCCATTATTTACAATTATGCTTTTGTGTGTGTTTCCGCTGCAGTATCTCTGCCTAATTGTCAAGCCCAGATAGGACTCCACCATATAATTATTCAAAATGCATTTAGTAAGTGATGCAGATGCAAGATACAGGGGAGAAATAGTACCAGCCAGTATGAAATTACATTCCTAACAGCAGTGCATCTCTCTAAGCAGAAAATATATGGCAAGTTAGCACTGAAATACCTCTACTAAAAACACTCTTTGTTCATGTTTCCTTCAGTAATTCAACACCCTTTCCCCCCCTAATCTATAGGGATTATCTACTGCCCGGAGCTGCACTGCAAAATCCCATTTCTCTTACCATGCAGCTCCACAGATCCTGCTTAGGACAAAACCCACACCATTGCTGGAGTCCCCTACATCCATGTTTTAAGCAGGGCTCCTGCAAAAAACCCCTGAGACCTCAGAAAGCAAGAGAGGGAAGTGCAGGGGAACTTTGCCTTCTCGGTGTATTTGCTCTGAGCAGTTCATTGGTGTGTCAGGGACAGGATGGTGCTGTCACACACCCATGGACAGCACTGCAGGGACAGCTCTGCCTCCAAAGGCAAACTCATTCCTGGTTTCAGAACAAGTCTGGATCAGGAGGAAGCAAAAGACTCCAGGGAAGAGACAGGGGCATAAGTGGTTGGCAGAACATACACTACTTAGTTACTTTCTCCCAGAACATCTTCTCTGGTTTAAAATCCCAAACAAACATCAACAGAAAAAGAAAAACATAAATAGCATTAATAATTTTAAGGTATTTTTGTTAAAAAAAATTCAAAAATTTTTAAATGCTGTCCTTTGATATTAAAAGAACACACATACCCACATGGCAAGCCCTTCTTTCCTTTCCAGGCCAAGAAGACAAAGCCTACACACCTGCTGCCCAAGAGCCACCACCAGGCAGCCAGGAGGCACCTCAGCCACCTGCTACAGCAAAAAAGCCCTGGAAAGAAAGAACCTGTGCTCCACAACAGGGTGACAGGGACAGCAGGGCTGGGGACAAGACCCAGTGCAAGCATGGACCTGCTGCCTCTAAAAGTTACCATTGGAAAGTTAAACTCGGCTCGATTCAATTCCACTGAGCAGATTATGAGGTTTCTTTCAGCTGATATACATTTTTGACACGGTATTTCCAGAGGGTGACAGACTTACAATGAGCCAGTAGAGTCCGCCCTGGGACAAAACCACCTAATGCTCACGGGTCCTGAACTTTCCCTCTGCTCAGCTGAGGGCAGACCAGGCAGGTAATGGTTTATTACCCAGCCACATCCCAGCTTCTCTCTCCTGCTCCCGGCACAGCCAAGACTTTTTCTACAGAGAGGTGAAAAGGAGAGGTGGGAGGGAGCCAGAGCAGTTCCAACATCAACCACATGACATGAAATACACTCTGTCTGTACTCGCTTTCAGGGCTCTTTGCAAGTAACCGCAGCTTGATGCATCTCCTTCCTTTCACACTCCTTTTTGCAAGCACCTTTCCAGTGAGTGAGAAGAGCAAGCTTTGGGTTGGAATTTGCAAATGCACCTCGTGTGGGAGTTGCTCAACTCCCCCTGGAATAACAGGTGTAAGGAGGAGCAGTGCTAATGGAGGGAGGCAGCCAGGGATAATTCCTCTGGGACGGGAGCTTGACTGAATTCCCTACCCTGCGAGGACTCTTGGAGGACAGAGGAGCTGTGGCAAAGCTGTGCTTTGAACATCTCTTTCTAAGCCAGCAAAATTAGCGTAAATGAACGATGGCAGGCCAAAAAAAGCTTCAGCAATATAATTTTGCTGCGCACTAAATATAGCACAAACGTGAGCGTTCTGTTCTGAAAGGCAGGGATAACTTTTAAACCCTATCCTAACGCTTTTCTTTGCATGCCTCTTCTACAAGTAAAGGATCAGGTAATACCCAGCTTTTGCAGCCCTTGAGCACAAACACTGCAGGGTGACACACCACAACACAAATGACCATTGCTGCACGTTGAGGGGTAGCAGAGCTCAGCACCTCACGCACTGGGAATGCAGGAAGCAAAACTGGAAGAAAAAAATTGCTCCTCAGCAAGCACAGGAATGGACTAGTGCAGTGCCACAGATTGCTCAGCAAACCCTGTGCAAGTTCTGCTTCTCCTGATGTGAAGGAGGGATGGAAGGAAATGTTCTGCTGGGCTGTTCACGTGTCTCTCAGCGATGCCCCGTGTGAGCAGCTCCTGCAGCCGTGGCAGAACCAGGTTGATGTTCCCCCTAAAGGAGGCTGCAAGACACCTACTTCAGGCTTTGCCAGGAAAGAAGCCACTGCACACCCACAGGCTGCCAGTTCTGCTGCAAAGCTGGGCTGAGAGCACCCACCATCCCTGTCCCTGCCTCCACAGGCAACACAACCTGATGAGCTCAGCCCCACTCCAACAGAAGGAATAAAAGTTCCCACAATCCAGAGAGACAAGCAGTGGAGCAAGACTCTAGTTGGCATGCTGAGCTGACAGATCCCATCATTTCCCTTCTCTTCATTTTTGCTGGCCATGGGTAATCTGAATTTGCTGTAAAATACTCCTGGCTTGTTGCAAATAGGCTGAATGCTGAGGAAGTGCTAAGGGACAAAAAGGCTAAATTCCCTACCCAGCTCCAGAAGCCCTGCCAGCCCTGACTCCTGGCTAACAGCATCCCTAGGATGTAGCCACAGGCAGGAAATACTTGTCTCTCACTGCAGCTCCTACTTGACTTCCTGCCATCCATAAGACTTCTCTCTTGGCATCCCCTCCTCAGGCTTGCCATCTCCTCACCCTGCCAACTTGTCTGTTCCAAGTTTCCCATGCATTTACAGAAGTGACAGTGTGACCTCTTGTAAGAGTCACTTTTACAACACAAATGGACAGCCAGAAGACAAACATATACTTTTCCTACATGCTCCATGTAGCCTCAGCCAGGCTCCCTGGCCTGGGAAGCAGGAGGAGCTGGGACTTTTTCCCTGAGCAAGTGATTCCTGCTCACTCGTGCCCTCTGTCTCCACACTGTTGATGGATTCAGCTGCTGCCTGTAGGGCTTAAGGGAAGGGTGTGCACAGTTCACTGATGGCTTCTCACAGGGTTGGATTAGGCCTGGAAGCTTTGCTGTCCAAGTGCAGGCAGGGATGTCATTCCTGGGCCAATCTCACCAGTGCAAAGTGAGGCACCTCACGCAGCAGCTTTTCCTGTGTGCACAAACAGCACTGGCAAAAGCACTAACTCCCAGCAGACTTCCTTGGGTCTGAATTCCCAAAGCTATCCATCCATCACTTCCAGCCATGCACTCCTTCAGCAGGAAGCTGCAAGTTATTACCACACTCACAGGTGCCTTTCCCTCAGCACACAGCCCTAGGATTCCAGTGTGCAGGAAGGAAGGGGGAGTTAAAGACCCAATTTTTATTTCCACTACTTCTGATACTTGCTAAAATTTTCTCCAAAATCAGCAGCAGCATAAAAGTGTTACTTTTAGGGCCATTCTCGTATTAACAAACACAAGAACTGTTACAAGTCAGTACAAAATGTAATTTTATACTAAGCATATATTTGCAAATTTAATGCTATGCCAGTGCTATGCCAGCCTATACGTGGGCAGGGCCTAAAAGACCTCCAGAGGTTACATGGGAATTTTAGAAGCAAACATTCCTTGGCAGTGACATCCTGGCACCCAGCAGAGCGTAACAGCACACAGTGCCACAGCTTCCAATCTGGAGTTCCTGCTTCCATTTATCTGCCACTGCCTTCCTAGAGTTTCCTCTTTCAATACTCCCAGTTCTGGACTACTGTAAGTGGGTTGGTCAGCAATAGGGACAGTAGGAGAGCAGAAAGGTGCCCTGGGGCTGAGCTGGGAGCAGGGCTCAGCACATCTAAGAGACCACCTTCACCCCTGCTCCTCACCAGGCTGCTCAGGGACCGGCCCTCCTCCAGGAGCAATCCCTCCTGATGCCTAAACATCAGCTGGAGACCTCTCCTGCCCCCTGTGAACAGACCTTTCCACTTCTGCCCTGCCCGGGCTGCCCCTGGGAGGCTTTGCAGCAGGGCTGTTGTGCCCAGGTGGCTTTGCTGGTTTGTTTTTTCCAGAGGAGACCCTGGAGCAGCCGAGTTTCCATTCGGGGGGTGACGCTCCGAGGTTCGGTTTCACTCCAAAGCCACTCCAGCAGCCAAACAGATTTGCTGGCAGCAGCTCCTGTCACTCAATCCCCCACACTGATGTTCCCTGCCAGCAGGCTGGGCCGCTCGGAGCTGGGGCTGGAGTCAGCTGGGCAAGGGAGGGTTTCACCAATGACCCTTCCTGAAACCCAAACACTCCCTTAGTTCAGGCTCAGGATGCTCCCTCTGACCACAACGAAGTGCCTGAGGTTTATTCAGCCTGCCATTACACATTAAGGTGTAGCAAGCACAGCTTTTGACCGACCCAGAGACGGAAATTCGAGGCTGTTGGAAGACAATCTCCCAAACCTGCCCCGTTCCCACAGTTTCTACAAACTTGGAGGAGGTTTGGAGCGAGCAGAAAACGAAGTTTATTTCAGAACATTCGCCGGGTAAACAGGTAGGGCAAGGCAAAAGCAGACTTTATTTAAAAATAAAGATATCAAGGAGACATTCTCCTTCCGTGCTGGCCACTTTCTATGAGAAGAAAATTAACCCTGTTTTCTCCTTTCTGCCTCTCTAAAGAAGCTCGTTTCTTTCCAGTAACTATTTCACAGAAATAGGAGGTGATTCCTCACAGATCTCTCGTCAGCATCTGAATTTGCCTTTAGTAACCTACAGCAAGCAACAGCACGTGCCTGTTCTTGAAATCCAAACCACATTTGTCCTCCCACGACCAGACGAGCCAAAATTATTTGGGGGGATAATTTTAAATCATAGGCACGTTTAAAAATATATATGAAAAAATACTTTTGGTTTGTTTAAACCAGTGGGGTATGTCATGGACCATCAGCTTCAACTTCTCCTAGGCTTTGATGGCTTGTTGTTTGGCCACAAGGGAGAAGAGAAAGTTATTTCTTTTTGTGGTTAAAAAAGAAAAAAAAGAAAAATAAACTACCCTCTTCTAGTCCTCTTCACACACACACACACACACCCCAGAAAGCAAAAACCAAAACCAAAGAGGCAAAAGCCGAAGAGGAAATAAATGTTTAAAAAAAACAAACAAGCATAAAATTCCTTAAAACGTCCCACCTTTAAAGAGAATATTTGGCAACCACATCAAAATAACAAACAGGGACATGCAGCCCATGTTGTACCTCCTCCCTTTGCAGGAATAAACTGAGAAATGCTGGGACATTTAAAAGATCCATCAATAAAAATAGAAAACCCAAAACAACCAGCAGGGCTTTTACAAATGTGTGTGTCTGCAGATCTACAGCATTGGCAGATTTTCTGCCATTTTCAAAAGGTATCAAATGTGGTTCGAATCGTAGCTCAGTATTTAAAGAAAGTCACATCTCAATTTTCCAGAATATCCTTTTTAGATTAGCTGGAAAAATTAATAGTGTTTTGGGTATTCTCCCCCATCACTAAAAAATACACATCCAGGGTATGTCCATGCACACGACATCTTGTATTTTACAGTTGTGTCCAGTGATCCAATAAATAACCACTAAACAAACTTATTACAAGATTTTCTAAATAATGCATTTAAGCATCTTTTTTATATGCTCTTGATCAGGTTTTATTAACTATTTAAAAGTTTTCTTTTTGCCTACAATGGCAAGAGAATTCCCCTCTCAAAGCGAGTGTCGTTCTGGGACTGCAGAAATTGGGACTTTTAACAAAACAACAAATGTGATGAGGGACAAATATGATGAAAAATCAAAAAAAAAAATCTATGAACACCTGAAGGAACAGGTGAAAGCAAATGTAGAAATAACAGCAGCAGGAGTTGCATCCTTGATTTCAACAGGACGAGGTTCTTCTATTGCCTGCTCAAGCTTAATTTCCTTTGTGTCAGCCCATTATGCCTTGGCATCTTGCCCTCCTGTTGGGAGCCACAATTTGCAAATGAGTTTTCAAGGTTAAAAAAAAAAAAGAAAAAAAAAAAAGGTGCAAGGAAATGAGATTTCCTACTGCCAAGCAAACATCACAATGAAGTATTGCAGTGGCTTTCTCCAAAGGGCACGTTGGTGGCTCTGCTGATAACAAAACGTTAAAAATAATCTCCAACAAAAAAAAATAAATCCTGATTCTGTGTTTTCATTTCAAGGTGCAATAGGGGGAAAAAAATCCACGGCAAAATGGAGGCAGTAAGTGATTCTCTCCTAAACACGAGGGGCATCTGTCTGTTCTACAGGATAATCATCATCATCATCATCGTGTGTCTCAGAAGAAATGTGGAGCCGTATCTCGCTGTCTGTTTTGCAAACAGAGTTAATGAGAGTCAGGCAGATAATGTTTTCCATTAAATTGAGGATATGAGCCTGATGCAGCTCCACTGAAATCAATGGCAGGATTCCCATTTGTCTTAATGAACCTGAAGCAACTCGTGCAACACCAGATGCAAACCCCTCCACTCACTCTGCCTGCTGTGTTCAGAAGAGTCCTGGGACCATTTTACCACACCAAAAACTAGTCATATCAGGCCAGAAGAAAAGAATATACAACCTTATGTCATTAGGAAGTAGCTACACGTTTCCCTTTCTCTACTTTTTCTCCAAGGTTATTGTCGAACTAAAATAATCCCATGCCCTTAAACATGATGTGAAAAACCTCAGCAGGTTGTGACAGAGAAGAAATGTGGATATGTGGGATCTGTGCAGAGAACTCCAGTGCAGCACAGCCTTTCACTGCTACAGAAGGCACAGTGTTCATGTCATGGGTATAAGGAGAATAAAATGCAGCATTTAAAAACAAAACCTGAAGAAACGGCCTCAATTTTTTTTCCCAGACAGAAACAACCTGATTCGTTTCAAACCATCATTTACAAGAAGAAAAACCAAAGCAAACAATGCTCTCCTCTGCATAAATCCTAAGTTGTTGTCCACATAAATATCTATCTAAATGATAGATTTTAACAGGGATTCTGACTCCAGCAAAGGCCTCCTGTGTTCTCCTGTTACCCCCGTCTGAGGGCAGCAAGTGGCAGCATCCCCACGGATAAATCTTTACGAGTTTCTTTTAGAGTTTCTCTTGTTTTTATACTAAATAATGGCAAGGTGGGAGGGAGGGAGGGCTGCATCAGAGCAAAAGCACGTCAGGAAAAGCTGCGAGGAGGGGTAGAGTTGTTATTACGTGGCCCACAGCAGTGCCTGCAAACCCCCGTCACCCCAGCGCTGCCTTTGGCCGGGTCCAACACAAACACGCTGCCAGACCCTCCTCAAAGGAACACAAATTACACTGATGCTCGTTTCATCACTGCCAACTGGATATAGAATTGGAATGAAAATATTTTTTACCTCGCTGTTGACTTTTAGCTACTTCAGCAGCAGCTCTGCCGCTCCCGGCAAATAAATCTTGTCACCAACTTTGAGCAGCTTCCTTCCTTCCTCCCTCCCGAGTTTCCCTCGTTGTTAAGCAAAGGCGTCCGTGTTATTTTGACTCCTTCTTGTTTTCCTTGTAACCTGCGTGCATAATGCCAGCCCCCCTCCCAGCCTTTTGGAAGCTTCAAAAGGACAAAAAGCTCTTCCTTGTGGCAAACATGCCAATCCTACTCTCGTTAATGAGGGTTAACCTGCCAGCAGTTTGTTCCGGGAGGCTGCTCCAGTTCCTTGCCCGTCTCCCGAGCATTTGGGGATGCGATTCATCTCGGTCTAGTGCTTTGTCAACTTTTCACACTTCTAATTACCTTATTATCTGCTTCACTACTCCAGTCAAGCTCTTTTCTTTTCTACATCGCCTCTCCTGGTCCTGTTGCTTATCCTAAGGAGTATTTTTTTTTCCCCACCTTTTTTTTCCCCCTAAGTGTGAAAAGCAGCGCAGGGAAATGAAGTGAACTTGCTCAGTGAACTTCCCTGCTCCTGCCCGCTGCATGCCTGGAGGCACATGCTAATTAGGCACATGCCAGACAGATCACATCTGATGCCTCAAGCTTTGCTCTCTCCAGCTGATTGCCTTTTATCAGCAGCTTCAGTCATCCTCAGCTCGCTTGGCTTTTCCAGGTCTCCGTGTGCCTGTCACTTCACAAGGGATTATTTTAGCGAGAAGGATCTGCAGACAGACAGGATGGAAACAGAGCTGAGGAAGGAGGAAACCAAATACAGCGAGAGCTGCAGAGCCGGTGACATCAACCTCCCCATCCTGGGTTTCCACGGCTAAGAATAAGTTCTACCTGCTATCATAGGTATGCCAAGGCTCCCTGGAAGGCAGAGCACTGAGCATTCACCACGGACACACCGACTTGTGTTTGCAGTTTATCCCATTAAAGAGAATTGCTCCCACTGCATCTGTAGAGTTACATTGAACCAGGTGTTCAGATCTGCTGCCTTAAGCCTTCCCTCCTGGCATACGGACACTTCTGAGGCTCCCAGTCCATCTCCAGCTGATTTACTCAGCTTTCTGTTCATCCAGCATAGGCAAAAAGGCTTCTTGGCAAGACAACAGAGCTACTCTATCAAATGATTAAACTTATAAGTGCAAGTCAACAATTTCTTCTCCCTAAAAACAAAGAAGGGAGGGGTTGAACTGAGAAGGCTGAAGGCAGCATCTGACTGAGCACACCTTTCAAGGCAGAAGAATGACCAGCTTGATGGCCCTGCGCCACTCTGAGTTTACACTGTCAGCTGTTGGCACAACCAGCTTTTCATTTCTGTCAACCAGCAAGCCCCAAACTGGGAACAAGGCAAACAGTCCCCACACCGTCAGTGCCACAGAAGAATGTCAAAATACACCCAAGAAGCTACAGACAAAAGCCTGGTAATAAACACACAAAGCTCAGGACATCAAATACATAAAGAACAGCAGTTTCAGTAAACATCCCTGAGTATCCTCAGATATACTGCTCAGACCAGTCTCCAAGTACACAAATCCAACAAGATCCCGAGCAGCTGCTTTCCAAACGGGTCAGCTCTAATTTAAAGACTATTTTCACAAGGTGTGTCCCCCTCTTAGCAGACTGAGCTCTTCTGAAAATGCTGATTTTGGTGCTGGTGTGACCCACTAACAGCAACAGCTCGTAAATCCCACCTTCTCTGGCCTGGTCTGACAGGAACAGGAGCCTGGGGGAGAGCTCTGCTCTGAAGTTATTTCCATGTCCAGCTGCTGCTGAGCCATCCAGGGAAGCTGCCACGAGGGTAAACCTGCCATGCAGGGGAGAGTCGTGCTGAAAATCCAGCCCGAATTTTGGGTGCCAAAACCCTTCTGGGTTTTCTGAAAGGCAGCTGGAAGGTACATCAAGCTGGAAGGAAGGAAGGAAGAGCTATCTTTTCTCCCATTTTCCTCTCTTTCTGTGTTGTTTACACCAAGCACCTTTAGCCTCCCACTCCCATGATTTGTTAGTTCTCCGTGTCAGTAGCACCTAGTCTTTCTTTTTTCTGTTGGCCTTTTCACCTGCTTTCTTTGGCATTATTTTAGCCATCCAAACAGCTGATTTCCTTCCTTTAATCAAAAAAATGCCTTTCCTCTCTTATCCACACAGTCCCAAAACACACAGCTCTGAAAATCTGCAAGGTTTGGGGGCAGGGGATTTGTTCCTGCTCTGGTTTGTTTGGGTTTTGTCTTCAATCACCTCCCTCCTGCTCCAGAGGCAGAATGTTGCTGTGGGGGACCCGTGTGATCAGATCTCTGTCAATAAGAGCTCCCTGCAGGTTTCCTCAAGGCAAAAAGTACCCCAAAACAAGTTGGAAAGGCCAAGAAAAAATAGTTTTAGATCTTTGGATTAACTTTGGATCAATCCTCTAGGATGGGAACCAAGTAACAGCCCAAAGCAGCCCCTAAAATAAGTTACAAAGGAAGACAGCATGAATACAGGAAGGCAGCAGAGCAGCATGATGGGGGGGATAAAGCAAGGAATAAAGCCATCCCAAAGGATGGCTGCTGCCACAGAAGGAATTCAGTCTTGGAATGAAATACAGGATTTTGATCCTATCCACGGCCAGCACTTCCAAAGCATTCAACTCTCATCACTGGGACCAACATTCCAAAAAGGGCTCAGTTAGTTCTCATGTGGGCAAAAAAGGAAGTGCCCAAATTTTCCAACACGTGGCAGCGAGTTGCTCTCCCACCTGTTTAGAACAACCTGGAGTTAATACCTATTTCTCTAATTCCTCTGCACCTCCCCTGAGCTGGCTGGTTCCACCTCACCCTTCAGGCCTGTTCCACATCCCCTCAGCCACACTTCCCTGCTGGCTCCTCTGCAGCTGCTCTGTTCTCCTCTCACACCCTCAGTCATTATTCCCAGAATTGCTCACATTGCTCCCTCTCCGGTGCCAGTCCCCACGTGTTCCAGCCCTGGGAGTGAGCCGAGGCACAGGCATCCCCCTCCCTGATTATTTCCTTTCTGATGGAACACAGCCCCTCCTGCTCAGGCAGCAAAACCCTCCCATCATCCCACCGCCCTTTCTGCATATTTTAGGAGGGGATTTTGGGGCTTGTGCAAGGAACACAGAGAGATTTGTGTTGTCCCTCCCATCACACACCCCCTCAGCGGGGCCTCATAATCAAGGGATGCAATAGGTCCAACCCAGACTATTCCTGTCGTAAGGAAAACTGGGGTTATACTTCCAGGAGATTCACATTAATTTTCTGTCTTTGCTAAACCCCTGGTAGGACCTTCACCAGACCCCCAACTAGGACCGTGTTTCAGACTCACTTTTACAGGGTGAAAGCAATAATAATGGCATTTTCTTCCATTCCAGGCTTTGCTTTGTCATTTAGCAGTTCATTTTGTTTGTTTGTTTTTTTTTCCAGAATAAGGACTAAATTTCAGGCTTGTTTGGAACTTTCTATCTACAGATGAAATAGAAATAATATGAAGTTTGAAAAGAAAAAAATATTTAAAAAAGCTGCATATCTCAGTACTTCTCTAGAACACCTGAAATGAGAGATATTTCAATTTTGTGCCAGAATGGAAATTCCCCCAGCTTGGGAACATCCCTCGAGGCTGTGAATACATCCCAATAGCATCTCTGCCATTCCTATGGAAGTTTTTAGCTCTGCAATATTAAATATGGCTCTTATTAAAGATTTATCACCACCTGTCCCTCTGCACCTGGTGGTTGTGCACTGCAGAGACAGGGAAGCACTCAAAAAAAATCAAGGAGCTGCTGCAATCCCAGCAATGCTTCCTGTGAGTTCCAAAATATCTTCTGACACCAGGCTTGCTGTGTAACAAAATACAGGGCTATTTCTATTTAAAACTCCTAATGATCCATTAAACGAGTGTGTGGAATGAGGAGGGCAGGGGGTGGGAAAGGTGTTGTGTTTTGGTTTGCTGTTTGTTTATTTTAGAAACATCAATAGGAGTCACAGCGTAATTTAAAAAAAAAAAGTTTGCCATACCTTATAATAAATTTCAAATTTTAATTGAAAATTTAAAGTAGAATGACTTTTTTCGAATTTAAAAAAAAATTATTCTGCTACAGTGGAGGGATCCAATGCATCAAACCTGTTCTGGAGGAAAAGATGAACGTTTTCTCTGATCTGCTAAAGCCACTCCATTATTGAACACCAAGGAGAAAACAAAATCAGACTCAAAAGGTAAAATCAACTTTCCCAAAAGGACCAGAGCTCCAGCTGCTGATTACTAAAGAGCAGGAGCTGAGAGTTGGTGCTTCCTTGCACTGCAGTTGTTTTGCACCCAGATCTGACCTCATGTCAAAACAAAAATAACACCAAAATAGTTGCCTTTCCATCTGAAGCAATGGGGAAATCTCCTCCTGCAATTCCAAAGGTTCTTCCTGCGCTGCAAGTGAACAAATGGGAACCGACTGCTCTCACAACCACAGGGCTGCTGGGAAAACAACTGGGAAAACCTGGAAATCGGCAAAGAAAACCTTGGAGAAACCAGAGCCCTGGAAAGGCTCCGAAAAGAGACCTGCTTCTGAGAAAACGAAGAGGAGGAAAGGCAGCTGTGAGCAGCTGTTTTGGATGCATGGATGGATTTCACATGACACCAGAGGGAGAGTCTCACACACTCCAGGTTTCCATGAAATTCCCCGCACTCCAGAGGTTCCTGTTTGATGCCACAGAATTTCTATCTTAAACAGCAGTTTTCTGCTAGAAAATACACACCTGTTGTTCTTAATCTTCACAGAGAGAGCTGATGAAGCTCCTCTCCCAAATTCAATTTAGTGCTGCACACTCCTGAAATACGTCGCAGGGGTACTTTGTTATAAATCAACAGGGCACATAATCAGATCAAAAATGGAGAGAACAACTCACTCAGCAGAATCCTGACACAACAAACCTCCCCATCAAGGGGTAAAGTTGTGCCATGGGAAAAGGAGGTGGACATTTGGCCAGAGGGGGACAAAGGGGACAAGTGCCATTTGTATTTGGGACAAGGGGGCAGCAGCAGAACACAAGGACCACAAGGACACACACCTCTGGCTTTCCACGTTATCCTAAGGCTCTATCCCCAGGAGGATCCAGCTATCCCAGCAGCATCCCTATTGCTCTGCTTCACAGCTGGGCTATTCCAACTACTGCTAAAACACACCCTCCTCCCCACCCCCCCAAAAAAAATCCCAAGCCCAGAACATATACAAATTAACCTACCCAAATTCCTAGAGTATTTAGGGATCTTTGGGAAGCCCTATACAGTGGCAAATCTAATCAGAGCTAGTGCTGATTCCCTAAGCCTCTGGCCAGCTTTTATTCACAGGACTATTCATCCCACAATAAGAGATGAAAAATTCCATGTGAGATTTCAGACTGATCAGGGAAAACCCTGCACTAAATGAAAAGGAAGGACAAAAATAGCACTTCTTATTTTTGAGATTCGCCCCCTATTGCCTTCCACCTTATTTTGGTTTTCCCTGTGCTTAACCGTGGCCTCCCATACTTACTTAACACCTGTTTAAACACTGTTTAATCACCCGGTTCTCACTGAACACCCTCCTGCCGGGCAGGATTTATGGCACTGACCTGATTAGGCCCCACCCATCGGCATTGATAATCATTAGGCTGCCATGGCTCCCTGGGAGATGTCCCACTAACAGTGGCTGTCTCAATTAGGCACTCTGCAATTAAGTGGACTATATCTATAGGGTGATCTCACAAGGACAACAAGGCATTTCAAATGCCTTCTTTTTTTCCTTTTAATACATTTTTAATGCAAAGTTAGTACTTTCGGCTAGAGAAGAGAATACTACTTATGGGTTTCTCTGATAATTCCTCTTTTTTTGGTAACTTCAAACTGGTGGTTTTTGGTAACTTGAATGCTGAAGAGACCTTCTGTCCAGCCCCCATAAATCCTGTGGTAAATCTCTGTGTGTGTCTGTCACCTGGCCCAAGGGGTACAGGTTGCACTGGAGGCTTTGCCAACCAGAGCTGTCCCAAGAAAGCCCCCTTTTCCCAGGGGGATGTGCAGTGCCAGAGGCTGCTGATCTCCAGCTGTTAGGGGAATTCAAACAAAACAGAGAAACAAGGCTGGGAAATGCAGGAAGATGAGCAAAATTCCTATGGTCACAATTTCAGGTTCACCATCAACACCCTGCTTTTCTCCAGAGGAGATGCCAGGCCAGCCTATTCCAAGCTATTCCAGTCCAGTGTGCAGAGGCTGGTCCCACACCCCTTCCATCACTCACACAACTCTGGTGTGACCTTGGGGAGCTGGCTGGGGCAGCACTGTGGGCACATGCCAAAAATCCATTTCTGTTCTGGATCACACCCAGCCCTCCCTGCAGCAGACACACATTAACCCTCCCTGCTCGTCTCCAACATGATCCCAGCCCTCCTGGTGTTTAGGAAAGGCAACATGGGTTTTCAGCACACCTGAGCCCTACAAACTGGGTGCCAAATGCCCCAGAAGCTTTGCAGGGAGCAGTATTTTTAATCTTGCCTAAAAGGCTGTCCATGCACTCCCCATTTCAGGGGAAAGGGAACCTCCGAGACTCCAATATCTTTAGTTCCAAGCAAAATCAGTGGGAGCTGTGCTTGGAGCATGTAAAATGCTGCCTACTTTCAAGAAGCCTGTAAAATAATCCTGCCTCCATGTCTCAAAGTCAAGGGACACTTCTGCCTCCCTACTCTGTGCCCTACTTTCTTAATCTAAGGTGGAAACATGCCCTGTATAACCGTGGGGCAGTAAACAGATTAATTCTTTGTGGTGGTTCTCTTTGATCACAGTGAGGCTTGCATGTACAATTGTCAGCAAGACAATTAACATGACTCATAATTAGTCAGGCATTTGTCCTTCTTTATAGGAAGGATTTGGGGTGCACTCACAAGCCACCATGCATCCACGGCAAACATTTCTCTAGGAAGTTTTTATTCCTTCCTATCTGCTGCATGTGCCCACCAGCACATCAACACACATTATGGCGTTACAGTCACATGTAGCAGAAGCAGTAAGAAACAAACCCATTTTCTTTAAAAAGACAATTATTTAATCTCCACGCCAAAAATGCCCACAAGGATTACAAATACTAAAAGCCATCCAGCATTCCTTGTCCTCACCAAAGCACCGGAGCCAACGCTCTAAATCACTGCCAGGAAAATATTCACTTTTAAAATTGCAATTTAATCTTCTAAATCACCTAGATTCTTGAGGATATCACCCTAAACCTACAGCTTAATCCCCAAACGGTAGGGAAGAGCAAAACCAAGCCTGTAACGAGACAAAACTACTTTTACATTTTTGAGAGATACCTCAGCAAGCCTTCAGTCCCCTGGCATGAGGCTTCTGGGTATAGAAGCTATTGATTGGTACCTCATTTCTGGCAAAGTTTAGCGAACCAGTTGACCTGATCCCTCCTTCCCAGGTGAGAAGAGTTCACACAGTGAACACACACTGCAGCACCGCTGCCACATGCCAGGCAGTGCCATGGAAGGGGAGGAACGCCGGAGTGGGACGAGGGCAATGGGCAGTCAGCAGGTGAGCAGGGAAGGGAGGGCTGAGCAGAACAGCTGCCAGCAGGATCACTGCCAGAGACTGCCTTTCACAGGGCAGCCCACAGCAGTGCTGCAGGGTGGTATTTAAAAGTCTGGACAGACATTTGTTGCTTCATGATTAGCTATGACATTATCACTTGCCTGGCCAGATAACAAGAAGGGCAGCGGTGTGACCTGCAGCCTGGAGAAAAAGGATCCACTTCAGCTTTATCTCTTCATTTCAACAGCCTTTTCTACTCACTTTCTACAGCTTGGACTTTTATACCTTTCTATGTAGCACAACCCAAACACTTTTTGCTTCCCAGAGAAAGCAAAGAGAGCAGCCTGTGGATTGTCCCACTGCCCTTATAACTTCGATAACAACACACAAAGGGCTGGTTCTCAAGCCGGTAGGAACCTGAGTATCCTCTGAAGTGAGTCTGCAAATGACTCTGCAGCAGGACAGCCTCCCTCTCCAGCTCCATGCAGATGCAAACATCTGCTTCTCTCTTCCACAGGCTCCTGTGACATCCAACCAGAGGCTCAGGGAATGCTGCTCCTCTGCTGTTCAGCATCACTGCTGATCACTCACAGCTCTGCTGCCAGCTCAGAACGGAGAGAGGGAAAGAGGGTGCAGAGCAAGTGAGAGGACAAAGAGGCAGCATATGCTGAAGAGGCTGGCAAAGGCTCTGCCAGATGTTCTCCAGAGAAACGAGCTGTGGATGTGTCTGACCTACCTGGGTAGAACACAGGATTGAGGTGCCACACTGGAGGCACAGCCCGGGGCCTGCAGCCAGAGGGGAGGACAAATTTGAGCTCCCACACCCACCTTTCTGCTGCCCTGCCCTCAGTAAGGCCCAGAGCCACTGATGGCTCCTGCAGGACACCTGTCTGAGCCCGACTGTACGACTTCTGCAGGACAGAAAACATCATAAATCCCCCCTGAGCTCAGGGGGCTGAGGCAGCAGAGCATCAATCCACCTTGTCTAGTCTTATTTATTTGATAATCTTGTCATTGGTCAACTGCCAGTGAACACACATGCCAAAAATATCAGAGAAGTGAGCCATGTAACACCAGCCATATAACACACCTCATAACTCTGGCACTGCTCTTTGACCAGCACTATTGCAAGGGGATGAGAATTTCTAAAAGACTCAAGAGTTTTCTGGTTTGGGGAAATTTGTCTTCAAATTAGATGCTGCATATATTGAGAATTATAGACTGGTTTGGGTTGGAAGGGACCTTAAGTTTCATCTTGTTCCAACCCCCCTGCCACGGACAGGGACAGCTTCCACCAGACCAGGTTGCTCAGAGCTCCACCCAACCTGGCCTTGGACACTTCCAGGGATAGGGCAGCCACAACTTCTCTTGGCAACCTGTGCCAGGGTCTCACCACCCTCACAGAAAAGAATTTCTTCCTAAAAAATCTAAACTACTCAATGGCAGACATTCACTGCCTTCAAGTTCCAATGGACACTTGGAATATTATGGATCACCCAAACTACAGGAAACACAGACATGGGCTCTGTACCAGCACTGGGCTCTACAGAGGAAAGCAAATTAAATCCTGCAACTCCAGCACTTGTAAGAGGTTACCTGGAGCAAGGATTGAGAATGATCTACAAAAAAAGAGTGTGGGAGGAAGAAATGCAGATGAGGTGTGATCCCCCTTTTTCTCTTTTCTTTCAAATCATGACCCTTCAAGCAGCGCAGTAAGAAAGAAAAAACAATGAAAAAAAAGAGCCTTTCACCATAACCCAAAACAAAAGCATGAAGCTGCCCCTTCAGCTATGTTTCTCGCTCCTCCTAAAATTCTCCAATAACATGTTTATCTAAAAGCTGCAACAGGAGCCTTTTAACCATTTCTGTTTATACAGTCCCCAGCACCCCAGTGAAGTGACCAGTGGCAAAATTTCAACCATTACTCACCAAATCTGGCTTTTTGAATGGGTGATTTCCTGTTTTGCTCTCACTGTGGGGCTGATTCAGACCTGCCCTGACGCCAACGGAAAGTGATTTCAGCCTTTATCAGCCCAATTGTGGAATTCCCAGATCACAGGCAGGAGTAGCACTGGTCTGACCACGAGCTCCTGAAAAAACTGGGAGGCTCCTGAAAAAACCTGGCTGTCAGGTCAGGAGAAGCCCAGCAATCCCTTCACTTCCTGTGTCACTGGTGGGTACCAGCTGGAAATGGGATGACCTTGGTGACCCACAAGAACAATATGAAAACCCATAAAGCATCAGCAATATATCAGTTACAATCCCAAAGCATCACTTCTTTAAAACCTCTTTAATAAGAGTGTGTTCTGCAGCAAATCTCTCAGTTCAACCGAAAAAAATGGAAGGTATTTTTCACGTGACTGAAAGCACACGGCTAAGAATAACAAACATTTTAATACTTTAGGATTTCTATTTGCAAAACAGAAGTCAGAAAGCCTAGATTTCCTACAAGGAAGAATACTAAATGCATCCATCTCACCTGGAATGCCATGGAGTTTGGGAAAAGCTATCCATCAGTTGTGACCAGGGCCATTAAAGATTTTTTATGTTTTTAATGCAGATTTTTGTTCTAAGGTTTTGAAAACAGTGCTGCACATTTAAGGCTCGGATTTCTAGAAAAAAAAAATGGTTTAAGGCTCTTCTGCCAATAAAAATGCTAACATGTTTTTTATAGAAACTTCCCTCACTTCCTACAGCAGAACAGATAAACTTTAAATTGTGTCATTTAATAACAGACAATTAAGTAGTATAAACACATTAAATGCAATACAAGCAGCTCAACGGAGCTGAATACACACAATACTCTAACAGAAACAGCAGGTTTCTGACACTTCCACAAATCAGAAATTTTGACAAACACTTGTTCCCCTCCTTTGTGAATATTTTTCCTCCCTGGTCATTCAGCAATTCCAGATCAGTAATTTTACTGAGGTTTTTTTTTTTCCAAATGCCCAAATCCTGAGTTGAGGGGAGATAGATGAGGTGTTTCAGATGGGTGTGAAAACATTAACTTCGAGGCACATTAGCAGTAAAAGTGACATTTCTCAGCATCATTCTAAACCAGCAGTGCTTGTCATGCCCATATCCTCAATTCTCCATCTAGGAACTATCCCATAAGGTTAAAATTACAGCTGTCAGTTGGAAATATCTATACACACACTCCACTTTTAGGATTTTTTTAGGTCCTAAAGAAAAACACAGAAGTGGTTACTCCAACATTTTATTCTTTTTCCCCCACCCCCTCTTTTTGCCTTGGAGAGATTTTTTCTTTTCAGGTTGTTTCCTCTGTTCCAAAGGCACAACAAATCAAAACTTCCAAGCACAGCCGTGCAGATGAGGAGGTGAAATGGAGGTGATGTTTGTGAGAACTGTCACAATAACCTTTCTCACGTCACCTTTTCCCTTCCCGCCCCAACTGCTGCTTCATTTGTTATGTCCATTGTCCTCAGTGATTAATGCTGCCCTTCCCTCCCTCTGTGCCACCAGGCAGGCAGAATTTGGAGAGGTTTGGCAGGACTCCTTCAGGCCCACCAAAGAGCTTCCCCTGCTCCCTGAATGCCACCACGTGCCACAGCTGCAAGTCCCCAGCTGACCCAGAATCAGGTTACCTGCAGCTGTATAAACCTGCCAAGAGCATACAAAGCCTTCTGGCAGACTTTCAGCCCCTCAGGATTTCCCTCAAATTCCATAAGCAGCTCCAGCATCAGCCTAAAGCAGCCTCTGATTTTTTCTTGACCTGAGTGCCCAGCGTGGGCTGGGCTCTGCTCTAGAGTGACAGGAGCCACGCTCCAAGCACTGAGGAGCTCCCCGCTGTCTCCTCAGGAAAACCTCAGCAAGGTTTCCCTTCCACCCCAAAAACAGGCACTGGCCGTCACTGATATGATGTTTCAAACACTCTGTACCTACAGGGCTCAACCCTTTTTAGGGAAAGAAATGCCAAAAATACCCAAGAGCTGTGGCATCTTGCCCAAAACATCCCGGCTCCTGGGTCTGGTCGGGAGACTTTGTGCATCTCTCCCGGTTGTAAATGAATGGAATTCTCATGGTCAGGCTGTAAAACACAAAGAGACCTGAAAGCCCCTGTTGCTGAAGCCAAGTATGGCCCAAATGACGAGCAGGCACCCTGAGGGAGGGACAGGTTACAGTCCCTCCCCAGCAGAGTTTGGGAAGGAGCTTGGCTTTGATTTAAAAATGCCCTTCTTCCTCCTTCCAGCTTTGAAAGGACGGAAGGAGCAACATGGCACACCTCCCCTGCAGCCTTCAGAAGCACTAATTCTGCTTCTCGAACCTTTACTTTATCTTCCCAAGGGACAATAAATGTGGAGGCATAAACTGGGAGCAGATGGAGCAGGATGTTGGACTGTCAGCTCCCATTAACCCTCCCGGGGCTCCCCACACAGCCTGGCCACGCCAGAGCAGGAGCTCCTCGTCTGTGCCAGGGCTCCTGACAGTACAACACCAGTCCCAACCAGGTGTGACCATGCTGACAGCCAGGCAGTTATTGCTACAGGATGGCTCTGCCCATAAATCACCAGGTCTGGTGTGGTCTGACTTGTTTTTAAAGTTGTCAGGAGACTGTAACGGGGCTGCAGAGCAGGACAGCAGTGAACGGTTCCATGGGAGGCAGAGGTGGATTTGCAGCCTCCCAACCCTCTTCCCTTCAAAAAATGCAAGTCACTGCTGAGGACTGAGGACAAGGAATCTGTGATGTTCCTCTCTGTTGTCCCATGCAGCTGTAAAAAAGCAAATTTTGATGACCTACCCTCTTAGCACTTTCCAGTCCGAGGGAAGGGGACTACAGGCATCTGCAAGCCAGGGAAATGCAGCAGAAGACTCCCTCAGGAGAGTGGAGTTCTCTCCAGCTTCTGAGAAAAAGCAGTTCTGAGAAAAAAACACCCAGCCCAAACCTCCTGTCTGGGAAAACCAGACAGAACACATGAAGTGTGATGTTTAATAAACACCAAACAAAGCAAGCCTGGAGACTCCTGCTTTACTACCACATTTGCTTTTCTCAGGCTTTCAGGAGTGTGACAACTGGAGCACAACAGGACACTCACAGAGATTCAGAGTTATCCTCCTTTCAAAAAAAACCAAAAAAACCCCCAAAAAACAAAACAAAACAAAACAAAAAACAAAACAAAAAAACCAAACAAAAAACAAACAAAAAAACAAAACAAACCAAAAAAAAAACAGGGATAGCTGGAGAATCTGTTGTATTGACTCAGTACCGCTGTACATCAACCAAACCCCCCTACACAGTCAAACACACCTTCAGATTGATGCTTCGCTTGAAACAGATGCAGAGCCTTAGACAGTTTGGAAAGCAGAACTCTGGAGACACAAAATGTTCATTTGGCACCACAAGCTTTCTCCAAGCCTCTTTCCCTGTCGGCTGTTTCCTGTTTAATCACCAATACACGTTACCCAAGTTTTGCAAACTGGAGAGCAACACACCACCACACTGCTGTTATGAATAGAAGGAATGTAGCCATGTTGAGGAGAAACACCAAATAGAGAACAAAAAAAAATAATTTCAGCATATCTGGTGATCACCCCAGTCTGAAATAAGCCATGAGATCCAGCAGCCCACAAAAAGAACCTCATTTTTCAAGCACGCAATGAAATATCCCTCAAGGTCGTGTATACTCCACAGAATTAATAAGAAATGCTTTGGCAGAAATTCACATGGCACAGGAAGGCAGAATTGAAAGGAGGTATTTAAAGGAACAAGAAGGGGAAGAGGTTACATTTTTCAACTCCTAAACCATTAAGACACCTCTTCCACTGTGCAAGGGATCTGGAGAAAGGCTTCAGTGAGGCCAGCAGATGACAGTAAGAGAGACCTTATCCAGTCTCCATCCGCTGACAACCAGCACAGCCTTCAGCACCTTCAGCCCTGACTTCATCACTGCAGCAAACTGATTGCTTGTGACAGGTGACAGAGGACACAGGAGGACAAGAAACACTCGGGGCAGGCGCCTTCTCCTCAGTCCTGCTGACCACGGTGTCAAGTGTTCCTGAAGCCTCATGCCAGCACTTCCACAGAGCCCAAAGAAGGAGACAAGTGTGCAGAGTCAGGGCTGGCTGGATTACCGAGGCTGATGGATGTCCTGGTTGTTTGCATACTGAGAGAAACTCGAGTGTTTCTGGTGGTGGTTCTTTGTCCTTGCTCCCAGCAGCTCAGTCCTTGCCTTCCAGCTGTGATTGTTGGTCACACACAACCCCTGCCCTGAGGTGGCCTCGCTGACAGTCCTCTGTGTAACCCACCCGGTAACACTGGCCATGAAGGGCTGTCCCTGATGAAAAGGAAGCAGGAATATTTCATGCTGAATTCCAGATGGGCTAGTTTGTAGGTCAGACAGGCAGGAACACTGGTTATTACTTGTTTCTCCCACCTTTACTACTAGTTCAAGCCTAAGTGAGTTTTATTCCACCTCAGAAGCTGAACTGGAAGGGAAATTAAACACTGGGCAGTGTTCCTCTAAGTTTCAGTAGAAGGATTAAAGATAGTGCACACTGTAAAGACAAAATAATGCTTGGAGTGGTATTAAGGAAAGAATTTAAAGTAAACCCTTTGAATTCACCTCTATCCTTTCCAGTAAACTGAAGAACATTCTGGAGTCTCAGGGCTACTGGTGTGTTTGCAGGGGTAAGAAAGTTATAAGAGAAAGGAAAGATCCCGAAATAGTTATGAACAGTTAATTTAAGCCCAACTGCAGGGAACATTTTGAGGAAACCAGAAGGCTCCAGAGATGAACAGTGAGTCACTGAGCTCTTTGCTTGCAGGCAGTCACTGCTAACCCAGCCTGGGTAGTCCCAGCAGACCCTGCTGTCACCTGCTACGGTTTGAATCAAATGGGTCCTCAGCAGCCTCCTCTGGAGCCCCTCACTCCTGTGCTGCAGGCAGGACCATGGCAGGGAGAGCTCCTTGCCTCTCTCTCCACGTGGATCAGTTTAAAGCAGGCAGGACTGCTCCTTTACACACTGGGACTTCTGACAAAGGCACAGCGGCCTCTGGCAAGGCTTTCCTAACATCAGCTCCACACACCTTACTCTGAGGGCAGAAAGTTCCACGT
This sequence comes from Pipra filicauda, assembly GCF_003945595.2. NCBI lineage: Eukaryota > Metazoa > Chordata > Aves > Passeriformes > Pipridae > Pipra > Pipra filicauda. The sequence goes on along the minus strand of NW_024104953.1, from coordinate 748,465 downwards.
GGAGAGAACCTGAAGCTTTGGAAATATCAGACACACAGAGCCAGGCCAGAATGTCACTCTGAAGCAGCAATGATTAAAGTTTACCACAATGAAAGCTGTTCTGGCCTTTTGCATCCCCATGCAGAGCCCAGCCATGGTTGCACCCTGCTGAGAAAGCTTCCCACTGGTGGGAATTTTGCACGCTGCAGAGGCCACAGAGCAGGCTCGGCACCACACTGCTCTCCACAGGGGATGCCAAAACACCCCATTTGTCTGCTCTGCTTGTTCCCAGGGATGCTGCTTTGGGAGCTGCCAGTATTTGCCAAGGAACTCTCACCAGGAGCAACTGAAACCTTTCGCTTTCTTCCTATCATAGCTGGCAACAACCCCTTAAAGGCCGACATCAGCCTTGCATTAGTCACACGGCATCCTCAAAACCTCCTGAAGGCTTCTTCCAATGTTCTACAGATCAAAAGCATCTGCTCCAAATCACCTTTTAGCTGGTCATGGGATCACACCTGAAATCCCCTTGCCTTTATTTATCCAATTTTCTGTGTTTTATCCGTAAAGCAACTGAGGTCACACCACTTGGAGGCTTTACCATTAACCATATTGCTTTTCAATCACGTGGTTCCCTGGCTGCTTTCAGCATTAGAATAAATGCAACACTGCCTTAAAATGAGGAAGGGCCAGCGTTTGACCAAACTTAGATCAGTTAAGTACATTCCAGTGCCTGTCACAGGGCCCTACAAGCCACAGCCCCGTGTGGCACCGCTCAGAGCACAGCAGTGGTCACAGATTGTCTTGCTGCTGCTTTAACTTCCTACATCTCCACAACAACTGAAGAACAATTTTTTTTCCTAAGACTATGGAATAAATTAAAAAAACCACAAAGCATATTTTCAGTTACATCATCCAAAGTATCTCAAAGAGGTATCAACAGAGAGTGGACATTCAGGAAGAGAGAAAGGAAGTACTATTAATCCCCACATTAAGAGACCAAGACCTAACCTTGTTCTGCTTTAAGTGAACCTTTCTTGTTTACCCAGGGAGTCTGTATCTAGCCTGGAAAACAAGTCCAACTCTCCTAATTTCCAGTCCAGCCTCTTAGCCACAAAACAGACTTCCTTCCAGCTAATAAAGGCTTACAGCAATTTTAGTTCAACATTAGCACGCAGGCAATTCAGGACTTTCATAGCAGGAGACAGAGAACAGATGTACATAGAAAATTAAAAAAAAAAGGATAGATAAAAATGCTATTTTAGTTCTTTTTAAACATTTTTTTTCCGGCCCTTCAGCCCACCCTCTCCTGCCACCACACAGGCAGATAAATGGGTCTGATGTCCCCACATCACGTACACGCAGCTTGTTTCACTCGCTGCACTGCTGCAACCCCACTGAATTCATCTCCATCTTTGTTCAGGGAGACAAACGGAGTGAAGCAAACCCCACTAATGAAAGTCAAAGGAAAGTCAGCTGATTGCAGTCATGTCCATTAGTTTTTAGGGCTTTCAGGGCGCTGTGGAAGTGCAGGTCCCTTCCCGGGAGCTGACCAGCCACTGCAGACTGGGGACTGCGACATTCTCCCAAGTAACCAAAGTTACTGGACGTTACCTATTGCCTGTATTCCCACTCATGGAAGCATAACCTAGAAATCCAGCACGGGCTTGAGCTTCCCAGAGCCAGGCTGGATTTCAGTCAGTACAAATTAGTCCTAAAGTGAGAAGCTGCTGTCAAAGAAACAAAGTGATGTTGCCCCGAGAGGACAGGAATGCACAGGGCTGTGTCCCTTTGGTCAGAGGTGACTCTGGTGGCACTGCACTGCAGCTCAAGTTTGACAGACAGAGTTGCATGCAGCCTATTTCCAGAAAACACACAGAATTTCAACTCTAGGCTGACCTGACATCATGGTTTGCAGCAAGCCCAGCAGCCTGTCTGGGTCCAGAGGGTGCAAAGTGACAGCTGGAAATCTCCAGTTCACATCATGCCTGTCCCCAAAAAACCTCCACAGTCCTGGGCAGCACATGGAGAATGTTGCCCCAACGGGGTGATGTTTATTTAGATGTGCAAAATACATTGTCAAGACAAAAATACTGAGTGTATCTGCAGATACCTACACTTGGAATGCATCTGTTACAGCCCCAGCTCAGGATCTGCTGCATACCTGGGAGTGCTCTGCGAGTCCTGCCAAGCCACTGTGTATCCCAAAGAGCTGCTGTCCTGTCAGCAGTGTTTGTGTCTCCAGCTGGATGGAAACCCAGAATCACACCTGGCCCCAGTCCAACAGCAGTGAACATCATCTGCAGACTTCCAGGCATCACCAACTTGTAAAGTTCGAGTCAGAGCCCGTGGTATGCAAATGCCATTTTTTAAAAGGAGTAATTTTAAACACTTCTAAACATTTCTATGAAACAACTGGTAAAACTCCTTCAGAATTGCATTCCTACACAACAGAGCAAATTTTACACATCAGGAAACACACTTTAATAAATGTTCCTTTATGGGGTCTGTTCACTGGTACTTTTATAGATCAATCTTACCACATATTTCTTTCAAAGAGAAATAAAGGCAGAAGGTAAATAATGGCTCCCCAGCCATTTCTTTAGGAGAGGGACTGCCTTCACAGCACTGCACACAGGGCCTGTAGGAGGGAAATCAGGGCTTTTATGCAGCAAGCACAAACAGGCCAATTTTAACATATGCAGCACTCAGGATTCCAGATGGTTTCGGGGAAGGCAGAGGGGATCAGCCCTGCTAAAAACCCCACGGGGAATCCTAATGGCTTGTGATGCACTTTGGCAGGACTGCCCAAAGGCTCATCTGGCCTGACCTCCACCCCAGCACCTTTTCCTCTTGGGCAAGTATTCCTCAAGATTTGCACAGCAGGAAGCCCGGACTGGACACAGAAGGCTTTGCTGGAGGCTTTGGAATTTCATAGCAGGATGGATCTGGGATGGGAGGCCCAACCCTACATGCAGAAAGAGCCCCATGATACCAGGGAGACATCTGGGAATTGAAGATATCAGTGATGCCAAGCAGTTTAAACACAGCTCTTCTAACACAACCCTCAACATCAGCCTGTGCTGAGCAGGAAAGCTTCCACAGTGCCACGCTAACTGCAGAGACAGGAGGAATGACAGAGCTGAAATGCAGCAAGAGCAGGACAATTGTTAGCTGAAAACAAACAAAATTACCCTTGTCAAAGGCAGATTGTATCGTTTTACAGTCTGGTCATAAAGGAAAAACATTTAATTGTGCATCCCTCAAATGAACTAGAATAACATCACCTAATGTGCATAATTTAGATGCAAGACTTCATACGCAGGATGAGCCAAAATCACAACAAAGTAGGGGAAAAAAAACAAACATTCTTCAGCAGAGCAGATGAAAAGCTGTACAGGTACATGCAGAAATGTGTTTATTTATTAAATTCTTATAACTTATTAATGGTTAAGTGTACAAATGATATCCATTTGCATGGAATGGACCAAAACAAGCCTTCCATGATCTGGGAGCCCTGGGCTGAGCTGTGCCATCCATGGCTGGGGGAGAGCACAAGCAAACTCCCACTCTGCAGCACTACTGCAAAGTCTAATTTTTCTCAGGGGCTGTTGCTGTGAAAGACCTTCAGTATACTTGATCTCATTTACTTAAAAAAGACTGTCAGAAAGACTTGTCAGCAACTTCTTGGAAAGGCAGCAGAGGGAGGGGAAGCAGATTGTTAACATTAGAATATCACCTTCCATCTGGATGTGTTCAACACAGGATCAGATATAAGATTTGGACGTAAATTTGAAGTCCTTGGTCTCATGCCCAGATTAAACCTGAACTGAAGAACTTGAAGACATGTTCTTGTCTGTGGGATGGAGCATGTTAATAAAAGCTCCAAACACTCAGGCAGTTTCACTGCTTATACTCCCTTTCACTTCTTTAAAAAAACCAAATGTTAAGTACATTTAGAAGAGAAAAGAAAACTATAAAAAGCCATTAAACACCTACAAGCTCTACTGTACACTGAAAAGAGGAAAAAAAGAAGAAAGGGAATAGACAGAAGTCATCTCTGAAATTCTGCAGTTTCAAACAGTCAGCTAATAAATGGATTTATTGATAGGCACCAGCTGAAAGGAAGTACAGGACTGCTGCTTATTTAGTGAGGATCTCAGTCCCAGTCTGTGCTTTTGAATGGCAGGATTGGTTTAAAATGTACAGTGGAAGGATGGATAACACAACACAGTAACTCCTACTTGGCATGGGAGCATTTTGAAGAGATACTTATAATATAAAGGAACTGAATGTTGCACTCAATGAGGTGACTTATTATTGACAAACTGTGTCTTAGTGGCAGCATTTGAGTGACTAAAATGGATGTGAATTCCAAGGGGAATGCACAGCTGCCTGTGAAATCCTGTGTTTTAAGAAAAGAGGATATTTTGGCCTCATCACATCACACTCATCAGGAATTCCCCACTATCCTCACAGCCACCAGTTTCCCTGTCTCCTCTTTTCCCCGCTCCCTTGGGACTACTTTACCTAACAAACAACAAATAAACCCTGCACTGATTTTTGATGGGAGTGTTTTTCAAAACATTAGTTGGTTCCATTAAACAGGCTCAATATTTAATGCACGGGGGGGAAAAAAAAAAAGGTTACTTTTGCTTGAAAAGATGAGAAATACAATTAATTCAGCCGGTCTGCCAGCTAATTCCAGCCTTTTCCAAGCAGCAGGACCTGTCCAACACACTGATCCTTCCCTAAACCAGCTCTTCAGGTGCACTCACAAGTTGGTCTCTCACAACAACCACAAATGAGCAGCACAATAAGTTTACAGTGATTCATACTGGGGATTAAAAAAAAAAAAGGACAACATTCTTCCTGCCAACAAAGGAAAAAGCAGAAAATCTATCTCCAGCCCCTCGGAGCTGGGAGTGTTTCCTAAACTCATTTTTTATGCTAGAGCATAAAACTTTGAGTGAATTTTTAAAATAAATTATTTCTAAGTTTTAAATATTTACTGCCAACACCACCACCCAACAGTAAGCTGCCAGTACTCATCTGAAAAGACATAATCCTTGTTTTGCACTTGCCATAATGAATTCCTGTGTTTGTTTTCTTACGAAAGTAAACAGGTAGTCAGAGTAAGAGCAAACCAGATTTTTCTGGATGGAAGGAGTGATTTGGTGGTGAGTTACTTGCTCTCCCCACTTGTCCTTTGTGAAGGGAGAGGAAAGAAAAAGCGAAATTCTGATCAGAAAGCACTAAAGATTAAAACAAGAATTAAAAAAACCCAAACACTTCCTAAACCAACCACATCCTTTGCTGTGGCATTTAACAATATCCATTCTTCCCACAGCAGCTGGCACTGCTAACTTATCCCAGAAAACCCTGTCCTTCCCCAGGCCAAGGCAGGACATGGCCAGGGCTCACCTAAAAGGAAAAGCTGCAGCACGAGAAGCCCTTGCCCTGGGTTAGGGGAAGAGTTGATAAGGGAGAATTTTTCTCACAGGAAATTTTGATAAAAATAACTCTCAGACTTCTATTAAAAAAAAAAATTCTTGGGGAAAAAGGAAACATTTTCCCTTTGGCAGTTCCAAAAAAAGGGAACAGTTCCATGTTCTCCAGCGTAACTGTACATATTTCACATGAAAACAGAAGTGTTTTATAAAAGCTGTCTATTTGAAGAACTAAGCAATCTCTGTTAAAAAATTTAACATCTGAAACCACTTGGAGAGAACAAGTTCTACCAGCTCCTTGGAAAGGCAGGAGTAACCTGAGAGTAAAGCTCTAAATGTACAAGAGATCACACTCAGAAACACTATTTTACAGGAATTAGGCAGGAGAGATGGCAGCTAAAATAAGAAATAACTGCTGGAGCCACGGGATGTACACTGTCTGGGTAGCTAAGCCAGATGCAGAGTGTTTCTCTCTTTCTTTCTCTCTCTCAATTTTTATTATTTTATTCCTAGAACAAGTGTAGCAAAAGGAATGACAGAAGCCTTGACAACGAGAGGTGCCAGCCCTCAGTGCAGCAGTGGGGTCTGGAATGGGCCATAGGATTAACCATGCAAATAAGTGGGAAAAAAAAATCCATGTTTCAAGGCAGGAGTTTTTTCTCCTTATGAAAGGTAGAATGGAAAGAGTTGGAAGAGATCCACAGGATCACCAGGTCCAACCCAATGATCTATATATGACTAAAATGGCACATCTCAGCACAGCGTAACACATCAGTGCAGCATAAGGTTTATTTTGAAGCATTTTAAGATCCTGAGGGGAAAAAGTATTCTCTGTGTAGGGAAAAGTGTTCTCCGTGTGTTCTCTATTACCGTGACAATGTAAAGCTAAATTTTAAATCTTCTAAAGTACACTTAAACGACAATATTTCTCAAGCTCATTTACAGCATTAATTTCATTTTTTCAGCCAGCACAGGGGACTGTTTGTGTGTCTATGCTCATGAGGATAAAACAGAACCCACATTAAGAACAGTTGTGCCAGACTTCTTTCCACTATGAGAGAATATTGCCCTTCATATGTAATTTTAACAGGGATTATATATTTCCGCTTTTTTTTTAATTGATTATATATTTCCAGTTTTTTAACCGAAAAGCCAGGCTTGGTCACCAATCACTTAAAACACAAACACCTCAGTCCCTGCCCAAAGTTTTCTTATGTCAAGGGACACACAAAGTGCCGTGAACAAAAAACCCACCCCAAGCAAAGCTCCTGGAAATTTTGGTACTGATTTTAACAGAGCCTGAATTTTCCCCTATTTCATCCACATCATCCAGCTCCCTTTTATTCCCATCCAGGCTCTGCTCCAAGCTGAAGCATTAACCTTGCAGTCTAGGCATGCTGAAGGTACTCATGGAAGAAGAGGATGTTTATTGTAGGCTCAGGAACTTCTCGGCACTGAGAAGGACTTCAGAGCTGCAGAGCAAACATTCCACCGGCTCTTACCTCCCTGAGAGCTCCTCCAAAACCAACAGATGGACACAGTTTACAAAGCAACTGTCACTGCTAAAGAACAGAGTGAAATTAGCTTGGGTGCACTGGGGCTGTTCCTTGTGATGTGGAGTTGTTTCACCACCCAGATTCGTTTAATCAAATTGGTTTTAACTCATTCCCCTCGGGAAGGGCATGGACACAACTCCATCCCTACCCAGGAACAGGTTAAACATAATTATAACTTCTATTCTACATCCTGATATGGGAAAATGTGTCTGAACCGGGACATGACAGTCACTAAAAACACACCAGTTGAATTGAACCAGACCATCAACCCTTATCCTGCTCTGCTTAAAACTTCTGCTTGTTTTCATCACCAGCAGCTCTGGACCACTGGGGACACCTCAATTTGCAAAGCAGAGAGTGCTGCTCAAAAGGAAGACAATTTTAGTAGAGCACCTGAGATTTAAAGGATTTGTCAAAATCGCCAAGAAGCATCAATTCCCAGCCAAAAAAAAAAAAAAAAAAAAGGTGACTTCCACATAATTTAGTTGCTTTATCCTCTCTGCTTTGACAGGCAAACTTGTGCCATAAACAAAGCCCTTGTAAAGTGTGATTGTTTTCCATCCTTCATAATTAGTCCTTGTACTCCCTGATTTGTCAGCTTGGTATTAAAGAATAACAATAATTTTCTATTCTAACGTGGCGCTCTAAAATCATCTAACAGTTCCTCTTTGCTACTGAATGATAAGGCACTGCACTAATTAATTGCATTCCCTCTGTTTTGGGCTCCATAAAAACTTTAGCAGAGGTTTCAAAGGCACAAAAGGACATTTAAACAGCCCACACTCCCTAGGAAAGAGCTGTGAGTGACTTGGAAAAGCCCTTGCTAAAACAAATGGCCACAACAAATGAAGTTCTGGTTTAAAAGGACTTAAAAATTCATGTCCAGTTACATCTAGCACTTGAATTCTAAAGATGCTCACTCCTTCAAATTTGTTGGATTTAAACACACTGCAGTTGGTAACATTTCTCCCTCACTAGTTGTCCCGTAAATAAAACGGTTCAATATATTTCAAAATTAATATGCAAAACTAAACAATAGAAAGTAACTAATTATTTCCTGGTTTATCCATAAATACAGGATGGAGTTATATTCTGGCTACCAAAAAATATTATAAAATCAAGAAAATTAGAAGAAATATATCCAATATGAAACAAAACTGCAAAAGCAGCAAAGTCAGAAAATTGAGATGCATTAAGGTACAAATTCCTTATTCATAAGTATTTTCTCTAATAGCCCTAATAATGTCTGGGGGGGGGTGAAGTAAGGCAGTGCAATCTGTAAGCTAAGAAATGCTGAGAACAATGTCAGGCTTATTTAATAAAATGTGAAACAACTGTAATTTAATGCATTATAAAACAGGTTTAGTTTATTTAAAGATGATTTAATGCAAGAAGGTAAAATAAGGGATATATAATCTGCACCTCTTATCCTACAAGTATATATGGTCTCCTGTCAGCACTTCTCTTTCTTACATAATTAGGATGTAGGAAGCCTTTTAGTGGGACACCTACGTAAATATTAAATTAGGACATTTATTCTTCTCAGTTATTGCAGTCAAGTCACTGGAAGAAATCATTTAACTTTACAAGTGCAGCGTTAATCAACCTCTCAAAGTAAAGGCACTGCACGAATGCATCGTGCTCCCAGATTTAACCTGGAAGCTGAAGTCCAAATAAATATTTTTCAAAGGCTGTGGAATATTGCAAACATCATTTTGAGATTCCCATTCAAGGAGAAGTCAACACCAAGGTGTCTGTATCCCAAGGTGTCTGTACACTTGGCACACTAATTGTCACACTCTGCAGTTGCTACACAAATCCCCCGTGTCTAAAGCAGGCAAATTATTTAGCCCCTTGAAAATGTAAATTCTAAGCACTGTAAAAGAAAGAAGTTTATGCCTATTTCTGTTAGACAGACTGTTGCCATAGATAAATGCTCAGTTAGAGGAGAAATGCCACAATGAGAGGCAGACACAGACAGCTCACAGCATCTCCATCAAGTCACCAGGTCAGGGATTTGTTTCCTTCAGCCCCTCTGAAAGCCAGAGCTTTCCCAAGACTGATCAACACCCCAGGGCATTCAGTACTCCAGCTCTTCCCACTAAACTGGCAGATGCTCCAGGCACTGCCTTCATTCTAAGGAATGTTTTGTCCCATCCTCGATCTTTTTTTGCTCATTTTTTAATGAATAAACCAACAGTGTCTTGTGGTTTGATTAAAAAAAAAATAAATTAGTTCTCATCAAGTCTTCACTCACAAAGAAAACACTGCCAGTGAAAGTATGGCCTTGCATATTTGTTGAGCAGCACACATAGAAAATCCAAGGTGTGTCAGTGGAGCCCAGTTTCAGAACTGAGAGCAGGGGATGGCTCTGGTGAGCAAAATGCAGCAGATAAACAGGGCAGAAAATTCACAACTGACACCAAGGGCTTTTGTAAGGTGAGGAACCACAATGTTATCTAATAAAAATACCAGCATCCCTCCCCTCAGTGCAGCATTACACACTTGTGCTGGAACACTCAACATGCTCTGAGCAGATCCAGCGCTGGAAAGAAAACACAGGCCCAAAGGCACTGGAATGCTGTGAAAAATTGCTGATGTTCTCCCAGCAGAACTAACAGACTCCCACCCTCTTACACAGCACTGCTCCTCTCCCTGGTTTGGGCACAAGAAACAAAGCAAACCCAAAGCATTTAAAACGCCTCAAAACCAGGGTTTTTTTGTCTGCATCACCCACACAGAGAAGGACCAGCTCTGAGGAAGCCCACGGAATTGCTCCATTTTCACTCTAGGGGACAAGAGGGTGAACTGTGGCACTTTCCCCTCCCACACAGGTATTGATAAATACAATGTGTGAAGGCTCAAACTGAAGCATGAGACTGTTTGCCTCTAACAAGAGCCTTGTGCTCTGTTCCACTGGCCAGCCAGCCACAGCCCTGCCTGCTCCCAGTGTCCCAGCACAACAAATGCCATCTGCACGCTCCAGACTCCCAGAGGCTGCTGTGTCCTGGACTCACCTCCACGTGCAGAGGAGCAAGGCTTACACCAAGAGCCTCCACTCCAGGTCTGCACAGCAATCCTTGACCTACAGTAAGGAAGAGCTGCCTAGGGAATGCACTGGAGCAGCACAGGCTGGCCTGACCCAAGGCTCTTGTTCCCAGCAGCTCAATCTGGCCTCGGCGAGTGCAGTATCCTACTGAACCAGGAAAAAACAACTTTTCCTTTCTGAACTGTGCTAATTCCAGCTGAGCACTAAGCAACTATTTAGAGATCTAACCAGCTGGGCCCAGTCTAGACGTGACTAAACTCCTGCCTGTGCCCAAGCAAAGGTCTCCAAACCGGGCTGTGGAGTGAGGGAGAGGGCAGAGAGCTGCCAGCACGATGCCCTCGGGGGGAACCCGCTAACTCTGCATTTCACACCACGGGAAACCTCCTGCTTGCATCAATTCCGGGGACAGACTGCAAAGCACATCCACCTTAAGAAGTTTCTCGTGGAGAAGAGAGGATGGTTGGGTAAACAGCTCAGCTGGAGGGAAGCACTGGGTTATTTGTCGCTCAGCATGGCTGTGCCATTTTAAAGGCAAGACCAGCTTCAGGATTTTGTCTGTTATTACAATAAGGCTTTGCCCATGACACAGCTTAATTGCTTTCAGCTTTGTGTAGACACTAGGATGAAGTAAGACTACGTTTAATAAACTCTGACATAACACCTCATCAAGAAATATGCTTATTTATAGACAAACTGATCCTAACGATTTCTGGGTTTGCTCTGTCAACCACAGCAAAACAAAATGAGCCATACCAAGAAAAACAAAACATCTTTAGGCAGGCACAGCAATGTCTGTCAGCACAAGGTGATAAAAACAGGGTTAAAGATCCTTGTGCCCTCCCATCTCTTACTGCTGTGAGACAAAAGCAGTGAGTGCTGGCTTGGGCACGATACAGAGCAGTCCCTGCCCTGAGGTTACAAATTAAAGCAAGAATTACGGAGGGAAGACAAAAGTGTTACTTTTACTCCACTCTTGGGGAAAAGACCACAGATGAAGTGAATTGACCAAGGTAAAGCCAAGGCTTTGCAGCTGAAATGAAAACAGGACTTTGTGTTCAGCTCTCTTGGGTATTGACCCACAAGACCAAACATCTCCTCACAAGCAGAGTGCAGTTCTAAAGGTGTATAATTTTAGCTCTGTACCTTTTATTTTGGGAAGGTTCCTCGTTAATCAAGAGGAATGCATGACAATCATTCACAATGGATAAAGACTCTGAAGAAGAGAAGACACATAATCATCTCAGCAAATGATGGACGACTTGCTAAACATTCTTCCCCTTTATTATTCTATCGGGAAATGCAACCCTCCTACAAGTCAAAATACCAGGATCATGCACAGTTACAGTAATGGCAAAGTGTTTCTTTCTGGCATCTAGTCCTGCCAACAGCACCACTAACAACCCAGGGAAACAACATATATTTCACACACAGCCAGCACAAACACACGGAAAACAGGATCTGGAGAGATGGGAGACTTATATCAGCCTGGAAGAGTCCCTGTTGTCTGATCATCCACACACCATGAGACAACTGGCCCAACCCAAGAAAGGGAATGGAACATGGGAATTCTCCACTGACAACACTGAAACAATTTTCTAACAAGCAAACAGAAAACTCCAGGATCTGCTTCTATTAGTGGGTGAGAGTGTGATGAACAGATGGGGTGATGCAGGGAGGAGGATCCCCGTCACGACAAGGAATGGATGATTCTCTTCAGAGATGACAAGACTGTCAGCAAGAGTAGCTGCCAGACAGGGCTGTGCTGGATCTGGTCTGGTCAAGGTAACCATCCTATAAAAAGAGCAGAGGCTTTTACAGGCAGGTGCAGGGGTGGATTAAGGAGTAGGAGACGCCAACCCTGCCCCACTTGCCTGGTAAATCTCCCAGACAGCTCCGCACTTTCAAAGGCAATTGTACGTGACGCAGCTCTTGACCCATTTCAGGATTTCAAGGCCACCATGTCACCTATGGCTGTGGCTGTGACTGCTGATGGGTGCAATTATCACACACTAATAGGCTTTAAATTCTCCTCTCAGGTCAGAGATCAACTGCTGTGATTGCCTCTAAACGGGGGAAGCCCTGCGGCACAGGGACAGATCTGCAGGACGGTATCTCACCGCTGCAAACACCTCACAAATTAACCAATAAAGGAAGGCATAAACCTTCCCTGCCGTGCCATTGTTCAGACTCACAACTTAGGACCCCAGTTTACCAGTTCTCATGCCAGCATTTCCCCTGGACACCCAGGAAGCCCACAGAAGAACACCCAGCTCTCTGGACAGCGGGAGCTCCTATCCCGATTCCACTGATGCCTTGCAAACACTGACTTCCACGCAGGGCCCCGCTCCCAGGGTGCTGAAGTCAGAGCCAACATTCCTGTAAATATTTTGAATCTGGGAATTCAGCATTCTTCCACTCCTCTGCTGATCATTTGCAACACTGTCTTAAAGTGAGGCACTAACACATGATGATGCAAAACCAAAAAGCCAGACCGAGTCCAGCTGCTGTTGGGAATGGTCAGGATCAGGGCACACAATATGGTGTGAATCCCCCTGGATTCCTGCTTGCCAAACAGAATGCCAGCTCAGCTGGAGCAGGATGCCTGGGAGGCTTCATTCTATGTACTTCTAACATTTTTATCTGCCAGGATATTTTCAGGCTATTTCTTCCTGGAGTGTCCTGAAAGGAATATATCAAAACATAAGGATTTTTTTCTTGAGGGTTGAGGTTTGCTCCAAAAACCATCAGTGAGGTCAAAGCAAAATTTTGTTAAGCTCTAGATTGAGTCTTTGGGGAAACAGCAGAAGAAAGAAAACGTAACACTTGCATACAACTTCTCAAACAAACCTGTGCCTGTCCTCTGCTAAACATTTCTGGGACATCACCACCATCACTCACGAGATCTCCTCATGTTGGATCACAGTTACCTACCAATAGAAGATCTTTATTAATGCACTTACTAAGTGGTGTATCTTCTGATTTCAACTTGTTCCTGTCTTCTGGATGCCAAGACCCCAGCTGATGTTTTACTGAATACTCTGAGCAGCTGAGTGGTAAAAGGACCCCTCCTGCACATCCTCAGCGGCTGCTGGATCAGTCCTCCAAGAGGCACCTGGTTTTCAGGAATGATTCCTGCCCACACACCAAACTGTGCAGAATAATCCCTGTCTGCCCTGCTCAGAGCCCTCCCTCTCCACAGCAGAACGTGGCCAATGCCACGGGCAAAGCCATCCCCTGGACCCTACAAGGAGCCTCTCTACCTTGTGACACGTTCATTATCTCTTTCAAGTCCTACAGATCAATTACACAAAGAGGTTACAGCTCCTTGGGTGCAACCAATCCCAATTTTTACACTCAAACCAATAATGCATTTCAACAGGCACCCTGTCTCACCTCTAACAGAAATGTAAAGTGCACTGGAAATGCTTTGGGTGGGTTTTCATTTCAAAAGGCTGCAATGGTAAATATGTGTAATGATGAGACAAATTACAACGTGCTACTTGGAAAACATTTCTTTACAGCTTCATTAACTCAGTATTAAACCAAATTAGGATACAGCAGGCATATCTACAGGGTAGAAATGAATTACATATTCGAATTTTTGTCACACTATACAATTCATAGAGTTGGGCCTCACTGCCATGTTTATCTGATATAAAATTGCCACTGAAGTCCGTGGAAGTTCCCAGACAATGGCTCCAGCTCTCAGGCCATGACTTTGCAGGGATGCTCTGGGAAGTCAACTGGCATTAGTTGAACGTAGGACCTAAAGAACATTAGTTAAACTCCATGTGGATGCATTCCTTCAGAATTAAAGTGACTTTAATACGATTTCATTACTTAAGTTTGGAAGCGAAGCAAACTAAATTGAATTAGGTCACTTTAATGGTGAAGAAAAGCATCCACACAGAGTTTTGATGCAGTGCAACAGGCTGCTTTAAAAATTAACTTATATTAGTTTTCCCATGTGTCCTTCCATTCCCTAACCCTTTAGGAAGGCTATGGTTTTAACATTATTAACCCGATGAAATGAAATTTCACTTCATCACATTACTCTCTTCCGCTTGCCAGTGTGAAGATATCACTAAGTTCAAGTGAGCTCCCTGGAAAAGTCATCCAGCTCCAGAGGAAAGAGAGTACTTTTGCTGTGGTGCTTCATGAGTTATACTAAAGGACCAGAAAAATACTCACCCTTTTTAAGACTTTGATGAGTGACATCCGGTGCAGTATTTGCAGGGGTGGGAAGAGGGGTTTGAAGCCCCTTTCAGGTTTGCTCTAAGGCCAACCAACTTCATCAGCAGAGACCATGTTCTATATGTACTGGCACAAAGCACATTTCCATCTAAAAGTGACCTCTAGCATCTTATAAAGCCTTTCACTCAAACCAATTCAGGAAAGTCAAATAATAATGGCTAAATCATTATCAGACATCCCAGAGGAAAACACAAGGCTGTTGGGTAAGAATGAAAGGATGATTTGACATGTACTGTCTTATGACTAGATACTGGATTTTATAGCTCTGCTGGCAGAGGAAGAATGAAGAAGCTGAATCCACAATGAGCTCCAAGGTAATCTCTAACACTCCAAAAATACCGCTTTTTTTGCCAGACAATTTTAAACTCGGTCCAACACTTCCCCTTCTGTCACGTTTGCACAGAAAATCTGCAGGCACCATCACACTAAAGGTGGAGAGGTCTCTTGGCAGGGCTATAAAAGAATCATCTCCTCACAGAACAGATTTCAAGCATGCAGGGCATTTACAGGCATTTTTACAGTAAAATAAAAATGCACACGCACATATCTGTCGAACTCCAGCTGCACCAGGACGTGTCAGGGGTCTTACAGGCATTCAGGTGTCTTAAATAATGAATAATAAATGACTCTCTCCTAGTCCTTGCACTCCTGAACAAGTCAGGCACAGCTTGTGTTAGGGCAGAACATGACCAGAGCCACCACTGTGTGATGGATAAGATCCTGTAATTACACGTTTGTGCATCATGAAGAAATGGAGCACAACAGCACAGAAATCTGAATTTTCTTTACATCTTCCCATAGCAGACACATCTAAAACCAAGCTATTGGAAAGATCTACAAACTATTTTAAGTGCTTTGACAACAGCCCTCTGGAGCCTGACGGAAGTTAGCAGTGCTTTTAACAACAAAATTAAAACTAGGCTTAAGTTATTATAACACCTAAAATAGCAGTATAAACAAAATCAGTGGCTTGTAAGATTTTTTTTCTTTAGACTATCCTGGTTGTCTGAACTAAGAAGAGAGGCAACCTCAGCTTCCCAGCAGTTCTTCAGGCTGAGTGCCTGGGATGTGGCAGATGCATGTTTAATCACAATGTGTTTGAAGCAGGCATCGAGATCAAAAGGAAAGATATGTTACATTGAAGGGAGTTGATCTGCAGCTGCAATTAAAAACAAGAACCCAGGGGAAAAAGAGCTGTGTGAGTTGGTAGGGAGACATTATACACGGAATTAAGATCAGTGTTATGGTTTTAGAAATGGAGCAAGCAAGCTAGATAAGCAGCAGCACAGAAATTGAGTATTTGCACAGCTGTAAAACATCTACCAGGAGAATTGCAAGTATGTGGGCTTGGAATGGGGGACAGGGAAATCTTCCCCCTCTGATCCTCTACAACAGTTTGCTTTATTGCCTGGCTGCTCCTAGATCCTACAAGAATACCAGAAAACATGCCTTGATGTAAGCCACGTGTATCCAAGCAAAATAACCATCCCAACTGCCCGCTTACTGAAATGAAAAAAATAAATCATCAGTAGGATTATTAAAGCTTAATGAAAGAAAATGGGGAAGTCTTTGGCTTAAAAGCCTGGCAATGAAGCTGTTCTCACCTGGTTCTGTTGAAGAAAAGCTCTGCCACCTCGCTCGCTACCGCACTGCGCACAGAAAGACGGATGCTGGTCAGGTCTGTCAGGGAAAAGGTTTCCCAAAAAACCTCCTCCAGGAAAAGGAAAGTGCTCAATGTACTTCTACTAACAGGCTGACCAGCTCTTTCATTAATTAATTGGTCCTGGCTTATCAGCAGGCAGACTTGTATTTGTCTTACCTTCAGATGTTTACATAAGAATTATTTAATAATTCCATATATTTATTAGATATAAAAATAATTTTAAACTTCCTCAAGTTTAGACTTGTAATAACCTTAGAAATTATTTAATCATCACTGTTGCATTTAGTACAAAGTATTTTATAGAAGCTGGTGATAATATCCAATACAGATGAAAACAAAAGAGGTGTTGCAGGAGATAAAGAAGGACCTGCTCACACCTGCTACATCCTCTGCCTTCTGCTCACAGCACCTTCTATTACACTGAAAATAAACACCAGTAGTCATTAGGAAAACACTGAACCCCGGGGATCAGAAAGGTCATCTCACACACTCATTTCTGCCCCAATAGCCTTGCAAAAGCCACAGCCGTGGACATCCACAACTTCAGCCACTTACAGCCAGGTGGGGAAAGTTTGCAGCTAATGCTGAACACACTGTGTGGTGAAGCAACCCAGGAGGAGGCAAACACCCTCAGCTTTCCTGGGAAGACTGGGGTGTTTAAAGAGAGGTTTGCCTGCACGTGACCTGGTGCAAACTTCCTAACACAGTCACAACCGAAATCAAGAAGCTTGATTTCCTCCTCCTCTTTGCCACTTGGTCCCAGTACCTGCCACAGCTAGGACACATTCTCCACTGTGTCCTACTCCCCTCCTGCCTCCCTGCTGGCACAGCAGAAGGAGAATTAAGCCCAGCACATCTGATAGGCACCTTGAGACACTCCCAGGGCAACTCTGAAATTCCTTCTCCTGCAGCCACACTCCCTTCAGTCCCAAACCCAAGAGCAGGAAACATATGCCGGGGCAGAGAGCGAAAGCTGAGATGTATCCCTGCAATCTCAAGGAAGCAGGTGGTTCCTCAGAGGCCACTGCCAGTTCCCCCTCTCAGCTCGGCCCAAGGCCTGGGTGTGGCGGGGGGTGTAATCAGTCCCTAAACATCCTTTTCTTCCCCAGGCACGGCAAAGCCGTTTTGTTATGTCTGGTGACACCGCGGTGGCAAAGAGATTCAAGACACACAAGTTTCCTGCTTCCATTGTTTAGCAAACTTTGGCAGCGATGTGCTCAAAACCAGCTGATTCGGGTCATCAATCAAATCAACGGAGCGCCCGTACACAATCTGCTTTAACTCAGTTGGCAACTGAGAGCTGTCTCCGGCTCCCAATTTGTGTAGCCCTGGTTACTTTTAATCAGCTGCACAGCCATTAAAGCGTCCTTCTTGTTCTCCAAACAAAGGAGACAAATTCTGGGAATGAAGCCTTCTGATGCCAAGAGTGGCGCTGGCTCCTTGAGGGAGGCCTGACCGAGATCACCCCACACGTCTGTCACTCCAAACTGCCCGTTCCCTTCAGTGCCAGGGAGCTGAGGGAAGATGGGAGCCAAAGGGGGAATGAACGCAGGCAAGGGGACATCCAGATATGGTAAAATCTCCAGACCTTGAGCACAGTCCAAGATTTATCCCTTTGCCAACGCTGAAACACATCTCAAGCTTGGGCCTGGAAATTCCGATGATGGCTCTGAGTCTGTGTGATTTAGGAACGGTAAGTGGCTGTCAGTCTCGAGAGAAACACGCTCACCTTAGAAGAACCAGATTAATAAACTGTTAGAAGCCACCAGAACTAACAAACATCTTTAAAAAAATTTATAAATGAAAACACTGAATTATTCCACCTTGCCAAGTACTGCAACCAAAGAGCTCTTCTATTTCCAAATACATGACACATGCAGGCTATAAATAAACAAGTTCAAGATGTGCATCGATGTCACAGACACCACCCTCTCTCTCCACTGTCCTTCTCTCACTGCAGCCCATTTCTGACGTTGTCTTTATTTTCTTCCCCCTTACAGGCATCAAAAGACTGCAGGAAAACAACACAGCCTGTCAAACACCACCTGGTGTATTATTAGCACTGGGCTTTTATTCACTCCATAGCATTTCTCACCCTGGATTTCTTGTATTCAAGCACTAACTCCTAACCAGAGTCAGCTCATACCCCCTGTGAAGGATGAAAACTCCCCAGATCTTATGTTAAGCTACTAGTTGTTCCTCAGAGAATATCATACAGACACTTGGGCATTTTAATTGTTATTATTTAAGCAATGAAGTCCAGGTGGGAAGAGACTCAACTAGAAAACAACCCTGCTCTAGCACTGCAGCATCACAAGAATCAGTCAGCAAGCATACAAAAGGGAACTAATGCCACTGTAAATTCATATTTTACAAGAATGTCAGCTAAAAAGAAATTAATGTTAAAAAAAAAAACTTCTATATTTGCCTATAATTGCACAAGGATGAGATGAAGCCCCATTCCCAGTCCCATCCTTATGTGATGCCATCAACCAAAGAACTCTCGGTTGAGTCATTTAAGGTCTTCCAGAGTACAACACGAATTCCCACTAAACAGTTGTGCTAAACTTGAGGAGCAAGGAGCAGAAAGGTGTCTTACATCTCAAGTGTTCCTTCACCCTCCTGAAAGGTCAGTGCTCCAGAGAATTTCCCTGGATTTCCCAGAGGCCACCCTGCAGCTGCTGCCAGCGCTGTACCCAGCCCAGGCAAGGACAAGATGCTGATTAGTTCAGGCTCAACAAAAACCAGCTGTAGAATTAAGTCTTAAGTCTTCTGATATCAACACCTTCCCAGGGCTGCACCACAGACAGTCTGTGACAGCACATGCAGGACTCCACCAGACCTGCTAGAGAACCCGGCACCAACAACCCAACCAGGCTTCCAAGGGCCACGAAACCCAGGGAAACCTCAATCCATGCCCACCAGCCACTGCCAGTATTCCCAGAGGAGTCTGAAGCCTTTCGAGCTGTACAAACAGCATATTTAAAAACTGGAGTTGGGTTTGGATGGTCTTGTAAATCTGATGGTTTCATAGCTTGCTAAATAACTCCTGCTTCTGGGAAAGTGAAATGCCTCCAAAAATAGTAACATTTTATCTCGAAATGTTCGCCTGTGGTCTTAACCCCATGTAACCTCAGGATCCACACTTTATTTTGTTTAAGTGCCTGGTTTTGTGAGTTCACAACTTATGTGAAAAATAGTAACACTAAGGGTTAGTACACGAACATTAATACAAGAGAAGATCCCACTGGCAGTTACATTCCCTAAGGGCCATATTTGTGTGCTACAGGACTTTCAGCTATAGGCTAAATCCATTGGAGAGCATGGAAAATCCTGTGTTCCCTTAACCCACGAGGCTACATGGCCTGTAGGATTCTGGAATTAGGCACTGTGTTAATTCACTCTTTAAAGGCACCAACAGTATAAAAGAAACATCACAAGAATGCATTACAGGCATTATTTTTTTCTCCTCCCTATTAAAGTGCTGTAAGTACAGAGGAATATTTCCCCCCAAGTATTTACTTAACACGCCTTTTTCCTCGTTTTGGGCTCTGTTTATTTTCATTTAAATGTAACAGATAAAATATTTAACTTCACAGTGTAAGCAATGTCTCAGAGACATCAAATGCTGGACTAAGTGGGCCAAAATAAATTGGAGACGTCTTGCATTCTCTTTGTTGCTCCTATTATGATCTGCAAATGATAGCACAATCTCTCCTGGCAAAATGCAGCCCAGAGTTTTCCCTGCTAGCTGGAGGGATAAAAGCAAAGCCGAGTCTTCTCATTACAGCACCCAGACAATTTGATTTCATCCTGATTAGCACATTCATTCTCAGGGGCTTCACTACAATATCACATATGTCTTTATAATCTGCCTTCCACCTGCATGGCAGCGAGGCTGTTCATGCCAATAAATGCAGCTTTAATTGTGTCTACTGGATATAAAAAGCCATTTTCACAGAAATAAGCAATCACTCAAGCCAGCTTCTCACAACCCGACTCTGGGCTCGTATTTCTTGCTCTCGAGGCAACTCCACATCTCAGGCTTATTTTTACAAGCATTGATCTGAAATCAGAACGTTTTGAACGGGGCATTTTAACAATCATGTCATTGATAAATTAATTTTAGCCTGACAGATACTTCCCACAGCAAATACACAAGAAAGCCCTGCCTGTGTGAGCTACAGGAGTTAAAGAACTTAAAGCACACCTCAAAAACTTCATTTTACGCTGTCCTTGCAGCTACAGGGGCTGTGTAAAACAGAAAAGAAGGATGACTTTTGTGCCAAATCAGGACAATATCACATGTATTTAATGCACTTAAAAGAGCTATCCAATATTGTCCTCATAGTTGGCAATTAGTGTCTCAACCACAATGCCAGATTAATGGTTAATACACTACTTATCTTTTGAGCTACAATGTTATTATACACCTAAGGGCCTAGCATGTATCAGACAGGAGAAATTGGAAAGACTCTGAAACCCAGTTCTGCTATCACACCAATTTTCCCTGTGTGGCAGAGCCAACAGCACTAACTGGAACAGGGATGTCAGGGAAAAGAGACTTGGGTGATGAGAGTCTGTTCGTAAATACACTGGAACAGATCAGTATTTCTAATTAAGCAGAGATCAGAAGTGCCACAAACCAACAGAAATGCCTTTGGCAAGAGCTTATTCAGTCACATGTCAAAAAATATACTTTAAATTAATCTCTGATGATCACTTACTGCCAGTACTGTATGAAATCCAGGGCGCACTCAACAGCAAATTTCATGCTGCTGTTACATGAAAGTGAAATTTTTGACTGAACAGTTCAGCTTGTGTTAATTGTACCATGTTCATTAGTTGGCAGAGTCAGCTGACTGACTGCTGCCTGCCAGTTTAACCACTGGGAAACAGAGAGGACAGTGGTAGTCTGAACCACCAGCACAAATCATTCTGCCAGCCTTCTGCAAAGCTCCCCTCGGAAAAGGAAAAGAAAAATTCCCCCTTTACTTTTGAAAAGTAGAAGAGCTTTCTGCATGCCCTTTCAGCAGGAGATGGACAGCAGGGATTAGTGATTTCAATAATGCCATGAAATGATCTTTTCAGTTGTCAGCACCAAGAAGTGGGACAGGGCGAACAAATTTCAGCGCGTGAAGCTGCTCCCATCGCGTGTGTCGTGGAACTGCTGCAACAGCCAAGGGTTCATTTTAAGGTCTGTGGATGCAAACTTCTTTTCCCAGTGATGTCAAACCTTGGGAGTACAACAGACATTCTGGAAGTAACATTTGACTTCAGCTCAAGGGCAGAGCTGAGCGTGGCTCAGACTGTCACTCCTCAGAGTGATGCAAACACAGAAGGAATATCAATGCACACCCCTGGAAGGATTCCTGGGGAAGCAGTGCTCTCTCTGTGCAACTCAGCAGTGTCCTTCCCTCCGAAACAAGCGTTTGGGGAGCTGTCAGAAAATTAACATCATCTCCTAAGGACAGGACATGCCATTGAAGCAACAGGACTGAGGCCTAGATGCCTGGAAACATGAAGTTCAGGTGCAGTGAACAGACCCACGTTCTTCTGAGCCGCTTTTGTTACAACAGGAAAGAACTAAATTATGGCCTACAAGTGTCAGGTATGCTGGGGAATAGAAGGAAAGAAAAAGTAAAAAGAAAATTCACGTTCTAAAAATAGCTACACTTCAAAGGTCAAGATCGGTCTGTGTCCAGAGGGAAGGAGTAGTTGAGTAGTTCACAGAAAGTGGGAACATGAACTGAAACTCAAATGTAGACTGGCCTAGAGAATATTGTGACAGTCAGGAGAAAATCATCAGTTAGGATGCAGGAAGCATATCCTACATGGCCAGCAGAGAGTCATCAAAACACTCCACATCTCTCCCCAATCCTTCCTTCCTCTTTTACCTTATCACCTAGACTGTACATAGGAAAAACATGGAAGTGCTTGCTGTGGAAGAACTAATAACACTTTTAGTCCAGAACATGAATGACAGAGGTTATTTTACTCTGAGAATAAAGCAGAAGCACCTCAGCTCATTATTACAATGCACAAAGTCCAGCATCATTTTCCACGTGTGTGTTGAAGCTGCTGCTCCAGCTGCCAACAGCTCGAAGAACTCTGTTCTGATGATCAGAGAAAGGTGCCCTTCCATCCCCACTGCTCCTCAGAAATGGGGGTTCTTTTCTGACCTAACCAGCATCTATCTCCCTTGGCACACACTCCCAGTCCTCACACCTTCCCAAAGTAATATTCTACCTGTCTTTTATCCCTACAAGCACCTTTTCCAATCTTGAAAGTAACTTCTAAAAAACCTTGAGGATTTGACTTCACCATTCTAAATCCTCATTTTCTCTTATACATAAGAGACACCTTAACAAAGGTACAAAACTGGTATTAACACTTGTACTGGGAGCATTAATATTTCTTTGAAATCCCACACAAGGGTAATGAGATTCTGGATTGCTGGCAAAAGAAATCACTTATTTTGAACTCTCATGGAGCCACAGGTCATTTGTTTCCTTAACATTCCTTGTAGCCTGAACACAATGACAGTATCTATAAAAGTTTAAGTAGAACTGGCATTTAAAAACACTTGGCCTTAGCAATGGCATTTAAAATAATGTGGGGATAATTCCTGACATTTACTGTGCTGGAGGCAGAGCAGAAAAGGAGTGAGCAGGCATTTGAGCTCTGCTGATGCCCAATAGTTCAACAGTATTATCAGTGTCAGGACAAGGCTGCATTAAATCTGGTCCTCCACGTCCATTCCAAGTTTGGAGACACTCAAGGAGCACTTATCCTCCAGTAAATACGAACCCAAACACTGTTCAAAGCACTTGAGGATGCATATTATAAACTTGATTCTGGCACTGCTGAGGATCACAGATACAAATGATACAATTCCAAGGAGTAAGAGCTTTGCAAGCTTTGGTATTTCCAGCCTCGACTGTCAAATGGCTGAAAACACTCCTGACTGGGCTGTCAACAGAGTGGCAACAATTTTGTGGTAAACAGTTATTTCTACCAGTTTATCTCAGAAAGTTACCTGGAAATCTTCAAGTAGAAGTTGTGCCATTGATTGCTGTTTTCAAAACACCTGCTGGAAGTATTTACAAGCAACTGAGATGCCCCTAAACCAGTCAAGAGACAAACAGCACTTTCTGCTGGTCAAAAAGGTGGAAGTTCTTGCAAGTGTCAGGACTCTGTCACTCCATTTCCCACCCCCATCACCGGAGAAAATAACACCAGCAGTGTTTGCCTCTTCCACTGATCACCCCAGGCTCCACTCCTCTCTATTTATGTGCATTCTGCATTTCTTTACTTTTTTTCCCTAAAGGTATTCTACCTGTTAAACCCACCCTTTTCCCCCACAGAAAATTCCCAGTAGTTCCTGTCCTATGATTCTACAATTTTCACCTTAATTTGGCAGTGCCATCTCCAGCAAACACTTCCAAGGACTGTTTACTTACAATGGCATTTTAAAATGTTAAGCATCTGAGGCACTGCTGTCTGCACGCAGACATACATCTCAGACGTGCTATCTGGGAGATAATCACTTCCTTTTCAAGGTCCAATTAATTATCCCTAAATTCACTCCTTCGGAAAAAAAAGTAATTTCAAGGACAGCAGCGAGGACAAAACTTTCCCAAAGCTTAGCAAAGGCCCTTAAAAGAGGAGTCCTTTTTTCACTGAGGATGGTAGAGAAGCAAAAAGCAGCCTGTGCTGCTCCTCCAGCACTTTTAAACACACAAGAGTGGGACTGCAAGGAGGTTCTTGGGAAAGGCTCTATAAATAAGAAAGTGGCAGCAGGATGGTGGGAAGAAGGAGGACTTCACAGCACACTGACTTTTATGGTAATTTCTCACAGGGTTCTCAGCAAAAGCCTTTTTTTTATAAGACCAACTGCCTTCCTGCAAATCCCTTTCAGCACCACTAAAAGCAAACAAGGCAATGGCCCCTGTGCCCACCACATCCCAAACAATCCCTACAGAACCCAGCACCACCTCTGCCCTTCCAGGGATTTGGCAGCCCCTCACAACACACAAGGAGGTCCATTTTTTCTGCCTGTTGGTCACAGGCCCAGCCTCCAGGGCACACAGATCCTTCCCCTTCTGATGCCTCAGGACTGGGAAGGGGGAGCTTTGATGCAAGCTGTGCTTGCATGGAGCTCTTCCCCGTGCCCTGGTGAAGAGGCAGACTCCCCACGGGAGGATGCTCAGAAGACAGAGCTTGGCTGGACAACCACAGGAGACACACAGGAAAAACGTGAGCTGGCTCAGGCAAAACAAGGAACAGCTCAACATGGAAAAGACAAAACATCCTTTTGTCAGTTCAGGTTTGGTCACTGGCTGCAGGACAGCTGGAAAATGGAACGTTTGGGACAGCGGTGAACACGCAGATTTGCTGTCTTTGTTTGTCTTGCAAGAAGTACTCGCAAATTACACATTTCATAATAAATACCTGATTAATTGGAAAATAAATCTCTGTGTTTAGCCTGGCTTTAGCTTGTCTTGTTTGTTTACAGGTCTCCTTCCCCTTTTAGCAAGTGCAACGAATCTCCAACAAAAGCACTAACCATGCACAGACGTTCCCTTTGGAACTTTCCATCCACCTCAGCCAGGCCAAGCCTTGCTTCACTTATTGCACAACCCTTCTAGGAGGTAAATACAATATAATCCAGGAAATAACAGCAGACTTGTTTTCTCCTGACTTCCTTCACGTGGATAAAGCTCTTGGGGGAGACCTGATCTCAAACCCCCCCCCATCTTGTGATGTCCCACCACGACACAGTGCCTGGAGGAAGGTGCATGGACGTGTTCGACTCCCACAGCTTTTAAGTGCCTGCTCTTCCTGAGCTCTAGAAGCCCTTGACAGCATGTTTACATCCCCCCAAAACAGTCCTTTTCCCATGGAATTTCACCAATTTTATATGCCCTGGGAAATGAAGAGCTGGAACACATTCAATACAAGCAAAGACATGCAATAAAACAAGCTGAGGGCTCAAATGGCTGAAATTTCTAGAGGAGACCCATGACAGAAGGCAACAGCAATTTATTTACTATTATCCTCCACACACACTTGGTAATCAGAAATACATATTGAATCTAATGAGAAAGCTGGCATAGGGAAAAGGGGAAAAGCCAAAGAATTGCACAAACTGAAAAGACGTTTTCATTCTTACAAGGGTCTCACTTGAGGAAATGATTATGTGGAAATGTTCTAGGGTTCCTCCCCAGCACCATAAACTACTGCACCTTCTAACTAATTACTTACTGAATTTCTTTCAGGTAGGTATTAAAAAAAAAAAAACAAACAACAACAACAAAACCTAATTCTAAACTTCCCCTGGTTCCTAAATGCCTAGTGAGAAGCACCATAATAACCAACAATAAAGCATTCAGCAGGTAACTATTAAAGGAGCTTTTTACATTTGACTTGAGGCTTTAAATATTAAACATACACCAGAGACTGCTAAAAAAAAAAAAAATAAAGGGGATTGTTTGCCTTGCAGGATGGCCAGTCACAGGTCAGGATCCCATTCTCCCAATTAGTTTATGGCTGGGACTGGAAGAGAGCAGCAGAACTGCATTATATCATTTTCAGGCAGCCTTGAATGACACAACCTGACAGAGAGGGACTCTTGGCCCGTCCACCAAGGTCATCACCCCCCCCTTCTGAAGGAACTATTTCTTCCCAGCCAAAGAGACCTTGGTTTAATGTTTCACCTGAAGGACACAGCCCCAGGCTCAACCTTTTTTCTGTTGGGGAAAGGTTAGCTATGAATTTTAGAACTGCATTAAAAGCCCTGGGATTTTACAGTAAATGACACCACATCAGAGCACCAGTGTTGAGAATGAACACAAACACCAAACTGGACCTTATAAAACAAGATTACACCGTGATTTCTATGAAAAACACTCTAAAGTGTCTCTATTAAACTCTTTGGTGTTGTGTGACTTAACTTCCCACTGCTTCACCTGAAGGGGATGTTGTCACAAACGGGGAAAGGAGTCCCAGCATTCCCCAAATCTCAGCCAGCAGCCAACACACAATAATGGAATAACTCCACTGACTCACACTCAAAGGTGAGGTCTCAGAAGTATTTTCTACCTTCTGAAGCACCTGCTAAAAATCAAACCAATGCTCAACTCAAAATCCAAGGATCTGAGTTCTGCTGCTCTGCCTCTTATAGATCCATCTATAAAAGCTGGAAGATTTCCCAAGGACACAGTAATAACTGCCTTGATCAACTTAAATTTCATTTCTTCAGCTGCAGACATAAATTTTCCTCACTTTTGCGCGTCCAACTTAAGAAATCCTTTTAAATTGATCTTTTGCCTTAAAAAATATAAAACTCTTACAACATCAAGGCTAGTAGAAAAGTCTAGGGACATTTTAAATAACCTTTGTTTAATGAGTTAAAGACAAATGCTGCAGGTTTCACAGGGACACAATTACAGCTTTTTTTTTCCCCCCAGAACTGTCAATCAGTCTGTTGCAAAGTAACGTCAATGAACCTGACAAGACATCAGATTACATTTCTGTCACCTTTAAAGCTATAAGTTTATTTTCCTTAATTATTCCAGTCAATCAGAAAAGGAGAAAAGTGAACTTTTCCAACTAGTGCTTCTACTTTTCTTCACTGAACGCAAGATTTAGTTCATGCAGCTCCTCTCCCAATCCTCCACAGTTCAATTCCCAGTTTTCACTTGTACCAAGATGCAGCTTCAGTTTTAATCTCCCTCCCCAGGCAAAGTAACAGGTCATTCACCCTAACAGACTAGCAAATATACTCATTAATTCCAGTTTTTCTTCAGTTGATGCAGCAGGTGCATCCAGAGCTTTGGGAGTCGGACCAGCTCACACAACAAGTGCAGATGCTTCTGGAATCACACAACCAAGTTTTTTTCCCTTCACAGTAACAGAGGATGAACCATGAAAAGATTTTCAACCCGAGACTGCTCTCCCCACTTTCAAGAAATTTAAGTAATTATATATACACCAAATAAATAAAAATTAAATAAATAAAGAAATAAAACCACAAAAAAACAACGAACAAAAATTCATTCACATCTCCAGTATTTCTTTTTTATGTCTCCAAAGACAACGGCAGGACCAGAAAAGCTACAATTGACAACAACAGAGCCAGAAAAGCTACAGTTACTGCATCTTTCACTATAGCTCTATTTTAAAGTATATCTCTATTTTAAAATTGAGTTGTTGGTGTTTTTTGTTTGTTTGTTTTTAAACTACAGCATTATTGCATTGGATAAAACATGAATATCTCTGCTATCCGGAGGACTCAACAGGCATCACTTCAGCACCTTATTGGCTGCCAAGCGCAGCTCCGTGAGGATGTTGAGGTGCCTGTGGTACCGCCCATCCAAACATTTCAGTTTGCTCTCTGCAAACAGCGCTCAGGCAACAAAAACCTCCGCGTTCTGCAGCTCCCCCAGCTCCACCTTCCAGGAGAGCTCAAAGAACTACACCACGAAATTACCGAACTGCAGAAAGTTACAATAACAACAAAGAAAGCTCCAAATGAAGCCATTCCCTTAATTAGGAGGTTTCCCGCTCGGCTCTGGCACTCGCAGAGGAGTTGAGTGTCATTAAGCACACGAGTTCTCCGCGCCCCGAGGGTTGCACGCAATCAGCCACACACCCGCTCCAAGGGAAGGCAACGTGCCTGGGAGGTTTTTGACACCTAATATCCTCCGAGCTGATAATTATTGCCAGTTACTTTAAAAGGCCAAGCTAATGATTACACTCGTGGTAACAGGTGTGGGTTGTCCACAGCTGGCAGAACTCCTTCCCTCTGCCGAATTCTGGCTCGTTGCTGTTCACCCGCAGAAGCAGGAAGCGGGAATGCCCTCGGGAGAAGATGCAGGCACAGCTAATGATTATCCACAGAGGTGTGATAGGGCCAGAAAACAAGCAACACATCCCCTAATGAAGATATCAGCCTCTCACATGGTTTCAGATTAGTGTTCAGATTAGAGAAAACTCAAGCCTGGAAAAAAAATCCAGTCGGAGTTGAAACAATCTACCAATATTTAATATGATCCATATTCCCTCACCAGACTTTCCCTTTCCTGCACCTGTAGGATTAGAAGGAAGGAAAGAAGTTCAGTCCACTCCTTTGAGAGTTCTGCAAGGAAGGCTCAAATTATTTGGGACCTGTCACTCCAGGACTAAGCAGCCACAGGCAACGAGGAAACGGGCATCGATATCTCCATCATTTTAATTGACTCCTAAATTGTCAAGGAATGAAAGGCTGCTGCCAAAAGGACAAATCCCAGAGAAGAACCTGTCTGGTGGCTGCCAGCTGGAAGAGGCAGGAGTCAAGCCAGCAGCTCCAGTAGCAGGCAAGGAGCAGCAGCCCTGCTCACACACTGCAGAGAATGCCAAGCGATCCCCAAACACGAGGTGCAGTGAATCCCACTCTGACAACACAGCTGTGCAGTAAATCATTTACTTTTCCCTACCATCAGGAATAAGGGTGCTCAGGAGAACTCACTCCATGGCAGATCAGAGCTGGCCCAGGTACAGCATTGCCACGATGCTTCCTAAAAATCACCACTTGTCTGGTGTAAGAAAGCCTTTAAAGAACTCACCTGTAACTTCACCTACAACAAAATCCCCTCCAACCCCAACTATCCTGTGTGACTCTGTGAAAACAAATGTATTTCAGAGCATCACACCAGTGTTAGACAGTTCTAATGCCCCAGGTGACTTTGGAGGGAGCTGTGTGGGCATCAGTGGCACCTTCAAACAAAGCCTGCTAGACGGGAGCGTTCAGGTGGCTTCCCCTAAGCCAGGGGAATGACCTTTCAAGGATAAACCAAAGGGTCTGGGGTTCACCAGCAGTACCTCACAGAGGGCAGGACATGAGCAAGGGCTGAGAAGCTGGACAGCCCAGGTAAACATTATAAACCTTACAAAATCAACCACCACGAAAGAAGAGCACTCCCAGTTTATCCCAGGACACGAAATGAAGCATCCTGAATTCAGCCAGAAGGCCCCAAATGTGACTCTTCTCACTCACACAGCAGGCTGGACAAGGTTTAAAGGCCTGAGGACACAAATGTCTATCCCAGTGTGTGTTGGTGATGTGGATACTCGTGAATGATCACTTAAATTATCTCCTATTAAGACGGTCCCTCGCTAGGGAGAAATCTCCAGGCACAAATCTAAGACAACACAAAAAGGCTCCTCTCTGCAAAGCAATTTATCTTCAAAGACCAAGCCTTCTAACTGGCTTTCTATCCTGACAGGATGCACAATATGAGCCCACTTAAAAAACACTGCACAGCTTTGAATTTTTGGGGGCACAGAAATTTATGCATCTTGCTAAAAAAAAAAAAAAAAACAACAACAAAACACAAAACAAACCTAAACCCAAAGAAGAACAAACATGTTTTCCCGCTTCAGTGAAGGGCCTCTCCAACACCCAGTTGGGCAACTGCAAAGCCATCCATCTTCATCTCACTCTGAAAGTTTAAAACTCACACAGTTTAGCTGGAGTACTTGCAAAATGGTCTAAGTGAAAGAGATCCTGGAGCTCGAAGGGAATGCTCTGGGTTATCTCCCCGTGGCTTGCAAAGGGAGGGTTTTTTGCTCTTTAATGCAGTATTCATCAGTTATTTGCCTCCTAATCTAAAGGTTTCAGTCCCAAAAGCTGTTTATCATCAGTGTAACATTCTGAAGGGGATGCAAAACATTCAAGAGGAGGACAGGTCAAAAAACCACTATGTAAGAGGGAAAAGGCTTTCCTGGATTCTGCAAGTTTAACATGCTCATCATTCACTCTGTGATCAGTCCACATCACGGACACAATGCACGGCTAAAAAAGATTCCCAGATCATACAGGACCTTGCTCTATATTGTAAATTCATAGAGTGGTTTATTCATTAATAGCTGTCTGACTGGAATTGAGACTCTGGAGCAAACACTGCCATTCCTGTCAGAGCGATACTGGCCACAGACCCTCCTGGGAGATCCTGCATTTCACAGGTAGATTCACTTCTTGGGAGTTGAAGAGGAGAAAGAACCCACACACATACACAGGTCTGTGTTTGTGGCACATTTAAAACTCAAAAATCTCCTTTTAACAGTCTCTGGGGAAAAAACAGGCACATCTAGACATGGGAGATATGATTTATCTCCAAAGTAAGCAGAACATAACTTTATTAATCCACATTAGAATATGGCCTGTGTCTTCAGGCAAATTCAGGTTAAAGTACCCCATGTTCACCTCAACTAATCAGTGCAGGGAAAAGCACATAGACAGAAATAATATCATAATATTTGTCTTTAACAAAATTCAAGCATGTTTGGACTTAAACCAGAATTGTTCATCCTTCCTTACGTGACAGGAAGCAGATACCAATGTCAGCTCCTACTCCACAAGACTATAACTCAAGTCAAACATGACATTCAGGACGTCCAAAAACATTCCACCGGGTGCAAGGAAGCTTCCTTACTCTAAAAGTAAAGAGTCTGATGGTGCAAGTTAAACTATTTCATTGTACACAACCTATAGAATCAAGGAAGAAAAAATACATTAAAAAAAAAAAAGACAAACAAGCAAGTATGAAATCAAGGGATTTCAACCTCTGCCTTGCAAACAGTCCTAAAACAAGACCCCCTGTCAAGAAGGAAAAGCTCCCCCACATCCCTAGAAAACAGGCAGGTGGGAGCCTGAGCTATAAGTAGTTGTATCTCCTCTGGTGCCCAGACAACTTTCCAGTGTCTTTTATCCACTAGATCTGCAGTGGTGGACAACAGTAGCCTTCTCAGCTTGAGTCTCACTTGAAATGATGCTATTTTTTTTGGCAGGTAATTTTATTAGCTCATAAAAGCTTGTTCCCATGGTCTCAGGCTAATTCTGTAAATCGTTTACAGCATAATTAATCATATAAATATATGAATGTTCAGACCACCCAACAGGCTATATTCCCAACAAAGCCAAGCCAATTATATAATGTATTAATGACACTGGGATATTATACTGATGAAGCAGATTTTACAATATCTGAAACAGCCCATGAAGATTATGTGTGAAGTGATTTTATTCCCCTAGATCCTACTCTTTCAGTCATACCCATCTAATTGGCATCTTTTAAGTCTCCAGGGAATTTGCTGTCAATTTATAACACCCTCGTGACCCAGAGATTATCCTCATGTTGGTGCCATCACCGTGTGGATTAAATTCCAATGTACAAAATTAATAAATGGCTGAAACAGCTCAGTGCCACCAATCTGGGACAGAGATGTCAAAGCTCTGTGCTCCAAATCCCTCTTTTGAACCAGGCAAGGTGGGATTGGGGCTTAATTCTCCCCAGACCCTGAGGGATCTCCTGTCAGTTGTGCTCTTATTTCACACAACAGGAAAACCAAAGCAGGTTGGTCTTGAAGCAAAAGTTCACAGAACCAGTCCAGTCAGAGCCACTGCTGGTGCCAAAGAGCCATTCTTCAGGCTCTGAGCTGAGTCTGGCA
Organism: Pipra filicauda; assembly: GCF_003945595.2. Lineage (NCBI taxonomy): Eukaryota > Metazoa > Chordata > Aves > Passeriformes > Pipridae > Pipra > Pipra filicauda. The sequence goes on along the minus strand of NW_024104953.1, from coordinate 717,022 downwards.
CTTTTGACTTGGTTCATTAGAGTGACCACTGCTGTTCCTCAGCGCTCCGATAATCCAATACCACGGCAACAGATGAGAAGCTCCAAATTACAGCCGTGGCTCTGAGAGGAAGTGCACAGTTCCTGGATATACAAACTTTGATCTACTGCAGGATGGTCAACAGCATCTGTTACTCTAATATCCCACGTTATTAGAGCCATTTAGCTAAACAGATCACAAAAAGATTGTTCCATTAGCCATCTTCCTGGCAGAGATCCAGGGAAGCTGCTGAGTGGCCGTGACTGAGGACCAGCACAAATCCAAAGGATTTGGATGGATGGCCTTGGTAAGGAACCTCATATTGTTATTTCCAAGCCCACATCTTTAGCTACAATATCATACGTGTGCCTGAGAACCCAAAAGGTGACACAGAGTGACATGTCACACACAGTTATGTTTGGAGTTGCCAGTCCCACCACACACAAGACTGTCACATTTTAAACCTGCTCTGAAGGCAGTTTGTGAAGAGCTGTTTTAACCTAAAACACAAATGTGTCAGTGGCACAGTCCATGTGCTCTGCACAGTCCATCCAGAAAACCAGAAGAAATGGCAAAAGCCATCCTTCAGCACAAGCAAACTTTGGCAGGAGGACACAGGACACGCCCAGGAAACTCAGATATCACCCAAGACAGAGCTGTGTAGCGGAGCAGAATTTGGGGCAGGAGGAACAACAAGATGAAGGACCAAAATTTTAGCCTGAACCCCCTGCAAATACCAAGGTAAATGCCAAGGAAAGCGGAATGCAGAACAGAAAGGCTTCACTGAGCATCATGAAGCCAGAGAAAAAGCATTTTCAAGCAATTAAGAGATCTTGTTTCAACGATCAGCTTTGCAACAGGACTAAGATAACGGTGAAGATACTTCCCCTCCACATTGTAACTACAAAAGGGTAGATAATTCTCCCCTTACACAAAGGCTGCAAAGTCAGAATTACTTCCCTCAGTGAAATGCAGGAACAGTGGAGGTGAGTGCAAATATTTCAGTCTGCAAGTCAGATCAGCTGCCTGGACATCCAGCTTTCCTTCCCTTACCTATACTCCCTCCCTCCCTGCGTACCTGATTTCAGCAGAAATATTGATTGGAAGTTCAGCACATGTGAAAGAAGCATCTAAATCTGGATATGCAACACCCAGATATGCAAAAACTCCTGCAATGAGTTGTCAGCAGATGAAAACCTACTTCTGGCAGCAGCAAAGCAGGGCCACTTTCCAAACTGATCTTCCATATTTTAAATATACTGCATGCAAGTCTGGTGAGAGAAGATTTTTCACCTCATCCATCTAAGATGTATGATATCACTATGCTCAGAGTTCTACTGCAGCATCTCTGACAGCCTCTCCCCAGCACTTTCCACTGGCAAAAATGCCTGGAGGTTTGTCTTCATGTGGCTGCAAAAGGGAACAGTGCAAAGCCAGGGATTTATCAGAGGCAATTTTAAACTGTGACACTTACTGATAACATTTTATGTGAATAATCCAACTCACTCTGCAACAAGTAGTTCACCCACAGCCACAAGCTGCAGTGTGGTGATGGGCTTGGCACCTACTGCCTACTGAGTTCCTCTGAATGCCATTTTCACAGGGCACTGACAGATACACATCACTCCAAACTGCTGCTAAAGCATTTTTCTGTGCTGTCAAGCACCAGCTACTCATCAGCTGAATTATGGACACTTTATCATCATAACTAATCACACTGCTTTTGAGGAAATGCCTTTTTTGTTTTCTCAGGTAAAGAGCCTGGATTTGCACCTAAGGACAACTCAACTTCAGGGGAACAGCCCTGAGCAGGGAGGGAGCTGAAAGGCAAAGTTCAACCATCTTCAAATGCCAAAAGCACCATAACCACATATTTTCCCGGGCAAGGGAAGCATTTATGATGTTTAATGATTCAGCCTGGTCTTCTACCGCGGTCTGTGACTGCTCAGAAGGGGATGACAATTCCAAGACTCCACCCGTCCTTGGGACAGCCCTGCTGCTGCCCAACACACACAATGGCAGCTTCCCTTCCGTGCCTTTGGGAAGTTTTAATTACAGCACGGGCTAGTGAAGGGTGAGAGATCTGGTTATGGAAGACTGGCTGGCAGGAGTACCTGGCAGATGACTTTCAGGTGTGCCAAAGCAACACGGACTGCAGTGGTAAAAGGGAAAAGCAGCAAGTCTTAAGCCTTACCTTCATTAGAAGGATTTTCTTCATGGGCAAACATGGTCTTACGCTTGTTTTTCTACTGAGAAAGCAAGTCTGGATTAAGGGCAGAAAAGCCATCTTTATTTTGCTTATCCCTTTATTTTCAGGGAAATTACAAAATAAAGCCCTCACTTGTAAGATACCCTATTGTTCTAAAAATTGCCTTCAATACAGAATGTTTTTTATTTCTCCCAGTCTCAAAGTTGAAAGTGCCAAGATCAATCACCTCAATTCTCTAATGGCACTTCCTGCACGTTTTTTTGGCCACACTCTTAACTTTCAAGCATCAGTGTTCCACTTCATAATACTTCTTATTAAATAAGCCCTTATGTCTAAGTGTCCTGAGTAAACCAGAGCAGCTAGAATAAAAAAAAAGAAGCTTCCTTTAGAATTTCATTACTGTTTTAACAAGACTTCAATGAGCATCACTTGGTACCAGCCAGCTGCACCCTGCTAATCAATATTTTTATTATGACTCTCGTTAAGCAGCACTTACTGCTGTTTATCAGTCAGAGATAACCAGCTCCCTGGGTAGTAAACCACCTGTCCAAATTATCCATGGTCCTCTTAAGTGAGATATATTGTCCAGCAACCACATTACACTCCATGCAGGACGGAATCCACCAGGCTCTGCTGGGAGCTGGCTTTCAATAAACAGCATTTTGACAGCTCACAGGGCAGCTGTGGGACAGCAGGGAACAACCCACGGACTCCTCCAGCTTGGAGGCAGACTCCAACACCTGGAGCAGGCAGGGATGGGCCAGCCCAGCCCGATGGTGTGTGCACAGTAAAGCTCAGCAGACACACCGTGTCCGGCCTTGGCTCAGGGGAAGGCTCCGGTAATCCCCAGCCTCAGACAGCACAAGAGCTCTCTGGGATGTGGCCCTGGAGTAGAATTTCACTTTTGATGTCTAAGTGCAGCCTTGAAACAGCAGTGTTATACATACACCCCAATTGTACTGGGTTAATTGGGCGGTGAGTGCCTGACATGCCCTGGAGACGAGGATTTAAATCCGTTCTTCAGCCACCGGCAGTGCTCTGGTACGACAGCACAGCCTGTTCCTCTCTCACAGTGCAGAGCAAGTCTTGGATAAAGCCATGTGCCACTCCACAAAGCAGGCTCAGTCCTCACACTAAAAATCCAGATGCTGGAAATTACTCTTCTGCCTTCATTCATATCCCAGAAAATCTATATCCTCACATGCCAGTCCCTACTCCTTCTCCCGGTGAGTGTGTGAGGAATAGCTCAACACTGGGAGAGCTACTGGCGTCACAAACTGGGTATCAGAGAGAACACACATCTATTATTGGGTTTTGTTAACAAGGAAAGGGTGGACAACGACATTAAGGAGTCACATGACACTGGTAAAGGTGCCTACGTGGAAAGATTAATTAGAAGTAGCAATGAAGATGAATTCCCATTTCCTGCCTGGTGGAGAGCCCTAACTGTGAAAAGGCAAGGCAGGAGGTTTGCTGCTGACGGCACATGCACACAAAGCACAGCCAGAGGAAACTCCCTTTTTTGGGGGGTTTGACACCCTCCAAAGGCAGTTCAGAATTGTAGTAGTACAGCTGCTGCACAAAACCTCAGGCAAAGGGAAAGGCAGGCTGCAGACAGGACAATACACACACCACTGGCAGGCACTGCCTGCGGGTTTTACAGACCATCTAACCCAGAGGAATCTTTGCAGGAGACTGGCAAACCAAACACTATCTGTGCAGTTGGAATTGCTCAAAAATAACAGCCGCCCAGACACACACAGAGGGAGCCTAAAACTCCCGTGATTTGTTGCATGAGGCTGTTGCTGTGTTTTCCCAGTTCTGGGTTATATTAGATAATAAAAGTTGTCAGTGAAACAAAGATGGGATTGAGAGACTATTCCCTAGGAAAGGATCCTACTGAGCGTCTTCTGTCCTTACACACTAACCCCAAACCAAAAAGGAAGCCAGTGCTGCACAACAGAGCACATTGTTATCACTGGACATCCAGGCCAGGGGCTTTAGCATTTCTGCTCTGTTTGATGCCAGCTGGACTGTGCAGAGCGTGTAAAACACCAAAACTGTAGGAGTAGGCAGGAAAGGGAAGCAGGGTCGAGTCCACATTTTTAATGGGAAAAACTCTTAACACAGGTAAAGCAAGCACTGGTGCACACCTGGCATTTATTGCCAGTCACTTGTATGTCAAGAACTATTTTCCAACTCCTTAAAAAAAAAAAAAAAAAGGCAAACAAAAATTCCAAACACATTTGTCACATACCACTGATTACTAGTGTATGTTCACACAGGAAGATCACATGGAGATAGAATATGTTATTTAAAGATCATTATTTTTGGTGCACTATCTCTTAAACAGCTGGGGAAAAAAAATCACCCCAGACAAAATAAGCCTGAACAGCCAGGATATGAAGCATTGCAGAGCAGTGTCTGAAGTGGCAGAGCTGCAGCAGGGAAGGCAATGCAACGGGCACGCTGAGAGATCCCTTATCCTTCCAACCACCAGGAAAGACGACGCCCTAGAAGCCAGTTTTTGAACTGTGCTAATAATAGGTCAGCCAGCAAAGCTGATGCTGTACATTCAACCAAATCTATGTCCAGGCTGCAGGCATGAACCCAAGAGACTTTAATTAAGGAGGAAAAGAGACTGCAGGCCTGGTTTACTGCACACCAGTGGCTCTGGTTACCACAAGCTCAGCTCGAACACAGACACCCTCTGTAGAAGTCACTTCAGCGGATCTCAGTTGACTTGGCAAGTTTTCTTCACTGAGATATTTAAATTGAAAATTATAACAACTAAAAAGCCTCCAGCAGTCAGATCACAAGGGTCCCTTGCACAAAAACTCAAGTTTCTGATTTTTTTCGTAACATTCAACATTTACAGCCAAAGCTGACCAAGCATCAGCCCATTTAAACAAAAGGCAATCTACAATCTCATCTTTATAGGAAAGTCACAGCTCCTTTTTGATTCAACAGCAAAGACAACGTTCTCACATGACAGAAAATGTTAGGATTGTTCTCTGTGCCCGAGAATTCAACAGTACCTAAATTTGGCTGACTCCAGAGTCATCCTCCCTTTCTGAAGTCCCTCAGCTTCCTCATATCAGAAACTGGACCTTTGTTGTGGATCAAACCCAAAACTCATTTTCTATTCCTGCCTCCCTCACAATAAGGGTGGTATTTAGCAGTGGGAAATGCTTATTGGAGATCTTCTGTGTTTGATGTAGTACCATTTCCCTAATGGGCCTTGAACAATTTCCATGTTTTGAAAGCCGAGAGATTTCCTTTAAATCAGCAGCCTGATGGGAAGCTGACCTCCACGAAATATTTCCTCCCATTTTTCACTGTCTGTGGCAATTCCCCACCATTTTCCCTGTCTTCTTGTATTCCCCTCACACGCTGATTTGTGGTTGGGATAAACGGTGGGCAGCAGCTTTCAGGTGACCAAGCTGACTCCACTAGTGCACTGTCTGCAGAGCTAGAAAATTTTGGTCCCTTCAAAACACAGTCTCTGTAGTTCTTCCCTGGAAAAGGCACTGGCACAACTCACCTATGGGATTTCACTTCCAATTTTCCGGCACAGCTCAGCCGGATGGTCACAACAATCCCTCAGCAAGTTGTGTCCTGGAAGAGATTCTCTTCCATTGCCCATTAAAAATGTGTCAAGACGCAGGACTCTGGATGTCAATATTTACAGGTCGTTTTGTTATTCAAACAATTCTCTTTGCACTCCAGGGACAACAGCCCCAGTCTCACGTTCCTAATGCCACTATGGTGGCTCCTAACGTTACACCTCAAATTCATGAATTAGGAGGACTCCAAAACCCAGATTATTTGCTGTGCCAGTGCATGGACTCGAGTCATTCCGACTCCTGTGTTTTGCAGCTGAAGCAAAGGCAAATCCATTCATATGGAAAAACATGTGATAGAGAGGCCCACGTATCCAACATTCATTATCAAACAGAATTAACAGAAATACATTGACTGCTGAAATGCTAAAGACACTAAAAGAATGAAGAGCAAGTTTTTCATTGCACATCTTTTCTGTGGACACAGATGTGCTATTTTCTCACATTTCATCAATGATATTTACAATCTCAGGTTTTCTAAAGGGTTTAGGGTTGGTTTTTTTTCCCCCTTTCACATGCCAGAAAGAGAAATGTGAATATGTGTTTAATGATGCACTTCTTGGATGTTTTCAGCAGCAAAATGCATGACTGGGTAACCTTGCTCTGGAATGAATGAAGCCAAACAGTTGAGGTTTGGAGCAGGTATTTTTAAACCTAGTACTACTCAATAATCCATTCTCATTATATTATTAGGCATAAGTTAAATACTGAAATATTAACTTCAGCCTTTATTGTATGCTTGTCAAATACAGTGTAACATATATCCAGATGTAGTGTAAATATCTTTGACCCATCGGGCAATACAAATACTGACCCCGTTGTTTTAAAGCTCTGATTCAAAACAGACACCAAAGAACTCTCTTACATAACAGCCAAAATCCCCAGCAGCTGGAAAACTGCCACATCCTCTTCCATTTGGAGGAGGGCAATGGGATTGCCCCAGAGTTTACACACATGCTGAAGCCAAACCTAATCCTCCAGAATCCCACCAACAGCCCTCAGGCTCCACTTCCCACATTCCCTCTGCAGTCTGGGTTGGATTTTCAGCCCAAAGGAACTCAGGATAACCTCAGGACACCAGAGGGGAGAGGACCTTCCAGGTCAGAGAAATCCTCTTGTCTTTTGTCATAAGGAACCACTTCATGCATCCTCATGGAATGAGAGAGCTCCAACTCAAGGGTTGTTGCTGTGGGCTCTTGAAGCAACCCCACAGTTGGTGGCTGAGCTACAACATGTCAGTGCCAGCTGTGCCAGCAGTGCTGACACTTGAGAACAGCCTTGTTCCTCCAAGAGGAGAAACTACCCCCATTCTTTCCCTCGAGAACTGCAGAACAACCACCACTAAAGAGGCTGGGCCTGCAGCCTCTGTTTGTACCATGCTGCCATCTCACTGCAGCTGCCCAGCTTTTAAAATAAAGAAGGACAAATCAGTATGTGCTAGTGAGAAGACAGCATTATTATACCATCCTCAGACTTTTAAAAACCTAAATGGCTCCATCATAAAAGCAATTAGTTGCTTTCCTTCTTTTCTTGGGCAGTGTCAGAACTGCACTGAGTTAATGACTAAGTGTCTTCTCCTAACATCCTTTTCATTGTGTAACATAACTTCCAGCTAAAGGATGCAAGATACTAATGCACAAACCATCTGACAACACCTATTTCTTCTCCCAGTCTGCCTATGCATTCATTAATATATTTATCCTTAGCCAGAAACCACAGTCTCTCTGGCCTTGCTTTGCTGGCTTGGCTAAACACGCCAAACACTTCCAGCCTCCGCTCATCTCCCAAGAAATGCCTTTGATTATCCCTCCCTTTTACTCCAGCAGACTTTTCCTTCACCTCATCAAGTTTGGATTTATCCTTCTTCGGTGATCATGACCAGAATAACAACAAATGGAAGAAATGGGATTTTATTTAAAAAAAAAAAAAAATGGCAGCAGGGAATTGAGATATGTTTTAGTTGGGTCGTAAAAATTTGACAACACAATGAATATTGTCTGGATTTGCTATAGTTAAGAAACCTTACCAAAACAATAAGATAAGTAACAGACATTAGCTTGTCACATTAATTTTCTTTTTTAAAACCCGTGTTGAGAATCATTCAAGTAATAATATGAAATCAGCCAGCACTCTGCAATACAGATGAAGAAAATATTCCAGAATCTTCAGCAACAAAAGAATTTCATACCGAAAAATACAATTAACATCAGAAAGCTGTCCTGCCATCTGCCTAAAACAAAATGGTTTGCATTTAATTCCTTGCTGTTATCAGGAAATAGCAAAATGCCATGTATGACTTGATTTTGGAGGATTACCTTGACTGATGACAGCAATATATGCTTAAATATGCACGGGCACAGCAAGCATTTCCAGAGGCAGGATGCCATGTTCCTGTTACCAAACTGCAAGATCAGAGCTCCAATGGACCTGCTGATCAGCCCATCACACAAGCACTGCCACCTTTACCATTTCCATGGGTGGTGTGGCTGGGAAAGGTCTCCATGGGGCTACAACTACACACCTGGGATGGTTCACTAGGAGCATGTGGCTCCTGCAGCAAACTAGGAAAATACCACTAACTTATTTATCAGAAAGCTACAGGGGACAGCAAGTTAGGAGTTCACACTGGTCACGTCTGTAAAACTTCTTGGGTTTAAGGGTGACTCTCAGCAGCCTTTTTGACCCTCATCTGCTCAACTACAGCATTATCCAGGCTCACCAACTGGGACACAAACCCTGCAGGCAACTCACGGAGAACTCCAAGGTGGGGTCAGGGACACCGACTGTACCAGGAATTTTGAGCTCTGGCTGCACAAAAAAAATCTAAAAGGCTGTCCAGACCCACTGCTAGACAGCACACACTACAGGTTATTTTCCTTTCTCTGCAACAGAGAAGAAACAGAAAGGAAGGGAAGAAGAGAAGCAGCTCAACTGGGCAAGGAGACACAAAAAGCTGCAGAGCTGCAACCACCAGCCCCTCAAGCTAAATGAAAATTCAGCACAGAGGAGTGGTTTTTTTTGTTTGTTTTGTTTTTCCCTCCCAGTGATTCACGTAATTTTCGTGTAACTTGACTGATAAGGCAACAGCAACTAAAGGAGCCAGATTTTTGATTTAAACACCGTGCCATTATCCAGGCAGTGATTTACTGCTCTGCTCAGGCTCTGGCAACCAGGACACACAAAGGGCTACGAAGACAATTGCTCCTCCTGCCTCACCTCCACACCTGCTTGGAGTCAGCTCCTGGGAAAACATGTCTGCTCCAGGAAGCTGGCAGGCACCTCCTCCCAGTTCATCACTTGGTTTAGCAAGGCCTGTCTTTCCAGGCATGGAAAATAATAGGATTTCTTCATGACAAAAGCAATTGCTTAAAAGAATAACAACACGGGGAAAGAAGAGAAAGTGATCACACAGAGGCTGCATTGTCCTGGCATTTCTTCACAGAGTTCCACTATCACCACAGGATCACTCCACACAAAGAGAAGGAAATTAAAGAGAATTTCCTATATAGCCTCCTTTATTCATATGTTTGCAATTTCACAATAAACATGAACCCAACCACGCTCTGTAAAAGGAGAAAAGGGCATTTCCTTCCTGGTCTGTGCACCATCAGCACCCCAATGGATATAAGTTTACTCTCTTTAAATAGACACTGCTGGGATGGTGTTCAGAAACAAGCTTCACCTAGTTGTCATGAATTATTAACCAGAAAAAAAATCCCTCTCGTTGCTCTTTACAGAGGCTTGATTTGCAAGTTTAGAAATCAAACTGACACTTACTCCTCTTGTACAAACACTCAACCTTTAAAAAAGAAAAAAATGCCCTGAGCATTATAAATACATTTTTTCATGAATATGAGAACAACAATTCTATAAATAGCTATTCTTCACAGAACTGCTTCAAGACATTGTTTTTACAGACAACAGTAGGAAACTGAAGGAGGTCTTAGTGCCAAACATATTAAAAGTGAAATAAACTCTCCAATCAACTCTGGGTTTCCACTTATTATTACAAAGTTCGTGGTTATTTTTCAGCTCATACAATCAGTTTATGCAAGGGAAGGAACACACCAGAGGCCTGCTCTGTGTTCTGGCACAGCCACAGCGTGAATCAGTCCCAGCCTTCAGCTTCTGAGGGCAGCAATTTAACAGCTCTGGGACTGCCAAGAGATGAACCCCCCATCGCCCACCATGACCCTGCACAAGCGCAGGCAAAGGCAGGATCTGTGCTACAACTCCACGAGAGGATTCCCAAATACACCGACTCCAAACCGAGCTCCATCTCCTCTAAAAAGTAAACATGGGAAGATAAACATGATTTAGTGCAGCAGCAAATGGCCTGTTCGGCCTGCACATTTCATGGGTGCTACCTCCTCAAGCTATTTTTGCCCTGGTATCTAAACTCAAAATCAACAGGAACTCCTGAAAAAAACAGCTCCCCAACTGGCAAACCAGGTTTCTGGAGCCAGAAGCACCAGTTTGGCAGATACTCCTCACAAGGCCAAAGCTCAGAGCTGACCACCAAGTTCTAACACCATTTCCAACTGGGAGCCAGTAGAAGCACTTGGTAAGTACTTCAAAATTCACCTGAAAAAAAGGGAGGAACTCATTCCCAGCTTTGATACAGTGTTTTGCTTCATGATTGCAACGACAGTTTACTCTTTTATATCTGATATGGTGTATGGCACAAACTGCCCCCAACCAGGGTACTGAGCTCTTTCACTGTGGCACTGGCTGGAATCACGACAGTGCCAATTCCAAGGGGTGACAGGGATGTCCCAGTGGAGCAATGCAGGGATGAATCAGGCCCTGAGCTTTCCCAACAGCTCCCCAGCCACCCCAGCGACCTCAGCACACCGGAATGTTTTGGAAAGAAAGTGTCCAGCGAGGATTAGTGAGAACTTGGTGACGTGGCCCACCAGGCACGGCCAGGGAGCACGTGGCCACCGAGGAGGAAGAATCCAAAGGGAGCTACGGCCTCTGGGAATTCCGGGCCTGCCACGCACCACAGACCAAATCCTCAGTGTACAGAAGGCAAGAGAAACCACAACAGCATCACAGGCACATCCTTGCCTGCCCTTCCAAGGACAATTACACACCTCACTGGACATCAGATCACTGACATGGCTGGAAGTGACCAACTCTTCCATCCATCTCTCCAAGATTTGTGCACCAGGGATGATACCAGGCCCGTTGTATTTGCTCCTGAGAGGAAGGTGTGCTGATGGAATGCTTGTGCCAGCCTCCTGATTCCTGCCCATCACACCACAACACAAAAGGAAGAACCATTCTGGAGCTGGAAGCTTTTCTCTTACCTTATTTTGATCTGTCCAGTAAAAGAAAAATCCTTGTGGGTCTGTTCTGAGAATAATTGGAGTCACAACAGTGGAGTCCTGGAAGGAAAAAGGACAAACAGGAAATCCATGTCAGCACACAGAACACGTAATTATGCACAGGCTGCTCTGCCACCCTTGGTAATGAATTGCAGCATCCAAAAATTACCCTGAAGGGATTCAGGACCACTACTAGCAAGGTGTCCCTAAAGAATTCAGTATCACCTGCCTCATCTCCATTTTTCAGACATAACATCTCTCCGTTACTGTGAAGGCAGCACTAAACTCCAGACTTGTCAGCACATGGAGTTAATCCAGAAAAGTTGGAAGCAGATGAAGTTAAACAGGCACAACACACTGACTGTCAAACTGAAGCCCACACAGCAGAGCACTCCAGTTATCAGGGATCCACTGCCCACCTTGAGACAACTTGACCTTCAGGTACCCACACAAGATAAATGCCTACAAAGTTAATTTTACAAAGATTGAATTTGTCTGGAAAACCTGAAACAGCATTTGCTACATAAAGACTTTTATCAATTACTTCCCATTCGTATTTTTATTGTTTATATAGCCAAGCTATGAAAGTTTTAGTAGTGGGAGCATATACACATATATATGTTCCATCTCATCAGTTAAACATCTGCCTAGTCTGGTAACATCCATAGCTTAGGTCATTTAAAACCAGGCACATCTTTAAGCACTCTGAGAGAGGCAGCCTTGTTACCTCCATATTTATGGCTTCTGACTGACAGCAGGTACCTGACTCCAGAGATTCAGGCTCCAACCAAAGCCTTTTCCACAGGTGGGAGTTCATCCCACCCCTCACCCCTGGGATTCTCTGGTGCCTGACAATAATTGACACCACTGCAGCCTGGTCTCTCTCCTCTTCTATTTTTCATGACATCTGCAAAGACACTGCTGTCTAGAGATCTCTACCCATGTGCCAAACTCGATTTAGAAGTACTGGAGGGAGCACAGGAAGGAGGAGAAAGGCAAACAGGCAGAAAAATTGCCTCAGCTTAGCTCAGCTCCCTCACAAACCCAGGCTAAACATAGAGCTCCTCCTCAAAAGGGAGAATCTGTAGAATCTGTAGAATCTTTTTCCCCCCATTTCTCCATAGTTTCTACCATCTTGTACACCTGAAAGTTGGGAATTGTTTGATACAGCAGGCAAATTTATTTTTAAAATATACCAGGCCTTGAAGAGACATTGAGTGGACCCACAAGCAGCTACAAAAGGGTTCTAAGACCTGTGCCATTTAAAAAAGAGGAAACAAACTGCTCTGGAAATATAACTCTCCTTTTTTAGCTTATTTCGTGCAGCCTGTGTGCAAATAATTTCAAATGAGCAAAGATAAAGCCTACGTGTCTTTCTCCCTTTGGATGAGATGTGTGCAACTTCAGAGGGAAAGAGAAGTGATGGGAAGCAGAGTGGAGCAAAGCAATTATCTCCAGGATTAACCAATTTGGCTGGTTAATCATTTCAAACCAGTTGCTTTAAGCCAAAGGTGTTTGGGTTTACCTGAGCTATCAAATAATACTTTTGTAGGTGAGGGTTGTAAAATACTGCCTGAAATCAGACTCAAAAAAGCAGAGGATGAGGGGAAAGAGCTTTCAGTATCCATCAGGTGACACAAGGGAAACCTTATCATGACAAGGATAATGATGAGCCTTGGATATTTAAGATTCTCTGCCCCAGGAAGTTGTTTAGTTGTGGGGTTTTATTTTTAAATTAACTATACCACTCTGACATTGGGCACAGCACAATTAACTGAATGGTTTTTACATTCTGAATGTTCTATGTATTCTACAATCTAACTAGAACTGTTTTAAGTCTGTGCTACCAAATACCACAGTGTTCTGGGTGCAGAGAAATGGAAATAAACTTTCTTTGAGTCAGCTCTGAAAGTCCCTCCCCTCACTCCACATTAACAGAGTCCTTTGTCACCTGGAACAGCTCCGTTGCTTTTATCCTACTCTGCAATCAGGGCTTGCAAAGGCAGCAGCAATCAAAAAGATACATGAAAACCCCTTTTTGCAGCACACAGTCGAGAAGAGCAGCAGTTCAAGGCTCTGAAATAGAAACTTGTTTCAACTAACAATTGTCTGGTTCGTTTATTTACAAACACTGCTGTACTATGTGTGGTTTACGACCCATAAGACGCCTGCAGTCATTCACGGGAGTGTTCTGAAGGCCATTAATTCAATTTTCTCACCCAAAGAGCTGCCCTCGCAACTCCCCTGAGCAGACTGACCAACCACGCACAGCTCTGAAGAAGCAGGTAAAGGGCAGGACACAACAGAGGGGGAGGAAAGAAAAACAGCAAACAAAACTTCATGGACAAGCAAATCAGGAGCAGACATTTGTGCCTTTGCTGACCCACTCAGATCCAGAACATGAGACCAAAATGTCAGTGTTGTACACCTCTAAAATTAAATTTCAATGTGTAGTAGGGGTATAGCTCCTACATTCCTCTGGATGTCCACAGCAAACAGCCCTTTGGGTAGGAGCCCCAGATTCTTGGGACACTTCCAAGTACATAAAAAAAAAGGCTCAGGAGAAGATGACCAAGGCAAAAGTCAGCTGTGACCAGAAAGGGAAGAGGAAAAGGAGAAAGGGTGTCCCAGTCACTGGTGCAAATGACTGTGGGTTATGAGGCTTTGTAAGAGCCACCCATGGGTGCCTGTGCCAAGCAGTGGCTCAGTTTCCCACAGATTCCTGCTGCAAATTCCTGGAATGACAGGGTGGCCTGGCAGTCCCAGTGTGCTGCACATCACACTGGGTCTAAACTTAAGTGAATAATTTTCCTGAAGGGCTTTTAATTCCACCTTTTTATTTGTTGACTTAGGGCCAATTCTCTACTTTCCTCCAATTCCACAGCCTCAAATGAGTAATGTGGCTGTTCTATACTTATTCCATTAGGTTGCCTCCTAATTGGCTGTGCAACCTCAGGTCCTGCATTAGCAATATTCTTTGCTTTATACTTTTAAACAAAAAGCCTTCAAATTTATGCCCACAAAATGCCACGGAGAACTTTGGGATCCTTACCAAGCAGGCACAGAAGATCAATGGACAAATCTATAATTAAATACCTGCCAGGTAACTGTTTCAAGGCCTGATTTTTACTGTGGGTCCCCCAGACTACATCCAACATCAGCAAGCAAAAAGTGCCACCTCCCTTTTAATACTTTTATTTTTAACATTTTAATGCTACTTCAGCTGTTACAACAGAGGGGGGCTCATGACACTGCCTTAAGCCAGGCTGTTGTTTCCTGGGCTTGCCTCAGGTTTCCAGAGACATTGAACATCCCCAAATATAACCTGAGAACTTTGACACACACCAGTGATTTCATTTGCTTGAATCTCCTGCTGGAGAATCTCTGCCAAGCTGCTTTCCAACCACAAAGCTAAAAAATACCAATTGTTTCTGGCAGAGGCAAAATGTTCTTCAGCATTTCTTTCACTTGGGCAAAGGGGTGTGAACTGTGGTTGAGCAAGTGTGGGGACAGCCCCGAAATGGAGCTCTCTTGACACCCAACAGATCCAGGGGATTCCAGGCTTGGGGAAGTGGAGAAGAAGGAATAGCAACACTCCAGTTCACACACAGGCAGCAGATGTATCAGCTGGAAATTCCATAATACACTGGGTGTACTCAGGCTGGAACTAAGCAGGATGACCCAAACAATCAGGATTATGAAGTTCTTCAGGCTGACAGCTGAGCTACAGTGACAGGGAGAAAACCCCCATCCCACATGAACTCCTGAAATCACCTGGAAGGGTAAAGATGTCCTCCTCTGCTGAGGGCAGAAGAACCAAATCTGCCATGCAAAGCAAGAGTGCAAGAAGAAAATGCTGGAGAAGGTGAAATGAGTGGAAGTTGGAAACAGGATTAAAAAAAAAAAAAAACCAAAACAAACTGGAATTGAGCCTACAAGACTCATAAAATGAAAGCCCACTTGTTCACCAGGAACATGCAGGAAAATATTCTTCTCTGTTAGAGTGGTTAAATCCTAGGGGAGCTTTGGTGACAGCACCACAGGACACGAGTCAATGTGCTGATCAAAGTCCTGCAAGCTGACAGGAGCACCCTGAGTGGGATTTGTTTCTCAGAAGTCTGTCCTACCCCAAATCATTTCTCAAGATGTCCCCACTCTTGGGCTAATTATACTCTCACTGCCTGTAGTCTTGATTTGTCTGCAGGAGTCCTTAAATATTGCCAAGTACACAGAAAAAAAAAGAATGAAGGGAGAACTTTGGAACAAAAGTAGCCAAATGCCAAACAGGAAGATTCTTTTTCTCAGCCAGAGAGTTCTTGTGTGATGCTGAGAAAATCTCATTTAAGCCAGTCTGTTCATCAGCACAAATGCTGCCTTCTGATTTTGAGGGAATACTGGAATTGAATTTCCACATTTCATCTTCTAATTTCCAGAGATGCTGAGCCCAAACTCATCTGAAGTCACTGGGGAGGCATCCTGAACATCTGACTGTGTGGTGCTGTGCAGGCTGGAAATTAGGTCCAAGGTATCTAATGGCAGATTAAAAATTCGTAGGTTTTTACGTTGGTCTTTTTTTTTTTGGACCTACAACAGCACAATTGGGAACACATTTTGTCATCTAGTGGGCCTCGTGAAAATAAATTCAAAAGTGCTTATGAAGCATTTACTTTATAATAGATAAAAGACTCCATAGTGATTAGTTAACTATTTTTTAACTATTTCACTACAGCTTTTGTTTAAAAAATAAAAAAAAAAACAACAAAAAAACCCACCAGAAAAAGTCTTGAGCATTCAAACACTGAAGAGAAGAAAGCATCCAGTGCACAACCCAGATTCCCAGTTATTCTGGGAATAATTCTTTCACAACGGATCCTCACTTATTTAGGAGTTGTTTTCTGGCTTTCCCTACTATCCACCAACACTCCAAAGAGCTCTGATGCTACAATAACAGATGTTATCTGTGATTTAAATATGTAAAGACTCCACCAGATCTTCCCAGACAGGCATCTCATTCTCAAATTTATTCCCCCCACACCAAAGTGATAAAGAGTTTGCTAATTGAGTTAAGTTAGGGCTTTCCCCTTTGATATATGTTAACTGTTAAAAATTTTATCTCCATCTATTCTCCTATGTTGCAAAAGACCAAAACCACAACTTCTTCTCGTTTAAGGTATTTCTATACAGCACAGAGCTGATATTTGTATACTACATGAAGATCAGCAACAAAGAAGAGCCAGCAAAAACACTAGAACTTAGGGCTAACGTCTTCCCTCCAGACTGAAAACAGAAAAAAAAACAAACTCTCTTCAGCTTATTGTTTTACTTTATACACACAGAACAATGGCTGCTCATTTTTCATGGCCTCACTAATGTACTGGAGTGACAGGCTTGTGCAGCGTTTAAAAACAAACACAAAAAGGCAAGGGAAAAAGAAAGTCACTTCAGCATCAAGATCCTAAAACAACTTCTCAAAACTCCCAGGTTGTTTATTTGTTTCATCTCAGCTTATCTATAATAACGATATTCTGATGTTACGTTTACTTCTAAGGTTAAAAGGGGATGTATCTCATGCTCCTGGTAATCTTCTCGAAGACTTTAAACAAATAAAGAAGGCTGCAAACATAACATTCACCATTTGAGCTCAAAAATGCTTTGTTAAGATAAAGTGCTCCAAGAGAAAGGCATTAAAAGAGAACTTAAAAGACCCAGGTTTGTTTTTGCTGCTCACTGAGCAAGTGCTGCAGCCACTAAGCAATCCTACCTATCCTTCAGTAATCCAAAGTTTGGGGGAAAAAAAATGTACGGCTAGAAAATTGGAGTGATGGCCCTCAATTTGGGTAGTTACATTCCTTCCCCAGTACACTTAACTCGCAAGTGATAGTGTGAGCCACCCAGAGAGCCGGCAAAGTGTTTATGCAGAGTACACATTATCACTGGGGAAGATAAGGGAGCCTTTAAGCAGGAAATGAAAACAAATCTATTTCTGAATATGCCCCATCACGTTCACTTGCTACAGTGGGCCAACTGCTGCTCTTAGAAAATATCAGTTCTGCTCTGGCTGTTGAGATGTTTGTTCACTCTGTTATGCCCACCTTGTTCCCACCACAGGTCAGAGAAAAACAGGGAGAGAAGTCAGCCAAGGCAGGTTTCAGCCCTTCAGAAGTCAGATCAGTCCTGAGTAAAGTCACTCTTTATACTCAGGATTCATCACTCCTCTCCACTATCAACACATTCTGCTACATTAAGCTTAACCCCCTACCCAAAAAGCTTCACCCATGGGCTTAATTGCCACCTTTTAATTTATTTATTAAACTGCTGTAAAAACTCTCATCAGGAAGAGCTATTACAACCTGGGTATCACTACAGCAAAGGGAAGCAGGTCAGTTCTTCCTGAAGCCTTCCCTCTCTCCAGGAACATGAGCACATCTGTTCAAAGCCAGAGCAGGAGTTAAGGGCTCAGTCTCTTCCCACACTAAGGGAGAAGCAGCTGTAGAGGTCCAACTGAAGAAATATGATCTGGAGAAGCGAGTGCTCAGCCAACTAACCATCTGGAACCAGGCACACAGGTGGATACATCCACAAAAAACCGCCTAAGAAACCAGCCACATTCATCTTTCACCTGTTCCAACATCAGCTATTCCTGCCCAGTGCCTTGGGAAGCCAAACTCCATGTCAAGAGCAAGAGTTCTTTCTAAAATATGTTTTCCAACCTGTAATACTGTTACAGAATAAAACAGCAACAGTGTGAGGAAAGGCAAAGTTACCGGACAACAATAATCTGTTTGACTTTAGTGCTTTATACCCTGATCCCAAATGGAATTTGTGTATTAGAGTGTGTTAGGCATTGGGTGGTGTGAGCATTACCACATCCAATCCTGAGGCACAAAAGAGGGACTTGTTTTGCAAAGCCAGAAATTTTTAATTGATCCTATTGCTCGTACAACTGAAGGTGGTCTGCAAGGGAAATGGAATTTTAAGCTTTCCACCTGCCTGTATGTGATCTTGAGGGGCTGACATAACCTCCCTCTCTCCTCTCAGCAAAGCTCAGGCCAGGCATTTCTCTCTCCAGCTGGATCACCATCACAGTGCTGAGGTTCATGTGTGACATGCAGCAAACTCCACTGCTGTTCCTCAGAGAGGGAGTCCATGCAAACCATCAGTACCACATCTATTAGTGCCTCAGAGTTCCTGATCGGGCACGGAGGCTCAGGGTGGGATACCAATGTGGGGGCTGGTTTTAAAGTCTCTGTCGCTCCAGCTTTTGTCCCTGTTCTGCACAGCACAGCATCCTTCTCAAAGCTGGCAAGTACAGTCTTTAACAACCATCACTCCAGACACCATGAAATTCCTTACACGCCTCTCATGCTCTGCTTTAAATCCTCCCAGCATTCCCATTTAAAAAGGTCGCTGCTTTCCAGTGGTTTAGAACTCAGCCGGAAAAATTTTGCTTTGGGCTGAAAGTTGGTGCAAGTCATAAGAATTCACAAACAACACTTTGGCTTCACGAAACACAAAGGCAAGTCAATAGGACCATCTTTAAACTGCAACCCAAAGCAGCAGGGAAGGGAACGACAAGGACGTGCTTCAGAGAGGAACAAATGTTGCCCCAGTGCACATGGAAGAGCTCAGCTCCTGCTCTCACTCCCCCAGTGAAAGGAAAACTGCATAACAAACATCAGCATGTGAGCCTGGCTTTTCTGAGCAACCCTGGGAGCACAGCAGAGCCCAAATACTCGTTATGGTCAATCCTGTTTTACTGTTCCATGCTGCAGTTTACTATTCCTCGTTAGAGCCCATTGTTTCACTGGGGAGGTTGTGCGTGCCCGTTTACATGACACACCACAGAGGGTCACATTAATAACCATTTTTTAAAACCCTCAAGCAGAAAAATTTCCTGGAAAACAAAGGCTCTGAAGTTGGTTACTGGCTGCTCAATAGCAAATACTTTGCAAAGTCATCTAACGTGAATTTGCGTGAAGATCTTTTTTACGGCCAGCGTAGCAAAGGGACACACTTTCCTTGAAATCTTGGATTTTGTGGGGCTTCCACTGCTGAGAAGAAACACTGTGGGCAAGACAGGGAGGCTGAGGGACAAGAAATGTGCAGATATACACACAATGCACAGACAACCACGAGTTAATGCCAGAATTCTTCATAAGAGTGTAGCTAAATACGCATCAACTTTCACAAGATTGCCAGCAAAAGCACTCACTGAACACAACAGGACTCTCACCTCAGTCACACATTCCAGGTGACACCTGTGTATCCCTGAGTAACACCTTTAGCCTGAAATGCACATCTTTTGCTAGAGTTTAGCTCTATTTTATTACTGTAGCCTTTAGGTTTGCAGGTTTTAATCTTTTTTCTGCTATTAGTCCATAGCAGACAGGTTAGTCACTGAACATCCACTGTGCATGGAGAACACCTCTTCTCCTCCTGATTCTACGGGTACAATACATAGAAACAGCACTTAAACTAGTAATTTAAACTGCTGCCTGATAGCTTGGACTGTCAGTCTGGAGATTTCAATCACTTGACCTCCGCATAGACCTGTGGAAGTTTCTTGGTAGCTTACCAAAAATAAAACAATAACTGCAGTGACAAGGCTGAGGTTGCGCTGCCTTTTCCTATCCTGAGGAAAATGTCAACCGCAAGAAAACATTTTCCCAGGCAAGTCATTCAGGCTTAGTTCCTGAACATAAATAACCTGTATCAAGCCAATGTTTACTACCGTGGACAAGGTCAGTTTGCCGAGCCTATTAAAGCTGTGTTTGCTTATTACTGTAAATAAAATTTCACACAGCAAGTTCGGCTTCTTATGTTCTCTCTCTCTTTCTCTCCTTGAGAGCGTTTTATCACAGGTTTATAGGGGTCAGGCTTACACATTTGCCATTGCTGGAAAGCAATGGCAAAATAGCAATATGTAACAAGAACAGTGGTTACACATGAACTGCTCCTTCTCACTCTCTGTGGCCCTCCAGTTGTTGCTGTGGATGTCAGCACACTCAAAGTCCCAGTAAAAATATAAGAGCACTCAAAACGAGTCATCCTCAACAATTCTGATGTTCAGAGCGCCTGCCTTCCTTCCCAACCATTCCTCTACCACAGCTCGAGTCTCACGTTGCCCCTGTGTCTCCAGACAGACCTTTTGGGGCACCTGCTCCTCCGTGCACAGCTGAGACACGAACACCCGATGCTGTACGGCAGGAGCAAGGCTAGCAGAGGACACAACGGGCTTTGGGGAACGGAAAACTAAATAAAGAAAAGTTCCCTTTCTCTGAAACTGTCCCGGACACATTCGGCACGCGAAGAAGGAAATTCCAGCTGCTGAACAGCTGTGCTACCGAAGGTGAAGTGGAAACCACACTCCTTCCCTATGTGAGGCAATGCAAGTGTAAAGGCTTGGGAAGCAGCAAGTGCTAAAGGTAAAGCAGATGATTTTGAGGCAAGAAAGGAGAGAGGAAGATGAACGAGGGTACCAAAGCTGTGAGCCCTGGGAGAATGCATCCAAGGGCTTGATAATCCCACCAGAGAGAGACGAGGACAGGAGCCGGAAAGAAGAGGAGCTGGGAGAAGGAGACGGGAGATGAAAGAACAGGTTGAAACAACTATGTTACGAGGACAGAGGTGGCAACATGCACACTGAAACACGGGAGGCGGGAGAGGCAGGCGCTCGCTAAAGGAGGCAGCACAACACGGCTCGCACCGGCCAAGCGAACGCAGACCGGGGAGCCTTCGGAGAAAGTTTGCCCGGCCTTCGGCCGCCGGTCCCGGACGGGGACACCCATCGCCCGTCCCCGGGGTCCCGCACCTGCCCTCCCGCAGCGGGCAGGGCCGGGGGGCCGCAACACGTGCACCCGGAGCCCCATTACGGATGGATTACAGCCGTGCCCCTGCCGGGGGAAGCGGGGTAAGGGAGGGGGGTGGTACTCACATCGTCCCATTTGACGAATTTGACGCCTTTCTTGAGGGTGTCGGAGACGCAGACGGGTTTGAGCTGCAG
The DNA here is from genome assembly GCF_003945595.2 of Pipra filicauda. Lineage (NCBI taxonomy): Eukaryota > Metazoa > Chordata > Aves > Passeriformes > Pipridae > Pipra > Pipra filicauda. Next base: position 695,839 of record NW_024104953.1, on the reverse strand, counting down.
GGCGTGCACCCCAGGCTGAGCCCCGGCCATCGGCCCCGCATGGACGCGCCGCTCGCCCGCGGCGCGGCCGCTTCGGGAGGGACGCCGGAAACCCGGGAGCGAGGCCGGCAGGGAGCGCCTGGAGCGGGCAGGGAGGCGCTGCCCGGCCGGCGAGGGCGAGACGACGCTTCACTGGCGCTCGCCCAAGGAGCTGGCGCGGCGGCGGCGGCCGGGGCGAGCCATGCGGCGGCACATCCTCTATATATCCTGTCTATACCGCCCGCCCGCCCGCTCCTCGCACACACGCGCACGCACGCAGGGCACGGAGCCGCCGCGCTGCCCGCTCCGCTCCCTCCCTCCCTCCGTGCCGCTCCTCCTCCTCCTCCTCCCGCCCCGCCAGGCTCGGCCCCCGAGGTTCCCCCGCGCCCAGGGCAGCGCCGGCGGCACCGCGGCGCCACCTCCCGGCACCGGCACCGCCCGAGCGCACAGACCGCCCGACCCCCCGAGCGGGGTCGGGCCCGGGCAGCACTCCCGGCTCTCCCAGGAGGGCAGAAGGACGGCAGGCAGGCGCTGGGAATGCCAGATCCGTATCTCCCCTCCGCGGGGCTGCGGCACCCCCGCGAAAGGCCCGAGAAGGGAGCGAGGGTGAGCGGCCGTGTGTCCTGTCCTGCTGAGAGACGTGGATGCAAAAAGGGTGAGTGCAGGGGGACCGAGTGCAACGTCACAGAATCACAGAATCCTAGAGTAGTTTGGGCTGGAAGGGACCTCTGGAGATCATCCAGTTCAACCTCCCTACCCAGGCAGGGTCACCTGCAGCAAGTGACACAGGAACTTGCTCAGGTGGGTTTGGAACATCTCCAGAGAGGGAGATTCCACACCCGCCCTGGGCAGCTGTTCCAGTGCTCTGCGACTCTCAACATGAAGTTCTTCCTCATGTTGAGGTGGAACTTCTTGTGTTTTAGTTTAGTTTTAGCTTTGAGGGAATAGTTACGGCAAAAGCAGAGCAGAAGGGCAGCGCTGGGCCTGCACAGTGATGCCAAGACTCTTAAAGAGAGCAGCACAAACAACTCCCAAAAAGGCTCTATGCTTTAAATACACAGAAACTGCTTCACCAAAGCTTTTTGCTTTCGTAGGATGAAGGGGCTTCCTCAGAACAAAGGCACATGACTTTAATTCAGTTTTAGGAATACTCAGTTCAAAAGGCATAAAGATGGCAAAACATCCTCTTGCCCAGAAAAATCCTAAATCCAGAAGCTTAAAAGAAAGGTTTTTGAAGAACAAAGTCAGATGTGCTCCACCAATGACCTTCTCTCTGGTTGTGGCCCTGTGCAGTCACAGCAGTGATAAAGCATCAGATGACACAGCACATGAGATTTCTAATTTCTCTGTCAAGGCTTCCAATTGACCCTTAGGATTTCAGGGCAGCAGGCCAAGCTTCTCCTACAGACAAAGCCAACCATGTAGAAAGAAGGTCTCTGAAGAAAAAAGTTGTTTAGTTTGGAGGAATGGTATTTCAAAACAGCTCTAGGTAAAAATATCTACAATCTAAGTTGGAAGATGTTTGCTTGGGTTTTTTTTAATGAAAAAGCGACAAAACTGGCATATTGGTCTCCTGATCTGCTCTTTAACAGAGTTGTTAAAGCTTTTCCTCTGTGCCTCTTGCAAATTCTCCCCCTCAATGAAAAGCTTCTCATTGCCTTCAGTGGGAGATGAATCTGCAGCATACACATTCCAAGGCCAATTAACCCACTTGATCTCTTTTTTTTATTCTTATTAACCTTGTGTAAATGTGGGTGTTGCATCAATCAGGAGGAAAGCCAGCTCTGTGGTGCTGTGCTTTCACTTCCATTCATTTGCCACGACTTAAAGGAACAATAACAAATTCTGAGTTTGGCCGCACTGATTTTGGAGTTGCTCAGTGACGGGGTGAGGGAGAGAGATTTCCAGGATCATTTTCACAACTGGCTTCTCATCTCAGCATATAGTGTACAAAAGAATAACAAAAAAATATTAAAATGCTCAGAAGACAAAAGCAAAGAGCACAGATGCTACAGTGCTTATCCATGATCCCTTCAGCACTTGCATTCGCAGCAGTCCACCAAAATCAGACCTTGGGAAGACGTAAACGTGCCATGGGTGGTGCCAACTCTGTGGCAGTTCTCAACAGGTCCATAATCCACTTTCACTTGGCCTGGCCTCATTTACAACCTTTGTTAGGGAAAAACAATGTCAGTTTTTGATGATACCCTCAGGATTCCTGATGAATCCTGGCAGTCACTGATCTGAACACCGAAGAGCTGGGCCTATAGATCAGGACAGGCTCTGGTAGCAGTGTCTGGCGTGACAGATAGGAAGGATTGTCTGCAGCAATTTGGAGGCTTTTCAGCCTTGAGTATTCTCATCTGATGGCATCTGGCTGAAGAGAAACATGCCTTTTATATGGCAGGTATCTAATGGATTTTGCATCAAAAGGAAGAAGCAGCACAATAGGAAATGGCACTATGACTCTGCCTTTTAAACAACAGCTCTGCAAAGTGCTTATGATTCAGCCTGTGCTGAAATCAGTGGGAATTTGAATTTCAACCCAGCTAGCTGGCTTCCGTGTTCTTGCTAGTGCTTCAGTAGCATCTGCTCCAGCTAGGAGCACATTTCTTGGTACATAGTATGTATTGCAAACACAAAAATTCAGCGTGTCTAAATCTGAGCTTCCTTTTCCACGAAGCCTGGGATTGGTGACCTGGAAACCAGCTTCACTCAGCAGGATTGTTACACCCAGAAAGAGTACAAAGGTCTTATCATCAGATGATTGGACCAAGTCTGGCAAAAAAAAGAAGCAGGCACCTTCCTCCAAGTGTGCCATAAGCCTCAGCAAACATCTAACATATTATGTGCATTTTCTACTTCTTGACTCAGCCCCTTTCAGCTCCAACAGTGAAACAAAGACCTGCTGTTAGAAAAAAAAAATCTCAATGGGCTAATTCAGATAGTTATTCCAAATTGTACATTTCAGATGTGGCACCTGCTGGCCTTATGTTGCCACAGGAACTATTTCTGGATGTTTTCATTGCTGCAGGTTCAAAAAAAAAATCTCAGCCTGCACAGCAAAATGATTACCTTGTGTAAGTAATACAAGTTATTTGAATGCAATATATCCATAAAGCACTATTTTTTATGTAATGGCCTTAGGTACCAATATTTCATTTCCAGGGGACTGAGTACACAGAATGTTTTAGATACACATCTGGAAATGTGTGTAAACAAATAGGGCAAAGGAGCAATAACTGATTTAAATAACAGACAGCATTGATCAAAGTCAGGTCAAATGAAGACACAGCAAAAGCTACACTGCAAGATTGTATCATGAGGTGATACAAGAAATGCATTAAAAATTCATTTTAGTATTTTAAAGTTGATTTCAGAAAAATACATATAAATTTTCTCCGTGTCACTTGCTATCCTAATTTTATTGGTGTAAATCTAGATTTTCAAAAGGAGCACTGGCCTCAGCCTAGAAAATGCTTCACTGCACGTGGTGGACTGAACATACCAAGAATTAAATATAAGTGGCAAGTGTTTGCAGGAGTTGGGGTTAAAGATATATTTCTGGTGGAGCTGAGTTTATCATCCTAATTGCATTTTAAATTGGGTCAAACGATACTTTAATTATCAGTGGGAGCGGGATCATTAAGTTCTACAGAACAATTCTCCAGCAAGGAAATATAGAAAATTTGACCCGGTCTGTCTGATCAAAGCTCAGTCCTCCTGATAAAAAGCTCCTTTCACGTCACCCAGACAGGAAAACTCAAACCTTACCAGTGAGGCAAGTGGCACAAGGTGTAGCAAAGCTGCTTTGTGACTGTTGTGTAAAGAAATGAAAGCTACCAAACTCAAAGTCACTCATTTACTAAAAGAATTCAGCTGTTAATACCTCAAACTCTCGGCCAGTGGCCACTGGAATCTGTTTATGTTTGATCTGATCCATTTACTAGATGTCATATGTACAGAACAGCAGTCAGATACAGCCTTTATCTTTATGAGGGAGACTGATAAGTTATGTGGCACAGCCACTCCATCAGGTGACTCTTCAAGAGTGAATATAAAAATTCTGGCACACAAACCACCACCATAGCAACAAAGACAGCCTGGCAACAGCAGCTGCTGCACGAAGAGAAACTGGAAGGGGAGGGGAAAATCTTGTACAAAAGTCCGTTTCCTGTCGAAATCATTAGAATCACAAATGCCTTCAAGAACTGGGGGAATAAAGATGAATGCACGATGTTGGAAACCACTACACAAAGAGTGTCTGTGTGGATATGAAGTGGCTGGGTCACTGCTACAACTCACTGGGGCCATATTTCACTCCAGATGGATTGTCCTGATACACAGCTGGCATCTATGGATCTGTGTCACAGGGAACATCCCACAGTTCTCCATACAACACCCTATGTGAGGAAGAATGGCTTGGATAGGAGATGCTGGGGAACAGAATTCCTCACCCACTGGCACCTGAGACCTCCACCCTGAGTCTTCACTCGTCATGGAAGGATTAATTCAGTACTGGGGCAACCAGCAGAGCTCTGAGCACTTGCTTTTCACAGGAGCATTTCATGTGTAGAACCAGCAGCTGAAACTGAGCCCCAACACTCCCCACCTACTTAACCTCCATGTTATAAAAAAAAACTATTACCAGCAGAACACTAAATGACTGCAATACTTGCAACAGTTAAAATTACAAGTCAAAAAGTCAGTTGCTGCATTCCCTAGAAAGTGTTAACTCGCCCTTTTTATGTACTGTAACCTGTTCTTGCTTCCCTGTTGAGTTTATAGCATAATACTCTTTTTTGCAGACTGTTAAAACCGCTCCATAAAACACCCGACACGTTTAACAATGTCCAAGTTAATTATGAAAGATTTCATGGCCTACCAGGTTTGTTAAATCACAGCTGGTGTAAACCACCAAAGGTCCACTGACTTCAAAGCTGTGCAGTTGTTTATGCCAGTATAATAGCTGCATCTTTGCCCTTTTTATTTTCTTCTAGCTCTCAGCTTCTGTCCCAGAACCCCATATAGGCACATTAGAAGCAACTGGAAAGCAGACTCTCTCACCTGCTTCAGTTTACATCCAAGCTGAGCTGTGAGCTGAACTGAAAGTCAAGAGCATTAAATGGGGTGCAAAGCAGAAATTGCCTTGAAAATCCCCAGAAATTCTGTGCTCTAAACAAGGTAGGTGCCACATGAATGGGACCTCTGTGCTTCATGCAAAGAGGACACTGCTGGCCTATGCTTTTCTGAACATTAGAGATCTCCTGGTATCTTTTGGAAGCAGAGTGAGAGTCAGTGTACACTCTCTCTGGATTCCCCTCCATAATTCCCACAAAGCTATTGCATGTATTGCTATGACAGAGCAATATTTTCCTTTCAGGAACAAGGGAAGGAGCCCTCAGCTGCATTTCCCATCACCATGGTGGAGTCATGTCCCATGGCAGCTGATTAATTTAGGTCTAGCTTACAGATTTGGTACAGTTTAAAAAAAAACCCAAACATATTAAAGCTGGCAGCAGGATGGATTGTCTTTAGAAAGGATGTGAGATTATGAGCCTGAAAAAGTGAGTTCTGTTCTCAGATCTGGCCCAACCCTCTTTCCTTGAACTCAAATGAATCCTTCAGGTCCCTCTAGAAGACTCGTGCCCGTTTCATTCCTCAAGGATGGCAGCCCAGAATGTGCCTGCCCTGCATTCTGGGCATCACCAGAGCACCCAGCAGGTGTTACTTCATTTCCATTCAACCTTTATAGAAAGAGGTTTATAACTCTTTCAAATGCTAAAAAGGAGAACATTTGTGTTCGATTTCTTGCACTGGAAATTTGAAATTTTGAAATGCTTTCAATTTTTTTTTTTTTAGATTTCCCAAGTGCTGTTTTGTCTTCTGATACTCCTCACAAGCTCAGCCAAAAAGATTCTGATGATGTACCTAACCTTGAAGCATCTCTGGAGATTTTCTGGCTTGTGATAACCTGCTAACATTTTTCTCTATGCTGCTTTCAGAAATATTCTTATAATACACAACCCTGAATCACCAGACTTTCATTACCATCCTATTTTACAGAACCTGCACTTGTAAAGGGTGAAGTTCCACAGCTGACAAAACATTAGTCACAAAGCAATAGAACACCATTTACCTAGTTGCTCTAAAATATGTTTCTAAAACTTGGAGCAATTTTGCTGTGATGTAAATCTTTGAGCCACAATACCTCTTGGAATGAATTGTTAACTCTTAATGGGAAAAAAAAAACCAAACAGAACTGTTACATTTCAGAGAAGCTTGTTCGAATTTAATTTTCTTAATGTTGCTCATCTGAAAAAATAACATGGATAATGGAAGGAAGAGCCTGTTAGTCTCCTACAATCCATGAGCTGCCTCAGCACAACTTCTGAAGTCAATCTAAGAACAAATGTCCTCCATGCTCACAAAGCTCAAGCTGAATCACAGAAGCTCAAAGCTATTCTGGCCTATCCAAACTCTTATGCTGCTTAATCAATGATTATAATAAGCATTTCCCAACATCATTCTCTTGAAAAAAACCCAAAACAACAGAGCAGCATTCTCCAGGAACTAAGAGCAGCCTGGGATTTGGGATTTAGGGGAGAGCTACAAAGGGCTCCACTGATGGTCCTGGCACTCTGAGGCAAGGAAAGCACTCAAGGGTAAAGCACTTGGCTGTCTGGGAGGCAATCTGCTCTAACAGGGCGCCTGCTGAGCAATCAGAAACAACATTTACCAACCTCCCCACCAGAAGACATTGCTAGAAGCAAAAAGGCATTGTCAGAGAAAGGTAGGAGGTTAAACAGAGGAGGAAAAATGGCTTTTATGAGACCACCACGGGCGACACGTTGGTATTTATCAGCAAAACAGCCAGCAGGAGGAGGAGAGGGAGAAACAGCCAATGTTTGACTGTTCCAGAGTATTCCTTACTCCCCTTCCATATCAGACATCAAGCTCCACAACACCCAAGAGTCCTCTCATTTTAGGAAAAGGGAGATGAATGGGACTAATGGGTCAGAGTGAGAGGGCCCAATCACACTTTGGTTACAGGCATTCCATAGCTTTGGTGAGAGTTCAAATAGGCCCTTGGAAAGCAAATAGCAATTTATCTTGCAATTGTCTTTTTATGGGATTATGCAAGGGTTTCGATGAAACAGCTGATGATGAATTTAGGTTTCAACACTCATTTTCCCAGCGGCCTTGTAAATATATAAAAGGTCATGACATAGTTGGAAAGAAGGAAGAGCAATTATTGTAAAGAAAGCTCATGCTCCAGAGCAGCCAGCAGCTACAGAACTGCGAGCACAAAGCTAGGAGTGAACATCACAGATTGTAATAAAAAAATACCTTGACTTCTCTACACACAGTGGGATTTGCAGCAGTCATAGGGAATACCTGGCATGTGATCATTTGAATTAATATTCCCTTATCAGTGTTACCACTATTTCACAGACTATCTGCAAGCAGATGTACTTTAACTGACATCTACATTCAGATTAATTTGGTAAGCAAATTTATTTTTTCAACAGAAAAACCAGGAATAATAGATGTCATTTGCTTTTACAGTGCCAAGAAGATGTTAAGTGATGTATAAACTTGTAATACACCAGGAATTCAAGCAGGAGCGTGGCCTCGTTTTGCACATACACATTTTGAGAGGTTGGGACTGTTTGTTACCATCTAAGTCAGTGACACAGAAAGAAAGTTGCTCAAAATGAGCATTATCACTCCCCTAAGAGACCACGATCTTACAAGAAGTCTTAGACAAGCCGAGACCAGAGTCCAGATTTCCAAGAAACCTAATCAAATACCATGTTCTCCTCCGTGCCTCACAACACTGATAAAAACAAAAAGAGATATTTTAGATATGTTGCAATAGCAAGAATCAGAGCCGTGTAGGGTGGGGGAAAGGATCTTGTGATCAGTGTCATATAAACATCAATCAGTGGCCGGTGTTTGATAAATATTGGTATATTTTATTGTCAGTAAAATCCTAGTCATTGATACCATCTCCAAGCTGGCATAACAGGAGTTATTTTTGAAGGAGGATTTGAATTCAAGCATTGCTGCGTTGCAGACTAGTTCAGGAAAAGTCCGTAAAATAGAGGAGAAACAGGAATGTGACTTCAGCTTGGCATTTCAAAGTCATCCCAAATTCAGTAACATGAGCTCATCACCACGGAGCCAGAGCAGTGTCAGTCCTGCTGCAAACCCAAGTGCCTGATCATGTGCAGCCCTGATCCTCCTTGGCACTTCCCTGATTTCCTCTGAGCTGGAGGTACTGATTGCTTTCGGGGATCAGTTCATAAAAGGGGATTCACAGGCAGAAATGGGACACGGGAGCTCAAGAGGCCCTTAGCACGGGCCTTTTTACATGGAAATGAACGATTAGAATCTGTTTTTGTCAGGAGATACAAAGTGCTGCCGTGTGACTGCATTCTCACAAAGGGTGGCTCTGCAGCCTGGGAAGCAGTTATTCCAGAGTCAGAGCTCCTTGCCTTTTCCACCGCTGTTCACCAGGGAAAACCTCACCTAAAATAAGGACCTTGCAAGCTGTATTTAATATCTAATTGCACCATATAACGTTGCCTTAAAAAATGCCAGCTTTGTTGTAGAAAAATAGAAACCACAGTAAGTTTTGGCAGTGGGGACACAGGTATTGGTATGGGACAAGTTTACTTCCCCCGTAGAAAACTTTCCTTCTAACAATTTCATGGAAATAGTCAGGCCTTTTAATTATATAAAGTGGACTAGAAAGGTGAGGAACCAAAGGAACTAAGTCCCAAGACTCCATGCCTCTGAGGTCTTGTCTTTTCTATGGGGAAATTCTCCACACCTGAGACTTCCTTACTTAATTTTTTCAGGGTCTTCCTACGCCAGGGAAGTACATGGACATCTCAGCCCATCCCCAGGCCCCAATATTGGACATCAGATCAGCTCATTACTGAAACACCAGACTGCTAATACAAGGGAGTAATTCCAGGTAGCATGTGGGAGCATGGAAGGACTTCTGGAGTCAACTAGCAAGTTCAACCCAAACTGGAAAGATAAAAGACTTATTTTTGTACAGCAGGATAATCAACAGTGCCCTAACACACTACACTCGCTGGTACGAAATGGCTGATTTCCAATATGCCACCAGTCTTTTTGATTTCCTTCCTGAGCTGTTTTGGGATATAATGGATCCCCACTGAAATCTTCCAAAGTCTAAGTCCAAAGAAGGTTTTAGCAGCTTTGTCATTCTCGTGTGGTGTGCAGATCACTGTTCCTCAGTGCTCCATCAGCCTGAGCAACTTCCTACTCCTCCTGCTAGAGGGGTTTGTGTCTCCCTGGGAGAGGGGGCATTGGATTTGGGGAACTTTAGGAAACACTGGCTTGCAGACACTGCCCTGAGAGGGCTGGGCAGCAAGTTGCCAGTTTGATGCCTGGCTTGTTTCTGGGCAAACAGTGCATTGTGTGCTCAGAAACACACAAAGGTAGTTGAGAATCACAGAATGGCTTGGGTTGGAATGGACCTTAAAGACCATCTAGTTCCACCACAGCCAAGAGGGTAATTATCTGAGAAATACAGTTTATTCCTCCATTAGCAAAGAAGGCATTTCAAATAAAACTAGGCTGTGCTGGTTGCTGAACCATTTTATGTCCTCTGTTCTCATGCAAACATCTTTTGCAAGAATTAGCATTTGGGGATAGTATTTTCTCAGCATGTTGTTGGGGATTTTACAGGAACATTGAGTACAAGCACATTTTTAGGAGCTTTCTGAGGCATGAGAAAGGGAATTGAGAAGCTTTTTTCCCCTTTATGTGGATAAAATTAGCGATGTAGCTATGTTGTACCCATGCATGTACACATTCCTACTTATATTAAACTAAAAATACTATGTTTGAAGCATGGCATACAAATCTGCCTACATGGAGAATTAGACCTCATGCTGAAATTTCTTCTTCATTTTCTAAATCAAGTTATTTGAAACATTGTAAGTTTTCCACAGAAGGAGTATTTCTTTTCCTCTCTGCAATGTTTAAATCCTCAAGCCCAATTAGAGCTCCTTTTGCCAACCTCTTAAAAGCCATTTCTGCCATTAAAAGAAGCAGCCTGCTGGACTGCAGCAAGGCCAGCAGATAAATCCCTGCTGAGAGCAGTTTATGGGGCTGTTGGGTTAGGAAACCACTGCCCACCACTTCCCAAATGAAACAAAAGCCATCCATTCTTCATTTCCTCCCTCCTGCTCCGAGGGAGGAACTTAACCCTTTGCCACAGCTCCACCTTACCTGTGGCCTGCACCTCTCAATCCTCAAGAGCTGGTGCAAAAATGGGGATGTATTCCTGGCCATGCTCTAGGAATAGTGGGGAGGTGCTGGGATTCGTTGCCTTCTGTAATATGAGTGACAGGAGACATGAACTGGCCTTGCCTTTTCGTACTTAAAGTAGCTTTGTCTTCCATATCTCTGCCTGAAGCTACCAGGAGGTTGTATTTTAATCATTGCAATGCACAGCTGTTACATCTGCAAAAAGTTTTTGCTGTATTCCCAAGGAAAGGTTTTCTTGCTTCACCAACCAAGTTAAAGTGAGTGAGAGGATGCCTGTTAGGATAACTGGGGGAAGTATTTGGAGGCAGTTGACATTTTGGCAGAAGGGGGAAGATTCCTACTTGGGTAGCACATACTCCATGTAACAGCTCTTTGAATTTGGCCTGTGCTGCTTCCAACAGTTCAGCTTTAAGAGGCTTTTCTGCATAACTTCAATAAAAAAAAAAAAGCACAAAGAAACCAAAAACTCAAAGCTTCAAAAACAGACAGGGCTTCTATTTTTGCTTGGATATATAAAGTTGTGAAGCCTAATGAAGAGTCTTAACCTCTGTGAAAGAAAACCTCCTTCCTAAGGGATAGAGCCACAGCCTTCCTCCTAATGGCAGCATTTCTATGGTCTGAGAGAAGGCTATTAGGAAGATGCTGCCTTGCAGTGCTATAAAAATGAGTTAAAAGCCATTTTGCTGCCAGGTATTTTATGTCTCCAGCTACTTCGAAAGAAACCTCCTGTCTCTTATAAATTTGAGAGAGGGAAACGTGTGCAACACATCTTTGTAGGTAGAAAATGAAAAAGGAGAGGTTGCTTTATGTATAATATATAATAGCACCCACAGGTTTCAGTAAATGAAAATGCTATTAAATATTTAAAGGGTTATTATGTGTGTCCCTTAATACCAAATGATGCAAGATCAGCTGTGCATGAAAAATAATGACATTATCACAGGGAACTGTATCTACAGAAGATACTGTCTGACTAATGGATTTGCTGCCCTAATGTCCTTGGACATGTTTTCCTTCTAACTTCCTGATCTTGGGTGTTTCGTTGTCTGCAATAGGCACCCTTTGGCCTGTCCCAAAGTCAGACTTTCAGAAATGGGCTTTCTACATGCAGAGGGACCATTCTGCTCTCTGTGGATTTGTTACACTGCAGTGTTTCACCTGGGAAGGCTCTCCAGGGCTAACCAGCTTTGCCACAGTGGTAAGCAGGGCTGCTGTGTCTGTGCCATGGCACACACAGGAATGTGCCCAAGGAATTGCTACATTGCACTAGTGATCATTTCCCTCGGAATTCCTGTTCCCTCTTGATCAGCTCTGCTTGCTTTACCTGGCTCACACACTGGACTCAGAAGTTTGTTTCCTCTTGCAGGTGAGCAACTTTGCAAATAGATAAGTATCAGTAAGATGCCTGCAAAGGACACTCCCCTTCCCCCTCCATCTGTAATTTAAACACCAATTGTTCTGCCACAGCTACAGCCCACATGGAACAAAGAGAGGCAACCAAGCAAAGTGCACATGGAATGCTGCCAGGACCTCAAAAGGAAGCTGTATAGTATCTCTACACCTCCATCTGCCCCTCCTCACATCAGTGAGCAAGAGATAACTTCATGTTCTTCTGTGGCTACCAGTTTAACCCACCACAGCACATAGAAGGGGAGCAGATGCAGATCAAAGGTTGCATTTTGAAACTCTGCTCCAAAGGCCCCTCTAAGCCATCCTGGCTGGCTGTGCCAGAACAGCTCTGGAGCACTCCTAAAATACATTCAGCTGGCACTGCTGCACCAAATCCCCAAGAGCTGGACCCAAAAGATGTGCCTGATTTAACAGCATAGTCCAACATCCACTCCAAAGCATGGGAGCAGTCACTCAGTGGAGACAGTTCACAGGCTCACTAGTAACTGTTTAATAGCTCAGTAATTAAGGAATATAGTGATCTTCAAAGCCTCATGCAATAAAACACCCTAATATTTGTCTAAACTCAGGGATCTGCTTGTTTTAAGTCTAACTGCCACAGTTTGTGATCCATTAGTGAACTATTTTATATAAAGCACCATAATAGCTTTGTGATTTACACTCACTATTTAACACCCTTTCCAACAGCAGCATTTCTGGCAGTGATTTGTTTGTTGCAAGTGTTCAGCAGAGAACAGTTTTGTTGCAGCCAGTAATTGCCACCTCTCAAACAATCTCGGCCTTTTAGTATCCATTTTAAGAGAACTTTATGAAGAGCTACATATGAATATTCATCAAGTATTGTAATACAAATATAACTGGTGGAGTACAATAGATCAGATGAAAAGAAAAAGATCCTTACTCATTACAGTACACTTCTGAAACATAAAAGGAATTATTACCAGTGTATTTCAGCTACAAGGCTCCTAGCAAAGGCACCTGGGTTTCCATCAAATTTATTCTCAAAGTCTTTGTAGTGTAACTCTGGCATATATTATTTTTAGGTGGCATTTATGTGTTTGTTTTACTCCAAGTTCAGCCTTGATGATTTTCTTAAGTCTTTCACCTGAAAGCTTCCTTAATGACAATAAAATCAGAAGCCAATGCAAATCTTGCCAGTCAACAGGCATTTACAGCAGACAAGTCTCACACAGAGGATAACCAGAGCTTGTTTCCATAGGCAGGACAAGTTTCCCAACTGTTTAATTGGGCTGTACCACACAGGACAAAGCCCTGACAAACAGGGCTTTTGAAAAGCACATAAATGTTTGTAGAGCCAGAACTTGTGCAAAAGGACCAGCTTCAGACCAGTAAATTCCACAGTTTGCAAGACTATGAGAAGACAGCGGGAGCAAAAATATGGAATTCTGGAATTTCACACAGAGAAGAAAGCAAGAGGTGAGAGTAGGAGCATTTACCACAAGTCTTCTCCCAGTAATATTTTAGATCTCTCACCATTAAAGTTGGTTTGCCACTTAGGAGAAAACCAAGACCCAAGCAGGTGATATGAGCTGGTACAAAGCAACACTAAGGGACAATCTCCCTCCTTTATTGGGTGCAAGGGGAAAAGTGGCATAGGATGAGGAGAAGGCTGAGGGTTTTAAAGGTCTTTTTTGTCTCAATCTTTAATGCTAACACCAGTTGTTGTCAGAGTACCCAGCCCCCTGAACTGGAAGACAGGGAGCAGAATGAAGCCCCCACAATCCAAGGACAACCAGCCAGTGATCTGCTGCACCACTCAGACACACACAGGTCTATGGGATCCACCCAAGGGGATGAGGGAGCTGGCAGATGTGCCAGCAATAAATTGGGAAAGTGGTTTAACAATTGTGATCAACATACAAATCAGAAAAACTTATTCTGTTGTTGGGACAAGGACAGTAGAAGGACCACAATGCTACTGTGACAAGTTGTAGCCCACCTTTTACTCACTTGTTACATTTGGAAGAACATCACATAGTAAAGGGTTGTAATTGTTGAAGGGATAATTTGTCTGATCACCTAAAGCTGTGGAATGACACGTGAACTGGAAAAGGAAAGTACCTTGTTCAGAACAACCTTTGGTAACTGCTATTGCTTTTTCAAAGGGATATTGCAGAGATGACAAAGTGCTGGATGTACCTCTCCAAGATCCATGCTTGCATGGAATATCGAGGCATTAGTCAGTGGCTAAGCCCTCTAAGATATTATTTCTGTCTCATGTCATTTATCAGCACAATATGACCAGCTGGCAAAGGAACACCAGCATTATTACAGATAGTCTTGTTCTACTGTCTGCTATTAATGGTACTCATTTTCTTCCCTACTTCACATGTTTATGCTGACATGAATAAGTAAAGCAGTCTAATACACAAGTGATTTAACCTTTCTCCTTCTTAAACAAATAATTTTGAGACATAATTACAAGCAAACATGTAAAATTTGCTTAGAGTGTAAACGGCTTAAATGTATAAATACACAATTAATGCTGAATGTTTTTTTTTTCCATTAGATACTTCTGAACTTACATCACAGGCAGGAAAGCCAAATTCAATTTCTGAATCCATTTCAGTGCTGTTTTGAAGAGACAGAAAGTTTTCCTCTAAAATTTGTTCTCATGGCGTGATTTAAATAAACACAGAACTTGCTGTAATTACTGTAAGACAGCTAAAAATGATGATGTGCCTGTGTGCAGCTAAGTGGGATGAAGTAAGCACTGGACCACATCTGCACATGCCCTGTGCTTGTACTTGGATCAAGACTGACACAAGACCTCCGATCCCAGTTTGGGATCCCCTAAGAGGTCCATAATTTCAGGAATACTCAGTGCCAAAATGTCCAAAGGAAAATACCAGGTATTTAACTGCCTAGGCTGCATGGGAAAATAGAGCTCTGACTTGCATGCTGAGCTATTATCTGAAAACACAGCTAAATAAACCACTCACATCTGATTTAGCATCCTACCCTCCTCAAGAACAAGAACAGCTATAATTCAACTTAAATTTGCTTTAAAACTCAGAGTTCTAAAATACTTCCCGACTTCCACATTCCAGTGGCTGTTTTCGCTGGTGACACACCAGAAAAATCACAATGCAGGCTTTGAACACATGCCAACATGCACAACCTCCCTCAGGGGGGATCCCCTACTTGCTGCACTCTGTGCTGGCAGTGCCCTACCCTGCTTGCAGGCTACTCCTGGTGCCCAGTACAGAGGATGCTCAGCCAGGGCCAGGTGGGAACAAAGTCTGGATGCCACGGGAAAACTTCTGGCAGTGCCAAACCCAGTTCTGGCAGCTGCTTCAAGGTCTCTTCCCCATTGTTGCAAGTTTTTATGCCTATTTTGGGGAGGTTTTTTTGGGTTTTTTTAGACACTTTTCAAGCTGCTGCCTTCTTTATTTCAGCAGTCTGACTGCTGCTTGTCTCACTTTGGGACAAATGTGCTCAGAGCCCTCTTGTGAAGCCCAGCCACACATCCCATTGACACTGCTGCTCCCCCACCTTGGCAGGTGGAGCATCCAGGTTGTTTGCCACGGGAGGCTGAGCCAGAACACTGTGTTATTCTAACTTTTGGTGGATACAGAGATTTATAAACAAACCTGAATTAGCTGAGGTGACTTACACTGCAGGCAGGAATGAGGGAAATTATGATCTCTCCATTTTTTTTGTGTAAAAAGCTACAGATTTTGCTCAGTGACCTTTCTGTGTAGCTCAGCCTGTTTTGAACTGCTAAGTATCACCAGTCTTAATCCCAACTTTATCAAAAAGTTATGTCTCATGTGTCCACGTGGTGTTTCAATATCTGAGGATGTATTATTCATTCTGCCAGCAGAATGGGAACTTTTCTTTCTTTCCTATAGAATATCTAGAGACCACTTCGAGGTCTTTTTTGAACCAGGTATGCAAAGCTGAGGATTCAGGAATGAGTCTTCCCTTGCAGCCATGCTCCGAGGTCTTTTCCCTCCCCCCACCTTTCTTTTATCCACTAAAGTGAACGTGTGCCTTGTTCTCAGGATGCCTGCTCCTCACAGGAGTGCCTGAAAAGCTTTGGGAATGCTAAGTGGCATGTGAGATCATCTCGAGTAAGATTGAGCCTGAAAGCTCTTCAGAAGCTCAGACTTCCTCTTAGAGCAGAAGAATATAAAATATATCAGCCCCAGCTACTCTGACCACTCATTTATGCTAATGGACTTCAATGGCAACTTCTCTCATCAACGGTTTTTAATGCCTCTTCAGAGTGTCTCAGATTCTTAACAAGGTCTAATAGTGTGGGGAGCTGAAAGATATCCCCGTGAATTATGCCCTCACAGCATCATTATCCTGTCATTCCCTCATTGTTCAAACTCAAAAACAGTGCCCTGGGTTGGAGAGACCTCAAATGCACATGGGAGCCTGAGCCATCCTGAGATCCTTTTAGCTCTCATTATACCTTGGTTTATTCTGCCCAGACAATTTACTCTAAAATCTAATATGTGGGAAAACAGGAATGGGACTTGAATGTGAATGTGAGCAGCCACAGCAATTTTGATTGGAATAAAGGGCATTTATGAAGAAAAAGCATTCATTCTTTAGAGCATCCAATGTTGTCCCAGAGTGAAAAAGCAACTGCCTCAATAAAACACTGAGATAGAGCCCAATATAGCTGGGTTTTGCTTCCCCAATTTGCCAAAGATACATTGACTTAAAAGTGAAATACAGATTCTGGGAGGCTTCCCAAAAAGCTCTTTCCTCACACAATTTCACAGATGAAAAAGGAGAAAGAAACTTCAGAGGAGCAGACAGAAATTATATATAACATTTATTAGTGTTTATAAAATAGAAACACTATATAGCATTTATAAAGTAGAAACCAGAGAAACAGAAAATGCCAAAGAATATAATCTCTTAAAAAAGCAATAAGGTCAGAAAAATCCATGCACATTAAGATCTTAGCCAGAGATCTTTTTAAAATAAAATTAAAAAAAAAAAAAAATCAAACCAAACTAAACCCCTGAGAGACAACAAACTTTCTGCTTCCTGAAGGCAGAAAGATGCTGGTGAAAAAAAAAACCAAACCAAAAACAACAAACCAATCAGGCAAATTATGGAAAGCTCAGCAAAAGCAGCAGATATATCAGTACACAAAGAATGCAGAAAACATAATTAAGAGCTAAATGCCACTTCAATTGTGTCTGGTGCTCCTTACTCATTGGCTCTAGTGCTTCACGAGAGATTGGAAAACATTGATTTCCATGGGGGTTACATCAGACAAATCCATGCCATCAGGTCTAATCACATGCATTCAACTCTCCCTGACACTGAAACATTGAAATAATAAATGAGAACACCAGTGGCAAGTGCAAGCAGCCAGCAGAGTCACCCAGAAAGAGGAAAAGCCCCGATTTTTATAGCCATGCTAGTTCTGAGCCTACAGCAGGGCAGTTTGGGAAGTGAGTTGTTTTTTAAGTAACAAGCTCCAGAGGGTTTTCAGAACCCTACTCACTCCCTGAGAAAGGCAGGGCTGCTGGGGGCAAGCCCAAGAAAAATGGAGCCATGCAGGATCTTCATCTAAAGCTGTGCTCACTTGTCTAGTACAGGGCTACAAGTCTGCTCATTAAAGCCATAACTGCTTTTTTCCCAGGAAAGAAGAGGAGGGACTGGCTTCATAAAGAGGTGCATTCCTACAGTCGTAGGTAATTAGCAAACAGAAAACCATCAGAAGGTTTTGGCAAGCCCAGGCAATAATGACTCATAACAACAACTTCTTCAGCCAAGGAACTTTCTATACCTCTTCATCCCTCCTTTCTGTTACATCCAGGGCGGTTTTCAACTTTTCACTTGGCCACCCTGCAAGTCGTGGTCTGTGTTTGGAGAGGACAAAAGTCAATCAAGTGGGGTTAATTAATGAAAAACAAATAAGCCCCCACTGCCCTGACAACTGTGGGTCCTTGCTAAGCAACAGCAGGATGATCTCAGAGTAAGCCCTGATGACAGGATGCTTCCATTTCCTATTTACTTGCTCACCTGTCACACTAAAACTCCAGGATCCACTCTTGGATTCTACCAACCCACTCCTTATTTCAGCAGCTCCTTTTTGGAGATAAAGGAAGGCCTATTAAATGGATCACAAGGCAAATGGTAAACGGTTTGAAGTTTAATTCTGATTTAGCTTTAGAAAAAAAAAATCACTTCCTGTAACTGTATTTCACACCTGTGACAACAGTTGTGCTCTGTAGGTGTGCAAGGGTTAATTAGCTAGAACTCCCCTTGAAAAATATAAAATGCTACATAAGTGCTAAATGCCATAAATTCCTCCAATAATGAACTGGCATAATTCCTAGACTTGATTACAACTTGTCCAAAAACTATGCATAATGCATATTGTACACAGAAAGGGCCATCATCCATTATCTCTGACCTTGAGAACAGATATTAGCCTAAGTAATCCACTAAGTATTTTGCTCTCTCTAAATTGGCCCAGAATTAACAGATTGTAAAATACAAATCTTTATTCTGCCCTACCTTTGCTTGCACTTAGTATGGTAATAAAAGTTGAGTATGAATAATGAAAGGCTCACATGCAATGAGGAAAACTGGCATTCAGTCAGTTTAGACAAAATGCAAAATTAGTTAATAATTTGAGTAATAATGCTGCTCTGATTAGGAAGGTGTGTTTCAATACTATATACAGTGCAGCTTGAGAGCCTTAGAGGAGTTAACAAGTTACCACATTCTTATGGAAAGGGTGTCATCCTCATTTTTACAATGAATAAACAGAAAGATTAAAGTTAATTTAACTGTCCAAGATGAAATAAGGGCCAGGCTGAACTAAAAAAATGTGATCAGTGTCCTAAGCTGCTGGTTAGCAGTCACACCTCCATCTGTCTTATCAAAGGATTTCCTTTCTGATATAGCTATTGTTTTATCTTATTTGGCAAGAATTAAAATCTCCAGAATGGTCATATGTTGATGCACAACTCTGAAGGAAGCAGCTATTAGCATTAGAAGGAAGCAGCTATTAATATGATAAATTCAGACAACTCAGTGGAAGAGCAGTAAAGGAGACAAAACACCAGACTGAGTTTGCAACAGGAACATAAATGTTTGTGGGAACAAGTCTCTAGCAGCGAGCTCCCTGGACTATCAAGGCCAATCAGAAAAAGCAATCCTGGAAGAGAGGAAGCATAGTCTTGGAAGCCCTGATTTTATTTCAATTGCATGATAACCAAAAAAAATCTGGTGCCTCAATCATGCTCAGTAACTCTTGTGTTTACAATTGCAGATAATAGGGACTCTGGCTGCTGGGAAGGATTCTTGGTTTCTAAAATAGGACCAGAGACATTTGTGGAGCCACACAGCAGGTATACTTTCACAGACAACTTAAATTTCTCTTCTTGGGGGGGAGATTTTCCTGTCTCAGCTTCAGCTCTGGGCTCCTTTTAATGAGTGACAGTTCCTTTGAACTTTCATCCGCCCTGGCAGTAAAAAGGAGCACAAGGTCACAGAAGGTTCATCTTTGCCAGTGAAAACCAACATGAATTTCAGGAAGCAAGTCATTCTGAGCCCCTGGAAAGGAAGAACAGGACATAGAAGCCCTCCTTCCAACCTTACACTCCTGTACACCCCCCTACACACCTGCCCATTTCTGTCCTGTTGGCAGAAATGGGTTGGGAATGAAGCTGCCTCCTACATTTCCCTGCTCACCTCAGTTTGTGACTGAGTTCACAGCTGCTCCACGCTTACACTGAGGGTGGCAAGCCTGAAGAGGAAGAAATAATTGATTTAGGCTTATCTGTCTCAGGGCCTTTCTAAGTTAGAGCTGGACTGGTGCTACTTGCAGGGTGTCCTCAGTGTGCAGCTCTTAAACCTCTGCCTGAGCAGAACTCAGCAAACATCACTCCAACCTGACTCCTGTGCTCAGAAAGGAATGTTCATCCCTCAGTGTCACACCAACCGCCCCAAACACCTTCTGCAGGCAGGAACACAACCCCTCCCAGCTGCTGCTAGCAAGGAATTGCAGCCAGGGCTGGGCACTGCTGTTTGCCACCGAGGCAATTAATCCTTCAGGGCTATTTGGTCCTTGGTTTCTCCGAACATTCCCAAAAAAAAGTCAGGTAGTGCCAACCACACAGCTCTTCTGGGATGTGCCAGAGAAAGGATTTTGCTCTCACTATTGACTATCAAATAATACTTTAATTTACTTACAGCCTCTCAGTTCAACCAAGGGCTAAGAGGAGGCACTGGAGAACTCTGCTTACCCTGTGAGCAGCTCTGAGTCACTCAGACTGCTCTGATCCCTGCATCACAACTGTTTATAAATCCCAGCTTTATTAACATGCATCTGGTGAAAACTTGGCAGGCAACTTTGCCCAATGGCAAAAAAAAAAAAAATTAAATATCTGTTTAATCCTTGGAACATTTGCAGTCTCCAGACAACTGACCAAATGAATGCTAAGCTGCTTGTCCTAAATACACATTTGTTGGCAGTCTCCAAAGGGTTAAGGGCTAGATCTAATTGCTAATAAAGTTGAATAAAATATTCTCAAAGGCATTAGTGGGAATTGTTTCAGGCTCCAAATTCAGTTAAACCAGTTTTTAATTAAGCAATATTTAATAAATAACATCTAAAACAACTGTGCTGCTTTCTTAAGGCTTACTAAAGAAAGGATGATTTTTAAAAGTACTTTTTTTGCAGACTCTCTGGCTGCAACACAGAGGAGGATGGACAGCAGAATAAAGTGTTTATTTTAGTGAGATCAACCTTGCTGTGCTATCTTTGATTTCAATTGAGTTATGCCAGTTTTGCAGCAGATGAGAATAACTGAATATTTCATAGTACCCTGAGCTGATCTCAGTGCAACAATGCAAGAGGCTCTTCCTCACACAGACTATCCTATTAGTGCATTTTCAAATCCGGCACGTGGAGACTTCCAAGCACTTGGATCTTGGAGTGGCTCTGTTCCATTTGCACAGTGCCTGGCAGAGTGCAGCTCCAACACACAAACAGGGCCCATAGGTATTCCAGGAACACCAACTACAGCGATTTACCTGCATTTCACACTTGTCTCCATGTCACAAAATAGATGCTTCTCCCATCCCGTGCCCAGGGTTGTGTGCAACTCCCTTCTGACTCAGCCTGTGTGACAGGCGTCCCAGACCTCCCTGGCAAAGCAGATGGCACGTTTATTTATAAAGCTGCACTCGGAGATGTGCTGCCTGAGAACACGCCTGTCCAACAATTGTGTGGTCTGCAAACACAAAACAGCCTTAATACGGCGGGAAGTGGAGATAAAAATGCCTCCAGGTTCCAGTTCCCTTCCTTACTCCAGCACAGTCCCACTGCAGTGAGCTGTTCAGCCTCTCCAATACCTGTATCCCCAGCCAGCCAAGTGTGCTAATTCCAATCTACCCTAATCCCTTGCCCTCGTCATACCTGCTGCTGTCACTTCTGAGTCACTGCCATTCTTAGCTCCGCTCCAACCTCCCTGATTACGACAACGGTGAAGGAAATGGGATTGTTATCCTGGAAGCCAGTGTGCTGCCCTGCTCATGTGAGCTGCCACCATGAATTCCTTTAATTGCAGCAATGAACTAAGGGGTTCATTAGTGCAAGTAAAGCCATGATTTGTATACAACAAATACCAGCAGAGCAAAGTTCGGCAGCCCAAGTGCCTGTACTGTTGGACTGATGCTGCTCTTCACAACTGGGGTGGAACAAGAACAGTGGAATCCCAAGGATTTTCTTCCTTTTTATTTTCTGTCTATTTACACAGGTTCTTGATGTCAAGGCCTAAAGCATATCACTCCCCCCTAAATTCTAGAGGCTGGTGAGCTGGTAAGCTCTGTGAGGAAAGCTGGGAGCTGCCTCAATAGCTCTGCTAAGATATGTTGGAAGGGGGAGGTGCAAAGGCATGTGCCTTTTTTAATTGGCATTTTAAACTTCAAGAATTAATTAGCAGTCCAACTGCAACTTTTAGCACCTTAATATTCCACCTGAAGAATTACAATTTATTTCTTATCACTACAAAAGCACAGAGGGTGGGATTTCTTGTTTACAGTTGAAACCTATTGTGATTTGCAGTCAAAACATTACATCCCTTCCATCAACCATCTGAACTGCAGGCAGAAGAAGTTTTACTCTAAAGAAAATCATCTTTACATCAGCTTTAGTTGTGTGGCCAAGGCACTCTAAAAAGGATGATCTCCCTGGTGCAGCAGGGTCACAGCAGAGTTTCCAGAATGAACAAGTCTTTAGTGGGGCCGTTTCTGTTTGTCTTTCTAACAGAAAGGGTTACTTGAGGCATGTTCTGCCCAAGAAAAGAAGTCAAGCAGTTTTTTACCCAATGCCAGTAGTACTTTTTCTCCTGCTCACAGATTTTAGGCAGTTTGCTTGCAACCTTCTCAAAAAAAACCCAAAAAACCCACACCAAACCCCACAACACAATGATTTCTATTCCTAGAAAGAATAGTGGACATTCAGCTCTTTTCTATGACAGAATAGCTGGGAAAGCACAATAAAAAGGAAAGGTCAACAGCGGAGAGTGTCACAGAAGCTGCAGGCTTTGTAAATGGTGTCTAAGGGACCGCCTATCACTGCTGAAATGCACTCTAATTCTCTTGGGAAGCTGAAATGCTTCTCCCACATCTAAAGCAGTATCCTCACAGCCCACACACAAACCTGGGAGTGTCCTGGAGGCAATACCTCGGGATGTCCCAGGTGCAGTGCCTAAGGAAAGGATAAGGGCCAAGCAGTGCTTCTAGAAACAGGCCAAGAGGACCCCAAAAGACTCCTGCCAGCACCAGGCAGCAGTCATGGCTTGGCTGGGTCAGTACTGCTGGGTGGAGAAGACATCACAGCAATTCAGTAGTGATAGGACAGAAGTGAAAAAATGGGGCCTCAGCATAAGCAAAACCAGCGATATTTTCCACAGCATCACTTGCATTAAAGGCTCGTTGAAAGGGGAGAAAGTGTTTGTCAGACATATAAGTGTGAGAGCCACTTCAAATTGGATATCTTGGAGAAAAAAGCATTAAAAGTATGAGACAGCCTCAGAGCGAGCACCAGGAACCATATACACAACATTTCTGAATTCATGTCATTTGCTAAATGTGCTACATCTTGGAAAAGCTTTTGAATTGAAATGGATGAAAATCAAATAAAATTTACATAACCCCTAACTCAAATGCTGCAGGTTCATACTCTATATTTTTATCTAGCAGTTCTTGAATGCAGCCAATGAATAATCTCACGCTAGGATGGCTTCATACATGTCTTCCACGGAATACACTGGAAGTGTTCTAGAACAAGCTTTCTCCCCCTCACAAAGAGACATGTGGAAGATAAGCAATTTTATAAAAAGAGTCCCTGAAGAGCAATCTTCTTCCTTTTCAAAAAGTTTGAGATCTTAAATCAGATGAAAATTAATTGCATGCAAATGTGTGATGCAACTCCAAGATTCAGCTCACCCCCCTTGTATACAGCTGCAGCTGATTTTTCTCCCCTTCTAGGTAGTCAGGAAATGACTTTGAACTCTGCTGCTAATACTTCAGCTGGGATTTTAGGATTTGAGGTTAGCAAGTGAATCTTTGAAGGGGGCTTGAATCACTAAAGGGATTAACTTTGCCCATCAAAACGGCCCTGAGCCTTCACACTGAGCTTTTAAATTTGTGGAATGGAAAAATCAAAATAGGATAAAATACCTGACACAAGGAAATAATTGGTAATACACTGACAGCACCAAACTTTGAGCCCATACCTGTCTCTAATTCACAATAGAGGGCTCTCTCTTTATTAACTGGGGTAGTAAAATCATGTGCTGGGAGTGAAGACTTACAGAGGCCAAGCTAAAATATGTCCCAGCCTAGGAAGAGGGGTGTTGTTAAAACCAGATAAAGTCTCCATGGTGTTGGTTCAGCTGATCTCACCCACAACAGCAACTGCACTGTTGTTCAGCAGTTCTGAGCTTCTAAGGGGAAACTGTACGGGAAGAGGGCAGCAAAGAGGATAAGGAGGATTAATTCAAAACTCACATTTTATCTTTTTACTCAGAAAACCGGCGTTCAAAATAACATCTATGCTTAAGAGATAAAGGTGAAGCTGCAGAGAAGAGCCAAAATCCATTAGTACAATGAGTGCTTCCAATTTTAGTAGTAACAAGCAGAGCCTGTGCATACAGAGGTTGGCTAAACTGTTATTTTAAGGACTCACTGTCCTCAGTGGAAAATTAATAGAGCAAGTGTCAAAAGCCTTTCATGATTCTAAAAATTAGAACAGTCTGTCTCCACTGGGTATCCATCCTGCATAGAGAGCCTTTACCTACTGCAATATGAGGGGTGAAAGTACTGAAATGGGAAATATGTGAAGTTTGTTCAGCACAGCTGTCCTGAAATCATATCATCTACACATCTCAATCACACAAGGCATTTGCTGAGCATACTGGCTACTTAGAGCATCACAGTTCCTCTGCTCAAGCCACTTATGTCATTCCCAGCAGTCGAAAACTTAAAATACAGTCACTTCGAAACAGGGAATCACAACACTTTGAAAACCTTCCATTCTGGAGAGAGGAATGGGGAGCAAAAGCAGTTATTGGAGCTGCAGAAGAAAATAGTGGAGAGAGGGAACAAAGTGGGCATATCTGCCAAATTTACACTTCAAAGCAAAAATCCCCAACCTCAAGTGCTGAATTATGTCAGGCACTGAAAGCTTTGCTCATCTTTTTTGGGGATCACACAGGTGTGTTTGAAGGTACAACTATGTTCACAACATGCATGGCTGGGAAGAACACTCAGTGCTGCTTCTGTGTGCCTGATTCGGCTTCTGCAGGAAGCTGAACACATTTGTCAGTCAATCCCTGCC
Source organism: Pipra filicauda (assembly GCF_003945595.2). Taxonomy (NCBI): domain Eukaryota; kingdom Metazoa; phylum Chordata; class Aves; order Passeriformes; family Pipridae; genus Pipra; species Pipra filicauda. The sequence goes on along the minus strand of NW_024104953.1, from coordinate 671,244 downwards.
CTGCAGTGGCAGCTTTCCCTTGTTGTCCAGCCCATCACACACTCATTTATTTTTAGGCTGCAGCTCCCACTTGCCCATGGGTGGTTTGCCCAAGCCACAAACTCACAGTGCCACCTATAGCACAGGTTCTGGTGCAGACACGGGGTTGGGCTGGGTAGGGCTGGTTCAGCAGGATCCTGGAGTGCAGCTGCAGTGCTGTGCAAACCAAGGACTTGGCTTCCAAAGCTGGCATGGGCTTGGAAATAGAGCCTGGCCCCAGCTTGGATCTGGCAGGGGCTGTTCACTGCAGTTTTAACCAATTCCACTGGTGCTGTGTGAGTTGTGGCAGCAGCCACTCAGTCCCTTCACACTGCTGTCCCCAGCATGTTCTCTGGGGACAGGGTCACCTGGTTATAGCATCCTCCTCTTACATCAGACAGGGAAACACTGCACATTCCTGCCCAGTTTGACACACACCTTGCTTTCCCAGCTGCCTATTAGAGGTGTGAATTTGAAGAGAAATTAAAGAGAAAGGAATGCTGAGTCTTTTCAGCATCACAGTGTGATGCTCACATGGCTTCACCCACTATTGCAGTGACGGAAAAAGCCCTTTCCTGGGCTGTGACAGACTAAGGAAGTCCAGAACTGACCCCTCATGGCTGTTGCCCCCACTCTTGTCACACCTCCTGGCTGCTCTGTCCCACAAGGCACTGTCAGCATCCCAAGGGCCATAATCCCTTCAGGCATGGCACTGCCAGCAGCCAAACAGCACAACCGTGTCCTATCGTTAGAAAGTCAAATTAAAAGAAAAAAATAAAAAAACATCCAAGTTCTCTCCTTTATTGATACTGCCAACATCAAGGCTGCATCTATCATAAAATATTAAGCAGCTAATTTTAATGGAATTGCATTTTGGATCTTATTTAAGCTTCTCTGACAGAATTAAAGGTATTTTTATCTTTTTCTTCCCTATCTCTACTCCTCAGTCACTGACATCAGTTAAGACTGACTGGAGAGTAGACTGGAATATTGCTAATTGTTAATATTGCTAAAACTTTGAGCTAATATTGTATTTTGGCAAATGAATAAAGTTCTGTACAATGGGTTCCAAATTCTCTCAGACTCATGTATTTTCTTCATCTTTACTCAACCTTTAAGGAGAAACAAGTAGAAATGTTCTGTTATAGTACATTAGACTTTACCCCTAAAGTTAATCTCACTCTGATCATACAGATCAGGGCACTCTGATCATACAGATCAACTAACTCACGTTATCATTAAATCTTCTTTCCTGTTCCAGGATGCAGAAAAGGTCCTTACTGTTTTAATCAGCTTGAATCAGCCCATATGTGTCACCCAGCTTTTGATAGTAATTAGTGCTTTATTTTAACATCTGATCAGACAAGAGGACAAGACTTTCTAGGCTGGATGTTCCTCAGCAAACCTTTTATTTCTTTTTGGGCATCCTCTCCCCAATAACCCATAGTTTGATATTCTAATAGCAAGTGTAATGCTGTTGGTGAAAGTGCATTGCACAAGAAAAGGACATTTCACATCTCATAACTATTTGGATATTCAAGTCCAAATGCCAACATCACACGCAGCTGCATTTCAAACCCTATTTTGGCTTGATTACACAAAATTTAACCCCAAAACAAAGCCTGCAAAATCCCCACTTTTAAAAAGTAAGCCTCAAGAAATCTGTTTGAAAGTGAACCTCGAAAACAGTTCTACAATTAATTGGAATTAGGTTTCTATTTAGCAGCTGAAACAATTTCCCCTAAATGCCATCATGCCAAATGTGATCTCTATTGCCTTTCTAGAGGCAGAGAACTCATGACTATAAAACAAGGGAGAGATCCAAGAGTGCTGCAAAATGGATCCTGGGGGAAAATAAAACTTCTTGTGGATGTGGAAACCAGAATATGTTTTCCCCACATAGAACAGCAGTAACTTTGCATCCAAGGGATGCTCTGCACTTTCACTGCTAAATTAAAAATTCGGGCTGGGTGAGCGTGTGACGGAATCGCTCGATACCAGGGAACAGCACACACATTCTTTGGGATCTTAAAATAATCTCCCAAGGGAACATTGTGGTTCTTCTTTGAGGCTGAAGACTCCATGAATGCCAAATAAAGTTTCCATGTCCTGACTAATCCACTGGCTATCCATCACTCTGCAGGCCTGCTTCCAGTTCTAATTCCCTTTGTTTTTTTCTTGGCTTGTCTGAACCACTTGTCCTACACAGACATCAATGAAAACAGGTTTTCCTCTTGGGAAAAATCCCACTAAAAGATATCTTCCAGTAGCCTCTCCTCCTTTAGTGCACACAGAGCTGCCTTGCCTTCAGTGTTTTCAATCTGAGCTGTTCTTGGCATTTAGATCCCATCCTGGACTGAATTTCTCCATATGTAGCTGGGAACAAGTGAGGTATAACCTGGAAAAAACACTTCCTAATTGTTCATCAGACATATGGAATCAAATTGCTCCTATTTCTAGGCATGACAGTCCTTCAACTAGACCTACAACTGCAGTGAATTGAGTTAAAGTCCACACTACCACAAAAATACACAACACTGAATGGTGTCACTGTCCAGGAGGAACAGATCTGATGTGACTCACAGGGCAGAGAGTTTATCAGAAGGCAAATTTTTTAAGGGAAAGCCACATCTTTACATGGAATCTTTCATGGAGGCTTTTTGGCAGAATTCTCTGTTCCTGAATAAGCACTGAATAAGCCTGCAACATGACAAATATTAGCCCAAAATGAAAATACAAGGGAAAATTCCACTACGCTGCTCTGATTATGTAGAAGACCAGGGAGAAATGACTTTGAGGCACTTTGATGACAATTCACAGCTGAAATACGTCATCCAGGGATGAAGTGTTTTTATCAAATCTCAGCTTCCCTTGTGAAGAAGGTAGGCCTAGTTTACTGACCTTCAAAGCACTAATTTAAATCATTGTAGTTTGGGCCTGTACATTTTCTATAAAGTAATTTTTGAATTTTAAAGGAGTTCATCACTGTAATCTCTGCATGAGCCAAAAAAGCAGCAGTAAAACTCACTTTCAAGCTCCACACCACTAAAACTTCACAACCTTCTCTAGATCTAATTGATTACAAGCACAGAGCCTCAGAGTGTGGCAGTAAATTAGTTTTTAATCTTTTCAGAGATAGTAAAAGTTTAGGTGAACTGTAACCTAAAACACTGGCAGGGCAAGGGCCAATTTAGCAGAGCTGCAATTGTTGCCCACAAGTTTCTGCCAAGTCATATCCAAAATATTCAAATCCATGGAAACTCACACTAACGTAGCAATTGCTAAGAATTTAAAAGTGGTGTGTGTGAATGCACAAACATAGAAGGCAGAAATCAAAGCAGCCAGAATATACTTCCATTCAAAAAACACAATTCTCAACTTGCAATGTGATGCTTAATTATTCACCCAAGGTTCAGCCAAGCCAATGAAAGCAATTCCACTGGTTTCAGAGGGACCAACAACAGCAAAAAATATTCAAAATATAGTCAGCAGGCAGCAAGCAAAGTGTCAGATGTTAATCTGATTGTGCTGTAATCACCTGCAGCCTGGGCTGGTGGCAAAGCACATGGAAAAGCCCCACAGATAAATAAATGACTCAGAAATTAAAGACCCAGCTGGCAGCCCACAGCATGTTCTCCTTCTAGGAATGCAAATGGGGGGAATTAGTTTAGCTGGCTGAGCCCAAGGTCAGGTCTTGGCTGATGGGAGTGGCTGTGAAGAAAGCTGGAAATGAGGACTTGCACTTCCTTATCTCAGGAGCTGATCTTAAGCTGAGACTTTCCTGCTGATCCTGGCTCTGCATCTGTGCCCACACATCTCCAGGACTGACCAACACCCACTGCCCAGGATTCTGGGACTGGCCTCAGACCTGCCCTGGCACAGCTGATGGTCCCTGCACTACATCCCACCCTGAGCCCTCCTGCCTCCGTTACCCAATAGACAAAGAACCTTGAAAAAAATATTTCCCTTGTGCTCTGGGTTTTAGTTTTCCCTACACCTATTGAGTCCTTTTCTCCTTTTCCTAAAATACCAGGCAGTCTTTCCAGAGCAGGGTTGGGCTCAAATGCTTTAATAAAAACAAGCATTTATTCACTCAAGTTGGACAAAAATTAATACTTGGATATTCCCATTTAAATAACTGCTTTATGCACATAAATTAATATATACACAGTTAAAATAGTATCACAAAGAACTGTTTCTCCAGGATGGCCTATGACAGGACAGACTCACATTGCTGGCTTTATTTTTCCTTAGATATTCAAAGGCAGCATCCCTCTTCTTTCCAATTCTTATTCCTTTTAATGGCTTCTCCAGAGTTTTTAATGCAAGACCTTGTGCTCATCAGCATATCAAGCACAACTGATAGTAGTGAATATGCAAAAAGTAGACTAGAAGGAAAAAAATTGGCATTTTTTAGTGCTCCTTTTATTTCAACATCTGGATTTCACTGGAGTGGATATTTTTCTCCCCTACCACGAGCTCAGTGTTTCATCATGGCTATCACTCCCAGATTGCTCGTGTAAGAACATCCCACTAAGGGAACCAGTGACTATTTGTCTTTAATAACAATAAAAATTGGATTGCATGGAGCAATCTGGGATGAATTGTGCCATCCATTTCCAGGAGAGAAGCAGTAACAACTCATTACTTTTCCCAAGGAGTTTGTGGTTCTCAGAAGATGAAGGACCCAGCATGCTGCCATTCAGGAAGTGCACTGTTACATTTACCCAAAAAGTTCACTGCCATTTTCAGAGAAAGCTGTTTAAAAAATGATGGATTTCCAGAGGATGCTTTGAGCATTTATATGTCAGTGAAAGAAACTAGGAAAACAGTTTTCCTAGTTTTTAAGTAAAGTTACTCTGGAGTGAAGCTTTTAAAAATTATTTCTTATTAAGGTATTTCAAGAGCAATGAGAGCTCAATTAAGATGCTGTCCACAGACTATCACACTACTGAAAGATTATCTTAAAATATGGAAAAAAACCCCTTAAAAATGCTAAATAATTATGTCATTGCTAGTTAACAATATTCTTTCCTAAATGAAAAACACAAGACATAAATATAATGACAGTAAAACCTTTGGGAGTATAGAACTCTTTTCTTATTTACCTTTTACAGAAAGCTTTTTATCAATGCTCTTTCTATCCATTTGGAGACAGGGAAGCAAATGCTTCCTCATCAGGAGGTGAGGGGAATTGTTCAGTGGCAGAGGAGGGAGCAGAACCTTTGCTCCTCACCTGAGACGGTGCCAACATCTCTCCAAGAAACATCTTAGCAGAAAAGAGGCTCATTTTACCAGTTCTCTTCTTTTAAAAATATGCACATGTGCTCCATTGTATGATCTGACATTCAGAGCTGACTAAATTATACAGTGATCTTAAGATATTTTTAACCACACTTACTTTGCAGCTGGAACATGTCTCACAAGTAGCCTGCAGGAGCTTTACAGCTCACAACTTACTGTGATCCCCAGTATTTTTTAAGTTTCCTTCTCCTTTGTGTCCTTGTGTAACAGATTCAAAGCCAACTGTGTTGGGTTTAAAAAATGAAATTAAATTAAGAAGGCAACTTCACACAGGAAAATGCTTGATCCCTAATGCTCAGCCTGAATACCTTTTTAAACCTGGCAAAGAGCCCAATTCTCTTGGGTTTCAAGGAGACACAGGATGCAAAGTGCTCGTTATTCACAGAGCATTTTAAAAGCAGTTCATGTCCACAGGAGCTTCCTGCTTCCTCACCCACTCTTGGGGTTGGAAGAAGAACTGGAAAGGCTGTTTATTCCTATTATCTCCATGCCCCTGGCTGGTCACCCCAGAGGAAAAGAAACAGCCAAGAATTCCTTTTCCCTGCTTCCAGGAACACCATGGAAGCAGCTGGTGGCAGGGAGCAAAGGGGGCATTTTGATTCCTCCCAACCTGTCACCTGCCTTGCACAGTTTTCATGTTACTTTTTTTAGGCCACTTTTTTTTTTCTTTTCCCCCAATTTATTGCAATAAAAGCAATGCATTAAGAAGCAGTGTTTTGACAAGAGAAATCAAGGCAAGACTGCAGAACTGTTCCTTTTAAAGTAATTATCAAAGTCCAAATTCATTTTAGCAAGGAAATCTGAGCTTTAACCCAATAATTAATGGAGATGATTCCAGAAAGAGGACTCATTTTTCATATAGTGCAATGACAAATCTTGTTTCCATAAATGAGGTGAGAAGGCTTGTGAGCATGCTGCCAAGTTTCAGCCAACATAGATTGTTAAACACCAAGGCCTCCAAGAAGTAATTTTATTTTCTATATTTATGTAGAGCTGAGTTTTCTCCAGGGCACAGAACAAACTGACTGTCAAAAGCTGCAGCCTCTAAAATCCAGACACAGCACATTTTGCTTTATTCAATTTATTCCCCTTGTTGTCAAAATAAGAAAAAATGCTGCTAAAGATGCAGATGATACAGTTTGTGTAACTTTAATAGTTTCACTTTTAGTTGGGATTGTCATTTATAATATGGGCAGGGTGAGAAGTTCATTACCTCTGTAGAGGCAGCAAAAGAAGTTTCTAAATACAAATTGGAGCAACAACCACCAAGAGTCCTGAGCTCAAATATGTCCCAAGAAGAAAACAGCAGGTTATTAACACACTATTTAGGTGAAGTAAGAATTTCTTACATTCTTTGTGGTTGAAGTCAATAAAGTTTAACTGCAATGCAAGACCTACATGGAACTTTCCCCTACAGTTTCTACTCTAAAACACACCTGTGGGTAAATTGGAAAACAGCCAAAAAAAGTGCAAATTCAGTGAAAGTTCACATGAAAATTCAGTTCTAGTGTGTCTAATGGTACTGACCCCATTGCCTGGATGCCATTAAAAATGGGAATGTTGGAAACCAACCTGCTGCAATCAGTGGAGCTCTGTCAAGGTCAAGTGTCTCTGAACACGGGGTTCATCAAGAACTCAGCGTGACAAACATCAGTCCAGTTTACACCTGGCCTGCAGCAATTGGCCCTGGACTGGGAAAGCCCTATTAAAGGAAATTGCAGAAGTGATTTCTGCCATAAAGGGCTGGGGAAGAGAGGGAGAGAAGGGGAAAAACTATCAGTGAAGTGTTCAATAAAGGTCTCCTTTTAAAGTGACTTGAAACCAGGTTCACCACCACACACGTTTCTCCTCCTAAAGCAAAGTCAAAAGAGTAAATTCCAGAACATTAAAAAACTCAAGTCAGATCTCTCCAAGATTAGAATGATACTGTATTTTCTGGAATCAATGGATCTTGAAAGATGCTTAGGGCTGTATTAGGAGTTCTTTTACCCCTGAAGGAGAGTACACTAAAATCTGTTCAATATGCTGTCACGTGGGCATACTGATTTAGACTTTTAATTGCTAAGCTTTCTGAATACATCTCAAAACACTTTGGGTTAGATTATGTGAACTATTAGAAATTAACTCTGGGTATATTTCCCTTCCAGACCCTCTTCCCTGTACTACTCCCAAACAAAAAACAAGATGTAAATTATACATGGCAAGCAGCATGAAAAGTGAAAAAAATACACAGATAATGGCTCCTATTTCTTTCCTCAGCCATGCAGAGCTGGGTGCTGTGCAGGCATGGCAGGAGGGATGTGAAGCTACAATTTCAAGACCAAAGGAAGCTGAGAAAGCCACCTTTACTTAGCACACACAGATCATGATGTTCTCCCAGGAAGCCTGGGCATTTATGCATTCCTGGAAAAAGTGAGCATTGAATGCTGCCCTTCTGATCTGTTGGTGGTTTTCCCCTCCCACTCTGCACTAATGGAAATATTGGCCCACACAGCTCTTATTGCCTTGCACTAAGTGCAGAAAAGGAAATTTCTATTATTTAGAAATTACTTATTAATAAGTAATTGCTAATTATTATTTTTCCTTGAAGCACTCTGTGTTCCTATTATCTCTCATTATAAGCCAAGGAAATGCATAATGAGTTGCCTGGTACCTGTTCCTTGCAGAGAACTGAATCTGTAGGGATGCACCCTAAAATGGTACAAACAAATAGAAGGTGCTGGACATATTGGAACACAGGCTGGAAAAAACAACAAAACAAACAACCAAGCATCAGGAAACAGCTACAGGAAAATGGACACCATCACAGGAGGTTTTCAAGCTGCAGCTGGACATGGTGCTAGATAGTCTTGTCTGTGCTCCCTTTTCCATGACAGGCTGGACCAGATGATCTTTCGAGGTCCTTTCCAACCTGAGCTGTTCTATGATTCCATGTTTAAAATAGCTAATTCACCTTCTGGGAAGCAGACTACTTTTCCACAGTCTTACTGTGACTTAAGGCTTGATTTGCCACCAGTACATGTCATGGGCAGTGTTAACTCCTTGTCATTACAAAAGAAAACTGAGAAGCTTTCAGAGTTTCCAAACCTTCAACAAAAGTGCTGTTCAGACTGTGGTTCCCAGCAAGGAAACCAAGCTCAGCCTGAAAGCCATGTCATTACCAAGGTGCTGACATCCTGAGAGGCAAAACCCACCCAGCAGGAGATGCCATCTTAATTTTGCTGTCCTGTAATCAGCTGTTGACAAACTGTTAATTGACTGAGCACAGCATCCACCAACACAGGCAAGTGTTGAGGAGGACATGGGTTGTCTAACTGGATGCATTTCCAATCTGTCAGCACGTTTTCAAAAGATAAGGACACAACTGGTTCCTCACACAGAAATGGAAATCACACCTGCTCCGAGCTGTCATTAACATACTACAGTGCCAGGGAACTGGGAGAGAGGGAGAAAATGCAAGTTGCATTTGCATGTAGAGCAGGAATTGACTTTCACTTCCTAAATCAGCAGCCCAGATTCCACCACAGTCAGTGGAGCAGCACTTGGTTTACAGGATGCTGAGGAGGAGAGGAAGAAAACTGTTTGTTACCTAGTTCTTGCAGTATTAGATCTGAGAGGCAGCACACTGGTTGTGAGGCCACAGACCTTAAGCAAACACAGGAACTGCTTTTGCAATATGAAGCACAATTAAGCTGTGGAACCTTCTGCTAAAGGACCTATGAACAAGTTCAAAGAGGGAAAAACAAATTCACTGAAATCCAGTGCTGATACTTAAACTAAATGCTCCAGCAACCCTTTTTGGTGCCAGGTGTTTCCAACATAAAAATAGTACACACAGCCCAGACTTGTACTCTTTCCCTAGGGAATTGTTATTAACCAATGTTGACACAGGAGTCTTAGTTTGACAGAAATGTCTGATCCAGCCTTGCAATTCTTATATTGAAGTTTAAGCAGATGAGAAAAAAAGGAACCTGATCTCAGAGTCCACAAACAGGTAACTAAGGGAAATTCTACATAATCTAAGCAACTGGTTTTTTTCCTTTCAAATCCATTAATTCAGGATGAGTTGCCACATGGTATTTTGCTATAATCTCTAATCTGGAAGCAAGCACAGCAATAATATTAACATTCCTCACTAAGGTTTTCTGATACACAGGTGTTTTTAAAGGCAATGCATTAGTGATGTGCAACATGTTAGGGACCAGTAGGAACAAAGGGAAAGCATTGGAAAAAGCCCTCAGCTTGAATGTAATGCCATACAGCTTGTCAAGTGCATCAGAAAACAGGAATAGAACACCCCCCAAAAAAGCCCAAATGTTTCAATCCCCTGCCTCTGTCAGGGAAATCTTTCCTGAGGACAAAATAAAAATACAGGCTGCAAAAATCCTACTAGCAAACACAACAATACAACATTTGTCCTTACATGAAGGGTGGCTATTTGGAAAGGGAAGAGTAGGAGGTATTTGTTTTGACCAAAGGAATAAAAGTACTGAGAAGACATGCAGAAACCAAAAACCAAGTTGTTAGAAGAATGCAATGAAGGTAGCACATTTAACTCTGCTCTACTCAGAGGAGCTTGCATCAGGTTCCCTACCTTTGGTGAGGCACTCAGAACAAGAGGATATTTTGGGTGTGCACACAGTATTACGTGTAAGAAGACTTACACAGACCTTTCCAAGCCTCTTAAAACCAGATGCTGCAAAAGGAACAGTTTATTTCCACATTATCTTCATTACCATCAAACCCCTCACAATGCTCCACTCCCCGGGGTGCTTTGAGAACCACTCTGCTGAGCAGAGACTGCAAAGCAGCTCAGAGAGCAACACAAACTGCTACAGAACAGCAAGACGCACTGGCAGAGGGAAACACATTAGTTTCAGGACAGAAAGGAAGGAAATATTGATCTGAAGAGACATTTTTACCAGGCAGTCACCCGTGTAAAGGAGAGTTACACACTCCCATTGTTTCCTCATGCCTCAGGAAACCTCACAAGTCCCAGCATCCCCTCCAGCGTTTTCCCTCCTTCCAGCTTGTATTCTAGCAAACACTCCTTCCATTTCTTGAGAACAAAGGCAGGCTGACAGTTAAAGCTGTGAAAACAGCACAACAATCCTATTAAACATGCCAGCTTTGCTCTGCTACCCCGCAGAAAGATACAGTGATGGGAATTAGAATGCAACCATGAGTAGCTGGGTGAATCCAGCGAGTGCAGAAACTGCAACGCTTCCAAAAGCTCTAACTGCATCTGCCTAGGTGTAGGAATATATACACATCCCTTATCTGATTTCTCCAGGAAGCTGCTGATGACCATTCGTGGAAGGCAGACACTCTGCAAACAGATATTTGATCTGAATATGACATCTGTGTTAATGCTTTCAGAATAAATATACGAGATACAGGAAAATTCTGGTTACAGACAGCACTAAACATCTCACTCCTCAGCTCCCTCCTCCTGAGGAGCCATCAGTAATCTCCACTGCTTCACATACTGAAAGTAAGTAGGTTCTTTCAGAAGATTAGTTTAGCATCCAGTAATCTGTTTCTCTAAACAGCCTATTCTGAAGCACAGAAGCAAATCCCACTCTCTAATCCTGCTGGTTTCAGAGACAGGAGCCTGTGACAAGCATAGATCAGCGTGCAGCAGAATTACAGCATTTGCCTTTTGAGAAGATTTCTTCCCTTGCTTAGGCCAATTAAACTAAAAAAACTCAATGCAGGAAATACTGAACCACTTACAGAGATTTTAGAGCAAGTGCAGATGCTTCCCAGTGTTGAAGTGTCAGGAAAACAAGTTTAATTCTCACAATTTACATTAACTCTCCCCCTCCACAGTTTCACTCCAGCCCTTGTCTATTTGTTGCCTCATTTAACACATCAGGCAGGAACAGAAGCAGTGCAACTCCAGGAGCAGGGCTGAGCCAGGACCCGAGGAGGATCCCAGCACAGACCCAACCAGAACAGCCTACCACAAGATCCAAGCACGGCATAGAACACCAGCTACAAACAACAAAATCCATCCATTACCTCAAATGTGGCAAGGGGATGAACCACGTCCAGGAGCCATTCCAACAGGAGGTGAAGCTGCAATATAGGCACTAAAACCAGCCCTAAAGACCAGCACAGCTTAAACCAGCACACAGCCCCCAAGCTTGAGCTTAAATGGGGCCCAAGGACCTATGGGAAGGGGTGTGGGCAGGGCCCTAGGTGAGGCTGGTCAGGATCAAGGAGTGTATAAGTGCCCTCAGGTGAGGCTGGTCAGGATCAAGGAGTGGATCAGTGCCCTCAGGTGAGGCTGGTCAGGATCAAGGAGTGGATCAGTGCCCTCAGGTGAGGCTGGTCAGGATCAAGGAGTGGATCAGTGCCCTCAGGTGTAGCTGCTTCTAAAAAGAAAATTCTCTGGAATAGCCAGGCATTGTGTAATTTTGTGAGTGCATAGACCCAAAAGGTTCCTTTTATCCAGGGAGACAGGCTTTAGGCATGTAGGGAGATGTTCAGTCTGTGCTGGGCTGCAGCTTCCAACAGTGGATGTGTTTTGTTAAAATGCAATTGAGTAGGAAAATGCTATTTACAGGTTTCTTTATATCCATTGTGATGGCTTTTAACATTAGGTGTGGGGTTGGGTTGTTTTTGTTTCTGTTTTGGTTTATGTTTGTTTGGGAGGTTTGCTTTTGAGGTTTTTTTGGTTTGGTTTGGTTTTTGCCAGGTTTTGATTTTTTTTTGGCTTATTCACCTACTACAGTGATTTCTGCCTTTCCCTGAGCCTGGGTTAGCAGATAATACTCTGCACTTTTTGACCTTGTAATTCTAAGATTCTCTACCTAGTCGAGCAGACTTCATGAAGCTCAAAGTAGTCATTGGACTTCTTTGTTTTTTAGTCCTATTCTGTAACATACCTTCTTTCTATTTATAGAAGGTTCTGGTCATTACGTTGCTTATGAGCAGAGCCTTTAGAAGTGATTTGTGCTTTTAACAGGGACTCTTAGAAAATAGGAATAGAATGTAAAAATGCAGATTGGTGCTACAGTAGCCCCAAGGGAAGGGTTACACCTTTTTTACAGTCCCCAAGCATTACTGAGATTTAATATTCTGTTTGATATTTGTGTTAAGGAGTAATGCTGACCCCAAAAGAAATTCTGGGCATAAAATTCACAACCCTCCTTAGGGAGAAATAACCAGTTCCTGTTACCAGCCAAAAAAAGTTGTTGTAATTGTCTGGCCTTTTGTTCACAGCCCAGATTTTACTGGGAAATAACTGAACCACAAGTAGCAGCAAATGGTAGGCAGAGAGCTAAGAGGACTTACAGAACTGTCTGTTACATTTCCAAATGACAGCCCTCTGTTTTAGGGAATGACAGCAGAGCTCTTTTCTTAGGGTGTGGTGGGACTTGCCTGGCTCCCTGCACATTCTTATGGCTTTTTTTTTTTTTTATTATTATTCTTTGTGCAACAGAAATCACATTGTTGCATTTAAGAAATTGCTGGGGGAGGGGGGTCGGTAACAACAAAATATTTGTTACTGTTTTCTAAACTGCAACAAAGTATTTTTCCTACTGTCAATGATGCATGGAACTCACTCCTTCCCAAATGTGTGTGACAGGAGGACCAGGAGTGCTGCTGGAAGCTGTGCTTTAGCAGGACATATTTCTTGCATATGGATCTGAATTTAGATCAAAACGAAACAGGTCATTTACAGTTCTGTGCTAAGAGTTTGCCAGAAGTATAATTCTCTGTGAGGCCAAATCAGAAAGTAATCTTCCTGTTATTGTGGCCGAGGCTCTGTCAGTGTTACAAGTGCAAACGTCTGCTCAGCCACTGAATGTGGCTTGTTTGAAAATGCCTTTGGCTTCAGTTGCCTCCAGGTTTGGTGGTTTTCTTACATTAATGCGTCTCTGAGACAAAAGCAAAATGTCTGCCTGTGGGGTTTTAGACATAAACTGAGAAGGGATATTAGAAGGTCATCGTTGTCTTATGCTTTCCCATTTTTCCTATTCATTTATCATGGGAAAATTCACAGAAACAGGAGAATAAAGTGTAAAATAGCAGCTTAAAGAATACCCATCACTTGTGCTACTGAGGCACTTGGATCTAAAGCTGTTCTGCTGGGCGAGGCCCAGGAATACAAATTCCACCTTTTCCCAGTGTTTTGAGCAGTGGCACAGTAACATTCCCACTGGGAAAGAGAGCTGTGACATGAGCTGTAATCAGGGTCCAGTGTGCCAAATGGTACACTTGGTTCAGGGACAGAGCTGCCTGGGAGTGACTGGAGAGCCACAGGACTAGAATGAAAGGCTTGGATCCACCATCTACTCACCAGAGACAGGTGGATCCAAAACCAAAGTCTGGCTTAGGCAGCTGCTGCTTGGCACATCTGTGCAAACTGCCCCCTCCCCTGAGCTTAAGTGTGTGCCAACAGCAGCTTAGCTCAGCTCTGGGTCCCTGGAAACTACTCCTAAGTAACTGGGATATAAGGAACTACACTCCCTTTGCAAAGAAAAAGGACAATGTTCCTTAATCACCTGATGCAGATGTAAAAAAAAAAAAAAAAGATATTTGAGGATATGTAAACCTTTAAAAGTGCATTATATATTTCACATTTCTTTTAAGGGGAAAAGGCATCCGTACTTAAGAGCTTATGGATGAAGCTGGAGGACCAGGAACACTGTTGCCACACAGAAAGCTGCACGGTGGCTGGAATATTTCAGCAATAAAAATGAACTTCTGGGACATGGTTCTGCTGGAATAAGCCATGTAAGACTATGTATTTATGTCCTTTAGATTGTTACCATACAAAATCCACTTATTATAACTGGTTTACATTGTCCACTCGTGGAGCTGAACAGCACTGAACAGCTAAAGGATGGCAAATGAGGCTCAGAGCACTCACCAGCTTAACATATTCCACATAAAACCTGCTATTTCTGGATATCTGCTAATGCATTCTTTGGCAAAAGGGGAGCTCTGAAAGAAACTTTTACATAAGCCCCATCAGCAGCCCACACTTCAGATAAATGCACACCCTCTCTGGTTTTAATTCTTTCTTTCAAAAGAAAAATCTTAACTTTGTGCCTGACACCCTTGTGTTCTGGGGCTGGGTCTCAAGTGCTCTGTACAGGAACCCCTGAGGGGAAAATCAATAGTTTTCTTTGCACCCATCACCTTAATTACCAAACCACACATCTGAAAGTTGCACTGGGCTTAAATATTTATGGACACTTCGGAAAGTTGCATTTAACCACTGGTGGGTGATTGTATATTTGAAGATTTCTGTGGCCTTGGCAAACAAAACACGAGAATTTCAGCTTCCTTGAAGCTTGAGTAGCCTTTTCTGGCAGACAGTTTGCAATCTTCTTTTCATATGGTCCAGCAACGAGATCTATACACCACCTCTTTTTTGGAGCAGAGATATTTCTATGACCACATAAATTACTATGAAATGTAAGCACGTTCCATTTCATAGGAATGCTGCAGAGACAATCCAGCCTGGTAATAAAATCACCTCTGTTCAGTTGGCTCTTCATTCACCTGCATTTTTGGTTATGTAAAAGATATTGTCAGGACCAAGAATTCTGAACTCAGCCTGCTTTACACTTCAATACAGAAAACTTTTTTGGATTGATTCCAATTTTCACCCAAGTAACTAATCTCTCATAAAATCACCCCACTGATTTTAGACTGTAACTGAAAGGGATCTTGTTCCTAAAATTCCAGGAACAATTTCAGATCATTGTCCAAAGAACAAATGGCCTGAAGTGTCTATTGGACACTAGTGATGCAAGATAAGTGATGAGTTAAACTCAGATCGTATCGCACGTAATTCTTCTTTCGAGCAGCTTATTTTCAACTGTCTCTGGGAAAAGGAGAACAAGGAGAATTACAGTGGTAAATTCAAGGCAATTCCAGTGCCTTGCAATGTCTTGTGTAATTTTTACCTCTTTTAAATGGTTGTCTGGGAAAAAAAACTAAAAGAAATCTGACCATTACTTGCCCTTGGTCCACCCAATGCACAGGTCAGCGGGAAAGGAACAGGAAAACTGCTTAAACAGGAGGGCCAGGATAAGGATTTCATACTTGTTTTGAAGCACTAAAGGGGATGAACATTATTAAAACTTAGAAATTTTTAGAGAAGACTGTCCCCACAAGAGCCTCAGGAATACTGGCATCTGTATCAGGCCAGAATGCCTATTAAGATGGGGACCAGAAATATTATTTTTCACTGCTTTTAGATGAAGACATATTTTCTTAGTGTGAGAGAATGACTACAAACTCTGAAAAGGTGGTACAAATACAGCAATAAATTGGAAAATATTTACTGTTTCACGTATATTCTGCTGCTTTCAGCTGAAGTCGCTCATCTCAGCGCTGAATTTAGGTTGATAAATAAAGATATTCACAAAGGTTGGGGTTTTTGGAAGCTTGGCTTGAGAACCACACGCGGTGGCATCTGGATTTACGGCTCTGCTGCAATATGTCTTCGGGACATTTAAGCAAGAACTTGGCTTCTGACAGGACAGTTTTCATTTTCTCAAACTGGCCATATTTTCAGGTGAGCTTTTATTCTTTCTGCAGCAAATCTTGAAGCGTTGAGACCTTTAGAATTACAGCACCTATTTGGTGTGGTTATGAGTGCACAGTTGCTCCTCTGCCGAGGAACATCTGGGGGGTTGGCCTGGGTTGATACCTGTGCCTTTGGGCAGCCCTGGGAGCAGGCAGCACAGGGAGCAGGTTTAAAATGGGTTTGACATTCCTGAGGCTGGGACACTGCCTGGCACAGGGAAAGCACTGGCTGTGCTCACAGATTCCCAATCCTTGTGCAGTCCCTGCTGAGGTCAACAGGAGATCTCCAGGTCTTTACACGCTTTGACACAGTTTGATTCACTTCTTTACACCAGAAAGGAGTTGAAAAGGGTTTATTTTTGAAACAAGAAGTCACTGATGGTAAAAGCCCTGTATAAATAACTCCCCGTGCCATACCTAAGAAATCTTAGCTGTGTGATTAAGGCCTGAATTTTGGATTCCTGTATTGTGTAAGGAAAAATAACTCTTTTTTTCTTGAATAGCATGTAGTCAGAATTAATCTGTCAATGACAGGTTGCACTGTAAGTCATGCCCTGGGTACACCCTCACAAGTGATAGAAGGGAACCAGGATCCCAAACAGCCACAAACAGCAACATGGACAAGAGCAGAATTTGGCCCCAGCTGTTTGCACTGGATTTACTGCCTGATGAGCCCAGCCAGCTTGAGCTTGCATCATAATCCAAGAAAAAACCTAATAATACCTTTCCATCTAACTCAGCCACATATATCAGGCTTTGGAGGTGTCAGGACTAAAAAGAGAACTGCACTTCTGTCTTGGAGATATTTTTACTGCTGAGAAAGATATACTGCAAGCAACAGTTCCCTACGCAGCAGTTCTCCTTTCTCTTTTCCACTTAAAAAAAAAAAAGAAAAAAGAAAAAAGTAAGAAAAATAAGTCAAGCAATAAAAATTCATGTTTCACATCGGATCTGATGCGCTCAAACTTGAAATCTTGTTCTCCTATCTCCTGCAAGATCTTTTAAATTCTGAAGAGCCTTGACAGGCAGAAAATGAACAGATGCACAGTAGAGGTGGGAGAGGATCTTGTAGGAGGTCTGTGCTTGCCTTCTGCAAAGATAAGGAAGCGGAGGCATTCCTGAATCCTGGAGTGCTGTGTGGGGAGAGGGAGCCCCCAGCATGCACCTCTTGGCAGGGCTGGATATTACATAAGGCTTGCAAATGAATTCCTGTCCCTCTCTTTGGTACCTTGGAAGAGAATGAAGATACCAAATAAAGACACTTCAGTAGAAACAAGCAGCCCTTCAGGTTCCCCATCTCCTTCCTCCTGCCCCAGCTCCCCTGCTGAGCAGTCACCTGAAGGCAGCAAGCTGTTCCTCCAGCTCCCACACAGGCAGTCATGCTTCCTGGACAAGGGATCCCTGCTCCCTGGGGTTTGGGGATACCTCTGGCTGCAGGAAGGACACTGAGCACTGCTGTACTCTGGCGTGCTTCTGTTTTAGGCTTTGTGTGACAGACTTCATCTCGGTAGCCAAGTATCTTCTGTACTCGGGTAAAAGATGAAAAAGCAGATTTTTTTAGTATTATTTAGTACTACAAGATCAAGGACAGCCATTCAGGAAGGTAGGGAAGAACTGCACATTACTATAAGAAGCAAAAACAAGTGAATGGTGGGATTTTTTGATAATAAGATACATTTTCCAGTGCTGAATACCTTTGATAACTTGTCTCCAAATCAGAAAGCCTGACAGGCCAACCAGTTGTTCACATTTCTGCAGGATAACAGAGCTCAAAGTTAGTCAGAGATGTTCTTGAAAGCCACATTCAACTGGAAGGATTATGGGTACAGTGCCCTTGTAAGTATGATTCCCTCTTCTCATTACATACCTACCTTTTGGTGAGTAGCCATTAGATTCACACTAACATCACTCATATGAAGAAGAAAGCTCTTTAAATATTTAATATTCCGAGGAATTTTTTTAGTCTTATTTTTGAAGGAGAGATGTGAACATTCCTGGTCAGTCTAGTATAAAACCTTTGGTTCATTTTAATTAGATACCAAAGGCAGGGCCGTGGTGACTTCCCAACAGTTGCAGTGTTGTGGTTTTAAGGATTTATCTATTCTAAACTAAACCATTTGCCTGGAATACAACGAGTTTTATGGTTAATAAATCCATGGTAGAAACTGCAGGAAATACTTATTTTGGCCACATATTGTTTACTCTCTACTGCATTATTTGTTTGAAACTATAAATCTCTTTTAGCTTTCACATCATGAAAAATATATTGCAACTTATTTTGTTAGGCACGTGTACAAATTTAAATAAAATCAGAAATATAAAATAATTACTCTCTGTATTATAAAAAAACTTCTTATTTCCTAGTTTTGCAAACAATCCATCGAGAACAGATTCCAAAAGCCCAGGAGGGTAGTTCTGGAAATCCAGTATAGAACTGCAAAAAAAATTACAAGGATGGTGATATTAAGTGTGTTTTAGGGAAATGAGTGATACAGTAATTTATTCTGCTCTAGGCAGTGTCACGAATCCATCACGGCACAAAGTGAAAGGAAACACGTCAGGAATGCTGGAATACCTTCCTTTACCAAGAGAAACCCACTCAAACCAATAACAGGACAACATTCAGTATAGTAGAAAATAAACCGAATAGAAACAAATTACAGAACGAATTTTCTAACTACGCCCTCTGTACCACACACCTAAAACCACTGAGTTTTTAATTGCCTTCCTTTTTTCCACTGGAAAGCCACGTGATCAGGAGGCAAAATCTTGGTTCAGTGAACACAGAATCACCCAGTCCAACCTCCCCACACAGAAAATAGTTGTAGAACACAAAGCACAGTTTTCCTCAGTTCCCTCAAGAAAAATAGTGGAATTACTGATGCAGAAGTCTAGGAAACAATGTGCTTTGGTGCAGAGCAGGGACCGGTCACCAAGGTAAATAAATCATCATTCCAGCACAGGAATATTTGTGCCACGGGTGCCTGCAGTGTCACAGAACGAGAGAAAGACACGTTGGCATCTCCATCCTATAACTGACCTTTACATTTTATAGTCAAGATTAAAACAAACAAACATGGAACTGAACTAATCTTTTTTCTTTTCTTTTTCTCCAAATTCTATCCAAAACTTACCTGATATTCATGGAGACACTTCTATCTACAGCTGTGGAAACCTAAAGTGACAGCTTGATTCCTGAACCTCTTCTTTAACAGCAGTGGGATTATGGAAGCTGGAAAACTACAGCTCTCTAGGGCTGTGCAAAACCAGCAGAGCAACACACACATAGAAGTTGAAGAGGTACAGATTTAACAGAAGTCAAATGAAGCTAAAGGAGAGTAAGTTCTGTAAGGGACATGGTAATTGAAGTAATCACAGGAGTAATAAAAGGTCTGGCTCAGACACTTGTCCTCTCTAACTGGCCCTTTCTTGCTTTCTCTTTCTATTCTTTTCCTGTTTCATGCTCCTAATCAGGTTCAAATGAGATGTACCTTCTTCCATCTTTGCAAGCCTGACCTACTTCCCAGGGATTAGCAGCACCATGGCATGTCTCCCCTGTTCCAGGAACGCTCTGTTCTCTTTTAGGAACGAAACCAACTCTGGCTTGTCCCTGAGCAGCCTTTGCCTGAAATGCAAACCTCCTGTGTTGAACGTGGCTAGAAATTACTCAAAAATTACTGGTACAAAGTCCTTTACTCTTTTTATTGTCAAGTCTTTCTTCCCTTGTTCTTTTGAATTCACATTTATCTGGAGCCATCATTTTACACGTTCCTCCTCAGCCCTTTCATGGAGCTCTGTTTTGCCACCCCATCCATTCACACGTTCTTGAACGATGCAAATATAATTACTCACCACCCTGCACCACCCCACAATAAAATGTTCCTCAGCCTTCCTTTTTGCACAGTGTTGTCACATAGATTCTCTTAATTTGGCTCCACCAGATTTCAAACCTTTCTCCATTTTGGCCAATCACTTTTTTTTTTCCTTCCTCCAAAGAATCTATAGAAAAACTAACATTTCTCTCAGGTTTCTCCAGTTCTTACTAGCAGCAGAAAAAAAGTGCTTTCTGTATTATCTCCTCACAAGGCAACTTCAGCCACGTGTGTGTCTTCTCAAATAATTGCTACTGCTGTATTTCTTTCTTTCCCCTAAATATCTCAGGTCTAAACGTTGTTAAAACACCACATCCAATTTTCAAACTGTCCACTCAGGAAAGGCACTGATAAATTAGAGGGTTCTGTTTTGTTTTTTACAAACCACAGGAATATTTAAAGGATTAGAAAACTTGTCATAAAGAGACTTTGAGTTCAGTGTATGTGTATCACATGGAAAATATGACCAGATATATGTGTTCTGAGAGGCTCTCACTTACTTAATCCTCAGCTGGCATTACCTGCAGTGGCAAGAAGCTCACAGCACAGAAAGGCAGGGATGTCTGTCAGCAGATCTCTTCTTTGGGAATGGCAGGTACTGCTGGAACACCTAGTGAGGAGAGAATATCACTGAGTCATTGGGAGAGGCCTCATGACTCCTGAGAAGCAGCAAAAGAGGAAAAATCACTGTAATTGTTTCATTTCTGCGTGGTGTGAGCGGTGCTATGGGCACCTTCTGCTTCGGTCCCCAAACACACCGAGATCGTTCCAGTGTCAGTAAGTCAAGGTCAGAGCTACACTCAGGCTTTAAGGAATGGTTCCATCGAACCCGGATTCCTATGGGGAAATATGGAAGTGATGTAAAGGAGCCTCATAAGATAAATTGTTGAAGTGGGATAAAATCCAGAGGTGTAAGTCCTACTGCTTACTGGGGGGGGGGGGGGGGGGGGGGGGGGGGGGGGGGGGGGGGGGGGAGAAGAAGAAAGGTAGAAATGCTTTAACAACAGCTTATCAACTTTTTTTTTTTTTCCCCAGTAAATGGTAGAAAATCCTTCATCACAAGTTACTTCCCAGCCAGGATAATGTTCAGCCAAACAAGAATTTCCATATTGGACAAGAAGGCAGCCCAGACCTGTACAACGATGTCTTGTTTTCTTTTTTTGGTCTATTTACCAGGCTAACTAAGGAAGTCGATTGTCTTAATTTCCACTAATTGAGGGTGCAATCATTCCATTCAAGGGCAGGGCTGCTGTTCAGAGGGACCTGGACAAGCCAAAGGGATGGGGCTGACAGGAATCTCATTGAAGTCAAGGGAAAACACGGAATTATGTGTCTAGGATGGGGTAGACAATGCATGGGGATGGATAGGCTGCCTGCCTAAGGCAGAGAAGCGACAGGACGAGGAGCAATGGCCATAAACTAAAACACAACAAGTTTCACCTCAACATGAGGAAGAACTTTACCTTGAGGGTGGCAGAGCACTGGAACAGCTGCCCAGGCAGGGCATGGAGTCTCCCTCTCTGGAGACATTCCAAACCCACCTGGGCAAGCTCCTGTGTCACCTGCTCCAGGTGACCCTGCCTTGCACTGGATGATCTCCAAAGGTCCCTCCCAACTCGAACTCTTCTGAGATGCCGGGATTCCGTGACAATCCCTCCTGGCCCTAGGGAACACTTGTTTTACCGTGATCCCACAGCACACCCCGACTGCGCTGGCGCCTCACAGCCTTTCAACCAGCTCTCACCACACGGCACCTCGAACAGGCCTCCTCGTTATGGGCGCCCCAATACGAGGAGGAGGATCACAAAACCTGACCG
This sequence comes from Pipra filicauda, assembly GCF_003945595.2. Classification (NCBI taxonomy): domain Eukaryota; kingdom Metazoa; phylum Chordata; class Aves; order Passeriformes; family Pipridae; genus Pipra; species Pipra filicauda. Next base: position 649,679 of record NW_024104953.1, on the reverse strand, counting down.
AGCGACCTGGAAGCCACCGCAGCGCTGGGGCCGGAGCGCTTTGCCCGGGGGCCGTGCCTGGAGCGGGAGATCGGGGTTGATCGGGGACCCCTGTTCCCGGGGTCCGTGGAACAGGGCGCTTCGACCGTGAGGGGAAGGGGCGCCTATCCCGTGAGGGTGAGGAGGCTTTGCCCGTGAGGGGAAGGGATGCTTCGCCCGTGAGTGCAGAGCGGCTTTGCCCGTGAGGGGAACGGGCGCCTTTCCCGTGAGGGGCAGGAGGCTTCGCCCGTGAGGAGAAGGGGCGGCTTCGCCCCTGAGAAGAAGGCGGCTTTACTCGTGAGGAGAAGGGGTACCTTTGCCCGTGAGGGGAGGGGAGCTTTTCCCGTGAGGGGAAGGTGGCCTTTGCCCGTGAGGGGAAGAGGAGCCCTTCCCTTCCGTGCAGACCACGTTTTCCCGTGAGGGGAGGGCGGTCCCCGGGCGGAGCCGCCCTGGAGGAGCCGCCCCTGCCCCGCGCAGGCGCCGCCCCCGCGGCGGCCGCTCGCGCCCGCACTTCCTGAGGGCGGGCGGGCCGGACATGGCGCTGGGCCGCTGGCGCCAGGGTTGGTGGCTGCTCGGCGCCCTGCTCCTCGCGGCGCTGCTGGGTCCCGCCGCCGTGTCCTCCTTCTCCTCCTCCAGCCCCGGCGAGCTGCGGAGCCCCGTGCGAGTGCTGTGCGGCTCCAACTGGAGCCTGGTGTTGCAGGGCCAGTGGATGCTGGAGTTGTGAGTAGCGGCCGCTTTCCCGCCCGCCTCGGAGGCAGCGTGTGCCGGGGGGGCGAGGGGTGCTCCCGGTGAGGGGCTCCCGCTGAAGGGCGGGTGCGGCCGGTGCCTCCTGCCCCGCAGTGGGGAAGAGGAGGCCGGGCACTGCCGGCCTTCCCATGCCCTGGAGGGGCCGCGCAGCTCCCCCGCCCGGGCACGGCGTGAGGGAGGCGGCGGTGCCTGCGGTCCCTCCCGCCCGCCCTGAGCCTGCGGGCACTCGCTGCCCTCGGCTGGGGTGACCCGACAGAAGTAGCTGCCCCTCAGGTTCTCCTCCTGTGCGGGCACAGAGTGACCAAGGTTACACGGGTCGCTCCTTTCTGGGGAATGAAGGACGCTGAATGAAGGACATGGACCTGTTGGAGCGAGTCCAGAGGAGGCCACCAAATTTATCAGAGGGATGGAGCACCTCTCCCGTGAGGAAAGGCTGAGAGAGTTGGACTTGTTCTGCCTGGGAAAGAGGAGGCTTTGGGGTTACCTCATTGCAGCCTTCCAGTACCTGAAGGGAACTGGGAGGCAAGATGGGGCAAGACTGTGTACAAGGGCATGTGGCGACAGGATAAGGAGGAATGGCTTCCAGCAGAGAGTACACTCAGATTAGATACTAGGAAAATATACTCTGGGGATGTTGAGGCCCTAACACAGGTTACCCAGGGACGTTGTGGATGCTCCATCCCTGGAAGTGTTTAAGGCCGATTTGGATGGGGCTTTGAGCGACCTGGCCTAGTGTAAGGTGTTCCTGCCTGTGACAGAGAGTTGGAACTGGATTATCTCCAAGGCCCCTTTCCAGCCCAAACCACTCTGTGATTCTGTGAAGCAGCTGGCCCTCGGGTTCTTGTCCAAGTGCCCAAGGTTAAATGGGATCATTCCGCCCAGCTCCCTGCTGAGGAATAGTGTCAGGTGCTGCTCCTCGCCCTGCTTCCCCACCGGGGGGCTGTCTCTGGGTTCTGTGCGAGCTCTAGGAAGGCTGAATTCCATAGGGAACACTTAGCAGGAGCAGGCTTCCAAAGCAGCATTACATAATATCCCAGCACACCCTCACTCCAAGCCTTGAGCTCTGGAGTTCCCCTTCAAGGGAGATCCATCAGGTTTCATTAACGTTCCAGTGCTGCTGTTCCCAGGCCGGGTGACATCAGGAGAGGTTTATCTGTTTGGAGTTTTAAGTTTTAAGACATGACACAGTTCTTGAAGTTCACGTGATGTTCTGTTCTTGGAGCCTCGCTCACCTGCTTGTATTTAGAAGGGGTAGGAGCTTGAGGTTTTTTTTTTTTTAAGACAGCAATGAATAAAAAAGTAGTTTAAGTAGGCAGTAAACTCACATGGTGCCTGTGGGCTGTGCAGCTATGAAATAGGGTTTTATTGTGGTGTGTGTGCTGCTTTGTGGAGGTGCTGAAGTTTGAAACAGGTTGAACATCTGACCCCATGCTCCAGCACAAATAACCTGCTCATCTGCCTAAAGTTTTGCTTTACTGTTGAATTTGAGATGTCTCCAAATATCTCTTGTTAGTCTCTGATTAGGGGGAGGGACTATCACTTCCCTTAGGACTTTACTGTTAAGGATCCTGCTGGACACCTGGTGTTAATCAATGACTAGGTGGGAACAATCCTGAAAGAGCTGGCTGAGAGACCCAGGGGTGCCCACTGTGGTGGCTAAGGACTTGATTTTGAGTCTCTTTCTTTCCCTTTTCATTTATTGTGATCTAAAAGGTGGGGAAAGAGAGAACCTCAAAGCAGGAGAAAATAAATCTATTTTTTAAATTGAAATGTTTTCACTCGGTACATCTTAGTCTGCTGTGGAAGCAACTGTATGGAAGTTACTGATTCACGTGTGTGTTGGTGAGTTTTAAGGAGGAAAAAGATTATTTATGGCGACTACAAGTTTTTATTTCTAGTAGAAAATATTTCAATAATTAGTGGTGTATGCTTTTAAGAAAGTTAAAAAAGAGGAACTAACTGAAATCAGAAGTGGTTGGGATAGCAAGCAGTTAAAATCCTTTGCAAATCTTTATTCCACTTGCAACATTCCCCTCTGGTTTGGAGTGACAGGCACTGACGATAGCAGGGTCAGCTTTAGTGCTGGCAGAGTGTGGAACGTGTTGCTGCATCGCTTAAATTAGACTTTATTTCATTTTCTGTGCAGCGTGTGATGTGTGAAAGATCCTCAGTTCTCTGTGCTTCTTTCTGTGGTGCACTTCTAGTGCTTTCTGGTTTTTTTTTACTGAGGAGAAACCTTTGTCTTCATTGACTATTGAAACCCAGTGCTGGTGTTGTCGAACTAGGGAGAGTTTGACATTTCCAATCGTGTCTAATCAGGAGTTTGAGATCTAGTATTGATTTTTTCTTTTCCACTGTTCTTGCAGCAGTTCTCGTGCTGATGGATTTCGGGTTCCTGGTGGTTTTTATCCGGTTCAGAGCTGGTGATCCCAGCCAGGAGTCCTGCCTGTCAGTCCATTGATTCCTCCCGTGCTGTGTGGTGGGTCTGTTGGCAGGACTGCAGTAATGCTCATTAAAACCTCAGTTGTTAGAAGAACCTCCTGTTTCTTTACAAGACCGTTGTTTTCCAAGCAGTGCTTATTTTAATTAATGCAAATGTTGTTATAGGATCTCTATTAAAAAAAACCCACTTATTTTGGTCACCTGCTCTTGAAGCCTTTTGCCATGGTGAGGAACAGGTGCTGCTGCTGTTTAATGTCAGTTTTTCTGGAAAATTTACTCTGAAATTCCAATTTTTATTGTTCCCACGTGCACAACTAGAGAAATTTAAGTTTGAAATTACTTGTGTGTGTGGGACCTGTAGTGGAAATAGGATTTTTTCCCTCCATCCCTTGTAGCTGAAGTGTGTGTACTTGGCTGACTTGTTGTAAATATTTGGTTATTCAGAGCTGGCAAAATCGCAGGCCCTGGAAGTGCTGCTGCAGTTCATTGATAAAAATGTTCTGGATAAAGTGTCTCTGCAAGACATTGCAACACTTTTTGCCTCCTGTAACTATCAGAGCACACAGGTCCTCACTGGAGGGCTGCAAATTTGCTGCCGGGATGAGCTGAGTAACAAAGTTTCCTTATTTCCTTATCTCCAGTCTGTAGGAACCAGATAATGATTCATTAACGCCAGGAGTTTTCTTTTTGTCTTTAATGTTGTGCCCGTTTGGAATGTAGGGAGCTAATTTCTGCTCTGCTTATTTTGTGTTTGTAAACATAACTTGTTCCAAGCTCGATTTATCTTAATTTAACATCCTCTTCTTTTTGAAGTAAATTAAAACGATCAGACAAAAAAAAAAAAACAAAAACCAACAACCTACCAAACCACCATCAATGAACTTGATCTCTGAGTACAAAAGAAACTATTTACACTCTTGTTACATCTGCAGTACTTTAGGTACTTGTTTCTACACCAGGTGCTAAATGTTTTGCTTCCCTTTTGTTTTAGCACCTGAAAAAGAATGCCTTAATTTTCTATTTTAATTCTAGCCAGGTGAAAATCAGTGTAATGGTCACGTTTCTAAGGCTATCTTATTATAGTATAGGTCCATACTTTATTTTCCCTTTGTCATATATTATTAAATATTGCCCTGCTGCCTCCTAGGCCAGATAATCACAAGGGTTCAGTCCTCCCACCAGCACTTTTGGCTGTAGTTCCAAGGCAGGGGGCTGAAAATGTAGCTGAATGTTTTGGTGTTTAGATGGTTTAATGCTTTTAATCGGCTGGCTTGAAACACTTTGTGTAAATAAACTCCTGAAGGATTTAATAATTTATTTAATGATTGCTTAGATTGAAAGCTCAATAAGATTGGGAATTTTCTGTCACTTAGGAGTTTAGTCTCTTGTTAGTATCCAAGCTTTTCTTTGTCCTGTTCTTAAAAAAACTCCAAGCACTAAACAACCCAATAAAACCCAAAAAGCAGGGGCAATGAAAGTCAAGTTATCAAAACTGATAAAATATGAAGCAGAAATATCCTTGTAGCAGATGCTTAATATTGCAGAAGGGGGCATAAAACCATGGAGAGTGATGGAACTTAATCTGCTGAAGCTCTAGAATATTTTACATAGTTTTTTAGTGATAGATTTGCTTTATGCTTTAATTTCTCCTTAAAAAAAAATAAAGCTTGTGAATGGAAAGTTGTTGAGGGTCCCTTTTTTTTTTATGTTTGTGAAATCTGTAGCAAATAAGGCAAAACTACTTAAAAGAATAAAAGTAATAATTGAATTCTGCTACTGTTTTAACAGACTGTTAGATGCTGTCTGAACATTTTTACTTTGTTTTTAAGAGTTCTCCCGACGGGAACTCCATCAAACAGTTGGGTTTAAGAAATGGTGCTCTTGATGTTACATCTCCTCACTGAGATTATCAATAATGGGAGGGGGGAAAAAGCAGGCAGGAGGAGTCAGTTACATTTCTTTGAAAATGAGGGAGTTGGTGGACAGAACAAGAAGAGACACGAATGGCTCGGAGTTGGGAACTGTATCAGGACATCTCAGTGAAGTCACTGTGTTTTACTGCTCTCCTCTGCACTGAGTGGCACTTTGCTCAAACTGGTTTTAACTTATGGTGGGGATTTTTTTTTTTTTTTGTATTGCCTCAGTGAAGTTGCTGCTATGTGGAAGCCAAAGCTTTTATGCTTTAAATCAGAGGTAAATAGAAGTCAAAAGCAAAGTGTGTGTCTAAGAGCCTCAAATTTGGCTTTTGTGTGTTGCTTTCTCTGTGCCCTCTGCAAAAAGCTTCAGGTGCTGTAATGGGTTGGAGTAGGAACCAGAAAACTCCTGGCTACCTGGAAATGGTGATTTTAAGCCCCTGAGGCCAATTGTTGTTGCAGTGATAGATGTCAGCTGCCTCTTTTTATGGAGGGCTGACAGCCTGTGGGAATATTTCAGCTGTAAAACTTTGTACCAGACAGGAGCTGTGTGTTGGGAAATCTGTGAAACCTGCCTGCAGTGAATAGTTTGGAAGCGTGTGATTTGTAGCTATGTGGTGTTTTCCATCTGACTGTTAAATGGTGAAGCACAGCAAATTGCTTTTTAAGGTGTAACAGGCTTCTGAAAACTTTCTCTCCTTAACCAAGTGCCCAAGTCTTGCTTTAAATTCCGGTGGACTTAGATTTTTAAGTTGGAAAGGCCTGTTTTCTTGTAAGGCACAGGGAGCACTGCAAACAAGGTAGCAGTTGGAGCTGCCCCTTGTGCAAAGGCAGGAGCAGGAGGGGGAACAGCCCTAAATTTGGTGGTGTTGTTTCCTGCTCCTACAGGTTTTTTTATTTCTTTTTTTCTGGGGAATATAAGAATGGCAGTTGTACTGTGACTTCTGTGGAAATATCAATCAGCCACAGTCCTAAAGGATTCATTAGAAGCCCACGTTAAAATCAAGTAGTTCCTTAAAGCCTCAGTTCTTCAGGGTGCAGAAAGAAAGCTTTTGGAAGTTTGGATGAAGATGATCTAAGCATCAAGTATTTTGCTCTCCAGTACATTCCTGAAAGAGAAAGTGTAAGGGAAGATATTTTTAAGACTGAGGCACAATAAAGCTTTGTTAATATAATTTTTTTTTGTTATTTCCAGGAAGCACTCCTTAATTCCTTGGTGCTTCAGGTGCTGCATGACAAATGCAGGCATTATAGCTTCAGAAAAGAAAGGATGCTGAAGTAAACAGCAGTGCTAACTTGCAGAAATCTGATTTCTCATGCAAGTTCTGTCTTGTACTCGTGTGGACAGAGTGTGTTTCCTGGCTGGCAAGAGCTGGATGTGTAATTTCAGGAATGTAAAGCAAATATTTTCGTCCTGGTCATGCTGGAGTGGCTGGATCCTGTAGCATGGGCTGGAACTATTGCCATCCCATGTCCTGTATCAGTAATAAAAACCAGGTAGTCAACAATTAGTGCTCTTGGGCAAGTTCATTGTTGTGTTGTGTCACTGCCAAACCGTGACATGGGCGGATTTTAATGCTGCTTTGAACTAAAGAAAATATTTATAATGATAAGAATGTTAGCCATGTGTGTTGAATATTCCACCTAATTTCATTCAGAAGTGCTCCTGAACGTCAAATGTAAATATAAACTTTGATAGGGCCCGTATTTCTATTTCAAGATCAGACTAAACAGGTGTATTAATTGTGAAAATCTCATGGCATGAATTTGACACATTTGGAAAACAGTCCAACTTCTGTCTTTCGTGTTAGAGCAACACCAGCAGCGTTATCTGATGGATGTATGTGGTTCTTACTTATCAGTCAGGCTGCTCTAATGAAACAGTGCTGTTTGGGAAGTACAGTACCTGTCAGACTATTATTAAAAGCCCTCTGTAGGCCAGCAGCACAATGGAAACAGTGCTGCATGTGAGGCTTGTTTCCAGCAGCTTTTTGAAACGTATCGAGGAGCTGTCTTCTGCCAGGATAAGATTTATGTCCCTTTTTTTCAGATGCTTTCACGCAGGATGATGGTGACTCAAAAAAAAAAAAAACAACCAACAAGATAGTGGCTTTCACAGTTAAAAATTCCTAGTGCAGTTAAATACAAGTATTTTTAAGTGGTGTCATTTTAACTCCCAAGCAACGAGAGTTCCTATTTTTAAATACTAAAGTTTCAAAGCTCCCATGAAGCGCTCAGAGTAAATTTGTTTCGACTCCCTCTGTGAGAAATGACCAGAAATTCATCTTTTGAAACATTCTTTCTCTGAAATTATCCAGGGAGAAAACAAGACCCGAGCAAGACAATAAGTCTGAGCAGTAGGAATTCGATGTGCACTCTGTTTAAATCTCTAATGGGTGCTATCAGAAAGGACGTGTTCTGCTGTATGGAGTAGGGGGCTGAGGCAGATGTAATTTCTAGAAGTTCTGAGCTGTGGGAAATCAATACAAAATGTTGTGATGATGGATGAAGGATCTGCCGCAGAGCACAGCCCGGCATCAATAATTCAGAGCTCTGCCATGGGAATGGATTTATTTCCTATGTAAATACAATCCATCACAAGTGCTGAGGAGTTTGGATATGAATTTCTCCAACCTTTGGAGATTTGCTTTTGTTTTAATAACAGGAGGAGGAATGGAGGGATTGATAAAAAACTACCTGATTGTCTTGTTCAGCAGACTTAATCAAGAAAAACTGTGGGTTTTTTCCTTTGTGATTGATATGTTTGTATCTTCTCTGTAGGATGAGTCAATTTGAGTGTCTTTAAGTGTAAGAATATTAAAGTATTTAACCTGTTTCTCCCCTTCAGTTATGCTCCCTGGTGTCCAGCTTGTCAGCAGATTGAATCCACTTGGGAGAGCTTTGCCAAGGAGAGTGAACATCTTGGCATCACTGTCGGGAAGGTGGATGTCACTCAGGAACCAGGTATAGCATGAAACAGACTGTTTTAATAACGGGAATTATTCAATATAAGCACCACTTAGGACTTATTTAGCTTTTAAAACCAAAATAACCTCATGCACCTTTTTATTTCTCCGTGTAGTTCCTATCTGTGAAGTTTATAAACTCCATTTGAAGGATTAAAGAATTGGGGGAGTGATCTGGCTTAATACTTAATAGAAGAGGCTTATTCTCTATTTTAATCCACTTCCCTGAAAGCTGTTGCCTGTCTCATTCCTGTCTCCTCCAAAGTGTCTGCAGAAGATTCCAGCTCTGTAACTGGAGAGTCCCAGGGTGTGGTAGCACTGCCTTAATTGAAGTCCTTAACTGTTTCTGTGATGGTGCTGCTTTATTGTCTTATTTAATTGCGGTAGTGCTTTAAATTGCAGTTATTTGTTATTTCTCTTGGTGTTTTCTGCTGGTGATGCACATATGCAAATGTGTTTATGGAAGGGGTTTTTTGGCTGTCCACAGAAGCAGGACTGCAATCTAATTTACTCCTTTAGTGACTCCCTTCAGAGGTTTGGATGTGTGTTTGTACAAGCAGTGCTAATATTGTTTAAACCTCTGCATCCCTTGGGAATGCTTCACGCTTGTCTTGGCTTTGAGGGGATAAAGGATTTTGTCAGCAGTATCAGAGATGTTACTAGAATAAAAAGGCTGAGCTTTACTGAATTTTTTTTCTTTTTTTGTTTTTTGTAAAATGTGTTCATTTTATTAGTTGAAAACATGCTGAACAAGTTGCTTTATCAAATAACAGCAGGGAAATTACTGAAACTCTGGTCTTAAAATCACCTTTTATGGGTTCATGTTTTGTTAAAAGTTCACAAATATGCAAAAACTCTTAGGTCAAAAAGCTGCAAAAAGCTGCATATAGTAATCATTAATAGCTTAATAAACAGTTATTTTCTCCCAATTAGACAGGGATTCTTTGGCTTATGTAATGTTCCAATGAAAGGATTTCCATCTTGACTGTGGCACTGGGATATGGCTGTAATTTCAAAATGCACTTTCAGATAGGAGGCTGTAAAAATAAAATACTTGGGACTTCAAAGGTAAAAAAATTGAATGGCAGGGATCAGATGCTTCATATTCAGACTGGAAAACAAACATTTATTCCCTTATCTGACCCCTGGTGCTGATGTAATTCTGAAGGTACCTGAGTTCCTTTGGAAGCTTCCCAAAGTTCCTGAGGTATTCTTCCCACGGGCTGTGCTCCATCCTTTCACTTGGTGTGTTGAAGTGCTCAGTCTCCTGTTCCTGCCTGCACAATGGTACCTTAATTAGTGTTGATTATGCAACCCCTCCATCACACTGAAAGGAGCCAAAACGTGTTAAACTGGGGGAAACCCACGAGATGAGTGCGGAGCTGCAGAAAATTGCCCTGCCAAAACCTGCAGGAGAAAAGTGGCCGTTCATGGGGCTTAATTGCAGCAGATGCCTGAAGAATAAACCCTCCAGAGCCTTAATGGCCTTCCAGCACATTTCAGTCACTGCATGTTCCGGCCTTAAAGTGCCTCCTCTTGCCTCATCTCTATTGAAACACTCAGGATGTAAAAGGCAAGTCCTGGAGATGCTTCTGGATGCCCAGGTTCTGTGTGTTTGTGGTGCCTTTTTTAAGCTCCCAGCTGCAACCTTCACCTGTGAATTAAAACGAGACTTCTCGGGTCTTCTGGATCTGCCTTGAGTAGCTGTTGGATGAAAGCAGCTGTGTTTTTAGATCTCTGTGTATTTTAGGGGGTGTTTGAGTGCAAATACTGAAGGTTTCTTTGTTCTTGATTAGCTGTTGATTTCATAATGGATGCCAGTTTTTGGTTTGCAAGCAGATGCTTAACTGTATTTCAAGTTAAACTAGTAGCCACTTTAACTTTGTGTCAAACACACACCAAAACTTACTGTGCTTAAATTTTGTAGCTGACTCACATCTGCTTTTGCTGGAGGTGCCTTAGATAACCAGCAAACCTCCAGCTAAAGTTTTGGGGATGCATTTTGGCAACGGATTTTAAACTTTTAGGTTTTATTATTCCCCTGAGACCATCTTTGCTCTAAGACTGGCTGCTGGTAAGAGGTTTAAGGCAGCTATTTTGTTTCCTCTTTGCCTGCCCAGTATTTGTAAGAACTTCAGGGAGTCTTTTCAGTGTGCCCATGACTTTCTCTGTTCTTAAGCTCATTATGTTCTTTATTGCTCTCCAGATAGTTTTCCTTGTGCAGCTGTGCTTTGTGCTTTATTAATTCCGGTGTTACACTTGGGGCTTTGTTTACTTTGCATCTCCTGTGCTGGCACAGCTTTTAACTGGTTTGTAAAGTTTGCCACCACCTTGCATCTCACAGCAGTAAAGGCAGAGAGCTGAAAAGTTGAAGCAAAGAAAGTTTCCTTTTTGGAGCTTTAAAGATGGTTTGCTTTAGACATCTATGAAAAGCCCCCGAACAACAAAAGGAGCCACAACACTTTTTTGCCTATTCCATGGAGGAATTCAAACTAGGAAAAACATTACCACTGAAACTCCTTTTAAAAATACCTGTCTTGTTGCAGTATGGCTCATCTTTGTCTTTAAAGGCAGAAACTCTCTTGCTCCAATACTTTCCCGTGGCTAATCCTGGTGCCTAAAGCTGTTTGCATTATTGAAAGCTGAATAGGGACTTAGTTTCCCCAAAGATTTTCACAGAATTTTACAAAAGGCCCAGTTAAATAACTGTACTCTTTACATTGGTGCTTTAGATGAATGGCAGTCGCTGGCTTGAGGAATTCAGCCTTTCCTAATGGAGTTGGACTGCACATCTAGGAGTTCATCACCTCTGGAGGCTCTTTTTTGGTTTATTTGTTTGTTTTTTTGTTTTTTTTTTTTTGTCCTTTCTGCTGTCTCATGGCTGATGCTCCAAAAGGGATTGTCATGGCTTAAACTGGCAATATTTTACCAAACAGAATGCTGAGATGTCCCAAGCTATTTTATCCATCTTTGTAGTTACCTGGAGAGGAATGATGTGTGGCAAGGAAGAATAAGAACCTGGAAACATCCTGGAACACGATGAGCATTGTGTGCCTCTTCCTCTCGGTTGGAGCTGCTCTGGTCACAAACTTCAGCTCTTTGCAAATATTGATCAGGGAAAACCATTAATTAGAAAAGTTTGCTTGCAGTAAACGTTCTCCAAGGTCAACATTTTTCCATAGTTTGTCAGTATTTAGTATCTGTTACTGTTTGTAGCATTTCTGAAGACAAACTGTTAAACCTGTATTTACAAAACAGTGGTAACAGCCCTGCATCTGCTGCTTTCTAGTTCAAATCTGTAGGTATTTATAGATAAGTCAGAATGCTGAGAAACTTCAGTTTTACTGAATTGCTTGTTTCTTTTTTTTTTCCCCTTTCTAGGCTTGAGTGGTCGTTTCTTCGTCACGACACTTCCTACAATTTACCAGTAAGTGTTTCCTGCTGGAAACTGCAGCTGTTGTGTCCTGCTTGTCACTTGTTTTGGACTGTAACTCTGAGATGTAGGGGGGAATGAAGGAGTACTGACTTCTGGTTTTAGCTCTGGTTTGGAGCTTTGCTTGTATGGTAAAATCCTCATCTTACTTTAAGGGACTTCACTGAGTTTCCCTGTTACCAGTACTTTAAAAAATGGATCAGAGAAGGCAGTTCCTGTAGCTCTACTCCAATAAAGTGTTGTCATCCCTAAAATACTGAACCCTTTATTAAGTCAGGGTGTCATGAGTCATGCAGATATATATACACATCTATATGCACACTTCTAATTCTGAGTTGTATTTAAAAAAGGGTTTGGTTGTTAACCTCAAGTGCTTTGTATTTGCTGGAGTGCAAGTGAATATTTAACAAGTTTTGGTAAAGACTGAGACCTTCCATCATGGAATGCAGTTCCAAAACACTCAGATTTCTGAGCCAGTGAAATCTATAATGTGTGGGGGGTTTTGCTTGAGGTTTTTTTGCCATGGATACCGTTTTAGGGGGGATGTGTGTGTCAATGGGAATTCCTGTTTTCCAGTGCCAACGACGGAGTGTTCCGCAGATACCGAGGCTCCCGGACACTGGAAGATCTTCAAGGCTACATTTTAGAGAGGAAATGGGAAGCTGTGGAACCTGTGGCAGGATGGAAATCTCCGTCTTCCATAATGTAACACGTTGTTTTTATTAACAACAGCCATGTTTTATAGCTCATTATTCACTAAGGGCCCTATGTTGACAGCTTACAGACAAAAGGCCTTTATTCCCTAGACTGTAGCTCTGCAGAAGCAATCTGGATTGACAGCCTGCTTTCCAGTTTCTCACCTTTAAAAGCAGTTTATTTGCTGCATTCCCTTTTGTTCCTGCCTGCTAAGGCTTGTTTGTCATCTTTGAAAAGAGATTAAAAATAATACAGCCACTGAGCATTATGTAAGTGCCACTTCCAATATCTGCTGAGTGCTGGAATCAAGAACATGTTTATGTAGATTATTCCTTCATGACTCCTGGCTACTGGGCCAGGCAGCCTTTAGCTTTAAGGATTTTTTATTTGTGTCTTTACAAGAGAGCCTTTTGTCCTCCTGTGGAATGGGAAGCAGTGTAGTGCTTACACAGTGTATCAAAATTTGTTTTCAGGGTGGATTTGCTTTGAAATACCAAATAGAGTGTTTCCATGACACAAAGGATGAACCTGAGATGTGAGTGGCCTGCATTTCATCCTGGCTGAATCTATTATGTGTAAATTCACTTCAGAGATCCACAGAGAGTCCTTATTTTTTTTATCTGAGAAGGAAGAAGAGCTGTAGGGTATTTAGTAATGGGGAGAGGAGCTACAGGGCTACTGGGAGTTGGGGAAAAAGGGGTTAGAGCTGTACAGGTTTGTGCTGTGAAACTGCTCTTCCTTAATAGAATCAACAGTCCTCTTTCAAGGGGCTGGTTTAGGGTTTCAGGGTCTCAAATGGGTTTGCAGTGGCCTCCTCCTGATAATTGCTGGGGCCTGAAGGGCATTGGAAGTCTATGGAATCTTATCCTGGTTTCTGTGCAGTTTGCTGTGTATCCCAACTGCCCCATCTTAGAACCTGTTCCTTCCATTTCCTTCTTTTCTAGGATGCACGGCATGGCAGGGCTGTTCCACTTCTCGGGGTGGATCAGGGTAAGTGACTCTGTGGTGGGGTTTCCTACACCCCCTTTTTATGATTAGAATAATCCCAGTGGTCAAAACCTAACTGAAATTTTTATTATCCTTTTATCAGACTGAAGTTTACCTTTGTAGTGTGTGTACATATATATATATATATATATATAGGGTTTATAGTGTCTTTGCACTATAAATTTGAAGTGCTAATAATCTATGCAAAAAATGGCAGTTTGACTGCAAAGATTATAATCAGTAATAAAACCACTTCCTTTTCTTATTATCTTGGTGTAGTTACAAAGCTGTATCAAACTGTGCTAAGGGGATAAAGTAGTTTTTTTTTGGGGGGGAGCTGCTGCAAAAATGGTTGTAAATACCAGGAATACATTAAGGATCTACCAGATTATCTCACTTAATACTATTCCTCAGGATTACCTCCAGGTTCATTTTCAGAGTTTAAATCATGTTCTTCTGCAGTTTGTTTGCACTGTGTTTGTACAGGAGAAGGGAGGGTAAAGGGTTTATTTTTTGGGGTTTCAAACTGCCAACAGCATTTGCATAGGGACACAAATTTGGATGGTAGAGTGATTATCAGAAGTAAAGGAGAAATGCTTAGTGTACACTGTAAAACATTTTACATGTAAAATATTTTACTGAAATATTTCGAGATGCTTTCATTTGGGAGCTATCAAAGCTTTTCCTGTGCATGCAAATAATGAGAATTTTCAGACCTTTCCCGTTTTGTGCAGGGAACATCCACTTAAAAAATCTTCAAGTGTAGCTGAGATTGAGACTGTATTTGACTGTAGCACAATATCTTAATATTGTAACATCCTGCAAGAAATAAATAGAGTAGAGAGTTTGAATAGTTTGTATCACTTCCAGTCAGCATCAAACTAACTCGGAATCCAACAGAACTTGGAGTTGTTGGTTTCCTGTGCAAACTCTCTTTGATTCTCTCTGGATATTATTAACTTTTTATAGCCTTGTGGTGTTTCTCTTCCGTGGTTGTTGTGTAATGATGTTGTATCTCCATAGTTTCCTTCCTGAAAGATGAACTGGGAAGGAACCTTCTCTAATTAGCTTTCCCCTTGGATGAATATTTCAGCTGTACATTTCCTCACTCTTCTTGCTGTGCTTTAATAAATACTGGAAGCTGTTCTAACACTTAAAAAGTACTCTGGAATTTCAGTATCTGGGCTCTTGTGAGTGTTGATTGTGGTTTGTTTGGAAAGATCTAATGTCATAATTGACTTCCTCCCAGACCACCTGAGTCATTGGGCTGCTTCATTCACTGAATTGAATTTGTAGGTTTGCAGTTGCAAAGCAATATTAATACTGTATTTGGATTATTATCTCCGAGTTTATAAGTGAAATCACTTATTCGGTGTCTGCTTAGAATGGGTGGGTCCTTTTTAGGAGCTAAACAGCTTAAGTAAAATAAATGGCTTAATTTCAGTTAATGGAGAGTTGCCATATAAGGGTGAAGGATGTTGGGACATTTCCCTGTGTGCTCTGAGGCTCCCTCAGAAATTCATCCCCAGTAAGATTATTATGGTATCTCTAATGATGAGTGTCTCAGGAAGAAGGAATTGTGCATCCTCTGCCTAAAAAGCCTTTTAATGTGAACAGCTCAGTAAAGAAAAACACGATCTAACGGTGTCAGAAAGGAAAGACTTTTGTATAAATGCTATTAAATGAAAGGGCTTAATCAGAGAGCAATTTATGCAGTGGTGTGGGCAGTAGAAATCATAACTGCTTTTAGCTTTAAAGTTATTAATTATCTCTTTCTCGTTTCCAGCAAATCCATAACTACCTCACCGGCACTCTTGGAATTCACGTTTGGGTTTCTTATGCAATCTTCATCTTGGCCACTTTACTGATTGGCCTCTTCCTGGGTTTGGTAAGAAAGCAGATGACTTGTTTTTCTCATTTACCTACAACTTTTGCTTTGTATTAACTTGTGGAAAAAAATAAACCCAACTTCTCTCATACTAAAAAACTTTGCTTTAATAATATACTATTAAATACTAATGTCCATTCCCTGGTGTCCAGTGGTAGAACGTGTGAGAGGGGTTCAAAGCTCTACTGGGGAGGTTTAAACTGGACACTAGGAAGCGTTTCTTCACCCAGGGGCTGGTCAAACACTGC
The DNA here is from genome assembly GCF_003945595.2 of Pipra filicauda. Taxonomy (NCBI): domain Eukaryota; kingdom Metazoa; phylum Chordata; class Aves; order Passeriformes; family Pipridae; genus Pipra; species Pipra filicauda. Next base: position 634,341 of record NW_024104953.1, on the reverse strand, counting down.
AAGAGGCTTCCCAGAGAGGTAGGTGATGCCCCAGGCCTGTCAGTGTTCCATTCTTGTGGACAATGCCCATGATAATGTGCTTCAACCTGGTCAGCTCCACCTTGCTCAGCAGTTGGACTAGAGGGTCGTGTAGGTCCCTCCCAGCTGGAACAGTCTGATCTATTCTGTTAAAATTCTGAGGCATTCCATACTGCTTGTGGTAAAGGTTGGGGCTTGATTACAGCTTGGTTTTAACCAAATCTCACTTCTCTCTCCCCCGTGATCTTTTGGGTTGAGTCATTAGTGGCAGTCAAATCTGACCTCACTTGTTACTCATACATTCAAATATCAATCTCCAAAACATCAGGAAGATGATCCAAGCAAGCCTGTTGGCTCTCTGTGGGAATGTGAAGGACCAGGACATGAGTCCTGAGTTGTTTCATCAGTGAAAACGATTCCAAGTTGCTTTACCTGTGGAGCTGGGATTGTTTCCTCACAGAATATTTGAATGATGTGGCTCCGTGACCTCTCAAATATCAACAACAAAGAAGAAACTGAGCTAAAAAAAGGAGATATAGATGGGAGCACAAGTTCTTTCAGAACAGTTGTTTGGTCCACAAGTGTTTTGCAACTGCCAAGGCTTTTTAAACAGTTCTGCTGATCACTGGTTTAACCTGCTGCTAAGTCACTATTCCTTGTAGGAAGTGTAAAGGTTGTTTTTGGAACTTGGATCTCTGCCCTTCAGCCCAAATATTAGTGAAATAAAGAAAAACTTTGAGTCTCGTTCTCAGTAGTATTGGGAAGTGATTTCAAAGCGGTTGAAATTTGAAGTTAGGCAAACCCATACATAATATATGGGCAGAATTGTTGTGTAAAAGCAAATGTCTTTCATTATGTGTTTTCAACAACTGTGTTTTTCTAGATGGTGGATTTTCACCAAAGGAGTGCAAATCAAACCAGTGTAACTGGTTGCAGATGAATATGATGATTTAAAAGAAACTTTCCTTCTTCTTTCTTCACTTAAAAAAAAAAAAACCAACCAAACTGCAAAAGCTGAAAAAATGTACAGTTAATCTCTCAGCTCTTTCCAAAAAACTTGTCAGTGATTGAAATGTATTTCTTGAACATGGTGTCAGCTCTCTCTTTTTCTTTGCATTATTCTCAGCATGTGACAAGGAGACACAAATGTCTTCCTTGTGTTTAGGTTAAACTGCACTGGGCTCTTTGAATAACAAGCACAAAAGGTGGAAGCACACATTGTATGTTGGGGAGGCAGGGGTAGGAATGGAATAACTTTCCAAAATACAGGAAAACTTGACTGAGATTGTTTCAAAGTTTTCAAGGAATAAAATTCCTCAACTGTGTTCTGAACTTGTCTGCTTAAGATGCAAGCAACTTCAATACTGAATAAATTTAGGAAAGTAGGAGGCAGAAAATGGGGAGTAGAAAGCAGAGAATGCTGGTTAGTACACACTGGGAAAGCACTTCTTCCCATGTTTTTATTTAGCTCTTGTCTCTAAGCAAGATAATATAATTTAGAAAGCCTTATTATGCGTATCTGTCTAAAAAGAATGAGTGCAGGGACTTTTGGAACCACTAATAAATGCCTCTGTAATTATTGCTAATAAATGCCTTTTTGTCCTTTCCACAGATCCTGGTTTTGATTTCAGACTGCCTCTGCCCAACCAGCTCAAAATACAAGGCTGAAACACCTGGTAAGTGGGTGAGAGATGGTAGGTTTGAGTGTAAACTTGCAGGAGGGAGGGCAATACATATGAACCAATAATCCAGGAGTCAGGGAAAATTGGGTTGTCTTTGGTTTGTAGAATAAAGTGGAAGTTGTCTGTGCCCGATAGGCAAGAAAACCAAATGAGAGTGGAGGAGAAATACTACTGAAGATTTGTTTGAATGAATTGAAAAATAAAAGTTTTCAGTAGAATCACAGAATTTTTTTTGTTGGAAGGGACCTTAAAGATGGTCCGGTTCCAGTCCCAGCTGGGATAATAACCCCAGTCAGTGACATCCCTCAGTATTTCAGAACACACAGGTGGTGATGCACCTTTACAGGCCACTGTCCCGGGGTTCAGTCTCACTGCAGCCTCTGAAACTCTTGTTGTGTTTAGAGGAAGCCGTCACGAAGGACAACGTGGAGAACGCGGCGCTGGAGGAGCCGGAGGAGCCTACGGAGCTTTCCGCGGACGAAGCGGAAGAGGCTGCGGATGGGAAGGATCTCTCAGAGGGAGAAGATGCAGCAAACTCGAGTGCTGAGGACTCCGAGGAGGATTTGGCACTTGGGAAAGAATCAGGGGAAGAAGAAACAGAAGACTTGAGCGAACAACCTGTGGCTGAGTCAGAGAGCGAGAGCTCAGTGAGGCAGCGCAAAAGTCAGGGGGCCGAGAAGGAACTCTAGTCCTCCGTGGGGGATTTTGTGCACCTGGACCAAAGAAGTGTCAGACCAGGGTCTGAAGCTGGAGCTTAAACTTGATTTGTCATTTGTGTTTACCAAAACCTCTGCTCTGTCAGCAGGCTTGTCTTTTTTTTTTTCTTTTTTTTTTTTTTTTAAGCTAGGACTGGCTTCCTTTGTTCGATAAGCACAGATGCTGTGTAACCTTAGCCGTGACAATCAGAACCAGGGGGTCTTATCTGGTCCTTGTCTTCTAAGAGAAAAGGGGGTGTGAGCCTCAGTTCACCAGCTGGGGAATGTCTGTGTGTGTGTGTGTGTGTCCCTCCCTGAGCAAGATCAGGGCTTTTAACTCCACAGTAGCTTGGCAGGACTGACTTCTCTGAATGTTTATTGTTCCCAAACGCCCCAGGAGCACAGATAAGGGACACACTCCCGAAAGAAGGCACCTTACCGGTCTTCTCTCAAAAATGTTGTGTACAATGGGTTTGGTTTTATCACTGTCAACTGAAGCACCTTTCTCACTCATCTTTGTTCATGTTGTTGTCCCACAGCACGTCCCCGGATGTGTCAGTTTTTGGTGATCCAGAGGCACAGCTCGGGTTCTTTGACCCGAAAAGTTGGAGTAATTGAAAACCTCAGGCAGAAAGAGAGTGGCAGCTAAATGTTGAAAATGTCTTGGAACTTTTTAAAAGGTTTAAAGGAAATTATTTTGTTCAGGGGGAATTTTTGCCAAAGCATGACTCTCTTTTTTTTTTTTTTTTTTTCCTTCCAATTTGTTCCCATCAGGTGATTGTAGCAAGAAATACTCACTTTGCAGTCAGTGAGTTGTATACTTCTTGCCAATCCAAGCTTGTCATATGCAGTGCAGTCCTGCCATTTCCAGCTGGGAATACTTTTGGCAGAACTGAAGAGGCACGTAGGGGTTTAACCTTTGATCCTTTGAACCTTTCTACTTTTTGTCACTGGGAAAAGAGGGGGGCACAGCTGGGTGGTGGGGAGAAGCTGTTAGTTTTGCTACTTATATCAGAATAAAAATGTGTGTGCTGAAACATGTACAGTGAAAATGGCTTGTCAGGTGGGCAGCATTAGGTTGGTTAGAAGACTTGGGTCACTAGAAAAATCACTATATCACTCCTTCGACTGGGTTAATACGTGAGGTTTTTTTGGGAGGGAACATCTACAGTGAAGTCCTGTATGTTTGTTTTGTTGGTGTTTGACCATGTGTGTAAGATGTCTTAATCTTGATACTATTTTTAAAATATATACATATATATATTGCATAAGCCTTGCTCACATGCATGCATTTCACCTTGTTCTTCAAGAATGGAGAGTGATCAGAGATGAGATCATCTCTCATTAGAAGAGACAAGCTTGCAAGTGCAAAATGCTGGTTTCCTTTGAGACTGAGATTAATAAGGGCAATTTGTGTTGAAAGTAATGTTTTGTTGTTGTGTTTGTTTGGGTTTTTTTAAATGCTCATAAAGAACATATTTACTAAGAAAGCTTAGCTTTTCCCGTCTATGTCCTGTCTCATGTGATGGTTTATAACATCCATTGCACTATAATGAGAAGAGTCTGTGTGGGGTGTGCCCCATGGAATGAGTTGTTGTGGAAGCTCACACAGCAGCTTTTGAAAAGCTAAACTTTTATATCCAAAAATAAAAAAAAAAACCTCTATGGCCACTGTGGCTTGAAAACCGTGCACTTCAAAGTTCAGAGTACAGAATTGTTTCCCTTATGATTTTTTTTTTCTGTTATCTGTGCATCAGGAGCTCTGGGAAGTCTGAAAGAAACCCAGGAGTGTGACCATGTTTCGTGACACGAGCAGGAGCTGGGGTGTGTGTTCAGGTACAGGAACTTGCATGAGCTAATGTCAGAAGAGACATATTCCCTAAATTGGGGATCCAAACCTACCGGGCACGGAAAAATCTGTGCGACTGGATCCAGCTCAGGTTGAGGGCAGTGATGCCTTTGCCTGTCCCCAGAGAGGATGTTCTCTACCCCCGAGGGTCTTGTGGTTCTCAGGGGCAGGAGGGAGCGTGTCCATGTGGAATTCTGATTGGATTTTGCTTCACTTTTGTATTCTCATGGAGCCAGTCACCTGATGTTCTCTCCAGCTGTTTGAAGAGGTTTTGACTTTACACATCCCTACACCTCACGTGGCTTTCTTGAACGCTGTTGGGAATTGAAGGATGAAAAAGTCAGGGATAGCTCTTCTCAGTGCTCAGCTCGAGGTGTTTGGGTGTTTAGACAACAAGGAGTTCTCACAGGAGCTGGGTTTCACTACGCTGTCTTTGGATCCCAAAGGCAAACAAACCCACAAGTGGCACTTTGTGCTGCAAGGCACAGGGGTTGTGGGACGCTCTGAGGAAGATCAGAAGCTCCTCTGTGTGGTGAGCGGAGTCTCTGCTGACATTTCCTCTGTTGTTGCCTGGCACCGTTGAGTTTGGGTTGTTTAAACTGAAGAGATCAAGTATTTTCCTGTGGGATCACTAAGCAGGGATTAAGTAAGCAGGCAGCAAGTGACCACGGTTTAGATCTGTCTTGGGAATCTGGAAATGAGCTATGCCAGGCTTCTCAGGGTTCCTGACCATAGTAGGGATGTCATTGCTCCTGTGTTTTCATCAATAAAGTAGGGAATATTAATGGGGTTTGACATGTATTGGTGTATCTCATTACAAAGATCACTAAGTTGTAATTAGGCTTTCGAAAAAGAGATACTGTGCAACCATTGATCCCTCCAACTTAGCTGTACGTTTGTAGGAGATTTATTGGAGCTGTGACCAAAGTTTATCTGGCAAACAGCAAGTAGGAAACACTGCAAAGGCTAAATTTGTGTTCAACAGAAAAACTATGAGCTGTGCAGTAAAGGTGTCATGTTCATATAGTTCCCAGGATCAGTTTTCTTCCCGCTAAAACACATTTTAATTGAATCATGCCAGTAGTACTAATTAGACTGTTTACAATTGTGTTAAACTTGGTGTGTTTCCAAAAAGTCAGGCTCGACCTTTTGTGCAATCCGAGTGTTCTGTTATGATTAATCTTAAAAATTGGAGCTTGTTCTTGCAACCTCAGTGTAGACAAAACGGCCTTGGAAGAGCTGTGTGTCAAAAATTACTTTGGGGTGGTTGAGAACCAATTTAAATGTCAATTTAAATTGGCAACCAATCCCTGATGGATCCGAACGGGAATCCTTAACAGCAAGTCAGGCAAAAATTCCAGCGGGTTGGAAATCCAGCCAGCCTTCCAAACCTCTTGTCCTTGAGGTCTGTGTGAAACTTGTGAGTCTCGGAATGCTCTGTATCTGCTGCCTCCTGGGTGGGCTGTGTTCTGTGGGATTGCTGCCTGGAAATGTCCTGGGATTGTCTGTCACATGGAAGTGTTGCAAATTTATACTCTGGGTATTTTTACTGAAATTCCACATAAACTTTGTATTTATGACCATCTCGCAGGTAGTTTTCATTTCCTCGGTGTGTGGTTGGCTCATCTGTGGCAATAATTTGGCAATAATTTGGCAATAATTTGGCAATAATTTGGCAATAATTTGGCAATAATTTGGCAATAATTTGGCAATAATTTGGCAATAATTTGGCAATAATTTGGCAATAATTTGGCAATAATTTGGCAATAATTTGGCAATAATTTGGCAATAATTTGGCAATAATTTGGCAATAATTTGGCAATAATTTGGCAATAATTTGGCAATAATTTTGGCAATAATTTGGCAATAATTTGGCAATAATTTGGCATAATTTAATAATTTGGCAATAATTGGGCAATAATTTGGCTAATTTGGCTAATTTGGGGCAATAATTTGGCAATAATTTGGCAATAATTTTTGGCAATAATTGGCAATTGGCAAATTTGGCAATAATTTGGCAATAATAATTTGGCAATAATTTGGCAATAATTTGGCAATAATTTGGCAATAATTTGGCAATAATTTGGCAATAATTTGGCAATAATTTGGCAATAATTTGGCAATAATTTGGCAATAATTTGGCAATAATTTGGCAATAATTTGGCAATAATTTGGCAATAATTTGGCAATAATTTGGCAATAATTTGGCATTTGGAGGCCAGCAGGATGTGGTCCAGGATAAAGGTACAGAGCTAAATGGCCCATCCTCAGGTTGTGTCTCACAGCATGCAGAGCTGAAGGAATGGTCCATAGGGACAGCTGTGCCAGAGGGAGGAGGGACTACCAGGAATCATCACTGCAAACTACTTGGATGATGTGAGCAACTGGAACCAGTACATGGATTCATTCTCTTCAGGTGAGTTCCCTGAGCTGCCTTTCCCTGGGAACAGAGCAGCTGCAGGGCTTGGGGGATTTGCCATTCCCTTTGGTTTGCTTCTTTTCCTTTACATCCATCTCCTGCTGTAAAGTGGAAGCTGGAATGGTGTCAAATGAAGCCTTGTGTTTTGTTGGTTTGCTGTTCCATCAGCTGCTTCTCCTTCTGTTTTGCGAGAACATGAAATTTTCTCCGTGAAAACAGCACGTGGGATCCTACAGCCAAAATCTGATCCGGCTCTGGAAGTTATTATCCACAGTCAGACAAACCTAAGCTCTAGTTCTGCAGAGGAAATATGAAGATACTCTGATGGCTGAACTAAAGGGGTAGAAAAGCGTGAGTTTCTACCTTGGAATTTTGAACTGCACCTTGGAATTTTGAGCTGGACCAGTGGTAACTCCCAGCTCCTGGGAATGGGGCTGCCGAGGAGTGTGTGCCTCCTCCTGGGAGCTGATCACACTGCAGGGACTACTTGTTTTAACCCAGCATCTTCATTCCTTTCCCAGTAGGAAAACACCTAAAAAACCTCTCTGTGCTTTATTTTCACTTTGTCTTTCCTGAGGAGAAAGGAAAGCTCCGGATTTAAACAGACAGGGAACAAATGGGAATTTGTGTCAGTGCCACATAAGGAAGTGAAAAAATCACCCTTGATAAGGGCACTTTTTATGTCACTGTGTGGTTGAGGGGGCAAAACTGGCACTGAGAACCTCTTTGTAGACCTACCCTGGGTTGGTTTCCTTGTGCACAGTTATCCAGCTCCTCCCAGGAGAACTGACCCTCTGCCCCATGCCCCAGCCTCCTGCCATCCCAGCAGTCCCCAAATAGACATCCAGGGGCCTGTTCCAGCCACCTGCTCACTGCCTGTGCTGAGTGGCCAAGGGACTGTCCCTGTCCCTGCAACATCCATCAGTTTTGACTCCCGTGCTGGAGTTGCTGGGATAAAAAAACCCCAAATATTTCCTGCTGGTTCTTCTGACGGACTTGGAGGGGTCTAAAGAAATGTCAGTCCAGCTCTGATTGGTGTGAGAGACTGTCTGAAAACGCTCCAGGAAATAGGGGTTTTCTGGCTTTATTTTGGAGAAATTCACAAGTGTTCACGGGGAATTTGGAAGCCAAAACGAGTGTTTGCTTATGTGACTTGATAAAACAGCTTTGCACAACAGTCTTGATGGCTTGAACACTGAAATATTTGAATTATATGCCGCAGTTAACTGTGCCAGTTAATCTTTGCTGCAGTTAACTGGAGTGAGAAAATCCCAGCTGGCTCGTCCTTCCCCTATGGAATATTTTATGTGTCAGTGGGAGACCGTTGGCATCTCTGTGATCCTGCAGCAGGACACAGGTTCAGTCAGATGCTGATCATTTGCTCCAAGGTTAAAGGTCAGCTGATGCCTCATTAAAGCAGCTGGAGGAACCCTCATCCAGAGAGATTCATTAAAACAAGGAGCCAATTACTTGGCGGGAAGCTGCGTGTGCTGGTGAGACGTTGGCATTAAATTCCATGTTGGGGACTTCAGAAACTTTTGCAGCATTCCAACATTAAAAGCTTTTCAGTTCACTAAGTTGGAATACATCTGCACGTATTAAAATGTTCAGCTGTCGTGCCACTGTCTCGTGCTCTGGGATAAACACCCCTTTTTAGCACAGGTGCTGCAAACTTTAAATAAATGCAAGCAGACAGGTCCCCAGCTTTGTGCTGGGAGCACAGAGCAGTGCCAAGGTTAAACCAGTCTGCATTTCAGTTCTTCCTGACACTCATCTGTGGGTAAAGGCCTCGTGCTGTATTTGTGTGGATACTGATATTAATTTGCAGCCCACAGCTGGAAAACTGAATTATGCACGCACTTGGAAGTTTCCCTTGACAAACAGCTACCATAAACCCATTGCAAACCATGTCTGTTTGTTAAAATTTAGGTCAGGATTCAATGAAGAAATCTTTCACGAATTTAGAAATCACCTAAACCAAGGTCTTGCTTTTTGGGTGTAAACAAACTTTCAGGTTTATCTCATGGATGTTTTGGATGATAAACGTGTCTGTGAGGGACTGTACACTCCTGTTATTGCAGGTTTAACTACGTATTTTGTTCTTTGCTTATTCTTTTTTAATTTTTACTGTACCTTTTTCCATTCTATTCCAGGTTGGCCTTGACCACATGGAATAAAACACAGTGCTGAAGTCCAACGTGACACAAGAAGCTGGTGTATTTATTTTTCTTTTTCTTTGAAATGTAGGTAAATTGAATCCCGATGAGGTCCCGTATTAATGATTTACAGACAAAAACCCAGATCTTAAAAGAGAGGGAAGTGGCAATAAACTGACCCCGTGGGATCTGCAGCCATGTCTGGAAAGCCAGTGTGCATTGGTGATTTTGAGGAGTATGCTAAAGCATTCCTCCCCAAATCCGTGTACGATTATTACCGATCCGGGGCGGATGACCAGGAAACGCTGGCAGATAATGTGGCAGCCTTTTCCAGGTAGGAGGGTGATTGAAGGCTGGGGTGGGAGGTAGGGGGTGTGAGTTCTGCTCTAGTACTGCCTGTGGTGCAATTTTAGATTTTTCCATGTGAACAAAACTCAGTTTTTCTGCTACTTCTTTTTTTTTTTAGGAAGAAGAGTCTCAAATCACTGATTTTCAGAACCATTGTCTCTCCCCTCTCACTCCTCCACCCAACACTTTCTGTCAAAAATCCATCCCTAAAATCCATTAGCACCTTTTTAGCTTTCCCTGCATTTTGGTTCTTTTTTTACCAGAAATTCTCTAGACCCTTCAGCTCCAATATTTAATCAGCCAGTGAGCTGCAGGGACAGCTGCTGATGTCCCTTGCCTTGGGGTGCCGTGCTGGTGCAGACATTTAACCCCTGCACTTGCCTTTGCTAATCTCTAAAGGCTTTGTCTTTAATCCTCCTGAGTCTAACAAACCAAACCAAGATTTTTCTGATTTATCTTCAGTCCTTCTCCTTCCCCACTCTGCTCTCCTGCTTAGAGCAGCAATTCTTCTCGCTGCTCCAGTTGCTTTTCCATAGGCTGTGAGCAGCTCAGCTGGAAATCCCATACGAGCTGAAGGCCGTAGGAAATGCAGTGATAGTTTAGCAGGATCTCAAAGGCCAGATGGCAGCAATGGGCTCAGAACCTTCATTTTAAGGACACAGAGAGAAAAGCCTTATAATGTCAAGAGAAGAAAACTCACCTCTACTGTGACCACTTCTTCATGGCTTGCTCCTGCAGAAGCCATCATCCCAGGCTGGAATTTCCCTGCTCAAACACAAGCCAAAGGATTGCCCTGAGGGGTAACTAGGAGCAGGAGGGGGGGGTAGCAGTGCTCACCTGAGTTTTATTTTATCTTTCTTAATGCTTCCAGATGCTCTGATGTTACCTGCCCTTGTAAAACCAAAATGAGACATTAAGGAAAGGACACTCAAAGGAAGGACTGGGAGGCCATAAACTGTCAGAGTAGTGAACGTTTTACTTGTGACTGCAGGAGTTAATAGTGATTAAATTGGGTCTAAACCTCCCAGAGACAGGCTAACAAAGAGCTGGCTATGTCCCTTACTGTGTTGGCATTAGCAGAGCTGGATGGTGGAGGTGAGATGAGGGATCTGAAGCTACTTCCCACTGCAGGGTTTGATTCCTGTGATGAAAAAATCCTATTTTCTTGCTACATGGGAAGCTGCCATTAACAGTCACGACACCGTGTTTGCAACCCATCTCTAAAAGGTAGAAACTGCTATAAAGGCTTCATAATATTTTGATTTTAAAGTCCTGTTTGACATGAACAACGTGTCAAATCTTTCTTTTTCCCTTGGATGCTGTCAGGAGGAGTGTGGCCTACCCCTTATGGATGCAGGACAGCTGCTCACTCTGCTCCTCACACAGCCCTGCTGTGTCTCTGAGCGTGTTTTTTCTGCCTATTCCCGAGTGCAGCTTGTAGGTCAATATAAAGTAAGATGGACTTTACACCCCCGAGTCACAGAGATCACAAAGTAAGATGATTTTCTGAAAGATATGAGTAAGTTCAACTTCATTTCTCATCTATCTCCCCTGTCAGAAGCTCGGCTGCAGGTTCAGCCTGATTCAAAATGTTTATTGAAATATTTATAGATACATAGTACCACTACAGGATGGAGGAATAAATAGACTGTTATTGAGGACTAATATGATTATTATTAAGGAGTAAGCTTAGATCCCACAATACCTCTGGAATACCACCTGGAATTTTTGGAGTAGCACAGTTCATACTCGTTAGGTTATAAAATGAACGTCTTGACTTTTTGACAGCTCGGGAGCTTCAAGTACTTTGTGTAATCAGATGCCAGAGCATAAACTGTCTCCACAAGGCCAGTGTTTCAGGTGAGGTTAAAACCAGGTATGGCCACTCTCTGCCAGCTTCCAGTTCCTCTGGGACTGAGGGAAGAACGGGAACTCTTGTGTTGACATCAGTGTGGTCCTGCCAAGGCCAGAGGAGTATTTTTTGTTCCTGGTTCTCAAGCGAGGCATTGAGGCCAGGCAGGATGATTTGGGATGTCAGAGCATATGTTAGTCCCTGTTGTTGACACCGGTGTGTCCAGGAACAGGCTCCTGCTAATCCGAGGAATCCCCGGCGGCCTCTGGAGGAGCTGCCTTGTTTTGTCCCGTGCAAGGAACAGCAGCTGCTGCTTCAGCAGTGACAGCATCGATGTGGGTTTTCTGCAAACCTCGTAGCAATGAAAGGCACTAAAATGGGCACATAAGGAATTGAAATATTGGTTAGAAAAGTGAGGCTGCCGTGTCTTTCACCTCGGGTTCAGAGCCCTGTGAAAAGAGCTCTGAAAGACACCCTGGGAGGGAAGATTGCTTCCCCTCAAGGAAAAGCAGCTCCTGGTTTGCCTGGCACAGCACCAGCCCCTGCCCCTTCTGATGGAAGTGGAGCTGTAGGGGGAGATTAGGGCAGCAAATCGGGTTGGGATGGAGACTTTCTGAGCTGTGAATCCTTTCCCAAAGAGCCCTGCAGCACAAGGGGATTATTTGGGATGAGCTCTGAAGGGAAACAAGAAGAGCTGCTTGAAAATGTGTTGCAGTTTGAAAATGTCAACGTTTTTCACAGCTGAAAGCAGTGGGAACTTCCCTCTTACCCCTCTGCAAGACAATTTGAAATTGGAAATTTTTTTAGCTTGGAGAAAAAAGGAAAAACCTCCAAAAGATTAATCCCCCTCCTTCTCTTTAATCCTTCCCTCAAAACAGCTTCTAGCTGAAGTTGCCTAAAGCAGCAGTGCTTGCTGCCTTCCCTACTGTGGCATCTCCCACTTCCAGCTGGGAAGAAGGATGTGCTCGCTCTGTTGCTGATTGCAGCACATGAGAATGGACTTGGCTGGAAAAAGATGTGGGTGATGAGGAGATGATGAATTTAAAAGAAAAATCCAAGCTTATTACCAAATATCCAGGAAATGTTTTCGCTGAAAAACCTGGAGGAAGCAGGTGGTGTGTGGCAGCTGAATGAACATGTGCTCTGGTGGCTGGGAAATAAATACTACTTGTGAGTTTTCCTTGCTGCTGTTAGGGGCTTGTCTAGAAAATGCCTGGCTTTGAGTGTCCATCAGACTCCCAGCTGGAAACACCCATGTTTCCATGGGAAGATAAGATTTTATTAAAAGAAGTAGTGATGTTGGTATTTTCGTGGGACCCAGTACATAGTCAGGGTGTTGATGGAGAGGTATCGCTGCCTGGAACTGCATCATTTTCCTTGCACACACTGCTGGGAGGATTTTTGCTCCTTCTCTTCCTTTTCCCAGCTAAAAGCACTCCAGGAATGTTGTGCCTCAGGACTGAGCCTCACAGGTGGGCTTGGAGGTGGCAGTGTCTCGTACCAGGTAACAAGGAGAAACCAGGAGGCTGGGGAAGAGGGGATGCTCCACATCCTTTATGCTTCTGACTGTCTAAATGAGCAAGGTTATGAAAGGATTTTTGCCTTAGAGCTGAGTGGAATCCTTCAGAATGAGGATTAGGAAGAAAGGAGGAGGAAAAAAAAGTCATATTTTCTTTGTCCCACCCTCAGCCCCTCCTCCCTTGAAAAATAACAAACTGATACAATGGTATGAAAACAAGTCCGAGGACACACTTGCCGTGTGTGTCTTGGCACTGAGCAGCACAGCTGACTCCCCGTGGCCACACAGCTCCTTCCAAGCATCACAACTGTCCTTCTCCTCCCTGGGGAGCACTTCCTGGAGAGCTGGCAGGGCCCCGTGCTCCAGGACTTCAGGACGGTGGGTCTCATCCTGGCTCTGTCCCAGGCTCCTCAGGGAAATGTCTCTTGATCTTTCTACAAAATACACAAGACTTTGTCTTGTCTCTTTTTCACTGACTTGCCAGTTTAATATGCAAGCTCAAGCTCACCCCTCCTTGCTGTTGGAGGGTTACAATGGCTCTGGTTCTCTCTCCATGCTGAGAATTACAATATTTTCAGTCAGAGCAGTTAGTCAGGTTCAGCAGTACCAGAGCTTAAGCTTTTAATTCTTTTCTGTAATTGAAATCCAGTGGCCATCGGAGCCCTTTCGGAGGGAGGGAGGCCTCAGTGAGAGGCTGGTGCTTGCAGAGAGGCTTTGGCCCGTGTGAGAGGCAGCCCCTGCTATCGCACCCCCTCTTGTGGCTTCTGGCGACGGTGGCAGTGCTGTGACATCGCCTGGATGGCGGGGAAAAGTCCCGTTTCACAGGCGTCCCCAGGAATGCAGCCCCGTTCCTAAAGGCGTGGATGTTGTGCTGTTGAAGACTGCAGCAGAGGGTGATTTCGGGTTCAGTGGGGTTTAGTTTGCAGCTCTGGGTGACACAGGGGGGTCCTGCTCCAGCCCCAGCACAGCTCCCACCGTGTGACAGCAGGAAAACCTGCCCTTGCCCGCTCGGAACTGTAAATATCCCCGGTGCCTCAGGCCTCCTTTAACGCTCTCCCTTTGCCCCCCGTGCCAGGTGGAAGCTGTACCCGCGGGTGCTGAGGGATGTGTCGGAGATGGACGTGTCCACCTCGGTGCTGGGGCAGCGGGTGTCGGTGCCCGTGTGCGTGGCCGCCACCGCGATGCAGCGCATGGCTCACCCCGACGGGGAGACGGCCACTGCCAGAGGTGAGCGCACAGGCTGCCCCCACGGGGGGGTGGGCACGGACAAAATCATCCTGGCCACGGATCCCACTTGGTTTCTTGCTCCAGGGTGGGTTTGAGCTGCTGCTGGTTGGTTTTTGGGTTGTTTTCCGCTGTTTGCTTTGTTCGAGCGGCGCTCCCTCCCTGTGAAACAGGAGTTTGCAAGAGCGTTATGCTTGTCACGTGTAACATTGAAAACTGTATCTACCTATACATTCTATCAATATAACTATATATATATATATCATCACAGCACCAGCTTTCCTCTTAGAGAATTGCTTCTGGAAATTCAGAAGCCTTTGTTTGCCTGGGAAAAATCCTTGCTTTGAAGAGAGAGCATCCCAGGGAGATAAGGGCCCCTCTGGGCTAGAAGCTGCCCAGAGATGTTGCCAGCACAGAGACTGCACCTAAAAGGCTGTGAGAAATGGGGCATTAACCAGAACTGAGGTGGCAAACTTGTTTCCTACTCCTTTCACCCAAGCTGCAGAATGACAAGAAAACTGAGGAAGAGGTTTGGGCTGTGCATTTCAGTGCCCTGGCACTGAATGAAACAGGGTACAAAACTTAAATAAGTGATATTGGAAAAAAAAATAACTCCCCTGCATGGTTGAGTTATTCCTCCAACAGTGTTTCCACGCCCAATGCAGCAAGAACCAATGTGAAGGGAATCTTAAGGACCATCCTTGCAGTGGGAGCTGGTCTCAGTTCTCAGTAAGAAGCTGCATCAGGGTCGCAGCACAGCTCCAGCAGCCATCTCTGTAAAAGCAGATTTCTCTAACTTTATACCGTGTTTGGGGCCACTCTTTTTTCCCTTCCCCAGAGATTTACTGGAAGCCAGTGCTGTTATGGCTGCTGCATGTGCCGGCGCTTTCCACGCGATGGAGCTCCAACACCTCGAATGGGTTTGGGAAGGGCCGGTGGGAGCCTTGGTACTGTCCTGTCCTTTGGCAGCTCCCGTGGATTAACTCCGGGCCAGGTTATGCTGGGAGGAAACTCTGAAGCGTTAAACTGTTAAGTGCAAGCGTATTAATGCGATGAGGAGGGCAAGATTTGAAACACACAAAACTCAGGATGTTTCTTAGCAAAAATTCCCACTGATTCTGCATCCTGGCCACATTTTAAGGCATAAATCCATAATGGCATGCCAAGTCAAGGGGTACAGTAAGGCTGAGTACCAGGGCTGAGTTATGGTTGTGGTAATAACTTAATTCTGGAATTTCCTGATTTTTGTGCACTTCCTTTTGTGTACTTTTCAAACTTTTAACACATGATTATTGCATTTAATGTCCTTGGGTTTTCGAGCTGGGGGAGCTCAGGGTACTGGCACTGGTTGGAATATGTGATCCAGTGAACACATCCATTGGAGCTGGGGAGTTTTTCATTGCTTTCAGAGGAGAGCAGAATTAAAATCACACCCTCTGTATTGCGTTGGTGTTTGGGGGAGAGGAAAATATGGCTTTGGTTTTGTGCTGTTAGAGGTGGGGTGGGGCATTCAGTGCCAGGCTCTTGGTTTGACCTTATAAGATGACATTCAGTGCCAGGCTCTTGGTTTGACCTTATAAGATGACAGGAATTAGCTCAGTAAAGTGCAACTTTGGCTTAAAGGTTCCCTTCAACCTCACAACCCCTCACTTTGGGGCTTGCCAGGCTTTTGGGGGCTGCTGCTCCCCCAGGGATGCTCTCCTGCACTGACCCAGCTGCACCTTCCCAAGACAGGGCCTTAAACACCCTTCACTGACAGTTTGCTTCGTTAGCAAAGGATCTTTTAAGGAAAAACTTCCAGTTGCAATTTTAAAAGTTGCTGGTGACAGGCCAGCCAACACAATGGAAGTTATTCCAAAGGTTAACTGACCTCACTCTGAGTGGGGTCAATCATGGTCAAAACTTGCACAGCCTCAAATCCAGGTATTGGGTTTATTTATACTTCTGTTAGCTAGAATAAAAAAAAAAAAATTAAAAAAAATTTTAAAAAAAAATGCCCATGCAGGCTGTAATCATGTTACTCCTCAGTTTTCTTTGACATGTCTAAATGCCAGGAGTCCTTCCTTAGAGAGAAAGTTTGCTTGTCCTTGAAACAATTTCACACACCTTGGCACTTGTCCCAGTTCTTCCAGGTCTTCCTTCAAGTATATTCCCCGGCATTTTAGTTGTAGCTCATCAGT
Organism: Pipra filicauda; assembly: GCF_003945595.2. Taxonomy (NCBI): domain Eukaryota; kingdom Metazoa; phylum Chordata; class Aves; order Passeriformes; family Pipridae; genus Pipra; species Pipra filicauda. The sequence continues at coordinate 618,399 of NW_024104953.1, read as the reverse complement.
ATATAGGGCAGTTTTCCAAAGAATGGATTTTCTGTTCAGTAGAAACTGAAAAATTGGGAGGAAAATTGTTTTGGATTAACTGAAATGTTTCATTTGATCCAAAACACAATGTTTTATTTCATTTTCCTACTGGCTGATGCTTTTAGCCATAGCTCTGTTTTGAAACAAAAGTGTTAGCTCAGGAGAAAACATTTCCATTTTGAAAAGATCAACACATGACATTTTGACTTAGGTGATTTTTTTTTTTCTCATCCTCCCCACTCCAATTTCAACCTCTTTAACTAAAAATATTTGCCAAATTGGATGAATAATCTTAGCCACCATTAAAGAGCAAAAGGTTATTCTCTAAACACTTTTCAATAGAACCCTTCTGATTCTGAGGGATTTTTCTTGCCTGTCCATCAGGGGACTCGCTGTTCATGCCAGGACATCCCTTTGCCATCCCGACTCCACGCTGGGCTTGCAAACCAACGTGCTCCCTGTGTCAACAGCACCCACCTCAAGTGCCCTGACACAAAATCTCGGGCACCATCCAGCTCCTTAGCAAGAAATGGCAATTTTTTGCAGCCTTTAATTGATTATAAACAGATTTGTAGCATTATTTTACTGACATTTCTGTTTATATTCCTGCTTGTTCCATAAAGCTCTTACTGACCTGCTACCTTCTATTCCTGTGTTTTCACCCCGAAGCAGCACTGCAAGACTTGACTTCTCCCTGACTGGCTGAAAATCAGGCTGATAACCCAATTTTCTTTTGGAAAACTGTGCATGGCAGTGGCTCAGAGTTTTTTGTTTGCCCTCTGTGACTGCCCTCAAACCTTTCTCGGAGCTGCTGCTGACGCAGGAAGGGTTTCACCACCACCTGCGACATGACTGCACCGTTTGCTTTGCCAAATGGAGAACAGCAATATTGACTGGAAAGCTTTTCCCCCCCCTGTTTTAGCTGAGTTACTGGCAGCTCTGTCACTCCCACTAGACAGGGAGCAACACCTGTGTTCCTTTGGCTCTTAACAGGCTGCTACCGTGCTTTTTGTTTGCTCCTGGAAAGTTCCTTGTGCTCACCAGTGACTGGGAAGGAGGGATTTGGTGATCTATTCCTTGTTGTGCTCAGCCACAGTGAAAACAGCAGGATTTTGTACTTATCTTTAACCTGTTATCTACGTATTGATCAAAAAACAGAGGTTAATTTTGAGGTGTGGCTGCTCCAGAGGACAATATTCCCGTGGGACAACATGGCCTGGGCTGACCTGGCCCGGGTTGACCCTGGAGACTGTCACGGCCAGGGGACTTTGTGCTGCGTGTGCACACAGGCAGCCTGGCATGACAGCCCTGCCAGATCCCTTTGGGCCACGTGTCTCCTTCCCTGGAGCCTGCAGCCTTCCCGCACAGCTGACGGAATGCGCTGGGGCAAGATGACTCGCACGGGGGATTCGGGAGGGCCGGGCGAGGGAAGGCCGGGCAGGGCATCTCAGCCAAGAGTAGTTTGTCAGGAGAGCAACGTGAAGTACTTTAAACAACTCTGTTTCTCAGGAGATGCAGCTCCAAGAACCTGGCTGCTGCTCCCGAGAAATACCACCGTGCCAAAAGGACAGCGTGTGGATCCCAAGGAATGTCCTCTGGCCCTTAACTTGGGGACAGTGGATTCACTGGTGGATTTGGGGAAGAATGACTGCAGGGGAGCAGTGTGACTGCTGGGCTTTGGAGATGCCCCTAAAAGGGAAATGAGGGGAATTTGCCCAGCTGGAGGGGAAAAAAGCAAATTCCCATTCCCATACCAGGTAACCCTGACAAAATATGCACCTTTGAACGGGGCTCCTCTCCAGTGTCTCCCCTGGAGTACGTTGCCTCTGAGTTGCCCACAGGGACAAATTCCATACCCTTCCCAAACCATGTAATGAAGTGATGTCTCACCAGATGGGGAGACTGAGGTTTCAGGATGAAAAAGGGCTAAGCAAGGTCACTGCTCTGTTCTCCACTGGAACTCCCAAGTGGGTCCTGTCCCAGGGTCAGCCTTGATTTGTTGCTGTGTAAAATACTTTGGTTGAGTTCCCCAAGGATGAGGAAAGTCCCATTTTATCAAGGTTGGTGTTCCCTGGTGAAGAAGGTGTGTCCTTGCTCCTGGGCTCTAAGTACAAGCAGGTCACAGTGGGGCTGACAAAGCTGTGCCTGCTCAAGGCAGCTGTGAGGAAAAGGTTGTGAAAATCCCTTTCTTGGGCACCCCACCACAATCTGATGGCTGGAGCTCCTCTGCTCTGGAGACAGGCTGGGAGAGTTGGAGTGGTTCAGCCTGGAGAAGAGAAGGCTCCAGGGAAACCTTAGAGCCCCTTCCAGTGCCTAAAGGGGCTCCAAGAGAGCTGGAGAGGGACTTGGGACAAGAGCCTGGAGGAACAGGACAAGGGGAAATGGCTTCACAGTGGGGTGAGGTTTGGATCAGATATTAGGGAAAGATTCTTTACTGTTTTGTGATTCCATGAACTTCCCCAGCCTCCTGTGTGTGTCTAATTCTCTCTGTGCTGTCATGGATCCCACCAGGAGCCTGCAGGGTGTACAGGAGTGAACGTTTGCTCTGGGCAACGCTCAGGATTAAAAGAAGACCTGAGGAAAACAGAAAAGCAAACTAAAAGCAGTCTGAAAAGGCATGAGGAAAGGCTGGTTTACAAAAGAGCTGATGTTTAAACTCTGGCAAATGTCACATATTGCAGCAAGAGCATCCTGTGGGAATATGGCTCTACCAGTACTGGTCTGTAACAACAAACAGAGGTTTTTGCAGCACCCCAAAACTGAAATGGGAAATACGGTTGTTGGAGGAAATGAATTGCTTCTGTTTGCTTCAACTGCAGCTAAATGTGCGAGAAGTGGGAGTGTATTTTTAGCAAAACCTAATTTGAGGTAGAAGAAAACCAAACCCAAACCTGGCAACGCCTCAGGACTCTGTATCTCTTGGTTTTGCAAGTCTAGAAAATTGTCAAAGTAAGTTTTAAAATGATCAAGGTGAAGCACAGATCAACCAAAACTGGACCTTGGAATTTTGAAAACTTCGAAAAATTTTGTGTGTGACCTTCAGGTTGGCCTGAGCAGATCTAAAATATGGACGTTGAGCTGGTGCTTCACCAGAGAGCTGTGAACTTTGCAGGAGAGATGAGGGGAATTTTGTGAGTGTGCTTGCATGAAAATGCCGTTCCCCCATTTGGGATGGCTGAACTCTGGTTGAACCGAACTGCTTCGATCTGATCTTATAAAAGAGCAAAGCATTATTTTCTCCATTGCTGCGTATGATGATGTTAAGTTGAAAGGATATGGTGAAATATCGTGTTTTAAATCTTCTCTTCACCAGAAATATTTAATTTTCGCTTTTGCAACCACTCTCGCGTCCGTAGGGCCGCGGAGGTAGAGTTGAGAAGGAGAGGAAGAATGGGAATAACTGGATACCTAAAGGCGGATTGAACCATAACATTTACATTTCTCCCTTATCTGATCTGAGGGTTTTGCAATTGCTGGGTTATCAACCTTCCTGCTCGTCCATGTGCTTGGGTTGGACAGAGCAAGAGGAATGTGGATCCCTTGTTTCTCAGCGTCGCCCAACGGACTTGATTTGGGAATTCGCTTCTTATGGAATTTGTGGTGACACCCCCCCCCAGCCGATTTCAACGTGACTTTGGGCATTTGGTATCCGTGGTTCTTTAGAAAGAAACCTCATTTCTTGGTACTTCACCATAAGAGGGAACTATTTTCAGGAATTTTAAGGGGAGGAACGAAACGGCTACGAAGGAGTTTTGGGTCGTTGCTACCGTATTTCCAGCGAGGGAAAGCGCCCTGGGAGGGCGTGACCAATTTGTTTGAATAAGCTGTTCATAAGTTTCCACTCCAAGAGACCCGTAATCCTTATTTAATCAAATGTTGTCATAAAGACCACTTTTTAATTCCTTGATGGGCTGGAGGTGACGTCTTGAAACAGAGCTCCATTTACATTAAAAATATGCATTCTGCGGTAGAGCAAGAAAAATAAGGCTTTCTATAATATCTTGGAGTTTCACGGTGTGTTTTCCTTTATTTTATATTAAGTGACAGATTACTCCAAAAAGAATAAGTGCTAGATTCATAAAAATATATCTGCATGAGGTCAGCTGCTGCAGCCTGGGTTGGAAATGATCCCTGGGGAGGGTGATTTTTGGGAGGCAAAAAGTTGGAAGCCTCAAATGCGTTATTTTAATTTTATTTTTTTTTAGATCATTCAGAACTTTGTGTGCGGATACGTCTTTTAAATTCGTATGCCAGAATTTCTGACCAGTGACACCCAGGCATTAGGGGCTTACAAGCAGGATTCCCATAGGATAATTATTGCTATGTATTAGGCTTAGTTTGATTATGATATGTTTGATTTCTAGTGCTGGAGCAGCGTGCAGAGAGCAGCCACCAGAATTTGTGGATAATCCCACAGAATAAGGCACAGAGTGCTCACAGCTCATCCCTGTTAGTAACTGCTGTTAATGCAGCATTCCCTGGAATGCACTAACATTAAGGAAAGACAGTGTGTAATTACACGCACCAACATCTGCTGGCGAGCCAAGCGCTCCACAGCTCAGAGAAGCTCAGCTTTGGATAATCCCAAACACGCCTTTGTATTCCCGCAGCCTGCCGGGCCGTGGGGACGGGGATGATGCTGAGCTCCTGGGCCACCTCTTCCATCGAGGAGGTGGCCGCAGCAGCGCCGGGGGGCCTCCTGTGGCTGCAGCTGTACGTGTACCGGGACCGGGCGGTGGCGGAGTCCCTGGTGAGGCGGGCGGAGCGGGCCGGCTACAGCGGCATCTTCGTCACGGCCGACACGCCCTACCTGGGCCGGCGCCTCGCCGACGTGCGCAACAAGTTCCAGCTCCCTCCAAACCTCAGGTACACCCCCCGTGTGGGATGTGGGATGTGGGGCGGGCAGCTTCGACTTTTCTTTTGCTCGAATACAGAAACACGTGGCTGTAAATCTCTCTGAATTCTCCGTGAGGGCAATTTCTACTCCCCGTGATTCTCTGTCTCAGAATTTGTGGCCTCGTGGTTGACTTCAGCACTAATTCTAGTTCCTCCCCACTGCAGGGCCTGGGAAGCATTCAATTTTAACAGAGTTAAATGAGATTTTTAACCTTAAAACGGTGTTGTCAGGGCACTGATTTCCCTGGCCTTTTGCAGATATAAATTGGTAGACTGTACAGAGCACCCTGATAAAGATGTGCTGAAGTGCTGGCGCAGTTTTAGCAGCCACAGGTATTAGCTGGAAGGGTATTTAATGGATGGGATATCCAGGACTTGGAGATAAAAATCTTGCAGGTAGGTCTTGGTAATGACTGCAGTTTGCTGTGGTGTGTGTTAAGATTATTCAGAGCACGCAAATGAACACAAAAATGGAAAGAAAGCATGATTAAAGGACAGGTGAAATTACTTTGGAGCAGATGAAGTTGGATTTTTGGGTGAAAGCTACTTTTGAATATTATCAATGAAACTGAATTGCTCTTCCTATGTCTCCAAAGACTGCTGTGTTATGCAATATATGTAACATGTACCTAGGAAGAATCACGTCCCCAGGTCTCTCTCGCCTTCTATTTGAATATTATGGAAAATAGTGAGTCTGATTCTCCACCTCGCAGGCAAAAAATCCTCCAGAGCTTGGGGTGTTGGCTCTCCCCCTTACACTTGTACTTGAAGCTAAAATATGATATGATGAAGGCTGACAGAGCAACCTGAACTCTGCCTCTATTTTTGTGTTATAAAGTACAATCTTAGGAGGAAAGCAGCAGAAAGAAAAAAACCCTGGTACACCCAAGCTGAAAATGGACCACGCTGGGATGTGCATGGCCCATATTGTGATCCTGCTGTAATCTGTGTTTGCCACAACACCATCCATACACACTGACATTTTACCTAAAAAAGAATTCAATAATTCTTTAAATAGCTTATTTTTTATGGGTGATATAATCTTAAGGCCTGGGGTTAGAGAGTTTCTCAGTGTGAGTCCAATGACCCCAAAATACTTGAGGGAAGCGATGGAGCGTTTCTGAAACCCTTTGACCCCACCTGACCAAACCCTACCAAGGTTTGGAGTGAACTGGATGAAATCCCATGGAATTGGAGCAATCCTTAAAGGTCCCAATTAATCTCTGCAGATTTCAGGGCGATGCCGGGCCGGGTTTCGTTGCAGGGTCGGCGGTGAAACCCTCCTAGCGCGGGGCTCTTGCTCATTTACGTGATAACTTTTTCTTGGCTACAGGTTTTCAACAAAGTTTCAAAGCAACAACAAGGTGCCATTGTGCTCTGAAACGTATGTAAGGCAACATTCATTCAAGTGTTGATCTGCTTTTCCCAGGCCAAGAAAAACAACAGTTATTTATATAATCTTATCCCTGGTTCTGTTTTTCTCTGGGTACCCCACCCTCCACAAACCAACAGCTGAAAAGCTGGATCTTGCTGGGAGCCCGCTCCTTCCTCCTTTGCTTCTGGGCCTGGAGCTGAACAGAAAAGCCATGTGAAGTGCTGCTTGTTGCAGGCATGAAATCAGCAGTGAAACCAGCCAGTTTCCATGCAGAAAACCTCATGCACTTCCCAAAATGTGTAATATGAGTATTAAATAGCCCAGTGTGGTTTCTGAAGAACAGAGCAATCAGCCTCGTGTGGGATGTGGGTGTCCTAGAACCCAACTGATCTGGGGCTAAAAGCCCCAAATAATAGCTGATGTTTTCATATGAACTAATTTCCCCCCACACACACACGTTTTACCAGGACATGAACAAAAGAGGCACAAGGTGAACTGGCTGGATGTTGGCCTTGTTGGACAGATGGAAATTCTGAATTCTTTGCAAGGCTTCAGGCAGATCCACCTAAGTCATGGGGCTTAACAAAACTTCCCTTCCTCCTTCTCTCCTCCCACCTACCTTTAGTAGCTGAATTCCCTGGATTTGAAAAAGAAGCAAAACCAAACCCTATTTCTTTTGCTAGAACTAGGACTGTTGCCTTAGGCTGGAGAACCTTGCACAGAATCATCACAGAAACATAGAAAGGCTTGGGTTGGAAGGACTTTAAAGATCAAATGCTTATGTTGGTTATCAAATGCTTTGTCAGTGAAAGGTTTTGGCTCGCTAAGGACTGGGATCTGACACACTGGGACTGGCTTTTTTTGCTCCTGCCCTGCAGCACAGCAAAGTTTTATCACAGGTATATTGATTTGGGGCTACAATGGACCTTTCTCAGCCTATTTTTCTGTTTCTTTTGTCATCTTAGATTAAAAAACTTTCCCGGCAGCGACCTGGCGTTTTCCTCAGGGAAAGACTTTGGAGAGAACAGCGGGCTGGCCGCGTACGTGGCTGAGACCATTGATCCAAGTCTCAACTGGGAGGACATCAAGTGGCTTCGGGGGCTCACCTCGCTGCCCATCGTGGTGAAAGGCATCCTCAGGGGTGTGTAGGTTAAGGGAATCTCAGGGGTGTGTAGGTTAAGGGAATCCTCAGGAGTGTGTAGGTTAAGGGAATCTCAGGGGTGTGTAGGTCAAAGGGATCCTCAGGGGTGTGTAGGTTAAGGGAATCCTCAGGGGTGTGTAGGTTAAGGGAATCTCAGGGGTGTGTAGGTTAAAGGGATCCTCAGGGGTGTGTAGGTTAAAGGGATCCTCAGGGGTGTGTAGGTTAAAGGGATCCTCAGGGGTGTGTAGGTTAAAGGGATCCTCAGGGGTGTGTAGGTTAAAGGGATCCTCAGGGGTGTGTAGGTTAAAGGGATCCTCAGGGGTGTGTAGGTTAAAGGGATCCTCAGGGGTGTGTAGGTTAAGGGGATCCTCAGGGGTGTGTAGGTTAAGGGGATCCTCAGGGGTGTGTAGGTTAAGGGAATCTCAGGGGTGTGTAGGTTAAGGGGATCCTCAGGGGTGTGTAGGTTAAGGGAATCCTCAGGGGTGTGTAGGTTAAGGGAATCCTCAGGGGTGTGTAGCTCTGCTGCTTCCAGTTGGGGAGGTGAGGGAAAAGCTTTCTCTTCCTCTACACCATTAAGAAGCCAGTAATGAAGACACTTGTGGAAGCAGCTGATTAAACTTATATCATATCTGAAATCGGATGCAGCCAGGAAGATTGAATTTGCTCTGTTTAATTGTGTCTGCAAACCCTGACCTGAGTTGATACAGCTTGAGGGGAAGCTGGATTTCCATTCAGTCCAAAGAGCACTGAGCACAGTGTAGTGGTTTCATTAAGTCTGGATTATTACTGTAATCGTGCCAAAAATTTTGGCTTGGATGAAATCATTCAGCAAAATAACTTCTTAGTGATGAGTTCTAGAACACAGTAGAGAAAATAAAGACTAGCAACCCAAGTGGCTGCTGATCCAAAGGGATTAAATGTTCTCTAAGCTTTCAAACTACTTTCTGGTCTTATTGCTTAAAAATGAAACTTTTTTCTGTGCTGAGGTGAGGCTTTGGAAAGCTGAAGCCCCAAGGTGGCTTTGCATTAGCTGGCAAGAATTTTTTTAGGGATCCCAAAATTCCTCTCATCGTGGTGTTAACAAGCTCCCAGGTATGGAAGAACATAACTAGTTTGGATTTTTTTTTTTTCCCCAGCTGATGATGCTAAAGAAGCTCTAAAGATTGGGGTAAATGGTATCCTGGTGTCAAATCATGGAGCACGACAGCTCGATGGGGTCCCTGCAACTGTAAGTACTGGGGCCAAGATGCATCAATTAGTCCCTAATTTTCCCTGCCTTTGGCTTGTTTGCTTTCTCTGGAGGCTGGAGGGAAAACCTGGAATATGTCTTATCTGCCTTAACCCCTGAGGGACCTCTCTCCACTTCTCTGGGTGTGTCACACCACGCTGCGAGTTAGACACAGCCTCCCCTTGCTCGGATCAAATTGGAAAACCCTGAAGACATTTTTTCCAGTCCCTTCTTTCATGTCTCCTTTCCCATTCTTGTTTTGAAAAACTCCTGTTGCCATTTGCAGCACACTGAAGGTTGTATTGGAGTTGTTTTTCCCCTTTTAATATTCTTTAGAGGCTTCTGAAAAATTACAGTTATGGAACAGCTAAAGGCAGAATGAAACTCTCTCTTTTTCTCCTTTCAAATATTTTCACCTTTGGAAAAGGGACAGAGTGGTTAAATTACAGTTTTTTCCTTTTTCCTTTTCCTTGTCGTGCTACCCCGGGCCTTTTCCAAAGGTGAAAGGGATTTGAGAATTTCTTGGTCGGCAAAAAAGAAAGAAGGAAAGGCAAATGAAAAAGTATGTGTTCAGGCTGAAGGAAAAACCCCAAAATTCCAGTCATCACTCATCCTGCTTCATTTGGTGTGGGAAAGCTGCACAAATAAAAAGAGAATGAAAGGGAGGAGAATCAAAGCCCAGTTGTGCCTCTTTCAGTATTTCCAATGTGTTCCTGATGAAAAACCTCCTGTTTTCCAGGAGGATTCCCTGAAGGGAGAGGGGAACAGGTCATCTTGTCACCTTCTGAGAATGCAGTCCCAGTTCCACTGAGAGTATTTGAAAATCTCGGGCAAGCCTGGGTGTGAGGGAATCCAGCAGGAACAATGTATGAGGATGTTAAAAAGATCATTTTGAGAGATGAGAAAGCTTGAGAAATACGAATTAGTTTTTTGACAGCTGCAGTAAAACAGAGATTTGCACATTCTGGGTTATTCCTTTGCAACACCAGAGCACAGAGGAGAACTACTAAAGCTGGATTTATGGTCTAAAGAAGTGCCCTGCACAATGCAGTTTTTATCATACAAATATCTGTATCAGATCATGCTAAATGTTTGATTCAGAAACATAATAATTTGCTTGAATGTCATGGCTTTTCAGATGGTGAGCTCAACCCAAGCTGGTCAATATTTCTGGTGTCTAGTTACCCATTGAGGAAATCTCTGTTTTAATGATGGTTTGCATCATGCTTTACTTATTAGAGCACTTTAAAGTTTGGTACAGTTTGTCAGGATGTAGAAAGTGGTCTCTGTATATGGAAAGAGATCCAAAATATGTCTGGCAAGAGAGCAAAACCAAAGGGAGGGGGAAAATCACAGCAAGTGCCAAACTTCAAGAAAATTTTAATCCAAATCTAAAAACAAACTGCACTTTCAAGTTGGTTTTTCCCCTCCCTGTCTTCCAGTCATTTTTATCCATTAGAAAGGAAATGAATTACATCCGTATTTGAAAGGCATGGATTTGTGTGTCTTTTGTCTTCCTACCACACACCGTTTCCAGTCCCCTTAATACTTGGTTTCTGGGGTTGTGTCTTTCCTGATTTTCATGAATAGGAACTATTTAGGTGGCCTTATAGGAGCAGTTGCCCTCTAATTAATACTCCAGGCTTGAATTCAGGAGGCTCATCCCTTCACTGGGACCTCCTGCATGGCAAGAGGAATAAATTCCTTGGTTAATTGTCACTTGGGAAGAGTAAAAATACTTTTCCCTTTTCCCTGTATCACTGGTGGAGGGGATAAGTAGAGTCTGGTGAAAGCAACACCCCACCTTGCTCAGAACTTAGGGGAAAACGAATTGTTTCTTCCATGAAGTTTTTCTCTGCAGTTGTTCCTGTCATAAGATGCATTTTGCAAAGGAGGAATACATTAATTAAGATTTTCAGCCAGCTCCAAGTTCCTCCAGGCACACCTTTCTCTTACTCCTTGTCCATAGGTCCAGAGCTTGCCTCGGGGATCCCGGTGCTAGCTGGGCCCTCAGGATAAATGAATAATAAATTTAAACAGGAAAGCAAAGATGATTATTTAAAAAGTGGCACTGATTCAGTTTCATCCCTGAACTAGTGAAGACTGGAATTTTGGGAGGAAATCCCATGGAAAGACCTCCTCTGTGCTGGCTGTTTCTTGCATTCTGCACAAGAATCCGATACCAGCTTGTGTCACATCCACGTCAGGGGATCAGATGGATGTTTTGTGTGACCCTGCTGATTGTCTTTATGGGACACTCCAAATAAATTTGACCTTTGTCTATCCCTGCTAACCTGCTAAGTCACAAATATAAATACAAAGCCCTGTTTTTTGGGTATAGTTGTGCATGCAGTTGCTCACTGAGCTGCTGTACAGCCTGGATCCTGCGTGTAAGAACTCACCCCAAACATAAGCAGGGTTCCAGAAGCAGCTGAGCTGTGTTTGTGGTGTCACTCTTGCAGATTGATGTGCTGCCTGAGATCGTCGAGGCCGTGCAGGGGAAGGTGGAGGTGTTCCTGGACGGCGGGGTGAGGAAAGGCACCGATGTCCTCAAGGCTCTTGCTCTTGGTGCCAGAGCTGTGTTCATTGGAAGACCTCTGCTCTGGGGGCTGGCTTATCAAGTAAGTTAGAAAAAGCTGAAATGCGTGTTTTTAGACACCTAAACTCACTGTTTAGGCTTTTTTTGTGCACGTACCCAAGTCTGTGTGCAACAGGAGTGCGTGTGATGGTGTCTCAGTGGGTCTGGGTGCATCCAGATCATCTGTTAAAATTTGCTATGACAAGAACTCAGGATTTACACTGGGGCATAAACCTTTTTTTGGCACGTGTGTATATGTGTATCTATACCTACACACATAATAGCTCACGTTGTCTCCTCATCTCCCAGGGTGAAGAAGGAGCAAAAGAAGTTCTCCAGATGCTGAAGGAGGAGTTTCGCCTGGCAATGGCGCTGACAGGTGAGGCATCAATATTTCCTCTCCGTAACCACATTTCCCCACAGCTTTCCTTTGCCCTGGGCAAGATGCTATAGCAACTTACAGGAGGGGAATGTTTGCAGTATAAACAGGTTAGTCTGTGGAGAAATGGGGAGAGGACTTGTTATCCCTGCCTTAATAAAAGGGGAACTGGGTAGATTATGTAAAGACAATAAATTTCTATTTTCTCACAAGGAGAGCAATAAATCCATAGAGAAGTAATGGCAAATCCTTGGTCACTAAGGGGTGGATTTTTTCTCACAGAAGGTAAATTTTTGAGACAGAGAAAGAAAAGGCTTAGAGAGGAGTTTCAACTGACATGTAACTTCTCCTCCAGGATGCCGGAGAGTAGAAGAAATCAGCAGGACACTGATCCGAAGACATCAAGTGTTGTCTTCCAAGATTTAGGTCTGAAGACTTTGCCTCGTGTGTTGCCCGTTCTGCTTCCAGACAAAACCCAACTGTGTTTGCTCTGTGGGCCTCCTCCTGCAATCCTGACTGAGAAGGCACAGCCTGTAGGACATCACTTCCTGAAGAAAATACTCAAAGCAAATTTTACAGGTGTTTCCAAACGTTTTAGCTCTTAAGGAAAGCTGCTGTACTGGGAGGTGTGATTAGAGATGGGTCTTGGTACAAGACTGGCACAGGAACTTCAAGGGGTTTTGCAACCAATGCTGATATTAATTTCTGTGCCTGGGAGTAACTCAGCTGTTAAAATGAAATTATAAACAGGAATGTTTTGACAGCAAACAGAAATGCTGAAATTTAAAATGCAAAAGATACTTCTTGCTCACTGTTTAGAGAAACTAGACTGGAGATTGCAGAGATTAAATCTTGCTTTCTTATGAACAGAGTGTCATTTGCCTGGTGACTGTGCTAGGACTTTGTAAGCAGCTGGGCTTGTAGCACGTCAGCTGTAGGAGCTCAGAGGATTCTTAGTTGTAAAGAACCAAAGAACAAAGCAAAACAGGGGAAATTCTGCTGTTTAAGTGGTACAAGCCCCTTTGCAATCAGGCAGCTGTTCTGTATGTGCATTGGACATAGGTCAGATCCTTGGATGATGCAAATCCTCGTAGCCCAAACCGTGCCGGCTGCACCCAGCTGGAGCTCAGAGTCACATTTCTCACCTGGATTCATTTGCTGACACTGGCAAGGGAAGGCTGATGCTACCTGGGAGAGTTTGCAGGATTTGCAACCACGTGCAAAAGAGCAACTTGAATAATTGAGGCATTAACCCATGGCTTGGGAAGGTCCCTGTGGCTCTACTCAGTGTCCACGAACACCCCTCAGACAGATACATCTTGGTCTTATTCACTCTGCATATGAGGAGGATGCAGAGGTACCCAGGACCTGCACCTCTGTTCCCTGAACAATCCAAATACCCTCTGCAGTCAGGAGAAATTTGGCAATTATAAAAAGCCAAGTAGGTAAGACTCCATTATTCTCACCTTGGGTAAAACTAAGGCTGGCTCTTCACCTGTCTCACTTGTGGTGCAGGTGTTAAAGTGTTACTGGGAGCAGGGAGAGGCCACTGCACAAAGGTTTTGAATATCTTGTTGTGGAAATTAAGTGTTCATTTTTAAGGGAGATTAAAAAGAGAGTAAAAAGCCTTAATTTCGTGGTTTCACTGATGTCAGAGGCTCCACCATTTGTTCCCCATCAGCCCCAGAAGGACTCGAGCGTTCTGACTCTCCTGTTTGAAATATCCCTCAGTGAGCTTTGGAGGCAGCTCTGTAAGAAAATGATGGAATATTCTAATGTGAACTAAAGCTGGGGCTGGAACTCAAAATGGGGAGAAAACCCAAAAGGCCACATGCTTGCCCTGCAGTTGTAAAAATCTGTGCTCTTATTTACTCCAGAACGGGGTGTGTTGTGCGAGGGTTGCGTAGCAACAAAATAAAGTTTATCTGTGCAAGGAAATATGAATGTTTCTCCAAGCCCAGAGAAGCATAATTTCTGCTGTTTACTGCACTTATCATTTCTGTTGCAATGTGGACTGTGTCAGATGTCAATTACAGACTAACTTGGGAGAGACTGTTTATTTGAGGTAATATAAATGTTACTTAAAAGATAGGGGCATAATATCTTATGTTTACATGGTTAAGATCTATTTCTAAAGTTTAGAAGATGCAGTTTCCTGTCTTTGCCCCAACCAGATTCAAGGAAAGTGCTGAAACTCTGTGGTTCAGTAGAAGTTGTGATGGTGAGGAAACTGGGTTTGTCACTTGTGTGTAATTAACTATTTCTAGTTCCTCTGGGAGAGTGGATTTACGTTGTTTTTTCCTGCTTGTTATCTGAGAATTGTCTGACTGCCTTCCAGTTCAACCCTAGTAAGACTAGACATGCATTAAACCCCAAAATTAGAGCCAAATACTGAAAGGCTGTAAGACATTGTTAACAGAAATGAAATTATTTTGCCTGGTCGAATTCTTTTTAAAAAATATTCCACAGGGAAGAGAATTTCTCTTGATTTTGGGACAAGCAAACACAACTGCTTGTGGAAATTATTAAAAAAAGAAAAGATAGGAATTCTGTTTGGTTTTGGGTTAGAAAGGAGAAAGGCTGAGTGCCCCTGACCATTTTAAAAGCTAAATATTGTGCAGGCTAAGAAAAAATTTACCTCGCAGTTGCTTCACGTGGTGAAGCTGAGAAAAAACCAGAGCACACAGAGCAGGTGGTGATGGATCTTCCTACACTTATATAACAGAAGAAAATAACAGATATGTCAAGAAGAAAATTATTTGCCTTTAAGTATCAAGTGAACCCTTTTTGGAAGCATCCCCACAAAGTTGTCTCCTTGGCCCCAGTGAGCCCACAGAGCTTGGCATTCTCCACAGGATGTGGAGAAACCACTCAGGAGATCTGGAGAGGCTTCAGCCCTGGTTTGGGGGCTCAACAGCTGGACTCAAGGCACCCTTTTTTTAACGAGAAGTTCTAAAGAAATCAGCCTGTTTCAAAGTGACAAGGTCAGTGAAAGAGCCTGTGCTATTGTCTGGACATCTGGTAGATCACACCAAGGCTGGACATGCAGGGAACAGGGACCTCCTCAGAAAAACTAATGAGCTTCTCCAAAGCACCTTGAGCTGCAACACATGGGTGGTTTGTGCCCAGAGAGCAGGTTTGGCTGTGAGGGGAATGCATTTGCCATGAGATGCTGTTTCATTGAGCAGAGGAGAGCACAAAGGTGCAGCACTGCAGGCACGGCTGAGCAGAAGATGGCAGAAGTCAGCTGAGGGCTGTGAGAACGTTGACCTCTCAGAAAGTTTCAGGACAGATTTTACCCTCTCGCTTGCCTGTTAGCCCTTTGAAGCAGAGACCTGCTGCTTTTTGAATGCTTGGAGCCTGCACACAGGGTGGAGAATCCAGTAAGTAAATAATAGGAGTCATAATTCAGTGCAGTGGAGCTGAAGAGCTGTGAAAGACATGATCTGTTTTCTTGTGACCTCCACCTCTCGCTGTGACTCCGGGCCACGTTATTGTGTTTTATTTTTACCGGTGGCCAAGTCAAACAAACAGCTCTGGAACTGGTAAGAACTCCACCTCCACCCCCAATTTTTCAGGTTAAGCATGAAACTTGTCTGTCTTCCTGGGAATTTCTGAAGATAAATAAACAGACACTTAGAGTAACTGGCTTTGATAAATGGGCAGTGTAGGTCGGGGCCTGTTGGATATGCAGGAGACTCAAAGATGAAGCAGAGCTGGGGAAGTAGGCAGGAATGGCTCTGCTTTTCTTGGCTTCTCAAATGGTTTTCAGGCTGAAATCAAATACTTGAGAGCACGAGGAAAGCTGGCTTCTGAAGTCATGATTTTGCACTGAACCTCACTGTAAGGATATCTCTTATAAAGCTACTTTTGATGTGGAAATTTGGCTCCAAACCACACTGAAGACCATTATAAATAACCACTTCATCACAGGACACACAGAAGTTGGCTTCCTTGAACGCTCCTAGAAAGCAAGCCTAACCTTATTGAGCCATAACCTCAGCTCGTGTAAATCAGAGAAGCTCCATTGACTTCATTAGTTTGTGCTGATTTACACCAGCTGTGGCTGTGGCCCACAATACAGCAAGATACGTCAGCTTTTAAACTCTGTCACTGGGTGTTGAACAAAACTGTTTTTAAAACAAGACTGGCAAGCCCAGATTGAGACCCTAATGAGAGGCAGCGCTGTAATTGTTTCATGATGCCCTATATGCTCCATTTTGTTTTCATTTTTGCCTTGCTTCTGTTTTTCTTATCTCCTGCCAAACAGGGGGAGAGTACCACATATGTTACACTCATAACAAAGATGTTTTGCTGCTTTGAGAACATGTCCTCCAGATGCAAAATGCCTTTTGTGTTGGAGTTCAGCTTCCTCCTTTGCATAGGTAGGTTGTGCCAACATAAGAACGCCCCAGAGGGCCAGCCCTGTGTTATTCCAGGGCCTGGAGCTCTGGAAGGGGCACCCACAGGCTGTCCCAGCTGAACTTGGAAGATATGGGATTAGGGATTTACAGCTCCTATTTCAGATGGGCAGGATGAACCGTGTCTCAGGAATGCCCTGAGAACATCAGTCCCTCTCCTGTGTCCCAATCCTGCAGGGAGCTCAGGTCATTAACCCCACGGAGCAATCAGCTGCACTGGAGGCACCTTCTCGCTGTGGAAGGCTGGGAGATGCACACAGCTGGTTTATTCAGCCAAGGGGGAGATGTTCCTATAACCAGCCTGGCAGTGATTAATGTTGGTGGTTGTTTTATGACAGCAGGTCAAGGCAGCCCTGTGCTCTGCAGAGATGGTTTTCTGCAGGCAGCAGCCTCTGCTCAACAGGGTCAATTGACAGGCACAGGAAGAGAAAGTCTCTCTAAAGTGGAGGTAGAAACAAACTGAGTCCCTCAGCTAAGTCCCTTAACTTTCCATTTCACTACCTTAATTTGCTGTTCTCCATAAGGGAGGTAACTCTGGGGTGGATGACACGTATCACAAATACTCAATAACCATGGGGAAGGTCCACAGGTGAACCACAGGGCAGAGGCAGAGCTGGACCACAGCAGAGCCTTTAACCTGGGCATTTTAACTTGGAGAAGGTGAAGCTGCTTGTACAAGTGAGATTATACCTTATGCTCTGCCACTTTGCCAAGCAAAACCTGGTCGTGGTGGCTTTGCAATATGGGAATGGAAGACCCCTTATTTCTTGCTGGTTTTCTAAAATCCAGTAGCATAACATGATTTTAGTTCTCTTCCCTCCCAAGTCCCTTTAGTAGTATACTAACCCCTTTAATTCTCTATACTGTGTTTAATCAGGTTTTCCTGTCAGGAGAACTGAAAGTAGTGGATTTAAAACATTCTGTTTTCATTGAAAGGGTTCCTGCAGACCAAGTATTCACCATTAGGTTTATTTCATGTGAGCTTTGTTTAATTTTCAAGAACAGTCACAAAGACTTCATAGGAAGGTGTGAAGATCCTGCAATAAGGTAACATAAATATGTAAAAATTGAGCCGTTACACATTTTCAGGATGTGTATTTTACATATTTCTACTTGGTATGGTCAGTAAGTAAGTTCAGCATGTACTGTTACCCAGAAACAGGTAACAGGACCCAGAAATCTTGCATGGATGTGAGAGAAACAGTTTTCTTAACAGGTAAGACCTTAATGCTCATCAGAGGTGGGAATTCAAACAGCAGGATCATCTCTCATACCTAAGCTTCCTCTGGGTCTGCTCACATGTTCTATCAAAGGTAAGAGGTTGGAGAGTGTAGGAAGGGTATCTATTATAATTTTAATACAAATTGTTACTGACTTTGGAGTTAGTTACACATCTGCAGCCTTCCCATCAGGTAGTTAAGAGCAGCAAAAATTACTGAATTTGGTATAAACAAATGCCTTTTGTCAAGCTTAAGTCTCTACCCAGGAAGCTGGAAAACCCAAAAAGCACATTCATACAAGGAACTCCAGTGGCAAGCTTTTGGAAAGAGTTAGAAAAATTTATATTAGGAAAAGGGAACTCGGTCACAGTCTCAGGAAAGCACAGCTGAATATATCTGCAAATAAAGGGTGAGTTGGCACTAATCCACCTCCTTTCCTTACTGCCTCCTGGTGAGCTTGTTCCACAGCTCCTGATCCATGGCTGCAGGACTCAGTGTGCCAGTGTCCCTCTCCTTGTTGTGGCATCACAACTCATCACAGCCTGCATGTGCTGCTGTGTCCACATCAGCCTTCACTGTGAACTCCTTGGGTGTGATCTCACAGGGAACCTGGAATGAGAGAAAGGCCTGGGACCTTTGGGTCTTTGCTCTTGGGAAATTCTTTCAAATGAGGTGTGGGTGCTGGTAAAGGGCTTTTGGCCAGAAGGTAAGAGCTACTCTCATTTTGCAAGAGCCCCCTACCCAGGGTTAAAGTTGAAGCCTAGTAAGTGTGGTTTGCCAGATGGGAGAGAGGAACCTGCACGCGTGGGAGTTCAGTGGCCTGTGGTGCTTCAGCAGCACTTTAGGGCAGTAGAGAAAGCACCAAGTGCCTCCTGAAGGTCCCTGCTTCCCAGGCTGCACATCACCTGTAGCCATGGTAAGGAAGCTGGAAAGGAGACTAGCAAAGACCTTCAAGTGCTCTTGCCCCCAGCACGCTCCTCGCTCAGCAGTGCTGTCCCGGGCTTGCTATGATAGAATTTCTGCTGTATGGGTCATGCTTTGGAGTCAACAAAGAAGCCCACTGCCATCACAACATTCTTCCCACTTCATCTGTTTAGATGCTGATACAATCTTTGTACAAAATGTTTAGGGCTAAACTGTGAGCTAGCACAGCTCTGTTGCAATCTGTGGAGTTGTACTGACCTATGTCAGCTGAGAATCTGAACCTACAGGCTCGGCTCTCCCTACTCTCCCAAGGGACACTAAAGTTTTCACTGGTTTCACTGGAAGTTTTGGTGTATCCCATCAAGTCCATAGTATTTGAATCTGTGGGACTTGCAACTGTCATGGGAGCTGCTTGATTGTCGCTTTCATGAGGGATTTTGAGGCCCCAGCTGGAGCAAAGCAGCAAGTTCTGCAGTGAGGTTGTGATGACTGCAATTTGGCAAGGCCAAGCAGTTACCTTCTAAATGCTGCTGGTGTTTCCCAGACAAACTTGCCCTGTTACAGAATTGCTGCTGAACCCCAGAATGGTTGGGGTTGAAAGGGACCTGAAAGCTCATCCAGTTCCAAGCCCCCTGCCGTGGGCAGGGACACCTTCCACTAGACCAAGTTGCTCAGAGCCCCATCCAATCCATCTTTTGTGGATAGAAAAATGAACAGCCCTGGTGCATGACATGCACACTTCAATGTATAAACAAGCCAAGTATCTTATGAGCCCTGTGCTTCATTTTCCACGTTATTTATCCATAAACTATACCTTAACTGGATTCAGTCTTTTGCTTTTCATGCTCTCCCTGTTAGCCTGGAAGACTGCCCCAGCTGTACGGCAGACCTAAAAGACATCTCTGAGAGTTCCAGCTCCAGCTTGTGTTCTGGTGATTCAGTGGTGCCAGAGAGACTTGGAAGACCTTCTGGTGCATCATTAACAGTGTCTTCTCCTGTTAGTCTATGGACAGTCACTTGCAAGTGGTTATGTGTAGGTTTGTAACTGCTGCAGAGCAGATTACAAAACCACACAGGGCCAAAATAATTCGCTGGCATGTTAATGAACAGTCAGCCCAGTCAGTGCAACCATCTGCCTGCTCTGCTTTTTATCAGCTTCAAGTGTGTTGGGTTTGGGTGTACGTGTCCCCTCAGCAAGCATAAATCCATACTTTTGATCTATCACAGGCAGGCCCTTTTACCATAAAGATAAAAAGATAAAAAAAGTATTCCTTTTGATTCTCAATCCTTTTCCCATTATTGCTCTGATATGGAAGGGAGTTGTATTGTCAAGTTATTACAGAGGACGTAAAGTGCATCCAAAGAACAAGGAGCTGTAGAGCACATCCAGCCCCCAGGCTCGTTTATTAATTTGTGTTGCTGTTTACTGATGTGTTTGGAAATCTTCAGTGCTATGATGAGCAGAGATGTTGGCTGCAGCACGGAAGTGTGTCTCAGCCAACACTGTGGCTGCTGCCATGCTCTCTGGAGCTGTGATTGCAGCACAGCTGTGCCATTCTGACAGAATCTGTGCACTGCAGAGTTTACCTTGGAGGATTTGTATTGCCTCTACCAGAAGCTTTTTGGCTATTAATACAGGAAAATTAATATGTTTATTGCTATGTCTATTGATATATGGGAATGCAGGAGAGAATGTCCTACTCTAGGGTCTTTTTCAGTCTCACCTTCCCACCCTCTTGGGAAAACACCTAAGGAGAAATTCCTTGAAGTTTCTCTTTCCTTTTTTCCTTGGAATTGGCGTACACTCTGTTCCCCGCTGCCTCACTGGCTGCGGGAAGGTGTCACTGTGATTCATTTTTTCCCTCTTGTTTTGGTTCCTAGCTCTGGCAGCAGTTAGACCGTCCTGCGGTGCTGGGTCATCATGGAAAAGGCCAGAACAGCTCATCCCAATATTTGTGTGTTCAGTGAAGTGTGGCAATTAATTACTGTTCACTTCCACTGTCACAAAGACGCTTCCGTTGCCCCAAGAAGATGCTCTCAAGCAGCACAATAGTATGTAAACAGCTGATAAAAACAGGGTCAGCAGCCTAGGAAGAACTGGGGATTTTTGGGTGTAGTGTAATTTGGTCCTGGTTTGGAGGTGACATGATTTTGGGGCTCCTTCATCTCAAAACAGACATACAGGATCCTCTGGTATTAAAAGCAAAGTGTGGGGGCTTTTTTTTTTTTTTTAGCAACAAGGGTTATTAGTGTTGGAATGTTCCCAAGGGATGTGGTAAATTGTCCTTTGTAGTATTTAAATGAAAAATAGATGGGTTTTGAGAAGATATGCTCCATTTTGGCCAAAAACATTGGAGGCTTGTTGGGTAAATAGTTCTGGCTTTTTCATGGTCAAAATCAAATGAGATGATTGATTGCAAGATCTCTAAAACTTCCTAAGCCTATCACTTTCCTCTGGTTTTGATATTTATTTATTTATTTATTTATTTATTAATTAGACAAGATAAGGATAGTTTGCACGATTGATCTGTGCAACCCAAGCTATGAAAAGGTTTTTTCAGGGCCTCGATCCTGAATGGTGCTGAGCCTCTTTGTCAGGACTTCCCAACGCCTCTGGGCATTTAGGATTTTTAAGCCTTTAAGACCCAGTGATGCTTTGGCTTAAGGTCCCCATCTGGGTCCATCACTACAGCTCTTTTGGCTGGAAAGGTACCTTGCTTAATTAAAGTCATTAAAGCTCTGTACTGTCACCTTGTTTCTTTGACGTGTCTGCTTTTGACTTTGCTGGTGTGGCTACATCAGATGTCTCCACTGTTCTGCTGACCCGTGGTAGGTTTGAGAGCATAAGTCCAGGCTTTGTGAGAATGGAACATTTTTAAAGCAGCAGCCCCTCGCTAATCTGTAGAGAGAAAACACGTATGACAGGCAGTGGGGATTCCATTTGTCAGGATCCAAGGTTTAAGGCAGGCTTAAAGGAGTCTTATTAAAAGTGTTTTCCAGTGCATGTGGCTCCTTCTGACAGCACCCAGGTGGTTAAGAAACCAGCATTAAGAATAAAAGCCGTTTCTCTTTTCTGCACAACAAATGGTTCAAGTGTCTGGTATTCGATTCAGAAAGGAAACCTGCAGCAGTCGTGTCCCCTGAAATAAACCAACCAACATTTTGAGCTGCCAACACTTCTGGCTATTACGTCAAGGCATCGCAAAGTTTAAAGCATAGCAAAGTAATATATATATTATTTTTTTTTCCAGTAATCCCAGGGTAAATATTAGGTAGACAGCATTTCTGCTTTGCGCATTAAAAACCCGACTGAATTTGAAAAGCCTGCAAGTGCACTTCGGGGATTTCGGAAAGTGTCGTTTGACCGTGAGCTAAGACCAGAAGCTGCCATTTTGCAGATGGGGCAGGAGGGAAAGGCTTTGGCCTCATTCATAACTTCACAGCTACTGCAAATATCAGCTGATGAATATTTATGTTATGACTGGCAGAGGCCCGAAAGGCAAAGGGGGGGGGGGGGGGAAAGAGTGGAGGGGGAAGCTTAAGTTAGGAAAATGGTTGTCTGATCTCTGTGGGATTTCTTTACCAACACTTTCCATGCTTGAACAGTAGCTGCTGAATGAAATCATTATGTACCGAGCCCCTGTGCAGGAAAATAAGGTTTGTCAAGATTCTGTTCGTTAGCACCTCGTACTTTGTTTGAACCTTGGACATTTGCTGGGCCCTGTAGAGGGAAACTTTTTTTAATTTCAAATCAAACACTGTACAGGGTGGGCCAGTTTTATTTAGTCATGGTTTAATTAGTATTGTACTTGGGCCAGTTTTATTTAGTCATGGTTTAATTAGTATTGTACTTGAATTTTAAAGAAGCAAAAGAGGCGAGTGCCATTCCTCTACATAACATAATTTCAAAGTAACGTGTTTCTTCATATTTTTATTATCTCAAGTCACTCACTGAGAGGGGGAAAAAAAAAAATTCCCAATCTCTTCCTTTTGCCTTCACCAGGCTGTAAATTAACAGCAAGGAGGAACTTTCAATAAAGTTCACCAACATGACTTCACTGTTGGGATGAATCAAGCCCAGGAAGGAAACCGGCTGGAATGAGGAAAGACTGTAAAGGCAGCAAGGGCTTAGCAAAGGGATGGTGGCTGTGGGCGGGCGGGCTGAGCCCCTCCACGGGACCACAGGGTCGGAAAGCAGCAGGTTGGGGCTGCATGAAATGGAAACTTAAATAAATAAGGGCAGGCAGCCCGAGTTAGAAACGTAGAAAAAAAAATAAAAAATCAAAGTGCCCACAAGCAGCTGGTCACATCAGAAAATCCTTCCCCCAGGGGCTCTGCAGACTGACCAGGCTTTACAGGAGTAGGGAAAAACCTGGATTTTGACTACTGTACTTCTTCAGAGAATTCCCTAAACTCGGCGCTAACTTGTCTGCTGTTTCTCCGGGTAGGTGGCTTTTCTTATACTTCTTATTTAGAGACAACTCGCGCCTTTACAAGAAAAAAAAAAAAAAAAAAACTCCAGGAAAAGCCCACGTGCAAGAAACCACGCGAAACCCCTTCCCAAACTCTTTCTACTCCTTCCCACTCCGTTGGGAGATCCCCGTGTGTCCTACTTACAGGAACCAGCAGATGGTGCTGCAACACATCGAGTTTTTATGTCCCTGGAAAGGGAAAACTTGGGATAGACGTACTCGGGGCTGCCTCTGGCCACCTCCAGCCCCTGAGGTAAACCGCTTCCCGCCTTCCCCCCACGGCAGTCCTGTGCGATTGCAAACGCAGCCGGTGCAGCTCCATTCCCGCCCCGGAGGGAATTTTCTCCGTTATTTCCAATTATCCGAAACTGCTTCGGGGGGGTGGGTGGGGGGGAGAAGTCTTTGGGACTGAGGAGAAGGTGCCTGGGGAGGGTTGCGGGGGCAGCAAGGCAGCCATGAGCCTCTCACGGTGAGGGCGTTGGCGGGTTCCCCTCAGAGAGGGCGGCCATGTTTCACTCCCTCCCCGCCACTTTGGTGCTGCTGGGTTTGTGTGCGCAGCTTGGAACGGAGGTGCTTGGGGCGTAGGGAAAGGCCTGTTTTTCCTCAAAAGTTTAAAAAAGAAAATCTCAAACCCCACCCCTCCAAGAAATTATGGGGAATTTGTGCCTAGCCCTGCTGCCAGCACCTGGGGTGCTTCTCCCCTCAGCGGGGCCACCCAACTGCTTCCTCTGGTACCTACCTGCAGCCTCGGAGGTGAAAATAGTGAGGAAAACCCTCCCCTAAAAAGGGCGGGAGAGAGACCGGGAATTTGGAGTGAGGTGCAGAAACACCCACAAGGCACCAGGAGCAAGCAGGGCATGCTGAAAACGTGCAGGGGGACTCCGCAAAACATGGCGGGCTGAACCACGACCGGCGTGGATCCGGTGCGTCATTTTTTTGTAAGTTACAGAAAAAGTTACGTGGGATAAAAGGCAACTTCTTGAAACATTTGCTGTTTATTTTGTGAGACTGCCCCTCCAGCACCTGGTGCCCTGCGAACCGATGATGTGCCATGAGGAGAAGGGGCTGAGGAGCTGCTGAACGGCAGCAGCGAGGGAAGGCACAAATAGGGAGGCACAAGTTAGGGAGGGATTCAGAACAACTCCGCGCAGCTGTTTTTGTTATACCATCGAGCTGTAAAGTTGAAAAACGATTTGAAAAGCAAGGGATGTGCCGGGAGTACTGGCGTGTCCCGCTTATGGGCGCTTGGGGCATTCTGTGTAAATTGAACTTTTTTCCCCCCGTTTTCTTGGATGGCTTAATATCACAGCAGTGGAAGGGAAGAGCAGCAACGCGCTTGGAGTGTGGAGCCTTTTCCTGATCCCTCTGGCACCGAACTGCACCAGAGTGAACTGAGGACAGAGGCAAAGCCCGGCTGCTCCCTGTCTTTTCGTTTCTGTAATCCCAAGTGTGGAGGCTGCACCTGAGAAGGCCCTCGGGTTTTTTTCTATTTAAAAACAGAATAACCAGCTGGGACAAAAATAATAAGTTATGCATAATTTACTGGACGGCAGGGGAGTGAGTGGAGGGGCCTTGTTGGAGCTGGAACGATTTGCACCCAGGGAATGTCTGGACCAGTGGCTGTACCCAGAGGTTTGCACAGTGATGCTCCTCTAATGGTACTTGCAACCCCCAGGACTGAGACCACCTACATCCCTTTCACAAGTAAATAGCAACCTGCAACTTTTCTTTTCACTTCAGGTTTATTTGATAATTTTAAGTCATGGGGGTTTGTGGAGGTTTCTGGTTGGGCTTTTTTTTGTCTGCTCGGTGGCCTTCTGGGAAGGTGACCCATTTGTTTCTAACCAAAAGCACCTAGGAAAACCTGCCCCATAAGAGAAGTTATTCGTCTCAGTGAGGGGGGGGAAAGGATGGAAAGACAATTACTGTGTCTTGTGAGTAATATAATACATGACTCAAAACATTAAGCAAGAGTGTTGACGTGATAGCCTCATCCCCTCAACGTGAATTCAGTCTGAGGCATCAGGCTGAAATGTGAAGTAGTTCCTCTGAAGCCAGGTTGCTCTGGCTTTGCATCCAAAGCCGCTGGCATTGGAAGTTAGTCCATAACCTAGAGGAAATGGAGCTGTTTAAGGAGCTTATTCCTCTTACAAACACAAAACTGGGAGATCCCCTCTGTAGTCTTTATGTTTTGATTTAACGGGTAGAAGGTGGATTTCACAAGCAGCCTTGGAGTGTCAGGACCTGCAGTTGCACTGGAGGGTCCTGCTGTGGCTCAGACAAGATGGACTTTAAAGACCATCCAGTTCCAACCCCCTGCTGTGGGCAGGGACACCTTGCACTAGAGCAGGGTCCCATCCAACCTGACCTCGAGCACTTCCAGAAGCTGAGCTCTGTGCACAGGACAAATGATTTTTTTTAACTTGACATATTTATATTTCAGAATGTGACTGTCTGAGTGATGATAAAAATAATTATTCTATTAGAAAATTGGAAAGTTATGGGGAAATTCATTAAGTGTCCTAGAAAACTCAAGTTTATTTTCATAGAATGAGAAAAAAAAAAAAAGAAGTTGTAATTGCCTGCTGTGGTTTGCTGGGTACTTCTGGAGAAAGGTGATGTTGCAGTCCCACTGAGGCAGGGGCCCTTTGCTACTTAATTGTAGTGCTGTCAGTTGAAAAAGGGTACACTGAGAAAAGAGAATGCACTCTTGCTGCCGTTAATGCCTCATTACCCTGTTCCTGTTCAGGAGTGGTCTCCCTTGTTCCATCTGTGCTGGAGCATCTCACTGAACCATTAGTAGCATTTTTTTTGGGCTGTATGTGCTGAGGTGAGTTTGCTTTTGGAGCTGTCTGCATTTCCTTGGTTTCTCTCCCTCCTGTGCAAAGAGGCACTAATGTGGGTGATGCTCTTGATATTCTGTATCTAAAAAAGAATACGTTGCAAATACTTCCTGCACATAAAATGTTTCAAAATTACACATTGCAAGCATCGGTTTGAAAGATGGAAGAAATTCAGACTTAAAAAGGATCCCTCTTTGTCATTACTCTCTTCCCTCTCTTCCCTCTTCTTCCCCTCCAACTGTGCATTTATGGGTTTGGGCTCTGAGCTTGAGCACGGAGCTGTTTCATTTCTTCAGGCAGCAGATCCGGAAGGAAGGGGAGCTTTAGGTAGATAAACATGGATTTTGTTGTGGAAACAATGTGGCAACAATGTGGCAGCGCGTTGCGGGGGAAAGTGCCTTCGAAGGGTGTGGGCTGGATCCTCCTGCCCTGGGGGCGTCCCAGGGGCTCAGCTGCTCAGGAGGGTTTAAGGGGTTGTGGTGGGACAGACGGAAGGTGAGCGAGCCCAGCTGGGAGCTCATGTCCCCGAGAAAAGAGTGGCTTCCTCTGGTGACTGATTTCACACTTACTTCAGAGCCAGTCACAGGATGTAGCACATTTGGGTGACTCCTGTATCACTGTGCTGCCCTAGACCATGTTTTCTTAATGAAGCATCGTTTCCCAAAATACGCCGCCGCCGTACCATGTTTTGGAATAGGGTGGCAAATACAGCTTTGTTTGTCAACTATGGGGCGTACTGGGGATGGCAAATGATTCATTGCCCAGCAAGCGAGAATTTAACTTGTAAGAAATGTCTATAGTTGGGCTTTTAAAATCCTGTATTTTATGTTCAGGAGTCTTGTGAGAATGATAAGAATTTGGATGAATTTTCACAGAGGAGATGGTTAAGGTACATGGGAGATTAGTCTTCTAACACCTTGGCAGATTTGGCCATGATTTTGTGCAGTCAGTGTAAAAGAAAAATAACTTGTAGCTGTGATTTTATTTCTGATTTCAAGGAAGGTTAATTTTATGCCTTGCTTCAGGGTGTGACATGCACGGTTGTTACCCCCGAAACTGAATAAAAGCAAAGCACATGAATTTCGGTTTTCTTCTGGAAGTCCATGAACTGTAGGGGATCACAGTATACTACCTCCCATCCAGGAAAGTGTTGTGTGGTTTGAGGTTTTATTATAGACATTTACTACATCTGTACTCAGGGTAGATTCATGTTTAAGTGGCAGCCCAGCAAGGCCAAAGCCAGGTGTTAGGATGTGGCATGGGTGACTCAGTAGGTGGTACACTTCCTTCTCTGACAACATTCAATAAGTGTCCTTGTGTGGTGAGGGATGGATCAGCTCTTGGCTGACATGGAAAAAACCAAACTAAGGCTTTGGTACTTGTACAGGAAGGTCCTCTGGGAAGGACAGATATTATTCAGGCTGCTCAGTTGTGACATGGCTGGGCTTTGTGGGTCTGGGAAGCAAGAACTGGATTTAATTGTACTGCTGAGCTGAGCATTTGGGCTGGAAAGGGCCAGTCTGGATGGTGCTGCCATTCCAAATCTCTGGTTCTCCAGTGCTCAGACCCTGTCGAGAGGCACAGGAGAGGTCCCTCCACTCTCAGAGGTTTTCCTGCAGCAAGCTTCCAAATGCAGGGATAAAACTGTATATCCCATAGTTCTGAACCTCTCTGAAACCTGCCAGGGCTCACAAATGACCAAAGCATGCATGAGTTCTGTTCTGCTTTAAAAAGAAAAGAAAAAAAAAGTAAAAAAAAAGTAAAAATCACATCTTGGAGCAGTAAAAATGTTTTTTCACCTTAAGGATTGTTATTTCAAAGGATATTTTCTTAGTGACTGAAAAAGAAACTGGAAATCCCATATTATTTCTCCTTCTCTCCCTCAGCCAGGTCCTTTCTATGCCCAGAATTTTATCTGGTGTGAGGAAAAGGCTCCCTGGATAGACTGAGAGATGTTTGAAGGCAGCATTTAGGGGGTGTTTGCCACCTGGCCCCAGTGTAGCTGGTTGGCTGCTGGGATGACACATCCATTGTGGATGGCACAGCCAGGGGTTTCCTTTTCCAAACTCTGCTGTAAGGAACAGAGGGGGGAAATATTAGAGAATTTAGCTGTAAAGTGCAGAGAATGGTACTTCTGAAATAAGCACAGAAAAGTAAAGAGGTAACTCATTGTTCTAACACATAGCAAGATACAGTTGTTTCTCTTTGGCTACAACTAGACTGCAAACATGGCATTGAGAGCAAAACTGAGAGTCCTGACAGAATGAAAAACATCTCTGAGCTCAGTTCACATTTAAATTGTGCTTTATTGTAGCCACAGAAACAAAAAAATCATTATCATAAATCCCGATTCTGCGGCAGTTTTACAACAAATTCCACCTTCCGTATCTCCAGAGTTACGTTTGGAGGCTTCAGTCTTGTAAGAAAAACCCACTGCTCTTCTGTGTAAGGGTTTGAGCATCGTTGCCTGTCAGGATTACAGGAGGTAGATATTTCTTCTTCCTGTGGAAATGGCACTTTTTTTAGTACATTAACTCATTAAATGGGATTAGGTAGTGTTACATTAGTTTCAGAAAAAGGTATTTTGTCTTTGTGAATCCCTGTGTGGCCTCACTGGAAATCTAGATGCCCTAAATGTTTGTGTAACCCATGCAAGTTGTAGAGACCTTTGAGAGCCCTATTAAGTGCCTACCTGTGCTTAACCAATTTTGAAAAGCCGATGCTCAGTCTCCCTCTGAGCACCTCATTTGCACTGTTCTGTGCTAAGATAAAGACAGACCCTGACTAATATTGTTCTGTTCTTTCTTAGAGTTATCTATTTTCTCCACTTCCTTGAAATGGCCCACAGAGAAATATTTGCTGATTAGTGGAAATAAACCTGATACGTTTTTCCCCTGTGTTTTATAAACAAAATAAAATGCATTAGTTGTGCAACTTGAAAATATTTATTAAAAAACTGGTTTTTTTGGGTTTTTTTCTACTTTCAGGCAGGCAGATAAGAAGCAACAGCAGCAGTGAAACATTGCATGTGAGTATCATTTATGCTTTTAAGAAAGAGGAGGGGCATTTTATTTTCCTGAGGAACTTCTGTCACTTTGAAAAGCTGAAAATCTTTTTGCTGGGTGGATTTTAGCCTTTCTGATGGAAAGTTGCAGTTTGGTATGGAAAGCAAAGCCCCGCTTTGGAGGGGACCGGACTGAGGGACATACAGGATGCTTTACATGGAAAAATTTCCTACTGGTCCACACATTCAAGAGAAACTGTTTTTAATGAGTTTCCCAAGTGACAGTGAAGCTATTTCAGGAATTCTTGTGCAGGCAGAGCATCCCAGGACTGGCACGTGGCTGTGTTCATTGCAAGCTGGCCAAATTGAAATGATTTTTAAGACAAGCAATTTTCGTTCCCAGACTCCTTGTGTTGTGCAGGAGCAGCCACAAAATACCTTATTTTCAATAATATATTTACTGTTATCTCTAATAACTCTTGTAATGTGAGACCTTCTGTTGAGCTATGTGATCTAACAGCTGGGATTGCTGAGGACCTGCTGTAAAAGAAAAAACACTGGTGGTTTTTGCAAAGAATGAAAGCGATTCATAGCAAAGTTTCTACATGATTTGAAGGTAGTTTGTGTGCTTTCTCTCTCCCTGGGATTTAAGTGGTTCCCAAATTTCCAGCAGAAGGGCCTCGTGGCAGTTGCAGTTGTGTTACCATCAGAGAGAGCAGAGGTGAAATGAATGTCTGGGTTAACCCCCGAGGATCTCACAGGGAAGCAACAAACCTGGTGTCCTGGCACACTGTAAATTCCCTGGATTTACTCTAAAACTTGCCAGTGCTGCTTGAGCTTAGTGTTGAGTTGGTGCTCACCTGCCAGTGCAGGTGAGGAGCTCTGGGAGGTGAAGGAGTGGGAGCCCGTAGGTGACAGACCCTGTGCAGCTGCAGGTTTTCAGCTCTTCCTCTCACTCATCTATTTGTGGGATTTGTGGCGTTGGTGATTCCCAGGACCTTGGGATTTTGCCGTGAAAGGAAAGTTTTAAAACTTACCCTCATTTATTTATAATTATAAATAGTAATAAAACCAGAGGCAGTTTCTGGGCTCAGTATATTCCTCGCTGCAGGATTTCCCCCTTGACACCAATCTCTGTTCCAGGCTGCCCTCCATTCCCTTTCTGCACTAAACATTCCCTGTGTTGCTTCCAGTAGCTCAGTTGCACCACTGTGTCCATCCCACTGTCTCTCCCACTCCAAGGCCTCCTGCACTATTGCTGTGCTCTGATGGGGAAAGGTTTTAAGCAAGGAGCCATCCAGAATGTTTAAATTAATCTATAAATTAGGCTCAGAGAAGTGACAGCCAAGTATGCAGTTTCTACCTGTTTCCAAACAAACCCTGTGTTTTCTCAGAGGTTTTGGAGCAAGTTTTGTAGGCTGAGTACGGCAAAAAGCAGTGGAATCAGCAAATACTGATCTTTATGATAGAACAGGATATTGTCTTTAGTAATTGTGGCCCAGGTCAGGTGCTCTTGATCTGGAAAGAAAATCAAGTTAATTTGCCTCTTAATGTGATCTGGTATTTCTTAACATCTGATATCTAGGAATAGATGTCATGTCAGAAAACCACAAAGTTAGGACCAGAAAAATTTCATGGAGGTTTTAAAATAGAATAGCTCTTTTCTTCCTTTTTTTTTTTTTTTTCACTTGGGCCAAAATCTTGCAATATTTTTAAAATATAAAAACATTTTTTGTAGTTATATGGTAATATGGATCTGATCATTGCCTGGAATAAGGAATCAGATCTCAAATGCCTTGTACCTGAGTGGTTATTAAAAAGCATGGGCAGTGCATGGGTTTGAGCTTTACTGATTCACCCCAGAAGAGAATTTGGACATTTAGTGGCTTGGGCTAGTGTGGGCTTATATAGGACTAGTCTGGACTTATACAGGACTAGATTCTTTTGAATTCAAGTTTCTACCTCAGAGAAAGAGCCAAACTGGAGTTCTTATATCCTTGTCATGAGAAGCCTTCCCAGTGAAAGCCTAAAGGTATCAGAGCAGGTTTACCCAAAACAGAAAGGCCGAGGAGGACTCTGCTCCTGGAAATAAATGTATCTTGAGTTTTATCAACTTTTATTTTATAGATTTGTTCTTTAACCTGAACTCCCTAAATATTAATTGAAATTAATGTCCTTTTAAACATTAGCCAGCACGAGAGGCTGCCTCTAGGTGGATTTTGGCCTCAAGTTGCCAGTCATCAGCTGAGCTGTAGCAACCGATGACACATGTTTTCAGAGATGAATGCTCATAACTAATAGGAATGGGAACTGCATGTACAGCTTTTCGTCCAATTTATAATATTTTTTGTTTTGTTCATTTTACCCTGGAGACGTCTGTTTGCTTTTATTCCAATGGAAATTAAAGAGCCAGCCTCGCTCAAAGTTATTAGTGTTACATTATATTTTCAGAAATTTAACCAAGCCTAGGTTCACTCAAGTAAATCAGCTCCTGTTTTCAGCCCAGCCTCCTTTTAATTTGATGAGTTGTGTTGCATTTTAGTGGTCAGAATTAAAATTAACATCAGCCTCCTATTCACCTGGATCCAGGACAATACTGGAGCTAAGGCAGCACAGCCTCATACAGTCTTAGAACTGACTGTGGGAACCTACATTTCTGAGCCATTTCGTTTATTGCCCCTTAATATCTGCCAGTGATAGAAGCTCGTGTTTATCTGCCACGTTCCAACTTTAAGACCCCTCTCAAAAATGGGGAAATGTTGGATAGTATTGATTTTAATCCCACTGAGAGGCTTTGCCATTTTATAAATTCATGTTATAAATTGTCAGCATCTGGAGGTTTCCAAAATTGCCACTGGTGGAAAAAGAAGTTCTTTCCGTGCAGTGGTTTTGACAGAGGACTGAACTGAATTGTTTAAGTGTTGTACATCCGTGGCCTTCCAGAAATTCCATTCAGTTGCCTGGGCGTGCAGATGAACTGAGCATCAAACCAACCTTCATGGGGTAATAAATCCTGGCTTTGGAAATGGAGGAAGTCAGTCAGTCAGTGGAGCCTGTGGATGGAAGAAGGGGAAGTCACTCTGTGGAGCTGAGTAAACACAGTTCTTGCTGTATATAACTCAGAAGGAGACTTTGCAGCTTAACGTGCTCCTCTGAGTTCTTACCTTATCCATCTTCAGTGTTTCCTCTGTAAAGGGGTCAGAAGCTTCTGTTAGAGCTGTTTGCTTTGAAATAAGTTATTCAGTACTGCATCCATCTAATCCAAAGCTTTTCCATCAACACTAGACTGAAAGTTTCCTGTTCTTTGGTTTTCTGTGGTCTACCTTCTTACTCACCATAACCTCTGGACTGCCAGGTCATACATGACTTGTAAGTCCTGACTTGTGTTTGATTATAATGTGAGCTCCTAAACCCCTTAATTTGATTTCTAATTCCGTTGGGCAAGATTGAAATATGAGTTTGAAAGCAAAATGTTATCTATTAAAAAGCCCGTTTTACCAGTATGTAAAAAATGTCCAGTTCTATGTAAGCCCAGCTTTTTTTGTCTAAGGATATAACATCCTGGTGACATCAGACACACACTTAACTATATTATTTTTGGCCCTTTCACAATGGCTTTAACTCTCTGTCTTGTCTCAGCCAAAATTGTGTCAAAAGGGGTCAAAAAGGAGAATGTAGTAGCAGCACTAAGGAGGTCATTTTTGCTTAATACGTCGGGTGTGCTCACTTAAACCCTGGGGCTTAATATCTGAGGAACATTTGATTGGCTTGGATCAAGTACAAGTGCTTCTATACTGGGAACTAATCCTGATAGGTTTTACAGGATGTTTCAAGTTACTAAAACACAAACCTCTGAGTTAGAGGGAAGGAGGGCCCTGCTGGGTTTGCCTCTGGAAGAAACAACAGAGGCAGAACGACTCGTTTGCTTTTCAGGAGGATGAGGGAGGGGGCGTTGGGACACTGAGTAAAGGCTGACAGAGCCTTGGTGGCTGAGGACAGGGGAGTTACACACCATTTCCATTATGTTCACGTCAGCTTAACGACACCAATGGCAATCTTGGGAACTCTCTCTGCTCCACAGAGCAGCTACAAACAAACACCAGCCAAGCTGTTCCCCCTCCCCAGACTCTGCACAGCCCTCTGCCCGTGGTTCTCTTTGCTCTGGGGAGTGCACACCCGTGGATGGCAGGGAACATTCTGGAAGTGGGGCACATATTCTTTCTGTGAAATCACGTGAAATATTGGCAGTGACAATAAAAAAGTTCTTCCGACTCCTGCTGCGATATCCTCGGGACTGGGGGTGTTTGCTGCAGGGCAGATGTTTGGAACAACATGACAGACAGCAGGACAGAGGATCTTTAGGGTTATGGGAGAGGAAGGAGAACTGTTTGTGCACCTGATCAAAACCCACCAGAGACGGAGTGAGAAAAGGACACGTAGAGCAGGAGCCCACTGCTGAGATGCCTCCAAACTGTATTTTCTCAATATGGTTCTTTTTTGGGGAAGAACTCCCAGAAAAGGGGCTTCTCTGCCTCTGGGGAGTAGAGAAGGCAGGAAAATTCTGCTGCTTGCTGGAAAAGCAGTGGGTGGCAAAGATACCCTTTCTGGGTTTAAATATGATCAGTGAGATGATCATATTTATCACATGATAAATGTGAGGTCCTGATCTAAACAAGCTACCGAATAAACCCCTTCAGCCTTGTTTTATATCTGCTTTGAAATCTTGGAAAATTGGATGTTCACTGATGTATTTCTACTAAAAGTTTTCCTTGGGCCTGACCTTTTTTTGCTATAATATTATCCCTATGTATATATTCAGCAATTAGTTAAACAAAACATTATGAGTCTTAATTATCAAAGTTTGCTAGATTTTGAATTATGTTAGAAAAAGATGAAAAATATATTTCATTTAACTAACTACCTACTAAGTATTTGCCTGTTCATCATCCTGGACTGTATTTAGATAAAAGTTGGATATAATCTACGAGGCACAAAAAGACCACCAAAACGTCTCATTAGTTGTTTATGTTAATGTTCCTGTTTATATAGGGGAATAATATTTATCTGAAGATATTTTGCATGTAAAACCAACATGTTAAACATAGAAGTCAAGAAATTAAAAGGTCAGCCTCTGGTTATCACAGTCTTCCACATTTCAGAATTATTAGGTATCATCCTCTCATGACTTTTATTTATAGCTAGGAGGAAACCAAGCTTTCCTGTTCATGCATGGAGTACAAGAGCAAAAGAGACTTTCCTTCTTTTTTGAATCCTAATCTCTTTACCAACTCTGAATGAACCAGTCATTCCAGAGAACTGATTAAAAACAAGAATTAGGAAAGGGTTCCTGCTGGTTTTTATAGAAGAGGTCCTGCTGTCAGTTCAGTAAGTGTTGGTTACAGTGGCATCAATCCACTCAGTGCTTTAACTTCCCACATGAGTTTGACAAAAAATACATGTATCTCTTACCACTGTTTAAAAAATGCAATTTAAAATATTTTCATTTTTGGGTTGGCCATGAATTTGTCAGGGGATGAGCATTTCTTTTTAAAAAGGAAAAATATCTCACTGAAACATAAAATGACTGAATTTATGTGATTTTATTTTTAAATGGCTTTTAAATCCTAAAGGACAGAGTCCAATCTTGGTGTGGACCTGGGTCACAACCTCAAACCAAATCCTTGTTCAGAGGCTTTTCTACAAAGCTCCTTCCATCCCTACTCTTTCAGTGCTAACCCCTCAGGTGAACAGATAGAAGCAGCATCATTTTTTTAAAAAATCAGTTCCTTTCTGTTAATCCTACATCTGAGAAGAACAATGATCCATCAGATCTCTTAATTTGTGAAGTGGGAGTCAATGACACTGAATACTTGTGTGGAACACTATGCTCACATTAGAGGCTTGGAAAAAGCTCTTTCCCCTAAAAACTCTGATATGATTAATACTGTCTTCTTACACTGAAGCAGTTATATCTGAGACCTTGACTGAACTCATCCAAGCTGGTTGCAAGTCTGGCATTAATCTCAGTTGAAAAATCAGGCCATGGTGAAGTCAACAAAATAAACAATGTCTCCAGGAATAAATGCAAAGGGAACAGGAAAAGTGGCCTAAATTTCTATGTCTTCAATCTTAGGAAGAAAGAAAATGTTCTTTTCACAGCGAAAAGGACAGGAAGCACTGTGTGTGAAATAAGTCAGTTATGGATTTCCAGTGCTGTTTATTGGAAAGCAGTGAGAGCCTTTTTCCTGCCTACTTCACCATGAGAAAGGAAGGGCTGAAGTAAAAAACAAGAGTTTTGACTTCTAGCTTTTCTGCTAACTTTTTATGTATCTTTGACCAAGGGACTTATAATTTTTTTAGCTTTGTTTGTTCTTTTTTTGCCAGATGAGGAAGCTCTTTTTGTTAACTTCATGCATGTGATTTTTCTTATCTCATCACTAAAACCCTAAAAGACTGAAAAAAAAGAACCTTTTTGTCTAAATTAATCTCTTCCTAGAGAGCAAAGAGAGATGAGATGAGCACCTACATCCCATCCCGGACTTGTTCTCAGAACACTTTGGTAGGCCAGTTTTACCATCATTTTGCAGGTGATTTGCACCTCTGTGTGCAAATTCCAACTCAACCCAGGCCCAATTCCACCTCTGTGCAGAAATGATATCAAATCCATGGCTTGGCACCGATCAAACTGGAAGGATGAAGTGGGTGATGGAGTGGTGTTCATGCCTTGGAGGTTTAGGATGAATAGACCTGCTGTTTTCTGAGACCTGCTTTTCTGAAGAGACCACTTGTCTAAGAGTAATAATGAAAGAGAAAAGCCCTCAGCCTTGCTTGAAATAATAGGAATTTGACCATAAAGTCACCATCAGCAGCTTGGTGCCACAACGGGCCTGTGGAATTCCCAACACCCTGTGCTTAGTGGGCTGGGATTTCACCCACCCCAGACGGCAGAGCTGCAATAGTGAATCAGCTTTTGTTGTCCTGGGAATATTTATGATTGGGAGAGCAGAAATCTTAAAAACAAAACAAAAAAAACCCAAACCCCAAGCTGGGATTTTCTTCTCTATGTGTATGTGTATTATTTCTGGCTACCATGGCATTTTTCCTCTGAAATTTGGCTTTGTTCAGTTGATAGTATCACTTTGGTCAAACCAACTACATTTCCAGACCTGGGCTGCACAGCCCATTACTGAGGTGAACAGAGGGGTTTTTAACAAATAACCTTATTAAGGTTTTTGCTCAGCAAGAAAATGTTCAATGTGCAGTGTCACAGTTCTTTGGGCTCCTCAAACCAAGAGGAATGTGCCCACCTTTTCAGGAGGTGCTTTTTTCCCTCTCTTGTCACATGTTCTGTGCTGTTCGCCACGCGAGTTACAGATGGTAATTTTAATTTGAAAACCCAAATGTAATAAATTCAGCAGATTAGTGTTTGGCCAGGATTGAGTGCTGAGATTGTTCAATTGACTATTATGGAAAACACATCAGCCAACCTCCTCCCTGACCAGAGAGCAGTGGTTCCATCCCCTCACAAACAAAGCCTTTGTTGTGTCCTCCTTGCCCTGTGACTCTCCTCTCTACTGTGCATTTGTTTCCAAAGCAAAACAAAGGATTCATAATCTTTGGCAGTTGAAATATTTCAGCTTGGCTTTTCCTGTTATACAGCTTACCTACTAGGACTGGATGGATGAGCTCACTGCTGAGGAACAGTATTTTTTCAGCCCTGTTTGTTTCTAGTCCAGCTTTAACCAAAAGTCAACCCTAAAGCCGAGTCTAAGGCTTTATGTGCTGCTGTGGAAGGACTCAAGCCTGTCCATTTGCTCTGGTTTGTGAACATGAACACTCAACACACATGTGCATTATTCAGATTCCCTGTGATGAAATGTAGAGGTATTGGATAATCAGCGTGTATCAAACAGCTTTGGATTGTTTTACCTGCATTCTGCCTGTTTATTTATAACATGTCTGCACTTCTGTGGGATTCCATGAAAAAAGTCACAGTAGCAACAAAGATTTCATTGGTCCTCCCAGTGTGCACCAAACTGCCCCTGGCTTGGAGTGCAGGACGAACACCTTCCTGCAGTGCAGACAGCCCTGTCCTTGCAGAGTATGGACTAGGGACAGATTGGAGCTTTTTGGTGTAACCCTCACGAAGCTGAACTTTCCAGTGAGTCGTGTGATATCACTTCCTTAGTGTTTTGGCCATTCTGTTCAGACAGGTTTGAAGTGTTTCATTTTTTATTCCCAGGCATTGAAACCAAGAGCCAAAGAAGCCCAGCAGAGGAAAGGAGGAGAAGAACACATCAAAGGCTGTAAGGTACTGGACTTCTTTCTTAGTTTTATGTTTTATTGCACTTCATCAGCATAAACTGCACAATTTATTAATCACTGGGCATAATGGGGTCTTCAAAGAAGCAGCTATTAATTTAGAAAGTGAGTAGACTACCTGAGTGAGGACTGCACCAGTATTAGGCCTGAAAGATGAGCAATGAATGACTCTTACTTTTTGGATGAATATTTGTAGGATTACATATAAATTTGAGGGTTGAACAAGAGAGAGGAAGTGAAAATGGAAAAAATGACACTTCTCTACAAACCCCTCTGCCAAGCATTTGAGTTGTCCGAGAGTGCATTTTTTGACATTTAGTAGCAATTATTTGATGTATTTTAGTATTTGAGGATGTTGAGGCCCTCGGCCAAGGCTGGGGATTTGTGATGCATTACCCACATTGCACATGTAGGGACAGCTCTGCTCACAGGAACAGAAACAGAGACTCACAGAGGTGCTGGTTGTTTCCATGGGGCGAAGGAAGAGGTCAAACAGCAGGTCAGTGGCATAGCCAAGAGCCAAACCCAAGTGTGCTGACTCCCTGTCCTGCTTCCTGAACTTTGCCTCCTTTAGCAGGAAAATGGCAGCCAAAATGCTGCAATTGTCTGGGGGGGGGAACAGGACTGGGAAAGATTCTCAGAAAAAACATGTTCAGCTTTTTATGAATCTGCCACTATCGGGATTTGTCACTTGCAGTGACAAAACTGCCTGTGCAGTTTTTGTCTATTGGCTTCTGCTCCTCACCCAAATTCGTTAGTGAGTCTTGACTTCTCGTGTTCCCTCTATTTCAACATTTCTCTCTGCATAGTGCCTGTAAAGTCAGAGGCTTTATTTGGTTGTTTTATAACTTTCCAGCGAGGAATAGCATTATACAACCAATGGCAATACATGGAATTAGGCATCTCCAAGTGGAGAAGGGGTGGAAATTTGAAGCCTGGCAAACCGTCTTTACAGGAGGAGTTGGACAAATGTTCTGTCCGCTCTCCCGAAGCCTTTACACGCTGGCACACGGCATGTTCAGTGGTTGCCATAATCTTTTATGAGGAGTGTTTTTCCATTCCTGGGAGTGAACAATGCTGTGGGATCTGCAGCACTCGTTGTGTTCGGCGTAGGAAATGGCTAAAGCACACGGAGCACACGGGAACAAAGCACAGTGCCTGCCAGCTCCAAAGATGGATCTGATAAGCGCTGCCTGGGTAAGAGAATCAACGTGCCCAGAGCATGATA
This sequence comes from Pipra filicauda, assembly GCF_003945595.2. Classification (NCBI taxonomy): domain Eukaryota; kingdom Metazoa; phylum Chordata; class Aves; order Passeriformes; family Pipridae; genus Pipra; species Pipra filicauda. The sequence goes on along the minus strand of NW_024104953.1, from coordinate 580,347 downwards.
GGAGTGTTGTCATTCTGCTGAACAGCCAGTTGATTTAACTGCTACCCCTTACCACTGAGACCTGGATTTATGTGTTTGTAGTCATTTCTCTGTCAATACGTCAGTGCCCAATGCAGATCAGTGCTCTCTAAAGCACAACGATCAAATTTCCTCTTCACTGATGGGGGAACTGCAGCCACAGAAAGACTTCATGATTTGTTCACACAGCCAGCCAAGATGGAATAAGGGATTCCCAATTCTCAGTTTGTTGTTCTAGTGATTGGTGGAGACTGTTTCCATTCCCAAGCAGTAATGTCTATCCTAAACCCATTAAGAGCACTCCTTCCTATTCCATAGTCCAAACTAGAACAAACTGTACTGATGTGACCCCAGTTGTGAAGCTATAAATTTAATTTACTAGGTCATTTATATGGGAGGAGAAGTAGTGTCAAAATACAAGAATCTATGCAAGGAGAAAACAGAAGAGGCATGGATAACATAACTCCTCTAAAATGTCTCCACATGTGATTTGTGTGGAAACAGTTGCTCTGAGATCAGAAGGAAATCTGTTGCTTTTGGCAAACCTGGTAATTCTACAGCTCAGGAGTTACTGGGGCCTCTGTGTGAGACTTTCTGAGCTACGGACTTATCTTAAAGACTTCCTGTTTTGTAGCTCTGGGTCCTGCCAAGATGTATGTCTTAGCATGATTCAGTTCTGTTGTTACAATGATAGCAAGATTTACAGGGAACTGGTAAAAGATTAAAAGATAATTCAGCAGCAAGCAGAAAGATGAACACGGTCTGGAATGGAAGGTAGAAGAGTTGAGAAGAAAATTTCAGGCTGGATGTTATTTAGCAGTATTTTAGCAGCTTTCTGTGGCTCCATCAGTGCAGTGAGACTGTCCTCACTATAAAACTTGTTAGCTCTAAAACCCTTTTCCTTCCCCTGCCAGCAGCGTGGTCAGAAGCAGCTTCAGAAGGAGGTAGAAATGACCAAATTAAATTTGTTTGATTTCAAAAATATTAACAATGCCATTAACCAAAGTAACTAGAGGATATGATCTCTGAAACTCTTCTGTACCAGGTGCTGACACAGGGTGGTCAGTTCTTTGGCAGCTACTCTAGGTGATGTAGATTCCATCAAACTATGGAACAAACCATCTCTGGTTTGAGTTGTGGACACACAGGGCTTGTTTTGAAGCTAATAAATGCAATTATAGCTGCGTTTCTGTGCAAATGGGGAAGGACAGCTGAAGAATAAACCATTATTTGGCAAAAGGATCTGACCACACAAGGTCTTCCAAAAGCAGTAAAGGGTCTGACCATCAGTGGGAAACATCACAAAATCTTCCTCTGGAAAACTTGTGACCCTAATCCCACCTCAAGACTCCAACCCCACCACAACCCAATCTACCCCATACTAAATAACAACAGAAAACCAGGAAATCCATTTATCTCAAAATCACAAATCAATGCACTTGAGGAAATATTATCTAAAAGCAGAGTTAATAACTCCCAAAGACAGGGCAGATAGAAACCCATCTTGTATCCACACTGTGAGTGCTCTCAGTTTGGGGCAGTTTGATGCCTCAGGGCAGCACTCGGGTGCTACCAAAATGTGGCATCATAAGATAGAGAGACCAGGAAAATAGCATTAAAAAGCACAGCAGAAACAGGTATTTCACCAGCAGTGCTGGAGGTGCTGGGCAGCACTTTGTCTCCAGGGTCAGCTTTCTTTCCATGGTTGCATCTCAAGGAAATGGATCCAGGAGTAGAGCTCTCATCTGAGCTTTAGCCACACTCTAAAGAAAATATTAGCAACCTTGGGAGAGAATATAGATAGAAAGAAATCCCAAACTACTCAGAGTTGCTGCTTTTCTAGGCTTTTCTAGCTAGGACATATGAGGAGGGAAATCTTGGTTCTGACAAAATAAGTGGGAATTTTTCTTTTCTCTTCCGAGGGGCCAAGATTTTACCGAGGTCTCAAGAGCAGGCAAGTCTGAAAAGGAGAGTAAAGTGCCTCTTGTTCAACTTTGTAGGCAATCCCTGGGCTGAGCTGGGTGATCTGGGCATAATTCAGTGTTTCTTTTCCAGCCACTGGAAAGATGAGGGAGCTTTTGGAAAGTGGATTCTGATTTAAATGTCAGAATTAAAAAATAAAAAAGTGTGACTGGATGAATGGACGGACTGAGATGATGGATTAGCTCATAAATTTGCAGTTACTCACCTGGTCTCCTCCACAGTATAAAGTCACCTTCCTCCTTTCAGTGGCAGCTTTCCTTGTCACCTCTAGTTAATATTGTAATTAAATAAACATAGATTTGGCATGAAATTTATGCTGGGCTCCCTCTCCCATTCATGGAGCAAGGAAAGAGATACCTCTCTGACCTGGCCCTGTGACACGTGGGACCAATCAGTCAAAGGCTTGGCTTTCCAGAACAGTTGTTTAGATAGCAATTCCCAAGATTTACGGAGGAGATAAATTAGACTGGACTCCAAACCACACCATCTCCCTCGCTTGTCTTAAGGTCAAAAGGGGAAAAAAACATTTACAAACGGATAGAGGGACAGGATGGGAGCTGAGCTCTCACTCCCACTCCCTCACAGACGTGTATAGCTGGGTTAGATGTATATAGGAATTATAGCTGCATCTATATATATGGGAATCAGAGTGAATGAGCTGCTGAATTTGATGCAAGCATGGGCACTCAGAAGGTGCTGATTTAATAGCTCTTGAACTCTGTAGAGGCTCTTCAAGAGATGTTGAAGCAGCTTTGGAAAAAAACACTTCACTTCTGTTGGTTTTGGGTGAAGAAAGCTTCAGTGGCAGCAAACATTCTGTAACAGAGTGGATTTTTTTATTGTGTTAAAAAAAAAAAGAAAAATCTCTGTTTTGAGCTGTTATTAATTGTCACTGTGCAATTGAAAGGTCAAACCTGATGTTCTTGAGCAAGCAAAATGCTTTGCAAAGCCAATGGAGTTTTGCCTGAGAAAATACTGGAGAGAAGCATGCCCAAATGTCAGCATTGGGACTGGATTTGAACTGGATTCAGGCATTAGTTAAGAGACTTCCAGAATAAGCTCCAAATGCAGAAGGAGTGCTATCTTTAAAGGGAACTTCTACATGAGAAATACGGGGTGATACCCTCGATTTATAAACTCTCAGGAAGGAGAAGCAAGTGGCTGTAATTCATGGCTCTGTTCCCTCAGTCCTCGAGGTGCCAGTCACCAAGGTGGCATTAAATAAATCTCAGCTCAGCCTAAATGCTGCTCCTAAAAGTGCCAGCTGACCGTGCACACCCTGGCCCTCCTGAGCAGGAGAGGGAAGGCTGATTTCAGCTCAGGCCTGTTCAAAATGTCTTTGCATCCATTTTTCATGAATGTGCACGAAGCAGCAAAAGTATTTACAGTGTAATAACTGTCTGGGGTGCAGGAAGGGGCTGGAAGAAGTGGGATTTTATTTGTCTCTTTTCATCCTGAGCTTTTAATTTCCAAACAGGATGGGATACAGAGTGCTATGGGTATTCCTTGCATTGAGTGATGTCTCCTGGAAGTAGAATCAGATGTTTGCCAGTCTCACGTCACTCTGCTGTTGATGAATGAGACCTTCACCCTGGCTGCTCATGCTGGTGTTTCATCTGCTCAGTTCTGGCATGGTGGATGGAGCTGAAGTGTATTGAGGGGTTCTTAACTCTTATAATAATAGTAATTAAATGTAATATTAAAGGCTGGGAAGTCTAAACCAGATATCAGCTACCCTTGTGGTAAAACTTGACCCAGTCTCTGCCAAGGGACTGTTTCCATACACTATTTAAACCAGAGTAAATAAATAACTCCTTTGAATCAAAAGATGAAAAAAGCTCAAGCTCTTACTGTAAGAAGTGCTTTGTTCACAGTGAACAATTTTGTCACAGTCAGAAGGTTGTGACTGTGCAGTTTGCTCTGCTCTGACAGATGAAGGTATAACTGGAGCCAACAAACAGAAGAAGGAGGATCCATTCAAAGCAGGAGGAAGGCTGCCTTTTGAACAATGAGCTTATTTAACAGGGTTGGAAAAAATTATCCGGGAACATTGTGGACCTCCATCACTGGAAGTCTTTAAATCAAGAGTGGATGGCTTTCTGATGAGCGTGCTTGTTGCTGTAGCAGGAGTTATAGGCTTTGAAATTCCATGGCTTGTGTCATCCAGGAAGCCAGGGCAGATGACTGCAGTTGGTCTCCAGTGGCCTTCCCATCCCTGCAAAGCACTCAGCTGGATTGCTGCTCGCAGCATGTCTGGAAGAGGAAAAGTAACATTTCTCATATCTGGACAATAGATGACTAGAGGTTTTCCACTGGAGTTACAGATCAGGTTTTCTTGAATTTTCCAGGCAGTGCACTAATTTTTCAGGGAATAAGGAAGCTGCCAAAGGACCTTTTGGTTATTTTAAATTTCATTATAGCAGCCTTTCCACTCCTCCCATTCATCCTCCCCTCCAAACTCAGGGTAGAGGTGACAATGCATAGAAGTGGGGCACTGGTCCAAATACAAAAACACTGGCCATAAATAACTGTGTTTGCACTGGGCATCCTTTAAATGACATTTATAAGAAGTTGACAGAATTTTTCTGAAATGAGTTTTGAAAGAAAACAGTTTTCAGCTGTTTGAAAAAAACCTCTATATTTAATTTGCAAATGGCATGTATTGACTGAGGTTGGCCATAATGTATATAAATAACCATAGACACACGAGGAACAGGATCTACACAGTTAATTCCAAACCTCATTCCAGAATCAGTATATTCCTATAACACTCCTAATCTGATAGAGCAGGTAAATATAGTGTGCACAAAAGAGAAGGAACAACAGGCATTGCTTAGTGGTGTTCTGCAAATAAACCAAAAAAAGCTATAACATAAATAGTTTGGTACATAGAACAGATTTGCTTTGCATCTCAACAGACCCGTTGGTGAGAGTAAATGGTAGGGAAAAAGAAAAATAAAGAGGAAAAAGCCAAAATGAAAACAAATAGATTATGTTTCTAAAATCCTACCAAATATGTGATGCACTCAAATGATCAGACTGTTAACTGGTTGTAAATCTGCCTAGGCTGGGCTTGGGAAATTATTTTTAGTATGACAGCAGAAACCTTTCTCCTGCTACCATTGTGGCACCGTGTCAGCCCAGCAAGAGGCAGCGAGAAGGGCATAAAAGTCAAGTGGGCAACCTGAGAAGGAGGCAGTTCAGCAGGACAAGGTTTTCTGTCCAAGCAGAGGAAGTAATTGTATTTATAACCTGTGAACTTCTGAAAGCCCAGGGAGAGGACATCTGAGGACAGTGCTGTGGCTTGACATAGTCCAACTAGCAGCTGTGTCATTTTTTGAGGAAAAGCATCAGGAATTCTTGCTCAGCTGCTTCATAGAGTGTGTTGGAGCTCTGCTGTCCTTTGTGGAAGGGGGTCCTCCCCAGCACAACGGTTTTGTGTCCACTCTTGCCAACCTCAACATCCCCCTGAGTCGTATCTTATGCTTCCATAAATCTTAAACTTGGGCTGAACCGAGCGAGCTTCAAATAAATGTCTTTCAGTTATTTTTATTTCCTGTCTGGTTTGAGAGTTTGATATTGGTAGGGAATAAGGCTTTTGTGGGTTTGGAAGCAAACCTTCTCCTGTTGGACACTTTGCATACCCCGTGCATCAGGGCAGGGCACGGTGGCAGAAAGCAGGACTTTGGAAGAGGAACAAGGCAGAAGAAACAGTTGTGGAGGTGTTCTGGAGATTAGAGGAGTTGTACAGACAGATTGTGGGGACATATTAGGATTTTTTTTTAATTTTTTTTTTTTTATAGCACTGAGGAAAAAAACAGGAGACTGCAGAAGTTCAGCTGAGCATTCCTGCTGACATCCTCAGCTGTGGAAGCGTTAACAATGTTGACACAGACTGTCAACTTCTGGTTTCAGATTTACTCCACCAGGACCAGAGACAGGAGTTCACCTCCCTCAGACATTGTTTCAAGCTTTGGGGGTTGGAGAAGATAACACTGCATCAACTTACATTTTTATGGGTTTGCTTGTAATTACAGGAAAGGAAGATTGAGTTTTTGAGTGCTCATTTCAGTGGGAGCAGAAATGCAGAGGCACTTGTGAAAACCTTGTCTGTAATTTATTTTAAAAGTGGAACTTTCAGTTTTTAACCTCAGTTCTGTGAAAAAATGTCAAAGATGGAGAAAGGTATTAGGCCCTACATGTGTGCAGAAACAGGTATGACAGTCCTACCTGATTAATTCTGAAGAAAACCAGCACAGCTTTATGCAGATGAAATTGCTCAGAAGTATGTGAAGAGCTGAAAATTTAAACTGAAGGAGGTGAAAACTGGCTCTTGAACACCAAACTCCAAAGAACTTCTCAGTTAACTTTGAAAATCGTAACAATTCTGTTTCTCCAAGCAACCCAAACAAATGGAGGTTTGTCTCCCAGGCCAATGGAAATATATTATACAGTCCTGCTGCAAAGTAAAATGGCTCCAGTGACTCTATGGAAAAGGGGGGAAGGTTCCCAGGCTTTCTGTTCCCAATCCAGTTTAATTTCAAGTCTCGTGCTCAGTCTCACTTGCAGAGTGCCCTAAGAGAAAATGTAATTTAGACTAGAGCTGCATTCACAAGTTAATGGCACTGACTGTAATCCTTCAAAATGATGGATACTGGAATTTTCCCCCCTTCACAGGAGGAATTGCATTTCTCAATGTCACGTAAGGAAAAGAAACAAACATGCAGAAACAGCAACTGGCCCTCAAATCTTTGAAGATACACGTGTGTTTCCAAAGCTGAAGCAATTTTCCTGCCAGAAATCATTGTGACCTAAACTTAGAACTCCTGTATCAGTGCCCTTTGTACTGTGCTGACCTTGTTAAAGATTCTATTCTATGCATTGAAAAAAAAAAGGGAATTGTGGGGGTAGCAGAGAGATCATCAAGCAGGCAAGAGTTTGTCCCTTGAGAAAGAAAAAGACACAAAGCCCAGCTTCTGGTGTCTGTCTCTTGGTTCTGCATGTCATGAGTTCTCAGCAAATGTTTGAACAGGAGTATTTTCTTGGGTTTTGGCTGTTTTTACAGTATTATATCTGCTTTTGCTTTATTTTGTATGCTTGATTTACTGCTGTTGCTTTGCTACACATTCACACCTGTGCTGTGCACATAAGGAAGTTCTTGCTGAAAGATGATGTCCTCAAAATGTTCTTCAAAAACCTTTGAGGGTGAGAAATTGGTGGTTTTGCCTGAAAGAGGTGGGTGGGAGGATGACACGGAGCCATTCTGATCTCTTCCTCCGGTAGTATGAACACTTGTGGTAAGAAAGGAAGCCTGAGAGGGATCTTCTTTACACAAACAATACAGGGAAGGTTATTTCACTAACAGAACTACAGATCCAAACTCTGCATCCCTGCAAAACTATCCACATCTTCTCCGGGAGCCAGCTGGGGAAGGGAAGTCCATCACTTTGAGACTGTCTGATGGGCACAGTCCTCCTGCTTCAGCTCAGCACCATCCAGCACAGCAAAGGTCAGAACCACCTGAAACAGTGAAAGCACAGCTGGTAGAACAGCATCATGTCTCTCCTGGCTAATAAAAGCGGGTGGAAACAGCTGTGTGATCTGCTCAGGGTCTCCTCCTTGCTCATCAAACTCATGGGAAGACATGAGGGTTTGGCCACTCAGACAATCAGCACTCGGCCTCGAGGGAACAAGGATCACGAAGTCTTTGCAACACAAGGCACAGCTCAGTGTTGACTGGCTGCATGTTGCACTCAGAAGGAGCTGTTGGCATTCACCAGGTTATTTCTTTTCCAGATGCCAGTCATCCATTCAGCATTCCTGGGAGCAGCACAGAGGTGGTTTTATGTCACTGTGATGGTGCCTTGTGGCTACAGAGTTGGAACCTTCAGGCTCAGCTTTGCAGGACTTCGCTGCTGCTTCCTCGGAGTGAAGAACAAGGTGTCACTATTATGATGTGGTAGGTGCAGTATCCAAAAGGATCTGGACAAGATTATTGAGTGGAATAATATTAGTGGCTTCTCATACCCCTTTATTGCTGGCATATCTAGGCTGAGGCATCTCCCATTATCCTGTTATTGTGGTGTTGGCTGAGGTCTGGTGTTGTCCATGGATTTCCCTGGTATGTGACTGCCATGGTGTGGAGGGGACAGAGGGGGTGAAATAATCAGGTGATTTTCCTGGGCAGCAGCAGGCAGAGGGTCCTGGTGGATATTTGTGTTCCCTGCTCTTCTCAGGTGCTCCCCCTCCAGAAAAACTCCCTTACCAGTAGGTTTGTTTCCTTTAAACAGGCAGGGAATAATACCAGGAAAAAAAAATCCATCCTAATAAAAGGAAGGCTATTCTTTGTTGCTGTTTGGGGGAACATTTTTGTGCAAAGACTTTTAAAATTTAGTTTTGCAAAGAGATACCTTAGAACACTGACAATTGACAAACAAGCTGGAGCAGGTAACTGGATTGTATCAAGACTGTTTGGTGATGCACTGACATTTGGTGTCGTGACTCCATTAATCAAACTTATTTTGGAGGAAATTCTTCCTGGTTCATTCATCCCCAAATAATTTACACTGGGAGCAGTGGGTCTAAACCTCTTTGGCAGACTGGAATGGAGGAGCATGATGAACAGCTAGCCTGGCTCCTGAGTGACCAGACACTCACTGCTTACCAGGGCTCTCCTTTTTTCCAGGCATGCACTGAGTCTGTTGTGCCTGGAGGGAGCTCACAGTAGATATTTGTGAATGATAAAATAAAAGGGGGCTGAGGGCCCAGGGACTCAGCAGAGGATCTCAGGTGAAAGAAAGCCCAGTTGTTAACCTTCCTGTGCCTGATATGTGGTTTGTCAATTAGGCAGCAGGAGCTGAGTTGGTTGTATATTGACCTACAAGCATTAAACAACTGGCTGGGAGCCATATCCTGTGAAGACTGTGCTGTCCTTCTGATTTGAAAAGCAGCACCACAGTCGTGGTTCCACTTTGGGTTTTTGAAACACGGGCTTTAGTAAAAAAAAAAAAAAAGAAAAAGGGAAAGTATCTTTAACCAGGTGCACTTCGACTGTTTATTTGGAAAAAATAAAAAGTGTTTTGCACAGAAGTATCCGTAGTTTTCCAAGGGTTATTAACATGCATAGCCATGCCTGGCTTGACCGTGCAGTGTGCTCCTAGACAGAATGACAAAGCTGGAAAAATGAAGTCAAGGAAATATGAGCTGATTTATTTTTTATATGTAACAAGCTAAACCTTGATCCAGTGCATCTGTGGAGCAAAAGAATATTTGTCCAGTTCCACCATCGAAAACACTGAGAAACACATGAGGTGAGTGTGAATTGTCTCAGCGGAACTCGTCTATTCTCCAGACATAATTAAGCACTGGCCCAATTTTTAATGCTGGCTACTTAATTGGATGTCAGAAATTCCACATTTGGAGGTTCAGTTTGACCTTTAGTTACATAAAAGAAGCATTTAAGAGTCTCCAGTGAGTGTCAATGTCTGAATGCAGATGCCTTATTTGAAAGCTGTGCTCCTTTACAATGGTGCATTCCAGGAGGAGAAAGCCTTGATCCTGCAGAGTTTGAAGCAGGCTCCAGCTTGCTGCCACTGACACCAGCTTGTTGGAATCCACTCATTCCAGGGAATGGTACACTAGTGAGGACAAGCAGATGTGAAAGCAGTTGCAGGGTTCAGGTCCAAAGTAGCATGAGATCTTTTTCCCATCTAAATACTTAAAAGTTTGAGAGTATATTTTAATTTCAAGGTGGAGCTTCAGAAAGGAAAGCTCAGATAACCATCTTTCTCAAACACCAGAGGATTTAGAGAAAACACCAAATCAATTACAGTGAGACTTCTAGTAAGTGGCAGAGCCTGTTAAAGCTGGTGTGAGCAGGTGAAAAATGGGACTTTGATATACACACAGGGTCATTTTGAATCCAGCCAGCCTGGAGGAGATAATAGCACTGAAACCTGGCAAGATCACCTGTGGCTCACACCATCCACCTGGGAAAGAAGCAGAGGATGGGGACATAGACAGGTACTGGAGATGTTGGTAATCCCTGTGAGGTGTCCTGAAGGAACACTTCTGGAATAAGGAAGTCCTAAAGCATCAGAAGCTGTTTGCTCAGTGAGGCTTTGTCTAAGTCCCAAGACCTGGAGAGACTCTTACAGCTTGTGATCCCTCAGGCTTGACTCCTGTCAGTCCATTGCACAGCAGGGTGAGAGCCATGGGAAGCAGGTGATCCTGCTGCTGACACTGCTCTGGTACAGGCCTGTGTAGGTTGGGGCTCACAGGTGTCACAGTATCCCAAAGGTGTCTCAAAGATACCTTTGCACACAGGCTGTGATTCACTTTCTGTGGTTTAAAAAAGTATCACAGAATTGTAGAATGGACTGGTTTGGAAGGGACCTTAAAGATCATCTCATTCCAACTCCCTGCCATGGGCAGGGACACCTTCCCCTAGACCAGGTTGCTCCCAAGCCCTGTCCAACCTGGCCTTGAACACTTCCAGGGATGGGGCAGCCACAGCTTTTCTGGGAAACCTGTGCCAGGGTCTCACCACCCTCACAGCAAATAATTTCTTCCTGATATCCAGTCTGAACCTACTCTTTCAGTCTGAAACCATTCCCCCTGTCCTGTCACTCCAGGCTCTTGTAAAAGGTCTCTCCCCACATTTCCTGTGGGCTCCCTCCAGGTACTGGAAGACCCCAGTTGGGTCACCCCAAAGCCTTCTCCAGGCTGGACAATCCCAATTCTCTCAGCCTTTCCTCGCAGCAGAGCTGCTCCATCCCTCTGATCATTTTGATGCCTCCTCTGGGCTCACTCCAACAGCTCCATGTTGTTCCTGTGCTGGACCCCAGATTTGGGGGCATCTCCTCTGCAGGGGGGGTCTCACCAGAGTGGAGCAGAGGGGCAGAATCCCCTCCCTCACCTGCTGCCCACAGCACAGTTCATGTCTGGGCTATGAGCACACATGGCTGGCTCGTGTCCAGCCTCTCCCCAAGCACCCCACAGTCCTTCTCCCCAGGGCTGCTCTCCACCTGTTCATCCCCCAGCCTGGATTGAGACTGGGATTTGCTCTAACTCAGGTGCAGCACTTTGCACTCGGTCTCGTTAGACCTCATGAGATTCCCACGGGTCCACTTCTCAGCTTATCCAGGTCCCTCTGGATGGCATCCCATCCTTCAGGTGTGTCAACCACACCACTCAGCTCGGAGACATCTGCGAATTCATCTTGTTACAACAGCAGGAAATGAACTCTGCTGACTAGTTTTTAAATGCTGTGAGCTGCTTACAAGATTTAGGAATGAGGCGAGAACCTCCAGACTTAGCTTTGGTTTCTGATATTGCTTGGATCTGTATGTACAGATCCCCCATGTTATGCTGAAACACATTTGTTTGGTCAACTAAATCAGTGTAAAAAATGTAGCTTTAAGGGTAAAACTGTCATCAGTAAAAGGCACTGCTCATGGAAGTGTGCTCCTCACTTGCCAACTACTACTTGGCAGGAACAAGCAGGCAAGGTCATGAGTTTGGTACTTTCTGGAGAAGGATGCAATGTACTTCCTACAGGCTGCAAAATCCAGGGGATGCCAGACTACCAGCACAGAGTCATTTTGTTTCCTGAGCCACGGGGCATGTTCAAAACCTGCAGATAATTTCTCTACTTTAAACAAATGTTCTTTCTGTGTATGGCTTGCAATTCACACAGGGCAAATGGCCACGAGAAAACAAAACTAAATGAAAACTGGACTGCCAGCACTGAGTGTGCTTCTCTAACTTGAATTACATCCACATTATTTGCTGATGCAACTGTATATATGTAAAACAATTTGAACTGGCTGGTCTAAGTGTATAAAGTCCTGGAGCAAACACAGAATTCCCCAGGAGAATTATGGTTGTCTTTAGAAGTAATTCTTTTTCTCATTGTATCTGTTTTTAAAAAATAGTGTCACACATAAAGATCTGGAGGTTCTTTCCAGGCACAAAAGAATATTGCCTAAAAAACAATGCATGGATTGGTTAAGTGTAGTGTTTTGATCATAATCTATGGAATATACAGGGGAGCAAATTACAGTCTTGTTATTTCTGGTGGTTCTTAAATCACAAGTTGCTGCCTGCAATATTATGACCACGACTTCAAAAGTAAAGACAGTCATATAATAAAATAGTTTTAAGCAAAAATAACTTAGGGTTCACATTTCCAGGTTTTCCTCTGTAATTCTGTGAATGAGAAGCATAAAGAAAAGGAACACTGGCAGTCTCAGGATTCCAGGAGCTGGAGCTTTCTTTCCTCATTATTATTATTATTTTTAAATGCCCTCCCTGTACGAGAATAAGTAGCAAAACCCCTGAGTGTGACAATCCTCTTGTCACACTGAATTTCCTGCACTTATGTTTTTTAAACAGATGATGGCCCTGGTGAGAGGGTGAGACTGTGTACAAATGTTTGTGGTTCAGAGCCCAGTTTTCCAAGGAGAAGTCCAGGATACACAACACGTCACCTGTTTGTACTCCAGCTCCATGAGGCAACGAAGACAGAATTATACGGCCTTTCCAGATCAGCTCTCCCGTGGGGCTTCAAAGCTCGGTTTTGGTCTCTGCAACACACAAAAATGTTTCCCCACATGAATTCAAATATTACTTCTTGGCTGTACAGCTTGCTACAGGCTTTATCCACCGGTGTTACACTCTTATACTGTTTAACCATTCCGACACTAAGGTGGGGAGATGGGTTTGCCAACTTGGTATTAGTCTGCCTTTGGCTAAGGAAGTATTTACATTTCTTGTTATTATTGCTAAGCAGATTATTCACTGTTTATGTGAAGAAAATTTATAATGTTTTGCAAGGTTGTAACATACCTAATGAGAGACACAGGGGATTTTGCCAGGTGGGGTTCCTCTGCTTCCAGTGGGATCCATTGGTATGACTGACTTTGGGAGCAGCAGAAATCAGAGCCAGGGTGGATGCTTTTATTTGATTTTATGTGAGTTTTGAGCCCAACTGAATGCCTGGGCATGGCAAAAGAAGGATTGCTGCTGTCTTTAGTAGCACTGGAGGATGTCCAACAAAGACTTTACTCAGATTAGGGCTGATGCTGGCATGGAGCTCTTCCTCTGTGCCTTTCTCCTACAGCTTGCTTCCAGGCTGTGAAAGGAAAATTTACCCTGGGAGGAGGAACAACTTGAAGATGGTACACAGGTTCTATGTGCTGCCAGTCAGCAGGAGAATCAACCAGTGTCAGACATTCCAACGGGAATGCTTATCCTGCCCCACGGTCATCCATTTTGGGGCATCCATTGCCTCCTTTCCCGCTTGTGCTCCCTGGCCCTGCTCTGAGGACAGCCCTGACACGTAGGCCGGGTGCTGGCTCCCAAGGCATGGAGCAAGTCCAGCAAAGGTAGACTTGAGCAACCCTTCTGCCATGTCAGATTGCTGGACACGGGCATGGAAGGAGCACAGAGAGTGACTGTTGCTCCCAGAAGTGCAGGAACTGGCAATAGAGAGCTCAGGATTCTGTTACAGCTCGTCCTTCCTTACGTATTGTGCAGTTCCATTGATTATTATTACATTTTTAGCGTTTACAACTCTTCCTAGTTCTTTAGCACTAAAAGGTCCTTGGCCAGGTGGCTGCCAGCCAGGTGGCTTTCAGCTCTCCAGTGATATTTATATGAGAGACAAGCTGTGGTCATATTTTCAGACACGTTGTGGTCACATTCTCAGTCAGGAATCAAGGCAAGAATAAAACCATTCTTTCCCCCTCTCTGGTTAGAAATGTTGGACAGAGGCATCCTTCTGCTGTCATTCCATGTCTGTACATTTTGGAGTGGACAATGGCTGGTGTCAATCACCCAGAAAGAGCAGACAAGGAGGGGAATTGATGTGCGAGCTCAGCCTCGAGGGAGAACATGCAGTGCAAGGAAATGGAGAAGGCAGGATACTTGGAGCCACTGAGTGTGACCTTTGTGCATCAGATTGTGATTTTTGGCTTTTGAAGGCAAGTAGGTGGGCAAAACAGAGCAGAGGAGAGATTTTTCACTAGCCAGCTCCAGGCTTGCCTTTGCCAAGAAAATAACTTTAAGTGCAAACGGAAACCCAATCATATACAACTGCATGTGGAATGTCAAGGGATGGAAATGTTGTGGGAGATTCAAAGTCCATGTTTGCTTTCTTGGTGTGGGCTTTTTTTTTTTTTTTTCCGTGCTCTCTTGAAGAGGAAAATGGAATTTTGAGTGGGGAAAAGAAAGATCTGGCAGAACTGATAAAGCAAAATATACATTGACACTACCTGACAATAATATGCATTTAGCTGCCAACAAAGGGAATGCTAAATAAATATGGATCTCTTACCGAGTGCTGCTGGTTAGATTTATTTTGGTTTTGAGTTTTTTTTCCCCTTCCCTCAGTGTTTTTGCTAATTATAAGCTCCAGCACCAAGAATATTTAATTTTGCTGAAAGGATGTGTGGTTTTCGGGGTGGTGGGAGTGAAGCAGCCAGGAGTGCTACAGAGGGGAAGTGTCCTAAAGCAAAGGTTTGAAAGCATTTTCTATCCATCCGAGCAAGCACCTTGTGCTGTTGGGATTTAGATATATTTTTACCACTGAGCTCAGCTTCAGGGTGTTCTCTGCATGTGCACTTAGAGTTTCAGTGATATAACTCCACAGTTCAGCAAGGTGGATCCAGCTGTGTCAGGATTAATGCCAATTTTATTTGTTTTGCTGATCTACCTTTATTAATTTTAAAACCTAAATGCAGAATGCTGTTTTAAAAAACTAGTGACCCTTCCAGAGAAGCTGTGGAGTCCAGACCTCTGTGAATATCTGTGTTGAATGTCCTTGTTCCTATTTTTCTATGCTGTGGTCACCTCTCTTTGCTTCTGGAGGCATCTGCTGCAACCCAGAGATCATCAGCTCTTCTGTCAACCCCTTTGGAACTTCAAATATTTGTCAAAGCAGAAGAGTTAATTTAAGAGAGAAACTCTTACTCCATCAAGGTTAAAAAAAAATATAAATCTATTTGTGACTCCTCAGAGCATGCACAGAGCTAATCAATTGGCAGAAACTGAGAGAAAGTTCTCAATCTGATTTATTTTAGTCCCTGTTTTGTTTGTGGGGAAGTGGCTGCACAGAAGCAATGTGGCTTCTCCAGTGAAGATGTGTGCTTTGGCATTGCCTTCAGGAGTCAAATTAAAGGTTCTGTGTGTTATTAGGAACAGCTTTTTTATTAAACTCACTAATTTAAGATACAACAAATAAGCATAATCTGATGTGCTGATCAGTGACAAGTCAGCAAGGTCACTGAAGGTGTTACCAGCTGAGGAAATGTGTGTTTGCTGCTGCTGAGTCAAAACAAACAAAGGTTTTTTCTTTATTGCCTTAGAACTATTCTCCTAACTGTGAAGTGGGTCCAGTGCCAGATTCATTTGGTGTCTCATCTGCCTTTATATGTGAAGAAAACGTTGTAGGTCACAGGTTATCAATAACCTGCCCCAGTTTCAGATGGATTTGAGGGGACAGGACTTGGATGTACCAGTTCAGGAGAGGATTCATGGCCCGTGGGGAGCACTGTACTGGGAGTGCCAGAAGTGCTGCTACCAGGCACATTTTTTTCAAGTTCTCCCATTGCCTTGCCATGTCTTTGTGCAGGTTCCAGTACCACAGGAGCTGCAGAGCAATCCTGGCAGAGCAACTCCCACTGAAACACTTGCTGCCAGGAAACACTACTGCTGTGGAACTCCTGGAGTTGCTGCTATAGCTGTGTGTTTATAGCTCATGATCTGCTGATGGGGAGTGGTGATCTGTGGTTCTAGAGCTGGCTGAACCAGCTGAGCCATGATCCCTGGAGTCCAAGAATTTTTCTGTGGTCACAGAGTTCAGTATCTTCGGAGCATATCTCAGGCAGGAGATGTTGGCTGTCTTCCTGCTGAATACAAAGGCATAGGATGCTCCAAACTCAAGCTCCTTTAATTTTCTGACTGTAGATATCATGGAGCTGGAACTAGGGATTTCTTTTTTCATTTTCCTTTTCCCCCTCCTTTTTAATGTAAAATGGTTTAAAAAATCAGAAAGTACTTTTACAAATAGAAGCCCTTTACTTCTTTCTCCTGCTACTGTGATGATGAACACAATTAATTGTTCTTCTCACACTGGACATGAAGCTGAAACAAACATTAAATTCAGAGAAACTGTAGCTGGAACATGTAAGAACCAAAGTCATGCCGGTCTTTGGGATTCAGGTTTGGAAGGAGAAAGTGGGGACACTGGTCACAGCCTTGGCATTTCAGCCTCAAAGCTGTGTTCTTTTAGGGTCATTTTACTCAAATGATCATCAACTAGCATGTTAACAGCAGTTATTTGTATTTTCCAGGTTGCTTCTACCACTGATGGTCTGTTTTTCTCTACCTGGACACCCAGGAAAAGACAGCCCTGCTTCACTTCAGATTTGGTAAGTTCCCTTTGGGACAGGAAAACCCCAAAGCCTTAAACTGAAAACTCACACCTAGCCATGAACCTAAACCAGTCCAAATAAATGCTCTGAGGCAGCTGTCCACCTGTATCCTGATATCTCTGAAGAGTGGCAAAAGCATGGAATATCTTAGTTACAGCAGTCCAGTGAGTCTGTTTTACAGGATGAGCTTTGTGGTGTCTTGGTGCCTTTGCAGTTCCCACAGATCTGCTTAAAGATAATGCTGGTGTTAAAAAAGCACAACAACAACAAAAAACAAAGAAAAAAACCAAAAATGATGATGCACAGTACAGTGTTTATTCTGTCTATGTTTTATCAACATAAAAGCCCCTGAAAAAGGCCTGGAAATAGATATTTCTTTCCTGTTGGCAGCAGCAGTTGGGTTTGCCTCCTGATCCTTTGTTATCTGTTATTGAAGAGCACTGTGTAAAGGTGAGTGTTCACAAAACTGAAGAACTGGAGCTTGCACTTCATACACTGCACTGGTTTATACAACTTTTAGCTTCCCTACATGACTACTAGAAGTTTACATGTGTAATATTTAATGATTTGAGCTGCTGGAACCTCGTCTTCAAAGCTAAAGGGCGAAGCAAAACTGGTAAGTTGTTGTTGTTATTGTTGTTCTGTCAGCACTAAAGAAAGCTGTCATCACTTTTAGAGCTGGGAACTGCACTTTGCATGGTGACAAAGGCTGCTGGTGGTCAAAGAAATGGGACAATACTTTTGGGAAGAACTTGAAAATTCCAGAAGTGGAGTAGTGGTGTTTTTTTCAGGGTTTTCAGTGGAACTGTTCTCTTGCTATTCCCACTGCAAATCTGCCCCCTGCCTCCCTAAGCTAGGTACCTAATGGAATTTAATTACTGAACCAGTTTTTAGTTTTAAATCTTCAGTAATCAGGAAAAAATGTGAAGTGCTAGGTATGTTTTTGCCAAATGCATATGTTTGTGCTGAAAAATCCCAAAGGCAGGTGCTTTTGTGATTTTATTTTTCATCCTAATAATGAGTACAGCAGACCAGCAAGGTCAGGTATGAAAATATAAGTGCAGTGGGGAAATCCAAGCTTATATCACCATATTCCAAGCATTAAGGCATAGTGGAAGAAGGGATCCATATGTGTACAGACTGTGTATATTAGATAGAAACATAATTTTGCCAAAGCAGAATCATCTAAAGGGTTGGAAGTGATCTAAAGGAATGAAGAAGGGAATGCTTTCCCATAAAGTCTGCTGAAAATTTCCTCACATCTGTTGTCATGACAATAGGTGGCACCCTCATGCCAAGGAATATCATCGTGTTCAACTGCACTGGGCTTCCTCAGAGTTACCTACTGCAATTCCTTTAACCAAAATTATTGGGCTTGAAAGCAAAAGCAAGTCAGCAAGGCAGAATATTCATTAGGGAAAGGGGGGGGAAATAAAAATGTAAACTCCATTCTTACCGTTGATTTTAGTGTAAAATTAAACTACCAGTTTAGTATAAAACTAAACTGCTGCTCTGCTGAGGCCTTTGAGAATTTGGAGTGTGGGCCCATCCTGAGTGATGCACACAAACTGTGTCATCATGTCCTTTAGAGCTGAGGCTCTAACAAACCCTTTGGGGTCACTCCAGAGTGCAGGAGGAGCCAGGTGTGTGCTGTTTGATTTATTCCCCAAACCTTGGGGTGGATGGGATATCCAGGCAATCTGAAACGGGCACCTGTGCAAAATCAGGGCATCTGAAAAGAAAGGACTTCTCTCAGTAGAGGTTTTGTCACTTTTACTTCCAATGTGAGTCAAAACCTGGAAAAAAGTATTAACGGGACTTTGTCAAGCCACAGGCATTTTGGCTTGTGGTTTGGGTAAATGTTCAGGTCATTCCTTACTGTGCCCTGAACAGACCTGATTCACAGCTCCTCTGCTGAGACTGAGAGCAGGTCAGGGAGAGGCACAGAAATAAATACCTAAATAAAATACCACATATATAAAACACCTAAATGCACTGTAGAACAGTATTAGGAAGTGTGAAAGACACCTGCTTTTGTTGATTTTGCTGATATAATTTGGTATGAGAAGCTTTGCTAAGCATAAATTTTATGCCTTTTTTTTTTTTATTTTCATGCAAATGGACTTTAAAAATCTGATGGAATTCTGAGGACATAAATTGTCTTAGGCTTGCAGATGGCCCATAAAATTTGCAAAGCTTTGGCCATTTATAAGCTGGAATTGGATCAGAAAAAAGCTTCAGGATTCACTGAACTTTGCTAGTCTTGGCAATGTCTCAGTTACACTTTTGCTGGCATTTTGTTTCATCCTTACATTGCAAAAGTAACATCCTATGGTGGTAAAGCCAAACTGAAGGGGAAAAAGAATTGATGGAGTGAATGAGGTTCCATTCTAATTTGAGTCTCAACACAGCTGGTTCTCTTAGCTAAAATTTTGCTGAAGTAGCTGCGATGTTGTGGGGAAAATTAAAATTTCCACTGTTTCAGGGAATGTTATTTATCTGGACCTCGCTTCGTTTCCCTTTCACCATCTCATGCTGATTTTTGCAAAGGTTTTTTTTTGCAAAGCACTGTGATCCCTGGACAAATTGTATCCCTTGGGATAAATTCTGTCTCCTGGCTTTGGTGCCAAAATGGAATTTCTCAGTTGCTCCTCAGCAGCCCCAGGTCTGGTTGTACAGGTGGTTACAGAGCCAGTGGGACCAAGAGACTTTTGCAAGTCAGTGAAGTTGTCACGTTGCACTTAAGGGGTATTAAATGGAGATGCTTTCCCAGACACCTTCACATTCTCATCTTGGAATGACAAATATCCTCTTGCCACTGCTAAGTCTTTCTACTCCTTGGGTTTCACAGATGGGAAAACCCATGGGTAGAAAATGCTCTTGTAGTCTCTTGTAACACTCATATTTTGCAGCTTCCTATGAAAATACAAATCCTAAACCTGATAGTACATTGACTTATGTTTAAATATTTTTTTTTGCATTGGTAAATTCTGTTCATTATACCATAAAAACAGCTTAAGGAGCCATATATTTTTGGATTTTTACATTGCTATTAGGATAGGCAGAAGCCATTTCATGGCAACATGCACCTTGGGTTGGCAGAGAGGGAGGGAAAGGTTTGCCATCCCAAAACTCTCCCAGTGAGGCTGTCACTTCAGAGAAGTATGTTCTGCTTTTTTATGGGCAAATAATTGAAATGAAATAAGAAAAACTCAGTTCTCTTTTTATCTTTCGTGAAGTAACTGATTATTTTTTTGAGAGCATAAAAAGTTATTCATTCACAGTTTGTGAGACAAAGAGGAAAAAAATTACTCTGTATTTTGGGGGAACTGTGTGGAAAACCGCTTCCCTATTGCATTTTGCTTTCACAAATAGAGTTTTGTTTATCTGGCTTTAATTAGAGTATTTGACATATAAAACCCACTCCTATCTCACAGAAGCTGTCAGATTCCTGAAGAGCAGTGGTAAAACCTGAACACTGACTTTGGGCCTTTAAATTTATATTTAAATTTTAAATTTTGGGTCTTTAAATAACACTCTTCCTGAAGAAGCTCTCTCTCCATACCGATGCTGGACGAAAAGTGCACCACTCATGCACTTGCTTTAAATTCCCTGTACTTTCTTTGGCAGAAGGATGCCAACATGGTGGTGACAAAGTCATCAGCTTGTGGAATACTTTGCCATTTTAGTGAGTCACTTACTGTGTGGTCCAGGAACTTGTCCTGTTTCCACTGGAAAAACGAGCTTCTCCTGGCAGCAGATGCCAACTGAAGGCAGGGTGACTACAGCTCTGCCAGCTGCTGGTGATGAGGTGGAGGTTTAAGTTTAGAATTTGCTGGTCCTGAGTGAGAGAGAAATCGAGTCTGACTTTGCTTTATTCATTCCAAGAGTTCCCTGAGGCCGGTAATAAGACATGGCTAATCTGTCCTGGGAATGCTCTGATGGATGGACTGGAGCATCCCTCTGGGACCTGAACTGTATTTTGGCTTCCTTAGCTCCTGAACAGTATTAGTTTAGTTTGTTTACATACTGTGTCTGAAGCTAAATAGAAATGTATTTAGAATGCAGGTTTTAGCTCCCGTTTCACATCTCCTAATCCCATGTTCAGTGCCCAAGGGTGCAGTTCCTGTCTTGAAAAATCAAAAGAAGTTGAACAATGTTTTGTCCCACATCTCAGTCTTGGGTTGTGGCAATGAGCTGCAGCCCTTCAGAGCAGCAGGACTGTACTTTGGAGCCTCACTGGGAATGAGGAGGAGGATTCCAGTTCATCATGTGCTCTTTCTATCCCCAAGTGGAAACATTGTGCAAAAAGTGTCATCAAAGTGCCACCAGCCTTCCCTTCCTGTAAGCAGCAAGTCTCCAAAGGGACTCAGGAACTGCAGAGAACATGTTTAATTCTTAGAGGGAAGAGGCAACACTGGCTCTTTCCTATTTCTGGTCTCCCCTTGTGTAAAGACCAAGTTATATGGTGAGATTTCTGTGCTAAGTGTCCCTTACTGTGAGCTCCCAACAAAATCCTCCTGGGCAGCAATATTATTGGGAAACTCCTCGGAGGGAATAAGGAAATCAGGTTCAATATATGAGAGAGAACCAAAGGGGTTTATCTGTGCATGTTTCTGGGGTTCTCTTGTCACTGGCAGCAACCTAAAGGGGTAGAAAACCCTTTTGGTTTCATCTCTTCAGTTTTGTCAATGCAGCAGAATTCTTCCATTTTTTCCCTTTATCTTTTAAAAACCTGTAAGTGCATCATCAATTGCAGTTGCTATTAATGCATCCTATTATTTGCAATTTACCTCACCCTGGCTTTAATTAATGACTGATTTCAAGATTGCTCAGTACTGAGGGGTTCCTTGCCACAGGGGTGGCAAATCTGTACTGGAAGATTCCTTAACAAGGCTCAGCTTCCTCCCACATCCATCAGAATATCCAAAGGATAACAGAGATTAGTTGTGCACTCTTTGCTCTTGATGGGAGAGAATTTAAAATGTCTAGAGCATCCTGCATTGGCGCTGGCACTGTCCTCTGCCATTTTCATAGTTTTCATTCAAGATACATTGCTGAGATTTTTCACAATGTGTCACTTTTTAAATTTTGTCTTTCATATCTGAATATGGAGTAAGACATTAATTTTACTGGTTACCGTCAGAAGATTGTTCTAACCTACAGAGTCCAAAGTTTAGGATTTATAAATATTTGCAGAATTAAATCCATGGTGTATCAAGCACTGAAAGAACCCTCCTTCAAAGGAAAGAAAAGGCCTATTGACAGCTCATCTGTGCACACACAATGTATTAAATATCCTGCCTCGCTGATCGTTGGGTCAAACGTTGTATTATAAACCCCAAACAGATTGTGTGGTTTGCAGGGAGTTGCAAAACTCAATGAAGCACATTCAAAATACATTTTTGGTCTAATTCCATTTTCCAAATCCCTGTATTAAACATGAATATAATAGCCCAGGTTTCAGACCCGACAATGTTCTCCTTAGAAATCGGAGTCTTAGTTTTCATAAGAGTTTCCACGAGTTGCTCAGAGCACACGGAGGTGGGTGTGGGTAGGTGGATCCTGGCCTTCATGGAGCATGGAGGGCTCAGGGAATTCAGAGCACTGTGAAAGGTTAGAGGTGATGTCCAGGTTTGCAACCTTCACTACAGATTTCTCAAGCTGAGTGTCTCAGCTGGGGGCTCACATTTACATCCCAGGCTCCAGGTATGTAAAATATTTTTCCAGACGTAGCTCTTGGTGTCTCATTTGTTGATGCCATGGAAGATGTCACTCATTTGGATCTCCCACTTCTGTTACCTCCACCTTTACCAGCAAATGGTTAAATAAGGCACAGTAGGCTCACTAATCTTCAGACATTCCAAGTCCCTTCATGCCTCTGACATTTCCAAGGACTTGTGGGGACACAACAGTTGGATTGACCACTAAAATGTGCTGGTTTATTGGACATGGGCACACAGATAAGGTTTTGGTCAAAGTGGTTAACAAGGACCAAAGTGACATGCTGTTCTGGAAGTTTGGGGAGTGCTAGGGAGCTTTGGGCTCAGCTGGAACTCTGGGATGTCATTACTGTGCTTTTGGAGGCTTTCAGAGTAAGGTTAAAAGGTGAAAGAAAGAAATCCCTGAGCTGCAGAATACACATATTTCTCCTGCACAGATCTTTGGAGAAGTCCCCCACCAAGCTGACACTAACCCTGACAGCCAGATGTGCAACTGGGATCAGAGCAGCAACCAAAATAGACTGTGGTTTACAACTGCTTGCAACAATAAACAAAGCATATCAAAGGATCCCCCAAAACACACTTTCTCTGGAGAAACCTACATGGTTTTATTATTCTGGTCTCCAGCTTTAAAGCATTTTTGTCATTTTTTGTAGAAGGAGAGCTAAATAGTTGCAGATTCCAACCAGGGACAATTGTCAGGGACTGGACTGGGCTGACTGGTCAACCACATCCATCCCAAAGAGCCCGTGCACAGTCAGCAAAAGCTTCCTTAAGGAGGGGGTTACTTGCCAAAATCTACTTTCTGAAATTTGTGATGCATTTTTATAGGGGCATTACTTATATGAGGCTCTCCCCGCTGCCCCATGCAAATGGCTACAAATGCCATTTTTTGCAGCTGCAGTTGGACTGTGCAATATTCCCAGTCTTTCCCAAAACTGCTGGTGAGTTCTGTGGTTATAACAGGATGAATGGGAGTGTCCATCTCCTCCGAGCAGACATTAATTGCTTAGACACAAATTATCACATTAGGGATGACAAAATGCCACAAGAGGTCTTTGAGACACATTACAATATGTGAGCATATAAAATCTCTCCTTATAGATTTTCATTGGAAGTGTTGCCCTGCAGAAAAATTAATTCAGCTTTGCAAAGTGATCTGGAAGAACAAACCTGGGGAAGGGAAAGTGAGAAAAGCAGTTTTAATATGAAAACAAGTGAAGCTTCTGTTTCAAAGTGGCTTTTTTTCCTGAATCTATTTTAAATCTTTAGCATTCTTTTAACCTCCAGATTTCTATAAAGTTGAAAGATGCCTTGTTCTGCAAGGCTGGTATCACCTTACTAGGAAAGCCATGGAGGAGGGCTCATAATGTCTTCTATTATACAGCTCTATCTCTACTTCATGTTGACATGAAATTCTTCACTTAAGTTCTGGCAATAAAATTACAGAAACTTACTCTCTAAATTGTTTCAGCTGATCAAGCAAAATTTGGAATTCTCTCTATGTCCTGAAACTTCAGAAAGTTAATAGTTGTGTTATCCTGACTCAGTCAAACTCCTGTCACTTTCCTGGAATCTTTGTGGGCTGAAATACTTGGGTATTTTTACTTTTGCAGACATCTGCACTCTCCCGTGGAATTAAACGTGAGAAAATCGTCGTTGTATTTTATTACTGCAGAAAGAACAGACAAAATAATTGTTCTTGGATTAATTTCTTCTATTCTGGCCCTCCCCTTTTCACCTTGGTGGATTACTTTTGCAGAGTTCTGGATTGTCCTGAATCAAGCTGGGAAGAATCATCAGGCAACAAAATATATGGGTGATATTTTGCCCCTTGCATGCCAGACCTCCAGATTTCAAATGGCTGTGCACAATGTCAGCGTTTCATTGCTTCTCAGAGGTCACAATTTAGGAAGCCAATTGTTAAGGAAGGATCCCAGGAAAGGAATTCCTGCAAAGAAATGACAGTAGCAGCCTCTGTCTCAGGTGGATGTTACTCCAGACAGCCAAGTGGAACCTGCTCCTCTTGAACAGGAAGATGAAGCTGTCTAAGACGGTGAAATGCAGGAAAAAAGCATGTTTATTGTGACTGCTCTAGGTAAGCCAGTAGCTGTCCCACTGTGGTACTCTTTTCCCAGTATTCCTGACAGACTGTGGAGTTGTCAATGAATGGAAGCAGGCTGGAAGCAGGAGTGCTTTCCTAACTCACTGCCCAGGCTTTCCATGCTGCAGCAGATGAGCTCTTGTGGTCATGGCATTAAAATATTGCAATCTTTGTTTTGAAACAATGACACAGAAATGTTTGCAATGACTCCTTGTGCAGTGGTTTGGGATGTAGCTCATGTCTGGAAACCACAGTTTCTAGATTGCAGGACAGCTCATGGCTTGGGAATTTCCAAAGTAACTATTAACTGGAATGTTGGTTTATATAACTGTGTCTGTGTGAGTTCAAGGTTTGTCCCCTTGCAGGTGGCAGTGGTGCTGGGCAGGGAAGGGGAACAGGAGGAAACCTCTTCCCATTCATTTTGCGTGGGTGCGGTGGAAATCCAAATTTTGACTCTAACCCACCATGTCTGGAATTAATCTCTCTGGCAAACCAAGTACAGTCATGGCAAGAAATGATATTTGCTGTGCTGAAGCCTTTCCTATGGGGCCGATCCAGCTCCTTATGAGGTCAGTGGAAAAGCCTTTGTAGGCTTCACCAGGTGAAGGGGGCTCTGTAGGTTCTTCAGTCTTACATGGATGCTGAGGACATCATGGGCTGCAAGAAAACAGGTCCATTCCCCCAAACCCTCACCCAGAACAGTCTGAGCTGACTGTCCAGACACTGTGGAGTGAGGAAAATCCTTAGGAAGGAATGACAGGCAAGAGACCGTTCAGAACATGATTTGTTTGTTCGTTTTGCCTCTCTCCAAGAATGAAGGTGAAAGGTTCTTCAAGCACTCAAAGCTGGGTGCTCTTCTGCTTTCATTGCCACTTTTTTATCCTGCCAGGAGGGGTGTCTGTTGCAGATTTGGTGCCTCGGGAATGCGACAGGAAAGTTGGGAACAGGCTCAGCACTGTGGCACACTCAGATCAGTGGAGTGGAATGAACTTGAGGAGGAGCTGCTTCCAGGGCACCAAACACAGGAACCTGGGGAGGTCTCACCTCTGGACAAACACAACAGGATGAGAATGGTTAACCTGAATTTTTCTAAAATTGTCTTTCCAGGCTCTCAAAATAGCAATAGCAGCCTAAATATTAAGAAATAGAAACCCATAGTATTAGCACTGAATTATTTTCATTTGCCTTCTCAACCATTTCACTTGATGTTTTAATCCTTTTGGAACTGGATGCACTTAAGGTCCCTCATAAGAGGAACACTTGGCTTTCTCCAGTGCCTAATTAGAGCTTTTGCCTTTAGTTCCCAATGACTTTTTTTTTAATTTGTCCTCCTATCATAACTAGAAGTCTTTGCTTTTGAGGTGAAGGGTCTGATTGCAGTTTAGTGTCTTTGACTGGCAGAGCCAAATCTTTTCAGCGAGGACTACAAATATTGCAGGATTCCTAACACGGTGGTGAGAAATGTAGATGGGAAAGTGGTCCACATGAAGTCAAATGAAAGCTAATGGACCCTGCTGGAGAAAATTAGAGCTGCATTCATGGCTGAGACCCTCCTGTCAGGAAATGTGGTGACACGTTTTCTTCATAAGCACAAGTTAGCAGAGTTTACAGCAACCTGGGCCTGTCCGAGAGATTTTCCAGAGCTGAGCTGCTGCTCAGAGTCTGAATCTAAAGATTAATGGACAAAGAGGGACAACAATCTTTCCTTCTGAGGAGATCTTGGATTACTCTGTAAAGTGCAGAACTGTGTTAATACCTTCAGTGTAAGAAAACAAAATGAATAAAAGGGTTTGAAGATGGATTTTATCCCGACAAGTGAGTGATGCATTTTAATGCACCATAAACATGTAACCCTCACCTCTTCTGCATTACAAGGTACCATTAACATATTGTTTTGTTTTCAGTTTACCTCCCACCTTCCAACTGTTGTTCTGTTTTCCATTACTGCAACTTGCAGTGTAACAACAGAATCATTGAATCATATGAGAAGGGTCCAGCAAATCTTATTTGTTCCACCAAAATTCCTTCCATGTGTTGAAGCTTCCTTTTTTTCTTTTGCTAATTTTTGTCATGTGCTTAATTTTAGTCATTTCTCCCACACATTGGAGGCCAGCATCCTTCCCTCACCACTGACAGGTTTTGTGGCCTTACAGGGAGTAACCAAAGCTTGTTGGACTTACCACATCCTTGGAGGAATGTAACCATGTGCAGAACTAAAAGCTGCCCTCAAAAAGAGGGGAGAGGAGAAGAGCAAAGCAGAATAAGAGAAAAATAGGGCTTGGATGGGAGAATGTAAATGGTGGTTCAAATTAGAGTTGCTAAATTATGTGAGCAGAAAACAAGACCAAGCTAGACCTCTAGCACTGGAGGAACGTGGAATTTCAAAATGGCCGAGACATAAAAGCAATTAATGGGATTCAAATGAGGGAAAATGCTGCACCTCCAAGGTAAACTGAGCAAACTGCTGTGGGAGAGTGCAAGGCAGTGTGGGATTTAGAGCATGTTTCTGCTCTAGGGCCTTTGAAGTCTCTCATCTAGAGCTCAGGATCATACAGGGTTTCCTCAGGAGCTACTGTGCACTTCATTCGCTCATATGTGTTTGGGGGCAGATTTCCAAACTTTGAGTGCCTCTTTCCTTTGGGAAAGGATAATTTGGGTCATTGGTCTTTGAAGAACTTTTTCCAACAAGGGTTTTGATTTGCTCAAGGAAAGCGAATGGGAATTCTATTAGAAGCAAATGCAAGGCAGAGACATCTACTACTGCCCTTTAACTGCTGGAGACTTTGCTCTTGTGTGTTTTATTCATCTCATAAAAACCAGCTTAGAACCTTGTAAAAAAAATATATCACAGAAAAGATGTGAGACTTAGCACAAATATATACCACACACATAGGGTAGGCTTTTCTTTGCATGTATCCAATAAACTTTCCTTTTTTTTTATGTTGTTTTTTGCCAACTTCCCATTGTTTCCTCATATATGAATTTCCCTTGGCTTGGGCTCCACTACCCCCATTGTTGTTGTAGCTTTTTTCTCTCTCTCTACAAATTTATAGCTACCCCATAAAAGAAAAGAGAGTGAGGATACACTTTATTAGCAGAGCCAAAGTATGTAAATGTTTACGAGAAGTGATGCTTACATTAATCTTAAGTAAACTGTAAGAACATATAAAACTTAAATGCTTCATACTTTGTGGACACAACATTTTGGTACAGGATTAGACCTTTTGCTAGCCAAAATGTGAAGGATTAGGGAGCTGGAGCTGAGATCCAGTGCCGTCCCCTGTAAGTTTAGAATATGGATGGTTTTTAAAACACTGTTTGCAGAAGTATTTGAGAATGTTTGGGTGATATTTACAGCCAGGCCCCAGAGGGATCTGTGCATTCTTCCACTGGGTCAAAGGCCTGGATTTGGGGAGGTGGAGGACTCAGTGGGCTCCTCACAGCCAGTCATCCATCAGTACAACCCCTGCCACAGTTGCCTCTGCAGTTGCTGTTCCTCATTCATATCCTCACTGGAGAAGCCAAAGGCTCTGGAATGTGGATGCTGGAGCATGGTCTAAATTATCTGTCTCTTGCAAAGCAGAAGTTTGCTTTTCAACACAGCCTTTAATTGCACAGAAGAAGTTAGGCAGAGTATTTGCACCAGCATGCTACTTATTATCAACATGGTTTTCATTTGAGGACTTTTTTTTTTTTTAAAATCTGTTTGAGAGTACTCTCCTTTTCTAAGATGTTGGACTTTATTTTCTTAATCTTAGAATCACTCAGGTTTCCTGTAGAGGAATAATTTATCCATGAGCCTCCTCTATCTATTTTATTGTGCTGTTTCTCATATGAGATGAATTTGTGGTGCTGCCTTTTAGTACAGGTGAAAGCTTCCAAGGGTCAGAAAACCCCATGAAAATCACTCTTTTGGTGTACTGGGTATTCACTGGTCTTTAAAAATCAGACTTGTAACCTCTTCTGGGGGCAATAGCTACAGCTAGACTAAAATATTCTAGAAAAAAATGATAATTTTGACCAATAAGTCTACATTGCCATTCTTTGAAAGCCCTGCAGCATCTTCTGTAAGTTGATTTTTCTTTTCTGTTTCATAATAGGAAATCTGGAGTTCTGCTTCTACATGTAGAAATGGGTATTTAAAAAGAAAAGTGCATTTCTTCCTTCTCTCACCTGTGTGAGCATGACTATGCATTTCCCCAAAACACAAATCAATCCCAGTGAGTTTTTGGAGGAAGTTGGTAAACTGTGACTTTTCAAAAGCCTTTATTGTAATTTCTTCAGAAGTCATGATTTCAACAGCAACTTCGTGGGCACTTTGAACACACTGCTGATGTTGTTGGGAGATCTGTAAAATATATCTCCATCTCATGACAGCTTCCAGGTATCTGAAATTCCTCTTGGAATGAAGACAAGTCCATGCAAACCAAAGGCTCTTTCACCAAAAGCAACAACTGGTGTTTCAAATTGAAAAACTGAAGTTTTTGACCAAACTCTTTTTTTTTTTTTTCCTCAAAGAGACTAGAGAGCCCTCCTTCATGTCAGGAACATTGCTGTCAAAATCTCTTCTTGGGGAACATTTAACTGCATTCTTTCATGAAGAAAAGCTCTGTGAAAAATACTCTGGCCATCCCCTACAAATGTTTCACAAACATTTTTGAAGCATCTCATTTGGATTTGCACTCTCTTCTGGCAGGATTATGTGTCTGAAATGTGTTGTTATTCCCTTGGACAGTTACTGTTTCTCTGTTGAGATTGAAATGGGACCATCTTGTCCCTCTTTTGTGCATCTTCTCACCTCCTTCAACCCAAGACTTTCTCCAGTGCCACCAAGGAAGTCTCTCCAATGAAACCTTTCTGTCTCTACCCTTTGCAATTTCCTTGTTCTGCTGACTTCCCACACTTTTCCATCGTACTGACCATTCCTTACTTGGCATTTTTTCTCTGTTCTAAATGCAACCAAGGAAAACTTGGTTTTATTGAAGCTGCACTTGGAAATCTCCGTTCCTTAAGTAGGTTTGATACTGGTTTACAGTCAGACCAAAGAAAAAGGACTTCACAAATGTCCACTAATAATATTTCCTTTTCACTGGGCTCCAGCTGTAGTTGTGTCTCTTTTACAGCCTGTTTCTCTTTGGTGGTCTTAAACCCAGAAGACTCCTTCCAGAGCTCTGCTGCTCATGCCAGATGCCTGCAGTGAAATTCAAGGGTGGTAGGAATGGGCTCCAGCCATTATACGACCACAAAAATCTCCCGATGATTCAGAAATTTCATTTAAACAATAAAACGCAGGGTACAGATAACAGAGAAAAGAAGGGGGGAAAAAAATAAGATGCAAGTGTGTCTCCTTTACATTTCCTAGCTGACATCTGGTGTAACTAAAGATTTCATTAGTGCAGCTGTTGTCTTGCACTCTCTGCTTTATACTTGGTTCTTCCTATGAAAAAGTAATTCACTAAATATGGGCTGAGTGTATTAAATGTCCTGTTCTTAAGATTCTTGGGTGACTGGGGGGGATGCTCTCACTTTATAGATCAGGCTATTATCTGGCTAGAGCTTTATAGGATATCTAGCAAAAAAAGGGATAGTGGTGAAGTTACTTGAGTCAGCAGCTGGGGGAAAAAAGGAATAAAATATTGGAACATTTCTTTTTATATGCTTGGCAATAAAACTGAGACCAAAGGCCAAACTAGCAGCTGCTCGTTCTTGCTGAGATGGAGATGTTTCTTGAGGGGGATCCTGAGTCCCATTTTCCCCTTGTGACACCAACACTGCTCCACTGATTCCAGCAGAGGAGATGTCTGACCTTGTGCCTTTTCATCAGTGATTGTGTGGCCACAGAAAGACAAGAACTGCTCCTGGAGAGCAGCAATTCTCTCCTGAGTGCTTCTGATGTGCCAAATTTCGCTGCCGGTGCCCGTGATACCAACTCTCATTTCCAACTCCATCATAATCGAAATGGGAGACTTACCCCAGATCAGATCCAGGTGACCTGTCAGAGGGGTGGGTCTGCTGCACAAACTAACAGGAGGAAGGGAACCAGCTCGAAGGTTTCTCTCCTCCCAGCTTTTTGGGTGCACATCTGTTGACATGAAAGTCTCCAGGGTGGGAAAGGGAAAATGAAGCTCAGGAAAACTGTAGAAAATGTAGGGCAGTAACTGGACGATGCTGCATTGCACAGGCAGTGAAGGAGGCAGGTCTGGGCATATAAAGGGTCAGCTTTTTCTACATTAGGAGAGTCACTTTGGTCTTTCGAGTCTTCTGCCAACTCTGCCCCTTTCTTTGCTGTTCCTGTTTCAGGTGTGGCTGTTAAAGCCTCTCTGGTGGCATTTTTCAAGGAGAAGTAGCTCAGTGTGTGTCCCAGTGTCAGCTGAGAGCAAGATGTCCTAAATCACTTGTCATGACTGTTCACAGCTGCCAACAAATATTTGGACACACAAAGAAGTTGTAATGGAGTGGTACAAACCTGCAGAATGAGCTGGCATCTCACCAGGAATCTTGACCCAAAATTTAGGTCAAATGCCACTTAATTGCCTACATCCTTCTTCTGGCTCTAGCCTTGGTCCCCCTGTTCCAGCTGAATTGGTTGTGTTCCTTTGAAAAGCCAAGCTGAAGACTCTTAAAAGGCTTGGAATGTTTTGCCTTTATGGGGGAAAAAAAAAAGTAATAATCTGGATCCTAACTTTGAGCTTTGTGTACTGTGATCAAGAATGTTATCACATAATAATTCAGGGAAATTATCTCCACTCAAAGCATCTTCAACTGACCACAGATATGTTCTATCACATTCTTTGATACATCTTTAATGTGTTAGTGGACTTTTAAATCCCATTCCATTTTTGTGCCTTTCCCCTTGGCCTGTCATGAGGTTGTTTTTGTCTAATCTTATTCTTCAGCTAACAAACAAAGTTATAAGAACAAGATTGTTAAAATTATTTGCTGTTGGGAAGTAATTTTAAAGCAATTTTTAACAACTGTTTTAAAACAGGCAAAAAATTTATGGGGAAAAAATCCACACACACAATAATGCTGGGCTTTAGTTTATATTCCTTATTCAATTGAAAATGCCATTGATGTCACTGAGATTTTTGCAGGAGTGAGAACACAGAGCATCAAACTTTGATTCTTTTAAATATGGCTTTGTACTGCATTGACAGGAATGTGTCTTTGATATTTAGGTTCTGATGAAACTGTAACAACTGGCAGCAATGTAATTGAGGATAAAACAGGGTGACATAAAGGGGAGAGAGCTTATGTCTGTTTTCCTTATCCTTAAAACCTCAGTGCTAATGAAAAAAACCAGCTGATTAAAAAACCAGCAAATTAAAAAAAACAGCTGAAAAAAACCCCTAATCAATCGAGGACAAGGCAGGGATTTTGGAAGAAAATATAATATGGAAATGCTGATTTTTCACCTAGACAGAACAGCTTCCAAGATAAAAGACTGTTTCAATCAGTTTCTGATTTTTACACTCAATTTTGAGCAAAACCAGCAAGAAGTTGCACTTTTGGCATCTTTTACATGAAAGATTTTGCTTTCCAGAGCTTTGTGGTGCAAATGCCTGTTAAAACCAAAGGATAAAAGGTTGACACTGAAATATCACATATCCTATAGAAGTTCTTTGAGTGAAAATTGTGGAGAACCTTCACATTCACTCAGGTCTAGGAAGGAGCAAATGGAGAAATGGAAGCCGTGTTATCAATAGATGGCAACAAGTTGTATCTTGCTGCCATAATTGTTCCCATTCTACAGATGGAAAAATGGAGGCTAAAGAGGAAAAATAATACTTTTTCCTAATGCCTAAAGGAGTACAAGCCAAAAGGTGTGTCAGCAGGTGCATGTTCTTCGTGCTGTACCCTGACCATGTTCTGTATAACTGCTCAGAGAGGCTGTAATTGGGCCCAGCTCTTGGAGCAAAGGCAGGTGGGTTTGTATCTGCTTGTCCAAATGTAGGTAGAATTGTCCTGTGGAAGCAGCACTGTCACCCCCAGGAGTGGGTGTCTTTTCCAAGCTGGTGCTTATCTTTGAACTGTTGATATTTCTAGAATGGTGCATTTGCTTGGGAGAAAAAACAGAGATGAGAGTTGCAACTTAACCCCGATTTGTTTAGACCATGGAATAAGATCGACTGCAGGGTGACTTCTGGAAGTCATCTGGTCTAATCTCCTGCTCAGAGCAGCTCAGCTTCCAAGTGGGATCTATTTCAGAGGAGGTTGCTCAGGAACCAGGCAGTGATTTGTGGGATTTTGTGATGTTTTGGGTAGATTTGTGCTCCAGCTCTGTGCTCTGGGAGAGAAGCCATTTCACAACAAACGAGTGGGACCAAGTGCCCTCTAGAGCATCTCCTCATCTTTTCTCCAGGCTCTGAAACTGTGCCCTCCTGTTCAGGCTGGCCATCCTCAACTGCCTTGACCTGACTGAAGAGATGCTCTGACAGTGATTCCAGGAATGAGACGGATCCCTGGGGAAGGTGGTTGTCCACAACGCCCTGTGACCTCTGGCTGTGGTTGCAGCTGCAGTGTCGGAGCGGGGTGTGAGTTGCAGAGCTCGTGCTTGTGGAACAATCTGCTCCTGCAGGCCTGGCAAGGGATGGGCATTTGGCACCGAGGCACCATGTGGAGATGATAACTGGCTCCTGGGGAACCATGCAGGGCTGTGCCAGCATCTGCATTGCCTTGAGAAGAGTCTCAGGGAGCCTGGGAGGGGCGAGACAATTTTTCATTTGCCCCTGGCTGTGCCAGTCTCTGCTGGGGGGCCCAACAGGCTCGTGGCATCTGTGCTGACAGCTGCAGGAGCCCTGGGGCTACCTGAGCAGCTGCCCCTCCTGCCACCTCCCACTCGCAGGGGAGGCCAGCAGGGACTAGTAAGGAGCAGATGCAGCCCAGAGCTGGATGCAGGAACGGGAAGGCTGTGGGGAAGCAATCCACCAGGAGTCCAGGATGTGGGTTTGTGTGTTGGCATGGAGGGGTTATCTATTGCAAAGAGCCTCTGCAGGGACTGCTGCTGTGGAGATCAGGCCATGCCCCTGTGACTGTGGTGGAGCTAAAATAGAGGAGCTGAATATTTTCCTGTTAGAAATGTCCTAGAGGTGTAGTTTAGTCTGTGGAGATAACAATGTAAGAATTCAGAGCCAATTGCTGGCAGAAGGGAAGTGGATGTGGCCCAAAGCATTCAGAGTTTCTTCTTGGGCAGAAAACTCACACTTTCAGTGATCTTGAGACTGGAAGTAAGGGACAGCAGGCACTAAATGCAAATTGGATAATTATCTGTCTGTAGCCTCTGACAAAGATCAGGGCAAAAAAATTAACTCACGAAACACTGAATGGCAATGGCGAGAGAAGAGAAGAGAAGAGAAGAGAAGAGAAGAGAAGAGAAGAGAAGAGAAGAGAAGAGAAGAGAAGAGAAGAGAAGAGAAGAGAAGAGAAGAGAAGAGAAGAGAAGCGAAGAGAAGAGAAGAGAAGAGAAGAGAAGAGAAGAGAAGAGAAGAGAAGAGAAGAGAAGAGAAGAGAAGAGAAGAGAAGAGAAGAGAAGAGAAGAGAAAGAGAAAGAGAAAAAGAAAAAGCCAAATTTCCCTCCTTTCTTGCATCTGGAAGCATCTGCCACAAAGCTGTCAAAACCTGGTAAGGGTGGAGCATCTTGTGAAACACGTGATACTGTTCTTTGGTGGGATGGGATCATGTTTTCACAGGGTTATGTGAAGTATATCCTGCATTTTTCATGTGAAATCTTTGGCTTGGAGCTATTTAGGTCACCATGAAGAGCTAACGAAAAATAGTGAAGTCTAATCAGTGTCACTGGTTATGCCAGGAGATTGTCCTGCTAGAATGTGTGTTCCATGGAAATGGCTGGGACATCTATGACTGAAGGATAAATACTCAGGAGTCTTCTGCCTGGGAAAATGGCATCATCAGAGTATGTGAAAATTGAAATAAGTGTGTTAAAGATTTCACTTTGGAAAAACTCGCCCACTTCTTACCAGCCACGGGTGGGACACTCACTGAGCAAAAATGAAATTAAATCTATTCAAAATTTCCGTGTCATCCAGGTTCAAAGTACCAGGGAGGGATAATCTTCACAGTAGAGATGAAAAATAAATGATTAATAGGAGCTTGGAAATAATTTATTTGGAAGGCTGTGAGCCCAGCCCAGATTTTGATAGGAAGGAACATTAGCTTCTCAGCATGCAAGTGGGTGTGTAAAGGAAAGAATCCTTCGAAAAATAGTCCTGGGACTTACAGCAGAGACCAGAAGTTATTTCTGAAGCTGGGTCAGTCTCTAGTAGAAAGGCAGTTTCCAGGCTGGATGCTGGAAGGGCCTGGATTCCTGGTTCTGAGGGATGAGTTGGTACTGGGATTCCTTGTGAGTTACACAGAAACAGCACTTGGGCAGTGTCAGGAACAGAGGCCAAGATGAGATGACATTATTTTGGGAATGCCCAAATCCGATCCATGTAAAGCTGCTCTGGCAGAAGGAGCCTCTTGGCCTGAGGACAGATCCAGCAGCTGTGTTTGGACTCTGCCCTTTGGAAGGGATGGGGCTGTGAGGGAAAGGTAGAGAGGGAGGGTTGAGGAGAACAGTTGTGCTATCCAGAGTATCACTGTGTTATCCAGGACATCACCTGGATATCCTGGTGCCAGGCTTTGCTCCTCCCACATTTACATCCTGCTTTGCACGTGGAACCTCAGCTTCTCCTCGAGGCACCACAGAAATGGGGTGGTGAGGTCCTGCCGGGGGGCTTTGGAGGAGATGGACAGGGGGGCTGTGCAGATGAGATTAGTTTTTGACTGTTAAACAAGGAAATCTCATTGCTTGTTCCACAACTGAAAAACAACCTCAGGAAAGGGTTTGTCCATGGGGGAAGGAAGAATCATTTGCAAGAAGGGAGGAAGGTCTAAGGAAGGTCCCCAGTGTGGATATGAAGGTAGTCAGCTTGCTGACCTTGGGGGATATCTTTAGCTGGGAGAAGCTGAATAAGGAAGACCCTTTCTGCACATCCAGTTTTGGCCAAGCCTGTGTTTTTCTAGACCTTTTCCCTGTGCCCTCTATAAACAGAAATGGTCCTCATCTCAGCTGGAGGGAATGCTGATCAGGGGGCAGGTTAATACCCTGGAATTCCAGCACAGTGGTTCCTGGAGCTGAACCACCCTCAAAGCTCAAGTGATTTTGGTGTCCTTTTGCTCCTTTATTTTAACACAGATGAATTTCCTATTCCAGCTGTGGAACTGTCAGTGTGTATGGCAGGCACAGGGCGAGGTGGAGGGGACCCTGACAGATACAGTCTGCTGTGTGGAGATTCTGGGAATGGTTCTCCTTCACTGAATCCCAATGAAAAAGCATCTGGTTAGGGATGCACAGCATGGACTGATCAAACCTTCCCCGGGCTTTTTAACAAAGGAAACCTTTACACAAAGTGTTGTAGGTAATCCAGGATGAAAATCTGTGAGAAGTACGTGCTGACTCCTCAGGATGTTCAGGCAGGGGAGTACAGAGAGACAAGCAGCTTCTGCAGCTGTTAATAAATAAGTAACTGGGAAAGCATATTGTTTACTATAAAAGAAATGAACCAATTACAAAGGCTCTGACCTGCACCTTTGCCTCTCTCCTCTGCAGCCCTCTGGAGCTGTCCAGCAGAAGTCACAAAGGTGCTTTGTGGCAGTGTCTGGTAGGAGGACAATCCTCCAGCTGATCCCAGCCAAGCACCCAGGAGGAAGGCCTGGCATACCTCTGCTTAGACAATCATTTATCTTCCGTGACAGCTGACAAAAAGAGCTCAGCAGCTTTCCTCAGAATTCCCATCTTGAAGAAATCCTGACAAGCTGTTGTTTGTCTCGGTTCCAAATCCGAATGAAAAGATAATATAATGGAAGGTTTTTTGTGGGTTGAAAAGCTCAGAGGAGTTTTCACGAGAAATAACTCTTTGGCAGAGCGAGGCAGTTTAGTCAAACCCGCTCTGTCCTTCCACACACTGTGCACAAGTCATGGAGAGCTGTGGTTTCAGGGCTGTTAACTTATTATTTTGCTTTTCAAGTCATGGTCTTGATTTTGTTGATGTGTCTTTTCATGCCAATCATTTCCACCTTTGACCCCATTTCCAAACAGAAGTGTTGTTGGTCTGCAATTTTCTTATGAGCTTGGCACAAATCAAGACTGGATACTTTATTGACAATACAAAAAGTGTTCTTAAACACATGAAATGAAGTTAGACCAATAGCACTTTGCCTTTTGCTTCTGGTATTAAAACAAATTAATGCAATCCCTCCTGTAGCTTTGTACTAAAACAATAAATGAGGCCAGAAAAGACAATCCAGACCAAATCCTTCCCCATCAGAAAATGGGATTTTGTTAAAACAGAAATAAATCTCTGCATCTGTTTTGTGGCATTGTCCCATGGGACTCATAGTTCCAAGCCTCTCCTGTTTTATTCTCTCCCCCAGGACCTGAATGGTTCTGAATTACACTGCAGGGGCTGCTCTGATACTGCTCTGCTTCATGAGTGATGAAGTCTGGCAAGAAAAGCAGGTTTTAGCAATGCAGATGCTGTGAGACACCCAGAGCTATTCACCTTCAGCCACAGAAGGGGTTGATTTACTCACCAAGATGGAGGCTGACATCCAAAAAAGTAATTTTTTTTCCTGGTGAGAATTTGGTGGCAATCAATGTTTTCCTTCAGAACAATAAGAATGTGATCACTGCTTATTTTTCAATGGGAAAAATAATTCTTTGGGGTGGTTTCAAGCCTTGAAGCCTTCCAGAGTTTACCTTTTACTCTTCATTCCTCAACATGCCTGTTTTCTGTATGGACGTGATGGAATTCTTGATACCAGGCAAGGTGCTGGACATAGCATGACTCCTCTTGAGCTTCCTTTCTTCTAGGATGTTTGCAGGCTTGGCTCAGTATTGAACCTATTTAGAAAGTGGTTTCGTGGCTTGGACATGTGATTGGGTGATATTGCTAATTTCATACGTGCTATAAGGGGGACAGGGAAATAATTGCCTGCTCTGTTATTTCTTGAGGCGTTGGAAATGAAGTGGCTTTGACTTCTGCCTAAAATAGCTCAGACCTGGTTTCCCAAAATGCTGTTAAAACATCAAAATGCCTCTGTTAGAATCAGTATTTCAGAATGCTCACATGAAGGCAACCTGTGGGTAACCAGTTTTAAGTACATAAGGTGTGAGCAGTTTCTGAAGGAAGATGAGTAACTTAAATATCACCGTGCTCCTTATTCTGAGCTGTTATCAAATTCTTCTCAGTTGTGGTTTCTGTGGAAAGCTGATTTTCTCCATCCCCCGCTCCCAGAAGTTTCTATTTTCATTCACCGTAAGAAAATAAACTCACTGGAAGTATATATAAACATTTGCTTCAAGCTACTCCAGTAGAACCCAATCCAACATGTACAGAAGTCTTTCCAGTGACTGCAGTTTGATCACTTCCATTCAGTCCTGTAGTGACTGACAGTTTAGTTTAAAAAAAAAAAAAAAGGAACAAGAAGGAGGCTTTGGTGAAAAATAACATTTGGTATTTGCAAACTGAATCCAAGTGGGGCTGGTTTTGTGCTGGGTTGCACAGTTGTGTTGCCTGTTGTACTTTTAGCAGTTCACAAATGCTGATCTGCGGCGAACCCATTTGATCTTTCGCTCCTGATGCTTATTAATTACACACCTATGAAAATTCTTCACAAGAATGGTTTAACTTAAATGATTCCTAGGGAATTACTGCTTTCTCTGACTCTATCAGGTACTTGCTGTTCTGCAAGTGCAAATGCAAAGGCAGCTGAAAAAACCCCCATACGATAAAAGCAGTTCTGAAGAGTCCTGGTTGGGGCTGCTGGGTTCAGAGGGCACAACTCTTCCCTCCCTGGCACTGTGTAATTCAGGGCCACATGGCATGATCCTGGTTCTGAGTTAGTGCAATAAAAAACCAGATCAGACTCCTCAGCTGTGGAAGGAGGCCATGCTCATACTTTGATTTGTAACCTCACACCAGCATGCGCTTAATGAGCACTTCTGAATTTCTGTGACATATTTGTGCAATGATTTGAATGTGGCACCAAGAGGAGCAAACTGCACAAGGAGTTATTAGAATTATCAGCAGACTTGCCCTCCATCCCAGGATAACCAAATCCCACATGTCCCCGTGGGATGAGATCCCTCAGCCCCTCATTTCATGCTCTTCAGCTGGAGCCTGAGCAGGATTCTGTGCTGCAGCTTGTGGGCAGGGGAGCACCAAGGTGCCCCTTGAGGTGCCAGCTGTGCTTGGTGTGCAGATTGTCACTTCAGCAAAGGCCCAAGGAGCTGCAAAGGACACCAGTATGACTTCTCCAATTCCATTAGACATCTGATTTATCCTCCACATTAATCTCACAGGGCTGTTTCTCTGCACGTCACGTGTTTTGATTCCCGTCTCCTCCTTTACCAGTCAAACCAAGTCCATACAAAATTCCTTGTCTGGGCAGGTTTTCTCTTGATGATGTGTCATGCAGCGTGTCCCTTTGCTCTAGCCAAGCTCGGATCGTATGTCAATCATAGGAAGTTTAAAAAAAAAAAAAAAAGTGTGGTTGAACCACAAGAGCAGTTTCCAAGACAGCAAATCAAAAATAGAGATGTTGCAGTGTGGGATGCCAAGGTATCATTGCATCTGGGAAGAGACCACTGGGTAAATTAAATAGAATTTTTCTGTGGAGATGTTATCAAATGCAAAGCCTGCAAAAGTCTCTGTAGTCCATGATTTGGGTGAGTGGTAGACTGGACTTTGAGTGGCTGCATGATATCCAAATTATTTCTGGAAATTATTCCAGATGCTTGGCCCTCTCTCAAGGTGATGTGACTGACATTCCCTGCCATGTCCCCATACCCAGAGAAGCACTCCAAACAAACCAGCCAACCATTCCAGAAGTTAATTCCTTTTACCTTGTCCCCTGACTACCAGAGCTGTGAGATACTATTTTTCATTGCCTAACCTGGGGCAGCAGGTGTGGCAGTCTGCTTTTTAAGAAGGTACAATCTAAGGAAAATGATTCTTTGATATAAATCAAAGAATTTTTGACTGATTTTGCTAGTGAGGGAATCGTGTGCAGGACTTAGAGCCTGTGTCCTCTCACACTCATATTCAGTGTGGAGGTACAAACACTGCAGCCTAACTAGGCTGGTTTAATATCATGTTTATTACAATTTCTGAAGATAGAGTGTACCCAAGTAGACACATCTGTGGATTGGGCAAAGTATCCCAAGATTACAGAGCAAGGAAAGACTGTAGAAATCTTGGACTCTCAGTTTACAAAAGAAATAACGGAGGGTTTGGTTCACTTATATGTCTTTGCCGAGGGGAAAACGGACCCGAATGTTAAGTCGTGCTGAGGCTTCCTTACTTTTTCTCCTTCCATCTGGAGCCTTGGAATGAGTCTTTTAAAATGTTGTGGCAGCTCTGCTCTGAACCCCTGTACTGGGTACATTTTCTGGCTGAAAACGACCCATGAGACTAAGCTCATGTACATAAGAGAGACCTCACCCCTAAACACACAATTCCAAAATGCTGGGTTTTTTTCCCTTTAGCATTCAGGACATCTGAGAGGGAAGGGGAAGGGTGTTATTTCTCACCAAGAGAACACAGCTCTCAGCAGTATTGCTTTTTTCATCCCGAAGAAGCCCAGAGTAAGATGAGCACCAAGTTAAAGGAAACAATGGGAGTGTAAATGTCATTTAAACATATACATCTGCAAGCCATTCTCTCCTGAATGCTTGGAAGGTTTACTGTCTAAATATTGCTTTTTCTTACTCTTTCCCTGCTCTGCCTTGCTCTGATTGCTCCCAGCCTGGGGACAGGGGGTGGGTGCAGCCCTCGATACCACGCGGCACCGTCGCTGCAGAGTCCTCCGAGCCCGGGTACCCGCTGGAAAGCTCTGCCATGAAACAGGCAGGTGGAAGCCTCGGCAAGGAGCCCAATGCAGCAACTAAACCATCGCAGGCATGGCCCCATTAAAGTACCTTTCAGTCTGGAAATGAGAAAAATGCCTTAGGCAGACCATTCTCAAAATAGCATTGCAGACACAAAGCCAATATAAACATTAGATGCTCTTAAAGTGCATTTGTTTGAGTCGTGGGCTTGAATTGACTCCTTCAGCACTGACAGACAGTGCATATATCTCACTAGCAGCTCTCCAGAGGCTTCTCAGCTGTTTGCCTGGAGAGACACAGGCTGTTCTTCGGGGAGGTTTCTGTAGCATGGCTGTTTCTAGAAGGTAAAAGGTCAACAGCGAAGTTCTAGAAACCCAGTAAATAAATACCGTGACAGCCCTGCCCATCATCTGCGTTGACAGAATTCTCCTGGAGTTATGAGTGTTATTTATTTGTTTTTACAACAGCAGCCCTAATTTATTTTTAATTAGGAGCCCCAGCTGTGGTTGGGGTTCCATTGTTAGGATCAGTGGAGGGGCATGTCATAACAGGCAGGTCCTCTCTGAAATATTAGTGCTTTACTCGGAGCAGCAAGGCTGTGTATGGGAGGTAAGGAGGAGTCTCCTGCCTACTCTACAAATGGTGGCATGCAAAATTTCGCAAGTTGGCCAAGGCCAAGGCCACCCACAGTCCAGAAACTGTAAGCTGGGGGTTGTAAATCTGTCAGCTTTAATGAGGTGTCTGGCTGGGGAGAGTCTCATATGAGTCCAGTTTAAAAGTTAAACAGCAAAAGCCCTGCAAACGTCCCATAGGCAGCCCGTTGTGTGTGTGGTCAGCCCTGCCGAGGGCGGTGCAGCCTGTCCCCGCGTCCTCGGGGGGCACGGACCGAGCACTGCCTTGCTCCACATCGGAGCAGAAAAGTGGAAGATTTCAGAAGAGAGAACAAACTTCGCTGAACAGGCAGACCAGACAGTTCTGAAAGTCCAGATGACCTCCTCAAAAACGAAGCAGATATAACCACCACTACTACCACGAGCAGCGTTTCGGACATGTCCCTCCACCTCTGCGTTAACAACGAGCACAGGCTGCTTTTTCTGGCTCTTAATATTGTAAATCGCCATAGAATTCCTTGACCCACTGAATTAGGTGTTTCCCCTCACACCTGCAGCTGTGCAGGTGCTCAGAATTAGCTGGATGATGTTTCCTGAGTTTCACCAGAAGGTCAAACACAAAGTGCAACAAGAGGGAAAATAGTCTCGCACGTGGTGGGAGAGGGGGCAAAAACGAGTGGGAAGGAAAATTATTTCCATTCTGACGCAAAGAACTTTCAAAAATCCATTGGTGAACTCAATATTTCCTGTCCTCCCTCATTCTGTATTTTCTGAAACATGAAGACAGGATGTTCCAGATGGAACAGAGTTGCCAGGATGACAGAAGGTTGTTTGTGCAAACTGAAAACCTTAAATGTTTTCCTTGCTTGGGTTTGGGAAGATGGTATTCACAGGTACCATTTGGGTTGCCATGACTCCTAAAAGCCTAAGTTTCGAAAGTCACACAAATAGTTATTGATGTTGTCCTGCTTTAGGCACTGATGAGCCAGTTTGAGCTACTTTTTGGCAAAAAGCAGCTATAGGAGAAAGTCTGTGCTCCGCCAGAAAGAGGGCAGAAAGCTACGGAGAGGATCTGTGTTATGGAGGATACAGAAAGTCTAGTTTCTTCTGTCATCTTTCATCATTTACATTTCTTTAATGGCAGCACAAATTCATCCATAGGGTAGAGATATTACCACAGATTTTCCAGCACGTGATTCTAGTGCTGTGGGATCTGAGGGGGAAACAAGGAACTCTTCTAAGGATGAGCCTGATTCATTGCCAAGTAAAGTCAACTAAAAGACTTCCACAAACTCCAGTTAGCCTTGGGTTTGAGTGTCATAATTAAATATATATTACAGTTCTGCCTTCCTGTTTTACCCACAAGCAGAAAATAATCCCTCGAAGTCACAGGCATTCCCTTCACTGCTGGTGTTGAGTGGGATAGGAGCTGCAGGCTTGGGGCACCTGGCAACTGGGAAGAGACTTTAGGGCAGCCTGCCATGACTTTGCCACTCCTCTTGTCTATGCAAGGACCCTGTGAGTGACAAAACCTTTTCCAAACCTTTTTGGTGTGAGCAAACCTTCTGGAAGGAGGCAGAACAGCTTGAACAATTCCTTGCTGTCAGCATCCCAGAACCCTCAGGATACAGCAGTGCAGACGAGGGGCAGCACTGGCAGGCCTGCAGCTCATGGATCAGCCCCCTCTGATGCCACCCATCAAAACCCTTGGCACAATAAACAGGGAACCCAGTATTTCTCCATCTGGTCTGTAAATGCCATATTAACAGTTCCCATTGCAAGGACAGGAAGATACTCCTTTAATTAAGTGCTAAAACAGGCTACTTCAGCCCAGTTCCATGGACTTGAAAACACCTTGTTCATCACTAGTTAATTTTCCCTCAACTGCTTATGTTTGTTCTTGATTCTTTGCTGCTGTTAAATAAAGGAACTCTTCAATTTCCAACAAAGAACATCCTACAAATAACGTTGATTCTTGTGAATCAGAAGGCTGCCTAAAGCATACCCAAAGAGACATTTTCTTTTCCTTCTCTTTGTTGCAGCTGAGTTTGTGAAATCTGAAAGCAAATCCCCTGTAGTCACCGGCAGGACGTGGGAGGTGTTTGCACCTTTTCAGCTGTGGCCAGCCCTGCTCAGTTGGCCACACCTGCACGAGGTTTTGGAGCAAGGAAGGAGCTGGGCTTGTAGGGAAAGGGTGGTTTTTGAAAGGAGTATGTTGGTGCTGCTTTTACGGAGAGCTGTAAGCTGAGGAAATGCTGAATTGGGAATATACTGCTCTATAAGAGTGAGCTGTAGCAGTTCAGAGCTTGAGGTAGAGCCTTTTTATAGGGTGATGATGTTAAATTGAGGAACAGTGCCTGGATGAAAGCTGCTGCTGTGAAGGTGCCTCCTGAGGAAGAGGAAATAGCGTGGAGAAGCAGCGAGGAATGGAGCTCAGCTGCTCTGCACAAGGTTTCCTGATATCTCAGAACTTTTTCCCTTTGGAAAAGGAGAGAATACTGAGAGCAAGGAGTAAGAATGAAAGACTTGGCAATGTGGCTACAGCCCTGGTCCTGCAGGGAGCCCCTGAAGGCAGAGGAACGAGGCCTGGCAAACTGGCTGCACTGCCTGGTGCAGCTGGAAGGCAGCAGTGAAGAGTGAAACCAAACCCTGCTGAGCTGGGCTGGGTGAGAGATCCTTTTTCCTCAAGAAAATTCTCCTTTGAAGGTCTGGGGACTTGATTTACCCATTTGCTGTTACCTGTCTACAAATGGCTGGCAGATGAGATCCACTTCAGGCAACTTGTGGAAGTGATGCAGCATCAGCAGGCAATTCAGCATGGTGAGTGTGTCCTATGGGATCTGTGCTGGCTCTGAAAGTGCAAAGGCTTGTTTAGGATAACACCACAGCCTACAAAACCCTTGGTAGAGATGATGGGCACTGAATGGCTTTATTTGATGTATATCTGTGTGAGCAAGTACCTGCCAAGCCCTGCAGAGCTGTGGTGAGCCTGCCAACCTGCCCTGCAGGGCTGTGTGTGCCCTCTGCCTGCTGCTCACCAGCGTTCCCTGCAGCTGGGGAGGGACAAAACATAAGGCTGAGCCTCGTGATGCAGCCTGATATTTGAGCCTTTTGTTAAACCGATGGCATGTTGTTGGGGTAATGTCTGTGAAGTCAAAGCTTTTATCAGAACAAGC
Source organism: Pipra filicauda (assembly GCF_003945595.2). Lineage (NCBI taxonomy): Eukaryota > Metazoa > Chordata > Aves > Passeriformes > Pipridae > Pipra > Pipra filicauda. Next base: position 536,405 of record NW_024104953.1, on the reverse strand, counting down.
CCTGGTGCTTTGATTTCAGTACAAGGAGGATGTTGTAAATCCCGGGGTACTGCAGGTTCAGGGGAAGGGTGACATCACTTAGACATGCTTTTTAAGCAGGTTCACCATAATCTGCAGACATTTATTGGTCCAGATGAGGCTGCAAGTGGCTAATGCCTGACCTTCATTTCTGTTGCACTTTGAAGCACTAAGACAGACGCTGAGACAGGCTGTTATTGACCGGAAGGAACAGCTTGAAATCCTTTGCTCGAGGACATAAAACTTCATTTCTCTTTAGTTACCAAGACTAGTTAAGATCCACTTAACTCCTGGAGCATTTACCATGGCTTGTCATAATCATGTGCAAAGTGATGGCCACTGTTATTGGCCAGAAAAATCTCTGATTTGCTTTGTAAAGTCCCTTCTCTCTGATCATTTCATTAATCAAAGTAGTGATGGGAACTCAGTACCCTCCCCTGTCTCTGTGTTTGGGGAGGCACCAGAATGTTTCCCTGCCTTTCACACACCGAACTGATACATCTCCCTCACTTGACTTTTTGTAGCAATGCTGTAATAAGTTGCTAAATTAATTTTTGGTTGCTGCTTTATAGTTATCCTTCCTTTCATTATAAGGATGAGAGGTGTGAGCTTGAGGAAACTAGAGGAGGCAATTTAAAGCTATAGCATCTTCCTTCTCTTTGTTCCACTTAATTGCTGCTGGTGTTCAGCCATCCCTCCCCACCAGTGGGGAATGCAGAGTGATGAGGAGCACAGTCTAAGGAGTGTTAGGAATTATGCTGGGCAGTCAAATGTCTAGGACAGTGAAAATACTAGTCAGGTTTTGCCTGCTCTGAGTGATGCCTGATGCAATTAATCCCTCCTTTTTGAAACACTATGGTTTGGGCAGGACAAGAAGGTAGAAATTGTTCATCCAACCCAGCACTTTTTGAAGTTATTCTGTTCCCTGATGTTTTAGCAGGGAAGCTGATTATCCAAAGTGTATCACTTCCTGGCTGGTCTGGAGTTCTGGAGTGACCAGGGTTTCTTGATGGACTTTGTTTTTTTGGTTTTGCTTTCATTCACAATAATGTTGTGCTTTGTTAAGACTGAGTCCTGCAGGCTTCTTATTAGAGCTGGAGATTCCTGCCTGGAAGAAAAAGGACGGTTGGTCAGGTAACAAGGTCTCAGTGGAGGTCTAAGGAACTTACAGTGTGGAATTCCTCACACTGAAGAAGTTTGTGGAGAACTGTCTCCCATGGGAGTCCTTCCCATGAGCTGCAGTTCTTTGGGATCAGACTCCTCCAGCGTGGATCCCCACAGAGGTCACAATCCTGCTCCAGCATGAGCTCCTCTCTCCATAGGTCCACAGGTCCTGCCAAGAGTCTGCTTCCAACAGAGTCACAGCCTCCTGCTCGGGAATGGGGTCCTCCATGGGCTGAAGTTGGGTCTCTGCTCCCCCATGGACCTCCATGGTATTTTTCCCTGTTCCTAAATCTGTTATCCCAGAGGTGCTACTGCCGTCCCTCCTGGTCTCGGCCTTGGCCAGTGGTGGGTCTGCCTTGGAGCCAGCTGGCATTGGCTCTGTTGGACACGGGGAAAGCTTCCAGGGGCTTCTCACAGAAGCCAACCCTGCAGACACAATCCTTTCCAGGAGGACATTTGTCACACAATTGTCTTGATCCCACGTGGCAGTCCTGTATAGGGGGTGATTTGGGAGCCCTGCAGGCTCTGGGTGGGCTGGAGTCCAGTTTCAGGCTATCTTGTAGCTGTTGCCTGCCTCTTCCTGTGCCCCTCCAGAGTAATGGCGCTGTATCCCAAGACCTGCAATCCATTAGGAAGTTCTGAATCCTTCGCTGGAAATGTATGTACACGTACTGTCTCGTTTCGTGCTTTTTCTAACCAATGCTTTGGCTCAAGTGAGGAATGGTGTGGTAGGAACCTGTCCTTTTTCCCCTTTCATATCAGCTCCAGAAGCTGAGGGAGGCCTCTGCAAAGAATTTCTTCATCCAATAGTTTTTTGGGGTCTCAGCAGAACAGCAATAAGAAACAGGAATGGTGGGAAGTAGTAAATCTCAAGTGCACGTTGTAATGGGGGAGTAATGGTGTTTGACAGTTGCAACTTAAAAGGAATGGTTTTTTTAACATCATGACTTAAATTTTGTGGAATTTCTGGCTTTGGAAATGTTCAGGACTCAACTAGACAAGTCCCTGAGAGCAGCCTGGTCTAATTACACCTGCTCTGAACTGGAGGTTGGAGTGGATGACTTCCAGAGGTCCCTTCTTACTTAAAATATTTTGTGATTTTAGTAAGAGTATCCCATGCCTTGGTACCTTTCTCTCTGTGTGGTGTGTGATATATGTTACACTATTTTGGCAGGGATTTTCTGAGCCATTGAAGTCATTTATACTGAAATAATCCCTGAAAAGATTAATAAATATTAAACCACACAATATCATCTTACTGTGTGTGCTACTCTTCATATCAGTGCTTGGCTGAATTCATGGCTGCTGTAAATCACTTCAGCTATGTGGACACTGAGTTGCAACACTTTAATTTAATTTCTTTTACATATTCACATCTGATACTTGGTTTTCTTAGTACTGTGGCCAATGTGTGGTGCTTAAAAGGAGATTAATGTTGAGGGGTTATCTCTTAGCTTTTAAATTCATAATAAAACCTCTTTCTAACTTGGGCTAAGGCTCCTTGGGGGCAGCCAAATAAAATTCAGGATTGCTTCTAATCTTTTCCTTATTGCTTCTATGATTTAGAGATCCTCTGTGTACATGAGAACTGGGCCCTGGGATGCTTTCATTTTGAGATAGGGCTCCAAAGTACTTATATAATGTTAACAGCTTTCAAGCTGGTGAAATGTGGCTGATTCCTTTATTGGCACAGAACTTGGCCTGTTCTGCAGCGTTTCGGGGTTGACAGATTGAAGGTCCAACCTCTGCCAGTTGGCTGGGAGGGAACACCAAGCCTTGGATGCACATAATCTTGTGGGAACAGTCTACTTCTGGAAATCAGGAAAGATTTCCTTAAACTGCTGATTGCTGGGAGACTGGACCACAAGAAGGATAATTCCCTTACTTTGTTTCTGTTCCTAAACAGCTGTTTCCTGGCCGTGGCTGGACATGGTGCTGGGCTGGGAGGACCTTTGATTTAGCTCAATGTGGTTGCTGTTATTTCTCTGTCAGTGATATCTGGCTGGAGCTGAGCCTAATAATGGTTGGTGAAGGAGGGCCCAGACAAATCATACAGCTGGGGACTGAGGGGAGGTTGTGTTGAGGAAGAGTGATGGAGGTGGTCATGCTTGGCTCTCGAAATGAGGCTTAATTGCTGCTCTTCAACAAATACTGCTGCTGTTCGACACATGTTGCTGGCTAAAATCTCCCTTGATTTTAAGGTCTTAATCATATTGCCCTGACAATCAGCAAAATGGACACATTCTGTGGACCACAAGATGTCAACAAGACACACCCACTGTCCACAGTTGGCAGCTTTGTTTGCAAAGTGAAATAACAAGCCCCAAGAGAGCCAAACCAAACCTAAACTGAAGACAAAACCAGAAGGACCATCCAGATGGGTGTGTGTCTATTTGAGACAGACCTTTTTTCAACAGGTCTCATGACACACTTGTCCCAAGCTGGAGTCCAAGTCATCAGGTTTATGGTAACGAATGATTCAAAGTGAGCAACTCCCTCCCCTTCTCCCTCTGTCCAGGTTTCTGGAGATTTCTCTGGTGAGATGAAGGAAGAAATCTGTGGCTGTCTAACCTCAAACCCCTAATGCCCAATTCCATTCCTGGTGGTGGATGGTGTGCTGTGGGCACAGCAACTGCAAAGGAGATTGATTATTGATGTTGGTACGTGCCTTCATTCAGGGTTGTCTCAGACATACTTGGGGAGCTCCTCTAAAGGGCTTAATGGAGGCTTTCAAAGCCTGAAAATCTCACTGTGTCCCAAAATATAAGGACTAAGATGTTCAAGGAGTCCTCAGAAAATGTTGCTGAACACTATTTACTTTCTCACCTACTTAATGACTATGAAGATGTATAGGAAGTTAATTCTTTATAACCTTTAATTTTGGGCACCATTACTTATGGAGAACTGATAACTTTGAATTAAACCTTATTGTTTATTGAAGACACTATTAAGAAGTAGTCCAGAGTAGAAATCAATACTTCAGTTGTCCATAAGCAAAACTTATTTTTAAATGTTATAAAAGGAGGAGCTCTCAAATTTTCCCTCTATTTTGAAATCTTAGCTAGAACAGAAAAAAGTCTGCTTAACATTTTTGGTTCAGTCTGACTGTTGTCGTGCTCCAGCTTTCCAAATCTGCCGTGGTCAATTAAGGCTCACAGCACTTGCCATTTTAACTGAAACTTTGGAGCTGTGTGTTATTAAAATATGTGAGTGTTTTCTCTCCGATATATTGATGTGTTGGAAGTCACTGCTGTGGGCTCTGCACCTTCTGTCATGGAGAAGAGAGGGGGAAAGCAAAACTTTCCATCAGTTGATGACATGCGGTCACCGTTGCATTTCAGAGTGCACTAAACAGATCTTATTCTGTTTGAGTTGGTTGACATTCAGGGATGGAAATGAAATTATAGAAATGATCCTTTATTCATGAAATCACAGGATGGTTTGGACTGGAAGAGACCTTAAAGATCAACTCATTTCAAACCTCCTGCCATGGGCAGGGACACCTTCCACTAGCCCAGGCTCCAAGCCCCATCCAACCTGTCCTTGAACACTGCCAGGGATGAGGTATCCACAGCTCCTCTGAGCAACCCGTGCCAGGGCCTCACCACCCTCATCATGAAGCATTTCTTGCTAATATGTAATCTAAACCTACCCTTTCTCACTTCAAAGCCATTCCCCCTTGTCCCATTGCTCCAGGCCCTTGTCCCAAGTCCCTCTCCAGCTCTCTTGGAGCCCCTTTAGGTACTGGAAGGTCTCTCCAGAGTGAACAAGCCCAACTCTCTCAGCTTGTCTCCACAGGAGAGGTTTTTCTTTTGCCCTCCTTAACTGTGGTGGATGAGGATGTATTCCCTTAGGAAGATGCTCTGTATTTGCAGACTGGTGCGTTTGCCAAGTGCTGCTGCACTTAGAATAGTAAATATTTGTTTTTGGTTGAAAACCCAATAAATATTTGTGTATAACCCATATAAATGGCTAGAGGCATTTTACAGCTGAGCAGACACAGCCCTGCACTGCCCTTTCCAAAAAGTTTTCCTCTATTTCAGGGGACTAAGTCATATAGTTAGACCCAGAAACAGCTGCTGCTCTCTTCACCTTCTGGGAGCTAAAGATAGGGGCAATGAAAAATCACGTGGATAAAAATGATCCCCAAATATTCAAGCTTGTCTGAACTTCACTACTGAGGGAAGGAGTCCTGATCCAAGTCTCTACACCCCATGCCCATCTCTAATTGTAGGGTTGGTTTGCACAGTACAACTTGAAAATGTTGCCCGGTTCTCTGCCTCCATAACGTGCCTGCCTTGGAAGGTTTTATTCCATGACCCTGGACTTGCAGTTTAGCAGTGCACAACTAATGACATTAGTCCCTCTTGGCTCACTTACTAAATGAGAGTAGGTGTTGGGTTTGGTGCTTGGAAAAAAACTTCCCTGCCTGTAAGTATGGAGATGTGTCTCTCCACCACTAATTTAGTGACTGTGATGTGGTTATTTATGTATTTATCCTTCAAAATTAACACCTAGGGGACTTATTAGGTATTAAAGCTTAGCAAGAGTTTTTACATATTCAGATGAATGACTACCCTGGTAAAAAAAAATGTCAAGCTCTTTGTTCAGACTTGGCTCTTTGGATCCAGCTAAGTGTTGTCTTTTGGGTTTTTTTGACTTGGAATTGGCAACATGAGGAAAATATCCAACCTCTGTATTACAGGACTTGAATTTTCCTGAAAAACTTCTATTAAAGGTGTTACAAAATCACTAATCCTATGGATTCATCAGCCAGTTCTGAATGCAACTCAAATTTCTGCAGCGTTCACTGCCCTGGAGTCACTAAAGCAAAACACTGAATGTGACCTTTACAAATAAAGGTGCTGGGCACACCTGTGGATGCAATGGATGTCTCCAGTCATCTCATGCTATGTATCCAACTTGATTGAAAGGTAAAATCTGTTTTCTCAACATTTAGAAATATTATTAGATTATAATATTAGTTTGGAGTAACTGGGTGGAAGGTGTAATGTAGCAACCAAACACCTTTCTTGAACGTGCTCGTGGTGAAACTCTTCCTCAAAACTGAGGGTCTGGAACCAGAGCTGCTGAAAAGCCAATCCCTGGGAGTTTTCAGGTACACTCATTTTATGAATATTTCCATGCTGTGGACTCTGTAGGTCACCATCTCTTCAGAAATAAAAGAATAATTAAAAAATGCAGCTGAGAGGGATGCAGTTCTTCTAGGGCATCCTCTGACTGTGAGCAGGATCAAACCAAACTCTGTCACTCCTCAGAGATTTCCTTTTAACCTGTCCTTAATTCTCCTAATGGAGGACGTTCTGTCCAAGAAAAACATTCCTGTTCTTCACTACTCCTTTACTTCCAATGTTTTCCTGAATATGTGTAACTTAATCATATTTCTATTTGTTCTGACCACCATGGATTAATTCTTTCCCCTTTTTTCAGCAGCCCATTTCTCTTCTCTCTAAGCAACCCCATTTTCTCCGTCTTTTTTGGCAGCTCATGATTTCTGAGCTCCAGACCGTTCCCATGATTCTTCTCTGGAATTTCTCTAAATGGCCCAAATCAGGGCATAATTATTCAGCTGAGGTCTTGCAAAAGCTGAATGAAGTGGGCACTTCATATGCCTCACAGTTTTTACTCCTGGTTGTGTGTTCCAGGATGATGGTTACAGCTTTATTTATTCAAAAGTCTGGTTCCCTCCATGCAGCCAGCACTTCTGCACAGTCCTTACCTCTCCTTCGAGCCATAAATGAGTATTCCCACTTCAGTGTAAAAATGTTGCACTTACTGAATTTTCTCTGATATTGTTTTTTACCACACAATTTTTAAATTTAATTTGGAACTCCGGTCCTGTCCTCCGAGGCAGATTCCCTCATAGCTGTAATGCTACACGTCTAAGTTATGCTGTGTAGGCCACAGAATCCACCCAAGTTAATGCCAGCTTAAAAGTTGGGAGCTGTGGTTGAAATGCAACTTACAAGTCCCATTTTGGCTTAAATTCCTGGTGAGTGCCTACAGGAAGGGCGAAAAAGCCCAGAGGAACTAGCGACTTGCTCAAGGTCATGGAGAGCCATGGCAGGGCAGCAGGGTCCAGTCCCAGCTGTGTCAGCTCCCAGACCAGGAGCCTTGACCACAAGCCCATCTCTGTGCCCAGCTGAGCCTCTCTGTCTGCCTGCTGGGCAGAGCCAAGCCCTTGGTGAAGGATCAGGATACAGTGTAAGCAAAGCTGTGGTTATTTTAGGCCCCGGGATGGTGGGCACGGCTGCAGAGCTGCTGGAGATGCCGGGGTGCGTCACGGGGTTTGTGCCACCTCGGAATGTGCATAAACCCCAGGACAAATACCAGGGTAGCCGAGGCAGGCTTTGGGAGGCAGGAGGCACCTCAGCTGGAGTTGATTACCACTTCTGGATATCCTGTCGGCTTGGGGAAAATCTGGCAAATACATGTTGGGAAGAGTGGATAGTAAGAATAGGAAGGAATTAGTGGTCATGGAGAGGTCAGAGTGAGTGGCACAGCTTGTTGATATCAGTCCTGAAGGCAGAGGGGCTCAGAGGATATGCTGACTTCGGGGAAAGGTGATGCACTGCTGCATTAGGATACCTGTCCTGGGAATTCACTGGGCAATTTGGCTGGACCAGCTCCATAGCGATCCCAGCTGTAACACGTGCCTTGGGAGCAGAGAGGTGATTATGCCCCTCTTTGGTTTTTGGCTAGTTATCCCAGGAAGTGGATGCCTCCTTCACTGCTTGCTTGTCTTGCAAACTTTGCAGAAGCACTGGGCCCTAGAAAGATCAAGCAGATGTGGGTGAAGGGTAGAGTTTCTGACTAAGGTAGGCTAGTTCTGTTATCAGGGATTTATCCTAGAGAAAAAGGGATACTAACTCAAAGAATATGACCTGGTTTAACCTACTTGGATATAAATGCAGAAAAAGAAGGTCATCTTTAAGAAGGAATATATCTAGTAGTGAAGTGATTCACAGGAGAGATCCTTTTCTAGTCCACTTAGTCACGGGTCAGACATCTCTAGCTGCCTAAATACATAAAGTTAAACTGGGCTTAAACTTGTGCCACACGAGCCCTGAGTGACACCAGAGTGTTCAAAATGGTGGGAACATAATGATGTTTGTGGGGTGTGCAGCGATGCCCGGGAGAAGTATCTGTGCTCGAAGATCCTCTGAACAGGAGAGAGAAAGAAAGAAGGGGTTAATGCAGCTTGTGGGGAGACAGGAAATGTCCCTGCTGGAACTGATTACATGTGTGCTGTGGAGCCTGAGCTGCTCAGATGGGAGACACATGGCCCAGGGAGATGTGTTGCTGAGCCCCAAAGGATGTGTTATCAGCAAGTGGGCCTTTTGCATTGGTTGGAAGTCTCCCTCCATGCTTAGGGATGGATCTCCTGGGCTATCAGCAGAACCTCAAATCACATTTAACCTTTTCCGCCCAAAAACTTCACGTGCCCAAGAATGATGTGAACTAAAAGTGCGTGTTTTTCTGCATCTGGCCACCAAGCCTTGAGACAGGTTTTAGAGCTGCCTGATGCCTCAGTGTTCCTGCCCTCGAGATAAAACCCTGAGGCAACGTGGACTGTTTGGAGGTGGGAGCACAACCAGGTTGTCAAACAGACTCTTAGAACTTGACAACTGTCAGGGCTGTGATAATTGTGGCTGTATCTCATTAGCAGGGCCTGTGACCTCTTCACAAAGTCCTAGTTCATAAACAGATGCAATTTGTACAAATTTCTTCTGAGTCCTTGTGGTAGATTCGTGTTTCCTCTCCACCAGCTACACAATCCCATGTCCGGCAGTGGTTAGAACCAGGCTCTGTGGGCAGTGCTTCCCAACGAACAGCTGTGGGACAAACCATCTCCAGAATTCTTGTTTGTGGCTATTTTAGTTTTTTAAAAAAGTATTTGTTACAGAATGCATCTGTATTTTTTAAAAAATTTAATGTTGGTTTTTTTTTTCCCCTTACTGCTTTTACATGCTGTGGTGCTGAAGGAGGAGTTTCTAGAAACATTCCACACCAGGCACCTGCTTGGCTAATTTTCTCCATCTTTACAAGGTGTCTTGCAACCTCTGTCAGATCCTGGAGTTTTTCCTTGGGCTCTGTGTGGAGCAGCTGGGGTGCATCAAGGCTCATGCACTAAGGCAAGGCTTTGATGTTGCTCCAGCGATTCTGTTGATAACACCTGATTGTTTTCCATCTCGATCTCCTCAGAAATTGATCTTGATCGAACACATGTTAGGCCCTGTAAAACTAGACAAAAGCTTCTCCAGTGGGGCTAAAACAGCAGTTGCACAGCTTTGGGTTTGTTTTCTTTAATAAAGTATTTTTCCTTTTTTCTCTCTTTCACTGGGGGCTGGGAGCAGCAGCAGATGTGGGGAGAGACAGCTCATGCTGGGCAGAGAACCGAGCACATTCCTGCTGATTAGAACTGCAATAAAGTGAGTGGGGTTTGCCTTTGAGTAGGAACTCTGGTATCACTATGAGAAAAATGCAGAAAACTCTACTGAGTGGCCTGGACAGGTCCAGCTCCAGTATCTTTTGCAGTAGAAGGGCTCTTTTACCAAATTGTTTCCTTGTTCCTTAAAGATCTGTGTCCCTAATGACTCGGGCTTTGTGTCAGACCGTGGCAACCTGGGAGGAGAATGAAGGTTTCCATTTTGAGCACATCCCCTGAACTTCTGAGACTGAACAGATTTGAGCAGGTACAGTTCTTCCCCAATTCTGGGAAACAAAATGAACACCTATTCTTGCAAAGGAAGGTGCACATTTGTCCCTCAGCTTTAATAACTGCAATAGCCAGAGACTGTTTTTTCAGCTCCTGTGGGGAATTTGATGGGGAGAATGGCTCCAATCCTGCCATAGACAAGTGAAGTGATTTAGTGGCTCCCCCTGCCACATAAAGGTCTCTGAGTGGATGTCTTGCTACCAAACCAAACCCACTGTGAGGATGAAATTGTCTCCTCAGCACGTAGACGATTTGCCACTTAAAAGGGCTGGTTTGAGACAGAAGTGATCCATAGGCTCTGCTGCTTGCAGGGTGGATGATTCCTATGGAATGGTACTGCTCAGGCTAATTAGAGGTGGCAGTGCTGGCCCTGGCTGGCTTTCATCTACCCAGGCACTTAAGGACATGGACAGCTTCAAACCCTGCACTGGTTCCACTGACCTGATCCTGCACTGCCAAAGCCAGCGGCCAAGCTCCCACCTTGACTTCCATTCCAACGGGATCAACGTCTGCAGGAGCCCTTGTGGATGTGAACTGCAGTGAAGGCTGTTAGTGGGAATTCCTCCTGTGTTTGTCAAATGCAGATGTCTCCACCATAGCATGAAGCTAATGCCAAAGTTTCCCATTTGTTGTTCTGGCCAAGAATTCCCATTAGGTTTGAAACACATGGGACGATCTCTGGCAGCACAAGGGAGAGTGTCTGTCCTGCTCTGGTCATTTTCTACTCTGCAGTAAAGCCTTTTTTTCCCCTGGTGGAGTTTGCCTTGGCTTGGTGACTGGACCACTTATTCTCTTCTTCCCTGCAAGTTTTAACCGGGTTCCAACACTCTGGCAAATGTATCTTGAATATCCGAGGCCCTTGAAGTTTTTCTTAGATTTGTTTAAGTGTGATGACACAAATTATGTAAAAGCTTTTGCTAGATAATTATTTGAGCCTTAACATCTCTAAGTGTTTTCTGATGTTCTGCAGCTCAGTATGGGACTTGATTTTTTTTTTTTCCCCCTTTCCATGATCTGCTTTTGTGGAGATCTTGACATCCTCTGCTTGATGAAACAAATCTGGAGGCAGAACTTGAATCTTTACAGAAAACATCTTTGGTTCCCTTAATGACAATGATTTAAATACCACTGATAATTAGATTTTAAGTTACTCAGAGCAGATTTTCAAAAGACCGGCGGCCTAATGATGGAATGGCTGTTCCTGCTGGAATAATTTTCAAAAAATATGCTGGTTAATCAGAGACTGTGAAAAAGCACCTGAAACTTTTTTTTTTTTTAATGACTTTTGGGACTTGGGCCAGGATGAGCACGTACCTGAACTCCATTTGACATGATGCTTTGCAGAGCGGTGCTGGGTGAGTGGCAGGAGCTGGGACAGGAACCTGGCTGTGAGCAGGGGGAAGCAAAGGTGGTGTGACCTTTGCTGGTCAACCAGACCAAGGAGGGAAGAGAGTGATCTGAGCTACTGGGTGATTTTCCTCTCCACACCCCCACACCCCCCCCCCCCCATTCTCTCTCTTCTGCTGCAGTAGCATTTTATTAACAAAGACTTGCTGCTGAAACCAGATGAGACTGTAACCCCCTGGGAGGGGAAGAAGGCAAATAATTCCATTTTGAGTTTTTCCATGCAGTTAGTGCCACGCGATGGGAGGGAGTGGGTGCTGCTCAGTATAGCTTTACCTAATGCTGTAGGTCATGGAACTGAGGCACTCAGTGGCCTGGCCAACTGGAATGGGAAGAAAAATATTATGAGATTCTTAGCTGATCCTACCCCCCAGTTGAGAATAAAGTCCCTTTCTTTACAGATGAGCAAACCCCAGTGTAAAACAGGGAATGCATTTCTGCATAAATGTGGCTTAATGGATAAGAGAATGTAACATTTTATGTGTGATTCAGCATTCTGGCTCCCAAAAGGTTCTTCAGCTAGTCTAAAATATAATATGCTTGGAACAATGACAGCACCCCTTCTGTTATATTGTAGATACTTTTGCTGTATTTTGCTAAGGATCAGTGACAAATGAAACATTGCTCCCTAATCCCTGAAGAGTCATCTAGCAGAGCAGCTGAAATGCATAAGGAATAGCTATGAGGAAGAAAATAATGGACTGGCTGTTTAGTCCAACAGAGAGTCTTAGGTGGCAACTCCTGTTTTGCTGTGAATAGCAATTTCTCTGCAGAAATTTTATTTTGTGTTGACTGGGGTCAGTAAAGCAGCAAGATTTCACACACAGCCAGAAGTCAAACTGATGGTTAGTTATGCACATAAACAGAAAAGGTTTGATTTCTACCTCTGCCCTTGTAAATTATGGAGTGTTTGCACTGAGAGGATGAGCCTTAGTGCAGGGGAGCAGAAGACCTGTATTTCTGGAGGCCATCCTATGGGAAAGGAAAGGCATCGTGGACACCTCTTGTGTTTTTCTTTTGGATTTGTTGCAAGGGACTAAGCAGATACCACGGGGCTGTCGGCCCTTACAGTGTGTGGATGTTGCACCTGGGGCACAAATGTTCTGATCTGCATAAAGCAAGAGAGGAGATGGTTCCTGGTAGGGTTACCTTGGGGGTTGGCATGTCTGGTTCTCCACATGGCTCTGAAAGTTGTACCTGAACCAGCAAAGAAGGCAGAAAGCCTTCTTTCAAAAACTGCTGAGATCTGCAGTGCACCCTGAGGTGCTGCCAGGGGCAGGACTCTAGGATGGGTTGCATTTCAGGAATACATTAGAAACAGAAGATGTAGTGATTTATTTCTCCCCAGTCCCCCAGCACTAGCATTCCTAAATCGCTTCTGTGCTTAAAATTCTCATTATCAACCCATATGTGGGGTTAAAACACTGCTTAAACACTGTTAAAACACAGCCTTCTGCTGCCTCCCCAGTTGCCAAACCTCAGGACAGAGAGGGAAGTGGACATTAAACACGGGCTTGGTGTTCCTCTTGGGAAAAGCCACTGCTAGTGCAGGACAGCATGCAGAGGAGCTGTCACCAGCTTAATAAATTGATTAATTGATTAATGCTACCTTTTGGCTTGGGAGGACTGGGATCTGGAGAATCCAGACCATGCCTAAAAGTTAATTTTGAGCCAGTGCCAGACAGTTAGCATTCAAGAGGCAATCCCTTACTCACAAACTAAGAGTACCACATGTTGTTCTGCCACTTTTTTACTAATATTGTGCATCTCATTAAAAGGTAAACCAATCTCAAACCATAGCCTATATTTAGAGTGGATGCCACAGGATGGTATTTGTGCTGTATCTTGGCCAATGTTTACTTTTAACGATGCCATCTCTGCTTCAGTGTTGTGCTCTTCCAAGTGCTCTTAAAATGGTAAAAGAAATTCAGAGGTGGAATAGAAACTCTGTTCACTCTACTGTAGGGAGACCCTGGCAAGAAGATAACAAAAATAAGCAATATAACAAAAATAAGTAATCAACAGTGGGTTTTTTTGCTTTTAAACAGAAAAGGAAACCCACAAAACCTTCCTGCCCCAAAGAGAATAAAAATCATTGCAAAACAATCAATCACAAAAATGTAATTCTTGGAAAGGATTTTAGACAGCCAAGAGGGGAGAGAGAGCTCCACATTCTGGACCTCAGGATGCAAAGGCATGTTCTCCTGGCTGAATGCATCCTTGAAGGAATCTTCCTTTCAGATGAGCAGCATCTGTCATTTGGGGACTTGTGCTGCTGTTTTAGCAAAGCAGTGCCTGAACACTGGAGGGCAGATGGACCTTGCAGCTTTATGGGTTTGGGAAAAGCAGCTCTTAAGGCACCAAAGGATTGTCTCCAAGTAATACCTCTGAGGAAAGTACTGCACATGAACTCCTCCATGTCACCCTGGATGCTATTCCAAGTCTGTTCTTTCCTTTGGCTGAGGTGAGAGAGTGGCCAGCAGGTGAAAAGCAGAAGATGCCTCTTCTAGTTCCCACAGCACAAAGTTTTGCTGCATCCAGCAGCAAAACTCCTCCAGTAAGGAAGTGCAGCATTCCCAAGGCTGCCAGGATCTAAGTGCCTCGATGAATGTTTGCAAAGTGCTTCTGGGTATAGAGCTGTTCACAGCTCACAGTCAGAGGCCACTGTACAAACACCTTGAGCTGACAAGTCGTGGAAGACCAGGGCTTGCTCCAAATGAGAGCATTGATTAAAACACTAATTGTTATTGTGATCATTACTCCATGAATCTCCTGCTGAACTTTATGTATGAGGCTGGTTTGGATGTTGCACTTTTTTTAGTGCTTTGATCCAAAACTATAAATAGACAGATTTGGCAATGTGAGTTTGTGTAAGTCCTTTTGGTTTTGGAAATATCCAGATCAATTAAAATCTCCTGACTTTTCAGAGGGATGATAAATAAGCAAGCTGATCAGGTTGGCCACCATTTTAGAACAAGACAGAACTCCAGAGAGGAAACATCTCCAGAGGCTCCTCCAGCTGCCTGTTCAAATTTTCAATGGTGCATGGAAACTGCAAATAATACTTAAGGCTGATACTTTTTGCAGGCACTGGAGGCCTCCCAGGAGCTGCGTTCCAGGGAGGAGGAATGTTACACTGACAGGATCCTGATACAGCTGGAGTTACACTGGGCCAACCTGGGCCATTCTTCAGCTGTTTGTGCTCTTCCTTGGCTTTATAGGTGGTCCAGGTCTACAGTTAGCATGGCATAATGGGAGCAATTATGATATTTTGTCATGGGAGTCTTGACATAGGTGGGGAGACCAAAAGAAGTGGACTTCTAATGCTTGCCAGCAAACTAAAGATGGTTATCCAGCTCATCATTGGAAAACAGACCTGTGCTAAAGAGAAGGGGGTGTAAAATGCTAATCAAAGGTCTGGTCAGGAATGTTCTCAGCTGGTTAATATACTTTTTAGTTGCTTTTATTAATTAGTTTGGTGAGTGGAGTGAATAACTGCAAATATAAGGAGAATCTCTCAAAAACCAGAATGAAACTTTCTTTTGCTTCTTGTTTCTGTCTTCTAACACTGACCTGTTTGTTGTGCCAGCAGGTTTGGTCAATCCTGGACACAGGGAGGTTAAAGGACCCCCTGTGGTCCCTTCCAAGCTTACCCATCCCGTGACATGCTTGAATCTCCATGTGGGTAATTGTCAGCAACTGGCTAAGTTTCACTTTAAATGTTCTTGAGATGGAGTCAGGCTGACCAGCCTGACCATGTGAACTGCTAAATTGTGCTGTGCTCTGCTAGGAAATGAAAACTAATGGAGTTGATAAAATTTGGACAGGATGTGGGATACCCACCAGCGAGTGAGCGTTTCCTGTTGTTTGATATCCTATTAGTGGTGAAATACAAGTTGCTGCTTGAAAAGGAATGTGCAGTAGGCCAGCAGATCCCATGGAGCTACTGCTGATAGACTCAGTGCTGCTGAACAGCCCAGAATTGGGAAAAGGGAACTCCAGAAAAGCCCTGGTTCCTTTCCTGAGCATTTAGACACCTGAGTTCCTGGACCCTTCCTAGAGGCTGGCTGTGCATCAGGCCCAAGAGAGGGGGAAAAATGATTTCTTCCAGTTACTTCCAAGAAACTACCCACTTTGTGTGGCTCCCTGCCTCTTTCTGTATCAGGGCATGGTGAACTAGGTTTGGTTAACCTTTGCTGATGGTATTTAAATCATGAAGTGTCCTGTTGGGTTCAGGGACAACTGGGGCAATGGCACTGATGGGAATTTTCCTCTGAGAGGGGCCTGAGGCTTTCAGACCCAAGGGACTCTTGGCAGGACATCCAGTGCATGGCTTCAAGGGCTTTTGTGTTTCTTGAGAGCTAATGAAAGAAATGAGCCCAGGAACAGCCCCAAGGGCTCTGACACTTAACTGGATTTGATTTGCCAGAAAATAAAGTTTTAAGTGGTGATCCTGGGTCCACATGTGAGAAAGTATGTTTGGTGGAGAGGAGAGACAGCGAGGGCTCAGCCCAGGTGATTTGGCTCTGAGTGGAACTGGGAGATGCTGGTGGTTGTATTCAAATCCATTTCTGGTGGCCAGCAATCCAGGGATGGAGCAATGAGTGTGCTTCCCATTAGTGTCTGTTGTTACACAAGAAGACAAATTACTTCTTTGACAAATGACACGGGTCCTCTGCCAACGACAGAAGTTTTGTTCTATGTCAAAACTGAGTCATTATGCCTTTTTTCCCCTCTCATATGTAAAAAATTATAATTCCTGATTTTTTCTTTGCTGCATGGTCATTTCTAGCCCTGGGCTTTGACATGGAAGGCCAAAACCTTATTTGTACAGGCCTCTTGTTTATCTTTGGCTCTTTGGTCCAGTGAAGGTTTTGTGCCAAGACTTGTGCAGTTCAGCCTATCATCCATGGTCTAAACAGGATGAGAACAGCAAGGTGAGACAAACCACTTCAATACAAAGTGCTACAGACAGTCACAAGTAAAGCTGTCACTTTAAAAAGCAGCAGAAAGATCTCATGACACAGCGACTGACAAAGTGAAGCATAAACAATAATATAAATAATAATATAAATATAAACAATAGGTTCTCTGCTGCTGACTGCTACCTGCTGCCTTTCCAAACAGGTCTTTTTCCTTCCCTAAGGAGCCAGTTCTGAAGAAAAGATGCTAATAGAGCTTTTTACCATCTCTTGCAGCAAAGTTCTAAGATGCTGCTCTTTCAGTGGAAAGGCCTGTCCAGGCCTGACTCTGGCAGCAAAATGTCCACCAGCCTGCAAACATCAAATGTTATCAGCTGCCTTATCAGTCAGGTCATCTGCCTTCCCACAGGCTTGAAGGGCTGAGATTTGCTGTGGCTTTTCATGCGACTTGTGGGAAGCTGTGGTTGATATCTCAGTGCCCTCATCTTGTGGCTGTCGCTGAGGCAACAGGATGGGAAAGGTGGAGTCAGCCCTAATTAACCCTTTTCCAGAGGTAATGCTTTTAATGCTGCCATTGGGAGGGGGAGAAGATGGGAGTGTCTGGCAGCTGACAATCGTGCTGCCAGTGGCTCATGTAGTCTGGGGCAAACGCACGTCTCTGGGAGCAGTTCAGGGGCCGCCGTGCCACAAAAAAGAGCTCCAAAGGCCTGGAACACGAGCCATGGTGTTCGTGTGCTCCTTTGTGTGCAGCCTAACCTTGGTGTGAATTGTATGTGCAGTGTTAAGTCTTGTTTTGGTTTTCTTCCCCCCTCGGTTGGTCCCGGGATGTCGAGGATGTTTTGTCGGTGCACGTTGTGCAAACGTCACTTTCTCCCGCTGATTGCTGTTGAGACTTCTGACCAGCTGCTGAGAGCCACCGATCTCGGCGTGATTTGTGACAATGGCTGCACTTAATTCACAGCAGAAAGAGATCTCAAAGAATCGCTGTTTGCCCTTGTTCTGAGTAAAGTGTGTGTGTAGAGCTTCAGATGCCCGAGAGCACGTTATGGCTGCTCGGCGAACAACATCCTGCTCCGATCCGTCCTCCTCGCTATTGATCCCAAATTCTGTGGCTGCTGCTACTGTGGTTCGTTTCCTCCCCGCTCCACCCACTCCAGGCTGCTGCTGGTGGTCTCCAGCTCCATCCTTCCTTCATCAAAGCCCCAAATGTCCATGTTGCAGATGGTGTTAATAATAACAATTGTGTCTCCAACAGTGCTAATGGCCACGGGCTTCCTTTCATCCATCTCAAATGTTTGAAATCCTCTTCTAGCACCGACCACCCCTTTTTTCAGGCAGCTCAGTGGGGTGGTTTTGGCTTGTGTCAGGAGTGCCAGCAGGCTCACTGATGATGAAACAAAAATCTTGATTGCCGTGCCCTGCGGGTTCCCTCTTCTCACTCCTTCCTTGCTGTGGAGCAAAGGAGCAGCAATGAGGCAAGGTCTTGTGGGTACAGCAGTAACCTGCTGACCACGTTTCCCCATCTAATGTGAGCTCAGAAACTTGTTCTGAAGTTTGGTTTGAAAAATGAATGTATTTCTAGGCTTTTTATGTGCTACATGGAAACCCCTGAAAATGAATGGAAACTTTAAAAATACAGCCTTTTTCAAGTGAAGGTCACATCTTGATTTAGGAGCAAACTTCCATTTTCATCCTTTTTTACTGTTCTTCTCTTTCTTTGACCTTTTCAATCTCTCTAAACCACAGCCTCTGTTTTTCCAGTGTGTAAGACTGGAAGGATGGGGAAAGTTGTTGGCTCTTTCAGGAACAGCAGCAGGTTTTGAAAGGCTAAAACTGCTGTGATAAAGAAGGTCAGTACAGCCTCCAAGTCCCTGGGTACTCCAGCTAAATCAGTAAATGTGACATTCCTCTGGGCTGTGTCTGACTCAGTGTGCAGCACTGCAAGACCTTCCTTTGGGCAACATTTTCATTATGGGAAAACATGAGGTAGTTCTTGGAGTTGTCTCATAGAAAACTGGGCCAGGAGTCAGCTGATCAAGATCTTAATTTAAGCTTTTCCTCTGCTTGGCTGCGTGTTCATATGGATCATTTTCTCTCTGCTCTTGTCCTCACCTCCTGAATGATGTGTGGTTTCACAGTCTCTGGTCTACTCTGATTTGCCTCCTTGGGCTGCTGTGGTGGGTGCAGCTCACTGGCTGTGCAGATTCTCAGGTGGTACCAAGGTGATATCGCTGACTGAACAAGAAAAACTTGAGAGTACAACGCCCAAAGCACACTGAAAAAAACACCCCAAAACCCCCAACAAAGCCCCCCAGCCAGGGAAATGCTGTTTCAGTCTGATTTTCATAGTATCATGTCCCTGCTTCAGATTTTATGGGACTTACTCAAGTCTCATTGGAGAAGGGAGATTTTTGAAAATTAGGTAAGAGAAAACCTCTTTGACTGTTTCTTCAGACTTGGAAACTGCTGAAAGTTAAGAATGACAGGTCTCATCCTTAAGGAGGACATGGATTTAGAAATATATTCAGAAAGGCACCCCCTTTATTTTGTTTGATCTGGGCACTGCATTGTACTAAATGTGTGTTTTCTTAATATCTTTTTTTTCTTTAACTTGGAAAATACATTTCAAATGAGGAGATGCCTTCTGAACGTTGATAGTGAGACTGAAATAATTGCAAATTGAGAAAGAATGGGTTGTCTGTTTTGAATCGCAAACTATCTAGAGGAGAAGCAGTAATAATGTGTTCAGGATTCCTTGCTGACCCCAAAACTTAATACATTCAGTAAATATTCTGGTCATTTTTGCAGTGAGTTGAGTTAAGCAAAGCCTCCTTGGAGAAAAGTGAGAGTGGAGGCGGCATAAGGCAGAACCCACGATGGGTCAGAGCAAAGTGTTCAGGGGCACTCAGAGAAATCCTTCTCTTATTTGAGGTGTGCAGGGATGCTCCTTGCAATCCAGAGTGTCATTCCCCAGTAAACTGGGAGGTGAGGGACAGGTTGGATAGAGAGATACACATGTAAGGGTGTGTCCATACAAAGGTCCTACCACAGTCCCTCTGCTTACCTGGCCTGCAAAGCCCTTGTGATCTTCCTCCAGGAGCTTCTAGTTTGGTCCTTTAGCCTTAAATCCCCACATCCAGCATACAAGGCTTGAGCCCACAGGCGGTGCAGGGAATGGCTTTTCCTGAGGGAGGATCTGAGCCTTGTCTCTTCAGGGAGGAAGGCTGAGTGTTAAACTGCTGTCCCTCCGTGGGGGCTTTACTGGAGCTGGGAGTTCCTGCTGGAGTACCAGGCTTTGTGGGACTCCTCTGTTACCAAAGGCAAATGACCCTGGTGTGAACTTTCTCCAAGCCTTCCCCGTGTTGCTCGAAAGCCTTTATTGCAGCCAAGTGAGCAACGGTTCAGTCCCACCCCTTCTCCCTCACCCACCGCTCCGGTCTCCAAAAACTCTGGTCCATCACATCAGATACAATGCACATCCCACATCTTCATCGAGTCTGGCTACCCCTGGCATTCCTGGCAGAAGGAATTCTGGATTGCTGTGTGAACAGTTGCCCGAGTGTTGCTGCTACTGAAGAAGGGATGCTCCAAGAGCTGCATCATGAGCAAAGATTTCACAGCAAGGATGTGGAGTTTTCCGAGCCAGATGGCAAAGACTGTGAATCTCTGCAGGGTTTGCCTGGGAGAGGGAATAATGGAGGCATTCCTGTTAACTCTCTTGGATATAAAGATTTACTAGAAGAAATAGTGCTATTTCTCTGAGTGCTCCCACATCTTATTGTGGGCGTTGACTCAGCTCCTGCTCAAGTTTTCTGGGTTTTTTAATGGTTTTTGTGGTCCCCAAAACTCCTCCATTCTGGCCCTTCCTGTTACCCACTACTGTTGGTTTAGTCTTCCTTTATGTGAGTCAAGAAAGGGGCTACACTTCAACTGAGCAATATTCCCATTTCCTTCACAGCTTCCCCCAAAGTATACTGGGGGATGAACATCCACACGAGTATCTAGGGTTTTCCTTCTCTGTCTGTCTTTGGGAATCCCTACAACAATCAATCTCTTTTTAATCTGCATCAAGCCCCGTCAGCTCTCTCAGACACAGCTTCTGCATGAAGGCATTACAGTGACAGGATGGGACTCTATTAAACCCTTTATTTTATTGTGTCTCACAAAATCTCCGATAGCTGAAAAATGGAGGATCTCTGACTGCATTGTGAAACTGCGTAAATTCAGAGCTTAATGAATTGTAATTAGTGGCATCATAACGGGCTCCATATGTTAGTAAGTCATTTAGGAAGAAATACAGTTGTTTGCCATTCTGCACAGCACTGACAAATTGGGATTCAAACCAGACAAGCCTCTGTCTTTCCCAGATCCCTTTATACAATATGTTTGTCAGGAATGTACTGCTGTGAACTGATGTGCAAAGCAGGATGCACGGAACCATCCTGCCCTGTTTCCATGTTGCCTCTTTGGATGCGAGAGAATCAGGGATGTGCATTCCTGGCTCTGTGTTGCAGGAGGCTCCCACCATCTCGAGGCTTGGATAAAGGAGTGCTCAGGCTATACATTACCTTCTATATTTCAGTACATCCTGCACTTGGAAAAATAACTACTTCCCAGGGAGGGAAGTATTGTCTAATAGATCTGGTTGCCATGCCTGAAAGGTGCTGTATAAATGACAAAAAGACATATGTTTGTATAATCTTCATTACTTTTAACACAGCTCAATATAATTTCACAAAATGTTTCATTTATTTTTATTTCAAAGATTGTGACAGTTAGGATTTTGAAGTACAAGTTGCCATCTGCAATCAATTTATGATCTCTCCCCAGTGCAATTGTGGAAAAAAAAAAAAAAAGAAGAGGGGGGAAAAAAGAGAGAATTATTTGGAGTAAAAAGCATTGAAAAACAAGTAGAGTGGAGTAATAGCACATCTGTTTTCGTAAGAAATCATGGAACCTGGACTTTTTTCAGTGTGGTATTTTACTACCACATGGCTTTAATCCTACATCTGGGCCTGTTGTTTTATGAAATATTTCCCACAGATGATGTCAATTATAATTTTTGTCCCGCTCGTCAATTTACGGACTTTTGGAATAAGACAAAATGAAACAACCAGAAAAAGAACAACTTATGTGGTCTACTCTCTGACAAAATTATAGCTGTGTGATACACTTCTAAAATCAATAACTCTGTTAATGATTAGCAGAAAACATTGCTTGGTTTATGAGCAGAGATGTGGCCCACACTCGCCAGATGTTTGGCTCCGAGTTGCATTCTTGTTTGCTGTGTATTTACCAGCAGATGTTCAGCAGTTTATTTAATACCTCTTGTATGAGCCAGTAGTAGGGCTAAGTCTGTGTGACATTTATAAGCCATCTGCCAGCAATACAGGTGGAATGCTTTTATGATTGCTCTCTTTTTTCCAGCGCTGATCTATCAGTGAAATCGTAGATAAGTCTTTATGGATTTATATGGCTGTTAGGAAATAGGATTCTTATCTTTGTAGGAAGATGCATACCTCAGCAGATGCCTCTTCAGCTGGTCTTTAATTACTATTTTTACACTTAACCTGCAGTGCTGTATGAAAAATCTGATGAAACTCTCCTCCTCAGAGATATTCCAGCTGGTTTTTAAGTTTAGACCCTGATTCAGGTATGAATGTTCTGAAGGCTTATGCTCATTGGAGTCAGAACCTTTCTTGAATTGGCCTTTGAAAGCAAAATAAAGATCCAGCTTGTGTTCCCAACTTTCCCAGAGCTGAGCAGTATTTGAGTTTAGGGTTTATGATGAACTGGACTCAAATTGTTTCAATGCACGGGCATGCACAAATTCCAGCGCTGGTTTTAGTTGGAAAAGCTCACAGGGTCTGATCCAAATCCTATTGAAGTGAAAGACTCTTGCTGACCTCAGTGGGCTTTGGATCAGGTCCATGGAAAAATGTTTCTATGAGAAGAATGCATTTACCGTGGCCCTGATTCAGCGAGGTGTTGGAGCACACGGCGCCTCACCACGTGCCTGGTGCTGTTGGCACACACGTGGTGACTGTCATGGAAAGCCTTGGGTCGCTCCTTGAGTGGCCACCAAGAGCCTCTGTCCTGTCCGAGCTGGGCCAAGATCCTTCTCTCTGGCAGGAGGAGGGTCAAAATGTTTAGTCCCCAAGCTCTGCAGAGCTTCAGCAATCTGCTTCCTGCAAAGGAATCCAGGCAAAACGCTCGTGTGCCTGGCTCAAGGCTACCCTGCCTGAAGCATAATGGGGGATTATCTTACTTTTCGTGGCATATTGGACTAGACTGCACTTCCAGAACATAGTCCCATGGGAGAGATGGTCAGAGAAGTACAGCTGGGCAACTGCAGATACGTGAGCTCTCCGAGGCTGAAGCTACCAATAAACTGCAGAATCCCACCCCACAGATTATATTTAATTTCTAGGTTGTGCATTAATATCATTTGGATGTGTACACGCTCCTCCTGAGCGTTTGCCACAGTATTTAAACTGGTGCATAAGGAACTACTTTGGTAGCGAGTTAAAGAAATGTTTATTGCTCTATTAGAGGAAGAAATAGCAGAAGTAGAGTGAGTAATATGGGCAACAGGCAGAAACAGAGCAGGCCCTCAGAAGTGTATGGGAATGGGAACAGTCAGTGATGTTATCACTGGCCTTTGCACATTCTGGCTGGGGGAAATGCTGCACTGCTGTCTGAACTTGGCTCCTTTCTTTGTCTTTACCCCCTTTGTGCCAGCCCTGCTCAACCTTAAGCCAGTCTGACTGGAAATCCAAGTATTCCTTTTCAATAAATAGTTTAATAGTTCTATAATATTAGAAACCACCTGCTGGAGGTGGGAAGAGTGTGCTCTGTGAAAATAATGCTAAAATATTATATTTCTTCGCTTTTTCTAATTAAAAGTGTCAGCTATGTGAGGTAATTAGTTTCCACTATAGTGAAGATATAAGCTTTTTAGCTGTTAAAGCTGAAGTGCCCTGAGCGTCCTGTAGATATTTACATGTGAAAGGCTGCTGGGATGGTTCTGGTTTGTTGACATGCAGAATGAGATCTAATAGCAGGTCAAAGTCAGACTATTTCAGCCTGGGGTGAAGGTGAAGTTTCATAACAGTGATGTAACTCAGGCCTGGAACAAATTAAGAAAAGAAAAAAAAAAACCTTAAAAAATTGTTTTATCAGCACTTAGGGCCTAACCCTAACTCTAACCCTTAGACTGAGAGTGCAAACTTGACTCAGTTCCTTGCAGACAGAACTCCAAGGCACTGAAAACCCAAGGTCCTGGAGAGATCTGGCTGAGGCTGCTCTGAAATAGGCCTGCAGGTACTCCTGTCCTTGTGGAGGAGCAGGTGGATGAGATCCCACCTCCCTGCCCTTTCCCCAGCATCCCAAACAGCCCCAACTATCTCCACGCAACAGAATAAAATCTGCCACGTCTGTACAAAGGATACCGGTGCTGTCATCCTCCGTGGAGAGAAATTCTCTGGGATGTGGGAGCCTCCATTCCCTTCTTAGGGACAACAGGAAGATCCTTCCTGCTTTCAGTGCGTTCCTAACCCTTTTGAAACGGAAAGCTGTAACCAAATCTGGTGTTTCAGGGTTTCAGCCTGCAGGTCTTGGGAGGGATTTATTGTTTGCTTTCCTCTGAGGCACCAGATTTTTCCCAGCTGGAGACATGACACTGGAGGTCGGCCAGTGCTTGGACGTGGTACTTAAAATCCTCTTCTTGCAGAGGACTGGCTGGTCAAGCTGATTTGATTACCAGATTCAGGAAGAAGATTTTGTTGTGCATCACTTGGTGAGGCCCAGAACCGTAACGAGGCATTTTGGTTGGAAAGGCAAAGCAGAGCAAACCCTGGGATGTGGCAACTTAATGGAAGCAGCTGAGCCTGCAGACAAAAAGTCTCTGTGGTGGACAGAGCTTCAAGGAGAGATGCTCAAATTCCATGCACCCATGAGTTCAGTAAAGGGTCTGCTAGTCCTCTCAGCTCCCTGTCCTTAGGAAGGGATCTAAGCTGGGCTTCAAGGAAAGATTTGTAGCACTAAAATTACCAGCTCACAGAGGGCTTTTCCTCTTGCAGCTCTTGGATGCCCGAGGTTACACTGGCTGGTTTTCCTACTGTTCCATAAATGTTTGTTCCCCTTCCTTCTTTAGGGATCACACCCCTTGTAACCTGCCCTGCAGTGGCAGGAAGAGGCAAGAGGCTCTTCAGAGGTGGAAAGTTCTTTTACATCCAAAAGCAATCCCGGGATGCTCTGAGTTCTGCTGGCACAAGGTACAGCAAGGCTGCTGTTTCCTTGAATCAAAAAGCCATTTAGTCACCAACTCCCAAAGGCACTGACTCAGTGCCCCTCACCTGCCCAGATCTCCTGGCACTGCCCTGTCCAAAGGTTGGATGTTACAAATCCTGCAGGATCACGATGTTCATTTCAGAACCTCAGAGAAATGAAGTGCCCAGTTCTTCTAGAAGCTTTGAGAGTCTGATTGCTCCAGCTAACTGCACTCAGGCTGGATGGGAATCTGGGATAATGCTCAACAGCAGGATCTGTTCAACCACCTGAAACACAATAGCTGTCCTGAAACTGCCTGCTGACAGAAATCACAGGTTTTCAATTAAAGCTTACCTTGAAAAAGCATTTGCTTTCCAGGGAAACCTTTTGCTTGAAACCTTTCTTGAAACCCAAAATGTTTCCATGTGGATAAGCTGAAGGGGTGGTGCGGGAATTTGTTGGTATTCTGTAGCCTCAGATCCCCATTCGTTTCTCTGGTGTTTGTCCCACCAGGAATTAGGAAATGCAACTGCGGTGATGCAGCAGCTTTCATCTGGAAGAAGGGAAATCAGCTGTATCATGGGGCATAAAGGGAAATGAGAATATGAGATTCCATCTCCCAGGACACCGTGCAGGAGCATTTCCTAATGGAAATATTTTGGGTTTTGGTTGAAATATTTTGGTACTTGGGTTTCAGCCAAAACATTGAAATTTTTCCTTTGAAAAATCGAGATGAAAACTATTTTGTGTTTCCATTGAAGTTTTGCCCAGGAAAAATAAAGCACTTTCCAACCAGCCCTACAGAAGATCGCAAAAATCACCCCGTCCTTTTTTGTTATTGTTATTGTTATTTTTGACCATTTAAGCAGCTGTTAGAGGATTAAGATGGATGCTACAGGCAAGAAAAATAATTGAAAAGGCAGTCCATCAAAAAACAATGAGGGCCAAATTTTTTTAGAGCAGCTTTTCAGCTGTGTCAGGGAAAGCCTCCTCCGAAGTAGGAGGTTTTGCTGTGGTAAGAGTATGGAAGGTGCAGAAGAGGATTCTGTGAGGGGAAAGGTTTAAAAAGAGCTCACCTTTGTGGGATATTTGAGTGGAACTATAGTCATATAACCAGCTTTTCCTAGTTATCCCAGACATAGGGGCACTTGATGTGGTCTCTGTGACAAGGATGTTGCACAGAAGGTGGAAGAGTTAAGACAGCTCAGATCAAATCATTTACTGTGATTTACCCTCTAAAGGATCCCCCTTTGCTGTCTGCTCTGCCAAACACCTTCTATGATCTTTTCTGTAACTGCTGCAAATGGATTAGGGGACAGGTATATCCCAACAACCTGTGCTATGGATCTGCTGCAGGAATTCAGTTCGTGATATTACAAACAGCAGGACAGTGTATTTGTGGGTCACAAATTCAACCTGCTTGGGCTTTGAATCATAGAATGGCTTGGTTTGGGAGGCACCTTAAAGATCGTCTTGTTCCACCCCCCTGCCATGGGCAGGGACACCTTTCACTAGCCCAGGTTGCTCAGAGCTCCATCCAGCCTGGCCTTGAACACTTCCAGGGATGAGGCAGCCACAGCTTCTCTGGGCAACCTGTGCCAGGGCCTCACCACCCTCACAGGGGAGAGTTTCTTCCCAGTATCCAATCTAAACTTACTCTGTCAGTTTGTATCCATCCCCCCCTTGTCCCATCACTCCAGGCCCTTGTCCAAAGTCCCTCTCCAGCTGTCTTGGAGACCCTTTAGGTCCTGGCAGGTGCCGTAAGGTCTCCCCAGAGCCTTTTCTTCTCCAGGCTGAGGAACCCCAACTCTCTCAGCCTGTCCTAATAGGAGAGGACACTCTCTTTTTTTGTTTGATTGTTTTGTGCTTCTTGTCTTAGAAAGGTGACTCACCAGGTAAAACTAATTGCAGTTGGTGGTAGAGTTCTTGCAAAGGAGAAGGGTCCTGGAGATAATTTGAGTAAAGGCATCAGACCTATCCTCTGATCAGTTAGAAATAGCACTGAATGTGCCACTTCTGAGCACAATTTCAGGAGCTTCTCCATCAGTGCCGTGCCTCCAAAGCATGGAACACATGATGGTCACCAGTGGGGACATGTGACACTGCAAGTGAACTTCTGCTACTGGGAGTGACTCAGTGCCACTGAGTAGAGAGGTTTTATTGAAAGAGCTTTACTACTAAGGGCAGGCACTGCTCCAGATGCCTCTGAGACATTATTTAGACAGAACTCATCGTTCACCTCTTGGAATTAATTTGTGGATGAAAATTTAATTATAGTAATGCACTGGTAACTTTTTGTTCTTTTCCCATTAGGACATGAGGAAAATGTAGAGTCGGTCAGAACTGGATGCCACAGCTTTGCCCAGGTCATAGCTCCTCTGGGACACTGCTCTGTGCTTCCAAAACCCAGTGGAGCATGGCTGTGTTCATATTTGCACGTAGACACACAGCAGTACCGGTGTGAATCGTGGCAGCCTGAGCAAACTTTGGTGACTTCAGTACTGTCTGTGATCTTTCCTCTTGCTCCGGTTGCTTTGTTATTACTTAGCCTCACTAAAAGTGCCTTTTGCTTTTGGCTCCTCCTTGCTGAACAAGATCAAGCTGTCTCTGTTTGCCCTTTTTGCCTTCCCTGGGCTCTTTTCTGTGCTCTTGGAAGGGTGGTGGTACAGCAGATGTTACAAAAGATATCAGGATGCCTTAAATCCCCCTTTGGGTCATCTTTCAGGGGGGACAAAAAGCCTTTTCAACATCACATTTCAAATTTAGTGTTTAGTGAACTGCATCCGTGGTTATTACCATTTTTCTTGCTGTTTTATCCACCCTTCCAGCAATTGACTCTGTGTTTCTGAACAGACTTTCTTTTCCCCTTGCTTGCTCTTCCTGAATATGTGCAATGTTAATTTTCCAGTCATATGAGTTTTTCCATCATATGTTATGCCAGCTAGCCTATAATTTTGATTATATATTGATGCCCTCAGTTCCTCCTTTTTTGCTTCCCATCCTACTTGCCTGAACGTGCAGAATCAGCAGATTGACCCTCCGCTTCCCTTTCTGTCCCTTGTATAACCCTGTTATCACTACCCACATTCCCTTCCCGAGGGTTAGGCTTTTTTCCAGGTCACCACGTTCTCCCTGGTTGCCCTGACATTACTTCAGCAGCCAGGCACACACTCACAACCCCAGCCCAGGCAACCTCTTCTCAGAAACACTCAGTGAACTGTTTCGGTCTCATGGTTCTTTCCACCCGTGTGCTTCGGAAGGGACCGAGGAGTTTGAGGAAGGAACGAGCCAGAAAGGTGAAGGAAAATCTTTGGGGTGGGTGGGAAGCTCTGAGTTTGTGATTTGTTGGTGAGCTGCTGCATTTAGGCTGAATTATTGGAGTGCCACAGTGGAGTCTGCTCGGAGGTCCAGGAGGTTTTATGGTCTGTCTTGCTCCGAAATTATTGGGAGTGACACAGAACCCCTTGAAACGGGGCGTTTGCTGGAGGAGCAGCACTAATGACATGGGTGGTCTGGGCATTACAGAAGTGACTTTGAGTCATTTTAATTTTCCCTTTTATATCTACCTGTGTGGCCCTACAGGAAGGAGAATAATGAGGGAAGCACTCATTAAATGTGGAAAAGGGATCTAGTTACCCACTTTCAGGTGTGTCGACGTGCGGAGATCCTATATGGAAAAGTCAACGTATAAAGGAAGGGAAAAATATGTGAAATGTGAAAGTTTGAAATTCTGCAAGCCTTGCACCTGCCTTGCAGTGTGACATGTGACAGGCAAAGAGGGGAAAATTGGCCGAGTTATGCCAATAAAACACTGAAAACCTTAAATAGTAGCGAGAATTTTTATATATCAACAGTCCTTATAGTTGTAGCAAACCTGAGGGGTTTGCTGACTGCTGGAGGAATGGGGCCTTTCAAAAGCAAGGGGTTTCCATGGATCAAATATGTACATGAGTAGAGAAACTTGGGATAGCATTGCTGACATTCCTTTGTCTTGGCAGGGGAGTGCCAGTGTCTTGCTTTCCCCGTTGCAGCGTGAGCTGGGGAGCAGTGACGTGACTTGTCCACGTCTGCAGGTGTTGGGAGTTCCTCACATCAGCCAAGACACTGCCCTGCCCCATTCCCACCCTTCCAGTCCCTGTCTGGCCAGGCTGGTTATGGGGCTGGATCACTCACAGTGGCCTTTTTGCTGCCTGATTCAACAGCCCCTCCAAAGCTGTCACTGTCACCCACATGTGCTTCACTCGTGCTGGGACCTGCTGATGCTGCTGAAGTGAAGATAGAAGATATTTTACAAGTCATGGAGAGTAATAATTGTCACATCTCCCACATGATATGTATTCCAGTCCATAGACAATTTCCCCCATATCTTTCACTGCAGAAATATTAACACATCTCCATGTTATGAGTCCACCTGCACCACGTGTCCCTTTTGAAGCTCCTGTTTTACCTCAGTGGTGCAGGATCAGGCGCCCTCTGTGAAGACCAGGCTGGCTCCACTTTCTATTATGTGGCTCTTCCAGCATGGAAAGGCAGCAGCAGGTAACACAATAAGCAACCACATGGTAGGAAAATTGTCCAGTGCACAAAAGAGATCCTGGATGACATTAAACAAATGGCCCAAAGTAGCTTTAGAAACGGTTTCATGCATCTTGGGCTGTTAGCTGTTTTATGTTTCCTGTCTGGAATGAAGAGGGAGACAGGGCAAAAGAGTCAGGGCCTTGTTTATGCTCATGTGTTTATTGTATCAGAGACATTTAAGTAGGAGGATATGACAGGTTTTCAAGGGGACAAGGTATGACTCAAATCCAGGTGCAGCTTATTTTCCATGAAATGCATCACTCGCCTATTAGACACAGATTTACCGGCGGCCAAAACAAACCTTGGCCAAGTTGGCATTCTCCTTCCCATAAATGAATGGCATCCCAGCTTGTTATTGTTATTGTACAAATATAGCAGGTGTTGCTGATTTCTGCTTGATAACCTGCTGTTTAAGGGGGATTATTTAACTTTTACGTACAGATAAGTGGGCTGCTAAACCAAATTCATCCCAGGTGGGACTACAACAAGTTTTTTTTGCTTCTTAAGCTGCATTCTTATCCTAAATCTTATTTATTAGAACTGGACAGATGTTACTGTGTTCTTCCTAAAATAATGGATTTTTGAGGTGTGTTTGCTTCAAGGAGTTAGGCTGTTTCTTTTTTCTTTTTATTTTTCCTCCTCCAGTCCTCTGAAAAATAGATGTTGTGCTGTGGACACACCAGGAATCCAGGTCACAAATGGGATTTGTGCTCCTGCACTGTCTAAGGTAAAAGAAAGCTTATTGGAGGAATTAATTTGAATCATAAATAGGTTTTAAAAATCATTGTTCTTTGAGAGATTAGATTAATGTGGCCTGTTTTAGGAAGCACCCAAGCTACTGTAATGTTTTAAAGCCTAAGCTAATGAAGAACTGTCTGTAGATCTTACTGATTTGTAATTGTTTTTTGAAGGGTAGGGGGAACCAAACAGACACTTTTATCAGAGATTGGTAGTTAAATCTGAGGGAATGGTATTTCCAGGTAGCCTGCCAGCGTTGGGTGCTGCATGCAGCACAGCAGATAAGATCTGCTACACAGTTTAAAGATATTTGAACACTCCCAACATTTTTGCATGTTTCCAAAGAGAGAAATACCACAGACCTGAGGTTACTGGTGTCTGTGCTGGGTTGGATGGGAGGGAGCAGATTCATCCAGCCACCCCATGGCACTGAATCATTATTTCCAGAAATGTGACCTCCTGAGTCAGGCAGTAATTTGGGGGTATCCACAAGTCCATGCCTCTAGGTGGGTATATAAGTGCCCACTCACATCTAATGTAAACAGTACTTGTGCCTGGACTATGGGCTTTAAAACACATACCAGGATAGGGGAAACTTGGTTGATTTGTTCTTAAGGGTTATTTGTTGCTCTGCACTCCAGCTGATATGGTGGCCCCTCGTGCTTGGTGCTGTATTTCCAGAATTGAGCCTGGCTCCTGCACTCCAGAGCTTTATAAACTCAAGAGAGGAGTGAGACACTATGTTGGAAAACACTATAAGCCTTGGTTTATAAATATACAGAAGTCTTAGAACACAAAGCAAGTGGCCAGTGGGTGACACACAGAAGCTGTGGCAGAAGCAGGAACTATCTGGTTTTAGAAACGAGAGGAAATTCAGTCTTACTTAAAGCATGAAACCTGTGATGATTCGTGCTCTGAGTCAATAGCACTTATTGATAGAACATGTTTTCTCTGGTGAACTTCTA
Source organism: Pipra filicauda (assembly GCF_003945595.2). NCBI lineage: Eukaryota > Metazoa > Chordata > Aves > Passeriformes > Pipridae > Pipra > Pipra filicauda. Next base: position 505,605 of record NW_024104953.1, on the reverse strand, counting down.
AATAGGTCAACAAAAAACAGGATGCCAGCAAGAGCCTTGGGGTGGGTGTATGCAGTGATGCTGGATATGCAACATAAAAACAGTCAATGAACAGAAACTATTTATTTACTTATTTAAATAGATTGGTTTGGTGGTGTTTCTTGGAGTTTCTTTGTGGGTTTTTTTATTTATTTTCATTTATTCCCAAGCAACTCCTAATATACTTGATCCTGAGACCTTTGGTCTGTTTAGGGGTTTGTTGCACTGTGCTGTGTTTACTGGTGTAGCATTAGAACACCTCCCATATTATCAGTGATATCCAAGGGGTCTTTTCAGGGGAATTGGATTTTACTGTGTGCCAAGTGACTAACTGGGTTTTTTAAATTTATCTCTAATCTCTAACTCATCCCACTGTGTTCTTGCCATTGTTTAATCCCTTCAGGACAGCGAAGAGTGAAGGGAAAAGGATGGGGATGGTTGCTCTGCTCTCTTAGCTCGTTCTCAGTGTGCTCTTTAAGAACAGCAGTTCAAACTCTGCCTGTCTAATTGGACTGGGAGATGTGTGTGTTCCTGTAGGGATCTCGAGCTGCTCCCAGCTGGGAATTCCCACCCAGAGGCAGCTCTGGTGGTGACATTTGTAGCTTAACAGAAGAGCTGCCTGGGGGCCCAGACACCCAACAAACTCAGCTGGAATGGCAGCACAACCCAATGGGTTGGGTGTCACTGTGAAATGACTTGGCAGTTCAGTTCTTGGCAAGATGTTTTCTTCTCCTCTGTGACTAATTTGTCTATTTTCCCCTACTCTCCTTGCAAATTTATAATGGCTTCACAAATCTTTCTCTTTGTTGCTTCCTACTGCTAAGTCAATTAAACTTGTCTTAACTCTTCTCCTTTATCCTGGCCTGCTTTTTTCGTGCACTCCTTGTCACAGGTGATACACCCACCCCCTTATCCAAAGACTGAGCTATCAAGGCTGATTTCAGGTGCTTTGTTTACTTGGTAAATGCAGGTGTATAAACTAAACACTAAAACCATCTTTTTTTTCCCTGGGTCATTCTTTGAGGTCTATGACTCCCTTGGAGACAGCTGTTGTCCTCTTCTCTGCCTTTAATCCAGTTGCTTCTTGCTCTGGGAGCTGCCTTTGTCAGACAGGGCTTTTATTTATTTTTTTTTGCCTGAACTCAGTGTTCATGTTGCAAAATATGCCTCCATGAGGCACATACTGTGCAGATGGCAAATAATAGCTGTGTCCAGCCAGGGAGGAAATCCATTTGTCACTGTTTCATCATCAGCCCCCATTGTGTTGCCATCAGACAACCCCATTCATCAAGACAAGTTCCAGAGTGCTGGTGTTTACCAGGGACACTGCACAAATCCCATCTCTTTAGATACAAATCCCCACTCTGGGATTTCTAGCACTGTTCTTTGTTTCTGTTTCCAAGGATGTCTAGAAAAGACTACCTGAGGTCAGCAGCCTGTTTGCAGGTGAAGTTTGATCCCTGAATGGATTGCTGGCAATAGGGGAAGAATCTGGGACCTTTTCCTTGTAGCAGGGGCAGGGCTTAGCACTGGGTGGTGCACAGAAGTGTTTTTGGTGACACCAGATGAGTCTGACACAAATCTTTGCTCTTCCAAGCTCTGCTTGTTTTGATTTGAGGCTTTTTCAGCCAGATTTCCACCATCTATGGGGTAGCAAGGAGAATTTGCTTGCCATGGGGAGGCTCAAAAAGACTAAGAAGTGGTTGAAAAAAAAAAAAGGTGTTACTGAAATGGCAACAGCAGCCATAGAAGCAAGATGGGGTATTAAAAGATATTAAGAACTTTGAAGGCATTCAGTTTTGGGTGACCTGAAGAATGCAGGTAGAACAGAGAGGCTGGAGAGTCCATGCACAAAGCCAGAATGTGCTGAGGTGGGAGGGTTTCTCTGGCTATGGAAGCAAGGATCAGTGGAAGGCAGAGGGTTATCTCAGAACACCATCCCAGAGGCACTGAATTCAGGGGTTTCGGGGTGTTTGGAGGGCGGGTGTCATAACAGCGCGCAAGCAGATGCTCTTCATCAGAACAACACGGAGCGGGGGGGATATTCTTCCTTTCTTTCCCCCCCTCTCCTCTCCCTCCCCAGCATGGAGACCATGTCCTGTACGGGGGCTCAGGGGCTGGCAATCAGCGAGGAGAGGCTGCATTTCGGGAGCTGAGGATACGGCACATGGAGGCTTCATTAGGAAACCTGCAAACGAGCGTCCTGCAACCCCGAGAACTCGCGGCAAGGGTTAGTGCTGCCCCCGGAAGGGGAGCTGACAGCACCACGCTGCACCACAATTAAGACTTTTAAAATCTGTAACAGCGTTTTTATGACATCAAAGCCCCGTCGCCGCACAAGGCAGCGTTTAGGAAAAGATCCCTGCTCCTCACCCTGCAATCACGATGTACACATTGGCAATAAGGAAGTCAGCAATAGCTATTTACTGCTCTCCTGCAGCTGTGGACTTATAACTTAGGTCCCTAATTAAGTAGAAGCAGGGCTAACCACGGAGCACACCACAGTGCCTTAAAATGGCTTTCATACTGCGGAAATCTGGTGTTTGGTTACTCCAGAGAGTGGGGTTTTCCCCCCTCCTCCCCCTTCAAAACTGTATTTGCACATTCAGAAATAATTATCTGGAGATTAAAAAAAAAAAAGGAAAGCCTGTCTTGATGCACCAGGAGATCTAAAGAGCTTTTTCATGGAAAGCATTTAAAATTTAAAAAAAAAAAAAAAAAAAAAGAAGAAGAAATCCTACTCTCTATGGGAGATCTTGACACCAGCCCCATGTTTGCCATGGAATGGGAGTGATTGTTAGCAAAGGAACTGGTCATGCTGCACAAAGGAGATCCCAGTGTGTGTGTAAATCTGCATAACCTAATTGACTATCTTGGGAACGTGATCTTCAGCTGTAAAACCCCGCTTTTGACAAAACAATAAAGTTAAAAAGGAATGTCCCATCATTATGTTCCTTAAATGTCACAGGAACTGCAGTAAGTGCATCTTGGCAGAGGCGAGCCTACATCATTAGTTCCTCTCCTGGTTGCTTTTAGGTTTTTTGTTCCACATGGCCTGACTTGACAGGACAACAAATAGGCCTTTGCATCTGTACACATTTATTAGTGGATTTTATCGTTGGACATCAAGGAAATTGAGTCTCATCTAAAGGTTTATGGCTGTACACATCTGTGGATTTTACTACCCTTCCTTTCAAACAAACAAACAACAGCAGCAGAAAATTATTTTTGGAAAGTACAGTTTAAGATTTAATAATCACTTGATGTTCTGAGAAGTCCTTGGCTGTTTGTCCAAATATTTGCTGGATGTTTGTTGATTGAGCACTTCAGTTATTGGGGGTGGGGGTGGGTAGGGAGGTGGGGGGGGAACAGGCTCGGTTCTGCTTTGCATGGAAAGGTGATTTTGTGTAATCACAGGCTCCCTCTGCTCCCAGCAGAGCTGCATTTGGTTGGATCCTGTCTAGAGAGACTTATATTTGGGAATAACCACCTTTGTACATCCAACAGTCCTGCCTCGAACTGATAATGTGCAAAGGAATCCTGGGAGTTCAGACTAGGGAATAACACTGCCCTGTGCTGCTTTTGCTCCTGCCTGTAAATAAGTGAGATTTCAGCATGTTCCAGTTCAGCTGCTTGGTAAAAGAGAGCCTGAAATGTGGCTGAGGTAAAGTGAGGCCTGCACAGTCTGAAGCCTTGCTCATTTAAAGTCCTGATGAAATTAGTGGGCTAAAATTTGTTCAAGACTTCCCCAAAGTACTGCACAGTTCCTATACCAGGAACTGCACACCTGGCTGTAGTCTGAGCTGTCACATTTAAAGAGAATAAAATAAGAAATCAGAATCCTGAAGCGAATTTTGGAAGCAGGACCTGGGTGTGAAATAAAACGGTGCACCCTAAGATTGCAAAGGGGCTTAGACAACCATTTTGAGAGAATTGCTGCCTGTTTTTTCTTAATGCTGTTTTTATGCATCAACTTTAAAATGACACGCTGAAATATTTCGCTGATAATAATTTGGGGTTTGTGCCTCCTGGTGTGTTTCATTGGAAGAAGACTGTCCAAGGAGAAAATTGAGGTCTTAAGTTAATGGAGCCTGTTAGGGTGGATTATGCTTTGTTCATTAATATTTTAATAGCTCACATGAGGGAGGACTGGAAGCTGATCTTTTAACTTCATTTATTTAGACTGAGGAGCTGCATGGAGGAGAATTTCTGCCTAACAGGAGATTCTTAGTCAGTCTTATGCTAAGGATGCTGCTTCATGAAAACATCTTCAACCTTTATTTCAATTTGGAAGTGTTTCAGCTGAGATTAAGTTTTCAGATGGAGAGCCTGACTGGTAGGGAAAGCCTGAGAAGTTGGTGCTTCTTATTAATTGTTTTGTGGTGAGGAAATAAGGCACTCAGTTGACCTCACACATTGATTTTACTCTGTATGCTGCTCTATCCACTTGGAGGTAGACTTCCATACACCAGCTCTTGGAGGATATGCCTGGAGAAAGAGATGGGATACTGGGCTACATGGCTCTTCCCTGAGGACTCTCCTCCCTTCCTGTGCTGCTCACAGGGGCTCTCTCTGGAGGCCCAACTGAGGATAAAAGCCATGTTTGGACTTGCTCCTGTGCAGCTGCCCAGAGGTTGTGCCAGAGCCCAGAGCAGGCCCAGGGCCTCCATACAGATCTCCCAAGATCCTGTCCTGCTCCCCGGCCTCAGGATGGCATTGTCACTGTTCTGTTCAAGTGGTGGTGACTGAAGAACGAGAAAACCGTGTAGGAATAAAATAATATCATCATCTTAGAGGAACTGATAGCTAAACATCTTTAGTGGGCCCAGCAAGCAGCCCCAAGAGCAAGAGTTCAGGACAGAGGATGGAGAGGCACTTGGGCCTTCTGCTGAGCTCCTGCAGCCGGCTCGTTTGGGAGGTAAAGGCAGAGTTTAAGGAACAGTTGCTTGCTGGGAAGAATAAATGTATGTTTTCCCTATACCACACAGTGCAAGTGAAACTTCCACTGAGGTGAAGAAAGCCTGTGGCAGTCCCTCTTCTCAGCCATTTGTAAACCTTGGAATGAGTTCCCAATGGGAACTGTTCCTCCTCTCTGCAGTGGGCTACTTCTTGGCCAGCTCCAAGAAGCCCCAGAAAATATTGCACCCATATGGGCCTTTTTTTTTTTTTTTCTTTTTTACATTCTCATTAAGTTTATAAAACCCACAAATTTAGACCATCTGTCCTATAAATGTTTCTAAACTACAGCAAGATGAAAAAGCTGTTCTTGCTTTTTGATATGAGCGGTCAGCAAACCAAACACAAAACCAGAGCAAAGCAAATATTTTCTTGTCATACACGCTTCCCAACCGTGACGGATGAACTGTTAGTTTTGATGTGTGTTTGGATCCAAATTTTGGAGAGAAATGCCTCCTAGATATGTGCACTTAGCACCAAAGCAGCTTGATATGAAGAATTCTCGTTGGGGAGGGGGAAACAGAGGGAAAGTTGCACCACATGCTGCCCGTGGACTGTATTTAAAGAAGCTGTTTCTTCAATTATTCATCTCCCAACTATACCCTGCTGACTGCTCTAACAAAGCCATCCCAAGCATGGACTGTGTCAGCCCATTCTCAGGGTCAGGTGTTCACGCTTCTATTCGACCCACCGGCCTCTTGGATGTTAATCCAGGAATATTTATGGCCTCCACATGAGGCTCCAAAGTGGGTCTGGAGCAGGATAATGAAGAGAGGCTGTTCTCAGCACTTGGCTGACAGGTGGGATTAAGCCCAGGTCCTTGTCTGCAGGCAAACCCAACAGCAAGTCGTGGATTGGGAAAAGACTCGGCAAAGCAAGCGGCAGAAAGTGGAAATTCACCTGAAATCCTTTTTCCTGGTGTTTCCATGGACAAATTCCCACCTGAACCCTTCAGGATGAGGAGGCACCGTGTGAATTGTACACCCTGCTTTGGGATTTACAGCCAAGTGGGAAAAAATAAACCTGTTCTGACTGTGTCCAACGGCATTTTGAACTTCCTTTGCTATTGGCACATTCCTGCTTTGGGGCCCAGACCCTCACCCAAATCCTGGGGCAGTGTGCAGAGCAGTCTGAAGGGGAGTTTGCAGCACACCTGGAAAGATCTGTTGGATCATCCTGTCTTTTTTGTGGTGTTGAGCTGTGCAAACTGTGAGTTGGTGCACGTGCTTTTGGTGTCACTGACTTCCACTTGCCCACCCTCAGGTATGTTTTGGGCAGATCCAGCTGATCCACATCTGATCCAGCCCCCTGGGCCTCCTTTATCACCAGTGGGAGTTATAGGCAATACTTAAGCAATGCTTAAGTTCATTTGACTTGTTTGAATTCTCTACCTTGGAGGTAAAATGTGATTTAGAAATTACTGTCCTCTGCTGTAATGGTGGCAGTGCTGGGATAAACAGCCTGTAGGTGCCTACATTTGGGATCCGTCACACATTTGGGTGTGAAACTTCTCTCTAGCAAAAGGAAATGTGCCTCTTGTTTCAAAAATGTGTTTAGCTCCTTAGATTAGAGGGATGGAGCAGCTCTCCTATGAGGAAAGGGTGGGAGAATTGGATTTGCTCAGCCTGGAAAAGAGACAGTTTTGGGGTGACCTAATTGCAGCCTGAATGGAGCCGACAAGAAATATGGAGAGGGACTTTATAAAGGCCTGGAGTGACAGGGCAAGGGGGAGTGGCTTCAAACTGTCAAAGAGCAGGTTTAGATTGGATATCAGGAGGAAATTCTTCCCTGTGAGGGTGGAGAGGCCCTGGCAGAGGTTTCCCAGAGAAGCTGTGGCTGCTCCATCCCTGGGAGTGTTCCAGGCCAGGTTGGATGGGGCTCTGAGCAACCTGGGCTAGTGGAAGGTGTCCCTGCCCACGGCAGGGGAGTTGAAACCAGATGCTCTTTAAGATCCCTTCCAACCCATTCTTTTATTCTATTCTATTATCCTACTTGTCAGTTCTCCACTGCACAGCCAGCTGGTTCTCTCCATAAAACTGTGGTGCAACATCCCAAAATCCCAGTTCAAACAAGCTAAAAGCCGAGCTGTGATTGATGCCACCATCGCTTCCTGACTCTTCTATGGAATTGGAGTTTTCTCTGTCTTTGTTTGCCCAGCCCAAGTCTGATTCCAAAAGGAGCTTCTTCCAACCCTTTCTTGACACTTACCTGTGGGTTAAACATCCTGACTTCATGGGAGATTTACTCCAGGAGGGGAAGGAACAAGTGCATGAGGACACACTGACCAATTTCTGTGCAGCAGAAGGTTCTGTGTGAGTTGAACAAAACCAGTAAAAAACTGCCATAAATCCCAGATATGCTGGAATTGATGCATTCCCTGTAGGGTTGGGACAAAGGGCTAAATAGTCTTGGGAGAAAGCACTGTGTAGATGGAAGGGATGCTGAAGCTTTTTCAGTGCTTTGTCATTGCTATATTTTTGGAAATCTGAAGTGTCTAACCTAGATTTTCCCTGATTTTTTTCCCGCCCCTTGGCTTTTTAATTTGTACATAAAATTTTGAACTCGTGAAGGAAAGTGTAGGTACAGATGAATTCCTTTGGAAAACTTAAGTTTTATCAAATGCAAAATTTAAGACTTCTGGTTTAAAGCAAAAATGTTTTGGAACACTTTGGGCTGAACAGGAATGATTCTTTTACTCGGTGGGAGTTACACAGGTCTTCTGATTTCTGCAGCTTTTGGTGCACGTCTTCTGGTCTTTTATAAGAACTGGACTTGCATAATTAGGCTAAGATTGTGGTTTTAAAAATTATATATACGCATAATTATGTATGTACATATAAATAATTAAAAAATGGTAAACTAATGTACCTATACATGAGAATTTGCATGCACAAATAAGTTCACACACTGGACAATTGCTGAATTGCCTTACTAATCTGCCAGGCTCAGCAGCTCCTGATAAATCAAGTTTAAAAAATAAATAAATAAAAATTTTGGAACACTCCTTAAGTGAAAGAGGAGGATTGGAAAGAAATGCTTTGGTCCCAAAAATAATTAAAAAAAAAAATTAAAACCCACGAAAAACCCACCTCAATGAAACCATTTTTGCAAAAGACATATCATTACTCCTCTGCCTAATTTTGTGCTTTCTACTGTATCTGCTGCCTACATCTGCTTCACTGCTCTCTTGAACCTCCAGTGTCCTTAATCACAGTGTGAACAGTGACCCTTGGCTGCTGAGTTTGGATTTATATCCCTCTGTTGTGCAGCAAGAGAGCAACAAAATATGTCTGTATCTGTGCAAATAAAGCAGAGGCTTTCTCTCACTCCTTCCTCCCCTCTGTTGTGAGCAGAGTTATGCCAAAAAAAATTGGGTTGAATAGTTTTTCCCCTTTGGTGAACTGCAGTAAGAGAGATCCAGGTGTTCCAGGTGCTGTTTAAGGTGCCATCTGAAAACAAAACTGAACTTAGATGCAAGGTTATAGTGTAATATTTAAATATATATTGGTTAATACACGTGGTTGAATTATGGGGTCTGATGCCAATTTATTTCCTCATCATGGGCAAAACTCAGTTTGAATTATGTGTCATCTTTAGCTACAGTTTTGCCCTTGCCTGTGTTGGGAAAGTGGGGATGGGAAGATACAATCCTGCAGCTCGTTCCCTGTGATCTTTGGACCTTCTGAGCCATCAGGTGCCGTATCCTGGTACAGAATCAAACTTCTGCAGTAGCATTTTGGCTCAGGTACCACAGCAAGAGCACTTGTGAATAGTTTGGTTGCTTGGATTTGTCTGTTGTGCCCTCTACCTGTAGTTTCAGGTGAGCAAACTAAAAAGGGATATATTTTCAAAGGTATAATCCAGAGCACGTTATTACAAAAAGACAAAATTATTGGTGTGCAAGTTTTCTATCGACAGAATCACATCAGTTCACTTTTTTCATCTCATTTACTGTGAGCAGGATAAGCAGGGTTGCAAATAAATGTAGTTTTTGAACTGTTTCACTGGACCACAAACCAGCAAATTTCTGACTTCAGTGTGATTTTTCAGCTGTAGAGTAACTGTGGACAGTGGTTTTGGACAAGGTATCCCAGTAATAGCGTTTCCTATGATTAATATTCCACCTCTTAAACTGGGTACTCCTCACGTCTTTGCATGTCAGCAGGGAAAGGAACCAGGTTATGATGTGAACGAAGTTCACAGAGAGGTTAATGACTTTCTAATTAGCCCTGGTTGGGAGATAAGCAAATCAGCACTCAAATATGCAAAGCAGAGTGGAAAAATGCCTGTTAGATGTTCAGGTTGCCCTGAGCGGGGCTTATTTCTTTCCTTTTTTTGATGAGGAACAGCTGGGGATTAGCCTGGGGTAAGCAGAGACAGTGGAGAACCTGGAAGGGTCATGGAAGCCGCTGCTTTGAAGTGCCCGAGTTTATGGGGTGTCAGAGCAAGGCGGGTCATGAACCCACCGGGCTGAGCTGGAGCAACGCTCGGGTCTCCAAGGCTGGGCCATCAGCTGGTGAGACCAGCACAGCTCTGCCCTGCAGAGAAATCCAGGCATTCCAGCTGGGGATTCGCCCCCTGGAATTCTAGCCTTGGATCTGCCAAGTTCTTATCAGGGAAAAAAATTGGTGTGATCTCGGTTGGGTAACAACCACCCCAAAATAGTGTTTCCGTGATGGAGAGGTTTTAAAAGGTGACCACACTGAGCCACAGCCTCATTCTTAGAAATAATCAAAGAATGCTGGCCTTGTGCAGGCTGTGTTTTGAAAAATAACTTTCCTTTTTCCAAAATGTGAGTTTTTTTTTTAAAAGATAATTTCTTCTTTAATTGATGTATGAAAGCCAAGTGCTTTCTCTTTTGATTTTTTTTTTTCTTTTCTCCAGTTGTATGGCTTTACATTCTTCCCTCCTGTCCACAGGTTGATCTTCATACATTTTTTAACTACCTAAATTGAAAAAAGGACAGTGGGGGGAAAAAGAATAAAAAGGAAAGAAAATGATGGAAGAGGAAAATCAGGAAAAAAAATTTTTTGTGGGTAGTTTAGTGGCCAAACACTACATGTTCAGATCTTGTCTCCTGTAAGACGGGAAGGAAAGGTCACCATAAAACGTTAATATTTTATTTATGGTTGGTATGATCAGAGGATAAAACAAACAGGGAAATGATGACCAGTGTTTTGAACTGTGTGAATTCATCTGAAGTCTCCTTGGGGTGACACCAGCCAAAGGTCTTGTCTATGGGCACCTTTTGGGCACATCTGAACAGAGGGGTCCTTTCTTTCATGCAAAATCAGGCATTTGGGAAGAGGCATTTGCAGCAGTTGAGTAGATTTGAGCAGGTCTTCTCCAACATCCCCTGTTGGAGTCTTCAGGAACCATATCAAAAGCTGAATTCAACATACACCACTTCAGAGTCCTGTTCTGGTAACAAAAATCTGAATTAGAGCCTGTTAACCTTAAAAATGGATTTATTTTTTCCTTGTGTGCATATTCTGCGGGCTTCTTACTTTTCAAATTAACCATGGGAATTTATGAGTTCTTAAAACAAAAAATATAAAAAGAACTGAAATAATCCCAACTATTGTTACCAATGATTTAGGATAATATGCTAATTGAAACATCAGTTTTGTCTCCTATAACTAGTACTGAAGTTTGCTTATTATTTTTTTTTTCCCTATTACAAAGCTTGTAGTTTATGCAACCACTGTCAATGGAGCTGTGCTAATTTATGGCAGCTGGTCCAATATTTTTGCTTATGATTTCTGCCTTGGCAAAATATGTATATAACATTGTTTTTCCCAGAAGGTTGGCTGAATGCTCTCAAAGTCATTATGGACTGGGGTTAGCCAAGTAGGACTAGGATTTCTTTCAGTAGTGGAAACATTGATCATTAGGGTGAACCAGACTGTATTTTGCTGAAAGAAAAGCTACTTCTCTTTATTTGTAGGGCATAAACGTCCTGTGGGGCTGTTCAGAGTTACAACAGTGTAAATCCATCAGAGCTGAGTGGAGACTCGAGCCCATTATTTTCCAACGAGTGACATTCACCTGTTTGCTTAAATGATGCCAGGTGGACACAACCAACTTTTACAACAAATTTAAACTCCTCATAAACAGAGCTTTAAGCTGCCTCTTCTTTGACTTCGTCCTGCAGCTTTGAGAAACCAGGGGGACATTTGTGGTGAGGCAAAAGAGCAGGGGAAGAAAAAAAATCACTTGTCCTTATTCTCACTGTATTGAACAGATTGGCCTGTTCATGAGACCACAGATCATCTGAGGGGGAACTGAGTTACACTGGGTTTTGAAAAGCTGACACTTCCTAAAACTTGAAACTCCAAGCCTGGCCCTGTTTTGACAGCCAAGGCCCTTTGGGTTGCAAACAAGTGGCCTCAGCTTCAGGTGGTGGAGTGCCCTGTGAGCCCTCCAGGCCATGCTGATTTACACCAGTTTGGTCACACAGTGCACAAGCTGGTGTGGGTTTGGCCACAGCCTGATAAAGCAGGATCTGCACCAAATGAGAAGCCTGGAAGCAGCAAGATTTGCTGTGGTGTGGATGGTGCTGATGGAGGAGAAATGTATAGAGGGTGGAGAAAAGTCACAGGAGAAGCTGTGCTAGGCAAAGAAAATCTCAGTCCTAAATTCATCTGGGTGTACAGAGGAGCAAGGGAAGGTGATGATGAGGGATGCTTTCCCTGTTGATTAGATATTTCCAAACAGCATCTGGCTGCAGTCTGCTGTCAGTATTCTGATTTTGCAGGGCATAAGTCTGCCTTGTTCTTTAAAGTGCCAGATACTCCGCTCACTGTAAGGTCTTTAGCTTTAGTTTGGGTGAACTGAAGTCTCTGTAAAAATAATTCAGAAAAAGAATGCAGTAATCCTTCCTGGCTGAGACAGAAACAGGTCCAACCATTTCCAGGTCTGCAGAAGCCTGACAGGATTAAATGTTAGTCAGAGTCCTAAAAACACAGCAAGCTGTTTCAGTACATCTTAGTTCCAGGTTTATGAACAGAGGGTTGTGGTTCCAAGGTAAACTCACACATTTCTTACAGATGTGCAGACAGGTAATTAAGAGTCTTCTCCAGAAAGTGCACACAGTGAGATTTGGGTGAAGCCATGTTTTACTAACCTTTCAAGTCGATATTTGAGCATCTCACCTTGCTGTCTGTTTGAAAATCAAATGGAAAATCAAAATGCGAGCATCCAGTCAATGCTATGATGTGAAGGTCACCCACTCACACTCAGGAAAGCTCTCCAGTTATGATCTCCTTCCTGTGTAGTCCTGGGTTTGGCAGATTCCGTGTGGCTGGAGCTCTACTCTTTTCCAATGTGCTCTCATTCCTTTAATCTGCATTTTTTAGTGAATTCCTAAATACTAGGTACACTTCCTTTGTTCTTCTGTAACCTGGCCAGTGTCTTCAGATGGCAATATGTAACTTAACCTGGTGTAAGCAGTGAACTTTGTCAGCTGAATTTGTGGGGGGAGTTCACCTCTGCCATGAATGGAAGTGGAACAGAGCTGGACATCTGAGAGATCACTCACTGCTGGACCACCAGTTTATCAGCTTTTCCTGACACAGCCCCAAACGAAGGTATTTCACAAGGAAAATTTAGGACTGATGTAAAACAAACATGCTCATCTGCAAATCTGCTGTACTCTGGTACTGTGGGTGAGGAATATGGGATCTGCTGCTGTTGGGAAAACCTCGAGCAGCTGCTCCTCTGGACCTGTGTGAGACTGCTGCTGTGCTCCTGCCTGCAAGGGGACAGAAAGGCTTCTCTCTGAGGCTGAGATGAGCCAAAAAAGCAGGGATGAGCAGCCAGCCACCAACCACACCTCTTTATTTAGGCTCATAGTCCTGTTTCAGTCCAGGACATGGTGCATTCTTGCCAGGGCCAGGGTATTCTCATTCCACCCATTGTGGGGACTTTTAGAATGTTTTGTTCCAGCCCTTGTCAGAAGGTGTCATTACCAGCTGTAAATCTCCAGTCAGGCAAACCAGTTTGCAACTGGTCTGTCATAAAGCACTTTTGACCTTCTTTGAATTCTTCAGATCAAGCTGCTTGGACGTTTCTCATTCTTCTTCCTGCCTTCTGGTGGCAAGATATCAGTAACATCCTGTTCTGTACAAGTGAACAAACCCCTCGGTGTCCACGTGGAAGATTTTTATGGCTGGTGGGATGCTGTCAGCAGGGCTGGCACCAATGCCAGCAAGCCAAGGGCTCCCTCAGTGTGGAGTCATTCCAGTCTGTCCACAATGATTGTGCACAGCAGTCAGGTTTACAAGTGGACAAAGGCTGACCAAGGCCTGACAGCAATCCATGGGAACCAACTCCCAAAGGAAACCATCCATCTCCCTTTACTCTGACTTGATTTCTGTGCTCTGTTCTGACTCCAGTGTGTGTAGCTGAGGATTCCCCCCCACACCTGTAAGGTGTCCTGTGTGTGGAGCCCTGGCATTCCGTGCCACCTTGACATGGCACTTGGATCTGCCTGGAAGCCTCTGGCTTGCTCCTCTTCAGGTTTCTCGTACCCAAGCTTTCCATAATAAACGCCTTGCTCTAAATTCTTGGCTGACCAAAGAAGTTTGGCTAATCCTGACTTCTGGATGCTTATCAAAACAAAAGCTTGAATTTCACCCACCGTGAATCCTAGGCTATTTTTAATGCTGCTGTTTGCAACCGTGGCTCCATGTGCTCTTAATAAAATAGTGGAAACAACATGCAGCAACTTTGTAAACAAACTTGAAAACTATTATTTTTTTGTTTTAGAGAGCAAACTTATTTGTAAATAATCTACACCAGATGTTGGCCACGACATAAATTCCCACTATTAATATCTTTTTATATGACCTTGGACAAATCACAAGTCGGTGCCTTGGTTCCCCAGCCAAGAAAAGGTGTGGTAGCTTCTGAGGACATTAAGGCTTCAGGAGCAAGGGTTATTTAAATAACTAAGAGTCAACATTTGTTCTTCAGCCATAGCAATGAGTACTGGAACTAGAAGGTCTTAAAAGCATATTTCTAATATTTACAAAAATGGTAATTTGGTAGGACTTGTAGCAAAGGCACAGCGCAGTCCAGTCCGTGAGTTTATATATTTAGTTTATATTTTGGGTAATGCTGCTTGTAGTTGTGTTGAAGTCACTGGCCAAATGGTTAGGGCAGAGCTTTCAGGTTGGCTTTTCTAGGAAGAAGCTTGATGTTCACCTGCTTGGAGTATTTCCAGGATGTGATTTTGATTTAAGGCTGAGATTCTTTTTTGGAGCTGGAGTCTGAAGTCAGAATGCTGGGTAAGATTTGCAAAGAGCCGTGGATATCTTCCTCAGGGGATCCTTCTGGTTGGCAGATCTCACTCCATGCTGTGTGCACCACCAGGATGTGCCCTTGGTTGCTTTCAGTCTGAATTTCAGGCTTTTGAGACAAGACACAAAGACAGCTGAATTTTTGACCTGTGTTCCTGTTGAAGCAAATAAAGAAAATATCCTGCTTTTCCTAAAGTGTTCAGTCCCATTCACCAGCTCAAAATACGGCAGGAGAAGTTCATGTTGCTTTCTGGCAGACCTCAGCTGGATTTTCTGTCCACTCCCAAAGCTGAACTCTTGTGTCACAGTTACTTGTTTTGGTGCCTAAGTGGGAATTGTGGGAAGGAAATATAAATGTCTCTGGTTACAAAATGAGCTAAATGAGATGAGGTTTTGTTAGATCCCTGCTGTCCCCCCAGCAGTGCAGGCAGAGTTGTCTCCTACCTTTTTGCTGAGTTTCAGGTCCTTCCTTTTCCTAATAACAAATAGCAACTATCCCAAATGCTTAGTGCAAGTTCTGCCCCACTCCCAAATGGGATCTGTAAGGCCTAAAGTGAGACCTCAGCCAAGTACAAGTCCCATATCAATGCCCTATTTTAGTAAAAGTGTCAATACTTTGTCATACCTCACACCACTTGGACTGTTCTTGCTGCTGAGCGTAAAGAGCTTCTCTGTTCTCTTGTCCTACTGAAAACATCAAACCCTTATTCAAGTCTCTTTTCAGTGCTGACCTGGGTTTGATTTCAGGTTAGTTTGTTCTCCTTTGCTTTTCCAACACCACGTGCAAAGCAAACCGAGGGAGAACAGAGCAGATGTATGGATCAGCAGGAACACAAGGCTTCCCAGGCAGCAGGACCAAATGTATCCCAGCGAGCAGCAGCTGAGCAGCTCCCCCCCAACATCCCTCAAGGAGAGATAAAAGAGCCTCTGGCTTGTTAGGCAGAGTTTAAAACCTGCCCGTTTCCATTGATCCCCACACAAAGCAGCGGTGTGGGTTGTAGCTGCACACCTGCAGCTGTGTTCCAGCCCGACCTCTCCTGTTGTTCCTGCCAAAAAATAGATCTTGACAGTAAATTCAGAAGAAGCTGGTATGGTTTAGAAAACAATCGTGGTGTCTCATTTCTCCTTTATTATTTCCACATCTGAGGGGTGAGTGGGAAAGAGGAAGCAAAGCCCGTGTGCAGGTGGAAAGGGAATGGGTAAGATTTGGCAGCCCGCACGGTGGAGCAGCTCGGATGCAACTCACTGCATTTCTGAGGACTTTTTCTGCCTGAACTGAGCTTCCTTTTTAATAGGGAGGACGTTTTCCATCATAATACAGTCTGTGGCCATTTTTTCCCTTTCAAACAAAGTGCAGTTTATTGAAAAACTTCCATGATGCTCTTTTTTCATTGTTACCATGAACTTCTTTGTTAAAACATAAAACACTAGCAATATAAAAGTGTTTCCCAGAGACAAGAAAAGCAACATTTCCTAAGCATACCTGGGCTGCCATGCTTTTAATCCTTATTTAAAGTTTCTTGCCAGTTGGATTTTTCCCTTTTAGGGTAGTGGTGGGAGAAGCAGGGAATGGGACACTACATTGCTTCAGGTTCAGAATGGGTTTTCTAGAACTGGTAATAGATTGATTGATTGGTACCTGGAAGACTGATACCTGGGAATATCAGATGGTTGACACTAACATGGGCTCCCCTTGGATAAACAGATGCAAATTGTCTCTGTATTTTGCAAACCTGCACTGGTCCTGGTTTGTGATGAAGCATTTCCAACCTGCAAGTAATTTCATGTTTTCAGAAACAAGCCCTTACTGGATGTGTAGTACTTCAGCCTTCAGTAAAAGCTGGATTCAGATGAGGGCTGTTGGTTAAGTGGTCTGGACTGAATCTTCTTTCCCCCTCTTTGTCAACTGTGCAGCCCTACATTGTTCTGGAGGCACTGGGTTTGCTGCCATTGAATTCCTTGCTCCTGGATTGAAAGCACTTGGTGATTTTGGTTCACCTTGTGCCTCAGGATGCTTTCATGTGAAATCAGTGAAGGCCTGCATTAGAAACCATCCGGCAATTCAGCACAGAAGTGGCCTTGTTTGAGTCAGTGGAGAGTTACAGTTGAGTTCAGGGAGGAGAAGAATGGGCTGGCTTATCCCATGGACCGACCCCTTGCTTGGGGAGGGAAGTGTTCACCAAGTATCAACATACTTATGTATTTTCTTTAATTTTTCAGTGTAATTTGCAGACTTTACCACACTCTGTATCCCAACATTTTCAGGAAATCCACCCTTTTATTCCAAAACAGAAATGCAGAAAAAACTTCCCCCTTGCCCTCACTTATTTCCACCACCAACCCTCCTTTCAGTTTGGGCAAACAAAAACATTCAGGTAAAACTTTCCCAAATGAGCTTTGTGACTCGGGGGGAAAACTGTAATTACTATGCTCAAGAAAAATAGACATTTTCCTCTAATTAAAAATCCAATTTTCCGTAGGGGTGAGGGGAAAGTGAAGTTCAGCATCTCTACTCGTGTACTCGAAGTGTGTGTGGAAAATTGCACAGATGGCAGATCTGTGAATGAACAAGCAGAGACAGAAAGCTCAAACTTAGTAGGCTGCACATATATGGCCTGCTTTTTAGCATCCCTTAGAGATGTTATTATTTGGCTTTTTTCTCTTCTCATTGTGGAATTTTCCCCCTTTTCCTTTCCTACTCCTCTGTAGGTAATTGAGAAAAAAATGTGAAAAACGCAGAGAAGGGAAATGCAGATTAAACTTAATTATTTTTGAACCAGCTTTTTATTTTATCTGGAAACTTTCAGAAAAGACTTCTTTTCTCACCCCTGTGATGGAGATCTATATTGGCCACCTGTAGCTGTGCTAATCCAGCATCTTGCTGCCTTAATAGTCTGCCTGGTGTGAGGTAAAGTTCCGAGTGATTTAAAGGGGTGAATTTGGCTCTGGAATTTCAGAATACAGAGTCAGGTGAACGAGGGAAGTGACCACAAGATCTGGGGAATAACCACGGCTTCCCTCCATCCTGCTGTGTGCGTTCATGGCGAAGACCTCGGCTCGAAGGGAAGAGCAACGACACAAAGAAGGTTCTGTAGCTTTCACAGTGGTTGTCCTCTTTCAGGGTGGGTTTTTTTTTTTTTGGCTGCTTTGAAGGCCTATTTCATGGGACACTTCACAGAATCAATGCAGCTCATCAGCAAATGGGTGCTATGTGCACCAGGCCTGTGAGAGGGCAGGCATTTGTTTTCGCTGCACGTCAGGGGCTTTCAGTCCTGCCCCAACACTGAGCGGGTTGTCCTTCTGCAGAGCAGGAGAGGCTTTTGCACAACCTGAATTTTGTGCAGCGAATCGGAGTTTATTCTATAGATGCAGTTGGTGCTTATCTCTGATTAAAATCCTGGCAGAGCGTTTTTGGATTCTGCCAACATTCAGGCCACAACTCATTAATAAACATCAGGTGCTAAAGTTCAGAGATGAAACTCCATCAATGCCAAGGCTTAAATTAACCTCTTTTCATTTATTTTTTCCTACATATCTGAATGAGTATAGAAGTCCTGGCAAGTGTTCCATTTTAGTGTTTGCAGATAATGTTTGTTTAAAACACTTAAACTACCAGCTCTACAGGGGAGGCTTTCCTGTATAAAATAAACAGCCACCCATTTGATAACCATTAGTGCATAAAACTTAAATATGAGAAGCTTGCAAAACCAGGCCAGCACAGAGGCTGGGGCAGTGCCCGGGTGTCCGTGCCGTGTGTTTGGCAGGAATTTTGACTGCGTTCGGGAGTCAGCCTCAGGTTTTCCAGTGCAGTGGATCCCCAGCAACCCCAAAAGATCAGACTGACAAAACACAAAGATATTCTAGGAGAAGTAATTTGGGGGCTGCTAGGCACCAGATCAGTAATTGTTGGGTCAGAACCACCTCGTGTGGTGTTTTGTTTGTGTGTGTGTGTAGGGAAGGGCCGGTCCGGCCCTGCGGGCGCTGCGGTGCCGCCGTGTCCCTCACGGCAGCCCCTGGAGCCCACACGGGGCAGCCCCGGAGCAGCTGCCGCTCAAAGGCAGCGGGAAAACTCCCCCCCCCAGCTCCTGGAGCCCCCCAGCTCCTGGAGCCCCTCAGCAGCCTCAGCCCGGCAGGGACAGCGGGAACACCGCCCCCCGCCCTGCCCTGGAGCCCCGGAGCGGCCGCTGGGTCACGGGGGGCCCGGGGGGTGTCCGCGGGCACCGGAGCGGCTCAAACCGAAGGCATGTGCTCCCCACGCGGTGCCGGCCCTGCCGTCGGGACACGGAGAGCTGCTCTGCCACCAGGTGCCAGGGGAGCTGGATGACCTGTCTGCCCTCCTTCTCCTCCTTCTCTCTTCCTGTGCCTCTGCTTCTCTTTCTCTGCTCTTTTCTTGATGTTTTCGGCAGTTTAAAGCCGGAGGGATTGGATTTGTCTGGGTGTTGTGATCAGTATGTGCTGGGTGGGTTCAGTGGTGGAATGCTTTGTCTGGATTGTGTGGTGCCCTTTGGAACTTTTGTGAAGTTCCCTTATTTTCTCCCCTAAATTATCGGTAAAAGTGCCTCTTGGGAAAAAGAGTGTGGCTTGTCCCGTTGACACTATCTCGACGTATGACAGAACCCTGTATATCTATATTTTAAAGTAAAACTCCTGGCTGAGCCCATGACCCTTGTGGCTCCAGGGCTGAGGTGTTACAAAGGCTTGCTCTTTTTGTTTGCCTTCTGAGCCTTTTTGTGAGAGCCTGCTTCTGTCTTTTCTGTAGCCTTAAAGGCTAGGGCTGCATTTTTATACTTATTGTGACTGGAAAATACTAGAAGGGACAAGAGCTGTGACCAGAATATATCTAGGACGTTGCTCCAGCAAGAGGAACAGTGGAAAGAATTGCTCTGCTCTGTGGCCAGTCGTGTTACCCCAGCTTGCTGCCCCATGGATGACCCACAAATGGATCACTTGGTTGTGTTTTTGTCTTAAATTTCTTTTTAATTATTATTATTTTTTAGTCTGGCCCTGTATCAGTGCTTCTCTCCAGTTTTCACTGACTTAAGCATGTGATAAGCAAAATGAGTATACATTACATGTACAGTTTTTTCTCCCTGTCTTGTCTGCTTTAATTTCTAATTGCTTGGAGATCCTCTCAATATGTTTTATTTTGCTCTATTTATTTTCTACGTTGCCTAGTTCAGTAGGAATGTGATATCACTGAGAACCTCTAGGAACTGCTGTAATATAAATATCAGTAAACAGAAATGTGGGAAAAGAACAAAATGACCTACAAATGGGCCCAGGCTGGAGTTTGAAGCTCATGTGGTTCATGTGGTTTGCTGTCTATGTTCTATGACTATGTTCTTCTGTTGTCCCAGCTCTTGGGTCAGATCTGCTTTAGACTTTTGCATGTGACAAATGGGATTTATTTTTTTTTCCACATACATTTGTAGTGCTCTAGAAAGAACTTGCACAGGCAGTGACACCAACTAAATACTCATTGGCAGAGTTATCTTGCACAAGGAACTGATATGTTATTTTGCTGGTTTAACTTGTTTCTTCTCCTGGAGGATTTACTTCTGTTGTGTTCTTGGCACAGCTTTTTATTCCTGACTCCTCCTAAATGTAGATACTGTTGTCTAACTTTGTGTCAAGGAAGCCAGACCCCAGTTGATTCCAGGTAGTCAAGGGACTGTATTCTTAATTAATGAACTGATGATCTGGTCTCAGCCAGGTTTAAATACTTTGCTATAAGTGGCTTATCAAAGATTAAATAATGGGTAGTAACAGGCTAATGAGTGAAGTCTGCACACCCCTGATCTTTAGTCCACTGTTTCTGTCACTCAGCAACATAGTCTGGCTTAAAAGGATGATAATATTGCTCTGTCTACAGAGCAAACTAATAGAAATGGGGTTTTCAGGCAATATTTTCTAGTATGTCTGTGTACAGAAATCCAGCAGGGAAAACCCTGCCCACATTTACACAGATGCAGCCCCATTTTGCAGTTAACTGACTGCAAAATGCTGTCCTGGGTACACAAATATCTTAGAAAACATGTGTGTTTTATAAGGATCCTACTACTGGTTTTCAGCATGGTTTTATTTAATGAAAGTTACCATGATATATGGTAATTATTTGTGCAGTTAGGAGGCTTTGTTGACGTAAGCATGCAGTCATGAACCCACTTCTAGCACATGGTTTTAATTTCTTCTTTGTTGCTTTCACGATTTGACACTCTCAGCCAAATAAAATATTTTTTGAGAATTGATTAATGAACATTCCCTGATTTATAACAAGGCTGATTTATAGGGCATTAATGAAGAATAACAAAGTTTAGCCTAAGATGACTTAGGCTTTCATTTCTGGTAGCTCACTAATGTGGCAGGTGGTAGAAGATAGCGAAAACATTGTCATGAAAAAGAATTCCAGGTTTGTTCCACAGGAATCCAGGAACGGGAAAACTCTTGCTATGTAAAGTAATCTCTGTGCAGCCCTGTCTTTGAGATGAGAGCAGCAGGTCTGGAGCAATCTGCTATGGAAATAGCAGTTCTCATTCTTTTCATACTATTTCCTACTCCCTTGGCTACTTGGAATTTAATACTCTTTTCTAGCCTAATCATGTGGGTGAGTTGCACAGTGCTTGTGGTGGAAGGGAACTAAACTTGGTGATCTTAAGAGCTGCCAGCTTTGTAAAGCGGCTGTGCGGTGTCTGCACGTGTGCCTTCCCCGAGACGGGGAGAATTGGGCAAAATGAGACACCTCCTGGTCCTCAGAAATTCAATGTACTCTCCATCTGGCCCTGCAGCAGCACAAGTTCTAGGCTAACAGCTCTCTGGCATGCTCCCTCTGGAGACATGACGTTTGTGGAAATGTCATTACACTCCATGAAAGAAACAAGAATTGCAACAGAATGGAGAAGAAACGCCAGCTCGGCTGACACAAATAAGGAAAATGTCCTTCAAGGAGGAATAATAACCATGTGAATGACACATTATATGATAATTCACGCTGTAGTTCTGCTGTTTGAGAATCTCCTTAGCTTAACTGTGTAAAAATGAAATCACGGTGGGTGACAGATTTTGGGGTGGGTTCTACCTGTTTGCTGTGCTCTGGGCTGACAGTGACAGCTCATGTCACCGGAGCCTGTTGCCAGAGGGCAGCAATCCTGTCCCTTCCTCTTGGGTTGGATTCAAACCAGTGACCTGCACCTGCACAGCAGTGCAGGCCGCAGCTGCCTCCTTAGCTGTGCACATTTTCTGTGCTCTGGGGAGTGAGATTATAGTCTCCTGTTTAAACTTCCTCACTTTTGTGGCCTTACTTTGTGCTTCTTGCTTTGGGGCAGAATTCTCAAGCAATTCGTGCTTTGTCTCTTACCACCAGACTGAAAATACCATTAGAGATTTCTGCCGGGGTAGCAGTTCTCTAACTTGCTGTGGTGCTGCTTCTCCCGTTTCAAACCATACAGAGGCAAGACCTGCTTTTATTTATTTTGTACAAAAAAATATATTGTACAAAAAAAATCAGAGTTTCAGCCCTCAGTAGATGTTTTGGACAAGTTTTAGACCAACACTTGCTTTCAGCTGCAGATCAGTTCTCTGCGTTCGCTCAGTTACAGGGACAAAAAGGGATCCAAGTATCCCTCAAGCTGGGGCTCTTCCTCAGTTTTCTCATGGCCATGGGGAAGACCTAGCCATGAGCTGCCTTTTCAGGGCAGCAGGTGGTTTCTCCAAGCAAACCTGGACCTTACACAGTTCACCTGTGGGAACAGGGATTCAGTCTATGGCTCAGTACTCACGTGCCAGTGGAACATCCAGTTCCGTGGTGAAGCGTGTCCTTAACACTGGTTTCCAAGCTTTCCTCTGTTTCTCAGGGGGGATTATTCCAGTAAGACTGCTGGTCTCTCTGCAGTGGCATAACTCTCAGGTGTTGGCCTGGTTCTGTGCCATCAGAAATAGCTTTTCCTCTTGGGTTGCTGTGATTTCTGGCTTTTCCATAGAAACCTTTGGAGGTGGAAAATCACATGCCAGAGAGAAATGGAGAGATGAAAGGGGACACATGTTTGGGTCTTTGCTGGAAAGTTTATATCTAAATAAAGGTGTAAATCAAAGCCACAAAGCCCCTGTGTAGGTTCTGAATGCTTAGAAGGGTTAATAGTGATGTGGGGTGAGGTTGTGTTTAGGGCCTGGATGCTGAAGTGGCTTTGCACTGGAATTCGTTAGACAGCAGCCATGTCTTTCCAGAGCCCTGGTAGCTCAGGGAAGTAACTTAGGTCAGCTGCTGACCCCAGAGCCACAAGAGCTTGTGGTTTCCACAGAAGCAGCTGAGACTCACGGCTGTGTCACCCAGGGTGTGGAGGGACGAGCCGAGTCACAGCACTGCACGTGGGTGCAGCTCCCGTGCTGGTGTCCAAGGGACTTGTGGCGCTGCTTGTTGTGACAAGGATTACAACTGTCAGCACAGCAGAACACCTACTCTTCACCTTAAATTGCAAAACTTTGCTATAAGGGGCTATTGTCCCCTTGCACATGTTGCCTTGCTCTCTCTGGCATTAAACTCTCTGAGCAGCAGTGGAATAATAAACTTCTGTGTGTGTACTCTGCACTAGTCCCTGTTCAAACCTTAAGACGTAGCCTGGAAATAAGCCAAAAAGAAAAATTAGTGGATGTGGGTGATGTTCAGTTTTTTTGTGGTTTGGGTTTTTTTAATTTTTTTTATTTTTTTTTTTTAAATAGCTACCCCAGAGAGCTACTTGCTCAAATTTGGGAATGGTCTCTCCTGTCTGAGTTGGTCTGCTTGGCATAACTGGCATGTGAGTATGTGCTAAGAGAGCTTGTAAACTCTGCAGGGCTAAGAGAAGAATGGAGATACAAGGTGCAAACAGACTTCAGAAATAATGCTTGGGAAAACAGGGTTCAGCTTGACCTACTTCTCATTAGCTTTAGTCATTAAAAGCAAAACAAAAGACTCAATTATTATTTACTTTTCTGGAGCGCTTAAAAAAGCTCCTGAAAGTTTCCATCTGAAATGGAGACCAGGAGAAGACGCCTGAAAACCTGACAGTGTGATACAGAAAGCAAGCATGAGATGATCATTAGTCAGAGCAAGTTAAATAACTTAAAAAAAATAAAGCCATAAAATAAAATTAAGAGATACTGTATAATCAATGTTGCTAATAGTAGTTGCAGTCCATGTTAAGGAGTATCACGTTGAACTTATTTTCGCTTGATGTTCACTAACAGTGGAGCAATAATATACTAAATAGTGATTCTATTATTAAAAAATATTATTTCAGACTTAAAATATCATGTAGTTGACCTCTTAAGGTGTTACCATAGAGCGGTCACTGGAAATTTAGAAATGAAAGCAGTGCCTCTGCTAGCCCAAGGCAGGCTTACCACCTCACTAAAAGTGCAAAAATTTATTGGAAAACTGTAGAAAAGCGTCCAAGTTGCTTATTTAATTTGTTGCACCGAGAAAACCATCGTGGTGACTTTTATACAATGGTATGGGAAAGATTAGAAGTGTGATGGGGACTTTGCTGATGCTGTAATTTTTGAGTGAATGAAGTTGACCTACCAAGGGAGTCAATAACAGCTGAAAAACCTTAAGTAGGTTGTTTTCAGTGCTGCAGGAGTTTACATCTCCCCCAAAGGCAGAGCTGATCCGAGGGATAGTGGAATCTCCAAGAAAGGTCTGAGTCAGCAGGGCTTTGAATGGCTGTTGTATCAGACAGACCCGACCATATGAAAGCACTTAGGCAAATATGCAGTTGTTAGCACATGAAGAGTTTTGATAAGAAAGATAAATTTCTTTCTGTGCTTTGCTGAGGCCTTGTGAGATCCCAAAAACGTGTTTTACTGAAACTGTGTGTTACTTTGGGGTTGGTATTTGAGCTACAGCTCTTGAGCCTTTCCTACCTGAGGGTGTCCCTGGCAAACCTGACTGGTGCAGGGTTGAAAAGGGCATTTCCAGGTATGCCTAAGGCAAGTGCTGGCAGCACATGTCCAGAGAAGGAAGGCAGTAAAGCTGGGGAGCAGAGCTGGACCACAGCCTGTAGTAGTGAACTGGTCTGGACTGGTCTGAATCATCTCCAGCCCAGCCCTGGAACTCGAGCTGCCATGGAGGCAGATGTTGATAAGGAGGAGCAGGCAGCTGAGAGAAACTTCCTCTCCTCTTTCGCAGAGAGTTCAGGATGCCTAGAGGAATTTTTAGGCACTGCTCCTGAGGAGTGATGACAGTATGAGGAGTGTTGAGAATTACAAACATTATTAAAATGGAGATGGAGGAGGAGAGAGAAAGAGGATTGACAAGGAAAGATATGAAAGGAGGAGTTACTAGAAGAGGAAAAAAAGAAGAGATGAAGAGAAATGAATTCACTGATAGACACGCTCCAGGGGCATGCAGTGAGCTGTCCTTCTGCTCTGCATGTTCACGGTGGTGCTGTCCAGCTCAGTGCTGGCCTCTGCCTACCCCCATGTTCCAGCCAGTGCTTACAGCAGCTGTCTCTGTGTGTTTGTATTTTCATACAGCAGTGAAATCCACTTTGTTTTCCTCCCTTTTCCTTCTGAAGCTGGATGCAGATGTGCAGAGCTGGGTGAGAACCAGCTCTCCAAGGTGGACACTGCAGCTCCTTTCAGTGGTCGTGGTGCCATATCCTCAATTGTTAAGGCAGGCTGGGAAGTGCAGACAGGGCAAGTGCCTGACAGTGATCAGGGCAGTCGTGGAGTAGGGACCTCAGCATTCCAAATGCTCTCTGGATGTTGTGGTGTTCTCTTGACACTTGCACAAGCAGGGGATACCTGGCATTCCAGTTGGCTGATGGACAGCTCAGACAACCTGTGTCATAAGTGAAGGTCCTAGGAACAGTCGGTGGTGCGTTGAACAAAAACCTGTTCCTCGAGCTGTGCCCAAGCACTGCACGTTCGTTCCTGCTAAAGCCCAGCTGAGCTGTGACCTTCCAGGTGTCATTGCATGTGTCTCCATCCTTAAGGGACCTCATTTCCCACTCCCAGGGAAATGCTGTCCCATGGCTGTTGGCATGGAGCAATGAAGACATCCGGTGGCTGCTTGGGTTAATGGCAGGTGAGTGAGGGAGCCTCGCGGAGGTTTTATGGAGCCAAGGAGTTTAGGTTTCACTCTGCAGGCACCCACCAGGGCTGGAATCACACACCTCCCACAGACAACACTGGTCTTGCTCCATGGGGACTGAGGTACCAAGCTGCCCCTGTCTCCCTCACTGCTGTATTCCTGAATCTACTCGTATACAAAGGGAGCTGGGGAAGAAATGTCAAGGTTATTATATTTTTAATCCTTTCCCCCATGGCTTTTAAACAACAGCCCATGAGGATTTCTCCTTGAAAGCTGGTAACCAGTGGACCAGATGCTCTGGTCTTTTCCTCTGGGACTCACAGCTCCAAGTGCTACCGGTGACCTTTGAGGACTCTCTAAAAAAAACCAACCCGTGCACTGCTTTCCCAGAGACCGTCACTGTGGAAACTACAGTCTTTCTTTGTGCTTCATTCATTTTCAATTTGGCCAGCCCTGCCACTGATATATGGACAAATGAGGAAGCAGCAGAAGAGAAAAGAATACTTGACAGAGGAGACCAGCAAATAAAAACTGTTATGTTCTGCTGTCAAGCCCAAGTGTGAATGGCGCTGCACCTGGAGAGCACGGACAAAGGGGCTGCATTCATGGCCAGGCCCTCGTTGTGTGGGAAGCCAGCAGACCTAAAGGAGTTGCCGTGTCGAGAGCGTGATTCAGGAGACCTTCCTTGTTTGGGATTAATCATATAAAAGGGAGGAGTGAGTAAAAATATCCTGTTCACGGGAACGTCCTGTCGGCTGGGTCCATGTGTCGGTATGAGCCGAGCAGCGCTGCCGAGGGGGCCGAGACATCTGGGAGATGAATCATCCCCGTCCAGAACTGGAGCAATTAGCTACATTTAGCCCAGCAAAAGGCCTTGAAAGGTGTCTAATTGAGTGGCTCGCAACTGCGCCAGGAAACAATGTGGATCTGACAAGAATCCCACAATTAATTTCTGTATTGACCTAGTGGGACACCATTTGCTAATGTGGGCAGATTATCCTAGATAACTAATTCAATTCTTACAGCAGCCACTGCACACATAAGTGTTTTGTTAACTAGGAGGAAAGTAAAGGAGGTAGTTAATGGCAACTCTTTCTTGCAGCCCATTATTAAATCTGTGACCATTTAAACATAAAACAGGGGGTTTTGGCAAGGTCAAGGCCACACATTTCTTGGGAGCATAAAGTTCAAAACTGTGCCCTGGCAGCCCCAGCGGTTTTGAACCAGTGTTAAACTACTTTAAACAAGCACACATTTACTCGAGGACAAATTTAGGAGCTTAATAAAGGAAGACATGTCAAACACAATTTATAGGTATTAAGAAAATAGAAAACAAATTATGTACTAGGTAGGTGTGCAAACTGAATTTCCCAAGAAAAATAGCAATCATTTCCTTTAGAAATACTACAAGTAAAAGCTTTTGAGCCTGCTTTAAATATTTTTTTAACAATGACAATATTTTTTAAACATCAGTCTTCATTATATGGAATTGCAATGTAAGTATTAAAATTCCTGCTTTTAGTGGGACCAAAAATGTGGTGGCTAGACCTGAGAACTTGTTGGCAGATTATGATTGGCAAGATTAAGCCAGAATTAATTTGTGAAATCCAGAGCTTTGCAATTTATTAGTGATTATCTGTGTGTGTGTGTGCAGTGCTCCCCAAGAGGAACAGCTTTTATATAACAAGCTGAGAAAATAAATAACAGCGTTCTGGGGAGAAAGGTCTAAGTTAATAAGTGGGGAGGCAGAAACAGGTTCTTTTTAATGATGGTGGCTTTTGCTTTTTTTTCCTGGTGGTTGGTTCTATTAGAGGAACTCTGCAGCTTAACTAATCACGTTGGGGCTGTGGCTTTGCTGTCACAACCCTTTTCTGAACAAAAGAAGGTTGTATAAAGTTGGCTGTTATGAAGCAGAGAGTCTTAAAGCTGCTCCTTCACCTGACCAGGTGCAGAGCTGGGTCTGTCTGTCTGCTGAACATCTTTTCACTCAGGTCTGAATCTCCTCCTGCTTTGCTGCAGAAGAGGGTAAGGAAGGAAATGGGAACCCCAGAAATAATTGTATTGGTTGTTTTTAAAGAGAAAAATCCATGTTTGATTTTGACAGGGGTCAGAATCCTCAGGGAGGAAATCAAATTTGGAGCAGCTTCTAAGCAGCAGATCACAGGAATACTGGTTTGGAGTGTTTGCAGAACTTTTGGTCCGAAGTGGCAAGGCCAGTACAGACGGTGGGAAAAGCTGGAATGCTGCTGCATGCACTCACGTTTGCCAAGGAGTCCTGACTCGAGATAAAATCTACTCTGAACTGAACAAATGCTGAATTCTGGTGGCAAGAGCTGCATAAGCAGATAATCTGTAATTTTTTCCTCCAGAAGTTCTTTTAAGGAAATTCAGCTTTCTGACAAAGGAAAGGTTTCCATTAAAAAAAAAAAAAAGTTCATTCACCCTTTTCCTTCCCCCACCCACCCGAAAAAATGAAAGCCTTGGACACTCAAGAACAAACAAACGAGAGCAAGTTCTTGAGTCTTGCATTGCCTTTTATTTATTTGTTTAGCTTTCGTTTTAAAATAAATAGTTTCATCTACCAAGGTCAAAACAACAGAGCTGCTTCAGAGGAGAATAATCCCTTTTCCTGACCCAAGTGACTCCATTATACAGTGGACCAAAACACAGCTCATGTGAGGGACCAGATTGCTTTTATGACATCCTTAATAGAAAAGGAAATCAGGCTGATTCCTGGGACAGTTGGATGAGCCCCAGAGAAGGGGATGGCAGCTCATTCCTGCTGAGGAGTGACTGACAGCAAGAGAGTTTTGGGGCCAGTAGCTGTGTTTTGATATCCTTAATGTGCTGGGGGATTACATATACAACAGTGGTGAAGCTGCCATTGACTCCAAGGAGTTTGTTAGCAGCCACGGGAGAAGAAATTAAGGAGGAAGGAGCCTTAAAATGGTTTGGGTCCACCGAGGAGCTGAGGCCCTTGGCCCCAAAGCCGAATTTCAGCCTCAGATAAGTGTTCTCCTGTAAGGCGCGACGGTAACGTGATGTCAGAAAAGTGTTTGCAGTTCATTTCCACTTATTTATTTTAATTATTAAAGTGGGAGCTGGGAGGTTTTGCTTGCTTGTTTTTTAAGCAAGCAGTTGTAAGCTGAAGTTTAGTGGAGCTAAGTGAGGGCAGCCAACAGAGCAGATGTTACTGCCGGACACAGCAGGGACGGACGTTTCGTTTCATCAGGCTCTGGTAATGCTGTAGGAGAGGGTTGGCAGAAATAGGAAGAATTTCTCTTCTACCTGAGCAGGTTCTGAATTTCTTGAGGAAACAGAACCAGTGCATGCAGTTGGGGAATTTCTGTGTAATACAGTAACAGCTGTAATGTACGGGGTCTGGTGGGTTTTGCTCCGTTAGATTTCAGAAGGATCTTCCCCACGACTGCTGTGGACTCTGGCCATGGTCCCCAGCTCTGTGGTCAGCTGTGCTGAGGACACACAATGAGTAAGAGGAAGAGATTGTGCAACATCTTCTCCATGCTTCTCCCCATGAGGAGAGAGGGGATGTGAGCTTGTTTGACTTGGTTACGCGAGTAACCCGCTTATTTTTGCCGAGAGGACAAAGACTGAGCTTCTCTTGGGCTCGGAAATGTCACAACAGTTCTCCTGGAAACCCTGATGAAAGAATTAATTCATAGGCTCCCAGTTCTTCAAGGCAGCTCTGCTGGGCTGCTCTGGGCTGGGCTGCTCTACAAACCGTGTTTTAATGGATCCAGGAAAACTTTGTTGTCCTTCCTCCTTCCCAGCAGGAGTTATGGGAAAACACTGGAGGACTAGCAGTTCTCATCTACTCACTACTCAAATGTCCTGTCTTAGGTGAGCCAAGGTGAGCTAACAAGCCCCCCACCCGTTTAAATTAAGAATTCCTTTTCTGTATGAGGCAGTAACTCGAGTTACAGCATGAAATACAGCATGAAATAACTCTGCAGGAAGTGTTTAAAAGGAGTTTTCCTGAGGCCTTTGGATTTTTGGAGGAAACATTAGAAAGAAATCAATCTTTTCTTTCACAATGAGATGATGCCTTTCAATAATATCACTAACTAAGCTTGTTTAGATGAAATAGGAAACACAAAATGAAACAATCCCCTTTTGATCATTATTTCAGCAGCTGTGGAAATGACTCTAAAGCTGTGGGTTTGGACCATTGTTGTGTGAACAGGCTTTGTGATTATTTCTGTTTATCCTTCATGTACAGGAAAAAATGTCCAGGAGTGTCCTGGAATGTTCAATGTGTTTTGTAATACTCCTGAACTCTGGGTAATGTGAGACCTCCTTAAAGCAATCTGTGAAATCTTAGCAGAGAAGGGGGAAGAGACCAAAGCTTTCTGTGTGTGAATTATGAGGTGTGTGGATTAGCAATGGGACTATTAATGAGGCTTTACTGTACTACTTCACACAAAGTATTAGTTATTCTGTCAATCTTGCTGCTGTGGGAGGTCACCCAGTCAGATGTGTGAGCAGGCTGGGAAATGGGATGGGTGACTCTTCTGCCACAGGAGTTGAAATTTCCTTAACCTTTGCATTGAATCGCTTGATTCAGGGCATCACTGAATACTTTTGATTTAAAAAAAATAACTTCTATATACTGCTCATCCTCTGTCCCCACAGTAGGCACCTGGATAAAGGTGCTTCAGTGGTGTTGTCATTTTATCTGACAGTTATTGAAACTTGACAAACAGCTTTAAAAAAACAGCCGTGTTGGTTTGTGAGTCCTACATGATGCTCTCTGCTGTGTTCTGAGGGCAAAACTCCTGGAGGTTCTCGATGAATTAATTTAGAAATGCTAGAGCTGAGCTCAGGCTGTCACTCCGTGGGTTTAGGAGACCAACTCAAGCTCCATGGCCCTGGATGCCTTCCTGGTGGTGAATCCCAAGCTATACTCCAGAGGCTGAGCCATTCCCTGTAAGACTCACGTTACCTCTGGCAGCACAAGTCTTGCTCAACCCATAGGTGCAACTTCTCTGACCTATTTTTGAGCCAGTTTAGTGGGAATCTGTATCAAATAACGAGCAGCGATGGCTGTGGGGGGAAACGAAATGATTTGCCTGACAATTGAGTCATCTTTGTTTCATCTTCCCACAGCTATTAATTGGCTGAAATTCCCCGCATCCTTTGTACAGCAGTTGTCCCCCCGCCTCTGCCACTGCTTCCCATATGTTTTACCTCTGGACTGGAAGTCCACTTGTACACAGTTGGATTATTTTTCCTTTTTTTCCCCCCCTCGCTGCCGGGAAAATGATGTTGTTCGTGGAGTTAATTTGTCGTTCCTT
This sequence comes from Pipra filicauda, assembly GCF_003945595.2. Taxonomy (NCBI): domain Eukaryota; kingdom Metazoa; phylum Chordata; class Aves; order Passeriformes; family Pipridae; genus Pipra; species Pipra filicauda. Next base: position 474,946 of record NW_024104953.1, on the reverse strand, counting down.
TTCACCACATGGAATCATCTACTTCCAGATGTCTCTTTGAGTAGATGTCAGTGATTCAGTCCTGTCTGAAACTGGCATCCCAGTGTTCCACACACAGAAAGGAGCATGTGGTGGAAGGTATCATCATCTGTTCCTAAGACACGAGTAATCTTTCATGTGCTTGGCATTTGTTGTCCTACAATTAGACTCCTTTCCTAAAGATAATAACCTAATTATAGGCTTTGCTTCAGCAGTTTGGTGGAATATCTTAGTGAATCATGGGTGAAAGGGGCAGAGGAAAATTCTGCAGCTTACACAGGCAAGAAGTTGGGATGTGACAGTCAAACACTACTCTTACCTTTTCTCCTCAGTTGTAGTGCTGTCTGTGGGAAAAGATCTTCCAAAGATTAAAAATGCATTTAATGCATCATTTCCCTTCCCTGTTTATACAAATTGCAGTGTGTAATTGCAGAAATATTTGTAACATGTATCTCCTGAAAAGGAGTTGTTTATCTTCTGTCTCTGTGGAGAACTTTTCAATATAAAAAGCAAACATGAATTACCAATTATTTATTTAGAGTTTGCTTTGGGATTTTATCGATAAATCACTGTTCCGATTTGTCACGCAATGGCTGCCAAGCAGCACCGGGGAGGGGGTGGTGGTGTGAGTTCAGGTGCTAAACCTCTCCAGCTGATTCAGAAACCAGACAGTTCTGGGGCCGCACACCTTCAGTTCCTTTTGAATTTTGGATCTTTTGCTTCCCTGGATATGCATTAGCTTTCCAAAACAGGCAGAGAAATGCTGCATTCCGATTTCTGGGCCCAGCTCTGTAGCCAGCACTGTCTTATCTTTGCTCTGGATTGCTCTGAGGTGCCCAGCTTTCACCTGGGAATGCCTCCCTTCAGGGCCTTCCTCCCCAGCCTGCAAAAGCGGGCCAGAGACCTGATTTTTGTCTCTTTAAACTGTCCTGATAGATCTGGGCACTTGTTAACTTAGGCAATAACAAATTGCTTAGATTTAGGCTTCGACTGACAGCTCTTGGCAATTTCTAACCACTCCTACTTGAAAATATCTACATTTTTCCAGCTCTTGTGCCCAGTACACGCTCCAGCCAAGATCCCATTTCTGAGAAGGTATATCCTCCGTGCACTGTGTAATGTAACCTTTATCACTGCAGATAAAACACATTCGGGCTTTGCCTTCTGTTAACACAGTCCTGGGCAGGCCAGATCCTCACCTGATAGAAATTAAAGTAGCTCTGTGCAGCTCCATGGAGAAGTGCCAGCTGACATGGTTAGGTAATATCTGTGCATTATTAATCAGGGCTCAGATAATGTTTGTAGAAATGTCGTTCCCCAGCCAGGAGATAAATAGCTAAATAAGATATAAACCAGTAATGAGTGCAGTAGGCCAGAAATACTGATGTGGAAATGTCTGAGCTGTAATTGTTGGCTGTGAGAGAGCTGGCTTTCCTAGACCAGGTGGTACCTCCAGGCACGGGAGGTTAGAGCTGGGATTTGGGGTCAGCAACCCCTTGCGGGCAGCATCGGGAGGTGAAATCTTAAGGCTTGTCTATGCCTGGAAATTACCCAAAACAGCTATTCCAGAGGATCTGGAATAGCTATTTTGGTGTGTTTCCAAGCACAGGCTGCTTTGAAATGTTAATGCTTGAAGCTGTTTAGCTTTTATTTACAGTAAGAAACAAAAGATAACAGCCCACTAGACACTTGAAGGACTGGGGGGCTGTTTGGAATTAAAAAAAGATGGGGTGGCTTTTCCTTTATTACAACCAGGGACCGAGCACCGCTGGTTTGCACAAAGGACAGCGAGTGTTCTGGTTGTGCTCTGGAAGCTGTCGATGCTGTGTAACAAGGATCATCTGCTCTGAGACAAAGCTCTTCTGCGTGCAGGCCTTTGCAGAAAGAAGGAGGGGAAATTCGGGTTTTGTAGCAGGTAGAACAATTAGTGATGAGGTTGAATAGCATCTAAAAAGAGTCAGGCTGGATAGCAGGAGGAATTTTCTGGCATTAAGGACATACACGGCCAGGTTGTCTGTCAGGGAGGCTCTGTACACAAGAACTGCACATAATTAAGAACAAGATAGAAAATCACTTTTTAGAACGATGCAGAGAGCACTGGAGTGCACCGTTTCTATCTTGGGGATAGATCAGTTTCTTTGAAATTTGAATTTGAATGGGCGCGAGGGACAAACTTCCAGCAAAATCCTGCCTTCAGTTCGAAGGAGGGCTCTGAATTGCTCAGTCTGTCTTTCCCTTGGCATAGGGGCTTTTCTCACGGTATGTGTGTATTTACAGCTCTCTGAGTGAGCACATTTAGCAAAATGGATACTGCCATTCGTGCAGCTCGAGCTGAGGGGGAGCCTACCTTGAAATACCTGCTTTTCCCAGGAAATCTGTGCCAGGGTGCCTGGTGTCACAGCTGGGCTGGTCAGGGACTGTTTCACGGTGTCAGTCTGTGCAGGGTGTCCCGTGGCTCTGTCACTGCCCGGAAAGGCTTCCTCGGTGTCCTGGGTGGGACAGGAGAAGAGCTGGCAGGCACAAACCCCCCTGGCATCCTTGTGTCCTCTCTGGAATTGCACATGGAGGCTCGGCCCTGCCCCGGCTGCAGATGCCCGGCCTTTGGGGAGAAGCAGAGCAAGTGTTAAAAGGCCTGGCGGCTGAAGTAAGTGTTGACTGTAACAGGTACCGTAATGATGAATGGCATGAATGGACAATCACTCCTGCCACAGCAAATAAACCCTGTCACATGGAATCCGGCGTTTTCCAGGGAAATCAGCTTTCACTGCGGGCTGCCAGCACCAAATGAGCTTCATAAAGCACCTGCAGATCTGAGCGTCAAGCAATTATTCCACTATCTTGCCTAAAAACAAAAAGGGCCCTGCCCTTCGGTCACCTCCGACCTCTTCCAGCGAACATAAACTAATTATATTTGCGGCTGGAGGAGGAAGCGGGGGGTGTACAGCCCACCGCCCCGAAATCTTCCTGCGGGTCTTGCGGGGGCACTGCCGGGTTTGTGGGGTGTCTTGGGCTCCTCCATCAGCTCCCAGCGGTGGGGAGCTCCCGGAGAGCCGGGGGAGCGGGGCTGGGAGCGGGGCTGAGCCCCGGCCGCCCCGGGACAAGAGCGCCTTTGTTCGGCATCACTTAGCAGCAATTACAGCCCGTCAAAACAGTTTTTGTTTTACGACAACGTGTTAATGGGCCCACGGTTGGGTGTGAGAAGTAACCCAAGCCGCATGCACTGAAGCGGGGTTAGAGGTTAATTGAGACTTTCTAACACAGCGCATGAGATTTTTGCAACCTTTTGCAGCGAGGGAAGTGGGGAACAAAAAGGAGATAATGTGATACAATTAGTTGGAAAGCACGAGGGTCAAAATTCCCAGATGGAAAGGAAAACTGGCCAAGTGAATCAGGCCAGATGGGCCACCTGGACCATAACGAACGCCAAAAATAGCTTCAGCCCTTCGTCTGGTGGACGAGGCAGTAGGTGGTATGTCTGTCCTTCACAGTGGATTTATAAAAAAAAAAGCAAGGTCAACATTATAAACAGCAGTAGCCTGTTGCAATTTGTATTTCAGATCTCTGATCATTAGTGCAGCTCTTATTTTTGGTTTTATTTTCCTTATTTCATAGTGGTTTGATTTTAACCCAGGAGCCCCTTCAGACATGCTCACAGGTCTGGTCTGCTGATAAACTTTGAGCTTCCCACCTGCAAACCTCCAGAGCATTATTAACTAACTTGTTACCAACTCTTGAAGAGAGGTTTGGTGGCAGGGGTTCTCCACAGTCAGTGTGGAGGTGTTTTGGTGTACCCAGGGTAACCCCCTGCTCCCTGCTCACCTCCCTGTGTGCATGTGTGGATGCTGCTCCTGGAGCTGGGGACGATACAGTGCCCAGGGATGTGTCTGGATTTGCCACCCTTGCAAGATCGCAAGGATTAACACGCTCATCCCCTCCCCTGGTGCTGCTTCAGCTGCTTCCTTCCTCCTCTGTACTTGGGCATTTCCAAGACCTCTGCAGGGTGACACATCTAGAACAGGAAAAAACCTTTCTCGGATCCACCTCCCAGCTTGCACTGGAAATGAACTGCGAGGTGACTGGAAGTGCCAAGTCCCTGCTGGCACCTGTTCAGCGCTCATTTGTTTCCCCTGAGCCGCTGTGATTAGTTTCCTTCACTACCTCCAGACCATATAAGCTCCGTCTCTTGGAGCTGAATCATCTGCTCCAGGTGCCTGTACCTCCTTTCCTGTGTCACATCCTAACGCTTGGGGAGTGTGACATGTGGGAAGTGGTGCCACTCCACTCTGGTGCGTGGAGCTGCCTTTGCCTTGCCCCAGCAGCCCCCGGCTCAGCCTTCACCCTCCAGTGGGCTGAGCGAGGCTGAGTCTAACAAGGAGCTGCTGCCAGCCCCGGGGTACCTGGTTCAAGGTCAGTGAAGCCCAGCTGGGCTTCATTAATGAGCACTGGCCTGGTGGAGAAAGAGCACTGGCAGGGGGACAATGGCACTGTGCAGCCCTCAGAGCCCCAGCCACCAGCTTGGCGGCAGCAGCAGCAAATCAGTGCAGCAGCAGATTGCCAAGGCTCACCCCAGCCTGGCTGTCCCTGCCCGTTTCTCCATTTTTCCTTCCCCCTTCACGTGCCTAAAAGCAAATGTGGGGAGAAGGAAGGGCTAGGAGGAGAGATGGAGTAGAAAAACTCCAGGAAAAGTGAAGGGGGATAACTGAAGTGGGAGAAAACGGCTTGAATTCCATATCTGTAGGTTACCCAGTGTGCTCAGTCTGATTCCAGAGTGGCCTGATTCCTCCTGGCACGGAAAGAGGAGAAAGAGAGGAGACTTGAAATAAAAGCAGAGAGCAGGCTTTCAGAAGGTGTAATTTGGACAAGCCTGGCTGTCCTCTAAGCGGGATCTCGCTGTGTAACCAGAGCACTGCTAAGTGCCAAAAGTTGTATGCAACAACCAGACAGATCTAGGAATGGGAATAATCAGCAGGAAGCGTAACAAACCCCTAAGATTTCACGGAGGATCTCAAGTAGACAAGTCTTGTTAATGTGTGTTGATCCAGGATCCTTTCCCGTGCTGTAAATATGCCCAAAGCAAGTGCCCTTCAGGAGATGCTGCAGTGAACTCATTGCAAGGCTTGCTTTAATTCCTTATCTTTTCTTGGGTACAAGAATATATATGTTAGTTTTCTTTTGAATAGCTCTTTAGGTATTAAAGCCATATGACTTCCTTCATTTGTCACGAGGAAATGTTAAGAACGTTGCCTGGATGATAAGCCAGTTAAGATAAAAACTTGTGAATTTGGAACAGAGCAGTGTAGTGGGATTAATGGTTGGCTCATTGCTCTGCTCTGGATATTCAATAGTAGCTGAAGATGTCCAACAATAAATATGTTTTTAAACTTTAGGAATAAAAATAAGGTTATATAGCCAAAGAAACACAGATTAGTCAGAGCAAAATACTGCTTCTAAGTACAGAAACTACAGGAGTACTTCTGTTGTCCTTGAGTTGCCTGCTTCTGGAATGAAGTCTCAACTTGGTGAGACTTATTGCTACCCTCTGCTTATATTTTCCCTGAACATCCTTTTGAAACACTGCTTGATGCCAGAATCAAAAATAAGGTGAAATTTCAAAATTTAGAGGAGTTTGATCATCTCTAACAGGATAAATATAGAAATGGAAGGAAATATCCAATGAAAGGAAGAGTGACATTGACTTTTTTTTGTTTGTTGTTTTTTTGTTGTTTGGGGTTTTTTAAATTTTTTTTTTGTCAGTTTTGGAGTTTGGCCTTTTTTTTTTTCTCCCCAGGATGATGATCCGGCTGATTTTAATAGATTTATTCCATGCTGATGGTGCTGTAAGTGAGGGGAGAAGCAGGTGTATCACTGCAAAAAAACCCCAAACCAATGAAAAAACCTACAACCAACCAAACCCCAAAACCACTGACCCAAAGCAGTTCTTTTATCCAGCACTGTGCAGTGATGCTCCTCCAGGAGCAGGTGGGAATGTGGCACCTACGGCTTTGCTTATGCATTTTTCATAGGAATCTTCTGTGGAAACTCTTGCTTGAACCCCCTGAAAGTCCAGTGCAGTCTGAAGAGCAAGAAAAGCACATTTTCTGAGAGGTGGGGGTTTCAAGTTTGCCCCCTCAGGGAACTCACTGACAGCTGCACCGCTAAAAACCCGGGGCAGACCTGACAGCCCCAGCGCTTCAGTCTGAGGTGTTTCCAAACACACCCTTCCCTGCCTGTTGCCTCACAGGGAACAGCTGGAAAGTGTTACCAGGAATGCACATTTTCATAGGCTTTCTGGTTCTCTTTAGCAAAAGCCTTCCAAAAGTCCTCAGACAAATTAGTGCCTGAAGGTAGAGGAAGTCTTTAGCGGGGCTGGAGAACTGCTGACTCAGCCTGTTCCCAGAGCCGTGTCCAAGGGGACCTGCTTTCCGCCTCCGGCGTTTCCACCGTGGATGGTGATTCCTTCAGAGTCACTCACGTTGCTCTCAAATGTCTTCTGAAGTCTGAGGAGTCCAGTTAAATCCTCAGAGTTACCCACGAGCCGATGGTTTGTCACGACAAACACAGCTATGTGGATATATGAAGAGCCAGGACTGTCAGCATCTCTGTCACAACCTGCTCCTTGCTTTGCTTTCACCAAAACCCCAGAGCTGTCGTAATGGTGATCTTTTTTTGTTTTCTTTTTAGGGCTTTATTTCAAACTGGGAGAATCCTTAGTCTTCTATTAATCACCTGGCAAATCCAGGTTTGGAGAAACAAAGCAGGTTTCTCACAGGAGAACCAAAAGAAAAAAAATGTCTGGAATAGCTTTATTGATTCTTTGTACATTCCATAAAAGTCAAATATAGATGTGCTAAATTTTTTTCAAAATGTGTTAAAATATCGGTTTCCAGGCTTGAATTTTGTCTGCCAAATTTCATTGTGGAATGAATTTTTATGCTGATGTTGATTTAGAAACACACTTAAGGAGATGCACTGATTTAAGCAGCTGTGTCATGGGGACTGTGCACAGGCTGAAAATCAAGTCAGTTTTTAAGTCTTCTGCTGTGATAAGGAGGGAAATGCTTCATGCTGAAAATACTATTTTTTGTGAGAACTAAATATCCTGAATTTCCATAGTTTCATGTTGGAGGGTTCTGTTTCTCTGGGAGAATAAACTGTTTGCTCAGTAGTGTGTGACTCAGGGCAGATTTGAAAGATGGATGTTTGAGTCAGTCGTGAGCACAGACCTGAGCTGGGGCACTCAGGCTGCAGCATCTGCAGCTTCTCATCTCAGAAATTTTGGCACAGAGTTGGTGCTTCTGGGAAGGCCTTGGGTCAACCGCTGGTGTACCCGAGTTTTCTGGTCCCTTGCCTGCAGCCATTCCAATAATAACTGGATCAGACTCGGTTTGTTTAGCCAGGCTGGTGGAAGGCACCATCCACCAGTCTGGCTGGTTTTCCTGGTCATCCCAGCGACTTCTGTTGAATTTTATGAACCCATTTGTGAATAAAGCAGGGCAATATTCCGTGGTTTGCAATAGATTAAGCTAAATAGAGTGCTAACAAAAAGAAAAAAAAAACAAAACTATTTTTTTCCCTTTCCTGATGGATTTTGCTCATGTTCAAGGAAAGAGATCTTGGTGCTGCCAATGCACTGTGCCTGCTTAGGTGACTCATATTCCCATTTCCATATGGAGGGTGGTATCACATGCCATTCTTTCTTTTATCTTTCTGTGACTTTTCAAAACTTACCAAATTATGCAAAAGTGAAAGGGGCAAGTACGAGACACAAAAGAAATTTTGTAGCTTTAAGTAGTGTCAGACTTAAAAAAACTATAGAACTGTTTGAAATAAAGGAAAAGTCCTTGAAGAGTAGAGCTGAAAAGTGGGGAAGGACAAGACCAGTATTTGTTTTAGCTGAAAAAAGGAAAAAAATGGGAAATAAAAATGAAGCATACATACTTTGAGAAACTGTGATTTATTTCAGGTTTCTAGAAACAGCTTCAGCATTTTCTTCCAATAAGTTTTTTCGGTCTCCCTCATGTGCACTTGAATCTTAGGGAGTCCAGAAGAAAGGGAGCGACCCTGACCTTGAACAGCAGAGCTGGAGAGCGGAGCCAGCTTTGCAATATTGATACCAGACAGTGCAAATTGGGTTTGCTGAATCTTATAATCTGGATCAGTCCAGTTCAGCTGCCCTGATGGTCTTTCAGACAAGACGGGATGTGTTTTTAAAGCTCTTCTGTGGCTCTGCCTGGCATGGGTTTGGTGCAGGGATGGTGGGGTGAGCTCCTCTTTTTCAGGATGTCAGGTTGACCCCTCCTAACCTCAAAACCTTTTTAGCTCTACCAACCCCTGAAAAGTCTCCAGATAATGCTGACTCCGAGTGGTGCCATCTGGACTTGATTTGAATCAAAAGTCGGGATGGAAAATCCTCGGCAACTCTCGGACCCAAAGGCCAAGGCTGGAAAAACAGAACCCACCACACTTGCAAGAGGGCAACTATTCCTGTGCCTGTGAGCACTGACGCATCTCCCTCACTGGTGAGGAACCACCCACAGATTCAGAAGTGTTCTCTGTTGGGTTTTTTTCCAGGGTAACCAGAAAGGCATGTGTGAATTATCCTTATGAAAGACCAGTTGGCAGGAACAAAATTTTATTTGTTTCACAAACACTGTGTTTTGAAATGAAACGTAATTTATTTCTAAAAACTCCACTTGGATTTTTTGCTAAAATCAGCAATAGGAGCACATACTAATTTTCATTAAATACAGATGTTCTGTACTCTTGTATTAGGGGTACAGGTACCGGGGGTTTACATTTTAGCTCTAGTAGTTAAGATAACTTAAAAGGATGTAATTAGAACCTGAATAGAACAGCAGAATTGCATGAATTAATTATTCCAAAGAGGAGACCTTTTCCTGACTAATAATTTTCCTCAGTGTCCAGGACAGGACTGGTGTTTGCAGCAAGTCAGGTCCTGTGTGCTCCCTGCCCATATTGGCAGATTTCTCTTCCCTGTTTACACGTGGTGGGTAGAGATGGGTGAACCTCAAAAGGTTCTGGAGGTTCAGTTCTAATTATTATAAGCACCTGAAAGGTTGAACACTCACCTGAAGCGCAGCAAAACCTCAAAGCCAGCTGGGAGGCTCCAGGCAGTGCCCTCTGGATGCACAGTGCTCTCCAGACCTCCCGGGAGCGTCGGAATGTCTTTTGGGAAGGCCCTGTGGAGCATGGCAGGAGCAGGATGTCTTTGATGTGGGTCTTTGTGGTGTGGCTCGTTGATGGAGACCATTCAGTAAGGTCCCATGGCTGTGCTGTGAGCTGGAGCAGGTGACAGGTCCCAAGGGACAGAAATGGATCTCCTGAACTGCTCCAGGAAGTGATGCAGCTAAGGGTGGAGAACTGCTCAAGACAGGTTGTAGTGGTGTCTGAAGTGAAGGTGTTGGTCAGCAAACGTGGCTGGTCTCTACGAAGGTGTCTCTGGTGAGCAACTGCTTGTGTTTCTCTCCCTTTGCATTAGCAGATCATTTTGGGAAGATTCTGTGGGCTTTCTTTGTGATACCAACCTGACTGCACTACAAAGAACACGCACTGCTGTCCTGGTTTTAAGAAAAAAAGCTGGACTTGTGTTGCCAAATGCTTGGAAATTTGGGATGCCTCTAAAGTTCTCCTTTGATGCTTGTTGTTCGTGATCATTGTGACTCATTTTCCAGCAGGAGTCAGAGGCTTTGTCTGAAAAATGAGGATCCCATAGTGTACTCTTAGTGCCATCCAGCCCCACTTCCCAAACAGGCAGTCAAAATAGGTCATATGGAGAGAACAGGAGCATTAGTCAGAGCCTTGGGATGGGAGCAGAGCTGGGAGTACAGTCCATGTCTGGCACAGGGATGCTGCTGCCGAGCTGGGAAGTCAAGTTACATTTCACAAGACTATCCTTCTTGTTGACATTCCAAGTATTATAGAAAAATATCAATGTAAACATCAGTCCAGCACACAAATAATCTTGGCTGATCCCTAAGGAAAAGGCAGAAAAAGCCGAAGTCAAATATTTTTATCCTGTTTGCTTTTATCTCATAGTAGAAAAAAGTCTTCAGCATCTTTTGTCTGCGTGATGTAGGTTAAAATAACAGCCCCAGAGCCAGGAGGTTTTCTGTTAATGTGTGAGAGTTATTTCAGGAGTATGATGTTATTTAAACATAACCAAAATGTGCCTGCTTATTTTTATCTGAGCCTGTTATTTCTGTGCACTGCTTTGCAGAATAAATACTACACAAGAATTTAAATATTAGTTCTGTTCAAAGAGAAAGAATTTAGAAAATTTTCCCGGTCATTTCATTCACTTTTTCATCTGACTCTTCCCAACCTTTTCTTAATCTGCCATAGTTTTAGCTGTGTCTAACATTCTAATGTACTTCTACAGTCTCCAGCTGATGTTTGATCTCTGGTATGGCCAAGACCGTTTCTGCTTCACTTCTCCTTGAGTTGGGGAGTTCAAGTGAGAGTCTAACTCCAGAAATACCCACAAAATCTGAAGTAACTCCAAAGACTTGGTTGGTTTGGGCCAGGTGCACATTGAGCTGAGCAGATTCTGACTGGGAGTCTCCAACTGCAGAATTCTGTGTTGGGAGTCCCTGGAGAGTCCTTTGTAACATCCGTGGATCTGTAGGCAGAGTTGCATGAATTCTATTTCAGGTGTTTTATTTTTCCCCTCCCATTGGACATCTGTTTCTTGCAGCAGGCTTTCTGTGGAGCAGGTTTTCCTAAGCTTTAGGGATGCCAGAAGATAAAACAGCTGGGGATTCTGCTGCATGTCCTTGGTTGGTGTGTGTATCGTGTGACATCGGACACGTGCTAGGGAGACAGCCAGGCATTTCCATGACCCGGAGCCATGGCATTAGGGATGACAGTGGCAGGGAAGTGAGTCAGCATCCTGGGGAACAATGACCCAGACGGTGGTTCGGCACCATGGGAACAGCGCTCTGGGATGTCATCGGCAAAAGCACCTCATTAAACAGACCACCAGAGAACGATGACAGCACAGACAGTAGTTTTGATTCCCAAGAGGAAACACAGCTCCCACACAAAACCTCCCAGCACTCCTTTGTGGAAAAATAGTATCTTGATCAAGATTTTGCCGTAGTACAGGTTTTCTCAGCAGTTTTCTTGTCTTCCAAGCCTAAAATGCCCTCTGGATTGGCATCCCAGTGACTTCGTGCCCCTGGAATAAGAGCCATCTAGGAAGATTGTGCTTCCTGCCCTGGATTTGTGGTAGCACTGCTGTGAATGAGGATCACAAATCCAAGAGCAGCTGTTACTCAACACTGCAGAACAAGACAAGGCGCTGGGCTTGGGCCAGGCCTGATGTCAGTGAGTCTTGCAGGCCTTGCAGTATTGTTGAATTTGGCCTATTCTTCTTATTCAGGAACGGACTGTGCTGCCTACTTGGCTGTCCCAGTCCTTCATCCTGAGCCAAAGGAGTCGAAGACTATTTGTGGAATCTGAAAATGAAATCCTGGCCCTTTTTGACTCAGCGGGCATTTCGGTGTTGACTTCCACGGGGCGGGAATTTCGCCCTGAGTATCCCAGATGTCAGGAATATTTTCTGGTTTTGTGATTCTCTGTGGAAGATGTTAGATGCTGTTTTCCTTAGCTCTGCTTCTCTGCTTGGGCATAAGGGACCTGCCTGGATTATTTTAGTTGGCAAATCCAATTTTTCCAGCGTCTGTGGCAGGAATAGCTCTGTGCATGAAGTGCCAGGCTAAGTAGCTCCTGTTAAGTAGCCCCTCTGCAATCCTGCAGTTAACACCAGTTGCTACTGCCAGACCCCTCAGTGGGCTGTGTAATGTCCAACTTTGCTGCTGTTCTACTGTGTGCTTAAAAAAAAAAAAAAAAAAAAAGTCCTGGAGATACAACCTTTGTTTTGGGGGTAAAACAGGAACAGTGAAATCCTGGCGCCAGCAAAGCTTCAGTGGGTTGAAGCAGGATAAGAAGAATTTTATCTGAGAAGTTTAAAAGGACTGTTTTAGTCGACATTCCAGTTCTCATCAGGGCTAACACTTGATGTTGCATCTGCTGGTGTTGAACCAGGAAGCTACAGGAGGGTGGAAGTTTCCAGCAGGAAGCTGCAAAGTGCTCCTGAGCTTTGAAATGTTTCCATGCTGAATTCGGGGAAGGAAGGAGGGACATAGTCTTAGCAGTAGGTAAACTGATTGTAAGTATTATGCTGGACTTTGGGAGAGCTGGATTCATTCCTGGTATGACTTAGGGCAATCATAGCAGATCAGAGTTTTTGTAAAGCACATGTGACTCCATGGACACCTCAAAGGTGATTTTGAGTCCCAGATCTCACACGAATCTGAAGGATTTAGAAACCTAACCGCTCCTGAAAACCCTTGAAAAGTCTTATGTCCCTAAAACATTTAAATACATCTATATGCTTAATATATATACATATATATATGTGTATATATATATATATGCCTGCCTTCTTATCCCTTCATTCCACACCTCTGAAAGGGATTGGAATGCTTCTCTCATGTCATGCTTGCCAGGTCCATGCTAGAACATAAAACGGGTCAAGAAGTCTCATCTGGCTCTGAAAGCAAGTGGTTCCTCAACATCTCATATCTGTGTAATTAGTTTTTCCCTGTCCAAATCCCAAACCAGCTCTGGTCCATAATGCTTATGGAAAGGGGGCAGTGGACCCATGGTGGTGTCCTGATTTATCAGCCTTTTGGTACTTATGGCTGGGCATCAGGGTGGTTCTTGAATTCTCTTGAATCAAGGGTTCTAAGTCCCTGTGCTGTAGTTATTGCATCCTATTCTAGAAACGTTCACCTGGAATCAGAGAATTATTATTGTTATTGTGTGGATTTTTTTAATTTTTAGGTCACGGTGCTCATTACACAAGGTTTTGTGTGCCAAATTCCCACATGAATTAAAGGTTCCTTTTCCATTTGGTAGCTTTTGGAGCAATTAATCTTATTTTTTAAACATCAGTACCTGTTCCGTGACAGCTTCCTTGCTCCCTCCCCCATTTCTGCCACAAGTAATTAATTTATTGAGGTATTATTGTATTTCATAGCTGAGCGTACTTTTGAAAATTTGTTGGAGAGGACCTAAATAAATCAATAGTTCACTCAGCAACACCATTAATGTGGTTAATAAAACAAATTTTATAAATTTGTCGCAGACCTTGAAAGTGGTGCCAAAACCTTTTAAATCCAAAGCACTACTTTTCTTCCACACACCCCTCCTGCCACTCCGGTCACATTTTTGGTGTCTGCAGCACGGTGGCCACAACACCGAGGCAGATTTTAATTCTTCATAATCCAATAAATATCCAAAGCCCTAGATCTGTTGCCCAGATGGCAAGATCCTGTAAAACCTACAAAGTTCAGTTCTGTAAAACAATTTATAGTCTCTACTTGAAGGCCTGAAATGAATTAAGTAATCATAAAAACAAACAAACAACCTCCTCCCTCACAAACAACCAAACAACCCTTTTTCTTGTTTGTTTTTTTTTTGTTTGTTTTTTTTGTTTGTTTGGTTTTTTTGTTTGTTTTTTTTGTTTTTTTTTAAAGAATGTAAAATTTTAGGTGTTTGTCATACACAAATACTGTGTTCTGTTTCTACTGCACATAGCAGAGCCCCTCAGTCGGCCCTGCGGGCGCTGCGGTGCCGCCGTGTCCCTCAGGGCAGCCCCTGGAGCCCACACGGGGCAGCCCCGGAGCAGCTGCCGCTCAAAGGCAGCAGGAAAACTCCCCCCCCCAGCTCCTGGAGCCCCTCAGCAGCCTCAGCCCGGCAGGGACAGCGGGAACACCGCCCCCCGCCCTGCCCTGGAGCCCCGGAGCGGCCGCTGGGTCACGGGGGGCCCGGGGGGTGTCGGCGGGCACCGGAGCGGCTCAAAGCGAAGGCATGTGCTCCCCACGCGGTGCCGGCCCTGCCGTCGGGACACGGAGAGCTGCTCTGCCACCAGGTGCCAGGGGAGCTGGATGACCTGTCTGCCCTCCTTCTCCTCTCTTCCTTTCCCTCTGCTTCTCTTTCTCTGCTCTTTTCTTGATGTTTTCGGCAGCTTAAAGCCGGAGGGATTGGATTTTGGCTGGGTGTTGTGGATCAGTATGTGCTGGGTGGGTTCAGTGGTGGAATGCTTTGTCTGGATTGTGTGGTGCCCTTTGGAACTTTTGCGAAGTTCCCTTATTTTCTCCCCTAAATTATCGGTAAAAGTGCCTCTTGGGAACAAAAGTGTGGTTTTTTCCATTGATGCTATGTCGAGGTATTAGAGAATTCTATATGTATTTTAAGGTAAAACTCCTGGCTGAACCCGTGACCTTGTGGCTCTGGGGCTGGTTACAGCTGGTGCCAAGAGGATGGTGCCAGACTCTTCCCAGTGGTACCCAGTGACAGGATGAGGAACAATGGCCATAACTAAACCACAAGAAGTTTCACTTCAACATGAGGGAGAGCTTCTTTCCACTGAGGGTGGCAGAGCACTGGAACCCAGGGAGGTCATGGAGTCTCCCTCTCTGGAGACATTCCAAACCCACCTGGACGTGTTCCTGTGTCACCTGCTCCAGATGACCCTGCCTTGGCAGGGGGGTTGGACTGGGTGACCTCCAGAGGTCCCTTCCAACCCCAACAATTCAGTGATTCTGTCGTCATGGAGTATTTCAGGGCAATAATACCAGCTCTGTGTGGCTGCTCTTCCTTGCTGTGCTGTGCCCTTGTCTTTTGCCAGTCCAGACCTTCCCTGGGCCTCATTCTCGGTTCTCCTCTAGGAAGTGATTGAGGCTGTTCTGGAGCTGGCAGGATCCTTTGCAAAGCCCTGTGGACCCTGAGGAGGCTGAGGCTGTACCTTTTCCCTCCAGCCATGGAGCCCGTTTTGGAAGTGTTTCCATGCAGAGCTTTATGTGCTGTTGCACAGAACTTTAAAAGAGGAGTTTCCCTCAGTTTGGATGGAACCATCAGTTCATGGATGGCAGGAGCAGGCCAATAAAATCTATGGCCAAATCTCAGGGACAGCCAGTCAAAGCCTTTAATAAGTGCTCCCCTGAAGGCTGTTAGTATCTGAATAGCTCCAGTGTTATCTCTTCCCAGTGCTCCATGCCTGCTCCATTAAGACTTTTATGTCTTTCCACTGAACAGCCAGCTGATCATAGCCAACAGGATTTTATTTGATTTCCCAATAGGGTTTTTGTTTTGCTTGAAAAAAATGACTGAGACCCGAAGGATTTTCCAGCTGGAAAATAAGACCTGTCAGTTGGAAATTCTGACTAGATCTAAGCAGACACCTGTACAATACTTTGAATGTATTATGTGGCTGGAAGGGAGTGTGAGGGGGCAAGGAAAATGAAGGGGCAGGAGAAGAACTTAAGGAGTCTATTATGTTCATAGCTGGTTTTCATTTTCCCCTTTCCTCCCTAAAGGTAGGTTTTATTTGGGGAAAAAGGGTCAAAGGTAAGTAATATTGACCAGAATAAATTGGAATGTTCAGGGACAGTGGAATTTATGTTGGACCATAGTATGTGCTGATGCTGTGCCAAAGCTGGTGGCATCCGTGTGGTGCTGTCGCTATGGCAGAGGGAGATTTTGGGAAAAGCCTCTGGGAACAGATTCCTTTACATCAATGGACACCCACGTTAGAGGGCATTACCATTAACTGACAGCCTGCATCAGTTCTGCTCTTCTGGCTGGCTGGAGAGGGAAAAAGTTGAGTTCTTCTCTTCAAGTTTGAGGAAAAAGTAACAAAACAATTTTGTAAAAATCTTCATAACAAAATCCACACTGTGTAAAACTGGCCCAAATACTCATGTTGGTCCTGACCATTAAACTGCTTGGTTAAGTTGCCCAGAGATATTTAGGTGAGCCTGGAGTTTCCTTTACTCGTTTGATTTCTGTGTGATCAAGGGCTTGTTATTAGTTTCAGTATTTAGTTGAATCTGAAATGTGAAGAGAATTTGGGAATTCCAAAGCACTGTGGACTGAACCTGAAGGAAATATTTGTACAGCCTGCTGTGACCTGAAATCCTTAAGCTTTGCACAGCTGTAGAAAGAAATCCATTTTGGAGTCTATTATGTTCGGACATGACTATAAAACACAACCTCTCAAGTGCATGTCCCAGGAATAAAGAGTTAGGCATTTAGGAAATGTGTTTGTGTATTATTTATACCTTAATTCATCAAGCAAGAGAAACTAAACTAAAAGTCTGGGCTAAGCCTTTTTCTCAGTTTGTGCTCAGGTAATAAGTTTATGATGTTTTAGCAATGGAAGGCAGGGAGGCAGTTTCCCTTCATGGTGTGGAGAAGAGGGCTGTATCTGGTACCCCGAGTCTCTGGTAGCAGCTGGGGCCTCTCCCTGGAAGTTGTTCTCCTTCATACCCAGGACAAAGCTAAAAATAATTGTAGTTGGATAATGGGTTATGAAATAATTATAAAACATTTTAAATTATAGCAAAATCAGCATGGGTCTAGAGATTAGCTGCGATGCCAAGACCTAAACCAGCTGGAATAATCTAGAACAAACCCCTACTTTAACTTGTTATTTCCATGGTTTAAAAATACACCTTCTCACTGATGGGTCTTTGGTGTTGGTGGTCTCTTTGCATCCTGTTGTTAGCACCTGGAGCCAAGCTGGGAAAATCCAGTTCTTGGCATGTAGGAGCCAGTGCTTCACATCGACGTGTCGTTGCCAAATGACATGGAAAGCGTTCTCTTGCCAGGTCACTAGAAATTAGATTAATTGTAACACGGAAACCGCAGGGAGGGAGAAAAAAAAATCAGTGTTGTGCCTCTGGATATCACTGTACACCTTGGTTGTACAACAGCAAAGTCAGCCCGAAACAGAAACACTGGGCAGCGTCCACGGAAATATTTCCACTGCGTTCCCAGCTCCTTGGTGGTGAGGTTCAGTATGGAAGTGGTGAATGTGCTGCTACCAGTAACTGCAGGGGCCGTGCAGCAGGATGGTGAAAAGGGATGTGATTGACATAAGTCGATATTAATCGAGTGTCTGCCAGCACCACTTGGAATTCTGGTTCTTTTTTCTGAAGCAGCTGTTGCTTAGAGCAGAGGCCGGAAAGGCTCCAGCTCCAGCCTCTTAGAAGAGGTCAAAGATGTAGCCAGGCCAGGTTGTTTGTGGAAGTAGAGAGCTGTTGTGCCTGGCCCTTGCTGGGGCACAGCTGTGGCAGTGCCCTTGTACCTTTTGTTTTCCGTGGTGCCAGGTTGCCCAGCTCTGCTGGAGACCGACATTTTCCAGCAGATCTGACCTTCTCCATGTGGCCTGTCCAAACACCCTGAGTCTCAGCTGCCCCACACAGCAGGGACTTTCAGCCTGGCTGCCTCGGCAGACCTCCGCCACTGAGGCACAGAAAGCAAGGTATGGAACACTCTGCTTTCTTCTCCCCTCTGCTTTGTGTGAAAATGTAAAATTTCCTCCTGGGCTGCAGCCTTCAGGCAGTTCTTACCACAAGGTAGTTAATGCAGGTGAATGAACTTCTTTGTTGCAGAATATTTTCCCAAGTAGAGTAGAAACCATATGTGGATTTTTCACCAGCATTGACCGTTTCTTGTGTGTTGAGAGGGAGGGTTTTCAGCTGTGTTCAGCTTCACTACACGGGCAAGTCCTGAAGACAGGGCAGCTCCCGTGACTTGATTTCCTTACTCTGAAGTGTTGCAAAGCTGTACTTTACTCTTGGATGGTGTTTTGGGATAGAAAATGCACATGGCTGAGGTTCCCACCCTGCAAGATCAAATTTAAGCATCTGACATAGAAGGAATAATGAGCAAGGAATGGCAAATAACCAGTGGTTGTTTTATATACGCAGACCTCAGCTTAGTCACACAGGGCATGGAAACAGGTGTTTCGTGTGTATTCCCACAAATCAAACATCCTAAGGAATAATGCCAGCTCACAGCAAACAAAACAAGGGTATTGAGAGTCTTGAGGGAAAGAAGTACCCAGAACACAAATAAATATTCCTAAATACTTGCATCCCTTCTGTGTGGTGCCTGGCCACATTCCCATATCTTGTCCTTCTGCCACGTTGGAACATTAGTTTGAGTAAGACCTTTAACATTTGGCTTACCCAAGTCTTACCTCAAATAGTGAAATAAAAGCTGTCTAGTCAAACTTAGCAGAGAACAATTTTGGAGTAATCTTCATCCATCGTGGCAGATTAGTGTGATTGTTTTGAGGGCACAAGGGAGCAAAGCTTTGGATGGTCCCAAGCCCCCAAGAGCAGCCCAACCACTGCCTGTGCTTTGCATGAGGAAGCTAATGGAACAAAGGAGTTGGAACAGGATTTATTTATTTATTTATTTATTTATTAGATGTGCTTACAGTGTGGACTGCAGAGTCACCTAAATGCTGTAGGATGCCTTTGGAAAAACAAGTGGTTGTCCAGAAAGCAGGCAGCGTATGGGTATAGTATCAGAGCTGAGATGGGAAGAGAGGAGGATCCTTCAAAGAGGACCATTGTCTTCTTCCCTGTTTTCTGCAGAAAATATTTTCTGTTCCGTAAAAAGACCCAATGACTGGTGTGCAACATAAACCTGCAGTAGAACAAATAGCTCAAAGACACCTTTGGTAAATTCAGGCTGCCTCTGTCCATGACTAGTGGAGAGTGTTGTTCAGCAGTTTGTATAATTATCCTTTCCTGACATCAGCCTCTGGTTCAGGAAGCTATTGAAGCACATACCTGGTTTCCAGTACATGAAAAGTCCCATTGATTTCAGCCTGCAATACAAAGCTAGCAACTCTCATAATTGTTAGGATGCATTCCTGAGTCCTAGACATTCAGTGATGGATCATCTAATGTGCCCAACTGTATTTTATCACATCAGAGGCTTCTTTCTTGCAAAGAAAGCACAGCAGTGGATTTGTTGCCTATAGTCGTAACTCTAATCTGTTATTTAAACCTTTCCTTGGGTCCAGTCATTTAAAGGTCTAGCTCATCACCTCTTGCATCCTATTAAAAGCAGTCTACAAAATGCCAGCAGTGTGGATAAAATCCCATGCCTTTTCCACTTCCCACAGGTTTTCCTCTAAGCCTTCAGCGTGAGCGAAGCGCTAAGATGGGCTTCATTTGATCCTTGTTTATTTTTTTTTATGGAGATAGAAGCACTCTGATGCCTCCTGCATAGCAGATGATGCTTCTGTACTGTTGGAGGATGTGAGTAATTAAAGTGTGCATCATGTCATAACTGTTGCAGCTGCAGAAAAAGGGTATATTTGTGGCTGAATACTTTTCTGAGCTGCAACGCAGCACATGCACGTGAGGCAGACTTTGGCAAATAAGTTGAAAACTCCATAATTAACTGGCTGTCAGAAGTTTGGAAGCAAAACACAGGAGGTGGTTAGGAAATCAAAGTATGATGTGTTTTTAATCACAAAACACGAGGAAATTTTAAAAATTTATGAGTAATAAATCTATATTGTTGGTACCAAATGGCTCCCTTTGCAGCCCTTTAATGTAACACCTGCGCTTCCTCTCCCTGAGTAACGACCCATTTTTTGACTGCCCCAGGAGCAGTGCAGGAGTAGGTTTGCAGGCTCAGGAGAACAAAGCCAGGTTCCCAGACTGAGCTCTGACTGCACTTTAGGATTCCATTTACAGTCTGTTTGGTTTGTAATTCAAATCGCTCCAGACCAGAGTTAATGTTTAGACCACAGCCACCTGAAATTTGCTTGGGGGCTGAAGCCCAGCCAGATTGCAAATGGAGGAAACACTTGAGGTTTGCTAAATACAGTTAATAGGGGATTAGAGGCTGTGTTTTTTATGGGAGCACGGGGAGGTCTGTAATAGGAAAAATATTAAAATGCAAATATACAACTTCAGCCGCGCTGAGCAGGATGCAACTAATTGCACTGTGGCCATCAAGTAGCTGTTCTTCCTTTCATTAAGCAAAGGGAAAATGAGAGGAGGAAGATAACAGGGCACTGATAGAGGTTTGGATGAGGACTGAAGGCCATCCCTCGTTATTCCCATTTCCTGATGAGTGACCCAATGGCTTTGTGACTGGGCTGGGAGTTCTGAGATTCCGGAGATGGTGCTGGTTCTGATTTGTTTCGTTCACTTGAGCAAGTCTTGGGTTTTGTTTTCCGTTTCCTTTTTTGGTGTTCAGCCCCTTGGGGCTCTTGCACAGCGTGTGTGTTCAGTGCCTCATGCAGTGAGGTGTGGGTGTACCCATCCTATGAGCACTTACCACTGCCCTATAAATCACGGGGAGCTGGAGGGAGCCTTGGAGGTTGTTGAGCTGGATGAAACAGGATCAAGTGTAGCTAAACCATGCCTACCAGACGTTTGTCTTAACATTTTCTTTAAAACTCCAGCAAAGGAAATTCCACATTTCTGGGTTGCCTGTAAAGTGGTATTTACCTAAATTTTGTCTGCATAATTTCAGCGGAGGAGATCCCGCACTCCCAGGTTGCTTGTTCCAGGATTTCACCGCCGTAGCTGAAATGTTTTTCTAATATCTGACCTAAGTTGTCTTTGCTGGAGCTTGTGCTGATCCCTCCTCTTTCCTCTCCCACTGACTATGAAGAACAATTAATCATCCCTCTCTTCTTAGAAGTCCCTGTGCATTGGAAGACTCTTTGTCACATCCATTCCTCAGTTTCCTCTCCTCCAGACTAAACAACACCTAGGCCTTTATCCTCCCCTCAGATGGCCGATCCAGAGCTGCAGCTGCCGGTAGAGTGATTTCTGTGTTGCCAAAAATATGTGTAGCCCTGAGTTGTTTCTCCAGAGCCAAGAGGATTTACCCTTCTGGAACCCTTTGTGCGTTTAGTCCTGAGATTAAGAAGTTCAAAAGCTTTCGTGATCATAGGAGAGACATCTCACTTGATAGGCTTTGAAAAGGAATTAGGAATATAGGGCTTGTATTTCTTGTGAGCAAGAAACCCTCTGTGTGTGTGTGCAACGTTTTTTAATGTGACAAAACTAGAATTTAAAGGATGAGTTTCACTTAATAAATAAATAAAAGTCCTTTCCTGAAGGGAGGAACATGGACAGGGAAGAGCTGGCCACCAGGGCTGGGGAGGAAAGCCAAGGGCTGGCAAGGATCTGAGGGGACACAGGTGGGACGGAGCTGTGGGATCCATCTTGGAAACGTGTGCTTGCTCGGAAAAGCCCTTGTCTGTCACAAATCCCAGCAACCAGAACTGGAGGAGTTTGAAAGCCTTTATTGGGGTTTTTTTCGCCCTGCCACTCAATTTGTTATTTTCTGGGCCTGTGTACAATTTCACAAAAACAGACACTCTGAAGAGAACCAAAACTTCCAAAATTCCAAGCTCCAAGGACTTTCAGTCTCTCAGGTATGATTTTCACAATCCCAGTCTGACATTTACTAGAAAAAGGAAAACTTCTTATTGGAGGGGGAAAAAACCCCAAACTCAAATTTTAAAGGACTCCCCCAAAAATCTGGAGCAAACTGCCAGGGATGGAGGTGGGTTATCCTGCAGGGATAAACTTGTCACCACGATGTGTCCATCCCTCCTTCTGCCAGAAGCAGAAAGCAGGGAGGCTTTTCTGCACCTGCAGCTCCCTGGGAGCATCTCCTGCTAAGCACAGCAGTTCCTGTGGCCAAGGAATTTTCTGGGGCAATGGCTTGGCTGGGTTCTTAGTCTTTGTTTAAACCCAGGGCAGGAAATACTCAAAGCAAAATGCACATATGCACCTTCCTTGATATCCACAGGGAACACTCTTGCCTTCTGCCTGGTGCAAGAGGTGTTGGCATGAGAGAAAAGGTGCTATCGAGGCCCTCAGCTGTCTCCTCAGTCAGCTTTTGAAGAAATCTGGATGATAGGCATGATTTTGTGTGCAGTTTTAGAGTGATCCCGGTTATTTAGACTGCCTTCCACAGCAGAGGTGGGCAGTGCCAACTTACATATTGCCAGACTAAAACAATGGCTCTGCAGCATCTTGTGACTTGACCCCCCTTGCCCACATAACTGTGGGAAGAAAAAAATCCAGTGAAAAAGGGAGGATTCAACACCTATCCAGTGCTGTACCCACTATTTAAAGATCTTCATCCTCTCTAGACAAGGATAACAATAAATCATAGCCAAGTACTCATCCTAATACTAGACAAGCTCCTTCAGGGGCTAATGTGAGTGGAGGTGATTCATCCACCTGGAATTGTTGTGAGCTGGATTTGTGCAGCAGGAGTTTGTGGCTCTGTTTCCCGGTGAGGTTAAGAAGCCGAGTTTCAGGACTGTTGTGTTGTTAAATCTCAGAACCGATCACTGCTTGTACCCCTTACATTGCAGACCTCTGCCCTGTGCTTTAGTGCACAGTGGAAAACTGGCCAGGATGTTGTTAGAAATGTCCATCTGTGGAAGCTTCACCTTTGTCTCCAGTATCCCTATTCATGTGACCTTGTTATGATGACCTCCATTCTTCCAAAGACTTCTGAGTATCTGTACCCAACCTGCCAGATTTAGCTGAAAAAAGGTGCGTGTAAAAGAGATGGTAGATCCCTGACATGTGTTTAAAGAGAAACTCTTTAAATCCGCAATACTGACACTGGAGTTGATTGCTGTTGCACCACAGAAAAGGATCAGAGCCAGCAGAATTCCTGAAATCCCACTTGAGAAGCGAGTTAGGATTCAGACAGCTCGTGGCTGTGTTGATAATTCCTGCTCTTCTTCACTGCTGGCCATCAGGGTTTAAATCAAAGCATACAGGCACACGGTAATTATTACTGTTGTTGATGATGGCAGTGAATTCAAGATTCCCCAGGGACCACTGTGGTTGTCCACTTGGACCCGTGGTGTAAAACAAGCCAAGGAATTTGACCTTGCTATATTTAGATTATTTCCTACCAAGCACGAGAACTATCAGAGACGTTAATCTGGGGCTGAGCCACGAGCGCATCCTTCAGAAAGGCTTCCAATCTTGATTTCAGATTCCAAGTGATGATAGAATTACAACACCCAGGAGAAGTTACTCTCATTTGTTGTTAAAAAAAAAAAAATAAAGAAGTATTTCCTGCTTGAATAAGAGGAACTTCAGCTTCCAGTCAGGAGTTCTGTGTGTCCAGTGTGCTGCAGTACACGTCCTGTTAGGAGCACTTCTCTCCTCCGATCTAGATTTTACAGAAAGGGAAAGAAAATGATTGGCATTTGTCTTAGAGAAAACAAATCTTCATGAACTCTAAACATTCCAGAAAAAATCACTTTTGAGATTGGATTTTTTTTTTTTTTTTTAAAATTGTCTTCTGAATTCTTGGGTTTTAACTGTGTGATAAAAAACCCACATGGAATATCAAATAAAAGGTATGTTTTTATTTGGGAAAGCTGTACTGGGAAATCACAAATTCTGAAGCAAAATATATCCAATATCTTCTAACTGTGCTGAAATCCTTCCAGATTTAAACACATTGGAATTACCTGGTTCTCTGTCTCAACCTTAGATTCCCAAGTCCTGGTACAAAAGGATTACCTTATCCAGCCAATGCTGTTATGGGTAATTTGCTCTAGACAAAAAGATAGGAGAGAATTTCTTTGTGCAGTTTGAACACTGGTAATTTGCACAGGTTTAACTTACGTAAAGAAGTCTCAAAAACTTTAAAGGCACTAGAACTGGTGAGAACATTTCCCTCAACAGTGATTTTATTTGGAGTTTCTATACTTAACTTAGAGCATCCTTGTCATACTTCTCTGTCTATAAACAACCTCCAGACATTTATTCCTGAAAATACCCACTAAAATCTGAAAGGTTTAATCAGTGTGATGAACTAAATCCCAAAATTCATATGTTGAGAAAGCAGACAGTGGACTGCAAAGTGGGTGTTGGTAAAATACAGATGCAAAACCCAGACATTTTCCTGTGTTGTTCTGCTGTTTGGATTTCAGAAATTACTTTTCTAGCCATTTCCTTGGCCATTATTCTTAATAAAGATTTTACTGGGTTATGGACTATTTATTTTGGGCCAGGCAAAGGGTGCTAAGATGTTTCCTCTGGAATTTAAAGATTCTTTTTTTTTTTTTTTTTCCTGAGGGGAGGTCTGTTATTCTGCACCAAGAGGGACGTCTGATGGGGAAAAGCTTAGAAATAATTAATTGGAGGAAAGGTAAAATATTGTTTACTCTTCGATTGACTCCTGGGAGAGGGGAGGCAAAAACAAATCAAAACATTCCACTCTGCGGGTTCCAACTTTTATGGATTTCCCATTGGTAATGTTTCACTTACTATGGTTCAGGACTTTCTGTAGTGAAGTATGTTCATATACAGAGGAAAGCTTCAGGCCAGCAAGGTTTGCTTGATCCTGGACCAGTAAACACAAGGTTTTCTGTTCAAGTCATGGGTGCCAGCCACCCCTGTTTCAGACTGTCTATCCAACTTCCACTGCAACAGCCTCATTAAGCTGGGACTGGGACTAAACCAAACAGAGATGACACACTCCAGCATTAAACCACAAAAAGGAGGAACTCCACGGCTGCTCCTGCTGCTCTTTGCTTCTCCCGTACCACCAACAGGAGGAAGCAGAGCGGGGGAGAGGAAAGAAGCCATGTGGGGTGTGCACCACCCAGTGTGATGTGCTTTTCTTCTATAGGTGGGGGAATGAAGGGGGAAAAAACCTTCTAAACTGCTGGTTCTTCCTTGCAGGTGCATAACCCACCATCCAGAATCCCTCCGGTGTCGGCTGAAATGCTCGTGTTCGTATTCCAAGGAAAACTGCTGCAGTTGTCTTCAGCTGTTGCCTCTGTTGGTGGTCCTTGTAGAGAAGCCAAGGGCTGGGGTGAGTAAAGTCTTGGAGTTGAGAAATAGGTTGGGATTTTTGGGCTCTTGTTCTGTCTCTGCCATTAAATCCCGAAGTGCGTTATATACATGAAATGGAAATGTAAATACAGTTGTGTAAATAAAAGCAAATGTAAATAGCGTAGGTGTGTTGTATAAAGAATGGAGTGGAAAGAGCTCAGAGCATCTTCCTCCTGAGCTAATACACATTTCATGTGGGACTCATCAGGGAAAACTGGAGGAAGGCACAAGTCAGTCAGTCCATGTTATGAAACCCTGGGGGTGCCAGACTTTCTGAAGGGGGAAGGTGACCAGTGATGCTGAGGATCCCAATCCAGACACTCTCCTTTGTTGGAGTGGCTGATATCTTTGCCAGCTGCTTGTGCTGATGTTGCTAGTGTCTTAACTCAGCACAGTTTGTATGGAGGGACCTCTTTCCCTGTCAGGTCAAGGTCCCTTCATGTCTTTCCTTTTCCTTTATCTCTCCCTCAGCTATATTCCTGCAATGAAAGCATTTTTCTGGGAATAACCGGCAGGCACACTTCCTTGTAACCTCCCAGTGCTTGCTCATCTGTATTGTAAGCATTATGTATTTTGTAAGCACTATGCAAAGTTTCAGATATTTTGAGGTATCCCTGGGTTGTCAGTGTAAATCCTTTTGGAGAAGGATTTCACAACAAACAGGGAAGTGTTTTCCTTTCGCCTCTTTCACTAAGGGACTAAGGGTCCCTTAGTGCAAAGTTCCTCATGGGA
Organism: Pipra filicauda; assembly: GCF_003945595.2. Lineage (NCBI taxonomy): Eukaryota > Metazoa > Chordata > Aves > Passeriformes > Pipridae > Pipra > Pipra filicauda. The sequence continues at coordinate 449,456 of NW_024104953.1, read as the reverse complement.
AAATAGTATTTCCTTTGAATTTAGTTAGTTCTGATAGTTACTGATATTTGAGGAGTGATGTGGACAGTGTAGGTCCCTGATGAAATGCAGTGTCTGTCAGCAGACAAACAATGGGACTGTAAGATCCCCGAGGAGGGCACTGCAGTTCCATTTGGGATTTGTCCGGTGGCAAACACAGTGGGTATGTGCTCTGTGGAAAGGGCTCCAGGGCATCACTTTGATAAACACTGTGCTTAAAATGCTAGAAACTTTATTGAACCTGAAGCTTCTCGGAGGCAACACTTTTTTCCAAAACAAAAATACAGATTTTCCCGGAACAGTTCACAGAGTTTTTCTTGCTCCAGTGTTAATTCCACAGCGTGGTGATGTCAGATCTCTTTGCATTTTCTCTAGGAGACTTCTAATCTTTTCCCAGTACCCAGAGCCATATATTACTGTTTCACACGCTCTTCTTTGAACCTACAGCACAGAAAATTAAAGTGTAAATATGCATGTGAACCACCCAAAAGTCATAATAAGATTATATGAATGCCTGCAACCACACAGCAGGAACAATAGGGGTTGCACAATTCCTCCGCTCCAGTGCTGCTGAATTTTAATGAGGGATAGTCAGTACATGCTGATACTCCTGTAGCTCCCCTGGAGCCAGAAGGGTGAGTTAAGATGCCAGTGACACAGTGTGTAGGTGAGTCTGAGCTGTGGCCTGCCTTGGAGAGCAGAGCATGATACAGCAGGCTGGAAAAAGCTGACTAAATGACAGGGAGAAATGAGATGGAAGGAGAAGGGATCGCCCCAAACTGCCAGTCACCTGTGCCGCTTTCATCAGCTCCTCTTGGAGAAAATACCACACCACGCACTGATAGGAATAATAGGGATAAGCCAAATAAAGAACATATGCTGTCATGAATCAGAAGTCTCATGCTGCAGGGTTTAAAGCGATCCCTTAAATATCGGAGATTAAGAGGGGAATTTTGTGAGTTGCCTCTCTCCCATGCCAGAGTTTGTTTTCACTTTCCCTCTACTACCCCTGCTAACCTTGGTACACCTGGGAGCCACTCGGGAAAGCCTTGGCAGTAGGTGTGCCTCTCCAAATATGTGCTTTCCAGATAGGAAGATATCCCTGTAGTTTGCAGCTGGTGTAAGGATGAGCACTGCTCAGGGCGAGTTCCTTTCCAGGCGGGCTGGCCGTTTTCCTGCTGCGCTCCTCGGGGGCCGCAGCTCCTCCAGGCCCCTGGAGCTCTGACACATGTCTGTAAGAATGCACATGTGTTCCTCAGTGAAAAACATCTAAAGTAATGGGAAAGGTGTGCGGGGGCCTGTGAGGGTGTGACTGTGAAGCGTGATGTCAAGGAGAAGTAGGACACAGCCTGGGATGTGGGAGGACAGCGGGGGTCAGACCTGCCCCACTCGTGCCTTAGGGAGGGATCCTGAGCTATCACAGGGACCATGGCAGAGATTCACCCTCTGGGGAACCTGTTGGTTCATTACAGATGAGGGTTTGGGCTGTTGTGTAACAGACAATTGTGTGTTGTAATTTTGCCTATTATTGGAAACTGTCTCCCTGTGAGTTTGTGCTGGGGCTTACAGGCTGTTCCATAGTGCAGGAGGAGGAATTCTTTTCACCGGTAGCCAAATCCCTTCTTCCATCACACCAAGCTCCTTGTGAGCAGATCCAGGACAGAGATGTGGCCACATAACATGCTCCCCTAATTCTCTCAATTACAGAAAACCTTCTCACTGAATTATCGTTACTATACAATATTTCCCTTGGAATAATAGCTCAGATTTACATGGGAATTTCATTTTGCTGATACCAGGTTATGACATCTCACTGAACCTGTGTGCTCTTCCTTAATTGCGTCCTTGCTAGAAGACAAAAATTTAACTTTTTGAGGCAAGCTGGTTGTTTTCATAATATCAGGTCCTGTGTGCTGCAGCTCATCAGATCTGATCACATCATTCTCATAATACCCTGCCAGAATGTGGGTTTTATAGCCCAGGATGTGTGTAGCCATACTCACCTGTCCTTTCCCAATTGTTTTAACTGAAAAAAGCACAAATGTGTAGGAATCACCCTGGTCAGTTGTTCTAAGCACAGACAACTGGAGTTGAAAGCTCCTGCCCTACAGCTCTGCCCAGGAGTTAGAGAAGATTGCATGTCCACAACCTGGTCTGCCTTGTCCTGCCATGTTCTGTAGTCCTGCCCAGGGATGGCTGTGCTCTGTTGGCCAAAAAGTGCCAAAAAGTGAGCAAAAAAGATGCTTCTCATCCCAAAGGTGCCACCCACTGTGTGATTTATAGAATGTGTCGCGTTTAGATGGGAGTCTCCTCATCCTCTGTCCATGACCATACCAGCCCAGTCTGTGCACTGTGGGAGCATTTTTCACATGTGAAACACTTGAGTAAACATCTCTTGGGTTTTTCATGAATTAAACAGGACAAACAGTTCCTTAATTCATCTAGCCCAAATTTGCCATTCCTTTTTTTTCTCCCAGTAACTAGGAAAATGTCAACCCTTTCCTAGATACTGGAGACAGATCTAAATCTCAAGCATGGTTGACTTAGAGTTTTAAAACTACTTAATCCTTTCTTAGAGACTATTAGGTTATTTTATGAGGTTGTGTGAAGGAGATTTCTTTTAACTGATCTTGAAAAGGAAAACTTTAGACTTGGCATTTTGTGCATAAAACCAACAAACCCAAAGCTCTGCTAATCACAGCCAATATGTGCATCCAGCTTTTTTTGGGGTTAGAAGCTGCGTTTTCCTATGGAGAAGGGAAGGAAAAATCCCGGTGTTAAGTCCAGCCCCGCCCCTGAATTGATTACCCTTGTAGGATTTGCTCATGCTATTTTGGCTGTGTTATAGAACGCAGCGGGAGCAGTTCCAGCCCGAGCACATCATCCCGCGTCAGGCAGCCCATGATGTCACGAGGAATTCCTTGTCGTAAGGGACGTCCCCCGAGGAGGAGAGCGTTTACTCTGCTGGAAAGGTGCCATCCACCCACACACTCCATCTCCACCCAGCTCCTCCATCCAAATAACCAAACCAAAGGGAGTGCTTTGACTAATGGAGTGAGTAGGAGTGATGCCATGACAATACAATGGTGTGTCTGCTGTAGACTGTTCCTGATTTGCATTTGATTGTTTGCAGTCCTACCCATCTGTAGCCAAAGGCAAGAAGTGATAACCTGTCATGTTTTATAAAAACACGTTTGGAAAAAAGTGGAGTAATGCAGGGATAAATAATGTATGTTCCCTGGGCCTGCTCTTCCCGAGCAGCCCTGAACTCATCCCACCATTGCTGGTTTCTCTGTTGCTGAAGGATTTCTTTCCAGATAGTTTCCATCTGGGGGAAAAAAAAAAGGGTAAAGAAAAGAAAATCGAGACAATTTGAGTGAATAAAAGCACAGCCTATTGCAATTTGAAAAGGTACTTAGTGGAGCTTTAACACATGTCAGGCCCTCAGCAAATGGACAGAAAAGTAAAAGGGGCAGTGGCATCAGTCACTCTGGACAGAAAGACTGCTCAGTTGAGGCAGTAATGGCATCTCTGTCTTCTCCTGCGTTTCTGCGGTGCCGTGGCACTGAAAGTTTTGAGTGGAAACAGCAGATAATTGTGTTATATGACTCGAAAAGTTCCCCTCTCTTGTTGAACACATTGTTTGTTCTACAGCTGATTGTTGATCACTTAAGTTATGCAATGGAATTAACCTACAGATGAAGCTCGTAGTGAAATCTTTTTGGCTCTGTTTAAGCTTGTTTTGTTAGGACATTTTAGAGGTTTTCCCATCATGTGTCCAACATGGCTTCAGAGGGAGAGGGCTTTCTGTCCTTTAAATGCAGAGATGCAGAAATACAGACTGGAGAAGCCCTTGACAAATGGAGGATGAAATCCTCCCCCACAAAACGGGAGTCATGCTCTTTTAGGTGAGGTAGGTAGTAAGGGGGTCAGTCAAAGTGGAAAGGATGGAAAGTCCTTAATTCAGTCTGGGGAATGGGAGCCAAACCTCATTTTAAATTAAGTAGTTGTAGATCCAGCTCACTGCTGAGCTGTCTCTCTGTTTTGGACTGAGCCCACTTTACCAACAAGCCTAAAAATGTGGATTCTTCTCCCCTCTGAGCAGAGAACATGGTGCAGCGTGCCAGCCTGAGGACCTCATTCTCCACGAGGATACCCTGAGTGGGCCTTTTGGGTTGAGAGATTTTCTCTAGTGAATCTCTTCCAGCAGGGTTTCCTTTACTCATCCTTCCCACTCTCCACGAGGTGCCTCATCCCTGCTGTCCCAGCTGAGCACTGATGAAGGTGGAGACGCACAAACCTGCACTGCTCCTAGTCCCATTTCTCATCCACACTTGTATCCTCCCCAGGTTATTTCATGATGGCCTGCTGGACTGTAAAAGCACCCTGGTGAGCCTTCATCTCCTTGGTGTCAGACCTACAAAATGCTAATTAATTATGATGGGAAGGCATGGCTACAAGAATTGGTGCTCAACCCATCACTTGAACTTGTTCCAGTCTTATTTGTGTGTGGTATCACCAGGTTAGTGCTGCCTGCAATCCAAGCAAATCCCTGCTGAGAGACAAGAGATTTTAGTTTAAGCACAGCACTGCATGGCCGTGGCTTACCAGCTCCCAGGTTAGGCCTACCTTGCACCCAGACAGTGTGGGCTGCAAGGCTGGAGGGCTGGATTTGTGCACAACATGGGGGTTGTGTGTGTGTTCATGACAGAGAATCATAGAATGACTTGGTTTGGAAGGAAGACCATCTTGGTTTGGAAGGAAGACCATCTCGTTCCAGCCCTCAGCTGTGGACAGGGACACCTTCCACTATCCCAGGTTGCTCAGAGCTCCATCCAGCCTGGCCTTGAGCACTTCCAGGGATGGGGCGTCCACAGCTTCTCTGGGCAACCTGTGCCAGGGCCTCACCACCCTCACAGTAAAGATTCTTTTCCTATGACATGTTAAAGTTTAGGATCCCCTGAACTGCAGCTCTGGTGCCAGCTCTTGGAAGCCTGTGAGACATCAGCTCATTTGGCTTTGTTTTGAAGTATCAGGTTTCTAATCCTTAGGTCTGAGGAGCGTGAAAATGCAATTTACTTGTAACTGCTACAGAGATACACAGGACCTTCTCACCTGACTTGCTGAACTGTGCAGTCATGATGACATAAAATCCCTGCAATGGCCTGAGCTAAACCAAACCCCAGTCCTTCTGAAGCAGAATAATTCCATTAGGTTCCCACCACGGTAGTTGTAACAGTCTTAAATTTTCAGCTTTGCAGCTGAGTTCTGCCGATGCCTCATGTGCACTGAGGTAGTTTGAAAGCATAGCCATAGGTGTGGGATTGTCCTCTGCATGAGAGATGGGTGTTGGCTTCCAAATGCGCCGCTCCTGGGGCCGTGCCAAGGCAGTCCTAGCGGAGATCCAGGTGTGCGGGTGTGTGCGAGCAGACGGACGTGCGTGTGTAGGGACTTAAAGCTCAAAGCAGGCATGGGCAAAGAATGCAAATAACCGTGGAAAAAGATTTTTGCTTTTGCTTTGTTCCCGGTGAAACCTCACGGATTGCTGAATTTCCACCACGTAATTCCCTGAGAATAAAAACGTGATTGATCGGGGAGATACTTTGATTTTTCCTTTTGGAAGTTCTGAGGGTTTTATACTACAGCTGTTTTTACAAAGGTGTTTTTACAAAGCTGTTTTCAGATTCCTGGGTATCCCCACCATCCTTCCTTGAAGACCTCAATGTGACATCAAACCTTGGATTGTAGCTACTTCCTAGAGGGAGAAAAGGGTCCCCTGGCTCTTCTGTTCATGAGGGAAAGGGGGACAAGAGACCAGCTTTGGCCCCGGGGAGTTGAGGGGCTGCATGTGTCTGCCCCAGCTGAGGCAGGACAGGGAATATCCCACCAGAGCTGGCACTTGGCTTCTCCTGCCTGCGGAGAGGCCTCTTCCCAATAGAGGGAGGCAAAAGATAGACAGCAGGAGCTATTGCTTCAGTGGGAAAGAAGATGTGTGTGGGTGTATAATGAGGGGACTTTACAGATAATTCCTTCAGTTGCCCTAGAGATATCCCGTGGAGTGCTTAATTTCTGGAGAAGTTTGGAGAACACAGGATTTCAGTCCCAGTGCTTTTTTGTTTCCTACCCAATGGCAAAAATAGTTTTCATAATCTGCCCTGGGGATTGCTCTGTGTCCAATCGCTGGTTGTGTGCACGGCCCCTTTTGAAATACAGCTTTTTGTTTGGAAACTGAAATTGTTCCAAGTCATAATACCTTCCTCTCAGATTTTAATTTTTCAGAAGTGACCCACCCTCTATTGAATAATAAAGCTTGATAACCATAGTTTCTCAGATAACATGCAATGAGCTGCCAATATTGCTTTGGGACAAAATCAGGAAACCACTGGCTAGTGTTATGGAGTTATCCAAAGGGGATCATCTACCCTTGAAATCTTTTAAAATAAGAATGTGTGTTTGAGATCGCCCTTCTTGAAGATGTCCTGGATTAATGCAGAAATGAGCACACAGATTTAAAGAACAGATTAAAACATGTCCATTTCCAGGTCAAAAAGAACGGTGATTCAATCCAGAGCAAATTAAAATCCCACACTTATGTGAAATCCGCAATAAAGGAGGTTTATAGTGGAAATATTGACTGACTTTTAATACCAGCAGCCAGGCCAGCTCTGCTGTAACATCAGCTGGAAACAAGAGGCAGTGGTGTTATGAGGCTATACAGGCAAGGACAAGGCCTTTTCCTTAATCTAGGCTGAACATCCAAAGAAAAAATCCCAGAGCAGTCCACTGACTCTCCTCTTTTTTTCCATTAATTGGCCACAGCACAGTACTCTGAAGCTGACAGAAATAACTGCTGTGATATTAAACCAAGGCTAAACCTTGCCAAAAGACATTTTATTTCAAACCTCTCTGAATTACTGTATAATTTCCTCTATTGCTCACCTCAGAGAGCAGGAAGTTGGCCATCATCTGCTCCGAGCTTTGTATGACATAAACCTTTATTTCTCCTGTCTGTGGGAAAATGAAGTCAGGGCACTTCCAGCAGGATGAGGATATGGATGCTAGATTGAGCTTAGAAATATTACAGTGATCCAGTTTTTAGACTTGGGGCCCTGGTTGCTACTGCGCCTTCTCCTGGAGACTGAATAGCTGGAAACAAAAAGCTCCTGGATCTTCTTGCTCTACCCCACCTCTCCCCTTGCAGGAAGGCTCCTTCTTTCCTTTCTCTCCCTTGTGTGGATGCTGTGAGGAAGCAGTGACAGGCTATGGGGGAACCAGTGTGATGCTGCAGGTCTGGGATGGCAGGATAATGTGAAGCTCCTGTGGGAGCCCACAGTTCAGATCCTTGCCGTGTCCGTGGCCCTGGAGCGTGTGCTGCTGCAGGAGACACATCCCCAGTCCTGCTCCTGTACAGGCCCAAGCCCCCCAAGGCAGGGTTGTCTCCTGCTTGGTGGCTGCTGCTCCCTTGCAGATAACACTGATGTTCCCCTGTGGTGATGGAGCTCCAGCTTTTCGGGATTAGTATTCCTTGGGACAACAGAAAGGCAAGGCACGTTTCCACAGCAGAGCTTGCTCCTTTTCTGGGATCCGTTAGGCTGTTCCACACATCCACATGTTTGATATTGTGAGTACCCTCTACCCAAACCTCTCAGATGATTCCAGTAGGACTCATTCATCTCATTTCCCCCAGAATATAAACCCCTGTGTAGTAGGTCCCACCCAGAGGTGAGTGTGAGCTTAAGCAAGTTCAGATTCAGAGGCTGTCTAGATTAGATTAGTGCAGTCCTCTGCCTTACTTGAAGACCTTTCAGTTATGTATCCAAACTTTTGGAGTTAGACTCTTCTGGGTTCACTGGGCCAAATGAAAAGATGCTGTGTACATTTTATTCCTCTGTTGCATTCATTTCCACTTCCCCCAGATCTTTCTGTACCAAAAGCTTCAGAGATATGAGATGTATACTCTTCCCTAAAATGATTTATCTTGTTTGTTTGTTTGTTTTAGGCAACTATTTCAATTCCCTTAGATGTTGGTCTAGTGTTTGGCTATAAAGGAGTTGAAGTTTACCATTGTCTGAAAGTGCTAATGCTGGTGCAAGGGGAAGCTTATTGTTGTAGTCAATTCATTATTATTTTAGCAAAGAATCCTTGGTGTAAGAGAGATGTGGTTTTTTCAAATGGATTAAATGCTGCATCTCAGCCATTTGTCCTCCCACACCACCTCTTTTCATCAAGAAAAACTTGAGCGTCTGAAAGGAGTAAAATATTATGAGGGTTTTGTAAAAGGCAAAAATTAGAGAAGTCTGGACTGCTTGTGTTGCAAAACACTTAAATGCTACATCAAATGTTTGGATCTCAGTTGTTCCCTTGATAGAAAATGAATTGAGAACCCAATGGCATGGAATTTATGCTTAACAAGAAAACCAACTGCTTAAATTTGCCAACTTGTATCCCGATCTTGCATGTTTTCGTTGTTGCTTGGGCATTCTGAAGGACATTAAGATGTGATGCTCAGTGTCAGCTCCCTGAGATTCAGAACCTTTTAGTTTGGGTACACAAGGTGCCACAACAATTACGACCAGGAATGCTGTCTGTATTTTTGGAAGTAGAACCCAACATGTGTTACTTCAGATATTTCCCTCTGAAGTGGATATTCACTTGTGGATAGAAATCCAGAAGCACATGGAAATTTGTCTGAAAGCTAACCTTGGGTAGAATAGTAATTTAATAATTTTAAATATCTGTATATCTCAATAGTTATTATTAAGTTAGCTGCTTTTTTCCAGTGGGAATATTCCCACTTACACGTTACATTTACCGTATTTTATATACATTTTTTACTGTACCAAGAATGTCAGCATACCTCAAGAAAAAAATCAGGGATATCAATGGATAAATACAGTGTGATACAGCCAATAATGCAAGGAAATGAATGTCAGGAAGATAATTCTTGCAGGAAGCTGGATTACATTCTAAATATAATTTTAGAAACTACTGCTCACTCACTGTAAGTGTCAGTAACACTGAACACAGGTAATGAAATTCTGGGTTTTTGGAAAAGCCACCTGCTTGTGGTCTTTCAGCTGTAGATACAATTTTTAAATCAAATAAGAATAAAATAAATTGAGAATTGACTATTCAACTTCATACGCCAATATTCTACCTTCAGTATTTTTTGCAGTATTTTCCAGGTATTTTCTCTAATAATCTCAACCTGGTATCATCTTTATTCTTTTCTTTTTCTTGTGGGTGCTTTAATATCTTTTAGATAAGACACCATTTCCAAAGGACTAGTGAATTATACAAATATAATAAATCACCACAGAGCACATGGTAATGAGTGGGAGATGGAAGTGAAAAACAGTCTTGGTTTCTTACTGGGATTATATATATGCACACACATATATTACACAAGTATTTCTCTATATAAAAGAATATTCTCTGATTAAAGTCTTCCAAAGTAACAAAATAAATGTGGATTTTTCAGATCAAAACCTGTTTCACTAGCATCAGCAATTTCTGTAACTCTTATAAGCTTTCACTAGTAACATATAACTATATGAAAACTATATATAACTAAATGGAAATGATTTTGATTCCAGTCTTTCCACCTGCCTTGCTTGAAGGCAACCAGAAATATTGAGAAAAGAGAATTATTCTGGGCATTTCAGCTTCCTGTGAGAATCAAGAAGGTGAATAGAGACAGGAATTTGAAGTAAAAGCAAGATGAATTTAATTCTCGTGGCAGTTCCGTTGCAAGTTTAGGGCATAGATTTAAAATATTCTATTGCCTGAACTCTTATGCTCTTAAAAAATGCTAAAACTAATTGAATGTGCAGTAGTTTGCTCATTCAGATCCTTTCCTGTCCTGGTCCCTTTGGCATCGGGATTCTCATTCAGGTGCTCTGTGAGTGCTAAGTCTTTTTACATGCAAGGAAGTAATAACTGGAAGGACTTCACGCAGTTCTGAATGGATTTGATGTTGAAATCTCTCAGCTGTGTCCAACTGGGCTAAATACAGAAGTAAAATCGGAAATGAGAGCCAGTGTTCACCCTCCAAATGTGCAAGACAAAAGTGCTGGTCTAAAAAAACCTATACAAAGGGAATAATAATATTTTTCTACATGTCCAGTCCTGGATCACGCACTGAAGTTGTCAGTGGCCCAGGTCTCTATCTGCAGCTGGAAAAGTGGATGAATTATCTTGAATAAAATCAGGGATAATCCAAGCTGAGATCAGAACTGATGTGAGATTAAAGGAGAGTGAGCAATTCACTGTTAGCATTTTTGAGCACCTCTTAACTTTTTGACCTGGACATGACTGCGCTGTTTCTTCAAAAAGCAGGAAGTACAAGATAAACCTCACATGAAAACCTCTTCCTCTGCGATTTCTAACCTAATTTTGTTGACAAACCACATGTATACATTCTGACTTGGAAATGTCAAAATGTTTATTTTCAGTCAAAATGTTTCAACAGTTCAAATTGAAAAAAAAAAAAAAAGTTCTGAACTTTTGATTCTATGAGGGGAAAAAAACCCCTGGATGTTTGATCTCAATTTGAAATGCAAATCCCGATTTCCAGGGGTGGACATCTTGATTTTTAAGTTTTGGGTTTTAACAGCTCTATTTATTTGATGCTTGGTTTTTTTCTTGAGGGACAAGTACTGTCCCTCAGCGGTGCACTCTCAGATTTCTGCCAGCCTCTCAGTTTACACATCTGCTGAGTGTCGTGCAAATGCAGGTTAAACATGTCCTGTGGGGTGACCACTCAGTTTTGTGAACAGTCCCATAAATAACAGGCAGCTGAAAGGCTGGACTCGGCCTGGCTGAGCCTCTGACCAGAAACCGAAGCTTAAAAGATGCCAAAGAGTCTTAAAAACTTGCATGTGTTTAAGCTGATCTGATTTATACCTGTTTATAAAAGCTTTAACTCTGGTTATATTTATTCACTTATTCTAGATTTACGTTACCATAAATGAGACGAGGATTTGGCTTCTTTTTTTTTTTTTTTTAAACTTGTTTAAACAAAAACTATTCTATCTCCCTTCTGGATGGGACAGGTCACATTCTGACTTGATTAAACTGGTTGTGTTTGGATTGAGGGGAAGCCTACATTTCCATGCCTGGGTGTGTGGGGTATTTTTAGCAGCCTGCCCACAGAAGGAACCCTTTTGAGCAGCAGACTGAAGTCTGGGACAGTTACACAGTGCTGAGGATCCTTCCTTTGGGATCACTCTGGGAAGCTGAGCGTGGGTGATCACTGCTGCATGTCACAACAGCAGCAGGGACGTGTTAATGATGGCCTTCAGCCCTAATCTCTCTGGAAGGACATCCTTGTCTTTGTAAAAACCCTTTCTGCAGATGCCCTGGGCTTTACAGCTTGAATTCATCCCCCGTGGTCGACTTCAAAGCGGAGGAGATGGCACTGGGCATTGAACACTGGGATGGGCAGGGAATACGGAGGCAACAGGAGAGGAAAGGCCTTTCTTTCCCCACAGCAGGGACAACCTTCAGCAAGTGGATGGTGCTGTAAAACACTGAGGAGGGAACAGGCACCGTACCAGCAGGGTTTGTGAGTGACAGACGAGGTGCACACTTGGCTTTTGGCTTTGACTGGTGCCTTCAGGAGATCCAGCAGTCGATGGCTGTATTGATTACTGAGCAGCAGTGCCTCGCTCACAGTGTCTGAGCCTGCAGACCTGGGACTTCACTTACTCCCAAGGTTTGCTTTAGCAGATGGAAAAGGATTGTTTTACCATATTCTCAATGGCAGTTCAAGTCTATTTTTGTCTGTCTTTTGGCTTGCACGAAAGGAGACTGCCACCTGTTTTTTGCAGGTTGTTTTCAGCACTGCAAGCCAGATTAAAAATTGGCCTGGTTTGTGCTTTATGGAAAACGAATTTGTTGCTGTAGCACAGAATAAGGAAAGTATCCAGGGACAGTGGTGGTGTCTGGCTCTGTGTTGCTGTATGAACTCTGTCTCCAGCGAGCTCTTCTGGGGTCACCAGGATCCCCAGTGCTGCTTGTGCCTCCGGGGCTTGACGGGAGGTGCAAGAGAATGGGTGGGTTGGGTTGCTTTTTGCCTGGCTCTGACTTAAATGTCTGGGAGAGGAAGGATGATTTGGCAGAAGATCTGGACAGTTGTAATGACTTTTGGGAACATTCAAGTTTTTAGGAGGACAGCCTTTAACAGCGAGTTATTTTTGATCTCGCTGGGGTTTAGCAGTGTCTGGTTTTAGAGTTTACCATTCTCCACTCCTTATGTTAGACTGGACTGTGTCTTTCTGACTTAAATAGTTGTCCTTGCCTGAACATCTCTGCAGCATCAGCACCAAGGCAGCCCTGTGGAAGGCTGTGTCTTGCCTCAGTTTCTGTAAGTCAGACAGGCCCAAGTTCATACCTCCTCCCACAGCCCTAGGTAGGTGTCCACCTTCTCCAACTGCTCGTAGAGCTCCTCAATATGCCACTTGAGCAATTTAAGAGCAAATAACCTTCAAAGACACTTGGGATGTTCTTGCCTGAATTAGGAGCTCTTACCTGTTAGGTTCACAGACTAAGAGTTTTTAGACCCTTTTTCCTCTCTCAGCTCTCTTTCTCATTGATTTGGTGTTACATATGACTGTATTTACAAGCACCTGACTCAGAGCTCCTTTTATTCATCACCAGGAACTCCACCAGCAGAGCTACATCAGAGCTCGGCAGTGCTGTTGTTTATTCTGGCTTCTCTCAGGGTGACTTTCTGGGTGGGTTTCTTTGGTTTTGATTTTTTACTATTCAATTGTTGGACTCTTGTCTCAATTTGTACTTCTGGATCTGCTGAAGAAATATGAGTGCTGTATATCATGGGGTTTAGGGCCTCTTGCACTAATTAGCTTGTAACTTCAGTTTTGCTAGATTTGGTACTTATTTTACTGTAAACACCCATTTGTTCCACTGGGTAGCAGAGCTCTCTGAACATATGGGAGTCATCATGTGTCATGAATGACATGATGTATCCTCACTGTTAGACCAGCACAATGCTAGATCTGATGGATGGAAGAAATGTGTCAGGGTGAAGATTAATATACACTTTGGTTTGTGACTTGTGACTCACTGGGTAAACTTTGTTCTCTCTTTGATGGGACAGATCCAAGATCTGCGTTTTTCCTCTCCCGTTTTGGTCCTGGTTTATAACACAGAAGCTTGAACTAATGAGACCAGAGCTTTTGCTGGCTGGACCAGAACCCTTCACATCTGTCTGGACCAACATGCCTAAATAAATCCTCTCTTTGTATGGCACAGCTGGCTCTCTGCTGGAGATGGTTTGATACCCTCAGGCTGGATAACCAGCAGGAATTTGGTAAGATTTGCTCCTTGCTGAGCCTTTGGAAGTGCACATCGTATACACGTCCTCTGGCTGGAGGATTAAAGAAAAACGTGTCCTGACAAAACAAACCCAGCAGTATTTGATTTCCCCATTAAAAAGAAAGCCTGGAGTTCCAGCAGCTTGTCCCCAGACTGGCTTGAGCAGGGGCTCCAGTCTGGCCAGTGGCAGCACCACCAGCAATGAGGCAAGTCAGGGTTGGGTCCATCCACTTCTCACACAGAACAGAAATGAGGGACTGAGAGACAGTCCAAGGGCTGTGCAAAGCTGAACGCTGCAGAGGAGGCCTCTCCAGGTGCAGAATTCATAAATTTCTAGGTAGAAGCTCTGGGAACTTGAAAAGGTCACTCACTGTCTTGTTATACCCTTGTTGTGGTTTTTTTTCTTTTTCTTTTTTTTTTTTCCTCCTTTTGTATCTTGTACCAGATTTGATTTAATTTCTTAAAGCATATTTCCCTTTCTAGAAATTGCATTCACTCCCCTTTTTGGCCTGGTGTATCACTGTTCCTTCTTACATATTTGGTGAGCAGGAAAGAAAAAATTGAGACGTTATTAGTGTCTGCTCAGAGCTGGAACTGTTGTGATGGCCATTAGAAGGGAAATGTGGCATTTTGTCTGGGAAGTTTGTCAGAAGGAGGTCAGAGACAAGTGAGCAATAATGAGGCTCTTGAAACCAGTCTGCAGGTGCAGAGCAGTAAAATAAATAGGCAGGTGCAGAGAGTGAGTTTTTAATCAGAGTCTTGGCAGGGATCTCACTCAGGGACTGCCTCGTTTGGCTTCTGTGCAAAGGAGGAAATTCAGTGGCAAAGGACTCAAATGCAAACTGCAGCTCACACTCGTGCACCATGGAAGGTTCAGGGGGTTTCCTCTTTTCTTCTCAATGCCCTACAGTCCTGCAAAGTTGAAGGCTTATTGCTTGTAGGGGGAATAAATAAGTATGACTCCTTGTCCTTCTGAGGATAGCTGGCTCTAATCTGGAGATGAATGCATATGTCAGCGTTCTCCATAAATACTACAACTTAAAAAAACCTACATTTTCAGAGAAATTTGCTTTAGCAACAGTTGTGATTTATTTTGGGTTCCTTACCAGGAAATATTTGAGCAGTTGAATCATAGAACCATCTTGGGTTGGAAGGGACCTTAAAGATCATCTAGTTCCAACCCCACTGCCGTGGGTAGGGACAGCCTGTAACATCACCAAATTTCAGTGTTTTGTGTAACAAGTGTGTATCAAATTATGACAAAAAGAGAAAATATTGGTATCTTCTGTGCTCTGGGAAAAGGGAAGGGGAAATAAGTAGACAGCAAGAAAAGATTGTGTCATGGTATGGGAGACACAGGGGAACAAAGCATACAACTGATCCAGAACTGCATTTTCTTCAAGGCATTGTTGTGTCTGAGGATGCACATCTGATTCCCAAGCCAAAGCAAGGAATACTTCTTTCTTTCTCTCCAGCAGGGCTATCCCACCGCTTCCAGTATTTCCTCTGAAAAATGTTAACCCTCTCCCTCTCCCCTCTCAACTGCCTCCTTTTACCGTGGGTAAAATGCCAGTGTCAAACAAAGAAAAGTTTCTTTTGAACCCAGGGCAATGAGAAAATGAAGATTAACTCAAACCATAAGCTCTCTTGCCAAAAAATCAGGACATACTTAAAAAAGCTATGCCTATAGCTTTTATTATGGGCCAAAACTAACCACCCCAGGTCTATGGCTGAATTTCAGTGACCACAGTCCAGACATGGTGGCTGTGGGGGAACTTTGAGACAATAACTACTTTTAGCTATTACCAATCCCAAAAATGTAATTCGTGACCACTCGTTTTAAGACAACTGCAAGTCACCTGTGGGGAATTTGTAAGGAGAAATATGATGAATTGTCCTGTCCCTTTCTTCAGCCCAGTCTCCTCAGCACTTCCCACTCTGCTGCCTTCAAGCACCGAACCCGGAGCCTCTGCTGCAGCAGCAACTTGTGTTTGTTGACCTGAAGGACCAGAGGCAGGACCTGCAAAGGACAATGTGCAAAAATTTGTGCATGTACCACAGCCACAAAGCCCCTCTTTGGATGCTCTCCCTTTCCGTCAGTTTTTAACATGAGCCCACAAGTATCTGCTAGTGAAGCTTTGTAGTTCAGCTGGTCACAACTCCACTACTGAGTGACCTGAGAACACTATGGCTTTTAAACCAGAGGTTTTCCCTTCCTCACTCGCTTGTGGATGCATCTTCAGCATCCTGCAAAGATGGCCATCATGATGGCTTGTGTGTCCTGTTATTTTCGCTCATCCCAGTGGTGATTCTCCTTCTTGCCACAGGGAATGTGTAGGGTTGAACCCCCCCAGCTGGCTGTGAAGCAGCACCCAGGACCCAAGACATTCCCAGTGGCTACGAGACTGCCTTACTGGCAACCTGTCAGGCTCTGGGGTGTGAACTGTCTCTTGGCTCTGCTCGGCTCTGAGGAGGGCCTGCTGCAAGCTGGGGCAGAGCCAGCGTGGCTATCTGATCACAGAGCTCCTCTGCAGCTCTCCACCCCTCCACGTGGGCACGGTGCTCACCGCAGCCCCGCACCGGGCATTCTTGGAGCTGCCGCGCGTCGGCCTCGGCGGCAGCTCCTTCAGACCCCCAACATCTTCAAGCCCAAAGGGCGCTGCAGGAACCTTCTGTGTGGTCTCGCCTCTATGACATTGTTGGTAGGGGTTGTGCTTGTCCTCCTGGCTTGTTTGCAGTAAGAGCTGTGTGGTCTTCGAAGGGCTCTTTGAAGTTAGCGCAGAGTCACGAGGACACAGCTAAGATGAGCTCAGAAAGGCTGATTTCAGGTGAAGCTGGAACATGGTCTTGGTGCTTGCTGCATGTACTGTGCACAAAAGGCACAGTACCAGCAATACATTACAGCCATGCCTGACAAATAGTGTGTGAAAATATTTTAGCTGAGATGAAATTTCTGTTAGCAAGCACCTCTTAGAGGCAGAGTAGTAAAAGCTTGGACTACCTACACCTGAAGTTTACCAGGTTTGCTTGTGCTTGCTGTGCTTTTGGGGTAAGCAGAGGAGGATGAATATCCACCAGAGCTCGAATCTACAGTCTTTGACTAGTTTTCATTTCTCCACATTCACACATTTTGAGATCCATACACTGCTCCAGAATTTATGGCATCTCCTGGGAAAGCCACTATCATCTTCGTGTCAGTGTTTCGTCTTAGATGAGGATGTCAGCAACACAGTGGGCCAAAAATTCAGAGGTGCTCCCACTAAAATTATAGGACCTACAGAAATGTTAAATACTTTGGTTGTGTTATTTTTCTGTTGCTGTGAATGTAATCATCAGTCATATCAGTACCCAAGTTAAGTACCTAGGAAGCAATAACCATTCTTCAAAAGAAAACTTGCAGTAGGACCAATCTGTGATGGGTTCTTAACCTGGCTCTCAAGGTCAGGTTGGAGGGGGCTTTGAGCAACCTGATCTAGAGAAGGGTGTCCCTGCCCAAGGCAGGGGGCCTGGAACTGGATGATCTTTGAGGTCCCCTCCAACCCAAACCATTCTGTAGTTCTATGAATTATCTCTACTGCTCTATCCTGATACTGTATCATTCCTCACAGACCCCATTGGATCAAAGTAGTTCTTTGGAAAACTTAAAAGAGGGTAAATTGGGACGTCTGAAGAACGGGGAGGCAGAAGCCGTTTGATGGCAGGGTTTGATGATAACAGCCAAAGGAAGGCACTGTATTCCAAATGTCATGTTGTAAGGATGCTGGCCCAGCAGTTCTAGGCAGAGAAGGACTTTTTGGAATGATGATAAATTGGGATAGTTTGGCACACTTTCTGTGGACAAGCAAAAGGAAAGAGAAAAGTTAGCAATGGTTCTTGAACTTTGCTAGTGGGCAGCTTGGTTACAAACCCCTCCTGTAACTATCCCATGTGGATTTAGGAGGGCTGGTTGAAAATACCCAGCTTAGACTCCGTGGAATTCCTGATCAGTGTTTTTGAGGATAATGTGACGAATCTGTGGAATATGGTCCTTCCTATGAACAGGAACATGCAACATTTCCCTCCATTCTATAATTCTCCTGATAACCCTCTCTTTAAAGGCTGCCTCTCTTGCCACACTGTACAGGGCACGTGAGCGTGGAAAGTCATTTGTTTTCTTCATAAATGCAAAGTGAAAGCTTCTATTATAGATTGCTTTGTAAGGCAGCTCCAAGAAATGACAGCAAGTATTAATAAAGCTTGCTTAATTGATATTAGCATAAATGTAAAGCCAAATAATATCAGTATCAGTTCTGGAACAGTTCCATCGCATGCTCCTTCACATCTGTGTTTATCTCTCTCAGGTGATCTCAGGAGAATGCTCAGGGGGAATTCAGGGACGAGAAATTTAATGGCTGCAGTTTTATAATCTTTATCAGACCATCAAGGCTGGAATCGAAAGGTAGGAGTTATCATCTCCAAGAGTTCTGTCATCTCAGTCAACCTTCAAGAGAAAATCATTGCAAGACAGCCTCTGGTAAGTCTGTGAATTAATTCAGGTTTGGGGGATGTTCTATCCTTTGTGTTGTGTTAACACCCACAAGCTCTAGTCACGGATCAGGAATTTTCTGTGATAAACACTCTAAAACGAAATGAAAATAAAACAAACAAACCAACCAACCGAAAAGGGTGGTGTGTTATCTAACCCGCGTCTCACATGAGTTTGTTGCACAGTGTGATCACTGTAAGCTCATATGATGTGGAGAGTGCACCTCATCTTTACAGGGAGCTAGAGGCTCTGAAAGTTGGGATAATCCCAGGTTTTTCCCGTGAAACAGAAGTCTTGGAGAATGTACATGTCAGCATGTGGTGGTCGAGGTGGTCTGGTTAGGAGGGGAACAATCTCTGGGACTGCAGGTCATGAGGAATGTCCGTCTTTACCCTCCTTTCCTGACAACCTGTGCTGTTCCGTGATAAATACTCCTTGTGGACGAGAGCAATAAGCATTATTCTGTGGATTTAATTAATTCCCAACTCTTTATCTAATTTAGTGGGAAGAGGTTGGAAAGTTATTAGAAAGAGGAGTACTGCTGGGTTTCCGTGGACCTCACAACCCTGGCCCTGGAGCACTTTTGGAAATCCAGCCCCTCCTCAGCTGCAGAGCTGGGAGCTGAGCTGCTGCCTCTCTATCCCTGGTTGTCTAAAATAGAACATGAGCTAATCCAAGCTGTAGCCAGCAAGAGCAGAGAGGGAAAAGGCAGTTGAAAGGCTCAGTGGTGCTCAGGCGTTACCTGGGACCGTGTGCTCCGTGCCCTGTGTCAGCCATCCCAAACAGATGGCTGCTCCGCTCGGGGCTGCCCACGTGGACAGCGGGGTTGGGGTGGGAGCTTACATACTGTGCTGGGTACTGCACATCTGGTCAAGGTCTTGAGCTTTAGTTCTCCCTGGGAGCCTGCTTTGGGACTTCAGAAGCACATCCTCAGTTTCAAGCCAAGGGCTGTCTTTGTTCCATGAGGCTGCCCCAGCTGGAACCTGTTGCTGGTTGACACAGTCAGATCTTATATTGAGACTCTTATATTCTTTGGCATATTACACTGCGTTTACATCTTTTAATTCACCCCAGTAGACAGATGGGTTATTTTAAGAACCATGTGTAAGAGCTTTCATTAAAACCATTACAGGACACCAGATGGGGATGCAGAATTGACAGCAACAGGGCTGCCTGCTACCATGTTGGACTTGGGAAACATTCCCAAGCATTTAGCCCTTCTTGCCACTCTGCTTTCCTGCACCATGGGGATCCAAACATTTCTGGGTTTGAGTTATATTTCTGTGAACCCATTGTCTTTTTTTTTTTTTTTTTTAGCCAAGCAGAGTGAAATGTATCTGAATTTCCTCATCTGAGTTTTCCAGGTCACATAATTTCTGAATTACACTTGGCATGGCAAATGGGATTTTGGTGGGAGTGTTTTATGATAAAGAAAGATCAAATGAAATGGAAAAGAAAGGTTAACTTATAAGTTTTGCCTTTAAGTAAACAAAAGAAAGGAATTGACTGAGAATTTTCAGTAAATTAATAAACAAGACTCATTAAATAACAATATCACAGAGGTGTTCTCATGGATACCAGCACCTCAGTACCCTGGGTCTAGAGAGGGTGACAGTGGTCTTAAATAAATAAATGACAGAGGGATACGTTTCAAAAAGAAGTAAATTAGTGGATCTAGTAAATCTTAACCTATTTGACTTAGATGCTTAAGCAAGATATATTTAAAAATCTCTGATGTGTAGAGTTTGGGCTGGAAGTCTTGTGAACTAGATTCTCATGTCATCTGTTCCTCTGGCCACAGCAGTTACTGAAAGACAGCCAAAGTCTTTGTGACAGTAGTTGTGGGGTTTTTTAATTTATGAGTCTGCCTTAGTGAATTTTTGTCAGATGTCAGTCTTTCCTGCAGGTAAAAACACAATGCTTTGCTTCAGTGTTATCAAAGGATCCAATGTAACACGTTTCTTTGAAATTATTTTTATATGAAAAGGACCTAAACTATAAAAGGTTTCCAGAAGGGTTAAGTGATCTGAAAGGAAACTCAAGAACAGTCGAGGCTATGAACATTAATTTATTTTAACATTTTTTCTGAGTGAAAAAAATACTGTGTTTTAGTTCAACATCTGAAGCCCAAAAATCTGTTCTAGCCCAAAGATAGCATTGGTATAGTTTCCTATAGCTAAAAGTACTTGCTTGTGATTTTTTCATAATGTCATAATATAATGCTCCGTTGCAACTTATTTTAATTTATCTGGCTAATTGTTGGATAATACAAACACTTGTTTATGTTGAATTTTGCGAATTCTGTATGAAGAGAGAAAAATTAAGTCTTTCTATTTAGTATCCCTGTCAAAAACCAAATTTGAGTAGTTCACCATTCAATGGAACTGGAATTCTGTAACATTTTTTTAGCTGAAATTCTGTTCTTAGAATAGGGAGGAAATATTGATGTTCTTAAAATCAAAATATACCTTTTTTTTTTTGTTGGTATGACAGAATAGTAATTAATTTTTAACCCTGTTAATATTAAACTGTACTTAGGGGCATCCTGTGTCTTAAGGGAGCTTTAGAGTCTGATCAGCTCCTCCTTTCCTCTGCACACCCACCCCCCGCTGATCCGTGTGACACCTGACATCCCAGTTAACCAGTGTACCTTCATGGCATGCAAAGTGCTCTGTGGATTCCAGGCTGGCAGGACAAGGAATATTTAAATTTACTAAACCAGTGGACTTCTGGATTTTAGTTTTAAAGGAAAATCTCTGAATTCATTTCTGAATTACAACTCAGAAGTGTGCGACTTTCCCTAAAGACAAATCTTCAGCTCCAGCAGTCACCTATTTTGCCTATTAGACTGCTTTTATAACTCTGGATTCTCTTTCCTTGCTGCATTATCTGAGATTCCTGTCTTCAGAGCAGTGCTGGCAGTGTGGCAGGAGGGAGTGCCAGCTGCTCTCTCCACAGGAGCCCATCAGTGGAGCTCCTCACCCAGCGGAGCGAGCGCTGTAAACACGCGTCTAGCACGCAACCTTCCCTCCCGGTGAACTTTGCCATTGGCTAATTTGTCCCTGCTCTAAGTTTTCTCCTGTGTTTGCCTTCTTCTATAATTTCTTCCTGTAAAGCCTGTGTGGGCTGGCTCCTAGTTCCCGTGCAGTGTGATCTTCTAATCCAGCACTTTCACCTCCGGCTTTGGGCATAAATCAGCGAAGTCTCACAGGTTCCATGGAAGGAAGGAGGAATAGAGCAGATATTGAGTTAATGCTATCAAGCTGCCTAAAGTGAGAGGAGAGATTGATAAGAGAAAGCATTGTATTTATAGTTTCTGGCATATAGCACAGCACAAGTCCTATTTAAATTCTTCAGAAATTAGTATCAGATGACTTAGGAACTTCTGGCGTATTTGAATCTTAAGTGGTTACAGATAGTTTTGCTCAGAGTTTCCTTCAGTTGTTATATGTGCTACTTCTTCCTATTCATTTAAGACAGGTTGGGAGAGTTTGCAAATTCTTGGGAGAACAGGAAAAAATCCTACTCACTCTGAGGCTGAATGGCAGCAGGGACACTGATCCTACCTGAGATCCTACATATCTGGTTGCCTTTTTTCTGTGTGTGTGTGTCTGTGCAGGGAGATTTAATTCGCCTGTGTTCAGCCTGATTTGCCTTTAGTTTTGAAATATTAAGCCTGACCTTGCTGCCATATATGATGTGGGCGTGGTAAATATCTACTCAGATAAAGGGTCAACTTCAAATTAACATGGTTTTTGTCGTCAGGAATGGGCTGTGGGAATGAACGGAATGACTGCTTTGCAAAGAGTAGGGAAAGTGAAAAACTTAAGAAGAAATTTCCTTGTAGAAAACATCAGGCACTGCTGCCACCAGAGCACCGTGAAAAGTGTGATGCAAGGACTGCCAGTGGGTAACTCAGTGCCCAGGCACAGAGCAGAGGACAGCAGATGGGAAAGGTGTTTTTTCACACCGTGACCGTGGTGCAGTGGCTGGGCCCACCCGCCCCACCACAACGAGAACAGTTCAGAGCAATTCCTGCCTTTTTTTGTTTGAGTTGCCTGTAGCTGTGCTGGGAGCTCAGCCTGCCCCTGATGGGCAGCTTCCAGCTCAGACGGGTGTTTTGGGCACGAAACCCGTTTCCCTCTGGTCTGTGCCCACCCAGCAGCAGCTGAGGGCGGTCGGAGCAGGGCTGTGCCCAGCCTGCCTTCCCAGGGGCTGCAGGGTAGTGCCATGTGCTCTGCCAGCTTTTCAGCCTCCCTGAGGTCTCTGCAGTCCTAAGGGACTAATAACTCATTGGGATGGTTGGAGCTTGACAGGGCCCTGGAGGTTTATTGCTGTAATTCCCTGGCAGTATCTTTCACCCTTGGGGCAGGACAAGTAGGAGTTTCTCCCATAGAATTCTTCTCCTCCAGGAAACACCCAGGCCAAGAGGGCTCTATCCAAGCTCATGCTTTTAGAGACACACACTAAGTATTTTTTAAGCTAAGTAAGAAAGAGGTCTGGTAAATGGATTTCTCACTTGCAGGCTCTCAGGGCTGTCTCGTTCTCATTGCCACTGATTGAAAGATCAGATGCAAATGCAAATAAAATAAACAAGTGAACAGATCTTTGCATTTAGAAATAACGAAGTTGGGGAAATCCCCTTCTATCCTTAATCATCAACCCTAAAAGATTTTGAGGCTGATTCTCCTTGACGCTGAGTCAGCGTTACCTTGACACAAAGACAGAATAGAAAGTTGTTTTGTGAGAGTGTTTTATATCCATTTTGAGCTGCTATGACTGATGATGAGTAACTACAGAGCCAGGGTGTCTTACTCTATTTTATGGAACCATTGATCTTATTCTCTTAAAAGTGAATTATTAAAGTGATTAATTTTACTCTATTACTCAATTCCTTTTTCTGTAAGTGCAGCCTTTATGTTATGATGAAATTAGCTATAAATATATTGCGTTTTATCTAAATGTTGCATCTTACATGGCTTCAAAGAAAACTCCAATGTCCTGATGGAAACCAACTCCATCCTTAGCAAGGCTTCAGCAAGATCCACAGTATCTTTTTCATTATTATCTCACTGAAGGTTGTTTTCTCATGTGACTGCAAAAATGTTCTGTGTGAAGTAGTGTGGAGAGGAGAGGAGGCCTTTTCTCAGGTGCTAAAGTGCAGGTGGGTACACAGTGTCCTGAAGATTGTCAGAACTGGAGGATGAAGTTCTTTGTATCAGTAATACGTGCTGTCATTCAGATTCCTAGTTAAGACTTAGTTTGGGAATATTCTGATTTCTCGTTGCTCACTTTTGTGCATTCAGGTCTTCTTTTAATGTTGCCCGTTTAATCAATTTATGCTGCAGGTAACACTGTCAAGAGACCCAAGTCATGTAGGACCTAAGTCACCAGACCATAAGCTGCCTTAGGGCTAAATCCTATTCCTCTTCTTGGTGACTTGAACTGTGACAACCCATATCCTTCCTGCTCTGGTGCATAATCCCTGTTGAAAGTTGTGGGGCACAGTGGCCAAATCATACTCAGTAAATGCATTTGAAAGTTCCTAAATGCCATATGGACATCTGAAGAAGTCAGCTGTGTTCAACACATTTCCTTCAGCTTCTTTTAACAAGAATATTAATCTAATTCATGCTAGAGCACAGTGAAAGTTATTTGGCTTTCTCGTCAGCATGTGTGCCTAAATGTGTGTATAATTCACAGCAGAAATACAGCTCGTTTACAATATATGTTAAAATGCATAGAACTAGTAACTTGTTTTCATATTCAAAAATTCATGCACAAAATATCAATTTTTTAATATATCTCCAGTGTGTGAGTGTGTATGTGCATTTGTAGTAGGAAGTTGTCCCTCGATGTTTCCGGCGTTCAGGGGGTTGAGTGGAACAGCCATGGAATGCCGCCAGCGGTGCTGACGCAGGCTCCAGGCTCATCCTATAAACATTTACCCTGCTGAGGAACCTCAGTCACGTACAAACGCTGGGCCAAAAGAGACCTCTGGGGTCACTGAGCCCAGCCCTGCGGTGTGACAGGCATAAGGCTCATCACCCTTCTCATAAAATGGCCAAACCTTCATGTAAAGCTTTCCCAGTTTTCACCTGCCATCCCTGCTCCTGGAAGGCTACTCCGTTGCCTTCTTCAGCTGATAGTTAAGTAGTCTTCCCTCATTTTCCTCCTGAGGTTAGTCATGGACTGTTTCTACCAATTTGCTCTTATGTCAATATTGTAAGTACTTCTTCTTCCTCCCTGCTGTTTACTCAGCAAGTTATTGAGGTGCGTTTGCAGCTCTGGGTCCTTGGGGGTGGATGTCCACATGTATTTCACTTAAGCACAGATAAACAGGCAGAATGATTTTACAAGCCAAACCTGTCAGAGTGAATAAAACAAAGCAGGACCCCGAAGTAAATGAGTCTGAGGTTGATAAAGACTGTCTTTGAAACAGTTGTCCTTCAGTGGGCAGCTGTTTCTGGGCAGTCTCAGCCATCTGGCTTTGGTGATTTATACCAGGACAAGTCTCCTGCTCACATAAAACATAGGGTGCCACAGTCCAGTACAGATCTGTTCATCGTGAAAGAGGATATCTGAGTCTATTCTCTATTTTCCTAGCAATAAATTACATGGAAGCTGGCAGAGCCATTCATTTCCACTTTGGTATTCTTCACTCCAGATGTGCCACGCTGGTGTTCAGCCTCGGCTAGGCAACTCTGCAGAGGTGATTTATCTTTCTTTATGACACTGCAGTTTCTGTAGCTTCTAGAACTGAGACAGGTAGGATTTGGGAAGTTAATTTAAGGTCAAACAAGTTTACGGGGAGCGAGATAGAATGGGCTGTGGAAGAGCGGGACTCTCTTCCCCTGTGCCATCACTGACAGGGAGCACTCCACAGACCCTGGACTAGGAGGGAAGGCAGGCAGACACTGTGTTCTATCTGAATTGGCCACTTGACCTCTCCATCCCTTCTCTGAGGGTTGCAGTGATGGGACAACATGCAGGATGAGAGCTGCTAAAACAAGGAGTGACGTGGGAGGAGCAAAGGGCTCTGAGATGTTACAGACAGTGGAGTAGAAGCTGCCATGGGAGATCAAGTACACACTGAAGTCATATCAACTCACAGACTTAGCAAGGACACCAACAACTGAATGGGACCTGTTTTTGAGGATGCTTTTCATAAAGGTGGCTTGATTTGCCATTTTCCAGCTTGTCTCTGATACCTGGATAGATAAAGGCTTATTCTAAAAGACTGCTGCTCTGGCATAGTTAGTTGGCATTAAATAACTCAATCCAAATAAACCAAATAATTTTAAACTGAGCTGAAAAATAACACAGACAGGAAGCCGGTTTGCTGGAAGAGGACTGAGGAAAGAAACTTCCTAAAAGCTATCTTTGGGTTGCCCAGATTAAATCATGAGAAGAACTCAGAAGCAGAAAGTTGCTGGTGGTGGAGCAGTGCTGAAGGTGGTATTTTGGACAGCACTGCAATACACTTGAAATAACCCCATAATAAATGAAACAAGATTTTCATAAGAATGCTGGCGTTGCAAACCTGCTCCCTGTAGCTCTAGTAGAAAGTTGCTGGCAGCCTCATCCTGCCATGCCAGGTGATTTGTGCAGCAACTTGTTAACAGCAGTTAAGCAATGGAATCAGGTGCCCTTCCCCGAGGCTACAGATGATTCACCGAGTTACAGAAAGGAGACCGGGAGCAGAGTGGATACACAGCGGTGAGCAAAGGAGATGGGAGAAGCTGGGGTGGGCAATCATCGCTGAGCCCAGAGGACGTGTCTTGGTGTTTTTGTTTAAGCAAAACGTAACCAGTGGTAACTGGAGGATAAAGGCTCAGGATCCCATGGCAGAAGTTGTTTGGGCAGCTGTCAGTTGGGAGTAGCTCCGTGGATGGGTATCAGTGGAGCTGCACTGACATAATGCTTTGTGCACTTGGAAGGAGGCCCCAGATCTGTTCCCTTCCTGGTTGCCTGGTCTCTAAATGGAGCCTCCTCTGTCACTCATCTGGAGCTTCCCAACATTCATAGATTAAGTCACCTGAATAAAATTCAACTATGTCACCGTTAGTGTTGGAAGTATTCACAAGGGTTTATCTGACTTGTTCTTACACACAGCTACATAACAGACAACGTGCACTTTATTTTCCTCCACATGCTTACATGGTCTGGGCTTTTCTGGCAGATCATGCAGAGGAAGTGAAATGAGACCTCTTTTGTAGGTTCCCATCATAATATTAAATTCTGGGATGTTTTAAACCTATATTGCAGTCATACTGCATTGGCTGGTTGTGACACGCTGCATAAATGCAGCTCCAGTGACACTCTGACAACAATCCTTGATGTGATAAACCAGCCAACACAGCCTCAGGCAGTGGAGTAGGAGGATGGAGGCTGGGGGTGAACATGGGGCTGAATTTTCTAGTTGGATGCCTGAAGTTGCTCCTCCAAGCACATCTTTGCACTCCTTCAGTTGAGGGTTCAGAGTGTGAAGTGTCTGTATTCTTACTCTGAGGATTTCTTCTTGCTTTTGATAGCACATTTGTCCATCATATCTGAAAGCATTTCTTACACAAGTTTCAATTCCTATGTACTGAAAGGAGAAATCCATATAAGGCAATAATTATTAATATTCTTAGTAATTCAGTATCTAACATTCATGGTCTTGAGCCCATGTTTATCACTCCATTTATGCTCAAATTCTGAATAAGCTTCCCATTGATTTGAGTGTTGAATTGGATACCAAAATATGAACTGAGAACCTTAACATTAAACCTTCAACATCTCCTGAAAGCTAAGTAAAAATCGCTGGCTTTCAATAAAAATAAGTTCCAGTATTTGTCAGGAAAAATGTATTTGAGAGAAAATTATGAAGTTATCTTAACACCCTTACACTAGACCTGTGAAATAGCGTGTCTTTTAGCTAAAACACTGTCAAACAGATCTTCATCACCGAGGTTTTTACTCTTTGATATGAGTTAATTGTTTGTATGGTGGTTTCAGAGGTTACTGTCTTTGTTTTTGTATTCTTTGTACCAGTTTTATACCCCAGCCCTGTGTTCTCCTTGGGTCACTGTCAGCCCCAATTCAACAGGCACTCACTGAAGTGGAGCACTAAGAGGCAAGGACTGGAATTCAAACTGCTGATCCAATGGAAAACTATTAACAAGGGGGGGAAGATATCTTTACAACCAGTGGGAACAGCATTCTTTTTCATTAAAATGTACAGAACAGGTCTTTAGGCTAAAAGTAAAAAGACTGTTGCCTGCAGGTACTGGCAATATATTGCTCTCTCTGCGAGTGATACTTCTATTATAAATAAATAACCTGCTTTGCAATACTATGACTTCATTCAGGTCTTATTCTTTAGCATAATTGAAGATCAAATACCTCATACAGCACTTGCAGAGTCGCCTCTTTTTTTTTACTTAACTGGATTTTGATCTGTGGGTATTATGGAGGTATATTATACATATGAGCTGAAATGTTCAGAAAGCCTCCAGGCTCTCATTCAAAGCAGCTGACACCAGCTCAGTGCTCTCCTCGGAGCAGAAAAGCTCCTGCAGGCTGTTGGAACAGCTTTCCCTCTGCAGATTCCCTATCCAGAAGAAGATACTGTACTTTGCTTTTTCATTGGCAAGATGGTTTTGAGAACGGTTTCACATCCAAAGTGTGACATGCAAATCGTACTTGGAAGTTTTAAGTATATTTCTTTATACCTGTAGCTCTAAATTAAACCAGATTTGTGGATTTTTTTTCCTAATTACTCACCATGATCTAATAGTGCAGTAGCTGAGCCATTGACAAGTGATTCAAGTCAGCACATCAGTGGCAATTCTGAATAGGATCTGTGTTATTCATGCCATAATTAAAGGAATAAGAAAAGCCTCTGCTGATGAGTGTCCCTCAGTCAGAACAGGGACTTCATAACTTCATAACTGGACAAAACAACGAATCATCACAAGAAGTGTTATTGGTGGCAAGGCTGGTTCATTTATCAACTCCAGGTCACCAAGCCCCATCATAAGAAAATCTGGATCTACTTTCCCATGGTAAAACACAGCAGGAAGTAATTTCTGAATATTTTCTGAAATATGTCTACAAGTTAGGGTGTGATGCTATGTGGATAATGCTCAGCAAAAGGGATACAGCTGGCTCTCTGTACCTTGCAGTGAAATAAAAACTGAGTCACTACCATGGAGAGGTCACTCCAGTGCTCTGAAAATGGGCTGGGATTTAGCATCAGCTATCCAGATGTATCTCTAATATTCAGTTTATCATTCATAACTTTGTGCAACAAAATGAGTATATTAAAGTAGACATGATGTGAAATCAGAGCCATTGGGAGACTCCTCCAGTGAACAACAGGAGTTTTGCTTTTGTTTCAACAGGACTGAAATATATTCCATTTCTTATAAGAAAGAGCAGCAAATAATATTTATTATCCTTTTGATATGGAGCCATTACTGGAAGCCATTATCATCACATTTCAGGTTACTTAATCAGCCCTGTGAACTGATAACCCACATAAATAATTGCCTCACCGCTGCCAACAGCGCTCTTGGCACACTATGGAAATAACATTAGTCCTTACGAATTAAACCACAATAAGATTTTAAATGACAGATTAAAGGCTTTCTTTAGGTACCCTGAGTACTTCCAAACTGAGCAAACAAGAAGAGACCTACCATTTTGCAGGTATGTGGTAGAGGTGAGCCACAGCTGAGCTCCCTGATGGCACAGAAACCAGGGGCATGTGTCCAAACATGCCAGGCAAGTGCAGATGATGAAAAAGAAAGATTAACTGCTGCAGAGCTACCTGCTCTTCAGAGCATTCCAGCTATCAGGCACACCCCAGCCCGTTCTGTAATGCCACAGGACTTGAGGCAGGGACTCCATTATCTGTTTGGCTCCTTCCCGTTCCTGCGCGGAGCATCCACGGCGTTGTGCAAGATGTTCGTGTTTCATCAGTATCCTTCGCTTCTGTGGTAGTTCCTTTTAGTTTGAACCTTTCCCTCTCACCTCTTTCTTGTCAGAAATGTCCCAAACAGCCATAGCTCAGGCAGAATGGCTGGTCCCATTATTTTTTGATATGTCATTACCTGGTTATCCTTGGCTGGGGGTGTGCTTGTAGCTGGCCTTTCACTGCTAGAGGGGAGAGAAAACTTCTGTCCTGAATGAAGTTCTGCTACATCAGTATTTCATCTCAAATTATGAAATCAGTAGACACCAGCTTGCCTGGTACTTCCAAAACCTGTGTGTGGACAAAAGCTATAAGACATTTAATGATATATATACATAAGGCAGCCAAGGGAAAGGATCTCCAGACAGATGGGCACAAAGTCATGCCAGGAGAGGCTGCTGCCCCATATTTGAACAGCCTGGGCTGAGTTCACTGAGGGGAGGCCCAGCTGTGTCACCTGGAGGAGCTCAAGAGGCACATTTGCTCTCACAGCACAAGGTCAGGTTCCCCATGGATAGGCAGCCAGGCAGGGAAGCTGCCTTGGAACTCTGCCTACATGACTCAGGTCCCAAAAGCCACAAGAATGAAAATCACAAATTGGTTTGGATTGAAAAGGACCTTAAAGACCAACCAGTTCCAACCCCCCTGCCATGGGCAGGAACACTTTCCAGTAGATCAGGTTGTTTCAAGCCCTGTCCAGCCTTGAACAGTTCAAGGGATAGGGCAGCCACAGCTTCTCTGGGCAACCCCTTCCAGTGCCTCACCACCCTCTGAATAAAGAATTTCTTTCTATTATCTAATCTAAACCTGTCCTCTGTAAGTTTAGAGCCATTCTCCCTTGTCCTGTCACTCTGTGTTCTTGTACAAAGTCCCTCTCCAGTTCTCTTGTGGGCCTCCTGTAAGAGAAGTTCCTGGAAATTTCAAATTGGAGGTGTCATAATATTTTTGGCCCCACTTTTTAATTAGAACAAAAATCTAGTCACCAATTCCACCTTGTTTAAGTCTCGTTTCTGTTATACCATAATCTCTTGTATGCTGTCTCACCATCCTTTGTGAGTTGTAGCCCAGGTGTTTCAACCCTTTATTTATGAGGTTTTTCTCATATATCGTGTGGGAAAGAGAAGAAACACTTGATAGTTTGGGAGATGAGATCTGGCCAGGGATCTCAGACCCACAGAATGGAATGAGGAAGGAGATACTTGAACTTAAGTGCTCTGCAGGGAAAAGTGGTTTCATACTTGACTCAAATGGAAAGTTTTCATTTAAGCTTCATCACTTTTCTCTTGAAACACTGGCTGGGAGGTTCAACAGAAAATAATTTCTCTTTGAAAAATTTTTGGCTTGACCTACTTGTTGAAGTCTGTGTTGGTGCAGCGAGTTGAACTCTCACGGTGTGTCCAGGCACTCCCTGTGCTGGCAAGTGAGGCATCAGTGCTCGGGGCAGGTACCTGAGCCCCAGCAGGCAGTTACCCCGGTCATCTTAAAGATTTACCTCTAGATGTCACTCATGAACCCTCCTCTTATTCGAGGGATTTAAATAAGCAGTCAGGATACCTCTGACACAGCAGCCCTTCAATCACTCTGCTTGGTTACTGAAATGTTTGTTTTCTGTGCTCCTTTTCCGCACTGCTGGAGTCAGAGAAAGGCTGAAGGCAGAGAAGACACTTCTTCAGAGGTGCCTTAGCTCGCACAGAAGATTAAAGTGTTGGTTAAAATAGAGAAAAACTTAACCTTAGTCAAAATAAATAAAGACTTCTGTAGTCTTTGATGCCAGTTGAACAGACTGGGAGAGCTCAGGATGAAGCTGATAGTCTTGATTTATTTAGGTATCTATGGCTTGTTAGCACTTGCTTAGCAATGGGTCCAGAGGCTTGGTATAACACTTTACAGCCCACGACTAGAATGATTTGGGTGATTATTTCCACACTTTAAGGCTGAATAGGCTGAATAGAACAGCTCCCCTCCAAAAACTAATTATCTGTTAGATGTTTTCAGTGGATTTTCTTTTGTGCCTTAAAATCTGAAAATTCTTTGCTTGCTTATTTTACTAATTAAAAAGTCCAATCAAATAGATCTGCGTTCTGCCTTCAGTGTGGGGGAACGTGCTCACGTGGAAAAGCCACTTCCAGGTAGAAGAAAGAAAAATGTCGATGAGAAAATTTGGGGCACCTTTAGCAGTGAGTGTGGTGTCTCAGGTTTTGACCACCTCACCCATAGTAAGTAGAATTTTATTCTGTAGATAGTTGAGCTGAAGCCAGAGAGTCTCCTAATGGAGAATGTATAAGAGCATATGAATTCTCCTATGAGCTGTGGGTGATAACTGTTCCAGTTTATCTGGATAAAGTTTGGCCTTGCATTGTTCCATTGTTCAGCTGTTCATTGAGTGATGTGGTTTTTCCCACGAAACCTTCATTAAAGCTTTTGTGGGTTCACTCAGTCCTGAGCTACTTCAAGGACTTGTCTTCAGTGTTATCATATCTCTAATAATCACCTTCCACTGAAATCAAAATCAGTATGTCTGGTGGCTACATTGCAGCCAGGACTTCCAGGGGGCTGGTAGGCAGAATGGACAAGATCCTAAAAAGATTCCTATTGTGTAATAAACAAAGCCTTTATAAATAAATAGGAGGTAATGAATGTCTGGCAGCATAAAGCAACCACATTTGCAGATCATATAACAATAAAAGCAATTCAAGTTTATCACATAATTAGCCTCTTCATCTGAATAAGTGGATATGCATGTGTTTATATATATAAATGTGTTGATTATATAAATGAGTTGATTTTTGAAAGACGAGGTCCTACAAGAGTTGCTCAACACCGTAACAATTTGTTCAAAATGTACTTTTATTACTAAAAGTGCAAGGGACAGCAAAGCACTTGCAACCTTACCAGGGCTGCTCGTGGCCAGCAGGTTTCACAACTGCAATTTAAAAGTAATGGAAGCTGCACTTTGATGTCATCAGAATTTCAAAGTTGTTTGGGTTTTATCAGTAAGGCACAAAAAAAAATATTATATTGGGTGGAGGGCACTTAGAGTGGGCAGATCCACGGGGTGGGGGGGGGTTGCTGCAAATTCACCTTTTCCATGTCTGGATTTTGCTGCTGCTGTGTCACAAACCCTAAAGATGCTTGACAGGCAATTTTTAGAGGGACGTTAAGCATGACAATACACGAGTGCCCATCTTGTAATTCGTACTGATCTCTATTTAAAAAAACATGGGTACAAAGAGAAATTAGTGTTAGATTGTTAAAATATGATACATTAATTAGAATAGCAGGAGGGTAGAGGCGTCGGGAGATCTTGGAGGCACAGACCTGATAGGAAGCTCAGCAAAACCCCCAGTTGATATCTGCCCTGCAGGATGCCGGGTTTGGTGCAGGGCAGTGGAGGCTGGAGCATTCCCAGGGCAGTGGTGGGATCTCGGGAATGTGAACAAGGAAAGTTTGTTCATTTTACTTTTAGAACCTGGAATTTTAAATGTACAAACAAAGCCCATACTGGAAAAATATTTCATTTGTAAAGTAAAGTGCTTCAGGCTTAGGACATTTCAGAACTCCACAGGATTCATCCTTCTCTGCTATGGCTGATAAATGGCCAAAGGGTGTGTGAAGAATGCACTAAGGAGGACGAAAAGAACCAAATAAAAGCCCCCAAACCCCTGACAACTAAACTATCTGCTCATTCCTGTACCACAGAAATGATTAGAAACGATTTCCAGGCCCCTGGCATCATTTCTTTTTGCAAGAAAAAGCTGGAAATAGTACAAATGTGATTCATTATCTTATCATAATTATGCAGTTCCTCAAATTATGAAAACCATTTCTGAGATGATTTGTTAGCACAGCAGTTGCTGCTGCCTGGGGATACCGGGTTGTTTTTAGCACGGCAGGCTGGAGATGGCAGTGGGACACCCCCGGGAAAAACCTGCTTAAAGAAAAACGGATCATGGAATTAGAGATTATGTCATAATGAATGGTGGACAGAATTAACACTGTGCCATCACATGGACTTGAGCTGCTTGACTGCCTGGAGTGGAGCAGGAGTCAGTTCTTGGGGAGATAAGCAGGGATGTTCTCAGCAGGGGAGGGGGCTGGGAATGGTGGGATGCCAGGTCTCCAGCCGCTGGGAACGTACAGGAAGGACCACTTTCACTAACTCTTTAAGGCTGACACTTCTGTGCTCCTCCCTCCCTTTTAGCCTGGTTCGCCCTCTCCCATCCCATCACCGGTTCCCCTTCCCATTCTCCTCCATTCCCAGCCTTCCCTTATTACTGTGACATTGAGCAGTGCTTGGCTGTTATCACGGATGCCATGGAGAAATGCTTTGGTGGGACGATGCCAGGTCATGGAGGGGTGGAAAGGGGGAAGGGATGGGAATTCTGTGTTCCTGTGTGGCCCAGGACTGGGGTTACTTGTGTGCGAGTCGGTGGGGACAGGGCGGTCCTGGTGGTGGAGGAGAAGCCGGCCATGCTCCTGCTTGGGTGCGGGGAGGGCTGGTGGTTGTGCTCCTGTGGGAAGCGTGGAGGATGAGCACGGCCAAAAGCAGGAAGCGCTGGGCCGCACGCCCCGGGCGTGTGCTGGGGGTGGCACTTCCAGCCGTGTTCCTCCAGCCCTCCCGCCTCCCAGCCACACCACATCCCCCCTGCGCCCTGTGATCCTGCCATTCCGGGGGTGGCCGTGCGGGACGGCGGGCACGGGCCTTCTGCTCGGCATGTGGGGCTGCCCCCGGCGCTCCGGCTTTCGGTGCGCGGTGCCACTTCAAAGCAGGCTCTGGCAGCGGGGCAGGGAATCGTCTGGCGGGATTAAACCACATTGGAACCATTTTGGGAAGGGTTGGAGTCTTTGATTCTTCCGTATACAAATCTGACATCAAAGCGAGGTCCTGGTGTCTGTCAGATATGTCCTTCATCCCAGGAGGAGATAAAACAGCCTCCCATCAGTCAGATAACACGATAATTAGACAGAGTGATAATGCATTTATCCTGGTGCTTACAATCCTTGATCATTTACTGCAATTATGTATACAGGCCACAGCAGCCAGTGTCTTTAATTATAACCTTGATGGCCCAATGATAGGAAGAAGGAATCTTCCTAAGGGTAGGAAAAAAGAGTCTTTTAGTTCATTTTTATGGATCCTCGCTGTATATAATAGAAGGGATTCAAATGAAAGTGTTTGTGTGACCTGACAAACCTGTGTTTATAAAGAAGCAGCGGTGCATGGCTATTACATTAATTTAGGGCAGATATTAGAGCACTGTGAGATAGGTACCAACCCAGATAGCAACAGCAGATATCACAGCATTTCATTTTGATCTTCATCTGCTGACCAGAAAATTAATTTTTAAGTGCATTTATTATTATTATTGTTGTTGCTGTTATTATTATTAGTGTTGTTCTTATTATTCTTTTTATTATTGGTATTTATTAAGGGTAAGTTTTCAAAGATAAATAGCAGACTTAAAGATTTCCCATTCATTTAACCAGCAACTCCTTGGTTGCTTTGCAGATCTCACCCAGGAAAAAACCAAATAGGTGATACTGTCCCTGTACCTGAGTGGACAAGGCTCCTGGATCCGGAACATGAGGGCTTATGCCCAGTCTAAGTGGGTTTTTTCTTGCATATCATTTAACTGTGATTATATTTTTCAGTTATTTGTGCATTATGAAGCCCTTGATTGAAATAAAAGAAGCAAGGGAAGGCAGTGGATGTTGGGAAGGAGGAATTGGTTGTAAATAGTGTCAGTCTTAAGAGTTCACAATTCTGGTGCTTGAGTTTTATCAATTTTCTACTGCTCAGTGTCTGGAGTCACGAAAACCCCACTGAGTGGTGCATGTCTGGCTCCTGGTCCAGCCCAGCTTCTCCTCCAAGGCCATTTCTGCTCATCCAGAAAAGTGACCATGTAACCACATCCCTCGTGTGAGGTCACAGTGACCATTCCCAGGAGAATGCCAGGAGTGGAGGCACCACAGCCTGGGCATCTGCCTGGCTCTTGGGAACCAAGAACAGAAGCACAGAGGAAAAAGAGAAATTTAAAGTAAGAATTTTGCAAGGGAAAATAGTCTTTAGCTGTTAGGAAGTGCTGAAGGGTTACACGGTGAAAATCAGGCCCCTTAAAATAAGAAACCCCCAAGCTGAAACACCTGGGAAAAATATTGACTTTGGGAAAATTGAAGTATAAATATGATCAGCTGCTTGCACAAGGCAACTAAACCAATGGTGGAGGTGTTAGAACATGAATTTACCTTCAGACTGTGAGCAGGGTGAGAATAAACTTGCTTGGCTGTGACTGTGCATTGCTTGGTAATGATCAACACGGTGACTTCTGTTGGCGTTGGTTGTTTCTTGTTCTCCGGTAGAGAACTGTATGTTTATCCAACTAAAATGGCCCCTAAGCCCCCGTGTCAGGGGTGGGGAGTCATTCTCTGCATCTCTTATTCTTGTAGGGCCTTTCTCTTTATGCTACTGCAGGGCTTTTTTTGTAGCTTCTCTTAGGCCCTTCCCAGCACTGGTGTCCTCCAGCCTGTCCTTAGTGTCTTAGACACTTATCCTTAGTGTCTGAATCATGTAATTCCTCACTGTCAGCAATCCAGGGTTCATGGTACAGTTGGGAAACAAGCTTTGCTAGGCAGCTGAGCCTCTACTGCCCTTGTCCCCAGTCCAGACTCCCAGCAGGTGACAGCTTCAGTAATTTGCTGTGGCTCCTTGGACAGTCAGCACGTCTGAGGAGCTTGGGTTGCTGGGCATGGACAGGCAGGAAAGACACATGAAGTACACTGAGTATTTGCAGAACAATGTGGTTAATAAGGCTCATGCACAGGAGAACTCCTTTCAGATTGGAAGGCCAGGATTTGTTCCCTAGGGACACTCGGATGACGCCGTCGATGGTCTTGCCATTCCTCTACAGCAATCCTTCCGTGCTCCCATCTTTGCACCCCAGAGCAGCAGCCAAGGTGTCTGCAGTGCCTCAGTGGAGATAAAAGATTCCCATGGCAAATCACCGTGGAAATTCCTCCTCCAAAATGAAGGGATTACATTCTACTGCAGAGCCACACACATGCAAGGGAAGAACCTATAAAGGTTTTCTTACTTCTGCCACGTGCTTCGCGCATCCCTTGGTGTGTTGGGTGAAGCATTTTCTCCTAGACTCTGATCTTGCTGTGACATTGCACTATCTGAAAGATACTGGCCACATTAGTTATTCACATAAAATTAAAAAAAATATTTTGACCTCAGTGATTGCCTTCCAGAAGAAAAGATTCTGTCACAAAACCCAAACCACGTCTTCATGCTACAGGGAACCTACATTAAAATTTTAAAAATCGGCTGAAAGGGACCACTTTTCAGCAGTCAAAAAACCCAAGTGAAGCCTACAACAATCAGAAAATGTTTATTTTGGGGGAGAAAAGCTGAAGCAGACATTACAAGTTTCTATTCTATGAAAAGTAATGATGGGAATTGCTTAACTAGCTACATGTTTTGGTACATTATTGTTGACTCCTTATTGCAATATTTAAGTGTCAAGTGTATTCAACCAACTAATATCACTTTGTATGCCATATATAAGTGTGTGTATATATGTAAATATATATAGTGTGTGTATATATGTAAATATATATAGTGTGTAAATATATATATATATGTAAATACACATACATACACATAAAAGCAACTGGTAAATGCAGTATTTCATGTTATAAATCATCCTTCCAACCATCACTGCCAATAACACCCAATGCTCCAGAACTTATAGAATATTCTCCCTTGGCTGTGGGTGTTGCCTTGTGGTCATGGCCCTGTGGGGATGGATTAACCTTCAAATACATGGGCTGAGGAGCTGCCAGGAGAACACCACCACATATTCAGTTCTTGCAGTCAGGCAAGGGGATATTTGTCAGGAGCTTCCATGAGGTTAGGAATTGCCTCATGAATATTTACATGTGAAAAGAGATAAACTGTGCAGATGTACCCAGGACACCAATCTAGTGCTCTGGCATCTCTCCTGGTTTGAGATAAACAGGAAGCTCCCAGGAGGTGAGCACTGTCCCTGGTGGAGGACCAAAGGGTGAGAAAACTAGCACGTGAGCGCGCTGGAGAAAAGCTGGAGTAGGTGTTAGGCAGGGGATGCATTTCCATGGCTCCTGGAAGAATGGGAAGAGGAGGAGGTACTGATGTTGAAAAGGCAACAGCAGATTTTGTCATAGCTTGAAGCAGCTGCAGGGGGAAGGGGGCACAGCTCCAAACTGCTGATCCATATAGAATATAAAAATAGCAATAATAATGATAATAACAGAGTAAAGCTGTGGAAGTGTTGAATTAGGGGGCTGTAATTCCAACAAGGGCTTCTGGATGACTTAACAGACTGTGAGTCCCCAGATGGTGCTGGAATTGTGGTTCTTTGGTTCACAGTTGCTGATTGGGGTTTTTAATATCCATCCCTTCTTTTTTGCTTGTTGCTCATAGCAGAGACATGCTGCCATTGTACAATTAACTACATGCTGCACAGCACCACCTAAAAGAAGGTTCCTCTATTTTACTTGCACCTAAAGCCAGCCAGACATACCTGGCACCTCGTGGGCTTGTGCAGGGCTATTAACTTCATTCCAGATGTGCTGCACTGTGGCTCCATGCCTGCCCTAATTAGGAATAATTAGCTCAAGCAGTGGTGCAGCTGTACAGCTTCTTGTGTCAGAGCTTCCCCACATGCCTTCATTCCCTCAGCCTTTGCACTGCTGCTCCACAGTCTCTCCTGTTTTGCAGTGTGGGCTCTTCCATGCCCAGCTGGCTGTTTGCTCTCCAAAGCCCTTTGGCATTTCTCGGTGTTCCTGGGAGCAGAGCACGTAACTCTCAGCTTTTCAGTCGCAGCTTCCCTGTCCTCTGCCTGAGGCTGGAGAAGCTGGAAGGGGCCAATTCCACATCAGAACCATCTGGTGAATCCCGATAAACCATCAGAGTGGTTACCTTTATTGTTCCTCCAAGCTGGATCACATGTGTTCTTGGAAGTCACCATATTTGTATTTCCTTGGAGGTGAGGAGGATTAAATAAAGAGCGGTGGTGGATTTTTAGCCCTGGTGAGGACGTCTGCAGGGCAAGGTGCTTTTCCTTCATCTGAGATCACATGGCTTTCTCAATTAGGCATAGATAGTAATAACCATAAATCACTTGAAAGCAGGATCTGCCCCTCGGTACTTTTTGCAGAGTTCAGCCTGTCTCTGTCATCAACTGAACAAGCCACAGTTGTCCTGAAAAGCTCCAGGTTTTGCTGAGCACTGTGTGAGCAAGTTCCACCAGCCCTGGGGGCCCCTGAAAGTGGAAACACTTTGGTTCCAGTGGCCGTTTTCCCAGAAATACTTTAGGTTTTTCCGCTTCTCTGAGCAGTCTT
This sequence comes from Pipra filicauda, assembly GCF_003945595.2. Lineage (NCBI taxonomy): Eukaryota > Metazoa > Chordata > Aves > Passeriformes > Pipridae > Pipra > Pipra filicauda. The sequence continues at coordinate 411,231 of NW_024104953.1, read as the reverse complement.
AGACTCCAGATCCTTTCTTATTTTAACTGCAGTGTTTTGGAGCATCTCTACTCTCCTTGGTTTCTCTTTCCCACTTGTTGCCGCAGGTTCTGCAGAGCCTGCTGTGTTTGAGTACACTCTTCTTGTTTAGATCCTCTCTTCAACAGCCGTTCTGCCATTGCTTTTTAAAATACTTTTTCCCCAAGTTGATCCCAGGCTAAAGACACAGACATGAAGAAGAGCAAAAAGTGTGTTCCCACCAGCAAAACCATCATGGTTTAGGCTCCCAAGTCCTGAGATAAGCGCACTTGGATTTTGTTGTGTGCACGGCTTGGGAATGTTGTGAATCATCAGGGGAAGCTCTGTCAGTGCCGTGCAGCCCCAGGAAGGCGTGGGGGAACACCAGGAGGCTTTGCAGTTTGACAGCAGATACCTCTGGAGGGGCGTTCAGAGGGGTCAGGAGAAGGCGCTGGGGCAGCAACTTGTGTATTGGGGCCTTAGCTGGAAGTGAGGGCAAGTGGCAGGGATTCGTTCCCTAAAATGAGGATCAGTGATGTCCATCAGATTCCAGGAGGAGCAACACTAATTAAAAAACATGGGGTTTGGAGTCAGAGAGCTGGCATGTCTTGGACGTCATTTGACAGACCTCTAAGCAAAGAGGATCCCATCTGAACTCAGATTAACTGGTCCTGTTGCTTCAGAATGCTCTTTAACGTAACCCAAGTCAGAGAGTCAGGGTTTACAGCAATACCAACATGACAAATCAGGGCCTTTAGCATTTCTCCGATTGCCTTTGCCATATTTCTGGTTTTTAAAACCAGATTTGTATTGCCCAAGCAAACATGACAGCATCACTTAATCACCTTTCTAATCATTCCCTTTAAAAAATTATTCCTTTCATTTTGTCCTCCAGCCAGGAGAATTGAGTTATAAAGCAGCTTAATGCTAATTCTTCTTACTTTGACGAGGGCTAATTAAATTCATACCTCTTTGAGTAAGCTGTTAAAAGCCACAGTTAATCAATGTTTTGGCCGATATGTCCTTGTTAAGAAATGTTGTTTTTTAGCAAGGAATAAAGCACACTGCTTCAAACCAAGCACAATAAAGTGAGCACACACCGATTCGCTTCGCCAGGGACGAGGTTCTTATACAGCACACAGTTCACCTACCGTTGTGTGAAGTGGTTTATTCTGCTGAAAATGTGCTTTGCCTGTGAATCTCCTTAAGAAAAAAAAAAAAAGAAAAGGATGATTGCCCATGGGGCATTGTATTAGCGGGGCTGAGACATCCTGATTCCAAACAGTCATTAAGCAAATCAGAGGTAATTTATACTGTGGTGGAGAAACTAATGCAAAGCCTGCCAGCTGTCTGGCCCTTCCAGGATGCCTTCAGACAGAACTTTGAAGGTGGGATGAGGAGCATTTTCTCTTACATTGGGTTGTTGTTGTGACTGCAGGAGGACAGAGTTCTGTCCCGATCCAGCAGAAGTTGGAACATCTGCCTAGTTTGGAGCATGAGAGCAATCCCGTAGCAGTTAACGAGGCTACTTTAAATGCTCAGAATTAGCCATGTGCTTAAGAGCTTTGCTGGACAGGAGCCACGGTAAGAACCAGCCCCAACTGTGACCTAAAATTAAAACTGGAACACTTTAAAGATTAATTAAGGCCTTGTCTACATGGGAAAAATTCTTCATTGTGGCATGAGAAACTTTCTTCTCATGGCGTTTGTGGCCCAACTGGATTCAGACCATTTAAAGTGGAGTCGACTCTTATGAGGTTTCCTGACCGCATTCGGGAGGTGTGGGCAGTTGGGAAATGCACCCAGTGTTTGGAAGCAAATCTTTCATTCCCCAGTGCCTGTGGAATTTGTATGCCTTCAGTCAGCTTTATGATAGCATCGTCCCTTCAACCCCTGGGAAAACGGCAGGACCGTTCCAGTAGCCAGAAAGCAAATAAGCAGCACATTGCGCTCCTCCCTCCTTCACAACTGCTGAATCCCCCAAACACCGCGAGCCAGAACGATTGTCCTCCTGAAGCTGTGGGATTTGAGGACTTGGAAATGTGTGGATCTCGTTCTCTTTCCCAGAAGGCATCTGCTTTGGCACTCCAGAGGGGCTGTAGAGCAGACATGAATTGCTCTCAAGTCGGATTGTTGTCCCTTTTGTCCGCCAGAAGAGAAGGGAGGGGGATTGGGGTTATGACCAAACTGCGATGGAAAACTAAACACAATGTTCCAGCCCATCCCTCCGTGCCTGTAGCACAGTGCTGTACCTGCAGACCCACTCAGCAAGGGAAGGGGGGGAAACAGAGGCCTGTACCTGTGAGAAACCATGGAATATGACGAGAAGTTGTTGTTTTGGTCTTGGATATGAAGGACCTCAGCAGCTCTGGATGGGAATAGTGTTGCATGTGCCCGTTTCAGCTCTCCTGCTGGTTTGGTTTTTTCCCATGGGAGGACTAGGCCTGGGTTTGAGTGTCCCACTCTTTACTTGCAGGCAGGGCAAGCCATCCTTCAGCTGAAGAAAATGCTCAGCCTGAATTAGCAATTCAGCTCTGCTCTGGCCTGAGACAGCTTATGGTAGGGAAGTGGTCTTTGGATAGCTGAAAGCATGCGTGTCTCTATTTCCAATATTTTTATATTCATTTCCTTGCAGTGCTTTGGCTATTAATTGGTATTAAAAAGCCGCTTTGTAAATAGAAATAATGCTGCTCAGTGCTCCTGTGCTGCCTTGCTTTTCTAAAGTGCTGTGCAGACCTGAGCAGTAAATTAATCTCTGCTGGCTTCCATGAGTGTGTAAAACTCAAATCACTTTGTACAACGCATGTTCAATTTTATCCTCTAAATAAATAGGTCTCAATTGTGCCGTTGAGGCAGAGCTTCCTGGGAAGTTTGGAGGTGGCCAGTGGAGCAGTTTGTGTGAGGTTACAGAGGGACTGTGTTTTCTTGTGTAAAAATTAGGGAGAATCTGAACCAGGGAGACTGAATTTATGGGAATTTAAAAAAAACCCAAACAACAACTTGCCTGGTTTGGTTTCTTTTTTTTTCTGTCTTAACAACTGTGTTCCTTCCTGCAGTCAGGGACTTGTAGTGCAGTTATGGAATCACTGGAGGAAATTCCCAGCATAAGATAATGGAGATACTCCAACAGGCAGTGAGCTCATGTTTTTTTTCTCTGTGTTTCTAGCCCATGTTTAGTGGACTCTAAAGTCATATACAAAACACAGCAGGCTGGAAAATGAGGTATTTGTTGTTATTGCCATTGCTGTTGTGATTCTCCTGTAGAAAATGGTGGTGTTTCATTAAAACTGCAAAGTAAAAATAGGTGAAAACCTCACAAACCCCAAGTACTCTTCTTTTGAGGGCTAGATTGAATGGGCCATTTGGGCTGAAACATTGCAGATTTAGGTTTCCTGATGAATGAAAAATACGGGCACAGATTGATGAAAGTGGTCATGTTCTGCAGATGTTTTCATCTGGTTTAAAAGCAATTATTTTAACCTAAGTGTGGCTAAGCTTTTCAGACTGATCAATTAATCAGTTGTTAAGAGGGAATTGAGGTCACTGATACCTATTTGAGAATGGAGTTACCAGGACATGTAGGAAAGTCTCTCACCCCACATGGGGCTAAAAGTAATGGAAATCAACATCAAAAGGAGAAAAATGAGTGAGGCAGATTTGTTTATATAAATGGTTACACCCAGCATTTTGAAAAATAAATATCCTGCTCAGACCCAAAAATGAATTAAAAGTTAATTGGAAACAAACAAACAAACAAACTAGCATAAATAACTTCACAGGTATTGAGGATTAAAATCTAAGCCTGTCTGAAGAGGAAAGGCGGGTAAACTGGCTCGGGGGAAATAAAAACCCATGTGAACCTTTGTCTAAGATTCCAGTTCAGCCAAACTCAAATCTTTTAAAGGTTCAAAAAGATCCTTTTGCTTTAATTATCACATGTGTCTCCGTTCCTTGGCTCAAGGTGTGACTAAAAGCCATGAGAAGGCTGGTCATGGAAATTTGCAGCTCTTTGTGTGGTGGTAATGCCGTGGTGGTGCCTTTCAGCAACTCCTTGTTTTCGCATCCGTGCCACCGGCCGGGCGAGTTTCCCTGCAGAGGAGCATCATCCCAGCGGGGCAGACGCCCAGCAAATCCCTCTCCAGTGGGATTCAACCCTGGCCAGGAGAGAGAGCAGCTCAGGGTGCGGAGCAGCTGGGCCTGCCAGCCCTCGGCGATGCTGGAACAGGAATGTTGTGTCACGCGGGAGCCGTCCCAGAGTCTCACCCTGCAGGCCGGCTCTGCGTTCATTTGCTTGTGCTCAGGGGTTGATTCACTGCGAGCCACTGGCCACATGTAGGTGCTGCAGGGTCTGACATAAATGGGTGGGAATATTTTGCAAACCGGGAAGGACTTCGGCATCTCTGGCACTGACCTACTTAGCAGAAAAAAATCAACATTAAAGTGGAATCAAATGGAGGTACCTCGGCACATTTATCCACATATGTCCAAAATTAGCTTTTAGATGGGATTTAGATGTTCCCACTGAGTGGCACTTGCTAGAGCACAAAAGGGTGTTCATTTATAACTGGAGACAGGTATCTGTCAAGTCGAAGGAACTGTTGCAGGAGGGTGAGATACAGATTTAATTTGTTCCCCCTTTCCATGGGGACAACAAAACACTACAGCCCAGAGCACTGGTTAGAAACATTCATCAAGTTATTCAACCTTCTTGGTTCAGAACTGCTTCTGACTAGACTTTCATTTTCCCGTTTTTTGGCATCACCTTGACATTATTGAATCATTTGAAATGAGAGGGGGGAAAAAAGTGTTTTACTCCATGTATCCCTTTTTGTTTCTTTTGACTGTCTGGTGCTGGTGGTATATTTTGGGTTGTTTGGGTCACTGGGTGTTGCTTTGATTTCTTAATTGAATCATTGCAACTGTTAAGTGTCAGAATGGAAGAATCAAAGGGATTTAAAACATCAACACAAACTTCCAGGAAGGATTTGCCTGAGTGTTCAAGTGAAAAACATGGCACTCTGGTCATGAAAAATGAGGAATAAATTCACAGGTATGAGTCATCTTGGAAAGAAAAATTGTAAACTCAGCCTGGAATATTGCTGAGGCAAAGCTGGGAGTGTGGATCTCTGTGGCTGCTGTTCAGTATCCAGTAAGGAGAGTTACTTAGATTTTCAGTAGGTATCAAAAGCACTGAGTAAACTTACACCTGAGCTGAGGATCTGCCCCCACGTACTCCAGAGGAGGAATGTGGATAGACTTACATGCAAGGGCAGGAGATTAGGGACAGGGTAGCACAAAACAGATTATTTGCTTTGTACAAAGAAACCCCCACCAAAACCAGGTAGATGTGATAACATTGGGGAGTCTGAAACCACACGACACAAACATAAATTCCAGATTTCCTGGAGGTTTTGTGTGTCACGATAAAGTTGTGTTTTCCAACCACGTATTTGTAGTTACAGGTGAGTTTCCAAGACCAACATTTTTAGAGGTGCAAGGACAAATGCAGTGAAGCTTAGGGAGCTTTAAAAACATCTCTGCTTATCAAAAGGTTTTGAGTAGGAGGGCTCTGACACAAGCTTTTCAATATTTCATAATTCTGGAAAAAACTGAACCCTTCACCTTCGTATAAAAGGCTCCATTCAGTTTGCATTCCTGGTTGGTTACCTTAGTGGTTCAGTTTTTGCCTTGACCTATTTGCACATCACTGGAACACTCTCCTATAGCTAATGCTGCACATCAGCTTTGCAAAACCCACTGCATTTGAGGCACTCAGTAAATCTTCCAAGGAGCTCAAAGGTCAGATTGTAAGAAACATCTGAAATAACTCTCCTGAAGGGCGAGAAGAACTCGGAACGTGAGAACTGTAACATTTATTTCTGGCAGCCCAGGCTGTTGTGTTGCTCCCTGCAAGGTGTGTCAGAGTAGAGCTTATGAGGATCTGTGAAATGAAGATGTGAATTCCCATTCCTCTTCTTTTCCTTCACCTTCCAGTTGTGGTTTGAATTGTCATTCTTCTTCTTCTTCTTTCTTTTCTGATTTCCTCTCCCTCTTCTCCTTTAGCTCTCCCTGCCAAGGGGAAAGCTGCTAAAATTGCCAATCCACCCTGTGCATGCAGCTTTTCCTATTGCACTCCCCTTGCTTTAGCCCAGAACCCTGGGCCGGAGCCCATCCCAGCTCCGGGGGATTCTTTCCGTGCGCTCCCACGGGCTGCAGATCAAGTCGAGTCAGGAGGATTTTTTCCAGTGTGCATCTCTGAGCTCTCTGCCCCACCTGTTTCCCACCAGACCCCGTCATGGGGATTAAATGTAATTCCTGTCTAATTACGGGTATTTACACCTCGACCTCAAAGCCACCCGCTTCCACCTGCGCCCCAGCCGCCCTGGGCTCCGGGCGCGGGCGAGTGGGGAGCTGTTCCCGGCGGGAGGGACACGGCAGCAGCTGTGTTTGTTTGATCTCCTCCCTGCCAGGGCTCCGTGCTCGGCGCTGGAAGGGCACACGGAAGCTGCTAATAGAGGCAGAACTAAAGAAACACACAGAGCAGTTCGGTGTTCCCAAGGATACATCCCAAGGAAAGAGGGAGAGCAAGAGGGAGAGGGCATGAGGGGAAAGCCCATGGAGGCTCCAGTAACTTCAGTGTAAATACAGACAGACCCCATGTTCCCGAGGGAAATCAAATCCCTTTGGTTTCCACAATGTTGCCAGAGCTCGGCCATAGGTTTTCGCTTCCTCCGGAGGCAGGGAATGGCACCATGACAGGGAGAAGGTGTCTCTGCAAAGAGCGAGGCTTTCTGTGGGAGGAAGGGAAAACCATGGGGGCCTCCCATGGTTCTGGTTAAAATGGTTTGGGACAGCAAACAAAGGCAAACCAAACAGGAGAAGATTTTGTGGGGGATGTTTAGTGGGTCTGGAACCACGAGTTTCTTTCCAGGTGCGAGATGTGGCGGCTTTGGGGGTTGCTTTGAGCAACCCAGAAGGGCGTGGGGATGAAATATGGGAATGGTTGGGGTTTTTTTCCCAGGGAAGCAGCAACTGGGCTTCATGTACAGTCAGAGTGAGGTTTATGGACTCAGTTCTAAATACTCTTTACCTCTGCAGAGCGTTCCAAGCAACTATGGCTGTGACTTTCCTCCTCTCACTGTCTGTAGGCACCTGGGGCTGCTCAAACCTGAGGCAGAGTCTGGGGATAAATGAATCCCCGAGGATTTGGAGACCATATTTTCAAACCTAGTTCCCCTAAACTGAATTCCTAATCTCTGCATTTATAAATTTAATTTTAAAAATCATCTTTTCTGGGATGAGATTGTTGAAAGTGCTCCAGGAATTCAGGGTGAGCACAGAGGGACAAATGAGCACAAGGATGGTCATACTGGACCACACCCAAAGGTCCAATCTCCTGCCTCCAACAGGGACTATTTGTGGATGCTTAGAGACTCAGCAGACAAATATTGATTGAGTTGGGTGGCCTTCAAATTCACTGTATCACGTTTAAGTCAAGCTGGGGAAAACTTTTGCTAACACACCTGTGAACACAAAGTGCTGGAATATTATCCATTGACTTACACTGCAATCCAATGGCAGTGAAAAGCAGGAATGAATTTTTTTTGTCTGGCATTCATGGAATGTCACCATGATGTAGCAGGAGTTGCCTTTTAAATTACTGTTGTCATATATGCTTATTTTTCACAAAGTATCTCAGCTCTCAGTTCACATTTAATTATTCCTCCCAAGCTAAAGAAAAGGTGGTAATTAAAAAGAAAAAAAAATAGTGAAATGCATTGTTGGTTATGCAAACTTCTGATGAGTGTCTTTCCACCTGAGCAAATATTTTGGATGATTTAGAGATGTGGAATTTTTGTCCTCTTGTTTCCAATTTCAGAACCCTCAAAGACATCAGGAGAAATGCAGCAGGAAAATGACTATTTCCTTACACTTTTGCATGGAGAAATGCATCTGATCAAAGCATGACCATGGGGATTTCAGTGGAAATGTCATTGCCCTCCATATTATACAGAAAGGGAAGTGCAAAGCTCTTGCAAATCAGGAACTCGTGGGAAAACCCCGCTGTATCCAGTGCTGGCAGAATGAATCACCTCAGCTCCCAAAACGGGAGGAACTTGGGGGACCTCTCTGTTGATGGAGAACAAGAGGGAAGCAGATGTCTCCCAGGCCAGCAGGGAATGATGGACTCACCATCTAGAGAGCACAGCCGGAGAGTCTTGTCACTCACCCTGGGGCCAGGTGGGGGCTCAGAAATCCTCAGTTTTTCCCTTCTGCTTATAAATCTCTGACCAGATTATGTGATGGTCCTAGTGCTGCCTGGCTTGGGGAGGGAGAAGATATGATGAGGCAGAAGGAGCTGAAATCTGTCTGTACTTACAGCAAATCTCTCTTTCCTCCATCGCTCTTCCTGTGGCGTGATTTCTGCAGCCTTGTCTCTACGGCCCTTCACTGGTGTCTTTTTCTCTCTCTCACTGGCAGGAGAGAAGGGATCAGCAACAAAACTCACCTGAGCAAGGTGTTTCTTGCGGGGATGCGGGTGCTGTTAGCACCACCTGGGGTAGCTCCGAGCCCGAAAACCAGATCCAGGTGGAAATGTCGGGAAATACAAACATACAGCCTGTTTTCTGACAACCTCACCCCGCTCCAGGTAGCAGTTCCACAGTCAGCATATCAACACAGAGCTGGAGTCACATCCCACGCAGACATAGGAATAGCAGCCCTTTACTGGGAATGGGGTTTAACAGGAGAGGAATATCCAAGTAGCGAGTTGTCAAGGGATTTCAAGGGACCACATTTGCCAGAAGCAAAATTCAACTTGCGGCTCCTTTCTTCTGCTGCTGCCTTTTTTTTTTTTTAATAGTATTTTCTCATTGAGTGATTATGATCTTCCAAAAGGGGAGGAAAAAAAAGGGGCCCTGAAGCACATTGGGTCTGAAGGGCTCAAATTGGGACTTATCAAGAATCTCCCTGTAGCCAACCAGCTAATTCCAGTGGCAGAACAAGAGGGCTTCTGTTACCACACTGTGCTGAACTCCTGCTGCTCTTTCCATGACAGGTGTGGGCCCAATACCTGTTTATCAAGAGTCTTACTTATATAAAAGTAAAAAGTTCAGGAAACTAAAAAATCTGAGTCACTGTCTGCGAAACTCCCAAATAAAATAGTTTTATTTTCCAACCAACTCAGTTTTCCTTTTTTAAGCCCAAGGAAAAGAAAGAAAGTAAAAAAACTTGCTTTAAACCCTGACCTTTGGAGGTGTATCCCCCCCTGGGTGATTCATCTGTTTACCTTAGGACAATTAAATGTGAGTCAGTTTAAATAAACTTTAAAACCAAAGGAAAAATACGCTAAAAACAGACCTGACCCCACCCCTTCTCCTACTAGGGACGAACTGAGAAGTATGAAAAAATGCAACACAGATCACATTTTCAGGAAAATCCTAAGGGATCTGGAGTGAGGCAAGTTATGGCAGCTCCTGTTCTCAGCCAGGAGCTGGAAGGTGGAGCTGCTCCAGGATGGCCCCTGGGAAAGCTGTCCCCACGCTGCCACCAGCAGGGACTGGCCACCACTAATAAGCTAAAGCAGGGGCCATCAGAGTCGTTAACCCCAGTGCAGGAGGGTTAAATGCCTCACCTTCAGGCTACCAGTGGCTTCGAGGAATTTTGGTGCAATGATGTCCTGACAGTTTGAAATATTTGGCACTGACAGCAGCACCAGTGGCAGGGCAAATACGACAGGGACACCGAGGTTTGCAGGAGGTAAAACTGGACATAAAATCACCAAGGAATTACTAAGTGAGGGAGATGGGGAAGAGCAAGAACAACCCAACAACCCTCCCGTAAATAAAGCAGTGCTGAATGCTGAGTGTCAGGGTTTGTGCTTGCAAGAGATGTGGCAGCTGCAGAGTGAAGCTCTTAAAGATCATGAATGGAAAGAATCAAAGCTGGTCTCCAGCCCTTGGAGCAGGATCTCCAGTGCTGTTAGCAGGCATGTGTCAGCTCGGAGACTGCCCACAAAGCGGTGGAATTACTCAAAAATAACCCTGGATTTGGGGAAGTTTTTCTCTGGCTTTCGGTTTCCGAGTTGTTAAAGTACCTCCAAATCACACTGAGACTAGAGGAAAAAATGTGAGTGAGAGGAAAAGCAGGAGCAGCTCATCCAATGGGTCTTGGAGGAAAACACCAGCTGCCCTCTGAAATTCGCAGTAGAACCCCGAGCACTGGGGACATGGCTGAGAAGAGCTGTGGCCAACCCTTCTCTCAACACAAACTGGCAAAGGTTGAGCGATTCCTCACTGTCATTCTCTGGCACAACGTCCCTCAGTGCCTCTGTGCAGAGAGGGACGGGTTGTTCCTCCTCTCCCTGGAATCCAGAGGTGGCAGCAGGAAGGGGTGCCACAGAGGGCGGGATGCAGGCGGGAGGGAGATCCAGAGAACAATCACCTCTGTCAAAACCACTCTTTTTTGGGAAAGGCTGTTTTCTACCAGGAGGGTTTAAAACAATCTTAGGGGTTTTTTTTCCCCACATTAGTGAGACTGATCTCTAATGATAGATCAGTTGACTTTGGGACTGTATCAGCTGGGCACTTCAGCCCTGACAGTGTGATGAGGGGTCGGCCTTCCAGTGCCTAAAGGGGCTACAAAAAGGCTGGAGAGAGACTTTTTACAAGGGTATGGAGTGATAGGACAAGGGGGAATGGCTTTGAACTGACAGAGGGTCGCTTTAGATTAGATATTAGGAAGAAATTCTTTACTGTGAGGGTGGCGAGGCCCTGGCACAGGTTGTGTCAGAAGCTGTGGATGTCCCATCCCTGGAAGTGTTCAAGGCCGGGTTGGATGGAGCTCTGAACAACCTGTTCTTGTGGAAGGTGTCCCTCCCCATGGCAGGGGAGTGGAATGATCTTTAAGGTCCCTTCCAACCCAGATTGTTCTGTGATTCTGTATCATGCTTTCTGTTGTCCTTGGAACACAGGGATTCTCCTGGCTGTGGTCACCAGGAGCTGCCATGGGAAACTTCAGGCCATGTGCATGAAGGAGAGAAGCAATGAGGATCCACCAGCACTGGTGCTTATTTCTCACCTCTCCTCTGTGACTTCACGCTAGAGAGGAGCTGTGAGAAAGCAAGATGAGAGGGAGGTGGTGGTGAAGAAGCTGCATGAAAAATGGGGATGGCTGCTGTCTTCCTCAGCAGCCAGGGCTGTGATTGTCAGGATACATGGCTGCTCTTTCCCCTGCCCGGTGTGAGCAGCCCTTCTCCATCTGTTTTGGCACCTGTGTCCAAAGAGCACAGCAGGAGCCAGCATTCACAAACCCGCACCCAACATCACCCACTGCTCGGAGCATTTCATTTCAAGGAGTGCAACTAGACATTCCTCCCGGTGAACAGGTGTGCTCAGGGAACAAGGAAATGCTGGAAATACAAATTTCACAGGGAGGAGACTGTGCAGAGGCAAGTGTTGTTCCCAGAGGAGAGGTCTGGCTGTGTGACCGCGGCTTTGTGAGCGCCAGGGCTCAGCACAAAGCTGCCAAGCTGTTCTCTCAGCCTTTCCTGAGAGCTGCTGCTGGTTTTCTTTTGAATAGGGCAGAGTATGCCACACAGCACAAGCCATGGGACCTTGGGAGGTAGAAATGCAGCCTTCCTGCCTGGTTCTTCACAGGTAGAGGATATTTTATGTGTTATAGAGAAGGCAGAGCTGTCATGGAGAGTATGGATACTGGAAAAAACCCTTTCAAATTAATTTTGTGCCATTAAAATATAAGTGCCTGCACGTTGTTGAAATGAAAAATCTATTGTGTATGGGCTCTTGTGTGTCACTTGAGTGAGCATCCAGAGCTCTGGCAGTGGGAGCACTGGCTTGGCTTGCTGCTGGCGGGCACATACGGATGCAGCTGTGCTACCTGGTCCAGAACTAAATCCTCTGTCATCACGCTGCACCAAACAAAAGTGTTCTGCAAACCAAGTCACTGTCATCAGGCATGACACAGGAGTCTAAACTGTAGGTCAGATGAAGTCCTTCATTATTTAATGCAGCAAGGAACATGGAGCAAATCCACCTGCATGTCCATAGGAATCGCTTACACACAGAGTTTCGCACATGAGCCGACTGCAGCGGGCACTGACTGATGGCTTTTGGGAGCCAGGTCTGCCCTCCTGGTTTGCTGTTTGCCCAGTTACTTAGGAAAGCAGGACCCTCATTTGCTCCTCAGGTTGGTAACTGTTCCAAGGAGCCAACACACAGAGACTGTGGAGATATTTTTAAATCACAGACAAATCTAAGAAAATGCCGATCTGCTGGCGGGAGATCACGTGCAGAGAAAGCAGTAGGCTTGCAAATGGGATTCCCGTTCTCTCTCTAGCAGGGAGCCACACTAGTGCATGTTGTCGAGGCTCGGCAGTGGGTGTAAATGCACTGTAACATTTGTGCTCCCTCCCTCTCGTCCCAGAATGTGAAGGATGTGGGATGCGATGGCATTTCGCGTGTCCCGGCCCCAATAACCCCGCTGACTCCCGGCCGCACACCCGCAGTGTCAGTAGATGGTGCTGTTTCTATTGCCTGTCCACCAGCGCGGCCGCGGCTCTCCCGGAGCTCCCGGGAAGGCTGAGGCTCCCGCAGGGAACAGCATTTCGGGGCTGCCGGAGTCAGGAAGGCACAGAGACCAAGTGCAGATGGAAATCCCTCCTTCCCGCAAAGCAGCGCCCTTGTTTCAGTACGTTTCTGTATCTGGCGGCCTGTGGGGATGAGGTGCCTCCTGTGGGAGAGCACCTGCACTCCTGGGGACTGTCATCCTCTCTCTTCTCCTGGAGTTACTGCTCTTGCCTCCAGTCCGGTCAAATGAGAGTATTATGGTTTCCATCTGGAGCAAACCAGGACCTCAGGAGCTCAGGCAGAGGAATGAAGGTTCCTTGCAGGCAAGCAAGAGGTGCTAGCCCTGCTCCAAGTCCATCCAGCCACACCGGGCTGGCCTGCTGTGATTTCACCCGGTGGGAAACCACCAGGTATCAGGAACCTTCCAGGTCCCCAAGAGGGTCCTTGCTCACATCTGCCTGTGGTAGGAACTCCTTACTCTTAGGGCTCTTTCCTCACCCTGCTGGCCCGAGATGTGAACTGAGCCAGACTTGTGGGCCCACGCACAGCGTCCTGCAGGTGCCAGAAGTGATCACATGGGGCTTATGTTTGGACAGTGTCAAAGTGCCAGGTATCATCAGGGAGGCTATAAAATAAGATGCTTGGTCTACCCTTGCGTGTAAATGAGTTCAAATTCATCCCTCTGAGCTCCTTTATGCTATTCTAAAACTATATAATTTGCTGTCAGCAGGTCCTTGATTTGTTTAGGCTCCACACCAGCATTACGTTGGAAAATTATTTCGGGCTATTCGGTCATCGTCGCTTATCCAGCATGGATCCCAGCTCCTCACCTACGGGACCTGCAGTTGTGCAGGCTGTGCAGCTGGCTGCTTCTGAGCACACGGCCAAATTCACCTAGAGGAAAGGTGTGAGGGTGTGCAGGGGGATTAAATAGAGTCCTGGTCTTGGATTGCTTCCATGCTGTGTGGATTTATGCTGCATGTCCAGCAGAGTGACTCCCAGATGGGTCTGTGGACTGCTCTGTAACGTGGTCCCTCAGCACTCAGATTTACTGCCCTGCACTAGAATAGCCAGCCTCCTAACTGGAGAGAGCATCCTGGGGTTAAAGCCCAAAACAATTACTGGACTGTTATAAAACTCCTTTAAATAGTCCCAGCCAGCCTTGCCTTCATTAGGTGATGGCCAACTAGAGTGTCCCTGCCTTTGCTTTCAGACCCCGCAGTTGATGACCTCAGACCAGGTGAGACAGCAGTGAGATATGGGGGTTTGAACATAATCACCCTGCACTCAGCAGCCATTAGGTCAGCAGGGCTTTACTAACACACTGTGTGTTTACACAGCCTCCAACAGTTCAAAAAGCCAAAGGAGGATCAGAAGTCTATCTTCAAGCCAAAGGGGAAAAAGATTGACACAGGGTTGTAATCATCAGTGTCTGAAAAAAGCCTTCTCGTCTGTTTTTGAGCGTGTTCAAACAAGACGTGACTCTTTGTACAACAGGGGCGCAGAGAAGGTGGGCAAATGCCATTCTTGTGGTTTAATTAAGGACCTCAATGGGGATCTAACAAATGCACTGTGAGTTGTGCCTAGTGGGTCTCCCATGTGTGTCAGGAGACAGGGAAGGAGGGGGGATACCGGGGAGGGTGGAAAGGGTGTGGGATGTGAAGGACGGTGTGTGGCAGCTGTTCACAGCAAATACTATTCTAGCTCATGGCTATGTGTTCCAGCCCTGTTGGAAAATTACATCTAAATAACAGATCACGAAAGAGCAACCCTGACAAGGCCTGTAATTTAGTCCCAAGAGGAAATTCTTCATTCATCAACTGTACAAGAGACTAAATTAGTTCTCTGCTGGACGAGGCTTTGCTGGCAGTTTGCTCTGTGGGTCAGCCCTACCTTAGAGCAGGTCCCTCTGGGGAGTCACTCCTGCCAGGGACAGACCCATTCCCAGCCCAGAGAGTGACGCCACTCTCCAGGCCCAAGGGCTTCGTTCTCCTGTGTGTTTTGGGGCTGTGGGGAGTGACTGGTGCTGTCTGAGGCTGTTGGACAGGAGGGTTGCAGTGAGGGTGAGAGCACTTTGCCCCAAGGTGAGGCATCACCCCAAGGCAGCTCTCCCTTGCCATCAGTGCTCCCTGCGGTGGGCTCTGTGGCTTGGACTGGCAGGAGAAGGAGGGATGCTGTCCTGGCTCTTGCACAGCTCACTCCCTGGTGTCAGCATCTCCCTGTTCTCTTATGCTGTCTGCACAAGGAGAAGGCACCCAAAGGGCCTCCTGGCTGGAACAGCTGGTGCAACACAGACCTCCATGGTCTGTGGGGCTCCATTCCCATAGGTACAGATGTATTTGTTTTGATCATGATGACAGCGAGTTTTTTTAAATGTTGACTCGATTGATTTCCTGTTAATACCTCCCTTGCACACAAAAGCAAGGTGTGCTTAGTTTCTTCCTGCACAGCAATTGCTATTTTTCAGGCGCAGTTTGCAGCTTTCCCATTTCCAGAGGCCTGGTGTGTGGGTGTGGGAGACTAAATCAAAACCACCCCGATCTGTAAGAGGTGTCCTGGGCAGTTAACTTACCTCAGGTGTGCTTTTCTTCTCTTTGTGCTTTGAATTGGGTTCTGCCACTTTCACTCGTGCTAAGAAGTTATCATTCTCAAGGATACATCCTAATTGTATTTGGAACTAATGAAAACACCAGAGGAAGCCAGGAATTCTTCAGAATCGGGCCCAAAAGTTTATTTTTGATAATACTTTCTTCATCATCATCTATAATGTCCAGTGCTTCCATCAGCATCTTCTTTAGCCTATTGATCAATTCCCTTTTTTTCAGAATAATACAAAAAAAACCCTTGCAGATAACTCTGTATTATTTCTGCCAGCCTGGTTTGTTTATGTCTGAAAATATAGAGACTTGTGTCTGCTTAGAAACAAGCTGATGATCTGCATGTCCTTATTCTTATAGAGTCCTGCTTTGATGGTCTTGAGGTATTTGGTCACAGTGATTTTCTATAGCATTTCTGTAACCCATTTCTTCTGGGTTAGTTGTACATGGAGGCATTGCTTTTTTTTTTAAATTTCCTTGATTCCTTTGTCTCAGTTTCACTGAGAGGGTCTTTTGCCTTGGGTTAAGGGATGCAAAATGCCCGTGAGGTGCTCCCCATCCCCTTCCACTCTTTGGAGGAACGCTCCTGTGTCATCTCCACTTACTCACCCTACTTTCAGGTGAAACACACCTACACTTTTCACTCTGCACCGAAACTTCTCTGCTGCTTGTCATTTTGTTGCTCCTCCACACCCTCCTCTGAATCTATTCCTGCTGTTCTGCAGCGATAAGAGTATGTTAGCAAATACAATGAACAGTGTCCCCTTTGGTCCGAGAGGCAAATCAGTATTTAAGGATGTCCTACAGCCTTGTAGGATGTTTTCCTTTAGGAGGAGAAATGGGTGACACAAGCCAGGTACGCACCTTGACACAACCTGTTTGTTCGCAAGGAATGCTCGGGACTGCCCCAGCCCCAAAGCCAAGAGGAGCAAACAGAGGCAAGTCCTGTTGCTGGCAACATTTGGGTCTGTCCTGCCAATCATGTCTGAGCCTTGGGGCTCTGCAGACCATCACCCCCTGGGTCTGCTCCTTCCCCCTCCCAGACCTTGCCAGGCAGTGCCTGCACCCGTCCAGTAGCAGTCGGGGTAACCGCCTCTGCCCAAGGATTTGTCTCGGGATCAGACCTTGTCAGGGAGGGTGGCTCCTTTTGTTTCCAGCTACCTCCCGACATAAATGACTTTCTCCTTTCACACACAAAAAGAGAGACATCTGACACCCGCTGGCTTTGTGCAGAGCTGTTATTTGCTACAGACCAATGACCCGGTTGAAGGCAGCCATTAACTCACTTTAAAGAAACCCCATTACTAGAATATGTTCAGTCTGGTTTTCTGTCACATCCTTCTCCTTCTTAATACTTTATTTACTTCTTTGGCTCGCTGTACCAGGTATGGAGGTTTTTCTTTCAGCTGTTTAAGCTCAGCTCTCCCTGGCCAAAGGCAATGGCAGGGAATATGTGTGTGCCAAATGCAGGTATGAGTAATTTTCCATTGTACTTTGTAGGAGGCATTACCTACGCTTGTCATCAGGGAATTTTGTCTTCCCATTCACCTGCTTGTCCCAGGCTGTTCTGAGTTTCCCTGCAGTCCTCACTGGTGGTGATGATACTAAATCACTGGTTCCCACTGGCAAATTTGCTACCTGGATGCTGACCCATTTTCTGGTGAAAATACACCAGCTTTGCCTGGGAGTCCGTTTCTGGGCAAAAGCCATTTATAGGACTGTCCTCTAGTGCTGAGGCTAAGCCTAGGGCTCTTCAGATGTGTAATGAGTTGTGTAATGGGATCTCCTCTCTGTTCAGATAGTAGAGGAAAGCTGTTTCGGTAGTGTGGTCTGAGGGAACAGAAGTAAAGTGTCTGGGGGCAGGAAGTGTCCAGCTCAGCTCTGCAGGACTCAAAAAAGCCCTGCTGCAGTTTCTCAGCCCATTCCCACCTCTCCCCTGTCTCACGGGGATGTCCTGAGGGTTAACCACCAGAGACACATCATCTTCCTTTTGTACTGAAAGAAAGACTCTTCAGTGTGTCTGCGTGACAGAGCCCTAAACAGAACAAGAGTGACCTATATGGAGCTCTGTGGCAGCACTGAGGGTAAGTTACAGTGTCTGCTTAACCCTGACAGCTGTTTTAGTGCTTGCTAAATGCAAGGCATTATTAGTGCTACCAGCGGAGATGGCAGCAAACCCTCCTGTGCCCTCAAAGTTGCATTGCTTTCGTATTGTCTCATACCTGGCAAATCCAGCTGTGGTACCTTATGCTGCTTCCCTTTATTTTTTTTCCAAACGTGTTGGTTGGACTGTGAAAAATGCAGCGGTTTCAGCTGAAGGTCAGGCAGCCCACAAAGCGCGGGGAGAGCGCTTCTCAAATTCAGTCCCTCACCACATTTATTGCCCTGAACTCACTTTCGCTTTTGCATTGGCCATTCAGGAGTAAATGAATATCCTGTTTCATAAAAGAGCGATCGGGAGCACAGTTTTCACCTCCCTCTCACAGAGTAACAGGGTGCGACAGCATTTTCACAGGGGACTGGAGTGAAATGGTAAAGGCTTGTTTTCTCAGTCGAGAGGGAGGAGCTGAGTCCTGGGATGCTGAGGCTCGTGCTGAAGGTCACATACCTTCTTGTCATGGGGCTGAGACCAGATCTCCTAAGTACTGACCTCTGCTCTCTCCATAAGAGCACTCTTCCTTTCCAGACAGGAGCTGGTGAAAGCTGATCTCACACGTCCAGGTGAAATTGTCACCTAAGCAGCTCCTTGGAAATATGAGTTATTCCTCTTGCTGGGAACAACTGAGGGTAAGACCTGGATTTCATGCTGTTCTTTTGACATTAAAGTAAAAACAAAAACCTTGGGAAACTGTTGAAGCTGCTGACTCATAACCATACCCGTTACATGACTAGCAGCTTTCATCTCAAATTGCTTTACAGTGGGGACCAGAGGTTGTCCTCAGACCCAGGCCTGAAAAGTCAGCAGAGCTTGCTAATGGGAAGAGAAACACCATTAACAGGAGCAGCCCCAGCACTTCCAGAGTGTCTCACCAGTGTGTGCATTGCCAGGGGCTGTAGGAGCAGCAGCAGCAGCTCTTTCTGCCCTCCAGAGCCAGGAGCTGAGCTCTGCGGGGTTACCTCAGTGACTATCTCTGTGCTGGCACGTTATTTTGCGGTATGGCTTCACCTCAGGTTTTCCTCATTTGTGCAAAGAGTGACAGCCTCCTGGAGTGTAATTTACTTTATAAAGGCTGAAAAGTGCCCAGCTGGTGTCAGCTCTGGGCCCTGGCCAAGAGGGAGTTCATGAACCGGCGAGCTCGTAGCTGGCCCCAAAGCCTGTAAAAATGCCGTGCAAAAACTCGGCCCGTGAGCTCCTTCCTCGCAGTGCAAACGCATCTCACCATCAGGCAAGTGAAGTTTCTTTTCCCTGCCTCCTCTTCTTTTCATTCTAGCACACAGCTACACTTTTAACTGATTGCTTAAAAAGGCTTGCACGTCACCCCGAGGTGACATTTCTGGCTCAGACCATCAGCTGGGACTCGTGCACAGCACTTCAGGCGCTGCCATAGGTCTGTATATATTTGGATATCTGTGTCTGGAGGACTGGACTGTCTCATGAGGAGTTCTCCAAAGGGAGGCAGAAGGAGGGGTGCTGCTGAGGAGCTCATAGCCCATGCACACCAGGTGGACCCCAGCACAGTCGTGTTGCTTAAAATGTCGTGGAATAGGCAGTGGTGAAAGTTTGTGATAGTGAAAACTTGGAGAAAGAATATTCTGTCCTTGGACCTGATGATGTGTTCTTTTAAAAATCTCAACCTGTGCAATAGCTGCAAAGGATAAAAGGGTATCTGTGGCCTCCCAGCTTAGACTGGAAGTTTCTCTGGGCAGCACTTAACAGCATTTAAACCTGTGAGAGCTCACTTCAGCTTTTGGTGGTAAAACAGCACATATGTGATTTCCTGAAGGGGATCTGAACAGCTTATGGGGAATCATGTGTGGAGGGACTAGAGGAAGTGCAATGTTCTGCAGAACAGGGATCACCATGCTCTTCTCCCACCCCCTTTTGCCACAGCACTGCAAATCTAGGTAGTAAAAATAATAGTGATGACCGAGGTCATGTTTAGTGTAGAAATGCTTTACAGCGTGTGCTGTGATGGTAAAACCCTCCTGGCCTGAGCACAGCTATGCCAGGAAAGCTGTGCTTTGTATCCACTCACCAGGAAATCTCCTTGCCACCCACACTGGAGCCCAAGAGGCTGCAGAGTGGCCGATGTGCCATGGCCACAGCTCCCTCCCTGCCCAGAGCAG
This sequence comes from Pipra filicauda, assembly GCF_003945595.2. NCBI lineage: Eukaryota > Metazoa > Chordata > Aves > Passeriformes > Pipridae > Pipra > Pipra filicauda. Next base: position 391,763 of record NW_024104953.1, on the reverse strand, counting down.
GTGCTGGTGGAGTTCAGGAGCACAGACCCCTGGGTTGCTCACATCCTGGTCAGTTGAATGATCACTGTGGCAAACAAATCCCCTGGGTAGCTTGCAAAAAAATCTCAAGTAACTCATTCATTTTTTCAAGAGTCGTTACGACACAAATGCTGCCTTTAACCGTGGGGAATAAAGGAGGTAACCATATCTGCTTGCACATGAAAGACATGGACACTGTGGACTTATAATTGCATGCACTCATGTTTAGCACCATTATCTCCTCTCATTTTATCTTTTTTTTCCATGAGAGCTTGCCCCACTGAACCTTTCCACTGCCAAATTTACGTTAGAGCACTTTAGCAAGACAGGAGTTACGTGTCTGTATCTGCAGCCTGGATTGCAGTGACAGCTCTGGATGGATTGTGCTCTCCTACCTGCTTTTGTGATCCTGTATGGAAAAGGGTTATATATATATATATCTCATGCATGGCATGAATCAGCCATGGCTCTTTCTCAGCCAGGTCTTTGTTTTCTTCACACCTGAAGACCAGGGCCAGGCTGTTTGATATGGAGCATCCTGGGGTATTTAGACACTTGTCTCACCTGGATTTCAGGGAAGGAGGAGCCTCTCTGGTTTGGAAGGACTTGCACCATGCCTGCTTGAGAAGGTTTAGGTTCCCCATGAGCATGTGGAGAAGGTGCTATTTGTCAGAGAGCAGGGCTAAGTCAGCTTTATTGCTGATTATCTCAGATTCACTTTTCAGAGGATGGATTACAGCACGAGATAGGGTGGTATTATTACTGCTGGTTGTTAAAACAAGAAGGGAGGAGAGAGAACTGTTGGTCTTTTGGGGAACAAGATAAGTTTGTTCTAGTGATGGCAGTGATCCAAGCAGACTTTCCTAGGCACACTCTTCTCGTACACTTTTCCGTGACCATAAAGCAGAAAGAGCTTTTTACATACAAAAAGGCAAAGGGCAAGGCAAAAGTTTTGCCAGCTGTCGTTTTTCACTTGATTCCCTCATTTTCAACATCATTGTGTAAAGCCTGGCTAGATAAGCCTATAATAAACATGCCAGTGTTTGCATATGTGAAGGCATATATGCACAGGTCATATACTGATCCCAGAGGCTTTGCTAAAATATGGAAGGTTTACCACCAGATTGCTTGCTTTTGGAAGAATGAACTGGTTTACAAACTTGAATCTGCTCCCAATCCCAAAGACTCCATTCCTTGTGTAAAGGGCTAACAGGGAATGGAGTTTGGGTACCAGTGCTGTATGACCTCATAGTTTGGGAATTGGCACAGAGAACAAATGAAACTTTCTCCCTAATCAGGTTAAAAATTGATGTTGAGATAACAGAAGTTTCCAGGTTCTGGCTACTATTTTAAGCCTCTCAAAACCCAAATTCAGTTCTCACATCTGTCCTTGCAGCCCCGTACATCTTGCAGGGTAAATGAAATGAATTTGAGAACAAATTTGGCCTCACTTCAAATGAATTCTTTTAACCTAACTTAGTGGTGAAGCCCAAGATAAGAAGGATAAAAACTTGGATATTTTTTGAATTTGAGTCCTTTTCAATTACTGTTCTTTTGCTCATTATCATTGATGAGATTATTAGTGCAATTTGGGGGGGGGGGAACCTGACTGTGAAGTTTGAGATTGTGTTCCTTGCTTTGCAGTGCCTGCAGAGAACTGGGTTGTGTGGCACAGCCAGGGATGCAGTTGGCCAAGAGCCACCTCTGACAGCAGCCAAGAGAAACCATTTTTGGGGAGGTAAGTGTGCAATAGGCAGATAAAAGCCAACCCATCCCCAAAGCAGTAAAATGTAGATTTTATGCCCTGAAGATTCGAAGGTTTTATGCATTCAGAAGCTTTTGTTTACTCACCTTTTGTAGCTATTATATTTCTGTAATGTTACCCTTTGTATCTGTTGTGTTTATTATTTTCCTGTAGGTAGAAGGGTTTTTTAATTCTTTTCACTGCATTCAGGATGACAATGTAATCTTGGGGTGAAGAGTGGCACCATCCAGATTTCTGTTCTGTGGAAAGGTATTCCTTTCAGGTTGAAAGCTCATCGTTCATGCTATACAAAAAAAAAAGGGGGGGGGGATAAATGGTTGTTTCAGCCTGTTTTCCTGGCACCGCTCCTCATTTTGTGTGCTTATATTATCTCCTCTTACTCATCTTGTCATTCACATTGTCTCTACCTAGAAAGTTACGGACATGTGACATTGCTGGTGTATGAAAAGCTGTGCAGTCCTCTCAGAGTAGATGCAGGACGAGTTCCAGGATCTCTTTTTTTTTTCCTTCACCTGAAACGGGTTATGCCAATGTAAAGCAATTAAATATTTTTAGGAGTTAAGCTTTAAAGTGTGAGTCAGTTTAGGAGAAACTGTACCAAATCTCTTTGAATTTTCTTGATGTTATCTTTATAAGTCAGAGGATTAGGAAGCCTCCTGCTAACCAACAGAAGCAGGAATATCTATTCCTGCAGGACAGTGCTGTCATTTAGGCTGCAAAAGAGAGATAGATAGACCTGAATCTCAGACTAAGCTTGTGAAAATATAAACTATATAAATGAACTTGAGTTAATTTGTTGGATTTAGAAACTTATTGTTTCTAGCAGAACTGCGAGCCCGAGCGCAAACTAAAGTTAGATTTAATAGTAGCCATAAACAACATATGTGCACTTATGGGTTGCACTTATATGTGTGCCTCAAAACTGAGGTTCTGAAAGTTTTTTGGAGACTTCCCACCTAGAGAAAGCAGCAGAACAAATCTAAAAGGTGCATGAAAGCAGCAATCGTTAATAAGCACCGTGAACACGCCGATTCACGAGCTCTGCAGTGTCCACAGCTCCGAGGATTATGAACCTTATCTTTGCGTGAGATAATGGTTGGGACCAAAAAGGGGAGGTGGAGGGGAATTTGACCACCCACAGAACAAATACCATTATCAAAGTGCAGCTTATGCCCCAAAGCGAACTTACTGGCTGGAGTGACATTTCTGCTTGGCATTTTGTCTGCTTTGCAAGGTGAGGATGGGGAGGAGGAGGGGAAGGAGAGAGGGAGGGAGAGGGAGAAAAATAGCCCAGCTGACATTTCAAGCAAGTAAATAACTCAGCGGGGAGCCAGCCTGCGTGGTGTTTCCACTCCTAACATGTAATTCCCATTCCATGAGCGCAGGGCGCCATCCCTGTCCCCATCCCCATCCCCAGGGTGGGCTGGGAAGGCAGAGCCGGAAATCGGGGATCAGCCCTGTCAGCTCCTATCTCATCAATAGCAAGGAAGTGCAAGAACAGGGATTTCATTCCCGCTGGAGGTGCCGTTGGTTCCTGTGGCCTCAGCACGTGAAATCAGCTCAGTGGAGGGAAAAAGGCAACAGGTCCTTGTGCTGCAAAAGGCTGGGATTCCATCACCCATGACTGCTGCTTCTTGCAAAAGCAGAGAAGTGCTGGCTGCTCCAGGGGGAAAAGAAATGAACACTTCAGTCTCTCTTGGAGGTCCTGTAGGATTATGAGAGCAGTTGGTTTCCCTGTGCATGTTCAAAAGGAGCGTCTGCTTGTTTGTACCAGCTTAGGAATCTGCCTCTATCTTCCAAGCATCTCTTGAGAGGATACCGGCTCTCATGAGGCAAAACATTTGAGTGGTGATCAGTTCCCCATAACAGCGCAAAAGATGGAGATAAAACAAGGCATGGACCCTCAGGGCACTGCACAGAGCATCTTGCTTCTGCCTCAGAGGTGGATATCTGGGCACAGCTCAGTCAGCTCCCAAGTTCACTGGACATGGGGTTTTTTCCTGCCTTGACTCCCATGCAGCTGCGAAAAACCAGTAGCAAACATATGCCAGTAGAAAACACAGTATCATTCTCCTGTGCTGACAGATAAGAAGGAAAATGAGGCTTAAGCTCTCAAAACACCATCAAACCAAATGTGAGATCGGGGTTATGCACTAGATTACTTGGAGGTGTGTTTTGTCTTAAATATTTGGGTATTAATTGCTGTCTGAGCAGCAATTAGGCTCAGCACAGGTGAATGTGAGGATATTCTGCAGGAACTGTGCCCTGTGGCAGTACAGCAGTGGTGCCACTCACACCAGTTCTGCTAAGACAGTGCCCTGTCTGCTGCAGCTTCACGGGAGGAGTGGTGGTGATGCCACACTGAAGAAAGGAAAACATTAATATATCAGTCCAAAAAGGAAAATAGCTGTTTTGTGTGCTCAGTGCCACACCTGGCTTCTGCCTCCCATTCCTCTGTGCCACCTGTGAACACGGAGGTGTTTCCCACTCCCTTATTACACATTTCGATAACATGTGAATATGAAGTCAAACCGAAATTCCTAGTGCCTCTCATTGCCTCTGCACTGCAAAGCTCTGCCATCACTCAGTTGCTTGCACTGTTCTGTTCATGTTAAAGGGCTGCTCCAGTATTTTCATGGGATGGAATTCCATTCTTTACTTTCACGGGTTTGTCTGTACTATGGCGATGACACTCAGCTCATGGATTTGGGCCTCGATGACTAATATTACTTCAAACCAAAACATAGTCCATATCCCAGAGGTCTTCCAGTATACCATGGCATTCCTGGTGCTCTGTGAAATGTCATGGGAATGTCACTCAGCAGTGGGGCTCACTGAAGTTCTCTTTGGGGAAGTTACTGCAAACGGAGTCCCCTCTGTGGATTCATTCAGTCATCATGATTCATTCTTTACTTGAGTAAATGTTGTGATATTCAAAGGTCAGGAATCATCTTTCCCATCTTGTTTAAAGTCCTGTTCTGTGACAGTTTTAGAGCTGCTCTAACTAACCTTTAATGGAAAATAAGTTTAAATGTTGGTAGTTTTCAGTGTTTGTTTTCTCTTCCTATGAAGCAAAAATGTGCTTATAAAATACTTTCAAGCTTTGCTAAACATTTCATACCATTCTAGTTGTTTTCCATTCATTCTTTCACACATTATGTTTGTTGTCCAGAGTAATGTTGGAATTGTTTTCCACTGGGAATATATTGACCCGCATGACTTTGAGAGAAGTAAAGATCACTCTTCATCTCAGTGAAAAAACCTTACTTTTCTCAAATAAAACAACAAACACCACTAGTGTGTGGAAATACCAGAGAAAGGAGCATACCAACCAAGGTAGAAAATGTTTTTGATGAGGAAATAAGAATAATCATTAAAAATCTGCTGAAGAAGGTAGCACCAAAAAGACTGTATCCTCCTGCTAATTTTTTTAAAAACATTATTGAATGAGTTCTCACTTGGGAGAAATAAACTTCATTTGTTACATATGGTAGATATTTTACAGCCTCCGCCATCCCAGTAGCTGCAAGTGTATTATAGCTTAAGAAAAAACATACTTTCACTGGTCAGCTTTCAAATTAATCTTGACTGAGAGGAAATTGGGCTTGTTGCATTTCTGCAATTCTTCCCCCTCGAAAGGCAGCAAGGAGGATATAAGGAAACTTTCTTTGTCTCTCTAATCAAACATCTTGTGACCAAACAAGAGAGGGGCAGGAGTGGAAATACCCAGCCCAGTTGGGTAATGGCTGATAATCACAAAGCCGATCACATCTGCAGGAATTTGAATGGCTGGGGCTCTCTGACACAGAGATCCCTAGCGGTTTCCCAGGTGGTTTCCCAGGAAAGGTGGATGAGTTTGGGTGTGTTTGCAGCCTGTGGTGTTGCAAAGGGCCACTTGGCTCTCCAGAGTGGTGGGACAGTGGAAAGGGTTGGAGATTCATGCCTTGCAGCCAGCGGTGACCAGGGACCAGATAAAGAGGGAAACAGTAGTGTCTGCTACATGGAGAGGCAAATAAGTGAGAATGTCTTAAGGAACTCCTTAGGAGAGTCCCTCACTGAAGAAATGACTGAGGATGTTTGACCAAGCAAAATAATTCATAGTCTTCTCCAAACAATTTAGATCTTCAGGCTGGGGACGTTATGTTCACCTAAGGTGGGAGTAACTCTGGAGGAGTTATGTACAGACATTCTGTAAATAAACACCGAAAATTACTCTAGATCTGTATCTTCCTTTTCATATGCTTCTTCTCCTTTTCCATAACTCTGTAACAGTCCCATTAGGAGGGATCCCAGCTGTCCAAAACAATTCTGCAGTGCCCTTAAACATCTTTGGGAATCCCAAAGTAGAACTGCTAAACCGCACAGAGCTGAAAGCCCTAAATATTCTTATTTTGGACATTTAATTAAGAAATTAGGACAGGGTGCTCTTGGTGAGTTCTTCAGGCCCTGCCGATGCCATTCCCAGCATGGGAGTGACACAAATGTCCCCATGCTGCTGTTTTCAGCAGTCAGCTGACCTGAGAAAGACAGATGTGATGATTTTTAGGAGCAGTTTTCTACAGGGGCTTTTTGTCCCGGGTGTTTTGCTCAGTCCCCAGAGATCAGACATTTACAGTTCCCCTTTCCTCTCCTCCCTCCTTCTCATCCTCATGCAGAGGCTCACCAGGGCAGGTCAGTGACTTGTCAGCTGTGTCGTGTCGGATGAGAAGGTGAATCTTAGGAAGGCCAACAACAACCCCTTCCCCATCACTTCGGAGCATTTCTGACGAGCCTGTGGCACTGGATGAGATCGCACTGATCCGAGTGAGGGAAGGAAAGCCATTGTCCTTTCTGGAGTAGTGTTATAGCGGCCATAGGGAAACAGGTCTAATCTGCATAAATTGGTGTGGTTGTTAGTAAATCCCTCTCACTGTGCTAGCCTGTTAAATATCCAGCACTGAAATAACAGTGCTTGGTGTTAGTCAGGATGAGAAAATACCAAAAGTAGGAGAAAATACCAATAGTAAGGGGGTTTTTTTGTTGTTTTCCAGCATAAATGGTTTTCATCGCACAATTGACTCAGAGTCACTTCATGGATTCCTTTATCTGCAGAATTCCTTTAAAGTTTAACAGTGCAGAACTAATTTTGATGACTCAGTAGCACGAAAATTGTTATTTTAAGTGCCGAAAAGGTATTTTCCCTGTGGATTTTCTAGCGCTGAGGCAACGTTCTGAATGTTTTGACTGCTACTTTGTCTGACAATGTAAACAGACAGGAATAATTTAATGATTAACTCGTTATCCTTGATGCATTCCTTGATGTCTCATCTTGTTATTAACAGTTTGCCCATGTTTTGAAATGTATATAATAAGAAGCAGAGCTAATTTTGCTCTGGAATGTTCTTTAACACCATTCCACAACTTTTTCCACCCACTGGCTGAGCTTGGTCAGCGAAGACTCTCTGTATTAACATCCCAGCAGCTCGCTCTGGCACTTTCAGCTGTGTAAAATTAAACCCACTAATAAGAAACTGCTCATCAAAGAACTTGAATATGTGCATAAGCCCATCCTTATTCAGCCTCCTTCTATTTGAGCCTAAGCTTAACTTTACTCCGTACTTGCAAATCTTGCTTAAAGCAGCCAGACTCTGTTTGCTGGTTGGGTCTTTGAAATACTTCCTGGCACCACATCCTGCTTCTGTCACCTTTAATAATTACCTGTCTATCATTGCCACTTCCTCACACATTCCTCCTCGAAAAGCCTTTTGCAGAAGGCTGATATGAGATCTTGGAAAAATCCCATTTGTCTTTGAGCACGAGCACCGCCTTGTTTTCCGTACAAACAGGAATGTCGAAAAATAACAGAACGCTTTCGCCGTCGGGGAGAATTCTGAATGCATTTTCACCCAAACTTTCAGTGTGATAATATCATGTGCTGTTATTTTTCTGTTCACGTGTCACATTTATGAGATGATGTGTGTGCTGCCCGTGAAGCACCGGGCCCACTTTAAATAACATTAATTCATCACGTTACCATCCAAACAGCGGCACTGACAGAGCCTGTGCTGCGAGTGACCCCAAAGAGCAGGAAAATCCTAAGAATCTCTTTTCCCAGTCCTTGGAAAAACATTTTAAAAATGCATCCTCTGCTGGTATAGTATGAACCTGAAAGCAATCAGCGTGTGAAAAATGGAAACTCTGGCATTAAAACGAGCGGTAAAATAATCATCAAAGCCCTTACACACCTCTCCATTCCCAGATGGTGGTGGCATCAGCAGTTCCTGCAGGTGCTGCCTGATCCCCCAGTGCGGAATTGCCCTGGTCCTGATGTCTCCTCACTCACTCCCTGTGAATTCAGACTGGTGAAACAAATAACAGCACCACAGTTATTGGCACATTTCCCCCAGAAGCCACTGATAAAAACCCGCTTCCCCTGATGTTTCCATTCTATACCAACCAACCTCGCAGCTCTTACAGTAAGTCAGGCAAGTGAAATGAAAAAAAAATGACCCAGCTTGATTCAGTTCCTATCTGGCAACTGCCAGGCAATGGCCAAATGAAAATATTAAAAGGGTAGAAAGATAAACACCACTGAGTAGTTGAGAATGTGCAGCATCTTCTCTCCAACCACCTTGTGATATCAGTATCCACTGCCAGTGCAACAACTGCTCTTACTCTGTGGTAGTTTTACTTAGCCCTGCTCTTATGCTGTTAGGATTTCCCCTTTACTTTGATTTTTTAATAACTCAGGCTGGTAGAAATGTGTCTTTTAAACATCTGCTTAAGGGAGAAGAATAGGCACTGTAGTTCTTCCCTGGGTGCAGACAGTAACACTGCACCTGGTGAGTGGGGTGGGGGTCTGACAGAGGGAAACCAGGCTGCCCAGGGAGGATGCAGAATTCATTGGTTTTTATTTCCTCTTGCCTACATTATGGAAAACTCAATATAAAAGAGAAAACTACACAGGCAGTAAGCACCAGCCCCTCCATCCACAGGTTATCATTGAAACAAATGCACGAATACACATGTGCATCTGTTTATTTTTGCAAAGTTTGCCCAAACACCCTTGATTGGGAAGCAGGAGTCTCATGTTCCAAAAGTGCTTTTCCACAACAGATTCCAACATCTGCTGCAGAAACATGGAATCACCAAAGCTGTCTTAAGATGAAAAGTGAAGTCTCGGCTACCTTTTGGCAAGAGACCATCAGGGACCTGGTGTCTTTTAAAGGGTTTTAAAGGCCCTTCAGCTTGGTGGGAACTTTGAAGGAATGTGAACTGTGCAGGAACTGTGGAAAACCGCATTTGGTGCCTCTCCTTTGCTTGCACCCCTGGGTCCAAGGAGTACCTCATCCCTCTTGCCTGGCTTGGGCAGGCCCCTGCTCTGCCTGGGAGAGGAGCAGAGGTGCCAAATGGGACCCGGTGCCAGATCAACTCGGGCTGAACCGCTCCTCTCTCCGCAGGTGGGAAGAGGCCTGTCACAGACAAAGCCAGCTGAAAATGCATCTGGGGTAGCCGAGTGTTTGTGCTGCATGAGCTTCTGGCACAGCCTCCACTGTATTTATCCTTCCACCCACCTCCCTTCCCCAGAATGGGGATGTGTGCACTCGCTGATCTTATCTCCGCCACACTTTGATCCAGCTGGGATGTTAGGCCCTTTGGGAATTCCCCGCGTTTGATAATTCCTGATAGTTACTTTTAAGAAAATACCAGCTGAAGGATGGGGAGGGATTCTTCAAATTCCACCGAGGGAATGGTGGAATTTATCGGGCGTCCTGAGCCAGATTTCCTTGGAAAGAACACATTTATTTTTGAAGTGTCACATTTTCATTGTATTCAGCAAGCAGTATCACTTGAGGCCGGAGAAACCCAGTGGAACAGGACATTACTGGCGTTTTTAATAAGCACGGGAGCTGGCCCTGATAAAAACATTATGAGACATATCTAAACTATGACTAGCTAAGGACCGGGTTTATCCTGAGTGGTAATTCATTACCCCTTTATGTTTAGCTTTCGAAACACCACCTCCAGAGAAACTTGACCCCAAGGAAATCTATTTCAGGAATGTGTGTGGCCCCCATCCCACAGCAGGCTGTGACTGTCTTACCACCTTTATTGGTTTTTTCTCACCACCCTCGTGCGAGGTTGGGCCCAGCCATTACCCCGACTTTACCAGGAGCAAATTGAAAAATATTCACGTGTCTCGCGCTCATTAATATCCAAATTTTGGCAGTTAAGTGACTTTCCCATCGCTGAGGAGGAAGTTTCTGGCAGAGCAGGGTACCCCGTGCTCTCTGTGCCTGCCTGAACCCAGGAGTAATTTTGCACTCGCAGGGTGTGGCTTCTCACCCCCCAGTAGTAGCCAGGTTACAGGGCTGTCAGAAGGTGTGTGTGTGTGTGTTTGTTTTTCCATGGGTAACATCAGGAGAAAATATCCATCATCTCCCGAGACCAGAGGCATTCCTGAGTGAAAGTGTGGGCGGCTGCAGTGTCCCGCTGTGGATCTGGGGAGGTGTTTGCTGCGGGTTGTGCCGAGCCTGTGTCCAGCCGGGCCCGTGGCAGGTTGGGGCTTGTGCATGTGGAGTGTCTTGCTGTGGCTTTGTCTGGCTCTTTGTGGGGGAAAAAAGGGGGAAAAAAATCAGCTGTGTGGCTGCTTGTAGCTGGTGTGTTGACTTCAGAAGATCTGAGAGGGTTGTGAGGAAATCTGTCCTGACCTCCCAAGGTACACAGGGCTCTCTGCCCTGTAATTCCTGGGGGAAATCTCTGCGGGAAGGGGGTTGGTGTGTCCCCACCTGCCTTCATGCTCCTGGCTGCTTGGTGGACTTTTCCTGTACCCTGGAATGTGGGAGCTGGGCCACGAGGGTAGGAAAACTTGATTTATTCTGATAAAGACAGTGTGCTATGAGGAAATAAGAAAATTGGAAGAATTGATTAACTATCACACACAAGGGGAAAAAATTAAAAACAAAAAAATACTGTGAATTTCAAAGGGCTCTTTTTTATGTCTTTCTTACCTTTGCTACTGTAGGGCAGCATGTTCAGGAGAATTTAGTGCTGCTCTAAAGATTCCCTGAGAGTCAGTGGTTTTTTTTAGAAGAGAACTACATTCAAGCTATTGCAAACATTTATTTCTTTATACGTGGCAAGCAAAACAGGAGTGAGAGACCCACCAGAGGGAAAAGAGAGCAGATGTTGGTAAAAAGTGGGATGGAGGGATAGGTATGCACAAGTCACTTGGTGGTCACAGCCAGACCAGATGGCAGTAACTGGAATCTTTGGTACTTTGGTTATATTCACCATCAGCTCCTGCCTCATCTAGGGAATATATCTGAGAAACTCCTTTTTCCCACCGGGGACCAAAACCCATAGTGCTGTTCATTAGTGAGGAGAACACAGAGCTGTTCCCCTTTGTGTCCGTCTGTTCCCACGCCATTTCAGCAGTACCTGTTTATAATTGCTTGAGAAATGTTTTATGGGCATCTGCATCGGGTGAAACATCTTTATTGTGGGAGACATTTGTGAGGAGACTTCATAGGCTGCTGATCTCAGGCCCTGCTTTAAAGCCCACTGGAGTCCATGGGAGGGATGCGTCTTTCCCGTGACTCCAACAGCCTTTGATCGTGGCCACTAGGAGAAAATGCTGTCCAGCACCCTGGAGTCTGCTCCTCCAAGGTGTGTTTTGTGTGTGTGCAGGGCCAGACATTGCCAGGCAACCACCAAGTGTGGTGAGTGCTCCGTGGTTCACCCAGGAGCAGCCACGTCCAGTGCACGACGTGTGAGGTGGGCACGAGAGGTTGAACCCACACACTCTGAATGCTGTAGTCTTGGAGTAGCCCCTTCCAAATGTGTGTGAGGCACTTGACAGCCCTGGAGCTCTTTGGGTGGGCCACAAGACACGGAGCACCTTGGACTTGCACCTCTGCCCTTCCTGTAGGGCTGCAGTGGTGCTGTGGGTGAGTTGGAGGAGTAGCTCGTCTTCGGGATCGTGACCTGGATGTGGGAGAGTGTATGAGCCACTGCATGATTTTCCGCTGTCTTGGAGACAAGTGAAGCTTTCAGGATATTCCCGGAAAAGCTAAGGCACAGCTCGGAGCTGGGTGTGCCACTCACCTGGTGTGGATCACTGAGGACCTGCTGGTAAGGACATCATCCATCTCAAACACGCCAGCTTTTTTATTTTGTTTGCAAATACCGCAAAAGTCCTTTCCCCGACTGGAATTACTCATGCTGAGAAAATGCGTGATGTCCCAAGGACTGACTAATTTGGCATCCAGAGCTTCTGGCCCGGTATCTCTCCTGCCAGGACTTTTATATTATCGGTTCCATTCATTCCCACCGCGGGCTGATGGGGTGCGATAAAGCAGATGGCCAAAGTCCCAGACAAAGGTCGGGCAGGACAATTAATGACAAGCCGACAGCCCCACAAAGGGATAATGCTGGCTCTGGAGGGCTGCTGACAATAACATAAAGCCTCTCCCCTCACAATGGGGAGATAAGATACAGTGCTGTAATAGGAAAGCAATCATCACAAAATGCCATCAATTATATAAAAGCTGCACCGGCTGGGTCTGGCTCACTGGGGCTCGGCTGATTCCTCGACATACCTGCGCCGCGCTCCCTGCGCGGCTTCTCACGGCTGCCTGGGCTCTGGAGAGGCTGAGGCTCCCTTACCCCCGTCCTTTCATCGGTTTTTGGCTCGTGAAATTACACTGAATAATATGCTTATTCAGGTTTTTATATCTGTGCACCTATTTTATTACCTTTTATAATGCATACAGGGTCGGATCAGCTTGCAGCAGAACAAAGCTAATTACACCTTTCATTACCTAAATATAGCATAATGACAGAGTGTCATTCAAGTGTGGCATTGAGCTGAGAAACCTCATGGCAGGCCAGGACAATGACAGAGGTTATTCAGCTGCACCTGAATTGCTGCTGGTGCAGCGAGAGTGGGGCAGGGTTAATAGACAGGTCACTCCATAAATTACAGTATCGGATGGAAACACTGCTCCCATCAGCCACTGTATCTTCCAGAGTCAGGAACCTCCAGAGCTGGGGTTAACCTCTTGCCTTCCTCTTGTTAGATATATTTATATATGTGCGTGTCAGTGATTGTAACACCTGAGAACAAAATGACCCGTTTCTGTGCTCTGTAAGAAGCGCAGCAGTGTCACATCACACACCGAACCCTTCACACTTTGGATCACGTCTTGTAGGTGAGGCAGGATGTTTGGTGGCCATTTCTAGCGTGGTTGGTAGCCACTTCTAGCGTCTGCTCCCAGTCTGTTATGACATTCTTGAAACTTTAATTAAAAGCTCATACTCCTGGCATTCAGCATGGCGGGAAATTCTGCTACTGAAATCCCTGCTGCCACCCGAATTTTGTCCCCAGTGACGTGTCACAGTCTCCCTCTGACTTTGGCTGGAGACCACCTCTTTTAGATCTCCACTATCCCCTAATGTATCATGCAAACAGAGAGGTGATTTGCTTTTAATTTATTTCTTTACACATCTTCTAATAAGAGGCTTCCTTGGTTTTTAATAAAGGGGTGGTGAGGGCAAAGGCTGGTAAAAACAGAGTTCATAAAAATTATTATCAGAAACTATTTCATTTTTGCCAAAGCAAGCAAATCACAGAAAGTTTCTACTTTCCTTGGAGTGTTTCTGTTTTTCATCAAAACCAGAAAATGAGGCATTTTAATTTGCAGATTTGTTCAGGAGTTGAACAATATTCATTCCAGTTTTCTTAGGTTCTTGCTGAGTATTTGTGCTGCGGTTAATGGGGGTGGGTTTTTCCCTTATCTTTTTGGCTGAAGAAAAAATATTTCTATCACAAGTCATCCTTTCCCTCCCTAGTTTCTTCCTAAAAGGTGAAAGGCATTGCGGGGCTGCAATTCCTCTGTAGCAGCACTGCCTACATGAAAAATTGTTCGGGCCACAAACCTGCAACCGGAGACAAATGAGGTTGTCTTACACCCTGGAAGAATTTCCAGCTACTATGAAGAGAGACACAAACTCCAGTGCTTCGAGGGCTCAGGCTGATACTGGTTTCATTTCTGAGTGCAGCAAAAATGTAATCTACTCTCTTTTGACAGTTTTTTGACAGGTTTGTGAGTCTCTGGTTTTCTTTACACTGGTTGTAACATTAGTGTTGAAGTCATCAGTTCCCTGTTCCTGTATTTATTTCTAATGTACTAACACTTCTCCTTACCAGGAGTTTTAGGGGTTGAGGATACCTGAGTCAAAGGAGAGCTTGACATGCTAAAATAGATGCTCTTCATCCACCTCCTCCCTTCTCAAAGATGCTGATGAGGTGCTTAAAGAGTCCCAAATACAGATGGAACTTTTTAGAAATGTCATCAATTCTTTGGTCCATGATACCCTTCAAAAAGCTGGAAGATAAAGTTTTGGGTGGCCACAAGACTAAGCAATACATGAAAATAATTGATACTGATGTTATGCCCACCTTTAGTGTCTATCAGAACAGACCTGTGACCATGGCTTACACGGAGATTTTGCCTCTTGTGCAAGTTCCATCTTTTTAGTTGTCCTTGGCAGTTCTTTGTTCTTCCTTCTCTCCACATTCCTCCATGTTACTCCAATTTCCTTCAAACTGCCTCTTTGCTTAGAGCTGGACACAAAGCAGCCCTGAGACCAGTGCAAAGACCCTCAGCTCTGTGATGGGAGCACCAGGATCACAGCTGGAAGCAAATGAAATGTAATTTGCAGAAAACTGAAATCCAAGGTCTGGAGGAGCTGGGTGCTTTGGGCAAGGTGGCAGGGAAAGTATCTGATTAAAGGGATTAAAACTGAACACAGTTTTCCAGAGCTGTGGATTAGCACCCCAGCAGCTGCTCACATGTGCAGGAGGTGCCAGGGTGTATCTCTGACCTGATCCAGCTCAAAGTGTTGCACAAGTCTGTCTGCTGCCAGCCAAGTCCACATCTGGATACAGCTCTTCCCTGTCCACAACACTGTGGCCTCCACCCTCCCCGAGCCCTTTGTGAGGCCCTGGGGAGGATCCAGCTTTACCAAAGTGGAGGTTTGTCCCCTTTGGTGACTACTCGCTAAAAACCAGCATTGTTTCTCATTCATTCACCTCTGTGCTTCCCGAGGGCAGCAAAGAAAAGCCTTGTGCACATCCTTACATGTGAACTCTGCAAGAACATCAGAGGCACCCTGGTGTCGTTGGTTACTGGGCACTTGGGCATTTTTATTCTGGAATAGCAAACGAAGAGGTTCCCGCTCACCCCTGCTGCACGTCTGTGAAGCTCAGCGGGGGTGAGTCCCATGCCCTGGCACCCTCCATCCAGGCTCCTTGGGCGGGGATGCTGCTCCCTTTGGGTCCCCTCTGGCACCCAGCAAAGGCAGCACCGGGAATCCCACCGGCTCTCACCCTCCCCTGCTCCAGAGGCCACTGGTCTCCATTTCAAACCATGGCCGACTCTGCAGTGGCCCTCGTGAAAGCCTGGCTGGATCAGGGCACACTGGTGGGTTTGGCAGCTTTGCACAGTCACTCTGGGCTTTAAATCAGCCAGGGAAATCCCAGCGGTTCTGAAAACACACATATGCTCCTTTCCTCCCCCTTCCTTTCCTCTTTTTCTGCTCTCCTTGGTCTGCAAAACCCTCCCAGCCTCCTTTTTTCATTTCCCTTTCTGCTGTCGCCTTTATCTCTCCCCACTGTTGTCGTTACATCCTCTGGTGATAACAGGAGTGACCCCGTGGGGTGACCCTGGGAGATTATTACATTAGCTGTAAATTTTGAGCCCGGGCCAGCCAATACAGTAGGGATTGCAACTCCCATCCTTTAAGTGCAGGAGGATTAACGCTGGGGAACATAAGTCCCTTAAACCACTCCACAGACACCAGCCACCATTCCTGTCTCTGCATATCTTTGTATTCCTGCCTTTAAGACCAGTTGGGGAATAGAGCTTTGCTATTCCTGTTGAGGTGGTGAAGGGGAGGAAAAAGACAGCATTCATGACAGTCGGGGCAGAACTGCATTAAATAAAACCTCTATCTTTCATTCTTAAGCTCAGCTCCGGGTCCTTGATGAAGACAGATTTTTCAATTAGACAGGCAGTGTTTGTTCTAATATTTTATACATGAACCGCTCAGCTGACATCTTATCCAGATTTATGAAGGAAATTGAATACAAATGGGAGGTTTAATATAAATTTATTATTCAAATCTATCACGTACTTCCGCAAATAAAAATTATGGTTGCCTCAAAGAACACATTTTTTCGAAAAGGAAGAAAGGAGTTGATAAAGTTTCTTTCCACCCGGTGAATAACAATATTGTACGTTAAGAAAGATCTGTCATAATGTAAATTATGACACACATGGAATACATTTCCCACTGAAGACAATATTTCTTTCTTATACAAATGTTGCTCTCCTTCGTTGAACTGAAAGGAAGTTCAGGAGGGTTGGCAAAACAAAGTTGCCCATTTTTAACACTGTACAGAAAAAAGTGTGTTCTGCTGCCAGTTACCCTTAACTGAGAGTGACTGCAGCTTCTGGGACACGCAGCCAAGGGTCGTGGGGGTACAACTGCTCCCCAAAGGAACAGGAATGTCAAGCGACATTCACACTCCAGCTGTTTAAAGAAAAGGATGAAGAGAATTTAAGGGAATAAAAGGCCCTGCGACATCCATTTTAGCCACGGGGAAATTACTGCAATTAGTGCTAGGCCAGTTATAGCTATACTTTTCAGAGGGCATACCTAATTTAGGAAGGGATTAATACCCCGTGATTTTCATCTCCAGTCAGAATGAGAAGGAAATATAGAAAAACTAATTTTTTTGATCAGAACGAAATATTAAAGCGAAAGATATGTATATTTTGGTTTCTGTAAACCAGACTTTATCTTCCTTGTTCAACTGTGGCATTGCCATGCTTTAGCTGCAATTCCAGCCTCCTATATTTCATTTAAGCTTTTCCTCTTTTCCATCTTTTTTTTTTTTTGACTGGAAAACGGTATGAGATGTGAAAGGTGATCAAAACCATCATAACACTTCCAACATCTCTGCATTTTTCGGTGGTAAAAAGAAAAAGAGGGGAGAGCATGAAAGGGTAGAGATTTTAGGTCAAGGTGAGTGTTTTCTCTTTGCTGTTTTACCTGTGTCCCCATCGGTACCACCACAGGGGGAAAGCCCATCCCAAGTTCCTGAGCTGCATGTTTGGGTATTCCCTGCTCAGTGCTGCTAAGACAGAAGGCCACCTCTCCTGACTGGGCCAGGGGAGATTTCCAGAAGGCACCTGGGAACCTTCTCAGGACTGAGTCTCTGAGCTTTTTATGCCAGTTCATTTCAGGATTCAAATCTCCAGACGCAGCTGGAGTAAACACTCAAAGCTCTGTGATGATCTGAGTGCCAACTCCTACTGAGGGCAACAAAAGTGTTGTTTGAGCAACTTTTAAAAATTATATTTACCTTCAGTTTACAATTGTAGTTGGTCAAACACCTTTAAAAACACCACCTGAAATTCTGGGCAGCACAGTGCTGAGCTGTGCTCAAATACCTATAAACCTCAGAGTGCGCCCAACTTAGAAGCACAGGACTATTCCCAGGGCAGGTCTGGTGGCTTTGAATTAATTTCTACTGACTATGCCACATTTTGTCATGTATTTTTTGGTACAGGAACCACTTGTAATGTCAGTTGCACCCATAAATCAGAGCAGGCTGTTGCTAAATCAATAGGCCGAGGTGTGACATGCAATGTGTGGCTGCAAAGCCGGGCCTTCTGCCCTGAGATAACAGTGTAGGAACAGCAGTGAGAGGATTAGGGATCTCTCAGCTGTTTGCTGTCACTCTGAGATGTGCTGTAAGGCAAGGCAGGGAAACAGAAAAAGAAAAGACAGGAAAGTTGACATGTGTATTGCAGGGTCTTATAGATGAGTCTTGTAGATGCCCAGTTGTTCTTGCTTATGCCATTGCATGGCCTTGAGGTTAAAGGCTTTGCTGAGACAATCGAGAACCTCTGTTTGGCTCTCTGTGAACCTGTGAAGGAGGAGAATACCCTGGGAAGGAAAAGGTTTGTGACACAGCACCTGAGGTATCCATCCTGCAGGTGGGGTTCCTAGCTTCTCATCCCAACTCCCAAGTTATTTCGCTTGGGTTTGGTTTGGTTTTGTTTTATGGCAAGATTGTTTGTTGTAAAATACATGAACAGTCCTGGGAGAGCTCCCCACACGCAGCTGAGAGCTCTGACCACGGGACAGTTGTGCAAAGGGCAGGGCATTCCCACCCATGTCTGTCTGCAGCTGGGAAACAACAATCCATAAACAATGACCCTCCTGAGAGGGCTGTGGGCCTGCAGCAGATGGAGGCACCTCCCTGGCTGCTCTGACTCAGGCGCCTTTGGGACATCAGTGGGGTGGCAGTTCACACACATCTCTGTGGAACAGCACCACAAACTTGCTGAGGTGGGAAGGACCTCTGGAGATCATCCTGTCTACCCCCTGCTCTGAGCAGGGACAGTTAGAGCTGGTTTCCCAGGGCCATGTCCAGTCAGGATTTGAATACCTGCCTGGATGGAGATGAAACAACCTCTCCGTGCAACCTGCTGCAGTGTCCGGTCACCCTCTGTGTTCCTGCTCACCTGTCCCTGCTCACACTGAGTGTCTGTTTCCTTTCTGTGTCTCAGTTTTGTCGGGAGGTCCATGTTCTTGTTTTTCTGATTGGTGGCATGGGCAGTTCTTGAGCAGGGAGAAGGTTGTCCTTGAAAGTCCACCAGCTTTCCTGGACCTGTTTTCTTTCCAGGGCCAGACCTGCTGTCCCACTCCTCCCACTCCCAGCAGCAGCCACTTGTGTACCCCCAGCAGCAGATCTTGCCTTCAAGGGTTACCAGGAAACCATCGCTGCTGAGAGAACGAGACAATTATCTCTTCTGATTAAATTCAATCCCCCCAAAAATCAGGGTTGGTGCGATATTTTTTTAATCTCAAGAAGAACCTAGTTTACTCCTGAAATAGGTGAAAATTAGGAACCCACTGATCTTGCTTTGCTGAGCTGGTGCCTTTGTGCTTTGGTGGCAACTATTTGTTATCCAAACAAACTTAATGTTTTCATGTCTCATATTTGCCAGGCAAGACCAGTGGCTGAGGAGGCTGCAGGAGCTCCCAGCACCCATCTCACTGCAGGGCAGGAGTTGTTTACTGTACTGTTTTGGCTGCCAGCAAAACCCCAGCTCTCACAGAGCCATATTTTACTAGTGCTGGATGAATGGTCTTCAAAGCTGTGTGACACTGTGTGCTTTGCCAGCCTGCTCATCTGCAGGATTTCTTCAATGTCCATAAAATTCATTATTATCTGCCTAATTAGCCCATAAATGTTCCAACATAGTCCATAAATTACCCTAGCCTTAAAGGGCTTATCTGGTTGGTGTAATAACTAGGTCTATACACTGAGGTTTTTTTCTATTATAATAGTCAGAGTATTATTTATATGACTGGGACTGAACTATGCCTGAACTATTAAAGAAGCACTACACTATAAATAAAGAGTATTTTACTGTCCAAAAACTTTAAACCTAGTTCAGGGCGTGTTAGCATCTGCCCAAACCATCTCACTTTGCTTACTCTCTGCTCCAAACAAGTAGGGAGTGGACAGACAAGGTCTATTCATAAATACTGATATACAGTGATATACTGTACAGATAGTTAGTGTTAGAGGTTCTGAGGGTATTTTGTATTTTGACAGGTCAATGGGCAGACAATAACATGTAACAAGATTCCTGGAGCTCAGTAGGAGGTGCTGAATTTTTTTACGGAGCTACACCATGTATGTTTTAACAAATACATATTTTACCATGTCATCTAGGTTGATCTGTAAGTGATTTGGGAGCAAAAGGAGTTTTGTTTCTAAAAATGTGAAGGAAAAAATCACCAGTGTTTTTAAAGCACACTGTCCTAAACTTGACACTTGTTAAGAGGTTAAAATATAAACTCTTGTCAAATACGGAGCACAGTGGCATTTTTTAGTTTGAAAATAACCACTTCCAGCCGATTCTGTTGTTTTAATGTTCTGGTACTTTAATGGGAGGTCATTTTAAAAGGCGTTCATTTTTTTATTTGCATGAAAACAGCATTTTGGAGGGAGTTTCCCTGAGTCATCCAGGGCCTGCTCCAGAGCCCAAACGCAGGGAAGCACACGGGAAGGGAGGGAGGCAGGTGTGTGGTGCTCTGGCTCCATTCTGCTCTCATTAGAAACACCTGCGCTCGCTGTGCAGACCCACCCAGATCCCCCCACTCCCCTCACGGTCGGGCACTCGCTTCCACACTAAAGGAAAGGGTTTAATGGGGCTGAAGGAAAAGCCTTGCCAACCAGCTGTATTGCTGCGCCTTTAGGGACAAACAGCCAGAGTTTAACCCGCAGAACAAATGCCCCTAACTCCAAATTTGGGGTTTATTCAGCAGCTCTTGGCTGAGTAGCTGAGGAATCCCCAGCCAAGGCCCAGCCTCGTTAAGTGGCACAGGTGATGCAGGTTGAGGCGATTGATTAGCCCAGGAGCAGGGGGAACCCTGAGGCCCTCACAGGCCGCCTGCAGCAGGGGCAGCGGCCATTTCTGCTCTTTGTTTCTGAGGGGCTGAAGACCTGCCCTGTGTGTCCTGAGGGGCTGAAGACCTGCCCTGCTGCAGACATGGAAGTGTGGAGCAGATGCTGGGGCTCAAGGTATTGTGCTGGGAAGGGGGGTGCCGTGAGCTCTTTGTGAGGTGTGATGTGTGTGCCTTGTCTAGGGCTCTGTGAGGGGTAAAGGAGGGAGACGCCACCTGTAATGTCTCTGTCTTGGAAGAAGTGGTACTTTGGTGACAAATTAATGGTATGAAGAGAATTTTGCCTGACTGTATTGATGTCTCCACCAAGAGTTTTAGCTCAGCAGCTGCAAGGAGCTCAGGGGAGGGCTGTTCTGTGTGGAGTCTGCCCTGAGGCACGGTCCACAGGGGCTGTGGGCCTTTAGGTAGCACTGAGGGGCTTGTGCATGTCAGCAAAGTGTTTCTGGGATGTAACACAGTTGTATGCTGCAGGTGTGTTGAAGTACTTGCCCAGTTCTGTGTCTTAAGTATAGGAATATTGTCCTGTCTCTGAGGAATAAACTTCACTGTGTGTGCACAAATAGTGCAGAGAGATGGATTTGGTGTGGACACAGGTCTGAGCCCTGAGTTATTTCTCTACCCAAAAAAGCTTGTCTTCTGTGGTGAACAGAATGTAATAAAAAATAGGAGGGCTGCGATTTGCTCTTATTTCTGCCAGCAGTTCCATCTTTGACCTCAGACAATTTGTTCTCCACTCTGTGTTTTATTTTTCCATTGATAAGCTGGCAGCAGTGATGCTTGTCTCCCTGCCTTGTGTGCTTTAGATGGTGGGAGTTTGAGGTTATGTCTTACCTGGTGTTTGCTCTGCAGCATCACCCTGAGCGCTCAGACAAGGCTGGAGCATTTGGCTGTCTGTGCACTAGGAACAGAAAACAGCAGGTCTCCTCACCACCTGCTGGGAGTTACAACTGTTAATTAACTGTCAATACAAGTTAATTTTTAAAGGCTGAAAAAATGTAATTTGTTGGAATATTCATTTGCTTTTCAAAAAAAATACCAGTTTTGAAAACAGCTCAACTGTTGCTTCCTCAAGTGTTTCCTCTCTGTCTCTCTCCTCCTGACAAACTCACCGCAGGCTAACTAAGGGGAATATGATTGACAAGGGAAAACAGGGAGTATCATGGAATTTTTTTTTTTTTAACTGGTCCTTGAGAACGTGCATTTTTTGTTGTTTTGAGACTACAAGCACCATCTCAGCACCCAGGATGACTCGTGGTCACACAAAACTTATGTCATGACATGTCTGGGCCAAAATCTCCCGGGGAAGCTGCATCCAGCCCCACACCCGCGTTTCCTGTTACCGCTTTGCTGGGTGCTTTTATCACGGCATAAGACAAGGATGAGTGCATGTAGTTTGAGACTCGTGCTAGGTTTTTGTGGGTTGTTTGTTGTTGTTTTGATACAAGAAGGTAAGGAAAAAGATTGATGAACACACAGCCCTGAGAAGAATCCAGCTCTGGGGCGGAGGAAACTGTGTTGTGTTTCTTGCCATTACTTTTCTTGGATCTTGGTGCTGAGTTGTTACCAGTGCAATTCAGCCATCCCTTTCTCACATATTAACTGCTTGTAGTTCTAAGAACACAGTTGTTCCTGAACACTGGAATTATTTTAAAACACTGGAATGTGTTTTCTGGTCGTATCTATAAGCATTCCAGCATCCTCTGCCTTGCAAGATGAACTCTGATTCTGCATGTTCTTGCCTGTGTCTGTATGTGTGTGTTGGACTAAGGTGATTATGTATTAAGCTGGTCTTGGGAGTTGTTGATTATAAACATGCAGAACTGTTTTGACTTCAGGCCTCAACACTACAAAAGAAGTCAGGTTTGGAGAAAACCATTTGAGCAATGTGAATTCACCAGGGCAGATCTTACAGGTGGGGCTTTTAATTATTTGTAAATAGAGCCAGGCAGCATATCTCTGTTCAAGTATGCATCACGTAGTGAAGATTCATCTGTGGTTATGCACTTGGTGGTGTTTAAATACCTGTGATTTTTGGTAACTGGAAAGAATTTATTTTCATGAGGCAAAGTCTGGATTACTTCAATGAGAGACCAGGTCATGGCTCATTCAAGGTTTGCTGTAGTCTTGTCCAAGAAGTTGGTAGGTGTTAATTTATCATATTTAGGAATGAAAAAGACTTACTCATTGTGTTTAATATTCTCCAATCCAGTGATGTGAACAATGAAATTTATGGTTTGCAATTAGGATGCTGAATTATATCTATTCCTTGGCAATACTTTTCCTGTTAGAGCTGCACTAAACACAAAACTTTTCACTTTAAATACTCAGATAGGATCATAATGACATAAGTATTTCTTCTGTATGTGACATGGTCACCTTCTGAACTGACTTGGCTGGGAGAAAATGACACTCTTAGTTTCATTTTCTGCTGCATCTTGTGAACCAAACCAAACTGTATTTTCCCCTCTGCGCTGCTCTCCAGCAGAACCATTAGCAACTTTTCCCAGGGAACAACTGCCACCTGAAGCTGGTCCTAAGCAGATGTTTCCCCACACCTCTTCAGCAGTGAGTATGGGCTGGACTTTGAGAATCTTACTTGATAGGAAGTATATTAGTTTCAAATGAATGGCAAAACAATACATTAAAACTATATGCTCTGATTGTGTCACGGAAATGGCTCTCATTTCCTTCAGCAGGAATGGATAGACCTGTGTGTTTCTGTCTGAGGGTTGTGAACCGACTTTAGCACTTTCCCAGTCTTTGGATTCATGCAAAGACAGTACCACAGGATAGTTCTGTAACAGTGTGGACAGATTGATTGCCTTGGTTTCATTTCCTTTTGTTACTCCCTTCAATATATCTTTGTGCTGAGCATCTCTTCTGTCTCTTCCCTTCAGATGCCATTGTGTTGTCAAAAGAGACTTTTCACAGGACAATGAGTCACCAAGTCCTTGCAGTATTGAAATGTTTTTGTTTTCAAAAGCCTTCAAAGGTGTCCCCCCTGCTCCCCACCAGGCAGAGTAACACAGAAGTTGCTCTAAGTTATCAGATTTCTCTGTCTGCTCCATTTTGGGTGACACATTTATGGAGAGTCCTTCAACCTGCTCACTTTCCCTAGGCTTACCAGTATGTTGTGGGCTTGCCTGGGAATGTGTGGATGCTCTGGAGTGGTCACTGATCCTTGACAAGTGGCTCCAAACAGACCTGGGAGGCTGGAATAAGATCTGGTACTGGGTTGCTGCCCTGACATCTGAAAATGTAGCGGGCAAAAGCCCGGACCCACCTGAAGTCAGTGGGAATTCTACCACAGACTTCAGCACGGCCAGGATTTCACCCAATATATTTCCCAACCTCCCGCTGCACGAGTGCACGAGGTCAGGCTCTCATCGTGGTCCCCCCCATGCTGTGGTCTGGAAGCCATTTGCTGATCCAGTGGAATCACTCCTTGTTCTTGGTAATGACATTCAGTGGGAATTCTTGCCCGCCCTTCACGGGTAGGAACCGTCTCTGGGCCGATCATCACGGCTCCTGCTGCACACACGGAGGGGGGATTTGGAGCCTGTGGAGGTGTTTACTTCTTGCAGAATGCTCACCCCAGTGGGGATTTTTTGGGGGTCTTCTTTCTGACAACTACTTCTGGAGCTTGCTACGTGTGCAGAATAAGAATTTGGCCTTTGCTGCAAACCTTAACTCTTGCAGAGTATCCGCATGTGTTAATGCCTTTTTGTTTTTCCTATGGATATGCTTGATCCAAAAAATATGGATTCTGGAATTTGGATGCAGCTGCAAGTGAAGAATCTGGCTTGGGAAGGGGTGTTGATCCTGCCTGGTCCATGAACAGCCATTAGCTGTCTCTTTTCCTGCCTCTTGGAGACGTCCACGAGGGCCCATTTTGTAGGGTCATTGTCCGGGTCTCCCTGTTGGTTTCTTTCACAATACTGAAAATGCTGTTTAAAAAATTGTTACTTTGACCAAGAAACTAGAATCAAACTAAACCAACAAAACCAGGGAAGTTCACTCTGAATTTCTGGGATGGGAGCCAGTTCTTAGCCACATGTTGTAACTGCATTATTTATATCCTTATTTATTGACTACATTGGCACCTTGAGTTCTCATCTCGGCCTGAGGCCCTGTTGCAGTACATGTGAGAAGCATAACAAGCGTGAATCCCTTGCTGTGAAGACCATACAAGACACATCAAACACCAAAAAAACCTCTTCCTATAAATCCCACTTTACATAGTGGGAACTGGCGCTTCTCTTTGGTGATGTTGCAGGCAGAGATGAGGGAGCAGAGGAAACCCAGAGTGTCCTCCTGCATCCCAGGTGAGGGCTTTAGAGACAGTCACAGCTCCAGTAATAGTCTATTCTCTCTTCTCATTCATGAATAAATCTCCTTCCAGTTTTCCCCCTGTATCCCGCTCTCCATTGTCAGAAGCAGTGCCACCTCTGGCACCACCACTGAGAGGATTAAGGAAAGGGCAACATCGCATTCCGTCTTTCCCTCGCTTCAGTGGTTGAGGGAAAATGTTAGTATTATATAAAAATAGTTCCTGCAGTTGAAGCCAATTTATTTCAGTCAGGCTTCAGATACATTGGAGAGAGAGAGAAATAAAAAGACACGAGTTATTCTGAGTCGCAGTTGGGAATAGTATTTCCTATCGCTCGGGTACCTGTCATTTCTTCTCCCTTCTCTCTTCCCCTGGGGATTTCAGTCCCTTTCAGCTCAAACTAATAAGGTCTGAACTTGGGTTTTCCCTTATAGTGAAACACAATACCAAATTGGGAAGCTTCTTGAAGGGCTTATAAGAGAAGTGCGCAAACATCTGGTTGACATTTAATCTAGAAATGTCAGGTCTCAGCATTTCCAACCCAGGCTGACAGCTCCTTGAACACCAAAATGTACTTATTGAAGAAATATAGGGAAGAGGTACATCAGAGACCAAATATTAAGCTGGGAAAAGGGTTTTTTTTGAAACAAGAAGACAGTGTGAGCTCTATCCCCAAATTCTATCTGCTACACTCAGGAGCTTGTCACTGTGACGTGTTCCTGTCCCAGAGGTACCATGTTAGTGCCCTGGACTACAGCAGAGTTTTCAGTTCAGCAAAGGATTAGTTGAGAGAGATGCAGAGCCTGCATTCTCCTGGCTCCCAGGGTTGTCTAAACCCAGCCTAATGGTGCTTTCCATCTCCCCAGATCCCAGGCCCTGGTGCTTCCTGTCAGCTGGCTGTGTGCTCCTTGAGGCCCATGGCCAGTGCAGGGCTCTGCTCAGCTTTTCTGGTGAGACTGGGAAGATTTACTCGCCCACGTCCTGGAAAACCCCAGTCTTAAATGCATATTTAAATCCCAGTTAAATCAATGGAAATTAAATATCTGCCTGGCAAATGCGCTTCTTGCTTGCTTTGGAGACCTGGCTCGGATTGAGAGAGTCAGGCTTTGGGTCTGAGTGAGAAGTTCAGAAAGAATTTCTCTCTCTTAGAATAGGACAGAAGTCCTCGGTGTCTTTAATTCCTTCTGATGCGCCTCATCTTAAGGAAAGAATGAGCAGATGTTCACATGTTATTCCAGGTGAGGTTTCACCCTCTGCCTGTGACATAACCAGATCTGTGTTCCTGTACTCTCTGACCTCGCATTCTCCTGGCTCTTTTCACCCCTGCTGTCACAGGGACAAGACGCTCCTTGTGCTGCAGGCAGGGATGACACACACACCATGTCCGGATCTGATGTTGATTCTTCATTCCATAATTCAGACCCCCTGACGTGCTGTATCTGGCAACAGCCGTCAACACATCTCCTTTTTTCCACTGCCCGCTCTCCTTCCCTCAGAAAATCTTTCTCCTTAATGGGGTATCCTGGTCCCGAGTGAAATACATAATTGCATGTCTAATTTTCTTCTGCCCGACATCCCGCAGTGTAATGTTGTGTTACTTATATCCAGCCACGGTGAAAGCAGCAGACAGGCTGTTTTTGGAAGTAAAGATATAGGATCTGATCTGGTTTTTATTGCAATTGGTGATGGAGTTCTCCCTTAGCCGTGTGTGAGTCATGAGCTTTGCCTCACAGCATCTCATTTGCACCGGTGAATGCACTGGGTTAAAACAAAGGTCAGTAGAAAATGTACCCGAGAGGCTGAGGCCTGTTTAAATACACATCAAGGGATGTGATGTTTGAGGGAAGTGTAGTTAAATTGAGCAAACCTGATAGGAAACCATGTCACCACTGCTTTTAGAGGATGCCTCGGACTCTCTGAGCCTTTGTTTATTGTTGGCTGATCAATAAATGGGCTTGGCTTCGCTCTGGCAGAAGTGCTGGGGTGGAGAGAGGGATGGAGGGGGAATAGGAACAGTTTGTTTCAGGAAACAGTTTTGTGTAAGCTCAGCTTGTAAGAATCACAAATTGAAAAGTTCACATGACTGGAAGGCAAAATCTGCTGGCCGTAAGCCAGCTGGGGAAATGAGTGGTGTTTGCTGGAGGAGCTTAACCCCACTTGGGGACAGGAGGAGTGGCTGCTGGGGAGATGAGTTGTGCTCTGTACCCTTCTGAGCGTGTTTCTGCCTTTCTGAACCCACAGTGCTGCCTCTCCTCCTCCCGAGGAGGCTGGACCTGTTGGTGCTGGGGCCTGTGGGGTGGCCTCCCTGTCAGCTGGTGCCCTTGCAGACCCACAGTGCTCCTGCCCACCTGAGCCTGGGCTGGGAAAGGCAGTGGGGGGATGCTTCCAGGTCTGCAAAAAGATGGACCTTTCCCTGATCGTGATTATCCCCTGTGGCACAAGGGATCCCTTTCCTGCTTCTGCAAGAAGGCTGAAAGGGATGGAGAACAGAGGGATCGTTCCCTCTCCTTGTCCCCTGGAGGGTGTATTATTTAATTAGATACAAAGGCTGTTACAATCAAAAGATTAAATTGGAAACCTGCTTGATTTATAATGGCCTCCAGCAAAAGGGGGGAAAGAAATTCCAAAAAATGTGCAGTTTTAGTTCATATCTTTTGATCTTGGACAGAAAAGAAAGAAAGATACAGGAACTAACTTTCCATTTAAAAATCAGTTTTTGTTTAAAATTTTCGCTTTGGGATTTTATTTTCATTACACTACCAAATTATTCGGTTTAGTCAAACCTCCAAAGTTAAAAGGAATTAAAAGCTAATTACAGAACATGGAAGAAAATGTTTTGTTGGTGGTGGTTTTTTTCCTTTGTATCTTCACAAGCTCCTCAAAAAAGATTTCCCAAATGAGATATATGTTTTTAATATATATGAATAAAATGAGATACATCTATCTCTTTAACTTTTACACAAAAAAATTTTCATTTTCCAACCAGCGATACTCCAGGTATCGGACTGGAAGCATTTTTGGCTTTTTTTACCCCAAATTCTATGTCTATGTCAATACATGATTCAGTCTGACAAGCCCAACCTGGAAAAGTCACACAGACCCAGGTTTACATTTGTTGGTGGGGGTTTGGATGTCTTTTGATGGGGAGCTGGGTTGAGCCCCAGCTCCAGGCACTCTCTGCCATATGGAAGTGTTTGCAGATGCCTGTTGGGGAATGTAGAGCTGAGCCATGGCTCCACATCGAGGAGCATTGCTGCCTGCTGAGCACATTTGGAAATTCAGGGTTATAGTTGAGTAAGAGATCTATTTTCTAAATCAAAAAAAGAGCATAATTTGGGACTTGGCTCTGGTGGAAAGTCAAGGAGGGGACTGGCTTCCCAGGCGCCCTTTGTGACACTGAAAATATCTTTCTGAATGACTGAATTCAAGAGTTTAATGTCTGACATATGGGTTTTTATGGCGTTGACCCAGATCACTTGTATAAAGAAATTGGAGGGTGGGTGTTCTCGGCTGGGGCCAAGAGGTAGAGCTGGACAACAGAATGGCAAGGTGTCCCAAGGAGTTGTGTGTCAGCACTTGGTGCAGCCACAGCATTCAGAGCCTCTGGACGTGTGCTTGTCCCTCCCTCCTGTCCTTGCCTGTCTCCATGAACTGCACATGGGAAATGCCACTCTAACAGCAGGAAACCCTGTCCTTGCACTCCCTGATGTGTTGTCACTGTGTACAGGTGGTGCACAGGTACATCCAGGGAAAGTGCTGGAGGTGGCAGGCTGGGAGGGAGACTTTTTGCAAGGGCATGTGGTGACAGGACAAGGGGGAGTGGCTTCAAACTGACAGAGAGTAGGGTTAGGTTAGATATTAGGAAGAAGTTCTTTATGAGGGTGGCACAGGCTGCCCAGAGAAGCTGTGGCTGCCCCATCCCTGGAATTGTTCAAGGCCAGGTTGGGAGGGGCTCTGAGCAACCTGGGATAGTGGAAGGTGTCCATGCCCATGGCAGGGGGTTGGAATGAGGTGATCTTTAAGGTCACTTCCAACCCAAACCATTCTGTGGTTCTGTGGTAAAGAACCATTGCTGGACAGCCTCAGTAGGCTTCTGTTCTTGGTTCCTTTTGTGGACTTCAAGTTTGTGAGTTTGTGCCTCGGTGTAAAAGCTGCTGGTTTAGAGCGAGCTGGTAACCTGTGGGGTGTGAGGAAGCTGTCCTTCAGGAGTCAGCTGCCTCCAGCCCGCAGCACTTGATCAAATTGTTTGCTTAAATGAAAAATTACTCTGGAGATAATGAATGCACAGTGAATATTGTTAATGCTACTGCAAGAACGTGCCTGAGATTATTTGATCCTGAAACCAGTGTGGGGCTGGAGAAGCACCACCACTGATGTCACGCTTGCTCCTGGCTTACATAATCAGAGGTGGTTTGCAGCAGAAGAGTGAAGAATTAGACCTCTCTGGCTAAGCTGCCTGAGCAAGGCTAGGACTAGATACAGCTCTTACATGCACAGATATCAGCATTCTGTGGAAGAGCCCCTACAAGTTTTCACACTTTTAAAGTTTCCACCCTTTTGGAACACCTAAACTCATGCTGTTTGACAACATGTGCAAAATCACCCTGGACTGGGCAAAAGCAATTGGGGGGTGCTGTTTGTGTCTGGTGGAAAGTATTTAATCATTTTCCCAAAGATATCCCCCTGATATGAATGGTAACAGGATGTTTATAACAGAGATAAGGCGGGGATGAAATCCTATCCCTCTCTGGGAGCTAATAAAAGCAAAGATTTGGAATTAAGTATCACTTTCTCTGAGCTGCACACGAATGAGGAAATGGGGTCAGAAGGGCAAGCTGCAACATTGTAGGCACTTTATCTAAAACATAAACATTACTAGAGTGCATTCTGGCCAAATTAACTCTCTCAGATCTGCCATGTTAGCATTCCTGTAGTACTTAAGCCTGCCAGCTTTACTGCTCCGCTGACTGAGGGTTGAACTCCAAGTTGGGGTTGACACTTGCAAACAGGGCTCTGAGTGGGGAGGGTCTGTTGAACCCTTCTGCAATTAAATATCCTCCAAAGAAATGCCAATGTCGTTGGGAAAAAAAACAAAAGGGGGGGGGAAAAGAGATGGGGTGGAGTTAAAGAAATATGATCCGCTCTGCTCGATGCACAAACCCCTGAAAAGCAGAGTTTTCTTTGCACAAGCAGTAAAAACAGGAGTATTTGCTTTGCTACTGTTCACTGCAAAGCACTTGGATCAGAGAGGCTGGGCTTGAAATCCCAGCCCTCCTTCAAGTCCAGAGTGAGCCTTTTCATACCACACTGGGTGGTTTAGCCCTGGGTGATGTCAAAATCTTCCTAAAATCGGGATGCAGCTTTGGGGTGGGAACACTGCTGAGTCAACATCATCTCCATTTAAGAGATGTCACGCGATTGCTGCAGGAGCTGCTCACAGACCTCCAACCAGAAATGAGATCCCGTTGTGCCAGGCAGCTCCAGCTGGCTCCCACAGAACCAAAAGGACAGGAAGCACATGCTATCTCCCTGCGTGTCACAAGGGACAGGCAGAGCTGATGTTATCTCCCCCATGAAGGCAGAGGAGCAAAGGCCTGGGAAGAGGAGGAATATTATGAAAATTAGCACCTCCCAAGGATCAGAGAAGCACTTGGGAGCTAAATGACTTCCTTGCTGTGGGGAGGAAGCAGAGGAGAGCAGAATGTGCTCCACACCTTTCCGTGGAGCAGATGGCTCCCCGTGGTAGTCGTGAACCTCAGCCAGGAGGGATGGAGAGAGCTCCACTCCAGGGCTCCTTCCAGGCCTGGCTGCAGCCGGTTAAGTTTGGAGTATCTGTTCCACTTGAAATGCTGCCCTGTTTTTACTTTTTTTAAGTTTTCCTTCTGAGTCAAGATTAAAACAATATTTTCAAAATGTACTGGACAAGGAACTTTCTGCACCTCTTACAAAAATCAAACTGTGCCAAGTGCTTGGAGTGAAGGGACTGCTTAGGCTTGGGACTTTTTTTGAAGGAACAGATCCGCAGGATCCCCTAAATACCTCTGTGGTAGCCACCACTTTTCTACCTTCCATTTTGCAACACCCTGAGGTGGTCCTAAGTATTCCATCTGTCTGGGATCCCTGGGAGTGTTGTAGCGAGGAGGTTGATAGGGCTGGAATTGCCACCTCCAGCACAGTGGGGATGCAAGACTGGGGAAACCTTGTGTCCTCAC
This sequence comes from Pipra filicauda, assembly GCF_003945595.2. Classification (NCBI taxonomy): domain Eukaryota; kingdom Metazoa; phylum Chordata; class Aves; order Passeriformes; family Pipridae; genus Pipra; species Pipra filicauda. The sequence continues at coordinate 360,904 of NW_024104953.1, read as the reverse complement.
AGTTCCCTTTGTGGGCACCCAAAAAGCTTGGCAGTTCCCCTCAGCCCAGCAGGGTTGTCTACAGTGGATTATCCCAGAACCTGTCCTGGCTGTCAGGGGAGGGATATCGGTTTTCAATTCCATCTGTAAAATGGCCTTGTGTCAACGGAATGAGATTTTGTGATTATAAAATAGTTTCTTGTATTACGGTTCCTTCATTTCCAGTCACCTCAGTTCTCACAGAATTATGAGCTGCAATGGCCCAGAATAAATGAATTGCCCAGAGTCCTGCAAGCAACTGGAAGAGACACAACCCAGACTCAAAGTCCCAGTCTCTGCTTTTAAGACACTTAAACTACCTTTTTTCCCAGCTCCTTTCTGAGAAACCTCTTGAGTTTGTAAACTGCCTGGTTGTTTGCTTTGGGGTTTTTTTTTTTCTATTTAACACAATCACTTGAATTCTTATCATAATTCCTTACCTGTGGCCAAGAGCAGTGTAAATACCTGGAGTAAAAGCCCAGCTCTGCTGGGAACAGCTAGTCCTTGTTAGCTGATGGTGGTTTATGTTGTAGATAGCACAGTTATCTGGGGAGGCTTTACACAGTCCTGCAAAGCCACCCCTTTGTCAGCTGAGGGCCATCAAAGTCCCGTGGGGGATTTGGCTGCTGGAGCATCCCCTGATAGTGTTCCATTGCAAGGTGCATTGGCAGGAACTGAGGCAGAGATCCCCTTGAAACCTGAACTCTGGTGCAGTGAATTAGAGGGGAGTGTTGTCTCCAGTGCCAGCTGCCAAAGGATTGTGCTGCCAGCTTACTCCTTTCTTCATTTTATTTCCCAATGGACCAGCTCCCAGCTGGATCCCATCCCTTTCAGAAAGGGAGGGGACCAGAGGCTGTGATTTGCTGGAAATCATAAATATAAGGGAAAATGGGGGTGGGTTAAAAGAGCTGGAAGAAGTTATTCAGATATTTTATAAAGCCACGTCACTGTCTGGAGATTCTGCTGAGTACCCCGTGGGGTAGGACCAGTGTAAATCTATCCTTTGCCTCGTGCTGTTCCCTCTGATACTCTGAATCCATGTCGAGTTGGTCGCTTCACACTGGCCTTTTAATTTTTGAAGTGCACAAGGAGTTCCTAAGGTTTAAAATGATGCAGCGAAGCTGCAAATCTTCCTGGGTTTGCCATGAGCTGTGTGACAAAGCTGTCAGTATTTGGGAGGAGTCAGCAGCAGTGTGTTAATCCCCAGCACTGACAGGGATCTCATTGGGTGAGATCTGTTCCCCTTCCAACACGTTCCTTTCAGTTTTCTTTTCAAACCACAATCAAAACTCTCCTGTATTTTGTTTGAGATTTAAACCAGCCAGTGGTTCAGGGATCTCACATAAAGGGCTTCTGTGCAGGAGATTGTACATCCGTTAAGCTACATAGGGCTGGTCTCCCTTCCTGATCCAAAGCCCGTGGGAGGAACCGGTGGGGTTTCCACTCCAGGGAATTGGAGTGGTGCTGGTGCTCCTGACTGTGCCGGGGCTTTGGGGTGGTCTCACTGGGGAGCTGAATGAGGCTGCTCAAATGGGGAGAGCCAGCCAGGCTGGGGAAAAAGGCTTTATCCCTTTAGCCCCAGGGCTGGGACGTGGACATGACACATGCCTATGGAAGAGGCCACCTCCTGCCTGTGGTTCCTCAGGCCATGGCATGTCTGGTGTGTTCTGGACTCAGTATCTGGTGCTCAGGGTGAACCTGGGAATGCAGTCCTGTGCTACATCAGCTGTCTTTGTTAAAGTACCTAATATTTTGCAGCCTCTCCTTTAAGAGGAGATTAAAGTAGTCCAGTGCAGCTTCCCAGTGTGCCTGGAAGCTGTGTGCATGGTGAGGTCCCCATGCCTTGGTTTCTCTGCTCCCTGCCTTCCCTCTCCCCGGGGCAGCTTAATTCCCCATTTGGACGCGTGTGGCTCTGAGGTAGCACAGCAAAGCCTTACTGGGCTGGGGTCAGAAGCACCCTCCCTTTTCCATCGCCTCAGAGGAGCTGTCAGAAAGTTGTCTTGGAACTTGGCAGTGCTTTGGGTAGGAAGCCAAGTTCCATGTCTGAAAAAATCAGTACAGCATCCTGATAAATAGGTCTGTGTGATGGTGCTTCTATATTTGGGGTTCTGTTCCTTGTTGGTTGCACAGGAAGGTTTGAAAACATGCACTGAAGAGACCAGCAAAACATAAATCTGTCTTACTTAAAATGTGCAACTGGTAAGGCAATCTCATCCCTCAGTGGCCAAGCAAGGATTTTTGAATGCATTATTCTGGCAAAAATTAATACCTTATTATAGCTTCAGTGGATAAGTTTGCACCAGCTTAGCCCAAGTGACTGAGGTAACGTGCAGGTCTGCAAAAAAATACTCGGATTTATAAAATCCAGTAAAAGCATTGTGCAAACATCATAGTTTTATTTAACTGGGGCTGTGTTGCATGACAGGTTTTCTACCCCACCATCTTTTCGCAGTAGCAGTGGGATGTGTTGGTTTGAGTAAGACTTGCAGATGTTTTTCTCTCCTCTTGAACCATATTCATGAACAAGTTAGTTTACACGGGTGGAAATTGTGTGGAAAGCTTTCATTCTAAGCAGTGTTGGAAATTATGTATTTATTAATTTAAAACCATGTAGGTACCATGGATTTCATGGAAATTTTGAAAACACAGTTGGACCTCCCATCCATAGAGGCCTTTTAACTGTATGTGCAGGAGAGTGTTGGCAGTTCTCCTCTGGATTTCCATGTTCACACATCTGTGCCTGGCACAGAAGGGATCTGTCGGGAGCACAGAAAACTGGGTCCAGCAGTAATGATAACATGGGAACTGACAAGTTGCCATTCCCTCTTCTCCTGAACTATTTCTAATTATTTTGACTAGGAGACAGTCATTAATGTATGTCTGTGCTGTACAGTATTGGATCCACCCCTTCTCTTTGCCTAAATGGATTTAAATAAAAGTTCGATGTGGGAACATTAAACCAAACCTGGCGTGTGCTCCTACTGAGTGTGCTTAAACATTTCCCTCATACTCTCCAAGGTGCTTGTCTACAGGGACTTCAGAGCAGATAAGCTTCCCAGAAGGAGGTTTTGCATCACAGGCTCCCTCTTGCACTCCTTTCCTGTGTTTTTTCCCTTTTTTCCTTTTGAAGTGGAAACTGTATTCATTTTCAAAGTAGATATGTGCAGTCAGCAAGGATGAAAATGAAGGTAACTGTCAGAAATCCTGCCAGAAGGGATTTCTCCACTTTAATTCCTGCTTACATTATTAAAGACAAGTAAATTATCTTTTCATGGAATGTTTCCTTTTTTTTTTTGGAAACACTACTGATAAATGATGTAATATTTGAGGCCCTTCTCCACAGCTGTTGGAAGCCCAAAGTTTCTGTTCCCTTCGCCACAAGAGATCCAGATGCCAAGTAAAACCTGAACCTGACTTTCATGGTGAAATGTGATGGTATCACAGAGGGAAGTAAGGAATCTACAAATATTATTCTGAAAGTAATGGATTGATTGAGCTCTCGTATTTTTTCCTGTGTGTTTTTAGGAGCCTGCCGTTGTTGTTACAGGGATTAGGGAAAAGCCAAGCAGGGTTCTGGAATGGTAGCTGAGAGGGGCTTTCTCTAGCTGTGACCCGAAATGCTATTTTCAAACCACCCTGACAGGAACAAGCTATAGCTGCTGTGTCAAAGCAGAAAGCTGCTGTTTTTATCACTGAAATTTTAAACAGTTCTCAGGAGGGGATTTCTTTCTATGCTGCTTTCAGATTGTCGCTTTGAAAACGTAGAGGACTTGTTTGATATAATTTAGGAAGATGGAGCAGCCCAGGCAGAAAAATCTGATCAACTGACAGGATAGTGTCTCTTCGTGAGAAGGGATCCCTTTTCTTCTGGTTTTTATCCTCCCGTAAGCTGCCCACTGAAACTTGAATAGTAGAGGCTACTTTTGCTCCATATCTAAAATAAATTAGGTCAGTTGTTGACATTTTAGCACAAGTAGCTTATCTTAGGGGTAAGAGCTGCTTAACCCATTGCAAGGGGGAATGAATAGTTTTCCCCCCCAGCCCAACATAAACAGTCACTGGACTTTCCAAACAGTGTCTGGGAGGTTCTCTTGACATCTGACACTGTGCAATTCACTACTCTTGTCAGGTGAGTAGGTTCGTTCCTGGGGACCAGCAGCAGTCCCCGCTGCACTGGGGATGGGTGTCTTAATGCCTCTGCCCCACTCCTGCTCCTTTCCTCCCTTCATGGACAGGAGCTCCAACCACCCAGGAATCATCTGTGCCCTGCCCAGGGATCTTACCCTCCTACTTCAAACATTAGGGCAAAGATTATGCTGTTTATCCTTGTAATCGGTTGGAGTCTCCTCGTTGGTGTTTTGTATCTAAATGGGCAGCCTTTGAGGGGAAAGTTGACTTGTTAACCAGCAGTATTTTGAGCTGAGGCAGCTGTTATGGCCACAGAGGAATTAATAGGTGTGGTGTCACCGGGTAATTCTCATATTGACAGGAGGAGAGAGTCAGCCCATCTCTGGCTGTTGTTTTTCATGCTGAAAGGATGCCCCTATGCCAACTTCAGCATCCCACCACTAGATATACAGCTTGTGTTGTCAAAGGGGCTCTGTTGGGAATTTTAGACCAGGATAAAAGTGCATAAATAGTGTGAATTTTGGATAAGGACCCAAAGTGACCTCTGCCTGGTACTCTGTTAATCTTTACTGTTGCTGCTCTTTGAATCTGTTCTGAGCAGTGCTTGTGTCAAATGTGGATGTTAAACTTGAGGGAAATACAGAAGGAATAGCTGAATTTTAAGGGTTCGGAGCTAGGTAAGTTTTGTCAGGTTAACTAACAAGTTACCCCAACTAGGAAGGAAAAAAATACTATTTTTCTCTGGTATATACACAAAAGACTTTCAGGCTCCAATCCAAATAGACTTTTCCAAAGTACTTGTTTATCTGAACACTAGTTTTCACTAAGAAAATTTCACTTGTATGGGTTCAAGGAGGAGGGGACAGATGGTTATAGTGATGGGCCTCTGAAAATATCCAAATCCCACCTGTAGCATTCAGTATCCCACTCAAAAAAAAAAAGTGGTGCCTGAGTTCAAAAACAGGTGCCTGACTTCCCAAAGCACCAGAGAATGGACTTCTGACCATTAACACCCTTGAGTTCCTGTGCTTTGGGAAGCAGAGGCCTCCAGAATGTATGGTCCTGTGATGTACTCAGGAGAAGTTAAATGCAGGAGGAGCTGAGTGTGTGTGATTCCCTGCAGTGAGGAAGCCTGACTTTAGTGGGATTTGGAGGCTTCCTGGTGTGACGGCGCTTCCCAAGAAAACCTGACGTGCTGTAGGTGGAGGTGCTGGTTGCAGGGCGTGGAGTCAAGCCACGTTCAGCAACGGGCTTTGATGAGGGCAGGATCCCTTCTGTCGCATCCCGGAGACGTTACCTAACCATCTGAATTCCTGGGAACTGCCCAGCTAAGGACTAATGGCACCAACCAGACACAGGCACACACCAAGAATGAGTTTTGCTCAGCACCTGGCCAAGGCCTCAGCTGGTGTAAATGGGCAGCAGTGACACTAAGCTAATTTATAGCAGCCCCAGATTTGGCCCAGGAATACGATTATTTTTCTGCTGAGAGAGGTGCTAGCAGTTTGCAGGAGCTTGTTATTAGGAATGGGCCAACTATTTCAGAGGAAATTATGGAGAAATAACAACCACAGAACCTAAATTAGTTGTTTTTAAGTTATAAGAGCATAAAATAATAGTATCTGACACCGCTAACCGCTATTCTTTTTTGCACTCCTTAAAACTTCAGCTGGGCTTTGCCAAACCAATTGTTTCCAAATTCTGTCAAAAATATTGTCCTTGGGCAGAAGGCTTGGATGCTAAATTTCAACTCAGAATGATTTTTATGGCGGGGTGACAGAAACCTTGAAAAGGGGATTTATAATGAATACAACCCTAACTACTGTGACCAGTGCTGCAATTCTCATTAGCTGAGCTTTTTTTTCCCCTTTTTTCTCAGAATTTGGGAGGGTGGGGCTGGCCATAGGAAGTAGTTGACTTGTGTGTACACTTCTGTCATGGCAGGAAAGGAACTCGGCAGCTCCATTTCCCCTTTCATCCCTGGACATCTGTCTGGGTTCGAAGATTCCAAAGCAGTAGGATTTTGGGATGGTTTTCCACGTCCTGGCCATGAGCGTGGGCAGCTGGTGTGACTATGGCATATGAGCTGAGAGGTCTCAGCACCAGGAGTTAACTCCTGTCCTCCTCTGCAGTGAGGTTTATTCACTGGGGGATGTTGGAAAGGCTTTGAACCTGAAAACAAGCCTCAGCAAATAAGGAGGCAGAGGGACCAGAGGACATGCAAGGTTTGTGTCCTGTTCAGCTTTACTGCTAAACTCCGGATTTTGGGCTGTGGGAGGAGCAGGGAGATTCCCTCTGTATGTCTTAAACACCAGGTGTACAGGGTTGGAAATTGGGAGTGGAGAGCTGACTGGAGGAATTTTTTTTATGTATTTGGACTTACGTTTCCCATGACCAGCGAGTGCAAGTCATGAAGGTGGTGCAGGTGCATCCTCCATTTTAAAAGGTGTTTCCTCAAGGCAAAAACCAATCAAACAAAAAAAAAAACTTTAAAACCAGTTTGTGATAGAAACAGAGAATCTTTATGGCTGCAGGTAGCCCTGGAACGGGATTGTGACCCTTCCTTGAAGTTTCAGTGTAAATATTGCCTTAAGTATCTAATTTATGAGGCTGGGACCTCAGTATGGTGGTGAAAACTTCGCAGAAACTAAAAGCCCTAAAATAAGAGATGAATTTTGTAGTCCACTGGGTCTCCCCAGGATGGTCTCCTGGGGTTGGAAAATGGCACACGTGGTGAGTCATGTTGTAGTCATCCCAGAGTAGAAAACAAACGTGAGTAAGAGGTCTTAGAGGTCTTTCATCTCCACTTTTCCAAACCACAAGTGGTGAAATGTCCACATGGCTTGCTCAGATTGCTTTTGAAAGATGAGACCTTTGTCCCTGATGGAGGCAGAATAGGATTGAAAATGGCCCTGTTAATGAAGAAACCATTAATAATAATTAACCCTGCTAGAAGCTGTTCTTGTGGTGCTTCTCTTGGTGCCTTTGGTGAGGAGGGAAGAGATTTTGCTGAACCTACAGGGTCTCTCCTGTCTGACTTTAAAGCCATTGAAATTCATTCAAGATGAGGAGAGAGGCTTCCTCCAAAACGAATATCCCAGTTGGCAGCTCCATTGTGCTTGTGCTGCTGCTTTGCAGCAGGTGGCTTGAAGTGTTTTATCTGGCTCCTGGCACAATGATTTTTAGGAGCCATCTTTTTTCCTGAATTGTTTTGTTTGGGTTTTTTTTAAATAAAATGGCTTTCTTGATTAATTAAATATATATATATGAGGATCTTAATTAGTTGTTACCCAGATGGGGAGGAGGTAGACTGTGTTTGAAGACTGAGTGTCATCACCCAGCCCTTGATAGCTGGGTATTTCTAATGGGTTTAGGTAAGAGGAGACTGGGGCTGGGCCACCTTTTGGCAGCCCACTGTAGGTTGTGCATACTCTGCTGCCATCTGGCTTGCGAGGAATCCTTCCTCCCTACCTTGGCAGTCCAATGAGGAAGTGTTCCTTGCCTCTGTTCTGTGAGTGCCTGGGATATCACTTCATGCAAGTATTACCCCTCTGCCACAGTGAAGCAACTCCCACAACCCAGTACAACGCTGATGTGCTCACTTCAGGGATTGTGATTTTTTTAAGAAAAATTTTTTTACAATTTTTTTTCAGCTGGGAATAGTCATTTAATACATACTTTTCAGCAATTTTCTGTCCTCACGGTCTGATCAGCCATTTGGGGGTTTATACATCTCCCTGACTCTTGATAAGGACAGCTGAGGAGAAAACACCTGCCAGCACAAACGTGTCGGGTCCACACACTGCGTCTGGACACTTCTTTTGGATCTCCTTTTCCATCTGCCCCATGTTTGTGTAATCCAAAGCAAGGGCTGCACCAAGCCAACGCAGGGCAAGGGGAAGGGAATAAACAGTCATGTTTGTTTTCCATCCTCTTGCTGTCAGATACAAAGAACAACTTCAAAGCAGTACATAACTAAGTCAGGTGATACACCAACAATAATTAAAACACCCCTGCAGAAGTCATGCCACTGGAACAACTGCTTCAGAAAGCAATAACAGTTTTTTTGCCAAAGGCATGTGAAACTGCTGTACTCAAAAAAACCAGAATTTGCTCTTGCTTTAATCCATCCCTCTCCAGGACAATTGAGCTTAATTCTGAGACTGTGCTGGTTGCAGTGGGGTTAAATGAAAGCGCAGACTGACCATGGCAGAGTGGCCAGGAGCCATCTCTGAGCAGAGGGGATTGGGTGAGGGAGAAGGATGTTGGAGGTGATCTCTGGGCAGAGCTCAGCCTCTGTAACTCCCTCGCAGTCTGGTTTTGTCAATCCTGTGTTGCTCACCTCCTGCATCCAGGGTTCTGCCCCATGGGAATCAAACCAGGATCCTGCACTACTGGGTTTATTTACAAGGGCCTGGGGTAACTGAACAGGGAGGAACGGATTCAAACTGAAAGAGAGCATGTTTAGATTGGATATTAGGAAGAAACTCTTCCCTGTGAGGGTGGTGAGGCCCTGGCACAGGTTACCCAGAGAAGCTGTGGCTGCCCCATCCCTGGAAGTGTCCAAGGCTGGGCTGGATGGAGCTCTGAGCAACCTGGGATAGTGGAAGGTGTCCCTGCCCCATGGCAGGAGGTTTGGAACTGGATGATCTCTAAGGTCCAAACTGTTCTGTGATTCTATGAAATGCAGGAAGAACTTGGGGCCAGCAGAAGGGGGAGATGACCCCTGCCCAGAGGAGAGTGGTGAGGTGCCCTGATGGCACTGCTGAGTGTCTGTGTTATAAACTGGTGACGTTCAGGTGGAAATTGTAGATAGTTGCCCACCATTGAAGCACTATACTGGTGATGACTTGCTCAGAGGCAAAGGCATCCCTGTCTGTGCCCAGACTGCTCACTTCAGCATCATACCGACTTGCTTGTGTCTTTATTACAAACAACACCCAGAATCCACTAAAGCCAACAAAAAGACCCTACTCAGCTCTGGTTTATATTTTTGTACATTTCTCATCACTGGAAGAAATGGTCCTTTTTTAACTATTGAGGGGGTTTTTAATGTTAAATAACACCTACACTGCTGCCTGTGGCCCGTGTAGCTTCCTTTTGTCCTCTCTGATGCTTCAAGTGTCAGTGCTCTCCTCAGTGCTTTCTTCTGTTTTTTTCTTTTATAGCCAGGATTGGAAAGAATAAATGTTGCTGAACAATTATGAAGTTGACTTTGGAAGACTTTGCTTTAAAAGTCAATTTACACTCCTTTATTTAGAGAGTAGTAATTCTAAAGTGGAAGTGAGTTGTTGAAGAGATCTACCTGTAGGAAAATGGAAAAGCAGTTGCTGCTTTATATTTATTAAAGTAGCTTAAAGCGTAGATGGTTAAAAACCAAAAACCAAACCAAAAATCCCAAAACCCCTGAATGCAAGTCACTTTGAAGAGAAGTTATTCAGAGCTTGAGCAATAAGCCCTAACAATGAAGTTAAGTTACAGGCAAAATCCATGTTTTATCAATCAACTGCTACTTTCAAGTTTGACAGCCTTTGTAAGCAGGAAAATGTCGATTACAGAAGATATTTGAACCTGTGGAAATAACCCATGGAAACACAAAATGTCTGTTCACACATCAAAATGATCCAGACTCGAAGGAAGTTAAAAACCAGAATGCACTAAGGAATTATCTGACGGAAAAATGGAAACTTTGTTATGAATTTTCAAGAAATATTGGCTAATTAATTTCTTTGGTGAGTTTATGAGGTTATTTAGGATAGGAGAAAATGAGGTAACTTCCCTATTTTTCCTGATGTGTAACAGCTATGGAAACACTTTGAAATGAGTGTCCCATCATTATGAATTCATTTGGTTATCCTTTTAATAACAATGATTGTGCTCAGGCATTTTTTGTGGATGTTACATCCCATCTCCTTCAGGTGCTGCTTGGTCACTTCACTGAGCACTTGTCAGCTGGGTCTTGTTAAATTCCCATTAAGGAAGGAAGAGCTAAATACCCAGTAAAAAAACTGAGCAGGGGGAAAAAATCTGAAAAACACGTAGGCTCAGACCTGGAAAATTAGTTTTTGCAGAGCAGAAAATGTTCTGTTGAAGCAAACAAAACACTGAAATTTACTGTTTTACATCCACAGCTTCAAAAATTGTCAGGAACCAGGTTCTGCAAAGCAAAATCAAATCTACTGATTCAATGCTCCCTTTCTGCAGCAAGATATGAACCTTGGTAACGTGTTTTCTTAAATGTAACCAACAGAGCTGGAAAAAAGAGACACAAACTTCCAGGCTTAGGAGCTCCTTGAGTCTGAAATGGGCGATTTAATATTTTGAGTTTTGGAAAATGTGTTAAACCCACCTCAGCATTTCCTAGGGCCAAGAAAGACCGTCCACATGGAGGTCTCATAACTAGTAGCAAGTTTGGTTGGGTTTGAGTTCAAATGTTGTGTCATGTTGCTTTTAATTTACGAGTTCAACTGAACGAATTAGGATGATTTTATATCTGCAGAAATGCCCATGCAGGGTTTTGATGCTGTTTTACTGGTCTGATGAAAATAAGCAATTTCCCATTAAAACTCCAGGTGTATGAATGCTAAATTAGTGCCCAGAATTATATAGTCAAATGAACATGTCTCCAGCAGTGAGAAATTCAGCTTGTTGCTTATTAACATATCTGGGAAAATTTTCTCTTTTTTTTCCATGGAAAATTTAATTAAACACTAAACATTTTTAGTCTACCCTGGAATTTTTTCAGTGTGGAGCTGAAATGGGAAAGTTTTCAGCTAAAATCTTCTTTGTGTTATAGAATTTTTAAATACTTTTTCTGTGAAAGATTTCATTTAGTTAAGCAATATATTTTCTGTCTAAAATCAGGAATATTCTATAACCTAATTAGGATAATTTAGTTTATGGAGGTAATTAGCTAGATGGGCTGAGGACCCTCATGTTGTGTGGGGGCCAAGCATCACTGTTCACCCAGATCTGGCATTCCTGCCTCTTTTTTTTGTTTTTGCCTCAAATTTCCCTCATGCCAAGGGAGCAGTATTACAAAACCTTTGGAAACCCCCAACAGCTCAATGCTGCATGAGTAACTGAGCATTAAACAATTAAAATACCATGTTGTTAACACCAAATACCATTTCTCAATGAAATTAAGACATTCCTGAAATGAAATCCTGACTGCCCAATATATTATTTCTTTCCTGCCGAGCTGGGTGTTGCCTGGGCTGTGCTCAGTGCCCTGCCAGCAGCTGGAGCTGAGGTCCAGAGTGGGTTTGTGTGGGTATTATAAGGGTTGTGACACAGAGACCGTTAGTGCTGTGCCCACCCATTCCCTGGGCTGGAGACAGTGACGTTCCGAAGGCTCCATATTGAACATACCCGCAGCAGGTGCTTCCCAGAGAGGCTCTTGGAGCTCTTAAGGGAGAGGATCAGCAGCCCAGCCCAGTGCTCTGCATCAGCCTGCCTGGGAGGGGGGTCACAGGGCCACCCTCAGCCTCTGGATGACTCAAGAGGTGACTGGGAAATCATCCAGGGAACCTTGGGTTAGTTGATGCCAGCGAAGCACTGCCACACTGGGAGCTATTATGTTGTCTCTTAAAGGAAAATATCGCTTGGGCTTCTCACCCTCAGTGAGGAAGATGGATCACCCAGTAGGATGAGGAAGACATGGTGCCAATTTGCTCTTCCAGTGGTGCAGCTCCACTAAGCACCATGTCCCTTGGTCTATCCCCAGATGTTCCAGTGGGGAGGGAACACCCAGGGCAAAGCACTTGCTGGGCTGCTCAGTCGTGTGAGCAAAGAGCTTTCCTGGGGAGCTCAGCAGATGCCCTGATTAGTGGGGTTTACAGAACTAACCCCATCAGGTTATGAATTATCCCTGGTCCTTCCTCCTGTCCAAGTGGCATTAATTAGCCCTCACTATCACTGAGCGGGGTGCACTGGAGGCTGTAGCTGCCCAGGGAACAGCCCTTTTATGATCCCAGAGCACCAGCTTGGATAGCTGTCCGAAAGTGAGTTCCAAGCAAGCAGCCTGACATCACTGGATACGATTGCAGACACCTGTTTAGTAAATAGTAAAATTACATCAGATCTTTTCAGCACCGGGTTGTTAAAAGAGAGCTTGGGCACAGATGTAACCTCCAGAATGAATAGGAGAATTCATTAGGCACCAGGGTCTTTAAACTCATCAGGCTGAAACGCTGATTTACCTCACGCCATAGCTGTTAGCAAGTGATTTAGTGACAAGGGATTGACAAGGTACATTTCCCTGGAGGGCACAATAAATAATTTTTTCATTCTGAACTGTTTTTGCAGAAATGTTTATGTATTTGAGTATTCAAAGTTAATTAATTTCCAGTAGTTTGACAGAAGGCGCTTTTTTAATAACCGACAAAAATCTTGTGTGAGTTCATCTCTTTTTACAGTATTATTTGGTGGACTTTCCTGCATGATCTAATGTCACAGTGGAAAACCAAATAAAGATGAATTGGTAAGCAGGAATGAGTTCACTAGTCTGCTCAGCTGGTGTTATATATGAAGACAATGCTTTCACATTTTGGAAATAATACTCTTCCTTGGATTAGAAAGCCACAATGCTCATATTGAACAAATCTGTGCCATAGCTGAGTAGACCATCAGTATGATCTTAGCTGACTTTCTGACCTGCTGTTTCTATTGAGAGTGGATAAAAGAAGCCTTGAACTAATCTGGTTGTCTCACATTATCGTTCCATTAATGTTTAAAGTTGTCCATTGCCATCTCTTAGTGTTGTTTGGGTTTTTTCTGCTTGTTTTGGCAGCTGCTTGTTCAAGTATGAGTGAGAATGAGAAGCAACCATTGAACAAGAGGCACATTCCTCCAGACATCTTCCAAATGGCACAAGGTAGGAGGATTTCAGTGCTGCTTTCTGGGTAGTCCAAGCAAAGAGGCCAGCTCATAGAAAAAATAAAATAAATTCAAGGTTTTAGTGATCAGAACTTAGATTTGCATCAGGCTATACATCATCATACGTGAACATACCTGTGTGGGGTTTTTTCATTACTACTGAACTGATTTAAATGAAATATTTTGCTTTAAGGTGTTTTTCCATGGTTTTTAGAGTTAACAAAACGGAAATTTTCATGGAGAAAGTTTTTGAGCTTTCCTCACTCCAAAATTTCTCCCAGTGGAGCATTTCCAGCAAGCTCTAGCTATTAATGTAGATTATAGCAAATGGTAGATTGAAGGGTATTTTAAACGGTCACATCAAGTTTTTCAATGCTTAATTAAACAGCCCTTTACTGTGTGCCCATTAAATTCAAATAATACCACTCCAACCACCGATCTAAGGCTTTTAAATGACAAAGGACTTGGCTTGCAGCTTGATTTGTGGTTATTAGCAATTTTCCTTACCATTTTCCCTTTCAGAGCTGGTTTAGACTTTAGAATCCAAGCGTTTTGGGTTTGCCTTTTCAATTCCATTTTTCTACTTGCCCGTGCTCTGCACTAATATGTTAAGTCCTTTACTGAAAAGGACACGAATTTCTCCTGCATTTCTGTTACTTACAGCACTGATTGGAATTCATTATCCTTTCTTCCAGGGTGTAAGTAAGCTATGTTGATCTTTGCTAGGATGTTGGCACAGGAGCTCTTCCCATTCCCAGCAAAGGATTTCAGCAGTTAATTTCTCTGAATTATAATGGCAAGGAACTGGAAAATGGTAGGGGCTCAGGAATGGGTCTCTTGCACAAAGCTAGTTTTTTAACTGTGGCAACAGCCTTTCTGAAAATAGTTGCCTTAAAACAACATGTGGATTCCATATTAGAGCAAGTCTCCCAGGGCAGGTCTAACACAGTGCATCCGTTTTGAATGACTTGAACAAAATGCAAGGAAACTGATTTTATTTAACCAATGTGGACTCTGGAGCATCTCATTCTCTCTGGGACTGTTTGTTGAATTGAATCGATAATTTTCCTGTGTTACGTGAATGCCCGATTTCTTTATACAGTTTTGTATGCAAGCTCAGTCTGGGGGGTGGTGACTTGTGGTTTCTTCATGGGCAAAGAATTTGTATGTTAATTGTTTTGTGCATGTGCAATAAGTTGCCCACATCCTGAGGTGATCGTTCTACCTGGTCTCTGTTTGGGATCTCCACATTTCCCACCTTCACAGTTCCTATCAGGTTCGTGTTGCTGCTATTTCAGCTCGCTCTGCCCAGGTGCCAGAGTGGAGGTGTAGGACTTGTGCTGGAGGACATGTATTTTAGAGGAGCTTTAGTTCTCCTGCAATAGCTGTGTAGCAGGAATTTCCCTCTGTGAAATTCATAATCAACGACTCATTGCCACGGAAAGTTGCACTTCCAAGGGCCAGCCCCTGGATGTACTGAGATACCGAAATCACTTTGCGGTGACTAAGCTCCTTTGAAAACAGGATTTAGACTTTTTAAGCTGTGTAAGTGTTTCTGCAAATCACATGTTGGTTCATGAAGTAACGGGTGCTGGTGCTTTCCTTGGCAGTCACGCTGATGGTCGTGTTCAGAAAGCTTCAGCCGGTTGTTTTCCAGTCCTCGCTGATATTTCGGGTCAACAGTCATGTCTGTCAAGCCTATCCTGTAGCACTTGCAAGCCTGAAATACTTTGTACAATGTTAATGAGGATGGGAGAGGACTTATTCCTGTCCTGGGAACAAGCTTACCATAACAGTTTTCCTGTGTCTGTGTAAGATTTGTTCTGCCGACAGGGCGGAAAGAAAAAGGCCTCTGCAAAAGTAGTAATTTGATTTTGCTGCTTTCTCTGCACACATTCAAGTGAAAGCTCACAGTGATAGAAGAAAGCAAGAGAAGTGCCAAGGTAATTTAGTGATGGCGAGGGAGGCATTCCTCCTTCCATGAGGCATTCCTCCTTCCATGAGGCATTCCTCCTTCCATGAGGGGATTACTCCCCCTGTGAGGCCTGTCCAAATCCCTGCTGAAATACAGCCTATCATGTTTTAATACCCAAAGGTTTCCAGCACCGTGTTATATCTGTAGGCTGTTTTTTTTTCCCCACCCACAAGAAGGGGGAAAGAAAACACAGGCTCCAGCTCTTACACAGTTTGATTTTTACTTTTTTTGTCCCAAGAGTTTGGAGGTTTTGATAGGATAAACTTCCCACTTGGTTGACACCCCCTTATCTGAAGGCCAAGGACTTGAGTGGTGGGAGAGGGAGCTGGGATATGAATGCAAAGCCTGGTACTGCCCAGAGTGGATGCTTCTGCTGAGCTGCCTTCTGTGGATCGTTTAATGGCTTGTTTCCCAAGTGGATTTAAGCTGAATGCGATAAAGGCACTATCAGTATCCACCCATGCAGGTATCGATAAGTACCTGTCCCGTGATAACTGGAAGATTTGTTTTCCAAGTTAGACAAGCCTCAGAGTGAAGATTCTTAAAAGCCTCCAAGAGGTTTAGCAACATGTAAGCTGGTTTTTAGCAAGATTTGTCGTCCTCTAAAGATAAGCGAAGATGACAAATTGAGTGAGTGCAAATATTCTTTACAGTTCTGGACAGCTGTTCCAGTCGGGCACTCTCTGCCTTGGTTCTTGCCCAGAGAGATGTTTCTGGTTTATTAATGTCTATAGAATTCATACCAAAACCCCATGCGCATGGTACTGTGAAGCTGCTTCCTAGTCCTGTGGTGGCCAGCCTAGAATCGGTAACTAATAAAGAATAACCAAAGTGAGCAGTTCACTAACGTTCTACAAGGTGTAATAGGTAACAATGGTGGCTGTTCCTCAAAATGGCGCCCATTCCACAAAATGGCGGCCATTCCCCTGCTCTGGGCCCTGTGGTTCCCCCAGGCTCAAAATGGTGTCCATTTCACAAAATGGTGACCATTCCCCTGCTCTGGGCCCTGTGGTTTCCCCAGGCTCAAAATGGTGTCCATTTCACAAAATGGCGGCCGTTCCCAGCTCTGTGCCCTGTGGTTTCTCCAGACACAAAATGGCACCCATTCCACAAAATGGCGGCCATTCCCCTACTCTGGGCCCTGTGGTTTCCCCAGACTAGAAATGGCGCCCCTTTCATAAAATGGCGGCCATTCCCCTGCTCTGGGCCCTGTGGTTTCCCCAGACTCAAAATGGCGCCCCTTTCATAAAATGGCGGCCATTCCCCTGCTCTGGGCCCTGTGGTTTTCCCCGAGACAAAATGGTGCCCATTCCACAAAATGGCGGCTGTTCCCCTGCTCTGGGCCCTGTGGTTTCCCCAGACACAAACTAGTGTAATATCTGTCAAACTTATAAAATAGGATTTTTAGGGTTTTTTTCTTACTTTTTCTAATGTGGATTACAAAAAAAAAATAAGAGCTATATGTAAATTTTACCTGACATTTTGAATATGAATTCTCTTAACCAAGCTGAGAAAAATCAAGTCTGTTTAAAGCAAGTTGTTTCCTTTTTAATTGCTTGTTCTTTAAACGTGCAGTTACACAAAATTTATGTTTTGAGAAATAATTGATGGCAAAGGCCGGAACTAACCTGTTTAAAAAAAATAAAATTTACTAGTTCTGTTAAATATAGAATTCATATTCAGGAAATTGGGTTCAGATCTATTTTTGCTTTAAAGATGCAAATTTTATTTCTTATTCAGAAGAAAGTTTGAAGAAAGGCCAGATAGGCCTGTGGGTCATACATGCCAAAGGCAGCTGGTTTTGAGGACTATGTATGCCTTTGAATGAGAAAAGAAAGAAAAAAAAAAAGTCTAAAGAAACACCAAGCATAGATTATTTAAAATTTCTGGGGCAACATGGGAATGGAGCACCATAAATACCTGGAGCCATCCATGCTGTCTGCATCCAGGAGGATTGGGCCCATATCCTTGACTCCTAGGGCTTTGCGTCTGCTCTGCATCTTCAGCGGTCGGTCTGTGACAAAACCTGGTTTAATATAGCAGGGCTCGATTGTGCTTGTTTTTATAAAGCCAAAGTTCTGCCATAAACAGGTTTCGATTGTTGCTGGTTACGGCCACAGCCGAGCATTTGCTCAGCAGTTGGCTCATTTCATCCAGCGCTGCTGAGGTTCAGCGCTCGCCTGGGTTATACCAGGTCAGCTTTTCATTTCTTCCTTTTTCTTTCTTTCTCTCTTTTCCCTCTCTCCATTTTTTTTAATCAAAAAAGGTTTTTATTGGTGCTCTGGAAAAATAAACACAACACACCGCTGTGAGTTCTGTAAGTGAACCAATAAAAAATGAAATTCACTGATGGATTCTTTAATAGCAGAGAGTGAGCCCTGGTTCCAAATGGATTTTATATTGTGCCATTGTGTAAACAACATGCAATGTGATAGCCCCGTGCTGAGGGCACTGCCCCGAGGACAGGGAGCCCTTCCAGGCCTCTTGTTCCCTGTGCCAGGGGGTTCAGGTGTGTTTTGGGGTTAAATATACAGAGGAATGGGAGCTGCTGAGCCCAGGTGCCCTAAGCCTGCCTGAAGGCTTAGCATTCATGGTCAGTCCCATTTGGTGTTGCCTTTAGTGGTTTGCTGTCCAGTCGCCCTGCTTGTGTCTGCTTGAGGTATTGCTTTCAGAGCCTCAGCAGTTTCTATAAAAGCAGTTTTGAACACTTTCATTTAACGAAACAGTCCCAGAGAAAACATTCAGAGCAAGGTTTTCAGCTCCACTTAGGAACATCTAGGCAGGCAAAGGTGCCAGCTTGGACTCTTGAAAGCATGGTAACGTTTTATATTCTCCATCATTTCTCTGAGGCCATTCCCGGAGCCTGGTGAGGATGAGGGCTGGGCTCAGTCTGACTTCAAGGGGACAATCCTTGGGACCAATGCAGAGCGACACCATCACTTTGTACTGGGCCTTGTCTTTGGCCAGAAGGTGCCCACAGGGAGCTGGTGTGCCCACAGCACTCCTGCTTTCCCTGTGTTGGAAAAGGCAGTTCTACCAGGCACCAGGGCATGGAGCACAACAGTAAGTTCCTGAACATGTGTTGTCTGGCTCCAAAACAGAGAGATTTTTGTAGCCTTTAAAAACCAGTGTAAGATCTTGCTCCACAAAGTGCAGTGGCAGCTGCAGAAAGCGCTGGCTGGCTGTTGGCAGGGCTGGTTTATAGGAAAATAACTGGGATAAATGCAGCTGTAAGTCCGTCTGTCAGTCCTGTGGTCCGAGGCTTGGCAGCAGCGCCTTGAAGAGTGCAGTGTTGGGACTTGTGTCTGTTCCCTCTCTTGGTTTTATTTCCCCTACGTGTTTTGTGCTGAAAGGTGCTGGCAGGGAGCTGGGGAATGCCTGGAGTGATGCTGCTCGTCCTCTCCGGGGCACCTGGGGACCAGGTGTGAAGTGGAGAGCGATGGGCAGAGGGCAACGTGCTGAATGTGGCTGTCAGATGGAGGAAAAGGACTGTGAGAGAGGAGAGATGCTCATCTGCCAGGGAGCACCCTCTGCCAGGCAGGGGGGGAATGGTGGGACTCTCTTGATTCTGCAGCATTGATCTGCCCAAAGTTTGGGCTGTTATCTGCACCATGTTTTGCTCAGGCTTGGGCCAGAAAAAAAAAAAATCCATAGAACAGCTGTGGGGCTGTGAAAATTATTTTCATCTGTCTGGCTTTTAAAAATGAATTTGCATCAATCTTTCCGTGGTTCCCTCCCACCCACACCCTCTCCTCTTGTCTAAGCTATTCTTTCTGAGAGGCAAAGGAGGAGGGCTGGTCTAGGGGAACATCCCCATCTTGCTCTTTTTGAGTCACGTGCAGCACCGTGGGGCTGCTGAGTGTCTTTCTAAAAGGATAGTCCCTGTGGCTTTGCATTATTTGACAGCATTTATTTGTCTTTTTTTTTTTTTTTAACAGCATATTTTTCTTTGTACCTTTAAACCAGAGCTTTTCCACCAGGCTCCTGTTAAAGCTGATTGTGTGTGCATGTGTGTTTACATGTGTGTTGCACATAAATAATCACAGCCTGGAGAAGTACTGCTGGCTTCAGGCAAATTCATGTTTTTGCTCGTGGCATTACTGAAATTCATCTCCTGTGGACTATAATTCCTAAGGAGGGAAAAGAAAAATAGTATCAGGTGTTCTTTTCTTTTTTCCTTGTTAAAAGACTATTTAATCTTTGTTGTAGGGTGAGAAGGTAAAGCACCAGACCTCAAAGTAGGCTGCAATAGGATCTTGGCAAACTTCCCACATTATAAACTCTGTCCATAGGCAACACTTGTTTTGTGCCAAGTTTGCTTAGCTAAAAATGACTGGGCCTGAGTTTCAAAAGTGGATATTTGGCAACAACTAGCACTGTATTATTTTTGTCCTAGCAAGGAAAAAAATCCGATTGTGAATGACAAGGAAAAAAAGTGTTGGGGCAGTTCCTTCTGGGTAAACTGGTGCGGCTTCATTTCAGTGATAGCGACCTCCCTTATAAAGTGGTTTTATATCCCAAGATGAAACACGTGAGGGGTGGCAGCCTGGTATTGCTGTCATAAGGCAGTAACAGTAGCACACTCGTATTCTTTATGCCGTGCTCATCACCCTGCTCTCTAGGATCAGTTGAAGTCTGTGGAACTGTGCCAATTTTCCTTGGCTTATCTGTCTTCCTATCTTGTTTCTCAATTAGAGGAAGTAAATGATCCTTTTGTTTTCATCTCTCCTTTCTCTGGGAAATGTTAAAGAAGGGTTCAGGTTGCAGCGGAGCCGCATCCCTGGGGAACCAGGTGGCTGACGGGGGACCTGGCGGCAGTTCAGGGACTCGGAGCTGGTGGCTGGCTGGGTGTACACTGGGGTTCTTGGGGGGTTCCTAAATTGGGATTTCTTGCCTACCCAGTTCACTGCAGGGCTCCAGCTTTGCAGGTTTGCCCTAAGCCAGAGCACTGGAAGTGGAGGAATCAGGTTCAACTTCCTTGCTCTCCCCGCAATAACACCTGTCTATGATATTTGGCAAGCTCCAGGAATTATGATCTAATTAATTACATGTTATCTCTAGTCTGCCTTCGCAAGTATTTTTAATTATTTATTGAAATAAATAAGAGGAATAAGTAGTAGGTGCTGGCCCTTACCACACATCACCCTGGGGTTATGCCATCTTCCAAAGCATTTGGAATAAGCCACTGTCAGAGAACCTTCCAACAGGCTTCCCCTTAGTGATAGGTGAGTTGGGAGGGTAATTGAGGAGCAGAATAAATTAACTCCAAGTTTCCATGGTGAGATTGCTCCCAGTACCAGCACTTTGCAGTCTGAAAGGAACTGATGTGCCCTGTCACTGTGCACACTCACACTGCTTAACAAGGCGCTTGCAGTTGTGGTTTCTCCTTATTCCTAGTAATAAATGATGTTCCCAGTATGCCAGCATATTTTGGTGAATGCCAGGAGCTTTCCCACTGCCTTGAGTGGGAGTTTACTCTCTATGTACTGAAAAGGATATGAAGGCCAAGACTTTCCATGCCTGGAGATGTGGGGTACTTTAATTTTAAGGCACCAAAAATCCAGCTCTTTAAAGAGGCACGACCTGGGGGAGGGAAGGCAGTTGTTCAAGTCTTGTTAAAACCTCATCCTGCTGTAGGGTCTCAAGTCTGGCATTCAAAATCATTAGCACTCTTTAAATTTGGCCTAAAAATCCCTATGAAAAGTTACAGCACGTGCTGAGTAACTACTTTTCACAGTGTAATAACTTGGCCCTTTCAAAGGGTAGGTTTTAGAAGCACATATTACCGACTAAAGGCTTGCCAAATTTCTTTTTTCCTTTCCAAACTCCAAGTAATGATTCATGGAGACTCATCGATTTTGTTTCTAATAAGGTGCTGCTCTCCCGTTCCTGAGGCTGAGGGGAAACAGAACAACATTTTGAAGAAATATGTTTTGTCTAGGAGTCGAGGCATCCAAAGCAACACAGAAAAAAGCATTCTGAGATTAAAAAAACCCACATGGTGTTACGTTAAAAATTGAATTTTAATGTGAATTTAGCATTTGCGGAAGTTTAAGGCTGATTGCACCGAGGTCTAATGTGCTCTACAAGAAAGTAAGTGAGCTAGTTATTTGCTAACACACGTGTACCTTGTGTGTGTGCACATCTCACTCATGGGACACCGATGGTGGGCTGGATGAGAGTCTGTGAATCCCCACCCAGTGAGTACATTTGTGTTTAGTCATTAGTAAAAACTTATTAATTAATAAAATCACTGTGGCTTCTGACGGACCCGAGGACATGCCCACCCTGAATGAGGATGGCAGCACTGGCCCATGGGGCCAGTTCCCAGCAGCAACCCACCTTCTGGGATGTTTCTCAGAGGAATCAAGTGTTGGAACATTACATCTGTATGGCTCACATCTATCAGCTCACCCAGGCTGGGCTTTGTGCTCAAAAAGAGAGTCCAGGCACATGGGGGGCCCAAAACTCAGGGTGAGGAAAAGTTCAAGAATTCCTTTAGCTCCTGTGTGAACCAACCATGGCTGCAGGAAAGAGAGACTCGTCTGTCTCTCTCCCAGTGCTTTCTCTGATCACTCTGAAGGCGATTCCTTGAGACAACAGTTCAGCTCATCATTTCCTCCTCGTTCCTTGCAAGGTTCTGGTGCCAAAACCTGACCCAAACCCATGCAGCTCACTCCTCTGCTCTCCGCAGTCTGCAAAAGGCCAGGTTTACCTCTCTAGCCATCTTTTGTTAATTCTGTGACCAGCCAGGCAGTTTACTTCAGGGTATGATCAGATTCCAAGCCACAGTGTGAAAATGTCAAAGGTCCCTGGAAAATATGTAATTACATTTCGGATTTGGAGGAAACAATTAATGAAATGGAATTTCTTGGCCCTTCACTCTGTCGGATGATATGTAGTAGCTTGCCTGTGAGCAGAAGTCTGAGTACACTTATGGCACAGAAGAGTTTTTATCATTTTAAAACTTAATTATATAGGCTGTAATTAAGCCATATACAAAATGTCTGGTTCTTTGAAGTATATTAATTTTGGGGAAGTTCTCAAGCACCCAGTAGCTGCAGAACAATCATGGAAGAAGACAAGGCTTGAATAATGATGACAGTTGCAAGCCACAAATAATAGGAACAACCTTTCCAAAACAAAGGGTTTCACATTTTCCAAAAGTATGAGCATTATTATTTGTGTGTATTTGCAATTTGTACATGCCTTGGAGGGACTAACCTCAACTATAGTGCTCGAAATAATTGTGGGATGACATAAATGGGCACTTCTCTATTGAGGCAATCACTTTTCTTGCAGCATGCCAGTTTTTGTTTACTTTTTAAACAACAAAAAAAAAAATCTTCTCTGTTGGAGTTTACAATAATCAGGACATGGTATGGAGCATAAATTTTTATATTCTTTTTAAAGGGAGGTTGGGCTTCAGTAGATGTTTCATGCATGTTTGTCTGTAATCCTTATGATGGTTGAGGGATTCAGGAGGGGCTGCCTTGGTGCTGTTTTACCATACAATACCTAGAAAGGGTGGTGTTCCTGTAAGTGAAAGAAATATCTCTAATGAATTTAGCATTGGAAACAAAAATACCTTCTCAGTTGTTTCAGCCTTTACTGTGTGGTCTGTATTTTAATAATGAGTTCCCCCAAACCACTTTCATGTTTAGGTCTATATACAGTTGGAGATGAAGGTTTTTATTTCTTCATTTAAAGGGCTGCTGTGAGCTTTAAACTAAACACAACTGTCCCTGGAAATTTTAACTGTTTCATGTTCTCTTGGCTTGTTGCTGTGGTGCATCTGGTGGGTCACCACACCTGGCCCAGAGCCAGGATTTCAGTATCTCAGTTATTTTATCACCTGCTGCCCTCAGGTCCCAGCACCCATCCCAGCACATCTTCCTTTTTCTTGTTCACGCCAGAGCTTTGCAGTCCCACAAATCTGCTCACAGAAGAAATGACTTGTGTTTCTCCTGTGCTGCTTCGGGCAAAATCCTCGAGCTTGGCTTAACAAAGATGGTTTGCAGACCCTTGAACGACTCCCCCTGTGTGAAGAGGCTTTTCAAATACGCCCAGGATCCTTCCAAGGATTCTGTTTCCTGTTGCTGATCCTCTCTTTACCTACTTCTCTCCAGAAAAGTTGACTCAAAATAGCTTGTTTTCATTTGACTTCCTCGGAAACTACAGGAAGAGTTTGATTTAGCTGTGGGCTTTATAAATAGTTCCCACTGTAAAATCAAAATCAGGGTTTTTAGTCAAATGGGAGTCTCCTTAAAACCGAACCGAGGTATGGAGTTGAAGAATCATTCTTCTCCCTTCTGTCTGTGGGAACCATCGCTGTTCTGTTTGCTCACAGCAATGGGGAAGTTAATGGACTGGCTTTCTCAGCCACATTTCCTAAAGGCAAGTTATAGCCTGGGAAATTGGCTGTCAAGCCAATAAAATCATGTGGTTGCATTTCACCTTTTTGCATTTACCAGGCTCAGAAACAGAGATAAACCTGGGGAAATGGAAAACTCTGTATTTCAGAAATGGCCACTTATGTCTCTTTATTTTAGTTTCTTTCTTTCCTTTCTACAGGAATTTTCTGAGGCCTGCCTTGACATAGGAAAGTGAAAATACTACTCAAAACTTTGACTTTAAACTAGAAGGGTGACATCTTGGGAATGCTTATGATATTTCAAGTCATTGCCTTAATTAGCACGCCTCCAAAGAGGAGGAATATTCCCAAAGCAGGAACTTAAATGGTCTCTTCATCCAAAGGTGCCCATTAGACATAACTTCCATGGATTTCAAAGTCCATATATGTTTATTAATGCGGGCAAGTCTGCAGAACCACACTGGAGGGTTATTGTACACTGAGTCACATCAGGGCAGCTGTGTGCATGTGATCCGAGTAGGAATGTACTTTGTTTCCAATTACAGACAATGGGCAATTAATGCCCTGAAATGGAACGAAAAGGAGGGATTATTTGCAAAACCTTTGCTTTTTTCCTCCCCCTATACCCATAAATCACTTTTTTAAAAATTGAGGAACAATTCAAAAATTGCCCAGGAGCTGGAGGAAATCAATAATAACGGGGCTGTGTGCATTGCAACAACCCTCTTGTTTTCATGGCAGCAAGCAGGAATTCTCCAAGCCGGGTCCATGTCCACCAGCGGCGTCCTGCAGGGAGTCGCTTGGGCTGCAGCAGCTAATCCAGTCTTTGAGAGGAGTGCATAAAAATCCAAACCCTTTTAGTTCCCTTCCTAATTGGATTTATGTAATTTTAGTTTCAGGTGGGGGAGGTTTTGAAAGGGGACAAATAGAAGGCAAGCACCCTCTTTTTATTTTTTTTTTTATATTTTTAATTGCCTCCAGCATGTTGTTACTTCCAGAGGTAAAACCCAAGCTTAAAGTCTCGCTGTGCCAGGAATGTTGAAACGCACAGTGGTGCTGTGGCAGCCTGGACTGTCTATGGACATAAGGCAGACAAGGCTCTCAGGTACAGGTAATCTTCTTTGTTAGTTCAGCTCATACAGCTGGAACAGTTTTGGGCACACAGACCTGCACAGAAAAGGCTTGTGTGCCTGAAAATGTGATTATTTTTTCCAGCCGTTGTAACTCGTCTAATTAGGGTTTGTGGGGAGAGTCAGCTCCTTGCTCTGGCAAACAGAAAGCAGAAGTAAATAATGCATTTTAAAACATCAGGAAGTGTCTAACATCAGGGCAGTCCATATTCCTGGCCTACAGGATTTCATCGGTGTTGGAGCACGAGACTTGTGGCTGCCCATTTGATGAGGCACACAGTCCAGAAAACACCTCCGTGGCCTGGCTTCAGGAGGTGGGAATTTATCAGCAAGGAATATTGGCAAGGAATCCTGGGCCACTGGCTGTTTGCTCTCATCACTAAATACCCTCCTCTTCATCTGAGTGGGTCTGGTCTCACATCTGCCTCTCACTCACCCCTTTGACAAGGAATAGTATAATGACATTCAGCTTAGGAGTTGAGCCCATGAAAACTCGTCATGGAATGTATGTTGATTTTTTTTTTTAATGAAGGAAGTAGATGATGGCTTTTAACCTGCTTTCTTAATTTCTCGTTATGTTCCGTGTCATTTTTATTGAATGGCATAACCTTTGCAAACACCTGATCTGAACTTAGAGCATCAAAAATAGCATCGGTGCTTAGGAAGAAGGAACTATTTCTAATGTTCCTTTTAATTTACAGCAGATTTATCCAGGGATTTTTGTGAAGGCTTGAAGGTCAGGTTGCTAACTCCGCCAAGGAGAAGGCTTGGAAGTGAGTTTTCCGTGAGATGGCAGCTTGTGTGCAGGACAAAGGAACCTAGTATTGGATCCATCCCTGGTGATCCCAGAGCTGAAAGGGAACAAGCAGAGTGTGCAAGTTCACAGCAACTGTCCAAGCCGGTTGAGTTTTTTCAAAGTGTGTTGTGGTTGGAAAATGCTGACGTGACAAATCTGAAATATCTTACAAGAAAAGAGTCCGTTTCAGTCAGTTTTTCATCTGAAGAAAAAGCAAGGTAGCAAAGCTCAGAATTGTCAAACCCCAGATATTTTTGGCATTTTTCAGATAAGCGTTATGGCTTCCCCGGGTAAAACAGGAGCTATCAGGGCCACAACCTGTTCTTTGTGGTCTCTTTTTTCTCCGTGTCTAGATCAGCAGGAAAGGAGTGTTCTTGTTCCACTGTTAACCTGGTCAACCAACAGCTCTTGGCTGTAAAGGTTAAGTAAGAAGGTTGGAGGGGGAGAGGGTCTTTGGGTTTTGTTTGCTGGCTTTTTTAATGCCAAATTTAGTTAGGACAGACACTTAGGGGTTGGCTTAAGGGAAAATGGTCTGTTAAAGTATCTCAGGACCGTTGGTTCACTACAACCAGTTACACGGGTTTAATAGCTAGAAATTGTGTCAGTATTACATTTTTTTATTTACATAATAAAGCCATATGTTAGTGGGAGAGCATCATGAGGAGATAATTCGGTGCAGGGAACTGTTACTTTGTTTTGGAATTAGATTAAGCCATAAATAAATACTACTTTGTCTTTAAGTTAGAAAATCGTTCCCATCCAAACAGCCTCCGAAGACATTTTCCACCTGTTAAAGGACATGTAGTATTGGGAGTCTTTCATAACAGTGGAAACTGGCTCAAACTTTCAGCGGGTTTGTAAAAAATAAACCAGCGTTGATTTATGAGTTGAACTACGACAGGGAACATGTAAGCAAATAAAAACAATGAACTGAGAAAAAAGCAAATATACTGTTGATTTGGCACCGCATGAATCATGCAGGCAAATCTGAGAGGAATAGGAGGAATGAGCTTCAGAGTGATGGATTGGGAAAGGGGATCTGATCCCTGGGTAATGAAATGTGAGGGGGTCTTGCCTTATGCTGTTGACCCAGAGGTAGCCTGGAGGAAAGTGATTCCTTCTGACTATACAGTGTTAGTTAAAACAATCCCCTGGGCTCAAATATCAGCTATTAAAATAAATTCAGGAGACAGAGGAAGCAATGTTTATAAGTTGGAAGTTTGAGCTGCTTTTTAAACAATTGTGGATCTGCAGATTCTGAGCTGGAAATGTGATACGGCGGGAAGAGGGCAAGAGGAAATGACAGGAGGGTAAACTGGGGGTGAGGTGGTACAGAGCCTGGAATTGGGAGGGAAAGCTGTCTTTTTGGGAGTGGAGGGAAGAGGAATTCTTGCAGGGCCAAGCAGAGAAACCCCCTACACATATTATTGCTTCACCTCCTCCATTGAAAGTACAACCATGGCTGTACATGGAGATGCTGCAGGAACCCAGACATCCCAAAGATAACAGGGGTTTACAGTACATCTGGGTGCGTTTGGGTTTTCAACCATAATTGTACGAGTTGGTCACTGTTTTCCAACAGAACATTTTTCCTCCAGAAATTATTTCGGTTGAAACTGAGGTCTTCCATGGAAAAATGGATGTAGCTTAGTTCTGGGGAGAAAAAAAAAAAGAACTATTTATTTAATCAGTAATAAAAACAAGGATGTTAATCATCATAATAGAACCCTTTCAATTTAATTGCAGCAGCAATACCACCACCAAAAGAAATTTATAACAACAAAAGAAATCTTTTAGCTGACCACTGACCAATTTTGGGTTTGGAACAAGAGTATTTTTTATAATAGTGACATTTCCCTTAAGTAATCTCTTGAGTTTCTGCATTATCCCAGAGCATTATTGGAAAACTGAAACTCTTAATTTGGGCAGCAGCATGACCCAAGCATTATGGAAGTGGCTTTGCCTCTGCTGTCTAGCATTGCACTCTCTGATCCTCAAATGAGTCGCTTTTCCTGCTGTTCTTCTGGCCTGGAAGTTGATTAAAACAGAGGATCTCTGTCCTGCTGAGTGAACACTGTTATGCAGAATTGATCTTGTTTTGGTTTCTAACGGCTGTGGGTATTTATAAGCCTGTATTACATAAGTTATAAAAATGTAACTAGGGAATGTTGTTGGTGGGTCTCCAGCAGGTGGATTTGGTTGTTATTCATAATAATACAGTGAACCTCAGTGTTGTCACAGCTTTCTTTTTCTTCTCTTCTTGGTGCCAGAGGTGTCCTGTGGCTTTTCCAAATGACCTTGCACCATTTAAGTCCTTGCTCGTGTCTGATGATGACAAACAAGCAAATCCCCATCTGTTCCCATGCACATCCCTACCGTATCTTTTCTTGGATTTAATATTTCCACAGAGCTGCTCCCGTGGGGGAGTCTCATGCTGAGACTGTTCCTCTGCAATTTATGAGCAGGATCGGTGCCTGGAATTTCCCGAAGTGCCGGGTGAGAGACAGGCTCAGAGACCCTTGTATACAACGGGGAAAAAACCCGTGCAAGGCAATGAAACCTGAGCTCGGGCTTTCCGAGACAACTTGACAAGTCAATTGCCCTGTTAGGAGCTGACAACAGTGACCCTGATAGTAGAAATGATCCGTTTCCTCTGGTCTAATTTATCACCAGCAGGATCCTGAGTAGCTGCTCGGTAGCACAATTTTTAGATGCTGGTACAGCGTCAGTCCCAAACGGGACATTTTGTGAGGGGAGAGTTTACTTACAGCCCTAAAAAAAAAAAGAACCCAACCAAACCAAAGCCAACCCCCAGAAAAAATTGCCTCAGGAATGTTCAACGTGTTTATTGTTAAGAGCCGAATCTGATATATGTGAAACCTCACATTTTAAAATTCCTTACCCAGTATTGGATGCTGGTCCGTGTTGCTGCTCTCACTTCTTAGGCATTTCAAACAACGTTCCCAAAGAATTTTCATTCTAGAGATAGAAAGAGCAGTATTCTCAGTCATTGAGAATTAAAGGTGAACAACAAAAATCCTGACAGCTTATGTCTGGGGAAGAATTTGAATACACAGTCTACTTTTTTCATTTCAAAAACGCTGATGGGAAAGATACTTTCTTTTGAGGGCCCATTCATGAAGCTCAGAAGTTTAGTGGCAGTATTTTCACCAGTGTCACCCAAAAGTGTTTTGCAGTGATACTTTGTTCTCAGGATCCC
Source organism: Pipra filicauda (assembly GCF_003945595.2). Lineage (NCBI taxonomy): Eukaryota > Metazoa > Chordata > Aves > Passeriformes > Pipridae > Pipra > Pipra filicauda. Next base: position 332,386 of record NW_024104953.1, on the reverse strand, counting down.
AGGGACAACTATTGGGAGAGAATAAAAAAATGGGGGGGGGGGGTGTTAGCAAATTTATAAAAATGTATTTGAAACATTTTCCTTTTATAACATTTTTTCTTCAAATCAGCAATTTGATAAATCACAGATACCAATGAAAAATTTTAACTCTGAACTTTGCTTTTGCCTGGTGCATCTTCTTCTGCCTCTTATCCTGAGCTCAAGCTTTGGGTACCACTTTCTTCGTGTCACTAATCCAGAACATATTTCACGGGTGACAAACTGAGCCCCAAGGGCGTCAGGAGGGCAGAGGTGATTTAGAAGTCTGCTTTATGCTCCTAAATTGGGAGCCTGTGCTCCCCATACAGTCAGGGAGTGCAGCACTCCTGGAAGTGCTCTGAATCCTCCCAGCCTGGCTATAATGGAAGCCTGAGCTCTTAATAGAGCCATTGAAATTAGATGTTTTGAGTTAGGTGGGTGAATGCCCCCCCGGTGCAGTGAGTCCAGATTTATACAGGAAGTCTGTGGCAGAGGCAAGAATTGAACCCAGCTTTTCTGTGACTGTCTTTTTATTCCCAAGCTTCCAGTTAAACTGTAATCCATCTTGAACCACTTACTGGAAATAGTTCCCTAAAAATAAATTGAAAGTCTAAGTGATCAGGAAGTTTACCTAAACTTCAGAGGCAGGTTAATATGAGAGTACTTTGGGCTGACTCCTTGGACTGGCTCTTCTTGGGGAGGACAGAGCCTTATGGGTGCTCTCCGCTCCTTTGTGGGATTGCCTTGTTGGTCTGCTCCTGGGGATCGGTCCTTCCTGCCACAGACATCCTTCCAAATCTTACCCATTTGGTCTCATGAAAAAACAGGCAGTGGTGAGGTTTGGGCAAATGATTAAAAACTGAAAATAGAGGGTCTCAGATGGGAGAGGAGCCACTTTGCATAAAGAACTGAAAAGCACCTTGTCCAAAACACATTGACAGCTTGGATTGAGTTATCCGGGAGCTGTAGGAAGGGACATTCACAGCTCACTGTGGCAGCTGAAGGGAGAAATCTCCCTACAGCCAGCACGAGGGTGGTGTTTGTGACCCTCATGACCAGGAGGGAGGTTTGCAGCCTGTCCTGGTGTTCCTCTGGTGGGGCTCAGTGGGGGCCAGTGGTGTTATCCATAAGTGGCTTTGGAGTAGGTTTGCTTGGAGAAATTACCCTGTATCAAAGGTCTAACAAACTGGAGAAGTGATTTGGACTCTTATACTTGAGCTGAATTACTCGTGAGCCCAATATGTGTGCTACTAACAGAGATGAGACTGGTAAATAAGGTGACAGGACAAAAGTTAGCTGATGTGATTAAACTGCTGTAATTTTTACAATTTGGGTTGTTTTTTTTTAAACAGAAGCCTCAGCTTGGCATAGTCTTGGAGCAGGTGCAGGGAGGAGGGTATGAGCAGCAGAACAATCTGCTCTGATGTGGAAGGGGGTGGGGGTGCAAACATGCTACTTAGGTGACAATATGATAGCATACATTTAATTTTGATATTGCACACGTATGTAGATTATTCTGTTAAGATTACTGGATATGTGAAAGAGTTTAAATTCCAGTAGGGATGCTAATTTCATTGTGGTTTCTGTCCAAAATCACACATTTCAGCTGCACAAGGGGGGGAATGGTCACTTGTGCTTCATCCAGAAGCAGAGCTGTTCTTTTTAAAATGAAAACCCTTAAACAAGCTCCATCCAGTCGGAGTCAGACATTGCCTAAAACTGGCTGGAAAACAACCAGAGGGTTTTTTTCACCCTAATGTATGTAAAATCTCCCTGGGAATGTTTACATTAGACAAGCGCCTGCCAGCTCTACAAGGACAGCTGAATTCCCTTTGGGGACACTGTACACCAGGGAACCTATAGGCTGAGACAAACTCTCACCAAAGTAAGATGCAGAGCCTGTTTTTTATGTACAGGGAGCCAAGTGGCCTTGTTTTCAGGGATACTCCATATTGGCATCCAGGAGAAATCTCAGGGCATGAAGGCGGGTGTTTTGCAGTTTAAACAACACGTGACAAACCCTGCCCGACAAAACATGAGCCCTGCTGAAGGTGGTGTGAAAGCTGCCTGAGCTGGAAACCTCTGAACTGACCAAAAAAATGCCATTCTCTGTGTTTCCTCCGTGGGGAGATTTTTATTTCCAACTCTTCTCCAGGAAGCATGTTGGAGAGTCTTGGTTGAGCTCCCCAAAGGCAACAGTCCACTTAGAGAGTATCCCCTTCTACCAGCAAGGAATGGCACAGGTCAGGACTGCAGGAAAACTCTGTGTGTGAGAGAGAAGGATGGAGATGTGGGGTCAGTGGAAGAACAAAGATAAAAAGGAATGAGGGCAGTGATGTTTAACAAAGGGAATGGCAGTAACTCTCCAGAGGCGACATCCTTTTCCTAATCTTAGACTTCCTTGGAGGATACAGATGAATGCATGTCTGTACCTGCAGGTATTTTACTCATATAAAAACAAAAAAGCACCTCCAGCACTCACCAACCCCTGTGCTGAGGGCAACCCTCTTGCAGGGTTTAAACCTGCCTGTGATAAATGTGCTGTTATTCTGGCTGCAGACTTTTATTTCTGGGGATATCAATTGGATTCTTATTATGAGAGCAGAAAATTGGAGTTACATCTGGTGACTGACGCATGTGACAGTATCACTGCGAGGAATTCCAGGTTTTCCTGAAGCTTTTCAATTAACTGGGGGCACTTTTTCCTCAGGTGCTGCGCGCCCGGGTTTTCAGCGTGCGCCTGCCTCCAAGCTGTAAATCAGCCAGGGGGTTATTGTGCTTTCCTAGGAGCTCTTGTGCCAGTAAAATGAAACAGCAAATAATAAACCCCAAGGAGATTTATACAGCCCGAGTTGATGAAACAATTACTTTCTCATTCCTAGGCTCGCTCAGAAAGGTGGGTTAAAAATAACTGAAAATTTACTAGAGCCTAAAACCGAATCTGAAAAGTACAACCTCAGCAACTTATTGGGCTCGGCCTAGCGAGCGCCAGATTTACTGTTTGCAATTTCTTCAACTTGTTCGGTCATTTTTATTGTTTTTATTTTTTTTCAACTGCCCCCTCCCCAGGCTGATGACAAGCCTTGGCAAAAACATCTGTGCAAATAAAGCAGGGGAAAGAGTGGAGGGACCCGGCCAAGAGCTCCCTGGGTCTGCTGTGGCAAAAATGTTGGATAAAAGCATCCTTTGCCCAACAGCCTCGAGCCTCTGGGGTCACATCTCACGTGCCAGGGCATCCCCAAAACGGTTATGATCAGTGTGTGTAGGACCAGGGCAGGACAGAGAGAGACCTGGGGGTGATGGGAGGACTTGAATGCATTGCTCCAAAGGACACACACTGTTTTTATCCCAACCTGATACATCAGTTGACAAGTGCTCTGCTGACAGCACTGGGATTAAGGTGACAGCACTTTCCATTCAGGACACGTGGGGAGGTCCCACGTTCACCTGGAGCATGTTGGGGTAAGAAAGCAACATTCCCCTCTCTCCCTGCTGGTGATGGCAAAGCCCTGGAATACTGCACTGCCCCTGCCTTTTGCTCTGCTGGTGCAGCAACCTCTCCCCTTGACGCCTCCATGTCCTGGTTGTCCTTGTCCTCTGCCTGAGCTTCCTGAGTGCCCCAGAATGAGTCTGTCCTCTTTGTGAGTCATTCCTGACTCACTATCACACCGTGCCTGGGGACAAACAAAGGTGGTTGTCTCTGGTGACACCCAGGGGCAATGCAGACCCTTTGGAAACCTCCTTACTGTCTGCTTCCTATGGAGACCTTCTGAGGAAATGGTGATGTGCTCCCAAGCCCTGCCTCAGGTAACAGCTTGGGAGTTTGAAACCTTTAAACAGTGTTTTTTTCTTACTCTTCCTTTTCTTGTGGAATATGGGCAGTTGAATAATGTGTTCCAGATTGGTGCAGCAAATCCCACCCCTTCAACTCTGAGTCCCACCATGTCCCACCTGGTACATCTGATCCCAGCAGGACCATGATGGCCAGCCAGGAGACTGGCACCTCCCTACCAAAGGCTACTGGTGAACAAAGCTTTCCGTTTCCCTGTAGAGTTCATTCCAAAGGCAGGGTGAAATGATTTGCTTGGTTTCCAGCCACAGAGATATTTTTGTCATAAATCAGGAAGAACACAAGAACATAAAAGTGGGCTGTTAGATGGGGGTAGGAGACTTTGGTCCTTTCAATGAAAAGTACTTCTTTCCCTCAGAAAGCCAAAATCCCTACAAATATGTTTTGGTTTTTGAACATACTCTTTTTTTTAACGGAGAAGAGCATCAACAAGTTACTTTCAGCTGGCCCCGTGATGTCGCTGGTGTCACGCTCCTCTCTCCAAAGAGGTCTGACCCTTCCCATCTGGAGGGCGTTCCCCAGCCATCATCAGGCCTCATCTGTCAGTGCCACAAATCTTCAGATTAAAAACGTTGCCCAGAATAATGATACGCATTTTAATGGGCCAGTTTCCCCTCTGAAGGTTGGCATATGATTCTTATTTTCTGCATTATATAAAAGCTAAGGGTGGGATTTTCAAAACCACTCAGTGCTGGCCTAATTCTGCTCCCGCTGAAGTCAATGGGACTTCCTTACCCCCGGACTGCAATCGGAGCAGTTAAGCCAGCCCCGAGTGCTTGTGGAAACCACATCCTAACTATGCTCCCAGACCTCACCCAGATTTCTGCTTTCATGGCATGAAATTTGTTTTCATCATATTAGATGTGCTGGAATGCTGATGTCTGAGGGAAGCTCCTAGGGATTGAGCTCAGTATTAACTCTGGCCGGGCTCGGCTTTGTGGGTTCCAGCTCGAGCGTTCCTGTAAGAGCGGCGGCTCATCCACACATCACGTCAGCAGTGTCGGGACAAGTCAGAGCTGGGCCAGGCCCTGACTTGTCGTAGGTGCTCAGGGTTTGGGGGAGGCACAACAAGCACCGTGTCCTTCAGGCAGGCACCTTCTGCCTGGACCAGCCTCCTCCACCAGCCATCCCAGTGCCTGAGTCCTTGCTGCTGGAGGAGGCGAGTCTGCTGGGAGTGCTTTGGGGAGCACTGTGCTAAAACATGATTCCATTCTTGTGGAAGTCAGCGTCCCAAATCAGCTTCCTTGGGTGAAGGATCGTGGCTGTGGGTCCCTGGCGCTCTGTCAGCTCGGGGCAGAACCAGCCTTCTGAGAACAGTGCTGGGGAACAGCCCGTGCAGGGACTCTTCAGATAATTGGACTTTCCACACAATACCATTTGGGTAGAAGAGATGTGCTTGTTCTTTATACAGAAGCGCCAGATTGCTACTCTCTGGGAGCTCGGTCCATTTTTTTTCTGTTTTGATACTTTTTGGGGTGTTCTTTCCATTTTTCTCTTTTTCTGTTTTGTTTTGGATTGTATTGTTTACTCAGTGTATCATTTGCAGTTGCTGTAAAAGTTGTGGTTTTATACTCATATTCTTGATAAAAAGTTGACCTCTATTCTTTTATTAAGAAAAAAAAATCCACACAAAAAACCATCAAAACCATTCCCTAATTTTACCTCTTACTGTCACTTGTAGCACACTGCTCATTAGACCTGCTGGCAGAATCCTGTGTTTTGTGCTTGAGTTAATTTGGAAGCGACCATGGAGAGGGAAAGGTGGCTGTGCCAGGTGGTTTGCTCATGCTCAGCAGCAGATGGGATGTGGTGGATCCCATCCCAGTGACCTCTGCCAGCTCGGGATTTTGTCAGGAACCTGGTGGATTGTAAAATGACCCCACCAATGAAAACTCAGCATAGGGAAGAGCTCCCACCCCAGCCTCCATATCCCAGAGATGAAACCAACTGGAAAGAGCTGCAATCTCTTTCCCCGTGGCCAAGAAAGTAATTTTGTGTTCCCTGCACAAGCTGGGCTCAACTTGGCCCACGGATGGTTGCTGCTGTCGATCCAAATCTCCCAAAAGGCTGGTGCATTTTCTTGCTAATAAATGTCCCACAAATGTTTTGAATTTCTGCACTCATTAGGGCTTAGGGAGGCTATTTGTCAGGACCAAAGACGTCTTCTACAATAAACCAGCAGCTGTCTGAGAAGGGTGAGGAGACATTTGTTGCCGTGAGCTGAGTCTGCTGTCAGCAACCAGGCCCCTGACCAGCTCCAGTAAATGTTTTATTGATTTAATATTAAATTAACTGCCTGGGCATAAGGAGTGCATTATTTTTAATGGCATTCTGATATTAGGGGCTGCAGTTTGCTAGAATGCACCTGTAAAATTAGTATCCCCCAGTATTCTGCAGGAGCCATAAAATGTAATGCTCGTTGTGAGCAGAGCTCCGGAGCTCGACATGGGTAGAGTTACACGGCGTCCACTCCCAGCCTCATGGCTGCTCCCATTCCTGCTGCCAGAGGAGCAGGGGGTCAGTCAGCTCCAAAGACTCCTTCTAAGTTCACCTCTTCTTTGCTCTGAAATGGGATAAATGCATGCCTGGGTCCCAATCCCTGTCTGACAGGGCACAGTAACTCATGGGAACAGCAGGGCACCTTCTGTAGAGAGGTAGTGCTGGAGCAAAGGAATTTCCCCAATTTTCTTTTTTTTTCAGTAAGAGAAATATAGGGGGGGAAAAAAATCACAATGACAAAGTAGCACTTGTTCAGGCCCAAATGTGCCACCTTGGAATTTACCTTTGTTTAGTGAAAGGAAAGGCATTTGAAAACAAATACAATTTGGAATTTAAATAAACAAGCACATCCCTTAGGTAAGAATGAAAATATTCGCTAATTTCTGAATTGCGTCCCTCTTTTTTTTTTCCTTTTTTAAACTGATCTGTGAAATTACCAGGGGCAAGATTTCAGCCCAAGTAAAAAACAGTTCATATAAAGACCAAAGTTTAAGTAATGCCTGCCTGTAGTTCATATTATCCTTTACCTCTGGAAACGGGGCCACAAAGAAAGCAAATGCCCCAGGAGGAGCACACACTGCTCTCCTCCCTCTGGGGAGGACACGCTGGCTCCTCCCAGCGGGGAATGCTCTGGATATCTGGGAAGGATCCCTCCAGCAGTGCCTTTAGCTGAAGGCAACACACCATGGATGTGTTGGATTTTGTTACGCCAATAACCTGCACCTTTCTGCTCTGCAGTTGCCATCAGGTTTGCTAAAAATTGCAGCGACTGCCCTTTTGCTGTAGAGACCTTTTCCTTGTCATTAAAACCTGTGCCCAGTAAGTGCTGCCTTTGGTTTTATTAAGGTTGTAAAAATGCCACCTTTGAGCTGTTTATATTTCTTAACTCCCTCAGAAATGGTTAATTACAGAGTCAGATCTTCTTAAATGGCATTAGGATAGGGATTCCGAGAAATCCCGAGACTTCCGAGAAGTTCCTTTCTCGTTGATTTTAACAGTGAGGAATCACAGGACTGAAACAATAGACACCAAACCATGATCTTAGTACATCTAAGGAGTCAGCTGTAAAAATAAAAACCTTAAATTAGAAGCTCAAAATGTCAGGGGATGAGGTAGGATACCAAATTTTCTGTATTTTGCTATTAAAGTTACTTTAAAAACTGGGAAGCTGAGGGGCTCCACACGTGCTTGAGTGACCAAATTAATGTCAAGCAGCAGCCCTGGGCTAGACAGTGATCTGAGTGGATTGGGATCAAAATGGGCACCCAGGATCTGCTACAATGCATTTTTCAACTGCTTTCAACAAGGTCCCTCTCCTTGGACATCTTTTTGTAAAGCCACAGTTGCTTTCTTGGACGTCTCACAGAGTGAAATCCATGTTTTTGTACTTGTTAGGCAAATGTTGACAAGGAATGTTTATTTTTTGTTGTGACTTTCGAGATAATATCTGTCTCCTTCAGAAAACTCTGAAAATTTCATTGAGCTTACTTTTCCCATAGAGATTTTCAGCACCAAAATTTGTATATGTATTTTCTGGAGAAGAAGAGGGAAGACAGGAGAGAAAATGGAAATGTAACTTAGAAGAGATCAGTCATTGTCTGCAGATATTGTTGGTTCAACAGGCCTGGTTTCTGTAGGACCAAATAATGAATTTCTCAGAAGACAAAGTCCACCCAGTGCCTCTGCCTGGCTCTGAAGCAGGTGGGAGCACAAAGGGCATGGAGAAAACCACGGAGAGTGGATCTAAGGATTTCTGCAGGCTTTAGTAGGTGCTAGATCCAGACAACCTCCCAGTTTGTACGATCCTGATGATGTTCTTCCCACTCTTCTGCCTGGTTTTCCTCTCTCTGATGCTCATTTGCCACCTCTCACGTGACATTGAGACGTGGCAGCTCAGGGCAGGTTGTAGGAGCTCCTTCTGCCCGTGACCTGCCCATCTTGTGCTGGCTCTTGGTTCAGCTTTGTAACTGAAGATTAGCAAATCACACAAAAAGGTGGGTTGATCACTTTTTAGTTGACAAAAACAGATAATTCATTGCCCAGGCAACTTGGGTTGACAGAGTCTAACCGTCCTTTTTTCAAAGGATGTGGTGGATTTACTTATTCCTGTTTCTGTGTTTGATTTACTACCACATGATTTCATTAAATAAGAACTTAACGTGAGGATTTCTGCCAAGCAACTTTAGGCAAGGCCCATATTCCACAAATCCCTAAATTTGAGGGTGGTGGGTGGGGGAATAATCATATTTTTCTAGAAGATGTCCATTCTGCCTGTGGACTAGAATTTAGGGTAGTTTGTTATTACCGTTGTTGCTTTAAAAACCTTGTAAAATGATGTTTATTTTCCTCCCATAAGATAATGAACTTGAATTTTTCAATTCAGTTAAGTTGATTATAACTAATAACTCTTCATTCTCTAATAAATACCAACATTGGAGGGAATAAAGGAACCACCTTCAAACAGGCAGCGTTTCAGGCTTGAACTGGTTTTAAATTCAGGCAGGATTTCTTGGAGCTCTCTCCCGCCCTCCTCCAATTTGAGGCCATACAGCTCATGTTTGTTGGCATTTTTAAGTAGATAAAAGTATGTAAGAAGGTTCCTCCCTTTAACTACTGGATAGAAAACCCATATCCTGGTGGCTCAACTGTCCAGATCATGTTAAATTTCAGTGGAAGAAAATAAGTAAATGCAAAGAAGAAAATGCCAAAGAAAATGCAACGAGGGAAGAAAAAGTGATGTAAATTGGCCAAGAAGTCAGTTCCACGTCTTGGCCCAGGCTCTGTGGTGGTGTAAATCATTGGGGTGGCCATTCCACTTCACCACAGCTTTCAACCTGACCTGTTGTCAGCTTCCAGCAAAAGTGATAACAGTCCAAAGCACTGCAGCCCCACAGCAGTTTTGTCCATTTCTGTGTGCTGATCTTCACCCTGGGGTGCTGGTTCTGTGCCAGTCCTCAGCTTTAGGGTGACTGTCGATGCAAACTGAGGTCACAGGAGCGATGCCATTGCTGAAGGTTGGGCTGGGGAGGAAGGCACACCTGGGGCGGGTCTTGTCCCCATTTCTGAGCTAAGTATCAACTCCTCTGCTGGAGAAGGATGTCTAGAGGACAACTAGCAAGGAGAGGTTTAAGGGGTAGTCAGCAGGCTATTATTGTTGCTTTGGAATACTCCAGATGGGCCTCTGGAGATGTTCTGGGGAGCCGCTCTTTGGAGCTTGTGCAGCTCACCTGAGTTCAGGCCAGCACATGCAGCCCCTGGCTAGAGTGAGCTGGAAAGGCAACCTGCTATGGGTCAGCCTTGACACTTCCTTTTGCCTTATTATGCTCTTTTTTGGTCATTTTGGGGTTGGCTTCAGGTGGCAGTGGCACCATTTACCACCCAGCACCTCATGCTGCTGCTCACCCTCCAAACATCTCAAGTGTTCTGGTCAGTGGCACAAGAAATTGTGTTTACATCTTCTCTGAGAGACATCCAGAACTAAGTGGGGAAAAATGGCCAGAACAACTCAGTGCTTTTGGCTTATTGTTTGAATATTTAAAGACATTGCATCTGGAAAGTATTCCATTAATTTGTGGCTAGCACCCATATATCAAATTCATGAGCTTCCAAGTAAACAGCTGTCACTGGAGCTGCCACGGAGGGAAATTGGCACTGGTGGCTTGTGGTGAGCAGAGAGGGAACACGCTGGTACAGACTAATCCAAGGAGGAAACATTAACCCAGATGTGTAGAGGACAATGAATGAATTGTTCCTCAGAGCTCCTCAACTTCTCAGCTGTAGTAACACGAGACACAATTAAGGCTTCACACTATTATATCCACTCACACACACGCACAGAACTGTGCACACCATCACAGCCAGAAGGATGGGGCTGCATCCCGTAGCTGTGCACCGTAAAGCAGCCTCCGAGTCATCCCCACGCACGTGGGAAGGGGCACTTGTGTTTGAGGGAGAGAGGAGGACACTGTCATGTTGGTGGCCAATCTGTCTTCAGGCTGGCTGGGTCGTGTAGCTGTCATTTGATGTTTGCCCAGCTGGAAACACCAATGTTCATGGCATCCTCAAGGAAGACGTGGTAGAGCTGGACCCATCCAGGCCTTGGTGCAGCAGGGAGTGCATGGGGTGCTTGCCACAAAACTTCAGATACTTTGGGACTGTTGGCGGTGCCGGAGGCCTCGGCTGGAGCTGTGATTTCCAGTACAAGCAGCTCAGAGCAATGCCAGAAGTTCCACCTGAATCCAGGGGAAGTGCTGAGGTGAGGATTCGGCCTCGGTTCCCAACACTGCCAGTGTTGGCAGAGCTGTTTGTCATGTGGCCCAGGGCGGGGGGGGGGGGCCTGGTGTCCTCAACTGCTTGTTTGACCTGTCTGGTTTCCATGTGGTACTCAAGTAAATGAACCAATTAATTAAGAGGAATTGTGTACATGGAAATGGGACAGAGATGATATCACTATTTATGTTTTCTTGGGAGGGGCGTTATGGAAGTGCTGAAAAACCCCATGGCGAGATCGGGGTCTCTGGGGTGGGTGTGATGGGGCATCTGGGGAGGTTCCAGCTGAAATGGAGGAAGGCAGTTTCCCACCCTCTTTCCAGAAGGGAGAATCTGAGGCTGAGGGAGATGAGGGGAGTCCCCTGAGGAGGTGACCGTGTCAATCCCAGGGGACGCATGGATGACACAGGAAGGAAGGGAAAACAGTTTCCCCCTGCTGCTCTGACATGTGCTGTCGGTGCTCTGGCACTCCACGGGGCTCGGGATTTACCTTCTGTTTACTAACCAACCCAGAGTGGGTTTGAACTGGTGACCTAAAGGTGAAAGGCTCTGCATCTTATTAGAATTACTGTGAGCTGCTCGATGAGTCCCCCATGGCAGTTAAGATTTGATTATGGTTCTAGAAAATGTTCAACTTTTACAATTAGTGTCAAAGCAGTGGTAAGCCCCTCTTTGATTCCTGGGTGTAGGCTCGTGCTTTTCTTAACCTCACACATATGCTGGCATATTTACAGTAAGTGCTCAGGGGTTTGTTTTTTTTAATTATTATTTTTTTTATTTTTGAATTAAAAATGAAAGTCCCCCAGGGAAATTATGCAATGGGAAATAGCTACTTCAATAAACTCGACTCACACATTTTATTGATTATGGTAAATTTAATTATTCCATTTAAACTTTGCTTACACACACACAAAAAAAAAACCCTTATCCTTTTCTTCCTGCATGTTTTTTCCTGGTTTTGTATCCCTCTCTACAGACCAAAACTGTACTATGTATTATTTTAAACTTTTTAGAGAAGAAATACTCAAGGCTAAGCTTCTTCCCCTAATTAGAAATTAAAAATTAGAAAACATACCATAAATCTTATTCAAAACATCTTCAAATAGAACTACTAATTGTTAAACTGCAGTAATTATGGCTTTTAATACAGCTCTTTTGCCTCTGCCATATATGACGTGCACCGTTTTTGCTAAGGGAGACAATTATTCAAGTGCAAAGGATGTTAAAAAAACCCAAAACAACAAAGCATGGGCAAAAATAGGAATTTCTCTTATTCAGGACTTCATTAGGTGATACTGTTCATTTTCTTGGTACTCAGATATTGCCCAGAGGTTTTTATCTTATTTGGAGACCTTTGCACTGAGGTTTTTAGAGGTTGCTGCCACAAGGCAGTGAAAGAGCTTCTGGTCCCTGGGTCATCCCTGGGTCTGGAACCTTATTTCCATAGAAACCACTGCTAGTGGGGTTTTTTCTTTCTCTTTCAGGGAGCTGCTGCTGCTGCTTCTGACCTACTGAACTACATTCAATCCAGGTAATCACCTCTTCTCTTCTCAAACTTACAAATGGTCTCTGCTTCCTGGGGAAATGCATTAGTTCACTACCTTGTGACTCTTCCCATGAATTGAGAATGTTCCTGTGGATACAGGTCTGTGGGACTGAGGTCAAAACAACTCACCATGGCTAGAAATTAGGATGTGGGAAGCAGAATTGTCACTGGAGATGAAGAATCAGAAGTAATTCCCAAAGTCTGTGCTCCCTCTTGCATGGGGGGACTATTCAGAGCCAGCCCATCCCTGCACTGAGGTGAATCATGGTTGGGCTCCCTCCTTGAAGCTGCAAAATTCAATCTGGTAAAGGGCTATTTGGGGTTCTGGGAGCTGAGGCTGACCACTTCTGAAAGGTGAGGAAGGACCCAGGGTTTGTTCAAAGCTTTGTTGCTTCCAGATACATCTTTCATCCAAGTTCTTTCATGAGACTGTCAGAGCAGGGCTTGTCTGAATCCCACGGCCAAATCCTCATCTGGGAAGATCTGAAAGGGCCCCTTTCTTTCAAGGGAGCTGCACCCCTTCAGTCAGTGGGGGGAGCCTGGAAGAAGCCTAGCACCCTTCTGGATATCCCTTCTTGGAAAAGGATGGACTGGGCAATACTCCACTGAGACCTTGACACTGTTTTTCACATCCTTTGGTTTCCTGCATTACAGTGTAAGTGGTTCACCATGGGGATACTTGTCCTATGGCTTCATAAAAAAACCAAACCAAAGCTCTGGGATACTCTGCGTCCTCGTAGGTTTCGTATTTATTTGCTTTATTCAAGAAGTATAGCTGGAAATAAGTATTTACATATTTCTAAATGACCTACAGTTAAATATAACCACAATCTGATGTAAACTGGCGAGGCTCCTTTGAATTAAATGGATTCACTCCAGCTTGCACCAGATGAGGATTAGGCCCCAAGATTCATGCAAGCCCAGTTGTGATGACTGTGAAAAGAACTCAGATTAAAGATGGGTTTGGAAGCAATCAAACCAAATCATGAGCCTGGCTGATTTCATTTGTTTCCCTGGCAAGTCCTAGATTTCTGAGAATACCACCTTGCTGCAATATGTATTACACCAAATCCTTCCCTCAGTGAGCCCATCGCCACAGCTGTCGCTGTCTGTGCCGTACCTCCCCAGAACAGTCCCTCCCCAGAACTGTCACCACACTTGCTCTGGCTGCCGTGGCGAGGAAACTTCGCCATGTAGCTCATCCCAGACTCAGCTTTTGGCCCGGAGAATTATTCTGCAGATGGGCCAGCCTAGGACACGTGTTCCCGCTGGGATCGGCCTCCGCTCCCCCCTCGCTGCCTCCTTAATGAGAGCGAGCGCTTGGACCAACAAACAGCTCCTCACATGGCAACAAAAGACTCCTTGTCATTACCCAGGCTGGCTCCAAACCGAGTAGAAAAGGGGATTTTTTTGGCAGGGCTGCGGATCACAGAGTCACAATATACAGCTCATCACTGGTGCTGCCAGTGATGCTCTTTGGTAGGTTATAAAAATCACTTCCTTGCTCCTTGCCTCAGTTCCCAGAGCTGTGGGTCGTGGGCTCTGGGAGCATTGGCACACCAGGAGATGTGATGGGTGGTGATATGAGCAATACTCCAAATGGAACCCCTGACAAGAAGGAATTTGGAAATCTGACTTAGGAGTGTAAGAATCACCCCAGAAGAAAAATTCCTCATCCACCCTCCCTCCTGAAAAGTGAGCCCGAGTCCCATTCCTGCTTTTCACAGTCTTGCATAACAATCTACATGAAGACTTGAGGGTGGCAAAGCCAAATGCCTCATGTTGTAAATTTTGAAATGGCACAACTGCAGGGCTCTTGGCATTTTTGTTTTTCCGCTGGATGTTTTCCTCTCAAAGCAAAGTGCACTCAGAAAGGATTCTACTTTGGCAATACAGCATATTTCAAAGGAAGAGATGTGTATTCCTTATATTTAGCCCGTTAACCACATACATATATGGTTGTTCTGAAGTTTTACCAACCATCTCTATTTACTGCTAGTTCAAAGAAAGCAGAATCCAAGTGTCCTGTGGATTCCTTGCTATCCCAACACACACAGACCTCAAGGTTGGAAGGAAGTTGCAGTATTATTTCTTCCTTGCCCTATTATTTTTATCTCCATTTCCAGTGGCAATGACAAGTGCTGTTCCAGTGAGGTGCTGCACACCTTGAGCTCCCATGGAGTCCCTGACAGGAACAAGAATTTCCATAAAGGGATGGATGTACAGGCACCATGGTCAATCCTGGCTGCCTTCCAGCCCATCTCCAAACACGGGAGGAGGAAGGGGATTGCCATAGAGGGAGACCCCGGAGGTTAAGGTGCTCCTGCCAGGGTGCTTTGGGAGCAGGCTTGGGTGGAACATTTTTTGCAGTGCCTTAGTCCTGGTTAGTGCTGAAGATGCCCAGGCACAGCATGCTGATCACCTGCTTCTTTTCACAGCATCACTCTTGCATTTCTCTGACAATAAGTAATTCCTTCCTCTCTCTTTACAAGACTCCCATGATTTCATGGGGGTATAAAAGTCTTGATTTTTCCGCACCTATTCCTGTTCCTTTAGCCTGTTTATTCACTGGTTCATTTTGTACACTGGAAGATGCATTCAATTTTTATGTATTTCCCTTTCTCTGTTTCTTTTTGTTGCTATTAGTTATCTCCAGAAGGAGCAGCCTGGGTGCCTTATCTGCCCAAAGGCACGGGCGTGTGGGTTTCTTGCTTTGCCACCCCTCCACAAGATTTCCTTACATTTGCCTAGAATTTAATCTGTAACACGCTCTGCGGAGCTGGTTCCAAGGAAAAAAGGCTCAACACATGATATCCTCTCTCTTCAGATCCCATTTCCTTCTGCACAGCCCCCATGTGCTGGGCTGGCAGGATGGGTCCCCCCGCTGTGCTGGTTTGACATCATCGCTGTGGTGCCACTGAGCAACATGTGGCAGACAGCTTTGTCACCCAGGACAGCCCAGCAAGCTGGGATGAGCAAACAGCAGCTTCCAGCAGGAATGCTCCTCCTCTTTCTAAGCTGGTCTTTCTTGGAGAGTTGGAAAATAGGAGATTGGGGTTTTTTTTCCCTTCCGTGTGATTCGTGATGTTTGCTGTGGCATAGAGGGACACCAGAAATATGATTTAAAAAGGGTCCTCCAGGGCTATCCTGATGATTTTTTGATTACTGAAAAGGCCCAAGGAAGCTTCAGAGTCCAGCATCAGTGGCTGATCTGCAGCAAACCCAGTGAGGACACCCCTGTACCCTGAGAGCCCTCACCCAGCCCCCTTGGCCACGGAGCCGTCGCGGCTCATTTCTCGGTTGGCCAGAAGCCCCGTCCGTGTCGCTGCAGAGCCCAGGCTTGCCCTGAGACAGGAGCAACTAGTCATGCCCCATCTATCTTACATGCTCTTCCTGAGCACCTCCCAGACTGTACTACATTTATCCTCTTAGCACCTCTGTAATTATCTCTCCTGTAACAGATGAGAAACAGGAGAACATGGAGGTTTTGCAATTTGAGCGGAGCCGTGCAGGAGCTCTTTGGCAGAAGAGGCGGCCTCCCGAGGGGTGAGTAATGTCCTTTTGACAATCCCATTAGATTCCTGTTTGTATCCTTACATCCCCTCCCACAGGCACAAAGTCACTGCTTGAACCTGACCCTTCTGGGGCTGATGGCAGCCATTTCCCATTGTCCTTCCCAGTCCCCAGCACAACTCCCAGACAACAGATCCACAAAGCGGTTCCACTCTGATTCAGTTTGAAGGCTCAAGTCGCATTTATGCCAGCAATGTAAACATCATTTTAGCTTGGCAAATATACAGAAAATTCTCAACAGCTGCAGTGTCCTGCAGAATCATTTTGCCCCAAAGCACGAATGCACTTACAGCTCTATTTGAAGCAATGTGACTGGAAAAGTGAATCAGGTGGCACTTGGCTTTGAATGTATGTATATGGCTTTGAATATATGTGTATGGTCAGCTCTGCTAACCAGATAAATGGTTGAGAAGTTTACCAGGAACCTGACTATGGCTTTAAACCCTGAATGAGCAGCAGCAGTTGAGTGGAGGCAGACAGACAGGGTAAACTCAGGGAGGCACATGCTGAGCTGAGCAGAGGACTCTGTAAAACAGTAGAGCAGTGGAAGCAGATCAGCCAGACTTAGTCTGGCTGCTGAACATCCTTCCTGGAGAGTGAGTCAGCAGCAGGTTAATTAGGCATAGCTAGGCAGGGAGCAGCACTTCTGACAGGAGAGGCTTTAATTGATAGGATCATTTTCAGCACAATAATATTAATTAGTAATTGCGATAGGGAACATGAAGGCAGGTGGAGCACTTTCTGTCAAGGTATTTTTATAAGGAATTAGGCTGTATAAACACCCATTGTAAATACATTGTCCTTGTCAGGTGTAATAACTGCCTTGGCACATAGAGTCTCTGCTCACAATGGAGAGATAATTAAAGACACAACTGCACACTGCGGTGCTTCTCCCAGCTGCTAATTGTGTCACCAGAGAGATCTAAACAATTATATTAGGAAAACACTTGGGCTCTGTTAATAGTAATTTCCAAAATGAGGACAATAAATAGATTGAGAAAATGCTGTGAGCGTGGAGACAGCCTTGGAAAAAGCTAGAGGAAAAACTGTATTTCTGATGCGAACATGGAAATTTGAAATGGGAGTAAGGTGCCTAAACATCTTGGAGGAACTTAGTCCCTGAGCTTTCTGGATCCAAATCCCACCCTAGCCTACAAATAATTTCATATTTCACAGCCTTCACACTTTCCTCAGATGTATGTTCTTGTAGAAGGAGGGCTGAATCCCAAAGACATTACTTAAGGGAAATTTCGATTCATGTCGCTGAACATTCACAACTGATAATCCCGGTAATAATTCCCACGAAAAACTGTGTTATATTACATGTTGTAATTTATGATGTATAGCAAGTATAATATGTTGTATAACTCTGTATTACAGGTCTACATTACATACCTGTAATGTTATGTTCTGGTAATTAAACCAATTAAAGTGCAGTTATGAGCTCATTAAACCCAAGAAATATGAGATGTCAATCAGTTTGGGTTTTATCAAGATAAAATGTTATCAAAGTCAAGTGAGTCACTCCTTCAAACCAAGTGTTCATTTATGTCTCCATTTATGACACACGGACAGACAGCATGATCCAGAAAATGCCTGTATGGACAGATATGACCTGCACTCCCAGACCCTATGGTTGAGCAAACTGCTCCTGGACATTTTTACCCCTTTGGTTTCCCATGATTCATCTGAGTGGGATATTCTGTTGCAGTTGTAGCATTTTAAATATTTCATTATTTAATACTAATATTTCATTATTTAATACTAATTATTTAATAATAATAATAATAATTTATATTATTATTTTAAATATTTAATACCATCACACAGTTCTTTACGGGTCTGATATAAGCAACACACAGCCCCCAGTCAGGTATGTAGGTTTTGTCCCTCAGAGAATGCCAGAATGACTTAGACACTCCGAATTGTCCTGCTGTGGT
The DNA here is from genome assembly GCF_003945595.2 of Pipra filicauda. Lineage (NCBI taxonomy): Eukaryota > Metazoa > Chordata > Aves > Passeriformes > Pipridae > Pipra > Pipra filicauda. The sequence goes on along the minus strand of NW_024104953.1, from coordinate 314,691 downwards.
CAGATGCCTTTTCCCAGGTCCTGCAGTTCCTAAACTGGTCCTTGCCGAGTCAGCAGGTCCAGCTCTCCCTCTCGGCTCAGAGGTGATCCTGACTTAGCTCTTTTGAAGTCACCTGGGACTGGTGCCTGCCTGCCTGGAGCAGAACATTACACTCTGGAATAAATATACTCGGGGCAGAAATCTTCTTCCCACTCAAGTTCTCCCATGACCTTTATGGTGGGGACAAGATTTTGGGCAGAACCTCAGTGCCATCCCAGTCAGTTGCTGGGAGCGTGTTGGCTGGGGCTGAGCGATGGCAATCCTGGGCTTTGTGCCATGGAGGAGGGATTTGGGACAGCCATGCTGGTGATCAGCAGAGGCTGCAGAAGGGAGAGTTCAAATCCTGCAGAAAGGCAGCAGAGGAATGGCAGTGACACAGGGTTAGTGGAACTGGGTCCTGGCTCTCACGCTGTCTGCACTGCTCGGATACATCTCGGGCTGTTGAGGGCAGGGACTGCCTTCATATTATGTTTGTACAGCATCTGAACAGTCATCAGGCCTTGATCCTGACTGTCATCCCTCAGGGGGCTCTAACATCAGCAATAGTAACACTGATGATGATGCTAATGAAAGTCTGATGGTAGTTACTTTTTCATGTGGTCCAGAAAAGCCCCACACCTCAGGTTCAGCTGCTCCAGAGCGGAGAAACTGTTTATGTTTGTATTGTTTTTCTGGAGGGAGGAGAGTGCTTGTGCCCAGAGATCAAGTCCGTGGGGAGAAAAGAGAATTATGGAATGATTTTTCTATTGTGCCTAACGAGATAATGATCAGAAAAAGGAGGAGGGAGAGAGGGAATTGTGGATGATGTTGTTATTACCAAAATGAAAGAATTTGGATATAATCATAGCTGTTAGGGAAATGTGTTTTTAAAGACCTTGAGAGAGGTCATAATGAGAGTTTACTTTGTAGATCTAATCACAGTTTACAAGACCATATGCCAGTTCCCAGTGGTGTCCATAGTGAACAGCAGGACACCAGTAGTTTTCCAGATGTGGCTTCCCCCCCTAGAAGGAGAATAAAACCAGTGAGAAGAACTGGAGTGACCCAGCACTGGGGGAGCCTCTGAACTCCTTTTGACTGGGACGCCCTCACGAGTAGTTTGGTTGTTGCCTGGTAACATTGGCCTAAATTCTTCCACAGAGCAACTGAGCCCACAAGAGTAAAGGACAAACTCGGAGAGGGATCAGAGGTTCTAATTTTATGGAAGTATCCTCATAAAACAGAGCTGAAGCACAACATCTGTCCCAGGTACCTGATGAGTATTTGGAGTCATATCAGTAATGCGGGAGAGGGAAGGATGTTTGGTGCCAGCAGGGCATTACTACCTTGTGAAACGTGCTAGTACAGGGAAGGTCACAATCTCAACTTCTGCCCTAAGCAAACACTTGCAAACACTCACTTATGTAGCCCCCTTTGATCAGATCCTTCCATCACCCACCCCTGGATCTCGGCATTGCCCCAGTGCCACTGCAGCACAAGCACTTTCCAGGTCACAGCAATGGGAGAGCTCACAAGGGACTGTGACATCCCTGGATCTTCTTCCATTTTTGCTTGGAGAGAGTCATGTTTGTGGATGCCTTGCTTTTGGAGGAGTGGACCTGGAAAAGATACCTCAATGGAGGAGAAAAAATGATGTTCCACAGGACGGGAACATGGAATCATTCCTCTTTGGAGGTTGTTCTTGCAGCCTGGCACCCTTGCTCCAGGTTGCTCTTCACCTCTGCCTTGTGTGCGTTGTCCCCTGTTCTGTGACTGCCATCAGCTCAGGGGAAGGAGTTGTCACGGTCTGTTCATGAGACAGCGGTTTCTGATGTCACCCATAACTCATTCATGGCTTTCTCTGGAAGATCAGGGAACAGTCCAAGATCCACAGGAAACCCCCAAGTACCTGCACAGTACCTTCAGCTATGTGTATTCTTACTGAGGTGTGGGCATTGCTTGCACCCTCAGTCACAGTGAACACACTGTCATTTCCAAAGGAAAACAAGGGATTTTGATCCTCACACCATTCTGTGGGAGGAAGGAGGGGAGTTTCCTAAGGAGCTGGAGATGGAAGGAGGGAATTGCAGTCAGCAGCTGTTTATCCCAGGGCAGTGGCACATCACAAGGTGCTTGGCCAAGTGAGCACTGTGTGCCCTCGCTGCCGGCACGGCAGGAGCTGCTGAGCCGAACGGGAGAGCGGCTCCAGCCAGGGCTGTGCCAAGGAGCAGTGTGCTGCTCTCCACGTCGCTAAGGATTGGTCCAAGGACTTGGAGAAGAAAGGGAAAAAGCTCTCATGGGAGATGGTCTGTTTTAATGAGCCCAAACCTCTTCCACAAATTAAGTGAAATATTTTAAAAGGAAACAATATTACTTTGGTTTTATTTGTTTCAGCTACTTAGTTACAGCTCCACGTGGACACAATTAATGGAGGAAATAGAGTATTTTATAAGCCCAGGACTCTGAGATAGATATTTTGTGACCATGTGAAATTCTTTACCCTAATCACCACACATTCCTTGGGAGAAGGTTGTATATTGCTGAAGATTATTAACCTTGGTTCCAAAAATGTGTCTAGTCATTGAATGGCAAAGGTCAAAAAATTGTCGTGGCATTACTCAGTGACAAATTTTGGCCTCCACTTTTCATTAAAGTCCCTGCTGTCCCTCTCTGGCTCAGGTCTGTCCTAATTCTGTTCGAAGTATTCCCCAGCAAGAAGGAGAAAAATGACCTTTCCACTGGAGCTAGTTTTATTTCCCAGATCCCTTTCAGACTCCCCCTGGGACTTGATGTAAACCACTTGGACCTTCAGCACCTCTTTTCTCCGTGTTTCTTATTAATAGAAAGAATATGATTTCCCCTTTATATTTTCATGGCAATGATTCATCTTGTTTTGGTGGTATTTAACACCAGCCCCTCTGCTCTTTGCTGGCCAGAGAATAAAAACAGATTGAGGTAAAACATGGGGATGAATGTTGTTTAGATGAAGAGTTTCATTTTTGCTTTACTCTGCTTTCTTGACAATAGGCAACAACCAAGAAGTCACCCTTAGGAAAAAAAAGAATATTGTTTTTTGATTATTCTGGGGCTGTCTCAAACATCAGAGATGGAACCTCAAAAATACCAGGACTGAGTATCAGGAGTGAGTGTGGCAGCAAGGTGTGATTTCTGGATGGGCACAGCTGCTCAGTTCCTCACATGATACAGGTCTGTGTACCCCATTAATCAGCCAGATTCCACTTCTCCCAGACAGACCTGAATATTCTCCTTTCTGGCCTGCAGAGCAGTGCTGCTGAGCACATCTCACGGCAAAAGGCCCTACACGGAGGTAAACAACGCCTCGTTGGTTCAGTAATCTGTGCAGGTGTCCCAGCAGCAAAGCCCAGCAGTGGAGTAAATAAACAAACAACCCCACTGCCCCTTCCCCTCTGCCACAACAGTAAATTTGGTTTACTGTACACATCACTCTGGGCCGTGCAGAGATGGTGTGAATCCATTAGTAGGGCAAGGGTGAGTGACTTCTGACTTCAGCGACCCTTAAAGTTAATCCAGCATTGTAGGGGCAGAATTAAATGTGATGAGCTCAGAAAGTGTGATAAAACCAGATTTAAGTGCACAGCTGGGCAGCAACCTATAAAGGCAGAATTTAAAACTGTAATAAAAACTTTGTAATCTAATTACGACGGTAGAGTTAAAGGTGAGGTATTTGCAGCATGATTCACATGCACCATGGCTAACCTCTGACATCTTGAATATATTATGTGGTTTCTTCTCTACAGGAGTAATTTTTGAGCTACTCTCTCACACTACATGGCTCCCTGCGTTTTATTCTCGTGCACTGTCTTTGGAGGTTGCAGGACAGGTCAAAACTGCACATCAAAAAGCATGTTGCAAAGCAGCTGCTTTCCTGTACTTCTTGCTTGAGGTGTCTCAGGGCTGCTCCTCTCCCTGCTCTGGATGCTGAGCACCCGGGTACAAGGCAGGAGTTGGGGCAGGTGCACAACACTTCCAAAAAATTGCAGCTTCTAAGAGAGTCCAAGGAGAAACCACAGCAGGAGTAACCATGTCTCAAGCTGGTTTTAGCCTAATTCGTCTTAATACTAGCAGGAGGGAGGATGCAAAGCAGGTTATAGCTTGGATGCAGCATCCAATCCCAACCAACTCCTGCTGAAGCCCATGTCATCCTGTGTGCATTGCAGTTGGCACCTAATTAACACCACCTCTGATAGCAGTGATCTCTCTGATTTCAGTGCTGGCTTGTCCAAGCACCAAAGTGATGGGAAAAACCAGCCCATGAACCCTGACTCTCCTGGGCTGCTCGGCTTTCCTGGCTGGTGGGGTTGGGAGTGCTCTCACTGGGATGGACACTGTCAAGTGTGACAACAACCTTAGATACAAGTCTGACATCTTCCAGAAGGACCACAGAGGAGTTATACACTAAGCAGAGCTCTTTTTCCTGGGTCCCATTAGGTATTGTCCAACATCCCAAGATCCCTGCATGTATGGGGGGTGTAGTGGTGGGATCTAAACAAGTTTGCTCAGCTTGGTAACAGCTGGGTGGTTCTCTAGGAAAAGCAGCTGAAGAGATCTCCCTTCCTTCAGCCAACCTACGTCAAGACAGAAATTTCAATTAGAAATCTACCCCATGTGGTAGTTCTGATTTTTTTCTGCATTTCAGCAATTCAAAAAATGGAGCAGAAACATCAGACTTCTATATGAAGTCTGTAAACCTCTATTTGTTATTTTTTTGAACTGAAATAACTTGGTGGCATTTCTGAAATCAAATTGCATTTCATTTCCTTCCGTTTGAATTTAGCCAGAAAGCTTCCTTTTAAGTGTGATTGACACAAGGTATATACCTATGGCATAATGCTCATGGGAGGGGCTGAGGACAGCCTTGTTTGCGGAACCAGCATCCCAAAATAAACTACATCCTCCCTCAAAACAGTGTGTACCCAGCTGATCGGTCTCCACAAGTGTTGTTCTTAAACTGATGAAATATTTACATGCTTGTGAAATCAAACTGAAACAGATCTGTTGCTTAGGTTTTCCCAGGGGGTAATCCAGTAATATTTTTCCTCAAGGAAATTAATAATTGTTAAGATGCTGTGTTATAGAATACGTCTCTCTTTTATGAAGCTTGGAGGGGAACAGCAGAGCCATCAAGGACACCCTGCGATGTTCTCTCAGGGGAAGAGGAGGGTGTGAGAGCCATGGGCTAAAATGGGTGATGGATATCAGCAGTGGGTGGGAAGGAGGTGGGGGTGTTCTTGGAAAGGGATTGCTCAGAGTTTCCAAGGGGAGTTTGCCTTTGTGACCACGGGCCTCTCAGTACTGATATTTAGAGAGACAGAGATCTACTTTTTATTTTAGGGAGAAAAAATGTCATGTGCATGTATTGAGATGCCATATACACTTCTGCTATTGCTGAGGTAACTCCATCCCAAACTGTCCTCCTCTTCCTAGAGCTGAACAACAGCTGCACCAGGAGAAAACCCTGCACAGGAGACAAGAACTTCTGAAATGCCATCAGGGACTACCAGAAAGCAGCACAACAAACACCCCAAAACACAGGAAGGAGCTGCAGAAAGCCAGTGTGAGGATCAAAAGAATAACATCCCAGGTACAAACAGGGTGAGATCCCACAGAGCTCAGGCCAGCAGCCACCCACTGCGTGCTCTGGTGGGTTTAGAATCCCATCCTGTAGGGCAGCTCCCACATGCTCCAGCTGCCTGTACTGCAGGGAGAAGAGGGGAGCATTCAACACCCTGAGTCTGCAAGGCACAGACAGGAGGTGGTAAATACCTTGATAAGGAAACTGGAGTGAAAATACCAGCTTTAGGCAATCCAGATTTTATCAGGGAAGTATGCAGGAATGAGTAAGTACCTGACATGCAGATGTGCCTCTGTGCAGTGCCAGCAGCCTGCCAGTCCCCACATCTGGCCTCAGGCAACAGTCCCGTTTCCAAACTCATGTGATTTCGGGGGTACATTGGCAAGGTATTTTTGTATGGGATTCTGACTTTTGCAGTGGCAGTGCCCACAATGAATCTGCAGCTCTGTGCTTGGAAGAATCTCTAGATTTAGCACCGGGGGCTTGTTTTTCTGCTGTAAGAAGCTGCTTGGCTTCTCAGCAAAGGCTGTTGCTCTGCTTAGCGATGACATGCATGTCACAGCTTGGGAATCCATGTGTGCCAGTTGGAAAAAAGATCTTGGAATCCAGGGGCTTGGCAGAGTCATAAAGAAATGAATGTCATGTATTGCTCAGTGATTGGATGGCGTCTCATGGACCATTGCTCTGTCTGTCACTGGGAGACCTAGAGAGGGCTTTGTGCCTGGTCCTGTCTTATCTCTGCAAAGTGAATCACAGATTTGGTGAGAGTGGAGATGGAAGTGCTGTGAACTGGCACAGTGTCTGCATTCACACTTGAGAAGATATGGGAACGGTGGGGGAAGAACCTCAAGGAAGTGGTAACACCACCAAGCCTGTCAGAGTTCAAGGAGTGTCTGAACGATGCTCGTAGTCATATGGTTCAGTTTTAAGTAGTCCTGTGAGGAGCTGGAGAGTTGGACTTAATGAACCTTCTGGGTCCCACCCAACTTAAGATATTCTATGGTCTTACACAGACAGTTTGAAGAATGAATCTCTTACTCTAGCTCTGCACTCCAGTATAAGATGAAGGAGCTGCCTGTTGGCTATTCTCCCTTGTACTCTGGATCTCCAGGGAAGTCATTGCCTGAACTGTCATTAGCCAAGGTGGGAAATGCCTGTTCAGAGAGCTCTTGGACCTTGCTGTCTGGATTTGGCATTGATTCTTCACCAGGTTTACAACAGAAGAGAAGGCACAACCTGCCCTCTACTTGGGTGAGGAGGGGAGAGTAGGAAGAGCTTGGCAGCTCCAAGGGATGTCCTGGAAACCTGAACAAAGAGAGAGGAGAGTCCTTGCTGAGATGATAAGGGGTTGGGGCAGCACTCATTGCTATGCCATGCCAAGGGATTGGCTGCCATGGGGCACAGATGGTCTCTCTGGGGGTGGTGCTTAGTGTGGTTAATGACAACCATAAGTAGGAAAAATATGGATGCTATTGGAGAGAGAGGCCCAGGAATGGATAAAGAATAAATTGGCTGTGCTATGTACAGAGAGGGCCAAACAGATGTTGGGCCTGATCCAGAGCCCATTGAGTTAATGGAAAGGCTCCCTTTGGTTTCATTGGATGCTGTCTCAGACCCATTACAGCTTCACAGGAAGCAGTGGAGACCAAGAGTAATAACTTGTGGTGACTGGAGTGCTGTGTGTTGCATAGGTGTGGGCTGTGAGGTTTTTATGGTGAAAACAGATGGGTCTTACAGATCCATCCGTTTGGCCTGGGTAACCCCCTGCCCCGCTTCCCCCACCTGACAGTAAGCAGCGTCGTGTGGTTCTGGCCCTCTGGCCAACAGTTTGGCATGATTCTGCACAAAAGTGCCCTTCTGCCTTCTGATTCGCCCTCCTACTCAAGGAGATTCTAGTGTGATCTCGTAGTGGCCCAGGATTTAGAAACCAGTGGTTTGAGCCATCCACACAGGAGGAAGAAAGGTCTGCTGAGAACTGTTGACCAGGGAGGAATTTTGTTGTGGACCAGCAAGAAAATTAATGTAAAGCAGGTGTTTCTGCAATCGTGAGGCATTTGTAAAGCCAGCGGTGTCCAACAAGTCTCCCACTCACATTCCCATCCCCGTGACATGGCAGGGTCTGACGCGAAGGACCGCAAACAGAAAACATCTCTCTGTACCAGTTGGCGTCTGACCTGCGCTAGGGCCTCTCTCCCCTTCTGCTCCCCAGTGCTGTTCTGTTTATTTAGGTGTGTGTCTTTGTTTCTGTTTTTACACTTAGCACAAGTAGAGAGGAAATGGGATTTCATACGGCTTAGGAGGCTGGAGCTCGCCATGCTTTGCTTGTCCTCACGCCACAGGTACAGGTGTTCACAGGCCAGGTCCTCATGGTACAAACTGCCCCGGGCTCCAGGAGCTTCCTCCTTTTAGCTGGCCCATTTGAGGAGGCCTGTGATATCCAGAGATGCAGGCACAGGCCGTGCTCAGGCCAAGCTTCTCTCATGTTTAGAACTGAGAACTGGAAGCTGAGCATCATCCATTTTCTCCAGGTGATGGCATCGGGAGGAATGGATCAACCATTGCATGCCAAGATGCATCAACAACAGATGGTGTTTTGCTCAGGGTCATGGATTTTTTGGCAATGTAATCTGAGGAGTAGTTTAACTTAGTTGTATTTAGGCCAACTTGGGGAGGGACAAGGTAGTAAGTTATAAGGGTAAGGTCAAGGCTCTTCTCAGACTCTCTCTCCCTTTGCAGATATTCCCCTATCCACACGTGTACACACAACATCAGGGCCAGTCGTGGCTTGGGCTGAGCTGGATTTTAGGTACTTAACAGGTTTAATTCAGGACCCTACAACACCCAATCTCTAAAATATAATCTCTTGCCCTTATTAACAGCAGTGCACTTCTAGCCCTGTGTGAAAAGAGCTGATACTGGGAGAAGCTGCTGAACTTTCCAAGTGAGGTGAGGGTCAGTTTACGGTGGATGAACTGCCGGCAGGCAGGTTGGGTGGCAGCTTGGCAATCCCACCGGAACGCAGCTGGAGGAGAACGGCCGAGCCCTGACTTCCAGGCCTCATTTTAACCATGCTGGCTTGTTTACATTTGGGTGGTAGATGGGTGGAGCCGTTATTCCAATTTTTGGCTCGTATCCGTCCACTTGGATGTCAATGCAAACTGCTGCAATTATATCGTAATCCTGTCCCGCTATTGGAAATGATTAGTCCACTCATTTTCCATAAATATTGGCTGGCTGGCTTCACCTGGCAGTGGCTGGGAATTGTCATGAAAGAGAGATGAAAGCCCAGAGAATATTGGGATTCATAACTCCATCAGAGTTATGGTGTTTTCCAGGTGGCAAAATCTAACAAGACTATTGGATTTGGACATAGCCGGGACACTGGAGGAGGAGTGCTGGCTTTCAGACTGGGGTTCGGGCAGCAGTAGGGACAGCACAGGTATTTCAAAGCAAGGGCACTCTTGCTGTGCTATTTTACTCAGAAAGTGAATTTCTTATTAAAATAAGTCCCAGACTAGTGGGGGAACTTCTGTATTTCAGGGGAAAGTTCAAAAATATCCAGGCTTTATAATTAAGTAGCACTTCCCATTCCTACACCTCCACTATGGCAGCCCTTTCTCTTCCATGCCCACCAATTCCAGTGTGCAGAACCACATGTAAAATGGAGCCATGTATTAACTTCAAGGCTAGTTATTCTACAGATGAGCTCCAATTCCAAATAACACCGATGCCAACCAGGTTTTTTTCCCCCAGCACTTGGGCATCCAACACACTTTCCGCTTTTGGAGCTCATCATTCCGTAACTCCAGAAATTGCAATATAAACCTTGGCTACTATGCACACTTCAACTTGAAAACACAGCAGTGATCTGGGATTTTAATTCGAGCAAATTTGAGAGTGGATTAGAAATAGGATCCAGATGAATCTCTAATAGTAAAAAGAAAAATTAGCAGAACATTGGAGCAGAAATGAACTCTGTCTCTCTTTGAGCTTTTTTCCTCCCTTCTGCTTTACAAGAGGAATTACATAGACCTAAAGCACCATAATTAAATTGTCATTTGTTCCTTGCCTTGGTAGAAACTCTGCCCAGCTGAACACATCTCAGTTTCCATCCTGAGCATTTACCTACAGCACAGGGCTGGGGGAGGGGGGCGGTTTATTACTTGTTTTAAGAAATTAGAAATCAGAGGCATGCACAGTGTGTCTGGTAGAGTCTTCAGCGAGGGAGCTGCCAGGCTCTGCAGGTTATACATCATTAGCACACGGAGTGTCCAGGAGAGAGCCCAGAGCTTGTGCAGGTGTGTTGGCAAAGCTCACACCACTTCCCTCCCTCCTCCCTCTCCGTGGCACTTCCAGCAAGCTGATACTTGAAACTCCAGATCACGGAGAGCTCCTCTCGAGGCTGTCAGCTCCCAGCTCACCCAGCAGACGTGACTATGGGATGGCGCGTGGAACCTGGAAGGGACTCTCTGGAAAAACAAAACCATTGAGTCAAAAGCTTAGTGTGTTTTTCCATGATTGTATGAAAAAAACTTTGTGTGTGTTTTTTTAAGCACTTTCAGATATTAGAAGTTTAGTGAACACAGAGACAGCTGTTTTGGGGTTTTTTTTCCCCCCTCTTTTTCCCCTGCCCTTGAACTTTCGGAATGACTATAGGGAATATATCCAGGCTGTTTTCAATGACCCATTCACGTGGTGGGTTTATTTCAGCTTTTCCCAAAAGGGAGTGAGCTTCATTTGACCTCTGCTCTAGCATTAGCTGCCAGTATTTGTGCATCCTACTCAACTAATCAATAAAGTGGATGGCATCTGAAAATAATTATACACACAGCTCTTCCCCAGCTTCCAGAATGAAGACAGAAGCTGGGAAAGGAGCCTTTGCATATTCAGCACTTGTTAAAGGAATGAAATATAGAGCTGTGTGTTATTCGTGTTGAATCCCAAATCCTGGGCACTCAGCAGCAGTTCCTTTTGGCATTGTGTAGCACTCTGGCCACATACACCTGATCACAAAACTCATCAGCTTTCCCACCTTTGTCCTTTCTGCTCGTGTGGCATGCCAGAGGACAAGAACTGCCTTTGGGAGGAAGGATCAAGCTGGTTCAGTGCCCTCTCTTCTTTAGGGCACACCAGCACAGTTGCATTCTTACAACCAGATGTCCTGGTCCTGAGCTAATGTGTGGTGACAAGTGAGCGGCCAGTGCAAAGTGTGGTGTCTCTGTAGCATGGGATGAGTTTTTCCAGCCAAAATCATGTTAAAATGGCAAGGCTCTGTCTCTGTACGGCTCATGGCAAAGTCCCCTTTGCATGTCCATCAGGTTGTCACTGCCTACTGGAGAACCTGATTCAGGTTCTCCATCACCTGACAAAGTCCTACCAGCCAGGAAAGTGTGTGAGTCATCTTGTATTAGGAGCAGACATTTAATGTCTATTTTAGGAGGTTTGCAGCCTCAGCCTCCCTTCAGGCAATGGCCGCGATGAGCCGTTGGCGTGAACCTGAACATTCCCACTGCAGCACCAGGTGCCAGCATGGGGCCTGTGAACTGAGCAGGTGGTAGGAAAAGGAGAAGCACAGAGTTTGCCAGGACAAGCTGTAACTGCAGAGTAAGGCTTGGTCCTGTTACCCCTGCAGCTCTGGAAAGCTTTGTGCAGCACTGTCACAGTGGGGACTGGATCAGAGGGATGGTGGATGGTCTTCCCTCAGAGCCCGTTCCTGGTCTCCATTGAAGACAGGAAGAGAGGTGAGGTGGAGCAGTTGTATGACCCAGTGTGGCCATTCCCATGTGTTTCATTTATACTTTTGTCACTTGAACTGCAGAACCAGGAAGAATTCCATGGCTGTACAGCCTGGAAAATCCTGTGATGCCTGCAAAGAGCTGGACACTGAGGACATCCAGAGCTGCCTCCCCGGAAAGAGCTAAAGACACTAAACAACCTGCTGCTCCCAGTGGGTGTCCCAGGGCTGTTTCACATATCTGGACAGCAACAGTTACAGGGGAGCAATTATTTTGGGCCACTACTATGGGGTCTCTGCTATCTCCTGATCTAAGGCAGCAAGCAGGAGTGTTTGCTGATGGCCTGCTCCATTGTCCATCCCCAGCTTTTCTCCGTGGTGGTACACTGTTTGCAGTGCTCTTTAAATCCTCCTACCAGCCCCAACAATGCCTCCCACAACCCCGGCGTGTCAGGAGCTTCCAGGCCTCGGAAAAACCGATCCCGCTCAGCCCGGCTCTGTTTGTGGCAAAGTGTTTGCTTAGCGATTACCTCCTGCACGGACACACACAGCCACAAATCTCTAGGTTGTCTCACAGCCCTTTCATTCAATTAAGTCTGTTGACTTAGTCTCATTTTGAGCAGTAACTGGATTTAGATAAGGCAGTGGAAACCCAAACATCAATTGTGTGATTCCTGGCCCAGCTGGTATGTTGATCCGAAGGGAATGTTTGTGCGGGCGATAACTGAGGCAGTGCAGCGATTAGGACAAAGTCATTTGGTGCAAAGACTTCTGTGGACTAAAAATCCTCTGTGTTAGGTGCAAGCCCTGGCCAGAGGAAGCAAAGGGAGCTGCCTGACTCCACACACTCCCTCTTGGCCTCACTTATGTGTCGTGCTGTGAACAGCAGCTGGTGATGGAGAGGTCCTGGTCTGTCTGGAGGAGGAATCACAGTGGGCCTGGAGCTGGGAGATCCTACCAGGTGCTGGAGCCCAATTGCTAGAACCATAACTGCTGCTCTGAAGCCAGCAAAGCTCTTCAGGGTTGTAATCATTTGGGATTTTGCCAGTCAGCAACAGACCAAAGTTATTCTGGGATAGTTTCTCCCCACAAGCTCTAGGGCGTGAATTTACAGTCGGTTCCTCAGGGCCTTGATTTGCCCAACATCCCTGGGAAGAAGAGATGCAGGTGACACACCCTCAGCATTCACTCCTTAGAATACCGGTGGCCCAGGTGGAAAAACCCTCTCTAGTATAATAAATGTTGTCTCCCTTTGTAAGCAAGACAAAAGAAAGCTCTTCTATTTGCAAGCAAACATTTTTGTGATGCGCTCCTGTGTCTGCTACTGCTTTCACTTTGTAGTCAGAAAACGTATCAGGGAGACATAGATTGTTACATATTTGTCAAAAATGCATTTCAGTGCATGACTTGTTTGGTCATCTTGTTTTCCAGGTAATTGTTAAGCTAGTAAGGAACATTCCTGACATCCTTCAAATCTTCAGCAACGAGCATGGAAGAAGAGGAAAAGACAGCGACAAGACATTACTTCCTACATTAACTCATGATAAGGTACATCATTGGAAGATAGCAAATGTGTCACTGACTTTTCCTTTTTTCTCATACTAGGTGGGATTTCTTCCTTCGATTATCATTTGTTTTCTTCTCTGACATGAAATGTATGACACAGAGAGGTTGCTGTAGCCGGTTGCCATGTGAGAACTGCTGGTGGACAGTGAAAGAGGTCAAATATGTTGTGGGTGGTTTGCCATGATGGGCCACGTGCAGCGCCAGCACGGCTGCTCCTCTGAACAGCAGGGCTTCACCTCTGGAGGAAAAGGGAAAGTGTTACCTCAAAGGACTTTTCTTCCCAACTCCTCCCACCTGGTTGTTTCCCTTTTGGGCCATGCAGCGCTTGTTATGGAGGTGACACTGGCAGCAGTGTAAATGTGGTGTTTATCAAGTGCCCACGGGGTGGTGATGGGGATTCACCATCGTGTTTCACATCATCACTCAACCAGCCCAAGCAGTAATACACTGCCCTGTGCACTTACAGCCCTGCTCCTCAAGGGACCTTTCTCTCTGGAGCACACCAGTGGGAACAGTGTCTTGGAGCTCACTGACACTCAACATTCCATCAGTGGCTTGGACAGGGGGGTGTCTGTGGCTTCCTTGCCCCAGGACATTGCAGGAGTGGTGGAAGGGCCCCACACACTGCAGACTCCCAGCTGAACCCGGGGCAGCAGAGCTGTGCCCAGCACTGCCCCGGCACTGTGCAGCTCCTGGGACAGGAGCAGTGGCTGTGCTGTCTGTACACACACAAACACTTAACTGTTGGCACCTTAACATGTATTAAACGCTTCTGGTGGCGATGAAAGGTGGCATCCTCCCAGAGGTTTGCATACCTGTGAGCTAACACGGGCCTTTGTGTGAGCGTAGGTGGGGACTCTTCTAACAATACGAGGTTCATTAGCTCATCATCTTGGCTGTAGGACCATACTGATGTGCCCATCCTGCTTTCAGAGCCGTGAATAATCCAGCTTTGCTGCTGTCCTCTTACAAAGAAGGAGAGTGTAGTTTCAGGTACTGAAGCCTGTTTCTTCAGGCACAGGTGGTGAGTAGGGATTCACCAGTGTATTATTCACTGGTGTCGCTCTTGGCTTCAGGTCTCCTTCGGGCAGCCCTTGGTATCAGACATGATACCTATCAGAAATAATTGCTATTTTTCAGCCATCGATTGTAATAGCACCCTTGAAGATTAGGCTGGTGTGATTCACTGTCAGAGTGAGAGGACCATCAACAGAAGGCTGTGCTGCTCATGGTTCATGTAAATATCTGTTAACAGTCTGGATGGTGCAGCAGACTGGGCTCTTACAGTAGGTTAAACCAACAAAATAGTCTGGGAAACCCGAAATTTGGGAGGAGAATTGATTTTAAATGTTCTGAATGCACTTTAGAAATAGCCTTAGGTGAAAAAAGAGAGTGCTTAATTAAAATACACATAAGGAACCAGGTCAGAGTCCTGGCAATGTGGCAGGGGAGCTGGTAGAGGACAAACACCATTCTAAGTCTAGCGTGTGATGCTGTGGCCAGAAAGATACTTGTTATTAGAAGAGGTAACAAGAGCACTCTTTGCAAGGACGTCATTGTGGTGCTGGAGAGGCCCAGGCCTCAGATCTGCACTCCACACTTCAAATAGAGATGTAAACTCTGGAGGAAGTCTGGAGGAGAGCAACAGCACTGATAAGGGATTTCAAAAAGCATGACCTGTAAGGAATTTTTTTTTTAAATTGGATTGTTTAGTCTAGAAAAGACAGAGGAGAGCTATGAGACACTTGACACGTGAAGACAGTAGCTGAAAGGGGTGTGGTAAGAGAGTACAGTGATCACTGGGTCTGTTTGCATGGGGAAGGACAAGACCTACTTGGATTTATTTTCAGCAAAACAAAGGAGGTGAGAGTTTAGGAAAGTTCTTTCCATAAGGGGAGGGAGATGCTGGAAGTGATGACGCAGAGAGGCTTTGGATCTCCATCCCTGGGTGTTTTTAAGAGTTTAAACTAATGCACCGCATGAATGGCACAGGCACGGGCACAGAAAGGTGCAGGAGGGTCTCTCCATGTCTACCTGTGCTTGCTTAAATCAGTCCTGTGGGGTTTATTGCTTTGTTGGCATGTGGGACTCCAGCTTGGTGCCTAAAACGGAAAACACGCTGTTAGGTGGGTATGTTTGCACAGAAAATGTTGATAAGACAGGAAAAATGATATCGCTGTCAGAAACAACCGCCAGAAGTCTTAGAAGTTCTGCTTCAAAAAAGTGTATTTAAGGGAAGCAGGTCCTTTGGCAAAACGGTCTTTCGTTAAACAAAAGATTTAGATGGAAAGTTTTGCAATGAGCTCTGCAGATCAGGAGCCCAGCACAACCCCAGGATATCTGAAGTGTAATTACTGATCCTGCAAACAGTTCTCTTCCCCATTTGGGATTCAGCAGAGATAACACAAGACCTCTCTGTGCAGTGGGAAGGTGGGTAGAGAGACTGTCACGGAAGCCAGAGAGGAGCTTCACCTGCAGTGAAGCTGTGCAGGAATAAGGATCCAGAAAGACTTGTCGCAGTAACTTGCCAAACGAGGAGGGAAATGGTATCTGTCCCAGAGTCGAGGAAGGGCTGCGGTTCAGGGATGGGAGTCAGAAACCCAGCGCTCAGAAACTGCTGGTTCTCACAAAGCCTGCACTTATGTGTGTTCAGTCCAGGAAACTGGTTAGTGGGATGTGAAACTACCATATGTTTTTGCAGATGCTCCAAGTATGTGTGCTCCCCTTATGTATATATGCTTTAGACCCAGTTTGGAAAATGGGTCAAAGTCTTCCAGAGCTCCAGGAGGAAAACTCTTGAGAATTTACAGACCTGAGATGCTGCAATTAATGTTTCTGGACAGCAATTGCACTTTCCCCTGTTGAGGCTCGGAAAAACAGAGCAGAGTGCAAGAGGAGATCCACACCAAAGATCAAGGCAGACACATCTGCCTGGCTGTCAGATTCCATGCCAGCAAATTGGAAGAAAATTAAAAAATCCAAAGTCAGATCTGATCCTTGCTCTGGGAATGCAAAGAGGTCTGAAAGGCTCCTACATAGATATTTATACCTGGCATAAAACCACCACAGAAACTCCTGTGTTTCTCTGGTTTTGCCATCCCTTTAAGAGGACTATGTCAAGGGAATATGAATGAATGAGATTTTCTTGTTAAAATAGTCGTGAATTGGTGTCACTTCATTTAAGAGCAGAGTGCAGTGTGCAACCTCTGTCCACCACAGCTCAACAGCTGCCCTTCCAAACACTTCAAGTTGCAGGCTTACATCTTAAAGGAAGAGTCCTACAAGTGTGGGAGACAGGGGACCATAAACTCTCCAAAGAGTGGATTTTTGCCTCCAAAGTTCCAGGTAGATTTGTCCCCTGAGACACCATCCTTCTGCCAGGCACGGAGGGTGATCAGCCTTCATCATTGAGTTGCTCTTAGCTTTAATTTCCAGCACAAATAGCCCCAGACCCCTCTGGAGTGGGGGCAATATGACACTGCCAGATGATTACACATTGCCTCTTAATACAAAGCCAGTTAGTTGTGTTCATACTCCATTACTCAGTTCCAAATTACAAGCCTTATCTCAGGGGAAGCTTGGGATGGCTCTGTAGTTTCAGAAACCTCATGGTAAAAGGGCCATTTTTTAAATACAGTGTTTTCCAGAAAGACCATCTTAAAAATATAGTGCTGTTCAAATCCTCTGCTTCCTTTAATGCTATTTTCAGGTTGTTGGTTGTTTTTTTTCAAATTAGGTTTAGCAACACGCAGGAGATGTTAGATTAAAGGGACAAGGCTGGGGTTTTCCGTGTCTATACAGAAATAGCTGTTCCCTGGGTGGGCCAGGTGAAGTTGAGCAAAGTTATTGTTGCATGACTTCCCCCAGCTTTCTGGGTGGAGGAGACAGAGATGTGACTGGCTGCTTGCAGAAAAGTCTGGCCAAAAGCATTGGGCCACATCCTTTGTGGAGGTAAATCAACATCGTCTGAGTGGCGTTTCTGGAACCATGACTATTTTCATCAGGATCAGGCCTCTTCCATATGGTGAGGAAGTGGTAAAGATCACAAAGGGAGGGAAAGCTATCCATGCATGGCAATAATTGCAAAGATCTATGGGGTTTTCCTATGTAGGTGGTGTCATTTTCTCTAAAGAATTAAAGCGTGGCTTTCCCAGCGCGCTTCCCCTTTAAGGAGACACGCTGAGCAGCGATAAGACAACAAGCCCAGATGCCCAGAGGAAGAGCAGCGTTGTTGTGAAGACACAGCCCCAAAAGGCAAAATGTCTGGATTTTATTTGCAGCTCTGCCACAAACTTCCTGGATGATCGTGGCCAAGTCAAGCAGGTCCGTTTTCCAGCAGCGTCTGTGCCCTCGTGCATATGCATGAACGGTGCGTTCGCTCGGGGCTCTGCGCTGAGGTCCAACAAATGCAGAGCTGTGAAGAACCAGCCGCCCACACGCTGCCCTGCTTTCCCCAGGCGAAACAGGGTGAGCTGGGGAAGCCACTGGATCCCCGCCAGCAGGGATTCAGATCCACAAACAGGGGCTGTGCTGCTCCGGATCAAAGCCCACCTTGCCTGATGGCCCGTTGGAAGTGGGCGCCCGGGGAGGAAAACAAAGTCAGAGTGAGCAGAGCTGGACTTCCAGAGCTGGGAGTGGTTCGTGCGAACTTAGCAACCCTCAAAGGATTTCTAAACCTGGGAGCATGAGTAGTCCAGGACGAGGTCTCAGGGCACCTGGGGACTTTTGGCTTCCTTGGAGCAGGACTCACCTCTCCAGCTCTACGTCAGACTGGCTGGGTCACACAGGGCTTCTGTAGCTGCTACAAAGGACGGCCTTCCCATGGCTGTGTCAGCTCCCACGAGGAAGTGATGCTGCCTGCCAGGGAATTGAGGCTAAATGCACTGGTGTTTCCTCATGCCTTGGAAGGGAAGAGAAGTCTGGAGAGAATGATTGTTGTGACGTATAGGAGCTTTGCCAGTACAGTGCCCTGTAATAACAGCTAGTCTGCCTTCAGGTCATTAACTTACCCATTTTTTAGTACTCTTGCTCATGACAAATAGGTCTTGAGTTTAGAGATGCCCTCCTTCTCTTTCCTTTTTCCTGACTTCCTACGTATATTTTGGATATTTTCTTTTTTTTTTTTTTGTGGTGGTGTATCCAAATATCCCTGTTAAAGCATCGTCTTCCAGATCTCTCCTCCGTGGATCCATAAGGCTGTAACCAGATAACCAACACATTTTTTCTGCTCTGTCTCCATGGCTCAATGAGAACTAAAGCATGAGGAAAATACTCTCAGGGGCACTACAGGTGATAAAACTGGATTTAGAACAAAAAAGGTCTCTCTGCTCTCAGAGACAGTCTCACATCTGCTTTGTCCGTGCCCCGTGACCAAGCTACACCCTGAAAGCCACAGGGTTGAGTTAGAGGGGTGGTGGGTTGAGCTTTCAGCCCAGCTTGTGGTGGGGTTCCTACGCCTGGGCTCAGGATGGTGTGAACGTGGCTACACACCTTCCACCTGGAGATGGCTTTTGTCCAGTTGGCTGAGAAGGGGGCTGGAGTGACAGGCAGCTGTTTGTTGGCCAGTGTAGACATGCCCAAATTCTCCTGATGCACTACTGGAGGGTACTCAGATATTACAGAGATGAGGGCAGTCTGGGAACCTGTTTAGACCAGAATATGGGTTTCAGTGGCAGTTTTCTGGCTGATTAATTGGGTGACTTTGTGCAGGTCTCAACTTGCCGTTGCCCTATCCAATAAATGGGAATAGCAGCATTTGTCTTCCTTTGTAAAACACTTTGAGGTCTACGGATAATCCTCCTCCTTTTTCCCACCCATCATTATGGGACCGAGTGGAATCTTACGACACATTGAGTTTCTGTGGTCTGGCGTTTGCCAAGCATTTGAGAATGACTCTTTGGCTTGAGTTTGCAACGTCTGTGACTGCCACGTGATTTGTCATGGCAGCTCCTCGTTGAAATCAGGTCACCATTCCACTGGGAATGCCGGAGATGAGGAGAGAAGCTGCAGTGAGGAGTGTACAGACCCTGGGGCAGCCTGCGAGCAGTCGCCACACACATCATAATCCATCAATAACCTACCACACTCCGCGGTTCAGAGGTCTGCAGATATTTAAGAGTGGAAAACTCTATAAACAAGATTCCTCTGGACCACCGCGCTCTTTCTGGTGCCCTGGAAAGCAGTAGGCAGTGCTAGGGAAAGACATGGTCACTGGGCATTCAGAGGTGTTCCCACAACACAATGCACACCAGTTTGAATTCGAGGACCTTGTGCTGCTGTGGACAACTGATAGTTTAGGACGCAGCCTCTTCTTTCCCTGGATTGTCTTGAGAATCATAGAATCATGGAATGGTTTGGGCTGGAAGGGACCTTAAAGATCATCTAGTTCCAACCCGCCCTGCCATGGGCAGGGATGCCACCCACTAGGTCAGGTTGCTCAGGGCCCCATCCAACCTGGCATTGGCCAGGGATGTTTTCTCCTCCTAAGTCCATTCTGAGATTCATCCCTAGCAGGTACCAAAGGGATGTTACTGAGGTTGTGCTCTTTCTTACAATGACCTGAAAGAAAACCTAAATCACTGCAAGTAAACCTTTAGAAGTGACTTGGGAACTGAAGGGAGTGAATAGTTAAGAAATCAGGTCGCTGATGCACAGAGATCTTCCCAAAGAACATTGCAAGGCTGTAGGAGCCTTGAAGAGCCAGGAAATTAGCAGAGATCGGTATCAGGCAGCAATGAGCTTACAGGAGAGAGGTTTGAAGAGAGACTTGATCGCAATCTCCAAATACTCACAAGAGGAAGAGAAATGTGGAAATGAGGCAGATGTATCCAGAAATCTTATGGCTGAAACTTGAGGGTGAACATTTTTTCCTTTCTGTGATAGTGGGGAATGAAACAGGAGCCATGTCTGACTGCAGAGCAATGCTCCAAGGCTCCTCTCATAACTCCTGAAGTCCTCAGCTGGCTGGGGGCAGGTGTTTAGAAAAATAAGCTGTAGTTCCAAGAGGAATGAGCTGGAGGGTGTCTGGTGGCCTTTGCTGTGTAAGGGAGCAGATTAGGTGATCCTCCTGAGTCCTTCAGATCAGGAACCACTATTTTGGATTTCTTCAGCTACAGTAACAAAAAAGACAGCTCTGTCTTCTCTTCTTGTCAAGCACTGAGCAAGATCAGTGAGGGTAAAGCATTGGAGAGGGAATAAAACACCATTTGAGACTCAACTCCAAACACAGCATGAGCTGTTTGGGCCAGCTTGAGCTACCTCTTTTCTTGTCCTTGGCCTCCACTGTTTCATGACAGGATGACAACATCGGAATTCCCTGCTAGCATTTCTCCCTTTAAATCAGGAAAAAAAACCAACCAAGCAATAGACAAAGAGCCCATCAGTGATGCAAATAAAAGGCTGCAGTTTCCCAGAGCAGCACTTGGGGTCTGCTCCTTAGACCGGGGTGTGAGGGACTCAGCACCTGGCTGGGCTGGACCCAGTGGCTGTGTATTTCATGGGGCCCATCAGATACGGTGTGTCCGTACACAAGCCGTGTTTTACTTATAAAGTAAATTGCATTACATGGGCTATAATGTACATTTTCAAAGGGGACCCACCTTAAAAACATTTTGTTTAATAAAATAACTTAATTAGAAGAGAGCTTCTGGCTGATGTGGTTGAGGCTGTGATAATTTTTCCTTCTCAAATCATTTTCTCTGTTTATTATACTTAATTATAGTGTAATTATGTATTCATCCTCTAGGCAAATTATGCAATCAGAAAATGTGAGTGGTTCATTTGCCACTGCTGTTGGGACCAGAGTTTACATCCCTGCTATAAAATACGAGCATAATTTCTATTATTTATAGTATTACGTATATACATATATATAAAAGCTGTTTCACACAGAATGAAGAATTGGTGTAAATATTTTATTGGCACTCATTTTTGCATCATCCTCTCCATTCATTTGTGGCCTACTAATAATGAAACCATGCAAAGCCCAGATAGGTAAAATCTTTACACCCTACCAGGAATTTTCTCAAACACAAAACATACATGGCTGAGGAACGTGGAAGCTCCACAGCTGAGCTTTAATTTTGGAAGGAGGATTATTATTACTTTTAAGAGGGGTTTTTTTGCATTTTACTTCCTGATATTCTGCCCAGAATTTCTTAGCATAACAAGAGAGAAAGGAACCCCCTAGTATCCAGTTAGGGGCTGTGGGTTTGTGTTCATGTCATGGGTTCAGACTAACCTAATTTTAGCCATGTGCTTCATGTACTTTTTAGCCATGGCAGCCCTGACTTCTAAAGACTGGGCTGTTTTTTCTTCCTCTTGTTTTTCCTGATGGGAGTAGACAGATTGTGTTTGAACATACCGAAACATGAAGCCAAATCTTGAAAACCCTTCTGAGACGGATGTTTTCTCCTCCTTTGGCCAGCTCTGGGTGTGAATACAAACTGAATTCCCACTTGGCAGTTCCAGCTTCTCTGTGTGTGCTTCCTCTGCAGAGATGAAGCCACTTGCAGCAGCAGAGCTGGTGGGGCAGACGACGCCTGTCCTGGTGGAGCTCGGCCACCCGTGTGCCTTACAGCTGCTGAGGAGGTGAGCCATCCATGCACAATGACAAGCCTACCTCAGTGTCCCCTGGCCAGCCCCACAGCTGCTGCAAACCTGGGTAACTGTTGATCTAACCCACTTTTCCCTCGCTGAGGAGCTGGCCCTGCCCTTCGCTGTCCCTCAGCTGCCTGGTGCTCCCCACGAGTGCCTTGCAAACTTGCCTTTGCAGGAAATGAGAGGCCCCAGTGTGGTCTAGCTCCCACCCTGCTCCCTGCAGGCAGGACCGTATTCGTATGAAGAGCCCACTCTTCTCATCCACGTGGACAAAACTGAATTTTGCCACACCACAGCTGAAGGGACTCGCCTGGGGAGCAGTAGAGGGGTTGGTGGAGAGCTGGGGTGGCACAGCGGCATAGGGAGAGCCAGGAATGTGGGATCTGGGGAGGGAGGCAGTGGAAGAGCCAGCACTGTGGTCCCCCAGAGGGAGTTAGCCACCCAGGGAAGGAGAAAGAAGATGATTGCTGATCATCCTCGCCACTCCTGCAGCTGCCCCATGCAAACAGTGGCCTCAAACAGCCTTTCCCTCTCCCCACCCTCAAAACGCAACCACTGCCCCATCCCTCCCTCTCCCTGAGAGGAGAGCTGTCAGTTGTGGTCTCTGAGGGAAAGGCACTGCCCCAGCCAGCCTGGGATAAAGCTACAGAGTGGAGAATCAAAGCCCAGATCCAGGCAGATACTTTGTGGTAACCTAAGATCCAATGGAAATCTGGGGAGCTTTTTCAAAGGAGCCAGAGAATACTCCCAGGTAGGTGCTGTTGCTCCATCCTGACCTGCTGACCCACGGGGGAGGCTGCTGCTGTGTTCACACACACACAGGTGGGCCAAACCAGCCGAAACAGGGTGGAAATAGCCAAGCCACTGGTTCCCAGCGCTGGCTGCAAAGTCCTCACATACAGCAGGTAGGACGGGACGTGCCAACAGCCCCAAGCCTGCGAGCACGGAGCAGCTCCACGGAGAGCTGAAGGACCACAAGACCAGGAGCTGACTCAGAGCACAACAAGGAGGCATCTCCCCAGAGTGGGATGAGATGGGAGCAGTAGGTACGTAAGATGTTTTTGTTTTTTCCTGATGTTATCCCCATTTTCCCAGGTCCCAGCTTCAGACAGCCGTCTGCCACCCGCTTTGGCCAGACACTGAGACGCTGTGAGTTGGCTGGTGTTGCTGTCATGAGCAAAGGTGCAGTGCCATGGATTGTCTGGGCCGTGCCAGCCTGTTCCCGCAGTGATTTTGCATGGTGGGAAGTAGGTTGGGACTGGGCAAAGGGTGCTCCAGCTCTGGCCCGCTGCCAGAGGAGGATTTGTCCATTATAGTCTCACTTGCTCTTGGGGTGTGGCCTGAAAGGGAGCGTTGGAGCCGATATTTATTGGGGGTTTTCCACACTTTGTTATGAAACCCTTGGTTTTTCCATGCCTTGAATTTGGGACCAGATACCTTAGTAAAGAGTATTACAAGTGCCTGGCTCCAGGGGGATGCCTCCCACCTGTTGGTCTGTAAATGCTGTAGAAAGAATGGTGTATGTAACGGTATTTGAGCAGTAGTGCACTTTACCTTAGGTCAGGCAGCAGTCTCAAGGAAGGGCTTGGATCAGGAGTCAGACTGCCAAGTCCCTGAGCAGTGTGCCAGGCTGGAGCAGGGCTCCTCCATCCCTTCTATCCTTTCCTGGTTTTGTTCCCCCTTGCATTCCTAGGGAAAAATGAAAGAGAGGAAAATTAAATACAAATTATAAGCTCCAGCACCTTTGCTAGGGGAATCTGCAACCAAGTGCAAGTGGATGAGTTGGATTCAGTATTGGCCACTGATTCTTAAAGAACTACTTCTGCCAGAGGGAGCTGGTTCAGAAACCAGCCCAGGAGCTGATACCCCAGCTCTGAGTGAGAACAAGGGTCACCCTTCTCAATCCGAGACCTTAATCAGTTGAATTTCAGTTATCAAGAAGCCATAAGGGAAGCCTGGCCTATTTTTATACCCTGGAGCCCCCCTGGAAGCACCAGCCCCAGCAATGTGGTGCAGCACTGCTCCAGCACACGCTGAGCCTCACACGGTGCCGGGGCAGCATTGCACCCATATCTGAACTGTCGGGAGCTAAAGGCAGCAGAAGGAGCTTTCCTTTCACACCTTCAGTTTCCATGTCGACATGCCAGAATGACATGAGGCAGCAGATGGATGCAGACCAGGAAGAATATTTGGACATATTAGGCAATGGGGATCGGGTCCCTTTAGCTCACACATCTCCAGCTGAGAGATCACGAGGCAGCGGCCGCAGCTGCAAAGGACCAAACCGAAAGTGAGAAGTAAAATGGGCTTTACCCAGGTTTATTGAACATTTTTTAAGCCACCACCTCCTGTCCCAGTCTGCAAAACCTAAACCCTGCCCTTATAAATTGCTAACAGAATTACCTAATTCCAATTGGGTTTGCAACCTTTCTGCTCCCTCCCTGAGCTGATACCCTTTCCTTCTGGGGAGAGGTGGAACAACAGACACTCAGATAAAATCCTATGTCACTACTCTTTTTAGTCAGCTGTGCTTCCCAAATGCTCTGGTATCTCCAGTCCCCTCTACTGTGTCTATGGAACTGTTACTTTGCATAATAGAAAGGATCAACGCTCCAACCATCTGGAAGGCACACCATATATAATTTAGGTGCTTCACTTGCTCTCCCATTAGTAACAGGAATGTGGCTTCCTTCTCATTTCCCTTGATCTCTTAGCCCTGTGCTAGAGAGGTCAGGTTAGAGGCAGCCATGGGGGAGTGAACTGTACCCTGAACTGGGTTTCAGAGTTTTGAAGGAAGTCTCTGCTTCACAACCAGGTCATTTCCCAATTCAGTGTGTGCAAAGGGATAAAGAACTCAGTAAATCCCAGTTGAGAGAGAACAGTGGGTGTCATCATATATGCAAATGGCCCATTCACCTCCCAGGGGAACCTGGATCCCCTTCAGCAAAGCCTGGAGACAGGGATCACATTGGCTGGGCATTGTGCTCTGGAGAATCACTGCCAAAGGTCAGTGTCTGCAGCCAGCTAAGCAGCCCCACACGTGCATCCAATGGGATGATCCTGAGGGAGGTGGCTGAGCTCACTCACATCCAGCATGGAGAGAGCTGCTGGGGGAGGGCACAGGAGCTCTGTCATCCCTGAGTGACCCCTCATCTTGAGGACCAAGCCACCTTTCCATCCCCATTGCTGCTTCTCTTAGAAACCAGGGAAACTACCATTTGCTGCTATTCCTTTATGTCCAGAGGAGTATCTTGTGTCCATCCAGACCTGTACTCCTGTTTATCTGCTCTTGGTGAGCATAGACATATGGTTAAGGCCTTGATGCTGAAGTTTATGACTTAAATCAATGGGATTATTCATGAGTGGAGAGATAACCATGTGCTTTTATGCTTGGCTGGAGTGGCGTCTCAAGCTCCCAGCTGGGAATCAAAGCTCTGAGTCACCAGGTCCCTCCTCTCCTTCCTGTGTGACCAGTCTCCCTGTGTCTGCTTCCTTGCCTGCCGCATAAGGAGGATGACAATGGCTTTTATCTGATGGTTACTTTCAAATGGCCCTAAAGGCCTCTTCTGGTCTGATGAAAATTCAGTAGAAGCTGGACTAGCATGGAAAGACAGGAGGACATTTAACTAATGAAAGCACTGGAACTCGGGAAGGCAATTACATCCTTTCTTCTGCCCCACATTCCCACACAGGCTACTCGGCCATGGCTGCAAAATCTTTCAGGCCAGAGAGGAGTGGGAGGCCACGAAAAGGCTGAGACAAGGGGAAAGGTAGTGGTTGGGGTGACCAGCACAGCAGGTTCCCAGCAGTAGTCGCACCTTAAAAGAGCCCCCTTTCAGTTAAAAACTGAGACCTCGATTCTGCAAGTCTCTGCGTCACATATGGGCTTTGTAAAACAAAAACTAGAGAGAAAGAAAGATACATGGGCCAACTGCATATATTTTATGCCCCAATATACACTAAGTCCCCAGAGAAGTGGGGCTTCCCATATTTGGCATGTACCCCTCTGAATAAAAGATGATCTTAAATAGAGACTCCATCAATTCTTCTCCTGGTGACCGGTGCCTTTGCCTGGTCAAATTGTCCCTTTGCCACCATTCCTGGAAGAAGAAGTTGCTCTTTCAGCCCCGCTTCAATGCACCCATGTTTTTGGGGGAAGCTGGCCTTGGGATGCCTGTAAGATGGGCTATTCTGCACCTCCCTGTTGCTTAGCAAGTCAAATAGGGTTGTGTGAGAAACCCTGTGCAGCTACAGCTGCTGTGTCCATGAGAATGTGCAGGCTGAAACCCTGCAGAGGAGCTGTGGGCGTCCTCCCAGCTGCCCCGTGCTTTTGCAGGCATTTGTAAATACAACTGCTCTCACTTTCCATTGATAGACATCAAAAAGCAATTAAGAATCAAGCTCTTCAAATTGATAGGTCTCCTGAATTTGAAACATTTTTCATTCTTTGGCCGGTATCACTGCCTAGATTAGATTATTTTTTTAAAGGGAAGATTAAAATAAACAGTATTTATGGTTTAATTATTTGAATGACTAAGAAGCTCCAGCTTTATTTTAACTTCACAGAGGACCGGGAGATGTTTTTAATGATATGTTTTACTCACACAGGATCTTTCATCCAAGGATCTCAAACTGCTTTTCAAATAATTAATTAATCCTTGTACCTTTCCATGAGACAGTTATTATCTCTGATATTCCTGATGGGTAAACAAAGGCACAAAGACGTCAAGGCACAAAGTGCTTTCCAAATATTAATTAACTAATTCTCACACCACTGCATGAGACTGTTACTATCTCTGCCATTACCAAGGGTAAATTGAGGCACAAATATGCAAGTAAATCCCCTGAGGCCATGCAGGTGAGTCAGGAGCAGAGCTGAGAATAGTGTATGACCAGTCCCTTGGCTAATTGTTTCCAGCAAGTCCTCCACCATATTCCTGACAATGGGCAGCTCATTCCCCTAAGTGAAGCACAGCTGAAACCCTTTGTCGTCATCCCTTGGGGATCATGTTTGCCCACGTCAGTCTGCAGCTTCTTTTGAACTTGCCCTGCCTGGAGGAAGCCAATGGAGCTGTGATGAGGAAGGGTTGGTTTGAAGGTTTTGGGGAGCTTTGAGATGCTCTGGTGCTGGGGGCTGTCCAGCAGCCACAGTTTCTTAGAGTTCATCCCTGTACCCATATTTTTAATGGTCCATGCAAGAGAATGTAGGGAAAGGTGGGGACCCTGCAGGCCAGGGCCCCTCAGCGGCCAAACCCACCTTGCCCCTTGCACAGGGGCAGCTCAGGCCCAGCGTGGATTTATTTTCTGTCCTCCCCAGGAGGAAGAGGGAAAGGCAGGAAGCTGAAGGCTCTCTCTGCCTTCAGGAAGGGTCCAGCTGGAGGGATTCTCTGCACAGGCACCTGAACCCTCACCAGGAGCACATCCCAGCTGAGCTATTTCAAACATGGGCTTGGCCTCATCAAATGCAGTCTCATTTCCACATGAAAGGGCTGGAGGAATATGAAGCCAGCTCATCTGTATTGATAAGAATTTGGCATTACTTTCCCCCAGTTATCTCAGTTTTCTGTGTACATTAATCACAATACAAAAAACAGGAGTGAGGAGGGAGGGATGGATCTTCTCAGCTGTCTTTCTGGGAGTGGGTTTTTTATGGGGTTGAATTTTTTTCCTAAACATCCTTTTTTCCAGTTTCACTCTGCTGGAGTCTGATTGCTCCCTCCCCTCTGCAATTTGGATGCCTCACTCTGCTTGCTGCAGCTCTGATGCAAGCGCTCCACTGCCGTGTTTGCCAAACCTGAGCTCGTCTAGACACAGTCTAACTGTAGCACTAATGTTAGGGTTCAACAGACTGATCTCAGCTTTGTCATAGCTCTGCCCACGGTCAGCACTTTGATCTTTATCCTTGAAAACCACAGCCATTGACAAAGGTAAAATGAATTTCTGACTTTGAAAGACTTTGATGGCATTCCCTTGTTTTGGTTTGTGTTTTGTTTTTTTCTCCTCTCCTTTGCTCTTCCAGCTGAACTTCATCACACAGCTTCTGATTACAGCTGCAGCTCCAGGACCAGAGAGAGGTCATGCTGTCTTGCTTTCTGCTGTTTTAAAATCAGAATGGAAAACCATGGGACACTTTTGGGGCAGACTGTGAGTGTAATACCAATTGTCACAGGAATTGGAGATAGAGAGAGGGCCCTCAGGATTTGGTCTTGTACCTTCTTTAAAAAAAAACCACCAAACCAAAATCATCATGAATGGGGCCAAGTGCCAATAGCAGGAGAGAGTGAGAACTATTTGGTGTTAGATTTCTAACTGGAAATCTGCAGCCTGCCAAGTCCTACTGTTTGCCTTCATGTAGTATGAGAGGTTGAGCTGAGACAAGGAGACAAGGGCCTTCCAGTAGACATTGCACTGACACCTTGTGAGGGATTGCCCTGCCTGGAGGAGTTCACCTTTTAAATAAACATGAGGCGCAAATCGAGTGCTACAGCTCCATCTTCCAGATGGGAAGTGAAGGCAAGGAGCACCTCGTCCAGGTCACACAGGGCACCTGAATTCATTTCAGGGCTCCAGGTTGCCTTCATCTGTAAAAGTCTTCCAAGGACTGGGAGTGAAATCCAGGTTCTCTGAAGGCAATGGGATTTTTGCCCCAGATTGCCAGGGGGGGAAAGCTTTTTCTCCAAGCACCTGCCCGGAGGTGTCCAGAGGCCTTTAGCAATGGCAGTGATTCTGGTAGCACCAACGGCGATGGCCAACCCTGAATGTCCCAGAGTGGCTTTTGGGGTGTCCAGCTCCTGGCTAGGAGAGGCCACTGGTCAAAATGGGCCTTGTTAAACAGCCAAGCAGAAAACAAATCTGCTCTCAAGGTGGCTCAAAGCTGGAGCTGACTGAACATTTTCCTGTTGTATATAAATATCACATATGCACACATGCATAGTTGCTGAGGAAAACTTTATATATAGGTAGTGTGTCTGTTTTAGATAGAAAGATGGATACATTTCATGTGTATTAACTCACATAGCTATATATTCCTAACATCCAAAACATTGTCTTTTCCTGGTTTTTCCAAACACTTCACCAGCTGATTCACAGATGCCAAATGTTGACACAATATGTTAAATAGAAATGTTGACAGTTTCCCATGGAGAGTTTTCTGCAGTCCTGGAGAAGCTCTACTCAACATTTCTTTTGAGATTTGAAGGAATTTGATTAACATTTTGCTGTTGCCCATTCCTGACTACTCTGAGTTGAGCTGGGACCGGAGGAGCACTTGATGAGTAAGGCTCTTCTGTTATTTACAGCCTCGTTGAAACGATGAAGTAGCAGGAATCTCCTTGGAGAGCAATGGATCACAGCACTTGTCAAGATGATTTCCAAATCAAAGATGAATTCCAAGGAGCAGCAAGGGTATAATTTTAGAGCCCATCGAGCCAATGGCAAAAATCCCAATTTTTGCACAATATTCTTAATGGAGTCTCTGAAATTTTGGAGCTTCATATATTATATATTATATACTATATTATATTGTGGCTAAGAGGTCCTGTCCAAATTCAGCATCTGTGTGCCTTACAGAGGAATGACCCTAAAAAGGAGTGATGAAAAAGGTCAGTCTAGTTTAAAAACAAATACCGTGTTTATAACGAGACCGAAGGGACAATGAAGAATTCAGTACTCGATACTGACACCTGCCACTTGCAAAATATCCCCACCACTAGGAACAAATATTTTGTGAGAGTTTGGAAAATTCTGGTCACTCATTTTTTCCTCTTTTGTTTCCATTTCAGTCGCTGTGCAATAACAGCACTGACGTTGCTAAATGTCACGAAGTGAAGCTGATGAAGTCGCTTCATGTGCTTGTTCCAGGTGAGATGGCAACAGGAGCAGTTATAATTCTTACCCAAACAAAACAAGACAAAAGAAGTATTTGCTAATGTTTTTGGATATAGTTGTTAGGTCCCAGGAGCAGAGATTAGTCAGAGTACCCATAAATATCACTGTCACTGAACTCTGATTTCCAAAGTCTTTGCTCCCAAATAGCAAATTAAAACCCAGCCGAGCTCTCGCCACTGGACTATGGACTCCTACTGGGATTTGCCCAGTTCTTGGTCCCCATCAGTGCAATTGGGAGAGCAAGGAGGGGAAGCCAGGGGCACATCCCATACAGTGGATGTCCAGGTAGGAAAATGCCCCCCTTGTAAATCATATGGCACAGGTGACCCCTCGAGCTTCATTCCTGATGTCACAGCTTCCAGTCACATCATTCGGGAGGGATCAGCCTGTCAAGCTAGACACAGTCTTGGTCTCAGTAAATATGGCAGTTCTGGCACTGTCATTTAAAAAAAATCCAGTTTCCCAGAGAAAAGCTCAGACAACAGAACCAATCCAAGGTATTTATCACTTTACACTGTGCTAATGCAAACAAAAACATCACACACTTCAATAAATCCATTGCTGAGTCTCACCAGAACAAACTGACATTCCCACGTGACCAGTTCCAAGCTAGAAGGGTTTGGGTTGGGTTTTGCTAGTAATATTCTTTTGTAATGGAGAAGGCATTTTTCAATTGAATGAAAATTTTTGCCTCCAAAAATGTCCACTTTCACTGAGAGATGTAGAGGTTTCAATAAGAAAAAACTAAGACCAGTAATTCAGTGATTACCTGAGTGAGAGATTTCTTCTCCCCATCACCTCAAAAAAATCAAAAAGTAAAATATTAAGTGAAGGAACCAAATCCATCCATGCCATCAACATTTTTCATGGGGGAGAGTTCCTGGCTACTTCCATCATTCACTTTGCAATTATGGTGTATTTAGAGCCAACCTGTTTAACCTCAAAATTAGCTCAGCTGAGCTGGAAATGCCAACCTCAGTTCTCTTAGACATATATGAGAGGACTGAGTGCAGTCAGATACAAGCTGGGCCAACCAGGAGAAAGTCCACTGGGTTTGCAGAGGCAAACAGAGCTCAGCATTTTGGGGTGGACAAAAAGCCTGGCTGAATGGCACCATTGAAGCCTCAAAGGAGAGCCCAAGTGCCAGCCAGCACAAGGAGATAAGGAGCACCCTGGGAGAAGGGTACAAAGGTAGCACTGATGAGCAGGGCTTGGCTTTGCTCCCACAGAGGTCACAGCTGGGTCCTCTATTAAAATTTTTCTCAACACAGCAGTATTGAGAATTATACCAAGCTACTGGCTAGTAATGCCTCCCTCCCACAGACCTTTCAGAAAATATAAGTCTTTGACAGTCCTGGCATAAGCAAAGACGGTCAAAGGCTCTGTTATCTTCTTTTATAAACTGGAGAATTTGGCTGTGAGGAGACAAAGGTCCCTGTCCTGAAAAGCATCACAGGAATCACTCTTGTGAGTAAAGTGGTACCTTTGCCTGAGCAGATCTCTGAAGGTGCATCCTGGGCTTAGAAACAAGAGCCTTCATCTTGAAATACAAGTGAACAGTAAAAATGTGTCCATTCTGAATTTTTAAAAATTATCTATTCTTCTTAAGGGATAAACTCTTTGTTTCTATTCCATTACCAGTGTCCCTTTGGAGCTGGAGTTCCTGTGTGCACAGGCATCATCCAGGTTCATCAGACAGCCAAATCTTCAGCGTGGCAAAGTTGTTCCCAGTCATTTCTCTGTTTATTTTCAATTTCCCATCCTATCGGCTCGAACTAAGGTGGGAGGAGGTAAAGCAACTAGAAGGGGCAGTTTTTAAGGTTTCAACTGAGTAGAAGGTAAGAAAATATAATAAATTTTATTTCATGCCTTCTTGCCAATTGTTAGAAATGTGCAGTCCATATGAATTCATATAACAAGGAGGGAATGTTGGGAAAACCAATAAAGATTTTGTGGTCTTAACTATAATGAATGTAGTTTGATATAGAGTCTGTTTTTCACTGCATGGCAAAATGAATCATAAAATACTGGACCTTGAAACTCCTGCATTTTTTAACAATAGCCTGGGGACAGTTTACAGTGTAATGAATTGTAATTAACCCACCTTCAAAATCTTTTATGAGTATTTTGCCAATTAGCTTCGCATGCTTGCTAATGACTCATGGCCAGCGCAT
This sequence comes from Pipra filicauda, assembly GCF_003945595.2. Lineage (NCBI taxonomy): Eukaryota > Metazoa > Chordata > Aves > Passeriformes > Pipridae > Pipra > Pipra filicauda. The sequence continues at coordinate 283,100 of NW_024104953.1, read as the reverse complement.
GTCTTTGCAGAGCCGGGTTTTACAGAGCAGGGTTTTACAGCGCACGCCGGCCTGTTCAGTCAGCGCAGGGACGCAGGACGGGGAGGCAGGCACAGGTAAGACCCAGCCAGCCCCAGCAACCTACATATTTCAACACTCCCAGAGCCTTTGCTGCTCCCTCAGACCCAAAATAACTGCAATAATGTATAGCGACGTCAAAAGGCTTTGGTTTCCCAAGGATTGCGAGGAATGCAAAGGGCTCAAGTCCTGACATCTGTTGTTACTTAGTACTAACATATATAATGCTGCTAATTGCTGAGCCATCTTTGTTTTCCTTACTTAGCACTAGGGTTAGAATTATTTTATTTTTGTGGTTCATGGCTTCCTGCCACTTGCAACACAAAGTCCACTCTAAAGAAAATAAAACAACTACCAAGGCTGACTACTAACAGTGTGTGGAGGGCTGGGGTGGTTTCTTCCCCCTCTCCTGTTTTAAGCTGTGTTTTTGTTGGGTTTTATTTTAATTAAGGTAAGAAAAGACAGCAGAGGTGGGACCTGAGCGGTGTCACACCAAAAGGCCACATGGGCCAGTATCCCATCTCCCATTATCCCATCTCCCAGTATCCCATCTCCCAGCATAGCCAGGAGGCGATGCAGGAGGAGGAAACTCCTGGAGGAGGCTCAGCAATCCCTCCCCTGCTGTACCCTCCTCGCTCCAGGCAATCCGCGGTTTATGGACTTCCCAAAGCAGAGGCTGCCTCCAGACCAGTGTGTTTTAACAGCCACCCATGGATCTATCCTCCTCAAATGTTTTTGATCCCTTTCTCAAGCCATTTATAACTTTTGGCCTCCGCAACATCCTGTGGCAATGAGTTCCACAATTTAATTATGCTTTGTATGAAAAAGTACTTCCTTCTGTTGGTTTAAACCTCCTTGTGTGACAGCACCACCAGGTCCCCTCTAATTCTTAGGAGAAGCAGTGAACAGCCAGTTCCTATTCGATTTTTTTCTGTGTCAGTCATGACCTGAAAGGCCTTTACTGAACCTCCTGCTTCTGTCAGCCCTTTCTACCTTGAAGGCTCCTCATCTGCTTGTTTTTCCATCTTTGTTGAAGCTGTTGCCCATCTCTCCTCATCCTGAATGCTTTCCTTCCTGTGCTTTCCAGTTCAGCTCAGCTCTTCTGGAGTTGGATGGCGAGGAAACACACTAGCATGGAGCTGCAGTTTCACTGAGCAGTGCTGTAACGATGTTTTCTGATTTGTTCCTGTCTCTTTGCCAACTCATTCCTAACGTGATAGTTACCTCTTCTGATGGACTTTAAATGATATTTGCAGAGGCCTCCCAGCTCTCTTTGCTAAGTGTTATTTTTAGGGCTTGTCTGTGTTGAGGTACAGCGAGGGTGAGTTCTCTGCACGTGCTCTGCCTCTGTTGACACTGCACTGCATCAGCCATTTTACTGCAGTGCTTTGTGGCCACATTTGCATCATCTGCAAAATTTCTCATCTCACTATTCATCCTTTTTACTGGAATGTTTATTAATATGAACACTATCAAATGAGTATTTCAGCAACTCAGTTCTAAGTAACACACAAAACCTTCTCTCACACAAAGATGTGTGGCAGACCCCACCCCAAGGCCTTGAGGGGACCCACGGTAGTGAACCTTCAGAGCTTTATACCCACCATCCAAAAAGACAGCTTTTAACTCCTTGTAACTTCAGGAACAACTTTCTTCTCTCACCTCTTATCACGAAGCCTCGTTGCAGACAGTTTTTAGGCATTTGTGTTTATTGGCACGACTCTACAGACTCCTCTGAGCACATTATCAGTATTGAGTGGGTAAGTTGGAGAAATCAGTGATAAGAGGACCCATCTGGTGTGTCAAGTATTTCATTCCACAGCCAGGGATATGTCATTTGTCGGCTTATTATTTTTAATAACTATCAGTCTGTCCCCGCTGGTCGTGGTTTCTCCGTAATCCATGCAGACCGTGAAACACAGGGACCTCAGGCTGGTAGGAAAGACTTGGCTACAACAGCGCCTTTGGTTGCCAGGTACAGAATCACTTCTGTTTACAGGTGAGCTGCACACCTTCTGTACTGAATTCTTGCAGTTCATCAGCAAAACCCCACAGAATCTGTCCTTAATGCCCTATGGCAAGAGACCTCAGCATCCCGAATTGGCTTGGTGTGGGCAATACCTGCTGCTGCTCCCAGCTGCCCTCCTCTTGGGGAATTCGCAGCTACACCAAGACCTCAGTTCCTCAGGAATGGCCTGTTTGCACTTGCCAGCTGAAGAGATTTCCTCTTTGCCACACCATGGTACAGGTCCCGGAGGATGAGCCCTCACGGCAGTGTGAGATCCCAAGGGGCAGTTAGCATTGGCAAGCCATTTCCTTGTTTCACAAAACACCACCACTTCTCTGCTGTCCTGGATCGTTCTCACTCCCCCGTCAGTCAGGTGTCCCCATGGAATGGCAGGAAGGGCCAAACCTGTGATAAACTTAACCTGGCACTCCACTTGTGCCTCATCCTGGAAAGCCCTGTGTTTGGGAAGCATCCCTGAGCACTGTGACTCAGGTCTCCCCTGGCTCTGTTGTGGTGCAGGACCTGCCACATGAAGTTATCATGAGTTTCTGAGCGTTACCCCTCTGGGTGTTGTTCCATGCACCACTTTGCACCTGGAAAACCTGTTTGCTGGACATGCAGATAATCCACTGCAGAAAACTGTGTCACAAACATGAGAGCCCGGTGCTTGTAGAGATCCTAATTGGAAGGGGAGCCAAGCTTTGCTGCTGGAATTATACACTTCCTGAGCAGCATGTTTGGACCACAACTTTTTCCAAAGAAAAACTGCAACATCTACAGATTTCCCAACCACACTGATCCTGCTGCACTGACCTCAATTGCAATCGCAAATCTTCAACCTGTTTTTTTCTCTTCTTAATTCAGTGGGAGCTTTGCCTGTGCTGTGCAGGGCTGGACCATCTGTGTACGTCCAGGTCATGGAAAAATATTATTTCTGTACCAGAAGAGATCAGTGTGTCCCCAGTGCAGAGTGCATTTACAGTCCTACGCTTCTACACGTCGTGTGGACTTTTCCTCACTGGGGCTCTAATGCTGAATCAGTTCAGTCAGTGGGAATGGTGGCATTAAATTCACTCAGAACGGGATTATATGTGTTATTTTAGCCAATCTAACGTGTCACAAAAATGTGTTGAATTATTTTCTTTTTTTAGAGAAAAATAAAACATATGTTGAGATAATCAGTGGGAATCATTGGAGAGTTGCAAGCATGGAAATATATACATATTTGAAGTTACAGCACAGTTTTCTTGGGTGTTTTTTTTTTTTCCCTGCTACACTGTGTGGACAAATAATTTGGATGTTGATCACTCGGGTGCTTGTAATCTGAAATCCTGTCACCCCTGTTGTAAACAGAAGTGCAGGAGAGAACATTTCCTTGCAGTCCCACCCAGCTGGGGTGTTTCACTGCAAGCAACACCATCGCCTGTAACTCAGCAGAGCATGTGTGGGGGGGGGTTGTGCATTGAAATTATTGCTCTTCTGCCAAAGAGCTAAGGCAGCACTAGTTCTTCTTTACTTTTTTTCCTTCTCATTGACACCAAAGTATAAAAGCCAGCAGTGTTCCTGCACTGCAGTAGGAACTGCACGTGTGACACCAGCACACTGCCATGCTTGGAGCTGTTATTGCTGTGCACACAAAGGGAGGTCTAACGTGTCTGGATGGGACGTGATGGAGGTGCAAAGGAATTCCAGACTAGCCAGCTGTATTTTCCCAGCAGATCCATTCTGCTGCTGTGCCTGCCTTTCATGAGCTGGACAGTGATCTGAGGGCTGAAGCCAATCCAGGTGTACTGAAGGTGAGCTAATGCTTACATCCTGTCACAGAACCATTTAGGTTGGAAAAGACCTCTGACATCAGCAGGTCCAACCTTTGATTCATCACCCCCTTGTCAACTAGAGTATGGCATTAAGTGTCACATCCAGTCATTTCTGGACCACCTCCAGGGACAGGGACTCCACCACCTCCCTGGGCAGTCTGTTCTGGTGTTTAACAGCATTTCCATGAAATTCCTCCTGATGTCCAGCCTGAACCTATCAAAACTCTCAGGGCAGATGCAATCCTATCACTGATTAGCATCTCTCTTTTTTATCTTCTTTAGCACTTAGCTTCTAAAACTTTGTGGAAATTCAAAAGGCTGAAGTGGCTGCTGCACCCTGGAGTAAAATGCTGTCCATTTTACAAGGGGCCAATTCATGCATTTGTCTGTAAATTCCACAGTGGCTCTTTGTTTAAATGCTTGCTCCTTATTTAGGATTATTCACTAAGGTCTTTTATTCTTGACATCACCCACAGTTTTAAAAAAACCCTTTCTCCGTGTCGACAAGCCGTGTATGAAGCAGCTCCTTAAGCCGGGGCAGCTCAGTGGCTTCCCTTGGATCCGTAACACCGAACTAAGGACAGATTTTTTGGGGAGGTCTTTGTGGTTACCTGCATTATCTTGGTCTAAGCATTCATTTATTAGGCAGAGACAGATTTTTATATTTCTTAGTAATGTAACCCAACGTTGCAGTAATTTTCAGAAGCCATGGGGTCTCTTCTCCAGAAGAGCCAGGACTTCACCACTTGACACCAGCTGAAGAACCAGCTCTCAGCATTCAATACATTAGGGGGGAAAGAAAAAAGTAGCAAAACAAAGCACCATACTCTAAGTTATAGAACTACCAACCAACCAGAGACTTGTGCCAACTTGGAAACGAGATATGAACTAGAGTGTTTCTATTTTCGCGTTAAAATGGAAACAGGTGGGAAGGACGCGTGGAATTTATCAAGCCAGAGAAATACTTTTTTTCATGTTAAAATTTGAATGGAATGGAAATTACAATCTTCCAGTGTTACTGCAGAGCTGCAATATTGGGTTTCTCCTTACTCAGCCTTTAGCAGTAAGGAACCAGCTGCAGTGGAGATGGAGGTTTGGAATTTGCTTCCTAACCCCATCTAACTCTCTCCCGGGTCTGCCCTATTTTGAGTTATTGCACCACCTGGCACAGAGGATGTTACTGACTCCGGAGAGAAGAGTCAAGTTTTGCAATAATTTTTTTTATAGATTGCTAACTGAAGAATAAGAACAAAAATGAGCTGCTGGATAGCAGAAACCAGTGGTTTTCCCTATTCCTACCTAATTTATTGCAGTGAACCTCCGCTCCCACACTGAGTAAGGTACTTTGGCTCAGCTCAGGTATTTACTGTGTGTCAGCACTGAGCCAGTGGGGTGGTGGAGAGACCAGAGCCACACCAAAGCTCTGCATTTTGAACCAAATTGCTCCCACTCCCTTCCTACCTCCACCTTGGAACAAAACCTGAGAGCAGTGCTGAAGTGTGTTCCTAGATGACTTACTAAAGTAAAAACCACATCCAGAAATATTTTTAACAATTATGACATAGTATAAATGGGACAAACTTTACCAAAGCACTTGGTTATCCATTGCCTGGAGGGTGGGACCAGCTGCATCACTGGTTGGACAAACACGTAATAAAATGGGTGGACAGACAATCTAAAAGGCCTTCACTTACCTTAGTTAACTGTTTCCAGTAAATAGCCCTGACTCTGTCATTACTTTAGAGCAGGAAAATATTGATCCATGTCCTAAAAATGTTACCATCAGCCCTGCCATAGACTTCTTTGTCCAGCGGAATCCCCCTGGACTCACACGGATTTGTCCAGCTGCATCCATTCAGCTCAGCAAACAGCCTCTGACCATGACCATGGGCCATACTAGTCAGATGTCCTGTGTGGCCCATTCCATGGGACTGTGGAATGTCTGCTGTGTTCCATGCCACAGGCATCAGGACAAGAGGCTACTGGCAGTAAGCTCCTGGTCTAAATGAGCTTAAACATGGATTCAAACATTTCTCCTCTTATTAAACTGCTAGAAGCCACTTTTTTGCATTTTTAATTTGAATTAAGAACGCTATTATGTTAAGATTTGAAGGGTTCAGAGGCATTGTTTTTATATTATTTTTTAATTTTATTTTTTCATGCTTCTGTATGTTTCTTGCTTTCAGACAGAGAAACCCAAAGAGCAAAGTATTTTGCAAAAGCTGTGTGGTTGGAAGGTCTTTGAACTGCTTAACACCAGGAAGAGATGAAAAGCTCACAGGACAGGTTGTTCTCTGGAGGCTCTCAGCCCAGTCTGCAGGAGCTGAGGCAGTTTGGGTGCATTTGGGAGGTGGACTGAGGGAGGAAACATTCAGGTACTTTTCAACTATGCAACCAAACCATTTGTCACTTGTCTAGACGCGTGTTTCAGAAGGGAATAAAATAAAAGAAAGAAAAATACCATGTCTGGGAATTCTTCCCTGGTGACTGTTGTGCAGCCGAAGAACTGGGTAATTCCCTTCAACTGAATAAACATCGGAGGGAGTCTGAGAGCAATTTGGCTCCAGAGCAAATATTGTTACCAAATTCTTTGCACCTGCAGTGGTCAGGGAAATGATAATACACCCTCTCCATGTCCTCCTACCCCCCTTCCACTTTGGGAAGGAGCCCTGTAGCATCTCAGCTCTGCTACAGCACAAACATTTGTGTGGGCAGAGCCTCAGGTGAGACCCCGCTGGTACAGCCACGGCCCCGTCCCACCAAACCCACTCTGCTCCCCAAGGAAAGGGAGGGGTTGGTGTCAGACTCACAGGGAGGAGCTGCCTGTCACTGGTGGCCTCCTTGGACAGGGATTCCAGGACAAAGCAAATGGAAAGAAGCCATGAGATGTGGATAATGGTCTCCGCTGTTCCCAGCTCAGGCACAGGAACACAGCAGTAGCTGACGCCCCTGTGAGCCCATCAGCATCGGGGCTGCTCAGCTAACAGAGCCTCAAGACAGATAAAAAAATAGGGGGGAAATTGTAATATTTGTAATATTTTAAAATGTTTCTGCTGTAAAAGTATTTTTTCATGGGAAGTATCTTGGGCAGAAATGTAATTGCCTTATGAAGAGTTCTTGCATCACACGGAATGTAATTCTGTCCTGAATCACAAGTTACTGGGCTTATGCTACTACCTGAAGATATTTGACTGTATTTCCCTTAATTTTTAGTAAACTTGGTAAATTTAGTAAAATTGCTGTGCTTCTTTCTTGCGTAGAGAACTTTTCAAGTTATTTATATTAACCAATCACAGAAAAAAATGGGCAAGCTCTGTGTTCCACTGGAGTGGTTCGTCCTCACTACATCAAACTGTTGGCATCGTAATTTGCCACCCTGCCTCACACTAGCCATAGAATGCACTCATTTAGTCCTGCACAAAGCCCAATAAGTTGCATTTTAAATATAAAATAAACAAATAATGTATTTATTTATTTATTATATAAAGCACACATAGTTCAACAGCCTGATACTGAGTTGGCCTTGCTCACTCAGCCCCAAACTCCTGCACAGTAACAAGGAGTGTGCCATAGCCTCAGGAAGTTTTGGAGTGTCAGGAACTCAGCAGGCAGGTTTAAGAACAAGTATTTAGGGCTGTCTCTGGGAAATAAATGCTGTGTAAAGAGGAGAAAGTTTCACCACAATGTGAAGACAGTGATCAGATGATTAGGAAAGAGAACAAAAAAGAGACAACACTGAGTTACAACAAAGGAATTCAAAGGAATTATGCCAATTTCTGTTAGCTAAGTAGCTGTAAAGACTACCAAATATTCCTTATGATTCCTAAGCATATTAACTGATAGTTAATTCATATCTGTCCGTGAAAACGAACCCCCTACAACAGCACGATTTAATCACTGCAAATTCAGATTGGCAGAAAAAGTGCTCTGGGTTTTGTATCACTTGACTGAGCTTAGCAAATGAAAACACAGGAGATTTGGTTGATCCTCCACAAAGCTTTTGGGATGTGACGAGATCCGAAAGGAACAGGACAGTCTTGTGATTAGGTTTGGATTGCACTGAGCTGGGCTTGTGAGCTGTGTTGCTTCCGAGCCCAGCTGTGCCCTGCTGTGGTGGGCGAGGAGACCTCAGGATGAACGTCATTTGTCTTTGCCAGTTTTGTCCATTTGGACAAGGAGCAGGATCTGCCCTGGCAATGCATGAATGTAGTTCCTGCAGCACACAAGTAATTCAGGAACGAACCTGAACAAAACCTGACATTTCCTGCTCAAATAAGGGTGACACAGAAGGCTCCCCCAAACCCCAGCGCATCAGAAAATGTTCTCTCACCACACTACCAGCCCCAGTCAGCCCCAGTAACCTCATCCACCCCGATAAACCCAACCATTAGCTCCTGCTGAAGACACATTCCCACGGAGGCACAGGGAATGGCTGGAGCATCCCATGCCAGCACCGCACCGCTGCCCTGAAGGAGCAGCCCCATTAGCAGAGCCTCTGTTAGATTCAGCCCAGACTTCCTCACAGTATCACGTCATAAAACCATCGTGCATCTGGCCCAAATTTAAGGCACAGTTGGCAGCATTTGATACAAGAAAGAAACCAAGGACTGAATTAGTATCCCACGAGGTCGGTTTGTTTGTCAAGCCCCAGATGAAGTGCGGAGCCATGTGGAGAAGTCCTCGGTCTGCCTCTGAGCCCTTCCCAAAGGAAAGAAACGCTCTCTAGGTTTTATGCTCTTTGAAAACACCACTTCATTACCTGCCCTTTTTTTGTTGCCAGGAGAGGTTAACAAAATTACCGAGGGATGAAACATTCTTGAAACATTCTTTCTGGATCATCAAACAGGATTAGCGTATGAATTACACTGGGTGGTGCAGCTCACCTAAAGGAGAGGGGCAGTGGGGCTACACCTTGTCCTCCTCTTCCAGGAGTCACTGCAGTCCTCGGGGTGTGCACACACAGGCACACATGGCCTGGTGGGTTTGGAGGGGAGGCAAAGGGATAAATCTGAGTGCTGGTATTGCTCTTTGCTGTGCCTCAGTGCATACACCGAGCCTTGGTTTTGGCACGTGCTTGGCCAGTGCTGCTCCAGTCACTCCGTGAGTGTGGCACACACGGCTGGAAATCCTTCCCAACACCTGCCCACATGGACTTGCTCAGCTGCAGCAGAGCCAGGTAAGCCAGCAGGGCAGAGCTACACGCTGTGGGAAAGCTCAGCTCCCTCTGAGCCTTTATCCTTGCTGGGTGTGCTCCTTTGTGCACACAGACGTGACAACCAAGTGGTTACAACCCCCAGCAGGGAATGGCTTGGTCTGTCTTACAGAGAAAAGTGCTGTTCCAGCTCCACACCAAACACTCTTCCTACAGAATTTTTTTTAACCCATGGATCGCACAGGTACACAAGACCCTCCACATTTTATTTTGCTCAGCGCCTTTGCTCCTCCAACAGCCTGAGCTGCATCCCTGACTGGTACCAGTGTTCTCAGGGTGTTTGTTCCCTCTTTTTGTCTTTACTTTTGATCTGTCGCCACCACTGGGTTACAAAACTAAAGCTCTGATGTCCCTTGCCTATTACAATTATTTAGGTGGCCCTGGCAGCCCAAAGCATTTATGGTCATTGTAATTTAAATTTCTTTGCTGTAGTCTTCCAAATCTCCTGAAAATAGAAATTAAAACTACTGGGAAACACAAATGTTTTATAGATTATATGCATGTCTTTTAGAGGTAGTAGCCAGCTAAGCAGAAGGTAAGGGGGAAAAAGCAAGAGATCAAAATATAGGTGAGGACAAACGGTGGACAACAGCCCACACTGTCAAGTCCCAGGCATCCCACAAGAGAAAGAAGGGGAGCAAAAAGGAATTTTTTTTTAAGGAGAAATAGTGGCCTTTTCAAACACCCCATATTTTTGGGGGGGGGGGGAGATTTTTTGGAAATACTATTGCTCCATTCCATCTGTTTCTAGGGCAACCGTTATCAGCTGCTAATTTTACAGATGCTTCATTACTTGTGCCCCGCTGGCTTGTGGTTCTCCTTCAATCCCAGCCTCACCTCCTGCTTGCTGCTCCCCAGTGCAGGTCTCACCTACTCTGGGCACAAAAGACTAAGCCCTACAGTCTGCTCATTCCCAAAAAACCCAAACCAATCCCCGTCCCTTTCCTCCAGAGCATCCAGACTCCCATGTTTCCATCCATGGGTGTCACCAGCAGCAGGACCTGTTTGCACTCTGTATGCTCCTCTCTCTCCATTTAATAATCCATAGGCATGAGAGCTCTGTTTTTAGGTCCCAAGCATTCAGGCACTGCAGATTTGATAGGAGTTAACCCCAGCAGCAAGGGAAGGTGAGTTTATGGTTCCTGCAGTCAGGGCAGTGTCAGGACCCCGGTGGCTCTGGGGAAGGGTGCAGGGTATCAGAGCAAGCAGAGGCACAGCCCAGCACCAGCCCACGCCTCTGCCATGCCCAGCTCTCTGCCTGCAGTTGAAAGCAGCATCAAATGCCAGCGCTGGCCTTTCAGGTGAGAAGACAGCAGCCACAGCCATTTAAGACTGAGGTTAATGCTTCACTGAAGTCATGGCCTTAGGCTGCATTTTTTTCAAAAGCAGCAGCATTACTTTAAAAGCTTCACTTTCAGAAGTAACTTAAGCACTTAAATAGTAAGTCTTACTGGCTCCAAGTGAGGTTTACACCCTTAACTGCCTTGAGTTACCCTTGAAATAGGCTCCAGCCTCCAGCCAGTTTGCTGCTTGTCTGGCTGAGCTACCAGATCTTCAGGACAGGGACTGCTGTCTCTCACTCCACGAGGTTGGGTTTTTAAGTCCATACCTAAATCACTGGCATTTTTGGGTGCCAACTTATTCAAAATAATAGCTGGTCTTTTTATTGTGGGGCTGACCCTGCATTCCTCGTGGAGTCAAAGCTCCCTTTACTTTTGGAAGGTGCAAAGAAAAGCAGCCCACCATCTTGTTGCCAAATCGTTTTCCATGGGAGATTTGATTTGAAACACAAAATACCAGGATTTATGAGAGGAACTGGCCACAATGTAATCATAAGAACATACCAGCATTGTAGTTCCCCACCCTTTGATCTTGGCACTTTAATGATTAATTAGTGCTAAAGTACTGGAAAAATACCACACTTGAGGCAGTTTAAAGCTTCTCTTTGTATAGATACAAACTATGACTCACATGAAAGGATAACCCAGAACTGCAAGAGGGTGAGATTAACACACAAGCCTCTGGTCACACGCAGATGTTTGCCCAACTGGACAAATTGGGGAATCTCCTCAGCTTTAGGGACTGTTTCCATTAAGCTGCCTATATTTTCCACCCCTGCAAGAAAGGCTAAGTGTCAACTTGGAGGGAAATCCGTCCCTTAGAAAGAGACACGCGTTTAAGGCGCCGTGAGCTTTAAAGAAGCATCACATCCTATGGCAGTTTGCAGAAAGCAAATCCTCGCCTCGGGCGGTTGAAGAGAAGCCACTTCCCCCTTCCCCTGTCACAGCTGTGGGTTTAAATGCTTCCAAATATGCTTTGGGGTGTAAGTCCCAGTACCACCAGTGCTCAGGACAAAGCATGACGCGGGAGGGAGAGCTTTTCCTCACTTAATCCTGCAGTTTACATGTGCAGCACCAAAAATCTGGTGCTGACCTTGTACACTCACAGCCCTGGCTCTCACCCTCCATCCCTGTGCATGGAACCACTCCGGGATGCAGAAGAGGACAAGAGCACACGATCTAACCAGACATGGCTGATGTGCCTCCTCAGCAAAAAATGACTGCAATGTGGAGAGCCCAGAGCCAAAGCTGACTGTAACCTGTATTTTCCTAATGAGCTACGGGCCGAGTCCCACCAGCACCGGGCTGGGGCAGGGCAGTGCCTCCAGGCCGGACTCCCACCTCTCCCTGCTGGTGGGAGCAGTCCCAGCCTCCCAGAGAGGGACCTGTGTGCAGAGGCTGAACGTGGCCTAATAAACCAGGAGACCCTGCCAAAACATAGTGAGTAATGCACAGCCCCCTCCTTAACCTGATTCCAGCTGAGTGCTGCAAACACCTTCTGATTTATGTCAGATTTGTGACTGCACATGGAGACTCCTGCTTGCAACCTGCACATAGAGTTGACTTTGCTCAGGGACAAATTTCAGGAGAGGTTTGCTTGGGGTTTTTTTTCTATCTGGGAAATTTAACATGAAGTATTTAACTGGAGTCACCATAGCAATAAAGACTGCTGAGGATGCCATAATACCAGTAATAGCTTGGATCCTTCACACCTCCATCACCCCTGAGTGCAGCCTGGGACCTCAGAACCAGCACCATCCAGTTGGCCAGTGAATCTAGGCTTCGTTTCCCCATGCATTTGATGTTTCCATCCATAGCATGGGTGTGGGATAACCCTTAATTGATTTGCTTTGAGATCATCACATCAAAGGTGCCCTTGAAGTACGGATCATTAGTGTTTTATTGGCTGTAAGTAGATTTTAATATTAACTGGCAGAGTTGCTGCAAGTGCTCTTGGTAGAACCTGAAAGGCAGAAGCATGGGCTGGACTGTGTTTGTTATAAGAATTGAAGCTGAGCTCAAGTCCAGCGAAAGGGCAGCTGAAGCTCTGAGGTGGAGCTCGGCCCCTGAGGGGCAAGGCCACAGGGATTGTTATACATCCACGTCCCATGAAACAGGAGAATTGTTTTCTGGGTTTGACATACAAAACCACCTGGCCTCAGATGAATTCCACTCAATCCCCAAATTGAATGAGAATCTGAGGTCAGAATACAGAATTCCTGGCCCATGTAACGACAGATCTCTGCTCCCGGTGCCTTGATCCTACCCTGGTTAAAGCGGAAGGGAAAGGTCAATAATAAATGGTATTAGGTAGAAAATCAGAACTCCAGCCAGGAGGATTTCTGAGTGTGCAAGATTAGTTGTGCTGTTAATTTGGAGAGAGCAAGGAGCCCCTCTTCCCTCAAAACATTGAATTTGCCTGGGAGAGGTAGAAACCCAGGGGCAAGTCACTGATCTCAGCCAAGCAGGGTCATTGTTTGGACCCTGAATCCCCACATAACCAAGAGTGTCTAGTACTGGTACACACAGAAATATGGGATAAGCAAGGGTGAATCCATCTGCTTGTGTCTATTTGTCTGTCTCTATCCCTTCTTTTCCTCTCCTCCCTCAATTCCATCTTGGACTAAAGACCTTATCCCTCCAAACAACCTGTTAGAAACTAAACTACTTCTAGGTAAAATTCCAGCTTGAATGATGAAAATTTCAGCATTTTCGAAAGACAAGAGAAAGAAAGATTCTTAAAAAGTCTAGGAATAAATATTTGAAATCTCTATTATTATGTACACAACAGCAGCTGCTGGAGTACAGTTTTAGCCCATGGCTTTGTTATCTCCCTCATCACAGACAAGGAACTCTGTCACTCACCAAGGAAGCTACACAAGAAACAGCCACCTCCATGCCCGATAACAAACCCCAGGAGATGCCTGTGCAGAGCAGACGAAGCTTTTCCCATGGGAGGAGGAGAGCAAGGATGAGGGACACCCACAGATGCACAGGGGTGTGCAGGGTGTGCTCACCTTGTCCTGACAGCTCATGGCTGCTGGGAATTGTCAGGAGAGGCCACCACCTGGATCCGCTTTCATCTCTTCAAGGAGCTGAGGGGACCGATGCCTCCTGGCCAGGAGTTGGCCTTTAGGGCAGGGCTGTGGATGGAGCCCTGCGTCAGTCACTGCTTGTTGTGTGCTCTTCCAAACCATCCATTCCCATCTCCCTGTGGCAGCTCCTTCATCGAGTGTGATCTGAGCTTTGGGGCTGGAGTGAAACCCAAGGTCTTGGCAAATTCCTCATTCCTCTGGATTTTAAAGAGGACATCTCTGCAGGTCTGGGAGTCTACACTGAAAACTGGCCACTGCTTAACAGACATGAGCACTTTGCCCTAAAAATAGTTAGCGGCGCAAAAAGGACTGGAGTAACCAGAGACAACACTTCTGAATTCAGCTCTGAGCACTGTTTACCCCTTAGGATATCCAGTAATGTTTCCTTCCAGGAGTAACTACCAGGAGATATCCACACATCTGCCTGGCTTGCAAGGATGTCAGGAGAAAAGCTCTCAACAAAGAGCTGTGTCTTACATCACACCCCAGATGCAGGAGGCCTCGGGGCTTTGGCATACCTTTGTGAGGAGCAAATTCCTGAGTCAAGGGCTCTCTCTTCTCAGGAACACCCTGTCCTCCAGCACCAACACTCTTAATCCACAGCCCCATCAGGCAGAACTTCCCACCACCCACAATTCCTGGGTGATGGAGTGAATTCTGTTTATACCCAGATACACCACTGGCAACCAATTAATTACTTCGGCTTAGCCCAGAAGCAAAAGTAATGGAGTGAGAGTCAAAGAGCCATTTCTCAGGGCTGAGTTCCCAATATCTCTCTCTCAAAAGAAAAAAGGAAAAAGAAAAAGACTAAGAAAAAAAAAGAATAAGGAAAAAAAAATAATAAAAAAAAAAGAAAAAGCAAAAGAAATATAAGAAAAAAAGCAAAAGAAAAAGAAAAAGAAAAAGAGGAAAAAGATAAGGAAAAAAAAAGAGATTGCACGCTTAGCACACTGAAGTGCTCTATGACTCATAATTAAAAGCCTGGATCCACTCATTATTTTCCTTTTCAGAACTGAATAAACTGGGATCTGCCATTACTTCCAGACCCAAAATGCAAACTGTGAGCCTTTATTTTGCAGCCCTGGGGTTTCAGAATCTCTAGGTGTTCTTGTGTATTGCCCTGTTGCAATTTCAGCTGAATAGTCCCATTTCTTCTGTCCTGGTTATCTTTAAGAGATTTATCAGAACAATCCAGATTGGTTTTGTGACTTTAGGTGCATATTGGTGATGCAAGATAGCATTTCAGCTGGACACAATTTTTAGAAGAGGGAGACTCCATTTTCACACATTTTTTTAGGCTCATCCCCAAAAGAAAGCCAACCCCTGCCCTATTTTGGGCAGGTGGAGGAGAAAAATAGATATAATGGGCATGTACCAAAAGATGTGCTGCAGAATCAGGCTCATTTTTTCTGGCAGGAGGGGCTGCAGTGTCTGAAAAAAAACCGGAAGGAAAGACCCACCAAGAACGAACCCAGGAAAACCCAAAAAGGCCCATCTGAAAGGCAAGAGGTGAATTAGGAGCACTGCTGCCCTGTCCCACCAGCCAGAGCCCATTCCCTGCGTGGTTCAGGTGTCAGCTGGGAGGAGTGAGCTCCCTTTGGGATGTGGCAGCCAGACTGGTGTAGTGACTGTGGCATTTGCTTTTCCCTGGCCCCCACATGCCAGGTGCTGCCCCTCACAATCCTAATCCATCCCTGTGCTGCAGTGCCCTGTCCTGCCTTCCTGCACAGCACCACAAGCAGCTGCTGGGTTTCCATTATGATCAAGAGAAAGATGATGATCTTATGGCCATGGGTCAGAATCAGAGGCTGGAATCTGTGCCCTATTCCAGCCAAGGCTGTTGGGGGAATTATCTAAGCTTTCCATAATTCCTTGTAAAGAAATGTTACATTTGGAGATGAGGACATTATCATACTTCCTTCCCCCTTGGAATTAAATATCTGTCCATTCTTTGTGAGATGCCAAGGGATTGAAATCCCACACACTGCAGATACTTTTGGCTGGATTTTATACTTAGAGGGTCCCACTGCTTTTCTGTGTCCTGTCATCAAAGCTGCATCAGAAAAGCGGATTTCTCTGTGTGTTCACCTAAAACACAAAGCCTGTACATGGATGTGGCTCTGCTCATCCCATTTTAGCCCTTTCAGTTCAGCCAACAAAATCACTCTTGGTTCAGCTTACTCCTGCAAGCGTGTGGGGCACTGACCCAAATATCTCAAAGCGAAGTCACCACTGTTTTGCAAAACCTGGGCTCGTTTTTTATGACCAGTGTCCCATTTCAGCTACGAAAAATTGCTGTCTCAAGGTGCAAATACCATTTTTCATCAGTGTAACAACAAACAATGCAGGGCTGTAGCTCATTTAATTAAGGAGCCTAATTTCCCTCAATTGTCCGCTAAGGCATCACACAGGTGTTCCATTTCAGAGGCATTAGGACATGGTGCTCTAAGCCTAAAAGCTAATTTTTAACTTAACCTAATAATGTCAGTAATAACGACCTGTGATTACTGCCTTGTGAATCAGAACCTATGATACTTAAAATAATTAGCATCAAAGCCTAACTAGTAGCTTGCTAAATTCATTATCAGCCATAAGCCATCAGCGCCGAATTGAACTTTAAACTTAACATTGGCCAGGGCTCCCTCTCTACCCCATTTCAACACACCTGATTTGGAAATGCAGTTAAAAGTTTTGGTCACCAATCTTTTCTCAAAAGAAGAAACTGTAGTATTAGTACAAAATACAATTTGATTAAAAACCACGGGCTATTTTATGAGGTCCCTGTTGTGTTTGGAGCACGTGTTCCCCCAGACTGTGCAACTGCTGCAGGAATTACTACACCAACCCAAACCCTCGGAGAGTGAAGCCCATAAAGCTCTTAGTGGACATCTCTGGGGGCTTCAGAGGGTGACAACAAACCAGCTGGATTAGGGAAAGGAGGCCTGGGTAAACCTTAACACAGAAGATTCCTCAATGCCTCTCTACCCCAAGAGGGTATTTATCCTCATAGTTTCTCCATCTCTTTATGACAGTCAGCCTTCCTTCCAAGGTCAGATGGAGACTCAACTGCCCTCTGTCTCTGGGAAGGAGTTGCCTGTTCCGTAGGAGTGACTGGTCACTCCTGTGAGCCAGCGAAACATAAACCTTCCTCAAAACACACTCCACAGCACAGGAGGAGAGAGAAGGGCTTTGAAGTGCAGCTCTTCCTCTTGGATGCAGCGGGAAGAGGTGGGATCCCAGCGAGTGCCTGTGAGCAGCCCGTAATTACGGACATGAAAGCGGGATGACTCGGCGGAGGTCGGGCTCCCTCAGCAGCGCGTGGTCCGTCGGCCGTTCCCCAGGGACCCTCCGGCTGGCCCGTAACCCTCTCATTTTGTGGCTAACACGCCTGCTGCTAACAACTGCAACTGTGAGCTGCTGCTCTGCAGCTCCCACCGCAGTGGAGGGCTCGGGAGCCGCACCCTGACAGGCACACGCACACAGCCCGGGCTGGTGGCTGCAGCACCCCTGGCACAACTCCGCCTGGGAACCTGAGCACGAACCAGAGGGGAAAGCTGCTGGGACTGGCTGGAATCACTTATCCTGATATGTACCACGGAGCAGAACAACCAGAGCACCGGTCCCTGAGTAATAAACAATATTTCAGGTATTACTAACATGTGGGAGAGCGGTGCTGATGAAAGATTTGTAGTTGTTATTAATATCTGTTGAGTCCAAGCTGAGACCTGAAGCTCAGTCTGCTCTTGAACATTCTCCAGGTGCTCAGATTTCCTGATGTGGATCTGCCTGACAAAATAACCAACAACAACAACAACAACAAAGGCCTGAAAACATGCCGTTGATTTGGGGGAGAATTTCCTCCTCGCATCCAGGAAAGTTCAGAGAAGAAATCGCTCCACGGGGATGCAGAGCTGTTAATACCTTCTCACAAGCTTTCCCACCCACAGAATGAAAAGCAAAAACCAGTTGGCTTTGGGGTATAAACCAAATTAGAAACAGGGAAGGGAAACCTACCAAGTACCCACAAGGAGTTTGGCTAAAGAACTGTGATGCTTCTGAACATTTGACTTGATGTTCTCCCACAGAAAATCAGAGGGAGGCTAAAGCCTAAACATTCAGTTGCTTTTAAAAAAGCTACTTTAAGCCAGTTTGGGAGACTGTGCAAATTTTGTCCTGATGCAATAAAAAAATACATATATCCCCAGTTCCAATCACATTGGAAGTCATATATCCTAAATGTCCTTTCTTTTCTTATTTATCCCAGGTGCCACATTATCACAGCCCAACGTGAGCGAGTCTCTCTAAGACCAGTCATGGTCTGTACACGTGAAAATGATCCTTAAGAAAAAAAATTCCTGGACTGAAGAAGTTAGGAAATATTTTTGGGGACTTATAAGGATCCTGTAGACCATTCTAGGCTTCGTTAGAACATAACATTTTTTGCTTTGGGAGGCTCTGGCTGTGCTGGAAAAGGCTCTCTGTGTGTTCCCAAAAGATCCCAGAGGAGGTTTTATATGATTATGAACATCACAGCCAATATTCCCCTGGACTATTGGACTTTTATTTTGTTTCTATTATTAATTACATTAATTACTAGCTGTGTCCAGGGTTTCCAGCCTGAGCCTCCTGCACAGCCCTGGCTGCTCCAAGGTTTCCTTCCCTCTAGAACTGTCTTCTGCAAAGCCTCTTGGCCAAGCAGATCCTCCACTCCCTCACTCCTAGGTGGAGTTTGGAGCACTTCACCTGCCCTTACAAGTCAGCCAGCAGTAAGTCTGCAGCTCCCTGCAGGGCTCCAAAACCTCCTGCCAGGGTGGAGCAGGAAGAGGCTCCTGCAGTTCCCCTGCCAGCTCTCGGGAAAGATGTGCAGCACAAGGAATGGCAGTCGGGCACCCACCAACTCCTCTGTGTCTCCACAAGTGGATTTCCATGTAGACATCTTTGCATCCTCCCCATACAAAGCCACACTGTGAGTTACATGCAGGACTCCTGGACACACACGCTTTACAACCCCATTCCTTTTCCTCCCAACAATGGGATGTAACCAAAATGTTATTCATTGCAGCTTCATGGGATTTGACTTAGCATGGAATGAAAATAATTTGACAGAAATTTAATAGTTTCCATCACTTATAGAAACTGCCCATGGAGACCACTTTGCTTCGGGGTTTTGCTTTCTGGGCACCAGAGAAAGGGGCTGGGGTCTGGGGAGAAGAAATCACTCGACAAGCATTACTGTCATGGTGTTAATCTTCATCTTCCAACTCATCTTTGGACAGCAGCGTGGGAGAAACTGAAACACAGGGCAAAGACTCACATCTAAGCAAATAACATCAACAGCTGAGGCTTTTACACCACATTGGGCACTGGCCACTGATGAAGGATTTCACTGCAGCCACAAACCTGTTGTTCCACCTCCCTCCATACACACACGTGTGCACAAACACACAGACTTTGGGGGCCAGCTCTTACAGGTCAGCCTTTCCACCTGCCCACAGAGCTTGGTGGCCCCAGTTGCTGTTTCAAGGAGGAAGAGGACGAGGTTGCAGCTCTCTGGGCTATGCCTCCCTCTCCAGATTGCCTTGAAGTGTTGTGGCACCCCTCTTCCTTGAACCTGCCAGCACTGGATCAACCTTCCCTCTGCCTGGGGCCCAGATCCTCAGGCAGTGGGAGCTGTTGCCACCTTGCTGGAGAACTGCTGTGGTGGCTCTGTGCCGTCCTAGTGGTGCAAACAATCCTTTGAGAATCCTTTCAGGTGCTTTATTAATTACCAGGGAAACCTGTAGATAGATTTTCATTGCATAACACGGCC
Organism: Pipra filicauda; assembly: GCF_003945595.2. Taxonomy (NCBI): domain Eukaryota; kingdom Metazoa; phylum Chordata; class Aves; order Passeriformes; family Pipridae; genus Pipra; species Pipra filicauda. The sequence goes on along the minus strand of NW_024104953.1, from coordinate 263,762 downwards.
AGCCTTAGGACCAAACCAGCATGGAGGTGTTTCACCAGAGCAGTCCCCTCCAGTTCCCAGGTCCAGGAGCTGAGCCAGACCTACATCTGAGCTCTGTGTCTCTCAGCTCTGATGCTTGGTGAGCCGAAGGGACTTGGGAGGTTCTCCATGTTGCTTACAAGCATCCACCAAAACAACTGTAAATGAGTTGTGTTTCAAGTATGCAAGAACTTGCTTCTCCATGCCAAAAAGCGATTAATGTTCTCAGGCTTCCAGTAATGCAAAGCAGAGTCTGAAACGTCCTGATGAGAGATAGATGCATTTCCTCTTAGACAATTAATATTAGGGGTGGGTTTTATTGCTATTCTTTTTTATGTTGTTAACATCCTGCCCTCTTTCCTGGTTCCTCCCAAAGAGCTACAATGCAATTTGCAAAACTCCCCTTTGTAAGATGTAAACATTTACTAAACATTGTCTTTCCACTTTGTATTATGACAAAAGAATAGAAGTCGAGATGTTAAATATATTTCTGTATTTGCATCTGAAAGCCCCAGGCCTTCCTGAACATGCTTGCAGATAACTTCCATTGTTTGCAGCACGTTACCTTTTCTGTAGATCATCAGCTCCATGGAAATCCAAGGGCGAGGTCTTTGCTGAAGCACGGCACAGGACCCGCTCACCACCCAGTGCCTTATGAATGACGATCATCCGTGTCATTCCAGCTCATCATTTCATTGGGACACGCACAGCCTGGCTCACGACCACACTGCTGGGCTTTGGAAACAAGAGCCTTGTTCTCCAGTGCACTTGCAGCTAAACCAGAGGTTGCAGCAGTGTCTGCAGTGGACATTCCTAGAGCTGCAAAGCTGCTTTGACAGCAAAGCCTTGGGTGGTTGGAGTGATCTGGCTGTCCCTGTGGGATGGATCTCACAGGGCTTGTGTCTCACAGCTGCAGGACAAACCAGGAGCTGCCCGAGCCTCCCAGGAGGGCAGCAAGTGCTGACGAACGCCGAGTGTAGCGCACAAACCACTGGCGAGCCAAAAATCCTCCCGAGTTTTCTCTGAAGCCAGAAACACCTGGAAACACTTCAATCACCTCCCTCACGTCTCCACTCGATAGAAGAAATCCAGTGGCTCCATCAACACTGCCTTTGCCAAAAGCCTTTGCAATGAAAACAGGACCTTAAACCTGGTTTGGGCGAAGTGTGGAGTGCCCAGAACCTCCTTGTCCAGTCACCTTAAACCTCGCTCTGTGCCCCGAGCACACCTTGGCCCCCTCTGCCACAGCAGAAACAGACCCACCCTGGTCTTGTTTTCCCTCCTCCTGCCTTTGCTTGCCATAAACACAACCCTGTATTTCACAGATGGTAAGAGGTGGCACTATGTTCACCGATGTTGTAACGTCCTCCAAGGGTGTAAAATAAAACTAGTTTTCAGAACTGCATTTCATATCCCTAAGCAAATGCTTTTCCTTTCCCCCTCTTCCTTGTTACTTTGTGCATGTGTGTGCACATGCATTTTTTGAGGACTAAAGAGCATAATTTACCCCACTACACACACACACACACACACACACACACACACACACATTCTTTAAGCACGATTATTTGGAAAATTTCCAGGTAAAATTCCTACTAAATAAGTAAACATAATTTAAAGAAGAACTGCTTAGGGTCACTTGGTATTCTTTTTTTTAAATAATATGAAATTCCAAAATGTGGTGGTGTAGGAAGAGATGCCCAGACTGACTCCCTGAGACCGATGTGACTTTGGGATATGAGTTTGCAAAACTGATTGAGATGAAGGAGCAAAGACTGAATTTTTTTCTAGAGCTACAGGAACAGTTTCAGAGCAATCCTGCTTAAATCTTTTTAAAATCACACCACAACCACAGGGGCCATCTTCACGAAATTTTTGGAGGGAGGTGGGGCTGTTTGTTTGTTTTAAATAGCCTGTTAACCTCATCTTCTGCTGCAGACAAAGCCTTAGGCCAATCCTGCAAACACCTCTGGTATTGTTCAGAGCAGTTGCTTTTGCACCTGCCAGGAAATTTGTAAGATCAGAGACACAGATCCACCTCCTGCAACCTCTTTGCCTTCCTGGAAACTCCCCCAGAATAGCTGACTGGGTAGGATTAGGCTCTCGCTTTGGAAGTTGATTATGTGATCTCTGTTTCTTCCAGCCTTGCCAGCCAGGGCTTACCTCCAGATGAGTATTTCAGCACGTGCTTAACCTTAAGCAATGAGATACTCATGCTTATAGTTAAGTACAGGCTTAAAAATTTTGTTGGAAGCAAATCACAAGCACATTCTTACATACTTCTCTGGGCTGGGCCTAACCAGAGTTCTCCTGTTAAAACAGTCTTTTTTCCTTTTTTTTTTTTTTCCTTCTGACACTTATCCCATCACTGTAATTTCCCTCTTCAACCTCCCTCTCCAACTGCTTCATTCCAGTGAAACCAAGGGGAAATGGCATTTTCTTCTACAGCAAGTAAGTCATAGTGGACAACAACTGTTAGATTGTGCATGAATTCGCAGGAAGAGGTAATATTATTTATTTAGATCAACCCAGGGTCTGTCCAAGATCTTGGACAGATTGCCTTTCATATAACTTGTTCTCTCATTGCACTGCACGACTCCACGGCACACACCGAGGTTTTATGGGATGGGGGAAGCTGCCTACCCTGTTAAGAATCCAGGAAAACAGAAGGAATGCGGCTCCTGCCTAGCATAGAGTTAATATCCTTGCACATGAGCCATTTCACCTACAGCAAGAAGTGAAAGCATGCGACTACACCCAGCAAATGATCACAGAGCACCCTGCAGGGAATCTGCTTCCATTTCAAAGGGAGAGATCAAAACCCACAAAGAAGAGGAGGGAAAAAAAAAAAAAAAGGAAAGAAAGAAAGAAAAAGAAAGAAAGATGCTCCCAGCCTGTGCATGAGATCAATGTTGGGCCCAACCTCAGAAGTTTTCAGAGAGGAAGGGAGAGATAGGGACAGAAGAATCACAGTGCCTGATTATTTATGTGCTGGGGGTTTGATCCTACACACCAAAATAAATGGGAGGTTTGCCACCAACTTCAATGAAAGCAGAAACAAGTCCTATCACCTTGAGGTTTATTGGCTGTCTGCAGAAAGTTTTAAAAATTTATATAGAAATTAAATAGAGGATAATTTGACAGTTTAATGGTGACGTCGTGGGTTTTACATTAAAAGAGACACAAATTTATCCTTTGGGTTTTATGATTATTTTTTCCTACCTGTTTTTTTTTTTTTTTTTAAAGAGGAATTCTCATGTTTCAAGGGAAGACTGATAAAACTGGGACATTCCTGTGCATGAGAAAAAAAAGAACTCACAGCTCAGGCCAGCCCTACATGTCTCACTCAAGGCTCAGTAGCTTAAAGCAGCTGGCATCAGTGGGAGCAGAGAATTAGCCATCCTGTAAGTGCTCCACTCCTCTGCCAAAAACAGAAAAGACTGTCCTAATTTGAACTATGCCAAATAGGGCATTTGACCATGAAAAATGACTTTAAAGAGCTGGGAAAAAAAAAATAATTCCTGTAATCAAATCCTGTATTTGGCACCCATCAGCTTGTCCAAAAAGCGAGGAATCTGCCCTGGGTGACAGAACTCAGGACTCTGCAGCTCCAGCTCCTCAGGAAGTCCAGACCCATGCAGAAAAACCTGAGTAAATGACTTCCCAACCCCTTGGTCACTTAATCATTAATTATTAAATTGATCTACTCACTGAAGGCAGCCAATGCCAGTGCAATGAGCTCGTCCACTCTGACTGAGTTTGGGCTCAGAAGCCTGATGGAAAATATTAAAAGTAAGAACAATGATAGCATTTCCATCAATATGAAGCTTCTTAAAATCGTCTGTCTCCAGCTGGTTTGGTTCATTTTGCTGGAAATCCAAAGTCCTGTGAGTGGCAGCTCCTCATCTCCAAGCAGAACAGGACAGAACCAAGACTCTGCTCAGGATGTGACAGTGCAGCAGCTGCAAAGGATGGGGAAGGCAGATGGGAAGCGACGGAGCTGGTGAGCAACAGGAGAAATGCAGGACCACAGTAGCCACCCAGCACCACCTGCCACCTTAGGGAGCCCTTTTCCAGCCATCCTGTGAGACTGTTGGATAAAGATCCAGGGATAGGACAGGGGATGCAAGTGGGATGGGAAGAAATGTCTGAGGTTCACCCAGGAATGAAAGATCTCTGGTTCTTCCTTCTCCTACTAAGAGATTCCACCCCCTAGGACTGTATTATTTCTTAGGAATATACAGGAGAATCCTTGGTCTGGGCAACAACAACAACAACAACAAAAACCTTTAAAATCAACTGTGAAAAATATATTATGACTAAAACTATTTGAATTTGTGCCATGTTCTGTGATGAGTTTTTTGGGTTTGGTTTGTTTTGGGTTTTTTTGTTTTTTTTTTTTTTTTATTGCTGGTTTGGGGGAGGAGGGAAGAGGAAGAACAGCAAAAACATTTCAAATCAACCTGAAAGGATTTTTTTTATTTTCCCTGTCCCGAGGTTTTTCCACTTCAGTCAGCGCACTGGAGAAATGGCTCACTCCTACAGCCCTGCCACTTCCAGCCCCCTGGCTGGAAAACTGAGGGTTTTCCAACAAGGAATGGCTGGAGCAGATATCAGCCCTGGAGTAGCAGGGTTGGAGTTTCCCTCCATGGGCCACCTGAACACCACGTTTGGCCCCGGAATTCCCCTGCTGGACCCGGACAGTTTGGGCAGGGAGCTCCGGCCGGTGGCTGCTCTGGAGAGGAGACAAGCCTCTGCTGCTGGATGCATAATCTCCAATTTATACACAGCTTTGAAAGGCATCCAACGGTCTAATTGGGAGGCCCTTAAATTAAAGTGGGGATGGGATTTGGAATCCACTTTAGAGCCTGCGGTTTGGAGGGAAGCATGGGGATCCATTTCATCTGTGTTGATATCAAGGGAGCCCAATATAAATGTTTTCTGGCGCTTTTATTCCTCCAGCCCTGGGGTTTACATGAGGGTTGGCTTTTTGTTCAGGTTTTTTCTTTCCCTGTTGTTGTTTTTTTGCACTCTGAAGCCTCTTCCAAGTGTAATTTTGGAAGAGGTGTGTTATCATTGTCTGGGGCACCAGCATTTTCTCTCAGGTCTGGCTGCTGGACCACAGCCCTGTCCCACAGCTGTCACCTCACTGGTGACACCTTCCCTGCCCAGGTGGGACATCAGCACAGTTCCATGCAGGCCAGAGCCTGGGGCTGTCTCTGTGTTCCCAAAGTGATGCCATCTGGGGAAGGGGATGTGCCAGGGAGTGGTGGGTGAGGGAAGCTGTGCCCATCGCAGCAGCCTTGGGGCTGCTCCAGGGATGGTTCTCTCTCCCCAAGCCTCACTCCAGCATTTCCACAGTTCCACAGTGCCATGGCCTCTGGCCTGGGGCTTGGGAGACCTCTGGAATGGCTTTATTGCCTGCCCTCAGCAGGAAAGCTCTGCTACCCTGGGCCACAGCCTCGGAGGCTGATGCTGGGGGCAGGAGTGAGGGGGTGGACAGGACATGATCTTCCTTTGCACATCTGCTTTTAATTGGACTCTGCTGGAAAACTGCTGGAATATTGTAGCCATTTTGCATCAGTCCAAATCTGGCCCAGTGACAAGGACCCCATGTCCCATCACACTTCACTCCCAGCACAAACCAGCATTTTTCATTCCCTAGCCCAAGAAATGTGGATATTTCTATTTAGGGGATCCAGAAGCCAAAGGGGACACACATTTCCAACTTGTTCCACTATCACGAGTGACACACTTAAGGTGAAGGACTGCAAACCTCACCACCCAACATGCTTTTTGCTCGTAGAGCTGAGAGATAACCTCAGGACAGCAGGAGAGGAGGGCTCCACGTGCTCTTCTCCACAAGCCCCCTCCCCAGTGCCAAAGCCCGGCCTGGCTGCAGCAAACGCTGGGCTGATTTACAGCCCTTCGGAGCTGACCTCGGCACACCGAGAGCGCTGGAACGTGTCAGCAGCTGCTAAATGTGGCCACTTCTGCCTCTAATCTTCTAATAAAATATTCAGCAAGCAACCAGAAGGAAAATGATTTGAGGGAGTGGGAGTTTTCCTAACTTTGTGTTTTTGCTGCCAGAACAGAGCATTATTCCTCCTTGCCGCTTGAAGTGGTTTATGCTCACAAAAGCCCTGCAACAACAATGCCGTGCGCGCGCAGGAAATTCCCTTCACGTCCCGGTGACACGAGGAGGAGGAACGGGGAGTGTACAATGCATGGAAAGATATAAACACGAGAAATGACCTCATCTGTGCCAATGTTCTGAATGATTGTATACGTTTGTGGCCAGAATTTCTCCCGTTGGCCTTATTTTTGCTGTGTCCCCAGTGTGCTCTGTGCTCTGATCAAAAAACAGGATAGTGCCACTAAATGAGACTTGGCCTCGTATCATGTGCTTTCCCTCCAGCTAACTCCTAAACCTCCTCCCTGGCCAAGCTCCACAGTCACTCCCATTCTCCTGGAGCTGGGAGTGCAGGTCAACTTTGGCCCCTGTCCCCACGGGGAGCAACTGTGCACGTTGGATGCTCTGGTAGAAATTCCCTGGTGGGAATTACGCACATGTATGAAAATAAGGGATAAGCTTGAGGCTAAAGTCCTGGCATGAGATGCAGAAAAACTCGCCCTCAGCTCCCAGCTCTCCCTCAGTGACACCTGGCTAATCCTGGGAGCACAGGGATTACCTCCATCCCGCAGCTGCAGCACGGCAAAGTGTTCCTGGTGTTTCTCACCCCTCCAGAAAAGCAGGTTGGGACACTCCATCCCCCCTTCCTGTGAGTGACCCCAGAGCTGTGCATCACTCGGGATGATCCATAGGTGAACACACCTTAGCCCTACGCCAGCTCTTCCTGGCCAGTGAGTCACAAATCCACGGACATCCCAACCAGAGATGGCTGAACTGCCACGCTTTATTTTGCAAGAAGCTGTAACATTTCCTGAGTGTCTGTGCATGGGATTAGCTTCAGAAAGACAATTTGCCACAGAAAGGAAATTACTCAGAACGTTTTGTTTCATTTTAAGGGGAGAAAAAAATGTGAAACCCTTCCACAAGGTTTGTTTCCTTGTGAAACAAATAAATATCTGGCTCCTTTGACACCTGAGTACTTGCCACTTTACCCTGCCCTGGGGTCACAATAAACATCAGGGACCCTGAGAGCAGACTGGGGAAATCCCAGGATGTCGGGCCTTGGAGCAGGGCACAGAGCATGGGATGCCCCCACTCCAATGGTTTCCTGCCCAGGGGCAGTAGAGGTGGAAGCTTCCCCTGGAGCTACATCCCATCAATCTCTGTGCCTGGAAAAAAAAGTGCCCAAGAGGTTACCCTGAAACTATTGCCTTGAGGGGCCCTGGTTGTTCAGCTGAGGCACTTGGCTCTGGAGAGCCTCAATCCAAGCACCAAATGTTGGCCAACGACCTCCACATGCTCCTGGCTCCTCATCCAGGAACATCCCTGCCTGTGGAGTGCACAGCACCCATCTGCCTGCACCACACAGCGAGGCAGGACGGCACAGCTGTCCCATTCTCCCAGGAAAAGGTGTCTGTCCTTTGGTTTCCTGCCTCCTGCTCCTCTGCCAGTCCCCTCCTTCATTAAATTAACACCTCGTTATAAAATGCAAGCTGCTTTGTTCCTGCAAATGGTGCTGGAGGGTGTTTACTTTTCTAATGAATATCCTGTGTAGAATGGAAATCTGTCCCTGGCAGTCCTTAACAAGTGCTTCATTAAGCTGTTTGAAAAAATGTTCCTTTCTGTTCTCCTTTGAACAGGTTATGCTTTGCTCTTTTAAGCTGGTTTTTGGCTGCTTCCCCATACCTGAGAGGATGGGTGGAGAGGTGGCCATCTGCTCCCAGAGCAAGCAGCTTTTTTTTAATCCTCAGCAACAGGAAATGTTCTGATAGACAGTGCAGCCTCTCCACCAGGTAAAACAGCATCCCTGTGCTCACAGGAATAGTCTGGCACCACGCAGTGCCCAGTTCAGCACAGAGAGAGAACAGCACTCACCTGCCAGTGGAGCTGCGGGGTTCACACTCTCACAGGACTAGTACAAAACTAGGGGGTTCAACAGCAAAGCAGAAATGTGAAAGGCGGGGTGTGGTGGATGTAGGGGCCAGATGACCAAAGGGATGTAATTTCTGCTTGGAATTAGGTATCAACTTCAAAAAAAAAAAAAGTCTTGAGGGTAAAACTCTCAAGAGCAGAGCCTCGGTTTTAAATGGGATTTTGTCTGTGTTAGCAATGACAACTGAAATTGCTTATAATTCTTTTGAACGGAGCTCAGTTTGAAAAGTGAAAGCTTTGGGATAAAAGTGGGTTTGGTGAAGCTTCTTCCCTAATCAGTAATGGAAGTAGGTACAACACGTGTTGTCTTTCACCCAAAACCTAAGGAAAGCTCACAGAAGGACAGAAAGCACAAGGAGCATCCTTATAGGGCTGGCCCCTCTTTTAGGAGGGACATCTTTCAGTGCAGAGATGCCAATACAATGTGGGTCTGACAAAAGCACAGAAAATCCACATTTCAGCAAGTGTGTTGTCAATGCCACTGGTGGCTTGGCCCTTGGAATCTTCACCACACAGCTCAGCACCGGCCACACAGCCTTGGCCTTGGAGGGCAGGGCTTGAACTCTCTGCCCTTCAGATGTTTGCTTTGCCCAGCACACAGCTTACAAACCTGAGGGGAAATGTTTGCTCTGAATTGGACCCTCCAACAGCATTTAAACCAAATGTTTTAAAGGAATGGGGGGTTGTGTGTGCGTTTTGGGGTGTTTTGGTGGGTTGAGGTGTTTTTTCTGTCCAGTGTTATCTGACAGTGGTTTCAGAGATAACAATGGGCTGTTTGGAAAGGTGGGTAAAGTGGAAAGAAGTACTGGAAAGTCTGCATGAAAAAAATAATGGCACTATTCAGATGCTAAGCTACTAAATTCAACTGCTCCACATAAATACTCATTTGACTTGGAAAGTTTTCCTTACAGAGGATACAGTGAGTTTGATGGAAAGACTGGTATTCCAGCAGTGGCTCCACTTTCCCTTTGCTCCATCCATTAGTTAGTTCAAAAGAGAGAAAAAGGAATTCATCTGCCACTGGCCATTGAAAGGAAGTGTCATTTAGAAACCACAATGTTGAAAGCAGAGCTAAAATAGCTGAAGTGCCCCAAAAGACCAGAGACAGAGCAAGTTGGATCATGTCAAGCATTTCTCTTAGCAAACCCTGGATCCTGTTTCTCTTACCAAAACCTGAATCCAAATTCCGGCCACCAATATGGGAGAGGGATTGTTCCAAACCAAGATGAAACAAAAAGTTGTCTGGGAGAAACAAATTTCTAGAATAAATACGTAAGTCCAGTCTCAAAGTCTACAAGCCTAAATCTGAGAACCTCTGTTTTCCCTGTGGTCAGATGAGTCCAGTTGGTACATCCACAGGGACCTCAAGCACTCAGACTGAACGAGCACTGCCATTATCTATTAATATATGGACCAGGACTAAATACTTATAAAACAGGATGGCCTTCACCCTGCCCTAGGTGACCCGTAGCCATTAGGAATAGCTTTCCCAAAACCACTGGAGTCACATCTCTTGTAACTGAGATTAGAATCTAATGTGGCACATCTGAAGACTTTTTTGTCGCTCTCTGCTTTATATGAGCTAATAAGGAGCCTCTGTCATAAACTTGGACAAATGTGTAACCTAACAGCTGTGTTTGCATCTCTACCTATTGTTCATCTATTAGGTCAAAAATGGCAAGTTTGACTTCCTGACTATATAAAGAGGGTGAGAGAATTACACTAAGACTTGCTTAAAAATGCTACTTCCAGGATTTTTTTTTCCTCTGAATTGCAGTGGGTGTTTATCAGCCCCATGTGCTGTGGGAACAAAGGCAAAAAGTGCCATCTGGATTCAAAAGGTTCTACTTTCCTCACATGTTGCTCTTACTCTGTAGTGTAAGGTTACACAGGGAGCAGGACAGGGCAGAGGTGGGACTGTCCTCCTTACCACCAGTCCTGCAAACCCACCCACGTCAGAATGTGAGCCTGACCACTATTTAATACACATTAAAAAACCAGCTCCAAAGGCAGGCAGGAAGCAGAACTTATCAACCCTGTTCCTGAAGAGGAAGGGAAGGCAGGACATCATGAAGAACCTCTTGCTCCCTATTCCTGCATGCCTTTCAAAACAAGATCTGGAATAGGTTTTATTGGACCTCTGAACATCTCTTCAAGGTTGGCTAATGAAGCACAGCTATTGCCAGAGGCATCGGCAGAAAACTTGTCAACCCGCCTCGCATTCTGTTCTCTTGCCATAAATTTTGGGGGAAAAAAAGTGGAATAGTGCATGCAAAGGTCTCTCCGAGGTTTTGGAAATTCATACACACTCCTCACCCAGCCAGGCCTGCAGGAACTTCACAGTAATTACATTAAAGAAATCCTCTGTGACCCCTCAGCAGCAAAGTTCACTTGGTCAAGCTCCCCCCAGGATGGTGACTGGGAGCTGTCCTGGCATCACAGTGGGATCAGCACTGCCATGGCCAATGCTACTCCTCTGGGCATGCCAAGAGCCATGATCTCTGGGAATTCATGCCAGGGAGTCTGCCATCTCCCTGTTTATTCCAGCTGGGCAAATCAAACCACATGGAGTTTGTGGTTTGAAGTAAGCCCACGTTCACCAGGCCATCGTCAGAGTCAACAACCGTGTGGAGCTTTGTAGCTGTATCCTACTTGGAAATACCTGAGTGCTCCTCATGGGGAGAGAGAGGGAAGAGGAGTTTGTTCTTAAGCCAAGTGAAAAAATGGTACATGAAGGGAAAGAATCAAGGAGGCAGACAAGCAATAAGCTCATCAAGAAACAGAACTGATAAAAGAAACCCAGAGTTGTCCTCACTGACAGCAGAGGAATCCAAACGTCACCCCAGCATGTTTACATCAGCAGAGAAAAAGGAGCACAGTAATGGCTCTGTGAGCCCCCTTTCCTTAACTGAATTCCTACTGACTTCCTGCACCTGGGTGGAAAAGGCATGGTGAATAGGGAATACCCCAGTATCTCCTACAGAGAATGACAACAACTTGAGGTGCTCCGGAAACTGGAAAAGCAGGATATTGGATGGTGAAGGAGACAAAGTGTAAGCTCAGAGCTACACAATAGCTCTCTGTGGCCCTTCCTACACCCTATTCCCTTTCCCCAACACACCATCATCTCATCCCTCTTTCAGCTTCTCAAAAACACGGATCAGAAATCCCAGCTGCTAGTTTTCTACATAATTTTGTAGAAAAACACAAGGACAAAACCCAGCAGGTTTTCCTGCACTGCTGCAGAACAACCCCACTACTGCGAGTCAGCTTTCATGAGGCTCATATCGTGGGATGAACTTGTCCCTTTGCTCACTCCACTGCTCAAATCCTGCCCCCAGCTCTGAGGGCTGCCCTTCAGGGCCTCCCCAGGGGCCCTGGGTTTTACCTGGAGACAGGAACAGTGTGTTGCCACCCCTGGAGGGAGAGGGCTGCTGGCACAGCAGGGACACCTGCCCCAGGGATGCTGTTCTCAGTCAGAGCTACAGTGATGCCAGAAAGTCCCAAACCCTTCTTTCAGCTTTTATTTTCCCTCCCTTCCCCTTGCTGTGGATCTTTTTTCAGTCAAATCGTTCCAAGGAACTCTTATTTTTGCAAGAACTCTGATATCATTCCTGTTTGATGATAAACATTTATAAGCCAAAGCATAATTCCAAATACTTAGCCCTTAGTTAAACACTAGAAAGTAAAGGTCAAACTGTAAACATCAGTATTTTTGTAAAGATTGTGCACATTCATGTTTGGAATTCTTGTTTTCCTTAAGTAAACCCCAGGCAAGAGATAACAGATGCCTAATTTCAAAGATCCTGAAACTTCTAATTTGGCACGCAATGGCATGGCTGTGATGACGTTCACAGCAGCTCTCCCTGAAGCCTTCACACATGAAAAATTAAAGTGGAGAGAGTTGTTTTATTTAAATCAAACCTATTTTCAGCAACCTTTTATCCAGCCATAAACTGCTGTGCAGCAAAAGATCAACATCCAAGTTTTCTTCCTAATAACAAGCCACTAACACGGTTCTGCCTCAAAGGGTCATTAGGAAAGTATTTTTTTTGCTGGGGGGTGTATAGGGACATTTGCTGCTCACAAAACAGATAAAGGTGACTTGATGTTCTTGCAAAGGTGAGAAAAAGGCAGAATTATGGGAAATGGAGCAATTTTACCTCCCCTCATGCATTTGCATGATGACACAGCCTGTAGGGATGTGACCACACTCCCGTTTTCCCGGCAGGGTGCTCACCCTGGCCTCGGCCATGGGGACAGTGCAACCACGCATGCCAAAGACTTTTCATTTTTCAGAGTTCTACAGTGGTATTTTCTACACCTCAGCTCTCCTGAGCTTCTGTTGCACGTGGGACTGCTCGGGTTTTCAGGTCAGTACCCTGGGTCTCGAGTCAGACACCCAGAATATGAGGAACATTTAAATGAGTGATCATCCATGAAGAGTTTGGTTTAAGTAACTTGCCTGGAATCACTCTGGTAGAAGCACTGAAAGTGCTAATTCCCTAGTGAACATCTGAACAGCCTTTAATACTTTTTCCTCTTTCCACAAACCCCCACCTCACTCACCATCCATCTTCCCACTCCTGCCAGAAATGGGGCAGAGATCCTTGGACAATGGTGTCTTTTACCACGCAACCCTGATTCATTCCCCAAGCAGGTCTGTAATTGTAGTGGTCTAATTAAAGACTGTATCATAACACAGAAGATGGGAGCAGGGCTGGGAAGAGAATTAAAGTCGCAAGATAATTTTGGTACATCCTCAGTGTTTTTAAATACAGTTTGCACACACACACACACGTGTGCCCTTGGCTTAAAAAAAAAAAAAAAATCAAAACAAAGCTACAAAAATCCACTGCAACTTCCAGCAGGGCTGGGACCCTTGGAGTTGCTGAAGAGACTCCCAGTAGTTCAAGCTCACCAAGTACCTGTGTGAAGGAGAGCACGTGGCCTTCGCTGTGCAGACAAGAGGGGGCTGAGCACACACTTTGGGGACTTTGCAGAAGGGCAAAGTGCAGGAGTCGCCAAATCCACTTCAGGAATCTGGAAGGAAACGTGCTGAACATACACTCCTCTACCCCCTCCCCAAAACACAGGAGTCTCTTGCTCTCTTTTCTACTCTATTCCATATGTATGCATGGAGGGGATGAGGAGCTATTTGCAAACATCTCTCCCCTCCTGCAAGCACCGAGGGAGATCCTCAACCAGACACACAGGCGTTCCTGAGGTTCCTCCCACCCTGGAAACACAGCTGGAATTACAACACAATCCCTCTCTCGCCTGCCCCGAGGGACAGACCCCTCCTGGGTGGGGGCTGTGGGAGAGCAGCAGGAGGAGCCCCCGCCGGCTCTGCGAAGCCCAGATTTTCCCCTCAAACACCAGCCGAGCACGTGCAAGTGGAGAGGTTCGAAATGTTCATTAAGTGGCCGAGTTTGGCAGGAAAACAAAGTGAAAGTCACTCTCCTGCCAAATCTCAACAGCACGGTGGTGCTAGAGCTGCTCAAATTGGTGGGTATCTCACTGCTTCAAGGCAAGAAAAGCTGCTTTTTTTCCTTTTTTCCAAAAGCCGGCGGTGCCAGTCCCACATCAGCCACACGCCACACACACATGTGCACGAACACCCACACAGAGCAGCACTGCCACTGCAGCTTCTGCACCGTCAAGCGAAGAGATGGGTTAGCCCTGATTTACAGCAAATGTCTGGGAGGTTTTAGATTTCAGATCCACCCATCATAATAACAGAAAACCCCGCAATGGCTGAAATTCCTTCCTGTAATGTTTCAAAAAGTATTTCCACTATATTTGTCCACATGCCACCAATAAGGATTACTTTTGTACCAGTCTAGCCATGGGTGTGTGCTTGGGTTTTTTAATATTATTACTTCTGATCAGCTGTCAAGCAAGAGGTTTGGGTTTTGTCTATTTTTTTTTTACTTTTCCCTCACTGGATTGAACAGCTCATCACCTGCCTGCTTTCATTTTAGACTCACACAGTTGCCTACATTTTCTTTGCAGACCCACTGTTAAATAATAGGCAAATAACAAATGTGCTAAAAAAAGCTGCAAGTGGATTAATTTGGAATAGACACAGTAGACAAGAGTACAGGCCTTTGTGTTTAAGCTGTTAGGAACAAATATCCATCTTGTTAAATATGATGTACGTCCAAAAGCAAATTAACTGTCCATATTTGGTTCTACAAAAGGAAGCCACCTCGGAGACTGGGTCTACCAGCAAAATCTGGTTTTACTGGTCTCATGTTGGACAGCAAAGTTGGCAGCAGCTACCAAAGCTGGGACTTCAAAGAACAGAGGATTTGCTGGAAAAGATTCAGCCAAGTCCATTCCAGAAGCTCTTCCCTGACCCTACACAGCACCAGCTACACAAGAGGGACGAGAAAAAATATTATTCTTCCTGTCTATTACATACACTTTTTGGGCTTGAGAGTACAATTATTTTCCTGAATAATTATAAAATTAGTGACTAATATACACACTTTTGTTAATTCGGACTAATTGCTTTTTCACAGTTGTGTTTAAGCTCTCAGCAAAGACTGTCCACAGATGTCTCTTTTCTCCCTGGGATACGACTAAAGAACAAAGAAATTGAACCAAATATGATTAAACAATGGCAAAGGAGTGTACAGTTTTACCAGACAGAAACATTAATAAATAATGGTATTTCTCTCCCTCTTTTCTATCAAAGGAATTTTTTAGGGCTAGACAGAAACCAGCTCTTTTTCGGAAAGCTTTAAGAAAAAAATCTCAGGACATTTGCACCTCAGTTGCCATTCAAATATTACAGATATACCCTGAAAGTCATGAAACTTTTACCTTTGGTGACTACTTGAACAGATCACTAGAGCAGCATAAAATGGAAATGCTTTCAGGATATGGGTAAGAAACTAACAAACAGCAAAGAAAAAAAAATAAGGGGTTCTACATAAAATACAGTATCAGTTGAAATAATCCCAGGGGAAAATTCTCATTCAGTTCTGCATTCAGCTCTCCCAGGGCCTTCCTCCTTTCTCAAAACAAGTATTTCCACTTCAGGCAAAGGTAAAACAGAAAACAAGAGGCAACATAAATGAGCCTGATTTTCCAGAAGATCCAAATCATGGCCAGTGAAAGAAATTCCTCCTGAAGCCATGTCCACCTAGAACCCAAACCTCAAGACACTCAGTGTTGCTATTCAGATCTGAAGTGCCAGCCAAGGTTTTCATTTCACTCGATGATTATTATTCTGAGGCAGCAAATCATGCTTGTACAACCACCTGGAAATCCATGGATCCCTGCTGGCTTGAGAGTCCGGTGGGGAGAGGGGAGCAACCAAGCTTTGTGATAAACACATTTTGGAGTTTACAGATCTTCCACCAGAAGCCTGGGGGGAAACCTTTGGCTGTTTGCTTTGGTACACACACTGCAGGATGGGTTCGTGACAAAAGCCATGAATGTTGCACATCCGAGGCTGGAGTGTGACCTCCCAGAGCTCAGTTACACGTTAACTACGAGAACAATCCCCAGGTGGTTTGGGTTTCCCCATATTTGGCTGGAATGAACCCAAACCAATCCAAAGGCTGTCCCGGTGTGAGCCGGTCCCAGCTGGATTGAGCACTCCTGCAGCCGACGTTCCCCTTCAGCGTCACTGGAGTTTGGGAGCTTTGCTTTGGTGACCTGTGGCCTTTCTTTCTTCCCACCCGCCTCATTCTTTCTTTCTTTGCTATGTATGTTAATTTGGGGAAAATCATAGCCTAGGGCAACACACCTGACTGCTTCCCACCCCAAAATCATTTACCATTTAATGCACGGTTACATTCATTCTTCTGCCTTTATAGTTCCCTAATGAGCTTGAACTGCAATTAACAAAATGATTGTGTTCACTTTAGTACAATGCACCTGCAAATACCAGGATGGGAAGTCATATTTAAAACACAAAAATACACCCAGTACATATTCCAGCACAAGCCTGATATTCCAGCATGGGCTTGTATTCTAACAGGTGCCAGTGGCTGCCAAATACTTTGCTGTCTTTTTAGAAGATTTTAATTGGTCATAGATGTCCTTGTATCATCTTCTTGTCCATTTGGTGAGAAAAAAAATAAAAAATACTTTATTTCTCTACTGAAATAATCTCCTATCCTGTACTGAACAATTTTTGTTGTAAAAGTTCAGGTTAAAGCTACCTTTAAGGTCTCTCCTGTACACGCAGATACTTTTTAACCCATTGTTAGGATTCACTCAAAACTGATAGTTATGAGAAAAAAAAATGCCTGCCAGAAATAAATGATCAGTTATTATTTACATTATTTCGCTGATATTGGACAAAGTTTCTACAAGTAAATGACACTGATCTGCATACTGAGCACATCTCTTGCCTACACGTTTTTGATGATTTGGGGAAGCAGAAAAAAAATAACTAGGTTTTCTCTTTCTTTGCTTGCCAAACAGAGCACAGACTGGAAATACCATGGTATACACAGGAACAAGAAGCCACTACAATAACATTGCTGCATCCACTGCTCTTCCTCAGTGTTTTTTCTCTATGTCAAATGCTGAACCACTGATGCTGAGAAGAATTTTTTCCTTATATTCAGTCAGATATCCCTTTACTATAATGTGGGGCAGCTCCTCCTCTCCTTCCACTGTGCACCTCTGAGAAGAGTCTGACTCCATCCCCTCTGCACCCTCCTCCTGAGTCATGGCAGGGTGCTAAATCAGTCAGGGTTCCCCACCCCTCCTCACGTGCCACCAGCCCAGCTGCCAACCCACCACATCTGCTCTGAGCTCTCCCCACTTTGCCAGTATTTCCACCCAAGAGTCCCAAACTGGATGTAGTATTCCAGCGGTATCCTAACAAGCACAAGCAGAAGGGAATAGTCAGATCACTGCAGGGAATCCAGCACACAGCTGGCTGTCTTTCCTGCAGGAGCCAAGCTGCTGACACATTGGATGTGGGTCCACCAGGATTCCCAGCTCCCCAGGTGAGGAGAGGTTACCCCTGCACCTGAGCACAGGGTGTTTCTGGACCTTGCATTCATCTCTTGACCTTGCAGAGATTTTTGTTGGCCCATCCTTCCATCTCACTTCTCCAATGGTTCAGGGGTCGACTGATGAAGATGTTGAACAGCACCAGCCCCTCAGCAGCCCCTGATCCACCCTGGCCAGCCCCAGGAGCTTGTAGGTGCCCCATTTACCTACGAGATCTTTAATTCCTTAATGCACATCCCATCTCTTCCCTCAAGCTCTGCCACCACGCACAGAGAGCTGGCAGCAGATCTTGCTCATGGAAACCATTGAACACTTGAGCCTTTCCCATGCTTTTCACCACCTGCCACATTCAGCAGAAGGCCCACATCTTCCCTGGCCTCCCTTGTGTTACATGCAGAAATAACCTGTTTACACTCCAAAAGCCTCATCAGTTCCAACTCCAGCTGAGCTTCAACTTTCCTAACTCTGTTCCTACATGCCCAGGCAACGTTTCTGTATTCCTCTTTGGTTGCTTGTCCCTGCTTCCACCTCCATACTCTTCCCTTTTGCATGTGAAATCAGTCAGGAGTTCCCCGTTCCGTCAAGCTGGCCTCCTGCTATACCTGCTCAGCATCCTGAACATCAGGATGGACTGTTCCTGTGCTTTGAGGAGGCTGCCCTTGAAGATCAAGCAACTTTCATGGGTCTCTCTGCCCTCCAGGGCAGACTCCCAGGAGATGCTGCTTACCAGTTCCTTGAACAAGCCAAAGTCCACACGCTTGAAGTTTTGAGTGATTATTACATTACTTGCCTTTCCCGCTTCCCTCATGTTCTTAAACAACCACCTCATGACACTGCAGTCAAATTACCCCAAAACAGTTCTTCCTTGTTCAGGAGCATCAGGTCCAGCCCAGTTTTTCCATCAATCAGCTCATCCAGCATCAGCATCAAAATGTTGTGCCTCACCTATTCCATAGGTTTCCCAAATTTCTCATGCACCAGCACATGCCCTTCTAGGAGGTGTGAGAGGGGTTATCCAGAAAGGGTTTGGCCCACAGTCAGAAAAATGAACCCACTTCTTGATAACCAGCCTGTTGTGTGAGTTAACAGCAGAATATTCCTATTGGGGCTTTGTAAGTCGAGGTCCACCATTGGAAGCACACTGGAGGCTCACAGCTGGAATCCATACCATGTAAATCACAAACACCTTTGAAAGAGGTCCATTTTGACAAATCCCATGGTCTCCCTTGTGGAGGATGCCTGGAGTACTTTACACTGTGTAGAAATACAGGCAGTGCAACCCAGAAGTGTTCACTGACAGCCAGTTGGGGGCTGCAGCTGAGCAGCACTGGCTCATTTTGGAACCTGGTAAGAAGAGGCATAACATGACCTACCTGAATGATGAAAGCTCCAAAGCCAGACAGTCCAGAGGGCAATGCCAGGAAATGAGTAAAGCAAGAAACATTTCTGTACCTTGTGGGCCCAATCCCAGCATCAGTCAATTCCAGTGACTGCCAGGGACTTCAATCCTTTTAAAAATGACAGGATCTGCACAACTGCAGATGAATAGCATTAGGAACCTGACACTGTCTTTTTAATGAACCTGGATACTGGCTGCACCTTTGCTGGTCTATAAATCAGGAGGCAAGTAGCTTTTTGACC
This sequence comes from Pipra filicauda, assembly GCF_003945595.2. Classification (NCBI taxonomy): domain Eukaryota; kingdom Metazoa; phylum Chordata; class Aves; order Passeriformes; family Pipridae; genus Pipra; species Pipra filicauda. Next base: position 245,053 of record NW_024104953.1, on the reverse strand, counting down.
TTTAGCCAAATTCCCACTGATGATGATCTTCCAACCCCCTGAAAGCAGAACAAGCAAAAGGCAAACCTGGCTTTCAGTATGAACTGGAGCCTGCAGTTTGCCTGGTGATGTAAATGAGTGCCTGCTTTGACTGTGACTCACTCACCCTGTCAGACAGCCCTAATGACTGGCCTGCCCTGGCTCTTCAGCAACAAGGAACTCAGAACTTCTGCCATCCATGCACCGACTATTAAGACACTCATATCTCTGGGTCATCGACCTCCTTCCTGCGCATCAGACGCTCTCCACTCCCCCTCCAACACCGCCACTGCCACCATCCTTATTAGAGCACCTGATGAATGTTCCTGAACTTATCTTCACAACTGCCACGTGGGATGAATTTCCTCCATGTTCATCATAAAGTAATGATGGGACAGTAAAGGCCAGATTTTTTTTAATGGAATTTGGTTCGAGTTCATGCGAGTTTCAATAAAGCTTTACTTTGAGCTCACAAGCCTTGATTTTGCTTAGTGTTCCTGGAGCTGTCAGAGTTCAGGCCATGCAAAAGTGCCAAGTTTCACACTGTTTTGCACATGAAACCATAAATCCCTGTCCAGAGCCCCAGGGGCACGAAGGGGAGGTCGCTGCTCAAAAGGTTCATGAACTTGGATAAAGTCGGGCAGGTATCAGAGTTTGTAACAATGTACTAAATTAAGTTCTCTGTAAAACTTTTTCATGGGCCAAGAATACAAAATAGCTAATAAGAACATGAAGGTTTTGCTGAATCAGGTCATTCTTAAAAAAAAAAAAAAAAAAAAAAAAAGGCAGCTTTACCATATTTTGTTCTTTATCTTTTTTCAGTTAATTCACTGCATTATTTTCCCTTGGAAAATCCAGAGGCAGTCATAAAGCAGTTGATATTCTGCAAAACCTTTACAGGTGATATTTGCTTGTACATAATACGAAGTAATAATTTGACAGTATTTCTTACCTGCTCACTTTCAGTAAAAAATTAAATCCAAGTAACAGGAAAATTTTTAGAAATTGCAGCTACCAACTCAAATTCTTTACAGTTCTTGATTGTTAGTTTTCAGTGAAAACCACAACCAGTGTTTTCACTGTGTCATTCCTCTGAAGTTTTAGAGTAAAATTTGCCAGTGAACATTCAGAATGCTCAGAATACAGAATTTAGAATAAAACTGAGGAATAGTTGGTCACCTGTCCTGCAAGCACACAGATAGCACAGTAAAGAAGTCCTTGGCTCATGGTTGCTTTGAATACCAAATTTCAAGGGGAAAGCATACCTTGATGGGCAGATTGGAAAGTTAGTTATGATAAATAACAAGTTACTCCAATGGGAAAGTCAGATTTTCCTGTTTACAGAGCAGGCATTATAAGAAGTCAATGGACAGAGGAGTGGAAATGACTCTGGTTTGATTCATACCAAAGTCACGGATGCGACTGATTCCATGGAAGCTCTTTGGAGCAGCAGCCATCTCTTTCCTTCATATTTAAATATGAAACCTCATTTCACCATATATTTGCCACAGACATATCAATAAGTTTCGTAACAAGCAGGATGAGATGTTGTGACAGCAACACTCGAGTGTTTTGCAGGCAGTTTACAAAGCCCTTTACTCACTGGGTGATGGCCATCCCAGGCCAGTGAGGAACCCAGTCCCAGGGCCTTGGAAACATTTCTCTACCCTGGCAGACATTCTTTTGGCAAAAGCAGTCCCCTCTGGACAGGTATGTCCCTGAGATTCATCGCTGGGCTCTGGGAGCAGCACCAACAGTTGCTGAGCACACGTTTCCCTCTCCTGCCTGCCCAGCACACACAACTGACATGACTAAAGAATAGTGAAAAAATGTAAAATCTGAAGGAACCTTTAATCTCTTCAGTTAAAAAGAAAAAAAAATGCAACCACTTACTAATGGAATGTTAAGATTGTGTATTAAACCCACAAAAGTCAGAAAAGGAAGGAATTAAAGACTCCCTTGGCTCTTTTAACCCTTCCCTCTGCCTGTGTGCAATCCAGGCTTTTCATTGCAGTCACATAACACCAGGCAAAGGGACATAACCATGGGCGATGTTAAAGGGGGAGCAGGGCTTGTTATGAAGCACAGAAATGGAAACGTTAATAACTACTCACTTTATCTTGTAAAAGTTTAAGGTTCACGATTAAAGAATGGCAAGACACGAAAGAAACAGCAGCATGTTGTTATGGAAGTAAATCAAATATTGAAGAAATGAGCTGTTCCTCTCCGTAAATATTTTGGTTGCAGTGGTATTTATCTCCCATGAACTAAAATGAAGGTAATATATCAGAGGAAGTCTCTGCCCACATGTAACAGGCTGTTTGTCCTGCACAGAACACCCATATCTGAATTCAAAATCCACTCCTGCAAAACTCAACGTGTTCCCCCTCATTAAGCTTGGAAGCTCTGTACCTGTTGCATTCTGAGTAGCTGCACACTTCCCAATCCTTAATGCACACATCCCAATCCCTAACACACACATCCCGATCCTTAACACACACATCCTCTTCATGAGCAAGGAAATATTATTATCCTGGTTTTACAAATGAGAATTCTAGGCACAGAGAGATTAAAGCTGAGCATTTCAAAGCATCCCAGTTAATTAAAATGACTGGAAAATGGGTGTCCAAATTGTTTAGATACCTTTGAAGTCTCAGAATAATTATATTGCTCAAGGTCACACAGGGAGTTTATGGCTGACCCACAACTTGAACCCAGATTTCCAGCGTCCCACTCCAGCACCTTAATCACAAAGGCATCTTTGCTTTCCAATTTAATACTGGCCAGACCTGGTCCACATGCAAAGTGGTTCCCAATGGATGAAACCTGTCATTATGCCATATAATGTAGCCATCTATCTCTACCCTACAGGATAAACAGCAGTGCATTTAGGCATCTCCAAGTTCTTTAAGGTACATATCATTACAAAACACTTGGGAGGCAGGAAGAGCTATTTGAGAATTAGCACACAAGGACAGCGAGGGACTTTTCCAATGGCACATGGCTGAGCAATTTGCTGTTTCTCCTGTCCTCAGTCTGGTGGCCTCATTCCTCTTTTTCCTGATGCAGTGTTTGACCAGCAGCATTTCCTGTTAAACAGTTTTACCCACCAAAGCTCTCAGCCTGGCTCTGAATTCCACTACCTTTCATGACCTGACCCACTTGACACTACAGCACCAGTGATGCTGGGTTTTGCCATCAGGCTTGGTAAACTACAGCACAAAACAAACCCTCAAAGTTACTCAGAGCAGCACAGACTTCAGCAACAGAGCATATGGTGGAGCAGTCCTCTCCCAAAGAAAAAAACTCAGAAAGGACTGTTGGAGAGACCTCCCCACATAAAGCAGAATGACACCCACTGGCCTCCCACGCCTCTGGGATTGCTGCATATAAAAGGGCTGTACTTCACAAGCCAGTTTTGATATGCATTAAAAAACCTGGTCCCAATTTCTCCTGAGCATACACTCCAATTAAACACTCCTCTCATTTGGAGCTGCAAGTCAGAAAGCTGCGTTTTCCAAATGCTGATTCCTATCGTTGGCACAAAGTCTTCAGGCCTTGGTATGAACAGATGCAGTTACATGAAGCAAAACTTCCCGGATAGGATTCAGTCTTGGGTTCTCCCCAGACACACCAACACCCTCCAGGATGTGGAATGCAATGGAAGACAAAGATCAACATAAAACACACACACACCTAACACGCTGACTTTTTATCATGGAGGTTGCTAATTTCCCATGCTAAGAACAACCTTTGGAACCAAAATGAATTATGTGTCTCATTCCGAGTGCATCAAAGAGCAGACAGCCTTTTTAAAGGAGTCAAGATCACCTCAGCTGTGCTTTTGTTATCTAGCCCAAGGTTAAGGATTTGGCCTTGGGCTAACAATTGGCTCAGAAAACCAGGATCATGTAATGAGAGTTCCAGGAAGAGAGAAAAACCAAAGCTTGGTAAAGGCACACTCTTCAAAGTGTCCCAGTACTTGACCTTCTTTCCCTCCCCCCCTCAGATGAATGAGGTAAAGAAGAGAGGAACGGAGCCTGAAACCCTGAAGGAAGTACTCACATACAGGAGGAGCTGGAAAGACCTTTCCAGATTCTTCCCAGACACTCACAGAGAAAGGCCTGGCAACAAATTTTCCTCACCACTTCGATGGAAAAGGAGGCAGTAGCCCACTGAGCTCAGCAGGCTCAAGGGGAGAAAGTTCTTGCAAGGGGTGACACCTGGTTTATTTCCTTTGATATAAAACAAAAGTTAAGCCGCTTCTATCTGAAAATTAAACATAAACATTAAAAAAAGGCTAAGACCCTCCAACAGGCGAGAGCTGCAGTGGCTCCCTGCCAGCAGCTCCCTGCTGGGTTGTAGGGAGCTCTCTGCAAAATATGGATTTTCGGGGGTTTTCTAATGGATTTTTGTTGGTTGGGTTTTTCTCTCAGGACATGCACACAGGAGTCACAGACCACTTTCTTAATTTTTGCTGCTGACAAAAGCCAGAAGGCTCCACCCACGCTCCCAACACCATTTTCCCAGGGCTTGGTCCCTCTCTCCAAGGAACTGGCAGTGGGCACGCTCCAGTAAGCCAGCAGGTGTGCAGGAGCTCTCTCTAAATGACTCTGCCCTCTAGGGTACATTTAGGTTATGTTTTCAAAGATGAAAATCTTTTCATCTGCAAACCTGGGAGACTTCTTTACCCAACACGTCAAGAAGTAGTTAACAATTAACTATTTCCAAAAAAAAAAAAAAAAAAAAGAAAAGGCAAAAAAAAATAATCACCAGACCAGGAAACATGAATCAATTAGTCTTTGATCCTCCCCTCAGTAATAACATCTAGAACATGGGTTACTGCTAATCCTAAGTAACCAAAGACTTTAAAAATACTAGTGGTTAAGAAAAGGAGAACTTCAGTTCTCAGGGTGGAATTCTGAGGCCTCTCCCCAGAGAACGCGAAGAAATTTTCTGTTTAAGAATCTCAGGCTCCCTGGTGTCCTCACGAGATTCCAGCTTTACAGTAACCCTGCTGTAAGTCTGTACACTAAAAGCACCATAATGACACTAGATTTGTCATTTGTACAACAGGAATAAAAGAGTAACAATAATGCCAGTATTCTGCAGAACAAAAGTGCTCATTTTTTCACTTAAAGCTACTGGGCCCACCTTTTATTTACAGTGCCAGCGCCGGGAAAACATCTTCCATGTGCATTAGGAATTGGTCCAATAGCAACAGCCTGTGACATCAAAACTGCCTTCATGTTAACATTATGGTGTCAACTAGAAGATCAGAATTCTTCATGAAAATGAACCAAAAAAGCTCTTAAAATGAGAATCTGCTTGTAAGTACGTTTTTTTTCATTCAAAGTAAGAGAAAATGCAAGCAGAAAGGTTGTGTTAGAATTGTCCTAAAAGTAGAATAATTTAAACACAAAGCCAGAGTGATGCTTATAAGAAATAATACAAACCCTGACCATCTTCCTAATTCCTAAGGAGTCGATAACTTCTTTGGTCTGTGAAGTCCCACATGAAGTTATCAATAAGTCATGAGAAAAATGCAAAAGTCAAGTTTATCATGAAATGAATCATTGTTTCTGGCTGTAAAGCAGAGGCTTCTGGTGCAGTTGTAGTCAGATAGCCCTCCCCCCTTCCTCCTCCCATCACCACTGGCCTTGCAATTAAGCTTCAATATGCCTGTGTGTATATTATTGATGTGGAAACAGCTATTTCCATCACGCCGCAGACATTCTATACTTTTGAAGTCTGTGGTTACAGAGTCATTATTCCATACAACACTTTCCCATCACTGGGGTGTGCAGAATGCCATAAAAAGTGGTTTGTGCAAGTTCCAAGCTACTGGAGTTATGTCAATGGTTACCTTAAATCCATTATTTTCTGTCCGTGGTCACCCTGCCCTCTGAGGATTTGCTTTAATAAAAAGGACTGAATTGTCTGAGAACCAAGTGAGGAGAGCTGTGCTGATTTGCAGATCTGGTGGATATTTCCATCTCTTAATCTGCATATTGTTTCCAGGATGATGATGACAGTAATAATAATAGTAGTAGTAGTAATAATAAAAAATAATAATAATAATTTGCTTCTCTTTGTAGTGAAACTGCTGGAGTTGAAGGCTCTGTTTTAATGAGACACACTGAATGAAACAGTGTCCTGCAGTGCAAGAAGTACATGTCAGCTCTCCACTGCCTTGGCATTGTAAGCCAAGCTACAGCACAATATTCATAATTTTCTTGGTGATCTCCCAGGAAAACCTTCTTAATTTAATCTCTAATGGGATTATCAGCCTCATTAAATTGTAAATCTTCCACAGTCCAGCCGTTGTGGGAACCTGAACTTTCATAATGTTATCAATTCACTGCTCTGATCTTTCTACCTGAAGTCCCCTTAGAACCTTTTAACACTTTGAGTGTCAAAAGCTTGTGGAGTCCTTCTCCACTTCCTTCACCTACCACTTTTTCCCATGAAAATCCCTGCCTTTTTTTGAACTAAAACCACACAGACCTGCTTCTTCCCACCGCAGCCCTGACCCAGTGGCTCTGCTCTCATTTCTGTGTGGGCAGCCAAGCACATGTTGCAGAAGCCCCAGGTGTGAAGGGCAAACCCACCTCTCAGGAGATGAGAGCCAGGCTGGCCCACTGCAGATTCCCTACCCCTGGAGAAGTCCAAGAGCTCTCAGCCTCTGTTCATCCATCGAGGGCAGCACAAGCCCAGGCAGGTATTGCAGCCGAGTGCCTTCACAGCACTATGGAAATACAGATGCAAACGAGCTCTGGCCCTCAGACTTCTGGCAAGTTACAGACACAGTCCCTGGTGTTACGGGGTGTCTCCTGCTGCACCCAGGGGTGCAAGCCTCCAGACCCTCTCAAACTAAGATCCTGCTGGAGGCTGGGACAAACTGCCTCTGTAAAGGACACAGAACCAGGACAAAACCAGTGTACCTGCTTTTCTAAGTGACCACCGCTCAAGGCTCGCGGACGGAACGTTGCTAAATCCTGGAGGGCACTGACACGTGACTAGATTCCAAAAAGAGAGGAAACTCCACCTTAGGAAACCATTACTGCTTGTTGCAGGCAAGGCTGTCAGGAATACAGGTAAGGAAGGATTAGTACTGGAGAGACAGGAAAGAAGTAATCTTAAAATACTTTTTGAATTCTTTTTGTGCCCAAGCAAGGCAAAAGTAGTAGACACACACAGTTACTTTGGCACACATCTGCAAAATCTCTTAGGAGAAATAAACAACAAAATTTGGAGTACAGCAGAGTAAGGTTATGTTCTGAAGGAGCTGGGACTTCTTCCTTGTATACAGTAGTCTAACAAAATAAAACACTGTTGCTTGTATCCAACACATTCCTTACGGCAGGAACACGTACAGTCCAAGTGTCCTTCTGAACTTAGCTTCTTGTTTCTTTCCTATGTAACTAAAAACCAAAGTGGTTTGTGCCTGTAACAATCTTTAAAAATACATTTTAATGCCTTTGGCTTTTCATCATTACTTTGAGCAGCTTAAGTCAACTGGAACAAGATTTGTGGTTCTCGTGTTGTAAGATCACTACATATCAAGATCTCACAGCAGCAGTCTGCCCTACCAAAAGGGGTTGCCTTAATGTAAAGGAGAAGCTAAACATTCCAGATCCATAATTAGATAAATAATACTTCAGGCAAGATATGGCACCTTTAAAAGTGCCTTTTCAGTCTTGGATTTTTCTCTGCTTGTTACTACAGAAACCATCTAGCAACCAAAATCTAACACAGACTCCACCCAAAACAGAGAAAAACAATATAGGCAGAGTAGGCTTTTTCTCCCCCTTTCCCCCCCCTTCCCCCTCCTTTTTTTTTTTTTATTTGAAAGGGTGGGTGAGTGCTAAGGAAAAGTATCTTACTGTGCAAAGGAGAGGAGCATTTTGCATGCAGTTGAAACAGTAAAGCTCTGATTACAGATGGCAGCAATGAAAGCAGGAATGAGTAATGAGCAATGAGAAATGCGTAATGCGGGATGAGGATATAATTTCCACACATCGGCTAAAGAAAGGTTTACACTCTTAAGCAATAAAAACAAACCATTAAGCCAGACCTGCACTGTCAGGAAGTATAAAACAGTTCTTGAAACTCTGCAGTTACTATACAAAAGCTTTTCATAAACTTTTGTTTCCTGATCTTCATAAAACATTAACATCAAGCTGCCATATGGCAATTAGCTGCCTCCTGAAATCAATAAAAAAAACAACCAAAAAACCCCCCCAAAAATCTACAATTTAGGAATAGTTATACAATAAAATAGTGCAATAATTATCCTCCTCTAATAGTGTAGCAAAGTGGGTCTAGTATAAATGCAGTCCAGACGAGCTCCTTCTCCAAAGCTGAGAGTACAATAAATCATGTTCCTCTCCAAGCCTCACGGTATGGATGTGAGATCTCAGCTGCCTGGCAGGGGGGAGCAGGTGATGGTCTGTGGCCACCCAAACCCCACAGGAGCAGGAAAGGCCTGGTGCCTGGTTGTAGTGAGCCCAGGTGAGCAGCAGAGCAGCCCCTGCTCGCTGGGAATGGGCAATGCTCTCGGGAGAGCTTACCTCAGCTGACGATCCTCCCGCGTCATTTTTTATGGTGCTGACCACAGAAGTCCAACTGAATTCTGCGCAAAAATTATCAAGCCACTCGACAAAGCTGCTACTGACTCTCAAAAGGACAAGGAGAGATGCTGATCACATTTGTGTTTAGAGAGATGCTTATCTGAAATGCACAAAGGGTGACATTATCTATCACAATCTCTGCCTAGATTATATAAGTGCCTAGAAGCAAAATGTTTAGGGGCTATAAGGTAACAAAGGCAGTTTTGCCTTCAAAATCTTTTGCTTTTCCTCCTCTTAAGAGGAAAAAAAAAGCACATTTCTCCTTGTAGATTACTATAACACTAGTAAGTACTAAATAACTAAAGTACTGGAGTGCTGTGGTGACAGCATACCATTAGTATTTAGCATTATTTAGCAGTCATTACCAGACTTTTAAAGATGTCAGAAAGCCCAAACCTTTGAGAAGGTCTGTCCGATCATCAGCCCTACCTAAAAGGATTCAGGAACCCAACTCATCTCTAAGAGAATTTTCTACTCCTCTATGAAAGTTTGTTTTGTTTCTTTTACCTTAAATCCTAAACAAAGTCTTTAGTGCAGCACCCTCAAGTCTCCAATGTAGAGAGCGAGGCTAAAGGTTAAGGACTTAAAGATACATTACAAAACCGATTCTGCAGCAATGCACTGATGTGCTGAGCCTGACACAATGCATATTTCCTCCTCAAAATCAGCGTGGAACTGACGATTCTGTGACTAACACTACGCAGTTATAGAAATGCTTACGAGAGCAGGTCTTAATAGGTTTACAACTCTACATTGGCTTCACAGTGTATTTGACTAAGGATGAGAATCTTTGTCAAGCAACAGGAGGTTTAACTTTGCAAGGAATGCAGCATCACGCCATGACCAGCTACTGCTCATGCATAGACAAGTGCCACAGCCAATTTTTTGGAAACAAGATTAGCACCAACGTGTTCTCATGCCTTACAGGACAAGTCAAGCAGTCACCACTCTGTAAAAAGCCTCCCTCAGTCTCGTTACACATGAAGGAGCTGTGAAACTTGAGCCTTGTAACACCGGAGTTGAGGATCTGGTTGGAAGTGCTGTGGGTTCTTTACAGTTTTCAGCGGGTTTGGGATCATACCTTCCCTGCTCATCATCACATTTTCAGCACTTTACACCCAGCTTTCGCAGGCTTAGGTTTTACAGTGCACTAACACAGCTGTGACTTGACTGGCACAGCCACACACCACAACGAACAAATTCTCACATCCTGGGCCCGACGCCCTTGCCAAAGCAACAGCCATAAACTCATCCATCACCAGGAAAGGTGGAAGCAAGCAAAAGGCAAACTAAACTTCCCCACTAAAAATATTAGCCACAAGAACGGCACCAGAAAAACCACCTGGAGGTTGTCCACTCAGTCAACTCATGGGCTACTACGTAGTATCAGCATGACCAACATCAGCTACCTCTCAAAAACAAGCAGAGCCAAACTGCAGTGGTGGACCGTTCTCTAATAGCTGTTAAAAATACTGCTGGTATGAAGAAATACATAAGTTTTTATCTCGCCACAGCAGCTTACAGTCTAAGGTATTTTTAAGCTCACAAGATAAAAAGTGGAGGCAGCCAAGAGGAAATCAGATTTTCTCTCCTATCCTCTGTACCCACTGATTTTTGTGATGATTATTAGCAGTAGAGAGCTGTTCTACAAGAAGACTTGCTGATCAAGTTAGCCTTTCTGATCACCTCATCTATTTAGTACCTTCGCTGCAGCCCAGATGATTCTGGTAAAAAAAAAAACAAACTGAAAGATTCTGGGGAGAGTCATGAGAAAGAAAAGGGGTTTGTTAATAAGAAGTAAGAGGCCCAAACCAGAGATCCCCAGAGCTGACTTAGAGAGGTCTCTAAAGGGCCCATTGCACACATGGCTTTAGGACTTGCTGCCTCAGTTCACCAAACCCAGAAGTGGATCCACACCAGAGCTCAGGGGGATGACCAAGGAGCCCATTTAAGCCACTTTCCCCCTCTGCTATTTCAGCTCAGCTTCCCCAGTGACCTGACTGCCAGACCAGGCTTGTACCACACAACATTTGATGCTGCGTTTGCCAACTGCAAATCACGCCTTTGCCCCTCACAGGAAGGATTTAAAAAGCAAAAAAGATGCAACCACAAGTTGCTCTTGTGATGGCTGCACAAGTGAATTGGTTTTTTTTATAGGCTGGACTTTTCAGAAAGAAATATCAGAGTTCTATGATTTATTATCTGCAATAGATTTAAACATTCGGGAAGGGAAAAAAAAAAGTTTCAAACACAAAACCCTGGAAATGAAGAGATGCTGATCTGCCAAAGAGCAAACCCATCAGCTGAGGTTAGAGAGGAGGCTGCACATGACAAGAGCTCACTGTATGCAGGGCAAAAATTGCAGATTAATTTCACTATAACACTCCACAGAAGTGAGCTCTCCTCTGAGGTGAGGAAGTATGCAATGTTTTTCCAACTGTTAAAGACAAGGGCTGGTACAAATAAGGTTAAGTATCCCTCTTTAGCATAGATAATCACAGAAAAAAAGGATGACATTTTAGCTTTTATTATTTTATATTTGGCCAGGACTTTTAAAGGAAGGACTTTTAAAGGAAACATCAAACATTCACTTTTCTGTAGGTCTAGAAAGGATTCAGACTTCCCCCACCCCCGCCTCCCATAGGATTTCTATTGGCCCTTCTTATATTCACGCCGCAAATTAGTTGGGAATAGCAGTATTTATACTAGATCAGCAACGTCTGGTTCTTATCCAAATGTTCCACCTAAAGAGGATGCCAGTTCTCATGGATTGGACAGCCCACCCTGCAGCATTCCTGAGAATTGTACAATATAATCTTGAAAGTCAGCAGAGTGGATTATCCACTTTTTTCTGGACTTGAACTTGTGACCTTAACAGTAGCACAGCAGAAAGCAAATGTGCTATGCACTTTGCCATAGTAACCTTCCATGTATTCTTTTCAACTTAAATACACACAATTGAAACAGCTACAATTTTGGAAAATTATGTACAAACCCTATATTTTTTTCTTTTTTGATTACATATAAATACAAATTAGCTATTCTTCTAAAAAGTGGTTATAATAGTAAATAAATACAAAATAAGAATCTGACCATTATACTTCATGTGCTGGGGTTAAACCCATATAAAATGTACAACTAAAATACATTTAAAATCTTTAAAGGAATATTTCTCTGATTAAAATATTTGTTTTCCCAACTTTTTCGTAGACATAAATATATTTTCAAAATAGTTGTGTTTTTTTTTCTTTCCATTTCATTACATAAATAAAGTCTTCATTGGGAAATATTAAAGTGTCAGCTATTTCTTTTTTTTTTTTTTTTTTTTTTTTTTTTTTTTTTTTTTTTTTTTTTTTTTTTGCATTTGTCTAATATATTTGCTGTGTCAGCGGCACCCACAACCCTCCACGACCATATCCTGGTAGTTCTTTAATACAACTTTTTCATTTTCATCAAGGTAGAGCATGGAAATAGCACTCAGTTCTGTCGGCACACAGCAAGCCTTGGGGATTTTGGAATTCACTGAATTGACCAAAGTCTGAACAATGGCATGGTTTGTTGAGTTTAGATGGTCTGCCAGTGGAAAAGGACATTCCCCATGGCAGTAAAAGGCACTATACCCCGGCGGGGCCACAATCCAGTCATTCCACCCCACATCATTGAAGTCCACATATAACGGATGCCTTTTGCAACTGTATTTGTGGCGTTTACGCTGTTTGTGTTTCGCTTGACGCTTTTCTCTTTTATGGAGCGGGTGTCCCTTGCCATCATGCCCAAACGTTACTAACAATGGCCTGAGCTGAGACCAGCTATCTTCATCCTGATGTAAAGACCTGCTAATCCTAACGTGCCTCTTGGAGGCACTGTTCTCTTTGTCCAAGTGAACCACCTCTACCACAAACCCATGATTAGGTTGTCCATGTGCAATCCACCTCAAAACAGCGGGCGTTACATCAAAACTTTCCCATTTACTTGCATTATGATGCACCAACCTGGTGTCCAAAAGTCTTGTGACAGGGTCCTTAGAGGTGGCTGTGGCTGGCTTTATAATTTCATAAATATTAATACGGTGATGGTAGCTGCTGTTGTTCTCAAAGGCTCCGTGCACCTGTTGCCGAAAAATCTGGAGTTCAGCTGAGGTGATAGACTCCTCGTTAGGGATGGAAGTTAAATTAAAGAAGAAACGCCGTGATGTTTTCCCACTCGTTTCTGGTAGTTCTTCCAAAACTTCTAATGTGATTAAACAGGGAAAATAAAAAAAAAAAATTAAAAAAAAAAAAGAGAGAAAAAAGGAAAAAAAATCAGGAACTGAGACAAGCAACCAAACCCCCTCAAGACAAGCTGCTGTTGGCAGCCTCCAAATGACAGCTAACATATGTGGCACACAAGATCTGAAAGACTTTCCAGCAGAAAATATCGTCACCCTTGTCTTTCTGTTTGTTTTACAAGCACATATAGCATCAAGTCAAAAATGCTTCATTCATTGTTACACATTTGGATTGAATATTGGTGCCCTTTGCGTTCCACGCGCTTATCATAAGTGGCAAGAAATTTTGAATTAATTTGGAATTCAAGGATGGGGAGAGAAAAGCCAAGCCCTATAGTTAGTGGGGAACCATTAAGAACAGTTGAGGACTTTGGGTAACTATTGCATTTCTGCTTTTTTCAAGAATACAGCTCTAACATCAATCCCTTAAACTCTATTCTGAAAAACATTACTCTGCAATTTAGGTGACTTACAAAGCTAAACTTATGGATTTTTGTATCTTTAGTTAGAGACTGTGAACTCAGCATCTGTAATGGTACTTTACAAAGTACACCCTAGTATTTACCCAAAAGGGCCATAAAGAACAGCAGGAAGATTCAACTACTAAAAAAAAAAGAGGCGGATGGTAAAGGGATAACGAAAGCCACCTCCAAACAACAAGTTTTCAAAACCACCACAAACAAAAATTCAAGAAGTCACTAAACCCCAGGCCATTCTCACTTTTGAGTCAACAAATTTCTGAATGGAGCTCCAGAGGGAGTAAAACATACCTAGGGTTGCTAAGAAGTACATTGTTGCTACAGACATTGAAGAAATTAGAAGTATTTGCCAAAACAAAGCTCCCTCAAGTCATGGTTTTTAATTATGGTGCTAAGCATGCTGAAGAAAAGAAAAAAAAAAAATCGCTTTCTAAGGGGAAGGCATAACTGCTGTCAGCAGTTCTCAGTCATGCAACCATTCCCCATTGAATCCACTACAACTTTTTGCATAAGGTAAGACTCAGTCTTAGTATTTCAGGACCAGACCAACATCTGTAAATATGCAGGTGTCTTGAATGGTCACTAGACAAACTTACGCTTTCAAGAAGCCACTAATAAAGAGTGAGAACTCAGTGAGAAAATGGGAGCCACGCTTTCTAAACTTTGTGAAAGTTACAAAATTGCTTTCCTAACAAAACCAGCCCTTGCTGTAACGGTATGACTACTTCAAACTGCAGATTTTTACATTTGCCTAAACATTATCAACTTTGCCCTTTCAGCTCTTCTCTGGGTCAGCCCCTTGCCTACCGTACTTGGGTTTAATGGGAATGACCCACACACTGGCTTTTCCCCATTTACTGCCAGGTGTTTACTTCCCATGCAGGGAAACATTGAAGAGGAGAGGTTAGATTTCATCATTCATCTCCTTTCCTGCGACAAGGCTTTCCATTAAACAGCACATCCACTTCTCCGAGGCCACCTCCTTCATCCATCAGAAACTGAAATACTAATGGATTTCTTTTCTTGACACAGTTTCATGCTAAAAGCATGGGAAAACTGCATTTTCATTACTTTTGCAGCGGGGCCACTGCATGCCAACACCGGAGGCCAGCAGCCAGGAACAATTACAACCTGGGGAAACGTTTCCCAAAAAGCACGTGAGCGACACGTGCCCCACCAGCTCCGCGGGCCTACCCGTGCCGCGGCTGATGCCACAGCCACTATTTTGGCTACAAGAGCCAGAAAACGCACCCAAATGCTGAGTAGGGCCGTTTCAGAGGGTCGGCTGCCTCGGTGGGCTGCAGAGGTGCTGCTGGAGGCACCGCAGATGAGAGCCAAACCCCGGGGAGCCGTGGCGTGAGTCCGGCTACATCGCTCCTCGACGGCAGCGCCGGAGGAGGCCGCGATTGATTGTCTCATTGATCTCTCACGGGGATTAGATAAGGATTAGAAACCTCCGCAGCGGCCCGGCTCAGCCGCGCATTAAGGAGCCTTTGCTGCTTTCCAGCCTCGCAGGAGAGCGGCGCTCTGTGGGAACGCTTAACGCGGAGCGGGTTTAGCGGGAAAAGCCAATAAACGGGAGCGCCCCGTCGGGCGGAGGGTGGGGAGAAGGGAGGCAAAAGCTCCTCAGCAGAGCCCGTCGGGCATCGCGCCCGTCCCGGAGCGCCCGTGCCCCGCTGCACCGCGCGAACCCCGCGGTACCGGCGGGAGGAATCCGCCCCCCGCTCCTCCTCCAGCCCTGCCCTCCGCTCCCGCAGCCCGCCGAGCCCTGGCCCGCCCGTACCTTCGTGGTGGAAGCTGCGGACGGTGTTGGCGCGGCTCGCCGCCCGCTCCAGCGGGAAGCCGAGCGCCGGCGGCTGCCCCAGCTGCTGCCCCGCGTGCAGGCGGTAGAGATCCAGCATGTAGGGCGGGATGACGACGTCCTTGCCGGGGCTGGGCCGCCGCTTCAGCCCGAACATGTGGAGCAGGCGCAGCTCGAACTCGCTGAGCAGGTCCTCGGGGCGCTGCGCGGCCGAGGCGGCGCGGCCCGGCTCGATGAAGCGCCGCCGACCCACCTCCGGCATGAGCCCGGCCGCGCCGCCCAGCAGCGCCTGGCACAGCAGCAGCGCCAGGAGGGAGCGGGTCACGGCAACCATGATCAACCTGCGCGGAGGAGGAGGAGGAGGCGATGGGAGCCAGTCAGCGCGG
This sequence comes from Pipra filicauda, assembly GCF_003945595.2. NCBI lineage: Eukaryota > Metazoa > Chordata > Aves > Passeriformes > Pipridae > Pipra > Pipra filicauda. The sequence goes on along the minus strand of NW_024104953.1, from coordinate 229,469 downwards.
ACACCGCGCCGGGGGAGGGGGGAGACGGGCGGGCTCGGTCCGCAGGTGGGACCCAGCCCGGCGCCGGGCCATGGCCGGCGGAGCCCCCCCAGGGGCCGCTTCAGGTGCGCGGCGGCACCGAAAGCCCCGTGGCAGGAGATCAAAGCGAGCGCGGCGGCCGGGCCGGGCCGGGCCGGGGAGCGGAGCGGGGCGCTCCGCAACAAAGGAGCGCGGAGGTGAAGGGGAGGAGGGGGCGCAGGTGTGCCCCGGGCCGGGCCCGGCACCGCTCCGCCGGCAGGGGAAGGGGCGGCTGCCCAGCCCAGCAAAGCGACCTCCCCGCTGCGCTCCCGTCCCGACCCCCGGGCTCCCCCCCGACGCCCCGCCGAGCCGAGCCGCGGGAGCTCGGGGCCGGCTCCGCTCCTCCCGCGGCGGGGCAGCGGCTTCCCCCAACGGAGGGAAAAGGAAAGTTATTTTCCCTCCGTGGAGTGAAAAAAGGGGAAGGAGGAAAGTAAAAATCCTGCTACGTCCTCAGCCAAACCCACAGGCCGATATTCTCCCCCTTGAAAATCTGGGCTGGATTATTATAATAACAATAATAGTAGTTATGATTAGTGTCCCGTCCCCCCTCTCTCTTCCAGAGCGCTAGCACCTCCGCCGTGGCCCACGGAGTCATCCTGCGGAGAAGGCTTTCAGCGGATCTGCGACCGCCGGAGCTATACCTGTGTGCAGCAGCAGGGGTTGTGTCTGCAGGAGGGTGTTCTGCTCTCGGGGTGTTTTTCCCGCATCACTTGGTGTTACTCCAAACTTCGCTGCTGCTCCTCTACAGCTGCCGAGCAGAAAACAGAAGTTCCCTGAAGTACAGTCCGACTCGGAAACATACTTTTAGCAGCTGGTTGAGGAGGCAGGAAGGCAAGTCCCGGCCAGGGAAAAGACTTCTCCCTTTTAAAAGCAGCGATCGAAAAGTTGTTGCTTCTTCTTTTTCTTCCTCCTCCTCCTCCTCGCCTGTGTGCGTGTGCCTGCCCGTGAATGGGTCCCTACGTGTCTACGGAGTTAAAACGCTCCTTTTAAAAAATGTCCTTTGCATCACGCTTATCAGACAGATGGTCATTTACCGAGATTCCCGCAGCAACATCAAGATGAAGTTTGACTTGTGTCCGCTCCCTTAAAAAAGAAAGGAAAAAGGAGGGAGGAGGGTAAATAAAAGGGGGAAAAAAAAAAAAAAAAAGGGTGGGGAGCCGCCCGCCGCCGTCCCGCGTGGAGCGGCCGTGTTAGGGCAGCACGCCGGGCTCCCCGCCGGCCCCGCACCGCACCATGGCCGGGGGTGGCCGCCCGCCGCCGCCGCCGGGGCTTTTTGTTGCGCGGCGATGTCACGACCCCGGAGGCTCGGGGGCCCGCGCCAATCACAGCCGCCCTGTGGGAGCGGGCTGCGGCCCCGCACGGCTTTTAAAGGAGACGCCGCCTCCCTCCCTCGCTCTTTCCCTCCCTCCTCCCTCGCCCGCTCCCTCCCTCGCCGCGGCTGCCGCCCGCGCCCGGGTCGCAGTACCGCCGGGGCGAGAGATGGGGCGGGCGGCTGTCCCGTTAAACCGCGGTACCGGCGGCTGATCCGATGCGGGAAGACCCCCAGCCGGGCCGGTCCCTTGCCCCGCTCCGTGCGGCCGTGCCGGAGCGGGACGCGGGACCGGGCCGGGTCGAACAATGACCCATTGTAGAGCCCCGAGTGCTCCGCCGCCGCAAATCGGATTAGCGCCGTGCCCCGGACTGCCGGGGTGGTAAGGTGTGAAGGTCACGTAAGGTACCGGGAGAATCCCGGTGCTTTAAAACCACTTTAAGTATATATATCTCCTTATTTATTATTCTCCCTTCGCCGGCGCGCGGAGCCCGCTGCCCGAGCGGGGGACGAAGGCTGGAAACCCGGGGGGTTTCCTCGCTCCCTCGTCCCCTCAAGAGAAGCGCCCGGGCTCGGGAGGAGCCTCCTCCCGCAGCGCTGCTGCGGCGCACCCGATGCGGGCTCAGCCCCGGGCGGGCGGCGGAGGGTTGGGTTGAGTTGGGTGGTTGTTTTTTTTTTAAGATGTGGCTGCCCTCCAGTGGTAGAACGGCGGCGGATCGCCGGCCTCGGCACGGCAACCTCGGCACAAACCACCCGCTGCCGCCCCGCACCTGCCCGGGGCTGAGCCGCGCTCCCTGCGGGGCCGGGCCCTCCCGTGCCCACGCCGGTGCTCCCCGGGCTGCAGCCCCGACCGCCCGCGGTGGGCCCGGCATCGCACAGCGGTAGCATGGGTGAAGAAGGCGGGTCCTGCTCGCTGGGATCTGGCTTCTAATCCTAGCTGCATCCCTCGCTCCCTTTCCTGATATTGCAAATATCCCGATACAATGGGTAGCTCAGTGGGGACGCGTCCCTCGCCCCATCCCTAGTTTGTCTGCTCGGGCTCTGCAGCAGGGCCTGGCCCTTGCAAAGGTATGCAGTACCCAGCAATTTAGGGTCCTCATCAAAGCCACAGCCATCGGCACACCGTCATTAGCCGGGGTCCTGGTGCCTTCCCGGCAAGGCGAGTGCTCTGCACTGCACCTTCTCTTCCCAATACCTCGCGGGGGCTTCATTTGCAAAAGACGCAGCCAGCCTGTGACACCCTGAATTCCAGCGGAGGAGAACTTAAAACAGTAACAACTGAGACAGCTCCATTACCAGCTCCTCCTTTGGGAGCGGCCCTTTCCCTCCACTTTCACCCTAGGAAAACCACTGATCTGAGGCAGGAATTCAGCACATTTGAACTGGAATAATTCCTCCCGTGGACCTTCTTCCCTTGGCTTTCCTGTCACATTAGAGTGATTTCAGCTATTCTGGTCAAACATCACTGCAGGATGAGGAGCTCACCCTAGGAGTTACACACCAGAGTAATTAAAGAGCTGGTAAAACTCCTTCACACCAACAGCTCCCAACACTTGCTAACGTGATTTGCACTCATGGTGGGAGAGAGGACACAGAGTGAGGTGAAATCCTTCAGAAGTTTAGTTATTTTCCCGTTGCATTCCAGCACAGATAATGTTTAATTTTATGACTTCCTGCAAGTCTTTAGCATGAACTGAAAGTTCGTGCAGTGTGACTTCAGGGTATGCCAATTATGTAAATCAGCACTAAAATAACAATGGCAACGTAGTTTACACATCACTGACATTAAATGAGCACTTCAACTTCTAATTGCCATTCCAGTTCAATCTTAGTGGGTCATGCCAGGAAAAAGTCATTTCTTGCCTCAACACTTACTCCCTGTGCCTGGAGCATAGGCTGTACTGTATGCCCAGCTCTGCATTATCTCCAGGAGCTTTCTATATTAGGATGATGAGCCTTAGAAGGGAGAAATGTGTTTGTGGTTGTTCTGGAAGCCCACATATCCTCTGATCTGATATCAACAGGGTCTTGTAGGTTTGCCCCTCTCTGATTTCAAATATAAGTAGGCTCTCACAGTCTTTCTCTTGGCCACAAAACACATTTCCCTTCTACTTTGCCATCTCTCAGTCTATCTACATCGGGAGCTGCTGGGACAGCAATTCTGGCTTCCCATCTGTTTCCCTGAGGTCCCAAAAGACAACACCAAAGCACCTACAACATGTTCCCTGAATGCACTAGCACCCACACCGAAGCCTCAGCCATGCCCCACCACACAAAGATTACTCACCAAAGCAGATCTGGTTCCCTTCCAGCCTGTACCCTGGTGAATACGGGGAATAATGCCCTCAGTATATCATCCATGAAGGTTTGGTTGTGGTTCATGTCTCCTCACAGACTAAATACTGCCTTTGACTATTGTGCTCAGGCCTGTTGTGCTGCATCACCCCAGCACACCTGAGCTCACCAGCTGAGAAGCATCTTCATCGTGACAGCGAGCGTTAGACACAGGTGTATGTAGGTACACTGAACACAGCACTCGCTCTGCGGAGCCAAACATGTCTGACAGTGCCCACCCGGCCTTACAGCTCCTCAAATGAGCCCCTGTCCCCTTCCCACCCCTAGAGCTGTGCAGCAGCACCCGAGAAAAAGAAACCAAAGCTCAACCTCCTTTGCTGGTGCTGTAATTCCTCACAAGCTCTGTGAAACCAAGGAGTTGAGCAGTACATCAGCTGAAGATCCAGCCCCAGCACAGCAGGCTCCCACAATGGCATTTCCTTTTGCAGAGCTACTTTCAGATCAATCCTGCTCTTCAGCTCAACTCCTGCCAGGGAGACAAACCACCATTTACGCTGAAAAGATCTAGTTGCACACCTGAGTGTGCATATTTGATAATGTCCTTTGTGACACTTTGCTTCCCTGCTCCTGAACTTTGTATAGGTAACTACACTGATTCATCTCTTTCTTCTTTTCTATGTGCACTCTATTTTTATTTGGCTTATATTTCTTTTTTAGTGGTTTTTTTCAGGGGTGTTTAGTCAGTAAATACTCAATTAGCAGCACCTGCTGCTAATACGCTGCTAATGATTCAGATCCAGGTGTTCCTGTCCAGGACCCAAACACAGCTGATAGGAATCAACTTCAGTTGTTGTTGGGGTTTCCTTGTAAAGTGATAAAAAAGTATCTAAATAAGGTTAGGTTTTACAATGTGGTGAGTTCCTTTTTCAATAGTAGTGAGGGAAAGAAGGAAATCTTTCTTCCCTCAGCACTTTTTCTTACAAACCCTATACCAAATCACATTTATAAACTGCTATCCTGTAGTGGGGTTTTTCCAACCTGGTTAAATCGCAACCATCATTGCTGATGGGCAGAACACTTCAGCTGGAAGACCTAGATGAGAAAGTCTCACTGGGGTTGGTAACCACAACTTGTAACCCTTAACAAAACTACCTATTTTCTGGTCTAGTTAGAGACACAGATCTGCAGAAACACATCGCTCTCTGCACACTGATGCTCAACAGTTTCCCTCCTCACTTCAGCAGCCCCGTTAGACCAACACTGAGCACTTCTGAGAATTCCCGGTTTAGCCCACTGTCCCCTGGATATGATAAGTATGTGAGACGTGAAATATTAATAGTAGTGAGGGGTTTTTATAGATTTTGCACATTTTAGTGAATAAACCTCTTGATAAAACTCTGTGCTGAAGTATGAAACATATACACGGTACAGCACCAAGGGTGACTGCTGAGAATGAGTTAAGATGTGTTACTGATGTTGAGGTTTTGCCTTTGTAACGGGTGGAGATTATCTGAAGGCTTTTCTGTTCCTGAGCTGTGCTTCCTGTTGGCATCTGTGTGAATATGATGTGTGGCCACTCTTTAAAACATTACTTAATACTGTTTTCTGAAGACATATTTGTCTTCTGGTGGTTTGTCTTTTAACATCTATCAGCAGCCTGTGCTGCACAGCCTGTCTCCTGTTCTATGAAGGATGGATTCTCACCCGAGAAGATGATTTACAAGAGGTTGATTTGTTTTTGAAGAGGGGAAAGGCAGCTTATTCAGAAATGTCTATTTCTTTCTTATTCACCTTTGCTGAAATCTGGCAGCTCTTCAAAGCTATTGCTCTGAGTCTCAATTTCATTCATCAAATCTCAGCTCTTTCCATCATAGAGGCAGGAAAATTGGAATTTATCAGGAAATACAATGCGGGCCTAGGATTTTCTACATTTCCAGTATGTCTCCACTGCTCGTGAATGATAACAGTTACTCCCAAGTTTGTTAGATGTTAGATCTGCAAATAAAGGCTGCAGCAACCAGCTCACGTGGCTGCGCAGCTTTGACAAATTCCTACAATTTGTCATAGAATTACTGGGGAAAGAAGAAAAAGGGAGCCTAATATGATAACCTTTTCTTTTACTGTTTTCCCATTGATGCTACAAAGTTCCAGATTTCAAAATCCATTTGACATGTGGCTTTCATCATCAAGAGGTGAAAATGCCTTAACACGTTGGTACAGGGGATGCCAACTATTCTGGTCAGAAAATTCAGAGCAAAGCAGGATTTTTTAATTATATAAGTCTTGTTAGGAAGACCCCCAAAAAAATGGAAATGGCTGCGTCACAGATGGTCCACTTCAGGAGCTTAGAATTTCATCACTGCAGAGATGACGTCAAGCAAAATGGAGGATAAAATAAAGTTACGCATATTGCCTTAAGAAGTGCATATTTTAGCAGTGAAACTGGATAATGTTTTGCAATTAAAATAAAATAAAGGCAAGCGTGACGTTCTGTTTAAGCAGATTGTCTGTATGAAGGCTTTATTGTAGCTGCAGATTTAGGGCATATGAAAAGGTTTTCTGTGCTCAGTTGCAGGATGAAAAACATTGCATCATCGGGCATTCTTGTTCTCTAACACTCCTTTGCCTTTGATAATGAATGCCTGCAGTTTTATTTTCTGGTGTCAAGTCATGTTTTCTCAGGTCATTATCATTCCAATTTTTAAATATCCTCTTAAAACGAGGCAGAACCACAGACAGCAATAGTGGAGCTTTGTGCCTGCCCTGTGGCATGTGCTGGGCACAGCAACCAGCTGCTGCACCTGCTTCACGCTGGGAGCGAGGCCGTTTGCAAGTTGCTTTCAATGCCCTCCCTTGTTCCCAGTTCCCAGGGAAGCTCCCATGGGCACAGGTCTCTGCTCAAACACCACTTTTATCTGGTGCTCCAAGCTTTACTGACTGGGAGGGGTTTTAGGAGAGCAGTGTCCTTTGGCCCTTCCCAGCGCTCCCTCTGTGGTGTCCCAGAAAGCACGTTCCAAACTGCAGGAGCTAATTCTTAGAGGCACCCACTGAACTGCTTGAAGGTACTGTTCATTCTCAGAACATCTGCAGCCTCCAAGTCATGGTGCCATAGTCAAAGCCACCTCCCTGTATTTGGCCTCCACATTCCTCTCCAAGAGGAGCAAGGACCGCTATCTCCATTTTACAGAAGGGAGAAAGGGGCAGAGAATGGAGGAAGGCTGGTTTTTTGTGAAAGGCACCCAGGGGCCCAAAGATCTACAGAGGTCACAATGAGATTTTCAATGATGCATAAGCAGTTTAGACAAAGGTTTTGGGTTAAAATCCCAAAACTTCAAGTGAGATGTTCAGCACTCGGCTCATGGAGACATTTTGGAAGAGCCCAATACCAAATCTATTACCCAATAGTTTCCTGACAAATTCCCACAGTGCCTTGTCCACGGTTCTTACCACCACCCACAAATCCTAGCAGGAGTATCATAATCTTATTCAACAACAGAGAAAAGCTCTGATCTTGTAAGAGTCTGTCTGTGCTGAAGAGAGAGGGGTTTTCACAAGCCAGGAAAATAAAGATGCTGGTCAGAGTATCGACGTAGAGATTAGTTCCCAAGCCAGATCAGTTGCCATATCTGAGGTTCACAGTGAATTCCCTCACTTGCTGTGCCATCACCTCCCCCCTTTGCCTTTCTTCAGGCCTCACTGCAGGATGGGTGTTGTACAGCCAGTCTTAGCACTTTGGGAAAGCCTGGACCAACCTTTACCTTCCTTAATACCTTTAACTCCCTTCCCTCACCACACCTCAGCTTCCTGCTTTTTTCTGATATTTGCAGTGGCCTGTCTGTCCTCAGGTTATGTGCTTGTAAAAGTAAGCACATCCATCAGCCTGGTCAGGATTAGCCTGGAAAAGCAGTACCATAAAACATTCATGATGTCCAATTACTAATTCCATTATTCCCATCAATTCTGCATTCCCTACCTGGACTTACACAGCCTTGGTGTTGTGTTACTGTAGGAGATTTGCCCTTCCTTACATTTTCTGTTTCCTGTACAGTATTCCTGTGTAGAGACTTGGCAAACATTCCCATCCACTCAAGGTGGGTGTACTAAACATTGCATACATTCCTTTAGTCAGCCATGGAATAAACTCCTTTCAAATAAATCAAAATACTAAACAAACAAACAAACAAGCTGGGGAACCAAAGAATAACCCTCATTTATTTTGTACCTCTGTCTCCCTTGCTCTCCCAAGCCCCCTGCAGCCACTGGGTTTTGGAAAAAGAACTGCCCCAAAATTTCTCCTGCCTCTCTTTGCCAGAAAAGGCAGCCAACACATGAGTCAGGAAAGAAGCAAAATCACCCCAAGTCCCAAATTAATACCTCAGATAATTTTAAACTGACTGAATGGATTCTGTAAGTTCTCGTTCGGATGCTCACAAGGCCCAGGAAGAACCTGAGGACCTAAAACTCAAGTCTGTGAATAAATCCTTGAAAAATCAGGGCTACTCTCTCCATACCAGTGGAAAATTGAAATTCCAAGTTGCACAATCAAATGTGACATTCATTTCTGCAGCTGGTGGGAAAATAGTTTCCTTACAAAATAAATTTAATAAAAAGTAGACTGTTTTGTATCTCTTTTTTTTCCCCTAAGCAACTTCTAAAATGTCAGACATTAATTTTAAGGAACTTTGATAGATTAAAAAAATACACCACTGAAATAATATATAAATATTATTTTTTTCCTTTCTTCCTTTATTTCATTTACAATATTGGACACTTTCTGACAAAACAAGCTGAATTTTCTGGGGCTGAAACTGTGAAAAAGCTTTTCTACAAACTCTCCAAAGGAATATCTACATCTATGATAAAATATAGTTTTATTTCCCTTGAGCTGAAGTGATATCACTGCTATCCCAACTGAATGCCACTTGAAATGGTATTTTTCAATGTCCCTCAAGAGGGAAATGAGGGATCAGGGGGCAGAGTGTCTCTGGTTTCTTCCCAGTTTGCCAAAACTGCAAAAGTTTTCCTTCACGTGTGTGGAAGGCACTATTCACACCCCCCTCAGGGTGTTAACCAGCAGCCCAGGTGCAGCAATACCACAGTGACCTGTCATATCACTGCCCAATCTCAAAGCCATGACAAAAAATGTATCTTATTCCCCACTTCCTTCCCTTCCCTTCCCACAGCTCCATGTTCCTCCTGAGCCCGCTGCATTTTCAGAGGAGCAAAATCTTCTTCCAAAGCCCAGGGCAAAATTCCATGGGAGCAAGCTAGACCCACAGCTCTGTTTGTATCTCTTGCTCTGAGGCTCCATCTCTACGAGTAAATCAAGTGTGCCTGGGAACATTCCTGGGCACGGAGGCCAGCTGGCAGGGAAAAGCCTGCTTCCCTGCTAGCTTCCACACCGGGATGGCTGCATGCAAACTGCCGCTTGGGGATGATCCCAGGAGTGTTAGAACAAACCACAGGGAGAAACCAGTTGGGAGAGAGCTTCCTGGCCTGGCCCAAAAGCACTCTGGAGGTCACAAGGCCCAGCCGTGTTCCCAGTTCACTAGTTGGGAACCAGTGCAGGTGCAGCCCAAGGCCATTCCCACCTCTGCCTGCCTGGAACCACAGGGAGGATGTGGGACCTGGATGAAGAGTGTCACCACTTCAGTCAGCTGGTGGGGATTTCATCCACTCACTGATGAACTTTTATCTGTACAGGAGCTGTTGATAAGAGATCCTTTAAAGGTGCCCAGAGGGCAAACCACTTGAAAGTGGAACTGCAGTGATCCAGGGAGCAGCTCTGGGGCAGGCCTGCATGGAAACAGGGTGGGATCCCAGGGAGCCAGAGCTGGACTGAGGCAAAATGGCTCCTGAAGACTCCTGAGGGGCTCTGGCCATTCCCACAGAGGCACTGAAGGGTATTTGCCACAGACTGTGCCCAGGTTTGCCAGGATCTGTGGAGCTCTGCACTGGCACAGTATCAGCATGTACCACAACATGGCATTGATCCACAAGCTGACACCCAAGTTGTGACTGCCATCCTCTTTATCAGGGTGTCACACTGTGGCCATAAAGCTGTTCTGGTTGCAGGGAGCAGGGAAAGGGATCACCTTTTCCTCCCACATCCTCACTGAGTGCTAGTGCCTCCTCCCCTTCACATGCACAACCCTTCCCTATCTCAGGTCTCTCCAAGTCAGGATGAAACTTCTCTGGACATTTAAGTTAAATCTGACTGTTTTCTCCAGCCCAGGTTGGGGAGCAACTAATTGTATGTTCTGCTGGCAGGCGAAAAGGGAGAAGCAATTCTGGGGAGGAGGAGAGGAGCAGGGATGAGCGGTGGGCTCGTCAAAAAGTGCTGCTGCCAGGTGAGGATGTGTGACCAACACCTCTTTGGGCAGGTTTTTATCTCAGGCTTTTTTAAGAAAACAGCTCTCAGTGATGGGAATAAAGATGTTTTTATCCAGTTCACTAGATGAACACGTGGTCCCAAATTCCTCCCCAAAGGCAATCTGTCCTAGAGACAACTATTCAGTCCAACCTCATTCGAGTTTTATTCCTTCACTATGGATTCATAAAGTGGGCAGGAGGTACCAGTGATCCCTTAACCGTGCCTGGGGTTTCTGCACTGCCACAGTGAAGCCACTTCTCCCGCTCATGCTGCAGCTCAATAACCCCTTGTTTGGGATCAGGCTTGGCATTTTCCATGGCAAATCCATCCCAGAGATAAAGGACCCTTCCCTCCTCACACCGTCTGCCCTCTGTCGAGAACAGGAACTTTGTGAAGCAATCCTGGCTGCTGAGGACAGAGTCCCAAACAACTCAGCAGAGCAAACCACATGCTGCCACCATCCCTCCCAGCAGATTCCTCCTTCCCAGCCCCAGCCCTGCTCCATCTCTTCTGCCAAAAGCAGTGCAACAAACAGGTTCAAAGAGCTGGTTTGTCTGAAAAGTAATCCCTTCTTTGAGCACGTGCACAGCACTTCGCTCAGTGGGGTCCTGATCTCAGTTGGAACTTCTATATTACAAATACATTCTTCCCCTTTACATTTAAATGAAATGTGAATTCATTTAATAAGTAAATCTCGGTTCAAATCTTTAACTTGTAAGCCAGGATTTAAAAATCTATAGGAGCCACATTCCCTCCCCTGCCATAGCTAAAGGTACAGTAGCTAATGTTGCAGCTAAAGTTATTTTGTTCAAAATCAAATGAGGTTCACATTAAGCCTACAAAAGGAAATCATGATTGATGATCTGCCCTACCCAGCTACAATGCTTTTAGTAACAAAAATATTTTGTAAGTTCATTTATTATTGAGATCAAGCAATGAGTTCGGAGCTACATAAAATGGTTCCAATTAGATTCAAGTAATTGCCATTTTGAGTGAACTTAAGCTTTTCTGGATTAAAAAAATAGGGCAATAAAAGCTGAAGTAAGCTCACATCTGAGATTCAAAGCCTTCAAAGCTTTTTTTTTGTCTTTTTTTCCTCCTCTTTTTTTTTTTTTTTTAGTGTGAGAGAGACACACATACACGAGGACAGGGGGAGGAGGAACAAGGATGTATGAAAAAAAGAGGAGTGATTTTCCCAAGCTGATTTCTCTTCCTAGGTGATCCCGTCTCCCTGGGAATGCTGCCCATGTGATCTGCACCAACTGGATCAGCAACAGCACGAGAACGAAGAGCTTCTGCAGCACCCTTAAAATAAGTGGCAAAGGGAGAAAAGCCAGCAAAGCACAAATTTCAGAATCTCGCTGAAGAGATCCTCAGGAAGAACAAGAGTGATCAAGGAGTTATTAGTGAGAGAAAGAAGACTGATTGCTTCTGATTTTAAGACATTAGTTTCTTCTTTTTATTGTCCAGATGTCATCATTATATATTTAATTTCCTGTGCTCACCCAAAGGTCTACAAAGGTTCTCTACTGCCTCTACAAAAGGTTTAATCTCTAGAGTGCATTTTGCTCATAATTACAATCAGATCATAAATACAGATTCACATCTTTTTGTAGCTTCTTTGGGTCTGAATATGTGCCAGTGTAACACAGGACACTTTTTGCTTTAGCTCAGCTTTGGTTTGCAACTTTTTAGTTGCAAACTGTTTGAAGTCTTGGAGAGGAATACCAAGTCTAAATCTAGTGAACTTGTAAAGCTCAGCTGAAACTGTCTGCTCCATGTAGCTTAAGACTAAGCCCTTCCTAAAACCAGTTGTTACAATATCTTGTTATTTCTGGGACTAGTCCCTGACTGAACATGACAAAACACCAAGTATCTTTTCCTTAAAGACACTCTCCCGTGATTCCCAGGTGGGCTCTAGCTTTAGATTTTCTTCTAACCCTGTAAATATTTTTCCTTAACAACGATTCAAGAACAAAAACTGTACCAGGCAGGAAATGTCAATATTTGGCAGGCAAGTGCAGCCACCCAAAGCACTGCTCTGGACACTTCCAACCACAGCTCCATCTTCCTCCAGCTGCTCCCCAAGGCTGTGGGAATGAACTTGGGAGTGGCATCACATGAGTGCCAGTCCTGTGCCAGAACACGGTGCTACACGTCGGTCTGGTCCATGGAGCCTTTGGGGAGCACACAGAGGAGTAGCTGCAAGGCCTGGGCCCTGATCAGATGATTCCTGGCCTGGCACTGGGAACCAAAAGCCAAGCTCACAGCTCCCCTTGTTTGATTTTCCCTCTGCCACAGGAGACCACGGCTCCATTTCCTCGCTGTTCCGCTCCTTGCAAACATGAGCTTCAGTTCCACAAGACCAGGGCTGCTGAAACCCCTCCAAATTAAAAATAACTGACTCCTTCCCACCCCTCAAGGACTGAGCTGGTGCCTTCCAGGCATTCCCTAGAATCCTAAGCCTACAGGCAGCGCCAAGGGGTCTGGTGTACGGGGCCACTCTCTAAACACCATCTTTCGCTACAGAAACTCATCCAGTGAATAGTTCCCCAAACTTAGGAATGACAAATTCACACTGCTCTGCAGTAAACTCTGGATTACCTACAATAAAATGCAGATTTCCTCTGACACAGGCTCATAGGACCAACCCACAGATTTCAAACATGTCTGATGACCTCTCTTCTTTTTTTGAGATTAAAAAACCAAAACAAAACCAAAACAAAAAAACCAAAGTAAAGGCAAACCAAACCACACTTTTTCTTCTCAAAAGAAGTCAGCACCCTAAACAGTGCATGGAGAATGGAAAACTCGCTGCCCTGGTTAGCGGGAATTGAGGCACAGGGAGGTTTAAGTCATGCTTTTCCATGGATCAATGTCCTTTGGTTGTCCCTCTTATCCAGGCGAAAAGGAAGCTCTAAATGCAGTTGGCTGGCTGCTCCACCAAAGTTAAAGCCAATTTACTGTGCTGGGGAGTCTCAAATGTTTTTTTTTCCTCATAAATTACCTTCATTAGCTATGTAAATAGAACCCTAATGAGATACTAATTGGCTGTGAAGATTTCGATCTCAAATAACAAAAACAGTTGTGCAGTAACACACGCATTTGTGTTTGCAGTGGGAGAGCACCACGGGCGTGGACCTGCAAACAACACCCCACTCCTGCCCTGGCTCCCGCTGTGCCCTGCACACACAGGCTTGGATACGTCCCGGAGGTGAGCAGGGTTCGATCGATACCTGCAGCCTTCTCCTCAAGGTCGTGTGGCTGCTCCTAAAGGATTTGTGAGGCTACACCCTCGGATGAGCTCATTTCCCCTGCCTCTCAGGCTTCAGGAAGCTTTCCTTGCAGTCAATTTTATTAGGAGAACTGAAGGAGAGCTAAGCACAGGGAGTTCATGCCTAAAGGAGGATTTCACAGAATCACAGAATAATTTGGGTTGGAAGGGACCCTTAAGGGCCATCTGGTACAATCCCCCCACAATGAGAAGGGACATTTTCAACTGGATCAGGTTGCTCAGAGCCCTGTCTAACATGATCCTGTATGTGTGCAGGGATGGGGCACCCACCACCTCTCTGGGTAACCTATGCCAATGTTTCACACCCCATAAAAAGAATTTCTTCCTTATTTCTAATCTAAATCTACCCTCTTTCAGTTTAAAACCGTTACCCCTTTCCTTATCATAATGGGCCCTGTTAAAAAGTCTGTCCCCATCTTTCTTTAAGTGTTGAAAGGCTGCAACAGGCTGAACAACCCCAACTCTCTCAGCCTGGAGAGAAGCCCCAAACCCTCTGATCACCTTTGTAGCCCTAAATTTTTCACTGGTACCAACACAAGCAGAATTAGCCCACGGATAGATGCCCAAGAGCAGCTGACATGGATGTCTATCTCACTAAAATGAAGTATCAATAACCCAGCTCACACTCGATGAAAGAGCCAGTCTGAATTATTTACTGTATGTCATACTTCAGGTTTTAATTTCAATATATGGTGAGATGTGCAATAAATTATTCAGAAGTGTGATAAATTAAAATGCAGTTTCAAGTCCCCCTGCATTTTCTCCTCTTAGGTGAGCAGCCCAGTTTGCAATGATGGTTTGCTAACCTATTTTCGTAAAGGGTTTTTCACCTAGAGAGGCACAGAGGCACACAAATTTTCCATTGCAGCAAATCTTATCCAGCTTGAATCATTTAACAGCCCATCCTCCTTGAGATGTACTAATGAAATACAGCTTGGGCAAGGGGGTCAAATGTACCTGCAGCAGGTTAGCTCGGGAGTCTGGGGTTTGTTTGCTCCAGCTTCTCCCAGGGGATTTGTAAGGGTAGGAGAGCTCTTGTCCTCTCACTTATACTATTGTTTTGTGTGTCAAACAGCTCCTCAGGAAGACATATTTTATTTTGCTTTCTAACTTTTTTTCCTCTCTTTATTCATGGTCAGGCTTTTTGCATTGGGATGTCAGGGAATAATGTTTCTTCTACTCTGAACAGTCATGGGTTCAATAAAGCGGTTGTTGTTTTGTCTCACAACTCATTTTTTGACCAGCCCTGCGAAGTTCTTCGTGCCCACTTGTCAAGATATTTTTCATCCTCTTTTTGGCAAACAGAGTAAGGAAATAGATGTCAATATTCCTCCTTGGGACCTCCTTGGAGACAGCTCTTTAGACACAAACTCAGGTGACAGTGATTCAAGTTTTGTTCCCGAATGGGTAACACCTCCTCAAAATTACAACCTTCTGAGCAACAAAACATGCAACATTCAGTCTTGCAAGAGTGATAAGTTTAAGATCCAATATTTCCTGACTCATCAGAGCTCACAATGGAAATCTTTGTACTGTCTGAGGGGAGACATTCCAAGTTTCTGTCCATGAAAGAGCCTAAGTTCTTTAAAAATCATGACATGTTTATGCAGAGTAGAACAATTTTAGGTCAATTTAGGACATTCCGTCCCTCTGAAATCTGCACTGCTGAACTTGTGTCCAGATGATAGGAAATCTATATGTTGTAACAAGAATGTTTTCCAAAACCCAACTACATTTAAAACAAAATCTTTGGAGCCTTTGACACACACCCAGTGCTTTGTACAATGGTCTGCAAACAAAACCTTGTTTGTGGTTTTGTTTATAACTCGTGGCTTGTCTGTTCCAAAATCCTGGGACTACCCCAGAGGTTTGGTGATGCAAACTGCTCCCTGTTGAAAGGCTCTCTGTGGAAACCAAGTTCCGTCAGACACAATGGGTCAAGGAACCTCAGCAAAGTTTAATCTGAAATATCCTGCATCTGATTCACTTTTGCCCCATCAAAGGCAAAGCAAGG
Organism: Pipra filicauda; assembly: GCF_003945595.2. Taxonomy (NCBI): domain Eukaryota; kingdom Metazoa; phylum Chordata; class Aves; order Passeriformes; family Pipridae; genus Pipra; species Pipra filicauda. The sequence goes on along the minus strand of NW_024104953.1, from coordinate 214,126 downwards.
ATTTGGAAAGAGCCCTGGCTGTGTTGCTGGAATACCTGGAAGCAGCAGATGATGTGTGTGACCCTGAAATGGGCACCCTCTGCCCTCTGCCCCAGCAGGGAAGCAGTGGAAGCTCCCTGTAGGTCCAAGGAACACTGGGATCAGCAGGGAGATCCCATCACCCAGCCCAGGGTGCAGCCACAAAAACACCAGTGGCAACACCAGTGAAAGGCTGTCCCACTGCTGTGCAGGGATGGAACCAGGAGCTAAAAGGGCAGTGGGGGGATCAGGAGTACAGGAACTTCTCCCTCAGAGGCAGAAAGGCTCCAAAGCCCAGCTCGGTGAAATTGCTGCAGAAGGCAAACTGAGCAGCTGCCACATCCAAGAGCTGCTGCTTTACCTGAAGTTAAAAAAAGGAAAGGAAAAATAGTTTCTTTAGATTTCTGGAGAATCAGAAACCCTGAATTTCTGCCAGCCTTAAGAGAACCCTCTACATAAACCTTTACATATAGATATGTGTCTGTATGGATGCCTTATCTGTGAGAACTCTCCAGCTGAAGAAGTTTGGCTGAAAGGTGCCCTATCCATTTTAACACTGGTCCCCCAGGTGAGATGACCAGAAATCAGTTTGTTTCTTCCTTAGCAACAGTAAGGCTGCAGCAAAGGGAATCCCGAGGTGGCTGGAATTCTATGTCAGGGAAACATCCCAGTTAGGTACTGAGCCTACTACAGGTTGCATTCAGAACCGTGGGCAAATAATTCCTTGCACTGTGCCTCAGTTTCTACTCCTGAAATACGAAGTTAAAGAGCTACCAGCCATTGCAGAACCCAATGTATATATCTGAGGATGTGCTGACGTGCCATATTGCCTGAGCACTTGGTCAGAAAAAGTAACACACATTATTGATATTACAATAATGCTCACGAATTACAGACAATCTGCAATTACACTAACTTAAAAACTGGTGTGGTTCACAACAGGAACTCTATTACAATCAGTTTCAGCTTAAATATTTGAGGTTTGGGGCATTTGGAATTAAAAATTAAAAGCTCAAACGTTACTTTTCACAAAAAAATAGTTGCAATGGCAGATTTTGCCAGAGTCAAGCCTGTGGTGCTGTGACATGGTTCGTCAGGCTTATCCCCCTGCTGCTGCTGGTGTTGCTTTGGAGCACAGTTCAGAACTGGAATCTGGTTCCTTGCTGTCCAGCAGTCATTCATTAGGGTACATACCTTTTTTTCCAGCCAAAGCTGGGATTGCAGCATGAACCAGTTGTGTTGGCTGTTATGTGCAAGAAACAGAGAAGCAGCATCAGCCTGAAGTTACTGCTCGGAGCTTAATTAATACCAGGGTTTTTCACCCTCGTATTAATACTTTCCTCTTGAATTGAATGGGACTTGACCTTGTCACAACAAGATCAGGGCAAGTCTGGGAAAACAATGTTATGACATCAAAGCCAAAACAAAGGAATGTCATCGCGTGTGTCAGAGGGGGATGTGATGGGCTCCTCTTACAGTGGCAAAATAATGTCACTGTGAATCCCAAACACCTTCTCAGCTACTAAGTCTCTCCATGAAAAGGAAGAGCAATGGGAGAACCTGGCAGGTGGCAATTTCTTTAAATACCAGGAGATGTGGGTGCTGGAATAACGAGGCTCTACTGACTTTAATGGGGCTGGAGAGATTCACATCTGTAGGAGATCTGGTCCGCTGCAGCCAAACTGTGGAAAGGATGTATAAATTAACAAACCTCCTCACGGAAGGGCAAATAAATTCATCGCCAGCGTGCTCGGGCACTGCTCCCCGGCCCTCAGCGTGGAAATAAGGCCACATCACTTTCATTTGTGGGTAGGAGCTCTCAGTGCCTCGTGCCCCTCTGCAGCGTGAAAACCCCCACTTAGGGCTGGTTACTTTTCCGCCTGATGCTCGGCTGGAAGAGCCACACTGTGAAATCCCTGTTCCCGGCAGCTCCCGCCTCGCAGGGGGGGAGTTCCCCTGTGCCCCCTCCCCTCCAAGACTCAACAGTGCAGCCTTAGAGAGGGGATTTTCCAGCACAAACAGAGCGAAGCCAAACTCTTCTCCTGGCCTCTCCGTGCCCCAGCCCATATTTGCCCCACATATAATTACCTGTGGATTTCACCCAGAAGACAGAGGATTTCACTCATAGCCCCAAATAGGCAGCTCTGACGTAATGGCAGCCTGAGGAATATAGGTCAGGGAGGTGGCCTGGCCACTGGAAATGAAGCTCTGAAGCAGAATGAGCAACCTTGTTAGAGGGGAAGATAGTAATCAGCAGTGGTCCTTGGATCTAAACATTTCACCTCCAGCACTCTTGGAGCTACAGCCCTCATCTGTTTCACTTTCCTATTTTAAGTTCCTGACTCACATCCTAAATATTGACTTCTATTTTTCTATTAGCACTGGATTTTCAGCCTCCATATTGACTTTGACTGTACCTATGGTTGATACTAAGCCTCTCAGGTCAACAAACTTTTATAGCTGTTAGCTGCTCAAACCACATTGGGCAGGAACTGGCACTATAGAGCAGTAGCTAGAAGCAATATTATTGGGAATTATAAATTATTCCTCTGCCTGAACTTTTCCTCTTATTCACATAGCTACATTCATTTTTAAACATGTGGCAAATGAATCGCACAGCCAGGACAATTGGCACTCTGTGATTTTGGGAGCACCCGCCGCCACTGGCAGGGATGGATTCTCCCCTGGGAACAGTGGAGTAATGCCGAAGTCGTGGCAGGGGTACAGCAGCAGAGTCTGGGCCAGTAATACCTCTGAGGGATACCAGAGGATCAGAAGCCCCAAATCCATCTTAGCTGCACACACAGACTCCTGATCACCTCCTCTGGCCAGCGTTTTAGCACCATATGTAACTGAGCTGTTGCAACCAAACATCAGAGGGACTCGGCCATCCATCATTTGCAAAACACTCAATGTATGTAAGAAACAATAACAACATTAAAAGAACATTATGGCAGCGACAAAGCCAAACCTAAAAAGTGAGGAAACGCAGCAATTAAGACTAACTTGTGCCTCATAGTATAATATTTTTCTGCAGACCACATACTATTTTTTGGAATTGGACCCATGGAATAGAAGCAGGGACAGGGAAGGTCCAGCCAGCACGAGCTATGTCAAGTATTTTGCTGACACAGGACGAGTGCAGCATTTAGGTGTGAGAGGAACTGTACAAAGCTGCATCCCTTAAGAGATGCCCCTTTGGGCCCTGCTGCTCCCGGGGACTTGCCCAGCACGTGTCCCTGCACAAAGAGCCCACAGAAAAGGCTGGTTTCCTGCCATCCCCCCTCTGCCACTCAACCTCACACGCAGCCAAAATGTCACCCGGATTTATCAGAAATTCTAAGTCCGTGCCATGTTCAGTTTAATGCTTTCTAAAAAGTTGTTATCACTGAGGAAATGATTCCTGGGATGATAAGCTATGAATGACTTATTCATGCAGTATTTTCAGTCCTTCATCAGTCTACTAGATCTTGTGCTTATGTTCCAGTCCTTCACATACTGATTAATTTTTCATGTGCTACCAGGCCTTTTTTGAGAAAAGACTGCCAAACTAATGCAATCTGGCCATTTAGTAAGCTGTTCCTTTCCTTTTTTTGTTTTTCTTACCCCATGCCTGGAGTACAAGCCTGTGGAAGGAAGGAAGGGTCTGTCAGAGAACTTGTATGATATTTGTGATTTATTATTAATTGCTGGCACAGCAGTCCCTGCAGGTCACAGGCCCCTGTGCCTGTGCTAGGCAACGCCTGGATGCTGTGCTGGGCAATGTATTGACTAGGAAGAGGGCTTTTCCCAGCCCTTTTAAGTAGGCAGAGGTAGTTTTCCCCTCCTATGTAATGGGAAGGGCAATAAAATGCTGGCTGATCAAGTGCAAGGGGGGAGCCAGGCTGCAACAGAAACTGGGCAAGTGTCTGGAGCTGATCCCTCCACAGCAAACCCAGGGAACATGCTTTTCCCTCGCCTAAAGTCTGCAGAACTGCAGTTTGCAAGGATTTACCACTTAATGGCAAAATTCTGGCCCACAATTACCCTGTGTCTCTCTGCCAAAGCACATAGATGAGTTGTAATCAGAGAGCAGTTTTTTTCCCATCCTCCCTCCAACTTTGCCATGAGGTGGAAGAAGCTGTGATGGGTTGCTGTGCCAGGAATGACACGTGCCTCATCCCAAAAAGCTGCAGCTCAAATCCTGTTGCAGAGAAAGCACCAGCCTTGCAGCACGCAGCCCGTGGCCCCGTCAAAATCCTCGGGCATTTTCCACCCCCACCCTATGGCAGGATCCAGGACAAGAAGTAGAGGCCCTGGAAAGCCAGCAGAACATTAAATAAGTTGGTGTTTTTCAGAGAAAGGCTTTTCCTCACCATCTCCTTGATACCCAGGTGCTTTGAGGTTCTTAGACTGACGTCAACTAGATGTAATGAGAAAGTAATATTTACTCTCTTCTCAATAATTCAGTTTAGTTTGCAATCCAAAAAATGGTGTCTTGAGTGGGATCATCGCTTATTTTACCTCTTGTGGAAGGTCCAAACTCTTCTCCCAGTGTTGCTGTGAGAATATGCCGGAGTCAGAGGCAACACAGACCCTGTGAGCACAAATGCCCCCAAGGGAAGGGTCCAGCACCAGTGCTCAGAGTGAGAACCTGACTCTGACTCCCTGTACAACTGCAGCCAAGGCTCTGGGTATTTGATACTTTGATTTCTCATCTGTACAACAAGGAAAAGATAACCCTGCCTTCAGCAGAGCACTCTGGCTGCACTGGGTTTTGGAAGGGACTCTGATGCTCAACATGCAGAATGACCCTCAGACACCTAAACCCGATCCTTCTGATGGAAACATTTATAGCCCTGTGGTTCCTAATTCCAGCTATATGTTACCACATCAGCAAGATGGAGCAAGGTAAGCCTGTTGTCTCCCCCAGCTCTCCCCCAGCTGATCAGCTGGCATTTTGGCTGTGCTCACCAGCACACCTGCTGTCCTGCTGCCCCCCTGTCCTGCAAGCAATGCAATTATCAGGCATTTGCAAAAAAAGACACACACATACACACAAAAAACAGTACTTGGTGAACTACCTGCTGCCATCAGGGCCCCAAGGGACCCAGCCCAGCTCTGCTGTGTGCTCTGAACAGCTTGTCCTTACCCCATCACTCCACACATGGGACACTATCCCCTCATTGCCCTCACCCAGGGCCTGACCTCAATTATTAACTGCGTTTAGCAAGGACATTATTAAACCTGACTCTCTGCTCCCAGATGAGCTATCAAGTGTCTCTCTTTAACCCAGCAGGAACCTTTTTCTCACCCCATGCCCTTCTTATTACCCTTTAATGTGCCCTGAAGCCTCTGGAGCAACACCATCCATCCCAGATAATATCATTTCTAGAAGGAGAGGGGGGAAAAAAGAAAAAAAAAGGAAAAGTCCATTCCTGAAGATTTTTTCCTAACTGGCTCCAAAACATCTTTCCATTTCCTTTCTATTTTAATCATCCATCTCTAATAACAAATTCTAAAAACCAACAGGTCTATCCAGTCACAGAAAACTGCTCAGCTGTGGATTAAAGCACGTTACAGTTTTTAGCAGGACACTGGTTCTTTATACCTGTGAAAACTGATCGCAGCTGTCTATTATGATTAAAAAGCAAGAAGATATTAATAACTAACTACTAATTAGCTCGCATTTTAGTCACGGCTTTCATGCCAAACAAAACCAGGAGTGCCACTGAAACATAATATAAAATGTCAGCAAATGTCTCCACTTTTGTGCTTGGCAAATGCAATGTGCTGATGACACCAGGGCACGGAAGGGCATTGGGCAACACTCCATGCTCCTCTTGGGCTCTGGCACAGGAATGCTCCAGGCTGTGGCTGGGGCATAACCCTGGTGTAAGGCAGAGCAGTCCTAAGGCAGCTTTGCTTCTGGAGCCCAGAGGAGGCTGTTCCTGCAGCTGAACCGAGACCTCAGCAGCCTCCAACCCGGTTTCCTACTGCCTTGCTCCTCTGGTAGACAGTGGGATGTGTCAGGGTTCATCTCACCTCTGTGCCACCCTCAAAGCCCACGGGCGTGTGGTTAACTGGGCTAACTGGGAACCTCAGCTGGTCACAGCTATCAGCAGATCCCAGCATCTCCCAGATGCTGCAGCCTTTGTACAACATCTCCAGCAGAGCCTGCCAGGCAGCAGTGCAGCTCTCCCACCTCCCCAGTTCCCAGTGCCACACAGCACACACTGTGCCAGCAGCTGCAGTGCCCCATGGCCTCACCTGACACACCTCATGCCAGTGCTGCCTGCCTTGCTCCATCCACCCAGCCAGGCAGCCTCACACCACCTCGTGCGAGAAAACCCCTCTGGGGCTGCACTTCTGAGCACAACCACCCCACTTTTCATCTCCAGTGCTGTCCTCTGCTCCACGTCCATACGGTGCCCGGCATCCTGAGGCCCTCATCTCCTCCAGAGCCCCTAGGGGCTGCTAGATTGCAAAAAATACACACCAAAGAACAGCTGGAGAGCACGCAAGCATTCCTCAAACCTATCCTTTGGCTTATGGCAAGCAGCTGAAAAATGCAGCAGCCTTCAAATAAAACTCTATGACTGAATATTGCAAGCACCACGAAGGTTTTATGGATGAGAATGGTCCCTCCCCTCAAAATATTTGTTTTCAATACCCACAAAGTAGTATAATGTCATTTAGCGAGGAAAATTCTGGCAGTGGATGCACAGCCTGGCAGAGCTACAAGTCCTGTAGGTGTTATGATACACACACAACATGTTTTACAAATAGAAAGTGGTTTCCAGAGTTCTTTAATATATTCTAATTTCTCCCACCTCTGCCCAAAAAAGCTGCAGTTATGAAAATACTGTTGCATACTGAAATATTGAAGTCAAAATCTGAAGAGAGTTGTTTTTTTTAAAAAAAGCTCTCTTCAGCTATTCCTTCTTCTCTCTTCTTTTTTTTTTTTTTAAAGTCAGGTATGTTTTTAGCAACTTAAACAGGTTGGGTTACCCACAAGAAGTAGTAATTTTTCCACCTAGCAGATTGAGGTATTCATACTCTCTTCAAACATTTCTAAATTTATTCTCCAGTATTATTCAAATAGAAATATTTGCATGTACACCCTGAATCGGATAAAACCCTTTTAGTACCAACCCGTGGGTAGAAACCACACAAATGAAGAAGATTAACAAAATGTACCTTCTTTGAATCCAAAGAGCCTTTGGAAGAAACCCTTCAAAAAATCCATCTTGTCTCAATTGGTTATTAATGTTATTTCTACATTTTGCAGGTTTGCTCCAGAGCAAACCCAGTACCTGTACAACATGCAGTGAGATAAACCCCTCACCTGAAGGACTTGCTGGCCAGCAGCCACATGGGTGAGCAGTTATTAGCCTAATTTACAGGTGGGACACCAAAGGAAGGAGAGAGCAAGGGAACTTCTCAAGGCCACCCGAGACACCTGGGGCAGTTTTCTTGCACACAGGTCAGCACAGCTCTGGGTTAGTGCTTCAGTCAGCACTCACTGCACAGGGCACGTCCACGTGGGAGATACGTCAGGAATATGGTCTGGGAACATGGATGAATGGGCAGATGTCTAGTGGTGACAAAAAAGTGTCCTCGTGGTTTCACTGGTATTTTCTTAATCCCAGTGAAGATGTTTCTAGTTTGTCTCGGATGATAACCTCTGGGAAATGCACTGCTCTCAATTCACTCACTTGGGATGGGGGATTAGCAACCAGGCAGTGAGTTCCCCTATAGGGAGAAGAGCGAGGTGGAGGAAAGCTGCAGCCTGCAATGGGGTTTGGCAGGCTCTGCTACCCGAGGAACGGGAGAACTTCAGGGAGCAGGACCTGGAAACTACTGGGGTTTCTCAGGTTTCGTGACCTGTTCCCACACCCTGCTGTGTTCAGTCCACTACATCTGTTCTACAAAGAAGAGGAGGCTTTCCAATTGCAAGCATGGAACATCTCCCAGACATCTTTTAACTGCTATACATGAGGCTACCATGAGGCTCTGTGTAGGTTGTGTTGAGGGAGCAGCTCTTACGCTGCTGAAGAGGGGATGAGATGATGCTGAAAACAGGGCTAGAGCAGTGTGGTACCTGTGCATCAGCTGCAGATCACGACCACAAGGTCTCTCTGTAGCCTGAGGGCAAACACAGAGAATAAGTTGGTGCAAATTGCATGAATTACCTAAATAATGCTTGTCAGAAAATTACATCCCCGCTGTGCCACCCGTTAGTCTGCAAGTAGCTCCCGAGACAGCAGAGGAACTAACACTGAAGGAAAACATTACTCAGCAAAAGGTGGGGCTGAATGATTGTGCCTGTAGCATTTCTCACTTGTTTGCAAATAGACTCCCACCTTTACAACTCTATTTGTTGGGCCAGATCCTCTGAGGTGAACTCAACAGTGCTGATTTAGGCTGGCTCTGAATCCCTGATTTACAAGCACAGGTACTGTGGCCTGTAGTCCATCTCCAGTTGTTTGCTAAATTCCATAGCATGGCCTGCGGAATTTCCACCTCCTGCTGCTGCACAGGCGCCCCAAGGTCATGAATGATGAGCCCAGCTTTGCAGAACCCATCAAGCCATTTGTGAAAGGCTTTTTAACCTGGCTCTTCCCCTTCAAAATCCGACCTGGGAGACACAACCCTGTCCATCAGTCCAGTCTCCAGTGGAGGTGAGTCCCAACCCAGCAGACCATGTGGTTGAGTCCTGAGGGACTTAAGCATGTGCTTAAGTTCTCTGCTGGATCAGTGCCTTTGCAACCAGTCCGACTGCTTTGTTAGCAGTGCTGAGCACCAGGGCTGAGCTCCAACAGGAAATAGCAGCTTCCCTTTGAAGTCCTGCCACTGATGTTCACGTAGGTGGGACTTCAAAGAAGAGCCACCGCTTCCCCTCCCAGTATTGGAGGCCCCAGTGTTGGAGAAGCAGTACTGCTGGTTTTAATTGCATTAAGGGATGCTTTAGGGCGGACGATTCAGCCCTTCTCAGAAAAAGGACAACTTGAAAAGGTTCCCACCTGCTGGTAAGAGACCCAAGGAAAAGTGAACTGACACCCCAAAATACCCTTTGAAACAAAGGTCTGTGGAAAGAAATCTCATTCCCTTCTGTTTTCCATAGTGCCACTGGAAACTACCTTGTGTACCTTGTGAGCATCTGGTTTACTCTGGAGCTGTACTCCTGGCCATCGTAAGGGCCCCTCGCCAACTGGGATGTGGATGAGGAATGGCCAACCTCAGCTCCCATTACAGAGATCACTGGAAAAACTGACTTCAACAACAGCCACACTGAGCCAACATGAAGAAACACCCCCACAGGCAACCTACATGGCTGATTCTGCTGCTGACTGACAGTGCAATCACACACAGGAGTCCTGTAATTTCTCTGTATCTCTTTTCCTTCAGGGAAAACAAACCAGAGAAGTCCACATCCTAAACAGTGTCAATAATCTCAACTGATATCAAAACATGGCTCCGCCTTTTCTCTTCCTAGTCTTGCAGATTGCCAGGATCCATCTCTTCTCAGTCACCCAGAAGCAAGACCCAGTCAGATGGGAGAGAAGACCCCAAGGACCCCTGAATGCACTAGAGGAGCAGCCAGCCTGCTCAGGGAACGACAGAAACACTGCAGGGTTTACAGGGATTTGTGAAGCTCTTCCATGTTCATATTGCTTGTTTTCCTCTTCCCTGAATTCCCTTCATGTACCCAGATTCCACACATTTCTACATTCAAAAGCCAGCTGCCCAAGCAGGCATGGATTTTGAAGGAAGGTGAGCAGTTCTGTAATTATTCCAGGACTGAGTCCTTTGTGACCTCACTACACAGAGTTCAGCTGAGCTCTGCTGTTCTTGTCACTGACTTCCCATAAGCTGGCCTGGCCATCCCAGCTGGCCACTCCATGGTTTGTACCTCCACACACAACACTGGCACACTGCCTGCAGAACAAACCCGAGTCAGCAGGAAAGCAGAGTGTGCCAGTGGGGATTAATAAGAGCAGGAATTCTAACCCCAGTAAAACCAGCTAAGCAAAGATGTGCCCCAAAAATGCAGAGAGCTCTTGCTGCCAGACCCTGAGGGGTTGAGAGCAGCAGCAGTGCAGTGTGACAAGACCGGACTTGACCACTCACATGATCCCAGCCCAAACCCTGATGCCTGATCTGGTGTGGAGAATGACCAAAAAGCTGAACTGAAACAATTTCTAGCTCAGGAATTAAAAATGAGTATGGAAAGTCCTTCATGTGTCTCTCAGTGGCCATGGCTTTGCTCAACCAGCACAACAGCAGAACAACTTGCACAGAAATGCTGGAAAAAAGTTCTCTTTTTATCAACAGAAAAGTGATTTTTTCCAAGACATTTCTCTTAGAGTTCTGAGCTTCTACCAAAAAAAGTGACAATGTGCATTCTCAGGTAAAATTATGCAACTATTCCATATTCAGCAGTTTTCCATTAAAGATTCTTGGGATTTATGAGGCTGGGGGTTTTAATTGCTATTTTTTTCTGAATATTTAATCAACATTTTCCACCGAAGGAGAAAAAATATTCTGGTCAAGTGTTGGTTTCTTTGCAAGGTTGAGAAGGGCAAGGGGGAGGAGGGGTCACTGTATTTTTCCTTAAAGACACAAACATTCTCTTATAACTGAAGCCACCACTGCACTTGTGAGCCCGACAAATTTAGAGGACTCAAAATCAATCAATAAAAAAAGAGCTTGACCACAAAGGAAGTTCTGGTCAACCCTTCAGCTTTACATCACAGGCAACATTAATTTTATCACAGCCTTAAAAAATTAAAATAGAAAAATGCATCTTCTTGGAAAACAGCAGTTATTTTCTTCCCTTGCTCAGATATTTTTATAAGCCTGGTTCCACCAGCCTCACTCCTGTTGAGAATCATCTTACCCTGCAGGGCAGACCAGAGGTGAGATATTATGTCCCAAGCAGGACACTAAGATGCCTCCTCCCAACAAAAACTCCACTGTGCAGCTGAGCTGGACCAGCCTAAATCCCGGGCCCAAGTCTGGTTTGAAGCATTACCCATCCTGTCTGGATACTGGCCTCTATAAACAAACAGGCCAGAAGGTTTGGAGAAGAGGTGAAGCCTTTCTCATTAGCTGTGAGCAAGGAAGGAAGTTGTAGCTTACCAAAGACTGCGGGAATTCTCAAGTCCCTCCTTCCCTTAATAGCAGTGCTGGAGGCGGAGAGGAGCCGGGCAGAGCCTCGCAGGGACGGTCCAGCAAAATGGTGAGACAACCTGGGAAATGAAACACTGCACATGAGTAAGGGTGGCAGAACTCGCCTGACAGATACCTTTCTCGCTGGCTAATCAGAACCACAGTTTATAGCTCTTTCCATTAAATCTTAGCTAAAGGACACAGCGGCACAGAGATCACCCCAAGTCGCTGGCAAACATATGTCTGAACCCTTATTTGCTCAGAGAATTGGTTCTGATAGGTCGTTGTCACCCCTCAACGTGTTTTTTTCTGCTTTTTCAACATCAGCTTCAGCAAAACTTTCACTGGGAAAAGGTTTCTCTGGTCCAGGAGGAATCTTCTGGTCAAAACACACATAATCAAACCTGGCCAGAGCAGCCAACAGTTTCAGCAGTCAGAAGATGCACTTCTGAAGGCCTGATATGGATCAGGGGGTTAAACTTGGACCTTCTAAATCCAAGAGGGACATCTTAACCCCCAGGCAAGAGGCCATTCTTGGATGTTGCTCTCCTGTGGGAGTCACTTCATACTGGCTGTAAGTCATAAAGTATTTGCTGGTAACAGCGAGCCCAGTGCTGCAGAACAGAGAACCAGAAGGAGCAGGAACGTGACGCTGGATCTCCCGAGCGCCAAGAGAGTGACTTGGCTGTCCAGTGGTTTATTGCAGTGACCAGGAAAAACAAACCCTTCACAGATCCCGTGCCTGGATGGAAATGGAATGGAAAAAACTTGCAATCTCCCAACATTTTGTGCAACAGGAGAACCATTTCCTACCCGCTGTTACAGGGGGCAGATCTGCAGAGTTTATCACCTCTTGTCGCCAGAGTCAGGATCTGGCCTGCTGCCTTCCCCCTCATTCAGAATGCACTTTCATCTCTAGTATAAACACCCAGAAATATCAAAAGCCCTGTTGACAGTGCTGCTCTCATTTTCTGCTTTAAGAAGTTGCCAAAATGTACAAAATCAAGCTCCCCAAGTCACAGTGGGCTGTTTTGTCAGTTTATCCAATCGGTAACGTAATACTATCACAACCTCTATCATTCTCGCTCTTTTCTTTTTTTCTTCCCCCACCCCCCTCCTTTCCTTCTTACACAAGAATTTCCCCTGGAAGGGAACACAGTTCCACCAAAAATCAAATCACAGCATCAAATTTCAAACCTGCAAATATCAATCAAATATGGTCCTGATGGAATATCACCGTCCACGTGCTGCACAAGCATTGTCTGGGCCATGCGAGGTAGACTATGGATATTGTTGTACTAAAGGAGCTTCTCTGGGAATTTTCTCTGAGACTGCAGGAGTCAGAAAGAGGAATGCTTTGCTGTCCCTTCCCTACTACCTCAAAGAGCACATTTGAGGACTGGCCCTGTATTTTTTCTTGTCTTCCTAGTTCCCTTCAAAACCAGTGGGAAAATCTGGGCCTCACAAAATATAGAATCAGGTTCTTTCTTATTTCATTAAGGAAAACAAGAGCAAAATGAGCAGCACCATTTAGCAAACAGCAACTCCGTGGAAAACTTCTAGGAAAACAGGAGCAATGCCAAAAGTTTCTGTAGCTCCGGAGTTCCTAAGCAGGGAAACACATCCCCACAGCAAGGCATGCGTGACATTTGCAAATGGCTTTCACTTGAAATCAAGGTGCAACACACACACATTACCTCGGCACATCATTCACTCTTAATCTATTAACGATATGACTCATTAACATATTAGTAGCAGTCGTGGTGTTAATAGGAGTAATACTAACACTACTGTCATCGTAGAGCTCGCAGGTTCCAACATGCCAGTTTTACAGGCATCCAACAGAAGGATTTGTGACCCAGCATCAGGAAGGTGGTGAGACAAGGTTTGATAACGCTACCGCAGTTACTTCATGGGATGTGTGCTATTATCTCTTGTTATCTCGCCGAGGAATCACGGAGATCTAACTGTGCAATCATAAGGATTGTTCAGCGGTAAGATCCCTGATGGTATCTTTGCTGGACATGGGATGAAACCCTAAAGATTGGTGGGTTTTTCATATTGTTTAAATGTTTCTGTAAGTACTCAATCAGGTGTGAAATGCCTGCTGAGCTCTTGCAGAGATTTCTGCTTCTGCAGGGTGCAAGAACACTCTCACCTCAGGGAAAGGTTTTATGAAGTAATTTTGCAGAACTTGTCAAGAACTGCTGGGGAGGAAAAACACACAGCCTAAGAAATGCTGTTGCACACTCCTTTTTCTGCCCTTGATTTCCCTGCTTGGCAATCTCATCTGAAAGGACTTGAGGAATGACCCTGCAAGTTTGGGATTTCCAGAAGCACAGTTCCCCTGGCATTGAGGGAAGGTCCCCACATGTCTGAGCCCACCCACGAGGCTCAGCCAGCACTGCCACACAGCCAGAAACCCCCAGAGCCCAACAAAAGTGCTCTGACCCACAGCCCTGCTCTTCCAGAGGAGTGGCAGACTCAGGATGGTTGTGTTCTGCAAAGGGAAGGTGTTTGCACAGGATAATTAACATTATTGAATGATTCCTGATGGTATAACATAGATCTGATTTACCAGAAGTGCAAACGCTGCTCACAAGATTTAGGGTGAAACTGAGTTCAGGTTTCAAGTATCCTTAAAAATCTGACAGTCTAAGAATCTAGCTTTGGGGACTTGGCTCTAGAAAATTGATTATGAAGACTGGAGAATACCCCTGGCTTCACACACAGACCAAATCTGCAGACACAGGTCTGCCTCTGAGGCCATGGCACAGGGGAAAGGAGCCATTCTGTGATACCCTGCCACGTAACCCCGAGTCTGTGGATCTAAAATCCACACTAGAATGGAAGGTAAGACTAGGCAGGCTGGGACCCACAGCTGGGGTGGGAAATATCCACAGTAGCTTTATATAAGAACAATAAAAAGCAAGCCTATAATTACCTTCACCATGCTGCGATGAAGTCTCTGCCATTAACATCTCATCTATATACAAAGGTAGAGCATCTTCGAGTGTATTAGAACAGGGAAAGCACTGCAGCTCTCTTTTGGGAAAGAAAAGTTCTATGGTACAAGTCACTTTGACCCCAAAATCACTGCATTCACATGAGGCCTTGTCCCATTATAACCAGTGGTAAAAAAAAAAGACACCTGTTGAGGTTTGTCTGATGACAATGTTGTTCTCTCTTAACTCAAGGGAGCTCTCTGGCCGCAAGAGCAGACTGAGGTGGGACTCCAACCCCACAGCTAAGGCTGCCACAGCCCTGCCAAAGATGGCTGGGGCCATCTGAGGAGTTGTCCATGTTTACCTTCCCAACTGGTTTATCTGGCTCCCACCTGCTGGCTTTTCAGAGCCCCCAAACTATTATTATCAAGAAAATTGTATTAACTACTACATGCCCGAGTGAGTGAGTAGACAGGCTCAGCCACTGGGAATGGGAAAACAAATTCTCAAAGGCAGCTCTCTCCTCCTCCCTTTCCTCAGGCTTCCTTTTATTTTTAAAGACAGAATCAAAATCAGCCCAGATCACCCCACTCCAGGCAGGAGGGACAAGGCACCAGGATCCTCCTTGTCTGTTTTTAGCCTTTTTCAGGGTTCCAGCCAGGTGTCCCAGCTAACGGGGAGAATCCTGCTAATTGTGCACTTGCTGGAACAGCCACAGCTCTCTGCCTTTCTGCTCCAAGCTAAACACCCCCCTGCAATCTCTGCTGGGGTGAAGTACAGCAAGTGACATCCCCTTCCTCAACATCCTGAAAAGAGGAAAAGCTCCCTGATGCCTCTCTCCCACTGTACTGCTGACTCTTGATAATCTGTCCTGTGCAGAGAATATATGAACAGCCCGTGTCTCAGCAGGGGAAATACACAACCAGAATCAGTGATCCAACAACTTCTCTGTGAGATCTGCAGAGGTGTGAACTTCACCTTTGCAGCACTTTTGTGAAGCCTCCACTGCTGAGCCGTACTCCCCTTTAGAGGTGGGGACAGCCTTCCCAGCACTTCTGCTCTGTAAGAACATGGACTTTCTATCCAGACTGCCTTTATGGAGGCTTTGAGAGGAGAGCTCCTAAATTGAAACCACATTGCCCAGCCTGAGCCAGAGCCTGCTGCATGAGCCCTGTCTACTCCCCGAGTGTTTCCAGTGCTGATCGCTTCCCAGCGAGAGCACAGAACAGTAGGGCTTACAGCTCCCGGGAATCTGCCAGCATGGAAACTGTGCTGGACTAACAGCTCACAAACCTCCACCAGAGCTCTGGGACTGTCTTTCGTCTTTCCAGGGTCTTGGTGGGCTCAGAGTGGTCTGAACAGCTCTTTGTGCCTGGAGCTGCTACAAGAGAAACACCTTTCCTCTTTTTTTTTTCCAGAAGAGAAGCTGTTGGGACGTGCTCAGCATCTCGCTCTGTTCCGATAACCCTTTCGGCATCCCTCCACTTTCTGGTTATTCATTTGTTACCCCTGAAATCTGATTCCTGATCTCAGCCCTCTCTTATCAGCCCCCTTCGCTGAGGAGTTCCAAAGTTAGTTTTAATCTCTGCGCTCTTTCTCTGTCCCCGAGGCCTTGTTTGCTGGGGGAGGAGGTGAGTGACAGGACTGACATTCTGGGGGGAAGGGGCTGCCCTCCATTAACTCGCTGTTATCTGTCTATTCATCTGCCCACAAAACAAAGGTGTGATTGTTGCTCCAGCTCACAGACCTGCACTGGCTTCACTCCAGCTCCCGTGGGTCAGAGGAGCAGAGGGGACATGGAGGCATGGCCTGAGCAAGCCCAGTAACCAGAGGGTAGCTGTGCTGAGGTCCATACAGCCACAGCCTGCCCGGCACCTCTGAGTGGGAATGATCCCATCCTAGCCACAGCCTGCCTCCCTTTGGATGTACAAACCTGCCCATGAAACACAGGTTGGATTCTGCACCACCCCAGCATCTGGCAAACCCGTTCTGGGCTGTGCTCTTATAGCAATTATATAGGATATAGGGTGCTAGAACATGAGTTCCTTTATCTCTGTTTCCCACATTACACCCTCTCCTAAGGCAAATTGATGCAGCCCCATTGAAGCCGAGGCACTGATTGACACCAGCGGAAGATCTGGCCCCGATTCTGCCGTGCTTTGCCTCTGGGTAGTCATTTACACCTGTTCAGAGTGCAAAAGGCAACAGCAGCAACCGCTGGAGCTGCAAAGCACTGAGGTCCCATCCCAGCCCTTCAGAGCCCGACATGCCATGCACGGATCAGTGGCACAGGGCCCAGTTCCCTTTGCATCTAAGTTGGTTTTGGCGTTGCACATAGGCATCCTCTCTTCAGCTTCTAGTAAACCTTGAGCTCCCTGCCAAGATTCATGAAAGAAAAAGTTGTGACCCAGTTCCTGGAGGGTGACTTAGTGTAAATAACTCTCAGTGGCGTGATGACACCCTCATGAAATCCAGCAGCGCACTGGTCGGTCCATGAAATACAGAGCTAAGAACCAGTCCTAATCCAACCTTACATGTGAATAGCTTTTCCTTTCCTTGCACATACAAAATCCCTGGCAACTTCCGGAAGAACTGCAGTTGTGCAAGCCAAACAGGGCTTGGCTTACTTTCTGAATCATCAAAATAATGCCAGTTTGCACGGACAACATCAGCTTTTGAGCAAAGCTTGCCAACACTGAAAAAACCTTGATGTCTCAATTAGACCCCAGCCGAGTGCAGCTATGGGCTTGCCTGGGCTGTCCCTTCAGCCAGCTTTAACCGTGTGGCCAAAGAGTCTTCCAAGGACTGGGCAGACCAGTCTCCACTCGTTGCTTGCCATACACCTGCAGGAACTGAGCCTGAACTTTTCTTTGTCATTTTACTGCTCTCAGTGACATCCTGTTACTGTTTGGTGGCCTGTACAAACAATGGTAAAGCTGGACAGCCACCAACACACATCTTCAGAAGCTCGGTTTTTCTTGGAGAATTCCAGCTTCTTCTGGTTTTTGACATTGCCACCCACAACCCACTGAGATTACTGCAAGGCCTCCAGAACCAATTTCAAACAAAATGGACCCAGCATTTAAACTAAGGCACCATGTTTATATCTCTGGGTTGCTTTGGGCTTCTAATTTCCATGGGGATTTGCATAATAAAATACAATAATAGGCTGGGTGAGTACATTGAGCAGTGGCTGTCAGCCAGGAGCTAATGAGCTCCATTGCAGACTGTTTAGCCCTGGACAAGTCACTTGACCTTCCAAAGTCACATCATCCCCACCTGTGAAATGGGGATGGCAATACTTGCCTCACAGGGGTGTTGTGAGGATTAATTAGTTGCTGCTTGTACATCACTTTGATGATGTTAAAAACTACATGCCTGCTAAGTATTGTTATTGTATCATGGCTGAGAAGATATTGCATTTAGGGCTAAATCCTGCCCTTGGAAAAGGATGTGTCTTTCCCCACATCTTGTGCAAGCAGCATTTATATAACATTGGTACCAAACATCAACATGCACCTTGTACCTCCGAGGTTGCCAAATCCCTGGAACAACAGCCTGCTGGGAGTCATGTGATGCCCCATCCCACCACGAACAGCTTTGGGCAGAAGCCCAACTGCAAACTCTTTCTCTCTCTTCCCCCATGAATTGAGATTAGTAAATGTTTCCATCAGGGATTTCAGCAGTGACCTCAGGTCTGGGGCTCCGTGCGCCACGCAAAGCCCAGGCAGCACACGCTGCCGAGGAAATCCTGCCTGGCACAGGGTGCCAGGGACAGCCAAGCACATTCCCGCACACAGGAAAGCCATGATGGCTGCAGTGAGCTTGGATGGCAGCAGTAAGATGTGGATACATGCAGAGCACAGACAGATAAAGGTAGGCTGGGATGGCAGCAGGAAGACGTGGATACATGCAGGGCACAGACAGATAAAGGTAAGCTCCCCTTGTCTAAACTCTAAGCCTTAAGTGGGTGCTCCCTCTCCCATATGCTTCACTGAGAGGAAAGACCTTCCACCTTGGCATTTGGGCCTGGATGCTGCCAAACTGTGCACAAAGAAAAGAATCCCAGTGGCTGCAATGGGCTACAGCTCCAGATCATTAACAGGCTCAAAACACAGTATCCAGCCTGCTCAAGGCACACATGGGAGTTATGCACCCAAATTTCAGTGATATTTAGTGGAAGTCGGCCAAATGGCTGCCTTTGATTCCTTTGAAGTTTGAGCCATATCTGTCACTGTACCTCAGACGTGTGAACTGCTCTGAGAAGTGTCCCATATAGTCCAGACTGGGATCAAACGGTTCCACTAAACTGAATTTGATGAAGATGGAGGTTGGGGTGAGGCTGATCGGCACCAGTGTTGTCTGAAAACACACAAACCCCCAAGCCAGCAGTTTGAAAGGGTTAAAGGAGAAGCTTGTTTGGGTAGCTGGTGTACACTAACTATCATTTTCAGTCAGCAAGCAATGACTAGTTAGTGGGGCTTATCATCCCCAGCTATGTGAGGAATTACAATAAATGCCTGAAATGCAGGCAGGTTTCCGGCTTAGGTAGGCAAATAATGGAAGTCACTATTTTTGTCTGAGTTGCAAGAATTCCCTGTGCACACGGGCTCCCCACCCCCTCCCCACTGTAACACAGCAAACTCCACTCCCTACTGCTTGGCAAAATGAAGTCCTTTCATGCATCCTTGGGACTTCTGCTTTGTCTGCACAAGTAGCCGACTCAT
Source organism: Pipra filicauda (assembly GCF_003945595.2). Taxonomy (NCBI): domain Eukaryota; kingdom Metazoa; phylum Chordata; class Aves; order Passeriformes; family Pipridae; genus Pipra; species Pipra filicauda. The sequence continues at coordinate 195,282 of NW_024104953.1, read as the reverse complement.
GATGTCCTTTTTGGTGGAGAGCAACAGATTACATTTTCTGCATTCATTTGTTTTAAATACTCCTGGAACGTAACGACCTAAGGATGAGCAGAAGGAGATATGAGCTGCTCTGAGACAAGGACTGTGTGATTCGTAGGGGAAAAATAACAAAAGAAGAAACAAGAGCATAATTCTGGTGTTTCCAAAATCTGCTAGCAATCCTCCCATTGCCTTCAGTTGACATGAGGCTTCACCTCTGCAGCACCATCCCAAAATACTCCCAAACTATTCAGTGATTCAGCTGCTATTCCAACAGCCACGGGAGAAAACTTCTGGCTGCATCTGCAGGATAGAAGTAGGATAAACTTTGGATAGCACTTAGTAGTAAATAGGGAATAAAGTCATTACAGTTGATTCTCATTTAGCCCAAGGCCTTTCTCCCTGCCCTGGCATCCCCAGGCACGTGCCTGACCTGGCCTCTCTCGGAGGCCCCTTTGAGGTTTGCACGAATGCCGGCTGAAGGAAACACCGGGAGGGGAATCAGGGTGGGATCCTGAGCCTTGAGAAGTCCCATGTTGACCTGGCCAGGCTCCAGGCTGGTCCAGGAGCGCCTCAGCCCCGGTGAATGCAGGCACTGTTTGTGGAGCACTGCTGGGGGAAGCCCGGCGGAGCCTGGAGATGGTGGGGCCAGGGAAGGGTTAAGCAGCGGCAGGGCTGGAAGGGTGTCCTCCCTCCGTGCTCCACACATGCCGTATTCCTTAGCAAAGTGAACATATTAACACTGGCATGCTCCCACACACCGCCTGGCTCTGCTCCAGGAAATCATAACCCAGCTATTTGGCACACAAGGCCACAATTTTATTTACACAATCAACTTCTTGATAAACACAAAACTTACAAAATATACCACGCCCTTTAAATGAAAAATGAAAAAGTGTCGGGGAGAATGTCAGTAACCTGACCTTCTCAGCCAGAAGGGCCAACCCGCCTCGATTTGATACCCCCATCCCAAGGAAACCACCTGTGGATCCATGAGGGTTTGCTCTCCCAGGGTCCTGCTGGGGGGACACATGGGGGTGCTCTGTGGGGCTGGGAGCTGCCAGAGGGATCGGGGCTGACCCAGGCAGGTTTCCTCCTCCTGGACCCCCATCCTCACCTCCTTGCCTGGTGCCACCAGAATCCCTGGCTAACATAGCTGTCCTCTTGGGAAGGGAAGAAGGCCCCATTCCACCAGCAACCCCAAAACAGCAGAAGCTGGCCTCCTTTACTGCCCTTCTCCTCTTCCTGACGTGGATCTTGTCAGATGTCTCTACGAACATCATAATTTTCAACTCTATGTCCCCTAGTCACCAACTGCAAGTGAAAGTTGTAGGTTTTATTTTGGGAGGAAAAAAATTCTGATTTAATGTGGCAGCTAGATTTTCTGGAGACATATCCCACTTTGCCAGAGCACCAGTCAGTTCAGCTGGGAAGCAGGGAAGGTGAGAAGCCTAAACCTTCAGCAGCCCCCCAGGGCACCCACTGCCTTAGGTGAAGTTCTAAACGTGAGATAAGCTGCCTCAGCCTTGCAATGAACTGAGAGGCACAGGTATGCATGTTACTGGTATCTGGGGTCACCTGAACTCAGCTCCACCACATTCTCCTTCACCTTTTGAGCTCACATGTCTCCACTGACCCTTCAAAGCAATTGTCTTACTTGGCTACTCGACAAAAGGCTCCCATCCTCAAATCCATCGACTCTGGAGGCCCTGGAGACCAGGGTGGCACCCAGTGCAAGCTCTCCAAGGGCCAGAGCTAATGGTTGTTCTGCTGAGCTTTAAGCTGGACACATGAAAACAAGAAGATGCTTAAATATTGCCTAAATCCCACTTGAGAGAAACTGTATGAGAAAAAGTAATGGGCCAAGGGTATTAAACTGATTTATACTGGCTGAGGATCTGGACATATCTGCTTTATTCTTTGCAGATAAAAAGATCTGCCTGAGGCTAATAAGCTTTTGATAGTTTGGGAAACAAAGACTGATTTTTTTTTGTTTTTCCCACAAATAGGAAGAACCACCTTCAAATACCTAAGACACATTGCAATCATTTAGAGAGATAAACATCTTGATTCCTAGAGATAACAGAAGTTGAATGGTTGGCCTCAAAACCAAGCATTCGTGACAACTCTTGAAACAAGAACATTATTACTCTCCATTTCCACAACAATTTACATACAACTGCAAAGAAAACCCTTCTGCCTTTGCAGCTGGAAAATGCACTGTAAACACATCAGCCAAAGCCTTGCCATAGTTCCTGAACACCTGGAGGTGGATGGGTGAGCAGGTACCCTGGGCCATTCTCCTGGAAGCAGCTCAGGCTGACATCAATACAACCATCTGAGATGTGAAAGAAGGACCCCTCCCAGGAAAGGACAGCAACACTGGAGAACTGAGCCAAGGCCAAGGGAAGAAAGTATGCAGGACTTAGGCAAAAAGCACTTCCAGGGAGTTTCTGAAATAACCTAGTTGTTATCTGCCAGGCATTTTGTCTCTCTTCACAGGTTGGGAAAGGAGAATACAGGTCCACCCAAGCAGATCCTGAGCGTGATGGAAATTTCCCAGGTTCTTCACTACAAAACAACTGTCGTGCATTCACTCCTCTCTCTTCCTCTCCAAAAAGGAGCAGCTGAAATGAGCCTGTCAGAGGAGATCTTATTTTTGCCTCATCCACCCTGTAAGGGTCTTGCACACAGCACTGTAGCAAAACATTTGCAAAGAGTAATTTAGATCTGTCTGCTACATATTGAGCTGCACATGAACAAAAGGCTGTCCTTGTATTGTGAATAATTTCCTCAAAGAACAGATGTTGCCTGATTTCTCCAGAATGTCCAACTCCTACAATTTTATAGTGAGTGATACTACATACAGTAGCCTTGCACTAATATAATTTTCATACCTAAGGACCTCAGTTCTCATTCAAAGTCAGTTTTTATCCTCTGAATACAAGGAGTTGTGTCTCTGATGCAAAAATCAGGAGGCAACCTTCGCCCAAGTTCAGCCTACAAAAATCTGAAGCCAGTCTCAGGACTACACAGGTTTGGATGCTAACATCACTACTGTCATATAAAAAGGAAAGAGGGAGAGTGAGAGCCCAAACTAGAAGTATCTCAGCTCTGCCAGCAAGGACAGGGACACTCACGTTGAGGGACCTTTCCAAGAGCAGCGTTGATGATTTCTCAGGAACGGGCTCCAAATTAACCTCACCAAGCCTATTTCAGAGCCACAGAGGGCAAGATGTGGACGAGGAGGAGGACTTCAAGGGTGCTTTCAAACGAACTGAATCAGAGGTTTACCCAACCCCACTCTTTCAGAAGTGTCTGAATAACGCACCAGCCTGAACCACTGGAAAGGAACAAATAAATGAGTTGGCAACTTTCACAGGGAGGAGCCTTGAAGCCCAGTTCCCAAGACCACACCAACCAGCTCCGTGTGACAGCATACAGGAATGAAAATAGGTAGGTAACATTAACAGAAATACACTGAAACTTAATAACAGCAGCTTGTCAGGACATGCACCAAAGAGAAGTGGCTCATAACAGCTCCAGCCTGTATTATGAATGTTTCATAGCCACCTGGCTAACAGAGCTGCCTGAACTCAGCTCAGGTGGTGTGTGTGCTGTGCTAACCCACAGTGCTCACTCTGCAAGGAGACTGCCCAGCTCAACTTGGGCATCTGTGTTAAAAAGAGACACCGTTCCTCTTGTCAGACTGAAAAATGCCTTAGAATAACAAGGCAGCAATGGACAGAGCTCAAGAGCTAAGCTGTGTCCTCCTTTGGTGTAAATCAGGAAGGTTTGCTCGGGATGAATGGAGTTATCCCGATTTACACCAACTATAATTGTAGTTGTAAACCCATTGTAACAACCTCTTCTTGTTTCAGTGAGAACTTCCATGTGTGTATCAGTAGCTTAAAGCAAAGGCACAGTTTAAAAGCAAAAGTAATCCCCCTGCCTTTCCTCTCCTGATCTGATTCGCATACAAAATGGGCTTATGAACTCAAAAATTATGGGAGGGATTCGGGGAGGAGGAAAGGGAGACACAAGAGCCCTTTTATTTTGCGTCTTATTCACAATGAAAATTGGCACAGAAGCCAACCACATACATTAACATAGTTTGGGCAAGTTTAACTCTCATGAATACATTTCTGTGGAAAAACTATGTGACTATGGAAAAATCCCCTCTTTTTTGCCATTTGAAAAGATAACAGGCTTCTATGTGGAACATACCCAGAACCTGCCTGATTCAGAGACATGGAAACACAAAGATGAATAAGGCTGAGTTTCCCATGCTAGGGGCCCATGGAAACTGAGAGGGGAGGAAGAAGTAAGGAGGCCCATTGACTCGGGAGAAGGACTTTCATCCTACAGGTGAAGGAAGCATTTGAAGGCACCAGTAACATTGCAGGCCTGTTCCAGAGCCCATCTAAGTCACTGACAACATCACATTGACTTCACTGGCATGTGAGTCACAGCTGAACAGTTTTAAAATACAGTCCAAGGCTATTTCCATATCACTGTGTAATGAGTGGGATCCAAAACAGTTCAAGTGACTTACCTGCCTTTTGTTCATATTTCTGGCTGTTAGTGTGGCTGGTGTTTGTGCTCTAGGTCTCCATATTGCACCGAGGAAGAGCTGAGACCAGGACCTTTTGGGAGGTCTGTCTCAGACTGATGTGCACACCAGTGCACCCACGTCCAAGTCAGGCAACCTGGAGGAAGGAAAGCTTTGGGCAAACGTACTGGGGCATCAACTGCATCTTTCTCCTCCTCTCCTGTATCTCCACTGCCCCTCTCCAAACTCAGGCTGAGGAGGGCTCTCAGTGGGAGCTGGAGGATTCAGCAAGAGCAGTGGGCATATCCACTGGACAAGGTAAGCATTCTTCTGTCTGATGATGTAAGTGCACCTGGCACCCAAAATCTGGAATTTAAAGCTAGCCCAGCCACAGGACCTGCTCTGGGATTCTCTGGCCCAACTGCAGTCCAGATGCACCTTAAGACTTCTGCAGAATTTCAGTTATACAAAAATAGTGACTCACTTCATACATCCCTAACTGCAACCTAAGAGCTACTGCCATTGCTGTAAAAAACCCTTCTCGTTTCCTCACTGGCGCTGTACTGTGCTAGTTCTGCTCCAGTGCCACATTCCTGGCAGAGGATGGTAACCTCAGAATGACTATTTTCTTTTGAATGAACTACTTTGCTTTATTATTATTAGCCTATCAGATACAATAGTTTGCATGGCAAGTCCTTCATCAGATCACTTCAGAAGCATGTCGCTGCAGTAGGCCTTTAATATCATGCTAATTTGTTTCATAAATTACTAATTGAACTCTTTAAATGACTCATATCGGTATGGAGAGTCTTGCCATAGAGAAAACTCGGTGATCTCAGAAGAGGGCACATCACAGAAGCATCCTCCCCTGCTATGTAACACAAACAGGGAGGCAGGAGCAGGATGGGGAGTTTTCCTCCCCAATTAGCAGTTCAGAGCCCTTATCACTGTGAGGAATCTGAGTCCCACATCAATTGCACCTGCCTAAACAGGGAGTTTCCACTGATGTCAGTGCGTGGAAGAAGCGAAGGGTACAGACCCACACGTGGAGGGCAAAGCATCTGCAGAGCAGATCAAAAGGGAATGTTCTTCCTCTGGGACAAGTCCATGTATAGCTCTGGTGCTTTAATGACACCTGACACACATTGCCACTGAAGTCATCGCTGAGTTTGCCTCCACTGGACAGATGGGGTTTGGCTGTGACCAGCAAGCAGGATTTTTCCCAAACTGTCCAATGCTGGCCAATTCCAGCTATACAAGATTCTGTCTTTGCTTCTTCCCACACAACTGCCTCCAAAGACAACCTAGAAACAATGTCACACCTTGCACTGGCTTGGCAGCTGGGGAAGGGTAACTGGTTATCTCAGGACCGGTTCTCCAAAGGCACAACTCTGTTGTACTGGGCTGGGCTGGAGGGAGGTCAGAGGGCTTCAGGCAGGTTTGTCTGACTGACCTCTGTTTTTCCCTCGGAGCCACCCTCATCATCTCTTGCCTTGCAGCAAAGAATGGTTTTTTCCCTCACCTAAACCCCAACAATGCTGGTATCTACACCTGCTCAGCCACATTCACCTCCCACCAGAGTTAATGGAGTGAGCAGTCATTTCTGGGGAGAAAGCCACCTGGCCTACAGCAGATGCCTCCCTTAGGATGAGATCAGTATCACTCCCAGGCAGCTGGGAAGGCCATTTAGCTGTACCTGTCCACATGCAGCCAGAGGAATCCCACCCCGGCTGAGTGGTGACATGATGAGCTGCTGCATCAAGTGAAAAGCACTGTTGTTTTGCACATCAGACTGGCCTTGTGTGCATCTAAGCTGCATTTTATGACTGAACCTAGGACAGGGAACCTGCTGCTGATCCTGCACCTCCATAAGCAATAAAAGCATGAAGACCTCCACGTGTGCTCCAGCACAAAGGCTTGGCACAGAACTGCTCAGCCAGGTTCTTACAGGTAGAATAAAGCCCCAAGAGGGACCTCTGCAAACATCTCTGCTGGTCTCCTGCAGTCCTGGTCAGTGTTTCACCCAGCAGACTTCTGAAATTAGAAAGCTAACGTGGTTCCCCGGTATAATTACAGATAATCCCATCGGATTCAGCACCACTGGTTAACCAAACATGCATTAGCTCCTAAGAGAAAGACTATTTATTTTACCCACACAAGGCTTATCTTGTAGTAGCCATCGACTTTCCATGGAAAGATCCCGCTCTGTTGCTATACATCAGTCACTAGAGGCAGCTTCTAAACTTTAATATCTCCAGAGGAACAATAATTGTGACCCTTTCGATATTTTATCTTTACGGACAAGCAGAATGAACTCACTGGAGTCAGCAGGTGGTGTGTGTTCAGCTGCTCGGAGCAATATTCAGCTTCCCTGTTCCCAGCGAGGGCAGCTGCCATCAGGGAAGCAGTGCCCTGTGAATGTATCATTCAGTGGGTAAAGAGCCCAGAGTTTGTGTGGCAGACATCAAAGGGAACTGTAACATGCAGATGTTTTCCATGCAGAGGCTGAGAAAAGTGATGGCCAAGACTTTGTAAATCCCATGCTGTGTTTTTTCCTTCGTTTGCTCCCTTACATCCCCCACTCCCTTGCCTTTTCTTATATGGAAGAACGATACCATTAAAAATGATATATATATAAATGATATCCTTAGCTGATATAATTTGCTGTGACTCCACAGGGCTCTGGCTGTTTATACAAGTTGCAAATTTCTCCCATCAATTTAGATCTCTACAGATTTACATCATGGGCAATAGCACTATATTTTTTCCCATAGTTAATAAGCTTCTTCAAAAAATAAACAAACCACCCTTGACACCCATTAAACTTGCATTTGGAGATAAAGACTTCAGAGGATGCCTTCTCCCACCCCGTCTCCTGTCCTTCATCCCGCTCCTCAGTTTATGAGAGGATCCTCCCAGTGCCACGAGAGCTGAGCTGAGCTGTGTTACCCAGGACAGAGCCCATGGATGAAGCCATGGCTGGATCTGCTCCCTTTTCATCTCCCCAAGTAATGCTGTGAATACAACCCATCCCAAATGTCCCTGAGTCCTGCTGAGGACAGAGCCCTCTTCACTGCCACCGAGGCTCACTCATGGGATGTAGGTTAAAATTCCTGCTCTGTTTCATCCAGGGCAGCAAGTTCAATGCACAAGTCCCTCTGCCCAGGTGAATTCCTTACCCAGCAAGGTAAAAGATGTTTTTAAAAAGTTCTCCTTTCCCTTTCATTTTCATTTCTAGAAACATTTCATCTCCCCACGGAATAAAAACACACTCCGGAATGTCACCATTTTCCATACAATGAAATTCTTGTGCTCCCTTTGCACCACCACGTCTGCAGAACACATTGCATTGTGCTGTGACTGTGCTGTCCTGCAGAGACACACGAGTTTCACCTGACATTGCCAACTGACCTCCCCCAAAATGTCCCTCCCGTGAGTAAGTGCCAGCCTGTGCACACAGCACACATGGAGACAGACACTTCCCATCAGGAAGCAGTTTGTGGAGCCATCTGGGGAGCTTAAACCCTTCTGAGCACTCCAGAGCGAGAACGCTTTGGCTGGACAATATGCTGACTGAGCTTGGGTTTGGGATACACTGAATTATCCTGAAGAGCCAGGTGACTCAAGTGCCAAATTCCTGACCACATTTACTAATTTAATTTGACCACTGAAGTTCCCCAGGCTCTTTTGGAAGCCCCGGTTGCGATTCCAGGAACCAGTATGTCCAAAGCGATCCCACGGGTTGAACACTGTCATTAAAAGCATGACCTGTTCCCGCTTGAGGCAAATGATGGAGTCCCTGCAGGGGTGCAGTGAATTGGGTGCTGTCTCACCCACCCCAGCAGTGGCTCTGTACGATGGAGCAAGACCCAAAACCACTGGAGATCTCTGAGGCCACAGTAAAAGCCTGACGTTTCTTCCCATAAAAGCTGAGCTTAATGCTTCCTGGTGACCCAAAAGACATGTTGCAGATACATTTTCTGGATGAATTTAGGAGAGACCAACCAAGATGATCAGGAGTTGGAGCTCACAGTAGCCAAGGAGACGCTGATTTGTCCAGCCTCTAGAAAAGAAGATGAAGGAGAGACCTTATTCCTGTCTCAGCTACCTCAGAGCCACCATCAAGAAGGCAGAGCCAGGCTCTTCCTGAGGGTGCACAGCTCTGCTTGGCACCGACCCCTTGTGTCTCCTGGGAGGCCCCCAGGAATGCTCTCCTGTAACCCATCCTCCGCACCACCATGTGCACACACCACTCTGAGTGCTGCTTTCCATCTGATCTCCTGCTCCGAGATCAGCATTTCCACCCCGTTCCTCTTTCCCCGAGCCTGCTAACTTGCTGGAGGTTACGCTGCCTCTCCAATGGCCCCCATCCCACTTAGCCTGTATCCTGGGATTTTCTTTCATGAAAAAGGCACTGTAAGGGCTGTGGACCCTGTGATTTACACTTTTTCATCTCCTGCAGAAAGCCTGCCGTGGATGTGATGATACCATTCAGCTCCGTTTACCTGAGAACTTAAAAAAATACCATCGGAGGTTGTTTTTTCCATATGGGTAAATAGTAGGGGTGGGAGTATTCCTTATGGGAAACCTGGAACAGTCGCACTCTGTCGGCCTGACATTTCCTGCTGTAATTGAAACTTTTGATGTTAAAAATTCCATTTACACAGGGTCTCTCTAAGCCAGGCAGGGAGGAGGGCAGAGGTGGGCTCAGCGTTAGCACACGGGTTCCCCAACACCCCCCACCCCCAGTGCAGCCAGTTAAACTATAGCAGGTGAGATGTGGAGATGTAAGGGAAGGAATATGAGGAAGGAAATACCAGCTGAGTTAGGTAATTTGGGTCAGAGGAAGCCAGGCGTAGTTACAGAGGCAGGTACAGATCAAATCAACTGGAGGCTCTGGGTCTCTGCATCTGCCCGTGCCCCTGCAAAGGAGGGCAGGGACAGGGGCTCCCACGTGCTCCTGTGCTCACGGGGGTGTTGTGTCTTGACCATCCAGGCTCTGCCCTGAGAGGATGGAAAAACAGCTCCCTCGGAAGTGATGGGGACCAGTGAGGAGAAATAACTTTGCCCTCCTGCAGGTTAAAGGATGTTTCTCTGAGTGCCTTTAAAATTCCCATCCAGTGCTATACAACCTAATTCCCAACAAAGTCAGATGAACAGCCAAATTCTAACCCAAATCCCAGCCTTAGGAGTAAATCCAAGCAGCGCAACCCATTGCTGCCAAACACAGGCTTATCCCTTCACCAGTTCCAGACCCTGCCACAACCCTACACCTGAGGACCTGCACTAATCTGCTCCCCACTCAAGCTCCAGCCAGTGTCAACTCAGTTTATCCACAGGGATTCTTCCAGCTGGGGACACAGCTCATGGCTCCACAGGGGATTCACCCAGCACGACTTGCCCAGCGCTCAAATCCTACCTCACCTCCAGCTCTACCCCACCCCGGGAGCTCCTGTCATTCCCAGCCCTCAAGGAGCCGGATGCCCACTTTGCTGCTCCATGAAACCTCTACCAGGCTCTCCAAGGGGTGAAGAGCAGCAGCAAGAAACATCAGAACGCCGGGACCAACCCCAGCCCCAGCTCCCACCAACAGTAAATACGGGAATAAGACGAAGTACAGGACAAGATGGAATGCCTGTGAGTAATGGACATAATTACATTAGCTAGGCAAAGTAACTTTATGTTAAGAAATATTTTTGGCATGCCATGAAAAGTTTAGATCCTGTCACACCCCAGCAGTTACAAAAGTCAAAGGCAACATAACATGAGCTTTATTTTAACTGTTACATGCATTTGCATAAAAATGCTTTTTCAGAATGATAATGCAACTGCGCTTCCCTGTTTTGTGTTTTTTGCTGGTTTCCCTTTTGATGCAACTTTCTTGCACCCTCAAAGGCACAAAGGAGAACAGGAAACAGTTCTGCCTGAGACTCTTTCTCAGGCATCATCAAAAATAAGGCTCAATCCTTTGAGCTTCTCTCACATATCCAAAGACAAGACAGTAAAAAAAATCCAAACGAGTACCTAGACTAAGCAATCATTTCTGAAAATCTGGCTTTTCACTGTCAAATGTGACTCTGACCCTCCAGCCATGACAGTGACAAACACAGTAACAAGCAAATTACATTCCTCATTATTCTCCCTAGCAATCCTTGGGAGCAATGGGCAGCACAGGGCAAAAAAACTGGGCTGGATGTACAGAAACAGCCATTTCAGCAAGGAAACAAATGAGTTATTTGAGCAGCCACTCAGATTAATTTGCATTTCTAACCCTGTAACTTATATGACAAGTGACTATAAACTCAATCTGCTCCTTGGGTTTCCACAAAACAGTTCATTCAGAAATAGAAGCAGAAAAAATTTTAGGTCCCAGAAATACTAAAATGCATTTTATCCCACTGACTCTCTCAAACTCTGTCACCAAAGTAGGCAAACCCCCGAAGTCAACAGCTGTTACATTTTGATGTTAGAGCTGATATACAGATGCTCATCTTTATTTAAATATTTCATTTAGATATAGCTGGAGAAAAGTCTGAGTTTCTCCATCCAACAAACTCCTTCACTTTTAAAATCACCTTCTTTTAAAAAAAACACTTTATTTTTGTTTCTCCTGCCTTATTTCTGCTTCATGGGCTGGCAGAGCACTGCAGAACTTCAGCAAGTACAAATGTAATGATCTTCAGCAAATAGCCAGGGGGGACCAAGAAAGATCTTTATCTGTCTTGATCTTATATTGATCTTGATTTTTTTCCAGTTGGAAGAAAGGAGAACTCCCAGTGTGCCACTAGCAGAAGGCACATACCTAGAATTATCAACTGTGAGATAAAGAAAAAAGTCTGAGGAGGAAAAAGAGATACCAGGTAAATAAAAAAAATTGAAAGTGCTGTGAGGAACTAATGGCAGCGCTCAGCCTACGAGTTGTTGGAGTGTCTGGTCTACTGCTATGGGTAAACATTTGTCTGAATGACAGTACATGGTGTAAAATCATGTGAGATGGGCCAGAACTAAGTCATGATTGATGAGCCTTGGAAGAGCAGGACCTGGCTCTCCAAGGTTGGTTTTGCAACCTTTGATCTTTATAGCCACGCATTATAAAGCGGTTTCAACTTGTAACTAAATTCCTAACATACTCAGCTGTAAAATCCAGACATATCCTGAGTAATAAAACAAATACATAAACTGGAACCGAGGTGAGAGTCATCTTTTACTGTCACTTAATGCTGGAAACACCTAGAGCTTGTTATGCTACATTCAATAGGAAAACATCACTTTAAGAGCAGCGTGAAGGGATTTGGGCTGGAAACAAATTAATTGGGCAGCACAGCTTACATGATTAATCCTATCTGGATCCCCAACTTCCAGTGCCTCCAAAGAGCATCAGGAACGGGCACCTTTCAGAATGTTACCCATACTGTAACTGTACTGTACGATGCTCATGAAATCCTTCTTCTATCAGCTCATGTATCAGAGCCACGGGCCCTCTGCAAAAACGTCATCCTGCCAACTGTGGATATCACCAATAAATCAAGGCAGTTGCACAAGCCACAACTTAGGTGGCATTAATTAGATCAGTGGAAGTTATGATCCAACATAATTATCATTGTTACCCCACCTACGTTTAATTTCAGTGTTTCTCCCTATCTTTGCAGGAGAGTTAAATACATGCTGTAACAGTGTCAGTCTCCAGAGGCAGCAAAAAGAGCAAGGCCAGGTAATTATATGAGTGCAAGTCAGGGGAAGGGGACTATCATGAGATGTGATCAGATACTGTTCAACAAGGGGAGAGAGAAAGAAATTCACCCTTTGCCCTTCACACATCTCAGAGCTTTGCAGCTGTACATGAGGTCTAGGTTTTGTGCTGCCTGATCTGACCTGCCAGTCCCCATTCAGCAAGGTGTGCAAGGAAAGAAATCACCGTAAGCACATGGAGAGTCTTAAAAAAACCTGATTTCCCAAAGTCTTACATATTGTTGAAAATGGCCTGAACAGCACAGCCCAGGAGAGGGGAAGAAAGGTCAATGTACAGGGATGGGACTTGTGGCATCTCTGACCACATCTACAGCAGCAAGAAGCACAGAACAAGAGGCACAGATAGAAACAGTGCCGAGGACCAGACATCCACATGGGACATTTCCGTTCCACACATGTTTTCTTCAGACTAGCTGCAGTCTAATGGCAGCAGCAACCAGCACGAGCTGGCCCATGCCAGGTGCAGCCCTAAAGCCATTCCAGAGCAATCCAGTTTGATGTCCTCCATGACTGCTCCGTGACACAAACAGTTCCGTGGGGGTCACTGGAGACTCCTTTCAGAACTATCAGCCAAATAAAATACTAATGCCAGTGTTCCCCTCAGAGGCATCTCCATCCTGGGCATGGACAAGTGTGTGGGGACACACATGTGCTGACACCCACCCAAAGCTTCAGGGATTTCTGAGGTGGCTACAGAGGGAGAGCTGCAGCCATGTGGCCGAGTTGGTGTGACTGTGCCCAGGTTATTTTGTCCTGCTGCAATAACCCAGATAACACAGCCCTGATGCAGGTCTGCACAGGGTGACACGAGTGTCCCCAGACAGCAGAGCACGGTGTGGCTGCCCCAGCACATGGGCAGCAGCTCCCCTGTGCAGCCTGGGGGTGCTTTCCTTCCTTGTCATTCCCTCCATCCATAGGGACAATTTTACAGTCCTGTGTCTCTGGGGACTGGGCTTCAGGAAGTGAGAGTCACACAGGTACAAAAACAAATGGGAAACCAAGTGTTTGCAGGACTCAGCCTTGAATCACAGTCCAGGAAAGGGCTGTAATGACAGTACGTGGCTGAAGAAGAACTACTGCCTTTGAACTGGCTGGAAGGGCTTTATACAAAAAGGTACCATATCTTTCAGGTCCCAGCAGTCCTTTCTGACTGCAGGTTGCATCATTACAGTAGTTGGAAGACAAAGAGGTTTTCTGCCAAGAATCCCCAAAAATGCTCTGTTTTAGCAGGTCAGTTGGTCCTCTCCTTTTTTGTCCTTTCTTCTATGAGTCTGCTCTTCCCTACGCTTACAATAAAACATTTTCCTTTGACACTGTGCAGGACTCTGCTTAAAAAGAGCTTGGTGTAATCAGGTGTGTTCCTAGTGAGCTCCAGCCTGTGGTACAAAGACCCCACTGTTGTTCAGAAGGCTGTTCACTAATGTTCACTCAACAGAAGAGACCAACAGTTGGCAATATCCATCAACCCTGCATTTGCTTATAATTAAAGAAAGGTCAGGAGCTGTGCCTTTTTCAGAATCACACACCTTTGCATGGCCAAAACCCAAACATATACAAATCTCACAATGGAAACATCCAGAAACAGGAAACTGGAGACATGACAAATATTAAACAGCCAGCTGTGTGAGTCTGTTAAGGTTTGTGAGACCGATTTTCCCCCATGGTTGGGTACAGAACTGCTGAGATAGTATTTGGTACCTAACAGCAAAAGCTGCTGTGTTCCAGCTTTTTCATGCCTCACTGCTACAGAAAGGCCCTGATTCACACCACTTCATTATCTTTCCTCATTTTTATAGGCAGCCAGAGGGCATGCTGGATCCTCAGTTTGTTTGTCTGGATCCACTCGTTAGTGAATTACACGGAGTGAGCAATGACATGCACCTGGACATTTAGTCTGCGTAGATTCTTTAACATTCAAATTAGTTGTGCTACTTCGGCAAAGAGCAACAGATCTTTCTGAAATGTGATTTTTTTTTCTTTATGCTTTTGTATTTCTTGGAGCCATAGCATCAGTGGAGAGGAATTGCCAAAGAGCAGGAACGAAGGGGAAGAAAGAAAAGCGGGACATTTCTCCCTGGGAAGTGCTGTTAGCAATCCCTTTGCCGTGGACACAAGGATCCTGCAGCCAAGACCACGGCCACATTCTGGTGACAATCTGAGTGGCAGCATTTACAGCTTTTGCTGTACAGCTGGACAAGAAATACTAAAGCAAAACACAGGTAGGTAGATATTCAGCTGGGAAATTTGCAGCAATGTTGAGTGCAAGCCTGGTGTATGCCTCTGGAAATCTGGAAATGGAAACTACCTAGAAATGTGCTTTTAAGGACCAAGCCTTTAATTCCCACCTGGTTCTCTTGTGGTATCCCTACATATAATTTGCTACTGTAATAAAGGGAAATGGGACAGAGAGGGACAGATACAGGAGACAAGCAATGCATGAGGTACTTCTGGCATACACCCCTTGGAGACCACAGACAACTGGTGCAAGAATCAGAGAGACACAGTCCAACACAACCCCTGCTCTGCTTTTCCCATCAGTAGCTGGGTACTGCAGAGAAGGTAGTTAAAAATGTCTTCTAAAATAGCTTTAAGGATTGGAAATCTGATAAGGCAAATACAAGTGGCAAAGCTCCACTGACGTCAGTGAGACTTATATAAGGGAAGATTTTGTAATGGTAAAAGTAATACTGGAACTGAAAAGTCCTGCACACTGAACAAGGAAGTTTTTCAGGTTAACCTCAACACAAGCCACAGATTTGTCCTCAAAACAATTTCCCCCCTGCCCTGAAAATAAAAACTGAACTGGGACTATTTCTGCAAAAACTGTCTCTTTGTGTGTACAATCACACCAGCATAACTCACTGCAAAGCTACTCATTAATAGGTAAAGGAGATATTAATGCAGAATGATATTTTTAAATGTGAATTTTGAATTTCTACATATGAGAGTTTTAATGAAAAGATGTGACTGTGAAATGCAGTACATTTAGCCAGTCCTGGGACAATATGGTGTGGGAGTCGTTCTTCTTTGGTACAATTCTTCTTTTCAGAGCCATCGAGTAAGTTGGTGTGAATTAACACTGGTCATTTGAAATCAATGGGAAAAAATGGAGCTATGCCAAATGACATCAGTGAAGGATCCAGCTTTTTGACTTCAAGCTATCCTCAGTTAACACTGGCGTAATCAGAAAAAGGGGACATTTACTTCTCTGCCCAATGAAAATAGCCTGGGTATTGGCTACTTTCAGAGAAGTGCCTGAAAACATTCCACAAACCATGAATTATTCACAGTATTAAACAAATAATTGTGACTAGTAAATAAATATTTGAAAGTAATGGCTGGTTCATACACCATTCAAACATAGTGTAAGGGGGAGATATTCATCATATGAATTACCCATTAAGAATTATTGGCTCAGCTCTACTTATAACTGATAAACAGTCATGTGGATAACAAGGCAAGTGTTTGGCATGTCTCCTGCTTTCATTCCCAGCAATATGGCTTCCTTTTCAACACAGACACATAAACTCAATTATTTATTCCCCTTCTTCCAGAGAAACTAAACTGCCTTCCATGCACCTGAAAGGCAAGAGCTCAGTGCAGTTTCCCCAATCCCTACTTGTCTGGTTAAATTCCAGGTCAGGCAACAGCCCTCTGACAGAACCACATTCCTGCTGTAGTTTCAATTACCTAAATTATTCTTCACCTCCTGTCCTAAGCATGGGCATATTTTTGATGGCCTGGGCTGGGAAATGTGAATGCAAACTGCTACCAGATGTAGGGAGGAGGAATGATTTCATATCGGAGGCACTGGCCTCTGAGCCAAAATATCTGAATCTCTGCTGTGCCACAGGTTTTCTGTAAGCCACTTAGGCCCAAATCCCCCAAGGTATTTAGGCTTTTAACTCCTGTTCATTTCAGTGAGAGTTAAAAGCCTAAATACCTCCATGGATCTGGGTTTTAGCCTCTGTGGTTATGTCTACACAGCACAAGGGTTTCCATAGTACCGAGCGGGCACATCGGAGCTGACTCTGAACACCCTGGCTCCGGCAGAAGAGCAATATCCTGGTGCTGGGCTACTATTCAGCCAAGAGTACAATATGATCTGATTGTGGATAGCCCTCACCACAGCATTCCCAGGAGCTAGCCTGGGTACCTCCACACAGCACTGCTTTCTGCTGGGTGGGTACAACCACATGCCCCAAACTCACACTGCAGTTTGGGTCACAGCCTGCCTCGTCGGGATACAGGGAGAACAAGGGCATCCCATAAAATTCCCATAGTGGGCAGCACAGAAAGCACAGGCAGCCAGCACGTTTGGTTCTGCTGAATGATCCTACACATTCCATTTGAATTCAGCTTTCACTGGCCACGGAAAGGCAGCAGGGGGCTGTGCAACACGGTCCCACTTAAACGTGCAGCATCTTTCGCTTGTAGCACCAGCACAACATCTGCCCGTGTCTCCAAAGAGTCAGAGCAAATGGTTAATGTGCAGTTATGGGAGTTAAAAAAGGAAATGCTTTGCTGCTGTTCTGTTGTCAGTTTTGGCAAGCAGCACTGGGGAAGCGAGACACTGATAACATTGCTTTATTGTTCGTGTAGGTCCCAACCTTAACATGCTACATCTGTATCTTCTGTCTCAAGAAGTTGCTTTCTTTTCATCAAACACATTCCAGAAGTCAACAGTAAAAGCACTGACAAGAGACAGCAGATTGATCCATTAACTCTCACTCACTGCTAACAGTTCCTTGGCTGAAACCGGACCCTGCATTCCACTTGGGAAGATTTGGTGAGTTCAGAACGTAAACACGCTCCCAGGATTTGGTTACTGCTCTCATGCACTGCAGCTCCTGCCTTGGCGGAGCAGGAGGTGCTGGAATCTCTACAGGTGCTGTACCTCTTATTTTATACATACAGTAATTAAGTAACAAACAGGACAGGCCCAACAAGTCCTGTGTGCCTCGTGCTAATATTATACTACATTCTCAGTTAGTGCTAATCAATGTGGTTGCAATGAAGGATATTACAGCTCACAGCCCGTTCTAATATGTCTAACAACAATAATAATAAAAAATAATAACAATAATGCACTCTCTCTTCGCCAGAAAAGATGCAATTAAATGAGCACATATTTTCCCTTTGCAGACAGGCCCTTAAGCATCTTCCTTTTAGCAGCAGATAAAATGAAAAGTTTTGCCTGTCATGGCTTTGAATTTGGTTTGCAAACCCAGCCTTTAAGTTAGAGCTATCCAACAATGCCCCTTTGTTGAACTATTATTCTCCCCCCGTCTGACCGAAGCACACAGGGTCTCTGCCCACTGACCAACTCTCCAGTGCACTGTAAAAACTGCACAAATCGCCACTTCTCACACATCTGCTCCCAGAGCTGGGCAGCCCACTGCGGGCTCGGCTCCGTGTGTGGCTCTCTGCCCCCCTCTACCGACTACCACAGTCGGTCCCGGTCCAATTCCTGCGTCCAGGGACTGCGCCTGGGGTGCTGTTACCCTTGGAGAGGTGACAATACACGCAAGATGCTGGTTTATCCTGGGAAGAAGCTGATTTTTCCTATGCAGCAGCTGGACAAACAGGGTTTTGTCCAAGCAGGCCTCCGAGTTCGGCCTCTGCGTCGCTCACAAAACAGAACGGGGTTTTGTGCTGCGAGGTTTGACACGGAGGTAAAACACGGCTGCAGCACTCCAGCCAGTCCCTTGACACTGGGATTCAAGAGGGTGTCTTTGGGATTCAAGAGGGTGTCTTGAATCAGAAATGAAAATGTGCTTCCCCTTTGGGTCAGGTTCCTGAGACGAATGACATTTTCCAGGATGGTCAACTCCTTCAGCTGAAAAGTTACTGTTTTTCAAGATTTTGCATTTTTTGATGCAATAGTGGCACTTCCCCAAAAAAATGAACACTTTTCAAAGAAATACACCTAATCAAAAAGCCACATCTCTGAAAAACATGCTTTCAGTGCATACATGAATCTACCTGTTACTGCCCTTTGCTTTCCATGCAGACTATGGTACCACGCACAGTCCCACAGCTCACGAGCAGAACCAGCAGAGATTGCTAAAGGGAAATGCCAGGAGCTGCTCCACTGACATCACTGGGCTTTCTGCCACTGATTTCAGTAGAGCCATGATTTCATGCAGGACTCTGCTGCCATTGGACTCAAGGTTTAATTACACAACTCTTTTCTAACTGGCTCTCTAAGGTTTCTACAAGGCTGATTTCCCTCCAATCTCACTCCAAGGGTTAGTTCGGGCTTGTTACAGTGCCTGTTTGAAAGCTTTGTGTTCTTTATGCTTCTCTTCTTCCTTAGGTACTGTACAATCACAGACACAGCTCCCTGTTCCAGGTGTAGCTGTGTACACATTGTCCATATTTACATATTAACACTACAACTTTATCTCCTCTGTTGTCTCAAGTTTCGAATGGTTTTTGCCCTTCCCTCGCTTTTCTCTTCTCCCTGATCAGGTCTTATGTATTTAACACCATTTTGTTACACAGGTGTATAAACAGATCCTGATCTAGGGAAAATTATTTGTTATTGTTATTATTATGGGTTTGGATTAGCAATTTGCTCTGTTTCCAGATTGTTTTGGCCTTCTGGCATGACCATTAAGAATGCCAGCTCCACCTCTGCCTGCACAGAACCATGTCCTGCACATTCCAACTGCAAGTCCTTCAGGACTCACAGCAGTGGGAGGAATGGGACCTGAGGTTTGGACAGAACTGGGAGCATCTCCATAGTAATTCTGGACAGAGAACGTCCAGCACCTTAATTTGCAGCTGTGACTTTGTCTGCCTTGCACTGACCAGCTTCACTTGTGCTCCTTTGGATACCTCAAGCAGTGGAGACACTGTGTTCAGGCACCAGCTCCTGAATATGCAGGCAGCATCCCGGGCGGGCTTGTCCAGCCTGCCCCGAGCCCTGGGAAGATTAAAGCTGGTTGGTATTTGGTTATCTGCACTGCAATCACACCTCCAGTTGCAGTGTAGGTGCACAGTGGGTGACCAGGGGACCCCTCTCTGTGCTGTACTGTCAGCAGCAGCATGAGAGGCATGACAACAACAAGGGGGGCTGGAAGGCTGGACTCAGGGGGTCCTGTGTGGTTTGTCCTACAGCAGCTGTGATTTTCAGAGCAGCTCACACACACAGTGACATTGCAGTCTCTCACTCCCTACACTCTGAAGACAGACTTAGGACTGGGATAGCCTGCATTTATTTTAGCTGCTTTCTCAACAAGTGGTCTGTTAAAGGGAGAAACACACTTCTGTATGAAGTTGTGTTTGCATTATGTATTTATTTTAAATCCTGGAATGAGTATGAGATGAACTATCATGGAGATTTACAGATATTGAATTAGAACCCTTCTTATACCAGTTCAGAGTTTACAACTTGTTTCCACTTACAGAAGAGATGTGAGTATTTTACTTGTCTTGGATCCTGCAGAGGATTCTTGGGGTCCCAAAACCAGCTGAAAACCACTGCACTGCAGTGCTGGCTGACACGAAGAAAAATGCCACCATCTGCAGCTGTGTGTGAGCACAACTGATGGGAAATAAGAATAAAGTCTGTAAGTACCTAAGTCCACAACTGTGCTCTAGCAGAGCTGGAGCATCTGCAAATTCAGATCCATAAATCTGGTGACATACCTTATCTGCATACAGAAGTGCAATGTAAGTAGGAGAAAGGTAAGAGTAATTTGGACTCTTCACTTTTTAGAGGCCACACTGAGAGGGCCCCTGAAAGGTGGAGTCTTTGAGGAAGTCTCAAGTCACAGACAGAGAATTTCAAATTGCAAACTGCTTCTCATCCTCTTTGCCTAAATTTGCAAAAGTCAAGACAGGGCTACGGCTGACAGAAAACCAGCTTTCCTAATGTCTGACCTGATTATTCAGAGATATTTTCAAGGTGAGAACTAAAAAAAAAAATTAAATCCAAGCACTTGTGAATTGTTGGTGACCTGCTACACAACTGCTCGGTGTCACACCCTTACAATGTCCAACAATGTACACGTTAACAGGGCTGTGTCAAAAGCTGCAGTGTCTCACTTTGGCTAAGCAAGTATAAGTTTGGATACTTATTTAAAAGTTGTTTGTATCCCTTAGTCCATGAAGCCAGAGTGAAAATATTGTTGGAATAATCCTTCTCATGAGGTCTCCAATAATACCTGCATCCAGCTGGGCTAGAAAAACACTGGGAGCAACCTTTCAGAGACTTTCCTCATTTTGCCTTCCAGTTCCAGCTGAGACCCGGAAGAGCAATATTTTGTAAGCAGGACCAGCAGTGGGAGAAGGAAAAGTTTGCTAAGTCTTGGTAAACATATCTGTATGAGCCAGCACTGAGTGCCTGCCTCTGCACATACCCAGAGTCCAGGGAACCACAAACAAGTGTAACTGGCTGTACAAATCATATATTCTCTTGATAGAAAAATACAACTGCGTATGTGCCTGAGCCTCTGCACTTAAGTAATTGAGGAAAATAAGTCCCTTTTAATTTCAAAAAGCTCTCAGCTGTGTCCTTAGTAATTAAGATAGCATGGATGCAATAAATCAGTACATGTGCCAACCCACAGAGGTCAAATATAATCAGGCAGCAAATTATAGTAAACATTTATGAATCCCTTGTATACGGCACATGACCCCACCCACTCTTTTTGGCACAGAGGTTTGCTGTTGATTGCACTGGTCCTTCTGGCATTTCATGTCCTCATGCAAGTCATACCAAGTAGCCTCCCTGAAATATTGTACTTGAACATGATCAGACTCATTTTAATCATTGTGTATATTTTAAATGATGACTAACACATTGAGAGGATGAGAGAAACCAAAATGGTCAGGGAGCTTTTTTTAAAAGAGGAACAAGGAACATGTAAATTGAGGTTTCTATTTAAGCAACAAGAAACTCGATGCAGGGGAAGGATGGTCTTGTGGATGAAGCCCAGGGCTGGGGTGTGAGACCCTGCTAACCCCCAGCATGTCCCCAGGTCCTATGGGACCAGAGTTCCTCGGCTCCCCCTCTGTGGAACAGGGATGATTATGCTTTCTCACTCCCATCCTTTATCTGTCTTGCCCATCTATACCAAAAAAACACTTCATTGAAAGGGACTGTCTTTAATTAGGTGTCTGTGTGTGCTTAGCACAATAAGGTGCCAATTTTAGCTGAGGTCCCTGAGTGTTCCTACCTGGTAAATGAAACAGGCATTTACTGCAGGGTTAATGACCAACTAAGATTACCTGATCTTATTATTTCATTTGTACTGCTGTCACACCTAAGAGCACCAGCCACAGACCTGAACCTGTTCTGTGTTTGCATTTAATGCATACAGCACTTAATGACAGTGCCTCTCCCAAACAGCTTAAAATTAAGTTTTCCTCTCCCTTCCCCCACCACTGACTGGCACGGAGCTTGTTCCAGGGAATGCTTTTCAGATCCATCTGCCAGGGTGACAGTTTCAAGGATCTCCTTGTGCCTGCTCAGATCAGATCTAGATAATACCTGAGAAATGCTGATGAGATTCTGATCACAACCAGAAGGAAAGGGAGAAATATTTTCTACCAGAGGGTTTAAAGAAACAAAAAGATTTCCTGTGGACTTAAATGTAGTAATTTTCTGCTGATATTTTTTTTTACAAAAGGAAAAATTAAACCCAAAATAATAAAGACCAAGTAAATAATCTGATGTTTTGTCTTTAGACAAGCAATTCATTTTGATGGAATTGTAGAGTTCTTATTGAGGGTTGACTTGAGAAAAAGCATTCATATCTTATTTCTCTGTAGAAAGCTTTGACGCCAAAATGTCAGAGACTTCTAGACTTCTAGCACAGAGGGTTTGGGGTATGAAATCCTTCACCTAACCACAATCTTGACTTCAGTCTAAAGCTCTTGAAGCTCCTCTTGCACATTACAGTATCTGGGGAAGCCTAATACAAGATAGTACTTGCTGCATTTGAGGATACTTGGGGTGCTGAAGTGGAGCTTCTGGTAGGGGATGAAAGAGATGGAGATGGGAGATGTCCTGTGTTATGAGCCATTTCCTTTCCCTGTGATGGCACTGATCCTTCAGAGAGACTTTCTTTCTTCTAGCAAAAAAACTTTTCAAAGGAGGTTCCTTACCAACTGCAGATGAAAGGACAGGAGCTAGCATGAATATCTCAGCAGCATCAGTGCCTGTTTTATACTTTGCACACACCTGGAGAGTCCTGGAATACAAGAGAAACCACCTGTACATCTTTGGTTACCCAAGAAGTTCCCAGAGCAAGTCTGGGACTCTTCACAAACTGGCATTTTACCAAGAAGCCACAGACATAGGAATTAAGTACTTTCTCCCGTGCCTTCTTCAAACTGGAGAGAGACCCTGCAGCTTCATTTGGCTTGGGTGTAGAGATGCAGAGTGGAGAGAGCAGGGACTGAGAAGGAGACTCATCCCAGCACTATTCAGCTTTTCATAACTATCAAATAATGATCATTTCTGAGACAGAAATCCCTTTTATTTAAATAGTCAGCAACAGAAAGTAATGAGGTGGCCTTCCATTCTGCCCTGTACTAGTACCTCCCTACTGTAAAAACTGCCTTTCAGGCAGAACATCTCCCTGAATATCAAAGTGGATAAAAGCTGGGGAAAACTAAGACCTGTGAGGAAAGCAAAGCATCCCTTTCAGAAGGGACATAGCAGGATGTTCTGCAGGATGTTCTGTCACCACACGCTGGTCTTCACCCAGTGCTCACCAAAACCCAAATTCCACGAGCTTGGAATATTACACAAGAGCAGGCCTATCCAGACATCCTTTTGGGAATGGTCAGTGCCCCATGAGGACTCGTTCTCCTTGTTGCCTTCAGTGGGAACACGAGGTGCCGGTATCCGACACACATTTTAAGAAATCATGGCAGGCTTTACTGGCACACTTTACATGGTTGGTGCTCACACTGCACCATATAATCTTCACAAAATTATGTAATTTCCTAGATTATAATTTCTACCTCATGCCATGTGAATCAAGTTAGAATGATAATGAATTGCCAGCCCCATACCTGGAAATGTCTAGACCAAGTATCTTCCAAATTACCCCAAGTGTTTGTCTTTAAAGTGTCAGGGGTAGTTATGCTCAAGTTTGGGAGTAAGAAGCTCTCTGCCAATTGGATTTTTAAGACCTTTACAAAATGCCTGTAAACACAGACATGGGCACAACAGTCTCAAGGGAGACAATCAGAGCTGTTATTAGAAAAAAAACCATAGTAAAACTAATTCCTGCAGCTGCAGATAAGGAAGTATAGAAACATGAACCAGTCAAATAAACACCCAGAAGGTGTTATTTACAAAATCTCATCACTTTTAACCAGTGGTATGATTTGAGAACTTTGACTCCTGGATTCTTAATGCTTTGGGTCAGCAAGACTAGACAGCTCTAGTGGTTGAAGTGGGCAGTACTTACTATAAAGTCAATCAAGTGTCTACCTGGCAAATAGTCAGGAATCCCAAAATTAACAGCTCATTAGAAACCTGTCTGTGACATATTATTACTCCATGGGCAAGCCCTTGCTCAGGAGCAACCCCTCTGAACCCAACACTGAGAACAAGGGAGAGGATCAGGCTCCAACCCAGGTATTTCCACAGTGGGGTCTGCTGGTTCCAGTAGTGTGGAGAGCAGCATTGCAGGGGGCAAACAGGTTAGAAATGGGTCCTTACTCATGCTACAGGTTTCTCCTGCAAAGGAGAACTAGACTGAGAATCAATGGAACGTTTCTTAGTTGTCCTGAGATGTTTCTTTGGAAGTCAACCTCAAGCTGCAGACGTTGCTGTTCCAACACTGGCTCACCTCCATCAACACTGGAATGCACCACTGGCAATTCCAACCCCACAGTAAGGAAGGTTTGTTCTCAGCAGGTAGAGCAGCAGCGATGTGGGTCAGGGTTACACAAACAGAGGGGAGTCCAGAGCTGATTATGTCTTTTCATTGATTGAAGGGGTCTTCTGTAGGATCCAGCAGTTTTTTCCAGCATTGCTGATTAGAACTGGGCAAGATTTCTGTTGAAGGAAGTTGGCTTCCTCAACTAACACAATTCAACTGTTGGCAAAATTCTGGAGCTTTCATTGAAAACTCAATTTCAACGAAAATCCCAAACGAAACAAGATGATTGTGGATCAGAAAGTATTTTTGACTAAAAAAAATGAAACATCATTTCAGATGTTGAAATTCCCGTTTATAATAGTTCTTGCTTTTGTTTCTTGTTGCAACCTTCTCACAAAAGAAATTTGGATAAAACATACATCAAAAATAGCAGAGGAAGGATTTTTCCACATGGAAAAGGCATCTCTAAAGCAGTCCTATTGTTAATACTGCAGCATTAGTAACATTGGTAACATTTAGGAGACACGGATATCATTCATCTCTTGGAGAACGTGCTTTTTTTATTCAAAGAACTTCAGATGTGGGACAGCAATCTTTGGAACACATCCATGAAAACTAGATGAAAATTAAAGAAGGGAAGTACTGAAAAAGTAATAGTGAATTAAAATCCATTGGACTTGACTGTGGAGCTCAAATCAAATATTCTTCTCCTAGGAAGAGGAAAGGCATTACAGCCTGGCCAACTGTTATTTGGAAATAGAATTGTAATTGTGTATTGAGTTCTTATCTTAGGATGAGGTAATCCACGGCATGCTGATGAACATTTATCAACCCGGCTGGTAAAGCCCCAGGGAATGACAAAGGGGAGAAAGAACGGGAAGGAGACACAGTGGCTATGAAACACTCCTTGCTAGAACAAGAAACAATAGGGTGCTGCAACTGCAAAAGCAGGAGAGACACTTCCTGGGACAAGATGCCTTGCTGAGGTACATCACTCCAGGGAGATAAGCGTGTGACAGGTTGGGGCATCAAACCACAGCAATTCTTACAAGACACGAGGCCTTTCTGACATTTATGTTTGAGGTTTCTAAGGTCAGGTGACTCTTGCTTCAGATCAGCAAAGTACTTGTTTCTCAGGTAAAAATGTTTAAAACAACTTGTTACAGAAAGCAAGTTCTAAGCAACTCCTGAATACCAGAGACCTGCAAAATCCTTTAGACACCCAGCACACGGCTTCAGATTTCTCCATGGTTTTCCACACGGTTGAATCAGTAATTTTCCAGCCAAAATCAAAGCATCACATCTCAACATTTCAGTTCTTGTTTCCTGGCTCCTCTTAACTGACTAATTATAATTTCAATAATAAATAGCAAATTTATTTCAGATCTGCTGCTGGAGTCGAGCGCTCCGTGGGAAGGGAGTCCAAATTCCAATCTCAGAGAAGGAATAAATGCTATTCCCACTCAAGTCTGCCCAAAAGGTGCTTGGGATGGAAAGAGCACAAGAGAGAACTACAGAGAGATGTTAAAAGCAAGGCAAGAAGAGTTCACACTCAAAGCATTTCTTTTTAAAACACTTTGTCCAGTGCTGATTAGATTTTTCAGGAAGCATCACAGATCAGAATAAAAACCGAAAGCACCTCGAAAGTACGTGTGCTGCTCACACTGCTGCCCGTGCTCTTCCAGAAGGAATTTTGCACACTGATCCCATGAACAAATCTGAAAATCTTTGCTTTAATCCTTAACAGAATTTCTATCCACTTTCTGTAATTTCTGTGCAGCTTTCCATTGACTCAAATGGTATAAAAATCATTTCCAGAGACGAATATGGATGTCACATTAATTAATAAAACACATGCAGAAGTGAAAGACAGTTGTTTCCTCACCTTCACCTACAGAGCAGAGTTCTCATACTGGGTTAAGGCCCTTCACTGGTGCCATCCCAGAGGGTGCACAGTGTGTGCAGTCCTGTTACGCTCTCCATGATAAGAGGAAAACCCTCAGCCAACCTCTTGCTGCAAATCCTGCCCTTAAGCAGGGATGAGGCTTGCTGAGAACTCACGTGCTCAAGTACCATGAACTTCAATTCTTTGGTGCCTGACACAGGAGAGTTTAATGGGGCCTCTGGTTTTATAATCCAATTATTATTGGGCATCCAGACCCAAGACCTACTATTTCACCAGTGATGATCTTATTCAGAAATATGTTCCCTCATTCCCTGGGCCGCATCACCAGCAGTGTGGGCAGCAGGTGAGGGAGGGGATTCTGCCCCTCTGCTCCACTCTGGTGAGACCCCCCCTGCAGAGATGCCTCCAAATCTGGGGTCCAGCACAGGAACGACATGGAGCTGTTGGAGCGAGTCCAGAGGAGGCACCAAGGTGATCAGAGGGATGGAGCAGCTCTGCTGGGAGGAAAGGCTGAGAGAATTGGGATTGTCCAGCCTGGAGAAGAGAAGAGAAGGCTTTGGGGTGACCCAACTGGGGTCTTCCAGTACCTGGAGGGAGCCCACAGGAAACATGGGGAGAGACCTTTTACAAGGGCCTGAAGTGACAGGACAGGGGGAATGGCTTCAAAACTACAAACTAAAAGAGAGTAGGTTTAGATTAGATATTAAGAGGAAATTCTGGCACAGGCTGCCCAGAGAAGCCCCATCCCTGGGAGTGTTCAAGGCCAGGCTGGATGGGGCTCTGAGCAGCCTGGTGTAGTGTAAGGTGTCCCTGCCCATCTCATCAGAGATGATCTTTAAGATCCCTTCCGAACCAAGCCATTCAATGATTCTATGATTTCCAGCCCTATTTTTCGTCAAACAACAGGCTACAAAACCAACACCAACCTCTGCCAGCTGGCTGAGTAACCCCACAGAAATGTGTACACAAAGTTCTCCCAAATCCCATACAGCACAACAAATAATTGATTGCCCTGGTGATCTTTGTGAGTCTTTGTCAATCTGACAGGTCTTTCACAGACTTAAGAAGTAGGAAAATAAAAAGTAACTTAGCAGAACTTGTGCTTCTTGTTCATGCAGGGCACCGCTGCGACAGCCAGACAAGCTCCGCACACAGGAGCAGCTCTCCCTGCTGCCGAGCTGGACTGCCAGCCAGGGACAAAGGGAGAGACGCTGGCACTCCAAGAACTTGCTGAATACCACCATCTACTGGCATAAACCGCGGAGGAAGGAAGGGAAAGGAGAGGGGACAGCAGAGAAGAAAGGAAGGGAAAGCGAAAGAGATTGAAGGAAAATACTGCCATGAGGAAGATAAAATCAAAGCCACCTACCATTAAATAAAAGGCCATTTATAAGAGTATCAAAGGAAAGAGAGGAGAGGGGAAGAAAAGGAAAAAAAACCCGTGGAGGTTGTTTTCCTGACAGATTGCCCCCGTTGCACGCCATGCAGCTGGCTGAGTGCTGGGCAGGAGCCTGTGGACACAGCACCCGGGTCTGGCTGCTGGGAACTAACACAGCTCTGCCATAATAGGTGCAGGCAGGTCAGGCCACCCCAGACAGGCTTCCCACAGCCCTCAGATCACACAGGCTGATGTCCTGTGCACCACAGGCCATTACACACCTCAAAATCCTTCCCTATTTTAGCCCAAAATCTTCTGTTTGCTTCAGGTCCCTAAAAGCTCCTCTGGCCACAAATGAACGCGACCAGGAGAAGTCTGGAGCTGGTTTGAATGGGTGGTCACCTCCTCCTCACTGCAGTTCCCCTCCATGGCGGTATCTCCAAAGGAGCCCATTGCCCACAGACTAATTGCTCAGGCCTGGCTTCCTGCCTTGGGCTGCTCCTGGACCTGGCAGAGCTGTGGCCACCATGTCTCAACATTCCACAGCCTCTGGATGTCTCCGTGTCACAGAGCTTCTCCACAGGCAATAATGCCCACCCCATTATTGATCAGAGCTGGACTGGGATTTGTCTCCAAGATAGGGAAGGCTCCATGTGTCATTGCCAGAGTGCTCGAGTCATCCACCCACGTGGAGCTGCAAGGCTGTTATCACACTGATTGCTGTATTTACACCTTCCAGGAGTGACTTTACAGAGTCATCTACTCACCCAGAGCCATTAATTAGAGATAGGAATGTACTATTGCAAAAGAGATTTAATATTCATTTGAATCCTTAACATTAATTTGCCCCAGCTGTGTGCCAGCCCCCTTTCCCTATTTCCTTTCAACGATTATTTTAACAAATTAATTTTCTGGCAGGAATATTTGTGGAAACAGTACCTTTAAAATCAGTACTGGGGAATGCTCCTGGGAAAGAAATTCAGTGTTCAGAATTGTGTGTATTCTCAACAGAAACCCAACATTAAGTGTTGTGCTCATCCAACCCCTTGCACTGGGCTGCAGTTCAAGAGGCCTCCACTCAGCCCCTGTCTCTGCCAGTCTCCCTGTCTGATCCTGGATAACTCCAGCAATCTCTCCAGCTCCCTCTGCTCCCGGGCCAGCACAGCTCTGGACAACAGCTCGGGGCTCCCAGCACAGCCAAAGCCCAACCCTCAGGTGGTGACTGCACAGAGGTGCTTCCCAGGGCCAACACAGACACAGGAACAGCTGCCCAGCACAGGCCAAGGCTGCAGGGGTGTGCTTTTAATTGGGGCTGCCCAATTCCAGTTAAAATAACACTGAGGGCTCTCACATTGCTTTGGTTTATCTGATTTAATCTGAATTATCTAGCTCACGTTATCAAATCCAAGTCAAGAACACATCTGCATTTTCTTCCTATGGAAAAATCCACCAACCTTAATATTTCCCACCACAGTTGGGTGATGGAGACTGTAGGAAAGCTTTTACCTTTTCTTCTTCTCTCTAAATACACCACAATCTATTCCCTTTCAGCCCTGAAAATCTAGCCCTTCCCTAAAAAAGACTTTAAAATATAAATATAAAAAATTGATATCTCAAGTCCCTGTCTTAGAGCTCCCTTTGCAAGGAAAGGGCTCAGTCACACCAGTCTGTGACTTCACAGTTCTCTCTGCAAACACTGTTTTTTCCTCCATATGGGAAAGGTTGGAGAATTAAGGAAATCATATTCCATTTGAACTTTGTGCTGCTGACACTTTCCTTTCTGTTTATTTTGCCTCTTTCCTTGTTCAGCCCAGCAGCATATTCTTTCCTATTCCTTTTTCTTCCTATGTTTCCCTCATTAATTTCTATCTCCTTTTTAATTCAGCCCTTTCTGTCCTTTGCCCCTCTATGCTCATCACTCAGGTTTTCTCTCTTCAGTCATACTCTTCCTCTCTCCTCTTTATTCACTCTGGGCTCTAAGCCAAGCGCCTCAGGTCTGGTAATAAAAAAAAAAAAATAGAGAGAGGGTAAAAAAAACAGAGAAAAAAGAGGAGAAAAACCCCCAACTCCAAAGGTCTGCATAAGATTAAACCCCATTTGCCCCAGATGGTTTGGAGACAAGAAAAAAAGGAATTCAGACACAGGAGGACTAGATAGTCAGACTTTCCAAGTAAGCAAGTAATGCCAGAAAACATCCTGGGCTAATTTCGTTCACATGGTACCAATGCAAATCACTGGTGGTAGGGATCAAGGCTGGGATTTTCAAAAGGGTTAAAGCTCATGTTTTTAAAAGCTCTTTACTGACTTAGGAGTCAAAGTCCCATTTTCAAGAGGAAGTTACGAGTAAAAACCCCTTCTGGAGTCAGTCCTCATTCTACCAGTCAGACTGGCATTCCCAGCTCCTTTGCCACCACCTCATTTTCCTCGGGAAAGTCCCCAAGATCTGTCTTGGTGGGAAGGCACAGGCAGGGTGACCCCCCACAGGATCGGGATGGAACACAAGGAACACACACAAGCCTCACCAACCCTGTGCTTAGATCTGCCCTTCCAGCCAGGACTCTGTGGCACTGGGCATCTGTCCCTTGAATCCCTCATTCCAACTCCATCATCAGCCAAACGTGGAGCGAGGTTTAAGGGAAGACACCCTCATACCCAGAGTTAGACACCTTCCTTATTCTGACCAGGCAAGGTGGCATGGGAAAAACCTGTCCTTCCCTCTCATTGTTGGTGTGGGCATGCCCAAGATAATGCCAGCACTCTGGCACCTGTATATGCTGTTCTCTAAGTGCCAGCATCTCCCTCACCAAAAGTCAGCGGCACTTGTGATCTCCCCAGTCATTCAGGGTACAAATTTCAGAAGTATCTTAGGGCCAGATGTTTACAGATATTCACATCTCCAAACTGCACTTACACAAGATATTCCTCGTTGGATAAGAAACACAGACAGTCAATTTTCAATTGTATTCTCTCTGGGAAGGGCAGAACTCGTCACTGCTTTTCTGAAGGGACCTGGTGTTGAGACCTTTTGAAAACCAGGCCCTACTATTTACTACTGCTCTGAACAGCTCCAACCTTTTAATATTTGCTGGCAGAAATGGTACCTTTGTCTCCAAGGCAGCCTCATCTTCCTTTCCAGGTATCATTTCTGACTTCAGTAGCAGTAAAGGTAGATCAACCAGCTATTTTGAAAATCCCACCATCTATACTATGTCACAGCAACTCAACAGCAATTAGATTTTGGATCTTAAATCTTTTCATCAAACTGGCAGTTAATGATCTATAGGCGAAGACCATTTGACAAGCATAGCTGAAATGTAAAGCCATATGTGAAAATCACCATCTTTTCACATACAACTTGTGAAGAGAGAGGGAAATATGAATCAAATTAGCTATCATTATAAGTAGTGGTCTGGAAATGAATTGCAGATGTTTTGATGGAGAATGGGCTTTTTCGTAACACAATTCTTCTGAAAAGTGCCCATTCTGCATGAAAAGGATCCTTTCTTTTTTTTCCCCCTGAAGAAACTGATTGTTTAAAATATTAAAGTATTCCAGCCATGCACAGAGACATTTTTGCATGCCTTTGCAATGTTCCATGGGAGCTGGATTTTGTTCTTTGGTGTTCATCTAAGCCAAGCTCCTTAAATGAATTACATTTCAAATGTCATATATCTATCATCTTTAAGGGAGGAGACCACGGAGGATCAGTCCAAATAGAAGCCAGGTGTAAAGAAGCTTAAAGAAAGAAGTTTAAAGCCAGGTACTGTGGCAGCTTTTCCAAACACAAGTATTCTGGTCTTTCACCTTACATTTTCTGGTTACTAATCTTTTCTTTTTCTCTTTGCTATAGTTACAATTCTTTTCCTTACTCTGTGTTTATGCTAAACATGAGTCAGTGACAGCCATGTGATAAGCTGAAAAGCAATTTGATAAAAGTCCACTGTAATATGTAAATCTGGCCAGCAGCACTTGTCCATCCATGTCCACTCTGTGGCACCATCCCCTTATCCCTGCCCAACTCAAATAAGAGCTAAGAGTAGGTGGCATTTCCAGGACAGATCCATAAGCTCATAAGTACAAATCCCCAGCCAGACAAGTGCTTCCTTCTCCTAAAAGGTGGAGGCTTTTAATTTTTGTGCCCTATTTCTCCCACACTTGCCTCCTTCCCAAAGTCACCAATTCCAAGAAAAATCACAATAAACTGAGATTTAGGACCAATATGTTCTGCACTTACAGCTACTACGAAGTCTGCTGGCTTGTCTGTCATCTAAGACAGCAAGACATGGTTTGTAGGTGGAAGGAATTTCCCTTATTAGAAGGGAAATCTGGTATCATCAGAAAAAGCAGACAAGCTTTCAGGGTATTTCACAGATCTAAAACACGAGCAGCAGAATTCAAAACTCAATTTAAATTTAAAAAAAAAGTATTGTCTAGAGTGTAATCTAACATGTGACCAGTGAGACCATCTATTTAAGAAACAGTAACTGCTACTTGTGGGGAATGTTGGCAGCATGAAATTAGGAGTGCAACGTGATAACCCTTACAGGGTTGGGAAGAAGAAATAATTTATAGCCAGTGGAATATGAAGGTGCTGTAGGTGGGGTAGGAAATTTAATTGTACCTTAAAACCTTTGACATTTAACACTTCCCATGCAGGACAATGGAAAGTGTGGGGTGTTTCAGTACAAAAACACTTTGATGACTGAGCTGGGAAAGCTCCACAAGACAAATGACCAGACTGGACCAGTCAATCTGCATGTCCCATTTTTGGAGGACACACAGAAGGACTCTGATCTCC
Source organism: Pipra filicauda (assembly GCF_003945595.2). Classification (NCBI taxonomy): domain Eukaryota; kingdom Metazoa; phylum Chordata; class Aves; order Passeriformes; family Pipridae; genus Pipra; species Pipra filicauda. The sequence continues at coordinate 163,029 of NW_024104953.1, read as the reverse complement.
AGGAGACAGTAAAGTCGATAGCAAAGCACAGGCTTGTCCAGATTCCCCTGCTGATCTGTGGAAGAAGATGCCTGCTGGCCTCTGATACACCCTGTGGGCTAGAACACGAAAAGTCCTGATCCCTCCAGAAGAGGAACACTATCTGTACATCCCCAAAGCAGTGCATAACATGGCATGATTCCTTCCCAAGATTTCCTAAAGCAAGTAAACCGGAAAAGTGGTCAAGCCCAGAACAGAGCTCAGCTTAATATGTTTTAATAGGAAACAAAGAAAGCCCTGTTTTGCCCTGTATTGTTCAGGCTTGCCTTTAGGCACATGTGGAAAAATGTTTACTAAATAACTCCAATACTACGGGTGAGATGCATTTTATTTCAAACCGAATTTCCTGCAAGTGTACACAGGCCAAAAGGGAAGCAAAAGGTCATCGAAGGATTGCAGGTACCAAGCTGTCAGTGCTGTGCTGCAGACACAAATCCCCCCATTTCATCAAGAATGGGCCACATAAAACCCAAACCAAAGAGATTCCTCTCTGAAAAAAAAGAAAATGCAGAAAGAAAAGAGAGGTACGAGGCTGCACTGGGAGCAGGAGTAGCACGGAGGGGACTCAGGACTTCAGTTGTGTTGCAATCATGAAGAAGGGGATTGCCTCTCTAATACACAGCTAAGGGCCCATGATCCGAGCTCAATCCTCCCTCTGCCAGGTGAGTAAAGACATTTGGGAAGTGCCTGACCAGAAGAACTAGATGAAGAATAGCTCCCTCTGGCCTAGATTAATTTTCTTGATATACTTCAAGCAACACCTTCAGCACACTCAACCCTTAAGCCAGTCCCAAATGAAAAATAGGACTCAAATGCCCTCCCATCTTCTCTCCAGTCCTCAACAAATCAATCATAATGTTTACTACTGATTTAACTGATTTTTCTTTAAAAAAGAAATTGAAAAAAAAACCTGGACTGGTTCCTCATTGCAAAAGATTTTAACTTCAAGTAAACGTCTCATTCCTTTGAATAAACACCTCTCAAACAAATGTCTGATCTACTTTGCCTAGGACTCCACATCTTGCCCATCAGACTGACATACCTGCATCTCTAAGTCACTCTAGAAATTAAAAGTATGGTGCTTTTTAAAACGTTGTTCTTGCATATCAGATCCCCCACCGTAATGACACGGTTGGATTTTGAAACTAATGCCAGGCAAACCTCGGGAAGGGCTGAAAACACCTCTAAGGTACAACATGTCCATGCCAACTGCACCCTTTCCAACTAAAGTCTGCGGCCATTTTAAGTTATCTACTGCCTTAGTCATCTGCTGCCTCTACTTTCCCAGTTTTCTACGAGTTGCAGCAAAATCTCAAAGACTTTATTTGAAAAAGGTAGTACTTACAGTACACTCGACCTTTGAACCACATGTTGCTGAACAACTTGCTACTATTTTAAGTAGAATGATCAAACATACTATTTCCTGAGATAAACACAAGCATGCAGAAGTGATATATTTCAAAATCTTCAGTTGCTTGGAATAATCACCTTCTCAGAAGAAAGCAGTGATCCAAATCCCTGCTAGTAATAAGCAGGAATGCTGCCTGGGTATTATCAGTGATCCTGCAGTTACCATCCTAAGATGCCTATAATTAACTACTGCCAAAAACAACACCACTTCACTCAGAATATTCCCAACAACTGCAAGTTTGTTCCTGACTTCAATATCCCTTTTAGTCTGAAAAGAAATTACCACACTGATTTATTCTAAAGATGTGCTTCCTGTGGGTAATCAAAGTCTTTATAAGCATCTGCAGCTTCAATTGCTTAATTCTTACCACTGTTAGCACTGGAGAACACACATGTACAAAGGAGCCAGCTGGATTTTTCTGGCTGTTTGTGCATCCTCGTGCAGAATCATTCCCATCAGTTAGAGCTGAGCTGATCTATATTGTGGGAGGCCCTGGGGGCGCTGGGCATGACCAGAGCACTGCACAAGCACACAGCCAAGGGCAGTGCCTGCCCTGCAGAGCTCACAGTCCATGCATGAGGAAGGGCAGAGGCAGCAGGGCACGGTGACTCACAGAACATCGAGAGCCGAGATCTTCTCAAGAGGGAGTTTTGTTAAACTTCGTCAGCTCCCAACAGCCTTTTCCCCAGGATATGTGGGTGGCAAGTTGAAAGCCACTGTTCTAGATCCTAGGATTTCCTCTTTTGTGGAAATCATTGCAAACCACGCTGGCTCTTGGGGAATATTTCAGGAGAACACCCAAAGTGAGATTAGTCGCTACTGGCAGAGCAAGGACATCCAGCCGAGGAGCAGCTCCCGAGGGACTCCCCATTCTAGTTGGGACCAGACAACCTGATGTTTCAGCCCTTTAGAAGATGCAAAGCAGAAGGATTGTTTTTGCATATGTGATTTGTACAGCCAGGACACTCTTGCACCATAAAGCTGCCCTCATTCATGTGGACTGGATTCAAAGAAAAATGTCAGCAAGAGCCACCCCATTCCTTCAGTAGATTTGAATTAGAAGAACAATTTAGAAAAATCATTTGCTTTTCTCCAGTCACAAGACTACATAATGTCTTTTAAGGCCACTTCCCCTAATTCTCCTTTAAGGGCTGCTACCTTTCCTGAGCTAGCAGGAGCTGGGCTGCTTTGCCACATGTGAAACTCTCCCTGAATTGAATGGAAGACATTTGCATGTGAGCTCCAGGGAGGCAGCATTTGTCATCCTCATTTTCTCTCTCTTGACATGAAGAAAAATGGATTTATCAGCAAACTAGAGACGACAGCCTTTTGCATGTATTTGTACAGAACAATTCAAATACTGAGGAAAAGGGAGGTGTTTTTTCACAGTCTAGAGGCAGAATTAATGTCCTTGGGATACAATGGCATCTGAGGGACACTGTCAGCTGCTCAGTGTTTAATATGGGACTCTGGTAGCTGCAATGACTTTTAATGCTCAGACTTGCAATCAAAGACATCACTGACCTTGAACAATAAAAATTCCTCTGTTTTTCATTTAAGTGTCTATGGAAAATTTCCCCCACCTATTGACTTGCTGAAATTAGATGGATTTTTCTCAAATATGAGACACCTTTGTATTTCCAGGAGCACACACTCAAGCTTCTGGTGAAGATGGGAGCTTAGGACTTATCATCACTGCTTCTGGTGAGTATGACCTGAGTTGGTCAGGTCTAGATCTGAGCAGCCACAGCACAACGCCAGTGTATCCTAATGCTCCTACATCATCACACAGCTCTCACCAGGGAGTCACCAGAGAATTGGTCCCCCCTTTTAGAGGCAGGTTGTGAGCTGTAAAAAGGCATCAAAGGACAAGATGAGCTGGAATGACTTACCTTCCAACCCAAAGCCCATATTCTACCTCTCGCTCTCAGGTCTGTCCCTGCTGATGAAAGTGCCAAGCTCACAGTGGGGTTTTGCATGGCACACAGAGAACATAAAGCACAACAAACTATTAAAACCCAACCTGTCTGTGCTGTGAAGGCACAAGCTGTACATCAAAGGTGCCATGATAAAAGAGAGTTTGAACATTTCGGAGCTTGCAAAGTGACACTTGATTTTTTCAGAAAGTTAAATCTGACAAAGGCATATCAGCTTTCCGACAGCAGCGCTGCTGAGAACGCAGCTGCAAATGGATGTCCTACAAGCAACTGTGGATCTCCACAAAAAGGAAGCTCCAACTTGCTTCTCAGATCTCTCTTCAACTTCTAATCAACTATAAAGAGCAACGAAATTAAAGAAGCAGGAAACCATGCTTCCTACTCTTTCATGAAAATCCTTTGAAACTCCTCCACTAAAGCGGAGATTTAAATAGTTTGCTAGTTATAAAATAATCTCTGCTTGTTTTCATCACCATGCCAGTTTCAGGCTCTTGGAAAACTCTTCTCTCACCTCAAGCAAATACATACCCACACGCAGCTACTGAGCTTCATTAGCTTTTGTTTGCTACAGGAAGCCCTTCTAGCGCTGCCCAGATGGGTAGAAGAGGAGAGCTGAGTCAATGAGTGAAACAGGAGTAGGGAGATGCAAATGTGGGGTTTGGTTCTGTCTCAGGGTACCTGTGCAACCCTGAATAGGTCATGGAGAACCTTGCTCTGCCTTAGTTCTCCAGCTACAAAATGAAGCAGTAATTCTCTGCCTCAGAGGAATTCTGCAGTGCTGAAATCATGAAGGCTCAGCTACTGTGGGGCTGCAGCACTCATAAATATTTAAAGAGAATGAAATCAGGAGGGAGCAAAAGGCAGGGGGGGTTAATCCACTTCAAATTTACTTTTTCCACTATGAATACAAGTATGGAATTGGTAAAACCAAGTAATCTGATCTTGCTGCAATAATGCCACAACAGGCAATGCTAATCATAATGTAAAGGCAGCTGAGTGTAGAAATGTGTTTCTTTTTGGCACTGTCTGTTCTGCTGGTTGTCACACACCCCCAGGAGTTGAATGAATCAAGACATGGAAAAAAAAAAATCCCATCAACACAACAACACAGTTTTCCTGCTATTTTCATGAACTGTTCAGCTAAGCCCCAGGTTTTCCAACTCTTCAAGGTGTGGAAATAACATGTTTGCAGATGCTTCCTCTTTGCTTACAGTGGAGTTGGAACTTGACACCTGGTGGCATAAGTAATAGGAGGCCAGAAATATCTGAAATGAAGCTTGATACTCACATGTATCAGTACTGATTACATGACACACCCCATCCTGTAATGGACCCTCAGAAGGGTCACACCTTCCATTTCTCACATCAGTATCAGCACAAAGCCTGTCTCCAACACAATCCAGATGTTTTGGGAAGCCAATTGCAGGTGTGGACAGTTAGCCCGTGTCACATCCTCCAGTGATGGGAACTAATGCTGAACTTCCAGGCGGTTACAGCCCTGAGTTGTGCCCAGGAGCCACCACGCAGGAAGGGGTGGCAGTTGGGGGCAATAATTGTCACAGGCTGCCCAAGTCAAGGCTGGTATTGATCTTACTAACCAGGCATTATTCCCAGGCATTATTCCCAGCTGATTTCCCTTGGGTGATGGCAAACAGATGAAGGATAATAGATCTGCAACTACTTTCCATGGAAGAGCAACCTGGGAGGACACTGGCACTAACAGACACGAATTCAAGAGGTGTAAGACTGTCTTTTTTTTCCCACTGACCTTCTGGGAGATTACACAGTACCATGCCAAAGAGCAAGACTTATTTTTTTGCTTGCAAAGAAAGAAAAAGCCTTAATGCATGTAAGTATAAACAGGGTAACAGCAAAGACTAGAATGTAATTTGGTCTAAAAATCAAGAGACCAGTGGTAGAGAAAACAAGAGGAAAGACTTTTCCTTAGCTCTTGGAAGATGCCAGCATTCAATAATTCAAAAACACAGGGCTTTCAGTGGTTAAACTGAGATCTAATAGGAACACCGCACGTGTGATTTTAAGGACATAAAACATTTCACAACCTAAGGAGCCATCTTCTGATGACTACAGCTTCTGCATTTCCCTCAACTGACAGGCTCTTCCAAGCAAAACCTCTTCAGGAGTGCTCAGACGACTCCAGCAAGAGAAAATCCATCAGCCTGGTGTTCAAAAAGTGCCTGGCTGTGCACAGCAAATGCAGCCTTCGTGGCAGTTCAGCACGGCAAGGTCTTTGCCACTTAAGCCCAGTGCCCACATAGGTCTGCTTAGCAGTTATTAAATACATGTTATTTTGCAGAAAGCATAAAACTAACAAACATATTGGATGTTTTGGGGAGAGACATGCCATGACTGCCTTTCCACCCAGTGGCCATATGTGCAGAGCTTTTCTCTTTGGCAGAACAATACCCAGAATTTCAAGCCCACGGAGACACAGTGTTTATCATCTGCCAGATGGACTGTGAAATATATACTGTTCATGATGGGATTATGCAAGTTGTCTATTGTTTGAAAAATAATCTCAGCATTATCCTTTGTAGCCTTTTAATGAGTTTCCCTTTTATACAAATTAGGAAGTCCAATTTTTCTTTTTAAATACTTGCTGTAGATTTCTGCTTTCAGCTTCACAAATGACATCTTATTCGGGCACATACTTCAACAGTATTAAGGAAAAACAAGACTTTTTTTTTTACATGAATGAAAGTACAAAGCACATATTATTGTGTGGAACTATACATACTAACTCTGACCACATACCCGTATTTCTCAGTGTCCTGGAAATAATGAACAATATATAATGATGCAGTTGCTATGAGTAACAGCTGGTAGCCCCAGTAGAAGAAACAACTACCTTTGGGTATATTCTTGCAGTTCCTGAAGCCAATAAAATTGTGCTTAATTGATTATCCGAACTGCAAATGTGCAGCTTACCTAATCTTCACATTGTGACTTTTTTTTAGTTATTGACAATTATTGACACTCCCAAGGATTTGATGGGGTTGAAATACAGATATTTCCCAAATTAGCTGACTCCTCATGGCTTGTATCAGATACTCATTGCTCCAATCAACCATTCTGCCCACCAAGAAACTGGGACTGCACAAATAAAACCACATGCCTTAAAAAGCAGGACTCAGCATGACTAGAACTGTTCCTCGAGTTATATCCACTGATGTTACTCATTGATCAAAGCTCTGCCCCTTCCACACTCAGCCCTTGCTCATCCTCCTCACTGCACCCTGATAGGAAGAGCCTTGAAAGCCACTCCCAGTTCATCCAGCAGTGAGCGTGGATCATGCTCCGGGATATGCCTTCAGCACCATCAGTGCCAAGCAGGGCAGGTCTGTGTCTCCCACCACACTCCCAGATTTCTTGTGGGATCAAATGGTTTATGTGATTAAGCTCTTGGGCTGGTTTTAACTTATGAAACTTAGTGTTGTTCGGGAGTTGGTGCTTTGGAGGACTTCCAGAGCTCACTGAAGGAAAGATTAAAGGCCCTGTTGATTGCCACTGGGTTTGGATCAAGCGTTCAGGAACCATTTCTCTTCTTACACTGCCACCATTGCAGAAATTATCCCCTGCTTTTGTGACAAGCTCCCAGATTCAAGCTCTGTCCTCTGCAAGGTGCTGCCAGGAACACCTGTAACACACCGTGTCCGTATGGAAAGGCCCTCGAGCTCTGCCCCTCAAGCCATGCCAGAAGTCAAGGACACTGGTTGCACCTTCCATCTGCACAGTCTGCTATTCTACTTTTTTATTACCTATAGCTTGAACTAATCTTATTGACACTAATGCAGCACCAACCTGAAGGTCAAAGGGTTGAGAGGTCACCTCTGCACACAGAACTAACATGACACTCCTAAATAACCACGAATGAGCTTTGAAATGGGGCAGAACTGACATTTTTACTGCCATCTCGGAATCAAACAAGCAATATGTGCTCTTCCCTTTCCGCTCCCCCTGCCATGAGGAATCACAGCTGGGATTCACCCACAGGTGGCAGTGCTTCAGTGGCAAACACAGTCACGCCATAACCATGCCAGGACCCTGCAGAGCCAAACTCGATGCAAAGGAACGTATGTACAAATGCCCTGGTGTTAATATGGTTCCTCAGTCAAAGCAGCTGTAAAACGAGCGAAAAAAAATATTGAGTTTCTCTGGGCTAAAGATATTACAAGGGAGAACAAGAATGAATGGTGGCCTGTAGCCACTTTGAGTGAAGCAAAATGAGGAATATTACCTGATTTAAAATCATGGAATTGAAGAGAATTAACTGATAGACATTTTTCAGTTCCCCTCCAACTAAGAGGAACGAAAGGATTTGATAAGCTATGGAAACTCACTTACAAAAACCACAGCATTAATTCTTGTGATAAGGAAGCAGTTATTTTTCTTGAAAGAGTTCATTGTTCATAAGTAATTTAAGGACAAATTCCAATTCAGGAAAATACATTTCATATCAAAACTTAATACAACATCCAAGAGTGACAGGAAATTCAGAGCAGCAGGATTAATTTTTTTTTTAGGTCCAATTCTTGAGGTCTATTTTTAATATTGATTCATAAAACTGTTGCTTTACTCAAACATTTTTGAAGCTGTGATTTGCTCGTGGTTTGGCTCCTTTGGGGAGGGGGAGAACTTGAAAACATTCTTGGCTTGGCTGGGAGGTATGAACTTGTTCTTGCATTTGACCTCCTCTGTGCTGCACAGACTCGGATATTGGTGCTGCAGAAGTTGAAAAGGGAAGTGAAAATGTGAAAACACAGTTGAGCAAAGCTCTGCTGTGTTGGATGTTGCAAAACAGCACCGAGCACTTTGTTGGCAATAATCTGAACATTTCCATCTTTTTTCCCCTCCCATGTTCCTCAACAAGTGCTCAAGACTTTTAAAGACATTGACTTTGTGTATTTTTATTTCAGTCTGAGTGAGCTTTAAAACATCTGGTGTTTTCCAGGTTTGCTCTGCAACAATTTAAAATTGGAAAGCAAATTCTCCTGTAACTCCTGGAATTCTTATGTTAAGAAAGACCATGGTAACCGATAAAACATGAAATAAGAAATGTATGGGAGATGCACCCCTGGTTTATTCCACTATAACTTGAACAGTAAAGAACTGCTTGTGTCCTGGTCTGTCCCTCAGCTGAGTGAGGGAACTTGCAGCCCAGGTTCCTGGCTGAAGAGAAGGACTGGCACTGCAGGAGAAGAAAACTCACCATGCTCAGCCCAAGCAGAAAGCACCTCCCTTCCACAGGATGTCAACACCCTGAGAAAGGACTGTCCCCAGCTCAGGTTCTTCCTGTTGCACTGCAGTTTGGCAGGGCCCTCTTGGAGCTACATAATCAAGCCCTTATTTTCCTGCTACATTCACAATGACTGTGTTCCTTCTGGGCCACTCCTTCACTTTCTCATTTTGTCTCTCCATTTTCTACCAGTCCCTTAGTAAAGACTAAGCCAATTTAGAGCTTTCAATAGGCAGCATTCAGTCCTCCAGGACCCTGATCATGTCTGCTCGTCCTCAAAATGGGCACAGAAAAGGCAGCAGCAAAGGAAGCTTTTCCATGCTCTGTCCCAGTCAGGATGCTGAGTACCTTGACCTGCAGGCCGTTTCCCACAAGGACACAAGGACACTTCATCACCTTGTAGCATCATTAGGCTGCTCAGTGAGAGCTGCAGCATCAAACAAGGGTGGGTCTGTCCAAAGCTGCCAGTTGGGATGAGATCACTTGGCCAATGAACGAGCCCAGAGACCATTTGTTTTTACCCGGACTTGAGAGGCCACATCGTTTCCAGCCAATGACCAGAGTCTGCTTGATTCACGCAAAGGACCTACTGATGAGGTGCTTCACATGTCATCACTGAGCCTCTGACCCACCCATTGTCCAGCCTTTAATTTTCCCCTCAACTGTCCAACCGGATACCCCAAATAAGTCAAAGCAGAGTGCTTGGGACTCACACAGTGCTGACTTTCCACTGCTCTGAAAGGGAAATCCTGCACTCATATAAATATTTCTGAGCTCCAAGTCAATAAACAGGCCCTTTATGGAAGTGCAGAAATAACTGACCCATGCTCCAAGACCTTTCCCATTGCTGGAGAGGTGCAAAGGGTCTGCAGTGTAAATAAGAATCAGGTTCACAATTTCTCGTTTTCAATTACACTCAGCTTTGTTTCAGTTTTAAAATGAAGCTTGAGTAGATGCCAGATTTTTATTTTTTAAAAATTTTTAAATTCCAACACATTCCAGATTAGCTGTGAACAACCACTTTCAAAAGGACACAGGAGAGGAGCTCAGATTTGGGATGTGCTCCAGTGGAGAGGACCTGATCTCTTGCCATGGGCACAGGTGCTTCTGTATTGAAGCATTAATCAACCCAAGTCCCCTGTGACCACTTCATGATGTCGGTGTGGCAGGCAGGCAGCTGTGGGGTTTCTTCAGGAGCTCATGAGGTCACTCCTCCTCTTTAAAGCAAAAATAATGACTCTCCAGCACAGAGTGGGAGTTGGCAGCTGGGATGCTGAGATGATGTAATTGTACACAGCAGTGATGTGAGATTTTTCTTGGTTCCTAGAAGCCAATACTACACAGGCAATCATACTAACAACACTATTTGCTTAAAATTTTTGGACAAGAAAGGAGACCGAGTTTGTTGCAAAAACGAGCAGTGATTATGAGAGGGAAAGGTCAGAAGTTGGCTGTCAGAATTGGAAGCAGTGAGGGCCAAGCTCTGGCGCTGAAAATGCAAGGTAGCAAGGAGAGCAAAGAGCTGCCTCTGGCCCTGCACTAACGCACGTATCTTTATGTTCTGAGCACCTTGGGTCTCCTCCCTCTCCACAGCTCCTCTGCTGACAGCTGGTTATCTTCCTGGGTCAGCCCTGGGTAAAATGAGGGGGTGGAATTATTTGCTATTAGCAGGCTCCCCTGAGTAAGTACATGGCACTGTATACCTTGGCAAAATGGAATGGAGGCTTGACACTGAATCAGTCACTCAAAGAACTGGCTTTCTTGGGTTTATTGGTGTGGGTGAATTTAATGAAAAATAACTACTAAAGATAGAACCACGTTTCTTTTTTCTATAGGTAAAGAGAAGGGATTGGAAGGAGTAGGCAGGTTTGATTTTAATAGTTAGGGATGGACCCACCACCCTAAGAGAGTGGAGAAAAAAAATAGTAAGCAGAGGTCACTTCACTAAACCTTAATTGTGTCAGGAAATCAGGGTATTTTCTGCAATGGTGCCACTCTCAGTGGCAAATAAAACTTCTTACACTGTGCCACTGTCTCTCCCTGGTTTTTGTGCTGTAACAGCCTGTGAGGCAAAACATCATGTAGGCATAAATAATTTTAGTCACTTTAAACACCTCCTAGATCCACACAGACATAAGTTGTGTCTTATGTCATCCAAGAGGTAAAAACCCTCAACTGAAGGCTGGGGTGTGACCTGCCAGTAAGATTTAAGGTCCCAGGGAACAAATAAACACTGCAGAAGGGGGAAAAAAACTTGCTAAACTTTTTTTGCTGCGAATTAGGAAGAAGTGAATTCACAGAAAGTTTTTATTTTGTTTGAAATCTGAGAGATTATTTGCAAATGATGGAAAGAATGGTCTCGCTTGTTTCGAATTTGCTTTGAGTTGTGTTCAGATTTTGTGTGATTTTCTTTTCCCCAAGACTAAAGTTATCCTAATGAGTGCTAAAGTTATCTCTAATTGCTGTAGGAGTATTGGAACACAGATAATGTAACTCCTAAGAGGAAAAGGAAACTTAAAAGCTTTTGGGTTTTGTTTACTTTTATGGCCACGGATGATTAGCATTTCTGTTAAAGGCAGCCTGTTAAAGATCCCTTTTATTTCCTTTCAGTTCACTTATCAAGAGCTCTTGACAAATGTGTAAATATATATATTAATAAATATATATGTAGTATATCCCCTGCCTGAGTTTTATCACTGGAGACATAAGGATTAAATATTTGTAATGTAAAAAGAAAGCACAATGTATGAATAATCCTAATTATTTTAGTCTATCTAGTCTAAACAATTTTACCATTGGCATAGGTACTTATCCCAAAAATTGAGCAAAGTCAATGGATGTGGCAGGTGAATCAGCTACTACAATACAACAACACTTAAGAGTGAAAGATCAGCTTTTCTGGGTTCAGAACCTCCAGTAGCTCTAGCAATTGCCATTCCCACTCCAGGCTGTCGTGGAGATGGGGCATGGCAGCACTTCTCCCTTCAGAAGGGGAAAATCCAAAGGTCACGTGGCTGTGCCCTTAAGATTACTGCACAGAGGGTGCTGGGGAAACCTGATACATGTAGATATTCCATATTAGAGCTGAGGACACTGACACTGCATTGCTGCACCACATAATCAGAGGTAAGAGTTATGTGGGTTATTGACCACTGTATATTTTCCCAGCTGAATCATAATTATAGATTCTCCTTCACTGTTGCTGCTCAGGAATTCTGTGATGAATCTGATTCCCTGTGCAAACACAGCACCCACCAGACCTCAAAGTGTCTCATCTGAAAAGGAAGCGCCATTTCACATCCATCTCTTTTATCAAAAGGCCACTGGAATGTCTTGTTTCAGAAGGCTCCTGCCCCTGAATGCCCATGGAGGGAGGTATTTTTCCCACTGCCCAGCTCACAGGGCACACACAGGGAGCCCCTGCTCCCAACTTGAGGCTGTGGATAGTCGAGTCCTTTCCAGACTCAAGTCGCTCAAGAAAACATTCCCACTAGTTCCCAAGTTAAATCAAATGAATGAATACAACTCACAGTTGCTTTTCTCCATCTTCCCTCCCCAGCACAGAGTCCTGAGCTGGCAGAGGCCAGTGTCATTCCACTGAGGTCAAGGGAATGATGCCCATTTATATCAGCTGATGGTTTAAACCTCTGGACTTTCTCCCTGACACACATTTCTTCTCCACCAAGCCTGGATATAAAGCTGAGTCTAGAACATACAGAGGTGAAAAACACTCACAGCTGGTTTAAACTGACACTTCCACCCTTGCAGCTGCATCACAACAGCAGGAGTTTTGCAGAAACCACTTCAGCATGGCCATGTCTCCCAAGGGAAGGAGAATCCAGACTGTCTGTGGTAAATAGATACCAGCAGAACTGGCATCAAGGTGAGGTTCTGACTGAACCCCAGCTTTTCCAACTTCACTTTTTTTTGCAAAAGTAAGCAGTAGAACAGCTACAGGGAAGATTCAGAATGCAGAAGTGGAGAGCAGATTGTCTGAGGGGACCTTTCTTGTGAAGAGAAGCTGCTCTATGGAAAACTCACCAGAGCTGTTGGCTGAGGTAACCGTGTAATGTTGTAGCATGTTTGGGAAGGGATTCCAGCTTGACTTCTGCCATGATTGTCTTATGCCCTCAAGCATGAGATTTTATTACCCTTATCTTGGCAAGCATGACATTTACTTATTGGCCACAGCCTTACTGCAGAGAGGGAGGACTGGCTTGCTCCCATTCCCCACTGGGTGGCTGCTAAGCAACTGTCCCAAAAGCTGGAGGGAAAAGAGAGAATGTTGATGAGATCATGCCTCAGCCTCACTTCCAGCTAAAGCCACAAAGGAGCACAATCTGAAAGGAAACAATTACCCAGGGAACCCAAGTGACCAGGCATCTCCAGCATTTGGAAACCAGTCACCTGGCTGGTAAACAATGGAGAGGGATGTTCCCAACAAAAAAGGAGCCATTCAAGACCAATTCTGAATTCCTGCTTCTGGAAGGCTGAATTTCTGAAGTCTGTAACAAACTGGAAGGTGCATCTTGGCCTGCTGCTCAATTAATGCTGCTTCAGACACATTTGTCTGTGGAGCAACAGTGACATAAAGTGGCCTGGAGGGTTAATCACAGGTAGGAGGTGGAAGCATTTCCCAGGAGACCAGGCAGTACCTTACAATGTTATTCTAGCATGACATGCTGTAAGAAAAACAAGCCCCAAGTACAACCTCATTCTTTACAGAAGGGACACCAGAGCCCTCCACATCTGGTAATGGTAAATAGCCCAGGATGGCCTGGGAGGAGGGATCTGAAACACTGCCTGCTCCTTTCCATAGGCACGGCTTGCCAAGGAAGAGAGGCAATCAGAAAGGCCCAGCTATAAATACACGTGGAAGTATGAAAGGTTGTGACAATGTTATATTCCACCCAGATGTCTGGATCTCTAAAATAATCAATATGAACAATAATCACAAAAACTCAGTCTCTTTTCAGTTGATATGCCCACAACCTGCTATCCAACTGCCACCCCACATCAGCACAGGAAACATGAATCTTCAGAGGAATGTGAACAAAAGGAAGGAAAATATAAAAAGATCATTCAACTGTCAAACCTTCCTGTCAGGACCATTTGATAATTGTCTGCAAACATTGATCAATAACTCCATATCACACAGCACCATGGAATGTCAGCAGAGACTGACCAATTCTTCACCAGAGTCCTTTGCTGACTGTTCTGTCTCCATATGCTTATTATTTGTGGGGGGTTTATTCTAATTCTTACAGGAATAGATGTGTCCCCAGGCACCACACAGTGCACAAGACACAGTGATCCCCATGGCCATGAGGGTTTCCTCGGGATAATTAGACACACATTTTCTTAATTAACAACATCATAAGTATTAGATCTAATTACAGGGAAAGCCATGTACGTTATAAAATATAAATTAAGGTTTGTTTTATAGATTAAAAGCAAATCAATACTTAGCATTAACATTCTCAAATGTATTTTCTCTAATTACAATATGACACTGATTAGTCATTCAAGCTGGAATTATGGGTCTTGGATTTATTATCCAGTAAACTGATAGGGAAACACCTGCCCTATGAAACAGCATCAGAAGTTCCCTGGTGATACTGTCAATGGTCAGAACTATAAAATAGCTGGAAATGTCAAAGATTTGGAGGAGATGATTTCAGAAAAAATAAAATATTTTAATATGTTTTGCTCCTCAAAGTTTAACTTGGTTTACTACTTTGAATATCTGTACTGTTTAGGTAGCACACATACAGACAAGGAAGCACATCTTACTGATATCAAGTAACCAGAAATTAATTGTAGCTAACCACAAGTACACATGTTGTCAGAGATGCACATTAAAGTGTTCCTTGTGTGCCTCTGGGTACCTCTAGATTTAGAAAACAAAGAAAAATGTCAGAAATAGAAAACAACAATTAATACTGGTGACTTGGGACTAAAAACCAGAATTATAATTATAACAAACAGCAGAGGAACGTAAAGAGAGAACCACTGAGAGAAGTTGCTTCACAAAAAGTTTTCACTTGCTTTTTTGTTCCTGAAATTTGAAATTGGTAGGGGTTAAAACAGAACACAGAAAAATAAGACCAAGTTTTTAGAAGTTTCTTTTCTCTCCTTTTTTTTTTCTGGAGAAGAAAGACTCTGTTTCTTTGCTACACAAAGACTCTTTCATTGCTGGGATCCTGAAGTGTTAAGCCAGTTACTGTGCTGTGCTATCTATTCACACTGCCAAGAATGCCCCAAAATAAATCCGGTGTAAACAGCTTCCACAGATCCTCCTGGATGGACTTGGGGTGTGTGTAGGAGACAGACACGGGTGAGCCAGAATTTTGAGGTGGATCTGCCTCCACCTTCTGTTCTGAGGAGCTCTCCAACTAAGACTCAACAAGTCAAGTTGGAATCCAGCAGCAACTAATGGAAAAATGATCATGTCACAGCAAACAGGGAAAAAATCCACAAGGCACCACATCTCACTAACCAAAACCCCATCCATTTTTTCCTGTTTCCTCAGCAGAACATCCAAAATACCTTGTTCTACATTGCAACAAGCCTCACTCCAAAGAGTTTGGACAGCAGAAATAATGACACAGGTTTAAGAAGGTAAAAAATCCTTCCTGCTCTTTGATTAACTGGGCTTCTTGATGGAGTTAAGTGCAAACAGCTGCCTGGACTTCAACTGAAAAGCCTAAATCTAAACACTCCGTGTTTACATAACCCAAACTTCTAATCAGGCAGCTGGATAATCCACCCATTTAAAGTATCCCTAAGAGTTTCAGGGAAATGTGATTTTCTTACAGCTAAGCCAATCAACAACCACTTTAAAAAACTCCAGCTACCAAGTTACTACTTTGGAACAGCAGTCTCAGCGGGACGGGGTCACGACCCCACAGTGAATCACAAAGCAATTTTGGTGGGATCCTTCCCCCTTTCTTCTTCTTTTTTCTTTCTCTTTTTGCCCCCTTTTTTTTTCCCCCTTTGAGGAGTACAAACCTGAATCTCTAATTTCCTCTGTATTCAGATGCTGCAAGGTAATAAATGAGAGGAGGAGAAAAGCACAGAGCAGTGCTCACACACGTGCTGGCATCTGCTCCCGGGACATTAACCTAAAATCTCCTGAAATCCGGACCACATCCATCCAGAACCAAAGAACTTGGGAAAGGTAAAGTACAGTCACCACCAACAGGTCCATAATTACTTAGGGGAGAAACAGGGAAAGAGAAGCAGGACCTAGGAATGAGCAGATTTCATGGAAGAAAACAGTATAGTTATTTAAAGGACAATTTATAGGATTCAATATTCCTTAAACTGACAGACACATTTGTGGGGATTTTAGCTGGCCAGAGCTCTCTGTGTTTAGGGCCCCATCTCATCTCATCTCTCAGTAGTGTTTTAACACCATAACTCATTACAAGGTCAGGCTCTCAGCTTTGGTTTTATGTTTGGCTGAAATATTTTCACCTTATTCCCATCTATGAATCCTTACCAGATATCCCAATGTTTGTCTTTCTTTTCCTAACTCAGTAAAGACCCCGTGTTAAATCACACTCGGTCACACCTGTTAGATAAGGTGACTCTGAGCACAAATCTTTTCCTTGACCAATTCAACTAAATTTTAAATGTCCCCAAAAAAGGGATGCTGCTTGGGCTATGCAGAGTCTGCTCCTGAGCTGTAGGATAATCCTGGACAGTTTACCTCATATTTCTGCACCTCCACATCTCTACCTGTTGGTGATTTTACGGACAAGACTGTAAATAAAGTTGTATTTTAAAACTAATGAAATACATTGAAAACAAGAAAACCATTTAACTTTCTGCAAGCAGGAAGGGAACCTTTAAGAACACATGGTAATAAAATAAAAGGACATGCTTTTACACTGATAAAATCTGGCCAGAGAGGAAATAAACTTCATTCAGGGTTTCTTCCTTTTGCCAAGACCCCAAGCAGAGCAGCAGATACTGCACTGCAGATTCAACACTGGAGAAACAGCACTACAGAATCCCTTGCAGATCATATGCCAAATATTTTAATTCCTCACCAAAGAGGTTGAAAGGTTTGGGGGAGAGCAATGTTGGAAGGACTGTGGCAAATTTTCATCCAGATCTGAATATACATGTGAAGAAGTCCCTTTCAAATCACTTGGATATACTGGTAGAAAAATGAGAAGCAGTAAAAGTTTGGCTTAACTTCTTGTTACTAAGGTTTCCAGGAATTTCTCTTGCTTATGGATAGGTGTCCTTTCCACAAAGAAGCCTAGAAGAGAGCTCTTGCACTAATATCCACCAGCTCCTGCTGTCCTAGACAATCACTGGGGCTGACACACTCTGATCATTAATTCCTCAGCCAGGTCCTTGTTTTTCCCAAGTGATCCAAGAGCTGTCAGTGGACAGCAGTGAAAACCAAAATATTTACTTTGATACAAAAAATTGTATGTTCTTTACCTTCCTACTAAGAAGCCAGATGTCCAACCTGCTCTATTATTAGCTCTGCCTGGTTCCTATGGGGACCATGTGGCAAATTAGCTTTCCCCAGCTGAACTGCACAGTCCTGTCCTACCTGCATCCCTAAGAAATTCCTGTGCCTTTCTTAGGAGTTTATAGCTCCTTTCATCTTTCCAGCTTCTTTTCCACTCCTGTGGCTCATGAGCACAGAGAGCAGAAAGTCTGGAAAAAGGAGTAGCAGAATCCAGCACTAACCCCACAAGAAATGGAGAAGTAAGTGATAGGAAATTGGAAGATTATTTATAAAACACCAAAATAACTTCAGTTCCCTCCAGTTCTAATCCTCTTATTCATCTTAAAGACGAGACCACCTCTGTTTGGTTTTTGGGAGATGTGTTTGAGTTTAAGGTTCCCTTTTAATTGTTTTTAAAAGGCTGAGGGGAAGGTTGGAGAGCTCTGAGCTGCAGGAATAGAAGCTGTGTTTATTCTCCTCTGTGTGAGGCTCTAACACTGCACACACTACAGGGGGCACATAAATCAGTCTGGCTGAGCAAATCAAGTGCCGTGGAGCACAACACAATGGAGGATACCTGGAAATCCCAGGCCCAGTCCCATCCCCACTCCAGCCACTCACCCTGGCAATGCCAGCAGGGAGCTCTGTATTTACTCTCTGGACAGACTGCAATCTTTCTTCCTTTGCTCAAAATACTTCTGTGAAGAACACCTACAGCATTTGTGTTCAGTTTCCCTATTCAGTGTCTTTTTAATTACTTTTGAGATAAAACGTCTCAATTAGGCAACTGTTTGTTTTCATTAAGGGTTCAGTTTGGCTTGCTTCTAAGTAACTTTCTGGGCAGTCAAAACAGTAGAAGTATTGTAAATCAAAAAACTGTGTCCTAAAAGATAGATACATTTGCAGTATTTGCTGTTGAACAATCAGCCAAGCCCAAATATTATGTTGTAATTTTATATATATTTTATATAACAGGTTTCAAGTTTCCTTTCTACACTCACATCTTTACACAGTCTGTTTTCTGTATGTTGAAAGCACTAAGTTTGATAAGAAATGCAAATATAATGTTTGCAACAACAAATCTATCCCACCAGACTCCTGCAGCCCATACACTCAGACTGCACGACACACTTGGAAGAGAAAATCATTTTAGAGTGTCTTAGCACGGTGGGACCCATCCACAACCTGAACCTACCAATCAGCAGGATCTGAGTAATAAATAAGCCCACTTACAACTTTTCTAAACCTTATTTAAACCTGAAAAAGTTGATGCAGAAGAGCAGTGTCAGCCTGTATGTTCTGAGACAAGTTTTCCAGCTCTCAAGCTGGCAGGGCCTGACCCTGTGAGCTGACACCCAGCCCTGCTGTGCACTCACAGCTGCCTCAGCCCCAGTTAAATCCAGTTGTTCTTCCACAGCCCCAAATCCTGTTTAACTTCCCTGGGTATCCTGCATTCACACCAGTGTGCAAAGAGCCCCCAGCCAGGGGCACGGGGTAGAACCAGTTCCTATCTGCTCCCTGACTCTCTGCAGCACCACAGTGGAAATGTAAATGCTTTCATTCCACAGGGGTTTCTAAGAGAATTTATTTGAAGCCTGAAAGTGATAAAGGGTAGTTTAAAATTTTCTATAGTAAACAATTACATATCCAGCATCTTTTTATCTTGTTCAGAAAAAGCTTTTAAAAAATAAAAGCAGTAAGAACTCTATTTAAATATTCAAAACCGAGATTTTTTTTTAACAAAGTCTGCTTACAGAAATTGGAAGGCCGTTTTTTTAAGAGAATAATACAATTTCATAGAATTACAAGCATCTCTATGAAACGTTTGCCTGAGTTTCTGTGTAGCTGAAAGTGGTTACAAAAAGAACAACCTCACAAATGCAGAACCACACTCCCAAGATTAGGCACATCTTGCTCACAGTTTCAGTTTTTGCCCCATAGTACTTCTGGGGGCCACAAAATGTAAAAAACTCTAAAAACAAGCAAGCATGTTAAGCCAGAGATACTGGGAAAAACCCCAAAAATCTAAGGCAGACTCTTTTGAATAATCAAAAACACCATCAAACTATTTCACACACACGACATGTCCCTGATGGAGTATTCCGAGCAACTAGTAACAATAGGAACATGAAAAATAAAAACATAAGCTATTTGATGTGCATAAAAGAGGTTTTCACAAAGCAGGAGGTTTCTCAGAGGCATTCCAAGTTAAGCTATCTACTGTCCCAAAGGAGAACTAGCTACTGTCTGTCATCGGTGCACTACTAACAGTTTATTAGTCTGCTGACATCTCCATCTAGAAAATACTGGTAAATTGTCTCAGGATGAGAGGCAACAGAGAGTGAAAAGGACTTGCTGTGATGTGGTGGTGGCAAGCAGGATTTTTTAGACATCTACACTTACTTTTGTGATAAAATGCTTCTAAGATGGTGTCACTTCCCTCCCAGACAGCCCAGCTTTTCTTAGCGCCTGATACGGGATCGGTGACCTTCTGTGAGTCGGAGCTAATCTCAGGATATGGCACATCTGTAGCAGGAGGAACAGCTGAGCAACACTTGTCCAGGCATAATTGAGCCTCAAGATTGCAGAGCAGTGTGTGATTAATTGGCTGAAGGATGCCTGATAAAGGGCAAGAGGATAATGACCTGCCTGGGTCAATGGGAGGTGCTCTGCTTATCTGGAAGCACAACAGGCATCAAGAGAAATGCTCCTGATCAAGGTCACAGGGAAAGGTGACAGATTCTGTGTGAGTGTGGATTTGAGGCATTTCAAAATCACATTCCATAGATGTGCACAGGGGTAAGTGTACTTAGGAAGAGAATTTTAATGCCTTTTATGGTTCTGGTTCCATGACCATTATTCCCAAAAGTACTGCCTTGAAAAGATCCACCGATCAGCTTCGCAAGTACTTCCACGTCAACCTAGAAAAGGTAACACTAAAACAAGACAATTCTCACTTGATTTCCAGGTGGATATTCAAGCTTGTTCCAAGGTCCTCTGGGAAGCAAACAGGTGATGCTCCCACACTGGAAAAGGGAAAAGAACCACGTGGAACAACTCTGGGCAACATCTGTGGAGGCACAGACCTGTGACTCTTGGTTTAGCAACTACTTTGGCTCTCTAGGCCTGCTCTGCTAAGCTGAAAAGAACAGGTATCACTTCTCCACACATCTGGCTTCCCAGCAACCACAACAACCTCCTTGGTGCACTCCCAGGGAAGGGAAGCCTTGGGTATTTCTAAGGATGGACTTACAGAACAAGTGCTGAGTGTAGGTACATCACAGTCTTGTTCTTCACTCCACCAGGATGTGGAACAACTACATCTCATGCAAGAAGTTTGCAGCAACAAGCTGCTGTAAATATCAGCTGGGTAGGTTCAGGTAAATGTAACAAAATGATGGCAAACATTCATTTAAAATGATAGAGAGAGCATCAAACAAAAGATACCTTTTTATGACACTGCCCTGCAGAGGATTCCCTGTGTCTTATGAACAGTGCATCTTCTGAGACACATCTCCCTCAACAACCTAAGCAAATTCGGCTGTCTAGATAGAAATAGCCCAGGGGGTTCACACTTGGCTTATCTACCCAGACCTCCTTATGGGAACAGGTAACTCTTCTCTTCCTTATTTTTTGGATGAACAATTGTTTACTCAAACAGCTCTCCCTCTTTCCTGGGTTGATAAGAATTTCACCTCTACCAAACACCTGAACAGGTTTTTTCCTCTTCAACTCTAAATACCCATAAAAGAGATTCTACGGGAGCTGAGCCCTTTACACTTCATGACTGCACTCCGGCTGCCTCTGCTCTGATGATGCTTTTTTCATCTGCCACACAGATTTTCTTACGCTGAGGTTACTGCTCAATTACATGTTGCTTTTGGAAAACTGAGAGGATGGCAGTTTATTGGAAATAAGTGTGAGGTAGAGTCCTACAGGGAGGGAAGTCACTCTTTGAAGCTTCAGTCAGCATCGGTTTATACAGGCCACACAAGAGAAGGTGTGGTGGGTCACCAGCTGACAGATGCTCAGAAGAAATCAAAAGTCATACTGGTTTTGGCACAAATACAAATGGGCAAAGCATCAAGTAGAACAGGATTTTTAGTCCTTAATGGAAAGTTTTCCACTTCAAACAACCACAACAAGTAGGAAAAAAGAGCTTAAAAGTCATTCAGGACCAAAATAGTCAGAGCATGAACAGTAACAACGGAGGGTTTGCAACACTGAGAATTTTCACAATTATCTCCTCCCTTTCTGGGCAGATGTGCCCATTCCAATGAGTGAACCCTGTGATGCTGATGGGATGAGCCAGGCAAATGGGAGTTCATGGTTTCCCACAGTTATCCCATTCCTTGTCAGAACCACCTGCAGCACGTGTCTTCTGAGCCAACTGGAAATGCCCAAGTTGCCATGAGCAATCCATACCCTCACTCCGAGAATAAAACCACGATTCAAAGGGGGCTGCCCTTGAACACTGGCACGAGTATTGCCCATCTCCAGGGAGAAAGGATTTGGCTGCTTCCTGTTTTGCTCAAAGAAGATTTATGGCTGATCATCATACAATAAGTGCTAGGTAAGGGTTATTAATCTTTCCAAACCCACT
The DNA here is from genome assembly GCF_003945595.2 of Pipra filicauda. NCBI lineage: Eukaryota > Metazoa > Chordata > Aves > Passeriformes > Pipridae > Pipra > Pipra filicauda. Next base: position 141,309 of record NW_024104953.1, on the reverse strand, counting down.
TCACATTAGTGACTAATTCAAGCTTATTTGGTGCATAAATCACACGGTACTAAAGCATCATGTTTTCCCTCCTCTTTGGCTGTAATTCTGAATCCTTGAGGGTGTTCTTTTACAAACCTGTAAGCTATTTATGTGGCTCCAAACATGCTGAGCTAAATTCTAATTTATAATCCCACTTCTTGCTCATGCAGCACTTTCCCTCTCCCCAGCACCTGGCTTTCAAGTGTCCCACTTTGTAGTGCACAGCCCTCCAAGGAGTTTTCAATAATAGACCTCAAATCCAGCTCTAAAAGCAGCTCCCCTCAGTGCTACAGAGCACGACAGAGCCCTCACATCCTACTGAAGCACAGAGGTGAGAGGATTAACTACAGGAATTTGCAAGGTGGGACTCATACAGAAAAGTTCAGCACTATTTCTGTCTGAGCTTTGTCCTCATACAAATAGTTTGGTTGTATTAAAAATGCACATCAGGCATTTTTCTTCTTGCTCTGAGGACCATGGCGTTCTCTAAAACATAAAGCACTGAAGTCATCTTCTCCTCCTCCCCTGGACATGGCTGTTCCCTTTCAGACCAAAACAACTGGCATGGCCAGAACCATCTGCACGACGAGAACGCTGCTCCCTGCTTGTGGAGAACAAGAGTTCCATGCTCTGAGAACTAAGATTTTACATGAAGACACACAGATTGATATTTTAATTCAAATTAAACGATGCACAAACTGTACTACCACGAGTGTGGTCGTTCTTCCTGCAACAACTCTCACAAACTCATAAAAACACATGTAATGTGACCTCCCATTAGGAGGCTGGAATTTATCATAACTACATTTTGTCCTAAGAACAACAAGCTCTTCAGTTTCCTCTAGATCAGTGCTTGGGGTTTTTACCTCTCAGAGTGCTGTTACAATTCACCAGTCTGATCTGTACATAGGCTACAGTCACTAATTAATTCAGCCTACCACTCTTATTCACACATTTTATATCATGGAATATTATTCCACAGGCACTCTCTACTATTAAAAAATCACTACATTTGATTTTCTTTCATGGTCTGTGTTTGTTATGCCTTTGCCTCTATCTGAGCTTTACCACTAGACTAAGAAAGGCACAAATACAAAATACTTTCTCCCTACCTTACTATCTTTCCATGCTCTCTAGACAAATCAAAGTGAGTTAAAATATATCCACAAAAGCAACTCCTGGGTGTTAAACAGATGGAGAAACCAGAATTGCAATTATTTCCAGAAATTTCCAGCCAGGCAATGCCAACTACAGTCCTCATTTGTCTATAATAAAGAGACAAAGCCACCACTGACCCAGCATTTTAGAACTGGGACACCACCTGCACTAGGACAAGGGACATGTTGGTCCTCCAAACACTTAGAATGAGAAGCACTGAGGAAAAGTCTGGCTTTAGATTAATGCCTCACTCTTCTCTGGTATTTTTCATCTCAAAGTGTCTCACAAATCAAATCAATGTTATTATTCCTCCTTTTCTTGTCCAAGGCCATCTAGCATGATACAAGATGAATGTTAGTGCTCTGAAATGCTGCTCACACACAAGCCATGCACTCTCCCTGAAAAAGCATTACAGGTATGTTATCTCCAGAAACATGTAATTTGGTGTTCACAGTATGAATCTAATACTAAGTTTGTAAAAGAAATTAAAATAAAATAAGAGAAATTATAAATGTAAATTAAATAAGGAGCAACATATATGGAGTGGCTTTTAAGGCATCTGCCTTGAGATCTGCAGTGCAGAAATAACATTGCTCTGACATCACAAGTATGTACTTCTGTGCATTGAGAAAATCCTGCTGTTTATTTGGAACTTTTGAAGTCTAGTATCAATATAGCTTCTTAGTCCCCAGGGTGTCCTCAAGGTTTGAGATGTGTATTTTTAACTTCCATACTTACTGACATTCCATTCAGGCTGTTTGGCTGTTCTCCCCATCGGGGCTCCATCAGCCATCGCTCTGATTTCGGCACCACTGCGCTTATTTGCTTTACCATTTCCTAAACCCGTGTGAAGAGGTGTGGCCTGCTCTGGCAATCAGCTCACCCACACAAAAACTGTGTTAACTCACGAGCCAAAGCTCTTTGAGGGCATTTTTCTACCTTTTAGCATGAATGCAGAATATTTTAGAAAGCTTGTTGTAAAACAGGGTGATCCAGGAAGAGGACGGAAAGTGCTTCATTCCTGATTTACACCATTGGATTTCAAGGGTGCCATTAGGGAAATACAGATCATGTCTGTCAAAGAAAATGTCACCACTAGGTTTTAATAAGGCAAAGAAGATTCAGGGCTTTCAGAGCCTGGCATTTGATGCCACCATCAGAATCAGAAATGCAGCCAGGAAGCAGCAGTCCTCAAGGTGGCACTGCTCGAGTCCTCTCTATTTCTCACCTGGATGGAAGGAAGGTTATGACCACATGAAATTTGAGTTTATTCTCACTAGTATCAGTCTTGATGACAAATAACTATTTTCCCAGCAAAATTCTTCTCTCTGTATGACATCACTCACAATATATCCGTCCTGATACCGCATGGAAAAGTACCAGACACAAGTAGGGCCTGGCCTTGGCGGGGGTGACTAAGGACAGACACAGTTTGGATTTCAGCACTGCCCAAGTCATTGCATGTTGTCCTCACAGAGCAAAATGGAAAGAAGAAAAGCAAGCTGGACACTCCAACCTAGTTGGCAGGAGCACAGGAATTTTATTTTTTTTTTTTAGCTGCCATAAAGACCTACTGAAACAAGAGCTTCCCAAGTCTCTGCAGGTATGTCTGTGACTTTTCCATCATCAGTAGCCTGCTGCTTAGGGAAGCAGAGCATTAGGCTTTCTTTAAAGGAGTTTTAAAAGCCCCTCTGTTCACTTTCAACTATTCATCACAGTCATTCCAAGTTCTCTTTTGCACCCCCCCCTTCTTCTTACTCACATCTGGTGCTGCAACCATAAATAACGAAGGAATGATGGAGATACTGGATGCTCTGTTCCAGTGTCCTCACAGGCAACCGTTCAATTAAGTTGTTACATTTTCACCAAATGAACATATAAGAGAAGGGGTGGAGGGACAATGTTTCCCAATCTAGAATGCAGCTTTTTAAATAGCACTTTATTAGCAGGGTCAGCAAGCACATAGGCTGAAAAATAAATAGCATATTTTAAAAAGAGGATTTTCTCCCCCAGTGAGTACATTTGCATTGAAAACTCCAGACAGAATAGACAAGAATTAGCAAAAGCACTTCAGGAAGGGGTGATCTCTGTCAATAGTTGGGTCTCCTGGCAAGATCTGGCATTTGCATCTCCTACATAGCAGAGGCTGAAGTGGGAGAAGGCTGGTTTTGTCTTTGCTGCAGATGTATGATATGACAGAATGTTGTCCCAACACAGGGACAGGAGGTTACACAGACCACATCAGACAGTGCTTGGTGAGCATTTCTGTAGCCATGTGGCATTCCCTCTCTGTGTAAGCAGATCCTATTCCGTGATTGATCTATCTGATTATGGAAATGGAGGGAAAACTGCAACCAGTTCTGCAATTTTTCCAAATGACAACTGAAATGACACTGACAGCACTAGGCCAGTTTACCTTCCATGTCCACCTTCACCAGAAGCTCTTTACTGCTGGTGAATGAGCTTCTCTGGGGAAGCCTCTGTAAGTGGGGACTTGAAGAAATGGGATTTGGCCTGTGGTCATTAAAGAGTTCTTTAAATGCAGGGCTATGGAAGATGGCACTTCCAATGGTGCAGGCAAACTGTTCAAGTATGAGCATTTCAAACTCTAGAACAAAGCTGTGAAAACTATGTTAAGTCTCCTTTCAAAACTCTCCTTCCCATACACTTATGGTGAAAAAAATCTCATGAGAATAAATACCTTATGGCCTATCTTCTCTGTAAAGGCTATTTTTGTTTATCACTGTAATATACTCATTCTGGGTGTTTTCTGAAGATGTTTTTGAGTTCCAGTGTCTTGAGGACAAGTACCACTGTAGTATTTATGTACCTGTGAGAACTGACCACAGAAAAAATGTTCCAGTTGTATGATCCACAACCTCACACGAACCAAGTCCTGCACACAGCTTAAAAGAAATGAATCTCAAGGGCTGGTCATCACCTCTAGAGTTCCCAGGGAAATCAGGAGAAATCTTTTTAACTGCATCAGTGGATAATAGGCCCTTACCTTTCTTGACTGCCCATCATAATTTCTCAGCCTTATTTTACTGAATACTCATAAAAAATTACTTGCATGCACATATAGCAAGTTGCCTGTGCACTCGGACAGCAAATGGAACACATGGAGCTCCAGAAAAAGGCAAAAGCTGTAGCAATGTAAGATAGTAAAGCATTTGGAGTGGCTCCTGGTAGGGAGGCACTCAGAGGTTAAACTGGACTGCAGCGAAAGAAATCACTGCTGAAGAGTTCATTTATTTACGTTCCATTAGAGGAGCCTACAAAGTCATACATCAACAGAAACAAACCATTTCAGTGCGTCCCCTGACTGAACATCCATCAGTGAATGTGATCTGTGCCAGCGAGTCTTAGGAGTGACAAGATATTATTATCGTAGTGCCAAAGGAGGAGGGGGCAGGGGAAGGAACAAAAAGGAGCGCTGATCCTTGCCTTAACAATGAGCCCCTATTCCCATGCACTGCACCTGAGCTCCAAGGCTTCAATCCCAACAATCTTTTTCCATTGGCCACAACAGCTAAGCTGTGGTTGCCTCACGCCTGGGGGGGCACCAGTTCTCCATGGGGTGCTTCCTTCAGAGGAGCTTCCTTCCTGTTTCCTTCAGAGGAGCTGCTCCTCTCGTGGCATCTCTGGCTACTGTATCACCTCTGCTAAATAAATGATATCATCTCGCTTCTCAGCACACAAGGCTTTACTCCTTCCCACTGTTTGCACTCACTGTTTATTTTTTTAAGCACCTAACCCTCCATTAATCCTCCAGACAGCACAAAGGATCCATTTGCCAGAGACAGCGATTAGAGCCGTAAGCACTCAGCCTTCCTGGGAAACACCTGTTCCATGTTCAAACACCCACAGGAAAAAAACACAGCAAGGACAAACTGCTGGTGGAAACGGAGAGAAATGGGAGAAAACTCCTGGTGTGATGAGAGCTACCAACCTTTGGACAGTGATCCTCTCGCCTTCTCCAATCCATAGTGCAGATAACACACACAATACCAAACTCACCCGCCTGTGACACTTGGTGGGCTCCTTGTGTTCCTCCTCTTCAGCTCTCAACAGAGTGCAGAAATGTGCAAACTACTTAACTGAAATGTTTTTGCAGGTATTTTCATTATTATTTTTTCTTTTGCCCAAAATTTATATTAAAAAAGGCTGACAGCATCTTAAAACCAGAAATATTTTAACCAGCTCCATTTCTGAAACATCAGCACCAAAACTGTCCCAGGTTTTGCATTTTTTTTCTTCAAACACCACCAAACATCTGTCTCAATTTTTAAAAACTAGCATTTTAAGAGAGCGTGAACATGGATTTGAGCTTTTGTAATTCTTTTGGTCAGTGATATTAACGCAAAAGCAGCCTTTGTGTAAACAAACACATAAAGAAAGGCTCAGTAACTAGATGGCTGTTGCATTTAGCTCCTTTGAAGACAAAGGTAAGTGACAATAAACAAACAGAAATACCAAGTGGCACAGCACGGCTCTGAGGCATTCTCTGTTTTCATGAAATGAGCGAAAATTATGTAGCAAACAGATTGTACAAGCACCACAGGCAGTAACTAAAGCTGGAAGAAGGCCAGGCTCCATTAATAGCTGCCATTTGATCTCGTGCGAGATCCCTGAACACCCAATGCCTGATGAAGTCAGTGGAAAGGCTCCTATGGATTCCAAGAGGTGCTGTATTGAACCCAGCACAGCTGGCAAATGGTGCAAGGAACAGAGCTGATGCTACAGCAATTCAGTTCCTCACCACACTGGAAAGCAGGCTGTGGTAACACACCCCATAACCATAATTCAGGACTGATCAGCTTTTCCCCTTTCCAGGGAAGTCTGCTCTCTTGAGTACTTCTAAGCCTCTGAAATTAATGGGATTATTCAAAGAGTAATGCACCACAGAACCTGAATATTTATGGTAAGTTTACCACAGCGATTTCCAATGTACTGTGATCCAGAAATTCTGAATAAAACATCAAGAACGAAAAGACAGATCTTCAACTGATATAAATCAGCTGTTTCCCTTTCAAAGCTCTGGAGCTGCAACAATTTGCAACTAACAAAACCACAGCTTACCAGTTGCAAAATTAAAATAATTTTTGCAGTATTTACAGCCAAGAGCAGACCCTTGCTTTTATTTTCTTACTGTAAAATAATAGTGCCTTTATTGTAAAATAATAGGTCATTTCTGTGCCACAAATTTTTACTTATCACAAGTTACTAAGTTTTTACTCATCACAAAACTTAGGCATTGTAAGAAACTATTTGGACTTCAGTTGATTCCTTTTAAGTTTCACTGCTTATACATTAGTTACTTCTTTAAGAAGGCCGCAAAGGAATTGAAGCATGTATTAGGTAAGAAAATGCATACACAGGAATAATATAAAACACACCTTTTCTTCTCTTTTCTAAACTCCTTTTGGAACAGATGCTTTTAACACCACATAGAAACAAATGCATATATGTGTGTGTGTGTGTAATGTCTATGTAGATCCACAGCTTTATTTGTCCACATGTATGGTTATAGTAACAATCATCCTTTCATGGGGCTCATCAGTCGCAGGTTTTACTCACCTGATGGGCAATTTGCCATCGGGGCCGTCCTGTCTGTCAGCACATCTTATCTGCTATCGCGCCTGTCTTCAGATCCATACTCACAGGTAAGGAAAGCTTGGGTAGCTGTCTCCTCCTAAACACAATAAAATTAAAGCTGTAATTAGCAGCCTGCCCTGGACACCAGGTTACATTCCACACCACATGGAGAGCCCAGGCAGGAGTGGAAGGTCTATTGGGACAGTATAGGAGCCCAAAGGAGAAAGCTAGCCCTGATGTGGGCAAACTTGGAACCAGACTGCAAACAAGTGAGAACTGAACTCATCCTTCCTTCAGGTATTATAGACAGGAGCTTGTGCTTCAATGGCACTGATATTCCTACAAGACACTCTGGGTGGAAAAAAGTGGGTTTCAAGAAAATGAATTCACAAGCAGGTATTTTCCTATTAAGGCCTATTAAGGTAAAAATGGCGAATAAAAATAGAACAAACAAAGTATTATTACCTTTTTGAAAAAGGAGATTTCAATAACTTAAAAAAAAATTGCAGGAATTCATTAAAAGTATATCAAATACTGTTAGCTCTGTGCATACGCTGCACTCAGGTGAGCCCTGTGGTGGGGCTGCTGGAGCCGGCTGGAACCTTCTGGAACCAGCCATGCCCGGCAGGGGCAGCCCCAGCCTCCCCTCACAGCTCCGGGCAACCCCCTCCTCTCCTCACAGCCTCAGGGAGCCCCCTCTTCCCCTCACAGCCCTCAGGGAACCCCCTCCTCTCCTCACAGCCCCGGGCAGCCCCCTCCTCACCTCACAGCCCTCAGGTAGCCTCCTCTTCTCCTCACAGCCCTCAGGGAGCTCCCTCCTCTCCTCACGGCAGTCAGGGAGCCCCCTCTTCTCCTCACAGCCCTCAGGGAGCTCCCTCCTCTCCTCATGGCAGTCAGGGAGCCCCCTCTTCTCCTCACAGCCCTCAGCGTGCCCCCTCCTCTCCTCACGGCACTCAGGGTGCCTCCTCTTCTCCTCACAGCCCTCAGGGAGCCCCTTCATCTCCTCATGGCCATCAGGGAGCCCCCTCCTCTCCTTTCAGCCCTCAGAGCAGCCCCAGCCTCCCCTCAGGGAGCCCCCTCCTCTCCTCACAGCCCCTCAGGGAGCCCTCTTTTCTCTTCATAACTTCAGGGATCCCATTCTTCTCCTCGCAGCCCCGGGCAGCCCCTCTTCTCACAGCTTCAGGAGCCCCCTCTTCTCATCACAGCTTTAGAGAGCCCTCTCTCCTCCTCACAGCTTCAGGAGCCCCCTCCTCTCCCCACAGCCCTCAGGGAGCCTGCTCTTCTCCTCACAACTTCAGGGATCCCACTCTTCTCCTCGCAGCCCCGGGCAGGTCACTGCTCTCCTCACAGCTTCAGGGAGCCCCCTCTTCTTCTCACAGCCCTTGGCAGCCCTCTCCTCTTCTCACAGCCCTCAGTGAACCTCTCTTCTCCTCACAGACCCAGACAGCCCATTTCTTTCCTCACAGCTTCAGGGATCCCCCTCCTCTCCTCACGGCACTCAGGGAGCCCCCTTCTCTCCTCACAGCCCAGCGCAACCCTCTCCCCTCCTCACAGAGAGACCTATGCCAGGTACCTACAGCCAAGCAGGGAACAGCAGTGCTGCAGTTCCAAAATAACGAGAAATCGGCCACAAATGGGTGCTAAAGGTTTGCACAGGAGCCGAGCTGACAGCGGTGGCTAAACCCATCCCATTCCGCATTAGCAGTGACAACCTGCAGCTTGTCGCCCACCCTTTCCTCACAGACCTCTGCTGGGTGCTCTGAGGTGACTCCTGACACCCAGCAGCCCAGGACACACGACAATCTTACACTTCCAGAAGAAATTTGGGTTCAGTGATGCCACTTCCCAGCCAATAGGGATCATCCTTCTTAATTAACCAAACTCAAGCAAGCAGCTACGTCAAATGAATTAGCAACATGCACGTAATCCCATCACATGTATTCTTGGAGTATCTGCACTCCTCCTGACAGATCTGTCATTAACGCAAACGTACTTTAGCCCTGCTTATAATTGAAACCTCGTTCCTGGCCAGCCACTTGACTGGAAGAGCCAGGAGAACTACTTTTTCCATGTTCACAAACATCTCTGCCAGTCCTCCATGTCACCACCTGATTAGATCTCTGGCACCGTGGGCTCTGCTTTGGCATGGAGGGGAGCATCGCCTCACCGAGCCTGCCTAAAACGTGGACCTGAGGTTGAAGGCAGAAGAACAGCACATGTTCCACATACCAAACTCACTTTTCTGCAGATCAACAGGTTTTCCCTTAGTAAAAAGGAATAATTAACTAATGAGATCAATCAAGAACACAGGGTACCTAAGCTACTGTTCCTTCCAAACCTCACCTACGTATCTGAACAGTAAAAGTGAAATAAAAAAACAGACACCAGTCTCTGGTTCCACCAAACCCTCCCTGAGCTGACAGAGCTGCTGAGACACACAGAGAACGTGTGAACACAAGTTCACACCTTGGCCAAACCAGGGCAGATGCCTGGGAGGCAAAAAGTCCATCCCAGTGTCCTTTCTAATGCTTTTCTCTGAAACGGTGCCCATATTTTAATGTAAGTAAAATAATGTACTCTTCCCTATGCTCAGCCTCAGAAACTGCTGAAACATTTCTGCCAGTCGTTTCCGAGGGAATCCAGCCTGCAGCCGCCCTCAGCGTGGATGATTTCAGCACGCATAATAAAGGTTTAACAACATTAGAGGCTGCCACAATGGAAATTGTTGGGCTTTGCTGGTTTCACTTATAATAATGAAACTTGGTTGAAAGCTAGCAGCAGTTTGATGTAGTAGTTTTACATAATAAAGACCTTTTTTTTATGAAACTAAATTGTTTTGCAGCCAAATGTTTTAACTTCCCAAGTTAATCTTGACTCGTACGTTTTATTCTCACCGTATCACTGTATTCATTGTTTCAACTTATACATACATTACATGAAAATAAATGTTAATATATACCATGTGTGCATACTGCTATACCCTAGTGAGTATTACACTGCTATACTGTACCATATGATAATAGCAAATCACCGCTATCGAACGTCATGTTTTCAAATTTCAGAATCAAAATGTTTTGACGCTTCCAAAGTAAAACTTCTCAGAATATTCCTTTCACAGCAAGTGCCCAACTCACTCCAACCTCAGCGAGCGCCTGATCTCCTCATGGGGTGTGCAAACCAATTTTGAAACTTCGAATTTTATTTCAATAAAGTTCTAGTTTCCAACTAATTCTACCAACAACATCTAAACAATCACTCTGAGACTCCAAAGTGCTTGAGCAAACAGGTCAGCATCTGTGAAAATGGGGCATCTGTTTATTGAGAAAAAAATGGGGTTTCTTCCTCTAACATTCAAAATTGTGAGGTTTTTATTTTTCTTTAATACTGAACAACTTTGGCCAAGAAAAAAAACATTTATTTAGCAATGCTACCATTGGGCAGTTTGTACCTGTGTTTTTGTTATTGATGAGGATGTTTTGCAGAGCTTAAGTTATTGAAGCTTTGCAACCTGTGTAAATTGTTCATATATAAAAGCAGAGTAATCATAACAGTAAAGCTGGAAAGACTTTCATGTGTTACTGTTAAACATTAGCAGATCTCTCCCATATATCCGTGGCCTTCCCCAAGGTTCTTGTCACTGACTCTATCCCAATCTCCATCATCTAAGAAATAAGATTCATAAAACACAAACCATGACCACAAAACAGACCCAAAGCTTGTTATGAGATGTGCAGAGTTCAGCTGAAAATCAAACATCCCCAGAGGAATAGCCAGAAACGTGGTTTGGGGAAGCACGTCTGGGAGTCATATTGGCATGGAAGGAGACTGAGGCCATCACTGGAGTTGACTGACAGCACCTTGGGACAGAAGCTGCCCTGGCTTTATCTTCTCCTTCATTTCCAACAAGTTCCTAGTTCTTTTCTACACTGAGTACTTTAATATTTTACAGACATCTCCCATATGTAAATATAGGCTGGACATTCTGTGCTGTTTATTTATAGTAGGTTATTCCATATGCAGATCCATGCAGTGTCTGCTGGTAACATCCACTGCTTCTGCCAACAATCCATGAACCAAACAACTATCTGCGTATTCTCCTTCGGGCTACTCACAAGGTCCTCCAGTGCTCATTCTTCTACTATTGCCACACAGCCTTGAGACTTTAAAAAAAATAATCTGAGAGAAAATAAAAGCCATATGGGATAATTCTGCTGCTGGCATGGATCATCCGAAATCCACTGCAGTCAGTGGGCCTGATTTTGACATCCTGTAAATGGTCACAGCGCCAATAAAACCACAGCTCTTCTCCATGTTCCAACCCACCAACACTCTACTTCCCTGCTCAAACTCCCCTTTTAATCTCATATCAATAACTTGAGTTTATGCAGTCCAACAAATAGAGGGAGAGATCTACAGCTTTCTTTGACACTTGTGTCAGAAGGCTCCTGCCTTCGAGGTAAACAGCCCAGTCCTCAAATCTCCTTCTCATCACTTCCTACATGATTGCTACACATCTCCTTGTTTGTCTTTAAGACTTTGCATGGACAGACCTGTTGTCCACTTCTGTTGTAAAACAGTTTATATCAGAGACTCCCTGTGTATTGGGGTGGTAGGCAGTGTCTTAACTTGTCACAAGCTGCAGCTTCAAAAAGCTTAATAAACTCAAATGAACAACAGCCTAAAAAAGGAAATAAAAGATTTAACAGGCTGGTATTTCTACCCCCTTCTGCTTTCTAGGAAAGACAAAATAAAACCCAAGCAAGGAGTGTCCAAACTGGAGTGCACGCACAGCCCTCCCCATTAACTTGCTGTTTGTCTGTGTTACCTACAAACCAACGTGGTTTCAATTTAGTTTCTTATTAATCTCGTGCATTTCTTTCAACTGCTATTTTAAAAATAGAAACTTCATGTTGAACATTTTAATGGCATTAAGTTTCAAAGGCAACAAGCTGCTGTACTGATTTTTTTTTTCCCAAAAAAACTTTATTGCCAGATGTAAGTATGTGTGATTATTGATATTCTTTGTTTTCCCACAGGTTTCCTTTTTCCTTATTAAACAACATATCTGTATTTAAGCAGCTCCATGGAAGTTTGGTGAGGTCCATGAGAAATCACTAGTCACCAGCACGCAAATCCATCTCATCTAACTTCAGGCACTTTACTAAAATGCTTAAATTAGGAGTTCACCTACCCTAAATTCCCCTTACACTCAGTAGAAACAACTACAAGACTGTAGGTACTTGCATCCCACCTAAATTTCTGAATTGCTTTCTACAAGTAACTTATTTTTTCTTCACTGATTACCGAGGGCTCCAGGCCCACAGAGCAATTAGGTCTCCAATTTAAACAATTAACTAAGAATCTAATGCAAACTGGGATGAATCCAGACTCAGGGTCCTCAGTAAACAAGCAGAAAATCTGTCACGAGCACATTTTTGGTTCAGCCCACGTATATAATTTTAAATAAAGCTAATGACTGTTCTGCAGTTGCAGTGGACAACCTCATCTCAATGACTGTTTCAATGGTCCTTGGGTAAGATCAAAAGCTAAACATAGTCAACAGAAAAACAGCTAAAATTTTGGTAGGTTTTGGTGCACATCAGGTTTGTGTTCAGCTCTGCTCAGCCTTCTCCCTCCCTCCCTCCCAGAGACAACCTCAGGGAACCACAGCCACAGAAGGCACTGATTTCATAAAGAACAGGATCGACTACTTCACGAGTAGAGACATATCTGCTCTAGAAAAATGGGTACTAGTTCATGTGGGGAAATATGGGAATGTAAACACAGCCGTGAATTCCCACCCAAGAGTTTTACAGTCTGGGGAGACGGCAGAGGATAGTCCTGACCCTGGGGAACCAAGGGAAACCTTCCCATACAGCTGTTGGTTAACCGGGCGATCAGCGATCACGCCGATTATAACAATTTATTAGCAGTTCAAGAGACTCCTTCCCACCCACATCTGATAGTTCCCATCTCTTCAAAGAGGCTGCAGCCACACAAGCAGTGGATTCAGCATCCAGAGCAGCTTCTTCCACCACCAGGAGCTCTGCTCCGAGGTTCTGGCCCTTCCCCCATCACCTCCAATAACTCATTCCCACCACCCTGCCAGGCGCTTCCGTTCCTTCCCTTGTGCTAAATGCCAAATCAGCTGTTTGTGTAGCTGTGCTCTGAGGGAGCACAAATTTCCAGTGGGGAGATGGGAGCAATAACCTTGGTTTCTATCTGTTTTCAAGCAGTTGCCAGGGGTCCTTACAAGGTAAAATAAACAGTCCTAATCTCCAACTGCCCAGCTTCCCTAACACACAGCTGGGACAGGTAAAGAGACCATTAAGAGACAGAACTGTTCTTTCCAGTGTATAGGAAAAATGCACCTGATGGGACTGATCCAAAGCCCGCTGGAAATCAGTAAGTGGACTCCCACTGACTTCAGGGAGCTTTGGATCTGCTCTACAAAGCCAGGCAGCTGCAGAAGCTGCTGGAGTCAAAGGAAAATATGCTCCAAAGGAATGGTGGCCCTGTGGTTGAGGTACCGGCGTGGTTTCAAGGGACTTGGATTCAGTCTTCACCTCCACCATTCCTGACCCTGTGCAAATCACTTAATTTCTCCACACATCAGCTTCCCCTTTGTAAATCCAGGTATGTAACCTAGGGATGTAATCCAGGGATGTCTGAAACAGGAGACAAATGCATGGAGACAGCAGCACCACCTCAGCATCTCAGTTACTCTTCCTCTACCCCTCTGTGGGTCCAATAAGGTTTGTTACCCCCCAAACAGGGTACAAAAGTTAATGTCAAACCACATGCTGAGCTCCAAGTTCCCATCTCCACACCCACAGCAATGCCAAGAGGCTTCTTGTACAGATAGTTTAGGCAGGTTTACAGGAGCTGGGACACAGTAGCATGGACAGAGCTGCATGACCCCGATGCAGCCAAGCAGAGGAGCATTTCTCTAACTCTGGAGTGTGTGACCAGACCCATAAAAGTGAAGGTAGCACAAACAGAATGGCTCTCCTGGACTGGAGGTTTGGGAGAGGTGTTTTCATGGAGTTTCAATTATTTACACACTTGCTCAGAATAACCTCCCACCAACAGCTGGGGCTTCTGGCAGCCAAATGCAAACCATCTATTGTAATATTATTCTTCTGTTGTAGGAAACAAACTCTTCCAAGCAGAAGAAATTCTTTAAAAAATAATCCGAGTAAAGGCACAAATTAAGCCCCAGAAATTAAATACTGAAATAATTTTTACAGCATAGAAAGATCAAACTGCAAACAAGCTGCAAAAGCCATTACTAATTTAACATTCCATTATTCCTTTTCTTTTTTTTTTTTTCCAAAGTGTGATTCTTTTCTTCAAGCCAAGCATGCTTTGCTGGGACCAAACCTTCACATTAGATTTCCTGTGCTGTGGATTTGATGAGATAAAGCAGTTTCTTAGGACCAACAAATCACTTCATTAAAGAAGCCCGTTCATAAATATTCTCAACAGCAATTAATGTCCCAGTGTAAGGAACTCGTTTTGTGCCTCATTTCTCACTCAGGCAAGGCCTCCCCCCCCACACCAGGACTGCAGTAGAGAGTCCTAATTTTGAAGGACAGAAAGGAGCCACCCTGTAGCTCTCACCATTCCCTCCACATGAGCTGTTTTGGTTCTTCCAGGCAGGAAAAAGCAGCCGAAGGTTGGACAGAGCTGCTCCCCCTCAAGTTCTCAAGCCTTGTGAAAAACGGACCATCCAGTGGTTTTCCAACTGTGTCTCCAGTTTGGGGATCCAGGACAACTCCCAGCATTTCTCCTCAGCAGAGTGAACAGAATTGCTGGTGGCACACAGGAGCTGGGCTGCCCCGAGTGCATTTATTCACCTGTGCAGCACCAGGAGGTTATGATAAAGGCATCCTCACTCCTGGTAGGTGGAGGGGGTAGAAACTATCGAATAAAAAATTGGGATGGAAAAGGGATTTTTCACACCCCTCAACCTCATGTGAGGCTTTGCCCTGGGAGTGCCCCAGTGCACTGAGTGATGGGGTTTTTGTCAGCCCTTGGCATCTCTCAGGGCTGTACAAAACCCCAGAGCTGGGGTGGTCCCTGCTGAACAAAGATCTAAAGCAGAAACTCAAGATGCATTAGAGAAGGTCACTTTGGACTTTTCTCTGTAGATATTAAACAAATATATCCCATTAAGATGCAGCAAAATTCTCTTGTGTTTTGACAGGAATACACAGGCACCATTTTGAGATTGTCACAATAAAAGACAATGTGTAATATTCTTTAAAAAAAGTCCCAGCTTTAGTCCTGCTCTTGTTGAAATGAGCATTTTCATCTTGTTTGAGCAATATTATAATGCACTAAAACCACAATGTGCTAGAACAGAGAATGAACAAAGCATTGCGATGCAGCAATTTACTTCAAGCCAGTGTCAACTTACCAATTAAATCACTTCTGAATACTTTATGGGGCTCTAACCTTATAAACAAATCAACAATAATCATAAAGGTGCAATTCTTCAAGGCATTTCCATCTTTGAAAAGTCCCTCCGTTTTTGCAGGGAAAATCCTCTCCTTGCCATTCAGAAGAAAGAGAGAAATAAACGTGAGTATATGAAGTGATTATAAAAAGCCTACTGAACTGGAGTAACAATAATGCCTCAGTCTTGAAAACACAGAAAGTAAATGCAATTTTACATTAAAGATCTGAAAACAAACTCAAGGCTAATATTTTCAGGGGAAAAAAAAACTTTGATCTCTTTTTCTTTCCAGGGGGGAGCCAATATCAACACGAGTGATTTTGTACGATATTCAGGAGTCTTTATGTGGGTTAATAATGTTAAAGTTATTCCACTGCTTTTTCAAACTTTTCTGGAATCAGCTCCTTGGTGAAACAGGGCCCTATTGAAGACTCCTGAATTTGCATAGCATGTGCAAGACATTTAGATTTATATTCCATGTTAGGCTTGTGTGTTTAGAGTTTACTGGGGCATATGCAATTCATTGGCTGCATTGTTATCTTCACAATGAACAAGCACCCTCACTTCGTCTGCAAGAAATACAGCCTTAAATGTAGAAAATTAAATTTCCATGAGAAAACGTGTTCCATGAAAATTTCCATCAGTAAAGGCTCAGCTCAAATGAACTAAGGCTGAAATACTTTGATTTGAGCCTACCTGGGTACCATGTGACCTATGTCATAATATCATTAAAAAATTATTACTTTGAAAGCGCTGCTGTAATGACAACTATTCCCATCACAGCTCTCTCTCTAAAAGCCTTTGGGTGTGTTCTGTGATGAATTTGCCCACACAAACTGACAGAATCCGCCTTGAAGACTTTACAAACTCCAGAGGTAAAGGAAACAATTATCTTGACAACACCATTTTCTGGTTTCCACAGAAATATTGATGCTGAACGCAGAAAGTCACCTGAAGAAATATGTAATCAGTGGGTTTGGTTTGATATTTGTGAGGCACCGTAGTTCACATTTGTCTGGCACCACCGGAGTGTGGATTTCCAGTCTCCGTAATAAGTAGGAATTGTGGGACAGGGCAGCACAATGCAAGGGGACAGAAGAGTTTGGCTGTGATGGCAGATGTTGAAAGGCAGAGGGAGCATCGCTGCTGTCACCGTGTGGGTCAGAGGGATGCACGGCAGGAAGGAGATCCAGGAGAGCTGAGAAAAACTTTGGCTTGAGCAAAGCAGCACCTACAGTGACTAGAGTGAGTTAATCTGGGCAAAAATGAGAAGAAAGTGAGCCACTAGAAAAGCCCACCAAGGGGAGCTTTGAGGACAAATAAATGCAACAAAAAAAGTTTGTGGAAGGGATTGTATGGTGCAGAGCCTGTGACAGCAGAAGGCTGGATCTGTGTCTTAGCAGGTCTCATCTACTTCTTCTGTTCCCAGTTTCCTTCCCAAACCCCTGATCCTGTACCATTACACTGAATGAAAGATTTGCCAACAGGATCAGCCCAGCTACTGCAGAACACATGTGCTTTCTGCAGGGCGAGAGAAAGGAATTCATGGATCATAAAGGACTGACTACTGTGCTTTCCATTTTCATTTCTTTCATTAAGAACTTAATATTTGTTTTCTTACTGTTTCATTAAACTATAAAGCTTTCCTTCGGGCCATTGGCCTTTTCTTCTCAAAGAGGTGGCTAATCTGGCTGTGGAGCTGGTGGTCCACAGGAGAATCAAATGCATCTCTTCAGAAGACATGGGAGATGTGCATTGCAGCACCCTTTGAAACTGCTCCTGTCTTTACTGAGGAGTTGTATCCACCAAATCAGGTTAGAAAACTGGATCAAAATGGACAAACATAAATATATATATTATGGTGGGATACAGACCATCTGAATTTAAAGCAAATTTGGATCCAAGTGAAACTGTGCTTGCTCAGATGGAGTAGTCAGAGATTTTAATTCCATAATCATTTCAGATGTGCAGCTCCCAGTGAGAAATCAAGCAGCAAATTCGCCTTCAAACCCCCAGTCTCTCGTCAGTATAAATAACAGTATTAAAGACCATGGGGGGCTGCCTGTTCCTTTATTTACTGCAAGCCACTCCAGCTCCATTATTTGTGTGTCAGTCACCTGTGTCACGCTGAGCAGTTCTTCTGCAAACACAAGAGTTGGTGATTTTTTTCCAACTACACAAAATAAATCCACAGGGAGGATGTGGGAATAGAAAGGCCTGTTCTGACAGTGTTGAGGGGAGAAGGTGTAGCTCTGTGTCCAAGGGGGCTGCCATGTCTTTGTCTATTTTTTAATATAAAATAGCTCACTGACTTCAGCTCCGGTATGCACCTCAGACGGAGATCAATAAAAAGTTTGGTTTCTTTTTTTTTTTAATCTTAAGGAATAATGCTAATAATTACCATGAGTATTCCCCAGCACAATTCACTCCCTCCACATTTGTGGGGAGTGATACCCCAACCTTATCTGCAGATGATATCACTACACAGGTTAAAAAATGAAAAATTAAATCCAACATTTAGACTAAAATAACCCAAAAGGCCTGTTTTGCCTTGGCTTAGAGACAGAGGTCACAGCAAAACATAATTACGGACACCTAATAAAGAATATACAAAACATCACCATCACTCCCACATCACAAAATCTGGTGACTATCCCAGCTTGCTGTAAATCTGATGTCATATCACTGAACTAATGATGTAACGTGGACTAATCCCTTTGGTCTTTGAATAGAAGGTAGACACCAGTTCTGAAATATGTTCTATTTTCCTCCAGATCATTAATGAAGAATTCATACCCATCCAGGCACCTTGGTAATATGGGCCATTGCTATCAATCCAAAAGGAGATGCTGTCATGCAAAAATGACATTTGTCTACTAGACTTGTTATTTTTGCCCTAAACTCCTATAAATACAGCTTCAGTAACTATATTGCAAATAGGTCAAAGGCTTTTTACATAAAGAGATGGATTGGGGATGTGGAGAGGAAAATAACTGTGAACAGCAAAGAAGGAAGAGAATTTATACAATGGGACTTGTAAGGCTGAGAGATACTGGAAGAAAATAACTAGAAAGACTACAAGAAATACATCTAAAATAAAATAACCAGTAATACAGAGAGTCACTGGATATGACCTGTTGGAGCGAGTCCAGAGGAGGCCACCAAGATAATTAGAGGGATAGAGCACCTGTCCCACGACGAAAGGCTGAGAGAATTGAGATATTCAGCCTGGAAAAGAGAAGGCTTTGGGCTGAACTAATTGTGGCCTTCTGGTACCTGAAGAGAGCTGACAATAAATATAGAGGAGGACTATTTACAAGAGCATGGAGTGACAGGAAAAGGGGGAATGGCTTCACACTGACAGAGAGTAGGTTTGGATTAGATATTAGGGAAACATTCTTTGTGAGGGTGGTGAGGCCTGGCACAGGTTGCCCAGGGAAGCTGTGCATGCCCCATCCCTGGAAGTGTTCAAAGCCAGGTTGGATGGAGCTCTGAGCAACCTGGGATAGTGGAAGGTGTCCCTGCCCATGGCAGGGGGTTGGAACGAGATGGTGTGAAAGGTTCCTTCCATCCCAAACCATTCTGTGATTCTGTGATAAGACATTGCAGCAAAATCCTACCCCTCTGGAATCAGTGAGAATTTTCCACTCCATTAATTTGGGTTGGGATTCCTCCTTTGGAAAGCAACAAATCCAAAGTAAACGTAATGCTAATGAGAAGTAAATAAGAAAGTGCTGCAGGGCAACCTGAACTGCTGATGAACTGGAAGGCATTACCATAAAGGGGGGGTCACTGCTGTAGTGCCCAGAGCAGCACTGCTTGGAACCCTTAGAGCAGGAACACATCAGACATCAGGGTTCTCAGTGGAGACAACCTGACCTGATTTCAGATGTGCACAACACGAGCCTTAACACCCCGTGCAGCACAAGGCACTGCTGAAAAAACTCTGGGAGATTCGGGGACAGATGATAACTGTTAACATTAGGTTATATCTATACAAGCAAATTAAGTGTGCCTGGGAACATTCCTGGGCATGGAGGCCAGCTGGCACAGACCGGCCTGAGTCCCCGCCAGTAAACACCCTCAACCTTCAAAACAGGGAGGCTGGATGCAAACAGCCCACTGGGACAGTCCCAGGAACATCCCTGCTGCCAAACCCCAGAACTACCCGGGGCAGCACTGGCTGGCACTTGCCAAAACCTCACCAGGACTGTTCTGATGGTTCACTGGCCCCGGAACATTCCTGTACACCGTTTAATCCATTAGCAGAGACACAATGAGCGAGCTCCTGTCCCCTTTGTGCCCAGGAAAAGCATTTCACTGGTGCAGAACAGCCTTTCTCACTGATCCACCCCTTCTTCCATCCCAAACCATCTCCCCTCCTGTTCCCAGATGCAAAGGGAGCATGGGAAAGGGCTGGTAAAGCCATGGGAATGGTCTGACTTGAACTGCCGGTGGCTCGTCTGCTCTCCGGTTCACAGAGGGCTGAAGGGCAAACCCACATCACGAGTAAGGAATGGTTATGCAGAAGGATAAGAGCATGGCATGTTTCCAAACCTGTCCCACTTCCTATCCACACAAAGGTGTACAGGGATACCTCATGATTTTTTAGCCCACCTCGTGCTCCTGGAGCTACAGGTGGGCCTGTCCATCATCAGTTCTTCAAAAGACTAAGCAATGGTCCACAAAGCACTTGAGGCTCTGGTTGCTGACAGAACACCTGGTTTTCTAATGGCCATTACCTTGATGCCCATAATCAGTGATACTCAGACAATTCTGATTGAAAATATATATTGATTAATAAAAGGGAAAATAATCTGCTCCTTTCTCTGATTCACTTGAAAAGACAGGGATATTGGCTTCTACAGAAGAGGGCAAGAACTTGGGTAAGAATCTTATACAAACATGTGCATGTGCACATGTGTGTTTATACAAAACCCTCATCAGTTCAAATTGTATTTTCTGTTAAGAAGATCATTTACTTTCTAATAACCCCTAATTAGATCATAAGCACAAGTCTAGTGAGAATAAATGTGCATTGACAAGCATACTGAGCCCTGGGAATTCAAAAGACTCCCACTTACAGCTGGGATCTGTTGCTACACGTTGCATGTGTAGGTTAAGAGCAGGAGCAGTGCCTGACCTTTCCCTGGTTTGCTGCAATACTTGGAGGGTTGCTAGAATTCACTACCAGGAAGCTTTTGGATATGGGAGAGCAACCCAAGCTGACAAATGCAGTGATTCCTGGACAAAAATTATACAGATTGGAGTTACTCTTGGTGCCTTGAATTTAAATGAGCCCTTTCCTTTGCTGGAAACTTCATGGTGGGGATTCCTGTCCATCCACAGTCAGAGCTGGCCAGTTTGTTTTGCACAGGTTCCCCACAGTGCTGCACAGAAGTCTGGTAAAATCCCTGGAGTAAGAACAGAATAATGCGAGCTACTACACCCCAGAGATGACTCTGACACAGACCTGAGGTGTGTGAGCTGGGCATTCCCTTTTGTGAAAGACTGGCTGAAATGACCCTGTTCTGAGCAAGGGCAGCAGGTTCAGGACACAGGTGCCCTCCCTAAAGCCTTGCTGCCCTCCTGAGATGAACCTGCCAGCCCTAAAGGATGCAGAGACCTGGGGTCAAGGTAGTGGTTTGATGTGTCCCCCTCAAGGAAAAACCTCCCTGGCAGCAGCAGAGATCCTCTTTTTACCCTGCAGGGATGTACCTGTTCCTATCACCACAAGCCCAGGGTCAGGTGCAACAACTGTGGTTTGGTAACCTGAGAACTACCACATGTGGTGGTGTGAAATACCACTCGTGGTACAAGAGAGGGGAGGGGTGAACCCAGTGGTTCTGAGTCACTCAGGTCTGTATCCCAATTCAGCAAGCAGAATTTGGAGGCTCTTCTTGCTTTTTTCCTTCTTGCTTTCTGATTTTGTGAAGATTTCTCACAGTTTGTGAGAGACAACGCTGCTTTGAAGTACACCTGAAAACAGATAATATTTTAAAAAGAACCCCAGGCTTTAGGGATCAATGCAGCCCAGAGCCCTCCTTAAGGCCAGCCTAAGCCTACATTGACATCAGCAGATACTGTGGAGTGATACAAGAGGATCTAGGAAAATAAACAGTGTTGAGATCCACTCTACTCTACCCCTAAACCTAACCCATGAGTGGAATGCCTGTCAGCATTCAGAGTGTTATGTGCATATGTCATGGCTCATCCAAAAGCAGTCTGGGACCACTCTGTGGTGTGAACTGGTGTGTGGTAGTAGAAAGATTCATTTTGAAAGCTCAAGCGTGATCCAAACTGAAGCACAGATGGAGATTCCCTCTTGGCACCCATATGGAGGGCCCTTGCAGAGCCTGTGGACAAGTTCCCTCTGTCCTCCCAGCCATGCTGAACAGATTTACCTGCAGAGCACCAGCACGGCCAAAGGGCCGAGGGAAATTCCTGGACTCCAGAACTGTAACAGCCCAGGAGATGCAGCAACCCACTCCCTGGTGGATGCACAGAAGGGAGAGGGGGCCGAGGGCCTCCCACAGAGCCCCGGTGGGATCCAGCTGAGCTGCCATTCCCATCAGTCTGGATGACTGGCATGCCAGCAACTGCCATGGAGACACAGTTATGTGACAATCACTGATGTACCACAGGCCAGCAAGGGGCTGTGGGGGGAGGCTCAGACAGAAGCTGGCAGAGCAGCAAAAGCAGCATGACCCTTAACAGTCAGACTGGCACATAAAATTAAGCCAAGAAAGCAGACTACAGGTAAAATTGAACATACCAGGCTGGAAACGGTGGCAATTCCTGAGTAGGTCAGACCCCACTGTCTCAGGACAGCAATGTTCATCAGAGGAGTGAGGACATTAAGATCTTCAACTACCATCAGAACCTGCAGACTCCTAAATCATGACAATGCTTTTAAAACACTTAACCCACAGTAACTGCCAGCACAGTTGCAAAGGACTCCTACCCTGTGGGAAAACAGAGCTTGCCACGGCAGAACAGCCCCTGGGCTTTGATAGTGTCATACCTTGTTTCCAGATCTGTCCAGAATTCGACACTTTGGGGTTAAAATATTCCCGGGATACAACATGGGGTTAAACTTAGAGCCTTGCATTTCCTCTGCTATGCAGTTCCTTTCACAGTGGTCCCACTGACTTCTCCTGCACTACCCAGGGGGATCACTCAGTCATCATCAACAGGGGTTGATGGCTGACACTCCTGAGGGAGGCCAGGGCTCAGAGGTAGGTCTGTGTAACCATTTCTTTGAACTTTTAAGTCATTCACACAAGAAAGCAAGTCTGACAAAAGCTGCGGAGTCTTCTGAACACCTCTTCAGACAGAGAACTGAAAGACAGACTTCCTTTCCTGTGTCATTACACACACACACACCCTGCCCCAGAATCAGAGTTTAAATCAAGTTCTTTGACACACATCAGAAACCTTCAGTGTAGAATTTCTGAGACACCAAAATCCTTAAAGACAGACCTAACACAGACAGCCACCGTCAAATGGTTTAATTGCTTTCATCAATTGAAAGTATCTTTTGATTCAAGAACAAATGCTTAGCAAGAACTTGGTGAGAATAGACATCACCTTAGGGCTGAAAAGCAGAGCAACATGTATAATTTTTCCCTTTACAGATAAACAGACCTGCTTTTTAAGTAGCTCCTGAGAAGGACATCTAAGCATTGCTCCCGTGAATAAAGCAGACAGTTCACATGACGACCAGTTCCTGCCTGCATGCATAAACCTCACGCCAGCAAACCTAATTGAAAATAATCTGTGATCTACACTGAGCATTCTTCAGGAAAAGTGCTTTTATCCCATCTCTTCCCACCTCTCCTCCTCCCCTCCAACCTCAAATGAATCACACATTGAATCACCGCAGCATGGCTGTATTTGATCATGATTTATAGGGCAGTGTCTGCCTTACTCGGTGTGCAGCCCTGGGAGGGAGGAGGTATTTTGGACAGGGAAGAACAGGCTGTCAGCACCCAATAAATTATTAGTAACAGCCACTTCCTGAGGTAAAGACCGATACAAGATGAGCCTTCTAAGTGGACAGGTGCACAGAGGTGTCTCACAGCTACAGCCTGCCCGGCACATAATCCAAATTCTTAGGAACCACATTCAAAGGCGGCACTGAGAAGAGGAAGGTTTTACTGACAGCTGTTCATAAAGAAATGGAGGAGCTCTGAGCACTGCAGGGCCCAGGCAGGGATGGACTCCTGGACACACAGATCAGTGTCTCTGTTCCTGAAGGCAACCACACAAGACAGGCCTTTTCAGATAAATCTGCCCTCATTTGACACAATGCTGCAATACTATGATCAGTGAAACTTCCAAATCTGCAAACTCAACAGAAAGTTGCATGCAAGAAACATTGATGTAAGTTTTTATCATCTCTTCTCAGTCATCAGCATTCCCCAGCCTATTGTTTCCCTGCTTCCAACTTCCTTCTTTTCAGCTTTCTCCATCTCAAACAAGTCTGTGAGCAGCAGCATGTTCAGACTTTGTTGTAGGCTCACACATTGATACTGGTACATACTGATCTGTAACAGTCATGTTTAAATTGGTCCTGCACCACAGGAAAGATGTAGGAAACTGTCCCCAGACAGCACCAGATAAGGATTTTTTAGCTGTACCTGTCCAAAAAGAAGGGCAGTTTGGTTGTTCACACCGACAGAGTGAAGCAATGACAGGAGATTGAATACTCAGGGCTGAGAAGGAGCTGCAGCCCAGTTCCATGACAGCTGTGTGTAACTGCAAAGTTCTGCAAGGATTTCTTTTAAATATACTGAATCAGGAAGATTAAGAGAAGAAGGAAAACAATGGGTCTGTCTCCTCTCCCTCATCACAGCTTTCCTGTGCCCAAGCTATTGTTTGAGTCACGCAGAAGCAGCACACCCAGGTGCTCCCAGGCACAGGAGAGGGCTGGTTATTCACCTCTGCCAAAGGGGGACAGTTCATTCCTGCTGCATCCCAGATGGCCTCAGGACCATCCCACCAGAGAGGAATTTGGCTCACTCGTGCAGCCTCTGCACTGTGGGGTGTTTGTGCTGAGCACCACCAGAGGGCTCAGCACGGTACAACACACCAAACAAAGGTCCTGACTGAAAACCCTACACCCAGAAACGGTGATTTGTTGGCAAACCCTCTGATTATGTCTTTACAAATTATAGTTCTTTTTAAAATATGGTCCCTTTTCAAGAGGAATTACTTGTTTCATGGCAGAATCACGTGGGGGAAATTATTCCCCGTTGCTATTTAGAAGGTCAAAGCAGATTATCAAAATGCATTATACTATTTATGAACTAACAGCAAAAATACATGGAACAGGCTTCTAAGGAATGCACTTAACATCAGGAAACAATGACTGAGAGCTGGTAACTCTTACAAGTTACTGATAAAATTACACTCTGTTTACTTCTACTCTATATGGGCAGCACATATGAACTAAGCTCTTCCTCCCTGGAGTTGAACATCCAGCCACTACTTTCCTGGACTAAATGTCTCCAATTCCATCTCTCCCACTGCACCTATGATTTCTGAGAAATCTTTCTTGTAAGTGAATTTTTCATCCTGACTTCTGAGTGCTGTGTGATGTCTCTGACACCAACAAGACAAAAGTTGGCCCCTTGGGGTCTTGTCAAAAAGCTCGTGTCAGACAAAACGCTTGTAAGCTTTGATTGAAATACTTCCTCTCTCCCAGCACCAGTTAATGATTCAGGATGATTTTGTTAAGTGTATATTCCCCTACCTTGAAACAGATATTGTGTCAAGTAGGATTTATAGGTGGTTTAACTCACTCATGCCTTCAAAGCAGCTTCAGCAAGCACTGAATGCTGTTATAAAGGGCAGGGAATGTTCAGTGGCTGAGCCAGGGTTAAAGAGAACATCTCTGATCACCAAAGTGATGAAAAGTGGTCAAGAATGGAAATCACTGTAACTACTTGTCCCAAGCTATTGTCTTTCATATTGGAACTGCCAGAACATGTAGGATTTAAGGATGGAAATGACAGCTTACTTTCCTGAGTCATCACCTGCTGCTTGCAGAGAGGGAGCATTTGAATCAAAGCTTTTAAATAATTTAGTTTTATAAAAGCATTTCCATGAAAGGACAGTGGGGGAATGGAGAAATTGTCCACTGCACAGGAGAAAGGCTAAAAAAATCCCCCTGAATTCCATGCTTGGCTCTGCCAAGCACTGCTTTGTGACAGCAGGTAAATGGCTTCCCTCCTGTTTCCCTTTGTTTTCCTTTCCCACTGTACATCTGCCTTGTGTATTGGGAAAGAGAGATTTATGAGTGTCTTAGGGATTTAATGGTGCAAGCACTTCTCCTCTCCAATCTTCAAATGAAGATGAAAACCCCACCCTTTGGCTCCAAGGCTGTTGTTGCAGAGACTTGTGCAGCACCTGGGACCTCAGAGGGGACTGCAAGGGGAGATTGTTACAGCAAAGACTGCCAAGTGCCTCTAACCCCCCGTTCTGTCTCTGGCCACTGGCAGGTACCTGAACAGTGACACATCCAGGGCACACACAGAGTGATGTTTATCCAGGACACTCTCCCAGCTGTGCATTCCTGATCTGTGAATTTTGTGAGCCACTGATGGTACCTTTGCAGAAAAAGCTCTGAGTGGATTTTTATTCTTGACTTTTCCCATCTCTTGAGGCAAGTTAATGTGACTTCTTAAGAAAGTAATATAATCTAGTGAGGCAATAGAACATAGTACAACCCAAGAGTCAGGACAACAGGTGACATTTTCTGATCACTGAGTGTTCAAGGTGATATTTCAACATCATTGCATGAAACACGAGCCACAGAATCTGCTAAAGGCTGAAGGCACTGAAGTCCTTCAGAAAGCACTCAGAACTTCACAGGTATCACAGCCCACCAGTGTCACCTGTTTGTAAGCACTGGAACAATCCTGTTCCCATGGGATTTCTCTGAAGCCAGGATGGAGTTTGCCTCAGCTGAATAAAACGGAAAACAAAACTCCTCTTCTTTCCTGATGTGAGCATTTATTCACATGGATTTTTAGTCAGTCACTCTCTCCTTAGACAGTGAAAGCCACAAGCAGGAAGAGCTGTAAGAGGCAGGTCACATGACAGTCCCTCTTTTTACACTCTCACCTTTCATGCATTGCACAGACACACAATGGGAGATCTCTTTGGGCCAAACCAGGTAACAGTATCCACAGATGTGACAGCCAATTCCCCCTGAACTTTAGCAGGATTTGGGCAGGATTAGCATTTCCTATGTCACAAAGGAAGGTTATGACAGAAAAAGAATTTAAACTTTAAACTTTAAATGTAAAAACCCTAAATCATCCAACCTATGCCTGCATACACTAATCCTGCTGGAGCAACATCCACAGCAGATTCCAAAGGTGCAGATCATTCAGTGCCCCCCCTGTGTCACTGTCCCTTTGCCATGTTTCTGTCCCTGGCTAACAAATGTGCTTCCAGGAGCAGATTTCTCACTCTAAAACATATAAATATATATAGAGAAACATATATATATATATATATGGCAGCACCAACATATATATATGGCAGCACGTGTGGTCTAAGCTGTGCTCAGCAAGGATCTGGATTTACCTCTGTGGCATTCCTGGGGGATGAAGACAACATTCTATCAGCATTCATCCTCCTAATCATAAGCCAAGATGAAATGTTAAGCCCTGAAGTAATAAATTTCATCCAAACTGAGAGGCATCCAATTTAATGTATTCTGCATTTAACACAAGAGCCATCTGGAGATAAAGGACAGAGTTCTCATCACCAGAGAGAGATGAGGAAACAGCTCTGAGAGGCACAAGCAGGAGGATCTTGACCACAGACTTGTCTACATGGGGACAACTTGAGGACATTAATTTGAACTCTAATTTTAACATAGGAAGGGGGGTTTTTAAATGTGTTAAGTCCTTGTGAGAATAGACTGGCTCTGAGTTTGTAACCTCAGATGGATTTCTCTTCTTTCACTTCCAAAACTAAGCTGAATTGAAGTGTCTTTTATTTCTGAAATGGCTTATTCACCACTGGTTTAAAGCAGGCCAATGACCTCATTTTGTGTGCATGTCTACAACTAACACCAAGAATTTTTTCTTCATTCTCACATATGGGGACAAAATTTCCCTTTTTAAATTTATTACAGTATATTTCTGTTATAATTATTATCCCACAAAGTCACAGTTGAGGTCAAGAACTCATTGTGCCAGGATTCATGTAAACATACAGTAAGATTCACAGGCCAGATTAAGGGCCAGGAAAAGAGATGATTTAGAGCATTGAATGCTGCTCTCTTGTTTAACACAAGTCAGGTTTTCTACATGTATTCCACTAACTTGTGTTTGGCTTGGGTATATTTTCCAAAAAAAGTAATTTATTCCTGAGGAAGAAACCATTTCACGTGGACAATCCACTCTTCCCCTTGACAGTTTGTTTTACCTCCCTCTAACTAACATTATATTTTGACAACATTCTACTTCTCATTTGAATTTGAGGTCAGTTCCAAATCCCAGTGCTTCCCTGTTGCACTTTCTTCTCAGAAATTAAAGCACTTTTAACAGGGGGGTTTTCTGCCTCAGAAGTCCCTCTGCTGAGCAGCTTCAACTCTTTTCCCCCCCTATAATTTATTTTAGGTTCGTATCAAAACATAAAACACAGCAGGGCTTGTGCTGTAAATAGAAACAGTCCAGCCCCAGCTCATATCCATCACTGAATTTAATGGCTATCCCTGATTTACATCATGGGCAACTCTGGCCCATGTAAACATATGGATCTGGAGATGGACAGGGTCTGTCTGTTCAGATTCTGTCCATAAACTACTGCTCCCAGGAAAAGAGGGATAGGGCTCACAGGAGTGTGTCTGTGTGTTAAAATACGGATGTGTGTGCATGTCACTGACCTGCAGGGCTGATAAACTGGGATATTGTCACACACATCCACAACTGCTTCACAGTGGTCTCAGCATGATCCAATCTGGATCCCACTGAAACTGAAGATCTGTCATTCCCTGCGAGTTTTCAAACAGGAATCCTGTCTCTGCATTCCTTCTCTTGCAATCATTGGGATTATATCCATCAGTATGGAAACTCTCCAGCCTCAGCTGTGAACATCAGCCACCGGGAACCAGCCAGGAAATGGGTCTTGGACACACAAGGAGACCTTAGTGAGGTGAACTGTCTCACAGGGGACCCCACGGTAGGAATTTGGTGCTAAACCTTCCTCTCCCCCAGGAAGTGAGTAGGAGAATCACAGCAGATCATCGAGATGCTTCTCCTCTCACACCTACAAATAGAAACTAAATAAATCCCATGAACATCAACTAAAACTCAATTATCACCATATTGTGAAAAACACAGAGAGGACAAAAAGAGAGCAGGTTTACATTAGATATCAGGAAGAAATTCCTCACTGTGAGGGTGGTGAGGCACAGGTTGCCCAGAGAAACTGTGGACTCCCCATCCCTGGAAGTGTCCAAGGCCAGGTTGGACAGGGCTTGGGGCAACCTGGTCTAGTGGAAGGTGTCCCTGCCCAATGCACGTGGGTGGAACAAGGTCCCTTGAGGTCCCTTTGAGGTCCCTTCCCTGAAAGGGATCTTTGAGGTCCCTTCCAACCTAAACCACTCTGGGACTCTATGAGTCTATGAAAATCACCAGGGCTGATGATGCTGACCTAGCAAACATTTGGCTTTGGTTCATGGAATTCTCCAGCACCTGCCCCATCATTCCCACTGGGAGAGGGAGCATCTGGAGAGAAAGCCCTACTCAACTGCAAGACACTCAGCTTGAAATCTCCTGAACATGGGATTCACAGGGGGTCATTAATTGGAATGGTGGCACACTACACCCCTAGGTTAGGCTGAGATGTTAAGAAAGCTACTCACACAGGGAGCAGGGAATTTTGGTTGGCAGAATTCCCAGAACAAGCTGAGGGCAGGCACAGAAAGGCTGCGTGAGGCCAGAGCAGTGCTGAGCTCGACCCAAAGGTCTCCCTTTTGTGCTCAGCGTCGTCACAGGTTCCTGCCCTGGCTGCAAGAACCAGAGGGTGTTTGGCTCTTGACCTTAACTTGAGGGGCCCTGGAATTGGACTCTTTTCTTCTGAGCTGGGTGAGGGTAACGTGTTGCACCCACTTTGCTCCCTTGTGTGTGGACCTCAGACCCCGACAGAGTATTGCATGCACACGCCATCTCCAGTGGAGAGCAGAGAGGTGTAAAATGCCACCAGATGTTAAACATCAAGGCTCGCTCCCAGGCTTCTGGCTCCTGAAACAAGTTCTGCTGCAAGGGGTTGGAAAAGGTTGTGCAGTGGACAAAAGCTGGATTTTGGAGAAAATCACCACTCTTGCAATGGGCTGTGCCCTCAGTATCTTCTCTATTCCCTGGCCATCACCAGCACAGAGCTTGGCTTGAAAAGCTGGCTGTGGTGGGCACTTTCACCCAAATTTCCCCTTTTTTGAAGTGCTCCTTGCCATGTTGTGGGTTGAGTTGCTGTGGTGATTGATTTGTGTTTAATGAGCTCATGTTATTGGTGGAGATTTTTCTGGGGTGAGTCAGGCGGGTTTCATTTGGTAAAACTCACATGGAGATATTGCCATCTAGATCAGCACCAGATTAGCCCAGAACTCCAGCTTCAACTCACCTACTTCAACATTCCCAGGTGAAGTCAACTTTCTGATGAGGAAGATAAATGTCTGCAAAGTAAATATCCAGTGAATAATGTGCCTATTGTGCTGTTGATTGTGATGAGGCGGCGGCAGCCGCCAGTTTTAATTGAACATGACTTAACTATCAAGTGATTCCAGTGATATTACAGGAGCTTGTTAAGTGAAAATAACTCCATCCACATTTGCATGTACATGTGAAAGGAAAAAAAAACAGAAAAAAAAAAAAAAAAAGCTGCTCCTGGGCTGGCAGCAATTGGAATGGTGCCTCGTTTGAATCGGTGACATTTGGTTGCACAAGGGGAGCCACCATAACCAGGGAAATGCAAAGGCTGCACAAAGCACAGCCCAGAGGTTCTGCTCCAAAGGACACAGTGTTGGACTGGGAAACTGAGACAACCAACTCTGAGTCCAAACTTCAGCACTTTTCTGGCAAATTACTTCACCTCTTTGTGCCTCAATCAGTCCATCTGTTGGAAGGGGATAACAATACTGAACTGTTTTCCCAAGTTATGCAGGGAAAAACATGAGCCAGATTTTGTTACATTTTTGTTTAGGGCTTTTTGTTGCTTCAGGTTTACTCTCAGCTCCTGGGCCAGGTTGGCTGCTTGTCCTCTTTCCATGGGTTAGGGATCATTTTAAGGACACAAAATAATTCAAACTGCAGGGGAGGCAGAACACGGTTCCACACTGAAATGCCATTGAGCTGATTGACCAAGGTTGCTGGATTCCATAGGGAGCAAACCACATAATTAAAGGACACCTATCACTGGAGGCAGTCAGTCCTTTCCTAGCAAGGCTCTCCAGTTCACTGGGTGAGCCCACCTGACCATCTCCCACTGCAACCTCAAACAGACCTTCTTAAACCCATCTTCTGCCTGAGTTTGGAATGTTACAGTTTGTGTCCAGAAGAGCTGACAGTCTGGACAAGGAGGAAGAAGAGCAGAAGAAGTGCCATTTATCACAGTCAGACAGAGGATGAAAAGCCTGCCCAGGGAGTTGGAAGTATCCCTGCAGAGTGCCCTGCTCTCTGCTGTGCTCACATTTCTACTGATCCCATCACAGTGTGACAAATTAGAATAATAAAAAATAATTAAAAATTAAAATATTAACATTTCATTAGTTACTTAAATAAGAAACCATCCTTACTGGCTTGACCAAAGCCTTCTAGGAAGCTCGTGGCAGAGCAAAGATGTAAGCCCAGATCCCCTGGGTATCCCTTTCCCTCAGAGCTGTGAACCAGGACTCTGGGGGCACAGCAGATACTCTTGTGATTGCTGAAGCAGCTTGTTGCTACTTACATTTTTCAGTGCCTTTTTCTTTTTTGTCATAATCACACTGTGAGCCGAACCATAGCTTAGTGCCAAAGAGCCTCTAATTACATAGTAACAGTAGCAATTGCATAACCCCCTCCCAGCTCCCTGCAACGGCTCAGCTCCACGCTCACCAATGGAATGTCACATTTTTCCATGCTTTAAGTATCTCTTTTCACTAAGGCTGCAGCCAACTGCTCCTAATACTGCAGAAAAGGAACGGAAAATGCCGGGATTAAACCTCTACAAACCCTAACGGCGTGTTTACAATAGTCTTCAGGTTCACTCCTAACCACGAGGTCTGTGACCTTCTAGTAAATTATACTATACTGGAAGGTTTTAGCTGCTGTTCCAGCTCCACTGTAAACATGTAAACTTGAGCCATCTGTGCTTTTTTAATATTTCCTGTGAAGCCTATCACTGCTCCGATCTGCCGTTTCAATTGGCGGCACAAGAAGTCATTGTGTGCTAATTTTTCCCAAGGGCACTTGATGCACTTTATTAAATTGGGGTTTTTTTTTTCTTCCTCATTAAGGCCCTTCCACAACAATAAAACTATATTTTGGATGCCCAGGCCAGCAGGCATTGGGCTGGTTTGCATGAAAAAACGATCCCAGCCACGCTACGCTTCTCCCGAAGAACAATATGGAGGGAAAGGGAGTTTTTTAGGATGTTGCAACCTCTCCTTTCAGGGTGCCTGGGGGAAAAGTGTCTTCAAGGAAAGGCAGCAGAAGATGGGAAGAATTTGGCTGGACATCCCAGAAACAAAGGCTCAGATTCTTTCAGAGGCATCAGAAATTTGCTGGGTCACACACTTCTCACACACCTCAAACAAAGTGCTGTGGAGTGCTGCAGTTTGGGCTGTGCAAGAGGGGACCAAGATTCCCAAATGGGATGAGACCCATGGTTCCTTTAGTTCAGGATCCTGTTTCTGAGAGCCACAGAGCAGATGTTTCACAGGAAAAAGCAAGAAGCCCTACTTTGGAAGCACCAAGGTTCCAGGCCTTTATAAAGATCTTATTTTGTTCTGCCTCCTACCAAACTGTCCTGACCTTTAATAAACTTGATTTCTCCTCCTGTCCATTGTCACAAAACCTCTGTTTTTGTAGAAGCTGTTTCACATGACAAAGGCATTGAGTATGGAGAAAGAAAAAAAAGTGGGATATTTTTCTTTTTTTTGTAGTTTTATCCTACTTTTAAATAATACCATGCCAGAATAAGTGACTCTCGAAAACCAGTACAGGATAAATTTGAAGTATACACAGGATCTCATATTATTTAATTTAAAAATCTTTGTCTACATTTAAAAGATGAAGAGTATAACTTGTCATTTGATTTTTGGTGATTTGACTGCTAATCAGGGTAAAACAGTTTGCCAACAAACGTGGGGGATTTTTGGTCTTGTTAGTTTAAGCAGATTCCTGGAGCTAAAGGCCAGAAAGGACAATTGTGACCCAGGAGTTTGACTGGCTGCCTCAAACAAAATCACAGTTGATCCTTTTTTTTCCCCCCAGAAAAAAAGATATTTTCCTTAAAAACTATTAGTGAGTAGTCATTGCTCCCAGTGACTGTAACACACCTCTGCTCAAAGGGCTGTGCCAGGGGAGGAGGTTGGAGCAGGTGTTCGAACACCAAGCACCAGCTGACTGCCCATAAATTCAATCTGACATTTGCTCGGGGAGTGCTGGGCAAAACAATTGAACCAAGTGCTCACACTTTGAAGCTGCAGCTCCAAAAATCACAGCTGAAAGGGGAGGGAGCTTCCTAGCAACAACAACGTGCCCTGAGCCTCCCAGCTGAAGTGTGTGTGAGTCGCAGAACGCCTCGTGGTCCACAGGGTGGGTTTTGGGGAAAGGGGGGGGAGGCTTAAAGCTTTGAATTTGTCATTTCTTTCTCAACTGGCTTTTAGTTCTGATCCTGAGCGAGAAGAAAGGGGTCCTTGTTTGATAAGAAGGGATGATAACCTGCACCCAAGCCAATAAAAGGGATTAACCCGAGACTGAAGGCTCAATACCGGGTTCTGGCCGATGCAGGGTTCAATTAGACTAAAAGCTGTCCTACAGCATTAAGGCAAGTTACCTTCATTTTCAGCTTCAGTGAAACAGAGCCCAGATGACAGGATAGGCAAACAAGGACTTTTTCACTTTTCACAATTGCTTTCATCCTGCATGGCCAATATTATTAGACTTTAAAGAAACTGGGAAATCAGAGGAGTGTTCCAAGTAGGTGGTCTCAGTGTATTCATTACATCCGGGCACATCAGGCTGGGGAACGTGGTTTGTCAGCCCAGCAATGTGGCTCACAGTCCATTTCTTCAGTTCATTTTCATTTTCACCTAATAAAATCAATTTTCAACCCAAAGTGATGGCCTACAGATATTACTTTAGAAGTCCAGGATGTAAACACTTCAGACAGTCGTGCACCTCCAGCAGCACCGCGCTGCCCAAAGAAGGGAGCCTGTTCCTCCCAGGAAGCCTGCTTTTATCCCATGCACCTGGGGAAATCATGGAGAGGAGTGTCTGGCTCTTTTCAGCAGCAGGGGTCAAAATACTTTGAAAAGAAGGAACAAAAAGGCACCGGGATCATGACAGGCTGACTTTTCACACACGTGGAAACGGCGGCAGAGAGAACAGGGCTCAGCTAAGGTCATTCCTGGCTGGATGGAAGAGCTGGGAAGAGCCAGGCACAGGTCTAAGACACTGCTCTGTGCTTCCTCATCCAGGTTTGAACGTGGCAAGGGAGGCTCACCGGCAGATTTACATCTCAGACTTTCATTTTTGTTTTAAACGTGGTGTAAACAGAAAGTACAAACATCTGAAGCACCAGAAACCTGTTTATGGGCAGCATGAGCAACTCTTTTGCTATTTCCCTGATAAATAAAGCTTGGAGAGGATTCCTGGAACTACGATATCCCTATATATGTTACCACAGAGTGGTATTATAATGTTTTCTCCCAAATTGCCCATGCTGCCACCACGGTAGAGAGCGCTGTCCTTGCTGTGTAACTGTACAGGTGAAAGCGGGCAAGGATTAAAGGAACACAAAAGCACTGCAAGCACTAAAAACAGCTCAGAAGGGGCAGCTGTTTCTAGAGAATTAAATCAAGAAAGGGCAAATTTAAAGGTATTCCATTTGATAGGAGGCTGCACTGGCCATTCCTGGAAAAGCAGTGGTTGGAGAGCTTAGAAAACGGACTGACCACAACCGGAGCGCTTTCCACTCACGGTTCTGTGGAACGATCGTGTGGCAAAGATCCAAACTTTTGATATGCAGGAAAAATATGTTGGAAACTTCTGCCATCCTGATAGCCCAGGGCAGCCTGTTTGCTTGGATTTCCTTGGTGTAAATAGAACCACCACACAACAGCTCAAGGACTGTCCAAGCGAGACTGCCAAAAGAAACAGTTATTTTTTATCCGGATCATTCCAGAAATTCCTTTTTCCTCGGCCTGCAAGTGGAACAAACATCCCATTTGCAGGAGCATCCCTCCTGCTCCGGGCAGGACTCGAGTATTCCATATTAATCAAGGGTCATCCTGCCCTGGGCAGAGGTTGCTGACTGCAACGTGTGGGAAACAGGAAAAGCAGCTTAAAATAAAGTTGTGGGACCGTTTGTCTCATTCAGGGAGACCCGTCTGTGAGAAAAAAAAAGAATTTATGAAATGCTGATTTATTTTCTTTTTCTGGCTCTTAAAACAAATTGAAGTGTGAAAATTCGCTGGAGCAGCACAGTTTCTGCAGCCCATGGTGTAAACACCCCTGAGGTTGGATCAGTGCAGTTGGACTTTCAGCTGGGCAGTGCTCAGAGCAGAAAGGTCACCACACCCAGGGCTGGCCCTGACTGACACCGGGGGAACTTTGACTTTCTCTTTCCAGAGTGTCACAACAAACCACAGCTCAGCTCCTCAGAGGGGGTTTGATTTCACTCATCCACGGCAAACCCGGAGCAGCGCTTGGACTCCAGGAGCACAGGGACACAGGAATGAGAGACCCCCAGATTTCATCCCCACCCCACCGTGGAGGGCCTGGAGTGACAGGACAAGGGGGAATGGCCTCAAACTGACAGAGAAGGTTTAGATTGGATATCAGGAAAAAATTCTTCCCTGTGAGGGTGGGGAGGCCCTGGCACAGGTTGCCCAGAGAAGCTGTGGCTGGCTCATCCCTGGAAGTGCTCAAGACCAGATTGGACGGGGCTTGGAGCAACCTGGGCTAGTGGAAGGTGTCCTTGTCCATGGTAGGGGTTGGAATGGAATAATCTTTGAGTTCCCCTCCGACCCAAACCAGTCTGTGATTCTATTCTATGATTCTACACTGCACCTCTCACCACCACCTCTCTCTTCCTTCAGGTTGAACTACTTATTTTTACTAAATACCTGAAGTGTCTCATACCAATCACAGCCTTTGATCACAGACTTGGGTCTTGAATCATAATTATTTTTAACAAAATGTGTTTAATTAACATTTTGCCAGCTAACTCAATATAGCACTAATATTTGAACGGTGCCTGAGGTGCCCACTGAACTGGGAATAAAGGGATGCTTCTCCCATGACATACATGAGGATGAATCTTTCCAAGAGGCAGAGGAGGCAGCTGAGCCAGTGGAGGGTGCTGCAATAACAATGTACACAACAGAAATCCTGCACAGTGCTGCACAGCCACTCACTGCACAGACACACAGGGCCTGAACACAAATGAATCAACCTGATTTATTTAATTGATTCACCAAATTGAACTGGGACCAAGAGGAGCTGCTCCTTGAACAACCATTTAACAGCCCAAAGCCCCAGCCCAGTGTGGGGTTCTCAGTGGACACCCACAGAAATACTCCAGGCTTCTGCATTCTCCCTCTCATGGATTTCCCCCTCACAGTAGTTTGAAGCTTCAAATTCCTGTTATTATCAAAAATTATGTTTCCCTCCAACAAGAAGCTGCTGAATTAACTTTTGAATGAATGTTAAGACTCTGGCCTTGGCTCTTGTTTTTGAAAAGAGCCTGTTCAGTGCTACACTTGTGTTGCAGCTGCAGCTAAACAGGAGTAAATGTACCTGGTTTCAAGGCTGCAAATCTGGCCTTCTGTCATTCCTCAGTCCCCCAAGGGCTGAGCTCACCCATGGTATAAATACTGTACTGGAGTGCAAACACTGGGTGACCTTTAATTCAAAAGTCAGCACTGACCTCCACATTTCTTCCCGTTGTCAAACATCCACAAGGCACAGGGCTAAGAGGCACACTAATGCCCAAGGAAGAAAGGGAGGACTTCAAGCTCTTCTTAATGGAGTTAAAACACATTCTTTAAAGGGAAAAAAAAAAAGTCTCTGAGAATGTGGCCTTTCACTAACATAAACACTTTCAAAGAATGGTTGTGGCACAGAAGCAGTGACTGGAAAATCGGAAAATCTGTGTAAGAACTGTTGTCATAGTGGATTTCCCATAGGGATTATTTTAATCTAGGGAAGCCATTAAAGACATTGGCTTGACTGGAGGATCTCAACCCTTTTTTTTTTTTCCTTCCCCCTCTCCAGACACATACATCAAACTCTATGGGGCTGTCAAGTTATCTTCAGAGCTCGCTGAAAAATCTGTGGCAGTATTAAAAGGAAAACATTTGATGGTCTTGTGAACTGCTGAGAGTTATCAGTACCAAAGTGTTAATAATGCCATAATCTGAGGTGGATAATTATTCCCTCAATTCCTAATACAATTTAGCTGCTTAGCACATGGCAGCTGTGATGCAGAGCAGACTCGAGGTCTTGGGGGAAATTGTCCTACAAAGAATAAAACCCTACAGGATTTCAAAGCCCAAATGGACACACAGGGTCCTAGAAATGCATGGAAGGCAACGTGTTCTGTACTTAAATTTTACAGGAACAGATCTGCTGAGAAAGAAGCAATAATGGCATTGGTTAAAAAAATAATCAGTTCAAAAGAGGGGAAAGCAAAAGGCTCAAATGCAGTCAAAGGCTTCTGCATATGATGGAGATGAAAATGTAAAAGCTGTTACTATGTGCAGGTTAAAAAAAAAAGGCCAGAAATGCAAAAAAAAACTCTGAAAATGAACTTTCCAGCCACAGTATTAATTCAGCCCCACTATACATCCTGCATATTGTAAAGCACAGATTAAAAAATAAACAGTAACACATTATATTTAATAAGAAAAACCAAATTGGAAAATGCCTTCTAGTCTCAGCCTGTGTATGTGCACCATGGCTGAGTCAGTGACACAAACCACACCTTTCAGACCCCCCTGCTCTGAACTTTGGACTCCTCAGCTTTCACATCGTCCCAGCGCTGATTTTTCAATTATTTAAAGCAGAGGGGGATTTCTAAGAACTGCAAAAGCTCAATGACTTCTTTCATTCACTGTAAAGCTAAAATGTTTTAGGCATCAACACCTAACGCAGCTCTGATGGAGGCACCAGCAAATGAAACATTTTTATTACTCCAAAAAACTTCACCTGGGCACCATTAACAGGCCAAGGCATCTCACACTTGGGAGCCAAGTTCCTTGGTGGAATTTTAGCTCCTCTAAGAACATTCACTGGGAGATCTTTACTGGAAAAGCCCTTACACAAAGTGACAACAGGATAGTGAAGGGAAGTAGGAGTCACAGATTTGCTCCTGTAACATGGAAAAGACTTTTCAGATCATGGAGAGGCCAGAGGGGCCACAGAAGCAGCACTTTTTCTGCTTCTCCTATTGGAGGCACCTGAGGGCTTTAATAGACAAGCTCAAGTTGAATTCATAGAATCCTTTAGGTTGGAAAAGACCTTTAAATAAATGAGTCCAACTGTAAATCCAGCATTGCCAAGCTCACCACTAAACCATGTCCCTGAATGCCACATCCACATGTCTTTTAAATACCTCAGCTGAAGCCCTTTGAGACATCTTTGAAACTAAAACTATGTTTATCAGTGTAATGGAGTCAGATACAAATTGTAACACTTGCTTAATTGTAAAGATTGCTTAAAACTGGTTTTGTTTTATTCTCTTGGCACATTTAAGATTAATAGTCAAACCTCTGGCTCAGAGGTGTAGATTGGACCAAAGTGGTTCCATTTTTTTGTAAGGATACAGAACATTTCAAACTGAATCTCTTCAACCCTACAGACCCTCCCAGGAATTGTAGCTGAGGACTCCCATCCTTGCACAGAGGGGAAAGCCCTCACTACACATTTCCAGTGTTCCCCCTGTGACTTATCTGTGTGGAACATCCTGGGAGCTCCACAACTGTGGTGTTAGAAGGTTCCTGATCCAACTTGGGGATCAAAATAAGCCCACACTTTGTGAAAAGAGAAACTCTCCTTGCCCAGCTCTATTAAAACCGGTTTTCACTTTCAAGAGGCAACACAGGTGCCTCAATCCTATGAGATTCTATGACATTTAATCTCCTAAATGTCAGTGTTGCTTTTGAAATGGGCCTAAACCATTAGATGCTTTTGAGAACATCATCCTTCATCTTTAAAGCTGCTGTGACCACACACAGTCACCACAACCCGTGCCCAGGATATTTTGCAGACATCAATTATGCTGCTCTCTTTCCTTACTCAGGGCTACAAAACAAACCCGAAGTTTCCACCTTCAGAGGCTTTTCAGAGTGCAAAAGTTTCATTAAAACACAAGGAGGAAAAACGTATTTTATTCGTGCTGTCATAATTCCAAACCCCCTCAGACCCTCCAAAAGCTTCACTTTGGGGCTAACGCCGAGCACGGAAAAAATTCAGAGCAAAGAGAAATTGAGAAAGTTATTAGCAAAAAAGTTATTAGCCAAGAGTGGGGATTGGAACTCAGCCTTAACAACTATAATAATTTTTACACAGGGGCTGCACAGCAAATTAATTTTCCTAAGGCACTGCAGTCAAACTTAGCAACGTGGTGTTTGGGTGCTGCTGGGGACTCAGAAAAGCTCTGTTTAACTCCCCCCTTTATCACATTCTGTGTCACTTCTGCCCAAAAGCTTCCAAGTGTCTGAGTGCCCACAATGTACAGGGCCCTGTGTTCTCAGCCTCTAAAGTAAAGAAATTAAACTGACCCTACATCCAAAAGGTTTGGGGGAAATAAATGGATTGACAACCAAGAGCTCCTGTGACTCCTCCCCAGGAATTAACCCACCACTGGGGACTTTGGAATTACTGCTGCCAACACAGAACATTTTGGCCCAGTCCCTGTTAAACAGGGTCTGAATCTGTGCCCTGATTTCATCAGCATGAAGATTTCTGCATCTTTCAAAACCTGAGGTTTTCCCCCTCTTAACACCATTACTGATGATTCCATGAGTATCAGACATAAAAACCTGTGACAATGAAAATTTCAGTAGAAATATATGAAATTTGGGGTTAATTTGGTCTCAGACCTCACTATCCTGAATCTATTTAGAAAAATTGAAGGATAAAGTTCAGGAGTCCCTGTGAATTCACTGGGCCTCACCTATAACACCAGCATCTCCAAAATTACACACTTTGGAGAAAAAAAATGCCTCTTTCCACAGACATTACTTAATTCCAATGTCTATTTATTTTGTATTTCTTTCTGTTTTCCTGCATTGTTATAAAAGTTTAAATCCTGCTTGAAAAATCTCCTTTTACAGGTTAAAAATCTCCAAAGGCCTATAAGCTGATGTGAAAGATTGACTTAATTGAGCAGTATATTTTAGATTTACTAAAGAAACCTTAATCCTTCGACTAAACTGATGTATAGATTTTGGAGAGATTAGCAAATCTAAAGTGCATTAAATTCCAGGGCCATAAAAACCATTCTGACTGTAAGAAGAGACATAAATGTAACAGTTATAATGGCGTGGGGATGGAAGTGGCAGCAAGGCCTGTGAAAACCTGAGGGCTTGCAGCTTCCCAGAGGTCAGGAACACAGGGAGAAGCGGGGTTTTGTTTCCAGGTAGTCCCACAGGAGCAATTGGAGGTTTCCTTGAGGCCTGATAGCAAAGCCAGCCAAGAGGAGCAGCAATCCCTGAGAACAAGGAGCCCTGGGATGAGCACACGGATGAGTAGAAGGCTCCTTGGATCCTGTGGTAGTGGAAGCCACACAAATACCTCAGATAGATGCTGTCCAAGAGCCAGATAACATTTCCAGCTACAATCCCTCCCCAAAACACCGAATTACTGACCTGGGGTTATTTTTAAGGGCTGTGTTTTTGCACTGGAGCTGTCTGCTGACTGATTTAGCTGGCATGCCCTGCTGTGGCAATGGCTAGGGAGACAAGGGCACTCCAGGATCAAAAACTCATTCCCCAAGGCTGCCAGTTCAAAAACAGGTATAAATATGACACATAAAATACAATATTCAGTAGATTCATCATGTTACCTCTGGCAAAAAGACAGACCAGTGCTGAGGAGGCTTTTCAGAAGAAAGCACTCACAGGTGGAGTGTCATTCCCAACACTGGCACGGCTGGTGCCAGGACACCTCATGCTGGAAAGCAGTGATTCTTGGAGGGTAAAGCACTGGCCAGCATCCCAACACTCTCTGTGTGTCCTTGGGACTTCCAAGCCTGTTTCCTCCTCTCCTGTCTCACGGTCACTTGGCTTCTCCAAGGTAGGAACTGTCACTACACGGATGCACAGATCCCAGTCCTATGAATTCCCAATGCCAGCGAGGGCCCCTCTGTTCCACTGGAATGTAAATAAACCCCAGGACTTCTCCTGGACCTCTGCAAGTTAAATAAAGCACTTGCACAGCCCCTCCACCAAAGCACGTGGGAAGGCAGTAAGGGATTGATTCCGGTTTGTCTTTGGCCTTCCTGTGCCCTCCTCACAACCTTCCACTCCCTTATTTATTTAGTTTTGTCATCTTTTCCCCAAAACCCACATCAGAATACAGAGGAACCAGAAGAGGGGTACCAAAGAAAAGCAAATGACTAAAGGACTAAAAATATCCTTGCCAAACACTCAGAAAAATAAATAGGTGGAAAATAAGCCCAGCTCTCCTGAGGGCAGAGCAAGGCAGCGTGCACTGAGGGTCACAGGGATAGCTGCAGTAATTACATTTTACATTGCTTTAGGTTTCATTTGTGCTGTCAAAACTGTTTTGTCACACTGGATTTTTTATTTTTAATGCATTTCAGATTTTGCTAATCTCTAGAAAATCTATATCAGTCTAATCAGAGGATTGGGAGGCTCCTTGCTGTATCAAAAATACACTGCTCCATTAAGTCAATCTTTCATACTGGCTTAGAAGTCTTTGGAGATTTCCAATTTGTCAAAGGAAGGGGTTGGGTTTTTTCCCTGTCCGTGTAGTTAAGTTTTTCTAATGATGAATCTTTAAGAACGAGAAAAAAAGGAAGAAGGAAGCAAAGAAAGAGAGCAGACAAAGTGAGGGCATTAAAAAAGCCAGCACTGACCAAAGCTTTGCACAGGAGTGCTTGAGATGCCAAATAATTGCATGAAGATCAGAAGATAACAAGGAAATTGTAATCATGGACAAATTCTTGGTTCTTCCTCTTACACCAAGTGAGATTATCCCCATTCCCAGGTTCCCCTTGGCCTATTCCTCCCTGAATTTCCATCTGTCACAGACTGACCTCCAGCTCCCAGTTCCCTGTGGGAACAGCCTCGTGCCCACTTGTGCCTGCTCCAAATGAGCCC
The DNA here is from genome assembly GCF_003945595.2 of Pipra filicauda. Taxonomy (NCBI): domain Eukaryota; kingdom Metazoa; phylum Chordata; class Aves; order Passeriformes; family Pipridae; genus Pipra; species Pipra filicauda. The sequence goes on along the minus strand of NW_024104953.1, from coordinate 99,499 downwards.
CTTCATGGCTTCTTGCAAAGTGCTTCTCAGGCACAGGAGGGACTCCCTGTGAACAAGAGAAATCCATGTGCTATCAGCTTTAAATCCCTCCCCTCTGCCCCAGTGGCTACAGAAACACTGGATGTTGACCAGGCAGGTCCTGGCCCCGAAGTATAGGAGGGAAGAGGCAGGAGGGTTTGGCAAAGAGCAGAGGATGGGGATCATCTCTTCCTCTTCAGTGGCCACCACCATGTCCCCTAAAGGGCACAGCCCCCCCAGTGGCACAGACTTATTCTCTTTTGGGGAACAGCTAAGAAACAACTCAGGCTTTTCCTGCTTTAGACATTATGGGGAAGAGCATCACTCCTCTTCCAGAGGAAGCTGTAAGGGCTGGAATGCAGTAGGTAAAGACTGGCAGCTGGGAGAGGAGAAGGGGAAAGCAGCAAAGGAGTGATTTTCCATAGCAGTTACATTATTATCTGACACATATGAATGTTTATACTGTAGAATGTTTTAAGGTGTTTCCAGCTTTTCACTCTTACTTGCTGCATTCATTTTTAAGCATAATCCTGCCCAGGGAGCTGCGACTTCACCTTACGTTCTTTTTTTTCCTAACACTAGTTTGTTTCTGCTCCTAAAATAACACCTGTGTGCCATTTGTACTTCTTATTATCCCAAATGGACTCTGGTAATGTGCTTGTAAAGCACCAAGAGAAATGGAAGCCTGATCTAGGATTGTCTAATTGAACCTGAGCACAGAAGATAAAAGAATGACAGTACAAGACTTGACCATCATATTCAGGCACAAACTCGAGGCTGGTCTGCCTCGAGTTTACCTCTCATACCCCCAGACTCTTCCAAAAAGGATTTCAACCACAAAGTGCTTCAAAATTCAGTGTTGGTCAAGAATGACTAAAAGTCTTGTGAAAACCAAGAGAAAATTTCCCCCATTTTTTTTATCAGCTCAGGTCCTCAAAGGACAAATGAGGCAAAACCAAGCCAGGCTGTGCAGCTAAAAGGACAGGCAGCATCACTGAGCAGTAATGAACTAGTCCCAGCCACAGAGGGTGAAATATTAGCCTCTCAATCACTTCTTGCTATCCAAAATCCATTGAAAGCAGAATGATTAAAGTCCACCTGGTGGATTTACAGGGCTTTGTGCTGATATGAGACTGTTCAGTCAGGAGAGGCAGCCTTTTGACATGATTCAGTTGACTGCCCACGGCATTTGACACACACCTAAGGAGTCTAAGTGGTTACTGCTATTAGCAAAGACTTGAAAAAAAGACACTTGTCACATCAGGTCAGCTCTCTCTTAACTTCATCCTGTGAAATGTCACCAGTGCCCCTGGGCTCCTCATCCCTTATCAGGCTCTCAGATATATGTAGTTATTGTTCCAAAGCAGCAAGAAAGAGAGAGAGAAACAAAGAAAGAAAAGTGTGAGTTGTTTGTTGTCTCTTCCACAAACGACAAAGCAGTTCTTGGAGGTTTAAGGGAAGGACAGACCTGATTGCTTTGTGCATTATGCTTTTGTAGGGAATTACATCCCTGTGCTGAATCCTCACCCATTGCCCTCACTCACTGGAACAATACCCACAGCACTGGTTATCCAACAGCTCCCTGTTAAGACACTGCTCACAGACATGGCTACACTCAGAGGACTTTTTGGAAACTCTGTATTATTTTAAGTATTATTTAAGCAGAATCTCCATTTTCTGCTTCATTTAAAGCCTAGAAAATCTAAAGCCTTGAAGTCTTGTCTTGCCACAGGCTGCACCTCTAAACTGCAATGTGAGAAGGATGGAAGTGTGCAAAAAGGAAAGAAATACAGGGAAGGGAGACATAGATGAGAGTCTTTCATAATATCTCAGTTGGACAAGTCAGCATTTGACAGCTTGAATTTATGTGAACATTAACAGAATTGATAAGTCAGGGTCTTGCTGACCTTGGTAATATTCCAGAAGTAATATTTTCACTAAGGTGAACTATTTCTGGACATTTCTCCAATGTACTGAACACAAACATTTTTTTCCTGACATTGGAGCGAGCACAGCTCCTTGTTCCTGTTCCCTATTGAAAGGGAACAATATATTCTTATTTCAGCCAAGGTCATCTAAATTCCTGCCCCTTGGCAGGGATTCACATTTTTTCCTCTAAATGCCTCAATAAATGAATCTTGCTTTTCTCTCCTTAAACAGGTTGCACCTACCCCACAGAGCCTGAGCAGCAAAGCCAGGCTTCTCAGAGGGGTGTCCTGCCAGCAGGAGCCTTGACTTTCCAACAAAACTCCACTTTCTCTGCTTTGCCTTGTGTCTATATGTTGTTTTCCTTTGGCATCACCGTTTATCAGGATGAACCAGAGCATTCCAAAGCATTTGGAACACAAATCAGTTTTCCTGGGCTGTGAACGAGTTGCTCGGGTAGGGCAATAAAAGGGACATAGCTGGACCCAAGGCTTCCTGAGACACAGACTGTCTGTTTTGCTCTGGAATATTTGAGTCAGGAAATGTTATTCATCATCAGCATGACACCTGGAAAGCACACAGGAATGAGACCCCCAGGAAAAGAAGGGCCTTTTCCTTTCTGGGAAAGGGGCACAGTCTCTTGGCCTGACCACACTCCGCTGACCGACAACAGAAGATCCCAACATCCAGAAAACCCTCTGGAATTCAGCTTTCCCTGGTGTGAATCAGCTCCCTGGGCCTGGAGTGATGTTGATTTATAGCAATGGGGGTGTAGGCAGCTCAATTCATTTCGTGAGCAACCACAAAACACATTGTATGCAATCATCTCCATCTATAACAACAAAACCTGTGTGCTCAGGGAAATGGCTTGATGATACCACAGATATATACATTTATACAAGGTAATTAAAAGAGTTACTGAAGCAGCAGAGAACAGATCTTTAATTACTGGCAATGCTCTGAATGGCCCATGGCCCACAAATGTATCTCTATCATAATCACACTCAGCCCTTCTCCTCTTCAAAGTCTATCATAATTGTTTACTAATTAATCTTTAAGCCCTTGTACCACACAGCCTGTTTACTCTTTTATAAACACTGACTGCACAGTTCTGGGGAAGAAAAGGAGGAGAGGATGATGTGTTAGAGAATTTGCTGCATTCCCTGAAAGACTCACTGCTTGGCATTTATTTGTGTTAACTTCTGTAACTTCTGAGAGTCAACGGGGACTTATCTTAGTTCTGTGATACAGCTAAAATCCTGATTTTAGCACCTGATTGGGTAGCACTTTAACATGAAAGGTAACAACAGGTAACATTACCTGGCACGTCCTTGTTCAGGGAAACAGCTGCAAATGTTAAGGCTGATCATTTCCAAATTTTACACTGATCTCAGGCTGAATTGTTCAGAGAGAGCATTAGATCAGTTCTGTAAGCCAGGGTAGAGAATGTGCTGCCAGGTCAAATAACTACCATGGTCATGGTCAGAAATAACTTGAAACTGTGCAAAAAAAAAAGGATGTTCTTTCTGTGGAGATTTCACTGTGGCTGAGTTACAAAAGAAGACAATCATGATTTGCAATTAAATTTTAGGGTATCTATGTCACACCCAACATATATCCCATCTTAAGCCAACACTTGAGATGGCAACATCAACCACTGAACTTTAGGGAATGCTGGGATTTGTGTTGTTTGGGCAAGTTCTGTTTGGTTTTAACTAAGGATGCATTTTCTGAGGAGGTCACACACTTCCCCCTGACCCCACACTGCTGCACCAGGAAGAGGCAAAAGGAGGTTTCGCGTCCTTCTCCCTCATTTGAGACTAGACACAAAAATTCACAAAAACTCAAAGCAAATGTTAGGAGAAAGAAGTCCTAGTCCTCTCTGTCCTTCTCTTTGGTAGAGACAGAAACAAGGCAAAGGCCTGAAATCACATCCAGCCCAAGGAGCTCTGGGCACTGCAGGAATTACCCCACACAGACAAAGCTGCTCTGCTGTGCAGTGGTTGATGGAGTGGGGCTCTGTGAGACAAAAAGGGACTAATCCTGACAGGAGGGAGAATTTTGCTTCCATGAATAAGACTTTTGAAGGGCAAACAGCTGCCTCAGGTACGTGCCCTCACGCATGCAAGAAAAGAGAGGGGAGAGATTTCAGTAACCCAAGAGGAGCTTTTGGACTATGTTGTGTTCATGTGCTGCTAAAGCTGATGATGTGCCAGTAGGAACCAGCTCATCAGATGGGCACAGGCTCCCTCTGTTCTTTCCTAGGAAGGTGGCAGATAAAAGACAAGGCATTCAAGTAGCTGACAGGGTAACCTGTAAGTGCCTGTCCTGAGCAATCTACTTGTCAGCTTTGCTGGCTCAGAGAGGAGACGTGTGCCACAGCTGTCAGCTTTGTGTCATCTTCCCTCTCCGCCTTTCATCGGCCTTCATCCCATGAATGGAGGTTTTATTTGACTTTCTTTTTTTGGCCCAGCTCGCAGGAGGAGCTCCTTTGTCCTGCTGCCTTAATGTATCTGAGTGTGGAAATCCAGCCAGTTCCAGGAGCAGCGAAAAGCAGGACGGGGCCGAAGACATAAGGAAGCCATCACCACCACCACCATCATCATCATCACCATCATCCAACAGGCACACTGAGGCCTGGAGGTGCAAATGCACAGGCTGAGCAAACACAGAGCCCTACAACACACTGACCACCATCCACAAGCACCACATCAAGGACACAAAGGACAGCGCTTTCCTTTTCCCTGTGTGTGATTCCACAAGCTCTTCTCCATCACAAGGATAAATGCCTGTGAAAATGGGGAATCTCAAAGCTGCTTTTCTTTAACAGTGGCATCAACACCATCACAAATGGAACTACCTCCCAAGTCTGACCTGGAGAATCTCTGCACCTGATCCCTTTCCATCCTTCTCCCTGGCAGAAGCTGTCTAAGCCAGGCACTCCCTGCTGCTGGGAAAGTGTGTGGGTACAGGGAGCACTTAAATATCCACCTTCCCAGGGAAGACAAAGGGCTCGCTCCTCCACACACTTTCCCTCCACCACAGTTCCCTAACAGAAGGTGTAGGGATGGATTGTGAGAGCCTCTGGCTTTGAACAGAAACCTCTTTCCAAAACAATAATCAGGTCAAGGCAATCTCCTTGATTCCCCAGAATACACACAGAGGAAGGAGACTGTGGAGCTCCTGTGTGAGTTTAGAAGAGTCAGGAAAGATCAGAGTACAAGAGACTGGCAAGGGCAGACACTGAACTGTAGAAAAATAGCAATGCTGTGATTGCAAGGCACGAGGAAAGAAGGAACATCTTCAGACATATAACTCAGGAAGCAGTGGCACAGCAGGAAAAACGAAGCATCAGCAGCTGGCACCACCCCTGATACGAGGCCACGGTGTCACAGGCAGATGCATTTTATTGTCAAACAGATTCTAATGAAGTGTCTCAGTTGAAGAATGTCAACGATATTCTACTTTGATCAAGAATATTTCATCATTCCTGGATCAAAGTGGGGGTTTTCTGACCTTTTTATTCCCTTTCTTTTTACATATATAAAACATCAGCTTTAAAGGTACATAAACTTTGACTCTTTACTGTGACTCGTCACTAAAAAGAGTTAATGGTGCAAGTGGCCCTCCTGAGCACAGGGGTGGGCCTGGGGACACACAGAGGCTGCTCCCAACTCACATCAGTCTTTGATTCTGGGAAGGTAAATGTCAAAGCAAATACTGGAATGCAGCTCTGAGTGCAAATCCCAATTTCTGCCCATCTCTGCTGCTGGTTTCTGGGAGGCAGGAGGTAAAAGCTGATTAATGCCTCCTCTCCTTTTCAGACACCCACACTCCTGACGTGTGCTTCAGTGTTCTGGTGTTAAGCAAGGAACTCTGAGCCTGTTCTGCTTTCAGATGTGGACAAACTGCAAGAGCAGACAAAGGAGGACTGGGTGAAAGAAAAGCATTTGCAACACCCTTTGGAAAGGCAGGCGTTCCAGTGGGAAGCTTCTCTGGGCTTTCAAGAGTTAGCTGTCAAACCTGCAAGTTCCTGCCTGCTCAGCTCTGGGCTCTTTTAACCCGTCCATTAGGAGATGGATTTTTAGATAAGTAACCCGACATCTGCTGCTTCACACTGGTCATTCTGCCTGGGTGCTCCACCCTCCTCTCACCCTGGGCCGGCTCAGCATCACTCCTGGGACATTCCAAACACCCCTGCAGCCACCACTGCCATTGGAAAAGCTTGGAAACAGCAAGGAAGTGAAGTAAAAAGCATTTTGCCTATCTCAGATATGATTCCCACCTACCTGATCAACTCATAAGCTTATCCAATCTGGGAAGTTATGCACAGAGTCTGACCAGCAGATCCAAAAGGTATTTATAGTCCCTGGAATACCCTTTGGAATTGTCACAGATTCATCCAGTTTCTTGGAGGAAATCTATTATGGAGCAGGTAAAGAAGCTCCTGAGTGCTAACATTTTTTAAACTTCCCAAGTTTCCAGGGGAAAAATGTTTGTGGGGTCCTAAAGCAAAGATTATTTGGCTCTGGCTGCAGAGAAAGATTCCTAACCAAGTGAAAAGCATATTGCAGTTAAGGACTGTTTTTACAGATAAAATATTGCTTGACATAAAGCATAAATTATTGCTTTTATTTATCAGAGTAAGATAATTCAAGAGAAAAAGAAACTGGAATCTTATAACTTCACTGATTTTCACAGATACCTGATCACTGTTTCAAACAATAAAGGCCATAGTAAGACTATAACTGATAAATGCAAAAGATTCTTTAAAGATACTATAATCCTACTTAATACATCATCATTACTTGGCAAGAAAACAGACAAATGCAGTGGGGTTTATCACAGCACTTGCATTTGATCAAGAGCACAATAATCTCATTCAAATCAACACCGTAATTAGAAAGTAATTGCTGTATAATCAGACATCAAACAGACAAAATCACCCTGGGTGTTTCTGACAAAATCACTCGGTGTCAGTTTAATTCTACTCCCTTTGGAGGCTTTATTCACAAGGTGACAGTGCTGAGACTTCCTGAACCCCCTTCCTAATTCCTTCCTTAAGGTGAGTGGGGAGATGCAGAAATCCAGGAACCGGCACAGGTGGGTGGGATGATGGACCCCAGCACATCCCTGGGGTACCAGAAATCCAGAATGGAGATGCCTGCAAAGCCTTTCCTCAGTTTCCACCAGCCTGCTCAGAAAGGCAGGAATCCTGGAGGGTGCCAGTGGGAACTGCAGCCCATCGTTGCTGGGACCCAAAGGGACAGTTCTGAGTGGAAATCCTTTTGTACCGCGCATCAAATACCGGGGAATAATTGTATCGTTCTCTCTGAAGAGCCTCAAAGCAAAGGATTTCAAAGGCAGGAAGGAGCAAATACCTGGAGCTCTCTAATTACAGAGTCTGAGATATGCACAGCAAAGTATTAAAATAAATGATATAGATGAATTATCAGAGAAGAGAGCGGGGCTGATAAGCCATATTTAGTATCCTAATCCTGGCTGTTTGTTTTGCATTCCTTGAGCCTTTCAAGATGACAGGTTCTGATCAACTGCTTCCCTTAGAGGTTGGCAGCTTTCCTGCTCCAGCATTTAATTTCTGTTTGATGTTCTCAACTTTGTGTCAATGTACAAACTACTGTTAAGATATATAGCAGTGATTAAAATAATTCATCCATCTGGTTCTAATTAAAGACCTAGTTAAACCTAATGACAACTTGATCTAGCAAAGCCAGCTCTCATCTTTTAAAAGGGCTGCGTGCATTCAGAACCCAGTGCTGTAAATGGGTGACAGACTATTGCAGTGTGCCCATTAAATTCCAGGGAATTAATTAAACTCATTTCATAAAAAAGTCTTAATGACATTTACTGGAAAGAGAAATAAGGCAGAAATTGCAGGTACCCAGGATTGCTCCCTATGGGATTTCACTGCTTCCAGAAGGACCCAGCAGACCCTCCAAGCACCATGGCAGATCCTGGGATGGAGGCAAAAGGGGTTTATGAACCTGCAATCCCAAAAGGGTTGTAACTGCAAATTCAAGTCTCTGCTGGCTGGTCCCCAACTAAGGGATATAAACACACATCCCTGAGTACTTTGGGCACCATGAGCACTGATCTTCAGGAATGGGAAATACTTGTGAGGGTCAGAAAACACACGGGAACCAGGGAGCCGGATAGGGATTCACTGACCTAGTGAAAGAAAGCAAAGACATTCCCAAAAGTTGGAAGAGCTGGCATTCCACTTTATGGCTCTGCCTGCTGCCAACAGGAAAGATGTCCCACTTATTCAAAACATTGTCTCTTGTGGAAGAAAAATCCCAGAGGATTTCCACCACCTCCTGTCGGATGCAGGATTCCTGTTGTCTTGAGCAAGACCAGGATCAGGTTCAGGAGCTGAACTGTGTAAACAACTGGTTTTGCCTTTGCAGCAGTCTCTAAAAGCCAGAGAGCACTGCTTTGGATCTGCCCAATCCACATGTCTTTCAGAAATTCCAACAAAGTAGAAAGTTGTAATGACCTAATTTGTGTCCAAACTAAACACTAACTCGATCTGAAGGGATTATTTATTTCAATTTTGAAGTGTTTTAAACACCCAGTTTTGAAATACGAACCCTTTGAACTGTTAGATTTCAAGATCTATCCGATTTGGGTGATTTCTTTTTTTTTTTTCCATAGAACAATTTGGCAAAAGTGACATATATTTGCAAAACTATTATCATAACTAAATCTGATTTTTTTTTTTGCTGAAAATTTCCACTTAAATCTGTCACCCAAGGCAGGAACTGGGAATATTTTTCAGGTTTTTGCCTGATTCCATTACACCCTTTTCAATGAAATCTGCAACTGTAAAAATGTACAGTCTTCACAGAAAAACAGGTAGCAGAAGAACCCAATCAAAATCCTACACACTGATCTTTGCAAGCTTATTTGAAGATGACTGTTCAGTGGAGCCTTCTCTGATCCCCACCTTCCATTCTCATTCCAGGTATAAAACAAAATATTGCTGAAAATTTCACTGGTTTAAAGCTTTTTCCTCTTTTATCCTCCTTGCAATTAAAAAAAATTACACATAAAGCTCATCTTCCAGCCTGTGCCTTGACTTTCTGCCCTTCATATATTCAGTTATTATATTCCTGATTGATTAATCCACAATGTCTACTTGATAAAGCCACAAATGCATAATGAAAATGATGATCTTTAAGCTGCTGATTGTATTTTTCATTTGCTTTGAAGTCTCTTGCCAGCTGATGTTATTTTAGGACAAGACTCTGAAGTGGGTCTGGGGTTTGAGTTTGGGGTATTTTCTTTGCTTTACTCACATTTTTTAATGTTTTAACCAGCAGACTGTGAACAACCTGCCCCATTTTTTTTTCCTTAATAGATGCTGAAATTTTCTTCCTTTGCAGCATCTTTTGCAGTTTGCAACTCCTAGAAAAGCGACTGAGATCACAAGACAGAACTGGCAAATTACAATTGTTTTCTCACTGTAGGGATAATACACCACAATCACATTTCTGCAGCACACACACGCCTGCTTCCATGTCTGGTCCAGGTCCAGAAGTGGTGAAACAAAGGCAGCTGTTAACAGTTCCAGTTGGCCAAGGGAAAACCTGGAGAATAGGAAACCTCCTGAGAAGACCCAGAGTCGTGAGATTTGCAGTGAGATATCCAGCCCAACTCTCAGTGACCTTTCTGGGGGAACTGAAAACGTCTGGCTGCTTGTCAAAACTGAACATCCAAGCCCGTTGCTGAAGGAAACCCCCAGCAAGAGATAGCCAAAGCAATATCAAAGGCCCAAGATCCATGAGATGTAAGGAATGGAGTTGTTTTGGGAATAGCCTTTTCTGCACTGCACGCTCTGTGCTGCTCCTTAATTATCTGCAGACACACCAGTTCCTGCCCTGCCCTAATCAGGAGAACACAATCCTTGCTGCCTCAAACATACAACCCCCTTTTGGACATCTCTTGATGGGCTAAAACTGAGCCAAAATGTCAAAATATCACAGGAGAGACCAAAGGGAGAATTGCCAATATTCAGACAGAGCAGTTCTTCCATCAATCACACTCTTGCCTCTCTCTAGTACAGCCACAACCTCCACCCCCCAAAATTATTTCATAGTATTGAACATGAGCAAGGCTACCAAAATCCATCTCCCAACCCTTCCAGACTGGTGGTCCATAGTCTACACCAGGTCTGACCATTTCCAGCAGCATTTTAATCAGTGACCCAACATACCCTGGCAATCACAGGGCACCTGGAGTTGGGATCCAGAGTGAATCAATAGTATAGACACCTCTGGGAGAACAACCAGAGGTGGGAGAGAGCTGAGGAAGGCAGACAAGGTGGGAGGTTCATTGGAAGAGCAGCACTGGGGAATAGCAGCAGGGTTTGGGGATGTACCAGTCTGAATTTCTCTACTGGTGTCAGGTGAGCAGAGTTGCACTGAACTCTGGGGTGAGGGACATGACTAAGTGACAGCGACACCTCAGCAGCCAACAGGCAGCTGCTACAAACCTCTGGCTGTCACCCCCTGCACCCAACCTCCTGCAGAGCAGCAAACCTGTGCTCAGAAGACCCTCCAAAGCCCCACTGTCAGCCATGAATACAAATGCTCCGGGAACCTGACTCGTTTCAGCCATCCCAGGCCCAGCTGGCTTTAATTTCTCTCGCTATTCAAAAATGAACCACTTGAATTTGTAATTTTTAGTCCAAACAAAAGGCTCTATATTTCAAGGTCGGCGTGGAGGGAGTAGGGGAAATCTGCCTCACCCTCAGCTACTGCAGAATTGACTGGCACAGAAGTCAGGATTAAGGGAACCTCAGCAAGGCCAGAGTCCCCTGCAGTAGCCACTGTACAACCCCATGCCCTGGATGAGAGGGTCCACCAAAGGCTTCCATGGCAAATCTTTCCCCACAGTTCTTTTCTCAGAGTCCAGCACTATCCTGCTTCAGATCAGGGGCTGCCTAAATTATCTTAACGAGATAATCTTAGATTTTTCTCTGGGACAGCAAAAAATATCCCATCTGCTCATTTTTGTTACAGCCAATTGAAACCAGTCACGAGGATTTACCAGATGTAAAGGAAAGAGATATTTTTTAGTGCTGCTGTAAGTAAGTAGGACACACAGTGTCAGGACAACATGGAAATGTGTGCCATGCTCCTAAAAGCTGACTGAAGGTGGAGATGGCGTGACTGCAGAGCCTGACAGAGCTGTGGCCCCTCTCAGCACTCCCCAACAAACAGCTGCTCCAGGACACACCCACAGGCACCCTGGGGAGACAGGGATAGAGCACCCAGTGCTTTCCTCTGCCCTCCTTCCTCAGTGTGACTCCAGGGAACTGCCATCTGAAGGAATTCACCCACACCTCCGCCAGCCCCTGCTGCCGAGGGAAATCCAGCTGGACTTTCCCCCTGACACCCTTCCTTTGCGCAATCCCCGTCTCTTCCTTCCCGGGGCCTCCTCATCCAAACCTCCTTGGCACGACCCAAGTAGGTCTTCTCTCACCAGGGCAAGAAAAAGCTGAGTGTGGAGGCAATTTGTCCCTCAGAGCATAGATCATTCCTCCAGTCAACACATGCATCTGGCCAGGGCTCCTTGGCCCGCTTTCCGGAGCGGTGGATGCTGTCCAGAGCCCTCTGCTCAGTGTCCCTGACAAGATGGCCATCAAAGCCTGGGTTAGGGGTCACTCACCCACAGCCATTAGCACTCCAGAGTGATTGATTATCAGCATGTGTGGTCTCAATCAAGAGCCGGTAATGAGCTGCATTCATTAATCCCATTTATATGTTTGCATAGGCCAGTCTTGGATTTCAGAGAATAAAAAGGCTTCATACTGAGATCTGCACATTGCACTGCCTGGCAAGGGTAAGGAATCCCAGAGTGGATCAAGGATTTGCATCTAATTCTGTATTTTGGGAATTTCAGCCCAGGTGTTTCTAGCTATCAAGCAGAGTGACTCCACAGCATGACCTGCACCCCTCACAGCAGCATCCAGCCTGTGCTACAGTTTTATCTGTACTTATTTTATGTTTTCCTTGCACTTTTAAAGTAACTTTTCATGGACACAGCTACACCCAGTGTTACACCCACCCCAGGTTCCTATTTAGGCCGTTGTGGGTTCTCTGTTATTTTGTGTTTGATAACCCCCCTTTTTTCCTTCTTATCACCTACAGCAAACCCCTCATGTTCTGAATATGCCACCACCACCTTTGGCTGCCCTGTCTTCCTCAAGCCATTCCCTCTGATAACCTTCTGCAGAGAGCCCCATCAGCAAGTAACTTGACTCCATGCCCTACCCTCACATCCCCTTTGGAATGGGCCAGGCTTCCATCCTCTGCTGAGGCCAGGTTCCTCTCCCTGGCAGGAAAGCCATACTCCCTCCCCTCCCCAAAGATCCCCTGAAGGAGTTATAAAAACAAAGGGTGAAATTCTGGCTCTGCTGAAGTCAACGGGAACGAGGCCATTGACTTTAATAAGGCCAGGCCTGACCTCAGCACTCGGAGCTCCAGCACAATTCCCTGTGTTTCACACAGGAGGATGAGGGGCTTCTCAGCTTCACCGCTTCTGAAAGCGCTCCAGAGCCTCAGTGAGGACACCTTCAGCTCATTTAACTGCCAGAGAACATTCACATGGATAAACTCACCCACCAGAACAGCAGAAACGGGCTCAAATCCCCAGAAAAATATACTCAGTTTGAGCCAGTTCACTCTCAAGTAGAAACCATCTATTTGAGAAGATGTTGGAAACTGCACTCAGATAGCTCAAGGAATCAGCCAATTACATGGTTGGCTGTCCAGAACCTGTCACAGCTTTTCCCAGCATAAATTCAGTACACAATGGAAAAAATAAAGTTCCTTCAAAAAGTTAAGTGGGGTTTATTTTTTTTTTTCTGGTAGGAAGGTATTATTTGGTTAAAAATAGATTTGAATAATAAATGCTTATAAGTGTTCCCAGGCCCCTTTTTTGTAGAAATGCTTTTAGCATTTCACGTGGGGAAAAAAATATGTACTAGTGAGAGGTAATGGTATTTAGCCCCTCTAGTGCAAGTATGTTAAAGATGACCAGCAAATAATTGTTTCAGCAATTCAAAAACCTTACAACTATGCACTGAAAACTAAAATAAACAAGGTGAGGGTAAATTAAAAAGCCTTTCTATTTCTTTTGCAAATCCCTAAAGACCAGTGCACAGCTCTCTTTCCATGGGATGCCACAGCTGGTGCTGGAAGCAATGGGTTGGGGTAGGAAAATGCCAGCACTTAATATCCTTATTTCACACCCATAATCCACAACAAGGAGTTCTTTATTTCTTCAAAGCAAAGACCACCTCTGCTGAACACTCTTGGACTGACAGCAGAGAACTGGGAGATGCCTGGGCCATGCCCAAAAGGTGCCAGGATGGAAAAGGACTCCGAGGGCCTCGCAAAGCGCTGCTCTGGGAGGAGAAGGAGCAAGAGGAATCAGCCTGCTGGGAATGCCACCCCTACTGATGGCAGGCTCAGGCAGAGACATGATCCCCAGAGTTTCTCCCAGGGCAGGAAAGAAACTGGAAAGATGCAGAGCTGCAGAACCAAAATTTGCTGTAGGAGGGTTTTGCCTGTGTCTTGTGTGACCAACCCAGTTCCATGAATTAATTTAACAGGTACCTGTGAGTACACAAATAAACAAGAGCTTACAGATACCTCACACCACATTAGTATAAAATTTACTCTGACTTTAGACATTTAAGAGCTGTGATGACTTAGAGCTGCATTTATTGGCAGGTGAGCAAACAAGGGGAAGGGCAAAATTTCATAGACAGCCCTTCTTCAGAAGTAGGAAAAAGATGGTGCTACCAAAAACCATATTCCTGACTTTTATAGCTTCAATGTTACCCTAAACCCACCAGTCTGCAGCTGAAAGGATCCTAATTAATTAGAGATGAGCAAAAGGAAGTTTCTTTGCTGTTTCCAACCAATTTGGGTGGGTTTATGGTAAAATATTAATGCCAATCAGCAAGGATCTTCCTGAAACAATTCTCTAAGTCATCTTCATTTGCTGTGCTTTGGTTCCCATCCCAAAGCAGGCTCAGGGCACGGGACTTGAATTCTTTCTCAGGAAACCCTTTTTTTTCCTTAAAAAAAAAAAGTCAGGAATCTTCTGCTCCTCAAAGCTCAGAGATACTAGAAAATGAAATATAAATGAAAGTCCTGAGTTGTGGATCTTATCAAGTGGTTCCTACAACTTACCTTGCTGTTCTTCAGGGTCCAAGAATTCCAGCAGGACACGGGGTGGAAACGAGTCTTGTTGCATTCCCAGAGTCTACAAATTTATAAGGCTGCAATTAAATATTGAAAAGAAAAACATTTTGGTTCATAATACACATAAAAGGGCTAAATGCTGATTTTCCAAGTCCTGACTAAAAGGTGTTGGAATTCTATGGTATACAAAAATTCTAGACAGAGGATGGGGATTTTGAAGCAATTTTCATTCCATAATGGAACTAATTTTTGCTTAAAATATTCACAAAACAACATTTGTTATAAAAATTAAATGTTAATATAAAACATTTACTATATTCAAAAAACATGGAAGGATGTTACTTTTTTGTCCTTTCTTATTGTTTCAAATCATGTCTAACATCACTGTTGCTGATTGTATCTTTCCTGGCTTTCTATTTCAGCTTTTTCTCACTTTGTTTTGGGGGGTTTTGCTGGTTTTTTTTTTTTAAGTTTCCTAGACTGTCTTTCATCTTCTGCAACTTTTTAGCACCCTTGTTCCATTGCATCCAGTATCAATAAAGGATAAAAAGAGGTAGAACAAAAATATCAAAATTCCAAGAGATTAACATCTCTATTTTTAATGAAAAAGCACGAAAAATGTTGTTTATGATGTAGCAAGCAGGTTGTCTTTCATCACAAGTGTTTTGAAGAGGAGATGTGAACAAGATATACTGACAACATTTAATTTTATCTGACTTTACTGAGCTAGTTTTATCTCACTACAGTGAGCACAATGCTTAACATATCAGAAGAAAACAGCCTGCACAAGAATTATGAGTAGCAGGGGAATCAAATAACAATAATAATTATAGAAGGTGTTTCTACAGACTTATTTACCCGTTCAGTATTTCACAGGCCTAAAAACTGCAGCACTAAATTAAGCTTTTTCTACTCTTTGATGACACTGAGGAAACATTTAAACTGAATCAGTAAGAATTTGGAGAAGAAAGTTGTAGCAGGGCATTGACCTCGTATGAAAAGGCAGAAGTAAAACATAAGGATCATGTTTACCCTGGATGAGTTTCCTGTCGACACTGTTTATTATTGAGCAATAAACACACTTGGATTGTGGAGATATATCTTCAGAAGAGGTATTAAGAACCAAACAGTTTCTGTAAATCTTCTGAGTGGGATTAACATTCAGATTTAAACAAGGTTCCACACATAACACGCATTTGATCACTTAACAGGTCCGTGTCCAAAATATTCCTGGCTGCAGATGTGCAGTCAGGATCTGATTCCTCCACTTTGCCTGGCCAAAATGCTGAGATTTGGTCTTATTTTAACTAAACACATCCTAAGTTATTTTTATATGTGTCTCTCGGGCCTCATTTTCACTCGAGGCGAATTTCTGCTGTGGTGATGGGTTGTAAAAGTTCCTTTCTTCCACCTCCCCTCATTTATCCCACTTCGTGGCATTATCTGATAACAATGCTGGGGACACCCTCAGTCCCTCGTGCAAAATATAAACAAATGGGCCATGAAGAGAAGGCAGCACCAAATCCTTGTCCCAGCACTGCTGTGACAAGGGGTGGGAGCCCTGGGGGTGATTTACAGCCCTGGCTGGGGACACTGAGTTAGGGCCGGATAACTTTGCTCCTTCAGCACAAAGGGAGCTCCCCACAAAGCCTCAGCCCTTGGCATCAGCACACAGGCCTGATCTCCCACAGCCTGCAGCAGGGAATGACCCAAGGACTATTTCTCCAGGTTGCTCATCCTGATTGCTCAGGATCACTCCAAAACCAAAATGTTTCTGTTTGCTTGTGGAAAAGCGAACGTGGGGGAAAACGCATTTCAGACTGAAAGAAAGGTTTCTTTACATTCACAAACGGCAAGTGGGGGTGTTCTGTTTCTTTACTTTCAGAATTTTATTTTATGATTAAGTTTAATTGAACCTGATCTCAGAACCCCGTTTCAAAACAAAGCCTGAGCACTTCACGTAAAACCTGCTGAAGTGACAGCTTTCACTTCACTCTTCCTTCCAGGGTGGGAAAGTTTGGTTCAAATTGTTTGCCGAGTTCGACAAGGTTGGCTGCAAACAGTCTGAGCTGAACCGAGTCTGATTTTTCAAATGACTCAGGGGAGCAACTATTTGTTTTACCTACTGTAACAATAATGTTGGCCATTTCACCATTAGTTTTTTTGTCAATAGCTGATTAGACACAACAAATTTAAGACACGACAGACCAGCACTGCTTTGACAAGGGCTTTGGAGTGTGGAGGGTGCTAAAGAGAGCTCTAAATGCTGATTAACCCCTCCATGGTGTTGTGTTTATCCCTGCCCGGGGTCCCACCTCTGCACAACTGGGATTTATATCCTTAGGGTGCCTGGCTCCGGGTCCTCACTCTCAGTGACCACTATCGGTTACAGTGCCCAGATAGCACAGAAGTGGGCCCTTCAAAGCAGCTACACATGTAGGAATAGTCTGGAGCAAGTGTGTGGATGCAGCCAACCTTCTCCCACTCCTCAGAAAGTCAATGTTCAGAGCAAACCCCTCCTCTGACCTGTCAACACGCGCGGCCTCTCCGCTCGCCCTTCCGAGATTCCAGGGCTGGCGGGAGGTGATGGGAATTGAACTCTGGCTCTCGGGAGCACCTGGCTTTGTTATCTCTAAGGGCCCAGGAAGATTTCAGGCCCTATCACCCCGTGCCATGTCCTGACACTTGACTCACAAAGTGGCCCTGGTGTTGGCTCACCTCCAGGCTGAGATAGCGACTGTCAGCGGCGAGGTGAGAAGGAATGGGAGCGGAGCAGGAGCACAGATCCTACTGCTTCTTGTAGGAAAACACCACAGCCCAGATTGCTGAGGAGTCCTCTCTCTTCTGACTCCCTCTGAACATCAAGATCTTCACTGCAGAGAGTCCAGGAGGTTGAGTTCACACAGGCTTTTTTAGTGCATTATCTCCATCTGTGTGGTGACCACGGGGGAGGGGGGAAAAAAAAAAAAGAAAAAATATTGGTTAATACTAAATGAAAACTGATGGATTACACATTCCAAGTATCAGTGAAAGCAGGGAAGCGGCCCAGTTTCCATGTATCTCACTCTTCTTTCAGAAGTATCCTTTCTATGTACAGAACTATTCGGCATTTACTACTGAGAACAAAGAGACTGAGAAAGCCCATAACCCCAGACAAAATAACGAATCCCAACAGATAATTTGATTTGAATATTCTGGAGCAGAAGCTCGAGCCTGATGCTAAGAGCAGGACACCTCTCTGGGAACAGACCCCGGGCTCTAACCTGCTGTTGTCCCCACGGTTGATCCGTGCCCGTGTTATGTGCATAAGACAGATGCAGGAATGCCCCAGGAAGGAGGAGATACTGCTCTCCATGAGAGACCAGATAACAGTGGAGAAAGCAGCTGCTTTAGAGAAACTTCACTGCTTCTAAAGCATTCACAACTCTAGAGGCATTTAGTGTTTGCTCTTTTATCAGTGCAGCTGCAAGTGATAATTCAACCTCCAAGTGGTCTGTGCTTTTGTTCTGTCTGAATTGAAAAATGCCCCAACAAAAATCCTTGCATTGTATCAGGATTATGTGCTTGGAAAGAACTCAACAAATTGCATTTAGGATGATCAAAATGATCCATTTTCCTCACAGTGTTGCCGGTGGACAAAGGTTTGAAAATCAAATTTTACCACTATCGATGTTACTGCCTGATGCAAGAGCAGTGATAGAGCTTTATCAGGCAAATTCCAAGACAGATGGACCCAAAAGACAGTTATCTTTATTATCCTCATCTTGCAAACAGCAGTTGCCAGTGTCACACACTGACACTTCACTAGACATCCTAAGCATCTTTATCATCTCAATATCCCAAAATAGAACGCCTCCTGTATACTGACTTCTCCACAAGACTACCCTTGCAAATGCTGTTTCTCCTGTACCAAAAATAAAATAAAATAATAATAATCACTCTTCCAAACTACTGCACTATGAACGTTGTCTCTCTCACAGCCTCACTTCTTGTAACCTCCCAGTGTCTTACAGTGCAGCCTCTGGGGCAATAAGCAGCTCCAGGTTTGAGACACAGATTAAAGCCCGGCTTCTTGTATATTCAGGAACCTCATTCCCACTAAAAATTGAGCCTTTATCCCAGTTTGAATGAAATCTCACCTTTTGTGTGTGCAGAGCAGAGCAGGGCAGAGCTCTCCTGCTGCAGAAATCCCCAGCACAACAGAAGGTTGGTGCTGCAACCCCTGATTTGGAGTGATCCAACCCCACTGCCCACCCCACCAAAGCAGCCTGGCTTGTGTTAGGGACCTGTATTTAGACAGGGATGTGAAGCCATGGAGAGACTCAGCAGGAAAAACACCCCAGCACACGCTCCTACTGGATGCTCCCCATTTCCCAAACAACGATTTCCCCCGGCAGGAATGTTGATTTAAACCATTCATGCCAAGGTGGGTGCAGGATAAGGTTATGTGATTCTTGGAGCCACCACACCAGGTCATGAATGATGGAGTAATGAAAAGAAAATTCCATGCTCATTGCACAGCAAATAAAGGCAGGATTGTGGAAGCACTGGCTGCCTGCTGAGCTCTGCCTTGGGGTGGGCACAGATCTGCAGCACAGAGGATGGAGAGAGATGGTTGGGAGAGAGCCTCATCGTAACCCCAGGTTTTCCCTACTGACCTACAGTACCCAAATCTCTCCCAGGGAAGAAATAGGGGAACAAACAAGACTTTTTGAGCCTCAGTTCCCGTCCTGCACATCCACAGTTTCCACTGACTTGCTTAGAACTAAAGGTGCCCAGTGGCTCTGGAAGTCATACTAAAGGGTCACCTGCTATGCAGAGTTAAGATTATTTAGATTCTGCAATTGCTCATATTACCATGTCAAGAGGGTTTCTTTCAGGACATCATTATCTCCAATTTCCCAGGCTTCCAATGTTTTCCCTAGGAATAATCCCCTACAACGTGAGGTTTGTTCAATACACACACTGAACAAACCCTTTATACGTGGAATATGTAAGTTTTTATATAAACTTTCTGAAAAAAACAAAACCCTCCAGTTTCAGCTTGGCCTTTAAAGAAGTGCAAAAGCTTTGGTGTGCTTTTAAAAGCAGAGCATCAGAAAGGATTGATTTTTTTTTTCCCCCCTGGCTTGACTGACCCCAGACTGTAACCTCAGACAAGCTGATAGCTGAGAAAGTAAACTAATTACAACGTATATCCAGAGCCTGCCCTGCCCCGGCATCACAGACCCAACATTCCCACATTGCTCCTTCTTTTCCACACTTCCCAAAATTCATTTCAGTGAATCCAAGATGCTCCCAGCATGGATCATATGCTACCTTTTGGCACAGCAGCCACCTTTTGGCTCAGCCCAGCTCTGGGCATCTGTTGCCTTTGCCAAACAAGCATTTTCACACAAAAGTCAAGAAATAAATACCAGTTTCAAGAAGTTCCTGAAACCTCTATTTAAAGTGCCTTCAGTTGTAAGTTCAAGGAAGGCAACGCCTTTGTGACAGCACAGCTGTGGAATAAAAAGATTCCCAGGGCCTCCTGGCTGCTCTGACTCCTGGGCTTTAGAATTATATGAGTATGGGCTTAAGACCACCCAAATTCTTTTTTTTGTTGTTGTTTTTCCCTTTTTGAGAGGGGGGGAAAGAAAGAGAACATGGACACACAGGGGTGAAAGGGACCATCCCCTCCCCATCATGTTGGACAACTGTAGTTTTACAGTACCAAAGATGTGACAGGCAGCACTGACCCGTGACAGCAGCTGTATTTACACTAGAGCCTAACAGGGAAAGCACACTGGAGGGGTTGGAATATGCACTGCAGGATACAGTGGCCTTTGGAGAGATGCTTTAACCCACATGTGCCAAATCCAGCTGCAGGAATTCAATTCCCTGCCAAAGCACAGCCAGGGGGGAACTGACTTTTGTCTCTCGCTCAGTGAGCATGTGGCTGATTTTGCACCTGAATCTCAGCTCTCTACCAGGAAGCATTCCCACAGGAGTGGGAGATGTTCTGCTGGAGAGCCAGTGTTCCACTGAGGATGAAGCCCCCAGTTCTCCACTCATGACACAGTGAGTGCAGGGACCCCAGACAAGCACCTGAGGGGCAGGGGCTGTGCCCTCACAGATCCAGGCTCAAAGCAATCCACTGGGACTGGGTCTCTTCAAACTGAAACTCATTATACAGCCTTTTGACAACATTTCTTTGTTTTCTAATTGATTCAGGCTTTCTTAGGCTGATCTCTCAATACAGAGTCTAAACAAAGAGAAACATAATCAAATACTTGCTTTTTCAGCAGGAAAAAAAAAGAAAAAAGAAAACCATGCACATTTGCTCCATCTTAGGCTGTAGTTTTCCTGGGCTGCTCCCATCTTTATTTATTGTTCTTCCTTCACACCATGAGTTCTTGGATAGCAAAGGAAAACAGCCCATGTCTTCACGAACAAGAGTTGGCTGGAAAATCAAATTAAAAAAGGCAATCACATTTGCAGCAGTGCAGGCAGCTAAAATAGTCCACGTTTTTATTTATATCACTTTGGGTAGTGAGTAGCTCAGAGCCCTCTTTGCATATTCCCCTGTTCCATTAATTCCTTTATTACCACTTACTTTTAATCACCTGCCAAAAGCAGGTGCTTTATACTTCCCTGGATAACAGATGGAACACGAGGTTTGTGATGCAAGAGTCAAGACAGGATGGGCAGATGGGACAGGTTGGAGGAGAAGGGAGAGAGGAGGAGAGGACAAAGTTCAAAGCCATGGGAAGATTTAGTGTAAACTTGTCACGGAGGAGATTCCAGCAGACACATCTCAGTAGCAGGAAACCCAAACCACGACATGTTTGCACAGAAGTTTTCAGCACAGGAAGTGCTCCAGTCTGCAGGACCTGAGCAAAGGCACTGGGGCAGGCAGGGCAAGAATGTGCAGCAACCTCAGGTCAAGTTTGTCCTCTGACACAAGCAGAACGTGGCTCCAGTCACTGTTTCAGCCCCACAGGGGTGAGACCCCGCTAACATCGACCTCCTGCCCACAGCCTGGTGCCAGGGAAGGCAGCACGGACAAGCAGGAGGTGCTTGGGACACCTGGCACTGGAGGTTGTGTAGCGTCCTTAGATGCAGCCAGCAATCCTCACAACCTCTGGGAAAAAGGGATATTTACTCCAAAACACCTTTAAAGCCTCTCTGTTGATTAGTGAACTTTGTACTGCTTCGAGCTGAGGCACTTCAGGCCAGTCCCACACCAAGCTCTCCGATGGAGAATAAAGAATGATACAGAATCACAGAATGGGGTGGGTTGGAAGGGACCTTAGTGATCATCTGGCTCCAACCCCCTGCCATGGGCAGAGACAAATTCCACAAGACCAGGCTGCTCAATGCCCTACCCAGCCTGGCCTATCCTGCTCCCTGTCTTCCACATCATTCACTCTGAACAACCTGTGGAAGTTTTTTCACTCGTTCATCAATACACTTGTCCTGGCTTAGGTACCTGTGGTGCAATCAAACCTTGCACTTCTGGTAAAATAAAACAAAGGCAGGTCAAAATGGCAGAAATGGTGTGAGAACTCGAGGGCCCAGTTTTCATTTCACACACAGAATTAGCAAAATCCCTCGATTCCCAACAGCCATTCCTTCCCCCATCTCTCCTCATTTATGAGGGGCTGGCTGTGCAGGAGGGACCAGGACAGTTCCAGCTGACCCAGGACCCTCTGGACAACAGGAGCAGTGTCCCAACAATCCTGTCCCCATCCTCTCCCCCTGGACAAACATTCCCACAGGCTGTAACCCCAGGAAGGGCTCAGGGAGCAGAGCAGGGAACCTGCAGCAGCTCAGCCCCTGACGTCGGTAGATCACCACCCTCCTGCCAGAAAGAACCATTTCAGGGACTCCTTTCCACAATATTGGGAATTCCTGCAAAACTCCCGTTTCTGACGTGCTGCTCTGATGTGAAATATCCCCAGTGTTTGCAAAGGAGTGATTCTGAATGACTAACCAGCCCCGCATATATTTCAAGAAAACTTGGAAACAGCCTTGTTATTTTTGGAAACACGGACGCTTGTTCGGGGCGAGCTGGCAAGGGGGAATTACTGTGGAAAATTACCCAAGGAACAGAGAGGCTGCAGTGCCACCTACTGCTTCACTCCGGGCTCTGAGTTTGGAGTTCACAACAAACACGGAGACAAACAGTGACACCCGGGAGTAGCCCCGAGCTCAGAGAGTCACCCAGACCTGACCATGACCCAGCCCAGATTCCTCACCAGAAGGTGCAAGGTCAGTGCCACAGACAGTGATGAAAGAGCCAACCTTGCCTGGGAGCTTTGCAGCCCAGAGCAGGAAGCGTGATGGACCTTCAAAAAGCACTTAATTTTTATTTAAATCATCCTTTGTATTCTTTTTTCGCACACAAATAGGAAAGTTGATTTGGACTCTTAATACATCCTCAACTTCACCACAGATCAGCAGCAGTAAGTTCCAAAGATACTCCAAAAGACATACCAAAGGTATCTTGTATAAAAGTGTGGCTTATATGGTTTTTTTTAAATCCTTGAATTTATTTCTTTTCATAATTTAACCTTTTAATGTAATGATAAGCCTCCCTGCTACACAAGACAGAGAACAACTTCCTGGCCTCCAGTCTGCTGGTCAGTCAGTACTGTATAAAACTTCACCAGGTTCACAGAATTTATTAAAAAAAATACGAAGAAATCCAAAAATAAAACCAGTTTGTGCTTATATGGAACTACCCAGTTAAATGTGAGACTATTCCTTGACTACATTTCAGTTTTCCCAACCGCAAATTCACAAAACGTAGATGATTCCACAAAGAAAACAGATGCTCCTTTGGGATTCTGAGTTCCCAGCCGGAAAACAAAACATGCAGAAACGCCAGGGGAAGGTTGTTTTCTCCCCCAGCTACAGAGTATCAAAGAGCCCTAATTAGAATTTGCTACTCAGTACAACGTATTATCAAAATCACCAAAGAGAACATATCCATTTATTCATAAATGTGGTCTGGATTATCCAGGCATTGGAGATGCTTGGTTGGATGTGTGTCTGGTCTGGTTTGTGTTTGGTTTGGAATCCATTCATTTAGTCCTTAATTTGCCATTAAGGAACTGATACAGCAAGTGTGCACATTAAACATTTAAATGTGGGTGCCTGGAGGCACATGGAGCTAAACAACTGCAAGTGGTTATCCCTGGAAGTTGAAACAAGTGATTTTCCTTCCTCCACAAAGATGAGGTTAAAGGTTGGACCAGACGACCTCCAGAGATCCCTCCCAACCTAAACTGTTCTATCACTCAAGCAGGAACGGGCAGTCAAGAAGTGCAGTGCAGAGGATAATGCTCTGGAACATCACTTCCCATTTGTGGCAGGGCTGGACAAAGTTCCTACATCCAGCTCTTGGGACGCTTCAGTCCACAGCTCCGGAAGGATTTAAGTGAGAAAGTGCCCTGACATCAGTACCTGGGGGAGGCAGCACCCAGGGCCACTCACGAGGTAGATTTGATTACACTGCATCTGTATAAAAACCTGACCTGAATCCCTCCTGTGCCAAATGCCAAAGTCCTTCTCCACAGACCAAAGGGATTCCCTGAGTAGTTTTGCCCATTTATCGTGGCTAAGAGAAATTCCTCACAGATCCTAATAAATGTTGAATACTGTCACACCACTTAGAGCAACGTTTTCTGTAGAATACAGCTATAGAAAAATGTATCACATTTCATGGTCTGTTCTTCCAAAAACTCCTACAATTTGGCCCGTAGGAAAAAAAAGGAAAAGCCTGCTCAGCAGTGCCAAGCTTTTAATGGTGTCCCAAAGCAACACAGCTTTGAACAGAAAGTGAGGAATATTGGATCTGTGTGAAAGGAGACTTGGGACAAGAGAACTTTGCTGTAATGGAAGGGAAACAGCACAGAAGAATCCTCAGGAACATTTCCACCCAGTTCTGGGCTCCCCAGCACAGGGTTTGCTGCTGGGAGTGCAATGAAGTGACACAAAGATGATTAAGGGACTGGAGCATCTTTCGCTTGAGGAGAGACAGGGAGCACTGGACTGCTCAGCCTGGAAAAGAGAGGGGTCAGGGAGATCTTCTCACCTGGTATAAATAAATATCTGTTGGGGGAGAAGGAAGAGGGAGCCAGAGTCTTCCCACTGGAGCCCTGTGACAGCACAAGAGGCAAAAGGCACAAGCTGAAACAAAGGAAACGTCATCTGATCATAGGAAAAACACCATTTTTTTTGTTGTGAGAACGATCAAACACCGGGATAGTTGTCCAGAGAGGTTGTGGACTCTCCATTCTCAAAACCAGAAATCTCAAACTCCTCAGTTTTCCTTGTTTCTTTTTTAAAAATGCTGATGGAGATCAAATTCGACTCCATCAGGTCACATCAGAATCACTAAACTGCAGTAAAGATCAACAAAAAAGCAAAACTGCAGACCAGGTGTAATAAACACTGAAGCACCAGGACTTTTTCTTCCACTTAAACCCTGCTCTACCTGAACCCTCAGTACACACAGGAGAGCCTTTAGGAGAGGGATTCAGACTAACTAATCCCAACTAAAACATTATTGCATAAACTGGATTTATTCACCTCCTTCAACGACAGGTACCCACAGAAACAGATGTGGGTCTTTCTTTTACCTCAGTGTTTGAACCAGACAATGAGACAACTCTTTTTTGGTTCTTATTTGTACTAAATTTAAGGGTTACAAATGGGTCTGATCAAACACAGATTCAAAGAACCTGCAAATACAGACACAAACTCCTCAGTTTAATTCCCTTTGTGCAAAATGCCTGAATTTAAGAGCACAGACTCCAAAACAGAAGACCAAATATATGTAAAAGCATCTTGCTCCTACAAAGGAACCGATCCTGCATCTAATTAAGGAATTGGCAAGATTCTATTAATTATGTCCCCAAGATCAAGGTTTGGCCAACTCTCTTTAGAGCCTGGGTGTAACTAAGCTCTAAATAAGTCTGCAGGAGGAGACAAGAGTGTGCAGAAGCAGCAAGTGGCACTTAAAAAGCCCAGCCTGGACCCACAGTGCTCAGCAAACAGCCCTGGTTTCCGTGGTGGTTTGTGAGGAATTTGCCTTTGAATCTGCATTAAATAGCCAAATTTTCTACATCCTGCTTGATGCATTTGGGAAACATCTGTTTTGATTAAGCTGAAATCAGTGCAGCACGTTAACATCTCAGGGGAAATTGGGTTCATTTCATACGGATTTGAGGGCTGTGTCCTGGTGATATCGAGCACTGAGGGAAAGGGGTGACACCAGACAATTCTGGGAGAAAGGGAAGCAAAACTGAAGCAAACTGCCACCATCCCGTGGGTAAGAATCACTCCCAGAGCAAAACAGCTTTCCAAATGTGTCTGTTGGGGTGCAGTAAGCTGAAAAATCGGCTTTCTCCACAGAAAATTTTCTTCTGGAGAAGGAAAAATAAAGCCAAAGCCAGTATTACACCCATGTGAAAAGGCCCCTCCAGTATTACAGGTGTTGTAATTCAGTCCTCTCACATCCCAGCATTCCTCCATCATCAGCCACCTCTGGTTTGATGAAAGCTCTCCACTGGCTGCTCCCAAGGGAAAGAGCAGCACAGGCATCTTGGGAATCTTCAGCTGTGGTTCACTCTGGGCATCTGGTTAGACAAGCTGCTCAGGGGGCCCACATGGGCACCAAAACAGTAAAATCAAAATAACACTGAACTACCGGTGTCAGATCCATGAAAGACCTTCAGAATACTGTGACTAAAATAAAATTACAGCACTGGGAGCATTGCAGGCACAGGTTGGAAGGGAGAACTCAAAGGGAATGCCTGAGGAGGTCTGTTGTAGCTGAAGCCCATTTTGATCCCCCGTTTTCTCAGTCCACTCTCATTTTTATCTATTGGATGTTATCAGACTCCTGTAACTAAGATTTTCCAAGCAGCTTAGAATTATAAATGCTTTTCAGTAACGTTTGGGTAACAAAGCTCCCTCAAGTTGACTTGGAAATCTCTGCTGTGCCCACTCAGCCTTGCAAGACAAGGACTACTCCATCGAGGATTTCCTAACACAGGGTCCAGCAAGGAGGGCTTTCACTGTGAGGTTGTACATGGAGCAATGGAATAAAGGATAGTCTGAGTTCTCTGATGAGACTAAGCAGTTGGTGAAGTTTGCAGGGTTTGAGCTCCTTGCTGTGGCAATCACAGCAAGGCAATTTTGCAGACCTTAGTGTCATGTTTCCCTGCTCCTTTGGAAAAAAACCATCTAGTTTTCAACACAGCTCTAATGATAACTCCACAAAACTCTGTGGTTTTGCTTTGTAGATCACTGAAGTATTTTGTCTCATGTTGCTCCACAGCTCTACTGTGTCAGCTCCAAATGAATCAAAGAGAACTCCGAGCAAAAGCTGTTTGAAGCTGGTAACATTCTGGATTCTCAGTGGAACCACCAATTTTGCCTGATGAGGTTCACTCCAAAGGCTTCATTGACTTAAGCCACTCTTTCAACAGGTATGGTAGGAGTTTAAGGTTTCTGATGAACCATGAAACCAGGCAAGTTTCCGAGGAGCTTTTTGGGAAAGCTTTCCTTAATTCCAGCTCTGCATCACCTCACAATTTTGCCACCAGCCTCACAAGACCCAGGGGAGAGTTGTACAAGCTGTTGAGGAAAGCTGTGACAACTGGATTAGAATATCCAGCAGGCCCAGGGGACAAGGAGTTATTCACCAGCTTGTAGGCCAGAGCTCCAAGGGTCAGTCAGGGAGCCAGGGAAGAGCTTTCAGAGCAACACTGATCTCCTGGAACAAATAGGAACTAGTGGGTTTTTTCTTTTTAGACAGGGTTTTACTGTAAACTGCTGATTTATCAATACTGGTAACAATGCACTTGGATCCAGGATACAATTTCTGGACAGGGAGAGACACTCCAAACTGCCATGTATCCTCTGGAATGCTCCTGAAGCAGCTTTTAAGGTCACTTTTTAAAGAAAGATTAAAAGCTACCGAAAACAACTGAGCTGCTGAAATCCAGGATCAGTGTTTTGCTCTGTCACACTGTTCCTACTCCAACTAGTTTCTTTGTGCTCTATCTCCTCATTTCCCAAGCAACTAAGACTTCCTACCTCATGGAAGTCATGGGAAGAAGTTTTAAAGTCATGGAAACTTTAAAGACTCCCTGGTGCTTCGCTGTAGCAAGGATGGGGAACACAAATACTTCCTGTACCTCGCCAAGGAGGTGTAAAATTCCCAGTGTTTCTCACCAGTGCTGTCAAAACATACAACTGGCCAGCACATTCATTTGGAGTGAGGTTGGGGGCTTGACCACTTTGAAGCCAGGTTTGGGTTATGCCTGTGCATGGTCTTCTGCTCATTTGGAAATCCAGAAAATGTGTCAGCAGTGACCTCTGAGCAATGAAAGAAAGTCATTTTTGCTTCTAATTCTGAAGAGTTCCCATGTAGACTCTCCCCAGCAGAGTCTGGAGAGGTCTGTTTAGCAGCAGACCTGCTGAAGGTCTCACACCCAGCCACAGCTGCCTGGGCTGCAAATACAGATTTATAGCAATTACATTTATCCTTTGGGTTATACAAGCAGCAGATCCACCAAATTCCAGGTCCTCTTCACTACCCAGCTCTGGGCTGACCTTACACTCCCTCTTTTAGTTCAGTTTAAACATCGTCATCTGCATTTTCTTGTTTGTCAGAATCCTTGGGAATCTATATAAGAAAAGATGCACGAAGAGAGAACTTTGTGTTCTTTTTAACATGTCAACTTGGAGGACAAGGATTAGAAACCTCTGGGTGACACAGACTGGAGTCAATTAGGACAAAACATTCCGTGTGCACACTCTCCTCAAGGCAGTATCTGCAGCAAGTGTGTAATGCAAACCATGCTGAGCAGCTCTGTCCAGCCTCATTCCTGTCCAGCTCCCAAGGATTCTGGCTGAATCTCACCAGACAGAAATGGGCAGTTCCTCTGTCATTAGAGAGCACCCAGGGAAGCAGCACAACAAAATGCTTCCTGCTGCTGCTAAAGGCAGGAGGCTGCGATTTCAGCTCAGTTGTCTGCTCCCACATGGAGCAATCCACAAATATTTGAGCTTTCTGGCAGCATAAACTCCCTCCCCTCCCAGTAGCAGAGTCTTCTGCTCTAAGTGCTCCAAGACATTTCCATGTTTGCCTTCTCGGGCTGTTGATAGTAAACTGCTTAACAGGAGAGGGTACCTGTGATGCTTTTCCTGATTATTGATAACATCTAGAAGGCTTAAACATGGCCTTTCCTGCTTCAGCTTTTACAGGAGGTTAATTGAGATCAGATACTACGTCGCTATTAAGCTCAGCTTTGCGTAAGTGCACAGTCCAGACTATGGAAAAAAAAATGTTAAAAAATATTTGGAATAGTTAAATATACCCAGATCAGCCACACATGGTAACTCCAGAGCACTTAGGAAGACAAATGAAGGACTCTGAGCCATTCCTGGTTATCTGTGGAGTGCTCACTGAAAACATGTATGGAACTCCAGGAGACCAGAAAGCTGATTTCTAAAAGTTAGGGAACAGTTTAGGGACATTTAGCTCAGTATGTAGACCACAGTATAATCCCTAGGGCAAAAAAAGACACTAGGAAATACCTTGGATACATGGAACAGAACAAAGTACAAGACAACTGGCTTAAAAAAAATCAGATTTTTTTTAAATCTGAGAGGGAAAGGGTGGGGAGAAGTCAATTATTTGTTCTCTCCTTCCCCCAAGGACAGGGAAAGAGTGAAGGGCTAAATTTTAAAAACAAAAGAAATTCAGTTGAGAGGTCAAAAAGATGTTTCAAAGTTAAGTAACAGTTACTCGGAGAGACTGTGAAATCACCTCTCACAGACTTCTAGACCCTGCCAGGGAGGTTTAGGCTGATTATTTACTTGATTACAGGTATGGCTTCCAGCCCCCAGCACCTCCTCTTGCTCCTCCTGCTACCTGACATCCCATTTCATTTCTCCTTCCCTCACAATTTTTTCCTCGCACCACTTCTGCCCCTTTCCCTCCAGGGACAGGGAGTGGGAAATCAGACTTTAAAGAATTCTGCCTCAAATGAGTGATGAATTAAGACAGAATTAGTGTCACTGATGAGAACATTTTTCAGCCTTTATTAGCCCAGTGACTGAGGTGATCTCTTATGCTCTGGTTATACAGCTGCTTCCTTTGCAGCATCCCTAATTTCAAGAGTCACAAACAACTTAAAGAGCCGTTTTGGCTGAGATTTTCTAGGCATGAGGTAGAATTCCCGCATAGTGCAGCTTCCAAGATTTTTCCCATTTGGAAAAAATACTGTGTTGCTGGAGAAATAACCCCTGGTCCTCTAGTTAGAGCCTGTATGACAACAGTGCACGCGCAGGAGGCAGCGGGATCATGAGGATCCGCCGGGCTCCGACGTTTCTTTCCTTTGGGAGCTCCAGGGCTTCAACGCTGCATTACCATCAGCTCCTTCCCCGGGATGTGTTTTCCAAGGAACTCACCGATGGCACGTGTGACAAATGATATCTGTTGCATTTTATTCTCCCCCTCTATCCCCGGGTTGCCATTTGAGCCGTGTCTGGCAGGAGCGCCGGGCGCTGATTAACGTCCCCCCGGTGCCGCTGCTGCGGAACACGTGGGCTCCATTAGCCCGGCCAGGGATGGAATGATCCCTTGGGAATCACCCACCTATCCCACCAACTTTCTGACTTACCAAAGCTGGGAGTGTCCTAGAGATTAACTCTTGGGGATGGAAGATGTGAGTCAAACCACGGCTTGCTGGGGAAAGGGGGAGCTCTGTCAACCACCCATCGACCCCGAAACCTTGGGAAGAGCTTTGGTAGTTGAGGAGCAAAGTTATGTCTTGAGACAGCGAGTAAATGAAAACCAAGGGCTGTCATTACTCCTGTGCACTTGGACAATTTGAAGGTGTTTCTTCTTCAACCTCAGGCCACAACTGATAAAATAATCCTACAGAAGTCTTTAGGCATGTGCTTAACTCCCGTTAAAATCAACATCCCACCGATATTGCTGAAATTAAACGTGTGCTTAAAGGTTTTTCTGAGTCTGGGAACTTACTTGACAAGGGTTTGTTTTCTTTATTTTCTTCTTGATTTATTTTCTTTATTTTCTTTTCTTTCAATGTTAACTCAAAAATGCTGCGGACACATAAATATTAGGCAAAATTATTAACTTTTTCTAGATTTCTTGGCCTTTAAAAAAAAAAATCTGGTCTGGCTAGAAGGCTGTCTTATCATAAAACCAACATATTAAATTTCTCTGACAGTAAAATCTATCTATAGACATACAGTAACAACAAATTAACCTCAATCTGACATGAATGAAAACAGTTCCTAAGTGGTTATAGTTTCTAAAACAGAATCTATATGCAATAAATATAATTATTTCACTGAAATTGTTAGCACATGTTTTCCTTTTGCAACAGACATGTTCCCCGTACCATCTTTGTTGTATTGATATGTTCTTTAGTAGCCCCTTCTGTGCCTTCATCCTTGATTTAAATTTACAGTGACACATTTTTAAACAATAGCAGGAAACCTCACTTATGACTTTAATTATAAAATGGTGTTATAAAATTATATCCACATTTTACTTTTGGCAGTTGGCAATCCCCATTTCACATAAGTAACCCTTCTTGGCCTCAGCAGTTCTCTTTGGTTGATCTCAATGCTTACTGTATGTAATTGATATAAAAACACAAGGTTTAGGAAGCAGTTATTGGAACTTGTTAAAAGAAGTAGTCAAGTTCATAAACGCAGTCATTTTGCTGTGTTACATGCCAGGAGAATTAATAATGGACTTTTGGGAATAAGGGAGAAATTCAGGCTTTTTAAAGGAAGACTGATGTAACTACAGTGTTCCACTCCTATGTTAATTGTTTGGCTCACAGAGCCACGGCTTTGTTTCTCTTCCACCCACAGCTGCTTCCAATAATTTTCCAAAACCTGACACACACACACACATCCACGTTATACATCCAGTTCTAGCTGCACATATGCACTAGCACCAAAACAATTCTGGTGTGCTGCAGGAAAGAACAGGAGCAAATATGTTATACCTGGTGGTATGAATAGAAAAGGAAAGACAAATCACAGCACAAAAGGCTGTTCCAGAAGGCTGAAGTTTAGCAAGACTAGAGATGGAGCTGCTTCGAGTCACTTCATAAACCAGTTCACACGAAGGGCTGATTTTCAGCTGAAGATCCCAAATTTGCACAGAGCCATCTCTGTCTGTTTTACCTTTGCACATGAATGTGCAGGAGGTACGTGTCTGCACGAGCAATTAGCTCCAAAATTGGATCCTCTGAGGCACAATGGTTGCACAGGAGCACAAAATGTCACCTGTGCACAGCCCAGGGATAGACTCATCCGAAAAACTCAAGCAACACCTTCTAACTTATACCTGGCCATCCCACAGCATCGCTTGCAGGATTAAAGTTAAAGCCTTGGATGGACTGGGGACAAAACCCAGCCCAATTCTCACCAGCTCCGGGCCCTCCAAACCCTTCACTGAGCTGGGGGGAGCTACAAATTGTCCTTCACTCTGAAAACAAGTCACTTGGGTCAGGCCCCACTCAAAACTTTTCCTTCTGCCATTTTAAGGACCCAGCTTCAAAAATTCTAACTTATTAGAATTAATTTATGAGAAAGAATTCAAAACCATTGAGAATGTTATTCTTAAACTTCCATTTGACATCTGATTTATCTCATACCTCAAATAAAAATCAGTTTAAGACAACAGAAGAGGACTTTGTGCTTTCTGGATGTGGATCCACCAGCTCAGATCCTGAGGGATGTGTCCTACAAGCCAAGGCACACAAGGGGACAGAGCCACAGCTCAGGACTGGGTTTGTGGATGGCCAGAGGTCTGGGATGCCACAGATTGTCACTAACAACTGCCAGATGTGGATGGCTGGAAGCAGGAGCAGCCTGGGAATTCAGAGGAAAGCTGAGATGTTTAAAATGCCCATGCTGTCAGCAGGGAGCTGGGAGGGCAGGACAGAGGGACCAGGAGTGTGAGTCTCACACAGAAAGAGACTGGACTGGCCTGCAAGACAAAGCTAAATAAAATTATTAAGCAAATGAGTGTTTAAATTATAGGTCACTACCTTGGGGTAAAGACTGAGCTTTAGGAACAGGGAAGGAACAAATCCTTTTCCTCTACCATACCCACTCCAGCTGGTTTTATACATCCAAAATGTGATGGAGTTGGTGTTTGCTCAGTCAAAGGTGTAAGTGCCCACAGGTCATATATCTTAAACACCATCAGGTACCAAGGTGCCTCCTATCCCTTTCCAGTGAACAGGGACAACACACCAACTCCTGGAAGCAAGAGCCATTCCGTGCTTTTGGCCACTCAGCCAGGAAAGCTCGAGGACACTGGGATTTCAAAAACTTCTTGCCTTCTCCCTGCTTCACCATGCAAGGGAGGAGACAACCCCATCTCTGTGACAA
Organism: Pipra filicauda; assembly: GCF_003945595.2. NCBI lineage: Eukaryota > Metazoa > Chordata > Aves > Passeriformes > Pipridae > Pipra > Pipra filicauda. The sequence continues at coordinate 66,869 of NW_024104953.1, read as the reverse complement.
AAAATTCATTCAGTAAATCCATCTTAGGAGTTTTAATTCTTCTCAGTCACTGAACTATAACACCCATTTCAGCCTCTCAAAGCCTGTCCCCGATCACCTGAGACCTACTGGCTTTAACTGGGGCTCTGCCCACGGGAGAGGTGCCACGCCAGCCCTGCCACCTGTTCCAGAGGTCCCAAAGCCAGTGGCTTCCACCCTAAAACCAGCACAGCTGTCAACTCTTTGGTTTTGGTATTCCTGACTGCCCTTTTTCTTCCTTGGCCACCACCAGGTTTGTGCAAGTGTTAAACCAAACCTGGAAAAGCAGTGCCAGGGAACGCGTCGCTTTTTCCCTGAGGTTCAGCTGAGGAGGCCACAGAGACCAGCCTGGAATTCTCTCTCCCACAGATGGGACAGTGTTGCTGGATAAATAGGAAGCTGACTACCCAGAAGTGGAAGAAATTACTTCAGAGGACGCTGAGACTCCTGGGACTTTCACATTTCCTAATACAAGTTTCAATTTTGCTATTTTTGTTGAAAAGGGGGTGTTCAGCCAAAGGAGAAGTAAGTCCTTCCTCCTCACAATTCCCACTGCTCTATGCAATATTAATACTTAAACCTTATCATTAGGGATGGTCATATTTTGTGGAACCTGAGGTTTTGCAGACCTCTTGAACTTCTGCAGGGAGGGACTGGGAAAGGGAAGCTGCAAAGATGAAGCTCATCACGTCTTTCCTTGCAAGCCTGTGATTTGTTTTTCCCTGTGAAAGGAGATTTAGGTTTTTTTTTTCTTTTTAGCCTCATATTTTTCTGCTTAAAGACCTATCTCCAGCACTCAGGTTCCAAGCAAATAATAACAACAAAAAAAAGGCATCACAACAGAGAAACTTAGGCTTTCTGACTCAAATAACAACTGAAATCAGAACCCAAAGCCATTTCCATTCCAAGTCATGGATGATGGTGGGCATTGAAATTGCTGAAGGAGAAACAGGACAAAGAGTATGTTCATTGTGTTGCTCCCAAAAAGCTGAATCCTCCCTGTTGGCTCAACACAGTCTCAGAAGCCAGAAAACACTACAACTCAAACCAGTTTAAACCTTCCCTCACCCCTAAACTTTAAAGCTTAACAGTGAATTAATGGATTTTCTACTGCAGTGAACATCAGAAGCATTTATAAAGCTTTCACATTACTTTTATTCAGTAAATAATTTCACAAAACTGAGGTGAAATCTCAGGTAAAATAAAAAACTGCTAAATTTGTATTTTTGCCCACAGAGGTGGGTGGAATTTTTTGGGTTGGTTTTGGCAAACAAGATATTTGTGCCCTCCAAGGCTCCTCTAAATTTTAGGGCCCACCTCCTACAGAAGACACTTGACTGGACATTGAGCATCAGCCCACTGTAGCCATCAAGATTCACCCTCACACAAGGCACTCAAAAAAATCACTTTTCTCAAAGCCCCTAGTTTTAAATCCCTCTTTAATTTCAGTGTTTTCCTGGCTGAGAACTGGCACAACAAAAAGCTCTCTGCTTCCAGGACCTGGGTGATAATTCAGCTGCAATTTGTCTTCTAACGCCTCAGAAGTTTTCATTCTTTAACAGAAATAGGCTTTGTAAGAGTAACAAATTGTCTGAGTACATCAAAACTCGATAAAACATCAGGCTGAAGAGCCACAGCAAATCCCAAAAGACAGGCTCTTCAAGAAATTTATGGAACAACGGTGTCCTCTGCTGGTAGGAACCAGACTCAACTTGTAACGCTGAACTGCAGCGCCTTCCCCGGGATCCCGGGACATCACCGGCGTGTCAGGGAATGGTCTGAACGGGAAGCCCAGAAGGGGCCAAAATCAGCGCTAGGACAAAGTGCAGTTTGGATAATCTTGTCTGGTTTACCTTGGATGAGGACACAGGTCGGGGATATTTGATGCATAAACCTTTAATGACAAGACACAAATCCGAATATGATTCCAGAGCAGCCTCTGTGAGTCCAAGCCCCAGAGAACAGGGCAGCAGCATGGAATGGGATCCAGATCCTCCTCTCAGCCTCACTGCTTGTCCTCATGGTGTCTCCAAGCAAATCAGGCCTCTTCCAACTACTTAGATTTTAAAAGCATCAGACCAGTGAAGGCATTGTTTGCCCACCCAGACCTTATCCCAGAAAGGAGCTGAGGGGCTTTCAAGAGCACACAGAGGATATGGGAGTCTGGGATTTATTTCCAAGGGTTGCACATGTACTAAAGGATAGAGTATTCCAGTTCCAAAAGAGGCCTACAGGCCCTTACCTGACCTGGCTGTCCCAGGAACTCTGATAACAACCCAACAGCTTATGTTTTGGTGACACTTCCCTAAACCTGCTCTAATTCTCAAAATAAAAACCAGCATAGTTGAACCCCAAGTTTAGGTCTGATGCACCAGAAAGTTCTGAAGACAGAAAAAAAAAAATCAGCCAAAGGTAAACTCACCATTTTCACCCTTGCCAGGCACCTGTCCTGTGCTCCTTCTTTGCCTCACAGGGGTAGTTGCACAATCATAAAAAAGCTCATAAATCCCAATTATCATAAAAAATAAGCATTGTTAGAATTCTAGTTAGTTCTAGGATCTAATTACAACCATAAAAGCACACAATGACGTGTCTTTCCCATCAGCAAAGCCTGATAATTCTCTCGAAACTCACAGGGTTATTATCCAACATATTTAGAAAGACAGAACAAACCTTTGGGCTCAAATCCACTTTATCAGATCCCTTGAGTTCTATTTGTTTGCTCTTTCCAAACACACAAGCCAGTTTAAGAGAAGCTGCTACCTCTCCCAATAAGCTTTGTTTCCTGGATACAGAATCACAGAAGGGTTTGGGTGGGAAGGGACCTGAAATATCATCCAGTGCCACCCCCTGCCATGGGCAGGGACACCTCCCACCAGCCCAGGCTGCTCAGAGCCCCATCCAGCCCGGCCTTGGACACTTCCAGGGTTGGGGCAGCCACAGCTTCTCTGGGCAACCTGTGCCAGGGCAGCACCACCCTCACAGTGAAGAACCTTTCCTTAATATCTAATCCAAACCTACTCTTCCAGTCTGAAGCCATTCCCCCTGTCCTGTCACTCCAGGCCCTTGTAAAAGGTCTCTCCCCACATTTCTTGTGGGCTCTCTTCAGGTACTGAAAGGCCCCAGTTAGGTCATCCCAAAGCCTTCCCCGTTCCAGGCTGAACAATCCCAATTCTTTAAGCACTGCAAGCATTTGATACCCCATAAGTACTGCAGCTACACCACCACTACAACAAGAGTTCTTCCAGCTTTTCTCAGGAGCCAATAGAAGCCATCAGTGGGAGAAACCCCAACACCTGCAAAACAACTGCACTGGGGCTTAAGGAAGCAGAAGCCAGGCTCGGGATATGAGGGTTGGGAATCAGGGCTCCGATTTGGCAGGTTTTGAGGGTCACAGTGGCAGTATTTTGGTGAAGAACAGAGTAAAACACACTGTAAGGCTGAATGAGACGAGGTGACCAAAACAAGCGAGCAAATTCCATTATAGGAAAACAGTGGAACTACTTCTAATGATCCCTCAGCTTAGTCACCAATTCTATTTATATGTTTTAAGGGACCGTAAATATTTTTATTGGCACTCGGGACACAAAGAGAGCCTTCCAGTTTCTATATAAAGAAGTCATTTTGGACAGATCAAAACAATAAAGGCCCAGGACTCCTGGATGACAGATGCCAGGATGTTAGTAACCATAAATGGGTTTCAAATATGGCCCCAGCACCATCCCCCACAGTAGCCCTTTCAAGTGGGAATTACAAATTGCTTACTTGGAGAGGAAATTTCAAACAGGCCACTTATCAAAAAGTGCCAAATAAACCTGTCATTGGGATAGGAGTTACAAACCATTCCTAAACTCTGCAGACATTTCCTGAGCCTGTGAACTCTGATCTTGGCTTCTAATAAACATGACATCAGCTCCCCAGCCCTGCAGACACAAGACACATGACCCACCACTGCCTTTTCGCTTCCTCTGCAGCTCCTTCCAGGATCTGCTCCAGAGCACATCATCAGTGGAAGACTTCCCACTTATTTCAAAATTGGGTTTGGATCAGGCCCTTAAAGGGAGGGCAGGACAAGCACAGCATGGGATCAGTGTCAGAGCTACAAAGGTTACTGCAGGTACCCACTTAAAAGCAACGCTGAATCCGAGAGCTTGGAGGAGCTTTCCGGGTATTGAATCAGTAAGTGGGTTAAGACAAGACTCCTGTTGCTGCCAAAGGCTTATTAACTGCTCCCATCTCATCCTAGAAATGTCATGGAACCTCTAAAAGCTCTGCTTAAGCATGTTCTGGATGGTCACTGAATAACATCCAAAACATGCTAAGAATGATCACAGTACCCTGAAAGATTTCAAACGTTGGAATGAAAGTCACCTTAATGTCCAGAGAAATTCCAGGGAAGAATTAAGATTGCTAAAGCTCCACAGTTTACACTTTCCATGTAGCCACTTCCTTTGCAGCTAAGATTTCTCTTTTGGAATTAAACTTGGAATAATAGATTTAAAATAAGAGTTCCCATTTATCTCTGTGCTGGAAACCCGACGGAGCCCCTTGTCTGATGCACCAGACAAAATGGACCATCCACTCAAGAAGCCAAAATTTCCATAAACACAGAACTGGGCCTCTGGGAAAAGTAACTTAAAAAACATATTATCAATATACAATCTTTACAAATAAGATATTTGTAAAGATTATGGAATATTCACCTAGAAACGGAGCCTTCTTCTCTACTCGTCTCTAAAGAACAGACATTTCCTTCACACTTGGGTATTCCCCAAAAAATTCCAGATCAAACATAAATCAGAGCTGGCAGAGTATAACACACAATGCATAAGAAATTCTTGTTTCAAATCTCCTTGATTAACACTTGCTGGAAAAGACACCTCCCAAAGCCACCAAGATGGGAAGTTATAGCAGATGTGGATCTAAAAAGCTGTGCAGGGCTCTGGGAGCACAACTATCCATTTTTGATTTCTGACTTTTCCCTCTGCCATCCTCATCAATTCAGAGCCTGCAACTCCTAAAATCAGGAAATTCCTGCAGGTCTGTAAAGGTCAGAAAGGAGAGCTCCCTGCTCCAGAGTGTGACCTGAGGGCCAATGTCTCTAGTCAAGTTTAAAGCCTTTGCTTTAAATAAATAACATTCTATCCCAGAGGTGCTGCAACATCCTCAGGTCACACTGGCCTTGGCACAGGGCCCTCCTGCCAGTTATAATGGAAATGTTTCACTCCTCTCCTGGCAGGAACTCCCTGGCATTCACTGGGACACAGGGAAGTCACTCTGGGAAACAGATAGACAAGGAGACACATTTAGCACTCTCACAAGGCTGAGCAGGTCCTGGGGAACCTTCAAAGCTCAAAGTTCTCCATGTAAAGAATATGTGGATCTCCCCAAGAAGGTTCTGCTCTGAGAAGGACCAGCTATCCTGGATCAAAGTCATGGATCTGCAGCACTTTAGCAGGAAAGCAGAGCACAGGAGGAACGTGGACTGCAAGGAGGGAGCTCGCTGGAGTCGGGGTTAGTCAGGAGAGCCACGCTCTGACCAAGGGAGCCAAGTGATCCCTAATGACCAGGAAAAACCCAGTGCCTTGGATTTACTGACTCAGGGAGCACCCAGCACCTCCCACCAAGGTGCTGTGGCACCCGTACCCAGGAGGAAGGGTGTCAGCCCTGAGCCAGGCAGCTCCCAAGGACTGGCTTTCACCAACCCAAACCCAAACCGTGCCCAGCCCTGCTCAGTCCTGACATTACTGTAGCCCAAGGTTAAGCTCATCTCCCAAGGGCTTTCTAAAATAAAAACCTTTCTGTTTATAAACAAAACCCAATTTCCCAACCCAGGCCACGCTTGGAAGCCCAGCAGTTTCCCTGCACTTCCAACATCAAAGCCCCTGCAATCCAACCTGCTGAAGGCAGGGAGGCAAAACCAATTTCCCACTTGGGAACAAAGTTGAATATAGGAGTAGGACTTGTGTTTTTACACTGCTAACCTACATTTGCAAATCCCTGGAGGTAATTCTGTACAAGGGAAGAGCTATAAAGGCAGCTATATTGAGTTGTTATGCAATAGGAAGCACAGCTGTGCTGAACAAAACCAGCCCGTGACAAGGGGAGCAAACAAAAGCCATGAATTTCCACCTAGGAAAATCTAATAAATTTTGGACAACAAAAGAAGACTTTTAATTAACTTGTTCCCATTGAGTGCAGAGATAATTAAATTACAGGAACAGCCACATTAGTGTAATCAGCTTAGAAGAACCCACAAAGAAAGGGTTTTTTCAAGATCCATCTATAAAAAAAGAAGCTCCATTTAAACTGCATTACTCTTCCCTTGGTAAATGCACTCACGTGCTTGCTTTCGGAAAGGAAAGAAGATCCTGACTCCAGTTTAATCAAACCCTTGAAAAACTACCACAACTTCTGATCCATTCTTCAGATGTTCTGAATTTTTATTTCTTTCTTCTATTCATGCAGTCACTCACGAATCTCACCCTCCACTTCATCGAGGTGTGTCTCCCTTCCTTTCAGCTGCACAGTAAAGTCTGACAGTATGACTTGTCTGCATCAAAGGGCTTAAAATCACAAATAAAAAGTGACAAATAAAATAACTACACTACACAGAACTACTTTGCTAATGCCAAAACACTGGAGTGGATTTAATTTTTGGGAAGGTGCAGGTCATGACTTGAGATCTTCAAGGCTTGCTAATGGGGACTAACTGCTTCAGAAGGGAGTATGTTTGTTAGGAGGGGAGGTGCCTGTATCAAATCACCACACAATCATAGAAAGGTTTGGGTTGGAAGGAACCTTAAAGCTCATCTCATTCCAACCCCCTGCCATGGGCAGGGACACCTTCCACTATCCCAGGTTGCTCCAAACCTCATCCAACCTGGCCTTGAACACTTCCAGGGATGGGGCATCCACAACCTCTCTGGACAACATGCCATGAGGGGCTTTCCCTGCTTGAGCTGCAGTATTTTTGAGCCCAAACAACAATCCACCTTTCCAGTGTCAGCCAAGGTAAAAGTCACTCATGGTTTGATCCATGAAAGTCCAGCAAAGAGTTCACACCAGGCCAAACCACAAAGGAACACCTTAAACAGGACCAACTGCCCCCTGTCCAGTCCAGCTGCACTGGTTCTAATCCCGGAGTCTTTTCCCAGCAATTTAAGGCCTCTGATGGGGATAGGTTTTGTATGAGTAACAGGAGATACTTTTTAAGTAGATAATGCTCCAGACAGACTTCAGTCAGCTGGGCTAAAAGTATATATTTATATACATCTATAAGAGTTAGAACTATAGAAGAAGCTGCATGGCTGCCACTACTTGCTTTTCCTTAAAAAAAAATGTCTATAAAAAGTATCATGACCTGTTTTTTTATGACATAATATTTCAATGGAAGATCTTTTCTCCCAGATGTCATCTTTACACCCAAGAAAGGCCAATACAGGTCCCTCACACTATTCCATGGGTATGCAGTAGCCAGTGTTTTTCAAATCTGGAACATGATGGCACGCACACTCGAGGTGGCAGAAACCTCCAGTGCTTGCTGGGCCCAAAACAACAGCAACCCGGGAGAAAAATATTAGTTACACACCTTGATGTGGGGGCAGAAAGACCACGATGGATTCACTTCCACCGTAAGGGCGAGCAGGAGACTCAGGCAGGAAAAACAAACTTTCCAGAGAGCCCTAAACAGGAGGAGAGTTCTGTGCCCTGAGAGTCCACCCTGCAGATGTGTCTGTGGGGCGGTTTTACCCCGTGTGTACCCCGTACACCCCTCGTATCGCGGCACACGCTCTCACCAGCTGAGCAGGACCGGGAAGGCCACCAGATGTCCCTGCGCCGCAGTTCCAGTCGCGGCCACGCCGCTCCCCGTTCCTGGCCCTGCAGTGGCACCTGCTGGTCACACACGGGCACGGTCGCCACCGGCTTCCAAAGTTCCTCACGTGACGGAGGAGCTTCTCGGGCCTCTTGCACAATCGTTTCTCCTCCGCTGCTGCTCCGCGCTGTTGTCATTTGTTGCCGTTGCCGCTGTGTTGCTCTGGAGATGCTACAGCAACAGATGTCACGGCTGCTACAGCAACAGATGTCACCCCGAGGAGGTGTGAACGCCTCGGGATGTGCAAGTGCCACTGCAGCCAAGCCACGGTCAGCCCGTGTCCTACCAGCAGGGCACTGCCAGCTGATGCCCGGCCCCCTGGAAAGGCCCCTGGGGTCAATTATTGCCAGCCCCTGAGCCGGGACATTTGGCCCTCCCTGAATCACAGGATGTGATTCAGTGACAGGTAACAGAGAGAAAAGGCTGAGCTTGGGCTGGCACAGGCTGAGGGAGGTTTGTGTGCAGTGTGTCGGGACAGGGGGAAGTTTGTCATTAGGGAGTTTTAGCTTTGACAGCTCAGCTGTGACAGCAAAGCAAAAATAAACACGGGCCAAGTTTGAATAATGCAGTTAAGCATCATATGGTAGCTCTCAGCTTGTGGAAATTCAAGTATCCAATGTTCCCTTGGTTATACAATGAAATCAGTTTTATTCTGTCATGGGGAATAAACTAATAACTGGCCCTTCAGCAAGCACAGGCAAGAAACCCAACTTTGGGTCAGGGCCAGAAAACAAGAGAAATGCAGGTAACACCACCAGAACCATTGCTGGTTTAGGCATCTTCAGAGATGACTCCTTTCTAAAGAAATACTTCAAGGCTTGAAAACTTTGCCAGTTTTTAAAGAGTTGTGCCCTCGTGAGTTTTTTTTCTTTCCTTGAATTAGTTTTTAAATAATCAATAAAATATTTGCTAATGGGTTCAGAACACACCTGAATCATACTGTCAGGTTTTCTTCACTGTTCCCTAAGTCCAGCCTGGCTTTCAGAGATGAAGCTCTGAGAAACATGAATTAACATGAGGGTAAAAATAAAATAGTAAGAGTTGGTAATCCAGACACAGACTGGAAGGGGTGGGGAAGAAAAAAAAAAAAAAAAAAGAAAAAAACCCTGCCCTCAGGCACATGAACCTGCAACATGATTTTTCAGTGTGTTAATTACGCTACAGCTTTCCCAGGTCAGTCACAAGCTTTGAGGGGAACTCCAGGTGCTGCTCAGCCCTTTGGAAAAGGCTGACACTGATTTAGGTGCCAGGATAGACACAGGAGAGTCTTGTTTAAAGCTTCTAGTTTTAAAAGGCTGGGTCTGGCATTAAAAATAATAAAAAAAAATTGCGCATTTGGATGGAAAAACCGAGTTTACAACACAACATTCACACTGCTTTCATCAGGAATTATTCATTCAGGAGAGTTGCACAACAGAAGTATCACTTAGATGATCACTTAGACAAGTCTGCTGATGAATTGCATAACTCAGAGTCAGTGCTGCCTGCTGTTCCTGCACGGAGCTGGGAAGATCTCTCACCTGAGACCCTCTAATGTAGCCCCACGTGTTTAATCCAGCCGGAATTGTTGCAGCAACTTTTTCCCTGAGAGGTTCCCCCCTCCCATTTCAGGTCCAGTCTCCTCAGGGCAAAAGACTGTCTTTGGTTCATCTGCACAGACACATAACTTTTGGTTTCATTTAGATCTTGTGAGTACAGCTGTAATATTCAAAGTGTCTGAAAAGGGTGAGGAATGACTTAGGGGAGTATTAATATGAACAGTTTTAAACTGAAGAGGTCAAACAAAGGTGAGGCTGTTTATCTTAAAAGCTCCCATCCAAATAGCCCCGAGCCAGCTTCAGATAATATCTCAGAATGTCCCTCCAGCTGAGAAACAGTATCCTAAAGAAAACAGTTACAGTGACAGCACGCAATCCGACAATTATTTTGAACCCAGTCTACCATATTCCAGTTTTGGAAGGCATAGCACCAAACCCACGTTTGCCTTTGGGACTTTTCCTTCACTCATTCCTACAGCTAAAAATACAACTGCAAGGGACCCCCATCAGATCCAGCACCTTGAGATCTACAAAGAACACAACACAAGAGGAGTGCAGCCTAAATCCACTGGCCAACATTTGAGATAATGCTGCATCTTGTAGCCTCTGACTTTTATGTACACAGTCAGGCATAACAGCTTTTAACCCAGAACTTTTACAGCCTCACAGCAGGTGTTTGGACTCTTAAGGGTGGAGAAGGAAAACGTGTTTCCTTTAATTAACCATGCACATATTTAAAAGCAAAAGTTTCAAAATTAGCCATCGTTCACTTGGTATCACCTCCTTGCAGCCCTGCCTCGATGGGAGCACAGAAAAGGGAACACCAAGAATTCCTGAACCACCACCTAACATTTGACAACCAAACCACTGATTATTTTTTAAGAGCCTGAAAGTCAGTCCAAACCACCAGTTTTTTGCAACCACTGGACTGAAGGAAGGTAAAAGGCTGAATGGCAGGATGAGTTCATCCTTAGTCATGAAAAAGCAGCTTTGTTTGCAAATAAAGCTTTGCAGAGATTCGTTGCTTCAGCTGAAAGCAGCATGAGGGAGCCCTGAGTCACCAGTCAGCTGTCTGGGCAACACACACAGCGTTGGGGGCCCTTTCAGGCATTTTCCTCCTCGGTCTGGGTCGGTAACAAGACTCCTCCCTCTCACCCTTCAGTTCCTGCCGTGGAAGGCGGTTTGGGGAGCACTGTTAATGACTCAGCTCTGCACTGGGCCGAGCAGTGTTTCATCCTGGGGTGCTTTTCAAGCTGGAGAGACACAGACAACAGCTGACTTTGAACCCCCCAGAAGTGCCAACACCCAGAGGGTGGGTACAGAGACACTCCTGGAGAGCTTGACTCGTGATGGGTCAGAGCTGTCTGCTCTGCACTGAGGGACACCCCGACACATCAACCTCAGAGCCCAGTTCAGATCTGCAACAGCAGCTTGAACTCTCCTGAACCAAGAGTAAGGCTGAGGGGGTTATTTATTGTTCCTCTTAACCCAAGTACCACTTACAGGACTTAGACTGGGAGCTGAATTTTCCCAAAGCTTCAGCTATTTGGACCACGGCTACTGACTTCATCCACCAGCAGTACAGCCAAGGGATACCAAAAGATAAAGTGTTGCCACCTCTCACCTTAGACATTTATCAGAGAGCATATTTTTAACATGAACGCCTACAGATCCCCTGTGGTGCAAAATCAGCTTTTCTCAACAGCTTTGTCAGTGCTGTCTGGTGCTCTTGCCAGGGTTTGCATTGATTGATTTGTTTGTCAGTAATTGCAGGGATATACAGATACACCCGTTACTTCTTCGCCTACAGCAAGTGAAAAGTACTTTTATTTAGCACAACAACAATCATCATTTGCCTGCCTCGCGTGTCCCAAAGGCAGATTTCAGAAAACACACCACGAAATAGCACAAATTCTCCTCGAAAATTTCACCTCAAAGGCTCCACTCAGAGCTCACCTTCTGCCCTCCAAACTCGGGGCACTCTCACGAGTAATTACTTGGAAAAGCTGACCTGAAGAAGTGTCTAAAGAGACTTGGGGGAAATGCAGCTCTTGCAACAAGTTGCTGCTGTTCCCCACCCCCCCTGTGGGTCTGGTCTAGATCCGCTTTTGATGCGGCCTGAGCGGAAAAAGCTGTTCATGGAGGAGGAGGAGGAGGAGGAGGAGGAGGAAGTATTACATCTACTACGTGGAGGATGTGAGGAGAATCTAAGTAAGGCAGGTTGGATAAGAACAGGAATTTGGAAAACAGATGTATCCATGAGCTGAAGTGACCCCAACAGTACCTGGAGTTCAATACTGAGCTTTTTTTTTTTCCTAAGTTCAGGTAAAATCATAACAGATACACAAAGGCCTAGCAAGAAAAGAGCTCTACATCGTGTCTCTGCTTAGGCTGAATAGAACACCAGGAAAAGCTTCTTAGTTTTGAATTCTAACCCCATAAGTAAGGGCTAGGGCGTAAAAGCAGCCATTAAAAGTAAAAGTAAAAGCTCATGTAGCCAGGAATAGCACACACCAGAATATTCTGGCCCAAGAACAACCTCTAAAGTTCTTCTAATTGCTTTGTCAACTACTGAAAGTAACCCAAACCTGAATTTTATATTACTCCATAGCTTTTTCCATGCAAAGTTAATTGCTCATCTGCATAGGTACCTGTATTTAAAAAATAATAACAAGCAGGTAGCTTACCAAACTGTTCTAGGAAGATCTAAAAAGCCATTGAGTCAGGACAGGGCCAAGGAGCAGCAAAAGCAGAGCTGCTCCACATGGAGGGATGAGCCTGGACTCAGGTGAGGATCAAACACCCACCTAGCCCTGGCTTAATTTAGGACTGCTGGAACTGGTCCCAGAGGGGTCTGGTTGGGGTGATTAAAGGCCTTTCTGTGCCCTCAGGCGATGGAAAGCCCTGAAAGGCTTCGTGAGCTCTCAAGTTTGTGCCTCCAGGGATGTCTGATGCTGACAAAACCTCGGTGCATGTACAGACAGCCTGAAGAGCTGAGCGTGATCAGAGCAGCTCAGTGACCGAGCCCAGGGGAGCAAACATGCTGCGATAGTATCTGTGGTTTGACAACTTCACGTCTGCTTTGTTCTCATGAAAGTAACTATTTGTTGCCCGTGGCGTGTCGAAGATACATCCTTATACATCTCTGCAGTCTTTTCCCAGGGTATGGGTTTAGTCTGAAGGAATTTTTTCCATTATTTTCTCTGTTTCTCTATCCTGTCGTTGTCTTGGTTTTGTTTTGCTGCTGTGCTTTACTAGACCCCCGAGCAAGTCAAAAGTTTAACGAAAGGTAGACTGTGGAAATCTGGCCCCTGGAGAAGCATTTGCCTGGTTTCTGCCGATTCAGCCCACTTTAATCCTGTGCCTCCTAACACAATTCCGCCTCCAAACACACCTTTTTTGTTCTTTGCCATTGCACTTCTATTCCTTGCCGTCGCACCTTTGGAACCGATTTTCTCAGGGCAGCCCCAAAACCTCCCCACGGCTGCAGCCTAAAAGCAGCACCCGGGGTGTCTCGCTGGCCTCGGGGTCACCTTTGGGGTGCTGTCTCCGGGCGGGACGCGCTCCCACGTCGCGCGGGGCGGAGGGAAGGGGAAGGGGAAGGAAGGAAGGGCCGCCTCCCGCGGGGGTGCCGCTCCTCCCCTCGCGTCTCAGAGGCAGGTGGCGGCGAAGGGCGCGGGAGGCGCGGGCAGCGCTGCCAGCGGGGCCGGCAGGTGAGGGAGCGCGGGCAGCGCTGCGGGAGCGCGGGCGATGCGGGAGCGGCCCCGGCGCGGCCCCGGGGCACCACCTGCGGGCGGCCCTGCGCTGCACCCGCGGCGGGAGTGCCCGACCACCCGCGGTTATTTCTTCCTTTGCCGGCGCTTTTGGCCGCGGTTCGGCGCTCCGGGCCCCCGCGGGCGCCTCCTCCGCGGGCGCCCGGCACTTCCTCAAAGCGGGCGCTGCGGCGGGCGCTGCTCCGCGGGACCCCCCGGGCACCGCCGGCCCGAGGGATACTCCGGGAAACATCGTTTCGCCCCTCTCGACCTTAACCCCGGGTGTTTAGCGCCTTGCTCGAGCGCGGCTCGCATCCTCCTTCGCTCCCACGCACGGTTTGAAGTTTGGGGCTGTGCGTGCTGAGACCCGCGCAGAGCTCGGTCTGTCGAGCCATCGCTGCTCGTCGGTGGCTGGGTTGGGCAGAGCGCGCTGTGGAAATCCCGACCGGAGTCAGCAGTGCCCTGGAGACACGTTTCTGGCCTGTCTGATCTGCCCGTGCCAGGCCTTGCAGCTGAGCCCACGTGAAGCCCGGGAGCTGGGGCGCGTTCCTGAGCAGATCCAGGCTTGACCCGGAGGCTGTGGGACGCGGAGTCCTGGCAGTTTGGGGTCGGTTGGGTTTTCATGCTCAGGAGTTGGTTGCTTCGCTTGCGCCCATTTTCACGAGCAGGCTTTGTTTGTGCTGCGTGCTCCGGTAGATTTACTGGTGTTTGCGTTGCCTTATCTCCAAACTGAAACCTCCTGGATTGCAGAGGAAGTGGGGAAGAGAGCGGCTTTAGGGAATGATGCAGTGCCAGGATTAGCTGCATCGAGGCCATGGATTTCCAACTCAGCATGAAGAAGGAAAGGGTTTCACTCACCCCTTGGGCTGCTCATTTTCAGCACGGGCATTTGTGTGCAGAATTAGACTGGGAAGCGAAACCAAATTTAAAAAGAAACAAAAAAAAAAAATACAGATCAGCTCCCAGATGTTTTCACTGGTACAAGAGGGCAGGTGAGACTGGTGCTTCCCTGTAACAATACTGGTTTATGGTGGAACAAGGGTGGGCACAGGTGTAGTTCATCTGCCACATTCCACCCCACGCTCCTGAAATAAAACCACGTCGTTCTTATCCGGCTGTGGATTACTGTTGGAGTTGTTAGTGATGCTTGGGAGCTTCACTAGGGGCATCCTGATTTTTCTAAAGTCAGGAACGACAGCTGTTCTCTGCACCTTGCACTACCCTTGTGCTGGAAGCCCCAACTGCTTGGGAGACCCCTTGGGAGCTGTCCCTTGGATGCTTCAGGAGAGTCCCAGCCCTTCCCTTCCACTCGGTCTAAAGCATAGCTAAGCTCTTAAATAAATCCATGTGGCACACAGCAGCACAAACTCCAAATCCTTTATCCCAGAGGCGGGAAAGCCACAGGGTTTCCCAGTGTCCAACACAATGCCTTTATTTACCAAGGCAAGCCAAGCAAACTTCTTGGATAAGTATCAACCCTTGTTGGTTTAGTAACTGTTTGGTGAAAAGGTGTGGGCTGGCACATCCAAGATCCCGGCTAACAGTAGTGCTTGTTCAGTGATGTAAATTGGCCTCTTGGAGTCACACAGTTAGGAAGTTGCAGTTTTCTGACTTAGGGCTCTCTAAATGTCATTGTAATTTTAGAATTTCCGGGCAGGCTCACAGCTCTGTCCCAGCAGAACTCGTTGGTAAGGGGATTTCCTCCTGAAAGGATGGCTTTGAGCTGGACATTGCTTCATTTATGTTGTCATTCATTGAAGGGGGAATCCATCTAATCTTTAAAATCTTAATTTAATCTTTGAAATCTTTTGCCTTTATGTTTGACTCACTTTTCTTTATTAGTAGAATTTGTCATTAGCAGCTCATTTCTATTCTCCCTTCGATACCAACTTTTATATCAGTAGTGTTGACACCAGGTATGACCCAAGCCCAAAGGAGTTGAAGAAACCACGTCTACAACACTGTGTTGTGAGCACAGATTTTAAGAGAACTTCACTTAAACAGATGACTTGGATTTACACTGTACTCCCTAACACAAATTCTGCAGGAAACATAATTAACAACATATCAAATTTGGTCTGATCTCGTCCCGCAGTCAGTCCCAGAAAAGGTCATTCCTTCCCTCGCTCCTCACCTGTGCCAACCACCCTTGATTTTTCTGGGTTTGACTTAACTTTTAGGCTAAAGGTTTTAAGTTACTGAATACTTGTTTTTTAAAAAAGATCTACAGCAGCCCGCTAACATTGTTACATCCCCTCTGGCCTTCTTTGTAAACAGCTCCCTGTTGTTTTTGTGTTAAAAGCAGCCTGTGTGGGGCACCTTCAGCTGTGCCTGTGACCTGGGTTCTCATGTGTTGCTGAAAATCTGCAGTAAGTGGAAGACTTTAGTGCCTTAAGCCTCAGCTGCAAAGCCTTGTTTCAGGTCAGAGAGCTGATGTGGTGTCTTCTCTCGCTGGTTAAATATCACAGACCCTGCCTGCAGCATCAGTCACCTTGTACCTACAAGCTCTTTCTTCAGGAATTGGAACTCAGCTGGTGATAACCAAAGCTTCTACTTGGAGCATCTTCTCTGCTTTGGCTTGGCACCATTACTGTTTACCTGTCCTGGCTGGAGCCTGGTGGGATCCCAGACAATTCCCCCTGCTGAGACAGGACATGTCCCTGTGCGAGGCAACAGGAACTGCAGTTCTGTGCCTGGATATTGCTGGCAGAGAGCCACTAAGGTTAATTGTCTCCCCTCTCACCTACCCAAATAGGTAAAACTACTCCCTGGATTTGGTCCCATGGGCCCAAGCTGGCAGAACTGCAAGTGTAAACTTTGATGTGCAGTGAAAATTACAGCTCTGAGTGCACAAGTCAACGAAATTCCTTCGCTCACTGGACAGATTGCCAAAACAGATCCCACCCACAACTGCAGGCTTTGGTGTCCAGACTGGCAGATTAGCCCTGGATGGTGGTAAAACCCAGGTGAAACTGGGCCATCTCTCCCCAACTGGAGGCAACTGAGTTGGGGGAGAGGTGAAATCAAAATAAAAACAAAAAAACCCCCCATTGCTATCTTGCAACAGCAATCACCAGAGCAGAGTCTAGTTCAGAGGTAACAAGATAACACCTCTGAAGTTCCAGCCAAGGCCGCTGCGAAGTCTTGGCAGCGTGGAATTGTGTTGAGACTGTGGAGAAATGCATTTGTTTGGGAGAGTGGAGGAAAAACATCCTGTTTGTTTTTGCAGAGCTCACACAGACCTTTTCCAACATGAGTTCCTCAACTGACTATGGGTCTCACACCTGGGAGCTCTTGCTGACAGTTGACCATCAACATGAAGGCGTAGAAAAGGAATTTTTACTACAGGTCACAGGGGACCTTCACATTGGAGGACTGATGCTGAAATTAGTAGAAAAAATGAGTGAGTAAAGACCTGTTTCATTTACACAGTGTTATGCAAGTAATAAGTGCAGCTTTCCCTCTACAAAGAGAGGCTGTGCAGGTTTTGAAATGGTGCTGCCTCGCTTGTGCCACGGCACAGAGCGTGGAGATGCTCAGACTCGGGGTTTTATGTGGTCAGGACCCCTCCCTGTCTGTGGCCAAAGCCCCTGTGCTACCACAGTGCAAACAAAACTTTGGGTTTGCCCTTCCAGTTCGACAAAAATAATTAGAGCAGGCTGAGTATTCAATTCCCTTCCCAGACAGATGTTATAGGTGGGCAGTTTGGGGGGCTGATACCTCGTTTATCTACCTGTGGCAGTCAAAGAGACAGCATTAGTTGTTAAAAGGTGCTTCAGAAGTTAGTGTTTCCTGTGCTTTTGGGGCATTCTAGATAAAATCTGAGCCACATTATCCATTGCATACATTCAGGAGGGAACAGCTGAGACTGACCAAGTCAAGGTTAAGAAATGGAAAGTAAAATACCCTGTGTACAGTCACAGCAAGTGAGCACAGGTGGAAAATACTTCTGTCACCCTCTGCACACTTACACACACGACTGAGCCGGAAACCGATGCAGTCGGAGTTTCCACGGGGTCAGAAGGCTAATTTTTCACAGTATTTTTTTCAGCAGTACTCAACTAGTGTGAAAAGCTTTCAGTATTAATATTTAAAGCAAATTTGAGTCGCAGTTTTGACCAGGGAACTCCACCATAGGCCAGGGCTCTGCTGTGTTAGAGAGAGGAACAGCCTCTGTGTGGCAGAGCTGATGAGGAGGAACGAGGAATGATGCCAAAGATGGGAACAGCTCGACCAAGAGCACACAGCAACTTTACCTGATGCTACACATTGACAAAGTTAGTTCCCAGTGACTGCCACAAGTATTCAGCAAATGGGGTTCAGACCTCAGGAGCTGTGGTTGCTGCTTGATGTAAATAAATATTCCTGTTTGCAGAGAACTGTTTCCAAACCGAGTTTTTTTGCATATTTTCTCCACAGTTCATTAACAACCATGTTGTGTTTTCCTAGATATATCACAAGACTGGTCAGACTATGCTTTCTGGTGGGAGCAAAAGAAGTGTTGGCTTCTGAAAACCCACTGGACACTGGACAAGTGTGGGGTGCAGGCAGATGCCAAGCTGTTCTTCACCCCCCAGCACAAAATGCTGCGGCTCCGCCTGCCAAACATGAAGACGGTGAGGCTCAAAGTCAGCTTCTCTACCATGGTGTTCAGAGCTGTCAGTGACATCTGCAAAATTCTCAGTAAGTAAAGATAAACCCCCTCTGGCAACTAAGTTGGAGCTTTTCATTGGGTGACTCTGTTTTGGTGTGAAGTCCTTCCTCACTAAACTGTTGAGCTCAAGGAGAAATTTGAGACAGATTTTTTGGTTTTTAGTGTGCAGTGCACGTCAGTGGTTCTCAGTCTCTGTGAGAACTGATGCACACACTGTCAGAGATGTGTCCCAAGAGCTGCAGGAGGACTGGATAGTCAAGGTCCTGTTGGTGGTTTTGTAGGAATCTTGGTCCTCCTGGAGCAGGACTCGGTCCTGATTATTCCGTGCCATTGACTGAGAGCTGGAGCTTATCAGTGTCCTACTACACCAGCCTTCACCACAGGCCATTTTATGGTGTCAACTGATTTATCACCTATTCTTACTTAGCATATTGGTTATATATTCGCTTCAGAAGTAGCATGTTTTGAATGTTCAGAACTTTTATATGCCCAAACCTGCTCAGATCAGGGCATATCTAATGACCCCACACCAGCCCACGAATGTCTCGCAGCGCTGAGGCTCCAAGTCCCTCTTTCCAATAATGGAGCACCTCCAAGTGGAGATGAGGTTTTGGGGAATGCCAGAGATGTGCCTGTGCTCAGCAGGGAATACTTTGAGTCTGCAAACCATCTTCAAAATCCCTTAGCTTTAGGGTAAAATGGGGATTAAAATCCTCGTTTTAATTTAGGTCTTCAGAGCTCAGCCCAGTAACACCCTCATCTTCAGAAGGAATTTACTGCCTCATGTTGACCACAAGGCAGCTTCCAATTCCACCTCCTGGCAGTGGATTGTGAAAGGTGTAGCCTGTCTTTATTACACTTAACAGCTCTGCTATAACTATGCCATAATTATACAGCTGGCATTTGGCCAAATGAAATATTTCTCCCAGATTGAGTCAGTGCAGGAATGCTGTAACTTTCCTCAGGAGTGAATACTGTCAAAAAAAAAAAAAAAAAAGCCTTTGTTTACCCCAGGGTAAAAGTGTTTCTCAGAAGTGAAGTGCCAGGTTTGCAGCTGAGAATACCTGTCTGAATGAGGAGTGCATCAGGGAACAGTGGACAGCCCAGACAGAAACTTGTGTGAGAAATACAGTGAATATAAAAGGCATGAGCTTCAAACACAGTGGTTCTTGCTTATTGATAATTCAGATATTCATAACTTCAGATATTATGCCCAAAGGTGACTGCAGAGCCACGAGGGAGAAAGAGTTTTTCCTGGTGCTCTAAAATGCACTTACACTTCCCACAAAACCAGGCTTAAATCCTGTGAAAACTCCCTCTCACAGCCCAAAGCCTTGTTACAGAATTACTGGATTTTCCATGGCTACTGCTTTGAACCTGCTAAAAATAAAGTTCAGATTGCAACGTGGAGCTTCCTGAATCTGCTAAGTCTCGTCTTGCTTCACTTCCCAAACTGCCCTTGCAGATATCAGACGCTCAGAAGAACTCTCTTTGCTGAAGCAATCAGGAGACACACTCAAAAAGAAAAAGAAAAAGGACAAGAACAGCAAAGAACCAGTCACAGAAGATATTTTAAACCTGTGCAACTCCCCAGCGAGTTCTGGATTACCAGGTAATGAGGAGTCGATATGATTTTATTCTTCTGAGTGAAAGTTAAAAAGAGGAAGGAACTCTTTGTTATGCAGTTAAACCCAGGGAGACCAGTTTATGTAGGATGGTAGTCACAGACACAGAGCCTGAAATCAGTGGCTTCAGGAAATCTCCAATATATCGATATTTTCCTGTTGTTTCTACAAATGTTTTCCTTTCCACTGATAAGAGAAAGGCCATACCAGCAAACAGGTGATCAGCTGTGGCCCTGCACACAAATATTCATGAAATTTGGCAACCTGCAAGGAAAATGAGAAATAAAGGCTTGAAAGTGTGTGTTTCCCGTGTCCAACACAACTGAGATATCTCACAGAGCACTTCTGTCCCTGAGGTCACCTCACCTGGGAAAGGACAAGCCCAGGTGGAAACAGCAGAGATAGTAAACTGCCTTGAAAGAAAAGGGGGTTTTTATGATGGGAAGACAAGACCAGTTTTCCCTGGAATAATGTGTTACACTCTTAACTTGCAGCAAATCCAGGATTGTATAGTAAAACCATGACACCCATTTATGATCCTGTCAGTGGGTCACCAGCTTCTTCCACAATCACCTGGTTCAGTGACAGCCCCTTGACTGAGCAGAACTGCAACGTCCTGGCCCTCAGTTATCCCAACTGTTCCCCAGAAATGCTGGCAGAGATGTACCAGCCACGGAGCTTGGCTGACAAAGCCAAGCTTAATGCAGGGTAAGGTGCCTCTCTTTGAGATCCTTTGCTTTTAAAATGGTCAATGATGTCGTTGTCAGTTTGGATAGCAAACTCCCAAGGCTTTAAATGGGAATGGGCATGTGGGTAAATTCAGTAATTTTGCACCACAAGTAGGTGATTGAGCGAGTTCTGCACAAGCAAACATTGCTTTTTGTCCACCACAGAGAGTACAGAGCACTCAGGGGTCTCATGGTGTGAGAGGATTGTCCCTCTAGCACTAAAATATGGATTGTCAGTCATCTGTGGGGCATTTAACAGTGACTTGGATAGTTTCGTTGGATTTCACTGGATGACAGAAGGAGCTGGAATTATAAACCAGCAAATACTGGAATCAAAATGGGAATTCAAAATATTACAGGCAGATTCTTCCCCTCGTTTAACTGAACCTCCCGTTTTTGGGGACAAAGAAGAAAGAATCTTACTGGCATTGGTCACCCCACAACTGCTTAGCTCCTGGCATCTACTCCTCATGTTTTGAGTAGTGCTGGAGAAAAAAAATTAGGAAGATTGTAGGTATTGTCTATACAAGGAAAGTTGGAAATCCCTACGAACATTCTACCTTCTTGAGTGACTTTTCCCTGGACTTGCAGGAATTAGAGCTGTCTGTTCCCACTTTTGTTTCATGATTGCATTGGAGCTGTGCATGTGTTGGGGTTTTTCCTGTGCAGATGAATCTGTGGGTTGTTTTCTTCCCCAGCTGGCTGGATTCCTCTCGATCCCTTATGGAACAAGGCGTTCTGGAGGAGGATCAGCTTCTTCTACGCTTTAAATATTACACTTTCTTTGATTTGAATCCAAAAGTAAGAGCTCTGGTTTTTATTGCTATTCATTGTTTGCTTGCTTTCATGTCAAGGAGCTACATAATAATATAGAATGTAGATATATATATAGGATTTTAGCTAGGATTTGTTACAGGCCCTTCAGAAATCAAATCCAATTTCTTCCTCTCAGCTACAGCTGCACTTTTACCCTCTGGACACTGTTCTTAAGATCTTAAGTATAAAGATGAGAGCTCTGAAGAGCTCCAGAAACAGTATCCATATTTTCAGAGGGGCTGGTTTACTTTCTCTTTTGACATGAAAAAATTAAGGGGAAAACTAGACCTAAATGATGTAATGGTATAAGCCCTGCTTTTGAAAATGAACTTAAAAATTGCATTTCTGTTCCAGTGTCCTCACTGAATTTCACAGCTTTTCTGGGCTGAACCCCTCAGAAGTGATCAGGACACTTTCCAGTTCATGTGGCGTGGTTTGGGGTGAAATGTCACCCCTACTGAAATGGGTGTCAAACTCAGCAGCCCAAACATTTCCCTTCTTTGTCCCAGCCAGCCACGGAGCCACAGCCCAAAAATACTTCAGGCAGCTGAATATCTCCCCTCTGCTGGGAGAACTCATGCCCCAAGGTTTACCCTCCCAGCACCTACATCTCACCAGCTCTGGGGCTGAATATTTCTGAGTCACTTCAGCTTATTAACTACGTAGATAATAAGCAAAAAATCACTGTCCAAAAAAGGGATGGTGAATTAAGGCAGATCTGACTAACATGAAGCTGCTGCAAAGGCAGAACCGGAACTGAAAGAGCCAAGAGCAAAGAGGGGAAGTGAGGGACGAGAGTTCCGCGTGTCACCCTCGTACCAGCCCTGTCGTGCTGCTGTCACTCCCACGGTGTGGTTTCACAGTTCTGCTACACCACTCCAGGGCCTGCTGCCTCAAAAGGAGGTGTCTTAATCTCCCCTTCTGCCTCAACCAAGGGCTCCTGGTGCGTTTTCTGTTGGCTCAGCAAGTCACTGTGCCCAGGCACACAATGCACAAGCTGGTACAGGAGAAGGGAACAAGGCAGAGGTGGGAGGAGGAAGGAAACAACGGTTGTGGCTCAGCCTGGTGTTAGATCAGCTGATTATGAATCTGTACCTGGGTCATTAATGGCCAGTGTTGTTCTTTTTTTGCTCCAGTATGATGCAGTGAGAATCAACCAGCTCTACGAGCAGGCCCGCTGGGCCATCCTGCTGGAGGAGATCGACTGCACGGAGGAGGAAATGCTGATCTTCGCTGCCATACAGGCACGTACTTGATCCAAGTGGCAAAACCTGTTTCCTCGGGAGGCAGGCACAAGCTAGGACAGGACCAGGAGAGAGCCCAACAGCTCTGCTTGGATTGGGGCCTGCTCTTTGGGTGAGAAACAATAAGCAGCATCCAGCAGCTAAACCAAGCCAAGTCAGGAGCAGCAGTGACACCCTTATTCAAACGGGCACATGCAAGTATGGAACCACTTACTAACAGTGTCTAGAGCAAACCACACCCAGGATGCCACTTTGATAGCAGATATCAGAAGATTAGTATGAAGTGTTGCTACCATCCTTTCACCTCTCCTTCCTGAACATTTCTGAACGTTCAGAACAGACAGAGAAAAAGCTGCAGTACAATATGAAGGGAAGGGCACTGTGGAGCACACGGAAATTTAACGTGAGCGAGCACAGCTCAGGCCCTGACTGTGGGGAATAAGGCACAAATGTTTGCTGATAATAAATTCCTTCCTTTCAAATGTAAATGGAGCTGCCAAAAATTCACAGCCTGGCGCTGCAGAACACCAGGGAACTTTGCTCTGAGTTTCCACTGGGTGTGGATGACACTTAAAGCTTGCAGTTCCAAGGAGGCAGCATCTTGTCCCCCTCCCAGAACAGGGATGATTATAACAGTGAAGGGATGCAAACACTAGCAATTAAAATAGGAAACTGTTTCAGCCATTGCACTGGAGAGCATAATGGACATCCCTGTTTCCTTGGGAAAAAACCCTGGTTCTGTGCTGCAGAACTCCACACAGTTGTCCAAGACCCAGAAGGCCAAATGGTCCTTCTCGTGTGCTGTGATTTTGTGTTGCTAATTGATACACTGACTGTAGTTTACTGATGTTTTATTGCAGTATCATGTCAGCAAGTTGTCATTGTCATCAGAGGCACAAGATTCCACCTGTGAATCGGAAGTAGATGAAGTAGAAGCTGCACTTTCTAACCTGGAAGTGACCCTGGAAGGTGGAAGCACAAGTAACATTTTGGTAGGTCCTCTGGGATCCTGGAATGGCTGCCACGGTGGCGAAGGTGTTGGCTCTGATGATCCCACCCAGTTCTTGGGTTTCCTAACAGAGTGCATTGTACTAAAGCTATTCCTAATTGTTCCCAATAGGAGGACATCACAGACATCCCAAAACTTGCTGATAATCTCAGGCTAGTTAGGTGAGTTGTTAACATTAATAATAAACCAGGCAAAACCTTAAGTTGAATAAAACAGGCTTAACCTTACAGGAGACCTCCTGAGTTTTTCACTCTAATCTAACAGCAGATCCTACAGTTATAAATTAACATACACCCCTTATGTATCCTAATACCATCCTCTTCCAATCTTTCTCTTGCTTCTTCTGGCAAATCTTTCCAGCTTTTGGGGTGCTGGGGGAACTAAACTTGTACTTATTAAAAGGTCACGCTCATCACTCATCTCTAAACAAAACTCTACAGTTCTATTTTCGATCACATTTTACTGGTTTTTGCCAGTGAAAAACTAGAAGAAACTTGCAGTTCTCCCCGAGGAGAATTTCTGAAAGCAACCCTGGGGAATGTATTTTTTAAATGAAAGAAATTACCCCTTTTCTAACCAAACACAGAGGCTGTTTTTTTCAAATATCAAAATGAGTTTCTGCGATCCCACTATAATATCTTGATTTATGGGTGATCTGAACGACTGCAGAGACCTCAAGACTGCAGTGCCTTTTATCAGAAAACAGCCTTTGTGTTTCAGAAAGATAAAGTTTCCTGTTGCACGACTATTTATCAGATTCATTCCGTGGACAGATGGGAACTGAAAGCTGCACCTGAAAAATGGTAACTGTTGTTGACTGTTCAGAACTGTTAATTATTAATTTCCAATTAGGAATTTTATTTGACATTCAGATTATTCAGGTGCCTTCGGAAGAAAGGGAATTCAAGCTTTTAACAATGGATTGTTTGTTTTCCCCCAGCAGTGGAGCTTTGCTTTTAAAAGAGGTTTTTAAAAGAGTTTGCTTTTAAAAGCGTTCAGTTGTTATTTTTCATCAGGAAAAAGTTCCTGTCTTCTTGATAAATCACTTACTAAACCTAAGACATTGTAGAAGCTAAGTAAGGTGTAAAATGTTTCTTTAAAGGAACAACAACATTTTGCTCCTGTAATTATTTGCTTAATGGTAAAAATGCAAAGCTCTGCATGTCCTACTGCTTTAGTATTCATATGGTGGACTTTTATTCCTATTTATTCTCAGCCTGCACCACATTAGCACAATAGTAAATGATGCTTCAGGTGGGTGACAATATTGTGGAGAAATACAGTATTTTTTTCAAAAAGCTTTCCATAAAGTTTTCAGCTTTTTTTTTTGCTTAAAAAAATTATAGTCCCTTATTTTTGAAGAATGTTGTTGTTATTGGGAAATTAAAAGCCAAATTCTTTGGCAGTTTTGAAAATCCGCCTTTTTTTTTTTTAATTTAAACATAAAAATCACCATTTTCTAGAAAGGATTCTAAACTAGGATTTTTAGAAAGGGTCTGGAGAAGGCAAGAGTGTGTCTAATAAATCACTTTTCCAGACAGCTCTATACTCTTTGTACCATCATCTTAGATTTAAAGGGAAGGACTGGAATAGTTGTTTTTCTTTTTTTCTTCCTTTTAACTTCATTGCTGACCTCTGTCACTACTTGTGAAGTGTTTCTCTAATAAATAGAGCTAACACCTCTGGTTTTCTCTCCTGAAGTGCTGCATGACCTCTGTAATTAGTGAAGGAATAGAATTTTGTTGGGTTAGACAATTAGATGTTCAGATAAAGCCAAAAAATGGTCTCTACTCCCTTACAAGGCAGTGAATACAAGGGCATCACCTTAAATTTCAGCTCCACCAGAATATTTGTGAGTGACTTGGCAGTTTGTCCATTTTGATAGAAGCCAATGTGATTCCTTTGTTTCCTGTAGGCCCAGGAAGCTCTCACTCAAAGCTATCAAGTCATACTGGTTTATCTTCAGAGACACCTCAATATCTTATTTTAAAAACAAGGAATCTGCACAGGGAGAACCCATTGAGAAGCTAAACCTAAAAGGTAGGGATTTTCCTTTCTTTCCTAAGTCCTCTGATCTCAAAGGAAAGCAACTTTAGTATTAAATCTAGTCCTTTAGTACGAAATCAGTAATTAAAATCAGTGATACAGGAATGAAACCAATTAATTTCCTTCCGATTCTCTGTGATCCAGGATGTGAAGTTGTACCAGATGTAAATGTTGCAGCGAAGAAGTTTGGAATCAAGTTGCTAATTCCTGTTGCTGATGGCATGAATGAAGTGTATTTGAGATGTGATAACGTGAGTAACAAGACAAGGGGAAGTCTGTATTCCAGATTTATGGCAGATTGTCTAGAAGACCTGTTGTCCTGTCCTAGAATTTGTAGAGAAAAATAAGGATGCTGCAGAGAGTTTATTACCTAGACCTTTAGTAAAATTTAAGAATGATGTGGTGGCCTAATAAATACATGATGGTTATGGAGATAAAAGGACAATAATCCTGTGTGTATCATTTTCCAGTGATAGCATTTTATCATCACTGTTTTCACCAGTTTCCAAGTAAGGCTGGTAGAAAGAAAAAAAAGAACAAACTATGAGAAAATAAAAGGAGATTCCAGTATTTTGTTCCAATGTTTTCAGAGGGCTGAGGTTTGGATTTTGTTCTGTTCTTTCCTGCGTTAGAACTGTCCCCATTCAGATGAGGGCAACGTGACCAGGATCTCACACGAGTTTTCAGTTTGTTTCGTTTGTATTAAAACGTGTCAAACCGAATGGTGTAAAACCATTCTTTGGGTGACAACCACTCGTGCAATAAAATTCCCAAGGGGATCTATTCCAAAGGACTGGATTCCTTGAAGGTGTAAAGCCTAACAGTGTCCAACCGTGCCCTGTGCTGCTGCAGGAGGATCAGTATGCTCGGTGGATGGCTGCTTGTGTCCTGGCCTCCAAAGGCAGGACCATGGCCGACAGCTCCTACCAGCCCGAGGTGCAGAAGATCCTGTCGTTCCTGCAGATGAAGAACATGTCTGCCCAGGCTCCCTCTGATCCCGAGAGCGTGGATATGAAACCGGAATGCTTCGTCTCGCTGCGTTACACCAAGAAATACAAGTCCAAGCAGGTATCCCGAGGTGGCTCTGGCTGGGGGTGGGTGGTTCCAGGGGTTGCTGAGGGGTGAGGCTGGATCCAAGCAGCATTTGGAAGTGTACAATAGGATCACCTGAAGTACTCGTTTGTCCCTTTGTAAGAGGACTTTCTTTAAAGTGAACACAGGGACAGGTGTCTCAGCACCTCTCCTGCATCCCCATCCCTGCCTGAGTCATCCATGATGTTCTGCTCCTGATACACTGTCCCTGAAAGTCTCTTCAGAGAAAGAACGGGGGGTTTTAAGGACAGGAAGTTACTCTGCATCTGGAACAGCAGGGTCTTCCTGTCCCCTTGGCCCGGGTGCCTCTCCTTCCTCTCCACCTAATTCCTTGTCCACTGCTTTTGCTGCAAAAGAGCTCAGCCTACCCATGCTGAGGGGAGTCTCCAGAGCAGTGTATGGAGCCAGTGCTGCACAAACCCAGCCCCCAGCCCCTGGTGGCCTGTTCTGTCCTGCCCTTGGTGCTCAGGGTCTGTCCCCAGGTGCCCTCTGTGGTACATCTGCACGAGGTGTCTCAGCTGACAGTGTTTGATTCAGTGGAAGCAACGGGATTTTTGTTCTCCGCTCAACTGAAACCTTTCTCCCTTGCCGTGTTTCCCAGCTGACTGCTCGCATCCTGGAGGCCCACCAGAACATATCCCAGATGTCCCTGGTGGAGGCCAAGCTGCGTTTTATCCAGGCATGGCAGTCCCTGCCCGAGTTTGGCTTATCCTACTACATCGTAAGGTAATCACATCCCAGAGCCGTGCCAAGCTGCCACAACGTGTTCATTACACTTGCCTTCATACAGACCTGTGGGGTTTTGCCAGGGGTACAATATCTCTAGGATTAAACCCTTATTGACATCACTGAATTTCATTAATTGTTGTTCATTAGAATCACTTACTGACTCACTGAAATGTAAAACATGCACATCTCACCGGTGTGCTCAGCTTTGCAGTTTGTGTTCACTCTGACCCTTGCTCATTGGAATATGATAAAACACTGATTTCTTTGGCATTTCATTAAGAAAGCAGCAAATGCTCCCTTTTTTAAGTTGATGCAGAAGAGCAGTGAGCACAAGAAAGGTCCTGTTGAGTTCACAGCAGCTTCCTTTGGACACAGCAGGGTTCTGACCTGCAGTCTTTTCTCCTGACAAAGCACCAAACAGCTGAAAAGTACTGACACAACCATCCTTGGAGGCACCTTCCTTAATCTGTTCCCAACACCTCTTCCAGGACTAGCTGGGAATCATCTGTGGTATGAACTGAAGCAGCTGGGAGCTGTTCCCTGGCACAGAGGCCAGCTGGCACAGAACATCCCACATCTGGACTGTTAAACTCTCTGACTTCCCAAAACCCAGTAGCCTCGTGGGAACTACAAGACCACGTTGGTCCTTGGGTGTTCCAGTTTCTAAATTGTTCCTGGGAGCCATTGGAGAGTCAGCTGGAGCCAGGATTCTGCCTGAACTCCCTGGCCCTGGGAATTTTCACCCCGTGTGTCACCACTAATCCCCTTAAACACACCAACACCTCCGACACCTGAACTGTGCTTTGTAGCATAAGCAAAGCATCTTGGGGTGAATTTATCTCAGTTTGGTGTCAGGTAAAGCACAAATTGTGTCCAGGTCACATTCTTTCTCTAAAGTCCAGTACATTTAAGGAGAGAAAGTTCACAGACAGGATCTAAAATGCTGAAAATGGTAAGAGCAGACAGGTGAGATCTCTTCCAGCTTTCATCAGGAAGGTAGTTTCTTTACCAGAGAGATCTTTTCCCAGCTATTCCCAACTCAAAAATTTCTGCCCCCCAAAGGTTCTGATACTTTTATGTTTAATTTTCATCTCTAATCAGAAGAAAATTGAAATGTTAAAATGTCTCAATATTTTTGCCATGTCATTTATACCCAGAAATATGTATATATTGCCAACAGTTGTTTTGATAACTTAATGGTCATATATAAGATATAAAAATGGTGATATATAAAATATTAAATTTATTTTGATTATATAATTTAGGTTAATGTAACTAGAAGAACATGTTTCAACATTAGAGAAAGGAAGGAATGAAAATTATCGTTGGCATTTTTTTCCAGTAAAAATAAAATGAAAATTCATGCATTTAGGAAGAACAGTATTTTTTTAGCAGGAAACAATCAATTAGAAAAGATTTCAGGGAGATCTACCTGCCTGATTATTTTCCATCTTACACCATGGTACACCAGCCTATACTTTTGCTTTATAACCAATCCTGTTCTAAAGAAGGGGCCACGCTCTCCTCAATCCCAGACTGTTGTGACTTTTCCCATGGTTTTGCACTTTCAGGGAAGAGCAGGTGAAACGTTTCCCTAGACAGAAATCATTGCCAACCAGATCTGCTCAAAGGTTTTGGTATTTTTTTTTTCCAGGTTTAAAGGAAGCAAAAAGGATGATGTGCTCGGGGTGTCCTACAACAGGCTGATCCGGATAGATATGGCCACGGGAGATCCCATCACAACATGGAGGTTCTCCAACATGAAGCAGTGGAATGTGAACTGGGAAATTCGCCAGGTAAAGCTGGAATAGCCCTGCCCTCACTCCTTGCAGTTCAGACACACTGGAGGATGCTTTCAGAAATATTTTCAAGCCTCAGTGAAAAGATTTTGAACTTGTTGTGATGTGCTATGTGATGAGCTGTCTGGAGTTTTTCTGAAGGAGTCTGTAGTTAAAAAGTCAGAAACTAAAAGATCATCAGTTTAAAAGGTTCCTACCAAGTTTATTCCTTACGAGTTGCCCTTGGGTTTGATGGGATGAAATACAGAGACTCCAAGGTGAATCCCAACATGTGACATTCACTGCTGTCAGTAAAAATCTCATTTGAACTCTGTGCAGTCCAGCTCATGCATCATCCTCTGAACTGTAGGGATTCATTCTCTCTCACAGACTGAGGATACGGGATTTGTCTTTCAAATCCCAAACTGAGATTGCAAGGCCACAGTGTGAGCTTGAAGCCAACTGTGTAAATTGCAGATTTGTGGGGTGGAACTGGTGTGACCTGAGGCAAATCGAAGCACCTTGGAAACTGTTCCTGCTTGCAGAGTTTTCCACATCCATCTGTTGGAACCAGGAGAGATCAGACAGGCTCCCTATTGCTCTCCTGCAGGACTCCCTGTGCCAGGGAGTAAATTCTGGTAAATTTGCTGGGTTTCCTTTAAATCCCTCTCAAAAAAAGGCGGGAACCACAGTTAGCAACTAAGCTCAGTTTGCTGCATTTTAGAACTAACAGGAGCTGGAAACCAAAAGCTGGAGCCCAAAGGCACATTTAAGGTCAGAAGGTAACAGGGGCCAGATTAAACATTGTTGGTGAAGTGCACAAAGAGTCGGGAGTGCCATTTCTGCTCTGCTCTTCCCAGTGTTCACTTCATATGCCACTGGAAAAAGAGTTAAAAGCACGATTTTGTCGCCTGCCTGAACAAGCGAAAGTATTTTGACCACAAGAGGGCCCTGATACAGCAGAAAAGTAAGAAACAAGCGGCCAAACACCCTCAACAGGCAGCAGAACAGAAACCTTGGTTAGCAGAGGCAGGTACTGCTTCATCACAGGACTTGTGATCCAGCTGTGCTCCCACACTTGCTCTTTCTTCCCAATCCAGCTTATCCCTGTGCCTGATTTTGCCATCCCTGTTTCCTTTAGGTTGCCATCGAGTTTGACCAGAATGTCTCCATTGCTTTCACCTGTCTGAGTGCAGACTGCAAGATCATCCATGAATATATTGGGGGCTACATCTTCTTGTCAACACGGTCCAAAGACCAGAATGAAACACTGGATGAAGAGCTCTTCCATAAATTAACTGGAGGTCAGGAATGACATGAAGTAAACTGTCTTCCCTCTGCCTGCTTCCTGTTATAGCTAAGAGCAGAGATTATGGAAAAATCTCTCTGATTGTTAACTGCTGGCTACTAATTATTGTACATGGCAATTAATCTTTGTAATATGACTGGGACTGTTTACAGTTTTTGTTAAATATTGAAGGTAAGGTCAGTGGATGCCATGTGGCAACTCCATCCTCAGTACTTCAGAAAATTAAATCACCTTTGTTTTCCTTTTGTACAGCTTGATATTTTTAAATAAACAGTGTCTGGCCACTGGCATTTTTTTAACCTAGTATTTTTAATTGCAGCAATCTGTTTAAGCATCCAGGACATGTAACTTGAGGGTGTTGTACAGCAAATTTTCTCCGTTACAGCCATGCAACTCCCACTGCTAAAGTGGCTGTCGTTAAAGAGCCCAGCTTTTATCAGAACTAAAGCTGAATAAATACATAGTTTAAAGCTACATGACTTGTCTGACACTTGCCCTGAGAACACAAAGCATTCCATCAGTGTTCCAAAGTCCTGCAGACTGAGCTATCGAAACTCATGTAGTGATTACTCGGTTGCTCAAAAATGTAGCACCCGTGTCTACCTTCATCCACTGAGGTGGTTCCCTGGAAGCCAGAGAAGCTACAAAGGATTGGTCTTGGAAAAACTGGATCCAAAACATCGATTTTTTGAGGAACTTTGTTACCTGGTTGAAAACAGTGAGTTTGGTACTAGCTGAAATATTTTGCTTGTTAAAAAGGCCTTGGTGTGGGCCTTTCTATTTTCTGTCCCTGTTACTCCGTGTCACTGTGACATCTCACTGAACTCAACTTGCTCATATGTGAGGAGCTGGAATTCCTGTAGGAATGACTTTATGTGCGTTGTGCAGACTGCAAAGAGAGATTGATGCTCCAAGGGCTGGAGCACCTCTGCTCTAGAGACAGGCTGGGAGAGCTGGGGCTGTTCAGCCTGGAGAGGAAAAGGCTCTGGGGGGACCTTACAGCACCTTCCAGGGCCTAAAGGGGCTCCAAGACAGCTGGAGAGGGACTTTGGACAAGGGCCTGGAGTGATGGGATGAGGGGAAATGGCTTCACACCGAAATTCTTCCCTGTGAGAGTGGGGAGCAACTGGCACAGGTTGCCCAGGGAAGCTGTGGATGCCTCATCCCTGGAAGTGCTCAAGGCCAGGTTGGATGGAGGTCTGAGCAACCTGGGCTAGTGGAAGGTGTCCCTGCCCATGGCAGGGGGTTGGAACTGGATGAGCTTTAAGGTCCCTTCCAACCCAAACCACTGTGATTCCAGCTCTGCCTGCTGGAAGGAGCCACACACACCCACCAAGCTGAATGAAATTTGGTTCTACCCTACAACACACAGTGATCAGTGAAGGAAGGACAGAGTGAAGCTGGGAGAATTCATGAAGCTGCTGGACAAACCAAAACTGTTTTCACATATCTAAAGGAAAACAATGGGCAGGTGTTGTCATATCAGCAAGAGATGCTGCAGAAATCACTGTGATTATAAACATCACTGGGACCAGAGAGCCTTGATTGTTAGGCCACATCCTCTGCTTCTCTCCAGTCCCTGTCAATAGGCTGCAGTGGAATCACTCCCATATTATGCCAGTTTAAACAAACTATAGCTTTACATTTAAAAAAAACAAAAAGAGTACAGCCTGCTTCCCAGCCCTCTGACTTCCCTCTCCTCAGCACATTTTACACAGGCTGAGGGACCATCCAGTTTTCCTTCAGTAGAGGACTTACCCACTTCTCACTTGCTTGACACAGGCCTAGTATTTTCCTTGTCCAAAGTCCAAACACTGGCCATATTCAAGACCTGCCCAAGGGTTCCATGGGAGAGCTGAATGCTCATATTAGTGCCAGCACCTCTTGCACAGACAGCTGCTTTCCACACTCAGCCTCCACTTAGGCTTTGCAGGCAGGATCCTGACCATGCCTGCACAAATTGCTCTCTGAAAACACAGCCCCCTGCTCGTCATTCCCGGAGCAGACCTTGTTGCCCAACTGTTACATGGAAGTCCTGGAGTTGCCCCTTGCCTATGTGACCTGAACACAGGAATGCAGGGACGTGGGGAAATCGGAACGTAATTCTCATTGTGAGAGTCTGTGGCTCCCTTCAGCGCTGAACAACCACATCCACTTGCAATCCAAGCTGTCTGGACTGGGATTTCGGAGAAACTATCAAATACTTCCATTTTCTTTCCTGCCCCTCCTTCAATCTTACCCCATGTGTCACTGCTGCTCTGCAAGGAGGCTCTGCCAGCTCATCCAGGCTGGCTGTCAGCCCTGTCCTTTGCCTTTTAGCTTTAAGGAATGATCCCCTGCTGCTGTCCTCTCTCTGTGTTTCTTTAGGCCATCAGCTGTCTTTTCTCCTCGCTCCACTCACCTTGCAAGGCTTTTCCATGAGAGGTAAGGAACACTGAGGAACAAAAATCTGGTTTTATCCAGCTGCTTTCAGTGCTGCACGTGACTGTAGCTCTACTTCCTACAAGCAGCCCTTGGAGAGGTTGGAGCAGGAAGGCACAACCCAGGGCATCCTGCACCTCAGTAATTGCAGGCTGGATAACCTGAGAGGAGGCTGCACCAGCCTGCTCTGTCTGACACGTGCACCAGCCACAGCACCAAGTCATCTGTCATCCCACCCCTGGTGCACCAAGTCATCTGTCATCCCACCCTGTGTCACCCAGCACGTCCCGGCCACGCTCCAGACATTCCCCTTAATGCTCATCATCCTCCCTGATTCCTGTAATGACCCGATCAGACGTGGTTCATCCCACCTGATTTACACCCAGGGTTAAAGACCACGGGCTTGGGGATCTGCAGGAGCCAAGCTACTCATCCCACAGTGCCAGATGTGGGAGAGGTTTCCCAGAGTGAGCGAAAGCAGCGCAAGGGCGGCTGCCCTCGAAATTGTGCAACACAGAGATGAAATCCAGGACAGGAATGTTGTTTAGATGAAAACAAGTTCAGGAAACTTATACCTCAGCTCAGCCACAGCCCTCTTGTGTACATCGTGCTTAGTTAAACCCAGATCAGGGTAAAACCCCACCGATGTCAGAGGGCTGCTGTTTGCTCTTACTCACACCAAATTCCGCAGGGAATTTCACCGGAACGTGTGTTACTGCAGCAAAGACACACACCCATAGTTTTCTGAAACCTCAGGCTAAATAATCCTGTTCCTGCATTCTCTCCCTCTTCTCTGTAAGAAAATGTCTTGCTAGTGTTTGCTCCGTGGACAGACCTGCGAAACATTTCTTTTGTTGGCTTTAAAATCCATTCCCCAGACTTTTTCAAGGTATTTTCATTCTTAACCATCACTTGGACCGCGGCCAGCGAGAAACATTCACCTCTTAAACTTTACAGCCTGGTACCATCCTCGCCTTCTCCTGCTCTCCCCGAGCTCTGCTTATCTTGGTGTCACTGAGGAATGCAGGGCTCTGCCCGAGCATTCCTGCGGGCAGAGGGGCTTTGTGCAGCCTTGAATCGCCCCCGGGGAGGG
Source organism: Pipra filicauda (assembly GCF_003945595.2). Lineage (NCBI taxonomy): Eukaryota > Metazoa > Chordata > Aves > Passeriformes > Pipridae > Pipra > Pipra filicauda. Next base: position 33,141 of record NW_024104953.1, on the reverse strand, counting down.
GGCGTCTGGTTCGGCTCCTTATGCATCACCCGTGTGAAAAGGCTGACAGAAACGCCTGCTTTTACTAAACACGCCCTCAGGTTGCCGCTGAAACTCTTAGAAAAGCAGAAAAACCCGGAGCAGAATAAAAGGTGACATGAGAACAGGCCAAAGTGGCCCACAAAGGGGAAATCTCTGCCCGCTGCTACCAGATATTGGAAAGAAAGTGGTGAGAGAGGGCTGCTGCCTGCCCTGGGAAACCTTCACCAGTACCTGGGCAGCTGCTTGAGATACAGCACCATATTCCAGATGATGAGAGTTTCCTGGGAAGGTACAACACCTGCTGCAAAAACTGAACATCCAAAAAGCAGAAACAAAGCCGGAAGATAAAAGTAACAAAAGCTCGTTTTCCGAGGGTGCTCTGCCTCTTGCAACAGGTTCTCTGTATCGCTCAGAAATCAAGCGCCCCTGGGCAAACAAAGCCTCCACCTCCACTGAAATGAGAGGCTGCTTTCCCAGTCTGACAGTCTGCTTGCCTCCAAAACGAAGCCAGTAAGGTTGAACTCATTAAAGTTAAGGCAGGTTTTGGCTCACCGGGTTTCCTGGAGGGTTTTTTTTAAGATGTTAAAAGCAATAAGACAACCAATAACCCTAAAATAACCACTGAAAATTCGTTGTCTGTAAATACCCAGCCAAAGGCAGCAAACACAACACCGGCACTTCATAGCCCAGGGCAAAGGCAGGCCACCTCCCTGCGTTCCAGCTTCCCAAAGAGGAGCAGTGCAGCAGGTCTGGGAAGCCACAGGGAAGGCAGGAGCTGGACTTTCCTCCTCTTACAGCAAATTCTTCAGATTTTTTTAACCTGCCCCACCGTGCCCTTTGAACCCCAGCAGGCAGTGCAGATCCTGAGGTACCTGCCGTGGTGCACGTGCGGGCCTGCACTGCCCTGCTCCCAGTCCTGCCCCACCAGGGTTAATATGGGATTAGCCCCTCATCTAGGAAACTATTTGTCCTGCCCTGGAGCTGTTCCACGGGGGAACAATATGTACCTCTCTCCAAGGGAAGGGCAATGGCTCCAGGGAGTCCTACTGAAAGGCCCTATCTCCCTCTGGGGATGTTCTGGTGTTTTTCAAGGCTCTCTCCCCACGCAGATAATGAACCACACGTCCATAGATAAGCTCTGAGTACATGTGCACAGGCAGACTCAAGGTTTTGGGGCAAGACCTTTATCTGCACTTTAGCACCAAAGTGGGGCTGTGCTGCCTGCACATCAGGGGTCTGCTTTGTTGTCCTGATAAAGGGAAAGCACTGACTACTGCTCTCCTTGGACATTTTACTAATCAGTTGTCTTACAGCAGCAACTGAACAGCCACCCTTTTGCTTTTGCTTTGGAAGGATCTCTATCAATTCACCCCTGCCTGGGATACTGACTTTATTCTCTGCTCTCCATCAGCCCAATTATTATCCTGAATTGTGGGAACGCTGACAGACCCAGCTCAGGGCAGGTCCCTTGGTTGGGAGATGGTTCACGTTTTCAATCCCACTTTTCCAGCAAAGGACGAGCTAAGTAACGGGAAGGGAATTCTCCCAAGCCATGTGGAACACAGATGCAGAGCAGGGAACACAACCCTCGCCCAGCGGGACCGGGAGAGGCCTCCCAAGGCCGTCCCACGCGGGCTGAGATGCCGCCCACCCTCTCCATCGGCACAGAGAATTCCTCTCTGCAAGAGGAGCAGGTGAGGGTTTCACTTCTGACATTCCCTAAGGGCCTCCTTAGAAAAGTCATTTGTCCTGCACGAACATTTCTGGGATTTACTCCCAGGAGCGAGAGTCTTAGAGAGAAATTTAAACACTTGAAGCCCTTTATTGGCGCCTAGAGAGAGACCAAAGCCCGTGTCAGCAGACAGAGCCTCAGCTTTACATCATCCTGACCTGCCAACAAAGGGACACAACAATTCCCCTCCCTCCCCCCTTGTCAGGGGGAGACGTGAGAGTTGGGACTACTGACACTGATCTTTTTCCTTTACCCCCCGCCTCTGAGACAAAGACGGACAGGAGCAGCCCTGCCTGAGCGTTGGGAAATAAGAGCCCTCCCACCCCGCTCCCGCCAGGGCCAAAGGAGCAGGGAAAGTTGCCTGGAGCCGCCCCCTCTGTAGGCGAGGGGAAAGCTGGATGCGGGGGAGCGAGCCGGGAACAAACCTCGCCTGAGCTTGTGGGCAGAGCCGCGAGCAGGGAAGGCTGGGAACAGAAAAGAGGCATTTCACGCTCTCGGCTGAGTCACCCAAGTGTATAAAACCAAGGCCGGGCAGTCGGAGCCGCTCGGAGCGGAGACACGAGGCAGCGGGACTTTGGGACAGGTACGTGCAGGCGGATGCGGTTTAGAGGCAGGGACTAAGATTAAATCCAAGACTGGAATCCAGCGGTCCAATTCCTCCCATCCTCTCCCTGCCATGTGCTGCGGAGCACGGGATCCAGCGGCTCCGGTGACCGGGAAGCCCTGAGGCTGCTTGGCTCTGTCACGGTTCCGTCTGACAAAAAGGACGCAGGCAACCAAAATACACTGTTTTGGTGGTCCAGGATGTACTCTTTTGCTTATCCCTCCTTCAAACATGGGACGGCAGCAAAGGATAACAGTCCGGGCAAGACCTGGCACCATTCAGGGAACAGCAAGTAGCTATTAAAATTTGGAATAAGTCTGAGATATTCCATACTACGTGAGGCTTCGGTTACCTCCCTACGTAATATGTTTTTGGATGAGGAATGATCACTTGGATGCCTGGCAGCGCAAAAGACAGCTCAGTAAGAAAAGCACTAGTTTAGGGCTGGGCTTAATTTTCTCCAGTGACGCAGATTACCTGCGGGGCCTTTCACAAGTCATTTAGGACTTTTTGGTTCTCTTTTAAATGACAAAGACAAAGCTGGGGCGGGAGGAGGAGGGAGCTCAGATGGAACTGGAACACTGAATGTTTCTTGGCGCCCAGGCCTTTGGGGCCCTGGTCCAGGAGCGCACTCAGTCTCTGACCGCTTCCACTGAAATGTGGTTCAGGATCTGCATTCCCAGTACATCCTTTTCCCAGCAGCTGGGCTGTGCAATCTGTCAGCAGTGCCGGCTGCTCGGGAGCCCCGAAGTGCCTGCGGGGTCCCCACGTGGCTGTCACTCGGAACGGGCAGCACCGCCCTGGCAGAGCCCAACAAGCCCCGGGGCTTTGCTGTCCCAACTTCTGCTAAGGGAAGGAAAGCCCTTCCTAACACAGGAAACGCACTTTTACCTGCCCACTCCACTGCAACTCAGCCTAGTTTGGGCTCCTGTCCTTTAGAGTCGGACAGCCCTCCCCAGCCCTTGGATCCATACACTTGCTTTGCACAGGTAACCTCCCAGAGAACAATCCCTTGCCACGGGCACACCTGCCCTGTTGCTTGGGCATCGCCCCGTTGGAAAACTTCCCACTGGGCTGGCCAGACTGGACACCGCAGCAGGACAACCTGCTGCACTGAGGGTACTGGTGTGGGATACAGCTTGGTTGCTTCCTCCATGAAAAACTGTAGGCACACTTAGACTACGAGTGTGCGATACTTCTGTCCCCAAGGGTTCATGTTTACTTAGGCTTAATTACGGAAGAGCTAATAATTATCACTTATCACTGCTCGGATGTAAAAGGGAAGTATTTAAAAAATGTTTCACTTTTAAAGTGCTTGTAGTTGCCTGGAGGGATTTTAATTTAGCTCTTAACGTTGCGGTTTTGTTTTCCCACCCATCCCGAAACAAAACCCAAACAGATCTTGGAAATTGATTGCAAGTCACTTCGGAGAAGGATGTTTCCAGGCTTGCTCGTCCTCTCTCTGCTGGTGGGGAGCACAGCGGCTGGCCCGGTGAGCAGAGCAGAGCCTGCAGCATCCAGGGATGTCACCACCTTTTTCCAGCTGGCTCAGGAAGACCCCTGGGAGAACGTTAATCTCACCAGCATGTCCTGTGAGGATCGGAAGAACAGGACCTGGATCACCCTGCAGCTGACCAACAGCAGCCTGACAGCTTTCCCTGTCTGCCTTCCGGAGGCCCTGGAGACCTTGGATCTCAGCAACAACCTCTTGGAAGAGGTGAACGGCTCGGACATCGCGAACCTGCCGCGGCTGCGCGTCCTCTCGCTGAGGCACAACCACCTCTGGGCAGTCTCGTGGGGACCTGAAGCCCTCAGCAGCCTCCTCAAGCTGGACTTGAGCTTTAACAAGCTGTCGTCTGTGCCATCCTGCCACAACTCTGCCCTGCCCAACCTGAGGTGGTTGTCCTTGGCTGGAAATCCACTGCTGGAAATCCAGCCGCTGGCTTTTTCCTGCTCCCCTCAGCTGCAGATGTTGAATCTCTCTGCAACCCTGCTGGGGCAGGAGGACAGCAGAGGAATTAGGGAATCTGCTTTTGCCATCAGCACAGCTCCCAGGGAGGCCACGGACAGGCCTGGAAACTCCATCCATGTGCTTGATCTGAGCGGGACTTTCCTTGAGAAAAGTAAGTTTCTGGATTTCCCACTGTAAACACGGGGTTTGGTCAGGCTGGGGGAGCAGGAGCCTTGCTGGATGATGGGATGGTGGCTCCCATCCTGATCCAGCCCGGGGTGGAGGGGAAACACCTCACACTGCAAGCTGCAAACAGCTGGTCCAAGAGTGCAGGGCACTGCCACACAGACCAAGGGAAGGGCAGAGACCAGACACCACGAGACAGGGCTGTTTGTCCCAGCATAGTCACCCCCCTCCATCCTAATTCCACTGTCTGCTACTGACAGTCATCCTGCTGTCAGGCCTGGGATTAGTTTTGGGACACAGAGGAGGAAATTAATTTCTCTTTCCAGACAGGCTGCTGAAATCTTTCTTTGTCCCCACAGCTACTCTGCTTTGTACCTCTGCAGTGAGGGAGCAGAGAGAGAGGCTTTCTGTGTCAGCCACAGCCTAATACTTCCACACAGGGAGGCAATCCCTGCCCTGAGCAGTTTACAGGATAGTTTTTTTCCCTCTTACCAGCCCCAGTTTCTAACTGAGGTGCTGAGGCACACAGATGTTCGATGCCTTGCCCAGCTGCCCTCAGCCTGGGGCAGAGCCAGGGCCCTGGGGGCTCCTCAAGCCAGAGGTGTCACTGCAGCTCCCATTTAACTGATACACCACCACATTTCCTCCATTAATTTGCCTAATCCCTCCTGTGAGCAGTGAGTTACTCAATTCAGTCATGGGATGGAGAGGACCTTTTGTACCAGACTCATTCTTTTACTTTCATGCCTCTCGGCTGTTTTTCCTGTGCTAGGAGAAATGAGAAGTTATTTGCCTTTCTTGCACCGGGTCAGGGCTTTGTAGACATCTCTAATTTCCACCACTTCCCTGAGCAGAGAAATCCTTGTTCGTTTAATCTCACCTAAAAAGAAAGCTATTCCATATCTCTTACCAGCTTTACTGCCCTTCTATCTTCCCTTCTTTTTCTCTGCCCTGTTTTACATATTAAAAACCACACATATTACAAAATTACAGCTGCATGGGTGTTTATGCACTGCTGTATTGATTTTTGCTCTATTCCTTTCCCAAAGAGAGCAGCTGCAGAGGACGACAGAGATACTTCATATCTAGGAATTCAACCCCTTTTTCTAGGCAGAAACCCACAGGAATGCTCTGTTTACGTAACAGGTGTAAATGTTTTTCTGCTTCAGTTCAACCAGAGTGGACCAGAGACTTGCCCAACCTCAGATCCCTTCACCTGACAAAGATGCCACGATTAAGAAGCCTCGAGACTGACTTTGTGAAGTCCATGCCTGGTCTCCAAGAGCTGCACTGCCAGGACTCCCCTTCCCTGGGTTTTGTGAGGACAGAGATGTTTGACAGTGCTCCTCATCTGAGCCATCTCTCCTTTGAGAAGTGAGTTGGTTTCTTTTTTGTTCTCCCTCACATTAAACCTGCATCTTGGAAGCAGACAAAAATCCTGTCCATCCCACTTTCAGTGTGAGAGGTTAGCATAGTTCCTTGTTTAGAATTAGTAAAAGCAATGGTTTAGTCCTTATTCTAGAGGTAACAGCTCTTGGTATGTCACACCCCCGAAATACTAAAGAGAAACCAAAGTCTGAAAGTCACTTATCAAAATAGCACCGAGCAAGATTTCTATAATATAGGCCCAGGTTACAAGCACATCAGAGAACAAACATTAGAGCACTGGCTGTGCTCTAGGAACCAGTTTAAGGAAAATAAACCCATTTAAAGCAAAAAATCCCACTGGATTCCATCCCTCACTATGTCTAAGACAAAAGAGAGCATCTTCTGAGCACGGAAAGGGCAGGATGGTGATTTTAGTAACTGGCTACTGCCAAGGGAACTGGGAATACTGCTTTGTGCCTTACACACCCTGGGTACTGAGCACACTTCAGTCCTTGGAAGATAACTTAGCATTTGCTAATTATTGCATTTGTCATCTTGCAGCTGTAACCTCAGCTCCTTTAATCCTTGGGACACCAACTCCTCGGATGGCATCACCATCAACCTCTCTGGAAACCCTCTGTTCTGTGACTGCCAGCTCTCCTGGCTGCTCTCCAAGCCCAAGAGAGTTGTGCTGCAAAAGTAAGTGAGTTCGAGGAGATGAAATATTGCTCCTCAGAAACAGCTTCAATGTGTAAGTTGTCTGGGGACAACTATTCCCTACCACTTAAGTTATTCAAACTCCTTGTGTGTTCTCCCCTTTCACAAGAGGTAGAAATGCAAAATAAGGTCTCCTTCAGGAACAAAGCATAAAGTATTATTAGGTGTGGATTCTACTTTAAGGTGAGAATAATATTTTCTTTCTATTTCAGACCACATTTCTCTATTAGCTGGAGATAAAAAATAAGCTGGCTTGGTGGGCCAGCACTGGGAGCAGGAACTGGAAGACTATGCAAGATCTTTAGCAAATTATTCCCTCCTTATCCTGCCATTCCCAAAGCTGAGCACGGGCAGTCAACAAAACCCCTTGCAAATAGCACCATTTCTCACCTATTGTTTTCATGCTCTCCTACAGTTCTGTGGACTAATTACAATAAGCTGTAGTTAAAAGAAGTGCTTTGCATGTAAATGATCTCCCTTGGTTTAGAAAGACCACCAAGGAGATTTGTCATCAAATCTCTGAGACAGCAGGGAAGTAGAGTGTTAAAATTAGATAGTTTTGTCATCGGGATGGGCTTAGCAGTTGCATTCTTTACCAGAACTTCAATGTCTGAGTAAAGAAAGAACTCTTAGTCATCTAAAAGTGCATCCCGCGTCATCTCACCTCCAGCTGCCTAAACCAGCTGGTTTCAGGATCCTGGGGATCCTGTTACATCCCTCTGCATTGTTCACCTCTTAGTGTGGCATTACAGTCTGACCCTTTGGGACAAGCTGCCTTGAACTCTTGATAAGGTTCACAGCCGTTGTACCAAAGGATGTTTCCTCCTGGGGAAAAGATATTCCTGCACCTTACAAAACCAGAACCCCAGTCAGCTGAATTCCACAGCCAGTGCCATGGAGAGCCATCTGCCAAACACAGGACTATCATTAAGACAACTTAACTTTGGTCTAGGTTTGTCCTCACTAAAATAAAGACTGATTTCGACAGCAGGTTGCCAGTTGCAGTCCAAGCAGCCTAAGGAGCCTGCAGTGTTCTTATGGATCTTGACTATTCTGTCTTGTCCCCTCTGCAGGGCTGGGGAGACTTTCTGCACATCCCAGGAAGATGGGGGCAGACCTTCAACACCTGTTTCACTGCAAGAGCTCTACAGTAAATGCCAGTCTGGGAGCAGCAATGTCACACTGCCCCATTCAGACACACCCTCTCCTGATCATGATGCTCTCAGCTTTACCAGTTACGATGCCACTGCTGCGGTAACAACAGACTGGGCTCTGCTCTCCAGAGACACTTCTACCAGCTCCCTGCTCCTGGGGGATTTAATGAGCGCCACAGCCAGCCCAATGCTCACCAAAGACACTTCTACCAGCTCCCTGCTCCTGGGGGATTTAATGAGCGCCACAGCCAGCCCAATGCTCACCAAAGACACTTACACCAGCTCCCTGATCCAGAGGGATGCAATGAGCACAACAGCCAGTCCAACGCTGACCAAAGACACTTATACCAGCTCCCTGATCCAGAGGGATGCAATGAGCACAACAGCCAGTCCAATGCTGACCAAAGACACTTATACCAGCTCCCTGATCCAGAGGGATGCAATGAGCACAACAGCCAGTCCAATGCTGACCAGAGACACTTACACCAGCTCCCTGATCCAGAGGGATGCAATGAGCACAACAGCTAGTCCAGTGCTGACCAGAGACACTTATACCAGCTCTCTGATCCAGAGGGATGCAATGAGCACAGCTCTGCGCCCAACGGAGCCAGAGCCGATGCTCACAAAGGCCAACAGTTCCTCCCACCAGGAGGAGGCAGTTCCTGAATCCACAAGCAATCCCCCTTCCTTCGCGTCCGTAACCTCCTTCCCGGTTTTCCTCAAAGAGCTCTTTGCTCAGTTTGGCTCCACGAGTCAAACAGGAACAGAGCAGCCCAAGGGAGAGCTCAGAAGAACCGACATAACGTCTCCCCAGGAAGGTCCGTCCAGCCAGACCACCAGTCGTTATTCTGCTGGAGGAACAGGAACCCCCAACACCACTGACCATTCTGTTCACTCGTTTGCCAGCCCTGGTGGGGAGGGCACCCCACAGGGTACCCCACAGCCGAGCCCCCCACAGCTGAACTCAAAGCCCGCTCCCACCAGACCACCGGCACACTATGTCGACTACTACGACTACGATGAACAGCCGAAGGAAACCCCAGTGCAAGTGGGACACATCTCCTGTGACTACAACCCCTGCAGGCACCTCCAGAAGCCGTGCAGTGAACTCCAGAGTGTGTCCCAGTGTTTATGCCCGGGCATGTCGATGGAGGATGAGGTTCCAGACCCGCCGAGGCTCAGCGAGGTGACCGAAGTTACAGACAGCTCTGCCCTGATTCACTGGTGCGCCCCAAACTCGGTTGTTCACACCTATGAGCTGCTGCTTCTTGCCCCAGGCAACGAGGACAGGCAGTTTGTCATGGATAATATTTATCCCACAGCCAGGCAGTACACTCTGTATAATCTGTCACCATACACCACTTACAACATTTGCGTGACAGCTTCGAACAAAGCCGGGTCAAGCCAGATAACAGGCCAGGAAATTCCAGGTAATTCGTGCACCAGATTTAAAACAAAACCCAGCTACAAGTCTGTCTTTGTTGCTCTGTCTGCAGCAAGTGGATTCTTTCTCATTACCACGATTGTTTTGTCTGCATGTCTGTGTAAGGCATGTAAGAAGCCTCACAGTGAGCAGTATGGTACACACTTGGTCTCCTACAAGAACCCAGCCTTCGATTATCCACTAAAAATACAAACCAGTAATTAGCTCTGGGTTACTGTTTTGCACATTCAGAGCTCACTGTTTCCATCACCTTGGTATGTTTTTGGGAGACTCTCAAAGCATCTTTCAGCAAAACTATGAACAACCAGATTTCATAACCCTCCTGTTTCTGAGGGAGAGCAAACCACCAGAAAGAAAAACTAATAATGAAGGTATGGACCAGATAAAAGCCTCTGGACTGTGGTTCATGTGTTAAGCAGCAGCAAAGCTGGACACTAACCTTGAAAAGCTGTTTTTATAATCACCTACAAATAGAGTAGCATGAATTTCACACAGTGAGAGGCTCCCTGGCCAGCTGTCTGCCTCCAGTATCTCATGGACACAATCAGCTGAGAGCCATGATCCAAGGTGCATCTAGCTGAGCATGACACACTCTGCTTTTATTCACAGAGGGAAGTTGGGGGTTCAGTTTTTTAAAGGCATTATCCAAAAAGGGAGTGTTACTGGAAGGAGTGAGTGGGCTCGGTGACAAGGTGCTGTGCAGCTCTAACTCCATTAAGCAACTCCAGAGGCTGCAGCTGCTCAGCCTCACTTCAGTTCAGGAAAAAGAAACAAAGATTAAATGTAAAAAGGACTGTGCAGGATCCTTCGGGCAGGGATCATTGTTTTGTCTTGTCTTTGTGTGATGTTGGAGTCTCCCAAGTGCTTCCACAAGCAGTTCCCAGGCAGTGGGGGTTTGCAGTATAGCACTGACCCAAGAAGTGGTAAGGGGAGCATGGTAACATTTGCTTCCCAATGGATTTTAAGTAGAGATGGTTGTTCCATCCCAGTAATCCATCCCATCCCCAGATTTAGCAGCTGATTTACCTCATAGAGGCAAAAAGATGAGTAATGAAACAATTTAATGTGTGTGTTGCTGAGACTTGAAAAACCGAAATCCCATCCCCTGGCAGCAGAGAGTTCTGCAGACATCTCCCAGATTAATTTTTGGGTGCTACTTTCTGCTACAACGACAGTAAGAGATGCTGACAATCCCAGCTTTGAGCTTGCCGTTAAAATTCAGAGAGATGTTTGTGGAAGGGGAGGCATTTGTCCCGGTCAGATACTTCCCCAGAAGTTTATGTTCCAGCAACTGCTGTTCCTGCTGCTGTACAGACACTGTGTAAAGTCCCCCCAGACCTCCGAGGGAAAGGTGCTGTGCAGTGCAAGAGACTCTCTGTTCTGTTCTTTTTTAATGCTTTCAGTATTAACAGAAATAAAAGCTACAGAGCTGAGTTCTGGTTCTTTGTTAAAGACTTGGATCTTGGTGTTGTCTTTACCACCTATAACGTTCAGCCTGAGAAATTAACTCCTTTTGTTGTTTTGGAAGAAACTTCCAGCATTTAGTAAAGAAATGGTTTTTATGATGGTAAATTTGTGTTCTCTCATGTCCTAGGAGCTTTCATTTTGCCTGTGCAGAAGGTGGCTCTGCCATCCTCACCACTACAGGCTGGCAGCCCTTTCATGGGAGTTTGTGGCACTGGCAATGACACTGTCCCTGGACAGACACGGATTCCTGCTGTGTGTGTCTCCTGAGCTTGGCTGAGCCCCGTGACTCAAACTCACAATAGAAGGGAAATGCAAATGGAGAAGGATGGAGTCACCTTTCACTTTGAAAATCTCTTTTATTTTCACACTCTGGTAGTTCAGACTTGTCTTTGTTTGGACTGGTGTTTTCATATTTATTTCTGGGCTGATTTTCCCTGCATTTCCTGGAAGGATTAGCGAGCAGGCACAGATGATAGTCATTATTTCATCTGAAGTGAGCAAATGAGTCAAAGACTCATTTTCCCAAACTGGGGCAGAGATCATATATTCCCTTGTGTTTGTACAACACAGAGACCTTGGCTGGGGTATTTGGGTTTACCAGAAACAGAAACAAAGTGGAGCAAAGTAAGAGATTTGTGAATAGCAATTTATATTGTCTTGAAGATTAACCCTAGGGGAGGACAAAAAAAATAGATACTGCAACTGAAAATAAAGATTGTTTCAACTTAACTGAGAGTTAGTCCAAAGCAAGAGGACATTGCTTAAAATGAAATTTGAGAGGACACATCTAATTACCCTTTACCACACTGCAGCTCATAATCACTGAGCCAGAAAGCCACAAAGCACCAGAATTTGACTTCCCTGAGGATCAGTGACCAGGGCACACTCCAACCTGACACCACCTGGAAGTGCAACCTCACACCAACTTCAGTCTCTTGAACCTTTCCCATTGTGAGATTTGGGTTTGTCACAACTGATTTCTCTTCACTTTTTCCTGATATTTGTGCTAAGCTACAAGAAGTCTTACTTGGTTATATTACATAGACACTCTGAAATAATTTTTAAGTTACAAAAGCTTATGGCTTTGTTCTGCTGTACTTGAAAAATTCCAGCTTGGATAAAAAGAATCCTCCCTGTATTCCCACCCAGAACTCCTGTGTCCTGTAAAGAGCTGCTGCAGCTCAAGAACAGGCAAAATGACAATTATTCAAAAGAGCAACTCATTTAAGTCACAACATTTTCAAAGTAAGTATTCAAGTATAAAACCTTTTTTTGGAAACACTGCTATTGCTAGTTCTTAAAAAGGATGTAAACTTCTAGAAAAACTCAATCACCACATCATCCCTTCTAGGTATCTTATTGTAGCTGCATCTACTGATTTAGAAATAAAAATACAACAAGCAATATTTTAATCAATAGGGCAAAGTTATCTGGAAGCCCATTTTCTGGTTTCTACAAAATCCAAGCATAACTGCAGAAAAAAAAATGTCATCCCCACTCCCAACCTCAAACCCCAGAGCTGTCCTTGGAAACACGACTCATAACCAGTTTGGATATTTCCAGCATTTCCAATACTCCTAGCAGTGGAGTGAACTCTCACAGCGCTGTTGGGGACTGGAGCAGTGAGAACAACCAAGGGGCTGAACAGAAACTTTCCCACCCACACACACAAACACAAACTAGGAAACTCCCAGCTTTGCTCCGCCCGGTTGTTCCTCCCCCTCTTCCCCGTCGCACCCAACAGCAAACTGTTTGTACCTCCAGCTTCAAACACACCGACCTTTGCCAGCACGACTGGGGTAACCCATACACCTCTGAAACAAAAGCTATATAAAAAGCCAAAAATATAATTCATATTCTACTTACTGTTCTGCAGCTCCACTTGTCCCATGTCTGTGTGAGGGGAAGATCACTTGGGGGAAGCGCAGGGAGCATTTCAGTGCATTCTTTGGACAGCTTGTGTAGGGTTTTATCTGGCTTTTCTTCCTAAGAAGAAAGCCTCATCAAGATCCTTCTCCATTCAGTTGTCAGTGTTTTTCTTCTTTCCAAAGAACCAAGTCCAAGCAAAGCAAGTCCACAACAGCCAATGGTGTCCATGGGGGATCCCCGGGGTGTCAGGGCAGAAGTGAGCACTGCTCTGCCTCTAACAGCAGTCACTGAGTCTCATGGAGTCTCCCAGCAGAAACACTCCGGGAAAAGGAGCTGATCCCTGAAAAGGCCTCCATACAGGAAAGAAAAGGAGCTCTCCAAGGGCCAGAACCCTTGCTGGCTGTGAGGGAACAGAGAGGGACCACCCTGTTTTCAGTGCTGATGCCGAACAGTCATTCAGAGCAGCAGTCCCTGAGAGCCCTGTGAGCAGGTGGGTGGGAAAGTGCAGAACAGCAGCACCAAGTGCTTCAGCCCGATCCTGATCCTCCTCAGCGACAGAAGGGAGCCTGCTTTGGGGAGTTGTCCCAGGCCAGAGGGGTGACAGGCATTAAAAGGGCCAGCTGGGAGATGATGCAGTCCAAGGCAGGAAGCTCACAGTGCTCCCAGCTCCATCAGCCTTTCATGGAAGGATGCACAAGCCAAACCACCACACTCAGGATTGCTCCGAGGGCTCAGGATCTTGCTTGCCAAGAAGCCTCTGATTTCCTCTTTACCTGTGAAATACAGAGATATTTATCACAGGTGAGAACATGTTTTGTGTTTGCAGACAGAGATATTCATAAAAGAACATGTTTAAACTCCTGGTGCTTTTTCTTCTCTCAGCTCTGCAAAGGATGCAGTTTGTTCTGCAGCAGGACAATATATTACAAAGGTAATCCCAACCTCTCTGAAGAGTAATCAAGCAGCACAACAAATAACAATAATAACATTCTGAAATACGTTCAGGAAGCAATCCCTTACAGCAAGGCTAGTGTTCTGCTGGCATCTAGAGGGAGAGGGTAGAATCATCTCCCCAGGTACTCTCCCACATGGAAATACTCATCCTTTCACCACAGCACTCCACCCTACAGAGCAAGGCTCATTTACACTACTCATGTGCTCTCCCCGGTGCACCTGCGCGTCCTTCCCTACTCACACGGGAAGGGAGAGAGGGCAGAAGTGCTGAAAATTAGCAGCAGCAGCAGTCCCAGTCCCACAAACTGTTACTCAGCAGCTTGTCTGTCCCTGCCTCTAATTCTTTTTGTAGCCTTAGGACCAGGAATTTCTCTGCCAACTTGCCACTGCTAAGGAAAAAAATGTACATTTTTTTTTTCTTAAGAGCAAGGAAGGAAAATCAGAAGAAATCGAGTAAAAGAATGCCAAGAAAACCCATAAAACCCAGAATCCCTCGTTCACTGTCTCTTCCAGGGGGTGGAAGCAGTGATGCAGCTATCCCTGCTGTGCAGGACTGGCAGCTCCTTCAGGGCTCAGCAGCCATAACTTCTGGAATGAAGCTCCACAGAGAAGAGGGGAAAAAAATATCACACACTCAGCACTAGGCTGAGACTTTCTTCTTCTTTGAAAAAAGCTAAAGTATCCTTGCTGTGTTAAATATTTTGTGCTGGGAAGGCACGAGTGTTATGCTTATTAAATGTTTGGAAGGCACTTGCTCTTATCAGAGCATGATTAAGGAATGGTAGTTAATATCTTATCTAAGGCCATGAGGTGAAATGATGTCACACTCTTTTTGGCAGTCATTCCTTCTGCTGTCATCACCACCACTGGTAGTGGTTTGTTGCCTCTGCCTGAGTAAAATAAAACTTGGAAAGCCACAGGGACATTGTGCCAGCAACAAATATCCCAGAGGACTGAGCTCTGCCCTCAGTGTGCCTTTCACTAAAAACCTCTCCTCTGTGCAGCTCCTGTTCACACAAAGCCAGAACAGGCAGAGTTTCTTCCACATTTAGTCAAAATCAGGTCCAAGTCCTATTCGAAGGACATGGGGCAATGGGACACTGCAGGAAGAAGGATAACCATAAGGCTGCCCCTAAATACATGCAAGTAAAAAGAAAAATAATCTCTATTTCACACAGAATGGAGCAAAAAACCAAGTAGTAGCCAGAGCCCTAAACAAAACTCAACAGCTTGATAGCCCCTCGTGTCTGCTCGTCTAAATCACAGGTAGCAGGCAACAAGCTATTTTTATGACTTGTTTGTGGCACCAAGAGATAAAACCCAGAGCCTGCTCTGGATCAGCCTCCAGCCAATGCCACCTTCACACCTGCAAGGACCTGAGATCAAATCAAACCACAGCAGGGGGTTTCTGTTGGACACAGAGTGAGGCAGATGGAGTGACAGTGGGTGACAAAACTCATTAAATGAGCCAGAAAAGTCATCTTAAATCCAGCACAAACCTGCTGGCTGATGAAACCCTCCCTCTGCCTGAAGCCCAGCTCCAGGGAAGGAACCCTGCCAGACCAAAATTGTCAGGAAGAAGGGAGCCACTAACCACAGCAGCCCTAAACTTAGCTCAGCAGCTCCCTACAGACCAACTCAAAACCCAGGCTCCACCCAGCAACAGAACAAACCTTGACCCCAAATGATTCCCAACACCAGAGGGGCTGGTTTTGCCAAGCACAGAGCTGTGTGTAACAGGGTGGCTGTGACAGCATCAGATCTAACCTTCATTTCCTTCGAAATCCCGGGAAATACTCACCCCTGACCCTCGGACAACACTGAGCAGCACGTGACAACTGCTGGTAACAACACAAACCTGGCTGTGTTTTCCTGTCAGGTCCTTTGGCTCTGCTGATTCCAGCTATAACGTTGCATTACTGTTAAATATGCAGGATTTGGTGCTGTTGCCATCAGTGCTTGGTGGAATTAAAGAGCAGGGTCAGAGTTCCCAGCGATTTCAGCCATTTAGGATGTGTTTCTGATGGTTTTGGAGGTGATAAAAATCCAGATTTATATGCAGGTGATATAAATCAAGACTATTACTAGGAGACCTTTCCCCCATGTAAGGATGGACCTCTCTCTACCTTTACACTTATAACTGTTTTCTTCCCTGCCTGTTAAAAACTGAATATTCAAAGGCAAACACCATTCACTTCCAAAACCTCCTCTCAGTCACCTGTGTTTCAGTGGTGCATAAACCCAGAAAAACAAAAATCAAAAGCAACTGCTAAAAATGAGAGGTGATGAGAGCACGTGACTGTGGAATCTTTTTTTTTCCTCTATTCTTTTTTTTTTTGTTCTGACAACTGTACAAATGCTTTATTTTGACGTCTCACGGTACAAAGCTGCTGCTGGCACTAGAAAATTGCTCACCATAAGAGTGTGTTTCACTTGCAATGAGCTCTTGATACACTTAGAAAGGGAAAACAACCTCAAGAGCTCCCATCCTTCATCCAACATCTGACATTAGCAGCACCTTGCTGGCGCAGGGACACATTTCTTGGATAATTGTCCCTACACAGGAGCACTTTAAACCCTGACTTTTCATACTCAGCCAGAGATATGCCATAAAAATTATAGTGTTTAGGTATTACATGGACACTTTAATTTCAGTCAGAGCTCTTTTTTGAACTGCTGTCTTACTTTGAACAAAATGAATTCGCTGTGTGGTTTCAAGTGTGTGCTTTGCATCTAAACCACGTCATGTTTGTGTCTCTTATGGCAATACTGTAGTTGAGGCAAGATCATCCTAAGAGGTATAACTGTTACAAAACCCTTAATATTGGTGCCACATAAACCGGGGAATGTGGGCGTAGCTCTATGCCCGTCCTGTTCTGACCCAGGGCCAGGCAGCCCCAGCCATTCCCTTTTATTTGTCTCCCTGTGGCATCTTGCAGCTTTTCCCTCCTAACTCCGGGACCTGCTGTGCCAGCCCACCTGTTCTGGGTAGGTTTTGAGCACCTGGTTTCGTTTTATCTTTCGCAGAACCCGTTGCCAAAAAGGGGTTTAAGCAGCAGCTTTGTCGCGAGTGAAGCGAGACTGGCTTGAGCTACAGGAAAAGAACAGAAACAACGAATATTTTCCTGTAACACAGTGAACTTCCCCGGGCTGTAGAGCCCCAGCCCACACCATCCACCCCTCAGTGTCCCGGCTCCCTGAGGGATGACCGGGCTGTAGGACTCATCCCACACCGTCCATCCCGCCTTCCCCGGCTCCCTGAGGGGCCGACGGCGGGATCTCCTGGGCTGTAGGACTCCGTCCCACAGCGTCCATCCCTCAGTGCCCCGGCTCCCTGAGGGGACGATGGCGAGATCCCCCGGGCCTCCCTCCCACACCATTCGTCCCTCAGTGCCCCGGTTCGATGATGGCGGGATCCCTGGGGCTCTAGAGCCCCGTCCTGTCCTGTTCTGTCCCATCCCTCCCTCCATTCCCCGTGTCCCCTCAGAACGATCCCGATGGATGCGCTCCCTGGCGCCCCCCAGCGGCGGCGCCCCCTCAGCGCGGCGCGCGCCGAACCCGCCCCCGCCGGGGCGGGTAAAACCCTCCTAAGGACCCCCCTTCTCCCCTCCCCGCTCGCGCGCGCGCGCCCGGCTCGTCCATAGGCGTCCGCGGCGTTCGCCGGCCGGCAGGAGGAGGGAGGGATTTCCTGCCGGCGCGGGCAGCGCGCAGGCGCGCGGCGGGCACCCTCAGGCGGCGGCAGCGCGGAAGGCCCCCGTTCTGGAAGGATCCCGGTGTGCCCGTCCCGGCGGGTCCGGCCCGCGCTGATTCCCGGCTTATCCCCACATCCCGGCCATGCCCGAGAGCGCGCCCGGCAGGGCCCCCGCCGGGGCCGCCAACAGGGCCAAGGGCGCCTACCAGGACCGCGACAAGCCCGCCCAGATCCGCTTCAGCAACATCGCGGCCGGCAAAGGTGGGGGGGGGGGGTGGAGAACCGCGTGGCCCTATCCCTGGGAGCTGGAATTCCATGTTTTTAGTGGCTGGAGGTGGAGGGGGGATGCGATACCCGGCACTGACACGATTCTCCGAACGATTACGGGGTGCATCACGTTTCTTTGTTATCTCTCGGGTTTAAAATGGCTGCGATCAGACCATCAGATATTAATTGTTTAAAAGAAAGATCTGCGTAGCTCAGTACTGATATTGCAGCGTTTTACGTCATTCCATTATTTGAAATCATTTAGTATATCTGGAAACTGCTTAATAGTTTGTATTTAGAAGGCACATTTAAGTGCTGGAGTGTTTGTAGTTCTTTAGATGAGCTCGCAAACGTTTTCTTCTCTTCCCAGCTGTTGCCGATGCGATTAGAACAAGTCTCGGACCAAAGGGAATGGATAAAATGGTACGCTCTTAATTTTTTCCGAAATTTTTTCCCATTTTAAAAACATTAAGCTTAGTGAAGATATCATAAATCCAACATGTCCTATATAGTATGCCACCTTTTGCCTCAAGTTTTTCCCAGGTTTCAGTTATTTAAGGGAAAGTAGGAACTAAATGCACATCTGGGTTTGGGAAATGAAGTTGTCAGGGAGAACACTTGGTGTTGAGTCTCAAATTAAAGGTCTGCTGATCAGAGCTGTGCCTCTCCCCTTCCTTCCCAGATCCAGGATGCTAAAGGAGATGTGACAATCACTAACGATGGGGCCACTATCCTGAAGCAGATGCAGGTCCTGCACCCTGCAGCCAAAATGGTGAGTGGTTCCTTTACCATGGCTGGGACAATGATTTGTGCCACAGCTCAGCTTCTGGGATGAGAAAACATGGATTTGAGGAGCATTACCTGCTGGTGACAGAGAGGAAACTTTGTGCACTGTGCTCAGGGAACATTTATTTTGCTTGTAAGATGTGCTGGGGAGTTACGAGTCCTTATTTCTTACCCAGTGTCCCTTGGGCATAATCCCTCTGGGCGTGTTTTAAGACATAAAAAACCCAACCCAAACCTTCATCTAAGAAAGAAAAGTCCGGTCCCAAATCCCTGGGACAGAAGGGAATGAGAGAAGGGAATGAGTTAAATTGTGGTCAAGTGCTGTGAGGATGCAGCACCCTGGTCCTTTGGGATGCTCAGTGTATTTCTCTTGGATCTGATTGTGGTTGGAGGTGGAAATGAGCTTCCTGTGACCCTCCTCCAGGGAAGGAAAAGCTAAAGCTGTTTGATAGTAGAAAGCTTTGCTTCTCTAAGTGATTTATTTGACCACAGTTTTATTTCAGCCAAACAGGGGGTACAAGTGTGGGATGGAAATTGCAGAAGGTGCACACTTCAAATTAAAAAGAGACATGATTCAAGCTAATATCAAAGTTAATTTCCATAGTGCTGTGTTCCTGAATATCTAATTTTTTATTATTGTGTTTGCAAGTAAGCAGGAATATATATATTATATATATATATAAACTTGTGTCATAATTTCTCCTTTAGTTGGTAGAGCTGTCCAAAGCACAAGATATTGAAGCTGGTGATGGCACAACATCTGTTGTTGTCATTGCTGGAGCTCTTTTGGATGCCTGTTCCAGACTCCTTCAAAAAGGTAAATATATATTCATATATATATATTCATGTATAGATTCATATATATATTCATATATATATTTAATATGCAAGTAGTAAAGTCTTCTGTCAACTTGTATATGACAAAGACTTAAAGCAGCTGTTCTCAGTTGAAAAGATAAAGGGTGCATCCCACTCCAGGGAAATTGAGGAGCTTCCTACTGAACTGTGAGAAAATCTGAATATAAAATCTGAAATAAAATCCCTGTCAGGCTCCTCACAGGCATCACCTGAACAGCAGCAGTTTTGAGATTGCCAGGGGCAAAGGGAACTTGGGGATGGTGTTTGTGGGATGTCAGGCATGGCAGGAATTGTCCATGAGGACAAATTATTTGGAATGTTACAGCTTTTACCTTCTGTTTTAATGGTGGAAGGTAATAAGGGAGGTCATGCACCTGTGAAGAACATATTGCTGAATCTTCTTCCATTTATTCTGATCTGAGTCTTTTGAATTTTCAAATGGAAAAAAGGAGGTGAAGAAAAAAAAGAACGAACCATTGGTTTGAGAGCATGAACTGCCCGACAGCCTTTCTTTCTCTATGCACAGGAATTCACCCCACCATCATTTCGGAGTCATTCCAGAAAGCTTTGGATAAGGGTATTGAGGTGCTGACCAACATGGCCCAGCCAGTGGAGCTCAGTGACAGGGAGACTTTGCTCAACAGTGCAACGACTTCGCTGAATTCAAAGGTACGGCAGCTCCTGGACTGGGAACCTCCAGCCAAGCCAGGCCTTCCAGCTTTTCCCACTCTGTGCTGCTCTTCCCTTACTAACAATACCCTGAACATCGTAAATCCAGGCTCACAAGTCTCACTTTAAGAGCCTTTCTAAGAAAGAGAAATTCAGTTGTCTTTGGGATTTCCCCACCGGCATCGCTCCTTGGAGCAGCCGTCAGGAAAATGCCTTGTTGAGACACTGGGTGGGCAGGGAGGGAAAACAAGCTTTGATTCAAAATTCCAAAGTCAAACACTGAAGTGCAATGACAACATTGTTTGGAAATTGCTGTTTCTCAGTGTTAAATCTCTCTTCATTATCAAATCCCTTAGGTTGTGTGTCAGTATTCCAGTTTGCTTTCTCCAATGAGTGTGGATGCCGTGATGAAGGTGATTGACCCAACTACAGCCAACAGCGTGGACCTCAGAGATATTAAAATTGTTAAGAAGTTGGGGTAAGAAACAACTTGTAACTGGATGAATTTTATCCCTGTGAAATCATCTTCCCAGAGCTCCAGTCATGGCTTGTGTTTGTTTCCAGAGGCACAATCGATGATTGTGAACTGGTTGAAGGACTGGTCCTGACTCAGAAAGTGGCAAATACCGGCGTGACCAGAGTGGAAAAAGCCAAAATTGGCCTCATCCAGTTTTGCTTGTCAGCTCCAAAGACAGATGTAAGTCAGACTGGGACTAGAGAGAAACCTCGTGCTCTGGGACTTACTTGGGAGATGCAAATGTAATGGTGACAGGTGTTTTTTTAAGATGCTGTGATGTCAGCTCTGTGCCACAGCTCGAGGGAAGGTCTGCTGGGTCTTAAAAAAACTTACAGTTGGTATGAAAAACCAAAATTGTTTAAAATGATAAGAAATACTGAACCATTTCTAATAAGATGTATTTTACTGTTGTGCTTGTTGGCTTTGAATCACAGGGTGCTAAATTAAAGAACATGGAATGTTTGGACACTTGCTTTTTAAGTCAGCAGGTGCTCATGGTTGCTTTTCTCTTTTATTTTCTATTCTTAAATAGATGGACAACCAGATAGTTGTTTCTGATTATGCTCAAATGGACAGAGTCCTGCGTGAAGAGAGAGCCTATATTCTGAATTTGGTGAAGCAGATAAAGAAGGCTGGGTGCAATGTCCTGCTAATTCAGAAGTCTATTCTTAGGTATGTTAATACCAAATTGGTGGCTTTCTGTCTGTGTTTCAGGGAACACTTTGAATTGTTTGGAAAACCTGGAAAAATTAAGCCAAATAGTAACAGTCACACCTGGCAGAGTAACAGTGACTGTACCTTTAGAAAGTACTCTCATTGTCTCTATTTTGAGTTTCATGACATCCTTACTTTGTACTCTGAAGGAATTTGAGCACTGTGGCCTGATTTCTTCCCTCTCATTTTCAGGGATGCTCTCAGTGACCTGGCCCTCCATTTTCTGAACAAAGTTAAGATCATGGTGGTCAAAGACATTGAAAGAGAAGACATTGAGTTTATATGCAAGGTAAAGTGGGTTATATAAATTAGTAGCAGTGTTTAAAATCTACCCCAAAGCTAACTGCCCAGCCAGGGCCAGTTTATTATGACACTTTCTCAAGCTTCATGTTTTGACTATAATGCAAAAACATCCATTTCCCTAAAAACCATTCACATTCTGTTGAACAGCCACACTTTTAGAAGGATTCAGGACGGATGTAAAAGCCACAGCCCTGACACTCTGTTTTACTGTAATAAGCAGAAGAACAACATGCAGGGTACTTGCTGACTCTGCAGTCAGCCTCTGGATTAATTTTTTTTCCCATTATTTTTTCAGACAATTGGAACTAAGCCTGTGGCTCACATTGACCAGTTCACCCCTGACATGCTGGGCTCTGCTGAGCTGGCAGAGGAGGTCAACCTGAATGGTTCTGGGAAACTAATAAAGGTGAGTGAGGGACAGAATGTTAATACAGCTTAACATCTGCCAGCTGTTTTAATAACAATTGATAACTTTAATGGCTTTTATTACTGAATTTATTACATTTAACTACCTGCTTCTAAGCTCTGAGTAGCACCAGCTTGGGCAGTGCCGTGGTTTTGCTTGGCCAGACATCAGTGCTGTTACAGAACTTGAAAACACCGATGGAAGTGTCTTTTTGTCCAGAACCTTTTCTCCCCCCCCCCAGTCTTAGTATTTGGTTTTATGTTTTAGATTACAGGCTGCACAAACCCTGGAAAAACTGTGAGCATCGTGGTCCGTGGATCCAACAAACTCGTCCTGGAGGAAGCCGAGCGCTCCATTCACGATGCCCTGTGTGTCATAAGATGCTTAGTTAAGAAAAGGTAACGACACCATTTGGTTCATGTGGTGAGTTAGTAACACACAAAGCCTGATTGTGATGAGGTTTGGTGTTCCCTTCTGCCCCCAGAGCTCTGATTGCAGGAGGAGGAGCCCCAGAGATCGAGCTGGCACTGCGGCTCAACGAGTACGCCCGGACCCTGAAGGGCATGGACTCCTACTGCGTCCGTGCCTACGGGGATGCCCTGGAGGTGATCCCCTCCACCCTGGCTGAGAATGCAGGGCTCAACCCTATTTCCACAGTGACAGAGCTGAGGAACAGACATGCCCAAGGAGAGAAAACAGCTGGCATTAACGTCAGGAAGGTAAGAAGGAGTTATGACACCTGGAAAATGCTTCGCCGTAGGGCTGGACTAGTGAGAGGGCAAGTTCTTGTCTCGTAACAGTCTCCCTAAAATTAGCATCGAGGGAAACTACAGTTTCCCTCAACAAACAGCTCACCCTGAGCATTGGTAACAGGAGATATTATATAAACCTTACCCACAGGACAAGAAGGATCCTGTGTCTCTACAAAAGCATTTCAGCTACAACAGTAGATCCATTTAGACTCATCCATCAGTATGATCTGCAGTGGAAGGTGCTCATGTGTTAGGAGTAGCACCACAGCCCCGCTTCTTTTCAGTTGTCACTGTTGAGCTTTTCCCTTGGCTAATTTTGACAGGGTATGTCAAGTGTCTGGGGAGAGATGTGTTCTGTAACACTCCTGTTGAAAATAGAGGAGGACAAGCCCTGTGATAGTCTAGGAATTGACTGTCCTCAGGATACTACTAAAAAAAACTGTGCTAAATCTAAGTGTAGTCTGACTTGCACAAACTAAAGGCTCCTTGTTCCCACAGGGTGGCATTTCCAACATCCTGGAGGAGCTGGTTGTGCAGCCTCTGCTGGTGTCCCTGAGCGCGCTGACTCTGGCGACAGAGACCGTGCGCAGCATTCTCAAGATCGATGATGTGGTGAGTGGTGTTGGTGGCGTGTTTTGGTTCATCTTTCCTTCACAAGCACCAGGATAGTTCACAGCATTAACTTGCTGTGCTTCAGAATACAATTACTGTGTAGCATTCTCTGTTTATGTGCTACTTAAGACCATTTGGCCTTTTAGTAACAGCAGTTGGGACAAAAACGCTTTATACATACTGCACCTTAAAGCAAGGAGTTAGAGCCACCAAACCCCAGGATCTTTAAGCAAATAAGTAATTGTGATGTATCCTGTGATTTCTTATGCCTGACTGTGTGAACTCTTTGCAGGTGAACACTCGAGGCTGAGCTGAGCAGAGGAGGGACTGTGCCCAAGGGCTCCTGCCCTGGAACCTGGAATACGGTTTCCTCACCAAAAGCGCCTGTGTGAATTGTCTTAAACTCCACTGAGACTTGTGTACTTTGATCAGGTTAACTTAAAAACAGTTTGTTTTTGAAAAGGAAATGCTGTTTATCAATAAACACACAGTAGCCCACCAAGTCTTTACTGTATTTCTAGCAGAATTATAAAACAATGTTTTACATTTGCTTTTCCATGCTCTGTGCTCCCACTCACCTCTGAAAAGTTTAACAGCAACTAATTGGCCCTTGTGATGTGTTCTAAGAACAGCCCTGAAGTGCACTCCAGTAACATGCTGAGTTAGAGCTGCTTCTCCAAAAGCTTTCCCTGAGGGAGTGGTGTCACTGCCCTTGATGATGCCGGGCTGGAGAGGAGGAGGATCTGTGCAGTGACAGCACTGGGGAGCACTGTCACATTCCCTGCTCTGTTCTGTCTCCTGAAGTTGGCAGTGACTCCTGATGCCATCTCACGAGCCAGAGTATTACAAAGGGTGCTCTTTACACATGGTTTCCTCCGCCTACCCCCAAATTAATTGTGACTGAGAAGTCAAAAAGTATTGTCTATAATAATGCAAGTTACACTTCTACAACTTCTAATCCTTAGCCTGACCTTTTGAATTAACCCTTTCATCTCCATTACTACTATATTGAAAGAACCCAATTCCTCTTTATGTTTATTCCTTCCGTGAGCCTCACTCACACTTCCGTTCAGGACTGATTGGAGCTGGAGCCTTTGAGGAAATTTCCACCGTGTTGTTGACCTGCTGTTGCTGAAATCCTTCCCTGTGACTTGCCAAGTAGAACACAGAGAATAATTAAAATAAAAATACATAAATTAGACAGTTGATTTAGGTATTAATGCTCTGCATGAATTATTTATTGGCTGATTAAAATTGCAAACGATGCCTTACCCCACAGGGGTTACATCCAGCAGTGATCTCTTAGTTTAGGTACTTACTCACTTTGATTAAAGCTTTCATTTCCCACTGTCACAAACTTCCAATTCTCCACAAGACCTACAACAACAATCAGGTGTGATTTCATCTTCTCATATTTCTTTACATAAAAAGTATGTTCTTTCTTTACATAAAAAGTATTTTATTCCACTACAACAACTAGGTCCATCAGTCATTAATGTGCCTCTGCAGAGGCAGAACATTCCTGCTTAGCCTGATTTAGGATAGACTATTCCTAGGGCAGAATGTTCCTGCAGAAGAATATTCCTGCTTATACTGATTTGGGATAGACTATTCCCGGGGCAGAATATTCCTGCAGAAGAATATTCCTGCTTATCCTAGTTTAGGATAGATTATTCCTGCAGGACAATATTCCTGCTTATCCTAGTGTAGGATAGAATATTCCTGCAGAAGAACACTCCTGCTTATCCTGCTTTAGCTGTATTCTGTTACTGCTTACCTGAAGCACAAACTTCAAGATGGAAAAAGCTTCTTTAGCGACTTGAGGGCGTAAAAACCGCGATCTTGTCGAGGAGGGAGCTGCAGGTTCCGACTAAAATCCTGCCTAAAAATCAGGATCGCAGCAGGTGCGGAGAGGGGATGGAGTCAGGCTCCAGCCCCGGACTTCACTGGCCCGCTCCCCGCGGGCGCAGAGGACGCTGCGGTGCCGGTCCCTGCGGGAGCGGGGCGGGCTCGGGGCAGGGCGGTTATAACGCGCGGGGGCGGAGCGGGAGCCACCTCCCTCCCTCCCTCCCTCCTTCCTTCCCTCCCTTCCTCCGTCCCCGCTTCCCTCCGTGCTTCCCGCCCGGCCCGCTGGGCGCCCCGGTGCCGGGATGGAGGAGGCGCACCGGGCGGCCCGTCTGGCCGCGTCCTGCCTGCGCACCCCGCTGGACCCGCGCACCAGAGCGCCCGCCGCGCTCTACGAGCGGGGCCCGCCGCCCGCACCCTCCGCCCAGGTACCGCGGGGCGCTTCGGGCATCCCTGGCACGGCGGGAAGGGCTCGCCCGGACCCGCCCTGCCCCGGGGAGGGACCTCCCGGCACCGCGAGCCCGAGCCGGGTCGGCACCTCCCGGCTTGGAACGGGGCACGAGGTGCAGGGAGAGGCAGGGAGAGGCCTGGCAGATGGGCGGCCCCGCGGCAGCGCCAATCCCTTAATGAGCTTGGGCACCCCGGCGGCTGGAGAGCAGATGTGGGAGCTGGCGGTGCCCGAGCCCAGGGAAGAGGCTCGGAGCGCTCCGCGGGGTTTACACGCAGATCCAGGGAGAGGTGGATAATGCCCCTCGCTGGGGGTTCTCTAACAACGCTTTGAATTTCCCTCTGTGATCGTGGAATTCCCGTTGCGTTTGGGCCACTCATTTCTTCCACGCCAGAGTTAAGGGATTTTTGCTGTGAAAACCTACAAGACTTTCTGTCGGAATGTCAAAGCTTATTAAAATAGCTCCGGTGTGGAAAAGTTGTATTCTAATTTTCAGGACAGAGAAACTGCCCCGTGATTTTTTTTTTTTTTAAAGGACAAAATGAAGCCTTTGTAATGCAGATTAACCTGACTTTAGTAACTTCCCTGACTTGTGTAAGCTTTAAAAATGTTTAAAGAATATTACCTGCACACAGCTGCCAGTGCTGGCAGTATAGTTATATATATGTTTTATATATAGTCATATATAGGCTGGCATATATAGTTCCAACAGTATTGGACATATAAGCTGTGCAGAATCCCTGTCATCTCACAGTAAGTTATGGAAATGGGAATAAACTTTTATACACCAGATCTCTAATGACTTATTTTTAGAATTCTTATGGCAATGGGAGGCAGAGAAGGTTCTGTTGGGGTTTTGTTTGCTTTTAACTAAAGGCTTTTTTAGAGCTGCATAGTGATCAAGGAAAAACTGCACTTTACAAAATAGTTTTTTCTTTTGGTAAGTCCTTTTGATCATAATTCCTGTTATAAATATATTGATAACAGGACAGACTTGGGAATTTTTACAGGCTTTAAATAGGACCCCCAGGACATAAATTAACATGAAATAAGATTATCCCACGGAGCTCTGCAGTAACATTTGTATACAGGTTAACTCTATTTGGTGTTACTGTATCATCCATTAGACTAAATTAGAATAAAGCAACATTGAGAACCTCGTTCCCCTTTCTTCTAACAGAAAATTTTACAAACATCTTTTCCAGGATGGCTTTGATTTGGATTCAAACACCAACAGAGCGCAGACCCCCCCTCTAAAAGGAGACTGTGACAAGTGGATAGACTTCTCCAAAATATGCAATTCAAATCAAGAGTATTACTTGAAGCTGGAAGAGTTGAAGAATGCCCACCTGGAGACCATGAAAAAATTGGAAAGTATGTATCGGAACAAACTGCATTTAAGAGGAGCACAACCCTTGGACAAGAGAAAGGACACCTCTTTTAACTCTTGTAGGTAAGTTGGGGGGCACTTTTTATCTGAGGATTCCCAGGTGCTTTGCAGGGAGCTGTAAAACAGCAGGCTGTGTTTGTGGGGCTGGAAAGTGTTCGTCTCACCGTCTCCTGTGAGCAGATGACCAGAGAACAGTCAGTTTTAATAATAAAAATGCTCATCACCTCGCTAACAGTCTGTGAGGTTCAGAGGAGGGTGTGCAGCAGGGACTGGGCAGCATGTTTAGGAAAGCACAGGGCCTTTCCCTAGGAAGTGCTGACTTGGTGATCAGCACTAAAACTGGGATCTGGTGCCCAGAGTGCTGCTCTTTTCCCTTCTCGTCCTCCTCAGCCCCTGTCCTTTTTGTTTCTAGCAATGATTCCTTAAAGTGAATTTACTGGCTTTGCACCAATGTTGGACTGGCTCAAACCAAGCTTTTTTTCCCCCCTTTTTTCAAGGCCAACTTGGGACAGGAGCTCGTATCAGCCTCTAAACTTGCACAAATCCTTTTCAGACTCCGACTTAAGTGATCCCTTGGGCTCAACTATATCCGACGTGTCTGACGTGGAATTAGTATTTGAAGGAAACGGGAGTGAAGCCGGATCATCCTCGTTGGCTAAGCAACGGATTGAGAAGATGTGGGATGGGTTCTCCATGGAAGACTACATCTCCCGCCTCCCAGACAGCCCGCCCGCCTCGCCCACCTGCAGGAAGGCCCGGAAGAAACCCAAGGAGTGGTCCCCCAAAGTCACCGTGCCCAAGCCTTTCCAGATGACCATCAGAGAAGCTCAGAAGAAAGAACAGAACGTTAAATCCAAGTCACGGATCGAACTGGAGAATCACTTACTGAAGAAGCAGCTGGAGGAAGAAGCAGAGTGCCAGAAAAAATTCCGGGCCAACCCGGTGCCCGCCGCCGTCTTCCTCCCGCTCTACCACGACATCGTGCAGCGGAACGAGGAGCGCAGGAGGTCTGTGAAGGAGAGGAGCAAACTCAAGCTCTTGGCTTCCCAGAAACCCTTTAAATTCATTGAACGAGAGAGGCAAAGGAGTGAAATCAGGAAAATGCAGTTAAGAGACATTTCCGTGCCTGAAAGTCCAGCCAAAGTGTTCAGAGCAAAACCGGTTCCCAAGTGTGTTTATAGCCCAGATTTTAATGAGAGGCTGAAGGAGGAGGAGCTCTACAGGGAAATCAGGATCAGGATGAGAGCTGAGGAGATGCTGCGTAATTCCTCTGTCCCCAACAGCAGGCTGGCCTTAAAAGAGACCAAAAAAACCAAGAAACACAAGAGCACTGACCCAAAACAAACAGCACACAAACCCAGGATCAACTCCAGCATTCCAGACTTTGAAAGGTTATATGAGAGATTCCAGAAACGGCTCCTGCAGCAAAGGCAAGTGAAAGACCTCACAGTGTGTGAGCCCTTCAACCTTCTGACTTCATACATCCCCTCAAACAAGGGCAAGATTCTGAAGGACATTGAGGAGGATGAAGAGAAGCTGAAGGAAACCCGGTGGCCATTTGCCTCTCCCAGACGGAAACCCCAAATGAGACATTCAAGTGAGAATTCCCAACTCTTGGGAGCTGGAAAATCCAAGTCTCCCAAAAACACAGAGTCCACCAGACGAAGGCTACAAGCCTTAAGGTGACTACTTAGAGATGTTCTACTTTATATGTACTTTAAAAGTAGATTTAATTTTTTTTATTATTTCTACACATGTAGTTAATTCTTCCATGCAGTAAATACAGGACTGAATTTGTTAATATAAGGGCTTAATTATAATATAAAACTTAAAATAATATAAACCAACATACTTTAAATTTATGATTGTTGAAGAAACAATAGTGAATTTTTCTCAGAATGTCCCTAGGAAAGGGATGAATGACTGCTGTTTCCCAGGATATCCTGAATCCCTTAAAATGGCACATACTTTGTGTCCTCTCATGGCAACCCCGTTTTCCTCCTTGGAATCATCTTTGCCAAAGCTTCCTTTGAAGTGGTGCTCTTGATTTAATATGAATTCAGCCTTAGTTTATTTTCCCCACCAGGAATTCACTTGAGGAAAAGAGAAAGCTGGAAGAACAACAAAAAAGGAACAGAACAAAGCAGAAACAAAGAAAGAAAAAATTCCAGAAAATTGTACTGGCTCGGGCTGAGGCCATTGACCCACATCAGAGCCTTGCTCAGATGTCTAAATCCAAATTAAAAACATTCAGGTATTTTGTGGCATTCCCCTGAATCCAGAACCTCTCATCCAACAATGAGAATGGGAGGTTCAGGATTGCATTGTATGTTAAACATACGATGTGTAAAAAAATAGTCTAAGTTACCATGATGACGTGATAAATTAAACATTGTGCAAGCAGATAGTCAAAATGGTCAAATTTAGTGTTTCAACTGGGAAATTGTTGCCAAAATCTGAAAATCATTAGAACATATATATAGAAATATGTATTCCACCTTAGAGTATTACAGATTAGCTAACAGGGGACTCCTGTGTTTGCTCAATTAACACATCAACTAAAGAGGAAAAGTTTATAACAATTCAAAGGAAAAGGAACAGTGTAGTTACAGAATATCCTTGCACAGCTGGATACTGCACTGGTACCTTGGGGCAGTGAACATTCCACAAGTCATTTCTTTGTCCCTGCAGGCCCCACTGGAGAGGGAAGATTGGAGCAGGAATATTATTTTAACTTCACACATGTAAGAGCAGCTACCCAGGAAGCTGCTGGTGTTTGGGAGGAGTGGGATGCAAAGTTACCTGTAGGAGAGATACAACTGAAAGACTGTTTCTGTATGACTGAGGGAAGCAGCATCCAGGCAATGACACCAGTGCTGGGAGCTGGCACTCCAGGTGGCTCCAGCTCTCTGACACGGATCTAACCCCACAACTGCTGCTTGACCTGGTGTCTGGGGCTGATTTAAAACCATTTCTGCTTCTTGCTCTTTTTAATCTTACAAAAAAATTAATCCTCTTTGAGTCTTTAGTGAGGTTTGTGATCTGGCCTGGCACGATGGCACTGCAGGAGGATCACCAGCTTCAGGTGCTGTTGTGTGGAGATGGTGAGAGGCATGGGCTGCTCTGCCCCTGCTGCTTCATGCCTGGGCAGGATTCCTGGGCAAACAGGACTCCTGATTTCCAGTAACCAGGCATTCTGTTTGGAACAGGAGCTTTATAACATATGTGTCCTTGGAGATGATCTGCTGGCTCTGGGACAGAAGCAAAAAACAATTGGAGTCAGAGTAGGTGGAGAGTGAAGAGAGACAGTGGGTGTTTGTGCAGATTTGGTTTGAGTTCATTCACCAGCAAAATTCACACTGCAGTGTTCAGCTTAATCAGATTTGAGGAGCTCTGTAAAACACTCATGGCTTAATTCTTGTCTGCACATAAAGTGATGCTATTACAAAGCAAGGTTATTTCCCTGGTGCTGATGCTCTGGGGCTGCTCCAAGGGTTTAACCTGATAATGCTCATTTCAGCAGCTGGGGAACGAGGTCTGTTAGGGCAAGTGCTCTTCCAAGCAAGGAGCAACAAGGAAGTTCACTCCCCACGTCCCAGCCACGTCCCAGGAATTCAGAGATGGGCAGGGAGAGAGGCAGGAGGAGACAGGAGGGTAAAATGCCCCCTGGATCTCATCCTTGACCCAGTGAGGTGTCTGTCACACACTGAGGATTACCACCCATCCCACCTGGATTATCCAGTGCTTGCTGTGATCCAAATGACCATTTCAGTTGATGAATCAACAGTTTCATCATCCTGCTCTATTGACTGGGCCCCTGAAAAGCCAACTAGGAATAAAGTGTTCTATGGGAGATCAACTGCAAAAGCAGCAGGAATCTCACCAAACTTTAAAAGCACTGATTTTTATTTAATGCTATTTACATCCTGTGGTGCACTCTGTTTAATTTTGCTTAGAGCAGATGGAAGATCTGTGTGAAAGCAGCATTTAGAAACCCTCAAGTATCCAAATTTTTGTTTTTAAGATCCCCAAAACCTCCAAGAATCCAAACTCAGCCTCTGTTTAACCTCAGTAACCTGCCTCTGCTTAGCCCAAGTGACAACTTCAGAGACGGGTTCGTTCAGTACTTACCTTTTATTTATCTTTAAGTGGGACAATATTTAGTTTGTTATGAGCAATTTAGCTGGTGTAAAAAGTCACTTGTTGTATTATGAATTAATAACAATTTCTCCTGTGCTCTGCTTCCCTTAGGAACGATGAGAAGCGGAGAAGGCAGGAATATTTGCAAGAGTTGCAAGAAATGGAAGAAAGAGTAAAACAGAGGCCTTTGCTTTTTGAAAGAGTCACTCAGGTTGCCTTGTTTCTGTGTTACTGCTCAATTCTTAACTGCAGCTACTGAATAAGACATTTGTAGTCAAACATGTTTAGGAGACACTTGAAAAACATTTTTTAGATCAGCATTTATCTGTTTCAATCTCTGTTGCCCCACGTAAATGTTACTAATTTTTGTGACTAACCATTGTAAGTGTGTCCAGTTCAGAGCTCTGACCACAACCAAAAATTGCCAGCACAGGAAAGGAAAATCTGATGTAAAATTTTCAAGTATTGCTTTGCCATTCTTACCTGCAGTGAACAATCATTCCACTTGTCAGCTGCAATTAATGAAACAGAGGATTAATCTCAATAAAAGCATCCAAAGGCAGGCATTCAATGCATTAGATAACACAGAACCATTGTGGTTTTTCCACAGAAAAATGCCAGAATAGCTGCAGAAAAGCATTATTCCAACAGACTGAGAGCACTGGGGATAAACCCAGAGTTTGTTGCAAAGAAAGGACAAACAACTATTGTGCTCCAATGCTCCACTGCTGAAGATTTCATCTCCACTGATGCCAGAGAAAGGTAGAGATTACTGAAGGCTTTTGTTTTTCTCACCCACTGCACATCTAATAATTCGAAAGACATTTTTAGTGTGTAGATTTGGGGTGTTTTTTTAAATTATTTGCAGTATTTCCCAGGGAACTGTTTGACTGTGTGGTTTGCTTTACTAATGTTAGTGGTAGCATGTGCTTTTTATTGTTCTTCCTGAATTAAATATTATTTCATGAAACGGAAGAGAGCACTGGTTATGTAAGAAAAATGAAGAAAAACATTTTTTTATTTGTTCCTTTCACCAAAAATTCTGGCAGGTTGCTAGTGCAGTCACTTCATTTGTCATTACCTGATGAAGGTTTAAATTTAAACCTGATTTAAAATTTAAAGTTAATTTTTTTTTTAAATAAGCCTTATAAAAATTCATTTTCAATATCCATTAAGTGTTATGATTTAAAGGGAAGCAGAAATAAAAAAATTAGAATATACAGGCAATACTGTTGAGTTACTTTTTAGCATAAAAGAGACTCTGGTGTGTCCCCCTCCCTTCCCTTTTCCTTCCCCAGTTCCACCCCAGCCAAGAATACCAGGATTTGTCCTGGATTACAGGAGGGTACTTTAAAAAGTACTTTCCCAGAAAACAGAATCTCACCTGCCAATTGTCTTTTCAGAGTCATCGAGATCAAAGTGAGGGAAAGGGGATTCCTTGAGGGAGCAGCGGAGGACAGTCCCCACTCTGAGCAGTCCTGGGAGGAGGAGGAAGAGGAAGACAAGGGAAAAGGTGTCAAAACCTCCACCCCAGATGAGCAGAGCAGTGAGCTGGAGGATGAGGAAGAGCCCAGAGCCAGCCCTGATGCTCCTGAGCCCGAGTCCAGCCCACCCTCTGTCCAGAACAGCGAGGAAGAGGAGGAGGAAGCAAAGGCAGGCTTGTCCCCTGGCCATTCCCAGGAGGAGGAGGAAGAGGAAGCAAAGGCAGGTCAGTCACTTGGCCATTCCCAGGAGGAAGAGGAGCAGGAGGAGGATCATTCCAGCCCCAGCTCTGGGTCTGAGCGCTCCCAGGAGCAGGAGGAGGAAGGTCAGTCTGACCCTGAGGCCGAGGGGGCCTTCCAGTATGAGGATGAGGAATATGAAAGTGATGATTCTGAAGACAAAGCCAGCGATGAAGAAGCCAACTGACAGGATGTCCCAGGGCTCAGGAACCTCTTCCATTGCTGGAAGAGGAACAGAGAAAAAAAATGGTGCTTTGTTACAGATACAAAATTCTGTGAATTCTTCCCTCTTCACTTCAGAGTCCTCCCAGTGCAGAAATTGGGTTTGTTTTCCCGTAAGAAACCTCAAGTTACCGGTTTTTCCACCAAGAAAATAATCTACTTTTGCATTAAACTTCTTTATTCTAGTCTTGTGTGGCTCTAGTGCACCTCTGATCTTAACAAAGAAACGACAACCATTGTTTAATAACAACACCTCGTGTGCTGTGTAAGCACTGAGGTCTCACATCCAGCTTTTTCCACGTGCTGGCAAAGACTTTGGAGCAGTAAATGCCA